>NC_141991.1:156927869-159574016 GCF_049901715.1 Pseudonaja textilis | reverse complement strand
CATCATAAATTATAGAAAAATAATAAAACAACTGACATACCTGTATTTTCAAAGTTTAGTATCATTCATTTATAAAATGATGTACTATAGTACATGTCCCTAGAGAGATTATGTAAGAGGTATGAAGTTACCTGTGAAGTTGTTGTTGAACATGTGAAAAGCATCCAGGAACTGTTGTGGATCGAGGAATGAGAGGCATAGACCAGAGCATACTAACAACTGGCTTTATTCAAGAATAAGGGGCTGTCGTGTCTGCTTGCTAACAATGCAGACTTGCCCCGCGAACAGCGGCTGGCTCAACTCAACAGCCGGCTTTTATAGCCGACTGTCAAACGGAGCCAACCAATGGGAGCTGCTAACGCCCCCGCTCAAAGAACGGACCAGGTTGGGGACTTCAACTAGTCCCAAGGACATAACACCCCTTCCCCCTGGATGGGAACATGCATAGTCTTTAAGATACGCCGGCGGTCTGTGTTGGCGACCGGAGCGACGTAACTCTGGAGCGTCACTGTGTGGTGTGGGGCCCAAGGAACCCAGGTCAGAGGATGTGGGTGAGCGAGCTTGACCAGGTGCATGATCTGGGACCTGGGGACAGTCTCTACCTTCGGGCTGGCTCGTGGAACAGTCTCTGCCCGAAAAGCCTGGGGTCTCGCTGGTCAGCGGTGGCGGAGACTCTGGCGGGCAGTCCCGGTCTACTGCCGGCTCCCTCAGCTCTGTTGGTGGTGTTAGGTCCCTCGGGAGACTCTCAATCGGACTCTGGTGTGGAACGTGGAGGTTGTCTGGCGCGAACGGTTCCGAAAGGGACTGACCACTCCGTTGCCTCCTTATCTGGTCCAGGTGCCTCCGCCATATGCAACCGTCTTCCAACTGGACCCGATAGGACCTAGGACCGGTGACAGCCACGACCTTTCCTGGCACCCACAGAGGATCCCCCGTGTAGTTTCTGACAAAAACTGTGTCCTGTAATGTAAAGTCTCTGACCCGGCTGTCAGACCCTAAAAGGGTGTCAGGACAATAGTGGGGGTGTAGCCTGTCCAAAGTAGTTCTCAGGCATCTACCCATCAACAGTTCAGCTGGGGACTTGTTCGTAACAGTGCACGGAGTCGTGTGCTGGCTTAGAAGAAAACGGGACAGTTTAGAATGCCAGTCTTCTTGGCCGAACCTGGCCAATGCCTCTTTAGCTGACCTGACAGCTCTCTCTGCCAACCCATTGCTGGCAGGATGAAAAGGGGCCATGAGGACGTGCCTGATGCCAAGATTGGTGACATACCTGCTAAATTCCACTGAGGTAAACTGGGGACCATTGTCTGATACCAGCATGTCTGGAAGTCCGTGAGTGACAAACAAACGTGTCAGGGCTTTGGCAACTGCTTGGGTGGTGGTCGTGGGGAGTAGGGCCACATCAATCCACTTGGAATACGAATCCACGACCACCAAGAAAGTCTTGCCATGCATTGGTCCAGCCAGGTCAATATGAAGCCGAGACCAAGGAGCGTTGGCACTCTCCCACTTGGTGGGTATGGTGGTTGGCGGGACTGCCCTAGATTCCTGACAGGGTGGGCATGAGCTTACCCACTTGGCGATCTCATCGTCCATCCCGGGTCACCACACGTAACTGCGAGCCAACGCCTTCATCCGAACGATACCCGGGTGGCCCTCGTGCAGCACTTTCAGGATGGGGGTGCGAAGGGATGTTGGAATGACGACTCTGGTACCCCACAACAGGCATCCCTGCAAACTAGAAAGTTCCTGCTGGCGAGTTTTAAACGGGGTGAAATCAACTGTATAGTTAGTGACCGGCCACCCCCTCCCTACCCAGTCCAGGACCTGGGCGATTGTTCTGTCTTTTTTAGAGTGTGCAGCGATGTCGTCTGCAGTAACTGGTATCTTGAGCTCGTTGACCTCGAAGATAGAATGTACAGGAGCCAGGTCCTCGACTGGGGCCGGTAAGGGGCAATGGCTGAGGGCATCGGCGTGGCTCAAGGTCTTTCCGGGGCGGTGGGTCAGCTTGTACGAGTAAGCCGCCAGGAACAGAGTCCATCTAGTCATCCTGGGTGACAATACCTGAGGGGTTTGTTTGTCCCCGGATAACAGTCCCAGAAGTGGCTTATGGTCGGTGATGAGTTCGAATTTGTGCCCAAAGAGGAATTCGTGAAATTTTTTCACTGCAGCTACTGCAGCCAGGGCCTCCTTATCAATTTGGCTGTAATTACGCTCAGTCGCTGAGAAGGTTCTAGAAAAGAAGGCAATTGGTGCCTCGGAGCCATTGGGAAGTCTGTGGCTTAAGACAGCTCCTATCCCAAAAGGGGATGCGTCTGCGGCTAGGACTAACAGAAGGCGTTGGTCAAACTGGATTAGGACAGCGTCAGAGGTGAGTAGAGATTTGACTGCCCTAAACGCATAGTCTTCTTTGGGTCCCCAATGCCAAGGTGTGTTTTTGTCTAAGAGCCTGTGTAAAGGTTCAGCGACTGACGCTTTGTGTGGGAGGAACGAAGCGTAGAAATTCAATAAGCCCAGGAAGGCTTGTAATTCAGTTTTGGTGGAAGGCGTGGGCGCCTCGTGGATGGCCTTGACCTTAGACTCCACCGGGTGGATACCTGAGGCGTCTAACCTGTACCCAAGAAAGTCCACCTGTCTAGTGGCGATGGCACACTTCTCCCTTTTTAGTTTGAGGCCATGCTGCCTGAACTTGTCTAATACTGCTCTGACTCTCTGGAAGAGTTGGGGTCTGTCTCTGGCTGAGACCAAAATGTCATCGAAATATGGAACTACGCCAGGGAGACCTTGGAGGATTCGTTCCATCAATGACTGAAAGATACCTGGGGCAACACTTACGCCAAACTGGAGACGTTTACATCTGAACGCCCCTCTGTGAGTTACGATGGTCTGTAAATCAGCCATTTGCCTGTCAACAGGGAACTGTTGGTATGCCTGTGACATGTCCAGTTTGGCGGAAATGGTGCCAGGTTCGAATGTGTGTAGCAGGTGTTGAATGACTGGGACCGGATAAGCGCTAACTTGTAGGTAGCGGTTAATTGTTGTTTTGTAATCAGAACAAATTCTTAAACTACCATCCTTTTTTAGTGGGGTGACTATGGGGGTCTCCCACTTAGCAAAATCAGTGGGTTCTATCACCCCTTGCTTGAGCAGTTTGTCAAGTTCCGCATCCAATTTAGGGTGGATGGCAAAAGGCACCCTCCGTGGTTTTAAACGGACGGGAACTGCCTGGGGGTCTACTGAGAAGGAAATGGGTGTGCCATTGTAACAGCCTAATTCGCTACTGAACACATCGTAGTACTCTGAGAATAGGGAGTCAATATCTGAAGTTGAGACAGCATGGATCCCCGTTATATTAAGGCCGAGAGAGGGGAACCAATCCAACCCCAAAAGACTAGGGAGAGTACCGTTAACAACCACTAAAGGCAAATGGCCTTTGAAGGTTTGGAATTTAACAAGGAACTTGCCTTTCCCGATGACAGGGATGTTCTTCCCTTGGTAGTCCCTCAGAGTGAGATGACACTTTTGAAGCTGGTTCCTGGTCAGTCTGGGCTGGATTTTCTTAAGCATGTCCCAGGAGATGATCGATAACGCTGACCCCGTGTCTACCTCCATGCGGCAGGGTTTACCTTCTAATAAGACAGAAAGTGAAATTTTATTTGGGGAATGGAAAGTGTGGTTAGCATGGTAGCACGTGTAGCAGTTTTCTACTTGCCTTTGGGGCCCCGGAGAAGAAAAAGGCTTTTGTGGAGAAACGCGCGCTGCCTGGCAGACTCTTGCGAGGTGACCTTTTTTGTGGCAGTTGTTGCAGGTGGCGTTCTTGAACCTGCAAGATGTTCGGGAGTGGGCCCCTCCACAGGTTAGGCACAAGAGAATTTGCTTTGGGCCACTGTTGTTCCTTTGTCTCGCCCCTACCTGTGGATGTCTCGTCGGTTTGAGGCAATGAACATCGGAGTATTCTGTAGGGTCATCCTCACTCACCGCTTCTTCAGAGTGCACGGAGGAAGTGCTGGGCTTGGGTGCGGTGCCCTGGATCTCAGCTGCGGATTGGGCGGCAAGTTCTGCAGCCAAGGCTTCTTCAACTGCCTGGGAGAGGTTTAGGTCTTTTCTGGCCAGCAAACGCCTTTGGAGCTTCAGATCTCTGACCCCACAGATGAGTTGGTCGAGCAGCATGTCGTCCAAGTAGTTTTTAAACTCGCAGTGTAGAGCTGCTGTCCTCAGGGCGGCCATGTATTGGTTGATAGTTTCCCCCTCGGCTTGCTTCCTCATTCTAAAGGCGAAGTGTCTAGCGATCTGGGACGGCTTCGGTGAGTAGTGGTTGGAAAGTGTTTCCAACAGCTCGGCCCATGGGACGTTTTTGATCTCCCGAGGCACGAAAAGTGCCGTGGCGGTTTTGAAGACTGCAGCCCCACAGTAGCAGAGGAAGTAGGATTTCTTCCTATGCTCCCCAACATCAGCCAAACCGATGGCATCTATATAATGGTTGAAGCGGTTCTTATATGAGTCCCATTTTTCTTCGTCGGGCTTGAACGGAGGGAATGCCGGATTGGCATTCATCCTGGATCAGCAGCCTTTGATAGACTGGTCTGTCTCTCTGGGTGTTCGTGGCCCTGTTATTGCTAACCGTGAGCGTTGGCGGCTGTGGCTGCAGCGCCCCTTACTTGCTCTGTGACTCCAGCCTTCGAGAAGGCGCTTGTAGTTTCGCGCTCTTTTGCAGGCGTTTGGCGGCTGTGGCTACAGCGCCGTAACTGACAATGATTCAATTTTTGCGCCCCTAACTTCGCTCTAGTGGCTTCAGCTGGTGGCAGCAAATTGAATTTCGCGCCCCTTTGCGATCGTGGTGGCTGAGGCTCTCAGCGCCGTAACTTTGCTCTAGTGACTTTGGCTTAGTGACAGCCGTTTGAATTTCGCGCCCTTTTTTTGCAAGCACGGGCGGCTGCGGCTTCAGCGCCCGACTTTCACTATCCGTGGTGCTCTAACTCTCGCGACTCTCACTGACAGCACCCGGCTTTTCTCTAACCGCGGCGAGTCTACTCGAGCGGCTCCAACGCTCGCACTTTCACTTCCTGATACGGAAGTTTGAGTCCGAGGCTCGGTGAGCGAAACGGCTGCGGCTCTAGTTCTTGAACAAGTGCTTCTGGCTAGCCTTCAAATCCCACCCTCGTCGCCAGTGTTGTGGATCGAGGAATGAGAGGCATAGACCAGAGCATACTAACAACTGGCTTTATTCAAGAATAAGGGGCTGTCGTGTCTGCTTGCTAACAATGCAGACTTGCCCCGCGAACAGCAGCTGGCTCAACTCAACAGCCGGCTTTTATAGCCGACTGTCAAACGGAGCCAACCAATGGGAGCTGCTAACGCCCCCGCTCAAAGAACGGACCAGGTTGGGGACTTCAACTAGTCCCAAGGACATAACAGGAACATTTTACTCTGTATGCTGAACTTGTGAAAAAGTAAACATATACTAAATATAAATACATGTGATGATGCAGAGAAGAAGAGGATAACCAGTGGCGAGATGGATCAACTCAAATACAGCAGCAATTATTGTACCATTTAGAGACCTAAAGCTGAAGAAAGACCACCTGGAAACAACCCATGAGGTCACTAAGAGCTGACACCAATTTGATGGTACTTAATCAATAAGTTTATTTGCTTTATATTTTCAGGTTAACTCCAATCACATCTTAAAAGTGAAATTGGGGAAGGTATTAAGCATACCCTATTAAAGACTGACCCACATTTGAGATGGAATTTCAAAGTCTGAGACTTTTGCTTATGATATTTAAGAGAAATAATTAAATCTGTACGTAAGAAGCTGGAACCATGGCTATTCATTCCATAGAATCTGCCAATCATCGTTTTATCTTCCATTCTGGGGGCTGTTCAACAGATTTCTATCACCCGGTTCTATTTTGACCCTGACTGAGAAGTTCTGAAACCCCACCAGTTTTATTTAGTGTAATATGGACGTTGTCCAAGTTTAGGCCAATATGGAAGTTGGGGCTGAATCTCAAAGTGATTATCATGAGACATCTGCAATCATTACTTCTTTATTAAGTTTTAACAAGTAACAAAAACAATAACCCAACGGTGTTGTTTCAAAAGGCAACTGGACTGTCTGTTTTTCCTTGAAGATGTTTTGCTTTTCATCCAGTTCTTCAGTTCTCATTCAAGAAGCTCCTTGGATGAGAAATGAACCATCTTCAAGGAAAAACAAAGAAAGTCCAGCTGCTTTTTGAAAATGCACCTTTGGGACAATCATGACTTGTATGACTAAGAATCTCCATAGACATTTAATAATAACAACTTTGCACTAAGTTGGTTGACATTTATAGTTCTTTCAGAAGGATTGAGGCTAACTTTTTGATTGTGCAGAATTTTGATTGTGCAGAATTTTAGGTGTTTGTCTCGTTTTAATTTTGAGCTTTTAAAAAGTTAATATAATTAGGGGTGTTTGTGTGTCAGAATTAGATAATAGCACCTTCCATGTAAATGAAATTTGAAAAAAAAACCATAGTGAATATTTTTTTCAAGAATGGTATTTTGTTTGGTGAGTGATGAAGAGAGAAGAAATAATGCAAATTTAGCTGATCTGCATAAGCAAACAAAATGTTCAGACTGTAGACAATAATTTTTGGGAATGAGAAGTGGTGATGGTAGAAAAATTCCAAACATAAATAATCCTGAACTATTTCCAAACTGTGAAGATTGGAAGATTGTGAAGATTTTGCTACAGAATGAAGACAGAAATCCAAAATTTGTTGACTCTAAATACCTCTGGCACCAAAACATCAGGGTGTTACTGATCCTACCTTTGTTTGAATGTGACAATCAATAAAATGAGTTAATGAAATTAAAGGTCTAGGGTGGATGTTCTCTGGAGGCAAATAAGGATTCCCTAACCATCATAGTCATTACTGAACCTTCTGGATACTGAACCTAACACATCTGGAAAGCACTGAGTTGGGGAAGTCTAATCTAATCTACAAAAGTCCAAAGACAGGGAAGAAAAAACATACCTCATTCCAGTGAGTATGGTATTACCACATCTGGGAGGCTACCTGTACTCTATTCAAGTATCCAGAGAGAAGACAACTCACTGGAGAAAGAGTGTTTCCAGCTAGGTACAGATTCTTTCTCTACTAGCTGCAAGGCACTGGACTAAAATCTTAAAAGATCTGCTACACGTTGGTGACTTCATTGACAGAGTAGCAAAGTTTGTAAATATGGCATCAAATAGTTAGGGCAGAAGGCAACATAATGAAGCTGAAATGACTGCAGATGCAAATATGTCATAGACTCAAAAGCTGAAATATATCAAGTATTATACTGTATGTGCTCAGTAGGATTTGCTTAAAAATAGGCATAAATCTAGCATTAATACTGAGTACCACACTGACAATAAGAAAAATTCTCAACGCTCAGAGTTAAATTACAATAGTGAAAGAACAAGGGCAATACTTTGGAACAAACATAGCACAGGTATGATATAAGTGAGCAGGAAAGGATTATTTAAGGTCCAGACTTAAGACATTCCATTGTGTTTAAAACCAGAGTTGAGTACAGCACTAAAAAACACAGATTTCCAACCAAACTAACTGAAGAACAAGTAGAAGACAGCATAGATGCTAAATGTAGGACTTTTTTTTGTTCCCCTAACTTCATAAAGTAATTTCTTAAAAGATGGAATATCTTCAGGGTAAAATGGATATAGTTCTACAACCTTCCGGCATATTTCAAGAGGATTGTGGGGATCAATGGAACAGACTGGAACTTCTCCTCCCAGTCTAAAGCCACTTTCTCAGCCTGATGGAATCTGTTAATGATACAGCTAATATTCACAGATCCTGATTCATGTTGATACAATCCAAATATTTGTCTTCCCATCAAGATGGGTGAGGTGAACTGAAGCTAATCTAGCTATCCATCTGCCATATTTATTTCTGATGCTCTATGAGACTTCTGCTACTTTGCCAAACTTCCACTAGTACATTCAACATCTCTCCACAACCCTACACCCTGGTATTTATGGTTTGAAAACAAAAGCAAAATCGCAAATTTTGGCAGACATGGTGTCTACTATTCAGCCTCAAATTGCTATTGCTATACAGCATCAGATTACTCATGAAGGTCCAGGTTTGTTTTTGATCTCTTTAGGAATCGTGTTTCAATTCAGGCAGCCACAAAATATCTCCAATCTGGGATGCAACCAAAAAGAAATGCACAAATTCCTATTTTAAACCATTCTGTTTTCCTACCAGGTTCTTCAATATCCACTGATGAAAAAAAGTGAGCACAAAAGAAAGGCAGGCATGAGGCATAAGGAATAGATTCTAAAATTACACAGGAAAGAAGCAATAATTGTGCTGCTGTATCTTTATAGTCTTCAAGAGTCATAGATACTGGTAATTCAAGGATGTCTTTGCCTTTACAGAAAAACTGTTACGATCTCCACCACAGATTTCTTCTACTTTTTCCACTGGCACATAATCTAGTTTAAGAGAGTGCTTCTAACATCTGCAGCCTTTTCAGGTGAGAAGAGAAAGCAAATTATGTTCCCTGCAGTTCTACCCACATCCAATTGATTAGGAAGCTGATGGGAAGGGACTAAAAGGACCAGTTCCTTCCTTTTCTCTTTCTTAGGCCAACCACTATTACACTGTGCCCTCCAATAGGCAAGTGATCAAAACTAACCTCAAAAAGAGCCAACATGACAAAAATGTAAACTAAATCATCCAAACTTACAAAAAAAAACCCCAAAATGTGAAACTGCCAACTGCTACCAGCGTAATATTTACAAGTCTGCTTATTTTATGTAACTCATGATTGGAAGCTGAATAAAGGAATAACGGAGTGGGAAGGGAGCATGGAGGTCTTCTAGTCCAACCTCTGCTCAAGCAGGAGACCCTATTTACCAGGGGTGTCAAACTTCCATTATCATGGCATCATCACGTGATGTATCTGGACTTTTTTCCCATTCGCTAAACCGGGCGGGGTCAGGGCCAGCAAGTAACACATCCAGCCCATGGGCTGCAAGTTTGAAACATACCTTTTCTATATACCTTTTCACACAAGTGGTTGTTCAGTCTATTCTTAAAAGCTTCCAGTAATGGAGCAGCTACAACTTCTAAAACCAAGCCATTCTGTTGGTTAATTGTTCTCACTGTTAGGAAGTTTCTCCTTAATTCTAGGTTGTTTCTCGCCTTTGTTAGTTTCCATCCATTGGTTCTTGTCTTACCTTCTGGTGCTTTGGAAAATAGGCTGATCCCCTCATCTTTGTGGCAGCCCCTCAAATATTAGAACACTGCTATTATGTTTCTTTCTAGTCCTTCTTTTCACTAGACTGGACATACCCAATTCCTGTGACTGTTCTTCATATGTTTTAGCCTCCAGCCCCTTAATCATCTTTATTGCTCTCCTCTGCACCCTTTCCAGAGTCTCAAGTTCTTTTTTAATAATATGGTGACCAAAACTGGATGCAGTATTCTAAATGTGATCTTACTAAGACTTTATAAAGTGATATTAATACTTCCTATGATCTTGATTCTATCCCTCTGTTAATGCAACCTAGGATTGCATTGGTTTTTTTGGCTGCTGCTACATACTGTTGGTCATATTTAAATGATTGTCTCCAAGATCCCTCTCACAGTTACTGCTATTGAGTCATGTTTCATCTAATCTGTACTTGTACACTTGGTTTTTCTTACCTAAGTGTAAAACCTTACTTTTACCTATGTTGAATTTCTTTTTGTTAGATACGGCCCAAAGTTAAAGTCTGTCAAGATTCATCTGGATTTTGAGCCTATCCTATGGGATGTTGGCTGTTCCTGCCAGTTTAGTGTCATCTGCAAATTTGAGAAGTTTCCCTCTACTCCCTCATATAAATAGTTTATGAAGATGTTGAAGAGTATTGGTCCTAAAACAGAACCTTGAGGTACTCACTGCTTACTTTCCTTCATATAAATATTCCCTTAAGAATTACATGTTGAGTTTGCTTTGTCAGCCCATTACAAATCCTTCTAATGATGATGCTGTCTATCCAATATTTTTTTAGTTTACCAAGAAATAGGTTGTGGTCTACTTTGTGAAATGCCTTACATTTGAAATGTAAGAAACAGAACAATGAAAATAAAGAAACAGAACAAAACAAGATAGGGAAAGTATGCCATGTATGACTTCTAGAATTCTAGAATGTTTAAAATTCAGGAACATATAGCAAAGAGAAAGGAAACAATATTGACCCTGAGATAACTTACAAAATAGATCTAATTTCTACTAAAGTTGTTCTGACTCATTTGTGTGTCTCCATGCATCTTAAATCATGTCAATCTGTGCTGTTACTGACTGAATTAAACCATCATCATATTAAGCCCACCTGTTTCCCACTCATCTTTTATTTCTCATGCTGGCCCTTTTCTGGCCACTCCTTATTCAAACTATTCCTTAGCATCTGGTGCTATATCCTTCAGCTGACCAAAGTGAAGGTCATCACAACAAATAATTTTATTACATTTTAAAGACTAATATATCAGGACTGCTACATACTATCTCATATTTACTTTCTGCTGTAGAGATCCAGACTCAGAAATCCCCCTTTTACATGTTGTAAACTTCAAGATGGGGACTGAACACTAGTTAGAACATTTGAAAAAAGAATGATTGTTTGGTCCTTGGTCTGGAAATTTAATTGCTAGAAAAAAAAACTTTAGAAGACTTTAATTGAAGGTAGGGTTTTTTCCAGTGATAATTTTAATCTTCAAAATTTGGTCAATGTGAGAATTTCCACCATTAGGAATTAAGGCATTAGGGATCATCTAGGGAGTTCTTTTAATTTAGACCCTCTCTTTAATAACGAAATATAATTCACAAATATAAGTCCCTTAGAGAGAGAAAGCCAGAAGTTCCAGATAAATATACAGTGAAGCAGGAGTTATCATTCTCTTTACTACTTTTTTTCTATAGCACTAAATTTTTCCTGCTCCTTCCCTTAGTGGACCAATCATTTCCTTAATCTTATACCTGTTATCTTATAACTGCTTGACAAAATAAATAAAATATTAAACAGTCCCATTCAAGTCAAAAATTGATTTCCCCCACAACTGAAAAACCAGTAGGCCAGGAATGGGGAACCTTTTATGGCTCACTCAGGAATTCTGGGAATTGAAGTACATAAGTGATAAAAGAGCCAAATTTCCCTACCCCTGTGCTAAGGTGAAGTCTAAGAATCAAAAATAACACATGGAATTCTTTCGGAGTGGTTTTTTTTAAATTATTGTTGTTTGCCTACAAACAAAATCTTGCCAGACTAAAGCAACTGTCTGCAAACCTGTAGTTATACTCTGTGATCTGCTAGGAAGGGGCCATCTTTGCCCTCTTCCTGCCTACCAGGCATTTCAAATTCCATTGCCTCTTTGCCCTCTGAGAGGCAGCCCCTCTTGGGATTACAGACTACATTCTACCACATCTAGTCTTTGTTCTGTTATTTCTGATTCTGGCTGTTTTTCTTTCCAGAACTGGTACATTCTTTTCTGATATTTTCTTCTACTTGGACTAATTGTAACAACAGATAATTATTTATTTGTTATCAATCTTTGTATATTTGTCATGGGTAAACAATTTTTTCTTTCAGTTATTTTTATTATTCAACTTTACTGCCTAGGTGAAGAATGTTCTTCTTTAAATTAATATTAGGCTGTACAAATATCTGATTTTTATTTGACAAAATGGTGGAAGCTCAGGATTCTATAAAGAAGAGACAGGCCACTGACCGTAACATATATTTCAGTTTCAAAACATCACAATATTTTCAGCTTAAATTCATTTATTTTAATCTCATCCTGTTCCAAACCATGAAAAACATGAATGTTATGTCCCTGGAACTTAAAGAAGTTCCCACCCAGGTCTGTCCGTGCTGCGGGGGCGGTTTCCCTCTCTCTCATTGGTTGGTTCACCCCAGCAGCCAGCTATAAAAGCAGGCTGCGGGGTCCAACCAGTTGCTGATCGCTGCGAGCCAGTTCCAGGCTTGGCAAGCACGTTCAGTCCTTTATTATTCTAATAAAGTATTTGTTGCATCTATGCCCTGGTTCAGCCTCTCATTACCCGAACTTAACACTGGCGACGAGGGTGGGATGGCTACCAGAGGCACAATGCAACCGCTGAATCACTAGCCGCTGATCCGTAGCCAGAGAGAACGATCAGCAGGCGATAAGAGCAAACGCTGATCCGCAGCCAGAGAGAGCGGTCAGCAGGCAACGAGAGCGAACGCTGATCCGCAGCCAGAGAAAGCGGTCAGCAAGCAGCGAGAGTGAGAAGCGTCTGTAGCCACTAGTTAGCCAAGCTACAGGGAAAGTGAAGCGCTGCGAGCCGCAGCCGCTCGTTTCTTTAGGCACGAAATTCAAACGGCTGTCATTTGAATTTCCGCCCTAGAAGTACAGCGTGGTGCTGTATTACAAAGTCACTGACGCCCACGCAGGCGCGAATTTCAAAACGCTGCCAACGACCGTTGCAGCCTAACCTCGTGTTAACCCAGAGAGAGAGAGAGAGTTGTGAAAAACCTCTCCAGAGCTGAAGTCACTTGCCTGCCACAGGCACAAAAACCTTCCTGCTGCTGCCCCAGAGAGATTTTTTTTTCAACAGATTATCCAACCAGATTTTTCTGTCATCATGAACTCCAACCCAGTTTTCCCAGCGTTCAAGCCGGATGAGGAGAAGTGGGAGTCATACAAGAATCGCTTTAACCATTACATCGACGCAATTGGGTTGGCTGATGCTGGGGAGCACCGGAAAAAATCATATTTCCTGATCTACTGTGGAGCCATCGTCTTTGATACTGCCACAGCACTCGTGGCTCCACGTGAGTTAAAAAACGTTCCCTGGACAGAACTGTTAGAAATCCTTACTAACCACTATTCTCCTAGACCCTCACAGATTGCCAGGCGGTTCACCTTCCGAATGAGGAAGCAATCAGACAAAGAAACCATCAACCAGTACATGGCTGCCCTCAGAACTGCAGCTCTCCATTGTGGGTTTGGGACCTACCTGGAGGACATGCTCCTCGACCAGCTAGTCTGCGGAGTCAAGGACCTTCACCTCCAAAGGCGCCTACTCGCTAAGAAGGACCTCAACCTCGCGCAAGCCGTCGAGGAAGCCCTGGCAGCAGAACTGGCAGCACACTCAGCCACCGAAATCCAAGGTCCTGCTTCCAAGCAATGTGCAGTTTCAGTCCACTCTGAAGAGGTGGTCATAGAAGAGGACCCCAGCGATGCAGCCGACATCTTTTTCGAGCTGGTCACGGATCATAAGCCTCTCCTGGGCCTACTAGCAGGTGACAAACAGACCCCTCAAGTCCTGTCTCCTAGAATGACGAGGTGGACTCTTTTCCTAGCGGCATATTCGTATAGACTCATACACCGTCCAGGTAAAACATTGTCTCACGCAGACGCCCTCAGCCGCTGCCCCCTGCCTGCTCCAGCTGAGGATCCTGCCCTGGTCCACGCTATCTTTGAGGTCACCCAACTAGACCTCCCCATCACTGCCCTTTACATTGCCGCCAAATCCAAGGCAGACAAAACGATCGCCCAGGTACTGGACTGGGTGAGGAGGGTGGCCGGGCAGTGATGTTGAAACCAAATTCACGCCTTTTAAGACCCGCCTACAGGAGTTATCCAGTTTGCAGGGCTGTTTGCTGTGGGGCACACGAGTGGTCATCCCGACCTCACTGCGTGCACCGAGTTTTGGAGGCGTTGCATGAGGGCCACCCTGGCATCGCCAGAATGAAGGCATTAGCACGCAGCTACGTATGGTGGCCCGGCCTCGACGATGACATCATCAGATGGGTAAGCTCCTGCCATCCCTGCCAGGAATCCCGTCCATCCCCTCCAATTGCAACCCCACCAAGTGGGAAAGCGCCAGCGCACCCTGGTCCAGGATTCACATCGACCTAGCGGGCCCGACGCACGGCAAAATGTTCCTGGTGGTCGTGGACTCTTACTCTAAATGGATTGACGTGGCACAACTGTCCACAACCACCACGCAAGCGGTCACCAAGGTATTAACTCGCCTATCGTAACGCATACGGGCTACCAGACTCAATTGTTTCCGACAATGGCCCCCAGTTCGCATCAGCTGAGTTCAGTCACTTCGCTGCCAATCTGGGCATCCTCCACATCTTCACGGCTCCCTTTCATCCTGCCAGTAACGGGTTGGCAGAAAGAGCCGTTAGGACCACTAAAGAAGCTTTGGCTAGGTTCAGCAAGGAAGACTGGCACCACAAACTCTCCCGTTTCTTGCTGAGCCAGCACTCAATCCCGTGCACAGTCACTAATAAGTCCCCGGCGGAACTCCTGATGGGTAGACGCCTGCGGACTGTATTGGACAGGCTGCACCCACATTACTGCCCTGACTCTCCCCTCGCTTCCACATCGGGGGTTAGGCATTTTGTCTTACAGGAACCCGTGTTCACGAGGAACTTCGCTGGAGACCCTCTATGGATCCCGGGCGAGGTCGTGGCCATCACCGGACCCAGGTCATATCGAGTCAGACTGGAGGATGGCCGAATCTGGAGAAGGCACCTGGATCAGCTGTGGAAGCGCCTAGACACTCACGTTAGCAGTGACTCGTGGTTGCAGACCGGTGCAGGGCTACAGCATCAACCCCACATCAGCACCAATTCCAGGGACCAGTTCATGCCTGCAGCCGAGTCGGGGACCCCGAACACGACCCGTGACCACCTGATGGCTGACCAGTCCGAACCAGTCGACGGAAACACATCCCCAGTGACCAGCCCTACGAGTCCCGATCCGGCACTGACCGAGGAACGCGTTCGGGACACCCCACCGGTCCAACCTTCAGTTGCAGACTCTAATCTACCAGACAATTCCCCAGAGTTGCGCCGTTCTGGGCGCCAGCACAAGCCTCCCGCGTACCTTAAAGACTATGCGTGTTCGCATCTGGGGGAAGGGTGTTATGTCCCTGGAACTTAAAGAGTTCCCACCCAGGTCCGTCCGATGCTGCGGGGCGGTTGCCCTCTCTCTCATTGGTTGGTTCACCCCAGCAGCCAGCTATAAAAGCAGGCTGCGGGGTCCAACCAGTTGCTGATCGCTGCGAGCCAGTTCCAGGCTTGGCAAGCACGTTCAGTCCTTTATTATTCTAATAAAGTATTTGTTGCATCTATGCCCTGGTTCAGCCTCTCATTACCCGAACTTAACAATGAAGTTTTAAAATATGAAGTCATTATAAATCTTGCCTTGGAGATTGATCAATTCCCAACTCAGGGTAGTACTTAAAAAGTTCAGGGTATTTTCAATTAAATAATAGATAGAAAATTCAGTACTGAGCTTGTCCTAAGAAAAATAGCCTAATACAAAATGAGTATTTGTGTATACAAGGAGCAGGTTTCTAAGATTTCTGTTTCAATTACTGCTTATACCAGTGAAAGTAGAACCAGAGACCTAGAAAATGAAATATGATCCTGATCAAAGGTTTGCAGCAAAAATGGAATACTGATAGGTGACACCTAACAGCTGAGAAGGAATTGAAAGCAACCAGATGAAGATCAGCTGCTCAGAGGAGTGGGAGCCTTCAGGCTGCCTGGGCATATACTGGTATACATGAGAGAGAGAAAAAAAGAAAGGGGACAGTTGTCTCCAAGGGAATTGGTGGGATAAATATTATGGAGCAGGTATAGCCATTTTAATAATACTTTCTTAAACACCTCATTCAGTTATTCAACATATTCTGAATTATTCTGGTTTCGTACAGGTTGCATTTCATAGGAATTGACAGATGAAATGTTTAGCTGATGCTGGGTTCAAACAGGAAGATGCTCCATCTTCCAATGTACTGCAATTGTCCTCAGTGTACTTTGGAATCACCATCATGGAGAATTTCAAGAAAAGATTGGACATTCATTTGTCTGGGATGGTTTAAGGCAGGGGGCCCCAACCCCCAGTCCATGGACCAGTACCAGTCCATGGCCTATTAAGGAACTGGTCGGCACAAGTGGTGGTTTTGTGAGCAAAGCTTTATCTGTGCATGTGCGGGTAGGGGGTTGAATAAGAATGCCCCTTCCAGCCTTATGATTCTGTGGGAAAGGATCTGTATACAATTCCAGTAGATTAAAATAAAATGGCTATGAGAAGGGCTGTATTATTGTGCACACATGACAAGGTAATATGGATAGCCCTTGACATGTCTGCTGTTCATTTTAAATTCATCAGTTTTCAAGCTTGCAAAGACTTCATTTTCCACAGTATGTTGTTTGGTTTCCTGCTCATGTTATTTTTATGGTAGCAGAATAAATAAAACCCTTACTCTACAACAGGGCTGTCAAATTTGTGGCCTGTCACATGCTGGCCACGCATGGTTTAGATGCATCACACGCTGGCCACGCCTGGTTTAGCAAAGGAGGGGGGAGTCACGATACATCACATGATGCCACCGTGATTATGTGAGTTTGACACCCCTGCTTTACAACATTGGATCATTAAGATCAGGGGTCCCCAAACTTGGCAACTTTAAGACTTGTGGACTTCAACTTCCAGAATTCCTCAGCCAGCATAGTTGACATGGCTGAGGAATTCTGGGAGTTGAAGTCCACAAGTCTTAAAGTTGCCAAGTTTGGAAACCTCTGATTAAGATGGAAATGAATAAGGCCAAGCCCATGGCGTCAGGTTCTTTCTTAACTGCAGGCTACAGAAAGACAGTCCTGATAAATGGCTTGTATCTGGCACTTGACGCATCTTATCCCAGCAGCTCAATAGCCAGATTCAAGCAAAAAACAAAACTACACTGGAATATTTCAGGTTAAGTGGCTTGGATCAAAATAATTATGTCTATGTAAGCACTGGACCTTTCCCCTTCAACCAAAAAGAATGGACTTTTAGAAATAAGCATTTCAAAAGGAATTCTTTATTGAAAGGGAGTGATTCCAGCACTAGTCAAAGCAGAGTCTAAATGCTCCCAGGCATGCAGTAATAGATAAGGGGAGTTAGGACCACTCCCCTTATTTAGATGTGTATTTTGTCAAACAAAGAACCAACATGTTAATTCCCCCCTCCCCTTCTCTGAGAACGTATCTTTTGAAGAGTTCCCACGGAGTATCTTCCGGAACTGGAATTTTTATGGTTCCTTCTCCGCTGGCTATCTCTTCAAGAAGTGACACGTTTCTAGCCATCTGACTCCAGTCCTCCAGTTGTATATCATGTGTAGGTTATACAGATTCAATGTAAGATTTAATATATTCAGGTTACATCAAAAAGGGTTACTTGTACCAACTTCCATTGAAGAATGGCAGACACACGGATCTGACATCCTGCCCTCCTCAAAAATCTGATAGATCCACCTGGAAGACATATAACATGTGTTACATTTATAATTTAGGATGGTTTGTGAGGGTATTTCAGATGGAACTTCCATAGTAATGTGGGTGCTTTTACATGTCGTTTGGCTACCCACTCATTTTCTGAGAAAGGAAGGTGTTTCCAAGCTACTAAATATTGTGTGGATCCACGGTGAGTGCGTGAATCAAGGATATCTTTAATTTCAAAATGTTGTTCCCCATGTACCATGATGGGAGTTGGAGGTGTGGGAAGGGAGGGGTCTGAGGTTTGAAGTGATCTCTGGTTTGAGTAGGCTACAGTGAAATACTGGATGAATCTGCTTAAGTGTTTTGGGCAGTAGAAGCTCTACCGGAACAGGATTAATAATTCTGGGGATGGAAAATGGCTCAGTGAATTTTGGTCCCAGTTTCTTAGAGGGTTGCAACAATTTTAAGAATTTTGTGGACAAATATACACGGTCCCCAACTTTGAATGGTTTCGGGTCACAGCGTTTTTTGTCTGCTTGAGCTTTAAAAGCTGCTCTAGCCTCTTGTAAGGCTAGTCTGAGCACTGGCCAAGTGGCTTGCAAATTATTAATCCACTCCTTAAGGGAGGGAATTTCAGGTTCCTTGGTGGGTAATTCCGGCAGGGGGTTGAATTCTTGGCCTGTGGCTAGAATTTGCACAGCCTGATCAAGTACACAAATAACTATTTGAGAGTATTCTCTAGGGCCTAGGCCCATGATGGCGAACCTATGGCATGCATGCCGGAAGTGGCACGCAAGAGGTCACCTGGAAGGGCCCCACTGCACATGTGTGCATGCTACCCACTTGACAGCTGATTGTCAGATATCTGGTATGCATTCACGGGGGCAGGGATGCATGGGAGATGCCCATGCATGCGCAGAGATGCATGGGGTGCATGAGGGGGGTCGCACGTGTATGTGCAGGGGGCATGTCCCCCCCCCCCTGCGTGATTGCCTTCTGGGTGAAGGCACATGAGCACGCAAGTGTGAGCACACATACAGTTTTCGGCAGAGGAGCCCAAAAAGGTTAGTCACCACTGGCCTAGGCAAAGCCCTGAGCATATAGTGAAATAGGCTTACATAGATAGTTCAGATACAGGTAGTCCTCACAACTTATAACTGGTCATGGATGGACACGCAAAAAAGCTTGCTTAAACCCCATCCTCAAAGTTACAACTGTCGTACCTCCCCTGTGGTCATGTGGTCACATTCTGGGCACTTGGAAACCAGCTTGCATTTGCAACCATGGTTATTTGATTACTTTTTTTTTTTTTACTATGTTGCTGTTTTGGGGTGGAGGAAAATGCCTATTAGAAAAGCTGGGGTGGGAGTTACAGTCACATGATTTGTTTAACAACTGCATGTTTCATTTAACAATCATCATAAATATGATCATAAGATAGAGTGGGGACTCAACATATGACCACAAAAACTTACAACCAAAATTCCAGGCTCAATAAATCGAGGACTACCAGTACTAGGAAATAAAAAGAGTTTAAATTGGTTTTCGCTAGCAGTCAGTTTCAGGTGAGTAACTGGTTTCAGAGTGTAACAGCTTTTACAGGTCTTGGTGCTGCCTTTGGATGAATATTAATTTAATACTAGGATCATCAACTTATTTTTGACTCCTAGTGACCACATATGGTAAACAGATTTTTCCTGCATAATGATCTATACCTAACCTGTTCTTTGAAGTCCTCCAATGGCGCACTCATTGCCACAGTAATTGGCTCCATTCATCTTATTGCTGGTCATCCTTTTCTTCAGCTTTCTTCCACCTTTCCCAGCATTAGAGTTTTTTCCAAAGAACTGGGAATACTAGTGCAGCAAAGGACAATATATGGGCAATATATGTGAATGAAGGCAATGTTATGGGAATATGGCAGAAAAATATGTGGTCAGAACTTATTTGAACCATGATTAAGTGCAAGTGGGGGCACAGCCCAAGGCTGCAGAGCTAACAGCTTCATACAACCTTTGCTAAGGTACCTTTAGTTTTTAACATTGTCCATGCTTGCTCAGAAACTAATCCCACTGAGTTCAATAGGTTTAACTCTCTAAGAATTGCACAAGACTGCAACTTCTGTTTTGAATCTTTCACCAGAGATGCATTATTTATCTTATTTATCTTCTCCATAATAGTTGACCTGTCAAATTGAAATGCAGAAGGATTGGTTCAGGAAAGCTTTACATCCTTTTGCATTTCAATCTTTTCCTACATTGAATTCACAAAGACATACTCTAATTTTACTACACCTTTACTGCCATCTGAATGGGTAATGCCAGCAAAAACTAATCAGATCTTGAAACTACATAGACTGCAGAGACCACAGAGCAACAAACATCAGGTGATACAAGATGAACATCTTAATTCTGAAGACCTGTCAATAAGGCAGCCTTATTAAAAATCTGAGAGCCTGTACCAGCCTTGATATTGCAGAACTATAACTCCAGTAGAAGTCTGAATGGCAGATAGATTCACAGAGTATTTTGTGAATATTTTCAGCTTTCTTGTTCCTTACAATTCATAATCCCAATGGCCAACTGTGATTATTAATAGCTTTATTTCTTCCTTTTTCATCACACTGTTTATTTACCTTCACCACCATTAAACCTTTCACTTTGTATTCTGAATCCTTCTCAAATGGCAGTTAGAAATCCTAGTCATGCCAGACCATCTATTTTCTCCCATTTCTTTGTCATGAAGAATTCACAGGCAACTTTCTTTCTACCTTTGCTCCCCACCATGTGAAGAATTCATTCCCAAATTGGATTGACTGGTTATGGGAACAGGTCTCAGGTGGAGGTCCTCATTAGTAACAGATTTGAAGAGTTTAAAAGAACCATATAATAATGCTCAGAAAATTAAGGGGTTTTGCTGTTGAAATCCAGAAAGTGATACTTTGGCCTCCCACAGTCTTCTTAGGTGGATATAAGCCCCTTCTCAGAGAGGTCCTGGTTTAAAACAACAAAATAAATTTAAGACTTATTACATTATTTTGAGTTAACTGGTTTATTAATCTCAGTGGACTGAAAATATGAACAGGATGCACTAGGTGATGGAAAATTGCTAGCAAAAACATATTTTCAGTGCAGACATTGAATATAAAGCAGGAAGGCCAAATAATGGTTTTTTTACATTCCCACACCATTAGCCTGCAGAATAGAGGCCTCTTCACTGAAGGTTACAGACTGTAATCTGCTCATCCAAAAGAGATTGGTAGGTGTTTTTTTTTTACTTTCCATTCTTGTGTGGAAAGGAGTCTGTCCCAAAATCACCTACTGTAGCTGGCTTCAGTGACTAAGGGATGTTAGTAAATAAATGTTCCAAATATGATAATCGCCACCAGGTCTGGAAATTTTAAGGGAAAAATTAAGGCTTGTGAGCCAAAAATTGTAGCAGCTAGAAATTCAGATTCAAATTTTGCATTTGTCCATCTAAGCACTAAAAAGATCCATTTTATGCACAATTTGATATTTATCTGAACTAATTGTGTTTTTCAGAAATTGAATCACTACTGATGTTCTTTTCCTGATCCACATCATTTCACCAGGCCCGCTTCTCTGAGTCTTTATAAGCCTATTCTTATGTCATCAATCATACAATCTAGCCTCCTTGTCCTCCGTCTGCATTATTTTTGATTGCCTTCCATTTTTCAAAATATTAGGGCTTTCTCCAGTGTCTGTTGCTTTCACATCATGTCTTCAAAATGTCTGATATTTAGCTTCATTATTACTGCTTCCTATGTTTTTTCCATTTTTCCAAGTAGCACAGTTTAAAGGCCTGTTATTTAATCTTTCTGACAGTCCAGCTTTCACAGCCATATTACAAGTGACAAAAACATAGCCTTTGTAATACAGTGAGAAGTAATGCCCTCATCAACAAGAATGATATCCAGAAAAGGAAAGCAAAGAATTTGACCATGAAACATATTAATATTTAAATTCTGATATGGAAAATATTTTTTAAAAAAACATTGTTCTATGTTAAGAATAACAAAACAGATCAAATACAAAAAAGGAAAAGGAAATGCTATATAAGGCCACTAGATGGTAGTGTAATATAACAGAAAAATGAAAAATATAGTTTATAAATATATTATGTAAATAATTGTGGTCAACAAATGTTTCAGAAATAGTTATTAAAATGTGTTATAAAAAGGAAAAGCTGCACACCTGAGACTTTGTCAACTGATAGCAAAAGGTTTTCAATTGAACTGAAGAGAATACAAATGTGTGACATATTTATCTTGTAATTGTCATAACTTACCAGTACATGCTTCAGGACAGAAGTAGATAATGATAGTATTTGCATAATGACATTACCACATGTGTTGCAATCTTAACATTATCACAATCTTCTGTTGACACAGTGATGGGAATTTCCAATGGTCAGCTATTTTGTTGATTTGTAGTTATATATTATTAATAGATCCGTTAGGTGCTTGACTTAAGAGGTGATTTGAATAGTATTTTAAATGCAAGGGGACTTAATGACTCACTAATATTCGGTATTATTATTTTATGAAAAAGGTATTACCAGTATTATTGTTAAGGTTCATCACAATCAGCCAGATATTTAGACTAGATGTGGCATTTTTGTGCACCTATCAAGTCCCACTTACCACCTATCTCCTGGGTTAGGCAGAAGTGGTAGGTGGGACTTGATAGATGGACAAAAATGCCACATCTAGTCTAAATATCTGGCTTATCGTCACAGGATGTAAGCTACCTTTTGCAATTGATTGATGGTAATTTTGTCTGTTGTTGTTGTTAGAATGTTGTTGTTGTTAGAATGTTGATTGCTCATTATAAATGATTTTTTTCCCTGAAAATGCAGAAATTGTAAAAGGACTAAAGAATTAAAATACACCTGCAAAAAGAGATTATAGACGACAATTTAACTGTTCTATTGTTATTTTTTAGCATTATTATGTTATGACCTATGGTTGCAATAATACATTTATTTACATAGTTATAGACATATGATAACTAGATAGAAAATAACTGAAGCAGCCAATGGGACTTTATGGAAAGTGAAAAATCTAAAAACAAACAGAATGACAAATATAGGAAATTGAAACATGATAGTGCTTATTTTTTCTGAAGGAAAAGGTGGAAGCTGAGAGGCATGAGATTCACATGGAAAATGAAGGTCTCCCCTCCCTTCGGAACAGATTAATGGAGATCCCTCCATAAATGAATGGCAATACCAATTCAATTCAATACACTTTCTCTTTTATAAGTACAACAGTATAGTTGGCTATTGAGGTAGGTTCTAGCTGCATTTCTCTTGTTATCTTCATCTTCCCAAATCAGCTCTTCCTATCCAATATTGAAACTCTCACTTGAGAATTCATTTGTCCACTCTCAAACCAGATTTTTTAAATAGTTTCCATTGTTTTAAAATCCAATTATAGATTTTTGTAATATCATATTTGATGGATTGAAAGTATACAGTGAGAGAAATCATACAAAGGACTATGTGCCTGTGACAAAGTATCCCTTCCCATGTTGGACTCTGGCCCTATGCACTATTAATATGTAGCTACAATCCCTTTGTGTAGAATTAATTTGGCCCCTGAGACAAAACTGGTTTCCTTTCCCTTCCCACCTGCCTTCTCTCTCTACACTTCTTTTTGATTAAAAGCTGTGGTTTTTGCAAGCTCAAATGATCAGATGAATGATTCCTCATCTGAAATATAAAGCAGTGATATCTTCATATACATGTTACGCTAAATTAATAATGTAGCAAAAAGCAACATTTCAAAGCGTCCTTGAAATTTGAATAAAGAGTCCTGGCCCTGAGCAGTCAGATGCAGCCAGGGTAGAGCTGGAGGTAACCATGTCTTCTGGAATATTTTCACAGAATGTTAAATCACAGAAAACCACTTGTCTCCAGTGTAAGATCACAACATGACTCCCCCATAATGAATTCTTTACCTTGGCTGTTCTCCTACTCTTTCTCAAATAGCAACTCTCTCTCTCTCTTTCTGCCTTTCGTCCTAGTATGTGAACATATGGTAATATTTGAAATATAATTTAGGCCTTGTTGCCCACACCTGCACAGACCTCCAAGTCACTGAGCCGTATTCATGCACACTGAAGTCATGCTCTGATACTATAGTGTCAGTTGAGTCTGCTCATTTTTCTTCTAACACAAGCCAAAAGCTCTAGCATGCTGATTTCACATATATTCCATTTGAATCTGTAATTTATTAAATATATTTTAAGACAAAATATTGTTAGACACTGCATCATTTATATTCAGAGCTAACCAAGTATTGATTTTGGAGTAATGCAATAAAGAAACAACTCCAAACTCAAGTTTGGAGAAAAGGTGATTGACTCTTACTTTATAATGTAGAAGAATGTGCTGAAGTCTTTTAAAAAAGGTCTGTGGCATTTCAGTCAAGATATTTTCTATCTTATTGTTATGTTGTAAGCCACCCAGAATCAATTTGGAGATGGATGGCACCAAATAGATAAACAAACAATGCAGACATTATGCAAAATATGTAAACTTAAATAATATATTCATAACAAATAAAGTACAGGTAATCCTTGATTTATGACCACAATTGAGTCCAAAATTTATATTGCTAAATGACACATTTGTGAAGTGACTTTTGCCCCATTTTGGTACCTTTTTTGCCACAGTTGTTAAGTGAATCACTGCAGTTTTTAAGTTAGTAACACGGTTGTGAAATAAATCTGGCTTCCCTAATTGACTTTGCTCATCAGAACATCACAAAAAGGTGATCACATGACCCCAGAACACTGCAACCATCATAAATATGAACCAGTTGCCAAGCATCTGAATTTTGCTGCAATGGTTGTGTGAAAAACGATCATGTCATTTTTTTCAGTGCTGTTGTAGAGTCAAACTGTCACTAAATGAACTGTTGTAAGTCGAGGACTACCTGTATTTAATCATGCCAGTCCAGTCCACCTGTCCAGTTCATATGTAAAGAAGATGAGTGAATAAGAGGCCAGGTGTTAAACTCACATTTCCATACAATTGCTCTTTGTTTCCTTGCCTGGCTTCAGAGCCAAATCTGTGCTTTCTTTTTAAATAAATGCAGCAGATACGCAATTAGATATTGGTATAATTTGATTCAGGGTGACCACAAATTTGCAGGTGGTATAATAACAATATAAAATCGAAAGTAAACTTAAAAGCTTTTGAGTTCTAAGTTACTGCTGAACAGAAAATCCCCTGCTATAGCATCTCTAATAGCTTATTCATCAAACCTCTGATTAACAAATATGTGTATTAGAGCATTTCCAAGACAACCTAATTCAAATTTATTGGGCTAGAGATTTCTGTAGTCACTTCTTTTGAATTATTTTTTAAATCACATGCCCAACTGCATATTATCCTTTCTCTAGTAGGCTTTCTTTTGTGGTGTAACTCATACATTTCCTGTTCTGAATATTGCTTAATGCAGTTGACCTTTTGTGAATCTAAAGCAGTGGTCACCAACCTGTCGGCCAGGGACCACTAATATGAATTTTGACTGATGACATTGCTGACATTGGTGGGAAAGTCGGTTCCATATTCCAGAGCTGCAGTAGTCACAGGTCTGGCCCTTTAGTCATCCCAGAGCAGCTCCTCCAGTCCATGGCAGGCTGGTGCACCTGGGTGGAAGAGCAGCTGCTCCAGGATGACCAAAGGGCCAGACCTGTGACTACTGCAGCTCTGGAATATGGAACCGACTTTCCCACCAATGTCAGCAATGTCATCAGTCAAAATTCATATTAGTGGTCTGTGGGATTTAAAATTATGAGTTTGGTGGTCCCTGAGGTCCAAAAGGTTGGTGACCCCTGATCTAAAGAATATGCCTAGCAGCTGGCAGCCTAATGCATGACTTCTTTTATGATGTCAAGCTCAGCACAACCACATAAAGGGCATATTAAAAAAACATCATCATGACTGCACCTTTTTTGTATTCCCACAGAAGCAAACTAATTATTATATGTAGGTAGTCCTCAACTTATTACCATAATTGACCTAGAATTATGGTCATAATTCATGCCAGTCATTAAGCGAGATTCTAACCTTTAATGACCATTTTTGCAGAGGTCATTAAGTGAACAGTATGGTCAGTAAACAATTGCATTGTTTGCAATGGGGCTTTTTTTTGGTGAAAGTTAGAAGTAAATGCCAGTTTCCAGCATGGTAAATCACGATTATGAGACTTCTGGATGCTGCAAATGGCCATAAATATGAGCTGGCTGTTGAATGTGACCATCTGACAGCAGGTGGGGCCCAAATTCAAATCCAGGCCAGAAATAGTTCTGGGGATTTGCATTGTAACTTGGAACATTTACTCATCAACCACTCATAGATCAAGGACTTCCTATATTAGCTTTCTTGTTTTGTATCTTAATCTGTGTCTGTGCGATATAATGGTCAACAAAGATAAATCAATTTAAACTTAACACAATTTGAAATGGTAAAAAAAGCCATGTATATACTTTATACAGATGTAAGAATTTAATTATTTAAAGCTACATTCAGTCATGAAAGGATTGAACTTTTTTTTTAACCATCAGCTTGGATTGTTGTTTAGAGTCTGCAAAAGAATTGGAGATTTGGAAATAAAAATAGTAAAAGATTTATCATAAGCATAGACACTGCAACCTCCAACATAGATGGCTTCTGTTCATATGCTGCTCACTCCTGCTCCATCGATACCGTAGATACCAGAAAAGGAATGAGCTATTCAGAACTTCTTCTGAGATTGGCAGCTGAATTTTATTTTCATGTTGCTCATGTCTTCTTCTGTACCAGAAAACAATAAAGAAGAATGCAAGATCATCTATATTATGGCCCATGTAATAGAGAAAAATGTAGAGGATCAGGTGAGACATCCTTTTAAAAAAAATTCAATGGAATAAAAGCAATTTAGATTTTGAATGGAAGAGGAAAAGAATAGGGAAAGGTAACAAAAAAGTGAAAAAGTAAAGAAGGAATAAAGTAAAAAAAGTAGTTTCCAATTTTCCTAACAGCAATTATACATACATTTATATTTTACCTTCCCTCTGTAAGGTTATGCCATAATTTCTTTCTTTCTATAGTTTACACTTTTTAATAAATCCAGAAACCACCAGTTCATTTTTTTTCTTTTTCAGCAAAAGAGGTTTCAAGTCACTAATAATAGTGCTTTACATTCCTAAGCAGATGAGAACCAAGAAACAGAAGAGGCTTCAACAAGTTAGGGCAATCAGTACAACAATGCAGTGAAATTCAGACAGATTAAGAAGGCCACATGAATACAGTGATCATATTTTCTTGGAAAAAATGAAGAACAGACCTGAATAAAGGCAAATCTGAATGAGACTGATAAGGATAAAAAGTTAATTCTTTATAACTTTGCTTTATAAGAAAATTTAAGAGCAAATCCAAGAAATAAATCTAAAGTACAGTTTTCTTAAATAAAGGACTTGTCTTTATAATCACAGAATGTACAGTATGATCACTATAGATACTGGCAACAGAATTTGGGGATATTGTTTGTGATAGATGGATCAAATGCACTTTCTGTTCATAGTTGTTTTGCTAAAGGAATTGAAAATCTAGATACATGTAGTCCTTGAATTATGACAATTGGGCTCAAAATTTCTGTTGCTAAGCAATACATTTGTTAACTGAAATTTGCCTCATTTTATTACCTTTCTTGCCATAGTTAAGTGAATCACTGCTGTTGTGTAAATTAGTAATATGGTTGTTAAGTGAATCGGGCTTCCCCATTGACTTTGCTTGTCAGAAAATTGCAATAGATGATCACATGACCCTGGGATGCTGCAACTGTCATAAATATGAGTCAGCCACCAAGCATCTGAATTTTGATCATGTTTGATCCATAGGGATGCTGCAACAGTTGTAAGCATGAAAAATGATCATAAGTCACTTTTTTCAGTGCTGTTGTAAGTTTGAACGGTCATTAAACAAACTGTTGTAAGTCGAAGACTACCTGTACATCGAAATTCCCCCAGCCCCAAATGTGGGAGAATTGGGAAAAAGTTGAGAAGCCACAAGCTGGCATATACTGTTTCCTGAACTCACTGATTGACCCAATCATGTTTGTTCCAGAGAAAAGTGCAAGCTGGCAGAAGATGCTAATATAATTGGCCAAGTGTGATTGGACACACAAGGAATTTGTCTTGGTGCTTATGCTCTCAGTGTACATAAAAGAAAAGATACATTCGTCAAGAGTCGAGAATCACAAGGTACAACACTTAATGTTAGTCATAGGGTACAATAAGCAATCAAATCATACTAGGAAACAGTCAATATAAATTGTAAGTATACAAGCTACAAAGTTGCAGTCATACAGTCACAAGTGGGAGGGGATGGGTGATAAGGAGTGATGAGAAGATTAACAGTAATAGTAGTGCAGACTTTGTAAATAGTTGAACAGTGTTGAGGGAATTATTTGTTTAGCAGAGTGATGGCTTTCGGGGAAAAACGGTCCTTGTGCCCAGTTGTTCGGGTGTGCGTGCTCTATAGCGTCATTTTGAGGGTAGGTGTTGAAATTCGATGTGTCTCCCATTTCAAACCGATCCCATTAAAATAAATCTGAAATCAAATAAATATTCATAATGCATGACTTCGGGTGATTCATTCACTTATTTTAGGATCGATGCCTTGAGGCGTCGCCCATGGCCAGGAAAAATAAGTATCCCACCCCACCCCACACCCTGATCTGCTGCTAATAAGAGACGCCTTCCAAGCAGACTTGGAGGGTCACGGCAACAGGTCCACGTTCGAACGCTTAGGCTTCTCGGTTGCCTTGGCGACCGAAGCCGCGCGGAGGCGCGTTCCCGCGCCTGCGCAGGAGGACGGCCTCGTGGCGATTGCCAAGGCAACCGGCCGTGTCCCACTCTTTCCAATGGCTCCCAAGCGACCCAAGAGCGGGGCTGGCGGCGTGGCTGCTGGTCCCCCGGGGGCAGGTGCCAAGAACTGGGAAGCGGGGCTTGTGGCGGTCCGCTTGGAAGAGGTGCGTTGGCAGTGGAGGGAGGCACGCGTTGGTCCTTGTCTCAGGAAAAGAGGTGGACCTGTTTGACGGGAAAAGCGAGGGGGATGTGGGGTCGATCTCGGTGTTTGCAGGGGGAGGAAGTCCTATACGCATTGCAGATTGGGACCAGGCTGACTTTGAGGTTTGAGTCTTTTTCTGCTTAGCAACATGGTCCCTAACGTGGCTTGTGGGTTTGCCCTCAAGAAATCATGAATATAATTGCAACTCAAAGACAACCCTCTGCACCAGGAGATGAAGCCACCTAGAACTTGGTGTATCTTAAGAGAAAAATCTCCTTCAATCAAATCCAAGGCCTGGTGGATACATCTATGTACTTTTCTTGGCATCAATAGAAAATAACAGATAACAGATAATCAGAGTTGGAAGGGACCTTGTAGGTCATCTAGTCCAACCCCTTGCCCAAGCGGGAGACCCTACACCAGGGGTGTTCAACCTTGGCAACTTTAAGACTTGTGGACTTCAACTCCCAGAATTCCTCAGCCAGCAAAGCTGGCTGAGGAATTCTGGGAGTTGAAGTCCACAAGTCTTAAAGTTGCCAAGGTTGAACACCCCTGCCCTACACCATTTCTGACAAATAGCAGTCCACTCCCTTCTTGAAAGTCTCAAGGATTGGCATTCCCACAATTTCCGAGAGCAAGCTGTTCCATTGGTTGATTGTTCTCACTGTCAGAAAATTTCTCCTTATTTCCAGGTTAAATCTGTCCTTGTTCAGTTTCCATCCATTATTCCTTGTATGGCCTACAGGCGCTTTAGAAAATAGCTTCACCCCTTCCATCCTGTGGCAGTGCCTCAAATATTGGAAGATCACTATCATGTCTCCCCTGGTCTTTCTCTTCACTAGACATGCCCAGTTCCTGTAACTGTTCTTCATATGCCTTAGTCTCCAATCCCCTAATCATCCTGGTTGCTCTTCTCTGCACTTTAGTTTGCCATTGTCTTGTTTGGGGATGTTTTTTTCCATTTCACCTCCTAGCCTGAGATTTTCTACTGGTCTGCTAACCAGACCTGGCCTTGCTGAGCTTCCAAGCCTAAAGGGCTAATCAGAATTTCCACGTACTTCCCTTCTTATAACAAGTGGATTGTACTTCAGCCTGTGTTGTAGGCTGACAATTCTCAAAATGAAAGATAATTAGTTCACTATGCTAGAATAAATTAATAGCTTATGTGTTTGAAAGCAGAAGGGGAGGTTATGGGCATGAACGTTGTAATTTTATACCAACTTGCCTTCAATCGAAGGACCTGTATACTGCACGAGTCAAAAAGAGGGATGTGAAAATATTTACAGACCCCTCACATCCCGGACATAAACTGTTTCAATTTCTTCCCTCAAAATGAAGCTATAGAGCATTGCACACCAGAACAACTAGACACAAGAACGGTTTTTTCCTGAAAGCCATCACTCTGCTAAACAGATAATTCCCTCAACACTGTTCAACTATTACAAAGTCTGCACTACTATTACTATTAATCTTCTCATCACTCCTTATCACCTATCCCCTCCCACTTGTGACCGTATGACAGTAACTTCGTCGCTTGTATCCTTACGATTTATATTGACTGTTTCCTAGTATGATTTGATTGCTTATTGTACCCTATGACTATCACTAAGTGTTGTACCTTGTGATTCTTGACTCTTGACAAAATATCATTTCTTTTATGTATGTTGAGAGCATTTGCACCAAGACAAATTCCTTGTGTATCTTGGCCAATAAAGAATTCTATTCTAATTAAGTAGCTATACAAGTACTCCTCAACTTACAACAGTTTTTAGTGACCGTTCAAAGTTACAAAAGCTTTGAAAAAAGTGACCCGTGACTGTTTTTCACACTTAACAACTGTTGTAGTGTTCCTGAAGTCATGTAATCAAAATTCAGATGCTTGGCAACTGGTTCATATTTATCATGGTTGCAGTGTCCTGAGGTCATGTGATCACTTTTTGCAACTTTCTGACAAGCAATGGGGAAGCCAGATTCATTTAACAATGTCAGTGATTCACTTAACAACTGGGGCAAGAAATGTCATAAAATGGGACAAAATTCACTTAACAAATGTCTCATTAACAAGAAAAAATTGGGCTCAATTGTGGTCGAGGACTATCTGTATACGGTCATTTTCTTTGTAGACTAGGCTAGACTAGGTAACAATAGAACAGAACAGAACAGAATAGAATAAAAACCTTGGAGGTCTTCTAGTCGAACCCCTACTCAAACAGGAGCCCCAAACTATACCATTTCTGACAAATGGCAGTCCAGTCTCTTCTTGAAAGCCTGCAGTGATGAAGCTGGTTGATTGTTCTCAGTGTCAGAAAATTTCTCCTTATTTCTAGATTGAATCACTCCTTGATCAGTTTCCATCCATTGTTACTTGTCTGGGCTTTGGGTGCTTTGGAAAATAGGTTGTCCCACTTCTGTATGATAGCCACTCAGATATTAGTACATCACTATCATATCACCCCTGGTTCTTCTCTTCACTGAATATCCATGCCCAGTTCTTGTAATGGTTTTTCATATGTTTTAGCCTCCAGGCTCTTAATCATCTTTGTTGCTCTTCCCTGCATTCTTTCTAGAGTCTCAACATCTTTTTTATAGTGTGGTGACCAAAACTGGATGGAGTATTCTAGATGTGGCCTTACTAAGGCTTTATATTACCTCACATGACCTTGATTCTGTCCCTCTGTTAATTCAATTTAGGATTGCATTGGTGTTTTTGACTGTTGTCGTATACTGCTCACTCATATTTAATTGATTGTCCACTAGGTTTCCAAGATCCCTCTCACAGTTACTGCTATTATTGTTTTTTCTTGCCTGAGTGTAAGACTTTATTTTTCTCGGTGTTGAATTTCACTTTGTTAGATGGGCCCCAATGTTCAAGTCTGTCAAGAACCATCTTGACATGAGCCTATCATCTAGAGTGTTAGCTATTCCTGCCAGTTTAATATCTTCTGTAAATTTGATGAGTTCCCCTTTTATTCTCTCATCCAAGTCATTTATGAAGACATTGAAGAGTACTGGGTGTAAGACGGAGCCTTGTTCCACTGCTTACTTCCCTCCATGTAGATATAATACCGCTAAGGAGGACTTGCTGACTATGGTTTATCAGCCAGTTACAAATCCATCCATGGTGATGCTATCCCACTTGTACGCAATAACTACTGTATAATTGTAACTATAACTGGACAATAACTGTAACTATTTATCTTGTGTTTATACATTTGTTCTTTACACTTGTATTAAATTTATGAGGCCAGAATGTTTGGTCTGTTCTCTCTCCACTCCAGGAGAGTCCCATAGATAAAACGTTTAGATGATACAGAGGAGTCATAGGACATTTGTAGCCATTCGTTGAATATGGAGTATGTATTCCAAACTGGTTCAGTCTTATCATTAGATAAATAGATAGATATCACTCAGACTTGTCTGATCAATTTTAATGAGTTGCACATCTAATCAGGTAAGGATATTATTTTGTTTATGAAAATAAGAAATAAACCAAATTCACAATGATATACTATGTGTGTATGGTATTTTATATAATTAAAATTACAGCTGTTAATGTATAGCATCTTAGATTCAAAGTTCACTGTCATATAGCAAAAGTGAAGATACTTGAAAACAAAGAAGATAGATTGAACAAAAGAAACAATGCATTAGTCATTATTTAATAATTTATCATTTCATAGCTGGTATTCCATTTGTCCTTTAGTCTCTTATGATCTCAATTATATACATTATTAATGCTTATTGATTCTACAGACACATTTATCTAAAATTTGTTTTATTTATTTGTGCAAATATATGTGTATTTTACCAAATAACATTATAGAATAATATTTGATTAGGATAAATAGTTGAAAGAGCTAGTAGATTTAGTACATAGTATAATATTGCCACCTAGTGGTAGATGGCAACTGCATATAAAGAAATTTAATTTCTGAGCAAGGAAAAATAAAATAAAAGAGAAAGAATGCCTTTATACTGAATTCCTTCCCCCCTCCCTCCCTCCCTCCCTCTTTTCTTTTTTTCCTTTTCAGTTTACATAGCTGCCCTCTTAGATATGTGACTGTGAGTTGCTTACATAATTAAAATCATAAAAAACAATACAAAATAACCAAAATTCCATTTAAACATTAACATTATTGAAACCATTAAAAACATAATCTGAGGGAAGGACAATCAATATCTTTAACAGTATGGTTATTTTTCAGTGTCCACACCACCACTACCAGATCCCCAGGTCAGATGGTAAAGCCATGTTCTTTAGGGCCTTCCAGAAGGCTAGTAAGGTCAGGGGCAGTGTGAATCTGAGGGAATGATGTTCCAGAGGGCAGGTGCCATGGTAGGAAAGGGCTTTCCTTCTGGGCCCATTGGCATGACATTCATTGCTGGACAAGACCTGCAACATGCCCTTTCTGATGGACTTGATGGAGCAGGTAGATGGGATGGGGAAGAGGCACCCCTCAAATAACCCAACATTGTGTCCTGTAGGGCTTTATAACTCATTATCAGCACCTTTAACGGTTTAATGATTGCTTTTGTTTTGAATCAGGAAGATTGGATTCCCAGTACTGCCTTTGTTGTTGGGAGCAAGCCTGAGGATGAACTTCACATAAAGGCACTAACTCTGGCTGTGCAGGTGCCACAAAGGAAACTCTTCAGTGTGATTTCTTGGGAAGGATTATTAGCACAGGTATATTGTATTTATAATTGTGGAGCAATTATATTAGAGCTGAGTCTAAAACTAGAGGTCAATTTTATCTATAATTCAGGGAGATATCTGAGAAACACTATTGCCAGATGTTTTTCATCTGAACATAGCAAAGAGAATTGGCTCCAGAAGAGGCTCTTCTATGCTTTCAGTTGACAACAGGAGGAAAAAAAATAAGATTTGAAGATGACATGTCATAATTTTGTACAGTTTCATTGTATTGCATGTACATGCTGATATCATAACATCATATAACTGCAGGGCAATATCCTTCTAGATACCTCCACACAAATATATATCTATCTGGCTTCACAAAGTTTTCGTGTGTTGTTGCATATAGAAGAAGCCTGAACTCCGTCTCTTAAAAGCATATAAACCTTGTGCTGTTTGGTTTCTTATAAGCGTCTCTTGAAAGATCTGTTTATTTCTATTAACACAATAAAAAAGAAGTTAAATTTTTCAAGAATATTGAAATGGCCATTACACTAGAGTTTCCATTACTATCAATTTTCTCTTATATTGATAGGAGCTAAAGGCAAAATGTATTACTATGTTCAGAGTAATTTATACATCAAGCACACCATGTTTTTCTTTTGGGATATGTGAAAGGAACTTTAGAGAATAGTATTGCAAATTTCAGTATTATTCATAAAAGATTATGACTAGTAATCAAGAACAATTTGTTCTATAGACTGGTCTTTCTCAAACAGTCCCCACTACATCTGGTAAAACACAATTAAAAATGGAATTTTCTTTTGGAAAATTTTATTTTGGAATAAAACTATTTCAAAGTTAAAAGAGCTCTTCCAAGGAATACGTTTGAGAAATTATCTGTTGCGTGATTCTTAGAGATGGAAAAATTAATTAGCAATGTAAGGGTTTAAAGATAAAATATAAATGGCAAAAACTAGATAAGAATTTAATCCATGAAAGTTTGAAATGAACCAAGGGACACAACCGTTTTGAAATATTTGACTTAATCTTTGAAATATTGTCTTTTGCTATAAGACTTTTGAAATAATTAAAAACAAAATAGTATCATTGTTGGAACAGAAATTAATTATTAAAGCTATGAAAAAAACAGATAAGAGAAAGAAAATTTGGATGGAGAACAAATCCTACAACAGCATTTTAATGAAATAAAGATTAAGATTGTTAGCAGCAAAAGAAAGAAATATAAAGTTAACTTGATGATCAGGGTTAAAATAGATACTTTATAAAATTCTAGTTTCTCTTGATGGGCTATTTATGATGTAGACAAGCAGCAGAGTTGGGGGCAAAGTTAAGCACATCATCATCTTAGGTCCTTGCATTGCCACAAATGGTCCAAGTCTAACCATGCTTGAATTCTGTTGACCTTTATCTGGTGCCAATTTAGTACTGAACTTTAGTTGATTAAAAATTCTTATGTACAGTATAGGCGCTTGAGCCTTAAATTTTTGAACAGCAACTTAACATGTGGTCTTTTGATTCTTTGTGCCTGACATAGAAATGCTTAATAATTTATGGATATATGGATGGGAGGGATGGCATATGTGGAAAAGTGATCATATAATGTAATATTGAAGGGAGTAGAGAAGTACTAAGTTTGCTTGTGCTTGGGAAAAAAAAGGAAATCCCCTTTTAAAATATTCTTTGTTTTTTCTCTTTTTCTCCTTTTTTAGTACCTCTGATTTTTCTTTTTCATTTGAATATGTATGTATGTATGTATGTATGTATGGTATTCAGCTTTGTTCGGGTATAGTACTTTATTCTGTATTGTGTTTGTCTGTGAGTCAGACTTTCACAGTCATTTCAGTTTTAAATTTGGGGCTAGCCTACTGCTGTGCCAGACGAACACAATACAGAAGCCTGATGATGGCAGATGTGTTGTAGATCGAACAATGAGAGGCTAGACCAGGGCATTAAAGCAACAAGACTTTATTCAGGGAATAAAGGACTGAACATGTCAGCGCTGCTGGGAGCAGGCTTCCAATGAACAGCGGTTGACCTGACCCTGCAGCTGGCTTTTATAGCCGGCTGCTCAGGTGAGTCAGCCAATGAGGAACAGTCAACGCCCCTCCAGTAAGAACGGACCTGGTTGGGAACTTTGGTAAGTTCCAGGGACATAACAAGATGATATTCTGTTGAAACGTTGCTACAACTTTAAAAGCACAACTATAATGATGTGGGAAAATACCCAAACAAAGCTGAATTCCATACATGTAAGTACTCACAAAAACTTAAGAAAACAAATATATATATATATATATATATATATATATATATATATATATATATATATATATATATATACACACACACACACACACACATACACACATATACACACATACATATACATATCTATACATGTATATATATATATATATATGTGTGTGTGTATATATATATATATATATATATATATATACATACATACATACATACATACATACTGCTCAAAAAAATAAAGGGGACACTTAAACAACACAATGTAACTCCAAGTCAGTCACACTTCTGTGAAATCAAACTGTCCACTTAGGTAGCAACACTGACTGACAATCAATTTCACATGCTGTTGTGCAAATGGAATAGACAACAGGTGGAAAGCAGAGGCAGTTAGCAAGACATCCCCAATAAAGGAGTGGTTCTGCAGGTGGTGACCACAAACCACTTCTCAGTTCCTATGCTTTCTGGCTGATGGTTTGGTCACTTTTGAATGCTGGCGGTGCTTTCACTCTAGTGGTAGCATGAGATGGAGTCTACAACCCACACAAGTGGCTCAGGTAGTGCAGCTCATCCAGGATGGCACATCAAGGTGAGCTGTGGCAAGAAGGTTTGCTGTGTCTGTCAGCGTAGGGTTCAGAGCATGGAGGCGCTACCAGGAGACAGGCCAGTACATCAGGAGATGTGGAGGAGGCCGTAGGAGGGCAACAGCCCAGCATCAGGAGCGCTACCTCTGCCTTTGTACAAGGAGGGACAGGAGTAGCACTGCCAGAGCCCTGCAAAATGACCTCCAGCGGGCCACAAATGTGCATGTGGCTGCTCAAACGGTCAGAAACAGAGTCTATGAGGGTGGTATGAGGGCCCGATGTCCACAGGTGGGGGTTGTGCTTACAGCCCAACACCATACAGGATGTTTAGCATTTGCCAGAGAACACCAAGATTGGCAAATTCACCACTGGCACCCTGTACTCTTCACAGATGAAAGCAGGTTCACACTGAGCACATATGACAGATGTGACAGGGTCTGGAGACACCGTGGAGAACATTCTGCTGCCTGCAACATCCTCCAGCATGACCGGTTTGGCAGTGGGTTAGTAATGGTGTGGGATGGCATTTCTTTAGGGGGCCGCACAGCCCTCCATGTGCTCGCCAGAGGTAGCCTGACTACCATTAAGTACTGAGATGAGATCCTCAGACCCCTTGTGAGACCATATGCTGGTGCGGTTGGCCCTGGGTTCCTCCTAATGCACGACAACGCTAGACCTCATGTGGTTGGAGTGTGTCAACAGTTCCTGTAAGATGAAGGCATTGATGCTATGGCCTTGCCTGCCCATTCCCCAGACACGAATCCAATTAAGCACATCTGGGACATCATGTCTCGCTCCATCCACCAATGCCACATTGCACCACAGACTGTCCAGGAGTTGGGGGATGCTTTAGTCCAGGTGTGGGAGGAGATCCTCAGGAGGCCACCCGCCACCTCATCAGGAGCATGCCCAGGCATTGTAGGGAGGTCATACAGGCACGAGGCCACACACACTACTGAGCCTCATTTTGACTTGTTTTAAGGACATTACATCAAAGTTGGATCAGCCTGTAGTGGTTTTTTTTTTCACTTTAATTTTGAGTGTAACTCCAAATCCAGACCTCCATGGATTGCTAAATTTGATTTCCATTGATAATTTTTGTGTGATTTTGTTGTCAGCACATTCAACTATGTAATGAATAAAGTATTTAATAAGAATATTTCATTCATTCAGATCTAGGATGTCTTATTTTTGTGTTCCCTTTATTTTTTTGAGCAGTGTATATATATTCATAGATTTTCACGGGTACAGGTATGCAGGTCTTGGCTTGTTCGGGTCTTTTGCCATGTAAGATTGAGAGCATCTTGGCAACGTTTTGACGAGGTCCCACTCGCCATCTTCAGGCTGGTGCTTTCGGCTTCATGCTTGTGTTCGCCGAAAGCACCAGCCTGAAGATGGCGAGTGGGACCTCGTCGAAACGTTGCCAAGATGCTCTCAATCTTACACGGGAAAAGACCCGAACACGCCAAGACATATATACTATATTACTATTGTTAAAATCTCTAATAAAAAGTATTTTAGAAAAAGAAAAAGAAACTGGAATTTCATTCTAATTTCATTGAAAGTAGTGCTTCAGAATGTACAGCATCATTACAAAACACATTATGTTCGTGGAGAAAACTTGGGATAGTTTTTGAATAAATTGCAGAATGTGCAAAAAAATCAGCATGTGAAACCAGAAAGTTCATTATGTTACATTTTCTCCCCTTTTCTTTTTAGATCATGGAAGTTGTAGATGTAAAAGCAAAGAAGGTCAAAGATAAAGAAACACCTTTATTTTATGAAGTAAGACAAAGCATTTTTTTTATTAGTTGGATTAATTTTCTGATTTATTTCAGAAATTAATAATCTCATATATGATATTTTGACTTTTGCTTTTAAAGTGGTTGCTGAAAGCCAGTTACTTAATATTTTATTTGCTTATGCATTCATATGTCTAATCTGCCCAGTTTTGTAAACTGATTAGAAAATACTATCTTTTGAACACAAAAAATATCAAAATGTTAGTGCACCTAACCCCTAGTCCATATAGGTCATCTAGCAATTATCACTGTGTGATCATGCTTTATGACAAGCCTTGGAGAAAAAAGTCAAGCTCTTTCTAGAATCAAAGAGGTGCCTGGAGTGAACTGATTGAATAGTCCACTTCCTTGCAATAGGGCATTTGTGGCCATGAAGAATTCCCTGGCACTCAGAAAGTGATCTGACTGTGATAAGGGACTGATAATTTCCTCCATATCCACATGGCATCACCATTGCCCCAGTACAAAAACCAGATCCAATATCTGACCTCTACTGTGGTTGCTCTCTTAGATCTTTTGGAAGACTTGCCTTGTTTTTCTTGTCTGTTTCCATTTTCACTGCCTTTTTAGAAATCATTCTTTTCTCTTCTAACAGCTCTCTTAAATTCTTTCCTGAGATAGTTGTCTTTTTTAGGTTTGGCTTTTATTCTCTTTTTAGCAATTTCCAATGTTCTGATATTCATTTTGCTTTCTTCTGTTTCTTCATCTTTGGCTATCTCTCTTCACATTCATCCTTAACACATTCTTTGATTTCTTTGATTCTTGGGCATCAGAGGCTATTTGGCATGAGATGTGTGTTTGTGTGTTGTATGTGTGTGTGTTTATGTAATCCTTATTTGTCAACCATAGCCATTTGGATGAGATAGATAGCTATATAAATCATATAAATAAATTCCCTAGTTCCTCCAGTTATTAATAAAGTTTATGACTGCAAAATGATTCCTCATGTTTTTTGAAAATGATGTATATTGTCAAAACTGTATTGTGGAAACTGGCTGGCTTGCTTTTTCAACATTACCTTAACTTGGAACTTATACATGAGCAGATCACGATCTGTTCTTGAGTTAGCTGCTGCATATGTCTGCTATACCTGAGTCCGTCTGTCTGCTTGCGTCAATAATCATTTTGATTTCTATATATTTCACTTGGAGACATCTAAGTATGTACAATAGATGTTATTTTGGTTTGGAAAACTATTTTAGTAATGAATTGACAAAAAAAAAGTTAAGTCATTTTTCATTTTGAGTTCACTAAGTCATACAATGAAACTACATTTTCATCTTAATATTTCCAACTGCATCAATGGTTGAAGCATAAACCTGGATAATTGTATATTAAAGAATTGTCCATGAAGCCTAATTGATATTATTCAATATTATTGCTTATCTCAAGTACTGTTCTCCTTTGGAAAAAAAACCCAGTATTATCTTCCGAGTAAAAGTGTCTTGTTCCAGCCCATTTCAATTTATTGATGCCTAACATATCAAAGTATGGTCAGTTCATTTCATTTTTCACTGTGTAGAGCTTTTCTGTGTTCCTGCTTTTAATATCTCATCTTCCCACTGTAATTATGTTTTTACAGCTTTGGATTTTCTTTTCTTGCAACATCAGCAATCAGACCTCTCAAAGGCTTTAATCTAGCCATATCTTAAATAATATTAGTACTATGAACGATCCTTAGCTCTTCCTCATGTTAATTATTATCTGTCCTGAGGGGCCCATCATTTGATACTATGACCTCATAGTATCATTTCCATGTGACTTTCTTGGTAAAATTCAAGAGTTTTTACCTTTGCCTTCCTTCTCCCATGTGGTGTGAAATGATGCCTTTGCCATTAAAGGGATAATTCACTCCTAAATCTCCAACATCTTTATTGCTGCTGCCCAATATAGAGATCTGCTTGCTTTAGCAGAAGAGCTAAAATGTCTTTCCTGCCTTGGTTGACCCTGTTGTTGGCATAAATTCCAGGCATTATTTGCCCATCCTGTCCCACCCACCCCACCCCACCCATCTCCAGTTACTGTGGCACAGCACAGCGGGACTTTAAATTGGGAGGAATTAACACTAGATCAGGGGTGTCAAACTTGGATTCGACCCGCAGGGTGCTTTGATTTGGACTGCACGGCCCTCCCAAGCTCTGTTTTTGGCTGCAACGGCCTGCTCCAGCACTCAACCAGTGAAAATGGAGCTCGGGAGGGGCATGCGCAAGCTCTGTTTTCACTGGCAGAGTGCTGGAGCAGGCTGTGGCAGCTGAAAATGGAGTTTGGGAGGGATGCATGTGACCTCCGTTTTGCTGGCAGAGTGCTAGCAAAGCAAACCTTGGCCAGGTCCATCCCAGCCATGCCCACCCCAGTGATGCTCCCTGCCCCTGCCCCCCCCCCCAAGGGGGCAACTATGATGTAGTCCTATGTGCAACTATGATGCAGCTCTCAATAAAATCAAGTTTGACACTCCTGCTTTAGATGCACAGAAATTATTATTTTTCAAATTAGAGAAATAAAGATATACAGTATATACAATTGGGTGAACACTATATTGAAGAGCATGAGGCCTATTGGTTGGGTTTCTGAGTTAGCTACTGGGTCCCTGACCACAAGTTGCTAAGAACTGAGAATATGTGGTAATCTGTTCTTGTTGAATCCCTGATTGTACTGTGACGAAGTTATTATCCTTTCAAAATCGGTCCAGAACTCAGAAATTCTACAGACAGTTCTTCCCACATTTTCCAATCTTGTATGGCTTCTTTCAGTTGTTTTATGCTCTGGTTGACATTATCAACTTTGGTAATGTCTATCCACCATGTTTTTAGGGGCTTTGTTGCATTTTACCACAGATCATTCTGAGCATAACTTCCTTTTCCAGTGAGTTTAACTGCATGATCTGGCTGAAACAAATAAGGCAGAATTTTGTGACTGCAATACTTCTGGTTTTATATGCCCAGTACTTGCTTGTTTATTGTCTTCATTATACAAAGAATGTGGTGCTGGAATCTTCTCCAGCACCACAGCTTGAACAAGTCAATTTTTCCTCCTTTCTCCTTTTTATTTCAACCATGAGTAGCTATGGGAAACCCAATGATAAGTACTAATCTGCATTTGTTTACCAGACAAATATTATTCTTTTCCATATGCAATTCATGCTCATTATTGCAATGCAATTCAATGTGATCTGATGTTTCATTTCTGGACTGCATTCACTGCTTTGATCAATCTGTGATCCTAGGAAAGTGAATTCTTGCACACATTCAAACTCTTAATTGTCAATTGTTATTTTGACATTTCCATTCCTCACATCATGAGCTTGTTGTTGTTTGATGTTCAGGAAGATGCCATATTTGTTTCTTTCGTTAATTCTTTTAATCAAATTTTTCAGGCCTTTGGTTTCTGACAGGAAAATTGTGTCATCAGCATATTGAATATTGTTGATGATCCTCCAATTTTTACTCCAATTTGTGATTTTTCAGTTTCTTGTTTCCTCATGAACACTTTGACATGTAGATTGTATAATGTGAAATAATGCAGTGTTGCCACAATTTTTTTTCTCTATCTTGAATGAATCAGGGTGTCCATATCATGTTGTACAGCAAGTACATCAACTTGACCAGATGTTGGAAATGCCACCAGACACTTGGATCATACTGTCATATGTGGTGGCACAGAAGCCAAAACATATTGGACAAAAATACCCTCCTGGTTGGAAAAGATGATACAACAATATATAGATTTAAAACTTGAAATATTTCTATTGGGGATTATATCTGAAATTTATAGTAAAGAAAAGGCATACTTAATCATTCTTGTATTAACCGCAGCTAGAATTGTATTTGCACAAAGTTGGAAAAGTGAAAAGATTCCAAAAGATGAGAATGTGATCAAGAAAATATTAGAATGTGCAGAAATGAATAGACTAACCCTTGCAATTAAAGAAAAGGAACAAACTGAATACCATATGATATGGAAACTATTTTATCAATGGCTGGAGAATAGAAATGGAAATTAGGACTTAAAGAAGACTAGCGAAAATAGTAAACATGTGATAGAAAATAGTAAACATTAAATATGTTAAGAAGGGGATTGTTATAATAATTAGATATATAATATATAGTAGTATAAAGTAAGTATAGAGTACCGATATTATAGTAATGAATATGTATTAATTGTAATTGTTATTGCACAAGATATTTGTACCCAGACGTCACACTGTTTAAATGGAAGATGGATTGTTCATATAAAATAAAATTAAAAAAATATTACAAAAAAAACCCCTTGACCAGATGTGCTTGCACTCCCAGGTCTTCTAGAGTGCTCCACAGCTTGCCATAATTGACACAATGGAAGGCTTTCTTGTAGTCAATAAAATAGATGCATTTTTAATGTTCTTATGATTTTCTATGATCCCGCATAGATTTGGAATTTGGTCACTAGGATCATGGTGCTTTCTTCGGCCAGACTGAACATCTGGTTATTCCCTTTTGATGGTTGACGTTGTATGATCTTAAGGAGAATCTTGGCTAGTGTGAGTGATGAAGGCAATAGCAGGGTAATTGGAGCAATCCTTGGAGTTGCCCTTTTTTGGCAATACAATGAACATTTCCATTCCTGTAGCCATGTGTTTGTTTCCCACATTTTTAGCAGAAGTTTATGATGGTTGTGGATGCCATAAGCTTCAGCAACCCTGCAGGAAGGTATCAACATCTGGGGCCTTGTTGTTTGGCAGTTGGCTCATTGCCCACACAACTTGAATTATGGCTGGTTCTATTGCTGCTTCCTTTTCCTCATTATCTTGAAGAGGCTGGGGCTTCTTATTGTTGGCATACAGTTGTTCTGTATATTCTTGCCATTTGTTCTTGACCATTTGTTGGTCAGATAGTGGTTTCCCTTCCCTGTTTTTGATGAGCAGTAAATGGTGTTAGAATCCTTTTCAGTCTCATTGCTTCTACCTGTTTAGCTGCTTTTCTTCGCTCAGCTGTTCTAATGGATTTATCTGAGAGCCACTTGTGCTTTTTTCTGTCTTCTTGTATGGTGTGTGTTCAACTGCTCTTACAATGATAAGCAGTTGAAATTCTTGCCACAGTTTGTTTCTCTGTAGTGTTAAAAATAGTTTTTACCTCAGCTGCATACATGGAAGGGATTTGGGTGATGCCAAACCTCGTTGGTAGTGTTGTTGATGTTGCTTTTTGTTTGCATTGAAATATATTCTTAAACTGTTACTATTTTGTTTATCTCTGCAGGTGATAGAAATGGCAAAAAGCATTCTGGATTCTGGGGAAACACTTCCTGTAACTTTGATTGGAAAATTAATTAAATATCAAATGCTATGCATCAAACAGAAAGATCTTCAGAGAAGGATTGCTGAAAAGAAGGTAGCATAGTTTCCAGTCTATAAACACCTATCTGGGAATAAATCTTACTGGAGTATTTATCCCTTACTTCTGAATAGACATTTATCCAGGGGTGGGATTCTACTGGTTCGGACCGGTTCTATAGAACCGGTTGTTATGATTCTGCACAATTCGGAGAACCAGCAAATCATGCCCCTGGCTGGTCCCACCCCTCTCCACCTGCTCCTCCCCTCCCTGCACAGTCAATCCTTATCGTGCATGCGCAACATTGCATGCATGCCCAATATCACTGACTGCATTCTTCCCCGCCCAGTCACTCCTTAAGGTATTTCTTTTTTTCCCTTCCCAACGATCAGCTGTTCCTATGATCAGTTGGTGCCAAGATTTCCCTCACTTACTTATGCACCCACCACCCCCTCCATTTTTTGCCTTCCTGGGCCCCAGGGAAGCTTCCTGGGAGCAAAAACGCCCCCCTAAGAGGCTCCCCTGAGACCCAGAAGGCCCCAAAATGGAGCACAGGGGGGTGCTGCTTGCCTCCCCATGCTCAGTTTTTTTTTCCTTCTTGAGCCCCAGGGAAGCTTTCTGGGAAAAAATGCCCCCCAGAGGGATTTGCTGCAAAAAAAGCCACGCCCACCGAACCAGTTGTTATAAAATTTGAATCCACCCCTGCATGTATCTGTTTAGATTGTTACTGGGACAAACAAAAAACAGTTTTGGGGAAAAAATCATCTTTTTTTGCAATGCTTTTTTTCTTATTGTTCCTTGATTAAAAGTTGTAATGAGTTGGTCACAGAGTCTTTTTAAAAACTAAAATAAATTGCCAAGATCAATAAAGGACAGGATTTGGCAGCATTGGTGTGGGCAAAGCCAATTTATTTCTGATAGCTAAACATCAGAGCAAAAACATCTGGATATTAGGACTGATGGAAACTATTTGGAACTTGGGTGGTAATTATTGTTGGGTGGTTTGTTCTCTGAGCTTGCTGTTTAGCTTCTGAATGTTTCAGCACCAGGCTAGGAGTCATCCTCAACGGGATTTTGGTTGAAATATCTTCTTTCAGTTCTTCATCACTTTTATTGATCTCATGCAGTCGGTGGATTGTGTGACTGGCTGGTCATTATTTGTGAAGGTCACCAAGTGAAGAGGTGGTCGGTGCCATCGTTTTTTGGTTGCTTGATTGATACAGCTCCTTGTATCAATAGAGCATTGAGGTAGGTTTGTGAGCCACCATTATTCCCAGTGGTTGTAGAATTCTGGCCGTCACTTCTGATGTTCCTCTGAAGTTTGGTAAGGTTTCTTTCTGTGCTATGGTTGGCTATGTGGTGCGGTGGGGTTTGGGTAATGTTCATCGGAGTATGAAGTTTCTTGCAGAGAAACTCATCCAAAAAATGTTTTTCTTCCACTTTTCTTAGTGTCTTGGTGCTGCAGAGGTCTGGCTCTTTTAAAAAAAAAAAACAAATTTTATTAATTTTCAAAGACAATACACAGACAAACAAAACATAAAACGTAAGAACATAGAACGTCTTTTCTAAGAACTACTTAACAAAACAAATAAAACATCTTATTTAAGTACAACATAATTCTAAATTATCACACTTCTATACAAACACAATTTAGTATTCAACTTCATATCTTATTACTCTTTTTCCAACTTCTCACTGTTTCTTCCTTTACTTCTGTTCAATTTTATTCATTAAATTTATGCTTTCATCTTTCATATACTATATTTCATATTATTACTGTTTCATATGTTCTTATCCAACATTATTAATTCTCAATAAACAAACATAAACAAACAAAATACATAGCATAAAGACATAAGACTTCTTTTTAGAAAGCGGCTTAACCCCGGGTTACAACTTTTTGTACAGACATAAATCAAATTCATGCTCACCTTATATACTATTTCATATCTCATTTAACATTCTATATTTTCCATATATCTTCTCCCCTCTTTTCATTCTCTTAATTCTATTTTATTTATTTAATCTCAATTTAAATCATTATACTTGTATCTTTTGTCCGTTCTTTTTCAATTATCTATTTATCTTTTCTCTTTAATACAAACTTTTTCCTGTAATCACTGTTTGAAGTACGACACATTTCTATCCTTCCCCCAAATTTAACACTTAAAATAATACATAATTTCCATTCTGATTCTGCTTAGTACATTCTACATAAAATTTTAAAATAAAAAACATAATGAGCTTATAGTATGGTAAAAACAATGTTCCATAACAAATTAATTAATTAAACTCTATTAGTTAATTCTTAGACATTTTACACATTCCCTACAATGTTCTATTAACACCTATGTGATTCCAATTTTCTAACTCTATTTCAAATACAAATACTACAATAGAATCTTATATACTTTTGCAGAATCTCCTTTTAGATTATATTTTACCCTTTGTCTCTGAAAAAAACCTGTTTTTTAACATCTTGTTTTAAGCCTTTATAACTTCTCTTCACTTTTCCCCTTCCTTCCTTGTCAAGTCTAGCCTTTTTATCCCCCCGTCTCAATCTCCAGCCTCTTAGTCTCCCCTCTCTTTTGTATTCCCCTTTTCTGTTGCTTTCTGACATTATATCGATTTTTCACCTTATTTTTCCCTTTCTTGGTTGTTTTTTTAGAACTTACATTCTCCATTTTCTTTTCCTTTTTATCCTTTTCTTCCTCAATTAAAATTATATGTCCATTAAAAATGGCTTCTTCTTCTTCATCCCAACCTTCTTGTTGTTGCATTTCCTGATAAGTAGAAATCACCATTTCTAAGAAGCGAAAAATAGATCCAAAAGAGCCCTTGCCTTCTTCCTCCTCTTCTTTTAACTTTTCAAATTCCATTTTCAATTCTTCAACAGATACCATTGTGAAAAATTTTTTTTAAACAATCCAAATGTTTTTTTACTCTTTCAAAAGATAGTTTACAAAAGTCCCAAAGTCATCAAACAATCAAAGTCAGCACAAACTGTTTCATTTAGCACTTTCTTCTTTTAATACTTTCTCTTCCTGGGGTAGAATTCAATTACACAATACCAAGGTAATTTTTGGAAGTTTTATTGCAATTTAATCTCTGATCTTATAAGCTCCAAGCAGTCTCCTTCAACAAATCTTGGTATAAATCATTTACCTCTCTTCCTTCCCACTTATAGCAAAAAGATTTTAATTTTTAAATGCCAGTGTTTAGAAATCTAATGTCCCATTGGCTTTAATTTTCAAAATTAGTACCTTCTGCTGCCAAAGCGGGTATTTCCGATTTCCATCTGCTATCTCCGTAGGGAAGGAAAGTAAGGAGAAAAAAAAAGCTTTCACTTTCACTTTCAACTGCAGCTTTGCAATCCTCTTGGGGATATTGTACCACTTAAAGAGCCAAAGTTCCAGGGTATTCAGATGTTGCTTGTCATCCCGGTTCAGCCCAAAGCTTTCACTATCTCAACTTCCTCCTGCATAAAACTTGTCCGGTTGAGAGGTTCTTTGTGGCGGCCATTGCTGACCGCCGCTCCACCGCCTTTGGAAAAGGGAGTTAAGCTGGCTGGGGAAGGGGGTTGCAATATCCCCAGACCCCTGCCCGGATCTCCCCTCTCTTCAGTTATCCCTACAGGATAACTATAGCCTCCCAATCCAGCTGGATTGAAGGCACTCCGGCAGTGAGCGTGGCAGGGATCACACACAAACGCGAATTCCTGCCGCCACCAAAGCCTGACAAACCAGAACTCCCAAGAGTTCTGGCTCTTTTGAAGAGATCATGAATGCAGCTCTTCTTTTGTGTGGTGGGGTGGTTGCTGGCAAAGTGTAGAATTGAATTGTGTGAGTTGATTTTCAGTAAATGCAGGTTACTAGTTCACCACTATCTAGTCTTCTTATGTCAGCATCAAGGAACGGAAATCATTGATCCTTTTCTTCTTCGTGTGTGACTTTGATGCCTGTGAATATGTTACTGAGTAGGCGGTGTGCTTCTTCCAGCTTGGAGCATTTGATGATGACAAAATGGAAATGGTGGCTCACAAGCCTACATCAACACACCAACAAGAACTGACTAAAACCAAGAACAAAATACAGGAGGAAAACAGCAACGTAATCTACAAGATCAGTGCAACAACTGTATCCAATTCTATGTTGGGCAAAAAGGGACGACAACTCAGGAATCCATGAACACTGACTAGACATCAACTGACCTGACCACAAATCCCTGATCTTGACCCACATTGACACCGAGCAGCACTAGTTCGACTGGGATGGAACAAAAATCATTGGCCATGCCACCACACACCATGCATGTGAATTCATTGAAGCCTGGTATTCAACCAACAGATCTATCAACAAACATGCCAATTTGGAGGAGGCTACAAACCCATAAGCAGCTGTATCAATCAACAGCCAACGAATGAAGGGACCTACCACCTCTTCACTTGGTGACCTTCACACATAATGACCAGCTGGTCACATGACAGATCATGTGGCATAACCAGCCAGGCCACATAAGATCATTAAAAGCGGTAAAGAACTGAAACAAGACATTTCAACTGAAATCCTGTTGTGGGTATCACCTAACTTCAGAAGCTAAATACCAAGCTCAGAGAACAAACTATCACTAACATATCTGAATACACAGATCATGAAATACTGAACTAAACGAACCTATGACCTCCTTCCAGTGCCATGGTATCTTCTCACCTGAACAAATAGAGAACTGGAAATTCTCTTTGGTATATGCATGTAGTTTTAAAGTATGTGTGCATTTAAAGTATATTTTTAAATATATCTTTGGTTTTTTCTGCAGCAATCGGTCCTTTGTTCAATTTTGCAATAAAATTTGTTAGAAATAAAGCCTAAATAGGCATCTTAATAATAAAATGAGTATCATATACTAGCTGGAGTTATGCTCAAATGATATTTAAAATTTGAGCTAATATTTATTATGAGAATGAAAAATGAAAAAAATCTAAAAATTGTCGGAGCAGGTGGAGAACTGTTAAATTTGTGAAACTTATGACGTAAACGTTAAGAGAAAAAGGAACACAGTGCTTTCCAAGTGTGTGTGACTACATGTCTGTGTGTGTGTGTGTGTGTGTGTGTTTTCTATAGTGTTTCAACAAATGAGTCAACTGCCAAGCAAAGTATATTTCAGTAGTCTGTAGGAAGAATATTCTCAGTGACAGTGAGGAAGATCTCAAACATTACTTATTTTCTTCATAATGGTTTTAATTGTTCATTTCTTTTGAGAGACAGATGGTAAATGAAATATGAATGAAATATGGCTTTGATTTTTTTTTTTAAAAAGCTGATGTATGAATTAGATTTTATAACAACTTTTCTTTAACATTTACAAGAGCATAGTGATGCAATTTCTCTAATTCAACAGGCACTAGAGGAGCGAGACAAGGAGAAAGAAGACAAGGGAAAGGGGAAAGGAAAACCTAAGAAGGAGAAGGAAAAAGAGAAGCCTGCCAGTGCCAAGGCTGGAAAAGGAGGCAAAGGAAAGCGGTCCACTGATTCACCAAATATATCGGCGACAATTGTTAAAAAGGATACCAAACTTAAAAGACGTGGGGAAGAAGATGAGCTTGATAAATTCATTGGTAGGTAAAAAGTGCATCATTGTATCCCCTCCTTAAAAGTGAATCTTTCCATTCCAGACTTCTTTCAGATTGTTACATATATTATACAAGATTCGCCACAAGTCTTAAAATAGTTGCAAGTATTTAAGTTACTTTGAATTGTCCATTAGAAAAGGTTTTTGTGTGTGGAAGGAAATGTGATTAGCAAATAACTATGTTTATACTAGCTTGCATTTTTATATGGAGTGAAAAAAATCTCCAAATGTGCAAATTGGGCATTATCAGGTAGAACAACTGAATTCCACTTGGTAAAATAATTTCTATCTTAGAGATCCCGGCAAAGCTTCCAAATATCATATAACTTGTTGATCTAATATTACCTCTGTGGATTTTGTTTTCTCAGGGCAAACATAGTCAATGCTGTTTTTTCAGCATGCAAAGAGAAAGCATTTTTCTCTCATGAATAGCTGATTGTGCTGTTGATGTTTCAGTTAAACCAATAAATGACAATATATGCTCAAAATTCAAATCTTAAGATTGTTTCATAAAGTCCAAGCAGGAAGTTCATGGTAGATTCAACTCTTGATCATGAAATTTCTGAATACATGAATCAGAAGGATATTCAGTGAATTGAAAAATACCTTAAGCTTGCAATTTTATTCACACCTTAATTTGGAGTTAGCCTCACTGAAGTCAGTGTGATTTGGTTTTGAGTAAACTTTGTAACACCAAAAATGATTCCATGTCTTTACTGAGCTCTTGCATCCATATCCAAATAAAACCTCTTTATACTATCTTCCACTGGGTATAATGTAAATATGTTTACAAGCCAACAAAGACATAATCATATCTTTTTGTGCCATTATTTTGGGGACACCAAGCATTGCATTGTAATAAAAATTCCCAGCAAGCTGTTCTACTTTCTCAGTGATTTGATTTATGAATTCTTAAATTAGTTTATTGAACTTAATTCTCCATTCTTGCCCACCTACTTTCTTTTCAGTTTTTAACCATGGCTGTTTCTATTTTTTGAGAGTTAGTGATGTGCCCTAAGTAACCATACAGCAACTAGAGTGATAAAATTTTCTGTAGGACTATTGAACAATAATATCAGTCATTTCAGTTGAATTTGTTACAAGTAATATTTGATATTTATTATAAATGAAAGAAAAATGTGAATGGGTGTAAATGAAACAATTGTACAGGTATGAAATGCTACCTTTTAACCTTCCTATGATTTTTAATAAAAATCTAGCCATTATTTTGTGAGATGCTATTTGTGGCATGCCTCTTGAATGTTCTCTTGTCAGAGATCAGACTTGCCCCTGCTTACTGGCCTTTTGCAAGACATTAAAAACCTGGTTTTACCATAAATCCTGGGGCCTGATAGTATGGTGAGCCCATTTCCTGGTTGTATTGAGTGGAGGATGCTGTGAGTTGCTATTTTATGCTATATATGTAACTTACAATTTTGGTTATTTCTTTTATTTGGTTTTTATCTGTTTTAAATATACATCATATACATATGATGGATGGTCATATAAATAAAATAAATGTATGCAACATATGAATATATACTGTGTGTATATGCACATGTACATGTATGTGTATTACATTATACACACATGTACCTGACCATCAACTGAAGAGGCCAATTCAGATATTCAGATATTATCCCAATCATATATCTTAATCAAAGCATGGGATTCTATATAATGTTTCAAACAGATGATGAACCAGATGATGGTGCTCAGTATTATTTCATAATTACTGGTTTTTACAATCCTCAACTTTTACCTATACTGTCTGATCTGGGCATCAATATTGGAAGCATCATTCAGATTTCTTCTGACAATTATGAGCCACTCCAGACCTATTTAGAAACAACTACATTGCAGGAAGAACCATCTCTTGCATCAGAAGGTAGGCTCCTAATTATTACAAATATGTATATTTTTAAAGTAAAGTATAATTTTAAAAAGATGCATACTTATTATTGATCTTTCTATAGACTTAAATCTTTATCTTATTTTGGGGGTCTGTTTCCTTGGGAATGACAAATAAAAGAATTTAGTGATAGAGGCATGTCCTAAAGAGAGCAAATAGGCATTAGTGAGAGATAAAGTCATGTCTTAAAAAATAGTGAGGGATCATACTAACTTCTCATCCATTGATAACATAACAGAAATATAGTCAAGTGATTCAAGTAAGGCCATGATATCCTTTGGTGATCTTTTGGGAATCACCAGCAGCTGAAAGTTGTGCATATATACTTGAAAGGATATTGTTTGCAATATGTTAGTTTTGCCCCCTGAAGATTGAATTATGACAACAAGCAGTACTTGCAACTTCCCTTGAAATAATTTTTCCAAAACTATAACTAGTCAAGAATGCAGTTGTGTTGCTGGGTGATTGCAGGACCTGTCTCTTGCAAGATCTACATGTCTTACCAGTTTTTTTCCAAGGCTCAATTCAAAGTGTTGGTGATGTTCTTTAATTGGATTATTCTTTACTGGCCAAGCGTGATTGGACATGCTAGAAATTTGTCTCTGGTGCATAAACTCTCAGTGTACATACAAACAACAAAGTGATCGGTCATAGACCATAATCATAAGATACTGTTGTGCTGGATTCAAGGTATGGCTTGGTAAAAAATACACAAAATAATGATATTGTCTTTTAGATCAGGGGTCCCCAACCACCGGTCCCCGACCGGTACCGGTCCGTGGAACAATTTCTACCGGGCCGCCGGTTTGCTTGGCGCCGCCATCTTGTTTTGATGAAAAAGTGCTTCTGGTGAGCTTTTCTGGGTAGAAAGCAGCGTTTGGGTGCTGAAAGAATCCTCGCGCCTTAGTTTCATTGAAGGGGGGGGAGCTTCGAACAAAACTAAGGTGCGAGGATTCTTTCAGCACGCATGGCAAGGCGAGCCGAGCGACCGTCCCGAAGCCGTCCCAAAGCCCATCGACACAGGTACAAAGGAGGAGTTGAAGGTGGCAGGGAGAAGCGGGGGACAGCTGGCTGGCCGGTCACTCGGCTCGCTTTGCCATGCGTGCTGATGCCGGTACCGGGCCACGGATGATTTTGTGATTCCAGTACGGGGCCGCGGCACAAAAAAGGTTGAGGGCCACTGTTTTAGATTATGTGTTTCTTCAGCTGAACAAAGACGGGTCACGGGCCCCTCTAACAGAGAGGAAGCCCCGAACACACACAGAGATTCTTATATTTATACCTTTTCTTACATTCTACCCAGTCAGGCTAGCACATAAGAGATACAGGAATCACCCAGAAAGTCTGGCACACAGTAGATATAAAAATGTTCTTAGTACATATGAAGGTTCTTAGGGACACTGGCTGGTCCCTGGCATCTCAGGACATTGGGTGTTCCCCCAAAACTTTGTGGCTTTTTTTCCCTTTTGCCAGCACCTCAGTTACATTTTCCGTTCTCTTTTTAAAATAATCTTCAGAGTATGCACTGCAGTCAACAGTGCCAGTAGTGTAGTGAAATACAGAATGATACTGATGTTCTATTGTTTTACTGGAGGGAATAAAGCTGGGTTTCCATGCATACATTTTGAAAGTTTATGCTCCACTTTAAAAAAAAAAAAGTTCTGCAGTACTCCAGGTGAGTGCATTCTAGTGGTTCATCTTTCTTTATATCATCTTTGTTTTATAATTAAATGGATTTAAGACATTTTTTTAAAAAAGTGTGTTTAATGTTAATGGGAGATGAATCTTAAATTAGTAGCAGGAGTGAATACATCTTCGTTTTCTTCTTCACCAAAGTATATTTCGTTTTAGCCATGGATATACAAATATAGCACATTAATCTGTTTCTGATGCAATTCAAATTGTAGAATCTGAAAGCAAAAAGAAGCAAAAAGCAGATAAAGACCTGGAAACATTCTGGAAATATGTGGAGCCAATCCTGAACAATGGAAAACCAGGATCAAATATTTTTCAGATAGCTAGACTATATCACAAAGTCCAGGAGTCTTCCTTTCCTGTGGACTGGAGCAACAATGACTTGGTGGTTAGTAGCCTGTTCTTATACAAAAGGGCATTCTTGTTGGGTTTAGGGGCATAAAGTGTTTTAACATTTGTCTCTAATTCAGGTCCTTCATCCTAGCACCTTAAACTTTCTTTGCTTACTGGCAATGGCCATATTTCCTGGTGAGTAAGCATTTTAAGGGGACATGTGCCAGTCACTGTGGCAGATAATGGGTTAGGTGAAATAGAGTTTTGGAATTTTGCTGCTTCTGATTTTTTTTCTCTAATAGACCAAACTATATAGAAGAGGAATGTTCTTAAGCTTAATTTCTCAAACTTTGCACACTCCACTGATGTCCATAGCCATACCATTGAATAATTTCTGGTTCTGATTATTGATCTTATTATTTTCCTGTTTTCTCATATACTTCTTGACAAAATTTATTGTCAAAAATTTGCTTGACATAATAGATGAAAATTATGATAAAGATGTATTACAGTATTTAATCCATCAAAGTGAAATAAAACAGTTGAAAATGTTCCAAAGTTTGTCTGGAAACAGATGAAATAAGCATGCATAACAAGATTTAGAAATAGAAATAGTATGGATGGGCAATCCAGAAGGAAGAAATTAATTGCCTAAGAATCCCATTTGTGATCCTATTTGTTCTCCTGTAAGACCATGTGCATATTTCCTTTACAAACCAAAAGAATTCCCCATGAGAAAATTCTCTACAATGGATGTTGGGGAGGGAAAATAATTTTTAGCAATGATTCAAGAAGATTGGGTTCTTGAATTATAATTGATTAAACAGACAGCTGGGTACAATAGTAAGGGATGGAATAACTTTTTATTGTAATTCTTCCAAAATAAAAATATTAACAATTTAAACCATTCAATCTGAACAGCACAAAAATCGTATTTCATTATATTGTTAAATTGGATGCATATTGTTGCTAAAACTTTTATGCCAGTTGCCTCTTGCTTTTACTTAAGTACTCATTTGAGTAGAACAATAGAAGCTGGGATATAAAGTGAATAAGCAAATAACTATTGTAAACTCTCCCTTTACATTTTTTTGTCTTCTGCTACATAGCTTGAAACTGGAACAGAAATCTTTGAAAATGTTGCATGTTTAATGTACGACTGCCTGGATTGGAAAAGACAACACCAGTACTACTTGAATTCAACTAGATTTATTAATGTACCTGTGGTAGAAAGGAAAAGTAAATTAGAGGTTTGTGGTAATAGCAAAAAATATTGTAATATTATATGTAAAATCTGGTATGAAAATACATTTTGCTTAAAATCCCATCATTTGGATATTGTTAAGACCTATATCATAGTTCAGAACTAAGTGTAGTGATGGAGTAATTACTGTTGAATTGCTCCTTCAATTTACTGGGTATTACTAATTACCTACTAGACTTGCAAGATATTTATCTATTTTATTATTACAAAATTAATATAGCAGCATATTCCAAAATGATAGGTAGTATACAGACAACAGATAAAGAAATAAAAACAATGCCATCAATCCCTATAAGAAACATTCAACTAAAAATTACTTTAAAATGTAATTTATATTAAGTAAAGTAATTGGATAGCCTATTAAAGCCAACAAAAAAGTCAGCCCAAGTTCAACTACTAGACCTCAAATATCTGGGGAAACAATGATTTTAATACCTTTCTGAAGCTCAGCAATGTGAAGGGAATCTGCATTGGGAGTAAGCTGTTCCACTGCCATATAGCCACCACCAAGAAGGTCTGCTTTGGGTTCCTGCCTCTCTCATTTCTCAGGCTGGGACACTGACTGAGCAGTGAATCACAAGTATATTGATGATACATCATCCTGAACTGACTGGTTGCTTCTCCCAGCAGATTTACCTAGATGTCAAATAGCAGGAGGGAGAAATGTGAGCCAAAGCAATAGCTATATTTTGGCCATGGACAGAATCACTTCCCTGGCCAATAACTATTGACTAGAGCTGTTCTGTTATGAAGAAGCTGAACCATCATAAAACAGTAATCCCACTTCCAGCTGTCACTGGTGATCCAGGAGAAAACCATAGTCAATGCAGTCATATAATAAGACGTCTAACAGGATTAGAGGGGGCATATTTCTTCCCTTCTAGTCCTGGTACTAGACTTTTTTGAACCCTGAAGAGTGTTAGTGAATCAAGATATGGCCTCTTCAGGAGCAGATGCTCTGTTGCTTCTTGAAGGAAGTTGATACCATGCATTCTTAAATCCAGGTATATCCCTCGGTGTGCCCAGAGGGATACTAGCCCACATAATTTTATTCACTTTTTTTTTAGCTGTAACAAAGTTAAAGCATAAAAATGGATTATTTTGTTTTAATTTATGTTTTATTTCACTAGGTACATATGTCTGTTCCAGTTACTCCTACAAAAAAAAAGCAGGCTATAGATGAGCCTGTGCCACTCCCAGTTTTAACTGCAGGTACATATAAAATAACCTGAGTTATTGTACAAAAATTATCAGAACAATTCCTTTTCACTGATCTAGGAACGTGTGCAGTATAACATTGTGCAAAATGTTGGTGATAGCCATGGGAATATTTCTGATGGTCTTTTCATTTCTGGGTTCTCTATATAGCTGTATTAACATGACAGATAACCCCAGAAATTTCTGTCCCTATTGCCATTGATCATTAACTGCTGAAGGTATTTTCTCTAGCTTTATAAGCATAAAGTACACTTTATGAAGATTATTGACATACTCCAGAAAGTAGATAAAACAAATCTGAATCCCTTGAAGAATGTAATCCCTGTTCTTCAATAGGCACTGACTACTTATATTTCAAACTTAACCACAAAATGGTTAAGTAGCAAACCCATACTTTGCAAGGGATGACCAAATCATTCTGCGGGTGACTAGAACATACAGCTTGGAAGTTAGATTACCAACATGCTTTAAGTGTGTTGTTAGATACTGTATACAGTATTTCCAGGCTATTCCAAGCTAGAGTGAATATCCATTATAATAATAAGTTATAATACGATTGTTGTTATGGTCCTGTAAATCAGTCTTGACTCCTAATGACTAAATGGACAGGTTCAACAGGTCCATTCAGGGTTTTTGGCAACATTTTTGGAAATATTTTGCTGGTACCTAGTAGAATTTTTTTATTTCCTACCATAATCTAGCTGTGAGAGAAAGTAACTGTTGGCTTTTCTGGTTGGGGAGAATTGGAACCTGTGTTGTTCTACTCCTAGTTCAGCACTATTAACCATTGCTCCAAATTGAGCGTGCAGTTAGGAAGTTATAAAAGTTAAAAATGAGGGTTGTTCATAATAAAACAATGAGAAAACAATCCCTAATAATAAACATTGGCAGATAAACAGCAACTGTGGCACTCATTGAATTTAAGATGAAATGATTAAATTTAAAATGCCCAGTTGAGCTGAATAATTCTCATAATGAGTTTGGCACTATAGAAGTCTCCAATACTAGAGATTGTTCTCTCATTGTTCGATTATGAACAGCCCTCAGATTTTAAAAAGTAGTAGTATATATAATTATTTAGAATAAAATTCATATGTACTTTTGGATAAAGCAGGATCCTTTATAAAGTTGCTGAAACTTAATCATTCCTCAGTGATGCTAATGCTGCTTTGGTAATTCAGTCCAATTCTGTCAAATTGGATAGGAAAGGATCAATAGACATGGTGTGTCTCACTCTTCAAGAACCTTGTAGATCTAAAAAAAACGTTGAAGAAAGAGGCACTGATTTTGATAAATTATGGCATTTAAGCTGGAATAAATGTGAATTATTTTGTTCACAAGATTTCCTGAAAATTAATCACAACTGACATTAATGATTTATGTCCTATTTATTTATTAATCAAATTTACTGTATTTTTGGAGTATAAGATGCTCCTAGCTTTTGGGGAGGAAAACAAGAAAAAAAAATCTGCCTCTGCCTCCCAGCAATTTGCCTCCTTGCAGCCAACAGCAAACAGCCTGTTTCAGTTTCAATTTCAGCACAGCTTGGTTAGCACAAACAGCTGATTGTCAGTTGGATCGGCCTCCCAACGAACAGCTGTTTCAGCCTCAGCACACCCCGTTCTCGGCCTCCGTATGCCCCATTTTTGGCCCATTCCAGGCAGTGGGGATCAGAACGGGTGGAAAATGGGGCACGCACAGGCGGCAATAGGCAATGGGAATCCCTGCAGCTTGAAACTGCTGATCATTGGGAGGCCGATCCTACTAACAATCGGCTGCTTGTGCTAATCAGACTCTGCTGAAGCTGAACAGGCTGTTTGCTGTTGGCTGCAAGGAGGCAGATTGCTGGGAGGCAGAGGCTGAAGGGTGCGGTGGTGGTGGTGGGCTTCTGCAATATTTGGTGTATAAGATGCACAGACATTTCTACTCACTTTTGGGGGTGGAAAAAGTATGTCTTATACTTTGAAAAATACAGTATATAGCAGTCCATCTCATGGGAAATGATTCTGGATAATAATTATATTAGTTATATAGTGTCAGCCCTATGAGATAAAGAAACCAGTGCAATATAGGTCAGTACTGCTTTTATTCTTACAGAATCTTGCATGTTTGAATGTGCTTTCTACCTCCCTCACTTTATTTTCGTATGACTTAGAGAGAGGCCTGTCGCTGCTCAAATCCTGGCCATTGCTATGATAGCAGTTCTTCTTCCTGCCCTTCCACGCCATTCTCTATGTTTTTTGCAGATTGTTACAAGTCTTTTACCACTTTGATAACAGGGCATGGATATGATGGTTTCAGTGAAGTAAATTTTCATTGCAGCAATAATTAACATGGATTGGATTGCATGTTTTCTGAATATTTGCTAGTATTGGTTGTTGGTTTCTCATTCTCTTAAAAAAAGCAAGAGTCAGTATGACTTGAAGAAACAGGAGAGATCATGTAGGGTAATTGAGTCAGTAGACCAACTCCTGTTTACATTTTAAGGATCAAGAAAAGTATGAGCAGGGTTGCCAGCCATATCAACTGAAAGTATCCTCAGATCAGATGACATTTAAATTAAAAATGTCCCCAAGCAGGTTTAAGGCAATCACAGACTACGGTATCATAATCTTTCAAGACTTTGTACTGCTGGCTTTCCATCATAAGGCTCACCATTGTGAATCAAAGCCTTGATTTGATGCCTTGCACACCTTCAGGAAGATTTTCTTCCTTTTGTTAAGGTTATTTAATTTATTTTATTTATTTGGTTTGTCAATTGCTTACAAGATAATAGATATAAGTAAAAACATAGTTATGAATACATGGATACATATAAGAAAAATAAAAGAAACAATAGGACAGGGACGGTAGGCATGTTGGTGTGCTTATGCACGGCCCCTACAGAAAGGGATGAGGTCAATAGTAGAAAGTCTAAGGTTAAAGTTTTTAGGGTTTGGGGAAGAAACCACAGAGTCAGGTAGAGTATTCCAGACATTGATCACTCTGTTTCTGAAGTCGTATTTCCTGCAATCAAGTTTGGTGCGATTAACCTTGAGTTTGTATCTATTGTTTTCTCTTGTATTGTTATGGTTGAAGCTGAAGTATTCATTGACAGGTAGGACATTGCAATGTATGATTTTATATACTATACTTAGATCGGACTGAAGGCGGCGTAGTTCTAGCTTTTCTAGGTCTAGAATTTCAAGTCTGGTGGCATAAGGTATTCTGCAACGAGTAGAGGAGTGGAGAACTCTTCTTGTGAAATATTTCTGGACTTTCTCAACTGTGTTAATATCAGAAACGTAATGTAGGTTCCAGACTGATGAGCTGTATTCGAGTATTGGTCTAGCAAATGTTTTGTATGCTTTAGTTATTAGTGTGATATTACCAGAGAAAAAGCTACGTAAAATTAGGTTAACAACTCTTAACACCTTTTTGGCTATGTAGTTACAGTGGGCTCTAGCACTTAGATCATTAGAGATGAGTACTCCAAGATCCTTGACAGAGTTTGGATCATCAACAAGATCTTGACTATTCAGCCTGTATTTTATTTTCTGATTTTTTTTGCCAATATGTAAGACAGAGCATTTGTTTGTTGAGATTTGAAGTTGCCATTTGTTTGACCACTCTGATACATAGTCGAGGTCTTTTTGAAGGGTAGCAGTATTGTCGGTGGTGTTGAATAGCTTTACATCGTCAGCAAAGAGGATGCAGTTGCTCTTAATATGATCACAGAGGTCATTTATGTAGAGTATGAAGAGAGTTGGTCCTAGAACACTGCCTTGGGGGCCACCACTGTTGACAGGTACAGAATTTGATAGGACACTCCCAATTTTGACCATTTGATGTCTGTTTGACAGGAATGCTTCTATCCAGTTATGCAGGTGTCCAGAGATACCATAAGATTTTAGTTTTAGGAGTAGCTTGTTGCATACCACTGAATCAGAGGCTTTACAGAAGTCTATGTAGATTGCGTTTTTGCTTTGCCCTGATCAAGTTGTGTAGTCCATATGTTTTTGCAGTGTAAGAGTTGCAGATTACAGGATAGATTTTTTCTGAAACCAAATTGTTTATTGGACAGTAGGTTGTTTGTCTCTAAGTGGAGGATAATGGATTGGTTAATAATTGATTCCATGACTTTACGGGTGACGCAGCATAAGGAGATTGGTCTGTAATTTTCAACTAGGCTGGAGTGTCCCTTTTTGAAGATGGGGATGACCATGGCTTGTGACCATAGTTTTGGCAAGGAGCTGGTCCTGAAAGATTTTTCAAAGATTATGCTTAGAGGTTCGGCTATGGCAATGGATAGCTTTTTTAAGAAATAGGCACATATTCCGTCTGATCCAATAGATAGAGATGGTTTTAGATTGCATAGTGCTTTTTCAACATTGTCTTCTGTAAAATCGATATGTATTAGATCACTGTAGTTGTCTGTGGTTCGACTAGGAAATACTGGGCATGATATATATTTGTTTAAATAATTATTTTCTGTAGATTGAGAGAAAAACCTTTCAGTGCTTTCCTTCTTTGGCTTCAAATGAAAGGGCCTATTGGAAAAAGAATCACCTTATTTTGAGAATATTCACAGGTTTATAATATTCTCATATTGTATTTATTGGTAGCTCTGTATACCTCAATGTTTTAGACACATTTTTAAATTTTATTTTTATTAAAATAATGTTATTATTACAGATGTAGACATGAGGTACTACAATGATCTCCTGAGTTGTGTCCCTGATGAGGTGGTTTCTGTTGCCTTATTACTGGAGTGTATGTTGCAGCAGGTAAGCGAACATGGGCTATACAGGTAGTCCTTGCGTTACTAATGTAATGGAGTCTGCCAATTACATTCGTGATCTGTGGATTGGAGGGGTTGGAGATGGCTGTGAGGATCCCAAGGAAAGGGAGCAGAGTACAGGGGTATCTCAGGAGTTGGGGGAGGTCTGACCCAGGCATCCCTAAGGCAACCCATGCACATTTAATGACCACTGCATTCATCATACATTTGTTTAACACATTCATTGGGGTGATCTAGAACTGTGGTCATCAACCACTGGTGGTCCATGAGAAAATTTTGGTGGTCTGCAGAGTAATGTCACCCCCAAATTAATTAATCCAGGCTGCATGGGAACACAAGGCTGTGCCACCCACATGGTCCGTGGGAACACAAGGCTTCCATTGCTCGCATTGTGAACAACATGAGGTACTGAGGGCAGGGGGGAAAAGCAGATGGGGGGAACTTGCCCCACTCACCCCATGTGCCTTGCCTGGCCACCAGGTTGCTTCTTTCCGCTTCTTCTTCTGTTTTTAGCTGCACAAAGAAAGCAGCAAAAGTTTTTCTTTCTCTCCACTAAACTCTGCCAGAAATGAGTCTTTGGGACCCTGCAAGGCATCCTGCTCCAAGAGGCTGCGCCGGCATGACAAGTCTCACAAAGACTCATTTCTGATGGAGTTTGGGGGAGAGAAAGAAAGACTTCTGCTGCTTCTGTTGCTTTCCTTGCAGGAAGCCAAAAGTCTCTCTCTATCCCTCCCTCCCCCGCCTCTCTCTCTCCCCCCCCCTCTCCCCCCCATGAACAGAGCTGGAGATGGTATCCTGCAATCTCAAATACAGAATGACCGATCGGTAGGAAAACGGGGTGGGGAATTTTCCTGCAGACTTTTTGGGGGATTTTCCCAGGATCCCTGCTGTTTCTTGGTCAAGGATTGCCTGTATTGATGGTACAAGTTCTGTAACTGTAATATCTTTAATAACTCCTTGAACATGTTTTTTTCCCAAAGCATTGGAATAATGAAATAAAATGTTTATTTGTACTAGATTGTCGCATCTGAAGAAAATCTTACACCACCAAGCCAAGTGATGCCACTGCCACGTGAAGATGGGTTGGATCATACCATTGCCAATCATATTGTTTCGATTCTACCTTCACTTGCCCTTCCTGAGAATGAAAAAATGGTTTGTGTTGTCTAATTTAATACCTTTATAAAAATTTAATACTTTTATAAAAATTATAAACAAGTTTTAAGTGCATGCTTCCTTTCCTTTCACAGGAGCTGTATAATTCCTTTTATCCTGAAAATGAGGAAAAAGTTATGGCTCCCAGAGGACCTCTAATATTAAACTATCATGATAATTTGTCTCGGAAGCTGCACTGCCTAAAGGTATAATATAACATTTTTTTCAGCTTTTTGCCTATCAATAATACAAAAATAGAGAAACAAAACAAAGAATACCTCATTATAAATTTGCCAAATTCCAAAAGAATGCATAAACTGTAAGTACATCCAATTCTCTGCAAAGGCAAAATCTGTGCTCATATATATCTAATAATAAAATTATACCATGTGGTTAGATCCCCCAATGTAAATACTAAAATGTCTCATAAGCTGCTTTTAAGAACAATATTTTACTCCCCCCCCCATTTTGTCTTGAAAATCAAGACAAAAGTTAAAATCATGAAGGTCAACCAAGAAAAAAATAAAAAATTACCTCTTAGTATATAAATATGTATTGATTTTAAGGATAAAACTTAACTGTACTTTTTAAAGATCCAGTTCAAGACACAATATTTTAGCAGAAATGTTAATTGATACTAACAGTAAATGATGGCCTAGTTTAAACAAAGGTATGCATGGGACTCCGTGGAGAGGTATGGCAGACTAGAGATGTTTCCCTGAAAGTGGAATCTACTACCATGATACAAACTGAGGAGCCAGTAAGTAGACAAAGACAGGATGGGAGATGATACACATGTTGTGTGGATGACTGCTTCTCACAAGCCAACCATATGAAAGTAGTTTTCTGCAGGTTGAGCACCAGTTGACAAGGGAGTTAGTTATCTTGCTTATAATCATAGCAGAGCTTTTTAAAGGACCCAAAGTTCACTAAAATCACTGTCTAATCTCTTTTGGAAATTCTCTGTCTTAAAGTTGTGAGAGACTTTCAGAATAACAAGTTGGAAAAGGCAACAGTAAGTTTGCCTTCAACTTTGAACAGAAGAAAAATTAACTGTAAGTCTAAGAACAGAAAGAATTTGATAAACAACAAGCTAAATAAGATTTTGATCTAAGAAAGTTAGAAACGGATTAAGGGCCCATATAAATTTGGACTATTGATTTTTACCATAACATTTTGGGATGGACTATATGAAATAGATAGCTTCTTGTGGGAAACAGATTTATTTAGGCTTCCTTCGTAATTGTAAATCGTAAAAAGATATGTCTCTTTATGATTTTAGAAACTGGTCACTAAAGACTATTAAAGATTTCAAACACAAGGGGAAAATACAAGTCTGCTCTTAATGTTGTTTAATACTGTCACTTATAAAATGACACAAAATGTTATTTGAAAATTAAAGGATTCTCTGAGGAATGGAGCTAGAAATTAGTAGTTACAATTTCAACCATGTCAGCAATGATGTCTGTTTCTATGAATAGAATATTTCCAAAAGACATTAATGTAGAAATGTGTTGCATCCTGACTTTCTTAGCATCCCCCCAGGAAACAGACACAGTTCTTAGAAAAATACAGTACTAACTGGAGGATTTGTTGCTACAAGTCTCAACAGCAAGGCAGCAGGAGATAGCAGAGAAAAAGGCAAAACATAAAAACAGGAACTATTTGCAGATAAGCTGAAGGAATTCAGATGCTCCATTTGCTTCTACTAAGGGATAATTTACTGTGTGATTTAAATTCCTTTTCTTCTAATTGTATGCAAGTCTGCCAATCTTTAGTCAGTTCATCATCTTGCTACTTGATTGCAAGTTGCACACTTTAATGGGGAGATTCCAGGAGGAATTGCTGGGAAGGACCAAATGAGTGCCTGAAACAGCCTGTGTTGTAGCTGGGTCTGATTCCAAGGGCGTGAAAGAATGACAGATGTGGAACAGATTTGACAAGATAAAGTACTAAATGTGGAACTACAAGTGGCAGGCCAAGAGAATGATTTGAAAAAGAACTCTTTACTGAATATGCAAAAGAAACTGGCTGACATTTAAAAAATTAAATATGAAAAACAAATGATAAGCTAAGAGAATGACCTGGAAAATATTTTCTTATTGGATCCACAAATAAGGCTTGTTAAAACCTTGAAGAAATATATGCAATGGGATAAAGAAGAATTGAAGATAAATTAAATCCTATGATAATATCTGATTGAATTAAAGATTAAAACTGTTAAAAGTAAAAGGAAGGAATATAAAGTTGGTTTATTTGTTCAAGATTAAAATAAAACTTTTTTTAAAGTTCTGGCAACCTTTATGGACAAAATTCAAATATTGATGTTTTATGGATTTGCTTATCAATAAGGGATAGGATAGGATATAGGGTGAAGAGATATCTGTTTGTAACCTTATGGGAGGTGGAAAATTACTAAATTTGTCTATGCTTGTCATAAAGGTTGGAAGTAATTTCTTTATTTCTTTTATCTTTTTTCCCCTGCACTTTTTATTCTTTCTCTTCTCTTCTCTTCTTTTTCTCTGTTTAGTTTGTGTTAGTTTTTACTATACAGCTATCTCTGAAAGATACCATGGTCGATGGCGTTAAAAGCTGCTGAGAGATCAAGACATTCTTGCAACCTAATTGATTATTTCTAAAACCTTTGCTTATGAAATATTAATAGACAATCCTACAGCACGAGTTATAAAATGGCACAAAATGTTACCCAACATAATTAATCAAGAAGCTATCATCACCATATGTAATACATATTAACCCTGTGTTATTAAAATAGATAGAGCTCAGGTTTTACCTTTTCATTTTCCAAAGTGTACGTTTATAGAATTGCATACTTTAGGACATCCCACTTAAATATGGTCTTGCTTTTCAAAAAAGTAAGAAGAAAAATGAGTACGTGAAACTATTGCTAGGCATAATGCATGTATTGGCTTATTTCTATGGCACCAATCCTCTCCCCTGAAAGCTGTAGTGCTCCAAAGAGAGATAGAGAAAAGCAAAGGGCACTTTTTATGTTCCCCAGTATGAAAAGTTGCTCCTTCCTCCTTTCAATAGCACAAGCAGTGAAGTTTCATGTTTCTCTTCACTTAAGGTAAAAGATGGTTTAGACCCAATAAAGATTGAAGAGGAAATGATGGAAAAGCTGCCTTTGATGGAACTTCTTAAATTCCCTCTTCCATCACCTGCAAACAATACCAAACGCCTTGCCAGGCTTCATGAACTCATGCACTATTGTACCGATGGTAATATTATTCTTTTATTGGCTTACTGTTTCCAAAGTAGTCCAAATCTTTGTTATATCAAATTTCTATATGCTCTGGGAAGTAGAATAATTTCCTCCTTTATTTGATTTTTTTTTTTTTTTTGCTTCTGGGAATGCATTGGTTGGAATAAATTTGAATCGGCCATGAATGAAAAACAGATTTCTGACAAAATAGAAAGCGAATTCAGGCAATTTAAAAAGACATTTTTCTTTCTGTGGTTTAATTTTCTTGTAGAACATATGAATTGGGCTGAAGTAGAACGAGCTTTTCGAGTATTTACTTTTGAAAGTTTGAAGCTGACAAAAGTCGATAACTCTGGGCGGCTCGAAAGTTCCGGCAAGATGCTTGGTGGTGATGATGAGGTGTCTTATATCCCATGGGACAATCCTGCTAGGTTTGCTAGACAACTGAGACAAGAATTAATTTGCAAAAAGCTTTCTAAAGAACTTAATCAGAATAATTCAGGTAAAAAAATTTTAGATGTATTTTGTGAATATATTAAAGCACAGTGTTTATAATTTCTTGAATTATTGTTGAAAAATTATATCTAGTAAGAAAATCAGAACAAACTGGCATTTTAACAATTGTGTTCACTAAATGATATAATTTCCATATACAACATAAAATATCAGAGCATAGAACGCAGAATAACAGTGTTGGAAGGGACCTTGGAGGTCTTCTATTCCAACCCACTGCTCAAGCAGGAGACCCTACACCCATTTCAGATAAATGATTATCCAGTCTCTTTTTGAAAGCCTCCAGTGATGGAGCACCCACAGCTTCCGAAGGTAAGTTGTTCCATAGGTTGATTGCTCTCACTGTTAGGAAAGTTCTCCTTAGTTCTAGGTCGCTTCTCTTAATTAGTTTCCATCCATTGTTCCTCGCCTTGCCTTTTGGTGCTTTGGCTAATAGTTTGACCGTCTCGTTTTTATAGGAACCCCTCAAATATCGGAACACTACTCTTCATGCTTCCTCTATTCTTTGTTTTCATTGGACCAGACATAACCAATTCATGTAACCGTTCTTCATATGTTTTAGCCTCCAACCCTCTGATCATTCTTGTTGCTTTTCTCTGCATTCTTTCCAGAGTTTCTACATCTTTTTTATATTGTGGTGACCAGAATGGGATGTGGTATTCAAGTGATCTTAACTAAGGCTTTGTAAAACAGTACTAGAACTTCACGTAATCTTGATTCTATATCATAATGCAACCGAGGATTGCATTGGGTTTTTTGGCTGCTGCCACACACTGTTGGGTCATATTTAAGTAATTGTCCACTAGGAGTCCAAGACCCCTTTTACAATTATTGGCATTAAGCCAAATTTTACCTACCCTGTATCTGTACAGTTGTTTTTTCTTGCCTAAGTGTAAAACCTTACTTTGATTTAGGTTGAATTTCATTTTATTAGATAGGATCTAGTGATCAAAGCCTGTCAAGATCTTTTTGGATCTTGAGCTTGTCTTCTGGTGTGTTGGCTATTCCTGCCATCTTAGTGTCATCTGCAAATTTGATGACTTCCCCTTCTATTCCCTCATTTAGAATTCTAGATCATTTATGAAGATATTGAAGAGTATCGGGCCCAAAAGGAAACTTTGGGGTACCCCGCTGCTTATTTCCCTCCATGTAGATGTAGTTCCATTGAAGACTACATGTTGAGTACGATTTGTCAGCCAGGTACAGACCCATCTGGTCTGGTGTTATCTGTTCTACATTTTTCTAGCTTGCCAAGAAATAGGTTGTGGTCTACTTTTATCAAATGCTTTGCTGAAAACTAAGTATACTATGTCCACAGCATTACACTGATTCACTAATTTGTCCAAGAATGAAATAAAATTTGTTGGGCATGATCTGTTTTTGACAAACCCATGTTGGCTATTAGTATAATCATCCTTGGCCCTCTTTTTTTTTAAGTGAAAAAAAATGGCTACCAAGTGAGAGCTTTCAAGATGGTTGCATTGACTACAGAGAACATGAGGCTGATGAAAAAACCCTCCAAAGACAATGAAAGAGCAGTTTGCAAGTCAGTGGTGCAGAAAGATAATTGCTAACTAAACAGGCAATATTAGGAATGGGAAAGAGGATTGAAAAGCAAGGTGGGGACAGCTTTTGGAGTATCTGGATTTGAATTGACACAATCAGGAAACAGACAGAAATGATGGAGCAGATTACACTACTTTGCAGGAGAAGGGATTATATTTTAATTACTCCCTGTAGTAAATTTTTTAAAATTGTAGTTCAAAGAGTGTAGCAATATTTTGCACATTTATTATACAGAAAGCTGAGGAAATCTTGAGACAAGGCACGAAATCAGGGAAGGAAACCTCTTTCTCAGAATTTCCACTTCCTCTTGGGACAGTAAATTACTCATGAGCAGGGACATCAATTGAGCCATGTCGAATTAACTTACAAATAGGTGCTTTAATCATAATAAAGCATGGGATGATGCCATTGAAGGATTTTTTAATTGGGCTGAGACATTTATCTGTAGAAATAAAAAATAGAATGATACATTTCATTTAATGATCTTGATGATCATTTGTTAATTACTCATTGTAGAAGGTGTCAGACCAAGGCCGATCAGAAGGAATCTGATGGCTCCTTTTTGAAGCAGCACATTAAAAGCTTTTATGAACTGCATGGAAAAAAGAGCTACACAAAAAGAATTGAGCTGGACTTCCAGTTTGAGTTTCTTCGCTGACAGACCGAAACTGCGATCGTGCGCAGTTTCTATCTGTGCTCGCCGCCGGAGCGCCCCGAGCCGGCTGGCTTCGGGGCTAAGCCATCCCTTAGAGGTGGTGAAGAGGGGGGAGTCTGCCAGTAGGGTTGAGGATAGCCGCATTTCTCCTCCTCAGCTGGCCATTACTGCCTTTCCTGAAGGCGGTTGCAGCAGTGGTCAGAAATGGCCACCTCAAAGAAGAACTTGACCGGAAAAGAATGTGCAGGAGGAAGATAAGAAGTGAAAATCTTGGTTGACCAGGTTAAACTGCAAAAGCAACAAACCAAGGTACCCTGGTATTTAAACTATAAAAAAGTAACATTGTTCCCAAAGAAGATTTTGAAGCAGCGAAGGAGAGAGAAAAGGGAAAGGATTTGGTTTGGTTTTTCTCCTCCCTTTTATATAATGACAGCTAGGAGATTTAAGCAAGAAATTGAAAAAAAAATCCACTGACATCCATTGACATCAATAGGCATTTAAGCTGAAAATAAAATGTCAAAGGGATAATAAAGTTTTCTGGATACTTAAAAGCTTTTAAAAGCAGGAAAGGAAAGAAAAAGAATAAAAGGGCAGGATCTGGAAAAATGGAGGAGACTGCCTGGAACTAAAACCTCAACAAGATTCCTAAAAGATACATTTTAACTGAAACTTGACAACAAAATATTAGAACCCCAGGAAGAGAAAGTTGAAAAAAGAAGCAAGAAGAAACAGTTTGGGATTATTTGGATTACTTGGTGTTCTCTGGATTTTTGGTTATTGCATTTAAATGACTAAAATCAATCGGGTGGTTCTTTAAAAGTGTTTAAAATGGCACCACTTTTAGAAGAACTGAAAATGGAACTTAAAAAGTACAAAGAAAATGCACAAGAAGGGAGGGGTTCTTTTGGCTTCGTATTTCAACTCAGAAATGGAGATCTGGAACTATGAAAACAACAAGAAACGCTTTCAGAACAAGAAGATTGAGACAAAGAAGAATCCATCTTTAATGATCAAGTAATTTTATGGGGGGGGAAGGAAAGGGGGGAAGAGAATGAAAAATTAAGATTTGAAAAACGACCAAAAAAAAAAGAAGAATAGTTTGAAAAATAAGTATAATATTAGAAAGCAACAGAAGAGGGGATTACAGAAGAGAGAATTAGAAGTAGAGAGACAAGGGGGTAAAAAGGGGAGGGAGAAGAAGAGAGGGAAGAAGCAAAGGAAAAGAAGTTATAAAGGACAGAAACAAGATATAGAGAAACAGGGCAAAGGTATAAGAATTGAAAGTATAAGCCTGTTAGAGATAATGGGTGAAAACTTAATTGTAAAAGGGATTCTGCAAAGGTACATAAGATAGTATTATTATATTACAAATAGAAATAATCTTTGAAAATATGCTTAAAATGATGGATAATATATTTATTGTAATCTAGTGGAATGCTTGTGAATAAACAAATGAAATAAAGTGAATGAGAGAATTAAATTAGGAAAGGATGGGAGCATTTTAATTATTATTAATGATTTATAAAATATAAGTGAAGAAAAATAGGGCAAAAAAATAATTATGGAAAGTTTATAAGTGTTCCCAAGGAAGTATGACATTTAATTGAAAAGAAATGTTAAAGATGTTAAGATGTTAATGAACATAAATGATAGAATTGAATTGGAATGGAATGAGTGTTTTATTTACACATATATATAATCTTTTTTTAAGAATATAGTGTGTATTTTAAGAATGTACCAAGCAGAATTAGATTGGAAGTTATGTATTATATTGGATGTTATAATCTTAAAGGTATACTATTGAAGCTTAAATAAGAGTTGAATGGATAAAATTAAAAGATATAAAGGCGTCATACTCCAATTAGTAACTACAGGAGAAAATTTGCTTAACGAGAAAAAATAATATGAAATTGAAACAGAACAGACAAAAGTATAAATATAATGATTTGAATTGAGATGAGATAATCAAAATAAAGTTGAGAAAAATAAAAGAGGGGAAAAACTACCTAGAAAATGTAAAACAGTAATAAGATATGGCATAGAACACCAGAATGAGCATGAAATTGAATTTGTGTCTGTATGAAGAAGTATAACCCGGGACTATGCTATTTTCAAAAAAAAGATGTTTTATTTGTATTATGTTTTTTGTGTGTGTGAAAACGCAAATAAAATTTTCAAAAAAAAAGAAAGAATTGAGCTACAGTTGTGATGAAGTGAGCTACATCTCACAAGAGTTTATGCCTTGTAATGAAATGTGTTGGCCTGAAAAGGTGGTACCAGACTCCTGTTTTTTGTTTGTTTGTTTGTTTGTTTGTTTTGTTTGTTTGCTTTTGCAACATAGATTAACAGCATCTCAGATGGTATAGGAAACTTAGGCTGAAATATCCATGCAGCTGTGTGAAGCCCCTTTGGATGTTATTAACCAGCAGCATAAGTATTGTGAGAATAAAAGCAGATGAACAACTTTGTATGTTTTTCTAAGCTTTTTGAATGAAATGCAAAATAAAATTAATTAGTTACTGTTCTTGTTCTTGTGATTATCACTATCAGATTCTTTTGGGGAAATAGCTACAGTAGGACATATTGAGAAATTATTTCTGAGTAGACACATACAGGATAGGATTAGAAATGTGTTCACATTATAAAAACATTTGAGCTTGATAATACAAGTAATCCTCAACTTACAACCACAATTGAGCCCAAAATTTCTGTTGTTAAGTGAGACATGACTTTCCTTGTGACAGTTGTTAAGTGAATCATTGCTGTTGATAAGTTAGTACCCTGGTTGTTAAGTGAATCTCGCTTCCCCATTGACTTGGCTTGTCAGAAGATTGCCAAATGTGATAACATGACCCTGGGACACTGTAATCGTCATAACTATGAACCAGTTGCCAAACATCTGAATTTTGATCACATGATCTTGGAGATGGTGCAAAGGTTGTAACTACGAATAATGGTCACATTTTTCAGTGCCATTGTAACTTTGAACGATCACTAAATGAACTGTTATAGATCAAGGATTACCTGTAGTTCTTCAGTGATATATCAAAAAACTAAATAAAATTTACATTGAATAAATGTTAATTTACATGAAGTCTGAGATCATGTTCATATTGATATTTTTCAAGGGTCTTCCATTTTGATCTCTGCAGTACCCACATATGAAAGAGGCTCTACTTTTCCAAAACAAAGTTGTTTCCAGTTTCTAAGGGGAACCTTTTCTGCACTGCTACTTTCAGTGCTGAAAGCTGAATTGGGAATGCAAGGGAACTCCTGTATGAATGTGGATTTAGAATTTATCTAATTTGTCTTTTTTGTATTTCTTTTTTCATAGAGCCAGACTCTGAGTCTGAGCATAGTACATCTCAAAGTCAAAATCATTTCTCTTTTTTACTGGAGGAAAATATCAAGAGACAATCCAAATCTTTCAGCTCAGGTATACGTTGCTTGGAAATACGTTTTTTTCCTTTTCCCTCTCCATTTTCACTCTGGAATGCTCTCTGGAATCCTTGTTCACTATGTTGGGAAATTAGAAACTTGCAGCATTAACGAGGTATCGGTTAATTCATAGAATATTGTTTCCAAGACTTTTACTGCTGCATAAATTTATGACCATAGATTGCTTTTTTATTGCACACTGTATGCCTAGCCTTGGAAGGGTGGGGGGAGGGAGAGAGGGAGAGAGAGAGAGACCCTAGCATGGTGTGTGGGGATGCCAGTGTACCTCATTAGCACATCTCTTGTCAAAAGTTTTTACATTAATTAAAAACAGGAACATGCTGCAAAACAAAATGCAAATGTCCAACCATGTCTTTATGTACAAAAATGACTCTGGACTCTACAAGATTAAAAAGTTTTCCCACTAGCTCCACCCCAGCACTTTGTAAACTTGCTCCTGAAAAGGAGTAGGGGTAATTGTGGCATTCTTGTAAATTGGTGATTTGTGACTTGTTACGTTCCCATGGCAGCTACTTTGTGAATGTGCTAGAGCCTATGGTTTGTCCTTAATATTCTGTATGTGCTCATCAACCCTAAAACGTTTGGGACCACCGCACTATTTGCTTATGAAAGAAAATCTGCTTGTTCAAAATGATTGCTTATTATATGAATTCAGTTGCAAGTCTAAATAAAGAGTATGTCTGGGAAAGTTAGTAATTCAGATTGAAGCCATTCTTCCCTGGCTTTCTCTTTTTCAGTATTGCCCATTCTCTAATGTAGCATGTATGTTCTTATTAACTGCTAGGCATCCCCTCTACTTCAAAAATTATGACCATTAAATTAGTATTGTTCTTGTCCTCTTAAATGGAAGAAATCCCTATCTTTTCCAAAGCACCGGCAAGAATGATGCTTTAAGAGTTCCTTTAAAGATCAGTTGGTTTTCCATTAACTTTCTGTTGGACTTTACAGTTAGCACATGAAGAATTGCTTATTGTATATAAAATAATGTAGAACTGGAGAACAATATTGCTGGGTTAATGAAATTTGATTCTTGAACTATCCCTGTTCTAACTTCTACAATGAGCATGAGATGAAAGGAGATAGCTGCATGAGTAAAGATCTTCATGAAAGGAGCTATAGACTGTTGATGTCTGAATTTACCTTCACAAATCTGAGAAGAGTGATACAGGGTTACTGTGGCTCCTTCTTCATATATTCAAAAGCCTGAAGCTTGAGGAAGGTGATTCTGCCATAGAAGCTATGACTGTTAATAGAGCTGCTGTGGCCTGAGGTCTTCATGCATAAATATATGAAAGCAGATACCAAGAGAAAAAGAAAAGACAATGGTTTGAATATATGAATATAATTTTTTGAAGATTGCATAGTATCCATTCTGTTCATTGAGCATTTAAATAATTGGAACCAGATAATAGACTCTTAACATTTCTAAACATTTTATATATATCTTCAAACACATTCCACAGATTTGATTGCTGATGTTCATGAAAATGGTGTGAACAATTCTGTAGATAAGGTAAGAAGTGCTGAAATAAGAAGCAGAATGTAATAAATAAATTCTAGTAATTGAGCATTCCTTGTTTCTAATTTTAAAAATATACAATAGGTTGAATCTCTTAAGAAGCTTGAAACACTTGAGCTTGTAAAGATATGTGTGCTCTATTCTAGCATAATTAGAATTGAAGCCTCTCATTTCATACTGTTCTGTTCGTGGGAAAAAATGATGCTGTTGACAGTTATCAATTATTTCATATTCCCATCTGTTATCATTCTGTATTGTTTGTATATTTAAAGTTTTATTGTTTGCAGAGAAAACAATAGAAGAAAGAAAGTGAAAATGTATTTTCGCATGGTTTATATCTGAAATTCACACATGGTACAGAACGTCCATAATCTTTGTTTCATATCATATTTGCTGGTTTTCACAAAAGAGGGATTTTTTTTTCAACAAGGAGATAGTTAGGAATACGCTGATGACTACTTAAAGAACTCCAGTTTTTTCAATCATCTCCACTTTCTTTTCTAAACTAATAAGCTTTTCATGCTGCTTTGAAGACTGACTAAGAGATGCTGTAAAAATTTCTAACATTTTCCTCTGTTGCCATTTTTACAACTGAACTTCCTCTTTAAGAGCTGCTATTTGTTTCATTGGTAGTAAAGGATGAAGGGAAATAGGTTAAGCATTTTCTCCTTTCATAAATATAGATCTAATATTACTGCTACAATTATTTTCTGCATTGAGAGCTCTGAGAGGTTGTCCTGAACATTTTCCTCTAATTTTATCCCTATAGTAAGAATATAATATATGAGATAAAGTGGGCTGAATGGTTCAGAATTGGCCCATATGTTCTGTAGCCAAGTATGAATTTGAACTTTGGCACAAGTCTATTACCAGATGACTAGACTGAAGAAAGGAAAACAGAGGAAAAGGAGCACTTTTGGATAATTTTCTAATTTAAGAATGAGCATTAATTAATAAGACAAATAACCACCTAAAAATCCTATGCTGATCAAAAATGATAAATATTCTTCCTTCACCTCACATATTGTTTAGCACCTTATGCATTATGACAAAATGGTAATAAGTAGCTGAATTGCTGTAACTGACCTGAAATGTAACGGGTTTTAACTTGAATCATCCTAAAGATTCCTAGTGAAAAAAGTGAAAAAACAATTATGGGCTGAATTTCAAATTAGGTATTAATTACGCTTGAGAGAGAGAGTTTCAGCTGCAACAAAGATTCTTCCAACCTCTCAGTGCATTAAGTTGGTTATGTAATTCAGAGGTGGTATTCAGCAGGTTCTGGAGATGACCGCTAGCAGAAATTTTGAGTAGTCCAGAGAACTGGCAAATCCCACCTCTGACTGGAGATTTTACAGTATCCTTCCCCTGCCACACCCACCAAAGCCACGCCCACAGAACCGGTAGTAAAAAAATTTGAATCTCACCACTGATGTGATTGTATTATCACTTGCTTTCTACCGAGAGGCTGTAAAAAGCTGCTAATTTCTTTTTTAAAATAATAAACCTCTGATAAAAAAATAATCTATATTTTCTATAATATCTCTTCTATATGGAGAATTACAGTGAGAGGAAAAAGATGTAGTCCTAAAATATAGTTAATATAATCATACTACTTTGAAATTGCTTTAATGATTAAAAGCAAAATAGATGTCACCTAAATGTTATAATTCATTTTTCACAGATGGTGTACTGCAAAACTAATATCAGCAGAAACAACATGAAATTATTGTTGAGATTAGTCTGTCTCCTAAAACTGAATTTAAGAAATTCACCTTCCGAGTTTCTTTCTACGCCATATAAACTTTGGAATATATGTGTTCTTCTCTTGAGATAGTTTCTGGAAATTACTTTTAGAATTGTCTATATATCCCTAATAAATCCACAATATTGGAAGAGAGCATTATTGTACTTACATTGGTTGAATGCTAACATATATAGAAAAAGCAGTGACATTTTCTATTTCTTCTTCTTGTTTTAATGGCAACTTCATACCCAGAATAAAAATATTGATGTGTTATTGAAGAACAGGGCCATTTTATAGAAAATAAAGAAGGTGTTGAACATGCAGATTTATTTATTTATCAATCAATTATATTTTTGGCTGCCCATATTACCACAGATATTGGATGCATGTGATAGTATGGAAATGTAGAGATTTTAAGCTAATCAATTTAAAAGGAATTAGATTCTAAAGCTAGAAAATAAGACACTATGGATTCTTTTTCACCTCCTTCCCAACATTTATTAAATGAGCTAAATTTTACCTATTCTTTCATAAGGTAATTTCAGCCATCCAAAAGACCCAGCAACGGTGTTTAAATGACTGGAGTTTTGTTGAGCATTTTCAACCACAGCTCCTCTTCCAGGTAACAGGACCCACTTAATATGCATTTCCAGAAAATAAGTCTGTGTTTATATTTTCATTATACCAAAAGTTAGATTAATCTGAGAACAATTACTCAAAAGAGTATTCTCTGTGTAGCTATGAATATTATTTCAGGTTATTTAATCATTCTAAAATATTTCTGGATTGTGCATCAAATGGTCCACTTGACAGGTGGCTTTCTTCAGGAGAGATAGATGAAGTGCAACTTCACTGACCCTGTTTGATTTCTCAGTAGTTCTTGATAGTATTGTAGTGGTATCCTCTTAGATAATTTAATTGCAGTAGAATAGGGAGCATATGTTTGTTTATACTGTATTATATACGTGTTTGTGTATGTGCGTGGGGGAGGAATTGAGGACTTTGCCTGTTTTGAGCACATTTGAACTTGGTTAGAAAGAACTAATACATCATTTAGAAGATCTCTACATTCTTCAGAGTCATCAAAGATTTGATTGCTGTATTATCTTTCCTGAGCAGCAATAGCTTAGGTAATACAATGTATGATAGGTTAGCTACTATGAGTCATATACTGGTAATTTTACAGTCTATTTAAGTGCTGTATGTCAATAGGAAGTTCTAGTCAGGATGTTGAGTGGACCTCTTGCTGTTTGTATTTTACATTATTGTTAAAACAACTGTAGTTGAATCAGTTTCAAGGTTTTGCTCTTAACATACCAATAGGACATCTTTCCCATTACAGACCATTACTAAAATAACCCATCCATATCTGTCCATCTGTGTTATGTTGAAAATTGCAAATAACCATGTTGTGCTTACTCTCCGTTGCACTTTCTTGGTGGTGATCCTGAAATTTATACATCAACTGCCCTTACAGTCAGGTGAAAAAGTACACTCCAATGAAATTTTTGACTTTTTCAACATATTTCAAAATACAGATATTTAATTTTCATTTCAATAATATTGATAAAGGAGATATAATAAAGACAATATGCACTATTTGAATTATATATGGAAATTAAGTAAACATAAATGCAAATTTCATATGTGGAAATTCTGTAAATTTATCTAATATATAAAATTAGAATCAGGTGTACCAGAGGAGATGCACATGATTAAAACATGTTAGAGAGGATCTGAGAGATATCTGTCCTACTGAAACTTCAGACATTTAGTTTCTCTTTATTGTTAAAGGGTATAATATCACCATGCCTAAATTGGAAGTGCTTTGAGAGGCTTCCTCTCAAATAAATCTACCCACTCTTTTTTCCCATCACTTCTACATGGAGGTTTCTTAATGAGAATGGAGTTGTATTAATTCTTCTCTTGTTAACAGGTTCTTCACAATGCAACTCAGAATTATAGGTGCCTTGATTCCTATTATCATACTCAAGATAATTCTTTGCTGATAGTCCTTCATAATCCCATAAACCAACATCGTCAGTTCCAGGAGTTCTGGAACATTTCACTGCATTCTGATGTTGGGTTCAGGTAAAATGGATTTCAAATACTATCCTATAAAATGGAAAGGGAGAAGGAATTATGACAATAAATAATAATTCACTAATGATGAATGGCTAGTGCTACTTTACCATCATTACTGATAAATTATTTGTACAATTTAATACTTAGAAAAAGTAAACTGCTTTTATGTAATAAAATAATCATTTCCCAATAGGCAACACCCAATGAGACTCAACTATCATATTTTTGAATTTCAAAAAAAGGGAAAATAGGTAATAATATGCAGTATTTTAACAATTTCACACTTGTGTCAGACATTTTGAGTACTAGTTTTTTACATAGGGCTACTAATATAAGGGAAATATTTATGTAATATTTGTATAATAGACTATTCTAAGTCTGTGAATATTAAAACAACAGGCATTTCTGCATAATGACAACAATGTGAATATGAGAAGAAATTACTATTGATTAACTGTAGGTCAGGGTCAAGGAGAAGAGCCTTGTCTAGTCAGTGTTCTGATTGATAGCAGTAATACATTTTCTAGGAATTATCTGGAATTGGTGGCTGCCTCCATTGATGAATGGATAGTGAAAGAAGAAGCCAAATACCAGGAAGAGAAGATGAATAAGGAACTGGAGGCACTTAGATTGGCTAAAGAGGCAATGGAGAAACCTCCTGCTGAGGTCAAGTCTCCACCTTCTGGCAAGAAAGGAGCTGCTGGAAAGAAAGTGAAAAGTAAGTATTTTTGTGATATTGTCATGCACAAGGAATCAGGACCATATGTTAAATTGCAGTTAAGGAGATTTATTACTCAAACAATAAAGAATATAGTCAACTAATGACCAATGCTAAGCATTGGTGCTAGATAACTGTCAACAGAATTCAAGAGGGGTTGGACATAGATGTGGGAATGCAATAACTTTAGGTTGATGACTCGTTTAGCTTCGTCCCCACCCACCTTTACCTGTTCTTCTCCAACAGATATAAGCTAATGGTGTCTATGACATAATCAACCTGTTATATTTCAGTTTGGAACCAGGCACCCCACTCAGAACTTTTCATCTGAATGTCCCAAATGGGCTGCAATGTAATGGAGCAAAGCTCCAAACAGCGTCATTGTTTTGTGGAAACAAAACTAAAAATGTTTTGAGTATTCTGGGCATAGGAAACAAAGGATACTGAGTATAAGCTGCTGCTCCTTTGTATTTTTACACCCAGGCCATGGGAGTAAGGAGCATGGCAGTCTGTGTTGATGAGCTATCAGCCAATTAATTTTACAGAAATATTGGCAAAAGGGACCATTTTGTTTGTTTTTTTAAATGAAACATACATTCACACACACAAGAGAGACCCACCATTGCAGATAGCTTAACTGAAGTCTCTTTCTGGGAAGCTCTTTACTTTGCACATAGATCAACAAGGGTGTAAATTATTTGAATAGCAGTAATACATCCTTGTTTGGTCAATCCTAATATTTCTGTGCTGTGGGCTTTCTTTAAATGTTACTGAACACAGCATGGGCAGTGTGCTAGCTGTCCCACTGCAAGAAAAGGAGCTGCTGTCTTTAACCATATGACTATCAGACGTTAATACTACAACAGCACACTACCTACTTTTATTATACCTGTAGTTTGATATGGCCAAACAAAATATACTGGCATCTTCAGATCCTTCAGACCAAGCTCAGCTCATGGTAATCTTCTGGATTTTGACCTATAATATTCTTTTAGGGGTAGTTTGCTATTTGTCTTCTTCCTAGTGTTTTTTTTTTAATTCCAGTCTGGTTTATAGTTTATTAGCCAATACTGTTGCTACATAACCAGAAATTTAACCAATAGAGATTACTCTTCCCAGTTTCTGAAATACATCATTGTCTTCAACATCAACCCTCAAGAACATGCAAAGTACATATATACAAAACATCAGCAAGCTCAGATGGGCAACATACAGTAAAAAAAGTAATAAATAAAAGCAAGAGAGGGTAGGTGTTGCTTGCTTTTTTATTTACATGAATATGGAAGTGGCATGTTATTGCTAACTTTGGAGATGTTTTTTCCTAACCTGTTCTACTACCCTGGTATTTCTTGGTGGTGTCCCATCCAAGTACTAAACAGGTTTGGCCTACTTAGCTTTTGGAGATCAGCCAAGGTCAGCCATATACTGCTACCTAACTCAGCTATGCTTTTTCCTACCTGAAAAGCACTTGCAGTTTTCAGGCATGAGAAGAGAGAGAACTGTTTAATTCTTCCAATTATTATGAGAGAATAGCTCTTCTGGAGTCAATTTTTAGGCCAGATGGAAAAGTAGATAATTCTGTTTCCATCAGTGGAAAGTGCTTATGTGAGAAGAAGCATACTGTTGGATTTCATTGAAAATGTTTTCCTATAGAGTCAGATTTTTGCTTACTTAAAATATTTAGCACTTGGGATTAGTTTATTCAAGGAATCATTTATATCACATTCTCATATTATATGATACAGTTACAATCTTTATGCTTTCTCAAATTTCAAAGGTTCTTCCAAAAGTAAAGTAGAAGTTTCATCTGAACCTGTACTTGAGAAGGAAAAAAATATATTTGTCAGAGATGAATCTCTCAAGGTAACTGCTGATTACTACTGAATACCACTTATTCCTCTATTTATGTAGCTGAGATATAAGAATGTGTCTAGATAAATGAAATTAGCAGTTAGAATCATAGTAATATTATTCTGATGCAGTATTAAATCATGCATATTATAGTAGCATCTAAGTCACTTGGTAGTTGAAATGTAATGCAAGCAAATCATAATATTGCTTGCTACAATTGCCTAAAATAGCATTTTTTCTAAAGGAAAAATAAAGAACACATTCAATAATGGATCAGATTGTTGGAGCAAAACCCAAATTTGCTCTGCTGTGTTAAAGTCCACATTCCATATTAGGTCTGACTCTGAACTTTCCTTTTTCTACTGCAGGCCTGGAAGGAAGAGCAAGAGAGGCTGTTGGAGGAAGAACGCTTAAAAGAACTAAAAAAAGCAGAGAAGAAGGAAAAATCTGATGCAAAAAAGAAAGGCCAGGCTAAAGAGCCGCCCATTCCTGAAGAAGGAAAAGGATCTAAGAAAAAGGGTTCTAAGGATAAAGCAGAATCATCCAAATCATCAGAGCTTGAAGATCAGACCAAGTTGCAGAAACAGAGTAAACAAACGGTGCATCCTTTGCCTGAAGAGAAAGACTATGAGGTGAATTAGTTAATGATTACATAAATTGCTGGAAATAATTCTAGTTATTGGCTCTGTCCTTGCAAGGTTCAAGTAATAGGTTGCACCTTTCAAGACGTCTCCATTGCTTGTCTGAAGCCTGGATTTTCTTACATAGTCAATGTAGTTGTGCCCCAGCAATATTCCGTTGTGGTCTTCTTTGAAATCCCTATAAATTCTGTAGTAGATTCTGTGCCTGCATAGACCTTTATTTAGATTCTTTTTAGGGTTGTGTTGACTTTAGTCAATTGTCAGCAATATTTAGGAGTTTCAGATGTCAGAACAGTGGGACATTTTATTACTTGTTGTATATTGTTTTGGTTATTTAATTGTTTGGTCAGCCCTTAGCTTTTATAAATTTCTTGGAAGGGAATTTTAATCAAAACATTTTAAAAAGAAAGCCATCCATCTAAAACTGCAGGAGTATGATAATATGATGGCATTACTGGAGGGAGGAGAAGTTAATATAAACAGACAATATTATTTATGTTTATCTATGTATCAAAAGGAACAGAACCTTTCAAAGTTTTTAAAAACAATTAGTTTGTGGAGTCTTGGATGGAGACAGACAGACAGACAGACAGTTTTGGCTATTCTGTCTTTAATCTTTTTAAGTATGTAATGGTACCAGGATAAATATGGAAATCAGAATGCAGAGTGATCTTTCTACATCACAACAACAACATTGATGGAAAAGGATGATCTTATTTTCAAGAGTGCCTTTCATGTTGTTCTTGACAATTGGACAGGTTCGTAACAAGAGAGGTGGTTCTTAAATAGGTCCTAAGGAATGTAGGCTTCTACTTTTAAAATGAATACCAACACCTGAAATCAGCAATTGTTGCAGGTTTTTTTTTTTAATCTTAGACAGATGATTCTTCTACCTCAGGGGTGTTAAACCCGGCCTGTGGGTTGGATGCATCACACGCTGGCCACCCCCACCTCCCAGTTTAGAGAAGGGGGAAAAAGTCATGATATGTCATGTGACAACATGACACCACGAGTTTGACATTCCTGCTCTACTTAGCATCATTGAGTAGCCATGCAGAGCATACAGTATCTCAGTAACCAAGAAGGTAGTAAAAGCTTTGTTGCCAAAACTTATACAAGAAATGTCCTCCCAAGGAAGGTCCTTGCCTTTAGGACTTCCAAAAGCAAGACTTACTTCATAAGTCAATAAATCCTTTCAGTCTGAAAAGCTTCCATTCAGTCTGAAAAGCTTCATTTTTCTGTTTTGCTTTAAGACCACAGAGATCACCCATACCTGGCCTAAACAGATGTGAAACTCTGAGATCTGCAAAAAGGGCTTTCCAGCTGACGTTGCTATGATACCAGATACAGTGAAACAGACCTCTCCGTTCCTGTTCTGGCTTCTCCCTGTTTATGGGCTCCAATAGTAGCCTGTAAGGCATCTAGAAAGTATCTATGATATCAATCATTCCTAGACGTTATCTCTCCAATTGATTTATTAGAAACAGATCTGGCATGTCAAAAGCAATTTCCCAAGTGAAAGTTTTTTCACACATTACACAGAATCCACCTTCTCTCCTTCCACTCTACACTTCATAAATCACAAGAACCAATTAACTGAAAGTGGAAATTCTTAATACGACATATAGAATAACCTTGAACTTTTCAACTCCTCTAACTCTCTAAAAAAAATGTGGCAGCTGAATTTCAAAGCTGACAGGCCTCCCCCCTTGGAAACTCCTCCTAAAAGAAAAAAACACATACAGGGGTTAATACATTGTCCTTAGCCCCCTCTCTCCCCCCCCCAACAAGGACCCTTCAGTTTGTGGGAAACAGCCTCATGGAATTGGTTAACCAATTGATTAGCATGAACATCCCAACTCTTTACCCAATTAGCATCTGAGAGGGGGTATTCTTTCCATAAGACCAAATATTGTAATCGGCCACGGTGTAATCGAGAATCGAGAATTTTTTGAATCTCATAATGTGTTTCCCCATGTACCGTTAATGGTTTAGGGGGAGTGATTGGAAGTGGTCTTATCATCAATGTAGTAGTTGGTTTTAGAAAACTACAATGGAACACCAGATGAATTTTCCCCAATAGTCGAGGAAGACTTAACTGGACAGTGACCGGATTGATTATCTTTGAAATTGGGAACAGACCCAAGAATTTTGGACCCAGCTTGCTGGGCAGTTTCAACCTAAGATAGTCGACAAATATACTTTGTCCCTACTTTAAAAGGCGGTTGAAGGGATCTATGTTTATCCGCCTGTTTTTTTATAAATTTTTGCAGCTTTGGTCAAAGCTTTTTTTGTATCTTCCCATCCTTTCTTTAATGAGTTCATCCATTCTGTTAGGGACATGAATGGGGAGGTTGTCTAGGTAACTCTGGCATCAGGACAAAATCCATTCCAGTGTTGATTTGGAATGGAGTTAATCCCGTGCTGCTATGTACTGCATTATTGTAAGCAACCTCTGCAAAAGGTAATAACTCAGCCCAATTTTCTTGTTGATAATTTACATAGCATCTAATGTATTGTACAATCATGGCATTAGCTCTCTCCGCTGCTCCGTTACAAGCAGGATGGAAAGCTGAGGATAACCCTTGAGATGAACCAATGGATTTCAGAAATTCCCTCCAAAATTTTGCAGTAAATTGTACCCCTCTGTCTGATATTATTCTACGAGGTACTCCATATAGTCTATAGATATGTTTCACGAACAGCTTTGCAACTTTTTTCGCAGATGGAAGCCCTTTGCAGGCTATAAAATGGGCCTGTTTAGAGAATAAGTCAATTATAGTCCAAATGATCGTATTCCCTTCACTCTTAGGTAATTCAACAATAAAGTCCATTGCAATCTCTTCCCAAGGTTGGGTTGGTTCAGTGACTTGTTGCAGGAGGCCAGGGGTTTTTCCAGTTCTGTGTTTCATTGTGGCACAAATTGAGCAACTTTTTACATAGTCCTTGACATCAGTTTTCATTTTTGGCCACCAGAACTGTCTTCTCAGTAAATGTAGGGTTTTTAGGAATCTGAAGTGGCCTCCCAGCTGGGAGTTGTGGCTACGCTTTAGTACCAATAGTCTTAGGGTTGTAGGTACATAAAGCTTAGTCCCTTTCCAAGATAGTCCATCATTCATTGTCAACTCGTTTTGATGGTCCAGGAACCAAGGGTTGGTCAATAGGGCTGTTTTCAATTCTGTAGTCAGCTTATCTTCCAGGTGTTTGGGGTTGCAGTTGGCTTGGGCTCGAGTGGTCACTTGGCCTGCTGATTGAGCTTCTGAAATTAAGGCTTGTACTATTTCCTCTCGGTGGCTGTCAAACTGAGGTTTTCTGGACAGAGCATCCGCCAGTACGTTTTTCCCTCCGGGGATATATTTAATGTTAAAGTTGAATCGCTTGAAATATTGGGCCCAGTGGACTTGTTTGGGTAATAATCTCCTAGGGGTCTTTAGAGCCTCGAGGTTCTTATGATCAGTCCATACCTCAAAGGCCTCTGGCGCCCCTTCTAGAAAATACTCCAAGTCAACAAAGCCCATCATACAGCGAATGCTTCTTTTTCCCAGACTGCCCACCTTTGCTCTGTGTCTGTCAGCTTTTTAGACACATAAGCACAAGGCATCAATCGGCCTTGAGAGTCCTTTTGCAGCAAAACCGCTGCCACTGCTACATCACTTGCATCCGTTTGGACAATAAAAGGCTTGGTCACGTCTGGATGCTGGAGGATGGGCTCACCTGCGAAAAGGCACTTTAAGACCTCAAAAGCTTTCTGACAGTCCATAGTCCAAGCCAGGGGTTGACATTGCTTTGGTTTGGTGGGTGATGGGCCCATTTTTAACAGCTCCGTCAATGGGAGGGCAACTTCAGCAAAGGACGGAATGAATTGTCTATAGAAGTTGGCAAACCCCAAGAAACTTTGAAGTTGTTTTCGGGTTCTGGGGGGTTGTGAGTCTAGCACCGCTTTCACCTTTCCGGGGTCCATTTCAATCCCCAGGTTGGGTATTTGGTAGCCTAAGTAGTCCAATAACTCTTTGTGAAATTTGCATATTGAGAGTTTCACATATAATTTGGCGGCTAGAAGTTTTTTTAGAACTTGTCGGACTAATTGAACATGTTCTTCCATGGTTTCACTGAAGATAAGAATGTCATCCAGGTACATGAGGACACCCCCCTCCCCGGTAAAGGTGCAGGTGTAGCACCTCATTGATGAGCTGCATAAACACTGCAGGAGTCCCCTGAAGTCTGAAAGGCATGACTTTGAATTGGAAGCTACCCAGAGCGCAGTTAAAAGCAGTTTTCCAGGCATCTCCTTCTTTGATGTGGACCTGGTAGTAAGCTTCCCTGAGATCTAGCTTGGTGAATATCTTGCCCTTCGATAGATGGTTCAATAAGTCCTTCATAAGAGGGAGAGGTAGATGTTTTTGACGCATACAGTGTTCACGCCTCTAAAGTCAACACATAATCTCAACCCGCCATCTTTCTTCTCCTTGAACAACATGGGGGCAGCTAGTCTTGATTTGGCAGGCTCAATAAAACCTCGTTCCAAATAGATGTCGATGTATTTCCTTAATTCAGTCATTTCAGCAGGTGTCATGGAATACATCTTTGGTTTTGGTAATTTCGCCCCGGGCTCTAATTCTATGGCACAATCAGTGGCTCGATGGGGAGGCAAGACATTACACTCTTCTTCACTGAATGCATCAGCCAAGTCTTTGTATTGGTCGGGTACCTGGGAGTTATCTGGGAGAAGGTGGGATGCGATGAATGCTGGCTCAGGTTCTGGGTTCAGACTGGTGGCTTTGTAGTGGGTGGAAGAGGGGGCAATGGGCCCAGTCCTATGAGGATTTTTCTGAATCCATCCTCTCATTTGATCGTCAGGGCCCATTTGTCTAGCTAAGCAAGTCCCAGTATGATTGATTCTGACATCCTGGGGGCCACTATGAAGCGTATGAGTTCGCGATGGGGCCCTAATTCCATCTTGATCAATTCAGTCATCTGAGTGGCTGCCCCCCCAATTAAGGTTCCATCCACTTACTCAAATCTGATTTGGCGTTTTAGCGGGTTAGTCTTTATGCCCAATTGTTCAACGATGGGGAGTTTGATAAGAACACCCAGTATCAATGACAGCTTCTAACTCCCCAGCCTCCCCCGTGTTTGGTACCACTAACTTGACCTTGACTGTAAAATGTATCATGGGATCACTCACCATTGGGTCATCTTCGCAGGTCAGGTTCTCGGGGACGTGGTGGCGGTCTGGTGGTCCATTCCTCCCATCTGTGCAGAGGGGGCTTTCCCAGCTGTGTTTGGTGAACCCGCCACTGGCCGGAGGTCTTCCTTGATTCTTTTGACCTCTAACAGCTGGATTAGACTTTGACTGTGGAGCTTGTGGTACAGAAGTGGGGGCCAGACAGTCTGCTGCTCTATGGCCAGCTTGGCCACATTGGTAACATTTCAGCACCCTGGTAGGTTGGGTACGAGCAGGTTCGACTGATCCGGTCGGCGGTCTCCTAGCCACAATTCTCTTAGGCAGGGATGCTGGAAGGGGTTTCCTGTGTGGGTTGATGCTGCGATCTAAGCTTAGGGATGCAACATACCACGATTGTAAGGTCTCTGGGATTCCCTTAATTTCACAGGCCTTCTATACTTCTGGATCAATGGCTTTTTAAAAATACTGTAAAGTCATTCTTTCAGGCCAATCCATGAGGTGGCTTGCGATCCTTCTAAAGTCCCAAATGAATTCTGACAAGGGTCGCTTGCCTTGCCTCATTTCCATTAACTTCTCTTCATTCTCTGCTACCCTGTCTGGATTTTCAAATCTAAGTCTTAATAATTGAATAAATCCGTTTACATCGTATAATTCGGGGGCTTGTTCATTGTGTAGTTGGGCCACCCAGTCTGAAGCATCCCCTTCATTCATCCCATTTGTTATGGCCGTAACCAAATCACGCTCTTTGGCATATTGATCTCCAGATTGTTCTATATGGGATAGGATTCGAGTGAGGAAGTAATTGAAATGTTCATGGCGGCCATCGAATACAGCCTCAAAGGGTATTCGGTCCAGCCTGGGTCATGGTTGCGGAGATGGCACATGCCAGGCCTCTGCAGGTTGTACTGGCATGGAAGGAACAGGCTGTGTGGCGTACGTAGGCTGGGTAGGCCCCCTGAATCCTGGCTGAGTAGTGCCTCTCTGGAATAGGGGTCCCTGTGGCCTTACTGCCAGTTGGGGCTGCGATTGTGGTTGCCAGGAGGAAGATGGGTGTGGCCTGGTTCCCTGGTCGGGTGGAGGGGATGTGACTGCTATCTGCTGTCTGGGCAACCCCCCTTCAGACCAGGGCTGTGTTGGTGCTGGCTGCCATTGGCATTGAATCCACCCCTGGCCTGGATAAAATCCCCACCCTGGAGGGATACTCTCTGCAGGAGGCAAAATTCCTTCTGGAAAACGAGGGGATTGCCTCTGAGGCTGCAACATACCTCTGTTAGTTGATGCTTCTTTCTGGCTTCCTCCAATTGGCATCTGTATAGTCTCCTCATTCCTCACGATACTTGTGTAACTGAATATGGGTGGTCTCAAGCTTCCACCCATCCAAACAGACTGGGAGACCAAACCTGTCACCTTTAAATTCTGGAACTGTTGATGTAAATCTGCCCCGATGGACTTCCAGGAATAATCTGGGGGTTGTCTTCTTGAGAGAATTCCTACCCAAATTGTCTCTCTTCCCTCCAATCCGACAGAATAGCCATATGCTTGGGACTAGAGAAAGATTTCTCTTCAGACAGCTGGGTTACCTCTGGGTTATAACAACTTCTTGAGTTGAAATGCTTCGGTATAGCTCCTAAATCTCTTTCTCCAACTGCCATCCTAGAAGCATCCATCATCTCCTCCCAACAAGGGTTGGCAGTTTCAATTAATGCTCCAGAGGGAGGGCCCCCACACAGTCCCCTCCGCACACCTCCAACTTTGGCTGATTGTTGATAATTCCTCATCTCAGGAAAAAGAACTCCGGGTATCAGCCAAGCCCTTTAAAAAAAAAATTGATTTGGGAGTGTATCCATGATATCAATCACTCCGAGACGTTATCTCTCCAATTGATTTATTAGAAAAAGATCTGGCATATCCAAAGCAATTTCCCAAGTGAAAGTTTTTTCGCACGTTACACAGAATCCACCTTCTCTCCTCCCACTTCTACACTTCATAAATCATGAGAACCAATTAACTGCAACTGGAAATTCTTAATACAACATACAGAATAACCTTGAACTTTTCAACTCCTCTAACTCTCAAAAAATGTGGCAGGGGAGGCAAAACTAAGGAGGGGCGCTCTGTGAGGCCACAGAAGAGATTGCAATCTCCTGTTGAGCCCCAGAGCTTTTTCCCTCTATGCCACGACAAAGAGACGAGAGGGCCAAGATGGCTGCCATGAAGTTGGGACAGCCGAGGATCAGTTGCAGGAATTGGGCGTGGGTAGTCTAGTGAAGAGAACACTAGTGGAGACATGATAGCAGTGTTCCAATATTTGAGGGGTTGCCACAGAGGAAGGGGTCAAGCTATTTTTTAAAGCGCCCAAAGGCCAGACAAGGAATAATGGATGGAAACTGAATAAGGAGAGATTTAACCTGGAAATAAGGAGAAACTTTCTGTCAGTGAGAACAATCAACCAATGGAACAGCTTGCCCTCGGAAGTTGTGGGAGTGTCATCACTTGAGACTTTCAAGAAGAGATTAGACTCCCATCTGTCAGAAATGGTGTAGGGTCTCCTGCTTGGGGAAGGGGTTGGACTAGATCAGAGGTCGCCACCTTTTGGACCTCAGGGACCATCAAACTCATAATTTTAAATCCCGGGGACCACTAATATGAATTTTGACTGGCGGTGGCTTGCTGATGTTGGTGAGAGAGAGAGAGGTCTAATCTAACCTCTCTCCCTCCCCCTCCCTCCCTCCCCCCCTCTCTTCCTCTCTCTTTCTCTCTCACACACACACAAACGGGTGGGATTCAAATTTCTTAACAATTGGTTCTTGGGCGGGGCCTAATTTGTGGGTGTAGCTTGGTGGTCATTTGACTGGCTGGGCATGGCTTGTATGTAAATATTATAAATATTTATGTAAATATTGATTTTTTTTATTAAAAAGAAAAAACTTTTACCCCAAATTAGGCAAAGCAGGGAGGCAGATTGAGTTGCTTACAGAATCACAGATTCAAAGATCTATCTTTCTGCCATTGGCTACCTGAGCCTGTCACATACAATTTGCTTGCAAGCAAACTCACAAAATTGACTCACAACATACCATGTATGTAAATATTGAATTTTTTTATAAAAAAGAGTAACTTTTACCCAAAATCAGCCAAAGCAGGCAAGCAGATTGAATTGCTCACAGAATCACAGATTCACTTAGAGATCTATGATTCTGCCATCAGCTACCTGCACTGAATAATAGAAATTTCAGTCCTAAGGAAGGTTCGGCTCCGCTTAAAAGCAAAGCCGGAGATCTAAAGATTAGCTAGAAAGCAAGAAATCCAACGTTTCCTGCTTTCTAGCTAATCTAAATCTCCCTGCACAGCAGAACAGCTGATGGCTGGGGGGAAAAAAAGGAAAAATAGCAACTTATCAGGCAAATTTGCTAGGTAAGGAGTGAGTGAGTGGGGAGGGTTCCCGTGGGCCATGGGGTGCTTCAGCCTTGTGTTCCCGCAGAGCCTGGATTAATTGCTTTGGGGGGGGTGTTCTGGGGGTGACATTTCTCTGTGGCCCACCAAAATTTTCTCATGGACCACCAGTTGGCAACCACTGGAATAGATGACCTACAAAGTCCCTTCCAATTCTGATTATCTATTACCTGTTACCTAACAAAGATGCTGCAGCGAAGTTAGTGAACAGTGTTTGGAACTAGATGAGAAGAATCTGTTTTTATTCAAGTCTTTAAACCTCAAAAAGAATCTGGAAAAGGAGTCACAATTATCTTTAACCTAGCAGCAACCTGGCATATTGAAAAAAAATATTAAAACTGGATGAGAAAGAACTGGAGGAAAAAAGATAGAAAAAATGGCTAAAATATAGAACATTGGACTTCTAAACTGGGCAGGCATTTTACTGGACAGGCATTTTGAAACATTGGAAGTATTTACCCAAAAATTAACATCATCTTTATATTGTGGAAAAATGGGGAAAATGTAATTAATATTGAAATTTAATATTGAAATTTAAGTAAAGAGAGCCACCTGCTGATGAAAGGAAGAATAGCATATTCCCAAAACTTTTTATTGAAGAATTAAATGCAGAAGGAAAGAAAATATTGCTGAAAAGACCCCTGAGGATTACAACATAAAATTGGATTTATAGAAGGACCTAAGGAGGTCCTGGAAGATTGAAGGTGCGTTTCAGAGGTACAGGCAGACTAAATTGGGGATAAAGAAACAAGAACATTGAACTGTTAGAGAGGTTTTTGTAGATTTGAACATATGGTTTTAGACTATTGGATAAAAGAGATTCAGTAAAACTCAACAAAATGCTTCATCAAAAAGAATGGACTGGAATTTGGGAAGAGGTGGCATTGGCAATTCAAAGTACAAGGGAGACACCGACAAGACATTGCCAGAAAATTATGGAAAGATTGGAGGATATAGGTGAAAAACTGGAAAATACAATACAAAAGACAGTGAGTGTTCAAGACACTCAGGAAGAGGAGTCATCTGAAAAAGGAGATGAAAAAATGGAAGAGACAAAACAAAAGGGACAAGAGGAAACAAAAGAGACCATAATAAATACAATAGGGACAGATGATATAAGCTTAGCGGAGAGGACCTTAAGGAAAATAAAAAAGAAATTGGGGAAACAGGAAGATTTTTATGGGAGAGAGACAGGGGTAAGAGCAGATATTCTGAAAATTAGATAATGGAAAAGGAAGAGAAGGGAGAAAAACTTAAAATGAGTAGCCAAGATGTACAAGCAGATCGAAACAAAGACCCAAGAGAGGAATATGGAAGGCAAGCTAAAAAATGAATAATTAAAGCTTTAAGGTGGATAAGAGATGTATCAGCTTTAAAATTCAGCTGTCACATTTCATGGAAGGGGGGGTGGAGGAGTTGAAAAGTTCAAGGTTATTCTGTATGTCAGATTAAGAAATTCCAGTTGCAGTTAATTGGTTCTCATGATTTATGAAGGTAGAAGTGGGAGGAGAGAAGGAAGGAGAGAAGGTGGATTCTGTGTAATGCAATAATTTCACTTTGGGAAATTGCCTTTCACATGCCAGATCTGTTTCTAAATAAATCAATTGGAGAGAAAATGTCTCGGAGTGATTGATATCATGCATACTTTCTGGATGCCTTACAAGATGATGGTTAGAAAGGGGAATTTAACTAATATAATAGTGGCACAACAAAAAAAAGAATAGAAAGAAGAGATTTAGAGAAAGGGGAATTAATAAAATACACATTTTCATATAACAAGGAGAAGTAGTAATAAGAAGGAAAATTATATTTAATGAATGTAATATGTGTGTATGTTGCTTAAAGGTAGTAAATATGATTAATATTTTATTTGTATTAAAATGAATGATAAATAGAATATGGTGATTGCTACAAAATAATATGTTGTAAGATAGAATAATTAAATAATGGGGGATTATGAATCAAATAAGCATACAATGAAAGATTTTAATTTAACATAACCAATGGTATTATTATTATTAGAAGTCTATTAATTTGAAAAATGAAATAAATATGATGGATAATATTCTATGAAAGATGGTATATTTAAATAATATGATGATTGGCATAAGCAAAATAGGGTGATTGTCATGAAGATAATATGTTGAAATATATTCACAGTAAAAGATATGATACTTAAGATAGGATGATTGGTATAAAAATCATAGAAATAATGAATAATTGAACAATGAAAGATTATAAATTAATACAAAGAGGTGTACTATTATTAGAATTATATAAGCTTGTTCGATGGAACAAATATGATTAATATCAATTTATTTGTATTGAAATGTATGACACTCTGATACAACATTGTTCACACACTGATATGTTTGTAAAAAAATAAAAACTTTTTAAAAAAGATCTGCAAAAAGAACAAAAATCAATTAGGTAACCATTCCAAATTTTGATTTTATTTTCATTTTTAATTCCCAGGATTTGGTCCTTAAAAGCTTTAATTTAGTAAAAGGAACCATATTTCCTGATTTGGTTTGTTAGATGTTCCCAGTTGTCCCCATTATTTCTATTTAATTTGATTATAATTATTATATTATATATAAATTATTATATAAGTCCTATAATTGTTCTCTTCTAGTTTCATGGATATAATATGGGTGAGAATCCCATTCAAGTTTCAGGGACAATCCAGTATCTTTTCCCTACTGATGGAGGGCAAATCCAAGCAGAAAAAATAATGTTTGAAAAAGGTAATTTTTTTTTTTCATATTGTGAAGGTTTCCTATTGGACATTGACATGTTTATATGCTTCTCACATGGTATAAACATTATCCTGACACTTTAGTCAGAAATTAAATTAATTGGAGGATAAGACTCTCTATGACTAATACTATAGCCATGCAGGCTAGATATTATTTCCACATTGCAGGCAAAACACTTTTCAAAAGTAATTGCTGCAGAACATGCTGGAAGATGAAATTCCACCTACATATTGCTTGTTGGCTTCTCATAAGAATCTGGTCAGCTGGTTGTGGGAATAAAATAGTGAGGACTGATGGTGAGGTAACATAGACCAATTATGTTCAATAGGACTTGCTTTAACATAAAATGAACAGTTGTAATAATGTGACAAACTGGCATGTCCATCTCAGCAATATTTCTCGACTCTTAATTAAGTATACAAAATGTATTAGAAGAAATTAAATGCAAAGAAAGATACATTTAAGGAATTCCACTAACAGATAACTCAATAGATGTGATATTTTGATATGTATATTTTGAATTCTGATATTTAAAATTATTAAATTCTGACAAAGTGATATTTAAAAATGATTTCACATCACTAATCAAAATTAATATGCCAGACAGAGGTTAATTATTGATATAAGAGTTCTAAGGGGATATTTATGTATCAACAAATACATTTAATTAAATATAATTTTAAGAAAATTCTGTTTTCACTTCGTTTTTGAAAGTTATACTTATATATGTATCTTACTTTAAATATTATACTAGATAGGTTAATATAGAAAAGAACTAGGAAACTATATTTAACTTCAGAAGATGGATTCAGCAAATGTTCTAGCAATCTGTATAATGTAATTGCCATATGGATTATTTAACATTAGAATCATGACTGCCCATTCTGATATTAGTTATTTATTTGTTTTCTTTTTCTAGGGTCAACCTTAGTTAAAGTGAAGGTGATAAAAGATAATCACAGTTTCTTCATTCATATAATAGATCCTCAGATAAGCCTAATAGAATGTAAAAATGAAGAAGGAAGTTTGTGTTCCCCAGAAGAACATGAGATAAAGCCAGGTAATCTAGTGAATATTAACAATTTTAAAAATTCATTTGGGTAACTATAAATGATCAAATCATGGTTTCATTATTCATAAAAGTGCTTCAGAAATGTATGCTTATCTTTTGTGTGCAACCATTCCCTTGATTAGCAAAATCCATAATTCATTGCGGTTTCTTTGATTCACTTTTAAAAACTTTACATCTATATCAAATTCCATACAGTGCATATTCCTAGATACAGTTTTAGTAATATAATACTCAAAACTTTTTTTGAACAAACAATGGTAGCACATTATTTAAGCCTCTTCAAAACATTTATTGTTTTGGGTTATTTATCTGATAATTATTTTTTTCCCTATTTGTTGACTATTTTGGGAAGAAATATTCCTTCTCTAGCAAGCATGATTTTTAATGTTATGCTCAGAGAAGCAAATTTTTATTTGCTTTTAGATTTTTTTAAATCCTGCCTTTATTATTTTTATAACTAAAAACACAAACATACCCGATATTTCTTTCTATTTGCCTCTCAATAACAACCCTGTGAAGTGAGTTTGGTTGAGAGAGAGTCACCAGTCCAAAGTAACTGAGTCAGTTTTCATGCTTAAAGCGGGATTAGAACTCAGTTTCCTGGTTTATAGCCAGCTGCCTTAAGGAATAGAGCATTTTGGATCCTAGTCTGATCATCTCTTGTACAGTACATATGTCAGGCTTTTACAAGGCAACTCAGTCAAAGGCATTAGTTTCTCTTAGGAGCAAGTCTTTGGAATCTGGCATTAAAGGTCACTTATTCCAAAGCAGTCCATAATTCTTGGCTTGCAAGTTTTTTATGTTCTCTAGTGTGTGAATCAAGGACATTCTATCATCTGAAGAGGAGTAATAATTGAGTTGTTGAGAAAGATTCCTTGATAGCTTTACAAATGCACAGCTTATTTCACATCACTACATTTTCAACTTTCTGCACCTTAAAATTAACTCCTCCCCGATCATGATTTTTAATATTTAGAGTGGCTAGAGTTCGTGAGCTGTCTGCAGTGGCTCCATCTTGGGCCCTGGACTGTATGCTATCATGCAGAAATCTTGTTTCTGTCAACCAACTGAGCCAAATTACAAATTACTCAAGATAGAAATTTATCTAGGGTTCAGTTTCTTGTCCAAACCCAGAACTGCCCACCCTGGTTGAGACTTGAATTCTGGATCTGAATCAGGACAGCCAAGTTCATGAGAGTGCTGATGTATGACAAGGGAGGCAAGGCGGAGAACCCTCAAATGTTTGGGAAAGCACTGAGGCCCTGCTAAGGCTTTGCCAAGTAACCAATTCACTTCAGCTTTGCTTGTGTGGAGACTGAAGGAATACAAGTGTTTTGGACTCTGCCTGAAAGCATTATCTTATTGCAGTAATTTTTCTGTGATAGATTCTTACCTTGATGCTCCAAGCTAGGACTGTCAAACTCCCGGCCCATGGGCCAGATGCATCACATGCTGCCCATGCCCATGCTCAGTTTAGCAAAGGGGGGGGAAGTCCCGATATGTCACGTGACTCCGCCATGATGACACAAGTTTGAAACCCTGCTCTAAACTGTGTCCTATCACCCAGAATCTTGAATCATTCTATACTAGTACTGTACAGAAATCTGTGTAGTTGTAATACTTTGTATCCAAATAAATGGCTTCTACAAAACAAGACTACTTCCTGAAATGATTTCTCTTCAAAAGTGAGCCAATATCAAATTACATTCCTAGTGTTCCCTTCATTTAGTACCTCAGTATTGTTAATAAACCTTCTTATAGCAGTTTAGAATTCTAGCAGTTGAGAGAAGCTTTTTTTTACCTTTTTTTTTAGTGAACTTTCAGTCAGTGAATCAAAAGTCAGTGTCTAGTTCATCAAGAAATAGCTACATTTGTAATACTTGTTAAATATTCAGACATAAATATTCATTTTCCTTTATTTTAGAAAAACTTAGTCAAGGAAAACCGCTGAGCAAATTTGGATCATTTTCTGCAACCTTAGAAAATGAAATCCATCTTTCCTTTAGTTGTTATGGGGCTTCAGGAAAAGCAGCAGGTAAAACATGCGAAAAGGAAAATGTTCATATATTCTGTGTCACACTTGTTCTACACTATGTTATGTTGAAAGATGATTTATACAGTAGCCATTACCTCATAATGGATTTTTAGCATCTTCTCAAAAATGTTGTCTAGAATCCACACAATTCCTGGGAATTTCTGTTCTGTATTTGTTCTCATGAATAAATTTGTAGCAAAGCAAAAATGAGAGTCAAAAGACATATTCAAATACAAGTTGGTTATGTATTTCTACCCTGTTTTTTGTGAGAAATGTTTACGGCTGATCTCAGATGTCTGCTAAAGAGAAACAGAAGCCTTTCTCTATTTGATTGAGTAAGATTTCCCAAATTCTCAAGAGTCCTGTTCCTTTGTAGCCCACATCTAAATTACTGTTCATTCCTGAGTTAGTTCCACTGAAACTCTGCTCTTGTTGTCAAACCTTTTAGACCAGGGGTCCTGAACCCTGTGGCCTGTTAGGAACCGAGCTGTATAGCTAGAGTTGAGCAGTGGGCGAGTGAGCAAAGCTTCATCTGTACAGTGTTTGCAGCTGCTCCCCATCACCACCTCAGCTCCATCTCAGATCATCTGGCATTAGGACAGCGAACCCTCCTATAAATTGAAGATATGAGGGATTTAGATTGCATGGTCCTCTCCTACCCCCATTCCCCGCCCATGTCTTCTGTGAAGCCAGTTCCTGGTGCCAAAGGTTTTGAGGCCACTGCTTTAAAACAAAATCAGAATCAAAGCAAAACCCAATCCTAGTTTCTGTCCAGAGTTAAACAGATGCATCCAGATTATAACTGGTAAGAAAAACACAGACCACAGAATCACTGTAAGGCTTTAGCTAATGTCATTTGCCTTTCAACCAATTAAAATATTTTTCCAACATGTTTGCCAAAGTACAAATGTTGTTATCAATTTAAAATTTTAACCTGAAATATGAACAAATTGAAGTATTTGCCTAGGGAGCTATTATATTAATTGCATTTAATTTTATTTAAATATAAAGGGAATGAAATCAAGTGTAGATTTTGTCTGGGCTCATCTATTGCTATTTTGGAATACAGTTCCTGGCATATCACTCAAAGGACATTTCTTGATCTAAAAGTAGATGCACATTTTTAATGTATATAATGCTCATTCTGTTTCATCAAAATAACCATTTCCCTTACAGAAGAAACGGATCCTTATTTGGCAACTATTCTGGCTATCCCATCAGTAAACATGCCGACTTCGACTTTTCTTTCCTCGGCTTTTTCTTCCGGTGCAGTTCCTGCCACAGGAAAGGCAAAGCCAGGTAAAGAGAAATCAGCCAAATCCTTACCATCTGCCAGAGTGAGTTCCCGTATGACAGTAAACGTATCACCTGAAGAATCTCCAGTTCAAGAAGAGAAAAAGGTATGAATATAATTCATAGAATACAATCATAGGGCTGAGAGGGGGCTTGGAGGTCTTCTAGTCCAACCCCCTGCCCTAGGCAGATGTAGATAAAACACAGAACAGAGTAACAGACTTGGGAGGCACCTTAGAGGTCTTCAACCCCCTGCTCAAGAAGGCGATCTATACCATTCCAGACAAATGGTTGTCCAGGCTCCAGTGATGGAGCACCCACAAGTTCTGAAGGCAAGTTATTTCATTGATTGACTGCTCTCACTGTTAGAAAATTTCTCCTTAGTTTTAAATTGCTTCTCTCCTTGGTTAGTTTCCATTCATTGTTTCTTGTCTTGCCTTTTTGGTGTTTTGGAAAATAGTTTGACTCTCCTCTTCTTTATGGCAGCCTATCAAGTCTCCCCCGTCCTTCTTTTCACTGGACTAGGCAACCCAATTCCTGCAACCATTCGTCTTATGTTTTAGTCACCAGTACCCTAGTCATCTTTATCGCCCTTCTCTGCACTCTTTCCAGAATCTGAACATCTTTTTTTTATTGTGGTGACCGGAACTGGATGCAGTCTTCCAAGGGTGGTCTTACTAAGGCTTTGTAAATCAGTATTAGAACATTGTGTGATCTATCTCTCTGTTAAAGCAGCCTAGGATTGCACTGGCCTTTTTTTCTGCTGCTGCATACATTTGGCTTATATTTAAGTAATTGTCCACTAGGACTCCAAGGTGCCTCTCACAATTACTGGCATTAAGCCAAATTTCACCTAGTCTATAACCATATGGTTAGTTTTTCTTGCCTACATGTAAAACCTTACTGTTGAATTTCATTTTGTTAGATAGGGCCCAGTGTTAAGTCTATCAAGAACTTTTTGGAATTTGAGTTTGTCTTCTGGGGCGTTGCTCATTCCTGCCAGCTTAGTGTCATCTGAAAATTTGATGAGTTCCCTTTCTATTCCCTCATTTAGATCATTTATGAAAATATTGAAGAGTACTGGGCCTAAAATGGAATCTTGGGGTACCCCACTACTTACTTCCCTCCATGCCAGTTGTTTTCCAAATATATTCTTTCCAGATATCCTGATTAAATATGGAGTCTATGCAGCAAGCAAGATATACTCCCATTGGTATAATAATATGACTGATGATCACAAATTAGGATATTCAGCAAACAGTATATTTTTGGCCTTCTTCAGTTTATTAGTCACAGTTCCTTACATCTTTTTCTAACTCCTGTGTACATTTGCCAGGCAGTTTCACTCCTACTTTCATGTAGCTTAGAGAATAGTTAGAAAGAGGGGTGTTACTGTTTCTGTGAACTAATCTTGGGAACCATAGAAGAGTATTGAAGCTCCCAGATAGTGGCAGAGACAGAAATTTAATACCTGCAGAAGCTCAAGAAGACCTTGTTCAATTTCAGCTTAACATCAGAATCTATAAAAGATATTAGTACTTTAAAAATGACCCAGAATACAAAATTGTATGAGTCCATAGATCATTGCTCTCTGGTAAATAGTTGTACTCTTTCAGTCTAGGAAAAATTAATTCCAGGCTTTACCCTGGGTCTGGGTAATAAGCAAACCCTCTGATCAAATTTTACAACTATATTTGGAGGTTGGGAAATTGGGATCACTGTGTTTGATCTGCAACAGAGAGGAAGAAAACTGGTTTTGAGTTCCTTCCAGGGGTGGGATTTCTACAGGTTCAGACCGTTTCTTTAGAACTTGCTGTTACGATTCCATGCAGTTCGGAGAACCAGCAAATTGTGCCCCTGGCTGGCTCCACCCCACCCTTCTCTGCCCGCCCCCTCCCCTCCCCCCCAGTCACCCCTTTCCCCCCTCCCGATGATCAGCTGTTCTGATGATCAGCTGTTCTGGGATCCCCCTCGCTGTCTTACTGCTTCACCCAGAAGGCTTCCCTGAGGCCCAGGAGGCAAAATGGGATGCACGGAGGGACACGAGGGAGATACTACGTGCCCCACCACGCTCCTTTTTTTTGCCTTCCTGGGCCTCAGAAAAGCCTGACTAGTGGGAGCAAAAACACCCCTCAGGAGGCTTCCCTGAGGCTCAGGAGGCAAAAAAAACAGGGGAGGGGTGCTGCAAAGAAGGAGGAGGAGGAGGAGAATTGCACTGAAGATGATGTTTGATTTTGTTGTAAGTGCAATGACAATAAACTAAACTAAACTAAAGAAGGAAGAAGAAGAAGAAGGAAGAAGAAGAAGAAGAAGAAGAAGAAGAAGAAGAAGAAGAAGAAGAAGAAGAAGAAGAAGAAGAAGAAGAAGAAGAAGAAGAAACAACGCCCATCCAGTCACATTGCCATGTCCACCTAGCCACGCCCACCTAGCCACACCCACCTAGCCATGCCCACAGAACTGGTTGTTAAAAATTTTGAATCCCACCCCTGGTTCATTCCATTAGTCAAGGGAAGCATATAGCTTTTAGTAGACAGATAATTTATTGTTTGATTAGTCTTACAACTGTATCAAATATAAAATGAAAATAAAATACAGGATATAAGTCCAATGCAAAATAAATAAAAGGAGATACAGTGACAAAATACTTATGTGTTAAATACTAAGACTCAATATTCAGGTAAATAACATCACCTTTACAGGGTACCTCTATCTGTTCAATATAACAAGTCCTTTGGTCAACTGTCTTAGTCATAAAGGTAGCAGTTTTGTTCATGATGTATAGATTAGAATCCAGGAGGAAATAAGACAATCTGCAATTCAAATCCCAGTAGGCTTTGAATTTCAAGTAGGGATGTTAAGTATCTAACCCTAAGAGGGGCATATAGTTGACTATCAAACAGAACAAGAACAATATCTTTGATAGCTGAGCATTGCATATACATGTCTTTTCATCATATGGAAGATGGTGGAAGTGCCCATATGTGGCCATGAAATCCAACAATTCAAATCTGGCTCTAGTATAGGCCGTTCTTGAAAATTAGGTCACACTCAGAAATAATTTTTGGCAGAAATTATTCAAATTGAAAAATAATTTTGTTCTTCGCCAACCAACTTAAAGATCTATTTGTTGCCAATAACTCCTTGTCAGTTTGAGTGCTAATATCTAGAATTAAATAAATAAAATTGCTAACCACAAGTGTATATTAACTTTTTGAGCTTTCTTTGCTCTCTACTAACTACAGAATGAGTAAACAAAAATCAGATTTTCCTACCCAGAATTCCCAGTGACTGAGGAAGCAGGCGTTTTTAAGAAACATGTTGTGGGGAAAACAAAAAGAGGAAGATATATTGGATATGTCCCCCCCTTGAGTTATTTGTAAAAATAATAAAAAGTGGGATACAAATAAATAAATATAAATAAGCTGGAAATGGTCTGTGCTTTGCAGCCAAGCAACCATACCAAGTTACAGTAAATACTTTTTTAAAAAAATACTTAGATACTATGGCAAGCAATTTGTTACGCACAAAATCTAAAACCAATAGAAAATAATTCTAAAAATACTTAATTACCTTTGCTAATGCTAAAATTAAATTAACACTTGGCAAAAACTTTCCAAGGAGATTTTATGTACTAGTGCACTATTTTATTAATCATTAAAACTATTAACCACTGTGGAGAGCTGAAATGTTTGTAAATGTTTTTAAATACATTAGCATTTTCTGCTTCTTTTGCATACTGTAGACAGAAAGAAATGAGCCAATCCAAACCCAAGCTGTTCCTGAAACCCGTGTTTTCAATACTTTGAATGTGTCTTCTCCCAACGGATTGGTAGTTACCTTTATTGGTCAAAAATTCTCAGGTTAGTTGTATAAACGTTTTTTTACAAAAGCAGTTGTGCTGTTAATGTTAGGTAATGTTAGGGTTAGATAATAAAAGCTCTTATGTTACATCTTGAGTACGGAAAGCTTTTTAGTCCACACAAAAAGAAACAACACTATTAGCTTTAGTGACTAAAATATCCTTTAGTAAGCAAATTGATGGCAAGCAGGAAATATAGTAAACTTATGATGTACCGGGATCTACTCAGTTTTTAGTTTTTAGTTCAACTGTGTGGGAATGGTGACATATTTTTAGTTCAACTATGTGGGGATGGTGAAATATTTTCTATTAAAGTACTTTCTCTGAAAGTACCCCAATTCAGCTAGAATGAATTTACAGCTAAAGATACCTGAATCAGGAAAAAGAACACATTTTATTTTCTAAATCAGAATTCTGGTTTGGGACAGTTTTCTCTGCAATTAAAAAAAATCACATCCATTTTATTTTTACAGCATATACACATCCCATAGTTTACATAATTGTGCAACTACTCAAGGAACTTTTCAAAAATGTGAAGCACTTTTTCAATCTTCGATGCATCAATTTTCCTGATGCTGGCTTTTAAATGAAGATTTCATCCATGTAAACTTACTTCGAAATATAACTAAGACTTTCAGTAAAAAACTATTTCTGAGATACTTCTTTATATTGCAGATTTAAGATTGAGAATTGTTGCGTAGTAGTTGGACTTCATTTGATACTAGCATTCCTGTTACTGAAAAGACTTGAGGTTGATTTTACTATGGTGACATTCTGTTCAATTTATGGTAACAAATAGAGTTAATGGCACTAATGGTAAAATATTAATTTGCAGGATTAAAATAGATATGAATAGAGCATTTGTAGTGTTAACATTTAAAACATTTGAACTACTGCCTTTACTCTCTGACTGACCTTTCATACCATGAGGTATAAGCATCCATTTGGGTCAATATTTGTATGTTCTTACTGGGTTTCCAGGTTTAACTTTTTATAACATCAGTAAGATCCACAAGTTTCCATATACTACTGATATTGTAATCTTTGTAACTGACTAACAAAATGGTTTTGATATGTAAAAGGTGAGGAAAAAGGAGAGAAAGACAAGAGCGATGATGAAGAAAGCAAAACAGATGAGACTAAATCAGGTGATGTCAAGCTGGAAGAAATCAAAACAGAGTACAGCAAAGAAAAGCAGACTCAACACGAGCCCCTAGCTAAAGACAATGGAAACAAGACAATCAATGCCACAGCCAGTGTTGAATCTGGAGCAGTTTTTACCATCAGGAATGAGACTGCCAGGGACAGCAAGTCTAAGATGGAAACAGAGGATAACTATATGGACGAGGAATCTCCTTTTGAAATATTTATTAGGCAGAGCTATCCACAAAAAGTAAAACAGTCACAACTTCACAAAACAGTGAAGAAACCAATAGAGCAAGAAGTATCCAGAGTAATAACACGACAAGGGACTGTTGTAAAGTATATGATAGATGGATCCACTCAGGTATGTTCATTTAGCATGAATTGTAAATTCACTTTTTGTTACTGAGTTAAATTCTGATTGAATCATAAAACCTTAATTAAATAGACTTTACCACAAATAATGATAAGGTATTACCTATGTATGAATATATATCCTTGCATGGTATGTTTTTTTCTGTATTAATTAGTTTTCTCTTAGCTTAGATGCATACGGAGAAGCCACTGTGCTTTGCTAATGTTTCCAAATGGTTTCAGTCATTTTTCAGTAGGAAATGTGGCCACTGAGGAAGTTTAATTGTTGAGTAGAGATTTAACAGAATAACAGAGTTGGAAGGGACCTATTGATGAAATCTATAGAATTGATTCATCCAAATGTAAATTTAAGTCTGTAGAAATGTTTAACCCAAATATAAAACTTACCTGAGTTTTTTACATGTTTTGGTCATTTTTTAATCTGAACCTAGTATTGTGTTGCTGTACTGCATATATTTGTAGCTGATTAACATCACATTTTGCTTTGCTGTTTTTAAGATACTCTTTGCTGATGGCACAGTGATTAGGAGTCCAGATTCTGGCCCTGTGATCCCACCTCCACCTGCACCCAGCACACCTCATACAGAGATCACACCCACTCCGGAGACAACCATCAAAAAAAGCAGTAAGTCACATAGTTCAGGACTGAGGAAGAAGTTGAAGTTGAAGAAGTCAAACAAACAAATTAATAAATGTTATCAGGTAAAATAATATAATGTTGCATAATTATAGCACTTTATGTAATATATTACATCACATTGTTCTGTAGGATAGGCTATGCAATCCATAATGCTAAGAACCATGTTCAATATTTGTGCCTCTATAAAAATAATGTCACATATTCTCAAACAGCAGTAAGATGCATTTATCCAATATTATTCTTCCCCAAGAAATAGTCTGACATCTGAAAGGCTAAAAATAAAATCCCAGATCCCTTAAGAAACCTTGGAAACAAATATCTGCTTAAAAGTCCATCTTCAGTCTGGAAGTCAAAAACTTCGAGATCAGAATCTAAATTGTCTGTGAAAAATTATTATTATTTTGCTCTTGATCTATCATGGAGCCATAGGATTCCATGGAGCTGAAAATATCTGGTTATGATTTTTCTTGCAAAAATTTTTTGTGTCTGTATCCTTGTCTTTATGACTAGGTAGGTTTAATGAAAAACAGTTCTGTCTTTTGACAATCAAAGAGTAGCAATGAAGGAGTAAGACTTCTAATGTCCACATTTTGTGGTTAGATAGTTAATTGGAAAAATACATGCTGGCACTTTAGCTGTCCTTCACATAATGAAGTACTTAGAATGTTATCCCAGTGTATGAATAAATCTCATTTTCTCCTGATTTTCTAGGAAAAAATACTAAAGGTTTGCTTGCAGGAAAAAATGAAACTATTGAAACAATTGCTGAAGAACCTGTGCCTGAACCTGAACAATCTACTGATGCCTTTGCTGGCACTTGGATAACAACTACCCCATTAGGCATTCAGATAGGTACCAAGGGAACCGAAAAGCTTGATCTGAAACCACTCTTGTCTTACCAGGCCACTGATCCAGTTAATGGAACGGTACTATTTGATGCCTTTATAAATGATACAATCCATTTTTAGAAAATAAAAAATCAAATCCATATTTCCAATGTTTGTATTAAAGCATTCTGACCTGTTTGCTGAGCATTTAATCCATTTGTAATATTTCATTAATAAATTGATATTCTAGATAATGCTAATGAGAGAAGATAAAGTATTAATGGTGGAGAAAACAGATGGATCCCGAATAGTAGATCATGCTGATGGCACCAGAATAAGCACCCTCTTCCAGGACTGTGTAGAAATTGTTTCTTCTAGTGAGAGCGAAGAAGCAGGTATCATTGCTAGTTAGTAATACATCAATGTGGGAGAGGTGGTTGATAATTTCAAATACTTGTGGATTTAATTTTTCATTACTTTATTATTATATTTCTAAAAATATGAGTTTAATCACATTTCAGTGATTGTGCAGTTAGTTCATTTCTTTATATAGATTCTTCATCTAAAATTGAGACTATATCTATGATTGGTCAACAAGAAAAATTCCCGGCTTTTCACTTATTCTTGCAGTATGATGCATAAATAAATCACATGGAGAGCTACAGCTATTACAGTTCTTCATAGCTACTTTCTTCATATTATGCTGTTGCCAAATATTTATGATGATCAGATTCTCCAATTTATTTGCAACATGCAGAACCTAATGGTGGGCAAAAAACTTCCTGTTTGTTTTCCTCCTATAAATACAGAACAAAATAAAGGAAAAACATACAAAAATGAAATATACTATAAAACAATAAAATATTATGCCATATTTTGAACAACAGATTAAACTTTTACCACATGGAATCACATTTGACACTTTCCATTTTGCATTTATAAAGAACCACATGAAGGCTGAAAATGAATACACTTCTTCAATTTAGAATTTTTATATGTTCTGTTTTTTTTATTCATACATTATGTATTCTCCACAATGCTCAAACTTGATATATCCATGATTCATAAATTGTCAGATACCAAATAATTTACATATACGATTGCACACAAGGTTCATATCTTTAAAATGTAGTTCTCTTCTCAATACTTTATGGATACAAATACTAAACAAGAAAGAGACAAACAAAGTATAGGTCCAAATAATATATATTAAAGTTCAGGGAATTCTAATTATTTTTTTCTTTCATATTGTATATCCAATGATCCAATCCTATATATAGTAAATAATAAGAAAGATTGTTGTAACCATATATCATAACACAGGAATGCCATAAAATAAAATAAAATAAAATAACAATAAAAGTATAAAACTATACAATAGAATAACATAAGTCTTAGATGTAAAAAGCTTACAATGAAATAAAGCCAAAAGTTACAACTATGAACTTAAATTTAAATGACAGTAGAGCAGAAGTAGCTACTTGTTTGCTGACAGGTGGAAGCACATTTACAAGGAGATAATTCAGTTTTTCAAGGTCAGAGCCCTTGAATTCATTTACCATTTGATCCTGATCCCATTGTAAATAGGCTATGGAAACTATGATAGATAATGTCCTACACTTGACCAGCACTAAAAGGACAGAGGAGTTGCTCGACAGGGAGCTTACAAAAACTTCCTTCAAGATATGTGAGGGCATGGTCTACAGATGAAGGGCTGCTAACATTTTTCTCAATGAAACATGTTGACAGGGTACTGTTTTTATAATGATAAAATCAAGGTTAAAATGTACAGTGGCATCTTTATTAGCATTCTTTTCAAAAAGCCATCTTTAATATTTTCTCTGTTCTAAGATCTAAGTTCTCTTAATGGTGGTAAAAATACATTTGTAGAATAGATAACAAAAATTCTAAATATATGTTTTAAAATTATCCCAAGCAATCATAAAATTTGGTGATTGCCTGTTTCTATTTTTAAAACTGCAGACTCCATATCTCCCCAGCCATCTGGCCACCCTCACAGCAGCAGCAGCAGCAGCCCCCCTGCCCCCCCACACCCACTATGCTCAGGCTGCACCTCCTCAGCCACCTATGCATATACTCTTATTCCCATTGTTAACAAGTTGAACAAATGAGAAGTTCTCCAAAAACATTATTTCATCACAATATTTCTCTCCAAACGATGGACTCCAATAATTCTTGATCATTTGAATTATAGTCCAAAGAGGGATAAGATTTTTGAGATAAAACTTTTGTCTTCTTCCACAAACATACATTCTTTGATATTGATAAATGCTTTTTTAACATGAGTTGGTTTTTCTTTCATAGACAGTTACTCTCAAACTATCACAAGGAAGGTGAAATGCATGCGTATTGAAAACCCACACTTTGCAACAGTCCTAACAAACTCTGAGGACAGCACTTGTTGTGCCATTTTTGCTGATGGCACTTCAATTATATCCAAGCCACAAGGAACATACCAGGTTAGTTGAAAATTAAGATCTGTTGGGCTTCAAACTCCTTTTATTTCAATGTTCTATTTATTTCAGTGCTTCCAATTTAAATAAACCAAACTAACCATTGCTACACAAAGCAATTAATATGCAGCTTTTGAAACTAATGCTGGTGAAATGATTACTCTAGAAGTGGAAAAGCACACATACAAAAAGAGTGACAATTATACCAAATAAGTAATCACTCCTTACTGCAGTCAGGCTTCCTAGGGTGCCTTATAGATATACTCCTCTTATAATACAAGATTTCTTTTTAAATGCCATACAAGGCGGAGGTACAATAGCCTCCAACACAGTCTTTATTTGCAAGAATGCTTTGAAGACAGCTAGAAGGAATATCTAATGGATATTTATATTGTATCGGTATAGTGTATTTAAATGGAAGTTTTTCCTTCTTTTCATTTTAGCTGACTTGTGTGTTTTTGCGTGTATGTTTTGCCAGTGGTTTTGTTTTGACCTGGTATATGTTTTGTTTGCTTATTCTTGTGTAGTATGGTGAATCTTTCTCTGAGTTTCACCAGTTTCCTGCTGTGAGTTAGGTTTTTTTTTTAATTTGGTACTTAATATCTTGATGACATTACTTTTTTCTGAACCTCATACATTTGAAGCAGATGCATAAAAGTAAGTACAAACTAATAGTTTTGCATGGTAAAACTCAGATGCCATAATCCTGTTCACCATAAATTCACAGATTCCTTATATTTCTTTTAGGCTTACTAGTGCACCTTTTTAAAAAATGATATTTGGTGACTAAGGGCGCACATCCTTGTAATAGTTCTATCACACATCCATAATATTCTTTTGAATATTATGCACTCTGGAACGAGTGCAAAAAAGAGCAACAAAGATGATTAAGGGCAGTGGTGGGATTCAACAATTTTTACTACTGGTTCTGTGGGCATGGTTTGGAGGGCATGGCAGGGGACGGTTACTGCAAAATCTCCATTCCCGGTCCTGGGGGGGGGAGGGGTTATTGCAAAACCCCATTTCCTCCCCACCCCACTAACCTGCTTTCCAGCTTCATTCTCCTGTGCAGGGCAACAAAAGAAAACCTAGCCAATCAGCTGGGACTTGGGAGGCAGAGAATAGATGGTGGTGGGGCCAGTCAGGTGGCATTTGCCAGTTCTCTGAACTATTCAAAATTTCTGCTACCAGTTCTCCAGAACCGGTCAGAACCTGCTGAATACCACCTCTGATTAAGGGACTGGAAACTAAAACAAATGAAGAACGGTTGCAGAATTTGGGTATGTCTAGTTTAATGAAAAGAAGGATTAGGGGTGGCATGATAGAAGTGTTCCAATATCTGAGGGGCTGCCACAAGTAAAAGTGAGTCAACCTATTCTCCAAAGCACCTGAAAGCAGGACAAGACACAATGGATGGAAATGAATCAAGGAGAGAAACAACCTACAACTAAGGAGAAATTTACTGTCAGAACAATTAATCAGTGGAATGTCTTGCCAAGAGAAGATGTGGGTACTTTATCGCTGGAGGCTTTTAAGAAGAGACTGGACAGCCACTTGTCTGAAATGACGAAGGGTTTCTTATTTGAGCAGACCTCCAAGGTCCCTTCCAACTCTGTTATTCTGTTATTCCGTACATTGCAAATTTGCTCACTAGTTACAAATATTAAAGACCTCTAAAGCATTAAAGTCTGAGTTATGTTTTCTGAATGTCTTCCTTTATTATTGTGGTAGATTTTACCCGTAAACAAAGGTTCCCTCTTCATCGATGAAAATTACTCTGCAGTTTACTCGCCAGAGGCATTTGAAAAAAATGATAGTGAACTGATATCCAGTGATGAGAACCAGCATCTAGGGAAATACATTATGAAACACAATTCCAAGATTGTCTGTGAGATGACAGACATCACAGGAAATATTTTCAAGGTAAAACGGAAATATTAATGCTCAAATTATTTATTGCTTTTTTTCTATGTAATTTGTTTTTAAAATTCTTAATAGGTTAACTATAAATTGTGATATATTTAAAAATGCTTAATTTGAATATCATGCAAATGAGTATTTTTTTCTTAAGGATACACCTTGCTCCTGTATAATCAAAAGTTCATTTCCCCTAGGCCATAATTGATATTTCATCAATTTATGAATCTGAAATATAGACAATTAATATACCCAGGCCAAAATTACTTGAGATAATCTCATTCCAGAAATTTCAGAATTGATTTATTGTACTCTGCACTGGCAGCTTGATTTCTTTTTTTAAAAAAAATATAATTTTAGTATTATCTATTAGCACTGGAGGAACATTGGAAAGAAACAACTTTTTGCATCTCCCCCCACTCAGCAACAGCCACATACCTCTTTGCCAACTATTTGTGAGCTGGTTCTGGCAACTAATTCCACATCAGATACAAAATTGACTGATTAGGGCTTTGTCTCATTCTCCAACTCTTATTAATTTTCTTCTCTGGATAGTATGCAGAACTTGGGAAAGGATAATTAAGAAAAAGTTTTTCTTTTGTTTTGCAGGTCATGGCTGATGGTAGCACATCTACATTCATTCCTTCTGTTGATGTTGAAAGCAAAGTAATTGAACCAACAGAAATTCAGACTCCTGTGATATATGGGGAACATGCACCCAGGTATGTTGTGCAAAAATGCTATGGGCTTAATTGTATTTGTCAGATAGTTTGTATGGATGTTTTAAATTGCTTTGCATAATTGAATTGATCTCATTTGTGGGACTGATGATCTAGATTCTTCATTGTCCATGCGGATGGCTCAGGAACTGAACTCCTCCGCACAAAAGATACAGAAGAATATCTGTCAATAGCATACGGTCACCCTACCATAACTGTTCTTCGGGAGGCAGTACAAGAATGCCCAGGTAGGAGTTTCACAGAGATGTCTCTTATTTCTCTGAGATTAATTTCAGAATTTGATTTTGGCATGTGAATAAGCAAACCTTAAAGCAGGGTTTCTTTGAATAGACACAGATGAAGTTTTGTTGTAAATGTATATATGCATTTAAGAACAATTCATGTGCTAGTTTCAAAATTACTTTTAGCATTTTTATTAAATGTTCCAATTTGCTATACAGTGTATATTAGTAATACTTAGTGCAGCTATAGGAGATGACTAGGCTGAGCCTGAGGAAAAAGTCTTGAGTCTCTTTGGGCTCACAAGAGATCTAAGTCCAGTCCACCATTAATTTGCTTTGGCTGTTAATAGTTCAGATTCTTGTTGAGAGCTTGGCAATAAATCCTTATATTCATTTGAACTGTCTGGGTTTTCTGATTTCCAAGCTTGACAATAACATTTCCATGTTTAAGTTGAACTCTTTGGGACTGAAATTAGTTTTAGCAAGACTTTGTAATCCTTCACCTTTATGTTACATTATTTTCAAATATTGTTTTTTAATATTACAGAAATATATGCTGTGGTTGCTATGGTTATATGAGTATTTTGAAAAATTTCTGAAATGTAATTATGGATATTTGACACTTTTCTATGAGTCTTCTATTTGTTTTAGGTGATGTTTAGAAAAATAAAACTACAAATATTTTTGCACCATATGCATTTTGTAGCACAGAATACTATCCAACTAGTTTTAATACCAGATAGTATTAAAATCTAGTTTACAACCATTCTTTTCCATACTATGTATTTTTTAAGGCTTGAAAAGGGTGGAGTGGTACTGAAAAACTATTGAGTTTCTGAACTGGGAGCACATATTGATCTTGAGTTTAAAACTTATTTATATTATTTATTTCTATTAATAAGGAGAAGTAGCCTCGTTCAAATATTCCACAGTACAAGCAGCTATCTGAATATTTTTGTATTCCCAAATTTTCTCTCATCTTTCAAAACAGGAATCCTAAGCATTACTGTTCTTTGCCCTTTGACTGAAGTATCTCAATGGATAATGAAAAAAGACTCTGACACTATTGTTCCTTATAATCTCCAGTCCAGAGATTGGGAAAACTTTCCTCCTGTTGAGGTAAATAGATTTCACGCCTGTTTCTTTAAATATTTAACTATGATGTGACACTTTTGATCTTTTAAGTGACACTACATTTTCTTTTCACTTTTGGTCTTTTAAGCCCTGTTTCCAGTTGCACCTGTAGGGATATGTCTGTCTGCATGATAGCGAGTGTGATATTTTGATCTGAGTGTTTCACCTTTTGTGTATATGTTGACATCATATGCATGCACATAAAGGATGAAGATTGTACTATGATATCCCACTCCATCATCTTTTAGATTGTCACCATATCCATGGATGCTTCTGCCAATTTCATTGGCATCAGGTTGGCTAAGAAGCTTAATAAGTTAAATAAACAAAGTATTAGTTTCTGACAAATTCAGAATTTTAATCACATTCTAATTTACAAGAACAAAGAAAAAATCATAGAAATATGCAGCGATTTGTTTTCTTTCATTTCATTAGTAATGCAATTGCATATAAGAGAAAGAAGAAAACAAGAAGAATACAGTCCTTCTTCTTAGTGGTATCTGATTCTTTATTTATCTTCCAAGAACCATTGCTTACATTTATTTTTGAGCTATTTATAAAACACATTTTAATGTATTCGTGATTACAACATCATATAACAATCTTGGTCTCGAAAGCAGTACAGGTTGTCCTTGCATACGAACCACTTGTTCACTGACTGTTCAAATTTACAATGATGCTGAAAATGGAGAAATACAACCAGTCCTCAAAGTTGTGGCAACCGCATTGTCACATGAGCACTATTGCTATTGATCTAAGTGCTATAGCTATTGATCATCATTTGTAACCTTAACAGCTAGCTTTCATTAAGCAAAGAAAGCATGCAAGAAGTCATAAGTTGTGGTCACATGGCGTTGCAAATTGCAAACTGTGGTGCTTCACTTAACTATCACAACTGGAACTGCCATCGGTATAGTCACAGGATATCATGCTTAATTATTGTGCCACTTAGCAATAAATTTGCCGATCGCATTATTGCAGTAGGTGAGGACTGGTTGTAATTTCAGTTTTCTAAATTTACTTACATTGAAATATCATTCCTGTTCTGTAAGTAGCAAGCATTCCTGTCTCTGGCTGACATTTGATTTGATCATATGCAGTTACTGAACATTTTATGTAGAAGTAAATCAGAGGTGGGATTCTAATAATTTAACAACCAGTTCTCTGCCCTAATGATTTCTTCCACCAACCAGTTCACCAAACTGCTCAGAAACTTAACAACCGGTTCTCCCAAAGTGGTGGGAACTGGCTGAATCCCACCACTGAAGAAAGTTCAATAGAATTATCCCTCTCTTTTTTCCTTTGTCATCTGGATTCAGAGAAAGACTCCTGGCCCTCCATTTGGAATGCATGCATGGAAAGGCCTATGCATTGAGTTCAAAGAATTAGCAGTTTCTCCTGCACCTATAAAAAAATGTCCAAATGTTCTCCAAATTCGTCGCCTAATCCAGTATGAGCCAGTCAGTGATGAATTAAGATACAAATTGCAATCTTCTGTCAAGGTAAAGTGAAGTTCGCCAATATGTAAATAGGTGACTCATGTATCCCTTAAAAATAAGTAATGATTTGTTTTTGTGAGTAAAGGAAGAAACTACTGATATTTAAACCATAATGTATGTGAAAGGGTGAAAGGTGGGAAGAATGCCAGATTAATGTAAGGAGCTGGAGTCAGGTGAACAGAACAAAGGAAGGCAGCTTTGGTGTGTGACAATAGGGCAAATGGAAGATGGGGTGGAATTTGCTGAAATATCACAACAGACATGAGCATATATTTGGGAAAGATAGTAAGATTTAGGCATGGCTAAAAGTGTGTGTAGATATTCTAAAAATTCAACATAATTTCTTTGTTTTCTCATATATTTATTTCCTCTATTAGCAGAATAGAATTTGTGCTTATGGCTTTGGAGGTATTGGTTCACCATAAAAATCAAGCATTGATTTTTGAACACTCACATTATTCTGGAAGGATGCAGAAATACAAAATTTGTATTTAAAAGATGTTCAAAACTCTAAAATGCCTTGTGATTTTTCTACCCAAACAATTTTGACAACAAACTGTTATAATGTAGTTGAGAGTAAGTGAGACATGAAATATGAAGAAAAACAAGAAGGTATAAAAAGAGAGATGGTCAATTCACAGCAGATCATATTAATTGTCTCTGCTCACCCAAATAGATCTGGCAAAAGGAACATGCTTCAGGACCATGAATGAAAATACAACTTTAGATATTACTAGTGTGTGATATTTCCCTTCATATAGTTATCAACTTGATAGACATCTTGTAGTAACTTCCTCAATTAACACTATTATAAAATTCAGTCAAATTTGGCAAGGTTATTGAAATGAACCTTCATTTACTTAATATTAGTTTTCATATCTACTATTAGTTACACTGATAAAATATGCTTACTCAAAAGTAGCTGTCTCTGGGAAATTTAGTTCAGTGGAAATTATCCTTAGGGAGCTGTACAAAGAATCAAATTAGAGAATTCAAGGCTTGGGGAACACACACACACACCCCTTGGAAAGGTAATGAAATATATATATTTTAAATAATATATAAGCTAGTTAATATGTGAAAATTTGGTCTGTACTTACAAATCTATTTAAAGAAATGTATTAACAGGAATTGATCAAGTATCATGTCTTATTTATTACATTGTTAGGAATACATTGACAAAATCATTAAGCAAGAAGATGAGATGGAAGAAAGAATGATTAAAGAACCAAGAACAGAACAGGAAAAGAAAAATGCAGCAGACCTTCTCAAGCTGGTTATGGTGAGAAATGTGCTTCTTTCCTTGTGACTTTTTTACAGTTCCAGTTGGGGTGAAAGTGAAAACTACTGCAGACAGGCAACACATGGCTTCTGTCCCACAACACTGTTTGCTCCCACCCCCCAAGGGTTATTGAAACTTGATGGACGAATGCAAATGGCATGATTTGGGTGGAATGTTTTAAACCCGAATCAGAAATTTCTGTTTCAGATGTGAAACAGATGATTTGTTACCAATAACAGAGAATATTTGTAGCTCAGGGTTAAAATAAGCTATTTTTGGTGCTCTCTGAGCTTGGTTGTTTTGTTGTAGATGTTTCATTACCCAAACTAGGTAACAACATGAGTGCAGATTATTTGTTCGATCACTGGAAAGTTTTGCAATACTTTCAATAAGTGGATGCAGATTTTCATGCCCAATGTCAACCCAGTGACAATGAGTGCTTTCATTTCTGAAGATGCCAGTGAGAGTTGCTGGTGAAACATCAGGAAACCAAATAATTAGACCAAGGCTTATTGGGCCAGAAACTGCCCAGAAATAAGCCCATTGGACTTTCAGTCAGGTTTCTATCTTTTTGAAATAGTACTTCAGAGTTTGAAGCATATTATTTTGAAGCCAGATTTTTTTTAACAGAAAACCTTTTCATAATCCCACTGTCAACTATTTAAATCCTCCAAAGCCAACTTCTCACCATAAGAAAAAAATCTGTCCAGCCTCTTCTAGTAAAATGGAAGCCTTCTGCTGTTGAATTTTAGCTCCTTACTAATTCTTAAATAATTTAAATTATCTAGGTTTATGCACTTATACAAAAAAAGAACAACTATAACAACCATATTATTGTTACAGCAGTAGTTAGCTCATTCTGAAGTCTTGTGTATAATTATAAACTATGATTTGTTATTTTCTTAATTACTTTGTTGTAACAAACCATAGTTTATAATTATACCCGAACTACTGAATTATGCCTTGCTTGATTCTGATTTTTCATTCTAGTTCTAAGTACATAGTACAAAAAGTTTAAAAAAATTCTAATCATAGATTAATATTCTTTTAAAATTAAATACAAATTACGTGCATATTGATGCTGGCTTTTTATACTAGGCATCTTTAAATTATGAGTTTCTATGTCAGAGAATTGCAGTTTGCAGAGTCAGCATATTGCCCCCAATAATTTGGGTCCTCATTTTACCAACCTCGGAAGGATGGAAGACTGAGTCAACCTTGAGCCTGGTGAGATTTGAACTGCCAAATTGCAGTCGATCAGCAGAAGTAGCCTGCAGGACTGTACTCTAACCACTGCGCCACCATGGTTCATAATAACTTCTTTATTTCTCAACACCATTCTAAAATTACAGATTACACTAATATTTCAGAGTTTCCATCCTTCCAATTTAAGATTAAGATAGTATCATCATCATCATCATCAGGTAATAATAATAACAGCTCTTCTTATGGAACTGGTATTTTTATATGGTGAATACTGCAGAAGTATTCAACTGCCTTAAATGTTTCATGAGTACAAAGAAAGGTATACTCAAAGAAATACATAATAATGAACAAATAAAATGTTCTTATGCGTGGGGGAAGTGGGAATGCTTTTGTGAAACTGATATACAAATAAGACAAAATTCAAAAGGAAATACATAATTGTTTTTATGGAATTGTTTTTATGTTCCTTTTTTAAGCTTTCTGTGTGTTTTTTTAAGGCAAGTTACATGAAGATGTAAATTATAAACATGTTGTAGCAAAAGTTCAGAGGAAAAGTCGCAAAGAATGAAATTAAATAAAAACCAGCGTGTTCAATTGTCAATGAAATCACAAAAAGTGCAATAGGGCAGTTAATGGATGCTAAATGTAGTAAGAAACTTACTAGTGACATTTAATGATTAAACAGAAATTTAATCTTCCAAGCAAATGTATGTTCCATAGATTTAAATAAATCTTTTAATGTTTTTGTTCCTTGGACTAGCACAAAGCCCCGAGCAGTCTTATTATATGGTGCTTCAGTATCCTTCAGCTAGGCAAAATTTGAGACCTTCATAAAATCATTTGCTATGATAAATTACATCCTCTTAATGCTTCCAAAATCTCCCAAACCTGGGACTTTTCATCTATGGAAATTTCAGGAAGAAATATAACACTTTTTGTGGATACTGTTATAGTACTATGAGTTTATTGCCCTATGAATCTTTATAGACTTTGGGGAGGATTCAGACTATTGTTCCATTGTTGTTCCTATGCAAAATAAGGAGGAGGAAAATAAACACTTGAATCTACGTCCAACACTTCAGGAGATTGCATTAGTTTTTATTCACTTCACATTTCACTGATGCTGTATCCTACCCCTGGAGAAAGAAAGATTCATTTTAAAAAATTAAAAGCCAAGGTAACTATAGGTGACGTTACATTTTCTTTAACTGAAGATTTAATATTGCACAATTACCTTGCTTCATTTTTACAAAAGAGAAGCATAACATTATACAGTGATCTATCAATCATGTCAATTTTGAGTTCATTTTTGCCTATTTTTATGTTGCGTTGATTAACTGCAGTGCTTCCCATATTTTCATCTGGATGTCTTAGAATTGTTTCTATCTATCATGTTTCTATCTATCTATCTATGATGCTTCCAGATGATCTTCTATTCATCCAGCTCCATTTATAGAATTTGGAGGGGTGGGAGCAGCTGTTGATTGATTGATTGACTGAGATTAGTGCATTATGTGTAAATCCACAGTATCTTAAGTTATTTCCACCAAAAAACTGGAATTTATCTTGGAGGAGATAAACAACAATCAGATGACTTGAATTGTAAAAAATTGGGTAATATAGTCAATTTGCACTCACATTCTATGCTTAGCTGAAGGCTTAGAAATCCCTTAGAAATCTTGGTTGAACATGTTCTAATGACTCTATGCACTTATTTATAATGACTTATAATAACTCTATATCCTTATATATTGCATGCATTTAGAAGCCATAAGATAACTTCATTATTGACCTCAAAAACTTTTAGTCTACTCGGTACATACCTCTTTTTTTAATGGAAAAGCCTTAAAATGGCAGCTATTGTACTTCTTAGAACTGTCTCTTTTGATTATTGACATTGAGCCCTAAAAGTGCCTGTAGTATGGAAATATTTCATTGCAAGATATTTAAAAGTTTTAATTTATTCAATTACAGTATCATTATTTTGCCATCCTAAGTCTGTATTCTGAGGATCCCTTTGAAAAGGCCGTATTTCTTGTTTTTTGATAGTTAATAACCAGGACATTATCAATAGGACTCATATGCCCTTCATGTTTAGGTAATCACTTATTATCTGCATATAAAAATAATGCAGTAGGTTTACTGCCCAGATCTGTGATGGCAAATTTTGTGAGTTTTATTTATTTTTATTTATGTTCTGACCTAGGCATCCCCCAACAGCACGAAACCAAGTTCTCGTCCCAATAAATCCCTTTTATTTGATTTACAATGAATTTCCTCTCCAACAAAGTCCCGGCCAATAGTCTTTCAGGATAGTTCCCAATTACAAACCTTTATCAGGCTTGGAGAGGGGCCAGGCCTATATCTTTCAGATATACTTGGCAAGCATGCTGGAATGAACTAATTGTTTCCTGCAAAGTCCCACTCCCCTTTCACTCCTCTTTTATACTCTAGGGGAGGGGCCATTCACCGTCCACCTGTGGCTTTATTCCCAAGATGGCCCTTGTTCCTCAGCTGTTCCCTTACAGATTACAGATTAACAGAGTTGGAAGGGACCTTGTAGGTCATCTAGTCCAACCCCCCTGCCCAAGCAGAAGACAGTATACCATTTCTGACTAAATGACAATCCAATCTCTTCTTAAAAGTCTTAAGTGATGGCACTCCCACAACTTCCAAAGGCAAGCTGTTCAGTTGGTTGATTGTTCTCACTGTCAGAAAATTTCTTCTTATTTCCATGTTAAACCTCTCCTTGTTCAGTTTCCATCCATTATTCCTTGTCTGGCCTTTGGGTGCTTTAAAAAATAGCTTGACCCCTTCCTCTCTGTGGCAGCCCTCAAATATTGGAAGACTGCTATCATGGCTCCCCGGGTCCTTCTCTTCACTCGACTAGCCATGCCCAGTTCCTGTAACCATTCTTCATATGCCTTAGTCTCCAGTTCCCTGGTTGCTCTTCTCTGTACTTTTTCTAGAGTCTCAATATATTTTTATAACCCTATTTGATTTCTAATTTGGTGCAGAATTAGTTTTCCAATTGATATCAGGGTAATTGAAGTTCCCCATTACTATTGTAATGTTTTTCCCACATATATTAGTTAGTTGGTTGGCAAAAGGGACATCTATTTTTTTCTATTTGATTGGGTGGCCTACACCTATTGCCATGTCATTCTTTTTTTCTTTTATATTGACCCATATACATTCTAGAAGGTTTTCGTCTTTGGTTTCATGCATTTCTGTAGCAATATAGTGGTCCTTTACATACAATGCAACTCCACCTCCTCTTTTATGGGGTCTGGATTTTTTTGAACAGTTTGTATCCTTCTGTCAGTATGTTCCAGTCATGGATTTCATCCCACCAAGTTTCTGTTTTTTCAACTATATCATATCTGCCTTCATGTATTAGTAGTTCAAATTCACCCTGTTTGTTCCCCAGACTTTGCATTTGTACATAGGCACTTGAGATCTTTATGTCTGATGCTTCCTATGTCTCTTATTTGGTGTTTGAGTTTGTCTTCCTTCCCATCCCTCTTTCATTATTTGAGTTGCTTTCTAGGTGTTTTTGCTTGGAATTAGGTCCTGGAGAGCCTAAAGATTGGTCACCCTCCCCCCTCAATTTTAGTTTAAAGCCCTCCTGATAAGTTGAGCCAGTTTTCTGAAAACATTCTTCCCAATCTTTGTGAGGTGCAACCCATCTCTTGCCAGAAGCCCATCATGGAGATAGTACAGACCATGGTCGAGGAATCCAAAGGTTTTTTTGGCAACACCAACCCTTTAGCAAGTGATTCACTTCTAGAATTCTTTGTTCTCTTACTGGATGTTGTCCTTTCGTTGGCAGGACAGATGAAAAAAACTACTTGTGCACCTAAGTCCCTGACTTTCTTGCCTAGCTGCTTATAATCATTTAATATTGTTTTCAAGTCCTTTTTGGTGTAATTTTTCCCTACATGTAGTAATAGAAAGGGGTAGTAGCCCATGGGTTTTATTATTTTGGTTAGGTTTTCAGCCACATCTTTGATTTTAGCTCCAGGGAGACAACATACCTCTCTGGATAGATTGTCTGTTCTACAGATGGCAGTTCTGTTCCCTTGAGAATTGAATCTCCTATCACCAGCACTTGTCTTTTTTTTCCTAGGGAGTTTTGGGGTGTTTTTCTATTTGTCACAAAGCATTTGATTGTATTACTTTTTAAGGGACATTTGATGGTGCTTCTTTTCTATGTGTCTGCATGTTTTCTTCCTTCATCTGGCAACTCTGCGTATGTGCACACTCGGAACAGGCTCTAGCTATTCTTCTGCCTCACTGATGTCTGACTCCGAAGGCAGCTGATAACTGTCAGACAGCCCTGGCCCTATCTCTGCCTCCGATGCAGAGCACTCATCAGGGCCTTTCCCAGACTCCAGGACTGGCCCATGCTCCTCCCCATCCTCCTCACTGTATGAATCTGCTGCCAGCTCCACTGGCTGCTATCAGGCGACAACAATTTATCAGATTTAGAGACTCTCCATCTAACCACAAAGGTATTCTTTCTACCATATCATTGACATAAAAATTAAATAGCAAGAGAGCTAAAATATTCCCTTATTTAACAGTCTGGGAAGTAGGGGGGGGAAAGCAGACTTGGTTTTTAAGCCTAATTGGATATAGGCATTATCATGCAACATTTTAATAAGTGCTATCAGATGTCTAGCAAAAAAATAAGCTCAATTTACATGAACTGACTCAAGAGATCTTCTATTTATGTTTTTTGCAGTCTTTTCCCAGTCTTGAAGAATCCTCAGACTTTTGCAGTAGAGGTAAGAATTTAATGTTCAAAGTTTTTAAATCTTCCCTCCTGGAGTTAATGATTATTCATATTCTGTATGTTTCCTTCCATTTTGTTAGTCTTTTTCAAATTCTAACATTGTGTGTCATTCAAAAAGGATACAGAATCAGTAACAATTATTTACAAATGAGTATCCCGGAAACTATTCAGGAAATCTTGTAAATGTTCAGCTTTGAAATTTGCAGTACAGTTATTAAAATGCTGGGATTAGTGTGAAATTTTAATTTGGCATTTCAAAGTATAGAAAACCAATCACTTTGGAAAGTGACTTTCATGGATCCTAGCATAGTTAAAATCAGGGTTTTGGTAATTTGAGCTTTTTCTTGAAATCAAGAAGTATCTGAGCATTAAGCAATGCAATCATAAAGTTTTAGAAGTTTACATCGTGTATCTAAATTAACAGCAATTGATCCTAAACTGTTTTATATATGTATAAATGCACACACATGCATACATACAGTATGCATGTATGTATGTATTTTTATGTATACAATTTGCATAACTGTTTGAAATTGTCCAGTCCAGATCTAGCTGGTATCCTAAGACAATAATTCATGTATACTTCTGTAGACTGCCTGATAGGAAATTCTCTTCTCAGTAGTTGGAAGCCTTGGCTTTTCATTTGTTCTCTTCATATTATGTACATAAGATGCTTTATACCTCACATATCAATGCTCAAACCTATCACAATCTATTCAAGAAGCCAGACAGATTCTAAAGGATTTCTGTTGTGATAAACAAGTGGTTTGCAGCAGGGGGAAGAAGGCAGTATCTAGCAAATCTCTTTGCTTGCTTTATGTATGGTACCTGCCATCCTTTGGCTTCCTGTATCAGCCAATTGCAAAGGGATTTCCCTTCTAAATATTGTGCATCTTCATGCATCTTCATATCTTCATTTGCTGTCCAACTGCATTCCAGTGCAAGTGTTACTCGGGAAGCCCTAATTTGAGTTCCATTGTAGATTGAAAATGGCAACTCTTGAGAGCATACATTCTTTTGCTCAGATTATTGAAGGAAGAGACTGGTAGAGGAAAACCAGGCAGTTCTATGGCTCTGTCAGTTAAACCATTTGACCATATTCTCTAGGTTGAGCATTGATTTGGACAAAACTTAAGAAGTCATAAGTAGCCCAGTATTTACATTTTACATTGCTAGTAAACAAACCTGTGACCCATTGAATCACTCTTTTGAGATATTTTCTTATCATGATCCTCAATGCTTTAAACAAAATGAAAGAATTTGTAAATTTACTACATTCTGTGGAAAAGTTGGAATACATCCAGTGATATATCTGTTTTGAAAATAGCTCGGATTTGAATATATAGCACAATCAAACATCAACACAAGAAGTGTTTTGTGACATTTTGTAGTATGTCCTAAACCATTTTATGGTAATGTTTATGTCATAAAATTTGCCAAATTTTACTTCCACGGGAGTCATTGGTCCCAGATTTTGGATACATTCTGTAAATTAGTCCATGTGAGGCACCTTGGTTCAAAAATTGTTGCCCTATGATGCACTTTCTCCTAATCAAAGTGATAGGAATGAGAGTTTTAGCAGTATTTAGATAGCAGGAGTTGAATACTACTTAAAGAGATTCAGATGGAATACAACCAGTGATTCTCATAATGTTCCCTATTTGAGAAACAATCATTGCCATGTCTAGGGGCCATTGGTACTCATATTCTGATTAGAACTTCTTTGTAAACCAAAATTCCTGTGAACACATTGTTTTGTGAAGGGTCTATGACATCTCGGCACCGCCATCTTGTCACGGACATGTTGCCATGGCCACTTCAGAATGGAACAAATCACCATTGAAAACTTGCCACAGGACAACTTGACATCTCTTCTGCAGCACCACATCCCAGTGTGCTACCCACCCACTGAGGAGGCCTCCCACCCAGGTTTCTTTTTCTCCATGGGCCCTTGTGGGAGGGTGGCCTGTGTGCCAGTCTCAGTGTTGTGCTGTCCACACATGACAGGCACATCCTGTCCATTCGTTTTTCCTCAAGAGAGGGTGGCATCTGTGTCAGTCTTGGTGTTGTGCTGTATGTGTGAGAGAAGCACATCCTGCCTGCCTTGGTGTAGCCCATGCTAAGAAGCACATCCTGCCCATCCCTTTTTCCCTGCAGGTCCTCGCTGGAGCATGTCTCTGTGCCAATCTCGGCATTGTGGACTTCTCTTTTGTCATGCTGTGCTAGATCTTGATGGGTCCCAGATGGGGAGAGAGGCAAGCAGGGATGGTAACAGTTGTCTGGCGACTGTCAATGACTCCTGTTTAGCCCACCTTTCACCTCCCTTCTCCAAACCCATGGCAAAGGTTTCCGTGCCTGCCTTTACAACACCCCTCCTCCACAAAGGGACCTGCTGCAGGAGGCTCATCAAGTTATCCCATAGCGAATTTCCCCTGGCAATGTCCCACACTGAGATGGCAGCTCAGAGATGCCCCTGGCGACATGGCCTTTGCAAGATGACAGTGCTGAGATGGCAGCACTGAGATGTCCCATTCCATTTGGGAAATGGATGGGATAGATCCAGGACTATTCACTAAAAGCAGTGAATGCAGACTTGACGTGAAAAATGGCAACAAATCTAAGGTTGGTTTTTGTTATTTTTTTCATGAATTTGCAGCTCCAATATCTGTACTGTATGAGCAGGCAATGATATCAAAGATGCCGAGTTCATCACAGGAAGTATTGTCAAAGCAAACGGAAGATTATTGGAAAAAGATGAGGATGAGGTAAGAGAATTTGGTGCAAAGAAGCATTTCCAAAAGTTATAGCAATGGTTTTCTTATTATTGTATTCCTGGATATGTGTGGTGAAATGTAGTGCAGAGTCACAGGGCAGGGACTCTTTCCCAGAGAGCAAAGAGACAGCAGAGCTTGGAATTGAGGGTGAAGGCGGACTTACCCCTAGCAATTCACAGTGTATCTAATAGTTATGCTGGTAATTGCTTTAGTCTGCCAAGATTTTTGTCTACAAGTGAACACAATAAAAAAGGCTATTCAGAAGTAACTCCATGTGTCATTCTTGACTGGGCCTGACATTAATCTTGCCAGACTAAAACAACCACCTGCATAACTGTTAGATGTAGTCTGTGAATCTCTAGGGGCGTCCACCTTCGGCCTCTTCCTGCAAACTAGAGATTCCACCCTCCACTGTCTCTTTGCTGTCTGGGAAAGCACTCCTTCCTCCTGTGTCACTGGGCTACATTTCATCACAATATGTCTTGCAGAGCAGAAATAACTTCGGTAAAAATACATAATTAATATTGCACTGTAGTATTTTATAAAACATGAGGTTAGTGAAGGAATTCTCTTCTCTCTTCTATCCTCTCTTCTCTTGGACACATTGGTATCTGAAACACTCAGATTACTTCTGTTATATATTTATATATATGCCCTGATTGGTTGACCCGTGGTGGCGGGAAATGGAAGAGCTGTCACTGGTTGCAGCCGCAGCAGCCTGGGGTAAAAAAGGAGCTGCCGTGGCTGCTGTTCTTTGTTCTGAATGATGTAATAAAGAAACTTAAATGGTCGGATCCTCCCACGTTTTCTCTTGCCCACAATTTAACAACTTCAATATCATCATCATTGCCATCATCATCGTCATCATCATCATCATCATTTTAGCCATTGCCCATCCACTGCAAGATGAAGGCCTCTTCTGCAAGTTTCCAACCAATACAGTCCTGAGCTTTCTTTTGTGAATTGTGCCCACAGTACTTGCTGGTATCATTGATCCATCTTGTTTTAGGTCTCTTGTGGATGCTTTTTATCAAATGGGATCCAGTCGATGACTGCCTTGATCCACCTGCCATTGATTCTTTTTGCTACGTGACCAGCTCATTTCCGTTCAAATTCTTTTACTCGCTTGATGGTATCATATACTTTTGTTTGTTGTCTAATCCATGTGCAGGTCTTTCTATCTTGTCTTGTAATGCCAAGCATTTCCATGGCTCTTTGCACCATTCGTAGCTTTTGTCTTGATTGTGAGATTAGTGTCCATGTTTCACCGGCATATTCGAAAAATTTTCCCTTCAGGCATAGAGGGAAGTTGTTCTTGAAAATTATGCTTAGCGTGCTGAATGCCTGTCAACCACATTTAACATGCCATTCAATTTCCTTTGTTGTATCACCTTCCATTGAGATTCATTGGGCAAGGTATATGTAGTAGTCTATTATGTCTAGTTCTTCTAAAGATACCTATAAAACTTTCTTTTTTGATGAATTTATTAAACATAACTTAGCTCTTTTTCATGTTTATTTTTAAGCTAAATGGTTCTCCTGCTTTGTGTAGCTCTTGTAGGTGTCTTTGTAGCTCTTCTGAGTCTAGTGAAAAGAGAACAACATCATCTGCAAATCTTAAGTGATTTAAAAAGATGCCATTGATTTTTATTCCATCTTTTGTCCAATCTAGTTTGCAAAATACTTCTTCAAGGCAGGCTAAGAAAAGGATAGGTGATATTTGTATCGCCTTGTTGTATACCTCATTCTATATTGATTTCTACTTTAAGATCATTAAGGCAAATTATTGCCATTGTTTTTTCATATATTGATTGTAGTAAGTTTTATATGAGCAGTGCCTACGCCCTGGTTGACCAATGCCATAATTATTGTTTGCTGGAATACTGAGTCAAATGGAATTCATATTGTCATCTAGTTTGATCCTTAGGTACAAGTTCTTACATGGGTGATGAGAGCTGTTGAAAAATTCCAATAAACTTAGGTTTTAAAATTGTTAGCTTAAAACTCTTTCTGGATGCCCTAATTCTGATGCATTGTTTAACAAATATTGAGTAAGCAAATTACCAATTATAGTAGTCATTAGCTTTGAAAGTAACACTGTTATTTCATGTATTGTTTGTTCTTTCATTGACAGTTTACTTCATTTAATTTCACGCTTGGTACAATCCAATATTGTGGTAGAGGATATATGTTACTGTAGCAAGGTTTTCTTTTTGTCTCCATTTCATCACCAATTTTCAGAAGTTACTCTAAAGCAGAGCTTCCCAACCTGCAGACCACGACCTGATACTGAGCATGACCTGGTTCTGCCACATAAGTGGTGGATGTGTGTGGATGTATGCGCAGCTTCATTTTCATGAGCAGCAAATGTGTGTGCCCACCACTTGTGCATAATGCACAAATGGGACTGCATGTGAGTATGTGTGGGCCTGCTGCTCACTAGGAACCATCCCCTCTCCCTCCCACAGTCTGCAAAGACAGAAAGGTTGAGGAACTGCTCTAAAGAATTGGAACATTTTGGGGAAGAATATTTTGACTTGCAAACTGCAGAAGAAAAGTGCATGTTCCATCAACTGAATCCTGACACTTCTGTTGATAGAGGAATAATTATTTGTTTGTTTGTTTGTTTATTTGTTTATTTAATGTATGGCATCTATAGAAGTCATGGAAACACCGATATACAACTTATAAAACACATTATATATACAAACACAAATATAAGTTTAAGTAAAGCATTAGCTTTACATATATATACATATTATATTTATACATATATGCATGTATGTATGCAAGTAAAATATATGGACAGTACAATAAGAGATAATATATTGAATTAGGGTAAAACTATTTTAAAATCACCATAATATGGTGCCACTGAGTCACAATATGATAGAGGTGTATCTATCTAATCTAAGGGAGCTAATATCTAACTACTTCTAGTGTGGCTGCAATGAGATTGTCCCAGGTGCCTTGAAATAGAACCATACGATTGGATTTTGCCATATGAAATGGAGCCATATGTCATGTCATATTTAAAATCAAATGGAATGCTTCTTAAATAAGAGTCTGTGAATTTTATGAAATGTTTCATTTTCCTTTATGCAGCCACAATGAACCCATGAAGATTTCTGGCTGGCAGACCAAATTAGCACAGGCCAGGTAATGATGCATTAGTTTTAGGATATGATTTAGAAGTCATAAACAGAAGCAGTAGGTGCGGAAAAAATTTCTGAAGTCTGAAGATTTTAAATCAGACAGATATTTCTAGTATAAATGTCTGGAACCTGTCTGATCATTTAAGTACTATTAGCAATAACTCTGACCAGAATTCCAGAGTTTCATGCTCTTGCTCTGCAAAGATTTGGGAAGAGAAAATCAGAATAGTAAATCAACGTCAAAATAATCTAGTCAATGTCCTAGTTCATCCTGTTTTTTGTAGGATGTTGCTGTAAGATCCTTGAAAGGTTTCCTCTAATATTTCTAACAAATTAAAATCTACTATCTTCTGAAGCAAGCTTTCAGCTGATACTCTTAGTTCTTCCAGATGGTTAGCTGGTAACTGTTTCTTTGTCATTTCCATCGTGTTCACCTATTTGAACCAACAATTCTCTTCTCCATATCCCCTTCCCCAGGATAAATATAGGAAAGTTTCTGTTTTTTACATGGCTTCCTTTATTCTCCATAGTATTTTCCCCTCCTTTATTTTCTATAGTATTAATTTTATTTAACTTAATCTAAGCAATTACTACTAGCTTCCTCAATGGGATAATTCCCACTCCTTTAGCTTTGTACTTAATATGGTATTTCCAAGACCTCTTAAAAGTTTACATTGTGAGCAGGTTTATATTTTCATTATGTTAACATGCTCTTGGAGAGAACCAGTAAAGAAGGCCTTTGTTTTCTTCTTTGAGCTTACGCAACTTGTTTCTTTATATGTGCATACATGCATACACAAATGGGAGGACTTGTTAGTAATTTGCATAATATCAGTGACATACCAAAATAAAAAGAATAAGTAGTAGTATTAATGAAAACAGAAAGGCTTTAATTCAGTTACATCCTGGAAGCCTTCTCACTCCCTGTATCTCACTTCTCCTGCTTTCCTGTACTCTGTAAAACAGGGGTGGGGTACTATGGGTCTTTTACGATCTGGGAAGTGATTTTTTATTCATTTAATTTTTAGTAACGTACTGCCAGAAAAAAAAACATATCACTGCAACTGAAAATTATATTTCTATAAGTGAGAAAGACAATTACACATCAAAACTGCAAACAGTTTGCCAGTCCCTCAGCTCCCTGTGAATCAGTATTTTTAAAAACTTACTGTCTTCCAGAGTGGGAGAAATAACTTCTAGCATGATAAAAAAAATAACTATTATATAAACATAATAAACTTTACAAATCTATATGCATGCATAAGGCTCATTCAGTAGTCCTTTCTCTTTATTAATTTTAGCAAAATTGAGAAAATAATAAAGATATATAAACCCATCTAAGTTGTCTGTTTTAAACCAATAGCATGCATTAATAATCCCTGAATGAATTATAAAATAATGTGAAGCCATTATATTGCTATAGATATTTCTGTTTTCCTCCCATTTAAAAATTCTTCAGGCAGGAAATTGAGGATGGAAAGAATTGTCTTATGAGGTTGAGGTACAAAATGATCCCTCCCTATTTCAAGTCTGAATTTGGAATGCAATTTCTTCAAAAAGAGGTAAGCAAGTTATGAAAGATGAGTCAGGTTAGATTAGTTCAAGGAAACCTTTCTGTAAAGGAGTTAAGTCACTAAAAGTTAGATATGATTTTTGGTGACTTAACCATTGACCTATAAAACGGTCTAGAATACCTTGAAGAGTTATAGGCCAGCTATCCCCATGTACCAACAGAAGAACTCTAATGCCAAATATTTTGGAGTCTAAAAAGATGTTAAGTACTAAAAAAAATGGAGCATAAAATTGCCATCTGTCCTGGTCTCCTGGGCCATGGCTTTAATTTGGTGTTTATTTTATGTAGCCTTTAAAATAGCACTGGATCATTTTAGTCTTTGATTCTTATTTTAGCTACATTTTTGCTTATATTTAAGCTAGTCTTAATGCATTCTTATGTTTGGGGATTCCCTGTTTGAGGCCATAGTGAATATTTATAAAGTTTCTTTACAATTTAAATAAAGATACTTCAAAAAAACTGGGGAAAAGGAGGAGCTGAATTACGACATATTGTGTACATTTAATATGAAAATAAATTTTATGGTGTTGATCTATGGATTTGCAGTTTTCTAACTACATCACAGTTTTTAGGTGAATTTTTTATCACTAAAATATGGTCAAGGACCAGCAGATGAAAAGAAAAAGAAAATCAGATCATAGTATGTAAGCTCCATTAAGTTAGTCTCTTGTTTTTGTCCTTCTAAATGTATAAAATGACTCCATTATTTTGTTTTAGCAGTGTTTTTGTCAGAAAGTGCATTTCCTGCTTTTGTCTTTTGTCCCCTTAAAGTTTCCAGATATTGAAGTTCTCTCAGGAATGCTCCCTCCTTTTCCAGACAAAGAAACAAAGGAACTATTGTCGGATACATTTACAGAATCTTTTGAAAATGAAACTGTTGGAGAGAGAGCAAGTAAAACTGAATTTACTTCACTTATTGGGTGCTGGATACTTTGAAGGTGGCAGCACTATAACAAATGCTTGAGAAGTAATATGGAAAAAGACCAGTAATTCATACTGACAGAAAAGAGAATGGGGGGAGAAATGCTTTTAGGCTATTATAGATCAGGGGTGGGATGCTACCGGTTCGGTCCGGTTCTATAGAACCTATAGCTGCGAAGAGCAGCTGACACCGAACTGGCTCGGTGTTTGGCCCACCTGCCTGCCCGGGCTCTAGGCTGTCCTTTATTCCCTGCTTTTCCCTCCTCAGCTGCGCGGCACAGCTAAGGTTGAAAAGCAGGTAACGAGGATTTTCAAAGGCTGCGTACCTGAGCGCAGCGCTTGTCAGCTGTCCAGGCAGCACAGCTGATGATTTCTTGCAAACGCTGCACACACAATTGTCCTCAGTACGGAGAACCGGCAAATAGTTCCACTGGCTACCCCATCCCCTCCCTGCCCACTCACTCCTTACCATGGAAGTTATGGAGGTGGCTCCCCCACCCAAGAAGCAGCTAAAACGCTTCCACAGTTCCCGCCGCTGCTGCCGCTGTTATTGGAGATGGCGCTGGCGAGAGAGGGACAGCTGCAGCTTGGCCTGAGTACTTGGAATGCAGGAACGGGTTGCGCATCGGGACTTTTGCAAACTTGCAGAACCTGAGGCTGGAGCACCAAGGGTAGCAGCAGCAGAGACGCTCGCTCGGCTCTTCTCACCCCCACCCAGCCACTCGGGATTAAACCAAAACGCAGGTCCCTCAAAATCTTTTTTTTTCCTGTTGTTATGGGGACGGGGGAAAAGCAGGAGCGACTCAGACGCTGTTGTTGGAGACAGCGCTGGTGTGCGGGGGGTGGGGGGGAGAAATTAATTCACCCCCGAAAAGACATCCTAGCCGTTTTTTCAGGGCTTAAAAAAAATAAGGCCCGGCCTTATTTTGTGAGAAACACGGTACAATCTTTTAATAATAAGAATTGGAATGTATTTTCACTTTTAAACTGTTGCACTGCTCTACCAGATTTCCCTCCTTCCCCCCTTTTTTTAATGGCAACTACTAAAACAGGCATAGGAATATTTTATGAGTTGACACCATGTGCTTTGTCATGTATAATTTTTTTTGTATGTATTCTGTTTTCTATTCTGTTTTTCTATAAAATAATGTATGAGCCTTTCAAAGCAAATAGTGAATCTGTTCAGAGGGTCTTCTCCCTGTTGCTTTTCCAAAACACCTTAAAAATGTGGTTTTCACCAGACCCATGGACTACGAATGAGATGGAGTAGAATGGGACAATGTGCCGTGGCATGGCCAAGCTGCCATGGCCAAGTTGCTGTGTCCAATCCAGCATGAGACAATTTACCGCAGCACAACTCAACAATTCAGTTTAATTATTTTAAAAAGTTTTTAAATTATTTAAATGTTTATTATTCACACTTAATTTGTCCCTCCTTTTGCATTCTTTCTTTAATGATTCTATTCCACCATTTCTTTGATATTAGTGTAACTCTTGTCCCATGGCCAGTGGTCATAATGGCTGATTTGATTGTGCTGTTGCTGCCAGGGGGAGGGATGGGCTTTTTTTAATGGGATTTGATTACATGGTGCATCCTGAACATTTTGTAAGCCGCCCACCTCTGTGTGAATTGGGCAGTTGTACAAATTTGTTTAACAAATAAATAGCAAAATAAAAACGCTTCAGATGAATTTATATTTATGTTTTAGAAGTCAAAGAGGGCTTGGTCAGACGTTCCAAAGAACTGCCTCCAAACACCATTTCTTCCTCAATCTATGCTGAAACCTTTCCATCCCATTTTACAAATGGTAAACCATTCCAAAGAGCTCTTTGAAAAAAACAGTTATTAATAGAACTTTATAGCATGTTTAAAATATCTACTGTATATCTTTATAGCTATTTTGTTGATCTCCACCTAGTAAGTAATATTGGTAAGTTGCATATATTGTATGTGTTCTACATGCAACATATTTTGTTGTCCTCAACTGTTTTCTTGAGTACAGAAAATATTTGTTCTAGCACATTTAGTCAAAGAAGGGAGATTGAGTGTCATAACAGATATATTACTATGTATGAATGCACTGTAATATGTAACACAGTGGAGAAAATATAGCAAATCACAGCCCACTAACTATCATCCATGTTGGCAGTATTTTAAGATCCCAAAACTAGCTTTTAAAATGCAGACAATTCACCTGTGGCCCCATAGCCTCTTTTGATCCCTACATTTGCATCAATTCTATTTAATTTGTTACTTAAAATATCTGGCATGCCACTCAAAAGCCTTCAACCTAGAAAAGTTGCCTAATTCTGCAAAAATGGAACTCTAGAATAAAGTTCCTTTTTTATTCCTTTGATCTTACCTGGATCCTAAAATTAAAATCTATTATTTATGTATAAGCATTTTGCTTTGTTTAGAATTTGATCTGAGATGATCAGATTGATTTTTTGAGCTACTGACATAGCAAAGATATTAGATATTAGATATAGATATTTAGCAAAAATTTGGCACTTAATATATTTAATAATACAGTTGGTGCCTTTTGGCTTACCTCTCCTCACCAAAAACAGACACCACTCTCTTTCCCTTGAAAGTATCAATATTTCTTCAAGGCCCTCAATTGGTTAGCAAATAAAATTCCTTTTTTTTAACCAGTCAGGTTCTTTTTCTTCTAAGTGATCTCAGAGAGCATCACCACAAACAATCATGTCTTCCTTCGACACTTTGGTTCTAATTGTACCCTAACCTCTTCAGCAAGTTGTAGAATTAGTCTAGGCCAGGGAATATACTGTAGTCTTAAAATTCTTTTCCTTCTCAGTAGATGCAAGAGAAGGAAGTGAAAATGGAGTCCAGATCCGTCCAAAACTTCGATCACTTCTTGTGGATGTTACAGGATCCCCAAGAAAAGAGAAAGTGAAATTGCCTGCTTTGATACAAAGAAACAAGCCACAATCAGTACCAAGGCAAAAAGTAACATAGTTCCCACAGTACAATTTCTTTTTTTCTAATTATCCTTGACTTTACCTTCATTGTATTTAGAATTGTTCTGTCTCCTGAAACTGGTTCTAGTTAAGATGATCATGCTTAAAAGATACATCACCATGTCTTCTATCCCGTTCTCAAGTTTTAGAAATTTCAGCAGAATCTGCAATCAGTTGAGCTTTCCTACCACTGCAGTGCAGTATTGGACTGGGACAAATTCCCAAATCCTAATTTGTTCATGGAGTTGTCTAGTTGAATCAGAAACATTCCTTTTCCTCAGCTCAACCTATCTCAAAGTGTTGTTAATGCAAGGATCACATGAGAAGTGAACCATGAGCACAACTTTTGAGTCTGGAAAGGAAAGGTAGAATATGTTTATAAGAAATAAATGTTGTATAAGGATTATCTTTCTCCTAAAACACCCCACTCTGGGGACGCACCTTATTGGCACTTATTCAATGCCAGCATTGTTGGACTTAAAATTCAATGTATGCAACCCAGAGGGGTATTTTCCCTGGGTAGGGAATTGAATGTTGAACTTGATCCAATAACATATCCTACCTACAATTCGTGATTAGTTCAACCATTTGGTTAAGTGATGACATATTAATCAAAGAGCACTGAGATGTGCATAGTCCTAAATGATTCAAAGATCATTTTATCTTAGAATTTATCTAAGATTTCTTTTAATCTAGAAAAGTTGTTGTCACAGAATGTCACAGAAAAGCATACAAGCTCATCCCACTACCATTGTATACTCCTTTCCTTCCCTATCAGAATACCAGATGTTACAGACGTAGAATAGCAACTCAAGTACCTAAGATTCCTCCCACACCACAAGTAGCTAGCTGGGTTTTTTCCCATCTGTCACTAAACAGTAGCCAAAGGGTTTGGAGCAAATGGACAACCATGTACTCCAATCCACTCTGTCCACTTCCTATCCTGGAATGCAAGTAGCTTGGTTTTGGGGACTGCATTGGATGGATTAGGAGTGGACTTTTCTCCTTCCCTCCCTTTGAGCTGCTTATATACTAGTACAAAAGATTTGCCCCTCATCCACAAGGACAGAAAAAGCTAGGATTGGGAACAAAGCAATTTATTTCAAATCTTTGCTTCCTCTGTGAACATCTCCTTCTGCTGTTGGATGACTTCTGCCTATTTTCCTCATATGTGGTCCAGTGATAATTAACCATAGCTTATCATTTAATAAGACCCATCCATCCGTTACATCTTTGTGTAAAATTAAAACAGGCTTGATGGCACCCGAAAGGTAAGAGAAGTACTATCTGACATTGAGCTTTGCAGTATAATTTTACTGAAACAAAAACAAAACCATTAGCAAAAATTATATTACACATTTATGTTTCTCACCCAGGAACGTACTAAAGATTAAATAGACTTTCATGACTTAAGTTCAAATTCATACTACAGAACACAATTAAATATTGTACATTTTTGTACATGTTAAATTATACAGAGGACTGATTTCACAAGGGCAAATCCACTTATAATTGAAGGTGTATTAAGTTCCAATTGACAAAAGTGATTATTTTACATTTAGTCTATTGTGAATTCTGAATACCAATCTTCATTTCAGAATTGAAGTATTAATAGCCACTGTGAATGGGTAAAATATCAATGGGAAGAATAGATGTATGGCTTAAGAATTCTGATCTGTCTGTCCTTCCTAAATAATCTCTCTTGTTTGTGAAGAATGTAGACCTTGTTTCTGGCAAAGTCCGCACATGCTCTGTCACAGCACCTTCCCAGAAAATGTCAGGATTCCTTCTTATCCCACCGAAGGTGACATTTGGCATTCTTAAGGAGGGCTGCACTTATTCAACCACAGTGGCTTTGAAGAATGTTGGAATGGACTTCTGCAGGTTTGTATATATTACTAGCAAGTTTTATATTGGCCAAAGGATAACACATACAAATATTTAGCTTTTTGGCTATTTGGGGATATGCCATGGAGTTGTTTGCAGAAAACTGAGATTCTTTTCTATATGAACGATGTCAGAGTGGTAAATTGTTCCAAGAGGAAGAACAAAGATAATTTCTCTCTTTTGACTACAGGAATGTAATATACGAGAATAGCACCAACCCATGGACTTGAATTTCATTATTAATAATAATAATAATATTCAGAACAGAAGCATTTGTAGTAGCCATGTTCTTCTATGAGTCATGCATAGAGTTTGTATAACACAGATGACACTTTCTAGGGCAAAACATTGCAGTGGTAAATCTGTTGCGTTAAAGTATTTGTCCAAAAGGTGAAATGCCTACCTAATCTCCCTTCCGTCCTCATTGTAGTGTTAGCATTTAGTGACTTTGAGTTGAACTGGCAAGGATGCACCAACTTCTAATGTCCAAGGTTTTGTTAGAATAACATGGAGTGAAGGTAAAAAACACTATAACAATTGAAACTACATTCTGCAATTGCATGAGACAGAATTTCATTTCTGATGGGTCCTTTTGCAGCAGAATTATCTTTTGAATTTAGAATAAAGGCGATATAGTACTGCCCAATATTATTTTCCATGGCATTTATAAAGAACAAGATAGTTATGATGGTCAAAGACCATTTAGTTTCAACTACATGGCTTATGTACCCACATGGACATACCCGCTGAATGTTCCAATACCCTTACCTTTAGTTTGCCTTTTGAATCCAATGCAGAAAGAAATGTAGTGGATTTCAAACACATTTTTTTTTTGTTTATAAAAGTTCATAAAGTTGCATCTGTGCTAAGAGTTCAGAGTGAAATCTTCGTTTTGGGAAGAAATTATCATGCTAGCATTGGTGATATTTTACCAGTTGTCACATGGGAGTTTTTCATCATCAGAATCTTATTATTCAGGAGAATCTAGTTTGGGCTTTGGATGAGGCCACCAGCAGGAGTATGAAGGAGCAATTGTTTGAGATACTTCCATTCTGTGCTCTTTAGACAGCTGTTTTTGCTTAAATAAAGCAGGCATTTTGTTTCTTACTGGCCCTTTCCTCCAGAAATTCAAATTACACAACAATATCATTCCTAGGTTTGATGATATGAACAGTATGTTTAATACTGTGCCCCACATGTCCCTTAAATCAGAATTACGGCCATCAAGACTGAAGATACAGTTTAAAAAAATCTCTTTCTGGTGAGATCTAAATTACCATTGGGCTGATTCTTAATAGCCCATCTGAGAAGCTTTCTCAGATGATCTGTCCATTTTCTGGATCCAGGTTTTCTGCACAGTTACATAAAAATCTTCCCATTAATCTAGCTGGCATAAGAAGTCCTCAATTGATCCCCTGGCCAAGATGCTTGTCTTTTTACCAGTTTGCCTTTTCCCTTATAAACAATAGAGAGTATAGAGAACAGCTGGAGGTTGTTAAAATTTACATAGATTATCTCCTGGTTTCATTTTGATCCTTTAGATACATATTCTGTTTGAGACAACTTTTATCTGTCATCAGACTGAAGAGATTAGGAGAGAGGCTGCATCTATTTTATGATGGATATAGGTTGCAGTGGGAACAAATTTCCAACCAAAAACTTAGTTTTAGATGGCTTCAAATGAGGCCAGTAAAATGATCTTTCAAATACTAATTACAAGGAAGCAATATGCTATTCTTTCACTAAAAATATCTAAGCCACATTATATAATGTCTTTCTTCAGACTGAAAAATATATTTTAGATAAAGATGGTAACTAAGAAACTAAGTGGTTATTTTGGGGGCTTCTTAAGTTATGAATTTAAACTTTGCCTCCATGACTTATTTTTGACACAGATTGAAAATATCTTAATAATTATGGAAGCCAACATTTGTGTGGACCCATCTTCTTCCATGCTGTGCTTCTTATTTCTCTAGTTCAGCACAACACAAAAAAAATTAACATTTCTATTACTTGGCAGGTTTCGGGTGAAACAACCACCACATTCTACAGGATTGAAAGTGAACTACACCCCAGGGCCTGTAAGTCCTAGGGTGTTGAATTAATTTGAATTGGTTTTTCTTCTGCAGGCAGAGCACTGTTCTTAAATATGGCCTATGGGCCTTTCCTCACAACTGAGTTCAAGTGCTATCCATCCATCTTGAACTGGCAGAATATTACGAGCTTCTTAGCTGATATCCATCTAGTGTCTCTTTCCTCTGAATTGTCACTGAATAATGCTGGTCCTGACTAGTGATTAGTAGAAATCAGTAAACTGAGCAATTGGACAAGTCCTCTAGCATTAGTGCCTTTTGTCTTCTGCACATCTCCAACTCCAGTAAAAAATGGAAGTGCAACCTTTGGAGAAGGCCAGAAGATTTTTCTCCTAACTAGTAGTTTAATAAGATTTCTCCATGGAATAAACTACAGATAGAAAAAATTTAGAGGAATATAATATAATTTAATGATCAGTACTAAAGATTTTCCTGGACTAATGGCCAATTACAAGGGTGCTCTGCAGTAGTTAAGGATTTAAAAGAGACCAAGCACCATCTGTCTAACCTATTGTACTAGCAACAAATTAATAAATAGGCATAGAATGGATTACCTTCTTTGTGGGATTGATTTGACACTCCAGGATTATTGAGATGGCCCTTCTTTTCAAGTAGCAATAAAATATAAGTTTTGAAATTCTGTGTTAGACAGGTGAAGCAGAATACCAGAAGTGCTGCCTTTTTCTCTGCAGTAGTGAAGAGCAGTGATCACATTTTTTGAGCTTAGGTTTTGTTTTTTAAACTCTTCAAACAATTATGCACACAAATGTGTATAACATTCAGAAGAACCATCTCTTGGTTTAGTCAACAAATTGCCCCACGAATGAGTGCTACTCTAGTGAATATATGCCCCAGCAGCCTCTACATGGGTGTTGGGACAAATGGGCTGATTGCTGTATCTTAACAGAATGATGTAGTAATCTCCTTTTTGGATATTTCTTAATACCTGTCTCCTGTATGTAGTTTGTATAGGCTTTTAATAAACTTCATCTTCCTTCTAATGAACACATTTTAGAAGCTTTTTTTAAAAAATGGACTTGTTCCTTTTCCTAAATATGGAAATCCTTTAAATCAGTGGTTCTTAACCTTTTTGAAAGAATCGCCTCCTTGAGCCATTGAGGAAGTTATCATTGCCCCCCTCCCCCAACATAACCTCTCAATCACAACACAGGGAAATAATTCTTCAATTTATGCAAACACATTTTTTGTTTTCTTTAAAATTGTCATCAGGACACATCGATGCAAATAATTTATTTCCAGTCTTTTTCCCATATCTCAACTGTGTGAAAAATTCTAATGCCATCCATCACTTCACACCCAAACTTCGTGATACATGTATTTCATTATTATGTTATTTATTCAAGACACTTAAATGCAATGACCACTGAAAACAAAATTCAATTGCAAGAAAATGAAATGTTCAAAAAAAACCCAGTAATATTTAATGATTTAATTACAAGTGAATTTTAAGACACAAGAAGAAATATAAAAAGGACATAAGAACAAACTGCAATGCAGGAACTAAGAATTTCAAGATGAAAACTAAATTAAGATTCGAGGAAAATATATATTCATGCACACTGTAAAAAGGGTTAAAAAGACACAAAGAAAACGTTTACAGAAGGAAAGCAACAAAAATCAGTTTAATGCCTAAACTGAATAAATATATATATATATATATCTACGCAAAAAGTTTACGCAAAGAGCACAACAACAAAAATTGAAACCATGGACTTCTGGTTGGGCTTCTTCGGCGACGGACCAAAATCGCAATCGTCTGCAGTTTTGATCTGTGCTCACCGCTGGAGCGCCCCGAACCGCCTGGATTCGGGGCGGAAGCCATCCCATAGAGGTGGTGAAGGGGAAGCTGTCAGTGGGGTTGAGGGGAGCCGCATCTCTCCTCGGCTGGCCATTACTCCCTTTCCCAAAGGTGGTTGCAGCGGTGGTCAGAAATGGCCACCTCAAAGAAGAACCCGACCGGACAAGATTGTGCAGGAGGAAATTTAAAGGAGAAAGTTTGACCGGGTTGAATGAAGAACATCTATTTAAGGTACCTGGAACCTGAATTTTAAAGACTAATACTATTCCTCAAAAAGATTTTAAGCTGTGAAAGAGAAAGGGAAAGGAAACGGAATTGGCTTTTTTTCCTCTAACATCAACAGTTTTAACTGACTTGGAACATTAAGAAGAAGAGATTCGAGTAAGAAATTGATACTAATCCACTTTGACATTAATAGGCTATTTCTAGCTGAAAATAAAGTGTCAAAGGGATAAAGAATTTTGGGTAATTTAAAAACTTTCTTAACAAAAAGAAAGCAGTGGAGGGAAAAAGGAAAAAAGAGGGTGGAATCTGGAAAATGGAGACCACCACCTGGAACTTAAAAAAATTGATAGTGGAATTTTAGCAAGGCTTGCAAAAGATACATTGTAGCTGAAATTTTGTTACAAGATAACAAAGTCCCTGGAAACAGGAAATGAGAAAAGAAGCAAGAAACAGTTTTGGATTATTGGATTATTCCTGGAATTTTGGATGGAGGATCCTAATGAAATAAAATAAAATCAATTGGGTGTTGTTTAAATTTTTTTAAAATGGCATCACTCCTTGAAGAGTTAAAAATGAGACTTAAAGAACAAAAAGAAGCACAAGACGGAAGAGGATCTTTTGGCTTCGTATTTCAATATTTAGAAATGGAGGTCTTGTACTATGAAAAACAAGAAACGCTGGCAGAACAAGAAGGGCGGGACAATGAAGAAGCCATCTTTAATGATCAAGCAATTTTAAGCGGGATAAAAAAGGGAAAGTGGGGAAAGGGAGTTAAAAACTTAAGCACTGAAGCAACAACCAAAAAAAAATTAATTTGAAAAGTAATCATAATATCAGGAAGAAGCAGAAGGGAGGATCACAGAAGGGAGAATCAGATAGAAAAGGGAATAAAAAGGGGAGGGAGAAGAAGAGAGGGAAGAGGAAAAGGAAAAGAAGCTACAAAAGACAGAAGCAAGATATAGAGGTACAGTAAAAATGTACAAGAATTAAAGGTATATACCTATTTAAAAGACACAGAGGCAATGGTTAAAATTTAACTTGAGTCTGCAAGGGTGCATGGGATAGCGTTGTTATATTAGAAATAGAAAAGGGTTAGAAAATATGTTAGATGATTAAAGTGACAGAAAAAACTTCTATTGATGTGTAGTGGAATATTTATTTGTAAAGTTTAAAGGATTTTAAAATGATTTAAAAAGAACATTTAAAAAAACTGAAAAGAAACATGGAAGATTTTTATCAGTTGACAAGATGAACTTGAATAAGAATAATAACTTTATTGACTATTGTTAATAACTATTTGGTTTTTTTATTTAAAGACAGTAATAAGTAAACTATGAAGTATAGATGATTAAAGTGAAAGACCACTGATATTACTAGGTAATATTTGTTAAAAGAAATAGAAATGTAAAAGATTGTTATTAATATTAATGGCAGAGCTGTATTTGAATAGAATAATATTCCATTTACTATTGTTATACATATATACACAGATACATATATACAGTACTTTTTTCTTTTAAGAATTTAGTGTGTATTTTAAGGGAATGTACCAAGCAGAATTCGATTGAAAGTAGGTATGTGTTATAAAACAGAGGTTAGAAAATGAATGTTATAACTGTAAAGGTGTAACTTAAATTTTTAAATAAGATTTGAAAAAAGATACAAAGGTGTTACACTCCAGTCTAGTAATTACAGGGGAAAATTTGTTTTATGAGAAAAGATAATATGCAATTATAAACAGGACAGACGAAAGTATAAAAACATTGATTAGAAAGATTTTAAAAATTAGAAAAAGATATGTAATTGAATTAAGAAAGGAATGAGATAATTTAAAATAAGGCTATAAGAAGTAAAGAAAGGGAAAAGCTATTGAAAAAATTGCAAAAATAGTTATAAGATATGGATTAGAATGTATAAGATAAATATGTATTGAGTATGTCTGTATGGAGAAGTGATAACCTGGGGCCACGCTGTTCTCAAAAAAAGATATTTTATTTGCATTTGTATGTTTTGTGAAAACTTAAATAAAACTTTTATTTAAAAAAAAATTGAAACCATAGAACCGAGAAACTAAAATATAATATCGAACTGGAGTGCACGCTAAAAAAGTACAATATAAAAAGACACACAAAATGTTTTACAGAGCACAACAAGAATTCAAAAACGAAGCCGAAAACTCAAACTGGAACGTGAAATCCAATGCAAGCAAATACAATGATAAGAGCTGAGACAATTATTAACAAAGAAAATGTATGTATGTAACAAAGAAAAAGCAAAAAAAGAACATCAATGGCTGCCTTGTGCTTGATGAGATGATACCAATTTCTTGATGTCTGGAACCATTTTTGTTAACCTCATTCTTAAATTGCGCTCTCAGTGATCTTCAACATGTTCCTTGACTTAGAAAGGATCTGTTGGACAGCACTGAATCCCCTCTCCATTAAGTAAGTGGAAGGAAAGGCTAAAAGAAGCAACTTAACTTCCTCCCACAATATTGGGTAAGTGTTCCTCATTTTCACCCAAAAATCTTCGTGGCCGTAACTCTGAAAATGTGATTGGGCTTCACAGTCGTATTTCAGATCTTTCAGTTGCTCCTTCAGTTTGGGATGAGGTTGTGCAAAGGCTGCTGTGAAAGGATTTAGCACCCAAGTGGGCACTGAATCTGATTTCCATATCTTCTTTTAGTTGCTTCAAGTGGCAGCAAAAAATGTCCAAATCTTCTGCTTGGAGTTGATGTTCATTACGAAGGCTTGGGAACTGATACAGCTCCTGGCGACTCATATTGCTTGCAAGGAGGTCTAATTTGGAAATAAATGAGCAGAGTATTCCTTTGGCCTTAAGAAAATTGATTTTATCTCCTTGCAGCTTTACGTTCACTTCATTCAGCTTGTCAAAAACATCAGCGAGATAAGCTACATCCAGACGTCGAAGTTTAAGAGAACTGCTTAAACTTGGATCAATGGATTCAAGAAATTCGACAACTCTCAAAAAGTTTGTGGAATCGCCGCAGACACTTTCCTTTTGAAAGCCACCTTACTTCGGTGTGCAAAAGGAGACTTTCAAACTCATCATTTTCTTCACAAAGCTTGTGAAAAAGTCGGTTGTTCAAGGCATTTGACTTAATTTTATTCATAGCGTTAATGACGTAATGTATAGACTCGTGCAAATGGCCACTCAAATTTTTTGAGACAAGGTGCTGTCTATGAATGATGCAATGGACAGTCATAACTCCAGGTAAAACTGATTTTAGATGAGCTTGAAATCTGCGATATCATCCAACCATGGATGCAGCTCCATCAGTTGCACATGCCATGATGTTTGTCAAAGGGACGTTTTTCTCATTAAAAAACTCTTCAACCTTTTTAAATATCGAAGAACCTTTTGTGTTGGTGGCTAAATTTCGAGCAAATAACAGTTCTTCCCTGATCTCTTCATTTCTGTTGATGAAATGGACATAAGCCAATAACAAGGCTTCATTTTCAGGAATCGTTGACTCATCAATCTGCATCACGAATTCTGTACTTTTCAAGATGTCAATAAGCCTTTCTTCCACATCAGCAGCCATTTCATCAATTCTTTTTGATAGTGTCATTGCTGAAAGGAATCGATTGCGTGACAGTGCTTGCACTGGGCCCCTACATGGTGGCAACAATCTGTTTCACTGCTAGTAAAATCAGCATTTCTCCGATAGTGTGAGGTTTGCCACATTTTGCTATCAACAAAGATACTTCATAGGAACAAATGAGCCTCTTGTCGACATTGAGTGACGATTTTCCAAATACCTTCTCAACAGTGCTGCGACCCTCAAACTTGGCCTTTAAGGATTGGAAAAACGATATGGGTTTGTCAGCTTTATCCAAATAAATTCTTACCAAATGGTCTTTCAGTTGGGAAGGCTTCATCGCTTCATTTGAAAATGTTTTCTCACAAAAAAGAAAAAACAGGAGCTGTACGTTGGAAGGAGATGGAATGAATCCCAATTTTAGGTATTCCATTGAATATTGGTGACACTTCCTCTTCTCGGCCATGTTGAGAGGTCTTCAAAATGAAAGGCACTAACTGCAAATTAAATTTTCGACTGCACAGGAGCACTATAAAACACATGGATGTCGATAAACTTAGTTTCAACAATTACATTGACATCACAGGAGACAGTCACTCAGCATGCAATGTTTCAAAAGAAGCGCTCACTCCTCCATCACTGCCCATTCTGGCCAATGGCGCGCCACTGTATGGGTAGAGTGATAGAGGCTGCTGCGCAATGCGCATGAAGATGAGAGATCCGTATTCACATATGTACGGCATTCTGTACTGAAGCTAGTTGGAGGAACATTTTAAAATACAGTTCAATCCACTAATAGCAAGTCATCTGATGTTTTTGTACGACAGATATACAGTTCACTGTACGAAAAGTCTCAAAAAGTGTTCCCAAAACTTCTCGCTCCATTGCCCCCATATCGCCCCTGTTCCATTCCTTCACCCCCGCATCACCCCTTTTCGTTCTATTGCCCCCCTGAAAAACAAAATCGCCCTCTGGGGGGCAATATCGCCCAGGTTAAGAACCACTGCTTTAAACTACCTTTAACATGCTGCTTATCTACAATTCTTTAGTTTTCGTTGTGTTCAAATGATATATCATCAGTTTCAGGGATTATACAGTATAGTAACAGGAAGGAAATTCTACATTGAACATTTGAAGAGTAAATTGCCATAAAAATGGTTTGGGACTATTCACACCAAGAAAATTACATGGGATTTAGCTTTCTTTCACTCTGTGCTCCAAACAGGTCATTTGTTATCACAGTTTCAAGTGAAGAGTTTATAGTAGAAATGTTATGGTGAAAATTCAAGTCACAAATGAAATGAAGCCTTACCAGCAAGTTTATTTAGGGTGATGGTTAAGAATAATTTAAAGGAAGCAAGATAGTGGAGAGTGGGAGGCAAGAATCAATTTTGTTCATGGTGAATTATATATGATTTGTCTTTTCTAGGTGGCTGCTGGACTGCAAACTGTACTGGAAATAGAGATTTTTGCCATGGCTATTGGAGTGGAAGGAGATGAGGGCTTGGACAAACTTTCCCATCAGATTGAAATTCAAACCGAAACCGAAATACTATTTCTTCCTGTGGAAGCAAATATCTTTCAGTGTTTCTTTTCTTTTGTTCTACATTGAGTTTATATAGGATAAACTAATAGTCTTTACTCCACTGACAAGTGGCAATCTTACCTTTCTTTAAATCACTTATTTACTTATTTAGTATCCCACACTTATTTTTATTTATTTTTAGTGCTATCTTTCAAAATAAAACCTTTCCCCGGCAATACCCCTCATAAACATTATGCATGTTTATTTGGAAGTTGTTATAGGAGCAGTCATGCCTACTTTCTATTGTTCACTTCAGCTGCTGGCATATTATCAAAAAGGTGTTTACGTACAATTACATTGCTCCTATTTCTAAGAACCAGAATATCACTTCAATCTATTTTATAACAAAGGCTTTATTTGGAGTTTTTCAGTTTTCTATTGTTGTTAATTTTTCCTATATTAAGGAAAATTGCATCTCCCAGGAGATACTGAAAGCACAAACGCACATTACATGTTTGTACAACTGAGAATGTGGCATTTCATTATCAGCTGTAGCACTGTCAAACACAAGCTGCTATAGTAACATAAAAGAAACTATAAACAGTTTACTTGGTGTGGTCTATGACCCTGTGCTACTCTATCACATGGACAAAAATGTAAGCTAGCTGACCCAGGGACATCATTACTACTTTCTCTGCTAAACTGTGTAAGAAAGAAGTCTCATGTCTCATTTCATTTCATGTCTCTGGAGTCTCATGTCTCACTGTATTTTCTCAATGCTTTTGTGTTGCCCAAATGAAAGTAGAATTTAGTGGATCAGACAGCCTCTTTTTAAAAGAATGTCTTTATGCTTTATTATGCTTTTATAACACTCAAAGCTCGGAAAAGGGTTTAGCAAAACAATGTATCTCCTTAACTTGCTTTTTCACCAGTCTTAACAGACAATGTCTATGATGAGAGACCATCAAACTATCCCAAGGGAAGGCAAGCCTCCAGTGTCCAGTTGATTCCAGCAAATCCAGCCTCTCAGTTTAGAGTAATACTTCCTCACAAGCTTCCTCATTAATGTAAGCAATTGTATTTCTGTATGGAAAGTCTGGGTTTCACCCTATCAAAATGAGACCTTATGTGTGGCAATTAAACCACTATTGGGAGGAAGTAGTAAGGAGCTTGGGATGGTGGGGAAGGGCTAGTGGGTGTAGGTGGAGGGTAACCAAGAGACCGTTTGGGCTTAAGAGTCATGAATGGCATTGATAGGGACAGATCCTAAATGAGAGAATTACAACACCAAAATATTCAAACAGTGAAAGATAACAAAATTTAAAATGTGCATAAAACCTATTGGGACACTGTATGCTACACATGCTTTTTAAATAGGTGGCTTGCAGAATTCTAGGTGGACACATTTCAATGTACTGCTGGGGTAGGTGATATGCCTCTTGCACTCAGGAAAAAAGAAACAGTGAGAAAAGGATTTGGCAAATTGAGATTCCTTTCCCGATTCTTGTCTGGCCAACTGCTTTCTGCCGAACAGTCACCTCTGCATCCTTGAGTCAAGAAATATATTTGTCTAGTGACCAGAAAATGCAAATAAAAACTACATAAATTCATACGTTCAAATCATATGCAAGGTTTTTTGCAAAGAAAACTTAAAATAATTTGGAATGATTGGATAAGCAGTAGTCTGCTTTCAGCATTTTTTGAGGAAAGTGAGATCTACCTGTTGGAGGATTTCATTTCTTTTAGACAGACTTTTTTTTTTCTGTCACCAGTTTTCAGAGGAGGGCAGAGACCACAAGTGGACTCAGGCCATCTGCTTCATTAAGTAAGAATTCCATATTTAAGAAAATGTCAAAAGCAAAAATCCATTTCCATTATTACTTTAACTTACTTTAAATGCACAAGGCAAATAAATGATTGTATCTACCTGCTGAATTTAGCAGACGTACGCATTTTGACAGTCAAGTTAGTTGTACTAGAAAGTTACATCAGAAAAGTTGCTTAGAAATTTGTCCATATGCTTATATAATTTTTTGTTTGTTTTGCAGAGCAGACCAGATTTTTTCCATTATGACAGTCCTACAGTGGTAACATTCTTAATAAGCAAAGAATGTTAAATCAATGTTTTCAAAGGTTAATGAAATGGTTTTTAAACTAATATTTACACATTGTATATAAATTGGTATTGTAAACAATTGTGGGCATATCTTAATATGAACATGCAACAATAAATAAGAAAAATTCTGCATTACAGTAAATCTTGTGGTTTGGATTTATGAAAATTTAAAGGGAACGTAAACAAATTGCTATTCACCTTGCTGAAGGTGAAAAAGCACAAATAACTTGTGCAACATCTCTAATATTTTGAGAATATCACTTGCATTCATCACAAACAGCTAATTTTGATACCGGGATAGAATTAATAACCTATCAATACTTATTTTGAAATTCTGCCCATGTGCCTTCCCTAGAAAAGTAAGAAGATTTAGAGCAACTTGCTGAATTTTCTGGTGCTAGTGTTCAAGGTTAAATGGGGAAACCAGATTCCTTATTAGGCTAGATTAGATTTCTACCTCATTACACATCTGGAGAGCTAATTTTTAACTTTAATATGTCATCTGGAAGACTTTTGTTGAGATTTCAAGGCTTACAACAGAGCTTGTACCATAGAGGAACAAAATGATTTATGGAATTGCAAATGGTAACTAATATGCAATTGAACTCAATACTCAAAACATATAATCCTAACAATCTCAGTCTTGTAGTCCATGAGAAAAAAACATATTGTTTCATTTAAATGAGTAAAACATTTGACCCCATTTCCACTCCAAAACTAAGTTCAGAAAATAACGAGTCGAATACAAACTGCTATAATTAAAATGAAAAATTCATTAAATAGCAAAAATAAGACTGAAAAGCAAGTACAAATGAAACCTCAAACTGCAAAGAAAGGTCTATTCTCCCAAATGCTATATTATGTGAAGCATGTCATTCGTAGCCAGATCAAATCTGAACAATTGTTGCTTTTTCTTTTCTTTTCTTCAGAGGATGGGGAGAACAATGTTGTTGTAAAACAATTCATCCATCCAGCAAGAGAGCAGAGAGCTCTATCTGCATGATTTGTCATTATGACGAGGGGGATAAGAGTCAGTTGTGGGATCCTGGGATAGGAGGTAGCTTTTAAAGAAGAGCAAAAGCATCAGGTCAGAAAATGTTGTCGCAGTCAAAAGCAGGGGACACATGAAAGAGATAGTCCTGATCTACAACCCATCTCAAAACCCGTGGATAAAAACTCAGCCTGATTTTTGTCTGGTTCTCTCATCCTCTCCCAAATCCTTGAGAGTCACTCCCTCTTCAGGAGGTGAAAGCATGCATCACATTCTTGGGCAGCAATAATTCCTTCAGCAAACCACTTCATAGCATTGCAAGAATCATCTTCTGTTTCTTCTTTCTCTTCCTCTTTTTCTCCTCAAATCGGTCAGTAGCATCAGCAAAAAAAGTCACTTCATCCCTGGCTTCAATTTCTCTTTTTAAGAACTGGAGACCAGCCATATTAAATCCCAGAACATCCTAAAGGTAGAACATAAATACAAATGAATAGTTTAAGAAGTTTAAGAAAAGACCAGGAAAACCATTAAAGTATCATCTACTTAGTTCCATATCCACTTGCTCTTATTTCAACACTCAATTATCTAGTAATCCTGACACCCACTTTAAAACTGTAAGACAATGGCAACGTTATCCTATTATTTCAGATGGGATTCAAAACTGGAGGGAAAAAAATCATAGCAGCTAAGTATTAGCTTATCAGCAAATTTTCCTCTTTGTTTCAGATACCAACAAGCTTTAATCCTTACCCTCTCACTATTTGACAAAACTACGGGAACTTTTGTCATCCCATTCCATCCATATTCCTAGCCCTAAGGAAAGAGACATGAACTGGGACTGAAAGGATGCTCCTAACTCTTAATGCAGATGATATCCAGTGAGATATTCACTTGCTGCCTCTTCCATGACCCTGGATAAGGAACTGCAGAGCTTAGGAGATCAGACTAGAATTGTAAACCAGGTTGTTTCTAAATTCTAAACAATCGATTCTTAAATATGCAGAAATATTGTGCAACTGCACACTTACTTTCACTTGACTGACTCTGGAAAGGGTAGTTTTTTTCAGGTTCTCCATCACTTGAACAAGAAGCTGATTGCTTGTAATCTGCCCAAAGTGTATCCTAGGAGGAGGAACAAACACAGGAAAATATTTTTTTTAGATTATCAAGATATTGTTTCTGGATTCCTGACTTATCCAGGAGGAACTTTGTCTAAACTTTGGAAAAAAGACAGGTTCCCATGGTATCAAGATGAAATCCCAGGGCAGGAAGGGAGAATGAGGAAACTTCATGTAGCATGTAGCCTATCTTCATGTAGCATGGAAAGAAAAAACACCCTGAAATTGTAGAAGAGTAGCAAAGGGGAAGAATCTTTTTGTAAGTTCCAACCACTAGCAAAAACTGGCCATGAAACTAAAACGATAGGAGTAAAAGAGAGGGGAGGTATTCAGATAGATAGATAATAGAAAGTTAGATAATTATAATAAGCATAATAGCAAGTCTTTGACTCCTCAGATAGCTTACTGAGTGAGAAGAAAGAGGCAGGGAAAAGAAAGCCCGTCACTTTTTCCCTCATTCCTCACTTTGCTTCAAGCCCCTGACATCATAGTGTGACTTTTGACAAAAAAAATAATAATCCTGCACTGTTACAGGTCCTCCAAGCTTGAATTTTGTAATAAGATACACTTGCAACTTCCAGTTTATCCTGCAGAGATAATTTTCTCCCTATTCTGAACTCTTTACCCTAATTGTTGACTGATTTCCAGATATATACAAGATGCTATTTGTTGTTTTAAAGCCCTGTAACATCTAGAGAAAGCCAACCTCAAACGAGATTTATACTAATTGAGATAAAATAAGGAGGCCTGTTTTTAGTGGCAGCTGGTTCACCTGCTTACTACTTGGGATCAATCTATCTTGCTGATGGGGTCTCATATGTAGAGCACTCTTGATAGAGATGCCAAGAAGGGCTTAGAAACAGACCTTTTTCATTCAGCCTTAATAACATGGAGTTGCATTTTGAAAAAATTATCATTTTTATGTATAGTCATTTAATCTTATTGTGGGGTACATTTTGTTGTGCTTGATTTTTGCACACTACCCAGAAATCGAACAAGCAAGTGAGCAAGCAAACACATAAGTCTCGATTATACTGCTTGTCAACAATATTAAAGCAATTCACAAAGTAAACAGCATTTTTAATTTTTCATTGAATATGCATGTTGATCAAGGTTGCCTTACAAGAACAATTGTTCGATATTGACAGACTATTGACAGTTTTGCCACCTTTGACAATTACAAGATATCAAAGAATGTGAAGTAATGGTCTATAGCGCAAGATAAAGGGATTGGGGATACTGATATCCAGCTTAAGTGAAATGTTCGTTGACTAGAGATTGATTTTACTGATGTATGTTTTTAAATTAACAAAAATGATGAAACAGCAAACCAGCAACTTTCACCTGTGTATTTATGTTCTAGTGACTAAACCAGAACTGCTAAGCTGTGCACAAAAATTGAGCTATTGATTTTTTTTTTTGTTAAATTCAAATTTGCTTTCTAAGCATGCCAAACTTTGATTAGGTTCCCCAAATTAATCTAAGCTAACCCTAACCTAAAGAAAATAGTAATAGTATACCTGATTAAAAAGAAAAAAAAATCCTTCAATTTACCTAAGCAGAAACAGGAGAGCTCGGCAGAGCAACTCTACTTCTAGACCCAATTCAAGGTATTGATTGAAGAGCATTAGAAGGTCAGGTACATAGGAGAAAGGCAAAACCAAAAGGGATTCTTCCAATTCACTATGAGAGTGGGAAAGAAAAAGGGTCATCATTTCCATATCAAGCACCAACAACATTAAAAAAAAACCCAACAGTCTGGCAATAATATTTTTCTCTTATCAAGGGCAGAAAAGCAGATGCTCAAGGCAAAGGGAAGGCATACTTTAAACAGTTCCTGGCACTGTTACTGCCTTCTTTCCAAGAAATAGAATTAGCTAATCAATAAAATAGGGATCATGCTGAATCCATGGTTTCAAACAACAGCTCTGGTTCTACCTTTGATTCTCAGTCTTGCTCCAGCTTGGTCTCCCTGCTCTCCTTACTTAATTCCAGCTGGATAATAGTTAGAAGCAAATGTCTGAAGTTTTTTTTCTGAAACACTAGCCTCTCAAGTGAGCTCCGTACAGCAAAAGTTTGAGAAACTCTATCCTGTGTGAAATCTGGCTTAATTTTATTTCACAGCAGAGGTAGTCAACATATATGTGAGCTGCAGAATCTATCAGCCTTAGCCATTATGGAAAAATATGACAGGAATTGCAGTCCAATAACATATGGAGGACAAGTTGCCAGCCCGATTTCTAGGGCAATTTCTACCATTAGAACCACTGATACTCACAGCCATACTTCCATAAAAGACAAGATGGCAATTTGCATAGAAGTACTTGAATGAACTGGCTCTCTAGAAGTAAATCAGCTGCAATTTTATGGTTCATTTAACCCTCAGAAATATTATTTAGCTCCTCATAGTGAGCGAGATTGGAGGAGAATTGCAAAAAGAAAGTTTCTGTCTACATGCTTCCAGTGATATGACTGCTGATTACTCTGATCATTAGAGCTAAGGACAATGTCTGAGGGGCAGTAAAACTGAATATTCTGAATCTAATTAAGACATAGAAGATACATTGTATCATGGGATTCCAAGAATATTATCATATTTGAAATGCTACACATTCAGTAGCGCTCAATACTTTATTAGGTTGTCTTAATGCAGCTTGACAGAACTACAGATTATGAAAATAGAACATGGGATTCATACAAAGTAGATTCAACTTGCTGAGATCATTCTAACTTTTACCTCAGCAGCTCCCATTAGACAAGCTATTAAGAAATTCAAGATTTTGTTGGTAAGTTTCTATGAACACACCTTGATTTCACCTTTTTGAAAATATCCAATACATATGCAGAAGGCTGCAAGGAAAAACAAGAATAATTTCACCATAAGCTACAGTAAATAATTCAAATTCTTAACTTTCACCAACCAATTTTAGGATGTATACTATTTTTCTCTGTATCTCACTACACTAACAACTTACTCACTACACAAACAACTATCACAGAGAAGTGACCATCTCACTTCATATTCTCTTTCATTTATTTCAGCAAATCAAGTATTGACCCTTAATAATAATGTATAGATAGTACTCCACTGTGTTGAAATTGCATTATATTTACCAATTGTGTTCGAGCTTATTAATTAGGTACATATTTGTAGCAATGTCTGTTTAATTACTCCTTTGGTTACTTCAAAGGAACAATTACTGTAAACGTAACTGTTACCAATATGTACAAATTTGATAAAAATTAAAAAACATTGTAAAGAAATCAAAAACAAAAAATTACACAACTCATTTTGGAAATTAATTTTGTTTTGGCTTTATTGCCTATTCTCCCAAGAACTACAAAAGGTGGATGTAATTATCAATAATGCTATTTTATTATTAGCTGCCAGATTTACTATAGCGAAACAAAATGTAAATGTGAGAAAAGGCAAAGTTCTTGAAAATTCCTTTAGTTAAGTAAGATTTATTGTATCTGATTTTCATTCTTCCTTGTAGTAAGTTACTAAGTTATAAGAACAAGGCAGTTTTTAAGAGACAGATCTATTAAGAGGTTTTTCAGGTAGAAATATGAACACAAAAAAAACTAATCTCCTCAAGATTGCAAATATACCAATTTTTAAAATGTTTACCTGTGAAATCTATCTCACACATGCAAAAAAGAGTAACAGAATAACAGAATTGGAAGGGACCTTGGAAGTCTTCTAGTCCAACCCCCTGATCAAGCAGTAAACCCTATACCATTCCAGACAAATGGTTGTCTAATCTCTTCTTAAAAACCTCCAGTGTTGGAGCATTCACAACTTCTGGAGGTAAGTCATTTATTTCACTGATTAAATTGTTCTGTTGGGAAATTTTTCCTTAGTTCTAGATTAATGAAAAATAAAATGATTAAAGAGAAAGAGTTTTTAAAAATAAAATAAAATAGTTGAATTCAGCAGAAAGATTGATAATTCAACTAATTCTGCTTCTGTACAAAAAAAGAGAGAATATAACTTGCACCAAGGTTATTCCTGCTCATGGAAATTTTAAGTTACCAAAACATGAAATTATAGGAACACTAAGTATGAAAAGAATAAAAAAAGAAACACACAAACATGATTTCCAATCCATTATAAACTCTACCCAGACCTTTACATGAGATATATACTTCTATTTATGATCTATTTTTATGCCAAGAAAGTTCCTTAAAATGACTAAAAGCAGACTTACTGAAATATTGCCATATGCCTGGAGAATTGGATTTACAGGAAGAGGAACCTGGAGAAATAAACTGAGTTATAATAACCAACTTATATGAAAATTCAAAAGTAATTTGCTAACGTATCTTGTTTTGAAAAATTAAATGCATCATTTCACTACCTGAAAAAAAGAAACAGCTCTTTCTAGTTATAAAACATGTCTCAAATCCACTCAGTTTCATAAAATATTAATTTACTGTATATACTCGAGTATAAGCCGAGTTTTTCAGCACATTTTTTGTGCTGAAAAAAAACCCCTCGGCTTATACTTGAGTCAGATTCCCTCTGAAAAAAAAAATGGTGTGGAGCTCCGGAGCTGGGCAGCTGCTTCCCTGCTTCCGTGTTTCCTTTGCAACTTGTAAGCATGGGGGTAATCGGAAGCAGAAAAGTTCTTGCATGAGGATATATTGTTTTTTCTTTATTTAACTGTTTTTAGGGGGGGGGGGAAATCCCATCGTCATGTGAGAATGCTCAGACACGAAATCTATCCCCTGAAAATAAGTGTGTGTGTGGGGGGGATTTTAACAGAGGGAAGACATAGGGAGAAGGCAAAGCGACGGAAGATCCTTCAGCCCTAGCTGCTTTCAGTCCGCTCGGGAGGAGGAGGGGAGGAGGTGGTAGTGGCAGCGGCTCGCGTTGTTTTCTGCGATCACAGAAAACAACGCGAGCCGAGGTGGCTTCGCTTCCTCAGCCCTAGCTGCTTTCAGTCTGCTCGGGAGGAGGAGGGGGAGGAGGTGGTAGTGGCAGGCTCGCGTTGTTTTCTGCGATCACAGAAAACAACGCGAGCCGAGGTGCTTCTTCGTTTCCTCAGCCCTAGCTGCTTTCAGTCTGCTCGGGAGGAGGAGGGGGAGGAGGGGGCCTCCTCTCCCGAGCGGACTGAAAGCAGCTAGGGCTGAAGGATCTTCCGTCGCTTTGCCTTCTCCCTATGTCTTCCCTCTGTTAAAATCCCCCCACACACACACTTATTTTCAGGCGGATAGATTTCGTGTCTGAGCATTCTCACATGACGTTGGATTTCCCCCACCCCCAAAAAACAGTTAAATAAAGAAAAAACTATATCCTCATGCAAGAACTTTTCTGCTTCCGATTACCCCCATGCTTACAAGTTGCAAAGGAAACACAGAAGCAGGGAAGCGGCTGCCCAGCTCCGGAGCTCCACACCATTTTTTTTTTTTCAGGGGGAATCTCACTTGAGTATAAGCCGAGGGGGTTTTTTTCAGCACAAAAATGTGCTGAAAAACTCGGCTTATATTCGAGTCAATAAGTTTTCCCGGTTTTTTGAGGCAAAATTAGGTGCCTCGGCTTATATTCGGGTTGACTTATACTCGAGTATATACGGTAATCTACCCTAACCAACTATACACATAACCAAACAGCAAGGATCCTTGACAGGATCATGGTTCTCCAAATAACTCATTTTATGTATGCACATTCAAATCTAAGCTGTTACAACTGAAGCAAATCATAGATACAGATATAGGGAGATAACATGCAGTGAATCAAATGTAAAGAGAACATGAAGCACTGGCGTCAATACTTTGTTACAGATACACTACTTAGTAAACAGTAGCAATATCTTAAGAGAGAAACAAACACTGATGAGGTAATTTCCACAAACAGTGAATTATATTACATTTACTGACAATCAAATTATCAGCCCCCATTTCCAAAATTAAGCCTTGCAATGAGAGCCTTGCAAAGCTCACTGATGATGAATATTTCTTCCTGTCTGAAGCAAAGAAGATATCCAAGAAGACCATGTTTGTTTCAAGTGAGCTTTTAGTTTTTAGCCAACTTCCCCTAGGGATAGGACAGTCTTCTATGTCCTGTCATAAGAATTGGAAGGGGCCATTCAGATGTCGAGTCCAACACTCAAAAGTAAAGCTTCCCTGACAGATGGCTGTGCAGCTTCCTCCTCGACAACAAGTGAAAGGTGGCCAACTACATCTTTGGGTAATTGCTTGTAGTATGACCACGTTCTTGCCCTTTGGAAATTTTTCATAATACTTGTTTGGAATCTGCCTTCCTGTAACTTAAAAGCCCATTATTCTCTCTGGAGAGAAAGAAAATAGATATTGCTCCTGTTTTATATAAGATCTTTTCAAATGTTTGAAGTGTACCATAAAACACGGGGTGTTTTTTTCACCACTCTTAGGAGGGAGAGAGGGATCCCAGGGGGAGCCTGGAAGGTGAGCTGATGTGATATCTGTCCTCCCACTTTCTTGGGTTTTATCTGTTTATTTATCATTGTTTTTAGACTGTAATGGAGTTTTCAACTCTTGTCTTCTATGCCACCCAGTTAGATGTTTGTGAAACAGGCAGCTATATAAATATGCTAAATAAATAAATAAGGTCTCTTCTAAGCTTCCTTTCTACTTGAACATGGATTAAAACTGAAGGGAAAAATCTAATTGAACTTAATAATAGCAAATTTTGTTTGGGAATTTTCCTGCATTCCTAGGCAGAAGTTGGGTTTAACTTTTTATTTGGATGGTTCTGTTACATCAAACGGGAAGGACCTTTCACTATATGCACTTGTTTAGTGTACTTTTATCCACTTTAGAACATGGATCTCAAAGATACCAAGATCAGTACAAATGTTAAGTTATGCCTCTTTTCAGCTCCGTAAGTATTCACTCTGATAATTTTCTCACACTACACTGAAGAAAACACAACTTGTTGCTTCTTCACCTCTTTTCCAGCAGCTTTGCAGATGGCCTTGTGCTCTTCCAGTTTCGCAGTCTCCTCCCTGTAAAGTTCAATGGCTTCCATGATTCGTTCAGCCTAGAGGGGGAAAAAGAAAACACTCCAAAATACATGGTAGTAATTAAATAGAAAAGTCTATCAGAGCAAATAATTGCAATCTAGAGTCATTACAATAGCAATGATAGAAAATATCAAATGCACTTTATGTTTTAGGGAAGGGACTGCCCATATGCCATACTGTAGTAGTTTCAAATCCTGCTGTCACACAAATATCCTGAAGTTGTGCCTAAGGAAACATTAGTATTTCTCCCCTGATTGTTCAACTGCTAGAAAAATGAGATGATGTAGAAGTTAACCTTTTCGATAATGATTCTTACTCACGCATAAGTCTGCCTCCCACTGAAACCACACATAGGCAAATAGAATGGATAGTCTAATTCAATGCATTAGAAAGTTTGTGCTTTATTTGGACATCTTACTGATCAGTGATTGATGTAGAGGATTTTTTTAAAGGCGAGATATGAATATTTTGCAAATATTATTCTTTTTTAAAAAAGAAAAAACTTCTCTTTTAGTAGAAAATTCTAGGAAAAAAAAACTTACAGCCTTGACAGTTTCAATGGTCTTCTTCCCGGCTAATCCAGCCTCACCGTGAATCTCCCCAGGAACCTGGGAAGAAACAAAAAACATTTAAAAATTAAGATCTGTAAAAGAAGGTACATCTCTTGAAATCTAAATATATCTACTAAAATTTTAGGTCCATTTTGAACATCTACAATTCTGAATTTGAAATTTTTATCTTTTGTATATATAAATAAGCTCTGTGATAACCCAGGGCAAACACTTTCTGATTTTTTAGTGGACCGCAAAACTTAGGATAAATGAAATGGTATAAAAAGCATAAGGCTGACAGGGATGGCAGTATGACTGTTGCTTTCCAGATGAATTTGAAGTGATCACTGCTTTGTTTATGAAAGCACAGTCTTCGTTTTGTCTTCTGTTTGTGTGTCCATATGTTCTCTTACAGTCTTTTTAAAAAGTGTAAATATTAGCATGCAATATACAGAATTGAGACAATGTTGTTAAAATTCCAAGGCAAAATCAAGAAACAAATGAGATAATTCCTCATTAACTTAAGAAAGTGTAATGTGCTATGCTGTGACCAAAAGAGTAATTACGTTGATACAGCAATGGGAATCTTGGATTAGAAAAAAGAAACAGGAAAGTGTGAATTGGAAGTTTGTTTGAAAGCTTATGAAGGACCTTTGTATGCTTAATTCTGTGGACTGTAATAAAGCTAGATCAAACTGAATATACAAAGCTGCTAGAATCAAGTGTAAGCTTTTTAGCAGATATTCTTTTTTTGTGGGATCTGAAACTATTTTACAAAAAAGCCCTACTAAGCATATAATTATAACGTCCAACAAAATTACAGAAAATATACACATAAACTGAAAAACTAGCATTCAGATTTCACCCATCTCCTTCTTCCCTTTCACTCATCTCCTCCCACTTATGACTGTATGACTGTAACCTTGTTGCTTGTATCCTAACGATTTTTATTGACTGTTTCCTAGAATGATTTGATTACTTATTGTACCCTATGACTATCATTAAGTGTTGTGCCTTATGATTCTCAGCTCTTGATGAATGTATCTTTTCTTTTATGTACACTGAGAGCATTTGCACCAAAACAAATTCCTTGTGTGTCCAGTCACACTTGGCCAATAAAAGAATTCTATTCTAGTCTATTCTATATTCTATTCTATTATTTATTTCTGCAAGTTTCTCAGAAATTTTTAACTCTGACCTAAAATTCAGTTCAAATATGAAGGATAAAGACAGTCCAGGAAATACTAGTCAACCAGTTGGCAACAGCAACCAAACATCCCATTGTTTCAGTCTCCATGGCTACATCAGCTCCATCTTGAGCTCCCCCAGAATGGCAGCTTGAAAAAACAATCCAAACAGATGTTGCTTACCACTGGCTGATCTTCCTTAGCGATACTATCTTCATATTCTATTTCTCTTTGCTGTGAAAGAAAAGTATCTTGTTATGTCAGGATATCCAAGTATATTAAAATGGAAAACAATTCTTCCTGATCCAGAATATCTATAGAAGTCTATTTTTTCCCATACCTACCTTGTTCCAACCAGATTTAAAATCTTTATTCTATCAATTTTTTCCAAACAGTTCAAGAATGTTTGTTTCTTTTCTCCCCAATTTTATTATGCTCATAACAGCCTACCAAGAAAAGTAAACATTTAAGGGAGACCCACATGAGTACTACAGCAATAAAATAACATCTTAATTTAAAGTAACTTAGCAGTGGGGTCTTTGGTGCTCTCTGAGCTTGGTAGTTTTCTTGCAAATGTTTCAGAAGTTTCAGTCTGATCATGTTGCCGAATCTGAAACAGTTCAGAGAGCACCAAAGACCTACAGTTCAATCCTAAACTATAAATATTCTCTTCTAACTTGATAGTGTTATAAGATGCCACAAATGAAAGAGATGTTGCATGTTTTATTATACAGGGCTGAGGCCTCTTTCCCATCTGCAGATCATTGCTGGTCCTCAAGATTGCTCTGAAGGTAAAGTAGATCACCTGAGGAAAGTTTTGAGGAGGAGAAAAAAAGGCAGCAGGGCGGGGAAAGGGAGGTATTCAATTTTACTAATTGAAATAGAATTTATTCCCTGAAACTTGGAAAGCTGAGTTATCCCATGTTATGAAATAATAAATGTTTGGAAGAAGCTCAGATTAAATCTTCTGAATAAACCAAGCTTATTTTACTTTTAAAATAAACATATATAAGAGCCTTGGTGGCGCAGTGGTTAGAATGCAGTAGTGCAGGGTACTTCTGCTGACTGCTGGCTGCCTGTAATTTGGCAGTTTGAATTTAACCAGGCTCAAGGTTGATTCAGCTTTCCATCCTTCCAAGGTTGGTAAAAGGACCCAGATTATTGGGGGCAATATGACTCTGTAAACTGCTTAGAGGGAGCTGTAAGGCACTGTGAAGTGGTATATAAGTCCAAGTGCTATTGCTATATGCTTTGTCTCATTGACATTTATATGAAGAAATGTCAGTCCTTGTATCAGAGAACAAGAAAACTGGAGTTTACCTTTAAATATTTTTGAGTGATCAGCCAAAATAAAAATGTACAATTTCTATTAAACCAATAGCTTGCTTGACAGAACAGCCTGTTAACAGTGTGAAGCCTCAGCATTGAGCTAACAGATAGGTTTGCAAGAAGGAGACCCACCAATGAACTCGTTAATAATGCAAGTACATATGAATGTATACATTAGAAGAGCTGGGATCGGAATTCCTCTAAACAGATTCAAAAGAGAAGTTCTGGTTACTTCTTACCATTTCCTTCTCCTCCTCCAGAATAAGGGGTTCCCTTGTCCTTTCCCAGAGGCGCAATGATTTATCATGAGAGCAGGAGACAAGGTAATCTCCATTGGGACTGATGGCCAGGGACCACACTTCCTGATGATGTCCCTATCAATTAGACAGGTGGTTAGTCATAGGGAAGGGAAGAAACCATTTTGTTATTTATCAATTTATAGGCTACCCAACTTGGAGAAACTATAATTTTAAAAGAACAATATTATAAAAAGTAACAAATTCATAAGTAGCCTGAACATAAAGACGTACAAATCCATCCAACAGGGGCTTCACCTACCAACCCCTGGTTGAACAACCAGATCTTCAATAGCTTCTTGAACATCATCAGGATGGGAGCAAGGGGCAGGTGCTGTGACAGATGAGGCATACTTCCTGGGTCACACTAGATGACATTGCAGTTCTCAGGTAGCAAAGCCCTCATGAAATGTTTTATCATGAAATGTTTTATGGGTGAGGTAATAATTGATGCCTTGATTTACACTTGGAAATCTAGTGTTAGCCAGCACACATGGAATAGCGAGGCCACAATGAAGCATTTTCATCACTGCTCATACCATATGCTGGACTAGTTATAAATTCCAGATGGTCCTCATGCAAATATGCACACACACAGCAAATTTGAGGAGAAGTCTATTCCTAGAGATCTTTTATTTTACCTCTAAAGTCTGGATATGCTCAAATTTATCGGCATCCCACTGTTTAATCTTGTGGTCCTTTCCTGCTGTAAAGAAGAGGTGGGTCTTTGGAACAAACTGAAGATACATTACACTAAAGAATGAAAGAAAAAATAATTAACTATGAGAAGATATGGAAGTTCATTACCATTTCCAAATTCCCCTTCATATATTCACATCATGGAAAGTATTTTAAAAAGGGAAGAAGATAGTTAAGATCTGCATGGTGATAAAGATTTATGAATTCAGTGTATGTTGGCTACATTGATATATTTTATCCTATAATTTTTTTAATTGAAGTTGGTGTTATGGGGGGAATTTATTGAGTCCTGTTCTTAAAATTTACCATATAAACCAAGATAATTTAATCAGAATACAGTGGCAAGATATAAAATAACACTCAAATCTAGAATAGAATAGAATAGAACAGAACAGAATAGAATTCTTTATTGGCCAAGTGTGATTGGACACACAAGGAATTTGTCTTGGTGCAAATGCTCTCAGTGTACATAAAAGAAAAGATACATTCATCAAGAGTCTAATTACCGCAAGCTGAAAAGGCTACATTTTATTCCAAGTTCTTGAAAAAAAAAAGCCCAAAACAAAACTCATGTTTCAAGGAGCTGTTATAAGCTCAAAATACAGCGCACATTTTTGCTGTTAAAATTTCTGAAGAAATCCCTCCACTGCCATAACTGAAAGCCCACAAAATAGTGTGTACAGTGTTTATAACTGAATCTTCTGAAGGAGCTGTAAATCCATCCAGCTTCACAAACAGAACTGCAAATAGTGTGGAAAAGATTGTTTTCAACTGAGGGGGCTTGATGCCAAAAGCTTTTAGTTAAGAAAAAGAAAAAAACAACTATATCTCAGGAGCTCTAATCGGAAAGATTCACTGTTCTGAAAAGGGCAATGCGTGCGCCATATGTAGTTCTACAGAGACTACAATATAATGGATTTCTTTCGGGAGTGTAAAACATTTCACCCTCTTATACAGAGATCTCCCATCTTGCAATTTCCATTGACTTACCTGTCATCATGAGCAAAAAGTGACCTATGACAATCCCCAAAGTCCAAGCCCCAGATTTTCACATTCCGGTCAGCAGAGCCAGTTGCAATTAATGCTCCATCCTTCAGCAGAACAGAGAGAAAAGAACCTTATCTGTTAGATGTTCCTGCAGTTCAATCTAGACTTACATGTATGTGTACCTTTTTCTGCAGCAGAACAGTATCCTGCAGTATTTTCCACAACAGGCAAAGAACTGCCATTAACTGTCATCAGGCAATCAAGACAAGTTTTCTTTTTGGCACCAAGTAATCTTCACTTATTGACTGCTTAGCAATCATTTCAACTTACAATGGACTCCCCCCAGAATTATTTATGGTCTGTCTTTGAAGTTCCAATGGCTGCGCGCATATGTACGTACACACACACACACACACACACACACACACACTTCATTTTGAATGCTTGGCAACCAGTATTTGTTGCAGTTTGCAGTGTTCTGTGGATTTTCAGTGGGTTTTTTTTTGCCTGTTTTCAGCTTTTCTGGCAAAAATACCCAACTCCAATTGGGGATTATGGACTTATTTAACAATCACGTAGTTCACTTAACAACTGCTTCAAAAAATCATAAATTGTAAAATCGGGCACATCATTTGGTGACTCACTTAATGACCACAACTGACAACTGTATTTTCAGGTTCAATTATGGTTCTAAGTCAAGCATTACCTCTACAGACCTTGATAGATATTACTACTAGTAGTACTACCACCACCTACTTAACATTGATAGGCAACGCTATTTCATGACAGACCAAGAATCAATCAAGTTCATTCAAGCTATTAGAGAAACTTTTACATTATTACATCAGCTTCAACATCAACGGGTACATGCGACATAAATAAACTAGTATGGATAAGTAAATACCCAGAGACACTCACACACACACACACACATCCTCCAGCACAAAGCCATGCCAAAAATCTCCAAAGCATGGTATACTTACATAAGAGATATCCATGCACAGCACTGGCAATTTATGGCCATAGAGAGAAAGAAAAAACTGGAAACCAAGAAGACATCTGTTACACATTGTAAAAAGGACGATGTTAGTAAACACCTAGATCTTTCCAGATTTCATTGACATGTTAAGTTCTGCTTTTTGTTTGGGGTTAATCAATGCTCCAACCCAGAGACTCTTGTGGCACTGCAGGATTTAGCCTGCTCTGTTCGGGAAAAGAGGAAGCTGTGTACATCATGCCTGCTTCTTGTGAAAAACTGGCTCTCCAGTTGTAGGGCTCACAGTGAAGTTGGGGGATTACATTTTATATCTGGGGAAGAGGAGAAAAAATTGATGTTTCAAAAGAGGGACTACAGGTTTTATTTCCTTTTTTTCCTCTTATACTAATGAGGAGTGAGGAGCCAAAGCAGTTATCCAATATTTTCAGTAAATCTCCTTAAAACATTTAATCAGATCATTGGCCAAAGATTATTTTAAAACTTCTACATATAAGGCTGACAAAAAAATTATCTAAATTCCCCCCTCAAAAGAGGAATAACACCAGCTAACATCACTGCAGTGCAGTAGCATCCTTAACAGCATCAGAAAATAACCAAATCTGTACTGTTGAGGGTTTTGTCTTTTCTTTCAGCTCAGTTGCCTTAAACTCTGTTATTTACAGCACTGTCAGAAATAGCATCTGTCTCTATTAAGGCATAATTACAGAGAATGCTAATTATGCCCTTTGGGGAAATTATTTTTCAACTGCAGTAACTCTGTTTGTTGCCAGCACACCTGGCTATAAAAACAGGAATTCAGTCAGTCCTTGCTTAATTGCTGTGATCATGGTACCAGACCACTCTGCCTCTGATGCAGTTATCTCTGTCTCTGACCTACCGGCACAGTTGTCATCATGAAATCTGTTGTCCAGACCCCGGTCACTAAACCTTGAAACCCAACATCACCCAACAGATGCTGGCTATGAAAGCCCACGCCCACCACCTCTGCTTAGCTGCATCCATAAATAGTGCAACATCTTTATTTTTTGCCCCACCCTCATTTTTCAAGGATGTTTTGACTTCCTGAACCACGCTCTTCAATTACTCCACAAAGAAACAGACAGGAAAAGGTGGTTTGGTTTTTTACTTAAGGAAGTAACTAAAATCAGAGGTAATTAAAATCAGAAGGAAATAAAACATTGGAAAAAAAAATAACCCACGAAAGAAAGCTACTATAAAGAGAATCATTTCTGGCAAAGTGAAAGAACAAGGAAATAACTAGACTGAAATAGGATCAAAATTTGGCCAATACTTCCTTCTTTCCTTTGGTCACAGGAGAGAATTAAGTCATTGTATAGCTGGCTCCTTCATATAAAAGCAGGAATGTAATTTTTTAATGCCTAAAATGAATCTCCTTTAATTCTTATCCTTTAATTCCTTATCAATTCCCTTAATTTTATATCCAAGCTAAGGGTAGTATAGGTTACCTTGAGAGTATCTGTGTAGAATATTTTTACAGTGCAGTCCAATAAGGCAGCAGCCAGAAACTTTTGATTGGGGCTGTACCGAACACAGAGAACATCTTCATCCAGCTGCAAAATGCGTGTCTGTTTCACAGAGAGCCTAGGATGGGATGAGTACAATATATGGATTTTACTGCAGAGTTAGATTCAGAAATCAAGGGGGAGAAACTGGTTCTTCCCATCGCCTGCATGACGGAACAGGCCTTAACTGCACCAGTGATATCAGTACCCTGCATTGATCTCATCCAGCCCCCTGGGTCAGCTGCAGAAGTGGACTTAATCCCACCTTTTCCAATTTACAAAACTACTTCCCAGAACCGAACAAATAATCTGCACAACAATTTAAAGTTGCTTCTTTCTACTTCCCACTTTTCTGTGCCATAGCTCACTTTCACAATAAAAAGGGGCAGATAAAATACCTCTGCAACAATACCAAAGAATTACTGAATAGGACAGAATAGTGGCAACAAAAGCCCTATTTTCGATAAACATTTTATAATGATTAAATTCATTCCCATTTATATGGAAAAGCTTCTGTAACCCAGTGCGTCTAGTTAAGAAAATAGTTTAGAGGTAAAATGTAGTTCTAACAGAACTTCATAGGAACCAAATGTTCAAGCAGAGGACACTATATTTATCATTTGAAATATTTTTAAAAAATACTGCTTAAATAAAAATGGTCATGTTTTTAACATCTTTAAATTTATCCATCCTACCAATAAAGGGTATTAATTTGATGCAAGAAGTATAAGAGAAATTAATATAAATGATATGCGTAGTATTTATTTCTACAAGACAATAGATAGAGTATCTTAGAAATAGTTTAAAGTGCAAGAGATGTACAACATTATTTCTAGCCAATGTTTTCAAAAAGGACAAGCGCTCTACATCAGGGGTGTCAAACTAGATTTTATTGAGGGCTGCATCAGGTTTATGTTTGACCTCAGGGGTCCCAGGAGGGCTAGAAATGATTTTGTATATCTTGTGGACCAAAGTGGATGTGGGCAGCTCGACATCACTCATGTCAGGGGCACCTGTGGTGGCCCAAGCATTCTGCCAGCAAAAACTGACTCCCAAGCTCCATTTTCGGCTGCAACAGTCTCCTGCAACCCTCTGCAGTGAAAACAGAGCTTGGGATAGCCATGTGTGACCCTCCTGAGCGACGTTTTCACCGGCAGAGGCACCACGGGCTGCTCCTTTGCTGTTTCCAGGGTGGCCCTGCGGACCAGATCTAAGCACCTGGCCTGCAGGCTTTGAGTTTGACACCCCTGCTCTACATCATGCTAGTAAACTATGCATCAACAATACAAGAAGAGTAGACTTCCGGTTTGAGCTTCTTCTGTGACAGACCGAAATCCGCGATCGTGCACGGTTTCGATCCGTGCTCGCAGCCGGAGCACCCCCAGCCGGCTGGATTCGGGGCTAAGCCATCCCGTAGAGGGGAGACCACCAGCAGGGTTAAGGAGAGCTGCATCTGGCCATTACTCCCTTTCCCGAAAGCGGTTGCAGCAGTGTTCAAAGAAGAACTCGACCGGAAAAGAATGTGCAGGAGGAAGATAAGAGGAGAAAGTTTTGGTTGACCGGGTTAAACTGAAAAAGCAACAACGTAAGGTACTCTGGAATTTGAACTATAAAAAATAACATTGCTCCCAAAGAAGACTTTGAAGCAGCGAAGGAGAGAGGGAAGGGAAAGGATTTGCCTTTTTTTTTTCTTCTCTTCCTTATACTGACAGCTAAGAGATTTAAGTAAGAAATTGACAAAAATCCACTTTGACATCAATAGGCATTTAAGCTGAAAATAAAATGTCAAAGGGATAATAAACACTTTTGGATACTCAAAAACCTTTAAAAGCAGGAAAGGAGAGAAAAGGAAAGAATAAAAGGGCGGGATCTGGAAAAATGGAGGAGACTTCCTGGAACTAAAAGGAACGTACAGTGAAACCTTAACAAGATTCCTAAAAGATACATTCTAACTGAAACTTTGTAACAATATAATAGAACCCCAGTGGAAAACAGAAGCAAGAAGAAACAGCCTTGGATTATTTGGATTACTTGATGATTTTTGGATTTTTGGCTATTGGATTTAAATGACTAAAATCAATCGGGTGGTTGTTTAAAAGTGTTTAAAATGACATCACTTTTAGAAGAACTGAAAATGGAACTTAAAAAACAGAAAGAAGATGCACAAGAAGGAAGAGGTTCTTTTGGCTTTGTATTTCAATTTTCAGAAATGGAGATCTGGAACTATGAAAAACAAGAAACACTTGTAGAACAAGAAGGTTGGGACAAAAAAGAAGCCATCTTTAATGATCAAGTAATTTTATGTGGGGAAAAAAAGGAAAGGGGGGAAAGAGCGTGAAAAGTTTAAGATTTGAAAAAAAACAACCAAAAAAAGAATAGTTTGAAAAATAATTACAATATTAGGAAGCCACAGAAGAGAGAATTAGAAGTAGAGAGACAAGGGGGCAAAAAGAGGAGGGAGAAGAAGAGGGGGAAGAAGGAAAGGAAAAGAAGTTATAAAAGACAGAAATAAGATATAAAGAAACAGGGAAAACGTATACGGATTGGAAGTATAAGCCTATTTAGAGATAATGGGTGAAAATTAAATTGAAAAAGGGATTCTGCAAAGGTACATAAGATAGTATTGTTATGTTAGAAATAGAAATAATTTTAGAAAATATGAAATAATGTATGATTAAAATGATGGATAAAATACTTTTGTCAGTCTTCAAGATTTTCTTCCTTTGCTTTTGCATCTTTTGGCTGTCATAAGTAACGGGGGGAGGAGGGGGGACATGGTTATGGGAAGCGAGCTGGAGGTGTTACAAAACAGAACTGTATAAGTCAGGGTGGGAAAGTTCTTGCTTAGGCTTCTATCATATGCTATGCACAGCCGCAACTCTTTATCAAACTATGTCAAGGTCAATGGACAAGAGGCCTCATCACCACCTGGAGATGCCCACATGATGCTATACACAACTTTTAATTGGATGAACTAATTGAACTATTGGTGGTGGGAACGTTGCCATCACTTTGTATATGTGATTTACGTGCTCATTTTCTCCGATTCAGAATTCTTTTGTTGCTACCACTTGACTTCCAGTAAAAGATATCTTTTCTCTAATTAATGGAGTGTAAGTATTTCTTTCTTGGATTTTGAATGGAACACCATCTGACATACTTATTGTAATGCAGTGGAATGTTTGTTAATAAATAAATGAAACAAAGTGAATGAGAATGAAATTAGGAAAGGATGGGAACATTTTAATTATTATTAATGATTTATAAAAATATAAGTGAAGAGAAATATGGGAAAAAAAAGAATTATGAAAAGTTTATAAGTGTTCACAAGGAAGTATAATATTCAATTGAAAACAAATGTTAAAGATATTAAGATTCTAACTAATATTAATGATAGAACTGAATTGGAATGGAATGAGTGTTTTATTTGCTATTTTCACACACACACACACACACACACACACACACACACACACATAATGATAATAGCAAATAAAACACTATACACACACACACACACACACACACACACAATAACATAGTGTGTATTTTAAGAATGTACCAAGCAGAATTCAATTGGAAGTTATGTAGTATATTGAATGTTATAATTTTAAAGGCATAAATTGAAGTTTAAATAAGAGTTGAATGGATAAAATTAAAAGATATAAAGGTGTCGTACTCCAATTAGTAATTACAGGGGAAAATTTGCTTAATGAGAAAAGATAATATGAAATTGAAACAGGACAGACAAAAGTATAAATATAATGATTGGAAAGACATCAAAACTTAGAAAAAGAACTTAGATATGAGATAAAAATAAAGTTGAGAAAACTAAGGGAGGGGGAAAATTATGGAGAAAATGTTAAAATAGTAATAAGATATGGAATAGAACACAAACATGAATATGAAATTGAGTTTGTATCTGCATGAAGAAGTGACAACCAGGGATCATGCTATTCTCAAAAAAATACGTTTTATTTGTATTATGTTTTTGTGAGAACTCAAATAAAATTTATATTTAAAAAAAACCAATATTATAAGAGTAAAATTCAGAGCTTAAATTTTATTTTTAATTCCTAGAAAACACTCTCACCTCTTTTGGATACTGTTCCTGTCTTTCACTAGCTGAAATTCCCAGAACTTGACAGATTTATCTGCACCTCCTGTTATAAAACCGCACTGAAGGAGAAAATAATTTAACTTAAAACTAAGCATGGTCACTTTTGTTATATATAAATGATGACACAGCAGAATACTTAAATATTGCTTTATTCACTTTTCGAGAGCATATTATATGCAGAAAAGCCAATGAGTTGAACTGAAAACACTACCATTTGCAGACAATTGCCAATTCATTTCTGGTTTTTACTGCTGCTTCTCCTAAATCAGGGGTGTCCAACCTTGGCAACTTTAAGACTTGTGGACTTCAACTCCACTTCAAGTCCACAAGTCTTAAAGTTGCCAAGGTTGGACACCCCTGTCCTAAATCATCTATGATGATCTACCATCTTCTTCCCCCTTGACTAATTACACTGAAGATTATTTATAAGAGAAGCAGCATTAAAGGATTTTTAGATCCCAGTCAGTTTGTTTTCCTGGACTGTGAAATCAATTGGTAGCTTATTTCCATAATAATACAGTTTTACAACGAAAGCTAAAAGCATTACCAATCCAAATTCTAAATTGCACTCTGTACCTAAAAATGATTACCCTCCCTTTTGTCTTATCAACTACTACTACTATTTTACACTGTTAATGTGAAAAAAACCCCACTCACTCTGACATTATACCTGAAAAGTAAACGTAACTTATTTTTAAGTAATTACTTTCATTAAACACAAGGTCTGCAAAGCACTGCAGAAAGCAAACAGGAATCAGGCAGCATCAGAAGCATTCCAGGATCTACCAACTGGCATAGAAAAATGGTTTATTCACACAATAGCCCTCCATGGAATGCTGGAAGTTAGTAACAATCTTTACAGTAGGTAAGAGAAGCCAACTATTATGCCCATTCCCATCTCTACAAATCTACTTATTACAAACTATTAGGTCACCTAGAACACAACTCTATTCAGACTATCAAATAAAAAGGAACAAATTTAAACTTGACCAACCTGATTTGAAGAAAGAGACATGGACCACAGAGCCCCCTCGTGAGCATCAACCGTTTCCAATAAACACCCAGAAGCCAAATCAAAGAGCTGCAGCTTTCCAATCTAATAAAAATTATGAATTATCATTTGTACACAGATTTATGCCAGCTATCAATACCAGCATTTTTTTCAAAGATTACATCAGAAGAAAGTGACAATGAAAGGAACCCACAAACAAAAAACATTCCATGGAATCAAAACTGTGTTACTATAACCCCAGCTGGGGATGGAAGAGAATAAAGCAAGGAAGGTTTCTCCATATTCTTTGCTTGTACTTCAAAGTTGGGAGCGTTTTCTGACAAAAGCCTTTTAAAAAATTTAATTATTACGGTTCATTGCACATATGTTTAGACTAGATTTGGCATTGTTCACCACCTATCACATCTTTTCCAAGGACCTGGGATAGGCAGATGTTATTATTTGATGGTGCTAAAGGCATTGTCAGAGGATGTAAGCTGTTCCAAGTAAAGCTACCATTTGCAATTGACTGGTGATTTTGTCAATGCTGATGGTATTCAAGTGGTGCTCCAGATATTTGGGGATTGCAACCAAAGTACCTATTACTATCTTTGTTTTCTTTTGCCACAGTTCTACTTCTATTGCAGGTCTCTGTATATACTGATTTTCTCCAGTTCTTTCCTTCCTATACTGCTGTCTCCAGATCAATACCCCACTATTCAGACTTTTTCATCTTTCTTATCGACAATTATATCTGGTTCTTATGTGGCAACTCCTTGTGTATTAGAATTCTAAAATCCCAGAGCATGTTAGTTTCTACATAATCTATTATTTTGTCTATTTTGTAGTTCTAGCTTGCAGGCAAATGGCATTCCTTGCAGATATTCCAATACATCATTGTTGCTATTTTGTCTTGCCGTTCTTTGTAGTCTATGCAATCTTCTTTAGTAACTAACTTGATGGCCCATTGTTTCTGCAGCTTCCTTGCAGAGGCAGCACTTATTAATGCCATTTGCTTTTTGAGCTGGGAGAATACTTGTGTTTGTTATTAAATTGATATCTCTTCCTCTCTGAGAAGAGAATTAGAAGAGAAAGAATTTGATTAAATATACTTGCCTCCCTCTTGGAACTGTTTAAATTGTTTTATGGCTGCTGGTTGCCTAAGGACTGCTCATTTCAGGCACTAGGTAAAATGCCCTTTTCAAGGAGATGCTGAAGAAAAATGACAACAGAACTACAGAATGCCTAGGATCTGTGTTTGATTGGCAGAAAGCATTAAGAACAAGTTTTGGAAAAGGTGAATCCCATTACCACAAGGAGGAAATCGAAGGAGATTTGACAAGAGATTCTTGCTGTCCCGCAATGAGTTTTCCAAAATACATCCCTCCTGGAAGGCACTAAAGGATCTAAAGGGACTCTACGATAGACTCCTACATGGATAATTTCAGGCTTGTGGAGAATCAGGGCTACCATGGGTGAGTCTACCATTAGAACAGCTGGGATAACCAAATTGGTCAAGTGCTGGGCTCCCTGGTACCCCATCAACACTGCTGTTTGAGAACCAGCAGTTTGCATAGAGCTAGGGATCCTTTGTATTGCTGAACCAGAGGCAGATGGACAAGTGATACCATTGATGGGAGACCTAAGGGCAAGGGTGAAGCATTTGTTTCTAATTATTCAAACATGGATGGACTGGAACTTTTTCCTCCACAATCAAAGCCAGAGTAAACAAGAAAGAATGGAGAGATATAAGATTCAAAGGAAACTACAGGTTTGTTTTTTTAAAGGAGAAGAACTGGAGAGGGCTGTGAATTAGTTTGAAAAGAATAATTAATCAATAGGATGGAGAACAAGACAAGTTTTGCCTGCCGCTATCACAAGCCAAGAACAACTGAGATGTGTTAAAGCAGGGTTCTTCAAACTTGACAGCTTTAAGACTTGTGGACTTCAACTCCCAGAATTCCTCCTCCAGTAATAGGAATTCTGGGAGCTGAAGTTCACAAGTCTTAAACTTGCCAAGTTTGAAGACCCTTGGGTTAAAGCAATGCCTGATCAGGACAACTGTAAACCATACACAAAGGAAACTTGGAAGGAAAAAGACGGGATTTCGGTAAAAGACCTGTCTGTACCAGTAGCAAAACCTCTGCAAAAAATGGTGTAATGGCTCTGTATTGGTGGCTAGATATTCTTTTTTTATTTAAAATATGACATTATTAGCAAGATCTGCTAATGCTTCAGAAAGGATGAGCAATTTACCTTTGTCCCAATGATGACCTGCCTGTCTCCTGGGACGAACAGGGAGCAAAGTGCATAATTACACTCCATGGTCCGGATACACTGCAAGGTAGACCTGTGAAAAAACAACAATAATTCACAAATGGCAGGAAAAAGCTATCCCTGTGGATTACCACAATATTTAACCCCAGATTTCTCTTCAAAAAAACATGTTATAAAAGCTAGCCAAAACAGAGCTATGATATACTACCAGTGTGGTAACTGACTGGCACAATACACAACTGGAAAAACAGTTAAGTATGAGCATTCATGATGTATACTACAATAGTAGTGAACCGATTTGGGGTGTATCATAATTACTTTAGAACGTTAGTACACTCTACTTGCAGATAAACAACTAGGATTAGCAACCACTGAAAATCTTCTGTTCTTTCCAAAAACTGTCAGCAAATACTGACCTACTTCAGCTTTCCTCAGTTTTAGAATTACCTCCAAAATTAAGTAGAATAGGCAAGATAAATTAGATGAATGCTTTGAGAATTTTTTTTTTATCATTCAGGAAGTAGTCCAGTGAATTGACTCTGAGATTGTACTGAGTACAGTAGTTTCAGTTTTCCACAGTGAACAACCAGATGCCTCACAAAGTAGCTAACAATTTTCAAGGGCCCTCCAGGAACTGAATTTGAGAGTCATGAAATCTCAGATTCAGGAGGAACATGCAAATTAGGACTAGCAGCCACTAAAAATCTTATCCCAGAATCTGAACAATCTCATTTAAAGTTGTCCAATCTGACAAGTATAATATCTTGAGCGTAGTTAATAGCCAATTTGACTACACATTGTACAAAGCACTGCAGTGACCCAGAATTTTTACATCAAATGTAGAACAACTCACCATAGGAAAGGTCCAACAGTACAAAGATATCTAACTCCACTGATGAATTCTCTGTAAATCTGATCGTATTTTAAGTACATTATTTGATATATAATCCACCTTCCTGCCTACAATGAGATATTATGCATTTTCCTGGATTCCATATTAAATTCCATATTTCCTGGATTTCAGATTAATGTCTTCATTAAATGAAGACATTTAACAAAATGTCCTTGTAAATATGGGTTTCAACTTACATTTTCCCTCAGCGTTCATAGAGGATTCTTACCTGTTCCATATCTTAATGGATTCCGCAGCAGCAGAGAGAATGGCGATGTTATCAGAGCTAAATGACACCGTTCTAACATCAGTACGGTGACCTCCAATGTTTATCTTCGATGTCTGCACAACTTGGGGAGATTGTTCTGACGACTTCAGGCTGTAGCATTCAATGCTGTTGTTCTGGAGCATTAAGGTGGCTTTCAGTTCTCCTTTTGGATTCAGCATCAAGTCAAAAGATCTGTTTCAATAAAATATCTATTGTTTAAAAAAGCAGTAACTGTCATGTTAAGTGCTAAATGAATTAAGAGTAATACTATGTAAAAGAAGCCAACGAAGATAAATATAAATTTCATTTGCAATCCAGACTTCAATAATACATGAAATGAAAACTAGCAGACATACATGCCAAAATCAAAAGTCATACTGTTAATATCCAATGGATAATGGAGATATTTATTTTTGCTTTAATTATACTAAGGTTTCCACAACTATGTAGATCCTCCAAAACCGAGAACAGCTTTTAAAAACATGGATGTATAAAGCTGTTTAATTTGCCTATTGAAATATTATATGACTGAACAAAGAAACATTTTGAAGTGCGGTACTGGAGACAATATTTGGAAAAATCTTGAGCCAAAGAAGAAATTATTCAACAGTAGTGGAAACACTAATGATGAATAATAACAATGGCTGTGTAGTGAAAACACTACAATGAAGCTCAAGTTAAATATTTTGGAAGTGTAAGAACCATTAAAAAAAACTCTGAACTTGAGAAAAATTGGCCACTAGAAGAGAAGATGGCTGAGCAGTGTGTGTTTGTGTGTGTAAAACTGTGGGTTTTTAATGCTGTATGCCACCTGGAGTTACTGAGAGTTGAAATGTAAAGGATTATTTCATAGAAATATAAGTCTGTTCAATAAATAAAAGTACCCCTAGTTACATGAGCAAAAATACGCACGACTTCAAAAAAGCCATTATTGAAAACAATCACAGGAAAAATGACGTCCATCCTATCATGAAGACAGAGAACAACAACAGAATGTTGGAGTCTTTGTTTCCAACAAAGTTCAGTCTCTATCTATAGCGTTCTCCCAGTCTCTTTTTCCTATGGATAAGCAACATCTCTGCTTTTGGCTTTCTTCATATATTTCCAGCATTTAGCAGCCAAATTAGCATTTAATTACTGGCCCAATCCTTCGTGCATTGTTATTTTTTAGAATGTCTCTGTAAAACTACATCAAGTCCCACTTCACCAGAAGTAGTTTGGCAGAGGAGAAAGATTGTGATTGTGGTTCATTTTGTATTACACAAAAGCTTTCCTTTTCTTGTTCTCTCTTTACTTTAAAAAATATTTAAAGTAAACTTGGTCCTAGGTCTGGGTTTATATTACAAGAGAAGCAGAGACTATCCAACCCCTTGGTAATATTCAGTGACCCATGAATCAATTTGCTGGGCTGTCATGAAAAAGGACAATATTAGAAGCAATCAGTAACTTTTTGTATAAGTTAAGTACACTATAAAAAAGTTGTTAATTAATATTACTGCTTTTTTAGCACTTGCTTTTTAAACAAACAATGAATATATTTATCCTCCTTGGTACTTGAAACCCACTTGATTTTAGCAGAAGCTTTGATGTTAACAAGACGCTGAATCTTTTCCTGTAGACTGCACTCTATACTGATATCAAGTTCTTCCTCTTCCACATTTGACTTTTGTCTAGAACAAAAAACACCACCTCTGTATGAATAAGAAATATTAACATAAGTAGGATGTACTTTGAATCTTAAAGTGTTACCATTTTAATGTGACCATTTGATGGATAATTGTTTTAAAATAATATATAATGTAGCTCTTCTATGTATCAGAAAAATATAAAAATGACAAGTATAGCAAATGTATTGCATTCACTTGGCTTTTTTCCTCGCTTTCCTCATTTTCTTCTCTAATTTCTTCTGAACTTCTTCTTTGCTGAGGATATAGAATATTTCCAGAACAGAGTCTGTTCCCTTGAACAAAGAAAAAACAAAATAAATTAGAAACTTGCTGGCCTAGAAATCTCTTTCCATAGCTATAAGGCCAGAGATCTGGCAGTACTCCCATGTGGTCCAAAAGCTACCCACTCACATGGCAAGCAAGGATTCTCCCCGATCGATCAATAGCAAGACCAACAACGCGATTCCTTCCTTCCCTCATGATGGAACCAGCTTTCTCACACCTTACAGTGTCCTAAAAAATCAATTAAAACAGGACTAAACAATTGTGGTCTGAAAATTTCAAGGAAGTCAATAAATGCATGCAACACAACTACTAAATAGCAATAATTTATTACCATTCAAACAATTGAAAATGACAATATTGCTTTGACAGTTCATCTGTGGCTTTAGACCAACAAATGTGTCCAGTGACTTTACATTTCTCAATGCCCTTCTTGGAAAAAAGCCAGACATACCTGAAGGAAAACAAAGCAGTGAATGGCTCAAAAGAAAAGAAAACCATGGTTATCACCGAAGAAAATTAACAGGAGGTGGACAGCACAGAAAAAAGGGTTAGCTCAGCCAAAATGGCATAATACAAGGAAGATAGGAAAAAAGAACTTGGCTAAGTAACAGAGCTGCCTGAAAAGCTGAACTGGCATTCTTTCCCATCTTTCTTTTGCATCATGAAAAGGAGAGGATATCTGTTCTCTCTAAAGCTTTTTCTCTTTTTCAAACGTTATAATGGCAGGGGAGAGGGATTGATCTCAGGCAGAAATTGCTTGGTTGTATTTGTTTGCAATGGTCAAAGGGGATTGTGCAGGCACTGGGTTTTTTTTCCATGCCAGAGGGCACTCTTTCCAATCTGACAATGGATCTGCTTGTGGTAGCTGATTTCCTTTCTTCCTAGTCATTCTCCTCTATTCCAGTTCACTTTTCATTCAGTGAAGGATCCTATACAATCACAAAGCTGGAGAATACAGGCAGAGACCCAAAGACCAAGATGTGGGCGAGACGTTGGACACTGAATGCACACACATACTCCATTGAGATTCAGCTTCCCAACCCTCCACTAAGAGATGAACAGCACAATGATTTCTTCACCACCAATAACTCACAATACGGCTGAGCGCTATGTGCATCCACTAAGATTGTAAAGGTATCCTGACTACACATTACAAAAAGATACCTCATTTTGGCCCTCATCTTGGGCATCTGCTTTATCATCTTCAGAAGATTCTTCCAAGCTCTGAACATGTCCTTTACTTCTCTTGTTTTCAGGCTCACTGGAGTCTTGGTCCTATGTAGTGTACCAAAAGAATAATAGACTTTGGCTAAAATAAAGCCTTTTCTTTCTGCAGACAAATCATTTCTTTATTTATTAAATACCTCAAGTACATAGCACATTTAGACAAAGTAAAAACAACTGCTTTGTACGTAAAATAACATGTCCATCAAAGCTGTACATTAGAGCCAGGGACTACAAAAGTTAAAAAAGTAGATGACATTCAATGAAAATGGATCTCTATTAAAATACTGCTTACTTTATTTTTAATTAAGAGAACCATGTGATATGAGACAGCTAAAGTATCTCCTGGAAAAATAAATGGCTTCATAATTCAAGGGATTGATCCCTTGCAATCAAAACATACAGTCAAAGAAGCAAGTTCAGTTCCATCTATATACTACTAAAACTTTGTTTGTAACGTCAATTAGCCCAAACAGTATGTCATAGTGCAAAATTTTTTGAATCTAGGACCTCAAATCTGCAAACTTAAAAGAATGCATACAAAATCTGGGACCCATTACTTCTGTGAAAACTGAAATTTCAAGGATCTACACATAGCTACAATGCTGCTTTGATCACGTAATTGTGATTTCTAATGCTCCATGCCAGTTTCCCACAAACGAAGTCAATGGGGAAGCAGGCAGAAAGTCAGAAATCGTTCCCACTGCTTTTTTTGACCACTTGTGGTCATTCTGTTTATGTTTAGATAAGGAAATTTCTCTGAAAGGATGCCCCAACAGGTAACATTACAAAAGGAGTACCTAACCAAGGATAAGTGAATGACTCTTTTTCTCATTGGGCCAACATTAGGCTTCTCTGTGTCCAAAATCACCAGAACTACAGATAGTCCTCGACTTACAAGTTTGTTTAGTGATCATTCAAAGTGACAACGGCAATGAAAAAAGTAATGAAAATGTATGACCGTTTTTCACACTTTATGACCACTGCAGCATCCCCAGTCACACGATCAAAATTCAGACCCTTGGCAACTGACTTGTGTTTATGAGGTTGCAGTGTCTGGGGGTCATGTAATTACCTTTTACACCCTTCTGTCAAGCAAAGTCAGATTTACTTAACAACTGTAGCGATTCACACTGTGGCAAGAAAGGTCATACAATGAGTCAAAATGCATTTAACAAACATTTCACTTAGCAACATAAATTTTGGGCTGCCAATTATGGTTGCACATCGAGGACTACCTACCTGTATAACAAATTGCCCCAAGCATAGAACACAATACCAGTGCAAGGGAATATAATTTCATTCCATTTGCATTTATATTTTGATTTTACATTCAATACTGAAGACATTAAAAATAACGTACAATAGCTTTAATGTGAATAATGATGCAAATCAGGTCAACCAGTAGAAATATCTACTGGTTACTGGTTATTACCTCCTGGGAATGCATGATGTTCCATGCTCTCAGTTCACTGTCAGCAGACCCAGTAATAAGAAGTCTTTCTTCAGAAGCCAAAATGAACCCCCACACCTAAGGAAGAACAAGCCAAAGGCATTTCTTCTTTTAATACTGTAGTTCGTTCTTCAGACAAGACTGAATCTACGTCCCTCATTTTTGTAAGATTAATTTTCTCGTTTTGCTGCCAGAAAACCCAAAAACAAAACTATTTAATGATCCCTTAATATAAGATTTGGGCTTACCATGATATGCAGTTTTACTTTCATCAATGAAAGTTATTTGCATATAAGATACTCTTCTTACCCGTTATAATAGGCAATTCAGAATAACATTCTACAAATTCTCCCTTAGTTTGTAAAGCCCCTTAAAAATGCACATAAAGTGGGGGGGAAATCCCTGTGATAATCTCACTAAACGAGCAGTCAGTAAGTGAGGGCTACCTATATACAGATAGCTCTCAACTTATTACCCATCCCTTAGCAACCAATGTTACAATGGATCTACCACTGGCCTACTGATAACCTAGATTCAAAGTTTTGATGGCTGAGGTTGTTCCATGGTTACGTGACTGAACTTTGGGTGCTCAGCAACAAGGCTACATTTTTGACCATTTGCAGCATCCTGCAGTCATGTGACTGCATTTTATGATAGTTTTGCTGAAAACTGGCACTTTCAGGTTTTGGCAAAACTGTGCCATAGTGAACAATGGGTTCACCTAATGCAGAGGTCTCTAAACATGGCAACTTTAAGACTTGTGAACTTCAACTCCCAGAATTCTCCAGTCCACAAGTCTTAAAGTTGCCAAGATTGGGGATCCCTGACTGGTGTTGGTTCAAAGACTGCTACAAAAAGGTCACGGACTGGTCACATGACCAATCCATTTTACGGGCATCATAACTTACACTTGTCAAACAGGCATCATGACTTACACCTTTACTTTGAAAAGGCATTTTTTTTTCTTTGTACTACTCTCACCTGCAAATCTGCATTCTACTTACTTCAGAGCGGTGTCCAACCAACGTTTTAAAACAGTGTTGAGAATCCAGGTCCCACCATTTTACTACAGTATCTTTTCCGCTGCAAGAAAATGTTGCCTCATAAATGGTACTAAAAATATTACTACCATTACAACATTACATCAGAAAGTTACCCTATTCTGTAGCACATATAACATATACACAGTACAGAATAAATTAAAACCCACAGATTTTTAAATTCTCCAGACAATGCATTATTTCAAGTGACAAAGCTAAAAAAATTAGTCAGAATTAGCTTACCCACAAAATTTATATGAAGCCAATTTTTATTCCAACACTAAGAGTCTTTTTGAATGTGTAGACTGTTGTTTACAAATACCCTTAATTTTCCAAAAGGGAGCACCTATGCATATTTCATGTAGGGTAAATTACAGGTTAATAATCTTCTCAATAGAATAAGAGAGAAAAAATTAAAGTTTCCTTCAATTTATTCAGGGATTTGGTGAATTAATGCAAGAACATCTTATTTGAAGCATTAACACTAAGCCAACTGTCTACGATGCAAATAATACAACTCACCCAATAAATAACAATTAATTTTCAGGATTAAATTTTTCCTTAATTTCTAACAAGTTTTTTGAACTTAAGTAAAATTGCAGTACTTAGTATGTGATTTGGAGCGGGGAGATAGTTATATGTACATGTAGAAAACAATTACCTAGAAATCAATATATTTTTTGCTTTCAAGAACAATAACTGTGTAATTGCATCCTTGTGGCCTTTCAACCGGTATAAACCACTCTCGTTGATCACATCCCAAATTATGATATCTGTGTCCTGGAGGGAAAAAAAAAACAAATTAAATGGCTCAACATCTTATTTTCCTGGCAATGAATCTCACCCCTTTACCCAAGTGTCAAATATATTTCCTGTTTCCATATGATCTCAAAAATATAAAATTTGAAATGTTATTTCTGATTTTTTAAAAGATCAAAACAGCAAAAGGCAATGTGTTCAATATTTTTGTTGTTTACGTCTTTCACAACATGTCCTGCCTATCCTTCAGAAATGTCTTCTTAAACTACTTGATAATAAAACGAAAAGGAAATCTGACAACAAAATCTCTTTCATAAGACTTAAGGGCAGTGGTTTCCCAATTCTCAGCAGCCTGAGCCAAGATTAAGAGATGTGTTTATACAGAGTCTGGACCATTACAAGTTTTCTAAACCTGGTATAGAGCCTTAAAAGTTTCTATCTTCATTTCTTTCTGCCACTCAGGTTATTTATAGGAGTCTCAGTATACTGATGTTTCTTCATGCAGCTTCGCATAGTAATTAAGGGCACCAGGCTAGAATGAGTTCTAGGTTGCCTTAGGTATGAAGTCACTCCGGTGATTTTAAGCTAGTCAATCTCTTTCAGCTCCAAAAAGTAGTGGCAAACCACATCTAAAAAGCTTGTCAAGAAAACTGCCAAAACCTGTCCAGGAAGACACCAGGAGCCAAGATTGACTTGAAAACCCAAAACAAAACTAAAAAGGATCTGAAGGTGACAGACAAAAAACAAACAAACCCTAGTTAAATCAAAGCCAATCAAGTGACTGCATACTGCAATGTAGATAAACCTACATGATTTCAGAAGAATTTGTGAACTGATTTATTTAGGCAGTGGAAATCTAATTATAAGACTGGAAGTCATGTAAGTAGTTACAAATTCATACTGTATTTGGATTTCATTGCATGGTACCAAAATTTATGAAAGCTTGGTCTTCCTTTGGGGTAAAAAAATCAGATCTCAAAAATTGAAAGAATGTTTGCAATTCTAAAAATGTCCTGCACACTTCCAATGAGCTACTCTGAAAGGAATGCTTCCTCAATAAATAGGTATAGTATTTTCATTTTTCTTATGCCTAGTTACCATATATATAACATTCATTTTCACTGTCTGCATTTTTCCCTATACCTTGATGCAGATGCAGATTTTTCACCTTGCTATCCTCTCCAAACCCAAGCATATTTGTTTAATTTTAGTATTAGTGGATAAGCAAGCAAAGACATTCAGCTTCCCTTGTCTTTCTCTCTATTTCCTCTAGGAAGGTAATCTAGATTCATGCATTCCAAAATGATCAGAATAAAACAGAAATAGATAGGTGACAAGCACAAAAAGTCAATAAACACCTTGGCATGTGTTGACGTGCTATTACTCTCAATATAAATACTAAATATTTGGAAAACTAATAGGTACAGTGAAGTAGAACCCCATTCAAGGAACTTTAATCTCTATGTTAATATGGGGAAAAAAACGTTCATTAGCCTCCATATTCTACTGGGGATCAACCCAAAACAGTTGATCAGTGATAGAAACAAATATCATATATTCCATTCTTCTATTATACCCACCTGTTTTTGCCATCCCCCTTATTTCTCTCTTTTCCTAAAGCCCTAAAAATAGGGATCTAAAATCTATCTCTCACAAATTCATTCCATATATCTCCAATTACTTTGCACTGAACCTCAATCATAAATTTCATTTACATCTATTAAAAATCAGCAACTCAAAAAAAAAAAGAAAATTCTCACCTTTGATCCAGATGCCAAACATCCTCCCAGCTCATCAAATTTCAAGACAGTAACAGCAGCTTTATGGCCATTGAATGTGACAATTTTTTCAGCACTTAAGAGGTTGAACAAACAGATTGAACCATCCTCATATCCAACAACCAAATGCAAACCATCTGGAGATGGGCAGAGGGCAGTAACTTCCTGTTTGGGGCCCTGAAAAATGAGAATCTGCAAAGCAAAATAGGAGAACTTTACACTTTGGAATAGTAAAAGATTCAGAAGAAAGCAGCAATCAGTATATGGTTGCTCTGAGGAAATAAGTTATTTTATATATTTCTATTGTCTCCCATCATTCATTATAACCAAGACATTTAAAAAAAATATACAGTAAGGATGAATATGACATAGAGCAATTGCCCTATTATTTCAATGCTGAAACTTTGGATCCTTTTAATAGGAAAAAAGGGACAATTGCAACATTTTGAATTTTAAAAAATGAACATATACAATTGATCAGAATTCTACTTTTTTTATTATCCCTCTTATTTTGTTCCATCTTTTCCCATTAACATGGAGTCTCAGTTTCTCTCTCTCTCTAATAAAAGGATAGTTTTTTCCTAAATATTTTATAGTTATGCAAACCTTGAAGTTCCCTTAAGTTAATAATATTCTTCTCTTATAAACAGACTGTTTTCATTAGACTAAAGCTGCATACTTGGAGAACTACGCATACAAATAGCAGAAGTAATTGCTAACAATGATTACAACTGACTATTCCACTTATTTAACTTTTAGCAAAAAAAATGTGGAATGGTGACTTTTTAAAATAATGCATATTATTTATGATTAAGGTGCTGGCTTAGAAAAAAGATTGTGAGGCCTCCCTTAAGCACAAAAGCCACCTGGGTAATTTTGGGCCAATCACTCTCTTTTAGCCAACTTGCCTCATGGGGTTGTTGCTGCAAGGAAAACAGGAGGGGTGTGTGTGTGTGTGTGTGTGTGTGTGTGTATAAACAACAACAAAACAACAAAATAATAATAAACATTATAGTCCTCATTTAGCAATCACAATTGGGACTGACTACTTGGTTAAGTGAAGCAGTCCTTAAGTGAAACTATGACTGTATCTATAATATACCTATACCTTATTTCAGCTTTTGGGGGGGGGTGTTCTATGAATGTTGTAAATGTGAGGATGGTTATTTCTTCATCACTATCACAGTTCCCAAATTAAGTAATTATTTTAAAAAGGGCTACATACAATGTTTTTCTGTGACTCCCTCAAACATCAATATGATCATGGCAGTAATTTTAAATTAATCTTCATTAACACCCAAGCACCTTCGTTTAATCTTTTAAAATTTAAACAAAAAAAAAACATCAAAGAGGAAATCGCACTATAATGCTACATAAGGAGCATGGCTTTGTGCTTACCTTTTCTCCTTTCCTTGTATCCCAGAGAAAAACATGTTCACAAGCTGGCACTGCAACGTAGCGACCTTTCTCACCACGCAGGGTCACATAGGCAATGTTGCCTTTCTGGCTGGCAATTACTCCAAAGAGAGCGGCGTCCGCGTACCGCAAATATTGCTTGGTGAGGCCCATGGGGAGGCTTCAGATTTTTTTTTTTTTCTGCAAAGTCCAAGTGAGGCTACTAGTTGAACATTACTTCTGAAGCAATGCTAGGCATTAAAAAAAAATATTTTCCTTTTTAGCCAGCCATTATTACTCTTCTACTTCTAAAACCCAACACAGAAACACCGCAATTTCTGGTATTTTACAGACTACACTTCTGCAGAACCCTTTTCGGGTCTGCAGTTGTTGGATTTTTATCAGGAAGGACCTAATTGCAGGCTCGACTCAGCCACTGAGATTGGCTGGGCAGCCCGGCTCAGTTTCTCCGCCGGTCAACTCCGAAGACAAAATGTGTAGCAGTGCAGGAGGAGGAGCGGTATCACTGTATAAGCAACGGGAGGAAAGGGACTCCCGATCGCGCCAGAAAAATTAAATGTACTGCGACCAGGTCCCAGCTTGTCTCCTGTTTCCTCCGTTTAAGTCTGTTCCCGCAGCGAACATCAGTCATCCAAACAGCCGGACTATCCCCGCACTAACTATTGCACGTGTAGCGGGGCTGGAAGACTAACCTACCATTCCCAGCATGCTTAGGCAGAGGAACCGGAAGAGGTGGGACGAGGATAAACAGAACATGGAGCTATGGAAAATTTGGAGAGACTCATCTCATTACGGGATTGCTTTCTCAAGTTTTGTAGCTCGCTTAAAGCAGTATGAACAACTGTGTTCACTTCCAATTTTAAGCGCAGCAAGTGTAAACGTCTCGTCAAACAAGGGTGTTGCGTACAAAACGCACTTTGGGATCGTGCTGGGACAGAGTCCCATCTAAGTACCTGCTCAAAAAAATAAAAGGAACACAAAAAAATAAAAGGAACACAAAAATAAGACAAAAATAAGACATCCTAGATCTGAATGAATGAAATATTCTTTGTTCTGTGGAAAGGGGATTTCACGAAGACAGTAGTGTAACAAAAAAACAGGAAAAGCCCAAGGGGAACATCAGGTCAGCCAGAAAACAAACTTACATAGGTAAAGGAATCAAATAAAAAGTATTAAAGAATCCCTATAGACAAAAGCCTAAGTAATTAAGAAAACTAGACAAATAGGAAAAGGAAACAAAAGATAATTTAGAAAACCCTTACAAACACAGGACATACCAAATAAGCAAAACAAACAGACAAAAGACACAAAATATAAATTACAAAAGACACAAAATATAAATTACAAAAGGGACAGACAGGAGATTGCCACAGAACAAATATGAAAAACTATCTTAAAGCTAAAAGAGATTACAGAAAACCAATAATACAATCTGACCACCCCACGGAGTTTGCCCTCCGGTGGAAATAAAGACAAACTCAAACAGGATTTGAAACATTAGGCACAAATACAAACACTCAAACAAAATCAACTTACAAAAGGAGAAAAGGGTATAAAAAAACCAGGGGCTTACCATAAGAAGCTAGCTAGCCCAGGAACGCAGACTTCTGTTCTCCGCCTTCCTGAAAAATAAAAAGATCCAGCTTTCAAGCAGTTGTCTGTATCCTTGCGCCGGAGCTCTCCCAGTGGGAAAATCGAATCCTCGAAAGAAAGGCATTTTGATACCTTTCAACTGTTCATTACATAGTTGAATGTGCTGACAAGAAAATCACACAAAAATTATCAATGGAAATCAAATTTAGCAACCCATGGAGGTCTGGATTTGGAGTTACACTCAAAAGTAAAGTGGAAAAAAACACTACAGGCTGATCCAACTTTGATGTAATGTCCTTAAAACAAGTCAAAATGAGACTCAGTAGTGTGTGTGTGGCCTCCACGTGCCTGTATGACCTCCCTACAACGCCTGGGCATGCTCCTGATGAGGTGGCGGGTGGCCTCCTGAGGATCTCCTCCCACACCTGGACTAAAGCATCCCCCAACTCCTGGACAGTCTGTGGTGCAACCTGGCATTGGTGGATGGAGCAAGACATGATGTCCCAGATGTGCTCAATTGGATTCAGGTCTGGGGAACAGGAGGGCCAGTCCATAGCATCAATGCCTTCGTCTTACAGGAACTGTTGACACACTCCAGCCACGAGGTCTAGCATTGTCGTGCATTAGGAGGAAACCAGGGCCAACAACACCAGCATATGGTCTCACAAGGGGTCTGAGGATCTCATCTCGGTACCTAATGGCAGTCAGGCTACCTCTGGCGAGCACATGGAGGGCTGTGCGGCCCCCTAAAGAAATGCCACCCCACACCATTACTGACCCACTGCCAAACTGGTCATGCTGGAGGATGTTGCAGGCAGAACGTTCTCCATGGTGTCTCCAGACCCTGTCACGTCTGTCATATGTGCTCAGTGTGAACCTGCTTTCATCTGTGAAGAGCACAGGGTGCCAGTGGCGAGTTTGCCAATCTTGGTGTTCTCTGGCAAATGCCAAAGGTCCTGCATGGTGTTGGGCTGTAAGCACAACCCCCACCTGTGGACGTCGGGCTCTCATACCACCCTCATGAAGTCTGTTTCTGACCATTTGAGCAGCCGCATGCACAATTGTGGCCCGCTGGAGATCATTTTGCAGGGCTCTGGCAGTGCTCCTCCTGTCCCTCCTTACACAAAGGAGGAGGTAGCGGTCCTGATGCTGGGTTGTTGCCCTCCTACAGCCTCCTCCACACCTCCTGATGTACTGGCTTGTCTCTTGGTAGCGCCTCCATGCTCTGGACACTATGCTGACAGACACAACAAACCTTCTCGCCACAGCTCACATTGATGTGCCATCCTGGATGAGCTGCACTACCTGAGCCACTTGTGTGGGTTGTAGACTCCGTCTCATGCTACCAGTCGAGTGAAAGCACTGCCAGCATTCAAAAGTGACCAACCATTAGTCAGAAAGCATAGGAACTGAGAAGTGGTCCGTGGTCACCACCTGCAGAACCACTTCTTTATTGGGGATGTCTTGCTAACTGCCTATGCTTTCCACCTTTGTCTATTCCATTTGCACAACAGCATGTGAAATTGATTGTCAATCAGTGTTGCTACCTAAGTGGACAGTTTGATTTCATGGAAGTGTGATTGACTTGGAGTTACATTGTGTTGTTTAAGTGTTCCCTTTATTTTTTTGAGCAATGTGTATATATTCGATTCGATCTAAGTATAGTATATAAAATCATACATTGCAATGTCCTATCTGTCAATGAATACTTCAGCTTCAGCCATAACAACACAAGAGCAAACAATAGATACAAACTCAAGATTAACCGCACCAAACTTGATTGCAGAAAATACGACTTCAGCAACAGAGTGGTCAATGTCTGGAATACTCTACCTGACTCTGTGGTTGCTTCCCCAAACCCCCAAAACTTTAAACCTTAGACTTTCTATTGACCTCACCCCTTTCCTTAGAGGTCTGTAGGGGGCGTGCACCAGCGTGCCTACCATCCCTGTCCTGTTTTTTTTATTTTTCTTATATGTATCCATGTATTCATAACTATGTTTTTACTTATACCCATTACCTTGTAAGCAATTGACAAAAATAAATAAAATAAATAAACAATAAAGCCAAAAATTAAACAGCAGTTTATACGACCCATATCGGTATTTCTCTTTGCTAATTTTAGGAAGGGTGGGCTTCAACTCCTAGAATTCCCCAGCCAGAATGCATGCAAGGGAATTCTGGGAGTTGAAGCCCACCCTTCCTAAAGTTGTCTTGTCTGAGAAATCCTGATCCTATAGGCACTGTTATCTGCAATGAATGGGACACTTTTGCAATAGCCAAGTCTTCAAAGCGATCTCTGCCGTCTAATTCAGGGGTCCCCAAACTTGGCAACTTTAAGACTTGTGGACTTCAACTCCCAGCATAGCTGGCTGGAGAATTCTGGGCGTTGAAGTCCACAAGTCTTAAAGTTGCCAAGTTTGGAGACCTCTGGTTTAACTTTACAGACGCTCCAACTTCTAGTCTTCTTCCCAGTTTACTATAGGGACCAGGGATGTCTCGGCAATTGCTACACCCCACCCCCCCGCCTTGACAACCCCCTCGCAACCCACAAGGTGCGCAGGTAGCAAAGGCACGTGTTTCTCGGCCAAGAAGTTAACCCGCCGCCCATGTGGCACAAAGCATAGCTGGCTGTTCTGGCGTCTTGAGGGCGGGATCTGCCCAGGCCGGGTGGCGATTGGCTCCACCGATGGCAGCAGCCCCTCCCGTTCTCGCTCTTTTCTCGCATCTGCGGCGCAACCCGGGTTTGGGGACTTGGATACGACGGGGCGGAAAGCAAGAAGGCGGCGCTTGGCGGGTTGGGGCGTTCACCGGAAGAGGGACCTGCGAGCCGGACGCGGGGAGTCGGTGGTCGTCGCCTTCCGCGATTCCGCTCGGGTACGGTATGGTTCCGCGCAGCCCCTGGCAGAGGACAAGCCCTGGGCGCCGGGGGTGGTAGCAGCCATGCATCCGTGAGTGCCGCGAGGCACCGCGCCGAGGTAGGTGTCGTCCACGTCCCCGAGGGGGCTGGGAGGCTCGGCCGCCTTGCCTTTGGCGCGCGGAGCCCGGGCGGCGCGTGCCTTCCTGTTCCCCGGGTTCGCCTTTGGCTCGCGGCCTCTCGCCGGCCAATGTGGAAGTGGCGGAGAGGGGGACGGGGAGGGAAGGGCGCGTGATTCTTGACAGTCGTTCGCTGGCGATGGAAGAGAATTATTCTCGCCTCAAGAGAAGAGAGGAACTGAAACTCCTGGGGAAGAAGAGGGGGCTAGGCGCGCTCACCGGGCTACTTTAGTTGCTTCTAGGTGGTTCCTCTGCAGTCCGGGGGGCGGCGGGGGGGGGTGTTTTCTATGCACTCATTTTTGGGGGGTGCATGAGTTTTGCTGTTAGTTAAAAGGCTGGAAGCCTGAATGCTGTCCGGATAAATGTCAAATTTCAGCTAAACTTATCTGGGACGACTTCTTCTGGCGGTATTCCGTTGGAGTTGGGCGGCTAAATAATTTGAATAAGTATAAATATTGATACGCTTATGAATATATTTGTAGATATTGTACTCTCAAATTGCAAATGGAGAGGTGGGTACTCTATCTTATCTTCATTTTTAAGTGCTTTGGTTTTTTTGTATTGTGAACAGTTGCTGGGGTGCATCCACAGTTTCCTTGTACTTGTACAATGACAAAGTTCTTCTAATTCTAATTATATAAATGTAATATAATTATAGTGTTGCTATAGTTTATATATGTGAGTGTTTGTGTGCTATACACACACACACATACACACATATATATGTAATATGTTTCTAGATTATTTAAGATGGATTCTGGGTAAAAATTGAACCCATTAAATGTTTTTAAAAATCCTCATTTTGTGGAGAATTTGAAGGTCATTCCAATCTGTGTGGATGTTGAACCATAACTCTCATGGCTCCAACAAATGTACTTTGTCCTGTTGCCCAAACATGGGATTTGGGGTATAGATATCTATGGATTTTCATACGCAATACTATTGAATCCACTGTCAAAACATGGATCATATACAGCTTTATGAAATGAGCCATATTAGCAGTATAAGACTTGGTGCAGCCACCTGTATTTTTATCATGTGATCCACCTGAAGCCACAAATGATATGGTATATTGCTTCCACCTGCACAAAATTAATCACAACAGTTACAGATCTGAAGAAGTTTTAGTGCCTCTGTTGTGGCACTTAAAATCACCAGATTTTTAGTTGCTGTTCATATTAATGCAAATTGCTCTGTGATTTGCTTAGAAATATAAAAGATCAAATGTATAGCAACTAATTTTGACCATATAGCATTCAGTATTTCCACTATAAGAGTTCAAAAAAATATCACATCTTTAATTATTTCAGGCAGATCTCCAATGAAAATCACGACAATGCATACCTCTGATCTGCATTTCTGTTGGGGTAGAACCAAAAAGACCAGGATTTTTTTTTTTGAAATATTTGGTGATCTTTACTTTAATATTTGAGCTAAATGTGTGCTCATAGCCTCTTTCTTCATTAATTCTTACTGTATGACCCTTACCCTTTACCTGAGTTAATATTTTTCATTAATTCTCCTGATAGAGTTCCAGCAATTTTAAAAAATTCCAGAGAGCTCTGAAGGCAGACTTCTGCCCATTTAATGAAACAATGGTCTCTTGTATGGTATACAAAAGCTGGGCAAGACCTTATACTCACATGTCTAAGACTTCAACTTCCTGTCATATAGTATGGAGAAAAAAATGAAGTTTTTGTGTGTCTTCCCCCCTTTTGACATAAGCAGGGCTTAGAGTTGTTTTTAATCCACATTTTGTTTTATTTCAACTAAAACAGTTATAGAGAAATTTGACGTTGGCTTTCTTAAAACTAGGCAATGGAAATCACAAACTGATATTCCAGGTGCACAAAACTCAACAGTTGTATGACTTTATTTTAGGTATGTTGTACTAAATCATTATTTAAAATGAATGGAGTTACTGATTTAAAGATGAATAATAAGAGTGCATTAAACACACTGAATTTTTATTTTGTTGTATATTTTAATGTGAAAGAACAGCAATATTTCAATAAGCAGTGAAGTGCTTATGAAGTGAACTGAAATAAGTGATTCCATGGATCCTTTGGGAGCTCCTTCCCATTTTGTGGATATCAATACTTTGCCAGGATGGTCTAATTACCACAATGAGGACCAATCAAACAGCTCTCATTTACCAGTCAAAGGGGGAAAAGTTGATGTTCGATCACCCTTTCCATATAGGGAAGACATCAATGCAAAGATAATATTATGGTAAGTTTGCATCTCATTATCTTAAGTAACCATTAATCAAACATTTAGATTTCTGTCAGATTCATTACACTAGCAAGAATTAGTTACATTTACAAGCTCACAAAAAAAAAATCTAAGAACTTCAGTATTTTAAAAAGAAAATGTTTTGGTTATGTTTACTTATTATACTGACTATGTGAGAAGAAATCCTCACAATTTTATGTGAAATTTATAAAAGAATTATATAAAATTCCTCATGTAAAGGATTCCTCCAGAATAGCCTGGGTTCCTTTTTATCATTCCTTACCACGAAACAAATTGGAAGGGTTGAAAGGAGTTGTGATTCATTACACTGAGGACAGTTTGGTGACGTATTTTATGTATTTAAAACAGAATGAAAGAGACATTTGGGATTTATTGATAGGCTGCTATCATAATGCTTGCTGCTTTCCAAGATTCCAAAAATAGTCCAGAATGGGAACAAATTTGGTATGATAGGAGAATCTGGCAAAAGAAAAATGAAATTTGAAAATGGGTGGACCAAGCAGGCACTGTGGAGAAAAAAAAATTTGGAAGAGGCATTTGGGCAGTCACTTGGAAGGCTATTGGCTTCTCACTCTTCTCCCTCCTGATCATGTGACTCTGCATGAAAAAGACTTTCTTACCAATGGATATTGGGAATGGGAACTCTGTTGGTAAGTGATGCAGTCATAAGGCATGACATCACATGACTATGCCAAAATCCAGTGGCAGGTCCAGCAGTTCCAGTTGCCTTCATTAGGTGAACACACAGGGTCATCGCATCCTGCGGTCACCATTTAGAGACAGAATTTTATTTAGGTCATTGACCATTTAAAGTATAACCAATAATTTGCAATCTCCTGAACTCTTTCCCATTGATTTTGTTTGTTGGAAGCTGAAATGGTGATTATGTAACTACAGCTTTGCTCAGCATCCAAATGCAGATGCAAAATGTCAGAAAAGCAGAGGCATACACAAACAGGTGCTTTGTTTTCCAAAAGAAAACAGAGATTTTTATAACCTCTGCAGGTAAGGGTGTTGGAAAGAATTCCGGGGGTTATGCTCTGTGTATCATCTTAACCCTTTCTCATTTATAAACGTGAACATATTGATTGGCCTCTTTCAATTCAGTTTTCATTTTAAAAGTACATTCTCTTTTGAGGACCTCCATTGTCTTAATCCATTTTAGGGCAACAAAAGTACATGTTTTGGATATGATGGCTATTTTTCTATTTATAAAAGGTGGGATATTGTTCTATAAAAAGACTAAAAGGAGAAAGGAATTAAATCTGATGATATTTTCTAAGAATAGTCAGAAGTTAAAATGTGCAGTTCTTGGCTGTGTTCCATTGCTGTCTACCTGGTTAATCAGTTCTGCTATGGGAAACTAATAACTAGATTCCTTTCTGATTCGACTTTTATTTCTTCTACATTGGTAATGAATTGTAATCTTTTCAAAGGAGAGGCGACGTAGCATTGCTGAACTGCACAGCTATAGTAAACACCAGCAATGAATCCCTCACGGATAAGAATCCGGTCTCTGAAAGTATCTCCATGCATGCAGGACCTGATTTAAAAGTTGAACTACAGAAACTTAAAGGTCAGAATAATAATATTTCAATTTTCATAAAATGAGCTTTGCTTCAGTGATTCTAACCCCCTCCCCGCCCTTGTTCAGTACTTCAGGATAAGTGGCTGCAGAGGTCAGGGGTGCCAAGAGCCACAACATTTATCACAAATTACTTAGCCACAATTGCATTTTTAAAAACTAAATGGCCATCTTTATGCAAGAAATTCATTATCACCTAGGTAATATGTGAAAGAAATGGGAATGGAAGTATTGGAAGAGGTGTTTAGTTTTCTTCATTTTTTAGAATAGAAACTTGATTCCGGGGAAATGTTTCAAGTTTTAAAGAAAAGAATGGATGCCGAAGCAAGAAATGCAATTTTTAACTGGAAAAGACCTATGATGTCTGATAGACAGAAAATCTGAACCACTAACAAGTGACCTCACAGTGGTCATTTAAGTCTCTTGGAATAAACAGTCTAGACCAGAGTATTGCACTGCAAGGTCAGAGATTATTCCTTCTAATTCAGGCAAAGAGACTCTTGTGCAGTTCATGAAAAGTACACAAACTTTATGTTTCATAGCCATCCAAATTCAGTAGCAAGCTCTCAGACCTATCCCACTACTTGATGGAATTTTTGGTCAGTGAGATGAACTTGTAGACTCTTGTTATTACAACGACACCATGCTTACTGACTGCATCTGGTGTAACCTGGCAGACAGTGCTAGGAATAACTCTGTTTCCTCTTTCCTTCGTCTTGTAATAAATGCCAGGTTTCCTTGGGAAAATTAAATGCCCACCCCTATGTAAAGTTCCTGGGCCCAAGCCCATCTAGGAGTATAAAGGATTTAGAATACAGGGTTTTAAATTGAAAATAAAATGCTTGGGTAACCATTGGTTTGATATTGCTTGTCTTGTTCTGGTTTCTTATTAGGTTGTCGGACAGGGGAAGCAAAGTTGACCAAGGGGTTTAATCTTGCTGCCCGCTTCATTATTCACACTGTGGGACCCAAATATAAAAGCCGATACCGAACAGCAGCAGAGAGTTCCCTGTACAGCTGCTACCGCAACATCCTTCAATTTGCAAAGTAAGCATTCTCTTCTTTGACAGGCAAGTACCTTCTCTACACACCCAAAAACATACACTGCATGTAATCAGTCTATGGAATTCATGTAGCCTGCAACCAGTGTAAAAACAGAGGTTTTGAAATACGCCTTTAAAAAGGGCAGTCTATCTACAATGTTGCAAAACTATTATGGATGATATCAAAAATGGCTGCTCTGAAGGATCTGCCTATTAACAAAATGGTGATAGATACAGCAAGCAACAAAACACTGAAGAAGATGCAAAGAAGTTGCCCAAGGACTCAAGGAAAGGGATGTAAAGCACCAAATGCAGAGATTCACATTAATTCAAAATTAATCTTATATCATTTTTCCACACAGTGATTCCTCAGTGAGATCTATCAATCCTTCTACACTCCTGAAATTCACAAGATGGCAACAATCCATTTTTTTTCCTGACTTGATCAGGATGTACCTGGTTTCCATATTTGGGAAAAATACTTCTGGGATCGTTGCATGAATTTGGCTTTTTAATATGTATTTTTGGCCCCGCTGCCAATTTAAACGATTATTTCTTGAAAAAAATAGTGTGACCTAGATGGGCTAACACCTGCAAATAGCTCAGAAACCACAACTTTTACATCCTGTAACTCTCAATCTAGCGGATTGTGAAATGGCTTTTATAGACACTTGCCACCACCTTCCTCTTCTTATGTACTTCTGTAATTTTAATTGTTCTCCCCATCCACCCCAAATACTAGTTGTCCAATATTAGGAGCAGACTACAAAAAGTATGCATATTCCTCTAAGCAACAGAATATAATAAAAGATAGGAATGAAATGAAAGTATTAAGTGTGATGTGGAGGACAGGAAAGGGAAGGAGCTGTTCATGTCACTAGAATGTTCAGTACTTCACCTGGTTAACCCTTCCTTCCTTTCCTGAAATAAAGAGAAATCACCAGAAATCTCCCCAGTGATGCGGAACCTGGAGCCCATTAAGTTTTAGTTTAGGGCTAATGAGAAATAAATATCAGTTCCAGTCAACGTCCCTGACCCCTGCCAGATCACATCCCTTACCCTTTGTTGTTTAGTTACTTGTATGTTATGTTAAGCCATGAATTGTGGTTTATAAATCACAGCTTGGTTCAAACTTTCTAAGCCAAAATCAATCAACCATATTATGGCTTACCATGATAAGTAAAACCTGTTTTTCATTACTCAGAATATGATATGCAAACTTTTTCTGATTTACAAGATTTTCCACATTTTTTTAAATATAAGAGATGCTTCAGTAATATTCCTGATCTTAGATCTAGGACTGAATAATAATAATAATAATAATAATAGGTTTAGTGAGTCAGTCACCATTCTGTTTTTCCTACCTAGACTGACTCACTACTGCTAAACTAGGCTTATTTGAATATTCTTAGTGTATAATTTTCTCCAATTTCTTTCAAATTCCTTTTGTGTTTACAGTATTTTACTCCTTTAGGCCAGTGTTGAATCACTGGATGACATTATGGGATGGGATGGGAGTAGATTGCCCAGGGAATCTAAATTAGAAAGATTCACAGAATTCATATTAAATTGAAATTTATTAATTATAAGTGTATTTGAATTTAGTTTAGGAAATTAGTAATTGTCCAGATAATTACGTTACTGCCATTTTATCCATTCAGAATAATTGAACATTTGTTTTCCTTTTATTCTTTCAAAATCCTGTAATGTTTAATGCTTTTTGCTTGTACTTTTCTCATTTGAGGAATTTGCATATAATTTTATTTTTTATCTGTTCAGTTTTGCCACATTTTTAGTCTTTGATCCAAATTCTACCTTTTGCTGTATTAGTATTTATTTATTTATTTATATCCTGCCTTTATTGTTTTTTTACAAATAACACAAAGTGGTGAGCTGTTAAACAAAGGATGGTTATAATGCATATTTGTGTGGGTGAGTGCATTTTCCCGTCGTAAAGTAATACTTTGTCTCCCTATCTCCCTATCACATGAAGGTGGAAGGAATCCAAATGGCCCTTTTTTTGCCAGCTCTTTTGAGGTAGTGCAGATCAGGAAACAGATTAGAAGTCTGTTGCTGCAAGGTATAAAAACAGAAACATGAAAGCTACTTTCTCTTTATTTTATCGAAGAGAATCAACATGGTATCATCTTATATTTCTTTGTCGCTCACTATACTTTAAGGGCTAAGATGATGTTTGTGTAATTTCAGTTCTTGCATTAGTTATTTTGTAATTTCCCCACACTTTTCAGAACAACCATTTTCTCTATCCACAATACACATTTTTAAATAATCTTTGAATGTTTTCCATTATTAATTCTGTAAATAGGCCAAAGGACCTGCTTTCCCTTCCAAAATTAGGAGTAAGCTGCCAACTTTAATTGGTGATCTTAATCCCCATTTAGTCTTCTCTCCTTAACGGTTATAGGACCAACTCTTAATGGTTCTATAGCTGTTCTGTCCTAAATAAATACATACAGGAAAAATAATATGCATATGCTTTAACTTAGTAGAATTGACTTTATTAGGCCTTGCTGAAATTATTCTTTATTGATGTTATTTTAGGGAACAAGCAATGTCTTCAGTGGGATTCTGCACGATAAACACTCTGAAACGTGGTTATCCTTTAGTGGATGCAACTCACATAGCATTGCGTAAGTATCCTTGAAGGGGTGGCTATTGACACTATCTGTTTTATATAACCGGTACTTCAAACATCAGATCTATCTGCCTTGAAGCACCGTACAATCTATTTGTAGAACAAAATTAGACTGCAGAAGGAGAAAAAAATAATGGAGGCAAGGAAAGAATATGTGATAATACCAATGAGTAAGTGTTATAGAATGGTGGATCAACAGTAGGTGAGCAATCTTTTATGGCCAGAAGAGGCAAATTTTGATGTTTATTTTTCCAGGGGTCTGGTCAAAAGTGCAAGCGATTGAATTATATCACTGGAGTAAATGAGGTTGAATTTTTACTTATTTTGAGTTATTTCATGAGGTATTCCATTCCATATATAATCACCACACTATGGGGTATTAAGGGACGTAAAGAATCAGATTATGTTGAGACCTATTGTGCATCTTTCTACCTCTTTAAAAATTCACACATTTTTACCTTGCATTGATTTTTGCTCCTTCCCTTGTTTCCCATTTCTCCACAAAATGATGGGCAAAGTGAATGTGTAGGTTATGAGATACCAGGTCTGCTTTAAAAGTATACACCAAAAATTCTGTAGAAATTTATGCATTGTATTTGAGTCATAAAGATATAAAAAATATCAATTAGTACAAGTAATTGCATGGTTGTTGAATCTTCTCTATTTCATTTCAAGGAACGCACAAGCTTCTGTATTAATATTTGGACCTACATACTGTATTTAAGTTAGATCAGATTGACTGGCATCAACCTTCAAAAGTTTTGCCCTAGCCAGCATGGCTAGACATTGTTATTTATTGTATTTTATAAAATGCAAATAGTGCAAAATATATAATAATGCAATTGTATTCTTATTGTAGAATTTGGCGCTCAGATGGGTCATTTATATTACAAAATTAAGTTAAAAATAAAGTGTTTGTAAATACAAATACATAGATCATGTGTCTCTAGACAGCATTCAAGAAGGAAAGAAAGGAAAATGATAATCAACTAATAAAAAATGCATTGAACAATACAGAACTAAGTCTTATCCACCTTTCTAAAAACTTCTGATGATGGGAAAATCGTTCTACAGTTTGGTCCAGTGCAGAGGTGGTATTCAGCAGGTTCTGACCAGTTCTGGAGAAGTGGTAGCGGAAATTTTGAGTAGTTCGGAGAACCGGCAAGTACCACCTCTGACTGGAGATTTTACAGTATCCTTCTCCTGCCACACCCACCGAATCAGTAGTAAAAAAAAAAAGAATCCCACCACTGGTCGGTCCAGTGGTTCAGGTACCAGGATAGAAATTGAGAGATTTAAAGGATATAAAGGTGTCATACTCCAATTGGTAACTACAGGGGAAAATTTGCTTAATAAGAAAAGATAATGTGAAATTGAAACAGGACAGACAAAAGTATAAATATAATGATTTGAATTGAGATGAGATAATCAAAACAAAGTTGAGAAAATTAAAAGAGGGGAAAAACTATGTAGAAAATATAAAATGGTAATAAGATATGGAACAGAATATAAAAATGAGCATGAAATTGAGTTTTGTGTCTGTAAGAAGTGATAACCTGGGACCATGCTATTTTCAAAAAAGATGTTTTATTTGTATTTTGTTTTTGTGAAAACCCGAATAAAATTTTCACACACACACACACACACACACACACACAACAGCATCCACTGTGGAATCCATGAAAGGAATGCTAACCTGTGCCTCAGAGTTTACCCACACCTCTATTATTTTATCGATGGATAAAAGGCAGCATTTCAGGAATTGTAATCTTACTCTCATGTTAATTCTTTTTAATTAAAACAAAAACCACACAAGAGATCTGTAGGTAGTAGAACTACACAACAAATAGAAAAGTTAATGGACAGAAGCATCTGCAGAATCCAGATGTTTTTATCGGAATGCTCAAACAAGTGTTGCAGAACAAGCTCTGCCCTTTACATTTATACATGTGATGATATTGCAACATGTGTATAAAAGGGGTAATCTTGTTGTGATGCTATTCATCATTGACCCTCCTGCACAATTACTTGTTTATATCCCACCTTTATCATTTTTTAAATAAACAACTCAAGGTGGCAAACATATCCAATATTCCTTCTTCGTACTATTTTTCCCACAAGAATAACCCTGTGAGGAGAATTGGGTTGATGGGTGTCTCAAACTGGGAACTCACATTTTATCCATTCAAACTCTTATCTAAGCTTCAATGTATACCTTTAAGATTATAGCATTCAATATAATACATAACTTCAAATCGAGTTCTGCTTGGTACATTCTTAAAATAGAGACTATATTCTTTAAAAAAAATTATATATATATGTAAATAAAATACACATTCCATTCCAATTTAATTCTATCATTAATATTCATTAAAATCTTAACATCTTTAACATTTCTTTTCAATTAAATATCATACTTCCTTGGGAACACTTATAAACTTTCCATAGTTATTAACATAGTTATTAACAAACATCCCACTACATTACAGTAAATATTTTATCCATCATCATATTTTCTAAAATTATTTCTATTTGTAATATAACAATGCTATCTTATGTACCTTTGCAGAATCCCTTTTGCAATTAAATTTTCACCCATTATCTCTAAAGAAGCTTACGGTTACAATCCTTATATCTTTTCCCTGTTTCTCCATTTCTTGTTTCTGTCTTTTACAACTTCTTTTCCTTGCCTTTTTCCCCCTCTTCTTCTCCCTCCCCTTTTTACCCCCTTGTCTCTCTACTTCTAACTCTCTCATCTGTAATCCCCTCTTCTGTTGCTTTCTAATATTATACTTATCTTTCAAATAGTTCTTTTTGGTTGTTTTTTCTAGTCTTAAACCTTTCACTCTCTTTTCCCCCTTTTCTTTTTTTTCCCCCCACTTCAAATTATTTGATCATTAAAGATGGCTTCTTCTTTGTCCCGATCTTCTAGTTCTGCAAGCGTTTCTTGTTGCTTCTCATAGTTCCAGATCTCCATTTCTAAGAATTGAAACTTCTCCCTTCTTGTGCATCTTCTTTCCATTTTTTAAGTTCCATTTTCAGTTCTTCTAAGAGTGATACCATTTTAAAAACTTTTAAACAACCACCTGGTTAATTTTAGTCATCTAGATGCAAAAACCAAAAATCACCAAATAATCCAAGGCTGTTTCTACTTACTTCTTTTTTCCACTTTCTCTTCCTGGGGTTCTATTATTTTGTTACCAAGTTTCAATTAAAATATATCTTTGAGGAATCTTGTTAAAATTTCACTGTAAGTTCCTTTTAATTACAGTTCCATTCCTTAATTCCAGGCAGTCGCCTCCATTTTTCCAGATCCTGCCCTTTTATTCTTTTTTTTCCTCCTTTCCTGCTTTTAAAAACTTTTAAATGTCCAGAAATCTTTATTATTCCTTTGACTTTTATTTTCAACTTAGATGCCTATTAATGTCAAAGTGGATTTTTTTTCAATTTCTTGCTTAAGTCGCTTAGCAATCAGTATAAGGAAAGGAAGAAAAAAAACCTAATCCTTTCCCTTCTCTCTCTCCTTCGCAGCTTCAAAATCTTCTTTGGGAACAATGTTGTTAAGTTTAAATTCCAAGGTACCTTATTTGTTGCTTTTGCTGTTTGACCTGGTCAACCAAAATTTTCTCTTATCTTCCTCCTGCACATTCTTTTCTGGTCGAGTTCTTCTTTGTGTTGGCCATTTCTGATCACCGCTACAACCGCCTTCAGGAAAGGGAGTAATGGCCAGCTGGGGAGGGAGATGTGGCTCTCCTCAACCCTGCAGGCAGTCTCCCCCCTCTTCACCACCTCTACAGGGTGGCTTAGCCCCAAAACCAGCCGGCTTGTGGCGCTCCAGCGGAGAGCATGGATCAAAGCCTCGGAGAGACAAAGTTTCGGTCTGTCGCCGAAGAAGCTCAAACCGGAAGAAATGGATGCTGTTTTATTAAGAGGAATTAAAGGGCTAAGTAAATGGGAAATGGATATGAGGTGAGACAGCCAATATAGTATAGTAGTTAAGGTCTTAAATGTGGAGGAGAGGGGAAGGGGCCCTAGCATTCAGTCATTGAGTGCTCTTAATGACTTTGGTCACCCTATCTTTCTCAGCCCATCTTATGTTTCTCTATGAATCATTTTAGGCAAGAAAGGCAACTCTATGTTGATTTCAGCTTTTGGAGGAAAGGTAGAATATAAATACAGTAAAATCTGTAACTCAGACTCTAAATGTCAATTTTACTCCTCAAAAATCAGCCCCGAGTGCAAAAAGATAATGGGTACACATGAGACACCAAAAACCAATAAGAACATGTAGTGATTCTTCAAAGCAGATGTCTTTATTTTTTTACATCTATAGGCAGAATCTTACTAAACTGAAGCAGACTACTATTTACATGAAGCATGTACTTTGGGAACTATTAGGGCGGGGTTGTCTTCACCTCTTTTTGTCATGCTATCTGAACTGAGTTGTACCTTAGTTCTTTGGAATGGGTCGCTTTCCTGCCACTACATTCCATCATTGGGGATGTTGGTCCTGCACAGTGTTATCATCAACATCTGAGGGATTATTAGAGAACCAGCAACTCCATACAGCAAGAAGGGATTTGCTTTTACCCTGTGGTACTAGGAAGAGTATATGGAAAAGCTAGACAATGATTCCTGCAAGTACTTTAGGTATTTTTGCTATTACACATTATTTCATTTGTTATGAGCGTGACATTTAATTATTATTCCTTCTATATGATAAGGGTTAAATTTTGGCTCCCTCTCATTTTTCTGACTTGTTTTTCTTGACTTTTCCTCTACCCATAGGTACAGTCCGACGATTTTTAGAGATTCATGGAGAAACCCTTGAAAAAGTAGTGTTTGCTGTTTCTGATCTTGAGGAGGTATGTAAAATAACTTGTTTCCAAGCATTAGCTGTGCAGTTATGATACTTGTTTTTTCTTATAGCTTTCTTTTGAAATGTATAATAAACTTAATCTAAGGAACTCTCATTTTCATTAATTCATAGACACCTGGTTTTTGCTTCAGACTCCATGCATTCTGATTCAAAAGTGGATATATTTTGAATTATAGATAAAAAAATTAGTGAGCACTTTCATTTGTTGATCTTAAGTAAAGTGAAGTAGATTTATGTTTTATATCTAAAATACGTTGAAAATGTAACTAATCATGTTGATTAGTGATGTTGATTCAAGTGATGCTGATTTCTTGTATGAAATATGGCATAATAGAGAAAATATTAGTGTACAATTTAACCTCAGTACTCGATTGCTTTGAAATTTGGCAGATTGGTACTTGACACATTTTGACATGAAAATTTTGTCCCAGTACTCATCATTTGTTTATTATTTGACATGCAGGTTAAGACATATCAGTGTCGGCTGCCTTGTGACTCGCTACCCTTTCCAGCCAATACAAAGGGTCACATATTAGTCACATGATTTGTTTGGTACTCATCATTTTTAATACTTGTTGCGCCTTTCGGAATTAACGAGTTCCAAGGTACCACTGTAGAGACAGGGGATACAGATCCACATTTCTTAAACCCTGAATTCCATATGTTCTCAAACTATGGTCCATGGCCAACACTGGTTTGTGGCATACCAGCAACTGGGCCATGCAGACAAGCGAAGCCCCATCCATGGGATGCAGGATGCATGTGAAACCATGCCCACTTTGGCCCACGGAAAAACTTATCTACACAGAAATGGTCCCTGGTGCCCGAAAGGTTGGGGGCTGCTTCTCTTAAGTGACTATTGAGTGAGTGGTAAATGGAGAATAATTTATGCTTGAAGAAAGCATGAAAAAATGTGAGCAAACCTTACTGCAAAACTGCACAAGAGTTTAATATCAAATAATATATTTAATGTTTAGAGATTCTTCTTAAGCAAGATGTGATGAAAATAGAATGGCTTGTGGCTCAAAAATTTTATTAGTTTATCAAAGCATAAAATACAAAATATAAAGAAAATGAAAATAAAGGTGAAAAGGGGAAGAGAGAAAAGTGTAGGATAAAGGGGAGAAAAGAAAAGAAAACATTGACCTCCAACTTCTTCTGAAGCAGTAGAATAAGGAAATAACACAAACCCTAAATTTCATAACTTTTCTAAAATACAAAAGCTATCTAATCAGCAAAACTCAAAAGTTTCATTTCCACCTCAAGCACAAATTCCAAAAGCAGTTTCTAAGCAGAAATAAAATTGATTGTATTCTTTTCTTTAATCAAAGCAGTCAATTTAGCCATCTCTGCTAACTCCCATCAACTTCTGCAGCCATCATCCATTTTGGGAATCAAAGTTTCCTTCCATGCTTGTGCCTAAAGTAATATTGCTGCCGTCAATATGTATAACAACCAAAGTTCCAAAAATTTCTTAAGTTCTTTGTCCAATAAGCTTAAAAGTCTCTGGTTATATCTTTATGTCCATTTTAAGAATCTTCTGTACCAAATTGTGAATCCTACTCCAATATTTCTTTGCTCAAAATCCCTGTCTTCCAGTACTTTACTTATAAAGCCTCAATTTAAGTTGCCAAAGGCTTTCTCTGCATCCAAACATATTAAAGCTGCCTGTTTCTCATTATGATAAGATGTGGTGAAAATAGAATGAAAAGGCTTTTAGATAAGTAATCCATGTTTCTGAATGTACTGGCTTAAGAATGCTTCCTCAGTTAAAAAAATACATCCACATAAAATGAATGTTGAAGGAAGGAATGCCAATACAGTACTAAGTTTAGGTCACTGTTGCAGCTTTTTACATGTTGGTTAGATTATCTTCAGAAGCACACAAAGAGCTAAGCACCTTTTTTCTAGCTTCAAACTGAAAATGGGACTCATGTTGGGATATCTTGGAAGTTTATATCACTTTGTGTGTGTGTATGTGTGCGTGCATGCTGATTTCAATCTTGCCCTGAAAAGTGAAATGCAAGATGAGACAGTTTTCAAATTCTCTTTTCTATAGCCTACTTATCGGAAGATGCTGCCTCTGTATTTTCCAAGATCACTGGCAGAGGAGAGAGAGTCCCTGCCTTTGCTTCCTGAAGATATAGGAAATGCAGAAGGAGAGCCCGTTGTGCCAGAGCGTCAGATTAGAATTTGTAAAAAGCCAGGTGCTCCAGAGGGTGAGTCTGCATTTGTGCCAAAGTAACTTGCAGAAGACTTAAAACAGGCAACCACCCTTAAAAGGCTGTGAGTTTTACACTTGATATTATTAATATAAATTATATTTCCATATTAATTTAATCCTGACCCATTTTTCAAAGTTGGTTTATATATGTTTGATTTTAAAACTATGAGTTTAACAAATAAAACAAAAAGAAAGTAACAAAAGAAAGAAAAAAAAGAAGTTACTACACTTCTGCCCTTTTCAAAAAAAATTGAATAATTATCATCTTAATTTCCTCCCCGCCATTTTTATCCCTTTTTCATCTTTAAATCCTGAAATCATCGATTTGATATTTTCTTCTTTCAACAAAAAAGTCCATACAAGTCCCCAGTCTTTCCAAAAGGTTTTATTTTCATTTCTTCTCTGACCAATCTGGTCAGTTTTGCTATTTCTGCAAGTTCAGTTAAATGTATAATGCAGTATTCAACGGAGGATATCTCTCACTACAACCAGGCTGAGAGAGAAATTCAGACAGGCTTAATGAAAAAGTTACCCTTCATGGGCTATCCAGTGTTTAGCTAACTACTACTGCTTTTTGCTCTCCACTTGACCTATTCAAAACTTGCAATGTTTTAAACTGTAAGTGGTAAAATTTCATCAGTTCAGATTGTGCCAGAAAAAGAAATGCTACTAACCTCTGATGTTTTGCCATAGAATCTCTTCTAACTGCAATTAGTTTTCATTCAAGTGGCCCCTCGTTTTCCTTTATTGAATGTGTACTATGACATTCTCAGGGACAGACCCTTCATTATCCCGGAATATCTTCTGCAGATAATTCTGATGAAGAGGAGCTAGAAGCTGACTTCTCATTTATTGGTTCTCATGCTTTTGCTCGAATGGAGGGAGATGTTGATAAACAGAGGCGTCTTATCCTTCAAGGACAACTGTCTGAGGCAGCACTTCAGAAACAGCATCAGAGGAAGTAAGGCACTTTTACCAAAAGTCCCTCTCCTATTTACAGGTCATTAGTTTTCACTCTCTGGGGTTGTGGGTGCTTCAGAGCAGTGTTCTTATTCTGATCACAAGATAGTGTTCTGCTGTAGTAGATTTTTTTTTTTCTTCTTTCAAAGGGGCAATAGTGAGCTGCTAGTGGGTTTGACAGACCTTTTAAAGTTGGCATGCCGAAGATGGCTTGGTTTGGTTGTTTCCAGTAAAATTCTTTCATAATTAGTTTCCTATTTAGGTTAAGTCAAAATGCATTAGAATATTTGGCAGAGTATACATAGTATCAGGTTTGGTGTTTATGCCAGTTGTGCTACTAGAAAACTAACTATTTTGCGATTCTGTGTGGTTGCCTTCTAGTTACAACCGTTGGCTTTGTCGAGCAAGAGCTGAGGACCTGTCAGATATTGCTTCACTTAAAGCATTGTACCAAACAGGTATGATTAAGGTCAAATTAACCAAAATGCCTGTGACTCCTGGATGATGAGTGTGCAAAGAAAAAGCAGTAATGCTACCAATGAGAAATTTAGCCTATAAGAGTTTACTTATGGTTAATTTTCCTTGAAAGTTACAGTAGCTACGTAATGAAAATTGTAATTGTTTTAACTATTTACATATTCAGTGGAAAATAGCACTTAGACTTATATACCACGTTATAGGCGCAACAAGTATAGTGCTTTACAGCACTCTTTGAATGATTTACAGTGTCAGCATATTGCCCACAACAATCTAGGTCCTCGTTTTACCAACCTTAGAAGGATGGAATATTGAGTCAACCTTGAGCCAGTCAGGATCGAACTCCAGGCTGGTCAGAGTTAGCCTGCAATACTGCATTCTAACCACTGCACCACCAGAGCTCCTGGTGAACATTATATTAACTGATGTAATGTAGCTGATAAGATAGTTCAAGAATTTCAATAGTTAAAAAATACTGTTCTGCTTATATTTTTTAGGTTTAGAGAAAAGTTAGCCATTCTCCTGAAAGAGGATATAATGTGATATAGTAGGTAGTCTTTGATTCCTGTGCAACCCCCAGCAATGCTAACTATTTTCAAACAATTATTTTTAAGCTGGATTTTACTTGGGATGTGTGTATGTGTGTTTTAAGTTCTAGAATCTGAAACATAGTCCTGTTGTTCATTCTGTTCATAGGAGTTGACAACTGTGGTCGTACAGTGATGGCTGTTGTTGGAAGGAATATTCCTGTAACCCTTATAGACATGGAGAAGGTAAGATCCTGAGAAATATTTCAGTAGTGATAACAGTTATTAGTTTAGAATTTTAAGAAATCATATCTACATCCAGATTTGTTCTTCATCCTTAAAATTACATTTTTAAAGCTTTTCATTTGAGACTGAAAATAAAAACCCACTCTGGACACAACTGACAGTAGATATTCCAAGATTTGGAGAGCCTACACAACTGCCTCAGAAGATACTTCTATAATGGAAGCAGTTTTGCCTCAGCTGAATGTACTTTGAGGTCTACTGAACCATAGCGACACAGACTATTATTGGTGAAACTTTTTTTTAATTATTCCCAAAGCTGACTGGAAACCAAGGCAGTTTCATCTGAATGCCCATTATTAGTCTGCAATTTAGTTTCCGTTCATTGCTCACCAAATGAAGCTTTGAACCATCTTCAAACTCAACTTTGCAAATGACACATTACAAAAATCATCGAGGATTTTTGCTAAGACTATAGATCTGTGACCTGGACAAATTGCAGTTGGTATAAACTTTGTGTACTTCATATAATAGATGCTCTATGCTATATATGAACAGTGCTTTAATCATCTGCAAAGAGGAGTGCAGTTACAGCTAGTCCTCAACTTGTTCATACTTACGACCAGTTGCCAAGTGTGATCATGTGATCATCATTTACAGTCTTCTCTGCTGGCTTCCCAAGAGAGTCAAAGGGGAAGCTGGCAGTCTGCTGCTGGCTACCAAAAATTTTCCATTCATTTCCATTCACAAAACTCTTCTTTGGGCTGCATAAACTAAGGTTGGATCTTCAGTATCCCTGTTTTGGTTCTCCAGCCCAGCATGCAGGGGGGAGAAGAACTCTTGTGCTGGGCTGGAAAAACAGAGGTTTGCGAAAATTCCCACTTCATTTCTCCAGTCCAGCCTAGGAATTCCCTTCCACGCATAGAAGGAAGGAGAACTCCCACAAATGTCTGCAGAAATAAAGTGTTATTTTATCAGCATAAAAGGGATCCAGTTTGAAGCATTGCTGAAAGTGCCGGGCTAGAAACCCAGAGAGGGTGATTTCTAGCCCCTCCCCCTTTCGACATAAAACTGGCTGGGGGGCTTTGGGCCAGTTGTTCTTCTTGGCCCAGCCCACCTTGCAGGATTGTTGTTGTGGGGAAATGCAATCATTATGGATATTTGCTATCTTGAGTTATATATAAAAAGGGATAAAATTCTAATAATTCCTTCAAGACGGATTAGGCTGAAGCTTAGGCAAAGCTATCAGATCAGTTTCATAGCTGAGAAGAGAGTCTAATACCTTTTGTTTTAAATGTACTGTGTCTTAATCATTGCTATTCTTGACGACAGAAGAAAGCCATTTAGCTGAACAAAACGTACTATTTTCTTTCTGTTGAGGAAATTATTTTTTCCAGTACTGTTTTTGTAGAATTACAAAAAAGAGGGGGTGCCACATTTTGTCTCTAATAACATATATGTGGTTTTGTTTTTTTTCAGGCTCTCCTGTACTTTATCCATGTGATGGACCATATTGTAGGGAAGGAATATATTATTGTTTATTTCCATACGCTCACTAATGTCTACAATCACTTAGACTCAGATTTCTTGAAGAAGCTCTCTGACATTGTCGATGTGAGGTAAGTTTTATATTCAAAGGTCTTGAAGCTGTCTCCGTATTGATGACTGTGATTTAAAAGCACAAGAAAATTTGCTTTAAAGAATGTACTGTACATACTCATGAGTAAGCTGAGAATTTTAGATGCCAAAATGCACCCCAAAATCAGATGGGCTTATATGAGAGTATATATACTAATACTATTTTAAACTACCCGTATTTCTCATATATTTTTATGTATAAGTCTATCCACGGATAAGCCGAGTCTTTAATTTTTAACCAAAATACCATGAAAAATGTAGGTTGACTTATCTGCAGGTGGTGCAGTTTTGATGGTATTTTGATTAAAAATTTGAGGATCGGCTTATCCGCAGATGAACTTATGCGCAAACATATATGCTAATGGGTGGGGGGGATATGAACTTAATGACCAAAGCAGGATGAGGGCAGGTGTAGGACTTTATTGTGAAAACTGAGATAAGACTTCTTTGCAGAATCAGAAGTTTTGTTTCCTGATACCCAAAAAGGTCAATCTCGTATGCCATTTCTGTGAATGGGCTGGGTGATATCAATAAACACATGTGATTAGTTAAATGTTTTAAGATTTAAGAAACTTCTTTTGTTATTTAACCAGGTACAAAAGAAATCTGAAGGCGTTGTATTTTGTCCATCCAACATTTCGTTCAAAGGTGAAGTGTGTCATCTCCAGGTGGAAAATTTACATTTTTGCATGCAATCATAAATAAGGTCGCCATGAAGTATTGCACGATATTACTGAGGTTACACACCCTGGCATGGAGGACCACTTTGGTTACCACAGACTCTTGGAGGAGTCACGGGATATAAGCCTAACCAGCCTAAATTAAAGGCTCTTGTGAAACAAATTACCCATTCATACCTATTTATTTACATTTACAGCATGCTGTTCTTTCCTTTTCCTTGACATGTTCTCTGTAATGTCTACCTTAAAAAGCAGTTGCTTTGGGAAGGAAAACTTGACTGTTTTGCTTTAAAAACTTGCAGAGTGCACTTATGGCATTATTTTAAATAAGTTTCTGTTGCATGTCTCCTAACTTCAAGATGATTGAATCATTTGTAGTCACATAATTTGTGGAAGCGGCATTAATTTCCCTATTTTTCCCTTTAGGTTTCAACGTGGTTCTTCACAACCTTTACTGTCTCAGGTCTAAAGGACAAAGTTCACCATGTGGAAAGCCTCCAGCAGTTGTTCACAGCAATACCCCCTGAACAAATTGACTTTCCTCCATTTGTTCTTGAGTATGACATCCGGGTAGGTGAAGTTGCATTAATTTGGCACTCTTCCATGTCTTTAGATTTCATGAAACAGAGTGGGAGGTAAAGAAACATTTCTTTCTCTTAGTTTACAAGGATGCCTGGTGTTTTGCTTTAGAAACAGCTAAGTTTTGAAGCCATGTTGGATTGCTTGGGCCTTTAAAAGAATATGCTGCAGAACACTTTTGTACATTGCTGAAAATACTCATTGTATTGGTATAAGAACGCATTATCTAGAGAATAGATGACAGTTCATACTTAGAGCACAAAGCTGGCCTTCATAGGAGGCTATTATAACCAAGAAAACGTTGAATTCTATAGCTCTTGTCATCTTGAATGATCTCCATTACAAAAGCTAATGTGGCAAGGAGGAAAGAAAGGCATAAAACACAATAGTGTGGAGTAGATAACTATTGTCTAATATAAAGTGGTTTTTAACAAGCTGTTCTTTATCCCAAAATGATATTATGTCTCCTGTCCTTTCTACTTCATCTGTCGTCGTCGTCGTCGTCCCCTGCATTCATTTCTAAATTAAGTTCCTGGACTTCATTTACAGTGTATTTATTGGGTGTTTTGTTTTTTGAAATCTTACAGTGTACATTGCGGCACGTGTTTTTTATACAGATTACTCTAAAAGCACAATGATTTTTGTTGTAGCAATGTGGAAAGATGCAAGTGAAAGCACTTTACTAGTTTTACCTTTCAAAGAAAGCAAAGGGAAAGAAATTATTGCCTGTGACCCACCTTCCCTTGATGCATTCCCAGTGTGTTGTGGCTTCTTTTCGTTTCTCTGCTCTGGCACGTTTCTTTCTTTTTGGAAAGAACTTGCAGCTATTGGTTTTAGCATGGATACACCACTACCTGACCCATTTTTCATATATATTCTCCTGTGACTAGACAGGATAATACCTAAAAAAAAAAAATTGGAGACTCCCTGCAATTTGGAAAAGAAGGAAACCTGAATGCAGATGAAAAGAATGGACAGTCATTTGTACAGTATTCTATTTGTCATGTGCTGGGTAAAGCAATGCAATCTAGTCTGGCCCATAATATCTAAACTTTTATAGTTCTCCAATCTATTGTTTAGGATGCAATTCAGATGACAGGGGTTCTTCCCCCCTACAATAAATGGCGGGGACTTAGCCCAGAGTGTTATCTATGAAATTAAGCACATAGAAGTTCCACAGCTCTTCATTTAACAAGACCTGAATGTGATTTCTTTATATACATATGTTATTGATGTTAATACTTTCCCCTCTTTCTGCAGGAAAATGGACCATACTATTCTTACCCTTCTTCTCCAGACCTCTGACTCTTCAGCTCTGCCATTGTTTCTGATTGCTCAACAATCTTTCACATGCTGCTTGCCATTACCATATCAAGTCAATCTAAGTTATTTACAGAGTTCAGAGACAGGGCTTTCTTCCCCACCTCTGCTATTTTTTTACAATGAGATAGTTGCAAGGACACAAGCAATCAGAAAACTACAGGGTAATGAACTGTATTTCAGATCTAAGTATCCAGGAGAAAATGGATTTTCCATGTGGGAACATTCTTTTTTCTTTTACAAGATGTCAAGATGATTCCCTTGTTACTACCGTTGTATTTTCCTGAGACATCAGTGGCCACCTTTTGGCACAATCTGCAGATACTCTTGTGGGGTGGCATGGAGGGGGGAGATGCAGTATCCATTGTGTTCTGTGGCCTTTGTATATTCAATCCACTGTTAAGAAAGATATATTTACAGAATTACCTTTAGAAATTTCTGAGAGTGGCAGAACTATTTGTAAATTGTAGAGTTACCACAAAATACTTAAGCTAAAGGATCTGTCATCTGTTTTCTGTCTTGCCAAATGATGTGAGATGTAAAGGATGTGCTGCTGTGGGCCACCTGTACCCTCCTCGTCCAGTAAAATTCAAGGGCATGTCAGGACTGCCTGATGTGTTTTGCAGTCATTTGGGGAATAATACAAAGTGTTGATTGCAAATTGGAAAATTAATTTATGTCATTGAAGAAATTCAGCCATTCACTTTTTGTTTTGAAAATAAATTTATTTGTACGCATCTTTGAGAATTAGAGTTATAATGTCTCACGCAGGTTAGCTGTCACAGTTGCTTGGCTTGTTTTCCAGATTGTGAAATCAACTATGTTAATTGAACATTTTTACTATGCAACTATTGTAACAGAAACAAAATCATGATGTCTGCAGATGCCAATAGTTTACGTGTGACTTCAGTGTCACAATGGACAATTCATCTCTACAGGTAGTTCTTGAGTTATGACCATAATCGAGGCTGCCTGTTATAATTCTAAATCGTAAAGTCCTAAAAGAGGTCAGTTACACGAATAACCCAATTTTGCAAACCCCCTCTTTTTTTTTGCATCGGCCATAAAGCAAACAGGGCAAAATTGACATAAAATGTGGTCGTGTGATTGCAAGATGCTGCAATCAGTGTAAAGCAGCTGTGTTGCCAAGCACCCAAAGTGCATTCATAGGACTGCAGGATAGGGGGATAACCATTTAGAAACCTATCATGTGTGCTCTTTTTGGGTCCATCATAACTTTGGCCACTAAGCGGAGGGCTGCCTATAAGTTGACTGAGGTACAGAGTCGTCTGCAATTACTGTGATAGCATTGGTGAGCCTCAGGCCCCCTCCTGTGTTGAAATACAATTCCAACTGCACACCATTGGCTCTGCTGCTGAGAACCATGGTTTATTGACACTGAAGAACCACATGCTTCTCCTATAGTGATGGTTGAGTGGCATATATTGGGGCAGAAATCAATGAGGAAAATAAAATTGATTGGCTTAGAGTAGCTGCTATTGTAATCCATGCTACCGGATGAGCAAATCAAATTGAATGATGCATACTACTGACCATTAAAACTATTCATTTCAAATAGAATTTTAAAAAGCAGCAGTAAAAGTCTCCATTATTGAGAAATACCGAATATATATAACTGTTTTGTTTGAGACCAGTTTATTTAAATTGGAAGATAAATAATAGCAGAGGTACATAACAGCTAAGAAGAATTCTACAGCACTATCATCCCTCTTCGGGCCTTGAATTGGAAGGTTTGATTTTGTATTCTTTGAGAAGCAATGTCTGCCAGGCAGTGGCTGTCCTGTTCATTCATGATAATGCAGAGGAAGCCCACTCACAGCTGTGCTTGTGGAAACGTTTCATTTGCAAAGTACATGGTTGGGAGATAGTGTTCTGGGTGTTAGGGTAGGAATAAGAAGACTTCCCGATTGGGAAAAGGACTGCTTGTACATCATTCCAACATCAAGAGCAATATAGTATCTGAATTAAATTTAAAAAATGTGTTCCCAAGATCCCATACCATTCTCACATTTCAAAACATGAAATCCATTTTAAAACAACTGGAAGATGGTGAGCTGCAATGCAAAGACACGTCTCCAGGGACACATCATATTTTCCCAAATGCTTTGATGCTAATATGGGCTTTGGAGGCATTCTTCAAAAACAAAACATGAATCGGCTGTAGCCAACTGCTTTGTTTACAACTGATCCCAGGTAATGTAAGTGGGAGCTAAGTTCAGGTAAGCTCAGTCCACCAGACAGGAAGAGTTAATTATTTTGTTTAGCTATAAGTAGCCTATTTTGTGTGCAAGACACAGATGGGGATATTTATTTCATTTTGGCAGTATGCGTATTTTATGTTGTGAGGATATGGACATGAGAGATTTTCCCTAGTTCAGATATTTATTTCCCCATGACTTAGTTTGCCTTCTGTGACATGGGTTTCATAGATAGAATTCTTTACTGGCCAAGTGTGATTGGACACACAAGGAATTTATCTTGGTGCAAATATTCTCAGTATACATTCCTCGAGTCAAGAATCATCAGGTACAACACTTAATGATAGTGATAGGCAGGGGTGGGTTTCTACCGGTTCTGTCCACCTCTGTAGAACCAGTAGCTCTGAAAAGCACCAGACATAGAACCGGTTCTATGTCTGCTGATGTTTTTGCCCACTGGGGCTCTTACCTGATCTTTATTTCCTGATTTTTCAACTTCAGCTACCGAATGAGGCATAGCTGGAGTTAAAAAAACAAGAAAAGAGGGCTGTTTCAAAGGCTGCTTCTCGGCAGCAGCGTGCTAATGACGATTAACAGGCGCATGGCTCACAGTGGGCAGGGAAACTCGTAAATCCCGAACTGGTAGTTAACCCTGTCGTATCCCACCCCTGGTGATAGGTACCCTTAGCATTATAAGCACTCAAATCATACTAGGAAACAGTCGATATAAATCTTAAGGATGTTTTCATGCTTCTAGCAGGCCTTGCCACAAGTTTCACTATAAGGTTGTTAAATCTTGAGATTAATCAGTTTGCTTCTGTGAAATCTAAAATACCTAATCCAAAGCAAATTTAGATGTTTGGACAGTTCAAGCATCCCCTTTGGTCTAGAAAAGGCTACTTTTCTAGTAAACTGGTTGTAGAAACTATAGGGCTGGGACGTCAGAGGTCTTCTAGCCCAAACCTCTGCCCAGAGCAGCAGACTTTATTCCATCACAGGTAAATGGATGTCCAATCTTTTCTTGAAAAGAAAATCTTTTCTCACCAGCATAGTACAGAGTGATACTATCTCATCTTGATGCAATGCCTCTATTGATGCAGTCTAGAATCCATTGACATTTTTTGGCAGCTGCAGCACACTGCTGGCTTGTGCTTAAGTGGTTGTTCACTAGGACACCTAGATGTGTCATGAATGAGAAAAAAAATCCTTAAAAATAATTGATTTGTGTGTTACCTTGAGAAAAGTCACATAATATCGCCACTCATCACCTCTGTTCAGTTGTGTAATAAGCACTTAATGATTGACTACCATTATGGCAACAGCCATAACTACCATTATGGCAACAGCCATCTTGTGAATGGGCACTGTGGGCATGGTAGGAGCTTTCTGAACTGATAGCCTTGTCATTTTCTTAAAATCCAGATGTAACTCCAAAGAGAACTGAGTTCAGTTATTTTACCAATCCTGCCATTCAAAACCCTTTCATTTGAGTTGCTAGACTTGAAAATTCTTGGGTCTTTTCTGCATGCTGAATATACATGCTCTGCCACTGAGTTGTGGTTTATCTCTTCAGTAAGAAGGCAAAAAACCATAGTGCACTTCTTTAAAACGCCACATGTAAATCCCGAGAGAGACTTTGTTTTCTGGTTAAACCTACCCTGGCAATCACCTGCATACTTGGTCTTTACTGTCCCATCTCTGATCTTACTGAATTTTCCCATATAAAATAATGGTGAACTGTTTCCAAGTATAATATCTAATTTGCTAAGATGTGGTGGGGACGGGACAAAAGTTGCTAGCAAGGACCCAACAAACAGGCAAAAGCAGAAAAATAGTATATCCAGTATATTGAAGAAAAGTATAAGTAAGAACCCAAATCAGAGTTGGAGAGGTCCATTTAGGCAACTGATTCCAAGTCTGCTCAGTTCAGGAACACCGCTTACAGCATTCTAGACCAATTGTGGGCCAGGTTCTGATTAAACCTAGTCAGTGAAGGGGAGCCACTTCTCTGGGTAATGAGTTCCCTGTCAAACACTTAACTGATTTCCAGGGATGTGTTTCACCTGGTCCTAAAGACTTTAACTCATTTAATTAGATATTCTCTGACCAGTTCTATCAATCTTAAATTTTAATCTTGCCTTTCATCCTGTCCCTCAATTTCCAAGTGCATCCCACATCATTTTGCTGGAGAAGATTGAACCAAAGTAGGATTTGAGTAGCTTTGCCTTTTTAGTTACTGTTTGTGTTTGGTCCCATTATTAACGACAGTAAAATAACAATCAGTTAAATGTATATGCAGCCTGGGTTCCACTGATTCAGGGCAGTTTACAAATTGTTAAAAACATTTAAAACAAGAAAACCACACAAAGCAAAAGGGAACAAAGAGGGCATACATAACAAAAATCAGATGGGAATAAAGAAAAAGAAGAAAAGCAGGATTCAGCCACACTTGCCGGAGATCAGGGTGAACAGCCAAGTTTTCAGAGGTCTTCAGAACGCAAATACATTGGAAGTTGTTAAAATCTCTGGAGAAAATCTTGTTCTATAGAGCAGGTGCTACTACAGGTCATGCGAAATAAACTTTGCCTTCTTTGAAAGTGACTAAATTAGTGCATCAGGAAAATGCTGCGGACCTACTACAATTAGTCTTCAGTAAGGTATTTGATAGACCAAACCTAGTTCTAGTAAGATAGTAAAATGTGAGATAGTACCACCATCAGATGGATTTTCAGTTCGCTTTCCAACTATACTCTGTAAGTGCTCCTCAAAAGAACTACATCTATGTGGAAGGAAACATGCAGTGGAGTACCTAAAGGTTTTTTCCTTGGGCCCAGTGCTCTTCAACATCTTCATAAATGACCCAGATGAAGGGGAGCTCAGCAAATTTACAATACAATAAATAACCAATTGTAAGCAATTGACAAAAATAAATAAATAAATAAATTGGCAGATGTCACCAAGTCAGGAAATGAATGGGGGAGGGGGGATAGCTAACATTTTGGAAGATAAACTCAACATTCAAGAGACCCTTGACAGACCAGCATTGGGCCCTATCCAATAAGATGCAGTTGAGTAGTGAGAAAAGTAAGCCAGGAAAAAAACCAAATGCACATGTTCAAAATAGGCGGTATCTGGATCAACAGTAGTACCTGTGAAAAGGATTTAGGTGTACTGGTGGGACCACTGCTTAACTATAAACCAGCAAAGTGCTGCAGCTGCCAATAAAGCTAATGCACTTGGGCTGCAACCATAGAGGGATAGAATCAGGAACATATGAATAGCATCACTCTATACTGCACTATAACACCACACTTGGAATATTTTCTCTAGTTCTGGTCACTGATACAAAAAAGATGCTGAGGCCCTAGAAAGAGTGCAGAGAAGAGCAACAAAAAAGAAAGGTCTTCTTGTGGGAACTAGGTATGTTTAGCCTGGGAGTCCCCAAACTTGGCAACTTTAAGACTTGTGGACTTCAACTCATAGCTGGCTGGAGAATTCTGGGAGTTGACACCCACAAGTCTTAAAGTTGCCAAGTTTGAAGACCTCTGGTTTAGACTAATGAAGAAAAGGCTTAGGGATAACATGTTAGCCATCCTCCAATACTGGGTTGTTACAGGGAAGAGTGGGTTGATTTATTTCCTAAGCATCTAAATGCAAACAAGAAACAATGAATGGAAGCTTGTTAACAACAGATCCAACTTGGAACCAAAGAGAAACTTCTTGTCAGTGAGAACAATTAGTCAATAGAACATTCTGCCCTTGGAAGTTATGGGTGTTCCATCACTGGAGGTTTCTTTTAAAAAAGATTGGACAACCATTTGTCCCAGACAGAATAAGTACTCCTGCCCTGGGCAGGTGTTGGACTACAACACCTCCAAGATCCCTTTCACCCTGACTCTATGATTTGGAAGCAAACTGTTAACCAATGCAGCCCACAAAGTATACTGAGTCATACTGAGGCATTCCCCTCACCTCTCACACAGCTGCTTTCTGGACTAGATGAAGCTTCCAGATGGCTCTTCAAGGGCAGTTCCATCTACAGTGTTACAGTATCTCGCTGTGAGGTGACCAGACCATGAGTGCCTATCTGAAGTCCCCTCTCTCCCATCTAGAAATGAGTGCAACTGAAAGCTTAGATAAAGCTGTTCAGCTCCTCCCCATCCACACCTCCAGGCACCATGGCAGAAGTGCAACACTTGGCTGGCCTGGAATGATAATTGGGTGTCATCAGCATCCTATGATACCAAACCCCAAACTGGTAGATGACTTCTCCTAGGGGTTTCCTCTAGATGAAGAAAAGAAGAGGAGAATAGAACCCTGAGGCACCCCACAAAGAAGGGGCCAGGGGAAGATATCTCTCTCCACCTATCCTGATTGAAACTGGCTCCAAAGATAAGAAGCAAACTGCTGTAAAACAGTTACCTCAACCCCCAAATCAAGGAACAATCACTGAAGCATACAGCAGTTCTCAGGTCTCCAAACTTGGCAAGTTTTAAGACTTGTGGACTATAACTCCCAGAATTCCCCAGCTAGCCATGTTGGTTGGGAGACTCTGGGAGTTGAAGTCCACGAGTCTTAAGTTTGGAGATCTCTGATGCAGCGGATGGTGTCAAAAGCTGCTGAGAGATCCAGGAGTGCAAAGATGGATTAAGCAGACTGCAGATAGATTTTTTTTTTATTGGGGGCATATGCAAAAACAGGTTCTTTGGTTGTTGTTTTTCATGTTTTTCTAACTTCAGCTTATTCTGAGCTTTTGATTTCTTGAAACTTGTTCAGGATTACCACTCCTTTGTGACCTGATAGTCTTTACATTTCATATCTACCCTTTTCTGCTGCAGTTTTCAGATTTTCTTTATGTAGTCACATATTTGCTCTCTCCATTTTTTCCTTCTTATTTAAGCGGTTTAGAATTGCCCATTGAGCTCCTCTTCCTTTAGAAACTTCCAAATTTCTTAAGGTCCTTTTTCCATTAGCTTCTTCTGCCCACTGAATCCTACTTACCGTTGTTCTAAATCCACTTTCTGAAATCCAAGATAAAGGTTTGATTACACTCCATTTTAATCTCCTTAAGATCTGCTCCAGCATTATACTGTCCCTCCTCTTTCCATTTCCTCAACTAAACCTTCTCTATTGATTAGAATCAAGTTAAGAACTTCTTGTGCCTTTTCTCACCCTGTGAAGGATAAAGCTGTCACCAAGACAAGTCAGGAATTTGCTGGAAGAACTACGCTTGGCAGAGTTTGTCTCCCAACTGAGGTCCAGTTAATTAGGTTGCTCATCAACTGACTTCGTGCCTCTTTGAAAGAGTGTAATTTGCATGATTCACATCTTCTCCTTGGCTGGAAAGGTGATAGTACACACCAACAGCAATATTGTTTCTGCTTGTACCTTTACTTACCTTAACCCAGTTACTCTCTACAGCAGTGGCCCCCAACCTTTTTTGTGCCACGGTCCGGTACCGGCATCAGCACGCATGACAAGGTGAGCCGAACGACCGGCCAGCCAGCTGTCCCCTGCTTCTCCCCGCCACCTTCAACTCCTCCTTTGTACCATTTTTGTGCTTTCTTAATCTCCTTCGCCATCGGGACGGCTCTTCGTTCGAAGCCGCCCCCCCCTTCAGTGAAACTAAGGCGCGAGGATTCCTTCAGGACCCAAACACCGCTTTCCAACTGGAAAAGCTCACCCGGAAGCACTTTCTCGTCGAAACAAGATGGCGGCACCCAGCAAACCGGCAGCCCGGTAGAAAATGATCCACGGACCAGTACCGGTCCAGGCCCCGGTGGTTGGGGACCCCTGCTCTACAGCATTGCCAAGTTTATTACTTTGGCTTTCTGTTGCTTTTGAAGAAATTGCATTCTTTATTTGCTGTATTCCAGTCATTCCAGATTTCTCTTACACCCATTTAATCATATCTCCTAGTTATAGTCACCTGCCTACTCTAGAACCCATGTTCTATTGATGGAAACAATTCTACTAGCAGAAAGGCAAATAGATCAAATTTCTCTCCCCTTTGAGTTTTAGAATTATTTCATAGAATAAGAAATTGCAGTGGGGAGAAATAAACTCAGATATTTACTCACTTACAGACAATTTACTCACTTACAAAAAGGTACAGCAATTGTGAATCATCACTGATTATAGTTCAGAGGGTATTCTTATGTGACAGAATTGATGCTTTGATCCAGTATATCAACTAGATGTAAGCCTTACCTAAAGTACATGCAGTTACTACAATTAGTGTCCCTGCCTCTGTTTCTGGATACCCTTTCCAGGAAAGAAAATCTTTGCAATCCGCTTTTGAATTTTGCTTTTTACAAAGGGATGTAAAGAGAGGTTTTCTATCACTGTTATTCAGTTTCTGAGACAGAGTGGTCCTGCAAAAATATGGCGATTATTAAACCTTACATCCAAAATCCATCTTCAGACAAATCTGAGAAAAGATTCCAGTTTAGGGTGGCCTCTCAGAATTGCAAATTATATTCTGCTGTCTTGACAGGGACTCTTCTATAGCACACAGGGGCTAGCTTTCCTGCAGAGGATAAATAGTTCATAACTCACCACTGCCCTGGTTACAGCTAATGAGATTAAAGTATGCATCTGCTATGACGAACGTCAGTAGACACAGCAAATCAAGTTTAAAAAAGCATGAGCAGGTTTTGTGACATCCAGGCAATTAGCTGAATGGCTTTTTTATTGCTCTCACTCAGCTGTACTGGGCAAGTTCAAGTCACTGTGCAGCCCCAGAGACATAAGGACAAAATGATGCCCTCTCCCATGTCTAACCAATGACCAAATTGGACTATAAATCTTACTTCAACGCTGAAAATGAAGCTCCCCGGAGCGTGCTGCATCAGAATGAATGCTCCTGGGCTGATCTCTGTTCATTTTTGTATAATGTCATTCTCATTTTTCCTCCAAGCAAAGGCAGTGTACAAATAAACGAGCAGAGAGGAAAATTGTATCTTGGGCTCTTTTTATCTGGTAACTTGACTCTTGTCATCTTGCCTGCTGTCAACACAGCTTCTAGCACTGCCATTCAAGCATTGGCTCCTTTAATGTACAATTAACCTGCTGACATAGGCCAGGTAGCTTGCAGTACAGCCTTGCTGAGTGGTGGAGTTACATCTCAGGTCAATTGGTTGTTTTCAGGAATTTTCAGGATTGGGCTGGTATTAGTGCCCCAGGTATCGGTGGGTCTACAAGGATTCCTTTGCAAATCTACCTCACCTTGCTCCAAGCAAAGGCTATTTTTTTATTATGTAATGTAAAGCATGGGTTCACATTTCACTCTGAAAAATAGGATTGGACTTACTGCTCCAAGAAAGTGATTAAAATAAAAAGAGACAGTGAAAATGTGCAAAAGAATCTTTCCAAGCTAGAGGGAATTGAGCATTAGATTGGCATTTACAAGAACTATAAAGTGATACATTTGAAAAGAAATAAACCCCAAATTTATATGCGTAGAACATAGAGTTGGAAGGGACCTCAGAAGTCTTCTAGTCTAACCCTGTACTCAAGCAGAAAACCCTATATCATTTCAGACAAATGGCTCTTTTGGGAAGCCTCCGGTGTAGAAGCATTCACAACTTCTGAAGGCAAGTTGTTCCTCTGGTGAATTGTTCTCACTGTTGCTTAGTTCTAGGTTGCTTCTCTCCTTGGTTAGTTTCCATCCATTGCTTCTTGTCCTGCCCTTGTCCTGTCCTTCTTTGGTAAATAGGCTGACCCACTTCATCCTTATAAGACGCAGATGAGATGGAGAATGCAGATGGAGTATTACCATGTATTGGCTGTCCAAGGAAAGAATCTTGGTCTCCTTGATATCATCCTGTAAACAACTCATTCATTGAGCAACAGATAAGAAGAAGACAACTGCAGGTCAAGGATTTAAAAAACCCACCAATATTGCAATCATCTCCTACAAGCCTACAACGTAATTACATTAGGAATATTGTTCCAGTTACCAGTGTCATGTATGTGTCTGAGTGGGTGAGAAGAAGTTTGTCTGTGGAAATCTTGAAAATCTTGAAATCTTGGATACGTTTATTTTAGAACCCAGATCACCTTTAAACTTATTGAGGTAAAAGTTTCTTATGAATCACTTTTTAAGCACTGAAGAGGTGACTTCTCATCTTCCTATTAAAGCAACTACATGCCTGTATTCTATACATTTGATATTTTGCAAAGCACTATCTTTCTCAGGCTCTGAGAACACATTAAAAACAGAAAATGTAGAAAGGTGTAACTTAGAGGTCCTCTCTTTTATTATTGCATTTTACATTCGATTTATTAACTAGCACAGGATATATATATATATATATAATACAGAAGCCTGATGATGGCAGATGAGATTCTGCCAAAACATTGCTACAACTTTAAAAGCACAACTACAATGACGTGGGAAAATACGAACAAAGCTGAATGCCATACACGTAAGTACCCACGAAAACTTGAGAAAATATATATATGTTAATAAATTTTTGCAGCTAGTTTTAGATAGAAATAATATTTAGTGTTACCTACAATCACAGAAGCAGAATCTACACAAGTAAGTATTGCTGGGAAATATCAGTGCCAGGACCTTATGGTAATCATATTAATTTTCCTTAAGCCATGTGAGGGGGGGAAAAGGCCAAAGTAACAATAACTCTATATTTAATTCTTTTCTTAAAGCAGTACCCTCTCCAAGGATGAGAATATATTTGCAGGATTTTGGATGGCATTTGCTTGGTATAGAAAATAGGATTGTGAGTTGGAACCAGGAGCTTTTGAGCATGGAGTGTTATAAAACAGATTTGGTCATGTGACTGAAACACTGCCTTTTTAAAAATCTGCGACACACATAAACCTCCATCCCACCCTGTGGACACTGCTGGATGGATCCTTAGAAATTCAAACAAAATTAACTTCTGCAATATGTGTTTTTTATCCTCCGAGGCTCAAGAAAGTATAAAAGAAAATGGATGCAAAAAAGCAAAATGAGAAATAGGCTTGAGCAGAAATTTCTTTACACTCAAAGAGACACCTTCCAATCCATCACCCATGAAGGCATCAGCCCACTATCAGATATCCACAGAGATTCTTTATTCTTTATTTTATTTTTATTTCTCAATTGCTTACAAGATAATAGGTATAGGTAAAAACATAGTTATAAATACATGGATACATATAAGAAAAATAAAAAAAATATATAAAAGAAACAATAGGACAGGGACGGTAGGCACGTTGGTGCACTTATGCACGCCCCCTAAAGACCTCTTAGGAAAGGGGTGAGGTCAGTAAGTAGACAGTCTAAAGTTAAAGTTTTTGTGGGTTTGGGAAGAAACCACAGAGTCAGGTAGGGTATTCCAGACATTGAGCATTCTGTTGCTGAAGTCGTATTTCCTGCAATCAAGTTTGGTGCGATTAATCTTGAGTTTGTATCTATTGTTTGCTCTTGTGTTGTTATGGTTGAAGCTATTCATTGACTGGTAGAACATTGCTTTTCCCATGAATGGATTGTTTGCACTATTTCCAACTAGAGTAAGAGGCTAGTCTCAACAACAGTATTAAATATCATACAGCTTTGAGAAGTATTTCCTCCATACTAGAAGTTAAATCTTTATTTCTTTTTTTCCTGCCCCATCAGCATGTCATTATAAAGCAGAATCAAAATGGGTTGCTTTTAAAAATCTTCTTACAGTCCTTTGCATCAGAAACAATTTTCAGTATAGACATATAAGAAGATATACCTTTTGACATATTTCTGAAGGTTGTTTCTTTGATATTTAATCTTCCAGAGAGTAAGCAAATTGACCAAGGAAATGGTGGAAAACTAATAAGATTCTGGTAGCAGAGTGACAGATCATAGAATAACAGACTTGGGAAGGGATCTTCAGGGCAGGGATGGGATTCAAATTTCTTAATAACCGGTTCTATGGCCATGGCCTAATTTGTGGGTGTGGCTTGGGGGTCATGTGACTAGGCTGGCTTGTATGTAAATATTGTAAATATATATGTAAAGATTGAATTTTTCATTGAAAAAAGAGCAACTTTTACCCCAGATCAGGCAAAGCAGATTGAGCTGCTTGCAGAATCACAGCTTCACTCCTAAATCTACCTTTCAGCAATCTGCTGCCTGAGTCTACACTGAAAAATAGAAGCTTCAATCCTAAGGAACGTTCAGCATTGCTCTCAGGCCACTTCTCCCCACTCCCAACCCCCTGAATACCACCCCTGACTGGGCCTCAGGGAAGCCTCCTGGGCGGGGTGGGTGGAAAGGGGAGGGGCCAGCCAGTGATGCATTTTTCCGGTTCTCTGAACTGCGCAGAATCGTAACAACCGGTTCTATAGAACTGGTCCGAACTGGTAGAATCCCACCCCTGCTTCAGGGTCTTCTATCCAACTCACTGTTCAAACAGGAGAACCTATACTATTCTGGACAAATGGCTGTCCAATCTCTTATTAAAAAATCCCAGTGATGAAAAACCCACAACGTCTGAAGGCAACTCATTCCACTGGTTAATTGTTCTTGTTAGGAATAACAACATTACCTAACGTAGTTTGGGTAAAATAATATATATAAACTATGATTGTAAGTTTAAGTGTGTGTCACTTTAAACTGCAAAGCATGTAATTTTGGGTGCGGTTGTGAAACCGCCATAAGAGGGAGCAAGAGAACCTGCTGGATTGCTGGATTGATGGTTTGCTAACTGCGTGTTCCCTGCTGCTGAGTTTTTGAACGTCGAAGGAAGAAAGGAGGTTTGACTTCTTCATATCTCTACTGCGAGGAGATATATTACTGGACTGATATTTGTAAGTTTACTGACCTCTTTTTCGACACTGGACTTTGCAACTAGATAATCCCTGGACGGACTGAACTAGTGAATAATATATGGACTGTTTGACTATGCTAAAACTCTTACTGGAATAAACTATTTAACTAGCACAGTGTATCTGTTTTACTGAGTGTAAGCTACAAAAATGTTTATCTCACATATTTGCCTGCCTGCCTGACTGCCGTGCACATTCTGCTAGGGTGTATCCCTAACAGTTCTCATTGTCAAGAAGTTCTTCTTAGTTTTAGATTGCTTCTTTCCTTTGATTAGTTTCTTATCTTGCCTTCTGGTGCCTTGGAAAATAGCTTGATCCCCTCTTCTTTGTGTCAAATATTGGATCACTTATCACCCTTAGTCCTTCTTTTCTCTAGACTACAAAATTCCTGCAACCATTCTTCATATGTTTTAGCCTCCAGATTTCAGTCATCTTTGTTGCTCTTTTCTGTACTCTTTCTAGAGTCTCAACATCTTTTTTATATTGTGGTGACCAAAACTGGATGCAGTATTCCAAGTATGGTCTCACCAAGGCATTATAAAGCAGTACTGACACTTCATGTAATCTTGATTCTATCCCTCTGTTAATGCAACCTAGGATTACATTGGCTTTTTTGGCAGCTGTAGCACACTGCTGGCTCAGTGGAAGTTTTTAAAAAGAGATTGGATAATCATTTGTCTGAAATAGTATAGGGTTTCCTGCCTGAGCAGGGGTGGGACTAAAAAACCTCCAAGGTCCCTTCCAACTCTGTTATTGTGTTATATTTAAGTGGTTATCTACTAGGACTCTCTAAGATCCCTCTCACAGTTGCTGCTATTGAGTCAGATTCCACCTATTCTATACCTATACATTTGGTTTTTCTTGCCTAAGAGTAAAACTTTACTTTTCTCACTATTGAATTTCATTTTGTTAGATACGGCCTAATGTTCAAGTCTTGAACAACATTCAATTCTTGAACATTTTCGGAATCTCATGTCAAGATCCTTGAAGTGGGGAATGGTTGAGAGCTTGCAATGGTTGAATGCCTGCAATGCAACTATAGTGCTTCACACCAAACTATAACACACATAGTTCAAGAATGTCCCCTCAAGAAATTCCAAGCTTTCCAAGGAAGGTCTGTATAGTTAAAACTAGCTATGGTTTTCCCAATAGTAGCATATGATCGTGAGATTTGGATCATAAGGAAGGTTGAGCACTGAGGAATTAATGGTTTAGAATTGTGGTGTTGGGAAAAACTTTTGAGAGCTCCTTAGACTGCAACAAGATCAAACCAGTCAATTCTAAAGGGAAAAAACCCTGATTGTTCTTTGAAAGGACAGATACTGAAGCTGAAACTAAAATACTTGGGCCAACTAATGAGAAGAAAGAAAAAAAAAAGAAAAAAGAAAAATGGGAAAAGACCCTGAAGTTGGGAAAGATTGAAGTCAAAAGGAAAAGGGGATGGCAGAGAATGAGGTGGTTAGATAGTGTAAACAATGCACTGAGTATGAGTTTAGGCAGACACAGGGAGACAATGGAGCACAGGGAGACCTGGCGTGCTATGGTCCATGGGGTTACAGAGTTGGACACGACTTGGTGACTGAACAATGAAAATCTCCTTGAGACTTTATGATTTAAGAAACTGAGCACAGGAGAGAACTCAAAATTCAAGGTAGAAGGAAAAAAAGTAAAAAAAAATGAAAAACCTCTCTCGTCTTTAGTCAGCTTGGGACTTGTAAAATGACAAGGGACAAGGGACTCATTGTTCTTATGCAGGGGCTTGTGGCTCTATGACTAAGAAAGTCTTCTCTCACATCCAACTGGTGTGTCAATTATCCCTATTCTAGAATAAGGGGGCCATTAGATGATTCCTTATGCACCAATTTGAATAAGGCTTCCCAAAAGCAAATTGAAGATCTTTCTAAGAGGCATTATGCAATAGTATGAGGACTTTTAATTATCTCAACATTGGTTAAGAGACACATTCTGCCCAGCATGGCCCTTCCAGGAAATTTTGCATTTGTGTTGCTGACAATTTTCTGCTTAAGAGAATGGAGGAAAGCTCAAATAGCTCAATTATCCATGACTTAATAGAAAACAACAGGGAAGATTTAATTAAAAGGATGTAGCAGTAACATTGAGAGAAGAAATAGTGTGATGCTGAAGTTTTTGATTTTAAGGGAAGCTAAAACTGAATGCTGTCAAAATAGATTCTCCATATTAGGAGAATCCAATAGGAAAAGGATTAGAAGATCTGTGGAACTTAAAAACACATACATACATACAAAAAAATTGCAGAACTTCCAAACATTTCATTTTAAAAATTTAAGGTTAGGTAATTAAATGGAAATTTTTCACTAAATGCTGGTCTTCACAATCAAATTGAACAACCCTTCAGAGAAGTGTAAATTTCATTCTAATCTCAATTTATCCACATCATTTTTTCATGCCCAAAGATTTATTCCCTACCATAACATAAAAGACACCCAATAATGATATAAACCCCAAAGAAATTTTCAAGCTAAATGTTTCCCTGGTGGGAAATATCTCTTGTTGCAGCAATGTAAGAATATTTACTTGATTGTAAAACAAATCTAAGGCAACGATTAATACAAATTTACCTTGAAGTTAATTGTCACATCAAATTGAACCCAGACCTTAAAGAAACTTAATTCTAACTTCATGCTATAGCATATCCATAGTTTTTAACCTAAGAGTTTACCTAGACATAAATTTTCCCGTATCACGAATGTACCATTGCATAAAAATCACACCAGAACAGCAGAGCTAATATTACAGTTAAATTTCACCACTGTCCTCAAGGAAGCCTAAACCTAACCTTATTCCTGCCCATAAAGATTTGTTATCCCCCAAATTACTCTAAAAAACAATTTTGACAAGAAGATATAGAACCAGACAACCACAACCCATAGAAACTCATTCTAAATCTCACCGATATAAGAAATTCAACTGCTGAAAAATTATTAAACTTAGCCTATGTCCCCTTACTCTAATTTTCACCCATGGTGAATCCAAAACTGCTTAACCTAAATGTTTTCTTAAAGGGTAATCCTACTGTATTGTGAATGCATCTCCAATCATAAAAACATTTCAAGGCTAATCTCAGATTCTACAGAAAGCCTAACTTTAAAGTCTAATTGTTAACCATAACCCTTACAGCAAGAAAAGCTGTTTATCAGCATATTCCTACATACAATTCATACTAATCTCTAAAACTAATCCCGACTCCAAACTGAACAATGGACATCCAAGAATCACAATCTAGACTCTAACATAATTACATAGCTAACCAAACTTTTTTAACCTAAATGTTTGCCAAATGGCAATTCTACTGTAACATGAAGAGTAAAAAACTCACCTGTTGAGATTTTCCCTTCGTGCCATACAATGACATTTAACCAGAAACCTCACGGAAACCTAATTTATCCTTCCTTCATCCTGTTGCAAAATTGAAATGCTTTACTACAGAGGAAAAGGTCCAGAGGAAAAATGAAATAAAATAACCCTTAATAAGAAAACTCTAGTATAACATTTCTAGGAAACTTATATCCATCATTGTAGCAATAGAATCTTTTTACAAAATTCATATTTTGTAGGCAACCCCTTCAAAATATGAACAGTCCAGGGGTCAATTACCAAATAATTCTTGGTTCTGCCATTAAGCCCAGCAAGCAGCTGGCCTGGTTCATAAAGCTAAGAGTCATGGAGCAGGAGTACAGGTCTGACAATAGCGGGGAATTTCCAGGCTGAGGGCTGTTCTGAAGTATACCTAGCTGCAGATGTGGTTCAATTAGGGATGTTGGTATCCTCGCTTCTCGAAGACCCAAGCAGATCCCCTCTGTCTTGCTACCAATGCACCATAGGCCTAAAAACGCAAACAGGTTCTAGGGTTCTCACCCAAGTCTACCTTCACCTGCTTATTCTGATTATCAGTCTCATAAGGCCAACTGCCTGCTAATTCCTTGAAGGTGGAAATCCAGTGGATTAGGCCCTTCAGTCTGATTCATAGGTATCATATAATCAGAGTAGATCGTAACAATTAGAGGAAAGTATGCATACAGATTGAAGGAACTGGACAGGTTTGGCTTTGAAAGGAATGGGAATATATGATAGTACTCTTCAAATACCTGAAAGGATGGAACATTGAAAAAGAGCAGTAATTATTCTCTATCATTTTAGAGTGTAGGGCATAGAAACAATAGATTTAAGTTAGAGAAAGAGAATTTGCAATTAACTTTTTCAAATTCCTCTTAGTAAGGGGTTGTGTCACTAGAATCTATTATCCAGAGCAAATGTAGATTCCATTTCATTGGGTATGTTGCAACAAAAATTAAACAGCCATTTATCTTTAACTTGGATTTTTTTCACTGAGTATGGGGTTAAGTTCAACTGCTTAAATTGTCTTTCCAATTCTGTGATTAAATTAACTTATACTAGCACTGTATATTTTTATATCTTTTCTTTTCAGAACTGGAAAACACTACTATCCACTTTTTCAGAACACATTTTCTGCATAAGTAGGTTATGCTACATGATTTTTAAGGAGTCCCTGGGAAGTGACATTTAAAATCATTACCATTCTGATTTGAAATAAAATCTACATTTCTCCTAAGCTTTTCGAAGTAATTTCGTGGAATCTACAGACTGAAACTAACAGCTGTCAGAAACCAAAAGGTTGTTTACTTTGAAGCCTTGAGAACAAGTTATTCTGAAAGATCTCAATTTAATCTTCTAGCATCTATGTAGTCAAAATAGAAAATAACCTGAAATATGGTCAGTGCTTTAAAAAGGCAAAAGCATGGTTTTAAGACAGTCTAGTTCCCAGTGAGTTAGAAATTCAAATCTAGGCCACTTAAGGGTTCAAATAATGTCTTCAACCCACACTCAAACATCTGTTAATAAGAAATGCTAAATTTCAGAAATATCATTATAGACTAGTCATAAGCATATAAAACGAAAACAAATAAATGGTGCCTGGTTATTCTGAGGGAGAGAGAATTGGCAAGGCAAGTTTTGTCTATAGTCTTAAAGCAAACTTAAGTCATAACACAGGTTTCATTTGAAGATAATGATCTCTCCAACTCATGGTAGAAAACGAAAACCAAGAAACCATGTTTTTTACTTAGATTACCCCCAAGAGATGTTCATAGCATTCTCTTCTTATTGCTGTCCCCCAGAAGATTATTGCAAAGTATAGAAGATTGAACAGAGGACAGTCCTTGTGAAGCTCTACAACTGAAAGTGTATTTGAACCTGGATCTTCCAAGAGATATTGCCCAAATGCATACTCCAATATATATCTTCCCTGATTGGAATGAGATGGTTTCATAGGCTCTATTGGCAAGAAACTGGTACTGTGATAACTTTCAGGTCTGGCAGGATCCCAAACACTGGAGAGAATACAGAGTTACAATGACTAGTTGGGAAATTAGGAACAAACCAGGAAGTTCTTTGAAGGTCTTCTTGTTTTATGGAGGTGCAGAAGAAATAAAAAAGGACACACACCATTCAGTTGACCAAAATATTTTACTTTAAGCTTTCAAGTTTAAGAAAACCAAAATCAGGGGCATGTCAACAGCCCTCTCCAAAGCTATCATACTTATCTAGCAACTGACATTAATTTTGCAATTTAAAGAAAAACATACTTGCCAGAAATGCACACAAAATAAGTTTCTACCAGTGTAAAAAAACATTTAGACATCTATGCATTTCAGCTTTTAATTAAATATTAAACAAAGGTCTAAACTTCAGCTTGTTGAGCCTTTTTTGATATAATTCTATTTTATATTCCCCTCTTACCCCAAGGTGCAATTCTGCAACAGGAAGCAGAATAAATCTTTTCATGAACATCAAATTGTGATTTTTACTGTTTAGCTTTGTTTTTGAATAATCCAGTGCAATTAATTTCAACAATATTCAGGCAATTTGATATGGTCAAGCAAAACATGTAGCTTAACTACAGAAACTGAAACAGGCTCAATATTTTTCTGCTTATCTGTTTGATTCAAGAAGGAATTCAACAAGGTGGTGCCACTTTAGCACTGCCAAGGTCATCCACCTTTCCACAGATAAGAATTTATCTCTAAGTTACAGAAGAAATGCTACTTTTACAAAAGCTATCCTATTTTGAACTTTTATTGAGAGAAATTTAAGGATTTCTATTACTCAGTAATGAACATTTCCAAAATGTTTTTCTTTGTCATTACACTGTCCTATTCTTACCCTTTTTTCCTTTCCTTGGAAATGTTATGCTTATACTATAAGACAAATATACCAATTTAATAAATATCCTTTTGCAATAGAAAACCTGTAAAAAAACTCTATAGGTCGAGCATGATCTATCTTCTTTCTGTATTTAATAGACAATTTAGGAATTTCGGGGGTTCTGCTGAGATCTGGATTTGGTAAATCTATGCTAATCAACCATGAATTTCTTCAATAATGTAGCAAAGTATTCCTTATGGGTATTAGCTTTGCTGCCAAGAAAGTGCAATTGAGAAAGAATCCTGCACAAGTATTTTGAACCCTCTTCTTTATGAAAAAGACAGTGGAACTGTCGAAGCATGCTTGACAGATTTCCTTCTCACAAAACCTTCATTTATTCACCAGCTGTGACTGAGGGCCTTTCTTTTCTTTCTATACCTTTGAACTTTAAGAGGCTTCTTAAAAATCTACAAGTATCAATAAACCCCGAATAGCAAGAGTTAGGAATTTATAACTGTTTTAAACTGAACTCATTTTTGAGAACTTTTTTCAAGAACTTGGGAGTGTTAACGGAGTGCTAACTGAAGTATTTTATTCTCAGGTAACTATCAAAACCATCATTTCTCACTGCAGTTATTGCTTCTCACATAATCCATAGCATAAATTCCTATCCTTACTACCCGCCCAAAATCTGGTTCCATATATTTATATTTTCTTCTGGTTTGCATTCATTTCTTGAGATTTTCATCTTGATTGAAAATATTTTTTTTAAAAAATCTATAGTTTCAATATAATTTTAGAAAAATACTAACTCCATATTCTGTATATGCCCAGTTTCAGGGGAAAATAGAATTCCAAACAGCAGATTCATAAACCTCTGTTTTCCATGAATTGTTTTACTATCTATGAAGTTTTCCACATAATGTTTGGATTGTACTATTAAGAAAAGGCAAATATTCAATATTACCCTTGCAAAAGTACTTTCCTGTTTCCTTCTTTGCTTGGCAGTCTTCCAATCAGGCTAGAAGGAATCATGGAACAGGCCTTCTGCTTTGGGATTGCTACAAATCAAGAACTCCCCATTGCCAATGCTGCCCTCCTAAAAATATTTAGACTTTCTTTGCCTCCATTGCTGCCACCTTCCTTCTTTAAGGAAGGTCTCAAAATACTTCTGATGAAGCTTGTGAGAAGAAGAGATCATGAAAGCTATGTATTCTGGAAGCCATTTCTGCCAGCACAAAGTTGCCAGTATCCAATTTCTTTAAACTAAAACGTACCAAATAGAATGTAAGGATTTTCCTTTTTAAAGACGATTTCATTATTACCGCTATGGTGCTAGAAGGAAACTGATTAAGACTTTCAGGAAAATAGCTGTCATGCTATCTACATTAAACTGCTTCAATTCCATTCCTTTTAGTGGGGTTTTGATCAGCTAATTATGTGCTACAATATAGCTATTTTTCCTGCACAAGAATACCAGATTAGTCTTCATTACTTCCATTAAATTGGGAACAGAACTTGCAGACAATGAAACTTCAAAAAGTAAGATAGCATGAAAGCAATTAAGCATCTATTATTGTTCTGGTGTCGCTGGACATCATCTTTCAGACTTCAGCTTTAAAAATAGCAGACACACATTAGGACAGATAGAAAAGAGATTTTCTTTTATGAAAGGCAGTACTATGTTATGACCTGACTAAAGCTTGGTAACATTAGTCCTATTTAAGCAGCTAAGAGAAATATAGGAAACGCTCCATTCTGGTTGAATAGAGGCACACGAAGACAAGGAATCAATTGCAAGGCAACCAGGTGGGACATACCTGGCCATAAGTATCTGCAACATAGTAGCTGCTGAAATTTGCATCACTAACATAGGGTGCTGGCTGGTAATAGCAAGTGACATTATTAGCGTTAGGGATGATGTTTTGCTCCACAAGAACTCTGAGGGCCAAAAGGGAGATCAAGTTCAGTGTCTGTCTACGTTCATGCCCCATGAGACATACTGTGCTCTCATTCACCACTTTCCGCAAGGTCATTAGGTAGTCATATTTGCTTCTGTCCTCTTCCGCAAAGTGATTCTGCAGGTAGGTTTCCAATTTGCGCTGCTGTTCCAGAATATCTGGGAAGTCTATGAAGAACCTGGAGCACATGTAGCGCTCTAAGGTTTTGATTTCCTCTTTGTCCATAGGCTGGAAATCCCTCACAAGAAGGTTACTGTATTTGAGGAGCCCGCCTCCCCTAATTTCCTCAGGGTTCTTGGTAGTTATCAGTCTGTTCTTAAGATGAAGAAAGGCGGCCTCAAAATCGCCGTACATACTTTCCCCAATGACAGTTGGATGGAAATGCTCTGACATTGGGTTTGCTGAGCACTTGTAATAAAAAAGCAGGGAGTCTAATATTATTTGAAAAGAATCCACACTGAACTCAAACTGCCGCCGTATACGATCCACAAACTTGAGTTCTACATTTCTGCCATGCCTGTTAGAAAGAGATATTAAGCTCCATCGGTCATTTTCAGTGGATACCTTCACCAACTTTTCAATATATACCTCCTTAAGAGTCATGGGAGTAATCTTGAGTTTGTTCACACCTTCAGGCAAGAAATTTAAAAGGGACTGCAGCACCACTTCTTTGACCAACTGGAACTCAGTCTCACTTGGAAGGGACACCTGAAAAACAAGATCTAGATCTTTACAACCCAGTCCGTTATCTTTAACCAAGACATGACCAGCTGCAGAACCATTCAGTCGAACGTCGTGCACGAGAATGCTTGCTTCTTCCAGCCTGCTCCGAACAGTTTGTATGATCTTCTTCAAAGTTATCTTCAGCGTTGGAAAATTGCCCCGTCCATGAATTAGCACTACTTCTGATAGGATCTCATGCAAGCGGCTGACCTGTTCCCAACTTAGTACACTGCAAGATGTGGCGTCAGCCTTTGGTCTCTTGTCTGCCATTGTAGATTAATGTTTGAACTAGAAGGGAAGAGAATATCGAAATAAGATACATCCTCTTAGTACAATTAAGCAAATTTGAGATCTTAACGAGTGATTGGGAATGTTCTTTATGGAAAGGAATAAGAATCTGGATGAAATATTGTAAGCATTTTGTATTTGCTATAGTCTAAACTGGTTCACTGATTCTTTATACTCAATTCATTACAATTGTGGTTCTCTTTGCACATTAGTTTCTCCAGCAACTTCACTATTTCTCAGAATGCCTGAAATTCTCACACATCGTTTTTGTTGCAAGGAAAGAAACCCCCGAGAAAATTTTGCACCTGAGATACATCTGCTCTTATTTGTTAGATCAAATTTTATATGAATATATTAAAAACCATTTTTCCAGCTCCTCCTATTCAGACATTTTGCCCCTAAAAATATTAGTCTAGGGACCTCTTATCCTACCTTGATACAAGGAACGGCTGGGAAAAAAGATATATTAGACCCTTTCATGAACAGAATTAAGTTCATGACAAATTGCCTCCGTTAGTTTGATTACCCCCTTCATCTCTACACCAGTTTCCTTACTTACCACTTTTCTCCCACATGGTATAATCATTTTAATGGGATTTGACACGGATTTCATGTGAAAGAAATAGAGAAATCCACTTATAAGAAACTGGATGCCTCTTTTAAATCTGAGCCAAACCATTTAGCCTTTCCTTTAAAGGATTTCTAGGCTAGCTTATAGGACACAGTCCTCTCTAGAGAATTAATAAACAGAGACACCTTACAAAAATACCTGTTAACAACCATTTTCAATCAGTCTACTACAAGTTTCACTAGTTAATGCTGGACACAACCACAATTTCACACTTGCCCACATAGACCCACATACTCCAAGTTTAATTATTTGAATTTAGGTGGGTAGAAATGTACTGGTTGCCTTGTTTTAGAGTTACAGAATGGCACAGAAAAGTTCTTACAAGAAAAGGTCTCAACCAAAACTCTAATGCACAAAAGGGATCATGAGAAGTAAACTGGATTGCTCTAGACAGAAAGAACAACTTTCTTCTTCTCCCTCTCCTGATATGTATGGTTAGACAACTTGATTTCAATAGAAATGAGCCTTGCACCCAAATATGTTTGTATCCCACCCCTCTACCACCACCTTCGTTTTCCGAAGACTATCCCTGGAAGAGAAAGAATTTTGCTATTACTGTTAGAATATTGAGAATCCCAGACTCTTGCTGGTCTGCAAATCCCAGGGTAGAGCCAGCTAATTTCCGTATGAATCAAGTACGTAGACTAAAGATGCACTTTCTGTTGAGACCGAGAGAATTTAGCCCCGTGTCTGCTCTTCTGCCGCATTACTTCAGCACCAGTAGCAGAGGAATGCAGCACATATGGTATTCACTAAAGTCATGCTGCCTATATGTGCCCCTTGTCTTCTCTCTAGTCACAGCAATTCTCAAGATGGGTATCAGCTGGCCGGTGGCAAGAAGGGCAAATTCCAGTAACAATACTTGGCTAAGTGAAAAGCAATATATCAGGAAAGGTGCTATTTGTATGCAGTTCCCTTAGGAAAGAAACAATGAACACAGCATCTTATCGGAGATATTTTCTTATTTAGAAGACTAGACAAGAACCAGACATCTAGTACCTCCTTAGCAGAACTGCTTAGACTAAAAATGAAAGTGCCATTATATTCCCCATTATGTGTGGCCTAAGGAGGCCAAATAACTTAGAATGTCAAGTAACAGACTTCCCATGGGTCCCACTGAAACACTAGACCTGTTGCCCCTCAAAAATCATACAGGAAAATCATGTTAATGTATTCAAGGCAGCATTAGAAAACTAAACATGGAAAGCTGCAATAGAAAAGGAGTTAAATCATTTGGAGTTGCATAGGAAATATTCTAATAAGCTGTTATTTCATGGCATTTATCTTTAGATAAGAAGCACATCAACGATATACTATACAATTAAAAGAATTACTATAAAATAGATTGATATTATGAAATATTTTTCTATTTCATTGCTCAGCAGCAATGCTGAGACATCACTTCAATATACAAACCTATTTTTAGGCTGTACGTATATCCATCAAGGCTACTATTATATTACTAGATGGTAGTATTTCCACAGAGACTTACACTGAAGTCTTTCCCAAAACCGCTAAACAAGATTGCTTTATTCCGGAGTTACAAAAACCATTGGAGCTGTTCACATAAAAGACATGTGTTTATTTTGTAGAGCACACTTTCCCGTAAAATGGTAGAACTGAAATTAATGCTTAGTAGAGTCATTTTGCTATGCAGCTTTCCTAGAAAGCTGATCAGAAATGCTGAGATGTCAAGGCAATGCAGACAGAACAAAATGTGATAAAGATGGCCTGCACATTCTTTATTTCAGAGAGGAGCCTCTGCTGGATCCTTCTGCTTTCTATTTACAGAATGCTCAATTTGAATCCAACCCATTCATCTGAAGCAGCCTAGTTACAAGGTATTTTTCATGCAGGAGTCATCCTGCCTCATTCACAGAATGTTAAAGGTGCCCTGCAAGCAAGGCAAGGGTAACTACTACCATCTATTTTTTAAGCTACTGCATATACAAAAGGAAAAATAAAACAGTTGCATGATAAAATTGAATAGCGGCAGGAGTTTAGGAGCTGTCCTTCTCAAAGCACCCTTCATTGCAGACATCTGGCTGGAAAACCGAAGCTCACATATTAGGGGGTGCCCAGATTACCAAAGGCTGCTGTAGAAGACTTCTTGTTTCACAAGGCCAGAATCTTGTGCAGAATACAGTATGGACAGAGCTCTTTGGAATAACTCTGACGCTTGGAAAATGGAAGGCTATTTAAAAAGCAACCAAGCAAAGGTAAGTGACTAGACCAGGGGTCCCCAAACTTGGCAACTTTAAGACTTGTGGACTTCAACTCCCAGAATTCTGCAGCCAGCATTAGCTGGCTAGAGAATTCTGGGAGTTGAAGTCCACAAGTCTTAAAGTTGCCAAGTTTGGGGACCCCTGGACTAGACTCTTATCACTATCTTGAAAGGACTGAAAAGTAGTTGTTTCTGATGAACCAACTTGAGAAAATAACACTCATCAGACCAAGAAGAGTAGGAAGCAACCAAATAAGTGAACAACAACAAAAGTTAACTTATCATTGAAGCCCATGGTATTTCAGCAACAGGTGTGGCTGTTAACACCCACTTAGTAACTGGCTTCTGACAGAAACATCCAGCTGCCTCAGTTCTCCCCAGGGAAATTGGCGTAAACAGTCATTTCACCCGGTTCTCTCTCTCTCCTACAAAGAAGCTAAGGAAAAATCGTTCAAAACCTTTCTCCTTGGAAAGGTCTACCAATTAATAAGAATTGCTGCCATTTTTTTGTTTTATATATCTATATCTATCTGTAAATAATCACGCAGGTAAAAGACGCATTGCAACTCGACCCACAGCCCCAACTCACACCGGAGCCTGCAACTGCGCTACTACGCCGCTCAACCCAGGCAGTTCATGCTGAAACGCGTCGGGGAGATGCACGCTACCTTCCGGGGGCACCAAGACCCGCTACGGATGTGGGAAGACGCGACCCGCTGGCTCAGAGGTCGAGCTCGAAAGGGGACGAAGCCTAAAGCGGCTTTAGGGGAGTCAGAACCAGGGTCGACCAAGCCCTTTTGTCTGGTTTCCCTCCAATGTCGCTGCGAGAGCAAATGCCTTTCGTGGTGCCACTGTTGCTGGCTGGACTTTATAGCGTAGAAGTTTCTAAGGTTTCCTTCGGCTCCCGGGGTTTGGGGGGCTCAGGGCGCTCAGGTCTAACTAACCCATTTGCACACAAACCTCCGTTTTCCAGCTAAGTCGGTGAGCGGGGAGGGCGCACGAGCCTCAGCGACGCTGGACCCTTCACCTGCGGTGGCAGCTCGGCCGTTCCGGTCTCTTGCAGCTTAGCATAATTTTTTTCGCCCTCCTCGCGGATTCATTTATAAGCCCCGCCCTCGGACAGACTACGCCCCTTCAGGCGGGGCAGAGAAAAGGCGACGCTCTCTAAGAGTTGGAGCGAGGTTTAGCGAGCAAAGTGGGAATGAGTAAAATCGTGGAAGTAGGAATCAAGAGCTCACTGAAAATATTTTCGCCTTTGATGAGGGCTTTCACTTGGAACTTTAGCTGGCGGATTAACTCCCAGAATTCCCCAACCAGGGAATTCTGGGAGTTGAAGTCCGCCAGGCTTAAAGTTGCCAAGGTTGGAGAGCCCTGCCCTAATGAATAGGCCCCGTCTTGTTTAAAAATAAATAAGTTGCTGTCTTAGAACTTATGCCCTGGTGATATTGCAAGAATTGGATCCATTCATGAACCAAGAGACAAACTCATTTTTTTCAGGGGCTAAAAGGTTCTCTGCTGATTTTTGTTCCCCAGCATTGGATTTCCTCAGAAACTTAACTCCCTGCACCACAGTAAACACCAAATGCACCAGCAGCAAACAGTGTGGCCAGATACCTTCCCGATTGGGGTCTTCTCTAAGTATCTCATTGAATAGTAGCTCATTGGGGAAAAAAAAAAACCACTGCTGAGTTCACATCTGCTATGTAATGGTTTGCAAACCATAATTTGGCTTGTTTAAATACCCAATTGTGGCTTATTTAATAAATCATAATTCAACCAAACTTGGCTTATTGAAAGTTGGGAACTGTCCTTTGTATTTTTTTTTTAAGTTTGCATTCCATTCCTATTGTCCTAAGTATAAAATGTACTTATACCTACTGTAAAGTGTACTACATGTAGAAAGCCAAATGTATTTCCTAATTCTCCACTGGGAGAAATAAGCACAAGTGCCTCTGGATTGGTAAGGGGTCCAGCACAGCCAGAAACATCAGAATGGACATAGATCCAGTTAAATGGTGAGTGCTAATCCCTACTTAAAGCTAGATGGGGTAAGGCAGTTAATAATAGGGGGATATGAATTACAGTGGTGGTGTGCAGGTTTTTTTTGGGGGGGGGGGACCATGTCTAACATATACACTAATAAATCTGTCCAACTTTTCTGATCCTGGGGGTGATCCATTACTGAAGGAGCTAATTGGTTACAAGGTTAAAATTTCTTTTGAGAGGTCAAATTCCCACAGTAAACAAACTTTTCTCAGATTCACAACTCATGGCCTCAAAGCAGAAACGCATTTCACAGGAAGGGAGAAGTGAGTCAAAAAAAGATAAAAATTGAAAATAGTTCATAAAAGGCCCCTTTGGAACCCCCAGATTTGGCTAGTTCACCAGGAATTTATTGTGTAGGAAAGGCAAACAGGGAAGTAATTTCAAGATAGCTCATTCATTCATTAAACCATTATTTTTATACTTTATACTTTTACAAGTATTTTTTATAAGTAAAAGCTCATTTCACAGAAATACAGAATCAAACTTGGCTTATTGAAAGTTGGGAACTGTCCTTTGTATTTTTTTTTAAGTTTGCATTCCATTCCTATTGTCCTAAGTATAAAATGTACTTATACCTACTGTAAAGTGTACTACATGTAGAAAGCCAAATGTATTTCCTAATTCTCCACTGGGAGAAATAAGCACAAGTGCCTCTGGAGGAGAAATAAAGAACTCTGGAATAAGCTCAGTACAATCTCAGATACAATCTGCAAGTTCCTGAAGATTTGAGTTCTTCAGAAAATTTCAGGATTAGAACCTCTTTGATAAGGTTTTTAAGAAGAGTAAAACTAGAATAGGAGAGTCAATAGGCAAGCTGTTTTCTTCTTGTCTTAAAGAGATTTTGCTGTTTACTTGGTTTTTGAGAAGTGTATTTAATATTGCAAAAGCTGTACTTTTGGGTAGTCCAGCAAAAAGATATAAGCCTAGGAAAATAGGGTGATTGATGTTAAACAGTACATTTTTAGAGAAATGATTATAAAGTGGGGCTATGAAAAATCTAATGGGCAGAATGTTTCTGGGGTAAAAAAAAAGTAGATTCTTCTATCGCTGCTTTGAACTAGGCTAATTAAATTGCACTAAGCTGAAAATGAGAAGGACGGGGAAAACATTTTTAGATATTTGCATGGAAGCATGAACAGAACAAAGTACTAAAATGTAAATCATTTTACAGAAATGACAGAAATACAGGGGGATGTGGATGAAACTGAGAAAAACGTTTATTTTGGATGTATCTGAGCAAACTCATGAAACCAAACCCTTAGTTGCTGGAACAGGTGTTGAACAAAATAAAACCAGAAAGCATATTTCTGTGAAAAGACTGTTGGCTTTATCACCAGCATGGGCTATTAACCACTTATCATCAGTTCTGTCCTTTGAAAGTAGAATGGAGATTTCGGTTCAAAGCTAGACCAAGATTCAAGGCTCTTCTAATGCATGAACACTTTTAAATGGTTATCCATTTTGCTCCTTAATCCTCCCATTTCAAGAGTTTTTAAAAAGTGGTGTATTTTTGGTCCTTAGTTCTTCAAGATCCTATACTTCAAAAAAACTTCAAAATTGTTGGCCCTAGCTGCACTAGGGGCTATTGAAATATCATGTGGCCTGGAGGTTGCTCATTCTGTATTAAGTTACCACTGTTGTTTAATTCTAGCTTACATTAAAATATTGTCCTTTGTAAATCATAGTTTGTTTTAATGTAATGTAACCATTCTTAGTTCATTTTGAAACTGGGAACTCTAATCCAAGTAACTCTAAGTTACTTGAAGATCTTTCAGTCATATTTGATTACAACTCATTCCACCTACTTAAAGCTGGCACATAATGTCAGTTTTAATTAATGATTATTCTTAATCTCATTCACTGTCCAAATAATATTCTGGAAAGTTGATTGGTGTTTTAAAAGCCTTGACTTTTCCACTAGCCTTAGGTTAAACTGCTGAATACCATATTTCCTAATGCATAATGTGTCATGGACTCAACGGAAAGTGGATGGGATCAAAGATGATCAAAAACGATCAAATAATAGAACACAATACATGTAGTTGAGGGTTGAACTATATATAGAGTTCTTGTGCTCTCTGAGCTTGCTTACTTGTTTCCTTGTGTAACTACCCTGTTTCTCCAACAATACGCCCCCCCCATAGGAAGACCCAGCATGTTTTCTAGGCATAAAATGAAATTAAGCCCCTCCCCCCAAATTTAGGCCTAGTTTAAAACATGCGAAATTGGGGGAGGGAAGGTGGGGGGGAACTTGCCATTAGGAGTGCCCCATGGGCAGCTAGGCCTCACCATCAGCCGCTCCTAACACCATGGTGGAGCACGGAGGGCTCCCTTACCCCTCCCTTACCCGGGTCAGCAGGCAGGCAGCGTTGGAGTGAATGTCCGGCAGCGTTTCAGCTGCTTCTCAGGCTTCCGTAGCTTCCATGGTTCCCACCGGTGCTGGCACCTTTCTTGCCAGCACCGTCTCCAACAACAGCATCTGAGTCACTCCCACTTTTCCCCCATCCCCATAACAACAGGGAAAAATTTTTTTTTGAAGTACTTGGAAGCACTGTGCGCTGCATTTTGGTTTAATCCCGAGTGGCTGGGTGGGCGTGAGAAGAGCCGAGTGAGTGTATCTGCTGCTGCTACCCTTGGTAGGCTGGAGCCAGCCTCGGGCTCTGCAAGTTTGCAAAAGTCCCAGTGCGCAGCCCGTTCCTGCATTCCAAGCACCCAGGCCAAGCTGCAGCTGTCCCTCTCTTGCCAGCGCTGTCTCCAATAACAGTGGCAGCAGTGGTGGGAACCGTGGAAGCATTTTAGCCGCTTCCCGGGTGGGGAGCTGCCTCCGTAACTCCACGGTTCCCGCCGCTGCTGCCGCTGTTATTGGAGACGGCGCTGGCGAGAGAGGGACAGCTGCAGCTCGGCCTGGGCGCTTGGAATGCAGGAATGGGCTGTGCACTGGGACTTTTGCAAACTTGCAGAGCCCAAGGCTGGAGCACCAAGGGTAGCAGCAGCAGAGACGCTCACTGGCTCTTCTCATGACCACCCAGCCACTCGGGATTAAACCAAAATGAAGCGTGCGGTGCTCCCCGGTACCTCAAAATCTTTTTTTCCTGTTGTTACGGGACGGGGAAAAGCGGGAGAAATTCAGATGCTGTTGTTGGAGACGGCGCTGGTGCGTGGGGGGAGAAATTAATTCACCCCGAAAAGACGTCCTAGCTGTTTTTGGGGCTCAAAAAAAATAAGGCCTGGCCTTATTTTGTGAGAAACACAGTAGGTACCGGTAATCTTATTAGTGTCAGTGAGTATGGGTTTGCTCATTTATATAGGATAGCTTGCTCTGCCAGTGTTAGTATTGGTATGGTTTTCTTCTTAGCAGTTCCTTGAGTAAGGTACTGTTTATTGATGGATTATTGATGATTGATCTTTGATAATCTATTGATCTATTAATGGCTGGTGGCATAGTAATTAAACTGCAGTATTGCAGGCAAACTCTGCCCACAGCCTGGAATTTGATCATGATGGGGCTCAGAGTTAACTCTGTCTTCCATCCTTCTGAGGTTAATAAAAGATTGTTAGGGGCAATATGCAAACAATTCTTATTTGTAAACTGCCCAGAGAGTACTGTAAAACACCATGGGGCTGTAAATAAGCCTAAATGCTATTGCTAATGCTATTGCTAAAACTTGATGAGATGGTGCACAAAAAGTGACTCTGGCATTAGGAGAACCAATGGGAATGACTGGTTAAACAGATTTGTTTTAAATACATGGTTAGAGCATAAATCTGTTCTTACATATATATGCCAAGAAATTAATATAAATCTAAAAGCATGATTGATTTGTTATGATGAATGATTGGGACTATTAATGAGAGTGAAAGAATTGTTACATGATGCCATAGAACTGTACAGAATTGTATAAATAAAAGTTGGTTTGTGGGATGATCAAGTGAAAGAAATTGTGGATGAAGAAAAAAATGCTAATTGATTGCTGCAAAAAGGAGAAAAGAATAACATGCAAAATGTGCACATAGTGGAAAATATAGTTGCAAAAAATGTTGTCAAATAGAGCAAGGAAGGATCAAAGAGGAAAAAATAGAAGAGGGCTAAACAACCTCTAGTACAGCAGTCCCCAACCTTTGTCTTGATGGTCCAGCCGGGGCGGGGAGAGAGAAAGCCCACTACTCCATTTTGGTAAAAAGTATTACATGCTTTCATTCAGTGTTGACATTTTAGATATTTATATTTTTTGAAGTGGATATCTGAAAAAAGATGGATTTTTGTACCTTACATATCACCACTGGAAAATGGCTAAATTATTCAGTGATCTGCAGAATTAAAAAATATAGCTATGGATGACCGTAATTCTGTTTTTCCACATGTAGAAGAAATATATCTGGACCTAAAAATGGATTTTGAGAAAAAGCATCCTTTTGTCAGCTGAAGATTTCATCAATTTTTCCATAATATATGCCTAGAAATAGATTAGAAAGTTGCTCTTAAGCAAATAAAAAAAAACCTCACCTCACAAGATTATGTTTTGGTCATCAGGAATTTTTTCACAAGATGGAGCAAGTATATAATTTTATGTGTCTTCACAGAATTTACTAAAGTTAGGGAAAGTATGGAAAATATTTAGATGCCGCTACAAAGTTCATGAGTAGCAGCTGGTTCATTTTAAGGTGTAGAAAGTTAGCACCCCCACCACTCTCCTAGAAAATTGAAATATCCTAGGAAATATTAAAAAGGCCAAATATTTCCCCTAAAAATACTAGAAACTCAGAAGCAGAAACCCACCTCAGAAGTAGAAACTCACAGACACCCCCGCCTTTGTTAATGGGTGGTCCATTAAGGCCTGGGCCAGAATATTTTACATAACAAAGATCTCCAGGTAAAGCTATAGCAATTGCCCAAAGCCCTTTTCATTACATCATCATCCAGCAAGGCTCAACCACACCTGGAACTCAGGACAGCCTACACAGTTGCCGCTGCATGGCCCCATGGGAGTCTGACAACCAATCAGAGTACAAGCTCAAATTCAAATCTCAACAGAGGGTATAAAACCAGGCACTTTCAGCCCTCCTCCTTCTTGATATTTTCCTTCACCTTGAAGTATGTGGTCATTTTGGAGCGCCAAGCCATGTGGTCTGTTCACCACGAAACTGTTCCAAACAGCCTCCATGTTTCCAGTGTTTTTCCCCCATTTGGAACTGAACCTAGAAGGATATTTATTTTTTATTTATTTGTCAAAAGCTTACAATACAACAGAAACAAGAATAAACATAAGTTTAAATACAAGAAATAGGAACTAAAAGAACAAGGACGGTAGGCACGATTGTGCGCTTATGCATGCGGCACGCCCTTACTTCTTCCAACAAAGGGAAGAACATTTTAGAAAGAAAAATAGCTGGAGTAGTTTGTCCTCTTTGTACATGGAAGTAATCCATCAGGAGAAACACAAAAATAAGTTGAATGCAGTGGGAATGGGGTATTAGGAAAAAGATAACACAAAAATAGATTCTGAATGAATGTGGATTGAATACAAAAATAACTAGCACAAAACAAATACTGTATATTGAGGCGATTTGGTCCTAGAGAATAAGAATCACATCAAAAAACAAACCTATGATTGGATGGAGTTGATGAGATTCTTTAAGAGAGCCCTTTATCCAAAAAGCAGTGTATGATTCAATGTATGTATGGTGGAAGGAGTGCGCCAAGTTAGAAAGGTACAGATCTATAGTAAATGGTGTTTGTATAAACCAGTTTTAGCTGTCCTTAATTTGCTTCAGAATTTTGTACTCCTTTTCTGAACTGCATGTAACATTGCTTACCCTCAAAATAATACAAAATAACATCACTTTGAGCCCATTTTCGAAAATAAACATTGATAAAGAACAGCACCCCTAGTGGAGTCACATAAATTAGGCAATTGCGCGCTTGACATTTAAGATTCTCTGCTTTTCGACCATGTTTATTTAAAAAATACAATTCACCTAATGTTACCCCTTTCCTAAGGCCCCCTTCCTCAAGAAGAGTTAGCAGCCAGGGCCGAGATTATCTCGGGTCACAATACGAATGAAAACAATATATATTTTTGTTTTCTTTTTTAAATGGGAGGTGGCGGCGCGAGAGAAAAGGTCTAAAAGCAATGTTTCTCAAACTGGACAACAGTAAGACGTGTGGACTTCAACTCCCAGAACTCAGAGGCAGCCATGTTGGCTCGGGAATTCTGGGAGCTGAAATCCACACATCTTTAACAATTTGAGAAATAATTTAAAGGAATTCAGAAATCGTTTTCCGTTACTGGAAGTCTCCACTTTCCCTCTTTGCCTCTTTTGCATTCTCCGCTAAGGGCCGCGCGGAGAGCGGGGACGGGCGCTGCGAGGGCGGGGCAACGGGAGCCTCCGTCGTTTCCTCCTAGCCGCACGAAGGCCATGGTGCCGGTACTTCCGCGGCTGTATCTGAGCGGCGCTGATCTTGGCCCGGCAGACGATTCCGGAAAGCCAGCCGTCACGGCGCTGCTGCAGGTGGACTCGGAGCCGCCCGGAGCCGCTGCGCTCGCCGGCTTCGAGAGCACGCTGTTCGTCCAGGCGCTGGACCGGCCGCAGAGCGACCTGCTGAGTCGCTTGGACGACTGCGCGGCTTTTCTTAGCCAAGTCCTGGAGGGTGGAGGAAGCGCCCTGGTGCGCTGGTGAGCCCCTGGCCCAAGGGAGGCTGCTTGGGAGGCGGGGTGGCTGTGGCCTGGGACTGACCGGCAAAAGACCCCCAACCACGTTCTCCTTTGGCTAGGTTTGAGCAACGTTTCGGAGCAGAAAATCAGGAATCCTTGCAGCTATTGAGAACCACCCTGGCCTTGAGGGTGTAGAAGAAAATGTTTGGGTATAATGTGTCAATCGGATTTAAGGGTTTTTTTAAAAATACTTAACGAGTTCAAATACTGCGTTTCTCCCTGGATCGTTTATATAGCCACTAATGACTATTTGCTGTGTAGTACAGCCGACACTTCCCGCGTTTTCCGTAGGGGAACCTCCCAGATTGTCTTTGTTACGTCACAATTAAAGCCCCGCTCACTCTATTTGAGCGTTGGAGTTCACCGTGTTTGAGCTCAGGATAGCTGCCGCTTTTGTGTTTGTTTTTCCCTAACGCTGTGTAATATCTGGGTTAAAGAGTTTTTGAGATATTTGTAAGCCTAACCTAAGTTAAAAGGTTGCACGGGGTTGAGGAGGGTTTAAAAATGCCACAGTGCTCTTGCAGAGAATTGTTGCCAAGTGTGCAAACACTCCCAGGATGTCATAAACCATACTATAAAATTCACAGTAATTGAAACTTATTGTGATTTGTGAACCCAGACAATGGGATGATTTTTAAATTGCCGTCATTCTTTCCTGAATTTTCATTTTTGCCTTCTCCCTTGTCAAATCTTAGAGAAACTGTACATTACATTAGCTTGTGTGGTCAAGTGCTTTTGTCCAGTTGCAGTTCTGAAAAAATATGCTTTAAAAAGTTCTGCCCAGCACTGATTAATATAATTGCTGATCAACAAAATGTATTTGTGGAATGTAAATATAGTTTTATTTTCTTTGGTTAGTTTCACTGATAGATTGATCAGACAAATGCTAAATTGTTGCCCAATTTTCATAGGATTAAATGGTATACAGTTGTTTCTGTTGCACTCTAAAGGGCTTATTTTTTTGTTCAGAATGTACAAATAAACTACTGTTAGTATATGAATTGTCATCATCCAACCATTACAGTAAAGACCAACCTGAAACTTCCTGTCATGTAATGTCAAAAATGTGCTAGGGTTGAGTAGTGAGGGATTTCATAATAATCAGGATACATAGTAATTGTTTTGCATCCAAGCAGTCTAGCGGGAACTGGAGAAAGATTAGATTCTGTAGCATTATATTAATGCAGCTGTCAAAAATGAGATGAGAGTTGTGTGCCCAGCCTTCTGCTTCCTGATCCTGCATAAAAATGCATTATAAAAAGCAGCATAAAAGTGGGAATGATATTTTGTGGCATATGTGAGGGAAACAATGTTTTACTACGTCTTCCTGTTCTTTTTTCCAGTCATGCTGGAGTTAGTCGAAGTGTTGCTATTGTGACTGCCTATTTAATGAAAACTAATCACCTTACTTTTCAAGAGGCCTATGCCTTTGTTCAAGCCATCAAGCCTGATGCTAAGTATGATTTATTTTTTTCTTTGGCAAAAGTGTTTTCTCATGAAGGTTAAAATACACATTCTCTGATCTATCAGTTTTCTTTTGATTTATTCTAGGATGAATGAAGGCTTTGAGTGGCAACTGCAACTCTATGAAAAAATGGGTTATAAGGTTGATGTTAACAGTACAATTTATAAGCAGTATCGTTTGAAAAACATTACAGAGAACTGTCCTGGTAAGGCAAACAGAAATTACAATATATATATATTGTACAATATATATAATATATATATATACATATTGTATTATATATATATATATATATATATATATATATATATATATATATATATATATATATATATATTGTTTATATATATATATAATATATAATATATATATATATATTATATATTATTATATTATATTATTATATTATTTTATTTTATTATACATATATATATATATATATATATATATATATATATTATTATTATATATAATTATTATATTAAATTATATAATATGTATATGTGTGTGTGTGTGTGTGTATGTATGTATGTATAAATAAAATATATATATATGATGGTATATATATATATATATATATATATATATACCATTACTTAGATGTTGTGCTATCTATATTAAACTGTACTTTTATTGCTATATTTTGCTATGACCCTTTTAATATTGGCAGTAAGCAGAACTGTAATAGCCTTTTTCTTCAGTATGTTAATTATATTATAGATAGCTTATCTGATGAAACTTCAATTCTGAAAGGATATTTAACATGGTGTTTACTGCTTCTGTGAAACATCCCAATATCTGCAAGAAATCTTATAATGTGCAATATGTTGTCTCTCTCATTTTTCTTGCTCCTGCCCATCTTAGAAAAAAACTAGCCTCTGACAAGTGCATTAAAAAGAATTATGTAAAAGTCACTAGTGGCTCCATTGTTATTTATACATTTTTTCCTCCATCTTTTTTGCTTTTGATGGCAGAGCCTGCTCAGTTCTCAACAGGCATAGCTAAACTTCTCTCATGTGTTAAGAAACTGAAGGATTTGAGAGGACAGCTGAAGGCATCCAGATCTGCAACTCAGTGTCTGAGAATTACTACACAGGATGCAAAAATGCATTTGTCTTTGATTGAACTATAAATCAACAGTTACTTTTAAGCCCAATGATAGCATTTTTGTCGCTTCTACTGGTCTTGTCTTCTTCAGAATAATTTTTTTATTTTTCTACCATCATGTTTTTCAACTAGCACTTTCACACTGAGCTTCACTATGGTGGGGACTGGTAATATAAACCACCCAGAGAACAGTCCTCTGTACATTCATCCTGTCATCTTGAGCATTCTTTCTGTCTAGAGTTTACATTTTTCATTCTTGTCTTTTGGAGGATAATATTCTGTTTATATTCTGTTTGTTGTACTCAGAGTATTTTGGCTCACTACGTTTAATTTCTACCATTAAAATATAAAGTAAAAATGCAGAAATTTTGATATGTAATGTCTTGGTTTTAGACTTCAATTTGGATCTCTTCGATATGTATGTATGGGTAGTCCTCGACTTATGACCACAATTGAGACTGGAACTTTCATCACTTAGCAAGACAGTCATTAAGTGAGTTGTGTACACTTTTATGACTTTTTGCCATGATTAAATGTATTATCAGTCATTAAATGAATCACATGGTTGTTAAGCGAATTCAGCTTACCCCGTTGACTTTGCTTGTCAGAAGCCAACTGGGAAGGTTGCAAATGGAGATCACATGACCCTGGGGCTCTGCACCCATCATAAATGTATGCTGGTTGCCAGGCACCTGAATTTTGATCACATGGCCATTGGGATACTGTGATGATCTCCAGTGCGAAGACTGGTTGTATGTTACTTTTGTCCAGTACCGTCATAACTTCAAATGGTTGCTAAGCAAATGGTCTTAAATCGAGGACTACTTTCCCTCTTTCTGTACTCAGATTAGGCATGAATTAAGTAAAACTGTGCTTGCCTTCTTCCTTTTTGTCAAGAGAGATGTGCAGGTTTTTATAGTAAATATGTATGTATGTGTATATTCATATACATATACTTACATACATACATACATACATACATACATACATACATATATATTACTAGATTCTAAGTCATGTACCTGTAAGTTATTCATAATTTTAATACCAGTATTAAGTTAGTCAAATACATAATACCTTTTTACAATTAGGCTGCGTAAAAAACGAGTGAGAGGAAAATAATCTTCTGAAAAGAGCAGTTAAATAAAAGGAAAAATAAAAATACTGATATTGAAAATAATAAAAAATATTTTATATACTTTTCCATATTTTTGTGTTGAACTTGTATGTTATGCAGTGTTACAAAAGAAGCAAACTAATCATATTCACTGCATTAGTATCACCTTTTTTTCACGAGAAAAGAACTAAGAAGCATTAAAATTTTGAGGATTCTAAACTGGTTGGAATTGAAGCAAAATTGATCCAGAAAGGCAGATTCTTAAATAATTTCCAGGAATTGTTGGTCTTGTCAATGGAATAGTCATTACCTCTAGGACAACTTAAAGGTTATTGTACTATGGCAAAATATCTTCTCTTTAATTCATCTGTAATTTTTTTTGTACAAGTGCAAAATGTTTTGTCACCTTTTCTTGGACCTAATATAAGTATTACAGTGTTGCTGCTGTTTCTGATTTTTTTTACATGGGCAAACATGGCTAATTACATTTTTATGTGATTTTTTACTCCCAACATCCTCATAAAATGTGTATCTGAATATTGAATTGGAAATGTTATAGTTACCCTGGTGGACTTATTTTAATAAAGGCTAAAATCTTACTTGGGAGATTTTAGCTATATTAGTTCTTATAAAGCCCTCTCGGGATAAATTGTTGCAGGTTTAAACCATCCTTTTAAGATGTGTTTTATTGTACACTTTTATGGAAATATTGCTACAGGACTACATGTAAATACCTGCAATAAACAAGCGCTCTAAACTTTCAGAGATGCTTCATTATAAGTATATAAACTCCTTATTTTTTCTGGTTTTTAGAGATAGAAGGCTTGCCTGGTCATGTCTTTGCAATTGATCCAAACACAGTACATCAAATCCTAAATCATGATACTCTTTACAGGTGCAGGAAATGCAGGTACGTGGTTCCAGAGAAGCATTTATCGAATAGTATCCTATGAGACCAGTTTATAGCAATTGTCCGAGCACTAACACTTTTGCAACCGAGGGGGTAACTCTAAATGCAGCTAAGTTGCATGGGGATTTAAACAGACTAAACACTGAATTAATCATAGTCTTGGCCAAAGGACTTTTTGAGAAAGCTTTACAGCTGATGTGGTTGCATGCAAAAAATTTGGGTCAGAGTATGTTTCAGTGAATCCCTAGGTGAATAGCAGCTGACCCAACTCTTATATGATATAAACATACTTCTGCAAATAGATCTCCCTATAGATATGCAAGTCTGGGGACTGTGAAAGCCATTATTTATGTTCCTCTCCCCACCCCCAATTTTAGCTTTCTTTTTTATGGGTATTTCCTGGTTGATTTAAAGGTACGTTTCAGACTGTTGAGTGGTTGAAATAACCAATCTCTTTTCTGCTTCAGTTTTTTCATTGACTGCTGGTGTCTGACTTCTAGAATATGTTGATACCTAGTAGAATTCATTTTTTCTCGTGTGTACAATATTTTACCACTAGCTATGATGCAACCCCAAAGCATAGTAGAGCCACTCCGATATAGTTTGCAAGGTGTTCTTTTTCTCCAAAGGAATGTTGTGCAGCCAAATAGTTCAGTGTTTGTTTCCTTAGTCCAAATCACTGTTTCTAAATGTTATTAGATTTTCTTTTGCTGACTTTTGATGGTGAATTGTCTGATCAGGTTTGACCAATCGCTCTCTTTCAACCCAACCCAACTCCAGGGTTGTTGTGGGGGGAAAAAGGATGAGGAAGGAATATTAGGTACATCTGCCCCCTTGAGCTATTTATAAAAATAATAAAGGTGAGATACAAATAAATGAATAAATAACCCCATGGTGTACTATGGGCAGCTACTCCAAAAGAGATGGTAGTTTATAGCAGGTCACTTAGAGCGATCCATTGGTTCTGTTTTGTAGATCTGACCAGTTTGGGGCAATTTTAGCAGAGAATTTTGCAGAAAGTTATGTTTAAATTTGTACCACGTGGAGTTGTGCCAGCTTTTGTTCACTTACAGATTTATTGAAAAAAATGTCATTTTTGCTTGCAACTGAAAGTTCTTATCATACAGGGTAAGTATTGTATACGGTTAGACCCAATAGCTACCAAAAGGGTAGTTTACCTTGCAAGAAACCCATTGTTAGATGGACGTTGGTTGAAATGTTGAATCCTGGGTTGGTTAGAATGATAATGATCTGGTTATAAAAGACACAGGTCTTCTCTAATCTGGTCCTGCTTGTTCTCTGTATTATATCAGTGCTGAATGTCATAGTAATTGATGGAAAAGATGTGGTAGCGGGTGCACCCAGTGGGTGGTTGAAGTTCATTGCCAGAAATTCACATGGGAATTCCGTGCCATTTGAAAATGGTGCCATTATGCTTAAAAGAAAAAAAATGGAGAAATTATTTGTTTTGAAATGTAGAACTCTTACAATGAAACTTTTCTTAGTCCTTTTGATTCTAGATCAGGATTGTTACGTCTACAGATAGTCCTCGATGTATGACCACAATCGAACCCAGGTCGCTAAGTGAGAAATTCATTAAGTGAGTTTTGCCCCAGTTTACGACTTTCACTGCAGTTGTCAAATTAGTAACAAAACTGTTGTTAAGTGAATCTGGCCCCCCCATTGACTTTGCTTTCAGAAGGTCACAAAAGCTGATTCACGTGACCTTGGGACACTGCAGCAGTCATAAATACGAACCAGTTGTCCAGCATTCGAATGTAAATCACATGACCACGGAGATCCTGCAATGGTCATAAAGGTGAAAATCAGTCGTAAGTCGCTTTTTCCAGTTCTGTTGTAACTTCGAACAGTCACTAAATAAACTGTTGTAAGTTGAGGATTACGTTTGCATGTTTCTTTTCTACCTCATTTGTTCTAAAAAGTAAAGAGAATATTGCAGATGCCAAGTAGCAATGCTGCTTCAGTACCTTTTCAAATGACACTGTGCTCTTTTCTTTCTGATAAACAGGCGTTTGCTGTTCCGAAGTTCAAGCATTTTGCCCCATGATGCAGGCAAAGGACCTGCAGCATTTGCTCACAAAAAAGTTTCAGAACCTGGACCCGTAAGCCGTGCAGGTCAAACAAACTGTACTTCTTACTTTATTGAGCCAGTGCAGTGGATGGAGGCAGCGCTGTTAGGAGTCTTGGAAGGACAGGTGAGGAAAAGTATCTGATATTGCTGCTTTTCTAAAAGCTGAACAAAGGCTGGGACCTACTTACATGTTGATATATACATTAAATGACTTGAAAATGGGAAAAGTATTTGTAGCTTGCATGCTAGATGGAGGGGAGTATGCTCCTCTACAACCTGTCATCCAGGTAAGTCTGCCAAAGGTTGATTTATGTTAGGAAAAGGAATTACCTATCCTTCCCCAATGTGTCCATTCTCTCTGTTTAGCTTTCTAATCAGTTTGGCAGCAGATGTTATGGGCCATATTGAAGTGAATCTTCCCTAACTCAAGTCATGATCTACAGTAGAATTGAAGCTGCTCACACATGCATTGCTGTGGCCCCAAAGTTCATTCAATCTGACATAGTAGAGCTTGGATACCATGTAGAGCAGGGGTTCCAAAACTTGGCAACTTTAAGACTTGTGGACTTCAACTCCCAGAATTTTCCAGCCAGCATAGCTGTTCTGGGAATTGTAGTCCACAAGTCTTAAAATTGCCAAATTTGGTGACCTCTGATGTAGCGTAGCTGATAAATGAGGACTTATTCTATTCAAAGAGAATTATCTACTCACAAACTGTTTTGAGACATTGTGGTATTATGAAAGGTTGTAAAAACACCAGATTTTTTTTTTTGCTACATTGTAAGCAGATTTCCTCAAGGTAAAATTATTTCCAATTCATTTTATGGCAGTAATTTACAGCATGACATTAATGGATGGAAAGATTTTGCTTTCTATTCTTGCTGTCCTTTGTTTAACTCTAAAATGTGAATCCTTCAGAAATATAATTGATATATGGTGCCAGAAATTAGTAGCTATATTATCAGCAATGTCACCAATAATGTCTGCTTCCATGGATGCTAATAAAGGAATGGAAGCTACGAAACAAATTTTACCGGATGCAGAAATTGTATAACCAGAAATACTGGGTAACAGAAAAGGACAGATTATAAGATAGGAAAGGTAGTTAAAGCGGAAACATGAGACAATAGAAATATTCTGACAATGACTTTCTACTTAAGCACAAAAGAAGTAGGTTAAAACTTTGAAATTCAAAGTGAAATTACAAATAATAAGCCAAGAGAATGATCCAGATAATGACTTTTTACTATATTTACAAAAGAGGTTTGCTAAAATCTTGGAAGAAAGCTTTGGAATGGAAAAAAGAAAAATTGAAGAGAGACCAAATCCTACAACAATTTCTGAATGGATTAAAGTTCAAGATTGTTAGAAGTAAGAGGAATGAATATAAAGTTTGTTTGATGAAGGTTAAAATAAAGCATGTTTCTATACAATTCTGGTAACCCTTTATCGACCTTTTGTTGACATCAGGATTGAAAAGCTGGTGACTTAATAGATTTGTATACAGATGGGTTATCAGAAGAGATATTTGTTTGTAACCTTATGGCAGAATGAAGATATATAAAATTTATTTATACTTATTGTGATGACTTATATGTTTTCTTTTTTCATAGCAAAATTCTCCCTATTTTGCTTTCTTTGAGTTTAGTTTGCATTTGTTTTTACTATTGTAATAGTAAAATAGTATTGTAATAAAAACTTTCAATAACAATTATTTAAAAAGATAATTGATACAAAATTCAGTCAGTGCTATCATCTAGCTGGGGGAGGGTGGAGAGACCTTTTTCATAATAGAATTTCATAGTTCCCATACTGGAAAGAAAACTACTCTTGGTTTTGAAAAGTAACACCTTGATTGTTTTAGAACAACCTGTTAAAAGAATAAATACCTAGACTATTAATATTAAATGAAACAATATCAGAACAAAGGAATTTCAGCAATAGGATCATAGAGTTGCATCTATTTTAAAAACTACGACAAAAAGTATTACTGAACAAAGTTCCACTGATAACTACATTATAGCTGACAGAGTATTGTAAGCATGTGGAATATATATATATATATCAGAACATACGTACATGATATATATACATACATACATACATACATACATACATACATACATACATACATTGCTCAAAAAAATAAAGGGAACACAAAAATAAGACATCCTAGATCTGAATGAATGAAATATTCTTATTAAATACTTTGTGTTCATTACACAGTTGAATGTGCTGACAACAAAATCACACAAAAATTATCAATGGAAATCAAATTTAGCAACCCATGGTGGTCTGGATTTGGAGTTACACTCAAAATTAAAGTGGAAAAAAACACTACAGGCTGATCCAACTTTGATGTAATGTCCTTAAAACAAGTCAAAATGAGGCTCAGTAGTGTGTGTGGCCTCCACGTGCCTACAACACCTGGGCATGCTCCTGATGAAGTGGCGGATGGTCTCCTGAGGGATCTCCTCCCACACCTGGACTAAAGCATCCCCCAACTCCTGGACAGTCTGTGGTGCAACGTGGCATTGGTAGATGGAGCGAGACATGATGTCCCAGATGTGCTCAATTGGATTCATGTCTGGGGAACAGGCAGGCCAGTCTATAGCATCAATGCCTTCGTCTTGCAGGAACTGCTGACACAATCCAGCCACGTGAGCTCTAGCATTGTCATGCATTAGGAGGAACCCAGGGCCAACTGCACCAGCATATGGTCCCACAAGGGGTCTGAGGATCTCATCTCGGTACCTAATGGCAGCCAGGCTACCTCTGGCAAGCACATGGAGGGCTGTGCGACCCCCTAAAGAAATGCCACCCCACACCATTACTGACCCACTGCCAAACCGGTCATGCTGGAGGATGTTGCAGGCAACAGAACGTTCTCCACAGCATCTCCGGACCCTGTGACGTCTGTCACATGTGCTCAGTGTGAACCTGCTTTCATCTGTGAAGAGCACAGGGTGCCAGTAGCGAATTTGCCAATCTTGGTGTTCTCTGGCAAATGCCAAACGTTCTGCACGGTGTTGGGCTGTAAGCACTACCCCCACCTGTGAACGTCGGGCCCTCATACCACCCTTACGGGGTCTGTTTCTGACCGTTTGAGCAGCTACATGCACATTTATGGCCCACTGGAGGTCATTTTGCAGGGCTCTGGCGGTGCTCCAGTCCCTCCTTGCACAAAGGGGGAGGTAGCGGTCCTGATGCTGGGTTGTTGCCCTCCTACGGCCTCCTCCACGTCTCCTAGTAGCGCCTCCTGCTCTGGACACTATGCTGACAGACACAGCAAGCCTTCTTGCCACAGCTCGCATTGATGTGCCATCCTGGATGAGCTGTACTACCTGAGTCACTTGTGTGGGCTGTAGACTCCGTCTCATGCTACCACTAGAATGAAAGCACCACCAGCATTCAAAAGTGACCAAACCATCAGCCAGAAAGCATAGGAACCAAGAAGTGGTCTGTGGTCACCATCTGCAGAACCACTCCTTTATTGGGGATGTCTTGCTAACTGCCTATGGTTTCCACCTGTTGTCTATTCCATTTGCACAACAGCATGTGAAATTGATTGTCAATCAGTGTTGCTACCTAAGTGGACAGTTTGATTTCACAGAAGTGTGATTGACTTGGAGTTACATTGTGTTGTTTAAGTGTTCCCTTATTTTTTTTGAGCAGTATGTATGTATGTATGTATGTATGTACGTGTACATATATATATATGAGTGTGTGTGTGTGTAACATATAGACAAGACACACATAAAGACTGAACTATGCACCCTGACTAAAGTACTGACAGCCAATGGCTTCCACAAAAGCAAAATCACAGGCCTGGTCCACAAAAACACACTGAGACATAATGGAGACCCAGAAGATGAACAGACCTATGGAACAGCAGTCCTGCCCTACATAAGAGATACTACAGACAAAATCAGTAAGATACTACACAGGCATCACATCGAGACTGCCTTCAAAATAGACAGAAATATAGCAGCCATCCTAAAATACCTCAAAGGTAAAATTGATCAGGAAAACCAAGGCATATATGAAGTCCCCTGCACATCATGCCCTGCCACATACATTGGACAGACCAACAGAAGAATAAGTACCCGCCTGGATGAACACAAAAATGCAGTAAAAAAGCTGGAACACACTTCCTCACTAGTACAACACATGAAAGCCACAGGTCATAGCATCGACTTCAGTGGCACCAAAATCCTAGCCACTATAGAAAACCCCAGCTACAGAATTATCAGAGAAACTATAGAGATTGAAAAAAGAACTAAAAGCATGAATAGAAGGGATGACTCTGCCAGACTGTCAATTATCTGGAAGCCTGCACTGACAAACAAAAAAATCTCCACACCACAAGCCAAGCAAACAGCTGGGCACAAACAGACCCCACCTGATACCTCCAGCTCAAACACAGCCCAACCAGACACCCAGATGAAACCTAGCTTCCTAATAAATGATAGCCATCCATTTACTCAGAGCCAAGCTGCACTAAAAGCCTCTAATATAGGAAACACAATGTTGCCAGCCAATCAAGACAAAAAAAGCTACAAAACAGACAGAAGATATTAGAAACACCAATCAAGCAGAACACAGCAAACTCCAAGACCAATAAACACAGACCAAGACTCCCAACCAATCAGGATGAAGAAAAAACCATTCTGGCACAGCACTAGGCTAGCACCAAATTTAAAACAGAAATGGATGTGAAAGTCTGACTCACAGATGAACACAATACAGAAGCCTGATGATGGCAGATGAGATTCTGCTGAAACGTTGCTACAACTTTAAAACCACAACTATAATGACGTGGGAAAATACCGGAACAAAGTTGAATACCATATCTATATCTATATCTATATCTGTGTATGTGTGTATATATGTATATGTATATACATATATGCTGCTAATTCCCTTTATTATATTAGGATGTTGGGTGTGTGTGTACATACATACGTACATACATACATACATACATTACATACATACATGTCAGCTTGATGTTTGAAAGCATATGTTTTGAGCAAATAAAGTTTAGATGGTTGTCTGGATTGTATTTAATTTTGGATTATCCTATGGCACCCTTTCCTTCAGTATTTAAACATCAGATCAAAAACATATTCCTTTTTTTCAAGGAAACAAACTATGTGGCTTTTGGAAGAAATGAAAAGTTAAAAAGTCACATGTCACACATGGAAAGAAGTGCAGTATTGGTAGAAGATATGAAGCCCATATAGATTGGGTAGTGAATGAGAAACTGAGAGATAACAAAATTGAACAAAAGGGAATTCTGAGACCCTGAACATCAGAGCAAGATTTCAAGAGAATGACAGATGGAGGACACATTTTCTGAAGTTTTAAGAGGCCAGGAAGAGGGGGTGGTATCAGGGAACAAGATGAATGCTTTCAAGGGGGTTAGAATAGGATGTTTTAAAACCAGGGACGAAAGCAAATTGTGGGAAGAAACATACTGGATTGTTTTTTTTTAAAAAAATGGTCTTCTAAGGGTTACACATTAATGTGTGTACTTACAAGAAGAGACACCTAGGAGTACAGGGTTTGTGAAATTGGGCAGTAGAAAAAAGGCCAAGCTTCAGTTGATTTGACTTAACTCACAAAAAGTTTCAAAGTTAAAGAGTTCCACATGTTCCATGCTTGTTTTTTTTTAAGGTGAAAGACCAGACAGAATATCAATTGTCCCTTCTCTCTGATTCTCTTATAGCTCCTGTGCCCAAAATGTACATCAAAGTTGGGTTCTTTTCACTGGCACGGTGAGCAGTGTTCCTGTGGTCATTGGGTGACTCCAGCCTTCCAGATTCACAAGAATCGTGTTGATGAAGTAAAAAGATTGCCCATTGGGGAGTCAAAGAATGTGAGAAAGTGAACTTGGTTTGTATTAGGACAATTGCATATACCTGACATAAAGAGACACAATTTAATCAATGCTTTAAGAATCAGTGGCCTTGCATAGTATTTTTCTTTTGACTTTACCATAATAGTAGGCCAAATATACAGCAGAGCTAATTGCATATCACAAGGGAACATTTCTTGAAATAGTTTTAATTTCTTAAACTGAACACTAAAATTTGTGGTCACACCAGGGTATATTTGCACAACATGACTGCTACCAACCAAGATTGCTATAGTTGCAAATATGTCTAGAGGCTCTTCCTTCTGAACAACTCTGCATTGTGTATGTGAACTGCATTTTCCCAATAAAAATAATTCCTGAAAGTTTTGTGTGTGAGCTTATGACCAGAGAGGGAACAGGCAGGATGTTAAATTATAGAGATGCTCAATTATCAAAAATATAATTGAGGTTTGTTAGAAGATCTCATATGAGATGTGCTTCTGTAAAGGAGTTTAGAAGGGCTGGGCTGCTCACCTCAGCTTCTGGGAGTTTTGCCACATGTATAACCAGCTGTTCAAATATAAATCTTGGCAAGTAGCCTATTGTATGAATATTTAATCCATTTCCAGCAAGATCATTCGGCATGGTTCTCTTGAGGAATTTTGGAATTACTACAATTAAAAAATTCAAACCATATTTGTGTATTCTTTTTAATTTTGTATAATCTGATTTTTAAAAAATAAATGCTAACATTCTTGTGAAGGAGAATTTGGCAGTCAGAACTATATTGAACTGCATACAATAGAGTTAAAATGGTCAGGGGCAGTTTATGGTAGAAAGATAGCTGAGAGTAAAGCTAAAAATCAGAAATCTGAACATAACATAAACCCCAAGGACAAAAAAAAGGAGAGAAACTTATAGAAATGTCATAAAACGAAGTCCAAAAACTCCCTTTCAATTAAAAAGACCTGGGGGGGGAGGGGGAAACATCTGGGGCAGTTTTGGGGGGAAATGTGAACACTACATTTCAAAAGAAGAGTGCCGGGACAACACTGAAAGGGCCTGGTCATTGCTATCCGCCTACTACTTCATAGGTGTTGAGTATGCTTGTAGTCAACAAGGGCTTTCCAACCTATGGATACTCATAGAAGGACTATTTATCTACAGACAGGCTGATTAATCATTGTCTCTTATTTACTGTTACTTATAAAAGTCAGAAGATGTGTTGGTCATACACTGAAACAACTTCCTGGCTCCTGCAAAGTTTAAAAAAATCTAAGGAATATAAGTTAAATTCATAACTTATAATGATAGTACTATCTTGGCCAATAAATACGTTTGAAACTTGCTGGACGTTCCCTATTCTCAATCAAACACCAAGCAACAATTTACTCGCGTGTTAAGATTTACATTTGTGTGTTGCAATCCTTTTCTGGCTTTTAGTAATTAGTTTATTGTTTATGGTATTAAAATGTAACTGTACTGTATCTTATGTTTATTTAAATGCATAACCATATAACTGGTGTATGGGTTTGCAGATCTTAATTTTATGAATTCATTTTTATGGTTTCTGATTGCCTTTGTATTCCCTTGCATTGTTTTCACAGTTAAGATTTTTTAAATCAACTTATACCATCATAACTTCAGAGTTGTTGACAATTATTAGAGTTCTATATTTTACATTTTAATTAGTCATTCATAAAATTTAAATAGCTTTGTGGACCTTAATATTGAAGTTTTCTTTTTATTATTTGATATAGAGAGACATCTGGATATAATTCATACTATTATACCTGTTGCCACTAAAGAAGTTTTTGGCCATAAGTATTTTATTTAGTTTATTCTAGTAAAGCTCTATCAAATTATATTAGCCTACCGGTAGTATTTCATCATGTTAACTGGGCATATATTTAAATGTAGTGCTGCTAATTTCCACAGCACTAAACACAATAAAAATAGATTTTCCCATCATTTCTATTCTATCTGGAATTTTCATCCTGTAAATCTCTAGGCCAGATTGCTAACCGCTCTGTATTTTCTCCCATTTCCCTCCACAGGTTTTTTTTTTTTTGGGGGATGCTCATTTATTCTTCTGATAAAGTATCATTACAATTCAAAAGGTGAAAACTGTTTTTAAAAATATTGCTCTGGTGCCACATTAACATATGCATATATTGGAGGCAATGCTTTTTCACTTTCTTCATTTCATACCTGACCACAGATTTTCAGTTACCTTTTCTTCTATTAAAGGCTCCTGCCATTGCTGCACCAAAATTTATTTAAAAAAAAGAAAACAAAAATGCTTTACTCCTTCTTTTGAAGATGATGACCTTAAATGATTTTATAGAGTCTATTTACTGGGTATGTGGAAAATATTTCAACCTCTGAATAGTCTGATTCATAATGATAGTTTGCCTTCAAGCACATGCAAGAGTCATGCAAGGGCTCTGAATTGAGATTGGAACAACAAAAATTTATTCTGACTAGCATAAAAATGACCATTTTGAATGGTATTCTAGCTGTTCAAAGCAAACTTTTCAAACAAACCAGTACAGAAGCAGGTCCAATCAAGGCCAATTTAATTTGTGTGGAGCAAAGTGACAGCAAAGTATTAAGAAGGAAGCAGCAGTTAAACACACCACTGTACAGAATAACATTGCTTGCAACTACAGAATTCCCTAGTAAGGCCTATGGAAAGAGTAGGTTATTGCTTATGGGTTGTGCTGTGCTTTAATATGCAGAGAGATATATGTGAATGTAGCACTGTGCTTCCCGCACAACTTACAGCAAATGCTATAGAGATTTATGTAAATGCAAAGAAAGTATTGGCTTGTTGAGGCCTGGCATGCATATGCACTCGGTGTATGTTGTGTTGAGCCAATGATGGGTTCAGAGTGCTTTTAGAATTACCAAGACTTGAAAATGCATATTGTTACATATTGGATGGGGAGCTTTGATCTTGGGTTCTTCAGTTGATTCAAACCTTTGCTGATTCAAAGTGTCTGAGATTGCTTCTCCTGTTGGGAGCTTTCAAGATGTGTACGGCTGATTCTTAAGGTCAGGTTTCTTTATCCCCTTCCTTCATACTCTGTTTATGTTTACCTTATAATGATTTAAATGCAGTTCTTGGCTACAATCAAGTATTTTTTTTTAATTGTAAACAACAAAAAGAACCCATGGTGAAGAATATCATTTGTATTGGCTTGTCATGCTTCCTTTGTTCTTCTCAAGAATTCAGTGCACTTGCTGCTGTTATATGACTAAGAGTCTGTTCATTGCTAAGTAGATACTAGTACAAAAATAGTATCTGAGAGTTCTTTCTTGTTTCCCCCCCTCTCTCTGTTGCTGAAGTTCCTTTGGGTTTAGCTGAACATTGATTCTCTGCTAAGAATGCCAAGGTGTGTTGGGATTCCAATTCTGACTGTTTCAGATCTACCTTATGTGGGATTTAAAAAACATTTACATATTTCAAAAATGATCTTTGGCTAATTTTTGTCAAGTTTGTTCACTGGTAATATCCTTCACTGCCACCCATTTACTCTTGTGATATTAGAATGAAAAATAAGGGAGAATGGGACTCATACCAAATTACACTATTTTTTTTAGCCTGGGCCACACAAATCATTTTGAGCTTCATGTTTCAACTAGCCAATTTTAAATACAATGTATTTTTCACGTTATGCAAAATTCTGTTGCTTCTTGTGGTAATTAATGAAAGGACAAGATCCTGGATCCCTAAAACCTTGATTGAAGAGAGCATACAGGGGAGGTGGTTGCCATTAAATCTAAAGGTCTATTATATCCAAAATGGTGTCATTTAAGGGCAATTATTTCATATGTGTAATTATGCAATTGGCATAATGGTGTCTTTTGCAGCAAAACCATGTTTCAATTGACCAAAGATTTAATGGACATTTCTTAAGCCATTAAATGGAGGTGAAATCTAAACAAAACAAAAAGGCCCATTGAATCCAAAGTCCATTAAACTTGAACTTGAGTGAACACTGGATTTCAATACTGTAAGTCCTTGGTATAGGAGAGTTGTAATCTTGCAAAAACAAACCACAAAAGATTTTGATCTGTAATTGATTTCATTCTAAAATTCCTCAGATTTTCAGTCATGGCTATGCTGGTTAGGAATTGCCAGGTATTCAAGTCTTGCCCTCTGAGATGACCCTGATTGGAAAATGCTCTTCCAGAAATGAAGCTGGACATTCAATCCCTCAACTCTTTCACTTCTAATGTATGGGTTCTGGTAGCCTGCCACAGATCTACTATATTTTCTGGGATAGGAAAGTAAGCAATTGTTTGCATTTTCTGTTATTTCATTCAGTTCCAAGGTGCAAAATCAACTGGATCGGCAAGAAATAATTGCCCTAGTTTTTCAGGCAGACCTGACTCATGCATAATGTAGTTTGTTTCCTGGCTCATTGTAGTTTGTCAGCTCATGTTAGCCGTGCAGGAACCTTCATGCCTTTTTTGGAATAGAGTTAACCATCTGGTGATTGAAAATCCACTTGTTCATGAAGCTGTACTACTCAGATAAATGGTTTAATTTTCTTTTTCCCAAATAGAAACAACTAGCCTCTACAACATAATATAAAATACTGTTTCTGTAACTAAAAAATATTGTAAGCCTTTTCTGGGCAGGTTTCAAAACATACTAGAATTTCTGTAAACCGTTTTGGATAAGGATTATATAGTTCAAAGAATGTAGTAAGTGTAATGTCACAGGTGAAATGGGCAGTGTAGAAATTTACCAAATAAAAATAAAATGTGTCTGGCTTGAGATTTGCTCTGGCATACTGTCAGAACCCATAAATGAAAACTACCACTTTAAGACTAGGCATCCGAGTAAGAAAAACTGAATTTGTTCAAGTTTTTGGCAACTTCATCTGAGTTCACAAAAGATTTGCATTTTTATTACTAGGCTGACATTGGTAGAATTGTTAATATAACTGGATGTTAACAGTAGATATCATATGCTCTTTACTTTATCATCAGTGTTTGGATTTTATAAAAGTCCAAATTTATGTCATTAAGAATTGTGAACTTTGGGGAGGTATGGGGCTAGTTAAAAGAATTATTTCACCCAGAAGGAGAAATTTGTAGGTGATTTGCAATAAAGGGACTGTCAATATGGGACTGTCAACATTTCGTTACTATTTTTTTCTCTACAAATGAGCAAAAAATAATAATTCAAGCATTGGCAAGGCAGGGAAGAATTTTATTTATAATATACTTTTCCAAGCCGTTTCCCCCTCCTTTTGAATGATTACATTTTTTTGATAATAGTTTAATTTTGTAATTTTAGTTAGTAGCATAACAAAGATGTCAGCTTTCTGTTCAAAATGGTGCTGGGATACAAAGAGATGCCACCAGAGGCAAGATCTCAGAGGGGGAAAACTGAATTTGTTCAAGTTTTTGGCAACTTCATCTGAGTTCACAAAAGATTTGCATTTTTATTACTAGGCTGACATTGGTAGAATTGTTAATATAACTGGATGTTAACAGTAGATATCATATGCTCTTTACTTTATCATCAGTGTTTGGATTTTATAAAAGTCCAAATTTATGTCATTAAGAATTGTGAACTTTGGGGAGGTATGGGGCTAGTTAAAAGAATTATTTCACCCAGAAGGAGAAATTTGTAGGTGATTTGCAATAAAGGGACTGTCAATATGGGACTGTCAACATTTCGTTACTATTTTTTTCTCTACAAATGAGCAAAAAATAATAATTCAAGCATTGGCAAGGCAGGGAAGAATTTTATTTATAATATACTTTTCCAAGCCGTTTCCCCCTCCTTTTGAATGATTACATTTTTTTGATAATAGTTTAATTTTGTAATTTTAGTTAGTAGCATAACAAAGATGTCAGCTTTCTGTTCAAAATGGTGCTGGGATACAAAGAGATGCCACCAGAGGGGGCAAGATCTCAGAACTCTAGATTCTCTTACACTCAGGCATTTTCTGTCATGGTAACCGTTGTCTAGCATCCAAGACTGAGTGCCTAAAATGAATTCCCTCCTCTGTCCAACCTAGATTTCCTTGTCTTCCTTCCTAAGTCAGTCTTGTCAAACGAAGAGTTCAACGTGTAATAAAGATAGAAGTATAAATTGTACGGCATCTCAGTAAACAGGGCATAAAGAGTTTGAATATTTATTTCTTTTGACTTAAGGCTTCAAAAAGTGAAAACTAACAGCTGGCTTCCTTAGGATTTCTCACTAATTACCCATTGCCTAGAACCCATAGACATTTATAGCTGCTATTAATCTTTCTCCTCCTTTTCAATCTTAAAAATAGTACTCGACCTGGAACTGCAATGAGGGACTGGAAAACTCATTTTTGAGTATTGTAGTTGTTTAGCAAGACATCACACGAACACAACTAGCAACCTTCTCTGCTGGCTTCCCCTTTAATTTTACCTGCTAGGAAGGTTGCAAATGGCAATCAGGTGATTGCAGGACGCTGTGACTATCATAAATGCACTTTGGTTGCCAACTGCTCAAATCCACGATCATGTGACTGTGGGGACATAGCAATGGTTGTAAGTCTGAGGACTGGTTGTAGGTCACTTTTTCAGCATTGTTGTAACTTTGAATGGTCACTAAACAAAGTGAGAACTACCTGTAATGCCAATAGATACCAAGAGCCAAACATTTTAACATTTTTTCCAAGAATGGAAAACCAGATACAACTATGAAAGTAACCAGGTTTTTTCTTTAAATGTTCAAGACTGATGCTGACTGAACAGTGCAAGAAGCGAACCAGCACAGGAAACTTTAAATCCCTATTTAGCTCAGCCAAATCCACATCTGAAAGAAGCCATAGCCACATAATGGTAATTAAAACAAATCCTCTGCTACTACACAGAACCCTACTTTTATGCCGCAATGGGTGGTGCTTTCCCAAGGTAATAAAATATCTTCGGGGAGAAAACAAATTCATATTCCTATTTATAACAAGACTGTTAATTTTATTTTTTTTATGCAAGGCAGCATCCTTGGAATACTTCTACCAGATTCATTATTTGAATGTAAAGAATTCTTGATTAGATTGCCTTGATTGTTAAGTATTTTAAAATATGCACTCTTTAAACTTGCACTATGGGTGACTCTAGGGCAGGGTGTCAAACTCAAGGCCCATGGACTAGATTCAATCTGCGGCTGCTTAGATCTGGCCTGCGGGGCCACCCTGAAAACAATGGACTAGCCCATGGTGCCTCTGCCAGTGAAAATGGAGCTCAGGGGGCTGCAATGGCCTCCTCTGCCAGTGAAAACAGAGCTCAGGGCTCAGGAAGGCCATGTGCGGCCCTCCTGACCTCCATTTTCATGGCAGAAGGTTGTGGGAGGCCATCACAGCCTTCCGAGCTCAATTTTCACTGGCAGAGTGCTCTGGGCACCATAGGTACCCCCAACATGAGTGATGTTGAGCTGGCCATGCCCATCCTGGCCACACCCACCTGGCCCCCAAGGTCAAACACAACCCTGATGTGGCCCTCAATGAAATCGAGTTTGATACTCCTGCTCTTGGGAGAGAACAAAATGGATCATTTGGTACTGAAACCCAGCTCTGCATAATTACATAGGCTGTATCACAAATGTTCTGCTAACATTAAAATGAACCTCACGAGTTGTGCAAATTCCAGGGTCTTGCATAGATGGTGAAATCATGTAGGGGACCTGTATAAGGAACAACTCTTGACCATTTCAAGCAACGATACAATAATTTTTTAACTATATGGTATTATGAGTCAAATGTAAGACCTGTGAGATAGGTTCGTTTCATCTCAAAGATGAAATTTTGCTATCAGTCCTAGAAAAAAAGATAGAATGACAAGAGCTCATCTTTATAAAATAATTCTTAGTTGCTCTCATATATACATTCTCACAAAACTAGAAAGATATTCTAAAATAAAGCTGAAGGAGTGGAAGGACAATACAGGGCACCAATATCTGTTGATTTGATTGTTAAGGTTTTCATTCTTAATTTGTATTTGAAGGCTTGCAGAGGGACCTTATAAGAATCTAAGATTCAGACCACCTCAGTTTATAACCTCCTTTATTGAGTTTCCATTGTATATAACAATCTTAATAATCATGCAGTTATATATCTTTGGGGGAAAGAAATGTGCACTGACTTTGCATATATCTTAAACTCAGAAAAAAAATGGGCTAAATTTGGGATAACTTCTCACTCTCAGAGACAAAATGGATATCTATACTTTGCCCACTGTTTGATTCTAAAACTTAAATTCTATTTCCAACATTGAGAATTCAACCATTTATCGAAAAGGGTTTTTAAAAAGGTGTTTTTGCTTGCTCTTATAATACACTTTTGAAGTGGAAACAAATGATGGTGGAACTTGGGCTTCATGTCTGAAGTTGTCAGATCCGTGTATCTGTCATTTCTTCAGTGGAAGAAGAAAAGGGGGGGGGAGGGAGACTGATAAAGAAATCCTTTCTTGATGTACCTGAATATATTTAATCTTATATCGAATTTGTATAACCCACACATGATACAATGGAGGGAAAAATGCCAGATGACTGGAACCTATCACCTCTGAGGGGCACAGCCAGGAGATGAGAAGATCATAACAAGTCCACAGTGAGATGTGTCCTGGGAATCTCTGGAAAAGTTTGTTCTAAAAAGGGGGTGGGGGAAATTAGGTATGCCCTGGGAAACTGTGAAAAAGCTCGTTTCTACAGAAGGGGTGGAGGGAGATCATTTCTACTGGCTTTTGTTTCACCAAATACACATTGAGATAAGGGGAGGGGTTTCTAAATTCCCTTATCTATCCCTGTATGCCTGAAGGACCTCAGACACTGCTTTGAACTCCTACATGAATTGTCTCATCTCAATAAAGGATTCCTTTCGATACATTTGGTGTTCAGAAGTTCATTCTTGTTAATTGAATGGGAAAAAGTTATGTAGCCTGACATAAAGCAGCATCTGCAATAGAGGTCAGCCCGGAGAGGAATTTTCTTTAAAAAAACAACAAAAAACCTTCACTCTACTGAGGGGACCCTGCAAGAAAGGAAAATATCTGAGTACAGCAAGGACCAAAGGGAAGCCGAATGCTGGGGAGAAACATCGACAGTTGCCCAGCCAGATACTGACTTGATGCACCCCATTGAAGATAGCAAAGCTGCCTACGAAACCTCCACAAAGTCCCGGTGCTCTATAGCTATCAGAAAGAGAGACAGCTGGGACAGAAGAACCAGGGGAGTAACCCTCACCCGGGGCAATCGTAAATCTGGATGGAAATTGGAGCTGGAGGCCCTATCGGATCAGGAAGGAATGGGGCGAGGAGCCACCGGCCGATGACAGACTGAGACGGTATATAAATCACCTCGTGAAGGAAGCCCTGGAGAACCTCAAGGTGAGGGATGCACCAAGATGCCAATGCAGGAGAGCAAGGGAACCAGAAAATGAGATAACCCGAGCTGCCACCCCGGATTCAGCTGAGAATGATTGGGCAGTAGCCATACCAGCCATACCAGGTACACGACCCCTAAATGCCCCAGAACAGGGGATTAACCCTGGCCAACCCAGAGACATACAACTGCAGAGGAAGGTCCCACCCCGGGAGTAAAATTTGATGGGGACTCCCAGAAACTGAGATTTTTCCTGGTGCAAGTCCTCACCTACATGCAGGAATATGGGCAGAATTTCCAAACCCAGGGATCCCGAGTACGAGTCATCACCCTGGCCCTTGAAGGGGCAGCAGCCAGATGGATGGTGACTCTCCACAACATCAATGCCCCAGAATTAAGGAATCTTGACCGCTTCATGACAGCCCTACACCACTGCTTCGAAGACCCTCTCGCCGATAGAAAAGCCCAAGACTGCATCAGAATCATAAAGCAAGGCCATTGCCTGGTAGCTGAATACACCAAGGAATTTCCTGACCTGGCTGGCCGAGTCGACTGGCCAGAGGATATCCTAGTCTGTTGGTTCAAAGATGGACTAAATGATGACCTATACGCTGCCTGCCTGGCCCACGGGGCCCCAAACCTCCTGCATGAATGGTACATGATGGCAGAGGAGGCAGAGATAGACATGACTCGTAACTGGTACTGCAGTGGCAAGTTTTGGAAAAGATCCCCACCCCTGGGGAAATGGGAAATTTTCAAACCCCAAACCACCATGACTCCAAGAACGTCTGCTTGCTTTAAGTGTGGAAGGGAGGGACACTGCGCAGCAGAATGTCATTCGAAAACCCCTGCCAGAAAGCCAGACCACCCATCAGGGGGGAAACCTGGAACATCCGGCCCTTGAGGAAAGGAGACTGGCCTGAGAGGCCGAGTAGCTGTGGAACCCTGATCCCCCCCCAACCCAGAGGAAGAACCCCCAATGCTCCGAGGGACCTGAGCCAGTCCGAAAGCGATCCGGAAGACAACTTGCTAATAAGCAACCCAACTGAACCAATCACACTACCCCTAAGACTGTTTATCCCCAGCCAAGGGAAGGGAGAGGAAGTTGCAGCGTTGCTGGATTCGGGCTGCACCCAATGCCTAATAAATCCCTCCCTTGCAGAGAAATTGGGGATCCAACTGAAAGAAGTGGAAAATCTCATCTCTTTCTGCCAATTAGATGGAACTATAGCGGGTGGGGGGGAGTCAGCTAGGTTTACCACAGAACCATTGAAAATAAGACTAGGGAACCATAGTGAGATGCTCACATTCGTTGTAGCCCCAGGAATGGAAGAGCCGCTAGTCCTAGGTCTCACATGGCTACGGAAATGGAATCCAAAAATAAATTGGAGGAGAGGAACCGTACAATTCCAAAGAGACGTAGTATTTGCAAATAACTCAGAGGAAAGGATAAATAAAGGAACAGAGAACAGAGAGTCAGCCATGACCAGATAGTTGGCTGAACCCATTAACATTCCCAATGAATACCAGGATCTGGCCCAAGTATTTAGCGAGAGCTTGTGATGAACTCCCACCCCATCACACCACAGACTGCGCTATCGAAATCCTACCAGGGGCTAAACTCCCAAAACCACAAATGTACTGCATGTCTCCCAGAGAACTAAAACAACTCAGAGCATTTATCAACAAAAAATTTAAAAAGGGGTTTCATCGAACCCGTCCGACCAAAAATAGCTGCCCCAGTGTTATTCCATGAAAAGAAAGATGGCTCCATGCATCTGTGTGTTAAACACAATTTGCATAGAGAATATGTAACCACTCCCTCTCATGAAGGACATGTTAGCCCACCTCTCGAAAGGAAATTTTTTTTCAAAGTCAGACCTACGACAGGCATATTACCGCATAAGAATAAAGGAAGGAGATGAGTGGAAGACAGCCTTTAACACACCATTGGGATGCTACTGATTTAAAGTGCTCCCCTTTGGACTGCAAGGAGTGCCTGCCATGTTTATGCAATTGATCAATGAAACCTTTCATGAATTTTTATATAAAGGGGTTCTGGTGTATTTTGATGGTATTTTAATCTACATGGAAACGATGGAAGAACGCATCAAGCTACTCTGTGCAGTCCTCACAAAACTCTTAGATGCTACACTATATGCAAAACTCTCTAAATGTGAATTCCACCAAGAAAAAATGGACTACTTGGGGTATAGAATATCCCACAAGGGAATAGAGATGGACCCACAGAAAGTAAAAGCTGTACTGGACTGGGACCCAGCGCACACCTGCAAACAACTGCAAAGCTTCCTGGGGCTTGCAAACTTTTATTGCAAATTCATTCCATCTTTTGCAAACATCGTCCTCCCTATCACGAACTTGCTAAAAATGAAGGGTGGGGGGGAGAAACCCAAACTAAGGCAACCCCTTATCTGGACAATGAAATGCCAAGTGGCATTCGAGAAACTCAAACATCTATTCTCAGCAGAACCGGTCCTTAAGCGCCCAGATCCCGAACAACCTTTTGTCATCCAAGCAGACACTAGTGATGATGCAGTTGGAGGGGTCCTCCTCCAAAAGAATGGAAGTGGACAATTACAACCATGTGCTTATACATCCAAGAAACTGACAGAAACCGAGCAAAAATGGGCCATATGGGAGAAAGAGGCATGTGCTGTGCGGTGGGCAATGCTCACATGGAGACATTTCCTGAAAGGAAACCAAATCCCCTTTGAAGTATGGACTGATCACAAAAATTTGGAAGCCCTGAGAAATCCTCGGAAACTCTCTGAAAAACAAGCAAGGTGGGCTCATTACTTTAAATGATTTAATTTCACTCTCAAATATTTTCCTGGGGGAAAGAAAATCACAATACAACAGCAAAAAGATTGAGGTTATAAAACCGATGATCCAACTGACCCAACTAGCAGCCAAAGTAATCACCCGGGCACAAGAGAAAAAAAACACTTAGGCAGATGCATCCAGTATTTCACTGTAGCTTGCTCAAACTGGATATCACTTCAAACCTCAGACCCCACCCCCCCTCCCCACACCTCCAACCCCCATCATGTTACATGGGGAACACCATTTTGAAATTAAAGATATCCTTGATTCACGCACTCACCGTGGATCCAAACAATATTTAGTAGCTTGGAATCACCTTCCTTCCTCGGAAAATGAGTGGGTAATCAAACAACATGTAAAAGCACCCACATTATACGTAAGTTCCACCAAAAATACCCTGATAAACCATCCTGAATTGCAAATATAATGCATGATTTTTTGGTTTTTTTTTCCAGGTAGACCTATCTGTTTTTTAAGGAGGGCAGGATGTCAGATCCATGTATCTGTCATTTCTTCAGTGGAAGAAGAAAAAAAAAAGGGGGGGGGGAGGCTGATAAAGAAATCCTTTCTTGATATAACCTGATTACATTCAATCTTATATCAAATTTGTATAACCCACACATGATACAATGGAGGGAAAAAAGCCAGATGGCCAGAACTATCACCTCTGAGAGGCACAACCAGGAGATGAGAAGGTTATAAAAATTCCACAGTGAGGTGTGTCCTGGGAATCTCTGGAAAAGTTCATTCTAAAAAGGGGGTGGGGGAAAATTAGGTATGCCCTGGGAAACTGTGAAAAAGGGGTGGAGGGGGGATTAACATACTGGCTTTTGTTTCACCAAATACACATCAAGATAAGGGGAGGGGTTTCTAAATTCCCTTATGCCCTGTATGCCTGAGGGACCTCAGATGCTGCTTTGAACTCCTACATGAAATGTCTCGTCTCAATAAAGGATTCCTTTTGATACATTTGGTGTTCAGAAGTTCATTCTTGTTAACTGAATGGGAAAAAGTTCTGTAGCCTGACAGAAGTCCTACTCCAAAATTATAACCAGATTACAATCTTTCATCCAAACACATCATCTTGGTGTCAGGAATGAGAGAATCTTTCATTTAACTATTTGTTCCCTTTCATTATTTCTTATCTCCCATCCATAGAAGTAACAAAGTCAGTGTCCCTCTTCTTTTCTGATCAGTGGAAGATCTAGGTTTTTTTTTTTTCCAAGAATGCAAATCATTTTCTTTTGCTTTTAACTCTTCCCTTTGAACAAAATCTAGTCAACATGCCTGAAAACATGCATTTCATTGCATTTTTCTGCATTCTCAAAACTAAACATAAGTATGGATACTTGTTTTAGAGTGTTCAAAAGAGAATAGTTTGATACATGATCAAGGAAGTGTCATTTATCTATCTTTAAAATGTCTCTGCCATAGGAATATGTTAATGTGAGAATAGCTGAAATCACAGGTTAGTACAATACTTTTACAATAGTTTTTCTGTCTGTTTTGAAGCATCACATCAAGACTGCCTTCAAAACAGACAGAAAAATAGTAGCCATCCTAAGAAACCCGAAAGATGAAATTGACCTGGAAAACCAAGGCATATATGAAGTCCCCTGTGCATCATGCCCTGCCACATACATTGGATAGACCAATAAAAGAATAAGTACCCGCCTGGATGAACACAAAAATGCAGTAAAAAAGCTGGAACACACTTCCTCACTAGTCCAACACACGAAAGCCACAGGTCATAGCATCAACTTCAATGGCACCCAAACCCTAGCCACTATAGAAAACCCCAGCTACAGAATTATCAGAGAAGCCATAGAGATTGAAAAAAGACCTGAAAGCATGAATAGAAGAGATGACTCCACCAGACTGCCAATTATCTGGAAGCCTGCACTCACAAACAAAAAAATCTCCACACTACAAGCCAGGCAAACACCTGGGCACAGACAGATCCCCCCTGATACCTCCAGCTCAAACACAGCCCAACCAGGCACCCAGATGAAACCTAGCTTCCTAATAAATGATAGCCATCCATTTACTCAGAGCCAAGCCTCACTAAAAGCCTCCAATACAGGAAACACAATGTTGCCAGCCAATCAAGACAAAAAAAGCTACAAAACAGACAGAAGATATTAGAAACACCAATCAAGCAGAACACAGCAAATTCCAAGACCAATAAACACAGACCAAGACTCCCAACCAATCAGGATGAAGAAAAAAACCATTCTGGCACAGCAGTAGACTAGCCCCAAATTTAAAACTGAAACGGCTGTGAAAGTCTGACTCACAGATGAACACAATGCAGAAGCCTGATGGCAGGTGAGATTCTGCCGAAACATTACATTGCTACAACTTTAAAACCACAACTATAATGACATGGGAAAATACCCGAACAAAGCTGAATATGGTATATATCTATATGGTATTCAGCTTTGTTCAGGTATTTTCCCACGGTCATTGTAGTTGTGCTTTTAAAGTTGTAGCAACGTTTCGGCAGAATCTCATCTGCTATCATATATATTATATAAAATGTAATAATTACATTAGTGTCTCTATATTGCCTTTGAAGTACAGAGTGACTAGACCCCTCCTCCAATATCTACATTGGCCTCTGTACAGAAATAATTATATCCTATTCTCTTTTGCATCAGGTTTCAAATAAATACAATCTCAAAAATATTCATTATGATGCTTGTATCTAGATAATATTTACTGTGTATCTTTTAAATGTCAGATACGCCTTCATTGCTCATCTTAATTTAAATTGCCTAGAATATTGACTACATCACAAACAGGCAATGAACTGCACATTTCCAGTTTATGAAAATAGTATTCCATAAGTTAAACTGAAACTTTCATTGATATTAAGGAATATGATGACCACTATAGTTCAAATTAGAGTTCTAATCTTTTGAAAAAGCTCAGTTATAGCACAAATGTAAATTTTTCCTTCTGGGCAGTTTTCATTTGTCTAGCTGACCAGGAAAAAAAATATCACTGGTATTATGTGAACCTCAAAACTGCAATCACATAACATGAATATATAGATGAGTAAGCAAATCTATACTATAGCTTAGCTCATCCTTTGTTGCTTGTTCAATAATCATTAAATAAACCATGAATCATTATCTATGAGCGCAACTTCTATCTAATAATTTGTTGTTTGATAACTAAATTTCTAATTTTTGGCACTGATATGTGGCATTATTCTAAACCCAAATCATCTATATAACTCAGCGCACACATTTTGCAATGTGTGTTATCTTTTGATCCAAAAGTTGAACCTCTTAGAGATATTTTTACAGAAAACAGCAGAAAACTATCTTAAAAAGTTATTGATATATCTAGCTCCCCCTTTCCCTGCATTAACAAAAGGGTAGAATCAAGATCACATGAAGCATTAAGTACTGCTTTATAATCCCTTCATAAGATCACACTTGGAATATTATCTGCAGTTTGGGTTGCCATAATATAAAAAAGATGTTGAGACTCTGGAAAGAGTGCAGGAAAGTGGGCTGGAAGCTAAAACATATGAAGAACAGTTGCAGAAATTGGATGCGTCTATTATAATGAAAAGAAGGACTAGGGGTGGCATGATAGCAGTATTCATATACTGTATTTGAGGGGCTGCCACAAAGAAAAGGGGTGAATATATTCTCCAAAGCACCTGAAGGCAGAACAAGAAGCAATGGATAGAAACTAATTACTCAAGGAAAGTAGCAACCTTGAACTAAGGAGAAATTGTCTGACAGAACAATTAACCAGTGGAACCGATTGTCTCCAGAAGTTGTAGGTGCTCCATCACTGGGCAATTTTAAGAAGAGATTGGATACCATCTCTGTCTGCAATGGTATAGAATCATCTGCTTGAGAAGGGGGTTGGACTAGAAGACCTCTAAAGACCCTTCCAACTCTGTTATTCTGCTAGGTTACACTAACAAAATGGTACATTCTTACGACAATTTTTTTTTCTGCTGCAGGATTTTCTGCTTCAATTCAGGCACTATGGCAAATGTGAGTTTGACAGATACCATCCACTTTAGTTTCTCTCTGCCTCTCAATATTACAGGCTTTTAAGTTTCATCTAGGAGTGACAGGTTATTTTTTATAGCATTTCTGAAATACCATAAAAAAGGTGAAAAAGAAAAGTTCTGGATGAAGCAGTAGACTAAAGCCCTAATAACTATAATCACAGCAGTATTGGGTGAGTAAATACAGCTACTATATGATAGAGGCAAAGGCTGGCATTTTTTTGACAATACTCCTTTTGCTAATTTATAAAGAGAGGGGGGAAAGATGCATTATGTTGATAATGGATAGTGCTTTCTCCAGGGGAGGCTGAAAATGTAGGAAGGAAGACTCACTGAAAATCCTTTAATCTGTATCCCTTTCTTAATATACTCAAGCTCAGAAGAGGGCTGAAAATTGCCTTGTCAGCCATTAAGAGCAAGTGCTTTGTGCTCTCAGTGAGAAGATCCAAATAGTGCACAGACTTGGTAGAAAACATCAGAGAAAAACAGTTCATTGTAATATTAATCATATCAAATTAGCCTCCTGAAGCTTGTCTTCAGGAGGCTGTAACTGAACTTTGAAGGGAAGCGTAGTCATGAATGGGAAACCTCAAGTGAACATTAGAGGGCACCAAAGCAACACAGAACACTAACATTTTGCTTCCATCTACAGCTTCTCCAGGTTTTTGCAACCCAGATATAATAGGCCTAGAAAAAGTTATAATTATCAAATTAACAGGTAGATAGTCAAGATATTAAATTTAAGGTATTAAACGATCCCAATGAATTAAAAACAGCCAAAGTATTGCAGTTTTTTTTTTATTAACAGTAAAAATTGTAATGAAAAGTGGGGTGGGGGTTGGGTTAAAATCTTGGACATGCCACAGATATTTTTGCATTTTCTTCCCCTTCCCCCAGCTGCTTTTATGTATAATATTCTTTTCTCAGGATTAAACTGCTGCAAGCATTAGATGCAGTGGCAATGCGCCACATAATAATATGTACTTATTGCTCTTGGATTTGTTTGTTTGTTATTGTTGCTTTTACAGCATGTATTAAGCTTCTCTGAATTACCCCCCATGGATCTAATTAATTCATTACTTGATGTGAATTAACACTATTAATTATTGAGACGGAGCTAGAAATCAATGACAGGAAATGGGAAACAAAGTTGTTAGGTGGATATTTTCTCATATCCCAAAATGTAACATGGTCTATTTTTGTCCTCTAAACTTCTGGATGTCAATTAAATATCTTTTGCTCCACAGTGGAAAGCCTGAGGAAAAGAAGAAATTGAATTTTATCCTTATCTTTTGAGAAAAATCTAAGTTCTCCAGCTAGTTTCTCTCTCTTTTTCTCTTGCAACGTACAGGTTATTGCTGGGTTGTGACCGTTTTTCTGTCTGTCAGGCCTAAAAATGCTTTTTCTTGCTTTCTGTAGCTTTGGGATTAGATTAGTTCAATTCCCTTGGCTGGCTGCCTGATAAGGCATTGTGCAAGCAGCAGAGAGAGCAGGTGTCAAGCTTTTTCTAAATCAGAGGTGTTTTTAACACATTCTCCCCTGTTCTGAAACTCTTGTGTTGACTGTCCATTAGAACAGTGTCCCAGTGTCTGTCTGTCTGTGTGTGTGTGTGTGTGTGTGTGTGTGTGTGCGCTTTCTTAATTGTACATGTCCTTCTAAGGGTGTTTGTTTTTTCTTTAAAAGGTGATCTTTTATCTGCTTATGCTTCTGGCTAAATTTGAACCACTGCATCAAATCTGTCAATCACTCCGAATCTAAAATACAGATGGTGCTATATTTCAGCAAAGGAAGATTTTAGAATTCAAGTGTTGGTATTTCCCTTAGCCCATTCTAAATCTACCTCAGATCCCACCAACATGTTGGTCAGTTCATAGTAGGCTCTATTGTGAGAGCTGTGACTGCTTACTCTTTCTGCCTTTTGAGGCTGGGAAAAGAAGTCACTGAATCAGTGGTGGTATTCGACTGGTTCGACCTGGTTCTGCAGAGCCAGTAGCAGCAATGAGCAGCAGAGACCGAACCAGTTTTCTCTGCTGGCTCTACTGTTGGGGCCACCCACCCACCCGGGTTCCCATACTCACCTTTATCCTCTGCTTTTGAAGCGCAGTTGCTTTGCGTGGCACTGAAGAGTGCCACGTGGCAGTTGCTGAAGTGACCGAGAGAGTGCAGGCTTGCAGGAGGTGAGTTAGAACACCTCTGCGCCTGCGCAAAGTGTGCGTTTGATGCACACATGCATGCAAAGTGTGTGCACGTGTGCAAAGTGCTTCCACTAAGCCACGCCTATGAACTGGTGGTAAAAATATTTGAATCCCACCACTGCAATTGAATGCTTCAGGTATGGACATGTGTAGAGCTGGACCCAGAGGTAGGATTCAGCAGGTTTGCACCGATTCAGGCAAATTGGTTGTTAACTTTTTGCCACTTCCCACCTCTGGCTGGCCCTGCCCATCTCTCCCAGGAGTTCCCCCTATGTGCCCCATTTTGGCTTCCAGGTTGGAGGCTGTCGAAGCTCAAAATGGTGCATGGAGGAGAATCACGTGGCCCTACGTGCCCCATTTTGGCTTCCAGGGGGGTGTAGGAGGCCGTCCAGGCCTAAAATGGGACACAGGGGGACATTGTGTGGCCTCCTGTGCCCCGTTTTGACTTCCAGGGTGGTGCAGGAGGCCTTCCAGACCCAAAGTGGGGTGTGGGGAGGCGTCGCTGCCTGCGGAATTCTGGGAATTGAAGTCCATGAACCTTAAAGTTGCCAAAGTTGAGAAGCATGGTCTACACTATAGCTTTTCCATTCCTGTTTTATTTAGGGTTTGGTGTAATTAAATAAATCAGTTATGGTTGAATCCTCTTTACCTGGAGCTTCAACATTTGCTGTTTGCTGGGAAGATGTGTAGCTAAAAGTCAGTCTACATTTAGTGTACATCTGACTTTGGGGATATTTCTTCATGATCAACCAAAAGTGTATTTTCTATGCAGTTCACAACCCTTGCTCGCTGGATCTGGATGTCACAAAGCAAAGCCCACATTTTGTAATTAACCCCACACCCCATTTTGGCTGGTAGAATGCTACAGGAGGCTGAGGGCTGTAATGCCCCCTGGCCATGCCCACCCACCCACACCCACCCAGTCATTAGGGCAGAGAACCAGTTGTTAAATTATTTGAATCCCATCACTGACTGAACTCATAGAGAACGTTCAGAACAGGTTTGTTAAATTCAAGTTAAAGGATGACACTGAAGAATTTCAAATACACACAGACTGTTCAGATCTCTGTTTAAATTTAAACTTTACTTTCCCAAATAAGGTTAATTGACTTCTGAATTCTGCAGCTCACTGGTCAACAATGATTTATATACAGCTAGTCCTTGATTTACAACCATTAGTTTAGCTGTAATTCAAAAGTACAACATCACAGAACAAAGTTATCCACAACTGGTCCTCGCACTTACAACTGATGTAACATCCCTTGGGTCACTTGATCAAAATTAGAGTGCTTGGCAGCTGGTCATGTGATCATATCCGTGATATTCCCAGCTGCCTTTTGAAAAACAAAGTCAATGGAGGAAACCAGAATTGCTTAATGACTGTGTGATCCACCTAACTGCAGCAATTCCCTTAACTGGGATGAAAAATATCATGAAATCAGGCATGACCACTTTGCTTAACAGCCTAAATTCTGGCTCCAATTGTGATTGTAAGTTGAGGACGACCTGTATGGCATTCTTTCTCTGCATACATACACATATGCATATGGCAATTTGATGCAGGGATTAATAGCTGATTTTTTTTTAAAGTCAGGAGTTGGAAAAATGAATTAATAATGTGATAGAGAACAGCACAAAGGACATGAGAAGGGATGGGAGACAGCAGCCAGGAAAATTAAAGCTTTAGAACAGAGGGGACAAATATTTTCTGCCTGGGGGCTGTGCTATAATTTCCCTCCTTGCTTGAGGGCTACAAGAGTCATTGGAGAGGGGGATTATGACATCACCAGAGTGACAGGGCCAACACTGCTGGATGCTTCTCTGTGATTTGAGGTTTTATGGAATGCAATTGGTGCCTTGCTCCTTGCAGAGGAGTTTCGTTTCCTTACCATCCTTCACTACAGCTCTCTCTTATTTGTTTTGCTTGTCGCGGCTTGGATACTGAAAGAAGGCAAAGTCATTCTGCTACAGATTTCATTAATTTTTATAAACAGCTCTATCTTAGTTTTATTCTGTAGGTAAAAACGTCTCCCCTCCCTTCCTTACACTCTTTCATAAGCATCAGTTTTTGGCTTTAGTCTTTGATAGCATCTTTCCAGGCTTGGTTTCCTTTGCTATAGTCTTCACTGAATATACATCCCTTGTTCCATCCATTATAGAGATCCCTTTAAAGTGTCAGCTCATTAAAGAGCTACTTTAGATCTACTTTTCCAATCTTCGGTGGATGTTTTTATAGTTCTTGCTAAAATGAATTCCAAAATCACTTGGGAATTTTCTCTTTGTGTTTCTGCCTTTTAATTTCCTAAACAGTTCCTTTCTCTTGGACAGGATTAAGACCAATGGAGCAGATCCACTTTTCTTCTTCTTCTCCCTTCTGAGAAATGAACTTGGCAAGATAAATTAAAACAACTGAACATTTTATCTTAAGCCAAGGTTGCCTGCAGGATATTTTTCAGAAAGTCAAGATGGCAACTGAGACAATCAAAGCTCCTCCCATTTTTATGTGTTTTGCAAGACAATACACATAAAAACTGAGTGGAGCTTTGGATGCCGAGTCATGGCTGCCATCTTGGGTTTTTTTTTTTCACCATATCCTGCAGACACTCATATTTTATCCTAAGTTGCTTATATTATTTCTGCAAATATTTAAGATACTGCACTGGCTATAGGGAGAAGCTTTTCTTAGAAAAGTACTTTATTACTTTGACTTATCAAAGCATATTTAACAAAATTTGTATTTATTTTCTGCACTCTTAACAGACATAATGTTACATTATTAGATTTTAAAATAGATGATGTCCGGGCAATTCATTTGTCTAGAGAAAGCAAAAACAGGAGAAGGAGGCAGGAAGGACCTACAGCTGTGTCATAGGGTCCTTTTTCATCAGAGGATAGCGTAGGTATCAAATGCAGGATGTGAAAACTATTGCTCTGTTGAAGCAGAACATGAATGATGTTAAGACAAAACTGTGCATTTTTCTATTGAAATCCAGAGAGAATGGATAGTATCTTTATGTGTATTTCCATATGGATAATTATGATTGTGTGTATTGTCACTTTTATCTTGTAAGTGGTTGCCTAAGGAAACAAACCTAAGATCAGCCTTCACATTGTAGGAAGTTAGCACCCACCCATCTCCTAGAAAAATGAAATATCCTGGGAAATATTAAAAAGGCAGAATATTTCCTCTAAAAAGGGTAGAAACTCAGAAGCAAAAACTAACCTCAGAAGTAGAAGCTCACCCCCACCTTTGTTAATGGGTGGGCCATTAAGGCATGGGCCAGAGTATTTTACATAACAGAGATCTCCAGCAATTGCTGAAAAGCCCTTTCAGGGCATCATCATCCAGCAAAGCTCAACCAAGCCTGGAACTCAGGACAGCCTACAGAGTTGCCCCTGCATAGCCTCATGAGAGTCTGACAACCAATCAGAATACAAGCCCAAATTCAAATCCCAACAAAGGTTATAAAACCCAGGCACTCTCAGCACCTCAGCCTTTACTTCTCTTTTCCTTCACCTTGGAGCCTGTGATCATCCTTCTTTCAAGATTCAAACCATGTGGTCCTCCTATCTACCATTAAACCTTCCAAACGGCCTCCGTGTTTCCAGTGTCTTTTTCCCCACTTGGAACTGAACCCAGAAGGATATTTCTTCCAACAACATTATGGAAAAAGGAGATAAAAAATGTAACTCTGATCGTGTTTGTGGCAATGTTCAATTAGGAGTTTTTTTTTTCCTTTGGTGTTTCTCAATTTAGCTTGATGAAGCCTTATTACTTTAAATGGCCTTATCCTGCAAATCTAAGGCAGTTTTCCTTCCAGAGTATCCGAGGACTCTGTGCTACCAGCTTCCTTTTCAATATGAGGGATTTGGACTTTGTGGGTTATAGAACATTGTGAAGTTTTGCAATATGGGGAGTTATAGAACCCTAAGAAAGGAATTTCCAAACAGTGGATAAATAATCCCAAAAAACAAAAATAAACAAATAGAAATAGACATCTACTGCTGCTAAAGTGGGTGATATCAATGTGAAGAGAAAAGCTGAAAATGCATTACTTTGGGACCTCCCTTGGATTCACCTGTTAACTGGGAAGTTCCCTTCTGTCAGACTGAAAATACTTAGAATATTGCGTCCAGTTTTGGTCACCCCAATACAAAAAGGTTTTGAGACTTTGGAAAGAGTTCAGAGAAGAGCAACAAATGATTAGGGGCCTAGAAGCTAAAATATATGAAGAACCATTGCAGGAACTGGGTATGCCCAGTCTAGTGAAGAGAAGGACCAGGGTGACATGGTCGCAGTCTTCCTTCTTTCATTTATCAGAAATAGTATAGGTCTCTTATGAGACCAGGGCTCTGTTACTGTTATTGGATTAACATTTGCTTGGGGATAAGATGCTGATAAGCCAAATGTCCCAAGCACTTTTGCTTTGCTTGGGAGCATCCCAGTGTATAACAGAGAGACACATTAATTAAGGTTTTATCCTTTGTCTATGCTACAGGAATACTTTCATATTGAGCAGAAAAAAGGCAAGCTCAACAAATAAATGGAAAAAATAGGAAATTTTGATGGAATTAGGGGAAAAGCAGCCTAGAACATCTCTATGCGCATTCCTACATACACAGGCTTTTGGTTGTGTGTTGCTCATGTTGTTAAGATCGTGGTTTATTATCCTCAATATATTTTAATTTAATTTAATTTAAATTTAAATTTTGATTTGTCAATCACTTACAAGATAATAGGTATAAGAATAAACATAGTTATGAATACATGAAATGGATACATATAAGAAAAATAAAAGAAACAATAGGACAGGGACGGTAGGCACATTGGTGCGCTTATGCACGCCCCCTACAGACCTCTTAGGAAAGGGGTGAGGTCAATAGTAGACAGTCTAAGGTTAAAGTTTTGGGGGTTTGGGGAAGAAACCACAGAGTCAGGTAGAGTGTTCCAGACATTGACCACTCTGTATCATTGACAATCTATATATGTTAATTCCTATGCATACACATCCATAGGTGTGTGCATATATACTCTCACAAGGGAAGGAATGCAGCTTTTTCTCTTGAAATCATACTGATTAGTCTGAGCATCCTCAACAGCCATTCTGTTCAGAAGCAGACTAAGTCCTCGACTGACAACATTTCTTTTTTTTTATTTAGTAAATTTTATTTAGTTTTCAAAATTTAAAAACATAAAACAAAACTTTATACATCATTATATCAACATCAAGACATCTTTTACATTTCCTTATCATCTTTCTATGTACACATTTCTTTCATTATACAATTTCAACTTAATATATAAATAAATATAGATAGGTATGAATATAGATATAAGTATTTACATAGTTTCTTATTCTATACTTAATAGCCATTTTGATTTCTTTTTATTCTTAAACCATTCATACCAGGCATCCCAGACATTATAATATATCGACTCTTTGTCTCTTAATTTCATTGTTAGTCTGTCCATCTCTGCACAGTCTAAATTTTTTTTTTATAACAACATCCTCTGATGGTACATTTTCTTGCTTCCACAATTGTGCATAGGAAATCCTAGCAGCTATTAAAATATGTAGCATAATGTATCTTTTTTATTATATTTTTCCATTATTATGCCTAATAGGAATAGTTCTGGTTGGGATTCAATTTTCTGTTTTATTACTTCTTCTAACCACAATCGAATTATACTCCAATACTTCTTGACCTCTGGACAGGTCTACCACATCCCCAGGGTCACACAATCAAAAGCCAGATGTTTGGCAACTGACTCATATATATGACGGCTGCAGTGTGTCTTGGGGATCATGTGATCCCCTTTTGTGACCTTCTGGCAAGCAAAGTCAATGGGGAAGCCAGATTCACTTAAGAATCATATTACTAACTAAACAACTGCAGTGATTCCCTTACCAACGGTGGCAAGAAAGGTTGCAAAATTGGGAAAAGTTCACTTAACAACTGTCTCACTCTGCAACACAAATTTTTGACTCAGTTGTGGTCATAAGTCAAGGACTACCTGTATTGACCATATTTGTAAATCTGGAAGAGTAGCCCTGCTAGAAACAAAAACTAAAAAATCTTGGACATTTTCAGCAAGTTTATGCTGCAAGTTTTGCCTCTGTCTTTTGGGGGGATGAGAAGCTGGAGTTAAGATTATGATGACCCTAAAAAGGGGGCAGGATTTGCATCATGATGTATTAGTCTGCGCTACCTTGATCCCTCCCCGGGTGCTGCAGTATTTATTTGAACTTTATAGTAAAGTTGCCTTCAAGTTGAGCCTGACTCCTGCTGTCTGCATAGATGTGTCCATATAGTTTCCTTGGCAACAATTCAGAAACAGTTCCTTCTTTCAGGAAATTTTACTGACTTCCTAGTTGAGCTACAATTCTGACATTACAAGTTATCCCTTCTCCAAATAGTGGAGTGACCCCTTCACTATTGAGTTTGTAAGCCATAGGATAAAATAAAGAGAATAAAGAAAATGAGTGAATAGTAATGAGAGAATATAGAAAAAGAAATAAAAAAGAAAAGGAGCAGCTTCTGGTCTTGATTGTAATTATATATATGTATTTATATTTTACCCTCTTTCTCTAATGTTACATTATTAACAGAATAACAGATTTAGAAGGGACTAATTTTCTTCTTTCCTTAAGTTAACCTTTCTAATTTTCAAAACTTCATTTCTCTCTCCCTCCCTCCCTCTCTCTCTCTCTCTCTGTCCCCCTCCAGCCGCTCATAAAAGTAGTCGTTGCTCTTTCTCTACTCGAACAAATTAATTTTGCCATCTCTGCTAGTTCAGGCAAATATTCCTGTGTGGTGCATATTTCAGATCCCCCCCCTCATTTTTGCACATATAATAGTCTTGCACCAGTAATCATATTTAAAAATAATCTTCCATGGCTCTTTTCTACTTGACTGTCCATTAAATCCAGCAAGAAAATTTTTGGTTTCAGCTGAATGTTGATCTTCAAAAATTCATTGTATCATCATATGTATTTGAACTCAGACATTTCTGGGTTGTTTTACAGGCATAATGGGAATTCTCTTAAATGTCTGGTGAAAGCCTTCTATCCGCCCCCCCCAACCCAATTTAAAAGGATTTCATCTTGATCACATGTTTTTAATGTTGCTTTTATATGTGTTCTAATTTCTTGTATGTATTTTAAAAAGGCAATTCCTGGTAGAAGTTGCCCTGGAGGTTTGGTCCCAGAAAAGTGCATAAAATAATAATAAGAACATATCAGAGTGTATTTAGACCATTAAATCCATCTGCCTGCTAAGTGCAAGAATCCAGATGAAATCATCTAGATAGATGGCTGCCTTCCCTCTGAGTCTGAAGGCATCCAATGACGGGAACTGCCTCCCTTTCCCGATCGGTTCTATGGTCTTTCTTCTTGGGAAGATTCCTATCCTTCCATAGGATTTTCTCTTCTTCCCCTTTTGGTCTCTTAACTGCAGTTTATGCGTAGTTTCTTCCTGACAAGTAGTCTATAATGTCATAATGCTGCTTTTTTATAGCTGAAAACATTTTTTTCTGACAACTCCTTGATATTCTTTTGCTACTACATTTTATTTATTTTTTTACAGTTGCTGTACTATACAAGATAAATAATGGAAGCGTATCTAATAAAAGTTACATGTAAAGCTATTGCTACTAAATTGGCTTGATATGCATTTTAAATTATTCAATATGCTTACAAATGTACACTTCATTTTAAGTATTTATGTGGTCATGTATTTTGGAAAGTAGGATATTTGCTCTCAATGTATAGCCCATTTACAAGGCAAATATAGGTACTAAGGCAAAACATTTGCATAAGGGACAGTATAATAAGCAATTATGCATTTTAATAGACTTTCCTTCTTAGGATGTAATTGGCTTTAATTATTGCCATATACAATATTTTTTTGGAACATCATATTTGCCTATGTTGTAGAAATGGAGGTGGGGTGGGGTGGGAGAATATAAAAGCAGGAGCCAAATGTACTGTGATGTTAGCTGAACAATCTGGCTATAATGGTTTAGTGTTTCTCCTTTTACACTCAGGGATATCTGATAGGGAGTTCTGAAAGATATCCCTGCAGTTGTTTGGTTGTTTATCTGTGCTTCTAATTGTAGAAACAAACATGAACAACATGTTACAAACCAATGGCAGGGCTATGCACGAAGCTGAACTTGATTGTTCCTATTTCAAGACCTAATATTTCTGGGGATATTGTATCTTTGCTAAGTGTCTATGGAGATTCTCAACTATCCAGGTCATGGTTGTCCCAAAGATGCTTTTTCAAGAGGCAACTGGACTTTCTGGTTTTTCTCTGAAGACACACATAAACCTCCAGGTGAGCTCAACTACTTGCTAAAAGAATGCAAATGACCAGCTGTCTGAAAGGAGTATAAATCCTTCCATTCCCCACCATCCAGTCAGAGCTGGAAAAGCAAAACGTCTTCAAAGAAAAACCAGAAAGTCCAGCTCCCTCTTGAAAAAGCACCCTTGGGCTATATTTGCTAAGTAAAAAATTATATAAAAACCAGTTGTAATTTGCTTGAAAAAGTAATACACTTTGGGCCAGTCTCTTTCTCTCGGCTCAACTCACCTCATAAAGTTGTTGTGGAAAAATAGAAGGAGGAAGGAGTATTAGACATGTTTCACCATTTTGAGTTATCTATAAAAATAATAAAGATGGCATTCAAAAAAATCTAAAAAAGAAGAAGCTGGGGATCAGTGGGAGGAACAAGGCAAGATTCCAGCTGAACAATAGCATCACAGCGAGGAAAAAGAAGAAGAAAAAATAGCATAAAAGAGATAAAGAACCATACTGGGAAGTTTTTTTTAGTCTAAAACACGAGTAAAGAAAGCAATTTGAGCATAAGGGGAGTGGAACAAAAATAATACTTCCTCTCCTGCTGAGCAGAGATCCCCTTTCTGCAACAAAATGGGGAGGAGGAGGAGGAGGAAGTTGATTGGCAAACTCATCAGGAAGAAAAATGCCCAGCACATTAGCTGAGAGAGAGGCTTTTTAGAATAAAAGAAGAAACTGGCTTGATTATATGGACCAGGATGGAGGAGAGCTCCAATCTAGAAGGAGAGCTCAAGCATGGACAGAGAATTGGAGAAGAAGGGCTGCTGCAGTCTTTTACAGGCCCAGGTGCTGCTTTTGGGGCATTCTGCAAAGGGAATTGTTTACTAATTGCTGCTATTTTAAAATGTACTGTACCTTTACAGCAAAGAATTCTCAGTAAGTTCTGGAAAGGGAAGAACTCCAGACAGGTCCATGTTTGAATGAAGAAGAAGGACAGAACCTCTGCTGGATGAAAGTCCTATTTGAAGTTGTTCTTATAACGGTGATACCATATAATACCATCTGTACAGTATCTCATTATAAGTGTTGCTTCTTGCCAGTGGTGGGATTCAAATTTTTTACTACCGGTTCTGTGCGGGTGGCTTGGTGGGCATGGCAGGGGAAGGATACTGTAAAATCTCCAGTCAGAGGAGGTATTTGCTGGTTCTCTAAACGACTCAACATTTCCGCTGAACCTGCTGAATACCACCTCTGCTACTCACTGAAAGTAGCAAAGCTATTATTCACAAGTGAGAGATTTATCTTTTGTTAAATTTCCTAGAAGAAGGGACAATGACCTATTAGTCTCACTTACTGGGTGGAGACACTTCCTTTATTGCAAAAAAGCTGGAGGGAGGTGATTCAGAGTTCTCAGAGGAATCCTTTGCTGAAGCCAATGATAGTTTCTGCCACCTGAACACAGTAGTTGCACATCCTTTGCTCCATTACATATTTGAGGTGTGTACTTGTTACTAAAAGAAACAAAGTAAAATAATCAGAAGTCTGGCTTCTAGAATTATGGTTTCAATGTGTTAAACGTTGTCAAAGCAGCTCAAATTTTGCTCCAATAAATAAAATAGCACTTCCTTTTCAGGTTTTATTGAACATTTCTGGAGGGAATTAGCATTTATTAGGCAACAGATTGAGCCAACAGAAAGTTGTCACATTGCCCACCAGTCATAACATCTCCACAGTAACAATGCATGGAAAGGACTAATTAGCAATAATGACTGTAGGGATTACAGTACTTAACCTGTCCTCTCCTCTTGTCCCTCACATATTGGTCTTAGAGGTTTTAATAGAAAAACATTTCATATTCGGCATATGTAACTGAATTTAAGGAATGAATTAAATTCTTCAACTTGCCTTCCTTTTCCCAAAGAATAAAAGACCCTGCTGCTACGTTGTGCAAATGTTTTGGAATGGAACCTTTGACAGTGGGGCCTATAGAAAAAGAAAACAGGATCAAAGCAATAAAGACCTAGAAGAAGAAATCACTGTGCAGTGGGACTAGGAAGTATTCTTGCTAAGTTCTGCTTTGGAAAGATAACAGATAATCAGAGTTGGAAGGGACCTTGTAGGTCATCTAGTCCAACCCCCCCCGCCCAAGCAGGAGACCCTGCACCATTTATGACAAATGGCAGTCCAATCTCTTCTTGAAAGTCTCAAGTGATGACACTCCCACAACTTCCGAGGGCAAGCTACTCCATTGGTTGATTGTTCTCACTGTCAGAAAGTTTCTCCTTATTTCCAGGTTAAATCTCCCCTTGCTCAGTTTCCATACATTATTCATTGTCTGGCCTTCTGCTGCTTTAGAAAATAGCATGACCCCTTCCTCTCTGTGGTAGCCCCTCAAATATTGGAACATTGCTGTCATGTCTCCCCTGGTCCTTCTCGTCACTAGACTAGCCAAGCCCAGTTCCTGCAACCGTTCATTGTGTGTTTTAGCCTCCAGTCCCCTAATCATCCTGGTTGCTCTTCTCTGACCTTTTTCTAGAGTCTCAACATCTTTTTTATAATGTGGTGACCAAAACTGGATTCAGTACTCTAGGTGTGGTCTTACTAAGGCTTTATAGAGTGGTATTAATACCTCGATCTCAATTGTATCCCTCTGTTAATGCAATTTAGGATTGCATTAGCATTTTGGACTGCTGCTGCACACTGCTGGCTCATATTTAGTTGGTTGTCCACTAAGACTCCAAGATCCCTCTCACAGTTACTGCTATTGAGCCTGGTTTAACCCAGTCTATATGTGTACTTTTGGTTTTTCTTGCCTAAGTGTAGGATTTTACTTTTCTCTACATTGAATTTCATCTTGTTAGATACAGCCCAGTGTTCTAGTCTGTCAAGATCCATCTGGATCTTGAGCCTATCTTCTTGGGTGTTAGCTATTCCTGCTAGCTTAGTATCATCTGCAAATTTTGTAAGTTCCCCTTCTAATCCCTCATCTAAATCATTTATGAAGATATTGAAGAGTACTGGGCCTAAGACAGAACCTTGTGGCACCCCACTGCTTATTTCCCTCCATGTAGACTTAGACCCATTAAGGACTATTTGTTGAGTATGGTTAGTTAGTTAGAGGCTAGTGCCCCCCCCCCCCCTGGCCCCAGGCCTTCCACAACATATTGTGTGGATATCACCTCTTGTGAACAATATTTGGAATAAAAAGGACTACACAGACTCAGTTAGTAACAGAAGAGGTCATCTGTCTTCCTTCAACCACATTGTATCTTACTAAAGTCAAGCAAGAACCATTCAATTTCTGGAGCTTGGTCTAAAACATGCAACTTTTCTTGAAGTTCACATATTCATTGTCACAATGAATTCATGCATTTATTGCCACAAGTCGTAGTGCAAAATAATGTTCAGAAAGAATTCTAGATCAGGCATAAAGCATATGGATTAACATTTTGTAATTTTACTGCTGAGCTTCTGGGATAGTGCCAGGAAAGATCACAGCCAAAACACTACAAAGTCCAGATCTCACTTCAGGGAAGGTGACTTACTAAATATTCGAGCCACAAAACTATGGTTTCTAGAGTTTTGTACTATCACCTCCCAAGAGATTTTATTTAATCCTTTGTCAGTTTCATGGAGTCATCCTGATCTCTTCATAAAATATATATATTTTTGCAACTTTCCAGCTGGTTGCTAAGGAAAGAGGCATTGGTTTAACAAAATCATTATCATAAACTTCTAGGAAGTGTTTATTAAAGAAAATATTCATGCACTGCAAAGTTTTTAATTAGTTTTTCTTATTTGCTGGGTTTCAGAGATGAGAACCTTTTTTTGACAAGTTGATAATGAAAAACCAGATGGAATTGAAATTTAAAGACCCTGCTACTCCAAAGTTAGGGTGAAGGATAACATCACAATGTAATAAGATAATTAATTCAGCAATATTGTGATCAGTGTAATTGTTATAGGTCTGATTAATTTTCAGTCTAGTTATTTCCATGCCTAGGCATCTTATCTTCAGTTGATATCTTTCATTTATTCATTGCAAAGCATGTTGCTACTAAAATAGCAGAATTTTCTCTTTGATGCATCCCATTTTTAGAGGCTAGATCTAAAATTATGTTTCTGACTTAAAATATGATTATAGCACAGATTTGTCTATTATAGATTCACTTGATGGGACAAGCTGGTTGTCCTGACTGGCTCAGAAGTTATGGGATGAAACACATTTTTGTTATCAGTTTCCTTGTAATTCATAACAAACATACAATCCTCTATTCTACAATGCACTCACTGAAACTCATCCATGTGCACTGAATATTTTAAATTTGGTCTCTCCACTAAAATATTAAAAACAATAGCAGCCAACTACTTGCATTTCAGCATTTCTATGGGTAAGCCATTTCTCAGCTATTAGGAAAGTAACTCCACTTTTGATTGTTCTTTTCAATTTTTTCAAAAAGATTGTTTACTCCACCTTTATTATTTTTATAAATAACTTAAAGCAGCAAACGTGTAACAGACTTTCCTCTTCCTATTTTCCCCACAACAACCACTGAGTTGGGTTGAGAGAGACAGACTGGCCAAAAATCACCCAGCTGGCTTTTATGCCTAAAATGGGACTAGAACTCACCATCTCCTGGATTCTAGCCTGGTGCCTTTGTCACTAGATTAAACTGGCTTTCCCTTTTGCTCCTCAACCTTTCCTCCATTTTGGATTGCCTTATTAATCTTTCTTTGTAGATACTGAGCAACATCTCTGGCTTACCCCCTTCAGGGTCTTATTTCTTCCTATCTCCTCAAACAACATAATGTGCTTGGTTAGCTCAGGAGCCTGAAAATGCAACAAGAAGAAATATAATTAAGCCTTTTAACTTGGTGTCATAAGAAACAACGTGAAGATGAACCAATGGAACTGAGTGGCAGTATAAAGGTTAAAGATTGGAGCAGTAGAAACCAGTGATTTACAGATTGCAACGGATTGTTACATTTTACATTTGCCAACAAGCAAACTGCCAAGTAACTATTAACTTGGACAAGTGGGGTGGGGGGGATGCAAACGTAAGGACTGGTGTACACATGGACAACTAAAAGCACTGAATTTCTTGTTCTGCAGTGGGCAACCAACTCTCTGCAAGATGGATTCTGTTTCGGTTTTTTCCATTTCTTGGCTCTATTCAGTCTTGTCTGTCTCTTGGAGACTGCCTGGACAAGTCCCTACAGTTTTCTTGGCAAGGTTTTTCAGAAATGGTTTGCTATTGCCTTCTTCCTAGGGCTGAGAGAAAGTGACTGGGTCAAGGTTATCCACTTGGCTTTGTATCTAAGGCAGGACTAGAATTCTCATGTTCTCCTGGTTTCTAGCCGATGCCTTAACCATTACCCCAATATGGATTCTAATCTAACCTAGTTATCTCTAAAATTAATCTACCATAGAAGAGAATATATGTAGCTCAGAGTTGAATGGTTCAGTCCTTGGTGCACTCTGACCTTGGTTGTTTGCTTGCAGGCATTTCATTACCTAGGTAAGTGACATCATCAGTGCTGGGTATTAATGGTAATAAATCATCTGCAAAATAATAATAATAATAGTAATAATAATAATAATAATAATAATAATGATGATGATGATCAAAGACACCAAGAACCTAACAGTCAGGGGTGGGATTCTACCAGTTCGCACCTATTCGCTAGAACCGGTTGTTAACATTCTAAGCAGTTCAGAAAACCGGTTGTTAGAAGAAATTACTGGCCTAATCCTGTAAGGAAGGCAGGAAGGAAACATTCTGGTGTTGCTTATAGAAACTGCCTCTCCGGTAACCCTTATTACATTCTTGGCAGGACTAGACTTCCTGTCTCAGGAACTTCTCTGGAGTTTCCCCCCCCTCCTTTGCTGGTACTTTGCTTGTGTGGAGTGACCATTGAAAAAAGTGACTTATGACCGTTTTTCACACTTACGACTGTTGCAGCATCTCAACAGTCATGAGAGGCCAGGCGAGGAGATGCGTGCCTCGATGTGAGTGATGTTGAGTTGGCCACACCCAGCCAATAACATGACCACCAAGCCACAGCCACCCAGTCACATGACCACCAAGCCACACCTACCGACTAAGCCACGCCCACAGAACCGGTTGTTAAACAATTTGAATCCCACCCCTCTAACAGTCCTCTACTAAGTTAAGCAGAGTTGAAAGGTAACACTGTCTGAGGAACTGTGATTTATTTCCAAGCCCTGGAGTGAAATTTGACAACTACACTATTTTAGCCTGTTATGCTATTTCACCATTACTCTACAGTATTTCATTATGACACCTCTGTTTTTTGATTCCACTGTTTTGCTATGGTGGTATGGTTAAAGCACTGCTGGCTGAGTAATGTCCAGTTTTTTAGAAGATACGGGCTGAAGATGTGGCAATAGCATGAATGCTTGACAGTGGTGATTCTGTACTGTCATTCTTGATTATAAATCAAAGCAGATTGTAGTTGAACAAACAGTTTGGTCTTCAATAGAGCAAATTGTAGACTCAGAGCTTGGATTCCATGGCAGGAGAAGCTTCTGGAAAAAAAGATCGCAAGCTGGGAAGAAATTCCTAACAGGGAGATAACTCAAAAGAAGGTGGAATGGATATAGGGTTTCCTGCTTGAGCAGGGCAGCTGGACTAGAATACCCCAAGGTCTCTTCCAATCCTTTTATTCTGTATTCTATGATACAACATATACTGTAAGCACAAGTAAAGCCCAGAAATAACAAGGAACAGGAAAATAAAAACTACATGAAGACCCCGGAGGAGATTGAAACAGTCTGATTGAAACCAGACTGCTATTTGATGTGAGGGGAAGCAATATAGAGGCACAAATAAATGCCATTGTCTACATTATATGGTATTAGTATCTGTGATTGGGTGGGAGGTATAGAATCCTGTTAGTAAAGAGGAATGGGGAGCCATAATAAGGTCGTCCATAGCATTATCAGATGCTGCATTCTGGTTGTAAAGGTCACGGTATGATGATCATTATTTTCTTTATTATTCCTGTAACATTTCAGATGAACATAACTTGTAACCTTGCTTAGTTTGGGGATCTTTCTTGTTCATTTGGCTGGGAGCCCAGTGGTTTCTGTAGTTGTACAGGTCAATAAAACATACTTTGCTATGTCTACCTCCAAATGCTTTGGTTCTTTATTTAAGTAGTGGATTTAAGTGGGCATCCTTCCCACAACTCAGGTTCGGGGAAAGAGAGCTTGTCAGGAAAGGTAAAGTTCAAAGGGAGCGTATGATCTGTTCAGTGAAGACAATAAAAAAGCAAGAAGTAAACAAAAAGGAAAAAAAGAAAAAGAAAAAGGCATAACTTCTATTTGGAGTCGGTTTTCTTCAAACGAAGAGAATATGTTATATCAGGATAATCATGATATCTAAATTAATATTTAACTTAATAAAACTAAACAATTACCATAAAATGAGCATTTAAGGGAACTAGGTATGCTTAGCCTAATGAAGAGGGGGTGACATGACTGATGTCTTCCGGTACTTAAGGGGCAGTCACAGAGAAGAGTGGGATAAACTATTCTGCAAAGCACCCGAGGGCAGGAGAAGAAATAACAGATGGAAGCTTATCAAAGAGAAATCCAAATTAGAATTAAGAATTTCCTGACAGTGAGAACGAATAATTAAAGGAACAGCTTGCCCTCTGGAGTTGTGGGTGGTCCATCACTGGAGGGCTTGAAAAATAAAAAGGCAACCATTTGTCTGGGATGGTATAAAGTCTCCTGCCTTGGACAGGAGATGGGTCAGAAGACCTCCAAGGTCCCTTCCAGCCCTATGATTCTATGATCTATGCTGCCAAATTTCCAAAGACTGTGCAATTTACAAATTGTTAGAAACATTTAAAAACTGGGTGGTGGCAGCGGGAGGGGAGTTAAAGATGTCAGAAATGCAAAACTAGATGGAAGCAAAGGAAAAAAAGGAGCTTCAAAAACCCTCATCAAAGGACCAGATTTTCGCTGCTTTTTAAAATGCCAACATAGTGGCTATTTGAATCTCATTCCAAAGGGCAGATCCTGCTACAGAGAAGGAACACTTCCAGGCCCCCGATAGATGGATTCTTTATTTAAAGGAAAACAGAAAGTGCTATCTCTGCAAGATGGTATTCACTGGGCAGGTACTATGAGAGATAATATCAAGGAACTAAACCCTATTCTTTATAGGTTACAACTAACACTTTAAGAATGCTGATTATAATAGTAAAGTCTAATAAAAACTAAACTTATACAAAGAAAACAGAATGAAGAGGAGTAAAAAGTGCAAGAAAAAAAGAACAACAAAAGTAAAAATATAATGAAGAAAAAACAAATATACATTAATATAACTTCCAACCTTCATCACAAGAAGTACAAATAAATTTAATAACTGTTCATCCTTTCCAAAGCTATAACATTTATCTCTTCATCTCGTGGCCCATCTCTTATTTATAAATAGACTCATAAAGCATGGTGTCATCAGAAAGTCCATACAGGCTATCCAAAAGTTACATCATATTTTAACCTTGATCAAGTAAACCACCTTTATACTCCTCACTTTTATTTCTAACACGCTTAATCTTTAGTTCTTCAAATATTGTAATGAGATTAGATTTCTCATCATTTTTTCTTTGTCTCATCACACAGAATTCTTCAAGATTTTAACAAGCCTCTTTTGTAAATCCAGTAAGAAAAAAATATCCAGGTCACTCTTCTGGTTAGTCATTTGAATTTCCTTTCCTCGATCAGTTTCTTTTGTAGATGCAGTGAAACACCCTTTTCTAACTCATTCTTTTGGACTGTCGGTTATAAAATCAATTTCATTATTATCTCTATCTTGTCTGATACATTTTTCTCCACCTGTGATATTTCTTCAATAATATTTTTGGACATAGTCTATCCATAGAAGTAGACATTGTTACTTACATTATTGATATTGTGGCTACCGCATTCTAATTTCATTCTTTAAAAATACCTTTCAGTATTTTTATTGTCATCATGTTTTGCACCATATTACAAGTCTATATATCCTTCCTCTACCTAAAATCTTTAGTCCCCTCTAGTGTCCAATTTTTGAAATCACGAAATTGTTTATCTATGTAACATCTTGTGAAAATTGAAGTAGAATCTATTTCTCACAAGAAGTTGTATTCTTAATTCCAAAAATCTTATTGAAAAAGTTTGATATTTCAATTTTATTTGGATTCATTTATAACTCATAACTTTCTAAAATCAAATGTTTATTTAGATTTTGCTGTTTATTTCAGATTCTTTAAAAATCTTCTGATAATTTTTTCTCATTTAGAATTAAAGGCAGACTCACCCCGCATTTTCAAACTTGTTATTCCAAAGATCTCTCTTATTTCAGAAGCAATTTCAAAATGTGATTAGAAAGTGAGATTTGCTAACTTAGTGTCCTTTAAAAGTCTCTGCCATGGTACTATGCAGGATAGGCAATCCCATTGTATGCTGGTGCTCAAACCTGCATAAAACCACTATCCCTGTGGTCTCCTTGTAGAAAGCAGCAGTCCAGAGTGATCTCCCATCCTCTCTTTATTTGGGGACATTCAAGGAACTGGTTTGCTCACTATTCCTTGGCTTTGCTGGTCAACAGCTCTATTTTTGCTAGTTCAATCCTCCATACCTTCCCCAGAAGTTAGTTTTATGAACAAAAGTGGAAAGAATTGGAAATGTTTAGGTTTGACAAACAAAGATGGATGGATCTATGACAGCACTTCAGATATTTGAAGATATAAGGGCGGGGGGAGGCCTAGGTTTTTTTAATGTTCTGGAAGGCAGGACAATGAATAGTGGCTTTAAGTTAAAATATGGTAGATACTGACTGAAAATTGGAAACAAATCACTATTAAGAATGGATTAAAAATAGAACCAACTTCCTGAGAGGTTTTGGCCTCCCATTCACTGTGTATTTTCAAGTAGAGTTGGACAGCTATTAGGCAGGAAAGCTTTAACTGGAATTCTAGTATGGAAGAGTACTGATTTCTTCTAGCCCTATTATTCTGAGAAAATATTTTAGTCTTTTTGATGCTTCTGAGGCATACAAAAAAAGATAAAGTAGAAACTAGAAGAACGAAGGTAGGGCCACTGAGCAAATGGGAATGGTCAACTATATTGTCATGCCTGGATGCTCTCAGATAAAAGACTTGAAGCAAAAGAAAAACAAAAAAGATTATGCAAATATCTCCAATGTAGTTGCTCCTCATGTAATGTGATTACTGAAATGGCCAGGTCAGATTCCTTCCTAGGAATTATCTCATTACTATTGATTCAATTCGCAATGAACAATTATTCTCTGATTGTATGATAGGGAAAAATGTTTGTGCTATTGCACATTAAAAGTTATTAAAACTTGAAGAAAAATCAAGATAAAGAATCAACTGGGAAATGACTAAGTTTCCTTTTTCTTATGTAACCATTAGTTCCAATTTACCATGGTGACAGCAACACACAATTTTAATTAAGTAATTAAATTAAGCTTAGTATAATTATCAGCTTCTAATTATTGGATCTATTTTTTGGATTCAAACATGTTCTGTTTGATTTTTCCTTTAATGAGTTTTAACAAACAATCCTAGTTGCAATAGATGTGAGGATTGCAAAATGATTAACCTAACTTTCTTCTGTTAGAATTTAGGAGAAGTAGATTCCGTAAGTACTTCTACCTGAGATGTGTATCTGGTCCTTTTATGTACACCACTATAGAGATTGTCTCACTTCCTTCACAGCTTTTCATAATGTTGTTAATAAATTATCTAGCTTGGATTTGAGAACAAAACAGAGATTGTGGCTGCATTAATATTTAAATCACATGCAAAATAATCTACACAGTTTTCATTTCTTTTCAGACTAGGAAAACCATTTCAATTGTTAGGTAGTCTTAATAATCTATTGTTCTTTTTAATATTTATTAAAATCATAATATTCAAAAAAGCCACCAACAAAACAGAAGATCCGAAGATCATTTACCAGTAAGAAATCTACCAACCAAAGCACTTTCATTCATTCCTGAAGAGTTTAGAAAAGAGGAATAGATTTTCTCAAACAGAATCCACAGTGAAGATACTGACAAATTACACACAGATATAGACACATAGACACACAAAGAAAAAAAAACTCTGTAGCAACATTCTGATCAATGGCAAGAATCTTGTATCTTAAAGTCTAATAAATGTATTATCACAAAAGCTTTCATGGCCCACATCATACTTTATTTGGTCCATGGAATATTAACTTCAGAGAAACTTTATAATTACACTGCTGTCAGGGTAGTTGAGAAAGGGGAGAGGTCACAGGGAAATGAAATGAAATAGTATGGAGAAGTAAACATTGATCAAACAATTGTTGTGAATGTGAAGTCCTTTCATCAAGTAAACTAATACAGTACATATAATAAAGCTATGGTTTCTATTTATATCTTGAGAAGCTTCTTAATACATTTTTGTTTGTGCTGTTTTATGATGAAATAAGCCTTTGTGGAATTATCTAAATAACCTTTGAGATATAATAATACAGATATATGCAATAATGCTTTTTCATTATTATTATTTTTTCTACTTAGGAGTAATGAACATGTGAAAAGAGAAGCTAAAAGATATGGAATGCATTTATTTCACTTCATAGGTACAACCCATTAGGGCCCATATCCGTGGGGGAAACTTGTGTAGAAGAAGACCGCTTTCAGATTGAGCCCTTCATGGGTTGTCTGGCTTCTTCTGGTGTCACAGAGAGAAGCAGAATGTTCTTAAAAAGGACATAATGAGAACTATTGCCCAATCCCACAGAAGGAAGACACAACTAAATTATGGTTTCAATACTTGAAATGATAAGATGGATCAATAATTTCACATGGGGCAGTAAAAATTGATCAATTAAAATATACTTCAAGTATTTCTGCAGGTTTTTTTTTTGTTTCCCACCACATATTCCTGCTCACTGACTCCAGTGGACAATACCAATGGAGAAACTACCATACTGAAAAGAGGTCTTTCTCCATCTTGGGATGGGCCTTGATCTCTGGCATTGTGGTACCTGATAAATTCATCTAAAATTCAAGTGCAGTTGTGAAAGAACGTTTCTCTTTCTTTCCTTCTCTGTTGGGAAGCTTCCCTCTCCAGTCAGTCAGTCAGTCAGTCAGTCAGAATGCCCCTTCCCTCCCTGTCCACAACAATAAAGGTGACTCCCTAGAATGTTGAATTTCAGGTTCTGTCGCAAATTGCACTTCAGACTCTCAGAAAACATTGTCAGTTGTTCCACAAGCATCTTCCTCTCCATCATAACTCTTCCTACCTTCCTACAGATACATGCACAAATGCTGCCGGGGTCTATTTGGGGGTCAAGCAGGAGATGCCAAGTCTAAAATTCTAATTTCTTGCTGCCATGTAATAATTGTCTCAGTGTTCACAGCTCAGATGTGGTAGTTTTAGGTTTACAATAATTCCCCTGCTAGATTGAGAGACAGGTAATTATGAAACAAGGAGGCTGGGAAGTGGCAGCGTAAAGTGGAAGAACCATCTCTTGGAAGGTTTCCAGTCTGTCTTTATCATGCTGTTCTTGTCAATGCAGCTGTAAATCAGCCTTTGGGGATACTGCACAGAGCTTCCCAGTACAGTTGGGGGGAGGAGGAGGGGAGTCAGCTGCTGTGGCCTGCTCATTCCTGCCTGAGGAAAAAAAAACAACAATGAGCAGAGGAGAGTATCCTGGTGCCAGGGGCATAAGTTGTCCTATAGGGCCTTTGACTGTATTGCTTGGAAAATAGACAATGGTAAGCTGTGGGATACAAGAGAGAAAGCTGTCTTTTAAAACAGAAGTAGTTATTTAGGCTAATCTCATCCATGGGCTGCAGATAAGCTGTAGGCAGTCTCATGGAGACATGGCAGAATGGAGAGATCACCAAGGCATGCTCCCACTGTGGTTAAAAGCAAGTGAAGAAGGATCTGTGGGAGGCATTGAGCAGAAAAGATGATGTAAGAAGGGATCAGATAGAAATTTTGTCTCTGGTCCTCTCAGACTAAAGGTTCTGATTCAACCAGCATATTTGTCATGTCCCAGCATATAACTTTTATATACTGTTGTTGCTCTCTAGCTCCATCTAGTGGCTGGAAGGACAAATATGCTCTAACATAGATCTTTATATACTGTTGTTGCTTTCTAGCCCCATATAGTGGCCAGAGAGACAAATACCAGGTATATTGTTTGAAGCTGACCCCACCCCACTACACATCAGCCCGCACTCTCAAAACAAGTACATGCTGGGAAGCTAGACTCCATTTTCTTTAGCATTTGGAGAAGGCAGAAGCACAAAGAAGAATCCATCTTAATCTATGACACATGGTCATCCAAGGACAAATCTACATTCCACACACAGCATCGATGATGAGATTTAAATTGCTTATATTTATTAATTGTTATGTCAGCAGTAACTTAATAGTGTCTATCTTGTATTTGGTTTTCATTGTATGTATCCCTATTTTCCCCAGTTTCCCCATATCTTGTTCTTTCAATAAAGCATTCAGATCTAGGCACGTGGTCTGTTTTATTGGAGGATAGGTGGGTTTAGCTGTATGTCAAGCTGCACACAGACTAATGTGTAGTGAGGACAGAACAATATTCAAATACTTTGATGGGGCTAACTTAATGCCTACCTGATTGCCCCTTGATGTATGTAAATAGGACAAGTGGTCAAACTATTTTAAAGCCAGTTATTTCATTTTAATCCTCACACTGAACTTCTAAATTAATCATTATTCCTAATTGCAGCAGGAGACCTTGCCTAAGACCACTTACTTTGCTCAAGGCAGACACAGCTTTGTAGCTTCCAGCACAATCCTATATATTATGTAGAAGGAATTACTTCTGTCTTCAAAGAACTTTGCCAGCCTGCATGAATTTGCAATCTAGTTAGCTCCTCTTACAACAGCAAGTTTTCAAACCACTAGAAATGGTAGAAACAGTAGTAGAAATAGTAGAAATAGTAGAAATTCAGTTACAGCAAGACAAAAGGTGTCTATGACAATTGTTTTGTTTAAGGAAGGAGGTGAAAGATATTTAAATACTTTTTTTCTCACCATCCGTTTGCATCTCCAATGGCAATAGATACTGACTACTTTAATTTCAGTTGCATTTGCTGAGGGGTTGAAGAAGGGAAAAAAAATGACCCATGACCTTATTACAGGGAGATCTGGTGAGAAAGGATATGGTAATTGCACTGCAATAAAGTACATCTAAGTTCTGCTTAAATGGCAGAATTTGCATTTAAATGGAACCTACAAAATGAAAACATGTATACATTTGATGGGTGTAATTTTTGATTTACAAGTTGAGCAGAAAAGGTGAAGCTGCTCCCAGTCTGGAATGATTCATGAAAAATCCATTTTGAACCATAAAACACTCACCCATTATGAAAAAATAACCTTTTCTAGGGTTCTAAATAAATACAAATTACTTCAGTTGATTTATATTGTAATGGAGGGCACTAATTAGATTAGGTTTCCATTTTAGAAACATCATGCAGTTAAATTTTTAAGTTAAAATCTGTTATATATCTACCATCCTCTGCAAATAAATCAAATGATGGTAATACAGAAATGCTCTATTGCAGTAGTTTTAAATTAGGCCACTACTTGTAGCTCAAATTTGCTGGCCCTGTTATTCTAACCAAACATTTCAGAATATGGCAGACAATGTTTTAAAATTTCTTTGAAAATCTTTGTTTGAAAACGTTGCATATTCCAGTTAGCCCTATTAGGCTGAGGTTGGTGTTTTCTGATACAACTTATTCTATTTGGAAAATTGGGACACAGCAATATATGCATCATATACCTCCCACCTTTTCCATCTTTGCCAGCCTACTAAAAAGGACACACATATCAATGAAGAAAGTACCCAGGTATATATTATTATTGTGTTTGAATTTAGATATCAAATGTAGCTGAATGTTCTTGAGAGCCACTACCTTGTAAGGAGAAATTTCTTTCTCTAATTCCCCCAAGGTTTAAACTGGAAACTGTGCATTAAAAAAATAAAATAAAATTGATGCCTCTGTTTCACAGGACACTCTGTTTCACACACACACACACACACACACACACACACACACACACAGAGAGAGAGAGAGAGAGAGAGAGAGAGAGAGAGAGAGAGAGAAAGAGATATATAGAGGGAAATTCTGTATTAAAATGTATTTTGGTTCTTAGTTGCTTGAAACATCTTTGTAAAGAGTAGATGAAGGGAGGGAAGGTGGGAAACATTGACTTAAGACATTAACAAGTCCATTCTTGACTCAAATGATTGTCATGATAATATCACTCTTTCTTGCCCCATTCCAGCACATAAGGAAGCTATTGAGGGCAGCAGACAGAATTTGGGGAAGAGGTTTGCTTCATGAAATGATTTTCCAGTCTCTCATTCTTAGCAATTGTATAACAATGTTTTGTGAGCACCAGCTTAATTATTTTATATGTGTTTCTTTGTGTAGAAAGTTCTCCATCAAACTGAGGGAGAGTTATCACTAATCCTTCCCACCTCCTTCCTTCCATTTGTTCAATTCTCATTGCCCTCTGGGATGTATCCATTGATGAGAAATTGCTGAAGGAACAGGAGAAGGAAAAAGACGCTGATGAAACATGATAGTCCAGAGAATTAGTGGAAACTGTTTCCCCTGTCCCCTAAGTCTACAGTCCTAGAAACTAACCACAACACAGGAACACAATCTTTCTGTCTATGCAAGCATCTCTGGTACTATCTCCAGAACCAAGAGGAAGAGAAGAGTTACTGCTAGATGTTACAAGCTGAAGCTAGTACCATCATTCGAGAGATGAAGCCACAAACATTATAAACTTCTGAATGTCCTCAAAATGTTGTAATCTTGCAGACAACAAAGGATAGATGCCATCTACTGCTAAATAATGGATGCATGGCTTTTCCAGACCTGTTCTGGAAATCAGGAATATGCTGGGATAAGCTAGTCCCAGACAACCTAGAGTAAAATAGGGTACTTCTCAGCTGTCAGAAGAAACCAGATGATAACAATATTAAAAAGGTTTCTAATGCGGTAATGATGTATGCTAAGGAGACAGTATTTCCTTTGTTTTTCATTGTCTTTGGGTCAGTGAATGATTCCAACTCTCTTACAGATCCATTATCACTGGAAAAAAGATTAGATACCAAAGAAATTATAGAGATCCTCCATTTTTTCCCCCATTTCTTTCTTTTCCCTTTAGACATAAAAAGTATATGCTTCAGCTAAATTGGCCAATATAATCTGGAACTAAACAATCACACAAGATCATTCTTAATTTTTATTCTTCATCTCTATTCTTAGCAGTTTAGATAACTATACAACTACAGCAGAATTGCTTAATGGACGTGGTTCATTTTATTATTGAACCTGAGTTCTGCTGCTTGTGGGAAGCTTAATCAAGGATTTTCTTTCTCTCTTTTTAATCACTATAAACTAAAACATCTTGACTAAAATTATTTCCAGGTAAAGAAATCTATACCTTGCATGCTTTTATCATCTGAAATTGAAAATTTTATTCTAATCTATTATATCTTCTAAGAGTGTCTTTGCATATAAATTACTTATTTTGGAAAAACACAAGCACAGAAAAAGGATTAGTATAATAATTTGACGAATAAAAGATTTCCCTGAATTCACCAAAAGCAGGAATTTAGTGCTTGGTATAGATGTGGGGCAAGAGTGTCAGACATCAGAGGTTAAAAGTATTCAGGTAACTTACAAATTGTTATATATGTGAGAAAGTTAATTTGCAAAAGGACATTGCTATCAACACAGAAAGATAACAAACAACCAGAAACTTAGTTAAAATCTATCTAGATATGAAATTCATTCCTCCTAGTAACTTTTTAAAAGTCATTATCCTGAAGTAAAAGGAAAAACACAAGTGGTCCCTCAGGTTTTGAGTTGCTTTATTGCCAACCTTAAATCTCTACAAGCAACAATGTTATTCATGAGGACTGAGTACTCATTCCTCAGCTGATTACATTATGAACCTGGATAAGAATCTTGCTTTCATGTCATCTCTGCTTCTGCAAAGAGACATTCATGATCCCAGATAATCAAAAGGCTGTTAGAGGTAGATGCTGAGATGGCGATGAAATCACCTGGTCATATCCACACTTATGTTTGAGAGAAGATCAATATGCACATTCCTTGACATTTAGTGTAAGGACAATCTTCAATTAGTGTACCCCAAGACTATGAACAAATTTCTGGCAAAAAGGAGCACTAGAATTAAGGGAAAATTCTCTAAAAAGTGACCAAGAGAATATTCTTATTTAAATTCATCTCTGTCTTTTAAACCTTTAGAGCTAAGATGGCTGTTCAGTTTCAACTGACAGTTTAATTGCTTTTTGAGAAAACTATACAGTATTAATAACACAAGCAGAATAGCCTCTCAGAGACAAATGCTGCTCCTGATTTTAGATGATAATAGCGGATTCTTTCTTTCATCACTTCCCCATCAAGCTTTTTCCCATGGAACTGCTAATATATACACTGTTGCACCCTATCAATTACTATTGGAATACCAATAGGGAATCTTGAAGGACTTCTGAGTTTGACCCTTTGGTTGCTAATTTAGCAAGCGGCATGATTATAGTATAATGGCCCTCTTAAAATTTCTGTCTCATTTTATTTGGTCTCGATGTGGAGATTGAACCAAAAACCTCTTCCGGGCTGAATTTCATGTCCATGCTGAAAATAATTAATTATTGGCTTATTATCCAATGGATATTGCTATAGGTAGAGGAGACTATTTTGCCCTGTTATTTACACCATTATAATGATAAGGCTTTTAGTTTTATTTTTGTTTTGCTTTGCCCAGAGGCAGGAGAAACAAAAGAAGGGTGTTCTGGAAGAACCAAGATCACATATTTTTATTATCTCAACAATGTTCAAACAGCAATGTTTAAAATAATAGATTTTAACTTTTATATCTGAAAAGACTTTCTATCTTATAGATAAGTTAGCCTATTTAAAAAGATGTATTGGCAGAATGTTGCATTTTTTATAGCCTGCCACAATAGAGTTATTTCTAGAAATATGCTGTTTAACTTAATCCACAATCTATTTCAGGATTACATCTGAATAGAAATAAATCTGAAGAATCCAGACTTTCCCTGAGAAGGTCCAAATATGAAATAACTATCTCCTCTTTAGAGCATGTATTAGTTTTTCATGGATTTCTGATTCTGCTTTGTGTTCTTTTCTGTTTAGCTTTATATATCTGCAGACATCAGAATAAAATATATTGAGAAGCAGGGTTTTTTCCCATGGATTTGAGTAAAGGTAAATATTGAAACCCACAAAGGCAATCTTGAGAAAAGTTTTTTTTGCAGAATGCTAATAGGTGAAATGAAGACTTTTCTTACCTTTTGGTGGTGCTGCTGTTTTGCTTAAAAGTGTTAAAACTTGTAAAGATCTCCTGTTGGCTTTTTTGTTGTTGATTGATTCCCAGAATTCCTTCCTATTTCAAAGTTGAGTGTAATGTTATTTTAACATAGATTTGTTGAAGGAAACAGAAGAAAGTGACAATATTGGCAGAACTCAACTAATGTTAAATTACATCTCTGTCACCACTCAAACAGACAAGCTATAAAAGGAAATAATCATACTAATGAAGTGTGAAATCCAGGCAAATATTTGAAGTGATAATGAAAATCAGGCATAGGACATGATCCTGTTATCTGCAGAGTTTATTACACTGTTGTTATTGTTTTAACATCCCAAATTTGGAAATGTAAAATAATAAAGTTGTCTGCTGGAGCAGGGGATTGGATTAGAAGACCTCCAAGATACCTTCCAATCCTGTTATTCTATTATTATTATTATTATTATTATTATTATTATTATTATTATTATTATTATTATTATTATCTTTTATTCATTAAACATGAAAAGTCAACTAAACATTTAAAAATGTATCACAAAAATGTATTACAAATCATTGACTGGCACTAATGGTTGATACAGGTTGCTGTCAGCATCCAAGTATCTTCTTAAATGTACGATGTTCTGAGTAGTGCAGGGTTTTTTTGCAAGTCTGGTGCCATTATTACAGGAAGCCACAATTTCTTGATGCATTTTATAAAATTCTTGGTCATGGTACCTAGTGCCCCTATGACAATGGGTATCACTGTTACATATTTCATCCATAATTGCGTAGTTTCAATGGCCAGGTCAAGATATTTCACGATTTTTTCCAATTCTTTTTCTTCGACTCTGGTGTCTCCTGGTACAGTGATATCAACAAATTGTATGCTTCGGGGGTTGACAGCTGTGATATCTGGAATGTTGTGTTCCAAATGACTATCCATCTGTATTCGAAAGTCCCACAAGATCTTCATCTTCTCATTTTTGGCAAATTGTTGTTTTGCTTGTTGTTTTCATTCCTTGTCTTATCAAACAATCAAGCAGCTCTGGAGACTAGCTGCCATGAAGAAACCATGTGGAGCCACGTGACTGGGTTGACTGTTTGAGACTGATCAAGACTGAACAGAGAAATAGCAAACACAGACACATTCTACAGATGATTATTATGGGAAGAAGAGAATGACCATGAGTTCTGAAATTTAACTCTTCGGTTTCCACAGACCTACCTCCTTGTTTGCAGTTCCATTATGAACTGTTTCATGCTAAAATGGGACCTCTGCAAATGATGAAAGCTGCCATAGCATATGGATGAAGGATGGGTGGGAAAATTTACAAGAAGCAAAGAAAAAAGCAAGAATAAGGTAATGAAGTCAGAGGAAAAAACTGATTAAAACAATGAGGAGAAATGGAAAATTGAATTGGCAAGGGAGAGGTATGTTAGGTCTTCAAATGTATGGGTTAAAGACTTTGCTAAAAATGGTAAAAGATCCATGATATAAAGAGCAGCTGGATGAATCTCAACATTGATCAATGTCAGGAAAGACTTTTTGAGGATGGAGGGGAACCATAAAACTCTGACTTTTAAGAAATCCATCCTACGCTGACAGAAGACTCTTTGTATGAATGATTATGTGAGAACACAGAGAGGAAACATTAGTAATAAATAACAATCTCATTAATACAATTGAGTTTAGTAAATTAAAGTGATGTTCTCATGCTTGGTTTGTTTAATATTCCACTTTAATGATTCTACAGGACCGATTACTCTGGCTTCTAGGGGGATGGGTTAAAGTTAGTTAAATAGAATTAAGCATAACAATTTGGGAACGGTACAAGCTAAAAAAAGTTTAAAAAATTAATATTCATACTCACTTGATGGGATTATCTATTATTTACTGGTACAAGTGATGATTGTTATAAACCAATGTCAGTTTCAATCATGACCAATTTCCTAGAACAGGAGCTGGAAACAGCTTGAACAACATAGTTATATATGCTACATAGCAACACATTTAATCTTTTTCAAAAATAATCTTCATGGGTTAATTAGGTCGCTAAAAAGATAACTGGGAAAGCCATTCCCTGAATATCCCAATTAGTTGCTTAAAACTTAGAGCAGTTTTGGAGTGATGTAATATTTGTAAATTATTTAACTGGACATGCCTTCTATCCTTTTTAATTTGGACCCTCAGATTAAAACATCTCATTGGACTTTTATGAGAAATTCTACAGATATACTGCTTTTTAGTGTGCATGTGTGTTTGTCAATGGGTGACTTTTTAAAATAACTGCTATTCTGAGTTGCTATGGTAATGGGTAATAATTTTAAGAAATGTTCAGAATCAAATGACCAAGGTTTAAAATATCTGATTTTACACTTTGGTTAAAATATACAGTTTTCTTATTTGTAAATTTTACAACAGTGAAATGAAAGGCAACTTAAGAAGCCTTTTCACATTTCAGCATATCAATCACTTTGGGAACAGTTCTGGGAATGAACTCTTAATCTGATTGAAAAACCATCCATTGCTACTTGAACCTAAGGGGAGCAATGATGACAGCTGATACTTTAAGTAAGTGTTGAACAGAAATGAATAACTGGAGACATTAGAGAACAGAAAAGTGGGTTATGTGTCTCACAATTACAAATAAGCAATATCTGTTTTATCAGCAAGTTCAGGGTTTGGGGGAACAATGAGTTAACTGCACAAGATATTTCAAGCAATGTTTTATATTTTGGCAGCATGTTTCATGTTTGGAAGAAGCATCGTCTCCTGTCAACTAAAGTCAGGGAAAGAAAATATCAAATTTCATTTATTTTGCTGAACATCAAATAATTTTTCTTGGCTTTTTTTAACCCCCTTCTCTCTCCTTCATTTTTTGGTGATACATTTTACATATATTTGTAATTGGCCATGGGATACAGGAGGAACCCACAGCCTAAGCAAAAGTTTGATAAGAGGCAACTCAATCTCCAGGAGGAGAAAAAAACATGGGAAACATTTTGGAAAATTTCCTAATTTTCCAGAGATTTCCAGAAGAAATATTTTCAATCTTTCAAGATTCTGTTCATGTAATTTTACAATAAAATAGGATTATTTAATCTGAAGGTGCTTCTCGTCTGCACTACCTTCTTGCAAGGCCGAAATCAGTCTTCTAAGACAAAAAGGATTTCTCCCCATCTCTTTGTAGTCTCCAAACAGCCAGGGAGGGTCCCTTCTGAAGTGCCTCCCCTGCTTTTTCCTACCTGTAGACTGAGCTGCCTCTGTTCGAACTAGGCTGCAGATCTTATTTCTGTCTCCCAAGATCCACACAAAATAATACATTTGAATGAAAATGTTTTCATTGACCGTTAAGTTTGGCTTTGAATTATTCTGTACTATTTTGTCCCCCCACAGGATTAGATTTGCCAATATAATAGAACTACTAAAAAAAAGAAGCCTTCCTAATATAAGAGAAAGATAAGATAAAATTGCATTTTTGAAAAGACCCGTACTTTTGTTGTTTGACAGAATTAACTACTATGTGAAGGCATAGATGTCTTCTCAGCGGAGAAAAAACTGCCAAATTTGGCAGTCAATATGGTCTGTGAAAATTGGGGTTGATTGAAAAAAACAGTCCTACCACTTGTGTGGTGTGTAATTCTATGCACCTATTACAAAACTAGATTTTAACAGAATCTAGAACATTTCAAAAGGATGGGTGCAAATGATTTCGATGTCTATATCTGTTTCTTTTATATGAATCTATGTCTGCACTTGTTTTTTCTTTTCTTTTTAAATAGACACCATATTATCATTATTGCAGGCAAACAATTCCTTCAAAGCACTTAGATTGTTTCCGGAGCTTATTGTGGTTTGACTTTTCCTCCTTTCAGAAAAGAAATGCTTTCTGGAGGAAGAAAATCTCAAGGTAGCTGTTAGATCTGGGAGGATGGTTCAAGATTGGAGGCAGGACTCAGATAGCAACAACAGCTCTTTATTAGTGACTTCAGATCTGAGCAAAGAATCCCAGCCGCAGCAGCCCCTTATATAGGGCTGGCTGTGGCTAGGCAGCCAATGAAGGCGATTTGAGTTTGCCGCTCTTGGCTGGGCCAATCGCGGCAGCCTGTTTACTAGCCAATCGGATCAGTCTGCGGTGACCAATCGCGATCTGCTATTCGCGGGCCAATCAGAGTTGCAGGCTTTTGAGCCTGCTAGTCCGGAACACCCCTCCCCTCTCGGTTCCGTTTAAGGGGTGGAGTTATATAGTCTCACAGGTAGGCAGGTCTTCGCACCTGTCTACCCGACTTACGTAGTTCCAATTGTCTGTGTTCAAATTCGGGTTCAGACGGACTGCTTGCTGGATCTAGCTGGAATGGTGAACTGGTGCCATAGTTGGGACTCTCCTCTGATGTCCTCGGTGTGATTGAGTCATCAGCTTCATTGTTACCGCTATGGCTCCCTGGGCTCACTGAACCTGCTTGGCCGCTGCTTCTTGGTGAAATGTTCGTCTGCCCCGGTTCAACCACAGCTGGTGAGTATAGCAAGCTATGGGGTGGTAATCTCGGGGTTAGTTCTGATGGAACAGGTGTTGGTTCTATTTCTGGGCTCACGGCCTCCCCACCCCCTCTGGTGTCGAGGCTGGGGTCAGGGATGGAAGATGTGGTCAGTTTGGAGCGTAGCTGGTCAATATGGCATTTCCAAGCTCTGCCATCAGTGGTCAGTAAACGGTAGGAGCGGGGACCTGTGACTTGAGTTATTTGAGCAGGAATCCAGAGGGGATCCCCTGAAAATTTTTTTGCAAATACAAGGTCTCCTACCTTAAAGGCGCGATGCTTGCTGCTGGAACCCAGGGGCTTTTCCGGGGTGTAGGCAGGGTGCAAGTGGTCAAGAGGCAATCTGAGTTTCCTGGCCATCAGGAGTTCAGCTGGGCTCTTGTTAGTCGTGCTGTTAGGTGTGATGTGCTGGAGGAGCAGCATTCTAGTGACTTTATCATGGATGTTACCTTGTTCCATTTCTGTAGGGTTTTCTTTGTGAACTGAACCATTCATTCAGCCCTACCATTCGCTGCTGGGTGAACCAGCGATGTGAGTGCGTGTCGGATGCCCCGTTCAGCTAGGTATTGTTCAAAGGCTAAGGCAGTAAATTGGGGCCCATTGTCAGAAACCAGGACATTGGGTAGGCTGTGTGTGGCAAAGAGTCTGTTCAATTTCTTGATGACTGCCTCTGTAGTGGTTGTTTTCATTTTATTGACCTCGAGCCAGTTAGAATACGCATCTACAGTTATTAGAAAAGTGTGGCCTCTCGTAGGTCCCGCAAAGTCAATATGAATGCGTGACCAGGGACCCCTGGGTGTTTCCCATTCTGCTGGCGGAGCTTTTGGTGGGGCTGAGTGGTTTTCCTGGCATCTGTTACAAGAGGCGACCCAGGTTTCAATTTGTTTGTCCACACCTGGCCACCAGGCGTAACTTCTTGCCAGCTCTTTCATACGCATGATGCCCGGGTGTCCATCACGTAGCATTTGCAGGACTTTTTTTTGTAGTTTAGTTGGTATGACGACTTGGTCTCCCCATAAAACGCACCCTCTTTGTGAGAAAAGTTCTGTCTGTCTGTTTTTGAATGGTTTAAAGGTTTCCTTGGGCTCGTATTCTGGCCATCCCCTCTCCACCCAGCCAAGAACTCGTGCCAAACATGAGTCTCTTTTGGTTTCAAAGGCGATGTCCTGGGCCGTTAGTGGAGGTGAGGGAATTGTCTCGATTTGTAGTATTGGGAGCGTAGGAGCTGGGTCTTCCTGTGGCTCGGGTACTGGTGAGCGGCTCAAGGGATCTGCGTGAGGAATGGATTTCCCCGGGCGATATTTTAGTTGATAGTCGTAGGCAGCTAGGAATTCCGACCATCGCATCATTCTGGGGGAGAGAATGTGTGGGGTAGGTTTGTCGCCCGCCAGAATGCCAAGTAATGGCTTATGATCCCTGATAATGGAAAATGGTCTCCCATATACATATTCATGAAACCTTTTAATCGCAGAGACAATAGCAAGGGCTTCCTTATCTAGATGGCTATAGTTTCTTTCTGTTTTTGACAGAGTTCTTGAAAAAAATGCAATTGGTGTCTCTGAGCCATTTGGTAGGACGTGGCTCAGGATGGCCCCCACCCCAAATGGTGAGGCATCACAAGTAACAGTCAATGGGGGTGTCTCATTATATTGAATTAGTACTGCATCAGAGGTGAGGAGGTCCTTTACTTGCTGGAAGGCATGTTCCTCCCAACGTCCCCAAATCCAGGAGGCCCTTTTATTGAGTAGTCTATGAAGGGGCTCTGCAACAGTCGCCTTCTGGGGTAGGAAAATGTTATAAAAGTTAATAAGGCCCAGGAAGGCTTGGAGGTCAGTTTTGTTTTTTGGTCTTGGGGCATTTTTGATAGCTGCCAATTTATTTTCTGTAGGGTGGATTCCTTGTTTGTCAAGAAGGTAGCCAAGAAACTCCACCCTTTCTGTGCATAGCTGGCACTTTTCCTTCTTAACCTTGAGGCCAGCATCTTTGAACCTTTGTAGGACTGTTCTGAGGCGTTTCTCTAATTGACTTTTTGTTGGGGCCGCTATGCCTTGTAATAGTCTCTCCATCAGGCTTTGAAAGATGCCTGGGGCTACTCTTACTCCAAACTGGAGCCTGTTACATTTGAATGCACCATGATGTGTGACTGTAGTTTGGGCTTCTGCAGTTTCAGAATCAACTGGCAGCTGTTGATATGCTTGGGCCAGTTCTAATTTTGCGAATATTCTGCCACTCCCAAGTGAATGCAGGAGATGCTGAATGACTGGTACCGGATAGGCGCTCTGCTGCAGTGCGTGATTGAGGGTGGCCTTGTAGTCACCACAGATTCTCAAGGATACATCAGGCTTTATGGGGGTGACAATTGGTGTCTCCTATCGGGCATGGTCAATGGGCTGTAACACACCTTGTGCAATTAATTTGTCCAGTTGCTCATCAATTTTGGGTTTGAGAGCAAAGGGAACTCAGCGTGGCTTTAGGCGAATGGGCGCAATGTCAGGGCGAAGATTAAATGAATTAGGGGACCCCTTTTACTTGCCTAAGTTTTTGCTGAACACTTCTCAGAAATCGTGGACGTGGGCTGCTTCCCAGTCATCGTCTTCAGTATGATGGATGCCAGCCATTCCGATTCCTAATGGCGCGAACCACTGAAGGCCCAATAGACTTGGCTGGTCTCTGTCTACAATGGTGAGTGGTAGAATTGCATCGTGTCCTTTGAAAGAGACCTGGAAATGGCTGGTACCTGCGACTGGAATCCGGTTGCCTTGATAATCTTTCAGTATGAGTCTCTGACTGCTGAGGTCTTGGCGTCGGATGTTGGGAATCAGTTGCTTGAGCGTTTTCCAGGATACCATGGATAGTGATGACCCAGAGTCGACTTCCATGATGCACGGTTTATTTTCAATGGTGACCTTTACACAGATTTTTTTAGCATCTAGCGATGAAGCGTGGCCGATGGTGATGGTTTGATGAGCCTCTTCTCATCTGGGTGTGTCATTAAACCTTTGGGGTCTGCTGTACTGGTTCCACTGGTTGCTAGGATGGTCCCTCTGTGTGGTGGGGTTGCCATCATTCCTTTTCGGGCTGCTCCCTCTCCGTCTGGGGCTGGAATTTCTTTTGCTTCTGCATACTTTTGCAATCTGCCCTCGTTTTTTGCAAAAACGACACATGGCATCTAAGAATCTGCATTTGGATCGAGGATGGCTTCCCAGCATCGTTGGTGGGTTGGCGGTTGGTCCACTGGTTTGGCGCATTCGTGCTGCTGATTTACAAGTGACTTCTGCTGCAGTGGCATCTGCTATGGAATCTGCAAGTGAGATGTCTCCCTTGGCCATAATCTTGCTCTGGACAGTTGGATCTCTAAGGCCAAGGACGATTCAGTCTCTCATAGCTTCTTCGAGATTGGCGAAGCCACATAAACTGCCCAGGTTCCTCAGGTCTGCCATGAAATCCCCAACACTCTCACCTTCACGCTAGTCCCTCTGTTCGAACTCGTGTCTGCGAATGAGAGTTGGTACTGCTGGGGCGTAATGGTTGCGCAGGATGGGAGCAAGGGTGTCCCAATCCATCGTTTTAACTTCACCTGGTTTCGCTAATGCTTTAGCCATCTTAAAAACGTCTGGTCCGCAATGGGTTAGAAAAACGGCTCGTTTCTTGCTGGGTGTGGCATCTTTAAGGTTGTTGGACTCTAGGAACATTTGAAACCTGTCCATATATGAGTCCCAGTCCTCGCTAGCTGGATCGAATGGTGCGGGTGGTATAGCGCTGCTGGCCATGTCGCCGTCGTTGCGCTCTGTCAGCCACGTGCTCCTTCGGTTAGCTCAGTTCAATAGTTTCTGTTGCCTCCGCATCCCATCCTCGTCGCCAGTGTTAGATCTGGGAGGATGGTTCAAGAATGGAGGCAAGACTCAGATAACAGCAACAGCTCTTTATTAGTGACTTCAGATCTGAGCGAAATATCCCAGCTGCAGCAGCCCCTTATATAGGGCTGGCTACGGCTAGGCAGCCAATGAAGGCGATTTGAGTTTGCCGCTCTTGGCTGGGCCAATCGCAGCAGCTCGTTTACTAGCCAATTGGATCAGTCTGCGGTGACCAATCACGATCTGCTATTCGCGGGCCAATCAGAGTTGCAGGCTTTCAAGCCTGCTAGTCCGGAACAGTAGCCTGCTTACTTCATATAACTCTCTGCCTTTGCTGCAATGCTCAGAAGCATCAAATCATCCTCCATAGTTTTTAACATTCCCCATTTAGTTTAGGTTGCTTTGTGTTAATCCTGCTTTGCTTTGTGAAGCCCCAGAATCACTCTGAAGCAATTCAGGGTTTTGTTAGGAGAGAGCAGCAATTCCCATGCACAATTCCAATCAAAACATTAGATATCTTACCTAACTAAAATGAGCACTATGAAACAAAAGATAATGCTATATTTTTTACACATACTGTGTAACTCTCTCTCTCTCTCTCTCTCTGTGTGTGTGTGTGTGTAATCCAATTAATTTAGTGCAACACACTTTCTGGTAAGCTTGCAGTTTTTGTTACAGTTCATATCATTGTCAGAGAACATGCAGACATGAAACCCTTCTTCTAAGCTATTTTTATGATATTTCAAGATGATTTGATCTTGCCCTGTGCTCATTTTTCTCTCAGACTCCAACCATCTTTACTCCTGGGATTGCTGTGTTCCTTCCTTCTCTATTATAGGACAAGATCACAAACTTGGGCTTAAATTATAAGGATTAATAAATTTGTCATTAAATGATTGAGGAGACTACAAAATAGTGTCTGAACATTTTGTCTGAAATCTCTAAATTCAGAAGAAGAGGAAACTTTAGTGTGGGTCCACAGACTAGCCAATTGGCATGCTCAAAACTTGCAGAAAATCCAAACAACCAAGCCAGGAAGGTTCATTAAAGTACGATGAAACGGAACACAGTTTTCTTTAAACTTAAGCCATTAATCTTAGGAAGAGTTCTGTTGAAAAAAACTGTAGTGTTCTGGGATTGAAACATCCTCAGAAAAGTTAGAACAAACACTAAAAAAACTGATATCAAGAAAGGTACATTTGCAGTTTTATCATTTCACATATAAAGTCTTTTTCTTCAGTAAGAGACATAGAGAAAACTGATGATATAATGCCACTGCCTGATAGTATTGCTAGTAGTGTGAAAATAGATGGACATCTAGGATAATTGAGGCCTTCTTCTGAAAAATGCTGCCAGAAAAACTGCAGGGGACAGCTACCAGGAGTCAAAACTGACTGGAAGGTACAAAATTGAATTTGAATGTGTGGTACAAGAAGATAAGAAATCAAAAATGGAAAGAGACAAAGGCAATAATACATATTGGATAACACAGATTTTTCTTTTTTTAGGAAGTATGTTTCTCACCTGGACAATTTCTGGGTATGTGGACTAACTCCCCAAATTCTCTATATTGCAAATTGGAGTCCATTCATCTAAAATAGATGATGTAATTGCTTCTCTTAAAATGAGAACTTTATATCCCACTGAGCAATTAACATTTAGATCCTGTTTGAGGAGGAATTTTAGAATAATAATTGTAGTAGAAAAATCACAGGCTAATTTTAACTGATGGTTATTATCAACTGATTATACTCCAAGTATTTGGTACATTTTTATAGTATTCTCGTGTTTTATAACAATATAAAAAGATTACCCATCACTATATTGGTGTCCCTCTGCTCTCTGTCAATGAAAGAGATTGTTCCTTCCAATGAAAATTGTAATAAGGTTTATGAAGTCAACTCAGGCAAATTAATGTATAAAGAAACTATTCCCAGAAAGCTACGATTTGAAAATTATCATGTTGCTTTATGTATTTGCTTGGTCTCCTCAGAATTAGTGATATCCAGGCTTTTGGGTAGAATTTTTTAAATGTAAGTAATTCTTGCCACATGGAAGATTAGTTCTGTTCATAAGAAGAAAAATACTTAAAAAAAAACTCTGAAAGGATAATTTGGGCTACTTATGAAAATAATCCAAAGATGGCACTAACTCTACTAAAATAAACTATAAATTGTAACCCTTCTAGTCTATATTAATGGGGTTGTGAAAAATGTGTATGTGTATGCACACACCATACTTTGGTGACAATTAATTAATAGAAAAGTGCCCCATGTTTCTGTTTAGCTCAATATTTAAGGCAGTTTATAATGGCAGAATACAAATTATAAAGCCAATAAATCATTTTTTTAATCAAAAGGTTTGTAGATATTGAAAAGTTACTAATGAATCTTCCACAATGAACCCTGATGTTGGTCAAGTGAACTGATGTTTTACCTCAGTCAAGTGAACTGACGTAACATAATAAATGTATTCAGTTTCTTTTGTTAGCAGTCCAAACTATTTTTTAAAAAGTCAGAAAACTAAACTCTTCCTTTCAATGGATCTGTGATATTTAAAAGTGTGGGAAGGAACTCTAGCAATTTGTAAAAATTAATTCTCAATTTCAATTTGAAATTGAAATTGAAAACTAAGCAACAAAGAGCTTCGAAATTTCAAAAAGAGAGGCAGCCCACTAAATTTATAGCAGGCATTTGCAAAGCTGACTTTTCCCCCCCACAACATAGATAGCTCACAATTACTCGCTGCTGGTTCATTATTACTGGAACTGAGTCCCAGATAGGCTCAGTCTGCAAGAAGAAAATACTCTGTATTTAGTGCTGACAAGACAGGCAAAGTGGTGTGGTTTATTATGAAGGAAGAAATGAGGGACACCTGCACTGCTTAAGCCCCATTTCCAGATTCATTCTTTCCATGAAGAAAGCCACTTTGAGAGAACAAATTATGACAGTAGGAGAAGAGACAAGACAGGGAAAGAGAGGTGATTCTTGGCATAATTCATTACATCGAATGCCTCTTTGTCAGTGTGATGAAGTAAATATAACAGTTGCCAGGCAACTTAAACAGGTTTGGCATGCTGCAGAGCATGTAGCAATGTGTCCTTCAAAATGAAGGACACTAATCCTCTGAGCTTGAAAAACAGTTTCAAGTGGCAGACAGGGGTGGCTCAAAGCGGCCCAGAGGGGGAGCTGTGTCATTAGAGTTTTCCACTCCCGCAGGAGTGATTTCTATCCCAATTGGAGTTGAACCAGTCAGCCCTCACTTGTGCTGCAATCCCAGCATCTCTGAAAAGCCTGCACCAGCAACATTATTGTATAACAATTGAGGCAATGTCAGCTTTGTGTGGTAGTCCAGCCAAGAAGCACACCCAGAAGTACTAGCTCTAACCTTACTGTAAGGTTACATTAACCAAATTTTTCAAGTCTGAACATACAACTCTCCCACCTCATCTTGACAGGCCAAGAAACTAGGGAGGGTTTGCCATGCCCTCATTCCTTCTTCAGGCTCAGCTGCCTCTTTCCTGATGATTGTCTAATCTGCAGTACTTCTGCCTGGCAACGGCTTTAATAAGTAGCAAAAGTCAGGTTTGTGGTTGAGAATCTATCTTTTATAATAGGTGGCCCACAGTAAACTTCACCTTGTGTATATTGCTCCCATTTGCAATATTGGGATCCTACGCTAAAGGGTAATTATTAAGGCAGGTGGTTTGTAAGGGTAGGAAAGCTCAATAGGTGATGACTAATAACGCAGCCTACCTCACATGGCTATTGTAGTGTTGATGACATTAAGAAGGTAATACTGGAGCTACCTTGAGCTACCTGGAAGAAAGTTGGGGATGTACATGGAATGAAATAATTAATAAGAACAGTACTATAAACATGTGGGACAATGTTAGCAAGAAAATTGACTATTACAATACTTCTTAATACTATGAAGATTATTCTGTGAGCTGATCCTATTCTTTTGCAGAACTGTTGTAGGCACAATTCCATCCAACTGGATCAATAGGATGAAGAGGACCAAGTCAGGCAGCCAAACTATTTCTGTAGAATGGGACATTTTTAAATTTGTAGCTATGCTTGACTGTATGATGCCAAGGGATCAGGAAATAAAAAAGAGAGGAAGAGACAGCAGAGGAGCTAAGGAAAAGTAAGACCAACAACCTGAAGAAGGACATGGTTTGTAGCTTGATGAATCGTAGTCGAGAAATTTGCTGGTGAAAGACAGAAAAAATGATGCTAAGCAGGTACAACGTTTCTAGTAAAAGCCCACTCAGTTCCACCAGAAAAGGATGGGTTTGGAATAAATGGACTTCTAGAATGGCAAAAGAAATGCTAGACCTTGTGAATTTTGATCCTCTCCCTCAGCTTCACTCTGAAATGTGTTTAGTATATTCCTCTGAGCAAATGTTAACATATTATCAGTCTATTACCTTACTCTTCAGGACCTTTTCATCAAGATTACCCACAGACTGTCATTGCATCCATCATATTACACTCAAACTGTTTAATTGGGAGAGGGAGAATTTAATTGCAGCTCAAGAGCCCTTCTCAATTCTGGTGCTGAGTTAACAACTCCCTTAAAGACAGATATTTTGGTCCAATCTGCCAAATATCCATCAAATCTCCGAAGTATTTTCATAATAGATTTTTTTTAGATAATCCAGTTGTGACCTACTCTGGAAATATTCTTCCTAAAAGTGGCCTCCCATGTCCACATATGAGATCAGGGACCTCATTTCCCAATTAAAACCTGGAAAAACTCCAGGAGGCGATTCTTTCTCCTCCGGAATAATTTAGAGAGAACAAAGGAGGGAGGAAACAGTGCTGGCTACCTATTCACCCATATTAACAGCTCAGCATGTTTTCTTACCGGCTGGAGCTATGCCATTGTTGTCCCTCTCTACAAAAACAAAGGGGATGAATTAGACTGTGCCAATTATACACCCATCAACCTGCTAAATGCAATCAGCAAGCTGTATGCTAACTGTTTTTCTTCAGAACCACTGCACTGCGTTAATACTGAAAACATCCTCACAGAGGAGCAGCCGGCTTTCAGAGGGGACCAATCAAATCTTGACCACTGTTTGGTTCTCCATCATTTAGCAGGGAAATTCCCCTTTCGCAACCTTGTTTTAATTCCAAAGGAGAGGCTGTGGGAAATACTAAAAGGGATTCTCAATTGATAAAAAGCTGTTTCTTGCCATTCAGCCTCTCTATTTCAACACGATTCTGAGTATCAAATGTTCTCCTGGGACCACCTCTCTAGAACTGTCACTGCCCATGGTGAGTGAGACAGAGATATATTCTTGCCCCTCTACTTTGTAACTTGCAAATAAACCCAATAATCCAAGCCACCAGTCCCCTGAATTAACAGGTTCCAGCTCATTTCAATGCAGATGTGATCACATCTGTCTCCCAGATGAGAATAAGGATACTGACAGAGTTTTTCCACTCAGAGGGAAAAAAACCCCAAATTATCAGTTTGCATGAAATTATCATTGTATTCATAATTGGCAAATTGATGGGAATGCTGTTTAGTAGGTATGCTATTTACAATGCCTTGGAATGCTGTTTCTGGCTTGACTATCCCAAAGATGCCATTTTTTATATCTGACCAGTATTATTCAGCAAAGCTTTTTCAATTCTAAAGGAGCCCATTTCATCATTGCAGCTCAAAAAGTCGTTTAGCCAAGGCAATCTTCCAGTTCCTCTATGATGTCCAAATCTGTACTATTAGAAACATTCTTAAAGCTGTTCAATCTTAGTTTAATCAAGCTGTTCTTTTGATCTTAAGAGGCCTTCAAACACTGTACTTCATTTAGTGATAGCCAAAGCAGACTTTATGGATGCTGGATATCATTGTTATCTTTTCCCCCAGTGGATCTCATCCTACTAGTTCTCAGGGAATCTTAGCCCAGCAATGTAATCCAGACAAGAAGTACAACAAGGTTTTTTTCAATCTTTATTGTAAAGTTGTATTAAGAGAATAGTTCAAGACTGAAAGTGTTGCTCTCCTCCTTTCCTTTAATTCTCTGGAAAACTGGGGGTGTGGGGAGTCCTCCTCAAGTATTTCTCATGTTGTCACCACTTCCCCCATCTGTGGGCTTTTACAGTCATCTTTTGCATTCTGGTTGTCTAGTCTGCGGTTCTCCCTCCTATCTCTCAGGATCATTTCCATCTACCATTTCAAAAACCACTTTAAGTCAGAGGTGGGCTGCACATACTTAGTTCACTTAGTGCAAAACCCAAAATGTGAGCATGTGTGCACATACCCCTTTGTGCACGCACGCATGTGCATGCGCCATCCACGCTTGTGTGTGGCTGCCAAGTGACAGGGATTTCCTACGCGCAGCAGCAACAGTGAGTAGAGTGGGCGAGGTGCAGAAAGCAACTGGGCTGCATGGGTGGGGCGAACGAGCCAGGTATATAGGAAGGGTTGTCTGAACTACCGGTACGAGCGAGCTGGTCCGAACCAGCAGCCATCCACCTCTGCTTTAAGTCAACCTGGGTGATGTAAATTGCCATTCGCTAAGGTTTTTGTTGGAAAGCTTAGGTTTTGATAATGCATATAGTGCATCTGGGACATTGATTTTCAAATCAGCTTAAATTGTGAAATACTGTACCTGCAGTTTTTTTCAAATATGTACTTGCCAGCCATCTATCATACTCCTAGAGATCCTCAATCCTTCACTTTGGTCAGGTTGGATGTTGTCAGCCATACTGTTGGGGTGCTACAAAAATATTCTGCCTCATATCAATGTATATGTCCTCATGGGGACAGCTCAGTGGAATCTGTGAGTCATATGCTCTTTCATTGCTCTTTCTATAGAGAATCATGGGCAACTTTTATTTATTCTGTCTTGAAACATTTCCTGCTAGAGAATGTGGCTTCCATTTGTAACTTCTCCTGTTGGATCAGAAGAAGAGATAAATAGTTTTTTTTTTTAATTCCATGCAAAAACAGGGGCAGGTAGGGAATAAAGGGAATAAAGGCACACAAAAACAGAGCCCCCTCCTCCATTATGACCCATCTCTGACTTTTTCTGTAAGTGGCAGTGCCGAGAAGGAGAAGCACCAACCTCTGAGCAAAGAATCCTACACGAAGGAGATGTTCAGATGTAGCACACCATCCTTAGTGCACGCTAAATTTCCACTATGAGGGCACTATTTCTGTTATTATGCTCTTCTTCCAGCCCTGGGGTCAGAAGATTGCACAACAATGTGAGGTATCTTTCTTTTTATATGGATGGCATCTAGTCTTGTCTGGACATTGTATCCAAGGGGCTCAAAGTAAAGGAATGTTCAGGTGTGCAGCCATTCCTTACTGATCTTTTGTCAGAATAATGGCCAAATAACTTCAGGTTCTTCAGATTCTTGCTGGAATCAATAATTTAATAACTTTTAGTAAGTTTAATCTCGGAGGGCCATTTGTAAAGGCAAAGAAAAAAACCCGATTGATCTTAAACCAAAACCAATTTACCTCATAACATCTCATCATGTGCCCACTTAGCCATGTGCTTACACATGCAAATACATTTACAAACCACAAAGAAAAAGCACTTCAATACCACATTGAATGGATTTCTAATTAACCAACTATATGCATATATAAATATAAATGCAGTGGATATAAAAGAGGTTAAGACAGTGAGAGGGCAGTGCAGTGATTGTATTATTGGCTACTTGGCTAGTTTGTTGGAAGCTTTGTCTGTTTATGGAAAATTATGTCATCTCTCTGTAACAGGCCATGTTTATCAGCTTACAGATTTAGAGAAAATAATAGATGGCAGAAACAGGCAGCAGACAGCAGCTCAGTGATGTTAGCTGAAATTCTAAATCCAGTGTTGAGCAATCTGCTTCCCTACCTTCAATTTAGTTTGGCACTGTTTGCATGCTTTTAACAGTCCTCAAGGTGTCAAATTCTCTGTAAATACATCACTGGTAACTAGTTTATTCTGCCACACTGGAAAGGAAATATTAGCTTTAATAATCATGCCTCTCTGTTCATAGCCTCCAGGATTTCTGGGCAATGATTGCTGATTATATTCCAAACATCTGTGTAGCAAGCCTAGATGGAGGATCCACTAAGTGGTTCCATAAAAACAGGATAAAGAATATATAATTTGCAGCCTGGCTTGAAAGATTGTTTTGCTGGTCTGTACTTGTTAAATCCACTCTGCTGCACAGGGACGAAGGAGAAAGACCTCTTTTTGGATCTGTCCCAAGACAGATCCCTCTTTTTGACTCAAGCCTAGATCTTGCACCGAATCAGCTGAACTTATTGATTGAGAAGGCTCATAATGGTAAAGAGATTCCTATAATCATACGAAGACCATTCAGGGCTCAGTCAGCAAATAAATTGAATAGTATGTTTTCCCAGGATTAAATTGGTATTGCCTATCCATGACACACTCATTGTGAGTATGTATTAGCTAAGTGTTGTGGTTCACTGGCAGCAGGTGCAGACGGCAGAGGTCTCTGATAGCGAGGACTTGGACAAGGGGCCTGAGTGTGATGCAGGGATGGGGCCAGGACTATCTGAGAGTGGGATGCTGCCTTTGGAGCTTGTGGAGTCTGGCAGCAGAGATGCAGCGGACCCCGGGGAGCCTGTGCCCATTGCATGTACACGCAGGGTTGCTTGAAGGAAAGAGCAGCTGAAGCAGGAAGGGCGACTCGGGAGTAAGGCTGGAAGGTGATGGCCCCTCCCATTAGGGATAAAAACCAGCTCTTGGGGATGTGTTCTTTGCAGGAAGCAAGGAAGTTCTTTAGACTCATACTCCTCGTTGAAGCCCTGCTTACTCTGCTTTGTTTTTGAAACTTCTGTCAGTGGACATTTAATCAGTAATTAGTCTTCTGTTCTTCGCAGCCTTCTGCAACCTTGAAAGGGCTTGCTTTTGATATCGGACAATTAGTTTTAAATGTTTCTTGGCTGGGAATGACTGAATTCCCAGCACCGCATTAAAAAAGGTTTGCTTTTATATACAGTTTGTGTTTGTTTAATTTGAACAAGGCTTGGTTCAGAACACTGAGACAACATGTTGTTTGCTTAAACTAGGGTAACTCTATGCAAAAGCAGCCATTGTGATGTGAATTGATGACCTAGTATATGTCAAACATCTTTTTTTTTTTTTAGCTCAATCAGCTATAACTTACCTCACCTACTTACTGGCAATTTTTCACGATGCAGAATTCCTCCAGCACTGATGTATCATTGTCCCTTGCTCAGAATTTTACCAAATAAGAATTTTCGCCCCCTTTTTAGTTTGCAATACTATTGCATTATTGCAAAGGCAACTTTCACCCCACGTCTACAGTTCATAGGGTTGGCCTTGTTTTCATTGGAGGGATTTTGCACTGCTTCCCACACAGATAGCAGGAGCAGAAATTCCATTTCCATTGCTAAGCAAGACGGTTGTTAAATGAGTTGCATCTGATTTCATGACCTTATTTGCCATGGTTAAGCGAATCACTGCAGTTGTTAAATGAACCATGCTTGTTAAGCGAATCTGTTTTCCCCATTGACTTTGCTTGTCAGAAGCCATCTGGGAATGTCTCAAATGGCAATCACATGACACTGGGGATGCTGCAGCCATTGGGAATACATGCTGGCACCAAATGTCCAAATGTTGATCACATGACGATGGGGAGATGCTGTGACCGTTGTAACTGCAAAAGCTGGTTGTAGGTTTTTTTAAAGTGCCATTTTCACTTCAAACAGTTGCTAAATGAATGGTTGTAAGTCAAGGCCTACCTGTAGTTCTCTGTGCTTACTTACATTTTCATCTGAAAGAACAGCAACTGCAGCCAATCTTCTATCTTAGCTTACCATTTGTGGGGCTTCCAATATCTTGGTGTTTGAGTATATATTTACAACTGTGCTCAGAAGGGTTTCTATAATATTGACTTAGCATTAGAGCCTCAATTAGAGCCTTGGCAGGATCCGCTATAAAGGTTTATTGCAACGTTGCCATAACAGCATGGCTGCAGGTTTACGGATAGAACGTTTTTCCATGAAGCTGCTATGTGCAGGTGCCTTTATCTCTATTTTTAAATCTCCCTTCGCTATCATAAGGGCTCTATTAAAACTGTTCAGAATTGATAAGGACCCCAGCCAAACATATTGAAGAAAAGTTAGAAAACTTTTTCTTCTTTTAAAATACTATATTACAAACATATAGTACTTCTTTTTTAAAAAATAAATGTTATTAAACATTTTCCAAAATTCATAACATATCAATACTTTAAAAAATGTTACAGCATCAGCATTCATATTCATATATTAGTTACGATATTACTTTTGTATCTATTGTTTAACCAAGTGTACCAGGCATCTCAGACTAAATAATACTCTAATTCACCTTTATCTTTTAACTCTAAAGTCAGACTGTCCATCTCTGCGCAGTCCAAAATCTTTCTTATCACAGTCCCTCAGATAGAATATTATCCTGTTTCCAGTACTGTGCATACACTATTCTGCCCACTGTTGTTATGTGTAGAATGATGTATTTGTCAGTCTTAGTATAATATCCCCTTATTATTCCTGATAGAAAGAATTCTGGTCTAAATTTGATTTTTTGTTTTGTTATTTTCTCTATCCACTTATTTAATCTCATTCCAGTAATTTTTAGCTTCAGGACATATCCACCACATGTGGAAATAGGTGCTCTATTTATTTTTGCATTTCCAACATTCTGGTTTTCTAGTTGGAAACATCTTTGCCAATCTAGCAGTGGGTAGGTGCCACCTATAGAACATTTTGTATATATTTTCTTGATATGCTGCTGATAAAGTTAGTTTATAATTCCCCACCCCCCACATTTTCCCCCAACATTCTAATTCAATGTTCTATCCCATTTTTTTTTGCCCAAACTATCATTGTTTCTTTTACAGTTTCTTCCTCCATTTTAAAATGCAAAAGTAAGTTATATATTTTAGATATCATCTTCTTTTCCAGGCCGTGGATTATTTTATTTAATTGTTGCTGCTCTTTATAAAATCCATATTCTTCTTTATCTTTTTTATATCTTGTCTGAATTTGTAATTAGAACCACCAATCGATATCAGTACCTTATTGTTATAGTTCTTGCAAACCCATAGTATTTCCTTATTACATTTGTACATCATCTTTCTAGAATGAGTTCAGGATTGCTCACAAGGGAACCCACCTTCATTTCAACCTCATAACTACAACTTTGAGAACTTTGTTCTTACAGAGGGAAAATGATTTTCCCAAAGTCAATTGATGAACTACAGGAATAATTTGGAACTTAAAGCTGCATTTTCATGGTCACAGCCAACACTCTAAGCACCACATTGCACTTGTACACGAAGATCAACTGGATCATCAGTTTATCCTAATAACCCAGTGATTTGAACTTTTCATATTGGGAAGCTGATAGATGAATCTCTTAACTAAGTTAAAGTTTTAAAGTGAAATCTGATGTTACATATGAACACCCAACTTGCTTGTTGCTTTTCTGCTATCCCATGCTTTATGGTTTTGGCTGAACAGCAACTAAGCGAGAATAACACTACTTGATAGTTAGCTATATGTGCGTCATATTTTCTTAGTTTCATCTTGCACAGTTTTCCTAATGAATTTTGCAACAGCAACGCATTCATTATCAATTGATTCTCATGAGCCTGGTAATTCTGTTTCTTCAGTTGATAAACTGATTAGGTCATTAGCATGACCAAGAAAGACACAATATTCTAAAAAAGAATTCAACTGTTCTCCTTTGAAAGGATGGCAGAGCCATACTGTATCCAAATGCATAAGGATATTACAGAAATATAGAACTAAAATGGCTTGCCACATAGGCAGTGATGTGAACATGTTAAAAATCTATCCTCACTTTTCTAGTGAGAGTAAAACACTCTCTGTGCCTCTTAAAACGCAGTTTTAGTTTCAGCCACTTGTTATTTTGCACTTTTAAATTAGACCTTGGAAGATTGGTATGTGTGTGTATATGCTATAAATCTTTTGGAGATTTGGAGATTGGGAAGGATTCTACTTACAAGTGTTTATTTAAAAACATTACATTGCCATTCAGGGCTTTAAAACAACACACAAATAATAAAAACACAAGAGGAAAACTCTTACAGACCACTAAATACCACAAAAGGAAGGCCAAGGCCTTCTGGAAAGCAAGGAAGATAGGGACCCTCCATATCTCAGGGCAGACTTTCTGTAGGGTTGGCACAGCTACAGAAAAGGCTGGCTTCCTAGGTCCTGCCAGATGACACCATTTAATGGAGGGGCCCTGGAGCAAACCCACCCTTATTTGATGAAACTGGACAGGTACATGTCCTTAGGGAAACACAGCCCTGCAAATAATTCAGGGCTTTAAAGGTTAGAACGAGCACCTTGAATTGCACCCAGAAAGAAACTGGAAACTAGTGCAGCATCTCCAGCAGCAGTGTAATATGGGTGAACTGTACACGTGTGCTGTGTTCTGGACCATTTGAAGTTTCCTAGTATTTTTCAAGTACATCGCTGGGTATTCTTCAACTTATAAACCACAACTGGAACCAGAGTTTACATTGCTAAGTAAGGCAGTTGTCAAATGAATTATTCAGCTGTTAAGTGAATACAGCTTCTCTCATTAATTTTGCTTGCTGGAAGCTGGCTGGGAAAATTGCAAATGGTAACCACATGACTCTGAGATGCTGAAACTGTTGTAAATACATGCTGGTTGCCAAGCCCCCAAATTTTAATCACATAACTATGAGGATGTTGTGATGGTCGTAAGTGTGGGGCCCAGAATTATGTCATTTTTTTTCAATGCTGTGATATCTTTGAATTAGTCACTAAACAAATGCAAAGGACAACCTGTGCAGCAGGTTGCAGTAGTCCAAATGAGGAAGTGAGTAGGACATGAGTTAAGTTTACTTTATTGGGCCATATCAAAGTGCAGAGTTCTAGACACAAATTATTACTAAAATCTGATAAAAACAATTTAAAATGGAATTGGATAAAATACAATTTAAAATGAAATTGGAATAAAATACAACAATTTAATATATAGATAAATAAAATATGATAAAATTATATTTCAGTGTCACCCCTGCAATCTACCCCAATCAGTCCCACACATGCCTATCTCAACCAAACTGTTTTGCTTAAGTACTGTGGTGTGTAAAATGTTATTTATTTATTTTATTTATTTGATTTGTCAATTGCTTACAAGATAATAAGTATAAACATAGTTATGAATACATGAAATGGATACTTATAAGAAAAATAAAAGAAACAATAGGACACGGATGGTAGGCACGATTGGTGTGCTTATGCACGCCCCCTATAGACCTCTTAGGAAAGGGGTGAGGTCAATAGTAGTATAAGGTTAAAGTTTTTGGGGTTTGGGGAAGAAACCACAGAGTCGGATAGAGTATTCCAGACATTGACCACTCTGTTGCTGAAGTCATATTTCCTGCACTCAAGTTTGGTGCGGTTTACCTTGAGTTTGTATCTATTGTGTGCTCTTGTATTGTTATGGTTGAAACTGAAGTATTCATTGACAGGTAGGACATTGCAATGTATGATTTTATATACTATACTTAGATCGGACCGAAGACGGCATAGCTCTAGGTTTTTTAGGTGTAGAATTTCAAGTCTGGTGGCATAAGGTATTCTGCAACGAGTAGAGGAGTGGAGAACTCTTCTTGTGAAATATTTCTGAACTTTCTAAACTGTGTTAATATCAGATACGTAATGTGGGTTCCAGACTGATGAGCTGTATTCGAGTATTGGTCCAGCAAATGTTTTGTATGCTCGAGTTAGTAGTGTGATATTACCAGAGAAAAAACTAATGTTATTTTCAGATTCTGGCCACACATAAGGTAAGTTGTTTTGATATAGGGGTCCCAATAGTTTGATATATAGACCAAGATCTCTCACCCTCTTATACAGGCAACAATCAAACTTGGAGACTGGATGACATTTGTCCAACATGGCTGGTTCCACTGATGGCCTCTTGAGAAGAGGGCAAATCACCACATTCTTCAAGGCAAGTGGAATGCAAATAGGCATTAATCAGTACTGGGATGCAACCACATGCCACCACCCAAGAGACTTTGACCAGCTAGGAAATATAGGTCCAACAAACAGGTAGCAAAAATTCACAGCTTCAAGGATCCTGTTCTCTTCTTCAGGAGCAACTGGCTGAAACTCCACCCAGATAATGGAACAAAGACCCATCTCAGTCACTTCCATAGGACCTGCCCAGGCATAGTCTAACTCAGGAGAATCTCAGACAGATACCTAGAATAATGCAATTGTTTATCAATCAAAAGCACCCCTCTAAGCACTTTCTATGTATATGGGTGGTAAATTCAAATTTAGATCTCAAAATAAATTCCTGGAATCCATTTAATATCACACTTGTTGGAGTCATACATTTTTACTAAGCTATATCTTTTCTAAGCATGATTTGTTGAAAAAAAATTATAGGAGTCTCATTTTGGACATACAGCTGAGATAAAAACCTAAGACCATGACTTACAGACAGTAAGAACTGGTTCACTTATTTACTTACCACAGTAAGCCAAGCTGAAAATTTTTGTTTGTTTGTATCCCATCTTTATTATTTTTACAAATAATTGAAGACAGAGAACCTTCCTCTTTCTCTTTTCCCCACAATAACAACCCTGTGAGGTGAGAGAATGAGAGTGACTGGCCCAACATCATCCACTGGCTTTTATGCCAAAGTTGGGATCTGAACTCAAAGCCTCCTGTTTTCTAGCCTGGTGCCTTAACTACTGACCAAAGGGGTTTTGATGAAATAAACTGCATTAAACCTTGGCATAATATGTGAAGCCCTAGCTTTGTTTGCAGACTTGGCTAAGAGTTGATGGGGAATTGACTATCATCTTTCCTTTTGTTGCTTGCTGTTTCTTACATCCAAGATGGAAGCTGAACCTGGAGTGTCTGTCACTGAAATTTAGGCTTACTATATGGGAGAAACGTGTGTTGTGTGGATCCAGTCATATTAGTTTGCAAAACATGCTTTATGTTTAGCAAGTTGTGCAAACTCAACCTCTTCTGGTGCAACATAACCATCGTTCAGCAGGATCACTGCTTAGCACGCTGCCTTAACACAATTATTATATGTGAAATAAAATTAGAAATAGGCTTTAGATTCAATAAGCCAATGTTAAGTCCATTGCATGGCTTTTATAAACTTCCTTGTTAACATGAAAAGTACTGCCCACGAATGCAAGCGCTGTCTACACTTCATAGTAAAGTCGTATTCATAGACACAGAATTGCTATAGTCGATGGCAAGCTCTCATTATGTGAAGCATAATGGATATCTTCCTCCATTCTTTCAGTGCAGCATCACGTCTTTTAATTGGGAGATGATGCAGAATCCTCTTGATATTGGAACGATTCATGTATTCCTGAGAGATACTGGTTTTATTTGCCACAGCAAAGAAACTCTTCATTGCTTCCCTGGTGTAAGAATGAAGCCAAGATGTTAAAGGTTAGTGTAGAATGAGACTTTTAACAAGGGCTTTGGGGGCTGAAGCTTGGACATCTTGAGCTTATTGATTGTCAGAGCTAAACCTTTATTGAAAACAAGTCAAATTTTGATCTATGCAGTCACCAGATGACCTTTATAAATCAAAGAACAAGGTGTACATGCAAGCTCCAAGTATATTTAACTACAAATATAGTTTAAAAACACATACTCAGCACAATGCAACAGTCCCAGGGTGATACTTCACCAAGCAATGAAATAAGATCCAACAGGAGCTTCACTATTAGAGAAACTTTTTAAATTACATGACAGGTGTTCCGGACTAGCAGGCTCGAAAGCCTGCAACTCTGATTGGCCCTGGCAAGAGCGGCAAACTCAAATCGCTTTCATTGGCTGCCTAGCCACAGCCAGCCCTCTATAAGGGGCTGCTGCGGCTGGGATATTTCGCTCAGATCTGAAGTCACTAATAAAGAGCTGTTGCTGTTATCTGAGTCTTGCCTCCGTTCTTGAACCATCCTCCCAGATCTAACACTGGCAACGAGGATGGGATGCGGAGGCAATGAAGTCTACTAGAACTGAGCTAGCTGAAGGAGCACGTGGCTGACAGAGTGCAACGAAGGAAACATGGCCAGCAGCGCTATACCACCCGCACCATTCGATCCAGCTAGCGAGGACTGGGACTCATATATGGACATATTTCAAATGTTCTTAGAGTCCAACAACCTAAAAGATGCCACGCCGAGCAAGAAATGAGCCGTTTTTCTAACCCATTGTGGACCAGACGTTTTTAAGATGGCTAAAGCATTAGCGAAACCAGGTGAAGTTAAAACGATGGATTGGGACACCCTTGCTCCCATCCTGCGCAACCATTACGCCCCAGCAGTACCAACTCTCATTCGCAGACACGAGTTCTATCAGAGGGACCAGCATGAAGGTGAGAGCGTTGGGGATTTTGTGGCAGACCTGAGGAACCTGGGCAGTTTATGTGGCTTCACCAATCTCGAAGAAGCCATGAGAGACCGAATCGTCCTTGGCCTTAGAGATCCAACTGTCCAGAGCAAGATCATGGCCAAGGGAGACATCTCACTTGCAGATTCCATAGCAGACGCCACCGCAGCTGAAGCCACTTGTAAATCAGCAGCACGAATGTGCTGAACCAGCGGAACCAACCTCCAACCCACCAATGATTCTGGGAAACCTTCAGACAAGTACACATCGACCACCCATCATGAAGATGTCGAGTCATCCTCAGACAGCGAGGAGGAAGAAGTCCACAGACTCCGGTCAGAACGTGAGCAACGGGACCAGCGGGGTCGTAAATCCAACTACCAATGCGCCGGATGCGGGGGAAACCATTCTCGATCCGAATGCAGATTCTTAGACGCCATGTGTCGTTTTTGCGAAAAACGAGGGCAGATTGCAAAAGTATGCAGAAACAAAAGAAATTTCAGCCCCAGACGGAGAGGGAGCAGCCCAAAAAGGAATGATGGCAACCCCACCACACAGAGGGACCGCCTTAGCAACCAGTGGAACCAGTACAGCAGACCCTGAAGGTTTAATGACACACCCAGACGAGAAGAGGCTCATCAAACCATCACCATCGGCCACGCTTCATCGCTAGATGCTAAAAAAATCCGTGTAAAGGTCACCATTGAAAATAAACCATGCATCATGGAAGTCGACTCTGGGTCATCACTATCCATGGTATCCTGGAAAACGCTCAAGCAACTGATTCCCAACATCCAACGCCAAGACCTCAGCAGTCAGAGACTCATACTGAAAGATTATCAGGCAGCCGGATTCCAGTCGCAGGTACCCGCCATTTCCAGGTCTCTTTCAAGGGACATAATGCAATTCTACCACTCACCATCGTAGACAGAGACCGGCCAAGTCTATTGGGCCTTCAGTGGTTCGCACCATTAGGAATCAGAATGGCAGGCATCCATCATACTGAAGATGATGACTGGGAGGCAGCCCTCGTCCACGACTTCCAAGAAGTGTTCAGGAAAAGCTTAGGCAAGTACAAGGGTCCCCTATTTCGTTTAATCTTTGCCCCGACATTGCGCCCATTACGCCTAAAGCCATGCCGAGTTCCCTTTGCTCTCAAACCCAAAATTGCTGAGCAACTGGACAAATTAATTGCACAAGGCATGTTAGAACCCATTGACCACGCCCGATGGGAGACACCAATTTTCACCCCCATAAAACCTGACGGGTCCTTGAGAATCTGTGGTGACTACAAGGCCACCCTCAATCACGCGCTACAGCAGAGCGCCTATCCAGTACAAGTCATTCAGCATCTCCTGCATTCACTTGGGGGTGGCAGAATATTCACAAAATTAGATCTGGCCCAAGCGTATCAACAGCCAGTTGATTCTGAAACCGCAGAAGCCCAAGCTATAGTCACACATCGTGGTGCATTCAAATGCAACAGGCTCCAGTTTGGAATAAGCGTAGCCCCAGGCATCTTTCAAAGCCTGATGGAGAGACTATTACAAGGTATAAAAGGGGGCGTGCCCTATTTTGATGACGTATTAATAGCAGCCCCAACAAAAAGTCCATTAGAGAAACGCCTCAGAACAGTCCTACAAAGGTTCAAAGATGCTGGCCTCAAGGTTAAGAAGGAAAAGTGCCAGCTATGCACAGAAAGGGTGGAGTTTCTTGCTACCTTCTTGACAAACAAGGAATCCACCCTACAGAAAATAAATTGGCAGCTATCAAAAATGCCCCAAGACCAAAAAACAAAACTGACCTCCAAGCCTTCCTGGGCCTTATTAACTTTTATAACATTTTCCTACCCCAGAAGGCGACTGTTGCAGAGCCCCTTCATAGACTACTCGATAAAAGGGCCTCCTGGATTTGGGGACATCGGGAGGAACATGCCTTTCAGCAAGTAAAAGACCCCCTTACCTCTGATGCAGTGCTAATTCAATATAACGAGACACTCCCCTTGACTGTTACTTGTGATGCCTCACCATTTGGGGTGGGGGCCATCCTGAGCCAGGTCCTACCAAATGGCTCAGAGGCACCAATTGCATTTTTTTCAGGAACTCTGTCAAAAACAGAAAGAAACTATAGCCACTTAGATAAGGAAACCCTTGCTATTGTCTCTGCAATTAAAAGGTTTCATGAATATGTTTATGGGAGACCATTTTCTATTATCACGGATCATAAGCCATTACTTGGCATTCTGGCGGGGACAAACCTACCCCACACATTCTCTCCCCCAGAATGACGCGATGGTCAGAATTCCTAGCTGTCTACGACTATCAATTAAAGTATCGCCCGGGGAAATCTATTCCTCACGCAGATGCCTTGAGCCGCTCGCCACTACCCGAGCCACAGGAAGACCCAGCTCCCACGCTCCCAATACTACAAATCGAGACAATTCCCTCACCTCCACTAACAGCCCAGGACATTGCCTTTGAAACCAAAAGAGACTCTTGTTTGGCACGAGTTCTTGGCTGGGTGGAGAGGGAATGGCCAGAATACGAGCCTAAGGAAACCTTTAAGCCATTCAAAAACCAACAGACAGAGCTTTTCTCACAAAGAGGGTGCATTTTATGGGGAGACCGAGTTATTATACCAACTAAACTACAAAAAAAGTCCTGCAAATGCTACACGATGGACACCCAGGCATCGTGCGTATGAAAGCGCTGGCAAGAAGTTACGCCTGGTGGCAAGGTATGGACAAACAAATTGAAACCTGGGTCGCCTCTTGTAACAGATGCCAGAATAACCACTCAGCCCCACCAAAAGCTCCACCAGCAGAATGGGAGACACCCAGGGGTCCCTGGTCTCGCATTCATATTGACTTTGTGGGACCTACTAGAGGTCACACTTTCCTAATAACTGTAGATGCATATTCTAATGGGCTTGAAGTCAATAAAATGAAAGCAACCACTACAGAGGCAGTCATCAAGAAATTGAACAGACTCTTTGCCACACACGGCCTACCTGATGTCCTGGTTTTTGACAATGGGCCCCAATTTACTGCCTTAGCCTTTGAACAATATCTAGCTGAATGGGGTATCTGACACGCACTCACATCACCCAGCGGCGAATGGTAGGGCTGAATGAATGGTTCAGTTCACAAAGAAAACCCTACGGAAAATGGAACAAGGTAATATCCACAATAAAGTCACTAGAATGCTGCTTCTTCAACACTTCCACCTAACAGCACAACTAACAAGAGCCCAGCTGAACTTCTGATGGCCAGGAAACTCAGATTGCCTCTAGACCGCTTGCACCCTGCCTACACCCCAGAAAAGCCCCTGGGTTCCAGCAGCAAGCACCGCGCCTTTAAGGTAAGAGACCTTGTATTTCCAAAAATTTTTTCTGGGGATCCCCTCTGGATTCCTGCTCAAGTTACAGGTCCCCGCTCCTACCATCTACTCACCACTGATGGCAGAGCATGGAAACGCCATATTGACCAGCTACGCTCCAGACTGACCACAACTTCCATCCCTGACCCCAACCTTGACACCAGGGGGGGGGGAAGCAGTGAGCCCGGAAATAGAACCAACACCTGTTTATTCTAAACTAACACTGAGATCACCACACCATAACTTGCAATACTCACCAGTTGTAGTTGAACCTGGGCAGACGAACACTTCACCAAGAAGCAGCAGCCAAGCAGGTTCAGCGAGCCTGGGGAGCCATAGCAGTAGCAACGGGCTGAGGACTCTATCACCCGGGGCATCAGAAGAGAGCCCTAACCATGGCACTGGTTCACCGCTCCTGCTAGATCCAGCAAACAGTCCATCTGAACCCGAATTTGAACATGGACAATTGAATTATGGTGAGTCAGATAGACAGGTGCTAAGACCTGCCTACCCAGCGAGACTATATTACTCCACCCTTAAACGGAACCGAAAGGGGAGGGGTGTTCCTGGACTAGCAGGCTCAAAGCCTGCAACTCTGATTGGCCCGTGAATAGCAGATCGTGATTGGTCGCCACAGACTGATGTGATTGGCTAGTAAACGGGCTGCTGCGATTGGCCCTGCCAAGAGCGGCAAACTCAAATCGCTTTCATTGGCTGCTTAGCCGCAGCCAGCCCTATATAAGGGGCTGCTGCGGCTGGGATATTTCACTCAGATCTGAAGTCACTAATAAAGAGCTGTTGTTGTTATCTGAGTCTTGCCTCCATTCTTGAACCATCCTCCCAGATCTAACAACAGGGATAATATTCTTTGCGTAACCATTTGCAGTTTTACATAGGCGTTTTGACCATTCTAGCTACCTAAAGTTAAGATTTAGCTTATTATGTACATAAAGGAGCTTCATTACTGTGTTTATGCAGTTTTCTTTCTTTACAATATCATTTATATGTGCCAGAACATCATGTTTTGGTAAAGCAAAATTAGCAGAGGAAATTGAACTCAGTCTATGTAGTTTTCAGTTAAATGCAAAGTTGGTAGAGGCAATTAAAGGAAAGTTTTTTCTGTTTACCAAAAAAAAAAACCCCCAACAACCCACCTTTCCTCGTAGAAGTACGAGACTCCTCAGTGAATACCAGCCAAGAATATCTACTAGTGTTGTAAAACACATTTGAAGGAAATGTTTCTCAAAGCATGTAAGTGCAAGTAAAGCATCTCTCCTTAAGGCGTCCTTTGGAAGGCTTGCACAGCTCCTTTGAAGATTGTCCCTAGCTGTTTGTATATATGTATGTGCATACATGCATGTGTGCATAAGTGTGTGCACAGCTGCTACCTTGAAGTATGATTAGTGCATGAACATTCACATGCAATTGAGAACAGCCTCAGAAGCAGGTGCATAAACTTTGCAATGGACACAGCTCCTCTGATGTTTTGTGATGTGCTTTGCTTATGCTAACATGCTTTGCAAATTATATTTTTGAATTCTCTGTTTGATATTCTTGTGCAGCATGCAGTGAGAGTTCTTGCATACCCATGGGGAAATATTTCTCTTTTGTAAAGAAAGTAAAGTGTTCCTAATGTTTCTCATGCCAACGTTATACTCAGTAAAAACAGATTAGATGGAATAAAATTTCCTCTGACTTAATGTTTATTTTATTTTATTTTTTTATTTATTTATTTCAATTGCTTCCAAGATAGTAGGTATAAGTAAAAACATAGTTATGAATACATGGATACATATAAGAAAAATAAAAGAAACAATAGGACAGGGCTGGTAGGCACATTGGTGCGCTTATGCACACCCTCTTAGGAAGGGGGTGAGATCAATAGTAGACAGTCTAAGGTTAACATTTTTGGGGTTTGGGGAAAGAAACCACAGAGACAGGTAGAGTACTCCAGACATTGACTACTCCGTTGCTGAAGTTGTATTTCCTGCAATCAAGTTTGGTGCGATTAACCTTGAGTTTGTATCTATTGTTTGCTCTTATGTTGTTATGGTTGAAGCTGAAGTATTCATTGACAGGTAGGACATTGCAATGTATTATTTTATATACTATACTTAGATTGGACCAAAGGCAGCGTAGTTCTAGGCTTTCTAGGTCTAGAATTTCAAGTCTGGTGGCATAAGGTATTCTTCAACAAGTAGAGGAGTGGAGAACTCTTCTTGTGAAATATTTCTGGACTTTCTCAACTGTATTAATATCAGATATGTAATGTGGGTTCCAGACTGATGAGCTGTATTCGAGTATTGGTCTAGCAAATGTTTTGTATGCTCTAGTTATTAGTGTAATATTACCAGAGAAAAAGCTATGTAAGTTTAGGTTAACAACTCTTAACTCCTTCTGGCTATGTAGTTACCGTGGCCTCTAGCACTTAGATCATTAGAGATGAGTACTCCAAGATCCTTGACAGAGTTTGGATCATCAACAAGGTCTTGACTATTCAGCCTGTATTTTATTTTCTGATATATTTTTTTTTGCCAATATGTAGGATAGAGCATTTATTTGTTGAGATTTGAAGCTGCCATTTGTTTGACCATTCTGATACATAGTCAAGGTCTTTTTGAAGGGTAGCAGTATTGTCTGTGGTGTTGAATAGCTTTACATCATCAGCGAAGTAGAACACAGTTGCTCTTAATATGATCACAGAGGTCATTTATGTAGATTTTTAAAAGAGTTGGTCCGAGAACACTGCCTTGGGGGACACCACTGTTGACAATACAGAATTTGATAGGACGCTCCCAATTTTGACCATTTGTTGTCTGTTTGACAGGAATGCTTTTATCCAGTTATGCAGGTATCCAGAGATACCATAAGATTTTAGTTTTAGGAGTAGTTTGTTGTGTAACACTGAATCAAAGGCTTTACAGAAGTCTATGTAGATTGTGTCATTGCTTTGCCCTGATCGAGTTGTGTAGTCCTTATGTTTTTGCATTGTGAGAGTTGCAGATTACATGATAATTTTTTTCTGAAACCAAATTGTTTATTAGAGAGTAGGTTGTTTGTCTAAGTGGAGGATAATGGATTGGTTAATAATTGATTCCATGACTTTACAGGTGACGCAACATAAAGAAATTGGTCTGTAATTTTCAACTAGGCTGGGGTCTCCCTTTTTGAAGATGGGGATGACCGTGGCTTGTGACCATAATTTTGGCAAGGAGCTGGTCCTGAAAGATTTTTCAAAGATTATGCTTAGAGGTTCGGCTATGGCAGTGGATAGCTTTTTAAAGAAGTAGGCACCTATTCCATCCGATCCAACAGATAGAGATGGTTTTAGATTGTGTAGTGCTTTTTCAACATTGTCTTCTGTAAAATCAATATGTATTAGATCATTGTAGTTGTGGTTCGACTAGGAAATACTGGGCATGATCCATTGCTGTTTACAAATACTGACCAATAGAATGTGTTAAAGAGGAAGGTTGCATATGTGGGTTCAGTTGTACATTTGTTAAGGGTCCAGTTAATATGAGGTAGATTGAAGTCACCAAGAAAGATAAAAGCATGTGGGCAGGATGCTGCCCATGTTAGTAGTGTATTTAGCTTGTTTGCATGTTTAATGTCATAATCAGGGACTCTGTAACATAGTAAGAACCAAAATGTGATATTTAAGGACAGTTCACAGATGATGGTCTCAGGAATAGCAAGCTCCTCGGTAACTTGGATGTTTTTTAGATGTAAGGACTTTTTATAAAAGGTAGCAACACCACCTCCTCTACAGATTTCATGATCTGACCGGTAAACAGTGGTCATGGAGTCAAGGAGAGATGCGTTGAGCCATATATATAATGTCAAATTTAGCCGTATTTAGTAAGAGAAATTCAGGTATTTTATTTACAAGGCTTCTTGCATTGAGTAACTTGCATTTAAGGCCAGTTGTGGTTGGAATAGAGGTAGTTAGGGGCATGCATGCCTAATTTTGAGTGATGTTGGATTGGATGGGGTGGGGTTGGATGCGGAGTTGTGGGTTGTGTGATTTTCTTTTGATGCAATCAGCTCGGTAATCAATGTATAGATCCTTTTCTCTATTGTCTCAATGGTTTTTGAGTTCTGCACGGAGTTCACAGGAGCGGATTCTTTGCAGTATGGATAAGTCTGGTCTTGAATGAAGGTTTTTGTGGTTGGGACTGGTTTTTGCAATTTTTGTGGTTGGGACTGGTTTTTGCAATGGCGTTTATTGTATGAATGAATATGCGTTTGCTGGACTCCTTTTTGCATACAACTCTACAAAATCTTGGGGCCACGGAGCCGTCATTGTATTTGTACCCAGGGCCATCTCTGGTTATTTCAATGATATCTTCAGGGGAGATGTTTGTTGTATTTGAGTTGCTTATGATATCGTGAACTTTGGTGATGTCGTCTGATTTGTTGGTGTCTTCAAGACCAAATAAGATGGCATTTGGACGTTTCTGTTCACATTCCATGATGTCTTTGATGAGTAAGAGGATATTATTTGTGGAATTATTTGATGGGATAGTAATTGTTTGTGGCTGTGGTTTGGTGGTGATTTTGGTTGTAGTTGTGACTGTAGTTGAGGTAGTGGTTGTGGTTGTTATGGGATTTGATTTTGAGCTGATAGGTACTCACTTATCTGTGCTGTATTTTTTTTCCAAGACAAATTGGGCTTGCTTGTATAGTTGTTTCAAAATGTGTTGCTAAGCGTTCTTCTATTGAGTGAATGAGTGATTCTATGCTTTCAACTCTGTCAGGTAGGGTACTTAGTTTGTTAAGCTTAGGAGAACATGATGGACATAGATAAAAGAATGTATCTGAATTTTTAATCATATCAGCTTTGGCTTTTGTTTGTATTTAAACAGGCAGGGTGGGCTTGATTGTTGCATAGGCGGCATTTGATGTAAATCTCGCTTTCATTGATGGTTTCAAGACATCTGAAACATGTGCAGGAGTCTGTGAGGAGTCAATGTTTAACACAATGCTAATCTATTATTCACCCATTATCAACAATGAAGTGACTGCACCTGTGCCCAAAGGAATTTTAGAATCCATTCTGTCTCAGGGGCCACATGAATAAAATTTTGTTGAGAACACAAAAGGTGAAAGCTTCCCAGGTTCAGTTGTGTCCAACTCCAGGGAGAGGTGCTCATCTCTGTTTCTCAGCCGAGAGAGCCAGTGTGAAGGAGGTGGGGGAAGAAGAAATGGGGAAAATCTATTCTATAGAATGCTGACAAGCACTCCAGCTTTACTTGGTTAATTATCTTAACATTAATTACATTATGGTAGCCTAAATCATCAGAAACATGTTGAAAACAATTTTTGTAGGTTTTTCAAAGCCATCTGAAACTTCAGCCAGGAAATATGCTATTAGATTGCTTTTATACTCACTGAAATTGCCACATATATTTCAATATTATGAATATGCATTTCATAATGGATAAAATTGACCAAATATACTGTTTCATATTCATTATCATCATAGAATTATACAAATTCTGGAAAAAATGCCCATATTGCAATTGTAAATTGTATAGTTTGTTCATCTCATCATTCTGCCAATAAAGCGGGAACTACATTTGGATGGAACCAACTGCCTCAAATTCTTGTCAACCATAGGCCTGTCGTGTACTATTTGCAAAAAGAAAGGAGCATTTAAAAAATTCTTCAATACACATCATATATCATGAAAAGTGTTTGCTAATAAACAATAATTCCTTTCAATTTATTTGTTCTGTTTCATTGCAATAATTTATGAATAACACATGGCTTTGTATAGCATGCTCCCTCTCTATTTAATGCTTTCTATCTTTCAATAAATATTGTATTTTACCATTTTTATAAATTGGAACACTTCAATGTGCTTAAATGTTCCCCTGAGTGCCATTGTAGACAATCAACAATGTACATTAACACTCAAATATCAACAGATTTGTTAAGTTGTTGCTTGTTGACATTATCATTTGTATTAAGTGAAGATGAAAATCTAGTTTTTCCCCTTTGTTAGTAGGAACACACTTTACATTATGATTTCTAGAAGCAGAAGTTGCAAAGGACTTCATAAACCCAGTACATTTACCATTGAGCTTCTTACTCTAGATTGCTTAAAGTCTGCCCTTAATACATCAGGAGAAGCAATTGTTTCCTTGGCAAATGTCTTTAGGCTGTAGTAGTGGAGGTTAATTTTTCTTCTTTGATATTAGTGAATTAGCAAAGAATTGATCCCTCTTAATCAATTATTTTTTGGCACATATAAAGGTGAGCAGCTGCCAAGCCAAACAGGCATTCATACTTCTGCTTACCTGCTGGGGAAATACAGTTACCATAGCTCCATAACATTTGAGAAATTCCATTGCAACTGGAAGTAGAAAGGACACCATTTTGCATGGACAAAAACACTCCAGGAGCAAAGTAAACCAGTCTTTCAGAGCTGACAGGGGTGCAAAACTCCAGACAATCAGAAATATTACTGACATGAATGAAAAACTTGTGAAGCTACAAGGGCAGAGTTCACATGACTGAAAACTATTTACATAAAGTGTATATTTTAAAAATCAGGTGGAGACCCAACGATAGGCCTGCATGCCCTGTATGCTATGTTCTAGAAATTTGCAGCACTTTGTGTGTATGCCAGTTACCTTTAAAAAACAAAACAAAAAACAAAATGAAAAGATCTGCCCATTTTCTGCCAGTTTATTTCACTAAACACTTTTGACTTCATTCAGTTGGAATTGCAGTCTATTTGGCCTGTTCAGAGGTTCTGGGCTAACATGTTCCGAGGGCTTTTGTGGGTGTTGAACAAACTAGACCATATGTGTGAAAAATATCATGTAGTCCTGGACTCAGTTGTGATATAAAATATGGCAACATTAGCAAGCCAGTAGGGGAATATGCTGTTCACCATTCTTAAACAGAAAATATACAAAAATATATTCTGTTTAAGAATATACACCGTTCTTAAATCTATCTTGATATTTACTGAAGTAGGTTTTATCAGCAGATACAATTGTTCATGCAACTCTTAATTGATGCCTTGTAGAGATGTTCCCCACCTTTTGATTTGCAAGTCCCGGGAGAACACATATTTTCCTATGGAAATTTTAAAGTAATAACTATAATTGATTTGCATTTTACATTTTAATTTTGCAGAAAGCCAAACAATTAATTTTCCATTTGGGATGTACAAAATAAAACATATTTGTGTCCCAACTTCAGAAAATCCCAAATCAATAGTCCTTCAATTACAAACTATGAATGTAAATTGGTGGAGAAAGCACATACCTACTGTAGAAGACTATATTTTTCCAGTACAGTAGAGACAACTCTAAATATGTCTACAAGATGCTAAAATGATCAACGATATTAGAAGTGGTGTTAGATTTAGAAAGGATTAACATTTTAGAGAAAACTCTTGTGTAGTGGGGTTTTTTTTTAAAGTATGCAGTTTAGTTGAGCTACAGTTTGCTTCAGGCTGCACTCTCAAATTATGCAGTTGTCTTTGTGAGAGTTAGGATAGATGGCAATAAAGGAGAATATCTCACGGCAAAGCAGATTACGAATGTAAAAGAAATGCATCATAGATTTCTTTTTGAAATGTCATGATTCACTCAAATGGAATCTGTCACAGGATGGGCACTTAATTCTCAGAGCTGAGTAGCATCCAGCTCAAAATGTTTCTTGACTCAAAAATTCGATCTGACAGAGAGTTGCCTGCAAAAGGGTTTACTTCATGGGGGAAAAATGCATGGAAGGGTCCCTGATGGGAGAAGGAGGAAGAGATAGGACAAGTATCTGAACCCAGACCAAGAAAGGAATATGAATAAATGTTCATACGAATGTTCAGACAAGCCCCTCCCAGTTCCCATGAAGATAAAGGGTGGGGGAGGGAAGCATGTTCAGACTTGCAAGCTTACTACAGCCTTACAATAAAAGTAATCCCAACCTAGTGGCATTAGTTTCCAAATCTGCTCCATCTTGAAAGACTGATTTCAAATGGATTACTCCTTTCTGCTCCTTCCCAGGCTATTACCAGTTTAGGAGTTGTTAAATAATGTTATTATATTTTTACTTACAACTATTTATGGTTATACAAAAGGTGGCATATAAATAATTCCAATCAATGAACATGAGTGGGAACTAATTGTGGATTTGTTTATGTGTGTGTTTGTGTTTTAAATTTTGTTCAGAAAATTGAAGAGAACTTGCTGGTACACATACCAAATAATCATTCCTTTCAGGCTGAGCTGCATGTGGATTGAAAGATCACATGTATAAATGATTTATTTATTGCAATTTATTTAATATTTGCATCTTGCTTTTCAATCAATGTTTAAATTAGGTTAAAGGAAAATTGAATATCATAGTACTGTGAAATTTCAAATTTCAATGTACTCATGTAACCAACAAAAATAGGACCAGCATCTAACTTTCTCCTAGGCCTTTAAAGGTTAATACCATGAAGATCAGAAACAAGATGTTAATCAATGTAATTGGTTTAGGATTTGTGTGATATATTTCAACTGTTTTGCTTCTCCGGTTTCTGCTGATCTCATTTATATCAATTATAATTAATTAATTAAGATATATAATTTATATCCTCATTATTGCTGTTTTTCAACATGAAAATAGAGTTACCAAGAATTGCCAGTGTAGAGGACAGGGGGGAAACCCAGCCTGGTTGCAGCTGTGAATGAATGACTAACTGCAGCTTCATCAACTATGTATCAAGCTGTGCTGCTTTCTTATGGTTTTATGGCGGGCTTGTGTTTGTTTTGTTGTTTACTGCCTAGAATTTTAATTGATTGGGGTAGTTTACAAATAATGTAAAGCAAACTAATGAAAATGGAAAAGGTTCTTCTAAATTCTGGAGGATCCAAGGATAGGATTTTGATATAACAACACCCCAAACTGACTTTTGACTTTCAGGATAATACCACTCCATCTAAAGGCACGTCTGGGTTGTGTGCTTTCAGTATCCCTCCAAAAACACCTTCACTCTGGCCAAATCACAATTACCTCCCAATATTGATTTAAAGTTTCTTGCATCCCTAGTATAAGATGATGGAAATGAGAGAACTATGTATCATCTATTTTTTGTGCCATTTCAGCCAAAAACTGTCAGGTTTTTGTAAATGTTACAGAACATGAAGAACAAGAAAGATGGATCCTTAAGGCATTCATAAATCAAAGTCTATGGAGCAAAATGGTTAATCCTCTCCACTGTCTTCTTAGAACAATCCTTACCTTGTTATAAAATGGAAGTTCCTGAAGCATTGCAGAGAGCGAATATGGTATCCTTACCATCAGAAAGGTAGCATGATTGATGGTGTTGAAAACCATTGAGATATCCAAGAGAATTCTTATTCCCTGGCCTATTTCTGAATGCAAATCATTGATTGGTAGCTAGGCAAATTTTAAATTGCAAGCAACTTTGGCAGCTTTGTGTACAAATGGAAAGATGATAGAAAATGATTTTTTCCAACCTTTAGGAGCCTTTCTTCTGTTCTCCAACCAAAGCCTGCTTTTCATTATTTTAAAAAGAAAAGGTGTTTGTTAGATTTTGATTCCACTTTTTCTCCAGGAACTCCTGCCTAGTTACATCACATTTCCTTTCATGTTATACCCATACAATAACAAGAACTCTTGGAGATAGGAAAGTGACAGGGCCTGTAATGATAGGGTTCTTGTGTTGGGTGCAAATGATTCATTGTTGAAGTTGGATGCCTAAAATTTTCTGTCTTGCTTTGATTTTCTTGCGCTATTTTAGACCTGCTTGTAGGTTTCATTCATCTTGCTTCCACTGGGCATTTTTTTAAATTAAAAAGCTGCATATAAATATGACAGAGAATATATAACTGTTAATGCATTCCAGTTAAAGCAGCATTTCAGGCGAGAGCAGGTGAAATCTCACACGAGTTTCTTTGAGGCTGCAACTATAGAGAATACGTTAATTGGTTCTACAACAGTGTTGGATGCTAAGGGGGGGCTGAGACTACCAAAACAGAAAGCCACAAATTAATATGAAAAAATATTATTCTTTGCCACAAATTAATATGAAAAATATCCAGTACAGTGTAAACAGCCAGGGGCATTTGAAAATTACTGGTGTGATAGAATCATCACAACTCTGAGAACTATAAGAGAAAGTGAATTAAAACTCAGCCTTTCATCTATAGGAGCCAGTGGGAAGCCAATGTGGTTTTCTGATGCAGAGACTAAAGACAGGCTGCTCTTTCCCAGATATTTTGGCACCAGAGACAGTAACAGTTGTTGGCTCGCTCCCAGCGATCATCATTAATATCTGATGAGTTGCTCATGCCAAATGGACTTTAGGAAATAGTCTAATAAAGAGGAATCGTATATTTGCAAGTAAAATAGCCATTAGTCCACTGATTTCTTTTTAAAAGGGCCTCCCTCTTAGCATTTTAGAATGCATTCCTGATGATGGAATATCAAAATGCACACAAGGCATGAGTATTCATGGATAATGAACTAGGACTTTCCTCCACCCCTCCTAATGTTCTATGCATATGATTCTGTACATTTTCAGACCAAAGTTCATTGCTATAAAGGCAGTGAAAACAGAAGATTAAGTATGTGAGAGTTAATCACTTTATCTGCTTAAAAACTCCCGTTGTTTGTTACTTATTAATTTATTGTAACATTTATATCAAAGGATAAGCAATTAAAAAATGAAACAAACCCTCCCCCCAAGGGGCATTAAAAAAGCATTTACCCAATTTTTCAAAATTGTGGTGATGAATTATGAGTGTTCAACTCCAAAAACCAGTATTGCTACCAACCAGGTCTTTGGGAATGAAAGGTCAGTTGATATAGTATTTAGAAGGGACAGTTGAGATGAATGTCTTCCAAGCTTCCACAGGATACATTGCTTCCATTATTCTGATGCAGAGAAGACCTCTCTTGCTAGAACTTAAAAATGTGGACAAGCAAATATGCATTAATCAAGGGGAACCGATTCCTTTTACTATGATATAAATATCCCCCAAATCAATAGATTTCTTCTGATGACCAATCATATACAATGGTACCTTGGTACTCAACTGCTTTGAAACTCATTGAATTTGGTACTCAACATATTTTGATGCAAATATTTTGTCCCAATTCTCATTGTTTGTTTGTTACTCAACGCACATGCTAGAACTTGTCAGTGTTGGCTCCTTGTGACTCACCACATTATTCCTTATGGGAAAAAATGTTCGGTAATCATCATTTTTGGTATTCATCGCACCTTCCAGAACCAATTAATGATGAGTACCAAGGTACCACTGCATGCTGATTTAGACAATCAGATACCAGAGGCATTTTGGTTAGGATTCCTGCACTAAGCTGCATTTGGGCTCCTTCCGTGTGTAGGATTCTGTGACTATAGGGTGATATGATGTGGACTAGCACCAACTCTGTTCAATGTATATTTGAGGTTGGAGAGCAAGTAGAATCCTTCTAATATTAACCAAGAAGAATAAATTATCTTGGTCAGTTAACATTTTGCGATCTTAAAAATCCTGTCTTATTTTTTTATAAGTAACTATGGACCAATACAGGTTGTCTGTCTTGATCCAATAACTTTCAATAAGAAAACAGGAGATGAGAATAGTGACTATAATAGAAACTTCGTTAGATGACACTTCTGATAATCTCACTGATCAAAGCTCCCTAGGAGGATGGCAAAATTAAAAGATTTTTTTAAAGTTCTGAAATAATGCTTCAGAAATGATTTGAAGAAGCTGAAATAAGATCAGGGAAGGGCAATGAACAGGGACTTAGAAATTAAGTCCTATGAAGAGGTATAGAAGGAACTGAAAGTGCTTAGTCTTGAGAAAATTAAGGGGTAATATAAAGGTGCGAAGAATCAGGATCACATGTAAATTCCAGTTCAGAAGATTTATTGCTCAAGCCTATGCACAAGAATCTGGTTAACAATCGCCATAAACTTTCAGGAAATAAATGTTAACAGAATTCTGGGGGGGAGTGGGGCTGGGCTTGAAATGTTTGTGAACATTTGTGAATTTTAGGCTGAGTCCTCTCTTGACTCTGCTCCAGGCTCTGCCTGCTCTTCTCCTGCAGTAGCCACCTCAAGAGTTGTTACATAGGAGACGTTCAAGACCTCTGTTATCCTAGAGTGCAAGGCTAGGGATAATGGTCTTCAATTACAGGAAATGAAATTCTGTTTGGGTAAAAGAGGGGAACCCCCCCCCCCCAAGAGTAATAGCAGGTCAGCAGTGCCACTTATTACTCAGAGATTCTCTTCACTGGGTATGTCAATGTATGGTATATCACACATATATTCATTAACACAGCACAGGCTTCTGGGATGCTTTAATATGGATTCCTGCACTTAGTATGAGGTTGGCCTCCATGACCTTTCAACTCTGTGAGTATTCCTTTTGATGGTCACTGCATAGTCATCAAGCAGACATCAAAGACTCTTTGTGTAAAGCAAAATTGAGCAATATATCAGCTAATTTCTGAAAAGAGATTTTCTTTTCTTTCTTACAGTTGACCTGTACAAGAAAAACCACAAAATGACTATCATAGAGTCAGCACTAAGGTAATTATTCTGACCATTTCTTATAGTCTTGTCCTCTTGCTAGATTGCCCTCTGTACAGGTTTGTGTCTTTTAGAAACATTTGTATGTAAATGAGTTCCAGGTTCTCACCTTAGCTGGAACTGCTTCAGAGTACACTTCAGATCCATTGCTTTTAAATATAATGATTATATAATTCATTAACTCCAATTTTCTTTCTGATTACAGGCCAGCTCATTAGATACTTTCCAGAGATTAGAAGCCATAAAGTAACTCATTGTGGAATATATTAGGAATCCCTAACGGGGGCCCAGTATGCACTGTATGGAAGTAGGCGCAGTTGACAAAGCTGCTGTTCCAAGCTCCTTGGTTTCAAAGGTCAAAATATAGGGCTGGTTCTTGCAGAGTCCAGTGTGTCAAGACTGAATTTAATTTGGAGGTGGAATCGTATGAATTAGAAAATAAAATACAAGCTGAATAGGCAAGACCTTGTTGATGATCCAAGCTCTGTCAAGGATCTTGGAGTACTCATCTCTAATGATCTAAGTGCTAGAGCCACTGTAACTACACAGCCAAAAAGGCATTAAGAGTTGTTAATCTAATCCTACGTAGCTTCTTCTCTTCTTCACACTACTAACTAGAGCATACAAAACATTTGCTAGACCTATACTTGAATACAGCTCATCTGTCTGGAACCCATATCATGTATCTGATATTAACACAATTGAAAAAGTCCAGAAATATTTCACAAGAAGAGTTCTCTGCTCCTCTACTCATTGCAGAATATCTTATGCTATCAGACTTGAAACTCTAGACCTAGGAAAACTAGAACTACATCGGCTCTGGTCCGATCTAAATATAGTATATGAAATCATACATTGCAATGTCCTACCTGCAAATGAATACTTCAGCTTCAATCATAACAATACAAGAGCACACAATAGATACAAACTCAAGGTTAACCGCACCAAACTTGACTGCAGAAAACACGGCTTCAGCAACAGAGTGGTCAAAGTCTGGAATACTCTACCTGACTCTGTAGTTTATTCCCCAAATCCCAAAAACTTTAACCTTAGACTGTCTACTGTTGACCTCACCCCCTTCCTAAGAGGCCTGTAGGGGGTGTGCATAAGCACACCAATCATGCCTACCGTCCCTGTCCTATTGTTTCTTTTTATTTTTCTTATAAGTATCTATCTCATGCATTCAAAATTATGTTTATTCTTTTACCTGTATCTTGTAAGCGATTGACAAATCAAATAAATACTAAAAAAAAATCAGTTTGACACACTTGAGGAAGGGAGGGGGGAGAAACCTGCGGTGGATGAAGCTCCAGCCAAAGCAGCATAGCTAGTTGATGAGTCAGCTCAGAGGTAGTATTCAGCAGGTTCTGACCAGTTCTGGAGAATCAGTTGTGGAAATTTTGAGTAGTTCAGAGAACCGGCAAATGTCACCTCTGACTGGCCCCACCCCCATCTATTCTCTGCCTCCCAAATCCCAGCTGATTGGCTGGGTCTCCTTTTGTTGCCCTGCACAGGAGAACAGAGCTGGAAAGCAGGTTAGTGGGGTGGGGAGGGAATGGGATTTTGCAGTATCCTTCCCCTGCCACATCCATCAAGCCATGCCCACCAAGCCACACCCACAGAACTGGTAGTAAAAAAAAATTGAATCCCACCACTGAGTCAGCTGCATTCCAAATGCTGCTCAGCCAGAGAGAGGAGGAACGCAGTTGCCAGGAAACTAATTTATATTCTGGTTGGACAGTGTGACTTAATGTTTTGGAAAAATGAGAACTTTCTTTTTGTAGTGATGTGGGAGCCTGGGAAACGTTCAGTACTGGCTTCCACCAGATCATGCCAAGATGTATAAATTAAATAAAATAGTTCTTTGAGGTTTTTAAAATGCTTCTGAGTTCATTTTATGATGCTTGCATTACTTGGAACCTGACACTGTGGATGATCTGTAGGATGAAACAGTAAAAGTTTTGTGCCATGGCAAAGATGAATATATTTTCATCAAAACATATTTTGAAATTTCATATATCAAAATATATCAATATATTTTCAAAAAGGGAAAAAATGGATCCAGGAAATTACAGACTGATCAGCCTGACATCAGAACTGGGAAGATCCTGGAAAAGATAATCAAGCACAGATCGGTGAACATTAGCAGCAAGCAAGAGGCCATCAAGGGTTTCATCAAACAAATCTTATTGGATTCTTTGACAAAGTGACTAAATTAGTGGACCAGTGAAATGCTGTGACAAAGTAGACCACAATCTATTTCTTGGTAAGATAGAAAAATATGAGTTAGACAGCATCACCACCTGATGGATTCATAACTAGCTGACCAACCATACTCAACATATAATTCTCAATGGAACTATTTCTACATGGAGGAAAGTTTGAAGTGGGGTTCTGTCTTAGGCCCAGGACTCTTCAACATATTCATAAATGATTTAGATGAGGAGATAGAAGGGGAAATCATCAAATTTGCAAACAATACCAAGCTAAGGGGAATAGACAATAGAAGGTAGGCTTAAGATCCAGATGGATCTTAACAGACTTGATCACTGGACACTACCCAACAAAATACAATTCAGTGGTGAAAAAGTAAGGTTTTACCTTTAGGCAAGAAAACCCAAATGCATAGCTATAGAATAGATGGCTCAAAAATAGCTATATGCGAAGCATCTAGGAGTCCTAGCAAACAACCACTTGAGTATGAGCCAGCAGTGTGCAGTCCTAGGGTTCATCAACAGCAAAATAGTATCAAGATCAATGTGAAGTATCAGTACCACTCACTACTGCACTATGAGGCTACACCTAGAGTACTGCATCTAGTTCTGATCACCACAATACAGAAAAGATGTTGAGACTCTAGAAAGAGTGCAGGGAAGAGCAACAAAGATGATTTGGAGTCTGGAGGTTAAAACATGATGAACAATTGCTGGAACTGGTTATGTCTAGTCTTACAAAGAGAAGGACTAGGGGTGACATGTTAGCACTCTTCCAATATTTGAGGGGATGCGACAAAGAAGAAAGGAACAAACTAATTTTCCAAAGCAACTAAGGGCAAGACAAGAAGTAATAGATGGAAACTTATCAAAGAAAGATCCATGATGGAACTAAGGAGAAATTTCCTGACTGTGAGAATAATTAATCAGTGGAATTATGGGTGCTCCATCACTGGATGTTTTTAAAGAGATTGGACCAGAATGGTATAGGGTCTCCTCCTTGTGCAATGGATTGGACTAGAAGATCTCCAAGATACCTTCTAACTCTGTTATTCTGTATTCTGTATGAATGCATAAGCTTTCATGGATCAGTTCATTGGATGAATGGAATGCAGTCCTGAGAAATAACCAAGCTGTTATTCAGTGTAGGAAAAGGAGGTGAGAGACAGAATTATTTATAGATAGTGACCATTAACACAACAGCACTTAGCTGTGACATAGAGTTTTTTTGCACTGATAAATTGGTTAACACACATAAGAAAACCTGGTCTGTATTTAATCTATGAGAAAGAGTATTAAATCTGGCTGATTTGTTCCACAGTGCCACCAGTCTTTTCCTTGTGGATGGTACCTTGAGGTCAATAATAGTGTCCTGGGTACTGGAAATATTCCCCATGAATTTTTATGTATTCATATTTCTGAGATAATAGGCATTTCTAGATGTACTTTTGAGGGGCGGGGGGAGCCTTGGAAGATAAGATTTATATTTCTCTGATGCTAGTGTGTGTGTGTGTGTGTGTGTGTGTGTGTGTGTGTTTGTGTGTGTGTGTGTGTGATATTTATACTGTAGCATCAAACAATACTGATATCAGAATAAACATGAGACCAGAGTTGGCATTTGGATCTGCTGCAGGGTTTTATCCCAGGGTGCGGCATGGCCTCCTTTTGCAACTAGTAAGCACTTTAAATTGATGGCTATCTGGGAGATGCATAGGCTTACTACTCAAACAGAAATTTTATACCAAAGAATCTATTTCCATTGCTACATTTATTTTAAATGTTTTACATATTTGTAACCAGGAGATAGTCTGGAGAGTTCACCTTTACAAAGGGCAGATCAGATAGGCTGGCTAAAAGTTTTGATCACAATAATCATAAATTGGTAATTTTGTTCCAAATCCTGTTTAGTGGCTTCTGTTGTGGCATTTGGCAAGCCATGATATGGAAGGTAATGAGGCGGAAAGTAGTCATATGACTACAAGGGCACAAACCCAATTGAAATGTGCTGTTTCTCCACAATATAGTAAGTGTGATGACCCGGGGCGTAGCACAAAGGCAACAGTCACATAAGTAAGAAAAATCCCTTTAATACCTCCAACTTTGCCCCCAGTGTCCAGTTACCTTCGACTGAAGAAAAAACTCTCCCAGGAACAGTCTTTAAATGAAGGAAATTCAGTCTGAAATATATAAACTGTAAAAAAAAATCCACACAAACCACGCTGCAGCAATTAACTGGACAGGGCAGGATAAGGAATTGCAGACTTCAAAGGCCAACAAAACACACACAGTTGGGAAGATGCCAGGAACCCAGATAAGCCTCGATCATAAAAGATAAGTCACAATTGCTTCCTATGAGTTGCTGTGCGCAACCTCCCTTTTAAAACACTGTGTTCCCAGCTGCAGCTAATGAAGGGAATCAGGGCCCTTTCCTCTCCTGTAAGCCACACAACTCACATTGCTCTCTTCTCCATTCCTCCCTGCGTGCCCTAGGATGAAGACGGGGTGGGCCTGGATCTTCCTCTGAATTCCCTGTCTTGCTCTACCTCTTCCCTGCTTTGCCCAGCTGGACTGTGCCCTTTCCCAGTTTCTTCCACAGCCACCGGAGCCACACTCCCACTCCCTGTCAACTGCTCGTCCTCCCCCTTGGAATCAGATTCCAACAGGGGCATGACAGTAGGTCACCATTATGGAATGAATGAATCTTACTTGAGTTTCAACTGAAGATTTGCAAAAAAAAAAAAAGTCACTTTGCTCCGATTAGGAATGGAAGAGCAATGTGGCATCCTGAATGGAAGTATAAGTAAATTAAGCTTGACAGTTTGCCCTTAGAAGATGCATATTTGATCCCATATCTTACCCTTTTCTGGAAGCTCTGAGAAGACATTAAAATACTTGTATTAGAGATATCAACATATTAAAAATTGCTGGGATTCTTCTATGATGGAAGTTCATAGTCCAAGAATGAGATCCTTGGGGGCGGGGGGTCATAAATTTGAATGGGAAAAATTACTTTATTTTCATTAGCCTCTAACTGAAAATTATCTTTTCATACAGTACTTTAAAGTATGTCAACAAAAAGTAATTTATGGCCACTTGACTCTAAAAATGTTAATTTCAATTAATCTATCTAAGAATATTAGAATATTAGGATATTATCTTGTTACTGATTTAATAAACATGCCCATATATGTCTTACTATATTGCACATTTATTACTTTTAACATTTTGATTTGGACATAATTGATTCCTTTGGAATACTTTTTTTTCCTGCGGAAAGGTCTGTAAATTTATTTGGACTCCTGGCACCAAAAGGTGAAGAATTCCTGCTCTGGGGAATCACCATTTGAAAGATGGGCTCTTTTGTTCCTAGACTCCTCTGAGCTCTTCTCTGGTGGATCCAGTTATATCCCATCACAAACATCCAAGTGATAAATATCAGACTCACCAACAGTGGATCATATCTTTCAGAGTGTCCCTTTTTAACATAGTGAAGAAATATTTTCTTTCTAGCACTAATAGAGATAATGATACCATAATTCTTTAGATTGAGATGAACTATTGTCAGAGTTTTAGTTTGTGATTTCTCTTGTGAGAGTGCTCTGTACAGATGTCATTTTCATCATCTTATTATACTGATTCTCCACATTTGGACTGTTTTCATACACAGACTTTCACCTGAATTAGAAAAGGTGTGTGTAGGGGGCGGGGAAGGATCCATTTCAGAAACATTCTGTGTTCTTTTCACAGCGTGGTAGAAGGCTCATCATTGCAGGCACAAAGACTGTGGTTGTTCTCTCTATCTATATTGGTTGTTATTTGGCTAAGCTTGACTTTTTGCTCCCTTTTAGTGGGAATGAGACACACCCCTCAAGCCTGAGGTCTAATCAATACTATGCTAACTGCTCCATTAATTCTCTCTTGCTGCTTTTCTCTCTCATCTTCCCAGGAGGTTATTGACTGTTGTTACTTTGGAGCAGATAATTGATTTTTCTAGGTAATAACTGCAGAAGATTATCAGTGATATATCTCCATCCTCTTTGTAGGCTCCTGCCAAATTCTGACAGCTGAAAAGTCCTTCCTCCCCCTCAGCCCATTGATGTTTGTGTATTGTTCAATCTAATGTGGAAAACCATGAGCAGCAGATTTCCTCCCCACCTTCTGTTGTCATTGAAGTGGCACCATCATTCACTAGACATTAGACAATGCATGAAAATGAGTTTCGCAAATGGGCCAGTTTTGTGAAGCATAGAAAACTTGGGGTACCCTTTAAAAAGCAATTCTGAAACAATCTGCAAAGCTGTGGAAGGACAAAGTATCTTCTGAGTTCCCAAACCAAAAAAGGTAAGATTCTTCTCTACCTCAGCTTCTGGTTTTGTTTTATTCCACATCCCTATTTCCATCAAGGTTTCTTTCTCTCTATGAAGTAGGAAACTCACATTTTTCACATTTCAGCCTCCAGGTGTCACTCATGTGACTCAGTGTTTTTCCTTTTCTATCTAATTTTCACTCAGATAGAATTAACATACACAAGTGAAGATGGGGCTAGTTCCTTCCTTAAATGGCCAGATTTTGAAAAAAGATACATAGTGTCTCCAAGGAGCCCCCATCTGAAGACTGAAGGGACACAGTTCAGATAAATTCTCCCGTTATTTCTCTCTAATTTTTTAGTAAAAACCCAGCATAAGTCTTCCCACTAGTAAGACTCTTGGAGGGTAAAACCATTCTACTTTCATTTTGATGTTTCTGTCAAAAGTTCCTGGGGAGGCATTCAGAGTGTGATCTGGAGAAGACTAATTTTATTGAGTTGAGCTTTATGTTTGGAGTGTGATGGCTCTCTATTAATGTTAAGTACGGTTAGTTAAGGAAAAAAACAGAGTTGGCAAACCCTGTGGAATGAAGAGTAGGACAGGGGTCTTCAAACGTGACAGCTTTAAGACTTGTGGACTTCAACTCCCAGAATTCCTCCTCCAGTCATGTTAGCTCAGGAATTCTGGGAGTTGAAGTCCACAAGTCTTAAACTTCCTGTTAAATCATGGGAATGAGACTCAGGACACCAGCATGATTTTCAATTGTTTTTACTTCCTTCTAGGACTGAGTGCCGAAGAAACCATGGCAGCCCTTTTTATAGTAGGGCTGTTCATGGCTGTGGCCAGTGACGGCTCTTCAAATTTCCCACCACCACGGACCGTCCAATTACAAGTAAGTATGCTAATACACAACACCCCTCCCCACCTGGTCCGGTTCAACCAATCGGAGCCTCGCCTACTGTACGTAGTCACGGGGCTTTTATGGGTTCTACTGGATCTGCACAGCTCAGTCTCCACTGGCTCCTGGACTGCTTGGACGGATCTGTTGTTCCTCCTGTCCATCCTCTTGGAATGTCAGCCCTGCCGCTCCCGCCAGGAATTTCCTGGCTAGTTGAGTCGGTTTGGCCGCTCCTGCCAGGGACTGCTTCCCTGCTATCCTTCTGGACCTGTTTGAAGACCCTTGAGCTAAAATTTTCAGACGAAAAAGTCTCTGGAATTACATACCTATTACTTGGAATGTGACACCTGGGCAATGTAAATGAATCCATTTACATTGTATCCATTTACATTGTCTATGTCCTCCTATCGCCAAGCGACTAATATTGCAGCTTTGGAAAGATCTATGGCCTCATTTATTCAATGGATTGATGACCTGATTGCACTTGCTACCTATAAGTGGATTTCCTATAGTAAGTAAATAAATGTATTGTTGTAACCACTGGTCATAATATAGGAATGGCATAAATGCAGTAAAATACCAATAAAACAATGACATAAAATAGAATAATAAAAATATTAGATGTAAAAAGGTTACAACAAAATACAACCAATGCTATAAGTAAGAACTTAGAAACTTATTTCTATCTTTAAATGATAGTAGAGCAAAAGTAACAACTTGGTGACTGACAGTTAGAAACACATCTTCAAGGAGGTGGAAACACATCTTCATTGAGGTTTTTCAAGGTCAGAGCCCTTGAGTTCATTTGCCATTAATAATTTGCACTTGATCTCATTGTAAATGAAGCAGTAGGGGACATAATAGGGAATGTCCTCTACTTGATTAGCACCAAAGGACAGAGACGTTGTTTGACAGGGAGCTTACAAAATCTCCTTTTGAGATACGTGGAGGGCATGGTCTACAGGTGAAGGGATCTTAAAACCTTTCTCAGTGTAGCGCTGGTGATGTTAGCGAGCTATGGGGAAAGGCTTCTGTGTTTTTCATAATAATGATACTAAGATGAAAATTTGGAGGATTGTACTACAGTGGCATCTTTACTAGCATCTCTTTCAAAATGCCACTTTCTAATATTGTCTCAATTCCAGGATCTAAGTTCTCCCAAAAGTTGCAAGGGATACATTTGAAGAATGGGTGACAAAAAATTAATTCATTGGTTCTCAGATGTAATGGAGAAAGCAGTTTGGCAATGTGAGAGTTTAATTTCTTTATATTTTTCCCAACAATGCAAGATGTATTCAAAAAGCATTAGAAGGTGGTCCTGCTGCACCCCCCTCCATTTTTGTTTTGGTTTCCTGGGCCTCAGGGAAGCCTCCTGGGTAAAGCAGTAAGTAAGTGAGGGGAATCCTGCCACAGCAGATCATAGCAACAGCTGATCGTCAGGAGGGTGGTGGGGGGGAAAAGAAATATCTTAAGGAGTGTCTGGTCGGGGAAGAACACAGTCAGCAATGTCGGGCATGCGTGCAATGTTATGCATGCATGATAAAGACTGACTGGGCAGGGAGGAGAATGGCGGCTGAGGGGCAGGGCCAACCAGGGGCACGATTTGCCAGTTCTCCGAACTGCACAGAATCATAACAACCAGTTCTATAGAACCAGTCTGAACTGGTAGAATCCCACCCCTGCATTGGTGATGCTGGTTAGCCTCTTGTCAAACCTTTCTCTGGTTTGTTTTGAATTGGTGCACTCAAACATCTGAGACTCAGCATCCTTTGATTCATGGTTTAGCACTAGTTTGGAATAGTGCGGTTCTACAATAACAGTATTTTTTTTTAAAAAAAAAAGTAGCCTAGAAAACAGAGTGGTTGCAAAATGAAGTGAGAAGGAGCTCTCTTGATTCACATCACAGTCATCAGTCAGTGCTGGGATTGCCTCCAATTTGTGGTGCAAAGAACAGCAGCATGGCAACAGATGTAGAAGGTGGGCTACCAGGCCTGAGTTTAAAAATAAATATCCCCTAAGATAGAGCTTTTGTATGCAGCATTCTCTAATGCTCAAAATCAATACAACCCCCCTTATCTTGATTAAACTATCCTTTTTCTCCCCTAATCCAGGGTTTTACTTGATTTTTTGTTTTTTTGTCACTGGCTTTCCATCTCTGCTTCTGATTCTGCTCACAATGGCCAGGTGAAGTTGTCAACAGAAAAGGAAGGTGGCCATAGGAGTCCACTTGCTTGGTCTTAGTTTCACTTCTTTCTGTAATGACCATAACTGAATTACAAAAAAGGGGTTAACCACTAGGTAGCTGAAAAGCATTCAAGGTTTTTTTTTAAGGTCTCTTCATTGGCACCTAGAAACCCTAAACAACAGCAAGCTAGTCCAGGTTTTTCTTTAAATTTAGGCTGATTGGTAGCTTATTGAAATCTAGGCCTGTCCTCACACTGGAATTAAAAGATAGAGGTGAATCGGAATGCCATCTGATCTGGGAAGCTTGGTACAATTGGTTAGATAAAAAAAAGCAAAGATTAGTAATGTAATTATTACAAATATATGATTATCTGCGATGCTGTAACGTTGTTAAGAGTGTATATATGTTTAAACTGTTGAAAAATATTCAATAAAAATATTTAATAAAAAAATCTAGACCTATCAAGGTACGGTTTAAGAAAGTTCCATGAACTGAGCCAGATGGAAAGGCAGTCTTCAAGGTTCTTGTGCATGAATGAGACAGCGGTATCTGGCAGAAGGGCTTAGATTAACATTGGGGAACATTTTGAGACCAGATACACCTGCAAAACAGAGATGACTCCATTTGAAATGGAAGCAGATTGCTGATCATAACATCAAAAGGAAAGGAGAGCAACGTTTACACTGATCTGCAGGAGGTCCTGGCCACTGTCCAGTTCAGGAAATACTAGAAAGGTTCAGACCAGTGTTGGAAGTGGATTAATGGGTGGTCATGTCAGTCAGGAAAAAAAAAGGGAGACAGAAAGGCTGTGAGAAAAACTCGTGCCAACAGTATTTGAAAAAGAATATACTGTCTCTATGCCAATATGTCTTAAAACCCAAATGAGGGAATTAGTGAACTTGGCTGTGAACAAGTACATAGATATAGTGGGTATTACAGAAATCCGGTGGAATGAAAGGATGAGTGGGACACAGTCATTTTGGGATAGAAAGGATAGGAATGGGGGCAGGATTGCCTTTTGTATCAAGTTGGCTGTGAAATCCAAACACTAGAAAATACTGGAAGACCAGATTCCTCTATAAAATATCTATGGGTGGGCTGTTGCCCAACTGATCAAAATACTGAAGGTAAGTCTCAGATGGTGAAAGAAACAAGAGAGGGAGGCAAAGGAGAAATTCTCATTATAATAGGGACTTACTTATACAATTACATTAATGTTCAGGTTGTGACAAACTTCTGAATGGTTGTGCTTTACAACAGTGTCTTTTGGAACTAGCTAAAGGGTAGGGTACCCTAAATATAATTCTCAGTAGTGACTCTGGTTGGGTATGAGATGTAAGTGTTGTTGATCCAGCAAAATAGTTGGAAATATTATTATATTAACGGAAGAGTGCCAGCAAGGTCCAATGTTGTTACATTTAATTATAAAAAAGAAAATGACTAAAAATGAGGGCACTAATGAAAAAGAGACTGGACAAAAAATATCACAAAAGTCAGATCTCTCCACAATGCTTGGACATTATTTAAAATTGCAGTAATTGGGGCTCAACCAAAATATTTTTTTACAAAGCAAGGGAAGCATTAGAGGCCAACATTACTTTCTAGTAATGTCCAGAAAACTAAGAAGGATTATTTCATGAAGTGGAAAGGATTTCTTAATAAGAAGAACAAAAAGAAACATAAGCTCTGCCAGATAAAATATCAGGTGATAATATGAAATATAGAAAAATAATTCAAGGAATACACACAAAGCCTTAATAATAACTTATATTTGAAGCAAAAATCCAGCCAGGGAGGTAGTTGGATTTTTAGGATGACAAAGAATGAAAAGGATTTCAGAAAGGACGTGAGGATTACAGGGGAAATGAATGAATTCTTTGCATCCGTCTTAACTCTAATACAGGGCTGATAGTTGAACCTATATTGATTCTCTCAGAGTTGGAATAAGAAAAGTTAAAGCAAACCAAGACAAAACAGAACAGATCCTAAGATATCTTGAAAGACACCATTGGGGGAAAAAAAATCACTGATCCTGAGAGTAGTCACTCATGAAGGGCCCTTGGTGCTCTCTGAGCTTGCTTGTTTTCTTGCAGATGTAAGAAAAGTAACATCATCAGTGCTAGACTAGTCCAATATAATCACTAGCACTGAAACTGTTACCTATTTTGGGAAATGAAATGTCTGCACGAAAACAAGCAAGCTCAAAGAGCATCTCTCATTTCAACCCTGAGCTACAAATATTATCCTTTATTGGTAGTCACTCAAGAATTCTTAACTAAGATGTGGAATTGGTGACTCTCTAAAACAGGGGTCCCCAACCCCCAGGCTGTGGCCCACTACCAAGCTGTAGACTATTTGGAAGTGGGCTGCATGAGCGGTGAGCCAGCGGGCACTCACCCATGCACACACTGGGCCGTGTGAGTAGCGGGCTGGTGGGCACTCACCTGTGTGCACACCAGGCTGTTGCTTGTATAAGTCAAGCTGTGTGAGCACATGACCCAAATCCTCTCCACTCCCCAGCTGGGCAGCCACACTGCAAAGGTTGGGGACCATTGCTCTAATAAATATATGTAACCTGTCATACAGCTCTACTTAGAGTTTGATAGAAACAGATCAAACTACATTTGCATTTTATGTTATTTTCCCATCAATTGATGATGATAATGGTGGTGATGATAATGACAACAATGACAGGGAAGCAGGCAAAATCAGGACTGTGGATCAGCCAGTTGATTGTTCTGTGTCATAAAAACAGAAGTGGTCTTGGTTGGTGTACTGTACGTTAAGACAACAGCAGAATGCTCTTCTTAGCTCACAACCAGGTTCTGAAACCAATCAGTCATCTTCACCTTAAGACAGCTACTTTCTATAAGCACAGATAAGATTCAGACACAGCAATGTATCAGTCTATCCCTTTCATGCTGTGTGTTGTTTTATTTACGTGAGGAATAGCCACAGCTGCTTGTGAATAAGTGATATGCTGTATCATCTATTCCATATGTTCCTGCAGGGTTGATCAAAGGTATGTCATGACACATATGTTTTAAAGTTTACCAAGGAACACTTTTCATTTTTGTTTATAGCCTTTAAAGAGCAACAATTGTGACTAGAAGGGGAACAAACCTAGAAAAATCAGAAAGGGAATTTTATTAGCTTTTCATTATAGTCTAGAATGCATGATATGGACTTCAAACTAAAATAGGGGAATTTACCCCATCCGGTTGCTTTTTATTTCTCAAAATGTACATCATTATGTACATCAATATTACATATTTGAAGGCATAGTTTATGGTTGAAGTGGAATACCACCAATGCTTACTGTTGATGTTTTTATATTATTATGGCTGTTTCCTGGCCATTTATTTTGTTGGTTTATGTCTTTAATAGAACTAATGAGAGTTAGTTTGGTGTAGTGGTTTAAGACGCCCAGCTAGAAACCCAGAGGCTGTGAGTTCTAGTATGAAGCCAGTTGGGTGACTGTGAAACCTGATCTTTTGAGGCTGTGGATGCCACAGAAGAGCATTTTCTAAAGCTACTTTAGTAATGTATGTATATAATATGTATATATGTGCGTTATGTATGTGTTTGAGTAGATATACACTTTCTCTTGAGAGTAGGCAACAGAATTTCATTTTTAATGTTGGCTGGTGTACTCGCAATAAAACAATGACAATAAAGTTATCTTAACTGGGGGCAGTGGGGTGGTGGTGAGAAAATAGAGAATTGTTTTGTGTGTGATTGTGTGTGTGTGTGTGTGTGTGAGAGAGAGAGAGAGAGAGAGAAAGGGGGTGAGGAGACCAGCAGAGTCTTAGGCAATTTCTGAATTTCTGATATGTTGAGCCCAAAATGTTCACCATCAGTGCACTAGAATGAAAATAGACTGTATTTTCCCATAGTATTTTCTCACATAAAGAGAAAATACTATAGGAAAAACTATTAAGAGAAATATATTTGATGGAAATAAAGTGGTTGAAGAAGTCATTCAAGTGGAATGAAGGGAATTACAAATAAAAGTGATAGAAAGATTTGGGGGGAAAATTGAGGGAATACCTAAGCAGTATTTTAAAGAATTGTATAAAAATGATAGCAATATGTGAAGAAATTGAAGAAATTGTTACATGTTTTAGTGCCAAGGTAAAAAAAAATGTATGAACAATCCTAAAAGCTGAGAGAATTTTGAAAAGTAACATGGATGCAGCTGTAGATTGTATAAATGGAGAAATATAAAAATGTGGGTGTGGCTTGCTTGTGGAGTGGTTGTGCAATTTGTTTAACTTTGTGCCTATTGATTTGAATAATGTCACTGTTGTTCCATTATAAAAAGAAAAAGATAGCAAAAACTACCATAAAATGTAAAATGTACTCTGGAAATTCTGATTGGAAAGGTGCAAGAACAGTAGGCTTTATTGCTTTAGACTGGGCAGGAAAAAAAGAGTTGTATTCTTAATTAGTTCACTGAGAAAAGTATGAATTAATATGTTTATTTAACATATGTTGATTTGGAGAAAATGTAGAAGAAAATGAATCCGTTCAGTTATGAAATGTTTTCCACAAATACAGTGTGAAGGTTGGTTGCAGAATACGATGAGTAGAATATGAAAGTAAAGAAGCCATGAGAAACAGAATGTTAGTAATTGGTTCAACGCTGGGTAAGACAAAGAAATATGATGTCTCTTAGTTAATGGATAAATGGATAAGGTATTCATGTAGTGACAAAAAGTGTATTAGAATGGGATGTGAGCATATGTGTAAATTTGTATGCAAATGATTATTGCTCTGTGGCTGACTAAGAACTTGAATTATTTACTCAAATATAAGATAAATTGTATGATGCAGTTAGTAATATGGATCTGAAAATTAATGTATGAAAGAACTGAAACAGAAAATGGAGCAATACATGAATTAGTAAAGAACTATAGGAAATAGATGGATATACCTTAGTAGAATATTTATTAAATATGGGGAAAAATGGAAGGCATTTAAACTACATTTCAACTACAAATGCTGAGAAAAAGATAGTTAACTATGGCCTTTTGTTGGGTAATGTTCATTGAAAAAATGGAAAAAATGATTTATATAAGTGTCCGTCTAATACCCACTTTTTATGTAGGTGGGTATGATTAGGGATGATTAAAGGACTGGAGGCTAAAGCATACAATGAACGGTTGCAGGAATATGGGCGTGGCTAATCTAGTGAAGAGAAGGACCAGGGGAGACATGATAGCAGTAGTCCAATATCTGAGGGGCTGCCACAGAGAAGTAGAGGTCAAGCTATTTTCCAAAGCACCTGAAGGCCAGTCAAGGAATATTGGGTGAAAACCGAACAAGGAGAGATTCAACCTGGAAACAAAGAAATTTTCTGAGTGAGAGCAATCAATGAATGGAATAGCTTACCTTCAGAAGTTCTGGGAGCTTCATCACTGGAAGCTTTCCAGAAGAGACTGGACTGCCATCTGTCAAAAATGGTATGGTATGCTTTGGCGGGGGGTTGGATTAGATTATCTACAAAGTCCCTTCCAACTCTGTTAATCTGTATCTGTATTTCAGGGATCCACAAATGTTAGTTGAATGTAGTGATGATGGATCACATAAACATGTAGTGTAAACAGGAGAGAGGGTAAAAAAATGAACATGTAGTGAATGAACATGAATTGAATGTCAGTGATCAATGGATTAAGATCGTTTGGTTTTACAGAGAGAATGAATGAGGATCAAATTGCAAAATGAATATATAAATTTAAAAAGACAAATTGGGTCAAGAGGAAGACCAAGAAAGTTATAGTTCAAAGGAGATGATGAGATCCTCAAAAAGACAGATGTGAGCTATTTAAAGAACAAAGTCTGCAAGCTACTTTAACCATGTTTCATTTTCTTTTTCTCATTCCTTGCCCTTTTCTCCTCCTATTTCTTAACTTTTTCTATATTTTGAATAACGTTGCTTAGCTTAAAAGGGAATGGCATGCTAGAGATTATACTTTAGTATCTACAAGGGATTCCCCTCCCTCCGTGATGCTGGTTGATTTGAGTAGTCTAATTATACTGGCTCTAAAGCTATCAGGAGTATTAGGCATTAGCAAGGTAGAGAAAAGAGGAACCTAGCCTAATGCTGAATACTTTTTCCAAAAAGAGATTCTGGAGGATCCCCTTTGATCTTTGTTCTAAACCAGCTAGTCTAATATGTACTTTCATTGATCAGAGGTATTTATCTTTTGGATTACCCACTTTTTGTTATTTTATAATACAATTCTTGGCAACCATCATGTCCCAAAAGTCTGTTTCAGAGAAAATCCACATTCACTAATTTAAATGGATTTATGAAGAAATACATACAAATTGAAGACACTAATCCCTGCATGCCAATTCTAGCCCCCTCTGTGACTGCAATCATGTTGCAATCAAAGACAAATTTAAGGTTTTATTTTGTGACATATTTATCAATCTTATAATTGTATTGCTCTATGAAAGTTTTTGGATTTTCCACTCATGGTTCCATCTAATTGCTTATGCCTTTTTGTAGCATCTTTTCAATAGCTGCAATAACCTGAAGGAGGGCTGTCCCTCACCAGACAGATGCAGGAATCTTGTGTCAGAGCCAAGCCAGAGGCACCAGCTTGTTAGAAGCTAGGAACTTTGGAGAAAATCAGGAGCTGGAACTGAAAGCAGATCAGGAGATCAACATGAGGAGCATGCTGTAGCAAAGCATAAAACAAGAAACAGTTGTAAGCAGTAAGTCATTATATAGGATTAACAGATAATTCCGTTATTCTCAAAAGAATGGCCTACTTGAGTACTGGGAGAATTCATGGATTACCTGTTAAAGGAAACCCTTTACTAATCCAGGAACCAACCTGGTTGAGGAGCATCATCAGCCCGGAGCCTGGAAATAACTAAGGCAGTAATTGTTTCTTTAGCAGCTCCCTGAACTGACAGCTTCTTAAATTTATAGTAGCTCTCATGAAGAATGCCTTTGGGCTTGCTCTAATGTTGTAGGTGGCATTCAGTGTCTAGCAATTGCTTCCTAAACTCATTGTGTTTATTGAAGTGTAGTAGTTGCTCTTGATGTGACCTGAATCTTCCTCCCTTGATGTTGGAAACATCACCCATCTCTTCATCTCCATTTGGAAACCTCCTTCTCTTCATCTCCAGAGAAGACTATAATTTGAGATCTGCTCAGTCTTATTAGTTCCATACCCCATTAAAAATGTTACATTACTGTTTTCTTTTTGAATGAGAGATCCAAATTTCATAGCAGACATTTTTCAGCTATAAAATTTAAAATTTGCAAATGGTCCATGAACCTATTAATTGCCAAGAGATTGGAATCCAATGTTATGCAGCATTGGCAAATACTTAATGACATTACCATTATACCAAGAGGCAAATTAATCATTGTCTCCTAGTGAACTTCAATATTTCTGATTTCCTTTCAATTGCAAGTTTTCTTGAAATTTGTAATCATAACACAGCAGGCACTAAATGGTTATCAATTTTGTGGTCCATTGTTTACCAATGTAATATCATAATAAGAAAATTTTACTAGCAATGTAACAGGATATCACTGTGTCATTCTTTGAGGTGTTACTCACACATATTAGAGAAACAAGATAAATCCCCCAAGCTCTTCATTCACTGTTGCTGCTTCCCTCCTACTCTAAACATTTCTTACTAAATCTAGCTTTAAGGAAGAAAAAAAATCACATGCTGTGACCACCTGCTTAGTACAATCTGCTGTTTTCCAATACTGTTTGCTTAATATTCAGCGACTGAGACAGTAGACCCTCTATCTCAGAACATACTAATGAGCAACTAAGAACACAAGGAGTGTGTTTCTTTGAGGCTTGAGTGTTTGGCTCTCTCTCTTCCCTAGGAATGAAATTACAAAAAACAGTGTGAGGACTAAATGGACACAACCTTTTTTAACTTGCAGAAAGGGATAATAAACCAGTCTCATCATAATGCCATCCCTTTCATGCAGGTGAGAACTAGATGTCAGAGCTGGAAGTTTGTTTATTTAATTGGATTTAGAAGCCACACATCTCTCAGTTGGTTCTGGATGGCTTACATTTTAAACATTAGAAGGAGTAAAATGAAAAAGAACACATAGAGCAGAAAAAAACAAAACCAAGAGATCAGAAAAACTTGACAGACACCATAATCCCAGGCCTGAAAGCAAAGTCAGTTTTTTCAAAGACTTTTGGAACAACTCCAGAATGAGAGCACACAGGTCTTAAGGGAGATGCTTGCACTTCTTCTGGTCAAGAGGCCGATTGTCCTCATCTGCTCAGGAGAACAAAAAATGAAGTGGCAAGGGAGATCCCATGCTATCAGGGCCCTGAAGTTATCAAGTCATAGGACTGTAGGATTGGAAGGGGTCTATGCAGGTCCCTATCTAGAGGAGAATACTCCATATCATTCATATCATTCCAGACAAATGACTATTCAAATCTTCATTTCAACTTCAATGCTCCACTGATGGAGCAGCCACAACTCCAAGAGGCAGCTGTTCCATTGCTTAATAGCTTTCATAAGTAGAAAGTCCCTCTATTTTTTGTTTGATTCTGTCTCTAGAAAGCTTCCATCCATTGGTTCTTGTTTTATTCACAGATGCTATGGAGAATAAATGCATGTCCTGTTATAGTCCTTAGGTTTTGGGAGACTGCTATAATGTTTCCCATTAGCCCTTTCTTTTTAAGCTAAATTTACTCAGTTCTTTTAAATGATCTTTATAGAATTTGGGCTACTCACCATCTGTTCCACTCTTCTCTAAACTCTTCCCTGTTCTTCTGCATCTTTTTTGTAAAATGCAAATCAGAATTGGATATAATATTCCAAGTGAGGTCTGTCCAGGCATCACAGAACAGAAGAATTAATTTCTCGTAGTTTTGGAACCTCTGTTGATGCAACCTAAGATTGCAATGGCTTTTTTTTAGCAGTTGCAGCATAGTGGTCGTTCATGTGACCACTGCCTCCCACCAGATACAAGCTTGGCTTCTGAAGTATTAACAGTCTCTCCCAGTTTTGTATCTTCTGCAAATTTGATGAGTATTTCTTTGATCCTTTCATTTAAGTCGTTTATGAAAATGTTGAAGATCCCTGTATCCAAAAAGAATCTTATGGTACTCCACTGAATATCTCCCTCCATGCAAGCATAAATCCATTAAGGACCAATTAGTGGATATTGTTTATTTAATCAATGGCAAATCCATCTAGTACTGGTACCATCTATCCCATATAATTTCATTTTATCAAGGGATCTATTTTAACTATCAAATATTTTTCTGATGTCTAACAAAGCTGCATCCCCTAATTTAGTAATTTTGTCAAAAGAAGCAATAAGATTTGTTTGGCATGATCTATTTTTGCTTGCAAACTCATTGCTTGACATATATTTTTTGTATAGGATTGAGTCTGGTATTGATGTCTAGCAGTTAGATCTGTAGTTTCCTGTGCCCATTTCCTCTTTTTTTTAAAAAAAAAAGATCAAAGAAGAGCTATGGCTGTCTCAAAGAAGCTTTTTCAAAAGGACTGGGTTTTTTTCCTTGAGGAAGAACCATTTCACTTTTCATCCAAGAAACTTCATCAGTTCTGACTGGATGGTGGGGGAATGGATGGATTAGTTCTGACCGGATGGTGGTTGTGAGGATGGAAGGATTATTCAGGTAGTTCTCAACTTACAAAAGTTCATTTAGTGAAAATATAGTGACACTAAAAAAGGTGACTTATGACAGTTTTTCACACTTATGACTGTTGCAATATCTGATCATGCAATCACCTTTTGCAACCTTTTGAAACACAAAGTCAATGGGAAAATGGGATTCACTTAGCACCGATGATACTAATGTAACAACTGCAGTGGTTCACTTAACAACGGTGGCAAGAAAAGCCATGTTCAATTGTGGTTGTAAGTCAAGGACTACCTGTACATTTTTGCAATCATTTGGTCATTATCATTTTCTCTGAGAGCCATTGAACTAACACTATTTCAATCTTCTTGAAGTTCACAAATGGTACTCTTAGTGGTTCTGAGATTACATCTACTAACTGCTGTATTTAAAATAGGAATTAAGTAGTGTTCTTTTTTTTATCCATCATCATCAGGCAATCTTCTCCTTTTTGTATACTTTACATACCACAATAAGCCTTTTTAAAGGGGTTTCTTCCTGTTTTTCATTGCAAATCATTCCTGAGCATAGATTCAAGCTATTTTCTGATATTCTGATTTTGTTATATGCTTATATGCTAGTAATTTCATTAAACATTATAATTACACCAGTAAAAACTAATATAAAAGTACTATAAAAAGATAAAAATAGAAATAGAAAGTGCAGAAAATGAAGAAAGGAAAAGAATAAGACTATAATATATAAAAAAAGAAAAGTAATATTTTGACACTATTAATATTAACTCCTGAGTCCATTTTTCAAAAATATCCTTCAATATGTCCATTGTTAAAATACTTAACTCCAATCTGTAATTATAAGTCAAATTTATATGTTGTTCTCTTTTGAGTTATAATTTTCAGTTTCCTCTGATGTCCAATTTTTAAAATCTTATGTTTTTTTTTAAAGCAAAAGCATTTTCCTATGGCAAGGATACATGATAATTAATTTCAAACTCTTATTTCCAATTTATCTGGATCCCTAGTACATTTGTAACTTTCTAAAATCAGAGTTTAATTACCCTTTTGCAAAACTGAAAAAAGGTTATTTAAGTTTTAAAATTTGTCTTGCTAAGGTAGAAAGGTCTCCAATGCTGTCAGACTTGTCATTCCAAAAGTTTGTAATAGCTAATCTAATAGTTAAAAAGCAATTAAGAAGCAATTCCAGAAAAGTTATTAGAAAAGGAAGTACATGCATTTAGTAACTTTTCAAAGTGTTGACCATGGTTTGAGCAAAATAGCTATTCTCTCCTCTCCCAGAATTCTAAAACTTCTGGAGACTATTATCTTGTGGTTTCCTCATGAGGAGCAACTGTCTGGAGCAGTTGTGGGCAATCTCAATTCCTCTCAAAGGTTCAAAGAGCCTTTGTACTCCTAGGTTCTTCATTTTTCACTGTTATTGTTGACTTCACATTTTCCGAAGCCATCTTTGATTCACCATTTGTTCTTCCAGAAGTCATATGTGCCTTTCTTGATTTATAGAGTTTTCCATTTTGCTTCTCAGTTTACTAGAGAGCTCTTTATGCAACTATGTTGATTTCTTCAGGTGTCTTGTATTTCTCTTTAATATTGTTTGCATTTGGTCATTTGTTATCTTATTTTTCAGAATTTTCCTACTTTGCTGAACCATTTGTCTCATCAGGATTTTCATCCATCGATCCCTTCTTTTTCCCTCAGCTCACTGAAATAATTTTTCTTGAAATCTAGAACATTAATCTGACCCTCAATTTCTTCTACTGTTTACGGTATAGTGAATTTTAGAATTACATGGTCATTCTTTTTCAAGGTTTTGCAACTTCCACTTTGTCAACTATTTCTTCCCTTAGTAAGCATTGAATCTGGTATAGTTTACTCTTAGTTCCCTTTTCTATCTTTTGGATAATGAAGTTCCCTGCAAAGCACATTAAACTGCAGTTAATTTCCAGTTAACTGATTCCCAGTTAATGTTGGGACAGTTAAAACCTTCCATTATCACCATAGTGTGTGTTTCCTCCATGCATCAGGCATAGATTTGAGAATATTTTATCTATATCTTCTGCTTGGTTAGAAAACCTTTAATATACATTTACAATAGTGTCATTATTGTTTATTTCCCCTTTAATATTTATCTAGATGAATTTTGCAAGGTTTTCACCAAATGAAATGCCATATAGCTGCAGTCATCCTTTACATATGATACTTCCTTATTGTTGGGTCAATTTCTTTTGAACAAATTATATTTGTTATGTCCTTAAGACTAACCAAGGTTTCCAACCAGGTCCGTTCCTATTGCGGGGGCGTTTGCAGCTCCCATTGGCTGGCTCCCTTCGACAGCCAGCTATAAAAGCCGGCTGCAAGGTTGAGCCAGCTGCTGTTCGCTGAGCATGTCTGCTTGTTAGCCTGCAGACGTGACAGCCCTTTATTCTGTTGAATAAAGCCATTCCGTGTTAATGCTCTGGTCTAGCCTCTCATTATTCGATCTATAACACTGGCGACGAGGATGGGATCGGCTGACCAGAAGCATTCAATTGAGCTGAAAGTCACGATCGGCAACTGAACCGCAGCCGCGTAGCAGAGAGCTCGGTCAGTTCGCTAGTTGGTTAAGTGAAAGTGAAGCGTCTGTAGCCGCTCGTGCAGGAAGCTACAGAGAGCGAAAGTCAGGGGCTGAAAGCTACAGCCGCCCCGCTCGGAAAAGAGCGCGAAAGCTACAGTAAGCGAAAGTCAGGCGCTGAAAGCTACAGCCGCCCCGCTCGGAAAAAGAGCGCGAAATTTGAATCTCTGTCAGTTGCATCCGCCAACGCTCTCTGGGAGCGCGAGATTCAAATTGCTGATAGTCACGGCATTACAGCAGTAGCCTCTAACGCTCACAAGAGCATTAATTCAAGAGCTGAAATCATTGAGCTAGGTGAGACGCTGTAGCCACAGCCGTCTACGCTCACGATAGCGCATATTGGGCCACGTATACCCAGAGAGAGAGATCAGTCTACCCAAGACTGAGGCGCCATTATGAACACTAACCCAGCATTCCTGCCTTTTAAGCCGAACGAAGAGAAGTGGGACTCTTACAGAAACCGCTTCAATCACTGTATTGATGCCATCGGTCTGGCTGATGCAGCGGAACACCGGATAAAAGCATATTTCCTCAGCTACTGCGGGGCTGCAGTCTTCGATACCGCAACAGCCCTTTTTGCACCTCGAGAAATCAAGAGCGTTCCATGGGCAGAGCTGCTGGAAACACTTTCTAATCATTACTCCCCTAAGCCATCTCAGATAGCGAGGCGCTTCGCTTTTCGAATGAGGAAACAAGCTGAGGGGGAGTCCATCAATCAATACATGGCCACCCTGAGGACAGCAGCTCTCCACTGTGAGTTCAAAAATTACTTAGATGACATGTTGCTTGACCAACTCGTCTGCGGGGTCAGGGATTTGAGACTCCAGAGGCGTTTGCTGGCCAGAAAAGACCTCAACCTCTCCCAAGCCGTTGAGGAAGCCTTAGCAGCAGAGCTAGCATTCCAGGCAGCCTCTGAGATCCAGGGCACCATACCCAAACCCAGTGCTACCACCGTTCACTCCGAGGAGGTGGTGAGTGAGGACGACCCTACCGAACACTCGGATGTTCATCGTCTCAAGCCATCGAGGCAGCCACAGGTAGGGGCAAGGCAGGATAACAGCAACGCACCCAAGCACATTCTTCTGTGCCTATCCTGCGGAGGTTCCCATTCACGGACAACTTGCAGGTTCAGAAACGCTACCTGCAACAACTGCCATAAGAAAGGCCATATCGCCAGGGCCTGTCAAGCAACACACAGCACTCCACAAAGGTCATCTTTTTATTCTCCTCCTAGGCCCCAAAGGCAAGTAGAAAGCTGTTACACTTGCTATCAAGCTAACCACACTTTTCATACCACTAATAAAATCACACTTTCTATCCATTTAGAAGATAAACCTTGCCGCATGGAAGTGGACACGGGGTCAGCGCTCTCAATCATCTCGTGGGGCACGCTCAAGAAAATCCAACCCAGCCTATCAAAGAACCAACTTCAAAAGTGCCATCTCACCTTGAGGGATTACCAAGGGAAGAACATCCCAGTACTCGGAAAAGGCAAGTTTCTCGTTAAATTCAAAACCTTCAAAGGCCATTTGCCTTTAGTGGTTGTTGACGGTACCCTCCCTAGTCTTTTGGGGTTGGATTGGTTCCCCTATCTCAGCCTTAGTATAATGGGTATCCATGCTGTCTCAGCTTCTGATATCGACTCCATATTTTCTGACTACTCGGATGTATTTAGCAGTGAATTAGGCTGTTACAATGGCACACCCATTTCCTTCTCTGTAGACCCCCAAGCAGTTCCCGTCCGTTTAAAGCCACGGAGAGTACCCTTTGCTATACGCCCTAAGCTGGACGCGGAGCTAGACAAATTACTCAAGCAAGGGGTAATTGAACCCACGGATTTTGCTAAATGGGAGACCCCTATTGTCACGCCTCTCAAAAAAGATGGCAGTCTAAGAATTTGTTCAGACTATAAGACCACAATTAACCGCTACCTACAGGTTAGCGCTTACCCAGTTCCAGTCATTCATCACCTACTTCACACATTCGAACCTGGCACCATTTTCGCCAAATTGGATATGTCACAAGCATATCAGCAGTTCCCTGTTGACAGTCAAACAGCCGATCTACAAACTATCGTGACTCACAGGGGGGCATTCAGGTGCAAGCGTCTCCAATTTGGTGTTAGTGTCGCCCCAGGTATCTTCCAGTCACTAATGGAACGAATTCTCCAGGGCCTCCCTGGCGTGGTACCGTATTTCGATGACATATTGGTCTCAGCCAGGGACAGACCCCAACTATTCCAAAGAGTCAGAGCAGTATTAGACAGGTTCAGGCAGCATGGCCTCAAACTAAAAAGGGAGAAGTGTGCCATCGCCACTAAGCAGGTGGACTTTCTGGGGTATAGAATAGACGCCTCTGGCATCCACCCACTGGAATCGAAAGTCAAAGCTATACACGAGGCTCCTACTCCGTCTACAAAATCAGAGCTACAAGCCTTCTTGGGCTTATTAAATTTCTACGCGTCATTCCTACCCCACAAAGCCACAGTAGCTGAACCCTTGCACAGACTTCTAGACAACAAGGCACCATGGCACTGGGGACCGAAAGAAGATTATGCTTTCAAAGCTGTCAAATCTCTGCTTACCTCTGACGCAGTCTTGATACAATTTGACCAACGCCTCCCTTTAGTCTTGGCCGCAGATGCATCCCCTTTTGGGATTGGAGCTGTCTTAAGCCACAGACTGCCCAACGGCTCCGAGGCACCAATCGCTTTCTTTTCCAGAACCTTTTCATCTACAGAGCGTAATTACAGTCAAATTGATAAGGAGGCCCTAGCTGCAGTTGCTGCAGTAAAAAAATTTCACGAATTTCTTTTTGGCCACAATTTCGAACTCGTCACAGATCATAAACCACTTCTGGGACTTTTGTCCGGGGACAAACAAACCCCCCAAGTACTATCACCCAGGATGATGAGATGGACTTTGTTCCTGGCGGCATACTCCTACAAACTCGTCCACTGCCTGGGAAAAAATCTTAGCCATGCCGACGCCCTCAGCCGCTGCCCTCTGCCTGCGCCCGTTGAGGACCCCGCCCCGGTCCATGCCATTTTCGACGTTAGCGAACCCAACCTACCTGTCACCGCTAGCGACATCGCCTCTCACTCCAGGAAGGACAGAACAATCGCCCAGGTCCTGGACTGGGTAAGGAGGGTGGCGGTCACTAACTTTGCAACCGAATTCACTCCTTTTAAGACTCGCCAACAGGAGCTTTCTAGTTTACAGGGTTGCCTGCTGTGGGGTACCAGAGTCGTCATCCCAACCACGCTGCGAACAGCCATCCTAAAAGCACTGCACGAGGGCCACCCGGGCATCGTCCGGATGAAAGCGTTGGCTCGTAGCTACGTCTGGTGGCCCGGCATGGATGACAAGATCGTCAAGTGGGTAAGCTCTTGTCGCCCCTGCCAGGAATCCAGACCATCACCGCCAATCACCACACCCACTAAGTGGGAAAGCGCCAACGCACCTTGGTCACGGCTGCATATTGACTTGGCCGGACCAATGCACGGCAAGACTTTCTTGGTGGTCGTGGATTCATATTCGAAATGGATCGATGTGACCCTCCTACCCACGACCACCACCCAGGCGGTTGCCAAAGCCCTGACCCGTCTATTCGTGACACACGGCCTACCAGATACCCTGGTGTCAGACAATGGACCACAATTTGCGTCGGCAGAATTCAGCAGGTACGTCACCAACCTGGGTATCAGGCACATCCTCATGGCTCCTTTTCACCCTGCCAGCAACGGGCTGGCGGAGAGAGCAGTTAGGTCAACGAAAGAGGCGTTAGCCAGGTTCAACCAGGAAGACTGGCACTCGAGACTCTCCCGTTTCCTTCTAAGCCAACACACGACTCCCTGTACGGTCACAAACAAATCACCAGCAGAACTCCTAATGGGTAGATGCCTCAGAACTGTGTTAGACAGGCTACACCCCCACTACTGCCCTGATGCCCCCCTAGGTTCTGACAGTTTGGTCAGGGATTTTGTTTTGCAGGACCCAGTATTCACCAGGAACTACGCCGGAGATCCATTGTGGGTACCAGGGAAGATCATCGCCGTCACCGGTCCGAGATCTTATCGGGTCCAATTGGAAGATGGACGCATTTGGCGCAGACACCTGGACCAGATAAGGCGGCGTCGGAGCATTCTCACCAACGCAGATTCAAGGACTCCGGTGAATCTCCAACCACCATCCCAGAACCCAAGCGGCGATCTTCAGAGAAACCTGTCACCACCACCCGAACTGAGGGAGCGAGCAGCAGACTGAGTCTGCCCACCAGACTTCCCTTCACCGCCGACCAACGAAGCCTCCGGGTTGGGGGACAGAGACTTTGAGGCAATCCAACCCGGTGGCAGCGATCTTGCACTGGAGCCCATCCGGTTTCCAGAACCTGACTGCCCTACAATCCCAGCCAGTCCAGGTTTCCCGAACTCTGTGCCACACCGTGACTCACCGGGGCCCCGTCGCTCTGGGCGCCAACACAGACCGCCAGCATATCTGAAAGACTATACATGTTCGCATCTGGGGGGAAGGGGTGTTATGTCCTTAAGACTAACCAAGGTTTCCAACCAGGTCCGTTCCTATTGCGGGGGCGTTTGCAGCTCCCATTGGCTGGCTCCCTTCGACAGCCGGCTATAAAAGCCGGCTGCAAGGTTGAGCCAGCTGCTGTTCGCTGAGCATGTCTGCTTGTTAGCCTGCAGATGCGACAGCCCTTTATTCTGTTGAATAAAGCCATTCCGTGTTAATGCTCTGGTCTAGCCTCTCATTATTCGATCTATAACAATATTCTTCCAGAACTATAGTCCAATCATGAGTTTCACCTTACCAGGTTTCAGTAACAACCATGCTATATTTGCCATCTTGCACCAGAATTTAAAGTTGATCCTGTTTGTTTCCCCATAGCTTTCCATTGGCATCCGAGCTCTTTAACACTGCTTCTGTTAAGTTTGCTTGCTGCCATGCTGCATCCTCTAGTGCAGGGGTCACCAACCTTTTAGACCTCAGGGATCACCAAACTCATAATTTTAAATCCCGCAAACCAGAGACCCTGGTAAAATCCCTCACCCCATTTTCCTACCGATCAATCATTCTTTATTTGGGATCGCAGGATACCGCCTCCAGCTCCGTTCTCAGGGGAAGAGAGAGAGACTTTGGGTTTCATGCAAGGAAAGCAGCAGAAGCAGCAGCAGAATTCTTTCTTTCTCTCCCCCAAACTCTGCCAGAAATGAGTCTCAGCCTCTTGGAACAGGAGGCCTTGCAGCATCCCAAAGACTCATTTCTGGTGGAGTTTGGGGGAGAGAAAGAAAGACTTGCTGCTTTCCTTGTGTGCAGCCAAAAGCAGAAGAAGAAAGAAGCATCCCGGTGGCCAGGCGAGGCATGTGTGGCGAGTGGGGCAAGTTCCGCCCCGCCTCACTACCCTCCCCCCACTACCTCGTGTTGTTCGCAATGCAAGTGACACAAGCCTTGTGTTCCCATGGGCCATGTGAGTGGCACAGCCTTATGTTCCCACGCAGCCTGGATTAATCGCTTTGAGGATGACATTTCTCTGTGGACCACCAAAGTTTTCTTGTGGACCACCAGTGGTCCCCGGCCCACTGGTTGGCAACCACTGCCCTAGTGTGCCCTGAATTTGTTCTGGTCCTCAATCCATTCTTGTATGTTCAGACTTCTGTAGTTCAGTTAACGAAGAGAAGACTATTGGACAGGCCATTTCTCCTCATAAAGAGGCCTCAGATGGCTCATCAGAGTAGTTTTTGCCCAACTCATTTGCTATCCACACTGAACTTGACAGTTGTGCCAATATTAAGATAACCAAATTTGCCAACTGCTTTTGTTTACTTTGAAGATAATAAAACATGCTGGTGCTATAAAATGCCAACAGAGGCCAATTCTGGAACTGACTCACTAAACACCTATGCAAGCTCATATTATTGACTCAAAGCTGTAATCTGCATTGCAGGTGTTTTTACCTTTGGAACTAGGTGGGTACTCCATATCAAACATCTAGAATGAACACTTCCTACATTGCCATGGTCATTGGCTGACAAATTTCATCACTAGGGTTCCTCTCTCCACTTCTAGAAGGGCAGTTGCATAGGCTTCTCAACCAAGTCCAGCTGTGGGCTATGGCTGTGTCCCATTGGAGAATATGAATTATGATACACCCAGGGGGTGGGGGAAAACCAGGGTTTAGGATGACAATGAATTATGTGTCTCAGAGTTGGCTAGCTGTCAGGATTCTGGCAGTTACCACAATTACCCCAAATCTCAAGCCAAACTTCCAAAACTTCAAAAGGATTTATTGGGAGTTAAAGTGTGCTGACTCTGAGACACATAATTCATTGTCATCCTTGACTCAGGTTTTCTCCCACCCACTAGGTGTATCATAACTCATATTCTCCAATGGGACATATCCATAGCCAAGAGTCAATCATTCTCCAGTTAGAATTTTGTGTGGCAGAAACTTCAGTCATCTAGTTACTATCTTTGAAAACTATTTATGGAATGCACTTTGGTTTCCAAGCTGCTGCACTGCCCCCCCCCCCCTTTCTGTTGGCATCTCTAAAAAGACCATAGAAATATTTTATGAGTTGACACCAGCAGCTTAAAATTTTGTTCTGGAGTCTGTGTTTAGTTTTTATTTAACCTTCATGAATGTGAAATATTTGTTAGAGTAATGGAGAAAAGCAAAGGTTATATCAATTTAGATCCCTCAACAGTGAGAGGGAAATGTTTTTTAAATTCTCCAAAGAGACATTAATTAAATTGAACTCAATAGGACCCAATGCCCACTGCTTAAAATACTTGTTTATTCATAAATGCAATAAAATAGAATTGCATTAGATAAATTTTATCTTATTTATTTCCTCTCGGTTTCAGATATCTGGCTTTTAAATTCATTTTGTCTTTCCTTTGGAAAATGCAAAATTTATATTGTCTGAAGATCAAATTTGTTTGTAGATTATCTGTTTCGCCTTCATAGAAAGATTCAATCTAATGTTACAGGGAGATTTTCAATGTTTTCCATCGTTTGCTATTGTTTAATTCACCTGGGTTTACTTTACTAATTTCTTGCAAGCAGTTTAAGTTTCACAGCAGTTTGGATGTTGCTGTTGTATAATTCAGCATTTATCTTGATGATGCACACAAACCTGATATTTGGCCTGCATTTTCTGCCAGTCTCCATCCCTATGAGAGTCAGTGGCATTTAAAAGCCTACAATTGCTATACATATAGTAAAGCTGAAACATTTATTTGATTTCCTTTCTTTAAATATATTGTCAATGAAAAAGATAAACTAGAAATACATAAAGAAATAACACCAACGTGCCTACCATCCCTGTCCTATTGTTTTTTTCTTATATGTATCCATTTCATGTATTCATAACTATGTTTACACTTATACCTGTTATCTTATAACTGCTTGACAAAATAAAATAATAAATAAACAAACAAACAAACCTTGGCATAATTCTGAGGAATCATAGGACTTTGTAGATCTCCCCTTTTAAAAACCATGGGCATGATTGCAGGAACTCCAAGATCCAATCTTTCAGTTGCTGTAACAACATTTTTCTACCTTTGAAAGCCCTAGAAATGTAGGGAGCTGGCTGGGAGATACTAGGAACAAATACCTATACCAGTTCTCAGTCCGACCTCTATATCTGATATGTAAAATGTTTTATTTATTTATTTTGTATTTATTTATTTATTTTTGTCAATTGCTTACAGGATAATATGTATAAGTAAAAACATAGTTATGAATACATGGATACATATAAGAAAAAAAAATAAAATAAAAGAAACAATAGGACAGGGATGGTAGGCACGATTGGTGCGCTTATGCACACCCCCTACAGACCTCTTAGGAAAGGGGTGAGGTCAATAGTAGACAGTCTAAGGTTAAAGTTTTGGGGTTTGGGGAAGAAACCACAGAGTCAGGTAGAGTATTCCAGACATGTTGCTGAAGTCATATTTCCTGCAATCAAGTTTGGTGCGATTAACCTTGAGTTTGTATCTATTGTTTGCTCTTGTGTTGTTATGGTTGAAGCTGAAGTATTCATTGACAGGTAGGACATTGCAATGTATGATTTTATATACTATACTTAGATCAGACCAAAGGTGGTGTAGTTCTAGATTTTCTAGGTCTAGAATTTCGAATCTAGTGGCATAAGGTGTTCTGCAATGAGTAGAGGAGTGGAGAACTCTTCTTGTGAAATATTTCTGGATTTCTCAACTATGTTAATATCAGATACGTAATGTGGGTTCCAGACTGAGTATTAGAGTATTGGTCTAGCAAATGTTTTGTATACTCTAGTTATTAGTGTAATATTACCAGAGAAAAAGCTAAGTCAGATTAGGTTAACAACTCTTAATGCCTTTTTGGCTATGTAGTTACAGTGGGCTCTAGCACTTAGGTCATTAGAGATGAGTACTCCAAGATCCTTGACAGAGTTTGGATCATCACAAGGTCTTGAATATTCAGCCTGTATTTTATTTTCTGATTTTTTTTGCCAATATGTAGGACAGAGCATTTATTTGTTGAGATTTGAAGTTGCCATTTGTTTGACCATTCTGATACATAGTCAAGGTCTTTTTGAAGGGTAGCAGTATTGTCTGTGGTGTTGAATAGCTTTACATCATCAGCGAAGAGAACACAGTTGCTCTTGATATGATCACAGTGGTCATTTATGTAGAGTATGAAGAGAGTTGGTCCTAGAACACTGCCTTGGGGGCCACCACTGTTGACAGGTACAGAATTTGATAGGATGCTCCCCATTTTGACCATTTGTTGTCTGCTGACAGGAATACTTCTATCCAGTAATGCAGGTGTCCAGAGATACCATAAGGTTTTAGTAGTAGTTTGTCATGTACCACTGAATCAAAGGCTTTACAGAAGTTTATGTAGATTGCGTCTATTGCTTTGCCCTGATCGAGTTGTGTAGTCCATATTTTTTTGCAGTGTAAGAGTTGCAGATTGCAGGATAGTTTTTTTCTGAAACCAAATTGTTTATTAGAGAGTAGGTTGTTTGTCTCTAAGTGGAGGATGATGGATTGGTTAATAATTGATTCCATGACTTTACAGGTGACGCAGCATAAGGAGATTGATCTGTAATTTTCAACTAGGCTGGGCTCTCCCTTTTTGAAGATGGGGATGACCGTGGCTTGTGACCATAGTTTTGGCAAGGAGCTGGTCCTGAAAGATTTTTCAAAGATTATGCTCAGAGGTTTGGCTATGGCAGTGGATAGCTTTTTTAAGAAGTAGGCACATATTCCGCCCAGTCCAATAGATAGAGATGGTTTAGATTGCGTAGTGCTTCTTCAACATTATCTTCTGTAAAATCGATATGCATTAGATCATTGTAGTTGTCTGTGGTTCGACTGGGCATGATCCATTGTTGTTTACAAATATTGAGCCAAAGAATGTGTTAAAGAGGTTGGCTTTAACAGTGTCGTTGTTGCAGTCTTTACCATTAGGTCCTTTCAGGGGTGGGATGGACCTTGAGTCTTTTAGTTTGTTGTTTCCAAAATTGTAGAAAGTGCGGGTGGAATTGGTATGTAGAAGGTTTTCTTCTTGTTTAATGTGATAATTAAAATGTATGTCAGTTTGCATGCCAATAATAACATATTCTGCTTCGTGGGGAAACATGGCAATGTGATAGGGAAATCTCTAGTCTTTCCTTTGTCTTGCAGGCCTGCAGTCATCAGACTGTTAGATTTACTAACAGTCCAGCTCAGAGGTCACAATCCATGAGTGACTGTGAACAAAGAAGAGATTGCAGCTGGCACACTAGATGGAGCTGTGCCTTCCATTGTCTAGCATATATAGGGAGTGATGGCTTCTTTGAGAAGGGTATCTATTTTAATATACCCAGAAACGTTATCTGCAATGGTGCCAGGTCACCATACTATCTGAAAAAAACCCCAATTAATTAATTAATTAAAAGTGTGGCATCTGTCCAAAAAAGCTTAGCCACTGAGTGTTGTATGAATCCAGCCATTTACATGTTTTTAGTCTTTGAATAAGTAAACTATAGTTTAGTTTGGAGAATGAATTCTGCCCCTGCACATAACACTCTGGATTTTTACATGCAATAAAATAAATTACCTTGTAAGACAAGCAGGTACCTTTTTGTTTACTTAAGAAGTTTTTCCTGTCCTAGTACTTTTAAGGATGTACATTTTGACAAGGATCATTGGCGTAGCTCTCAATAGCAATTTCCATAGGCCGAGTTGCTGGCTGAATGTGAGTAAAGAGGCTTGCTGATTACTTTGATTAGCCATGCAGAGTGATCACAATCAGGTAGCTTTTTCCTAATTACACTGTTATCATTAGGCAATGCTAGATGGAACTCTTCCACCAGTGGGATCTGTAGCTATGTTCCTGTTCAGTTGATTCTCCCCTTTCATTCTGAAGCCCTACTTTGATTGATGTTGGATCATAGATATGTGGAAGAGGTTATTTATATAGGAGTTGGTGTACATGTACACATATATGTCTGTGTATTTGTGTGTATATGTGTATCATCATGTTACATAGGGATGAATTTATAACCTAGTGCATATTAGATAATTCTAGCATAAGGTTTGGGAAAACACTGTTTGCATTAAAATGTGATTTAAAATGGAAGAAAAAAATATAAACATCAATAATCATATATTTTAATCCTAAGCCATTATATCATTGCATAACTGTAACATTTATGAAAGCTTTGTGTCTAATAATCTCCTTGATCTATATATAATTGTCAGCTTTGCTGACTATATTACCACAGCTTACTGCCTCATACTTTCTTAATAAGTGCTTCCAATCAATAATTTTGCCACTGCATAAGCCACCAGCCGCCAGCCAAAAGCAGGGTGTAAATGCACTAAAAAGGTCATTATAGAGACATGAGTGATAAGGCAGCTGTGCTAGTGTGACAGCTATGTCACAAAAATGCAGTTAGGACAATCTTATTGCTCCATGCAGAATCAATGGCAGTCTCAGCTAAGGGGAATATTTACCTTTAAAAGACAGAATTAACATTCTTGTCAAAAATGTCTCCAATCAGAGGACAATCACCATCTTGAATCTTTTATGCTCCCAGCCTGATGTGCCCAAAGTGGATTTATGCTTAATGAAATTCTAACTTCTCAGTTCTCTGGATGGGCTCCCAAATAATGAATAGCTTGACTCTTTCACATAAAGAAGCATATTAGCATCATTTTGAAGTACGGAGACAAATATTTGAAAATCCTTACAGAAAGTGTTGTCTCATTGTTGTTGGCTCACCAAATAAAGCATTACATTTCAGGGTTTCCTTGGCATGAGCATTTTTATTTCTCTCTTGTTCCTTCTCTGATTAAATTTCATACCTTTGAGTGTTCCAAGCAAAACATGTCATAGGCAGAGCTGCTTAGCACGTAACTGTGGAGAGCAACTTTTCTCTCCTGCACCAATAAATAAATAACTCCACTGAGTAGAAAAACTAAATACATTATTCCTGTTCTGTAGACTTTACTAATAGAAATCACCTACTTGGGACAAATTTTTTTAAAATGTATTGTTCCATAGGGATTGTGGCCACTTATTTAAATACACTTTTGGGCTATAATGCTACATGAGCTGTTCCAAAATCTGCAGAATATGGAAAATATGAGATATTCAAGTACATTCAATGGTTCTTTCACTACCTTTTCTAATTTTCTATGTTGCAATGCACACACCATTTTTCACCAGGGAAAATAATCTATTATTTTACCACAAATAAATGTGCTAGACCTGTTTATTTTATTTTATTTTATTTTTAAGAAAAGGAATGATGCTCCAGTCTATTTCAACCAAAACAAGACAGCAGATTTTTTACCACCAGTGAATTGCATTACAGAGGTTTTGCTGATTCTGCTAACAGGGCAAGAGGAGAGGGTGTGACATGCTGAGTAGCCATATTTTCTACTTTTTTACTAATTAAGAGGGCCAGGCCATTGCATCAAGAGAGGAATAGTATCATAAACACAAGACGTGATAGTACTGCTCTATACTGCTCTAGTAAAGTCACATCTGGAATACCTCATCCAGTTTCTGGTAACCACAAGATATATATATATAAAATGTTGGGACCCTTGAAAGTTCTCCAAAACTGCTGAGAGAATCAATGGGTGGAAGTTAATCGAGGACATCCAACCTGGAACTATGGTGAAACTTCCTGAGAATGAGAACAAATAGTCAATGGAACAGTTTGTCTCCTGGAGTTGTGGGAACTCCATCGCCACATGGTGCTTTTTTTGTTTTTTGTTTTTTGTTTAAATGGACAACCATTTGCCTAAGGATTCCTGCTTTGGGCAGGGCAGGGGGTTAGATTAGAAGACCTCAAAGGCATTTTCTGGACCTACTGCTTTACTGTTTTGTATAGGCTGCTAGCTGCAGTCATTCACTGCCAGCAGGAACACACTCTTAAGCATGTATTGGTTTGGGAAATTTGAAAACTAGGATGAAAGTGACAAATGTACTTTTCTTTTTCCTTTTTAGTCCAAACAGGGTCTCAACAGAAAGGAGATTGCTAGATTATTGCCAGGAGAGTTCAACTTCCATATCTTACAAGAATTGCCTCCATTGCAATCATAAGGTTCGCCTAAATAATCATTAGCCCAAAATATGTGAACAAATTAGAACTAGTCAGTCAGTACTTTATTAGTGGCAATACAATAATCAAAATTTTAGATATAATTGTCACCCCAGTACGGTGGCATGATAATCTGAAAATGAATAATGTGGTAAGTTAGCCTTTTGCCATGGTCAATTCATTTCCTGGTTTTTCTGAGGTTAATTGCAGGGCATGAGGGCCCATTAAGTTGGTCTATCCAAGAAGCTTTATTGATTCCAACCAACACTAGCATTTCTAATGGAAGGCACTAAATCTAATGATTTACCCCAGTTCTGAAACATGGAGTGACCAGAGAATTAGATGAGAGAATCACTGTGTAACCTCCTTCTGTTTAGTAATTCCAAGATGCCTCTTGATTTATCAAGGAGCTGGGGAAAATCAAATATCAGAAAATAAACTTAAAATATCAATTAAAAAACTGCAGAAATGTGATGAGGAAAAATGTGACTAAAGCTGCCAGCCTCCACAATCCTCAAAAAGATTGAGTTAACACCAGGCTTCTGTTACACTCCAGTAATAACTTTTGAAAGCATAGCATTCAATTTATTTTAATCTTTGTTTGCTACCCAGAGTTACTTGTTAAAATGATAATTATATAAATTGAATACATGAATAAAGAAAAATGCTGATTTGCATCTTTAAAACTCTACATGATTGGCACCCAAATATGCACAAAACATCTACTTCAAGTAAATCCTACCAATCCAGTGTGCTTAATTCAAATTGGGATGCTGAACATGTGTTGTGATTCACTGGCAGCAGGCTGAGGTCTCGGAGAGCAAGGACTCAGATGAGGGGCCTGCGTGTGATGCAGGGATGGGGCCAGGACCATCAGGGAATGGAATGCTGCCTTCAGAGATTGTGGAGGCTGGCAGCAGTGATGCAGAGGTTCCCGAGGAGCCTGTGCCCAGTGTGCATGAGTGCAGGGCTGTTCAAAGGAAAGAGCAGCTGCAGCAGCATGGGTGACTTGGGAGTAAGGCTGTAAGGTAATGGACCCGAGATAAAAGCCAGCTTAGAAACCGGAGTTCTTTGCAGGAAGCAAAGAAGTTTTTGCACTCAAGAATTGTGGACATTTGGAATATCTTGTTTGATGTTTGGAGACTCTTTGTGTTTGAAATATTTCTTAGTAACTTTATCTAGTGTTCTTGGCTGCCTTGCATAACCTTGGTAAGGCTCATTCTTATCAAGGACAATCAGTTTGAAACAGCTTTTTAACCATGAAGGAACAGAATTCGTAAAGAATCATTCAAAGGTTTTGTTGTTACCTCTGTTTCATGTTTATTTCCTTGGAACAAGGTTTGGGTCAGAACAACATGAGAGCATGAACATCTTGTTTCTCCACAATGGCACCCACCCATACAGACCTCCATTGCAAATCTGGAGGATTCCACCTCTCCTGACCTTTAGAAAAGTGTCAAAAACTGAGCTATTCAGAAGAGCATTTCCCTTTTTTTTTTTTTGCGGGGACTTCTGTAAGTCTTTTTCCAATCTTTTATAATCATCCTCCAATGTTTTGAAAGTCTTTTTCTGTTTTATATTTCTTTTCCTTGTATAGTCTATTATCAAGCCTCTTGTGTAGGCCTTCATCGTGTCCCAGAGGTTCTGTAAGGATGTATCCTCTTTTCTATTTTCTTTAAAAAAGAAAACAAGTTCTTTCTCTATTTTCTATTTAAAGTCTTTTTCTTTTAATATCATGTTATTTAAAGTCCATCTAGATCTCTTCTTATACCCTTTCCAAAGAACTGTCACTGGATTATGGTCTGCTCAGGTGCTTGTTTCTATTTCAATCTCTCGTATGTTAGCCAGTAATTCTGCTGACATCCATATCATGTCTATTCTAGACCATGATGCATGCCTGTTTGAGTAAAAAGTGTATTGCTTACTTTCCACATTTCTCTCTCTCCATGCATCTTTTAAGTTAAATTCTTCTGTTATTCGAAAGAAAAATTTTGGTAGTATCTTTGTTGATTTCTGCATTTAATAGTCTAACCGATCATTAATTATTCCATTAAGATCTCCCATCATACAAATATTAACATAGTCCAATTCAATTATTTTCATATATAATTTCCTGTAAAATTCTTCTTAGTTATCATTCAGAGCATAAATTGCAATTAGAAGTGTTTTAACCATTGTCCATTATTTCCACCATCAAAATCCTTCCATCGTCATCTGTGTAAATTAGTTCTGCCAAAATTGTGTCTTTAATATATAATAGCACACCCCCTTTTTTAGATTGTGCCAGTGATGTAAATAATTTCCCTAATTTTTTTTGTTTCAGTATATATTCATGTTGTTTTTTGATATGTACTTCTTGTAGGCAAATTATATCAAATTTTATTTTTTCTAATTTATGAAATACTTTCCTTCTTTTAGTACCCAAATTAAATCCACTTATGTTAATCGTAATCAATTTTCTTTCCTCCATTTTAGGCTTTGTGAGGGGTTTTTATTGCTCTAGTAGGTCTTAATTCTCGTTGCTCTCTGGGTACACCACCTACTGCACCTTCCTTTTCTTTTTCAATTACTGCTATACAGTCCTCTTGGAATTCAATTAATGACTCTTCCTTTCTTGCTTCTTCCTCCTTTCCTCTAAACTATTCTAAGTAGAATAGCTCAGCTTTTTCAACTGTGTCAATTCTGTGTCTTTGTTCCTGCTAAGTGAACAAGAGGCCTTCTGGCATCAACCATCTATAGTTAACTCCTCTTTTAAGTAAGTCTTTGGTCTAAAATAAATGTTCTCTTCTCATCTCTCTTACTCTTCTTGGTACCTTTTTAAGCACCACAATTTCTTTGTCTTTATACTTTAATGTTTTCTCTCTTGCCACCTGTGGTATCTGTGTCTTAATAATCTTCTTAGTAAATGTGATATGAACTTCTCTTGGTAATCTGTTTCTCATTGTATATCTTGTATAGACATGGAACACTTCATCCATCCCATCCATCATCTTCTCTTTGATTATCTCTAATGCTTCTGCCAGTATTTCTGTCATTATTTCAGCAAGATTTTCATATTTTCCTTCTTCTACATTTTGAAATCTTAGGTAGAATTCCGATCTATCAATTTCCCATCCTAATGGTTCACACCTGCCCTTCTCGACATCGCTCAATCGAGTATCAATATCTTCAATTTTCTTGTCCCTTTGTGTATCTTCTTCAATTTTTTTGAATCTTTCTTCATATTTCATCATCATCTGTTGAATATTTCCTACTTTCTCATCTGTCTTTTCAGTTCTTTGCTCAATATTCTTCATTCTCTTTTCAATTTTCTGAATTCCTTGCATAATCATCTGTAATGTCACTTCCTTCTCTTTCTCCTGTTGTAAAACTGTCTGTATTGACCATTGTCCTCCAGATGGTAAAGAGGCTATTGGTATTGAGGAAGCTGGGGCTGTTGTCTTTCTGCTCATCTTGTAGTACTTATCTGTAAAGAAAGAAAGAGAAAAAAGGGAAAAGGAAAAAGGAAAAAGAGAAAAAAAGAGTACAGGCAGGCAATTGCCACTCCAAAAAATAAAAAGGGAAATAAATATTCAGGCACTTGTATACCTTAATCCAATTATTTCTCTTAATAAAAAGGAAAAAAGGAAGAGAGCAAAAATAAAAAAATACATTCTAGTTCCTGGAATGAAAGGTTGAGAACCCACATTACGTATCTGATATTAACACAGATGAGAAAGTCCAGAAATATTTCACAAGAAGAGTTCTCCACTCATCTACTCATTGCAGAATACCTTATGCCACCAGACTCAAAATTCTAGACCTAGAAAATCTAGAACTACACCACCTTCGGTCTGATCTAAGTATGGTATATAAAATCATACATTGGAATGTCCTACCTGTCAATGAATACTTCAGCTTCAACCATAACAACACAAGAGCACACAATAGATACAAACTCAAGGTTAACCGCACCAAACTTGATTGCAGGAAATACGACTTCAGCAACAGAGTGGTCAATGTCTGGAATACTCTACCTGACTCTGTGGTTTCTTTCCCAACCCCCCCCAAACTTTAACCTTAGATTGTCTACTATTGACCTCACCCCTTTCCTAAGAGGTCTGTAGGGGGCATGCATAAGCGCACCAACATGCCTACCATCCCTGTCCTATTGTTTCTTTTTCTTTTTTTTTCTTAAATATAAAAATCCAACTGGAGGGGGAGTAAAGAAGGAAGTGAAAAGTAACAAACAGTTCTAATGTGAAGCCAGCCACTGCCACTGAGTATCCAAGGCTCTTTAGTAAATCAACTCAGAGTTTCTAGTTCCAGTATTTTCAAAGGTCACTTCAATCTTCTTTCTTTCAACTTCAACTCCAGACTCTAGTTATCTATAGTTTCACAGATGGGCACCTGCGTAAACAATCTGCCATGCTCATCCCACTATCTTTTCCAGTGCAAAGCTCAAAGTCCTTGAGTATAGCACAAAATAAATAGATTTTCTATTTATTTCTAAATAAATAGAAGAAAAAAAAATATGTCCAAGCCTCTAGATGGCAGTGCTACTTTTCCCCCCTTCATTTTCACTCCCCCCTCATGTATCCAGTGCCAGGAACAAAAAGAAAAAATGAAATCCTTTCTTTTGAAAAAGAAATAAATCTCAAATCAGAAAGAAGAGTCTTAATCAAAACAGACTTTCAAAAAATTGTTAAGAAATAAAAACAAAAATAAATTTTAAAAAGACCAGTCCAGTTTAAAATTAAAAAGCTTTGCCAAATTCTAAGTTCCAATGAAAAAAAAAAAAGGGGGGGGGGAACTTTCACTTTAACTAGCTTAATTTTGCCACTTAAATTCTTTTCTCTTCACTTTTAATTTCACTTTAAATCTTTCAGGGTTTCTTTAAAGAAATAATAAGTAAAAGTTCATCTCACCAAACTGACATATTTTCTTTCAATCTCTTCCATTCTGGAGCTGTCCCAGCTTCAGCAGCTTGAATGGCTGCTTCTCTGCTGCCAGCAAAAGGGCTTTTCCTGAATCAACCAGGGACTTTGTGATGTCCCTGGGATCGACAGGATGTGCCTTGATCAATCACCATCCCTACGGGATGGCTTAGGTCCCTCGGGACCATCCAGCAGTGGAGATATCAACGGCGATCTTGGGGGATCAAGATCGTGTGTCGTACCGCCGTGACACCAGCTCCGTCCTCCAGATCCAAACCCTAACCCTAACCCTAACCCTAACCCTAGCCAATATGGGACTAATGGAAAAAGAGGAACTAGCACAAAAATTAAAAATGCTAAACAGAATTACTTTGAAGATGCAAATAAACCAGGCAGATGACTAGCCTATAAACTGAGAAAGGAAAGAGAATCAAGGAGGATTAGTCAATTAATAAATGAAGAAGGACATGTTTGCTTTGGAAATGAGGAGAAGAAAAAAATTATACAAGATTACTATGGAAAATTGTATTTTCAAGAGAATATTCAAGAAGAAAAAGTTAAGCAATATTTACAGAAAGCGAATTTACCTCAGATACCTAAAGACATTGAAACAATGTTAGAAGGGAATATAACAATGATGGAATTAACAGAAGCCTTAAAAAAACAGAATGTTGGAAAAGCACCAGGTCCAGATGGTTTGCCAGTGGAATTTTACAAGACTTTTCAGGAAATATTGAATCTTCACCTGTTAGAAGTTATGAATGAAGTTATGCTAAAGAAAAGAATACCCAGAACATGGACATAAGCATATATTACACTTATACCGAAGGAGGATACAGACCTGCAGCAAGTTAAAAATTATAGACCTATATCCCTATAAAATTCACACTATAAAGTCTTTGCTTCAATCCTGGAAGAAGGACTGAAAAGATATTTAAATAATTTTATCCATATTGACCAAAATGGATTCCTGCCAAAGAGACAAATCAAAGACAATGTGAGAATTATTTTGGACACTCTGGAATACTCTGAGGGGCATCCTGAAAAGCAAATGGCCTTGATGTTTCTAGACACACAAAAAGCCTTTGACAATGTGAGCTGGCAATTCATTTTACTTCAGTTGATACAAATGGGCTTTGGTAAAATATTTATTCAAGCCATTGAAACGATATACCATGAACAGACTTCAACAGTTATGGTAAATGGAGAATTAACAGAATCTATAGATATAAGAAAAGGGACAAGGCAAGGTTGTCCACTGTTGCCTCTTCTGTTTGTGTTAACATTGGAAGTGTTGAATAGGAATATTAGAGAAGGAAAAGAAATAAAAGGAATGAAAATCAAAAAGGAAGAGTATAAATTGCAAGCTTTTGCAGATGACCTGGTATTCAAATTAGAAGATCCATTGGAAACAGCACCTAAATTAATAGAAAAAATAGAAGAATATGGAAAGGTAGCAAGTTTGAAAATAAATAAAGATAAAACAAAGATATTAACAAAGAATATGTTAGCAAGATGAAAGAAAAAGTTGGAAGAAGTTTTAGAAATACAGGTCATAAACAAGGTTAAGTATTTAGGGATATATATTACACCAAGATGTAGCACACTGAAGGAAGATAACTATTTTAAACTCAAACAGCAGATCGTGACAGATTTGATAAAATGGGAAAAACTACAACTATCATTTATTGGGAGAATATCCACAATTAAGATGAATGTATTGCCTAGAATTTTTTTATTTATTCCAGACAATTCCAATCTGACTGGGGAAAGTGTTTTTTGAAGACTTAAATAGAATTGTGCTGAAATATATTTGACAGGCTAAAAAAGCAAGAATAAAACTAAAACTGTTATAAGATGCAAGAATAAGAAGAGGGTTTGCCTTGCCCAATTGGGAGTTGTATTGCCAGGTGACAAGTCTGATGTGGGTAAAGGAATGGATAACATTAAGGAACAGTATACTACTGACCTTAGAAAGGCATGATTTGCTGTTGGGATGACATGCTTTCCTCTGGTACAAGGGAACTAAAACACAGGGGTATTTTAGAAGACATTACATTCAAGAGGCATTTTTTTTTAATTGGGAGAAGATAAAAAGATAATACTACTTAAAAATTCCATTATGGATATCTACCATTGAAGCTTTTTCTTATCCAATAATATATAAAAAGGAACAAATAGTTAGATATGGTGACATATTAAATGAAAAGGGTGAACTTAAATCTATGCAAGCATTGGAAGAACAAGGTGTAAAAATGAACTGGTTTTCATATTTGCAAATACAATCTAGATTTGATAAAGATTTTAAAACAGAAGGTATTTATGATAAGTTGACTGATTTAGACAAAATTTTGATGGGTACTGATGAAAAGATAAAATGTTATGGACATTTATTAGAATTTAAATTGGAGGAGGAACAAATTAAAGAAATGATGATTGCTTGGGGGAAAATTTTTGGATATGGGATTGATTTAGAAAAATGGCAAAAATTTTGGTCTCAAAATTATAAAATGACACTGTCAACTGCATATAAAGAAAATTTGTATAAGATGTTTTACAGGTGGCATCTACCCCCGATGAGACTTGTGAGAATGTTTAAGAATAAATTGGATAAATGTTGGAAATGTCATAAGATACCTGGTTCATATTATCATATGTAGTGGACATGCTTGGACGCAAAAAAAATTGGACAAAAATTTACACATGGTTGGAAAAAATGATAAAACAACATATAGACTTTAAACCAGAGATCTTTTTATTGGGAATTATACCAGAAATATACAATAAAGAGCTGAAATATTTGATTGTAAATGTTTTAACAGCGGCTAGAATTGTATTTGCTAAGAATTGGAAAAATGATAAAATACCTATACAGGAGGAAGTTATTAAGAAAATTATGGACTGTGCTGAAATGAGTAAATTGACATTTGAAATTAGAGAACAAGAAGATAAACAATTTTATATAATATGGGGTTTGTATCAATCAATCAACCATTATCAATGGTTGGACAAAAAGTTATGGTAATGTAACAGAATAGATAATCTTGTTATAGAAGTTTAATACCATGTTTCTCCAACAATATGGCCTCCCCCAATAGGAAGTCCCAGCATGCTTTATAGGCATAAAATCAAATTAAGCCCCTCCCCCAAATTAAGGCCTATATTAAACATGCAAAATGGGGGGGAATGGCGGAGGGGGGCTGGCCGTTAGGAAGTACTTTTGTTGCATACCCGGATATGGTGTTGCCTGCATTGACCTCGGCGTTGGTGGGGCACTTCATATTGGGAGACCTTCCGCTGTTGCTTTCCCTTCTCCCTGTGCTGCCGCTGCATTTAAAGCAATGCTACGGCGTTTGGCGCAGCCATGTGTGGCCAGCCAGGGCTCCTCGCTGCAACCGGGAACCCGGCGGAGACACTTGGCTTCAGGCGCTCCTGTCGCTGCCTTCCCTTTGCCTTTGAAGGCAAAGCCAATTCTTTTATTATGCTTATTTTGTGAGAAACACGGTTGATTAATATAAAATATAATGTAGACATATATAACCATTGGATGAAAGTACAATATAAACTTTAAAATAAAATTTGAGATATCTCGTATAAAATGACGAAATAAATAGTTTAGTCATGGTTGATTAATAACTGATAAATATATAAGCATATGTTAGTTTGACAATGTGAAATTTATATAAACTGCGAGTAATGACTATGAAAGGATAGCACAAAAGATTTGTAACCAACTGACACACTGTATGTATACAAAATGGAAGATGGTTTTATGTTTTTAATGTATTGTTTGTATATGTTTTTATTTAAAAAATAAAAACTTTTTTTAAAAAAAGAACAGCATTTACTTAGCATTTGTCAAAATTACTCCTATTTGTAAATGTTTTCTAGTGATAATAATTTATGAAAGGTGTTGACAATTTTAAGAATTAGTTTTGTATTCTGTTTAATCATTATACCACTATGAATCCATATGGGGTATAGTGGTTTATATATAAATAATATAAATTGAGGAATTTGACAGTCTCTTATTTCAATATATCTACTTAGCCTTAAGCAGATTCATGGAAAGTTTATTAAATATCCTGGACATTTTCTCCATTGTGGGTCTTTTCCGCTATGGGACTTTTATTCACTTAGCTCTGAGGAAGCAATTGCATAAACTGATTGGCAATATAGCTGTAGACTAGCAGATATATTTTGTATTGATTATTTACTTAGCTGTAAATATGACTGTGTACACAGCTTGTACCTCCTAGTTGTTGGATGCTGTCTTTAGTAAAACCTTATTAACCTCTGTCTTACTAAAAACTTAATTGATGAAAGCCCTGAAAGGCTGTAGAGTATTTATATTCCCATCTGGTAATATTTCCCTACTCTTACTCCTGCCTTTAATTTATTTTGCTTTTCTGTGCTAAAATGATGTGTATCCAAAAAGTGAATAGCATGTGAATGTGACTCCACGTTCACTTTGAAAGCAATGCAGAGTTTGTATACAATAAATCTATTTTCAAATGCATCAGTACAATAACATAGCCAGCAAGATGTCAGATTATTTGTGGCAACCCCCACACTCCCAAATAATGCCATTCATTGTTCTGCTGTCAGCAATAAGATATATTACATAAATTGGGTTTAGGTATTTTGTCATATTCCAATGTTCTTCATGTCTAACTGTAGCCTATTATTTCGTTTTATGGCCTTCACACTCTCACATGCTGGTTGGGATAACTGTCCATATGATATCACATTGTTGCTGGATTATCTACCATGGGTGACTGTATACAAAGTGATTAAAACAGTCTTAAAATACTTGCTTTTATCTCTCTATGGAAATGGTAATTTTCCTCTTTTTTGTAAAATTCAGGAAAGTTCCTGGAGGAGCTACTGACAGAGGGAGAAAAACTGAAACTCTCACTGGGTGTACAGAATTATTTTATGTCTGGGAATGCTGTGGGAAAGTATTCAAGGACATTTCTTTTTTTTTACTTTGATGTTAGGGAGATGCTGTTCATATAGGAGTTGACCTTGTGCAACAAAAAAGTGAAGCTACTATGAATATACCACGTTTACCTTCCAGGAAGACAATATCTTTTTCTGTCAATAATTGATTGTAAGATGTTCCCCTTCTCCCACATACATCTGCTAAGAATAGAAGATGCTATTGGGAGAATATGAATGGATGGGTGATGTGCTAAATATTGTTCTTCACTAATGCCTCATGGATTTTAACTCTGTTGTAATATCTAAATGGTTCCTCTTCCTTTTTTTTTTTTTTTTGGTTCTTCCACTTTCCAATTACTGCTTGGTCTGTCCTTTTCTCCATGCAGTTCTGTCCTCTCTTTAGCTACCTTTTGCTTCATCTCTACCTCCATCTCCCTCCTGATTTATTTTTTAAATCTTTTTAAATCTTTGTTTCTTTTGGAAAAAATAGAGTGATAATATATGAATGTGGGTGTACTTGTGTATTATTGTATGTAGGATTGATGTGTATGATTCAGAGGTTGGCATAGGCAGAGAACAGATTTATAAATATATAAATAGGGTCCCTTATTTATCAACAGATGGGCATTCCATTTTTTTCCTTGCCCTTTTCTCTTTTGGAGCTTTGTTTCTGGACACACATATCTGCATGTACACACTTATATAGGTCTCTCTCACAGACACAATTTATTTGGGAGAAGGAAATTCAGGATTACTTTTAGAGCTTTCAACCTTGAGTGACAAAATGACAAAGTGAGAAGCTGGGACATTGCATAGGATTATGTATGTGATCTCTCTCTCTCTCTCTCTCTCCCCCTTCCCCCCTCTCATTTTCTCTCTCTCTCTCTCTCTCTCTCCCTCCCTCTCTCTCTCCCCCACCCACCCACCCTGTATGTGTGTGTGTGTGTTCTATCACAGAAAAGATAATATTAATATTATTTTTTAAAGGGAAATACAGTATATGAGAAATAATAATAACAACAACAATAATAACAACAATAATAATAACAACAACAAATATATTGATCATGATGGGAAGAAAAACATAATGTACCTGATAGTTATAAATATGATTCACTATTAAATATAAACTAAAATAATTATCAGTCTCTTTTTAAAGCAAATGACAAGTTTATATCTAAAATTGTGTGACAAACTGATTAGTTATAGAAAACAAATTGGAGTGGTGCATATCCAAAGTCCTTTAAATTATTACCTCTCTCAGTATGTCTGCTGAACAACCTTCAGGCCTGCATTAGCTAATTAATCTAAAGTAAAGACCATTTTTAACAGAACCATCAGTTTAATATTATTTATATCAAATGATAAACAACTATAAATAACAGAAGCTCAAGAGTAAGAGGAATATAGATTGACATATTCATAGTCAATTTATCCTCATCCCTATTAATTCAATTACATGAATTTATTTGGGGCTAACTGAGCCCCAAATGAAATTAAGCAATAATGAAAATAAATCAGTAATAACTTTATATATATTCCTCTCACAAACACATTCACTCAGACTTGTTTTTTTGCGGAATATATTTGCTTATATTTGGGAATGTATGCCTATGCCGAGACAATGGCATATACTTCATCTGTATGTTTCCAAGTTGTGCAAATATAAAATGTAGTGGTACAGAAATCAGATGTCATTCTTGCATGCAAATGAACTAGTGACTCTTTTCTTTTCTGACAAAAAGTTTCAAAAATTTTTTGGTAGCTGGCATGAGAAGAAATGAGTCATTGGGAAAGACCTTGATGTTGAGAAAGATTGAAGGCAAAAGGAGAAGGGGATGGCAGATGAGATGGTTATACAGTGTCGTCAACGCAATGGGTATGGGCTTGGGCAGACTCAGGGAGATAGTACAGGACAGGGGGACTGGTGTCTTGTGGGCCATGTGGACTGAACAACAACAACAACAACAACAACAACAGTGTTTAAATTCTCTGAAGGCTCCCTAAACTTTATATTTAATTAGCCATTTGCAATTGATGGGAGTTTGTCCTGTGATCTTGAGAGGCTTCTGAGCTGAAAAGAAACAAGAGGGATTTGCTGTGGAATGAGGATTCCTGACCATAGGTCCCCATTCTTGGTAAACATCATTAAACCAACTTTCTTCTTAGAAAAGGAGAAAGCCAAACTGTAGCAATGTAAAAATTAATTGATGAGTTTAACTTAGATTAGCATAGCACAGAGGTGGTATAAAGTGATGTGAAAACCTCTTTGAATCATCGTGATTGGGTATTTCAAAAGCAGTCTCATGTGTGACATTAAAATATATCTTTTTGGATCCTCTTTTAAAAAAACTGAGCCATGTAGTCAGCCTATCTGTTTTGTTCATGTATTTGTTTAAAGCGAGGGTGGACAATGAATTTTTCCAAGGTGCAACATGAGAAACTGGGACTCTTGTGGAGGGCTAATACCACCCTGCCCCCTGCCCTCCGCCTGCACCACTTTCCCGCTACCACTCCGCTTCTCACACTGTTGTGGGTTGGACAGGGACAGCCAAAGGATCGGATGTGGCTGATGAGTTGTAAAATGCTCAGGTGTGGTTTATAGGGATTTGGCTTGTGCAGAACCTCTCTACAAGAGAATAAGGAAATGCATTTGGGAAAGTGGGGAAATGATGGTGGCAATTGATGGTATTCTCTAGATGAACTCAAATGAAACAAAAATAAATTTATATTCCTCTTGATTGAATTGCTGCTAGTATTTGTCTCAGCTGATTTTGGGGGTAGGGCGGCCAGTTTTTCTTTTCTTTCTATACATTCTATTTCCTTTGTATTCACAAATTCAATTTTAAGCTTAATAAACCCTTCAGAACAGGAGGTTTCCTCAAAAGTCTTTAAGAATGGCAATTAAGGGAAGAAAGGATCAAATAAAGGAGTTGAAAGATACTTGGGTGTCCATATTCATTCTTATTGAAACAAGGATTCCTCATAAAGCTTTAAAAGGGGAATAGAGAACCAATTATCTAATTCTAGTTATTGCTTCTCTCTGGTTTTGTCAGATGGGTGACCAGGGCAACCAGTGGATGACCAATATGGTATCATAATGATTACATGATCTCATGATGGAGCACAAGTAAAGGCTTGGCAGAAAAGACAGTTGACTACACAAACATTTTCTACTGAACGATGCTAGAAGAGGAGAGCTTTTTCAACACCTGATTCAAACACATGAGATACTTTCGATTCAGCCATATGCAACATGCATTTTGAACATGTTTATATATTGTTCAAACTTATGTGTCAGATGCCCAAATAGGGCTTTAAAATAATTTACTTGTTTAAGAAAACAAATATGCATATAGATATGTGTCTGTGACAGCAAATGTCTAAAATACTGTGAATGTCAAAATTCATATACACCTAAGGGAAATGTGCTTGGAGAGCAAGAAACAGAAGGGAGGTAATGTTTCAGCACAATGAATAATTCATTCAGTTAACTGTGAGAGACAGAGTAGGAAGAAACAAACAATATATTATTTCAGTGGAATTGTTAACTGTGGGGAAACAATTCAGTCTCCTAGGACATTCTGTTGTGAACTTTGCTGTCACCATACTTCAGCATTAAAATTCAGGGGGATCTTCTAGCACCAAGCTGCTATCAGAATTCATTAGCAAACTTGACCTGTGGAGCGAGAACTGGGAGCAACGACTCGCCATCAAAGTATATGTCCACTCTGGTCTTTATGTTGTCTTCTGTCTGTCTGGATTAATTCATTAATTTTGTTTGGTGGTTAGTAATGAATTTCATCCACCCTAACAAGCTTTGTAACATGCTCTGCATGGAAAGAAGAAGAAGAAGAACTTTATTGTCACTGTACAAGTACAACAAAACTGTGGATGTACCTCAGCAACTATTCGCAATACAATAAAACCAAAGCACTTAAAAATGAAGATACGAAAAATAGTGTACCCACTTCTCCATTTGCAATTTGAGAGTGCAATATCTACGAATATACACAAAATATACATCCAACACAAAGATATCAGACTGATTATATTTTTCAGCTATGTTTAGTAAAAACTGTTTTTTCTTTATTCAAATCCATTTGCACCTACCAATCTAAGAAATACTCCATCAATCAGAGGACGTTGATGTAATAATTCCCTTTTTGCTTATCCCTTGGAAAAATACTAAGATTGGAGTTTTTAAAAAAGCATGTTTCCAATCAGTAAAAAGTAGGTATCTGGTTTCAACCATTTTAAAGACTGATCATAAGCACTAGAATGCATTAGATGATTAATCCTTTTGCTTCATCCCTTTGCTAATAATCGATTTGTGTTATAATCTGATGCCCATATTTTGGGAATCTCACTGAACTTCTGTCATACAGGGACCCCCTTAGGTAATAGCAGGCTGGAAACTGACTGCAGGAAGGATCCGTAGTGAGGAGATAAATCATCTTTCCTCTTTTTTGTTTTCATTTTTCACCTACTCTGACATGCTTTTTCAGCTATGCAATAAGGTAAATACTGTGAGGATACAGAAACTTTATATCTTTTCTTGCCTGCCTGAAAAAAAAAATCACCTGCCCTGCAAAGGGTGATTCTGTGCTGAAAAGTAACCGAAGGGGAAAGGGTTCAGTTTTCAGAGTTGCAGCTTGCTTTAACTGATATTGCTTAAGAAAAAAAAAAAAAAGAATAAAGGCACAATGGAATTTAGTATAATGAGCAGTTGCTTTTTAGGACTGAATGTGGAATTCCACAATTTTTGCATACATTGTTTAGACTGCAGATGTACAATAGAAGGAGTTTGCAATTGTAGATGAATGCTAGCGATAAAAAGGTGTCTTGGGTGTAAACATAATCAATATTTTATTGCTACCGTTGTCTTCATGGAGCCTTAAATTGTAAGTCAGTATGTATTTTTTTCTTCTGGGCCTCAAATAACAAAGAAAGGTCAGACCTAAGATGTTCTTCTTCTACCGTCTGCTTCAGTGAATAATCATAATAGAGGTTGCGACATAGTTTATATCCCCAAGATTACATTCTGTTTTCATATTCCAGCTGTTCCTAATAGTAAATCCTTGACTGTAGTCAAATCATGCTTAGAATACTCTTCCTCATCAGACTGTTATGTCAGATATAAATTGTATTGATATTTTGGGTTTGTAAATGGCTTGTTAGTGCTCAGAATTATGAATAAACCGACTGGTGCAGAAAAAGGAGAATAGCCGTATTCCAAGCTGTAACCTTTTGGCAAGGAAGAACAAACAGACAGCTAAATTGGGCCTTTTCTTCCTAATCATTTTGTAGTTTTGATACCTTGTTAGCTGCTGGGAATAGACATGGCAGGCAAGAGCCATTAGAATTCCTTTCTACTAATTAAGAAATAATTCCTGCTTAAATAATATTTCTAAATTGTGTACCCAAGAAGAGAGATGCTTGACATCTGCACACCACGAATTGTAGAAATGATTTAAGCTTCCTATTTAGAATTGTTTTATAACATAGAGAATGGATAGCTTAGCCATGATCTCGATACTGGAACATCATGTTCTGACTGGCTTGTGAGATCTTTGTAGATAGTTCACTAAATCTTTCAGCCTTTCAGCAATAAAAGCACTGGAGATTGATGAATCACACATCTATAGCAGTATTCTGACATCAATGTAACAACCAATATATTAGAGTCTAGTGAAAGATTGCAAAATAAATAAATAAATAAATACTTGGGTCACTAAGTAAAGAGGAAAATGCATCGATAGCACCTACAGAAATTCATGTCAATGTAATGTTAAAAGTTCTTCTGAATCTCTTCAATTGATAATTTACCAGCAAACTGCATTTCTGAAAAAAATGTATTCCCTTCCCTATATTTACTTATTTTACAATTTTGATAAGCAACTACAATCCACAGCCTCTGATTGGCATATAATAGAGAAAGACTTAATGAAAATATACTGCGATACATAATTTCCAAAAATGGCTTCCATTAAGCATCTTTTTTTCTTCCTAATGTTTTCCTACAAATGCAGGGTCTGCTTTTTTTTTAATCAACCAACTGTTGTTCCATTGGTTGTGAGAGCAATTAATTGACTGGGTTGTTTCCCAAGCCTGACATCATGGGCTAAACAGTAACTAGCCCAAAGTTACCTAATCAGTTTTCATGCCTCAGGCATGACTAAAACTCACAATCTCCTGGTTTCTAGTCTAATGCATTAACCTCTGCACCAAACTGGCTCCCAGCTTCCATTAAACAATTAACTCTGGTTAATTGTATGGTGGAATAGGGTTGTTCTGGCAGCTTTATGACATGCCAGGAAGGAGAGGATTGCATGATTCTTGGGAATGGGGGTGGTGGTGCTTGGTCTATGTCTGCCACAGTGGGGCCCTCATACCTGAATGAGCAGATTGAACTTTGGCAAAGTGGTGCCTGATGTATCTGGAGAAGGAACAAGAAAGTAATTTCCATTATACTCCAAAAACTCTTCAGACAAGAAATATAAGACTTTGTAAATTAAAAGAATTGCTTTAAAAAAACAAACCCCAAAATTGTGATAAGAACTGATATGCTTATAGAATGATGATGACAAATGAGCCTGGAAATGGGCAAAGGTAAAAAGATACTATGGTATTTAAACCACCTGAGGTACACAACCGTGGATAGAACAGGTACTCAGATCTCACACCTTACAGTAAAACGTGGAGATGCAAATGGAGAAGGCTTCCTGTGGTTTATATTATTAAATTAGAAAAAGCTGCCCACCTGGGCTATTTCTGGTGGGAATAAAAATGGGAAAAGACACCATCCTGCCTTCCTCATTCTTCAAAAGTACAAGCCAAACCTCCCTCACTGCTCCAGGCAAGGACTGACTTCACTGGGGGACAGAAGGTCTGAGAGAAGAGAAGCACAGGAGCCTCTGATGTAGTTGAGCTGAAAAGAATGGTTGAAAAATGCGAACAAGATTTTTTTTGTTAAAGCCATCTCAAGCCCAGTAGGTTGTTTTCTACTGAAAAGTTATTATTTCTGTGGTAGATTTGAGTATTTCTTTTATGACGAAAGTTTACAGATTAAGATTACCTTGCTCTGTGGAACTTGTCTCTTTATGAGAGGATTCATCACATGGAGCTGAACAATACCTCCCCCCAAACCCCCGATGTTTTCATTTCCCTTGATCATGGTCCTGCATTGTTTATAGGGATAAGAAATGTCAGGGAGATTTTTCTGAATGCAGTGCAGAACTGCAACTAAAATGTGCATCACTTAAAGAGTTTCCAAAAGGATAATATGCTTTTTCTGCTGTTTGCTTAATGTGCTGTGTCACACGTGAAAGCAAATTAAAATAAATTGGTAAATCTGTGCATTGTTGGAGATGTAATTAGGCCAATGAGTTTGGTGCACCAAACACAAATCACCAAGTAAAATGAGCTCTTTGCTACATGCAGTCATTTTTCCCCCATGAGATCCATCGTAGGAAAGCAAAGCAGAATGATAATAATATTTTGGGAGTTCTTACTCTCACATCCTTTGGGACAGGAAAGATATTGTGAAGTGGACTAAATTCTACAATTTTTTAAACAACAAACTAAAAGACTCAAGGTCCATCCCACCCCTGAAAGGACCTAATGGTAAAGACTGCAACAACGACACTATTAAAGCCAACCTCTTTAACACATTCTTTGGCTCAGTATTTGTAAACAGCAATGGATCATGCCCAGTCGAACCACAGACAACTACAATGATCTAATGCATATCGATTTTACAGAAGATAATGTTGAAGAAGCACTACGCAATCTAAAACCATCTCTATCTATTGGACTGGACGGAATATGTGCCTACTTCTTAAAAAAGCTATCCACTGCCATAGCCAAACCTCTGAGCATAATCTTTGAAAAATCTTTCAGGACCAGCTCCTTGCCAAAATTATGGTCACAAGCCACGGTCATCCCCATCTTCAAAAAGGGAGACCCCAGCCTAGTTGAAAATTTCAGACCAATCTCTTTATGCTGCATCACCTGTAAAGTCATGGAATCAATTATTAACCAATCCATTATCCTCCACTTAGAGACAAACAACCTACTCTCTAATAAACAATTTGGTTTCAGAAAAAATCTATCCTGTAATCTGCAACTCTTACACTGTAAAAACATATGGACTACACAACTCGATCAGAGCAAAGCAATAGACACAATCTACATAGACTTCTGTAAAGCCTTTGATTCAGTGGTACACGACAAACTACTCCTAAAACTAAAATCTTATAGTATCTCTGGACATCTACATAACTGGATAGAAGCATTCCTGTCAAACAGACATCAAATGGTCAAAATTGGGAGCGTCCTATCAAATTCTGTATTGTCAACAGTGGTGTCCCCAAGGCAATGTTCTAGGGCCAACTCTCTTCATACTCTACATAAATGACCACTGTGATCATATTAAGAGCAACTGCATTTTCTTTGCCGATGATGTAAAGCTATTCAACACCACTGACAATACTGCTACCCTTCAAAAAGACCCTGACTATGTATCAGAATGGTCAATCAAATGGCAACTTCAGATCTCAACAAATAAATGCTCTGTCTTACATATTGGCAAAAAAAATCAGAAAATAAAATACAAGCTAAATAGTCAAGACCTTGTTGATGATCCAAATTTTGTCAAGGACCTTGGAGTACTCATCTCTAATGACCTAAGTGCTAGAGCCCACTGTAACTACATAGCCAAAAAGGCATTAAGAGTTGTTAACCTAATCCTACATAGGTTTTTCTCTGGTAATATCGCACTGCTAACTAGAGCATACAAAACATTTACTAGACCAATACTCGAATACAGCTCATCAGTCTGGAACCCACATTATGTATCTGATATTAACATAGTTGAGAAATCCAGAAATATTTCACAAGAAGAGTTCTCCACTCATCTACTCACTGCAGAATACCTTATGCCACCAGACTCAAAATTCTAGATCTAGAAAATCTAGAACTATGCCACCTTCGGTCTGATCTAAGTATGGTATATAAAATCATACATTGGAATGTCCTACCTGTCAATGAATACTTCAGCTTCAACCATAACAACACAAGAGAACGCAATAGATACAAACTCAAGGTTAACCACACCAAACTTGATTGCAGGAAATACGATTTCAGCAACAGAGTGGTCAATGTCTGGAATACTCTACCTGACTCTGTGGTTTTTTCCCCAAACTCCAAAAACTTTAACCTTAGACTGTTTACTATTGACCTCACCCCTTTCCTAAGAGATCTGTAGGGGGCATGCATAAGCGCACCAACATGCCTACCGTCCCTGTCCTATTGTTTCTTTTTCTTTTTCTTATGTGTATCCATTTCATGTATTCATAACTATGTTTATACTTATATCTGTTATCTTATAATTGTTTGACTAAATAAATAAACAAAGAAACAAAGAAACAAACAAACAAATAAATAAATAAATAAATGGAGAGTGATTCTGCATATAGATGCATTTCCGAGATGCACATGAAATGCTGAATCTGCAAAGCAATATTTGACTAACAGGTTTTCATTCTCTCCTTGTTGGAGATGGAAACATTCTTTCTCCCTCTTTGTATGTGTAAATATTCCCTGGAAGGAATTGTTTGAAAAGCAGGCTTTATAACTGTAACAGAAAGGAACTTTACTTACAACAAATGTATTATAGGGATAGGCAGCACTCAGCACCTAGGAGAGGAGAGTCAAGAATATTATAAAGATGACACTGGAACAAAGGCAGAAAGAAGTGACCTGAAATTAGCAGCTTGTTAAACTAAGAGCTGGTAGACTAATTTACAAAGAGAGGTGATGGCATGAACCTTTTATTGTCCTTAATGTCAATCACCTTCTTGTCAAAATAAGGTACTAAAGAGTCAGTGCCATTGGATTCACATGTCCAATGCTCCTTAACTGAATTGGGGTTCCCATCCACTTTTCCAGCATACCTTAACTAATTGCTTATAGATCTGAGTTGTGATTTGTTTTTTACAGCTGCTGCTAGAATGGCTCAGGAAACCGTCTTTATCTATCCTGAACTGCTGTTAAGGCTGGTTACTTTTATGGTGTATTGCTTTGGTAGAATCATTGCATTCCATAAGAACCACAGAGACAGAATGAATCATTTTGACCACTGAATGCAATCCACTGCTCAGTGCAGGAATCCAAATGTCCCCAATAGAGGGGGTGCCAGTGATATGCCAGTATCCCCAATAGAGGGGGTGCCAATAGATGCCAGTGCTCACCTTGAGCATATCCACCCAGTAAACATATTCGAAGAAGCCCTTTCTGTTCTTCTGAACCTCTTTTGTTAGCCTCAGCTCATTCTGACCTATAGTTTTATTGACATCATTTCGACAGATCTAGGGGTAGCCTTGAAAGTCCTAACAGATCAGATTGTGATGAAGAAAATTTAACAACACTTAGCAACCACACAGACAGATCTTCTTGACAATCTGTTCCTAATCTCATCTTTTAGGTCTTCCAATAGTGCACCTATCACCACTGACCCTGAGTCCATCCACTTTGCTGCTGATCTTACTCTTCTCCACCTTTCCCCACCTTCTCTAGAAAGCTAGGTCTTCACACAATGCTTCCGAATGACACAGCGAAGAATATAATACTAACAGTTCTGGGTTACAAAATGAAGCACATTTTATAACAGAAAAAGAGATGTTAAGTTGCTGCTGGAAGCTGCAATCCCAGGCACCAGATAGGATTTTAATGTTTATTTAATGCCCTTCCTGAGCTGATATTTTAGCCTCAAGTTTGATGGGAGCATCAGACATCTAGAGCCATTAATTAAAGTGTTAGTGACCTCTTTGCAAATAAATGACCATTAGAGAATTTCCCTCTAGTCCACATGAGCCTTTGGATCTGGCTTCTGTCTCCTATGTCAATTCAAAGGGGAAAAAAAGTCAAATTCCTTTCAATTGGTCAATAATTTTTGTTGTTGTTGTTGCCTTTAAACAAAATTGAAATGTTCTTTTCATGTGCAAATGGGAAATATTCAGCCTAAAGAATTGTACATATTTCAAATAATATAAAAAGATATAGCTGTTTTGTTGGAATCCTGTTTTTATCCATATTTTTATGCTTGCTGAAGGGAGTACAAGTAGTCAATTTACAACCATAATTGAGCCAAAAATTTCCATTGCTAAGCAAGGCAGTTGTTAAGTGAGTTTTGCTCAATTTTATGACCTTTTTGCCAGAATTCTTAAGCAAATCACTCCAGTTGTTTAGAGAATCATGCAGCCGTTAAGCAAATCTGGATTCCTCCATTGACTTTGCTTGGTGGAAGCCAGCTAGGAAGGTTACAAATAATGATCATATTAGCCCAGGGAAGCTGCAATGTCATATGTGTGAAAAATGGTCATGAAGTCACTTTTTTCAGTGCTGTTGCAACTTTGAATGGTCACTTAAGAGTTGGTTGTAATGTGAGAACCCCCATACCAGTAAAAATATCTTGGTATACAACCTACCACTCTGGTCTCTTAGATTTGGCATATAGCTGATAAGTCAAGAAGTAGATGTGTGCAGCAGTAGTTGCAAAGAATCTAGTTGCAAAGAATCTAGTCTGCAGAAGATAAATTCAAATAACTAAAGGAAATATTAATAATTCTCTTTCATTTCTTAGTTATATAGTTTGCAACTGCCCAAAGAAATCGACAGTGATATTTCAAGATAGTAATATATCAAGCAGATAACACAAATTGGACCAAGCTGGTTAGATAACTTCCCTTCCTATTGATCATCTAATGCCAATCTTTAGAACACTCTAAATTACCCCAGGTAGGTGGCCATGATCCCATTCAAAAACCTCCAGGAAGTCCTACCTGCTTCTTGGAGATGTTTCACTGCAGAAAATTCCTTCTCATATGTAGCCTAAATCTTTTAATTCCATTGTATTGGTTCTTGATTTATTCTTGGTTTCAACACAGAAACAGGTCCACTCAATCTTGAGTAGGAATGCCTTGCAAAATTTTAAAGGCCCCTATTATAAGCGGTGATTGAAAAATAATGCCTCTACCTCCATAATTTTAGTTCATATAAGGATGTTTTAATAAATGAAACAAGAAAAATATTCCTTGATATTTGCCCAAATTTACTTTCCCATATAATCATCACATGCACTCCATGCTTCTGCCAATGATGGACAATCTTTTTAAAACAGCATCAAAGAACTCCCCTTCCTCACCTGAGGCAGGTAGATGTCCATAGAGGATTCCTTCAATTTTATAGCAGTTGTGTGTCGTCCACATGGGAGATGGGATAAGACTACAAAGATATGTGAGGTGTAATGTTGTCATTGCAGCAAACATCCTCCTTGTGTTTCCAAACTCTGCTTAATCATTGTTTCAAAGTTTTGAGTGTTGCAATATCTACCATGTTCTAGAACACAATACACTACTCAATATCAATGTTGAATTGATTTTGGTCTTTGATTTTAAAAAAACCTGTCTGAATAAGATTATCTGTGTCTCAAAAAAAGCTACACCGATGAATTTTCCTGCTGAAGCCTGAGTTCTGATTTATTTCCATCCCTGCACCTCTCCCCCAAGCTGTGTGTTGATATTCCATGGACCGATATTTCCTTTCTCAGATCTAATGATGAGTTCATTTTTCATCAAAGGTCATAATGTTATGAAGAAACTCCACATCTTCATTTTCAAAGCACGACAATGGTTGGCAAATATTAAGCTTTTAAAGCTTTCATTTCTGCTGTCAGCATTCAAGCAACCCATCTTGCAGAATGTTCCCAATATTGAAAAAGATCAAATAATCTGACCCACATGCTCCACTTGAAATGCCAAGCTTCACAGCAATTTTTCGCCAAGTGATCTGCCAATTGTCTTTAATCAGCTTGTTAGGGTAATGAATAAAGGAAAGAAGTAAAATATATTATAGCATTATGTAGAAGTATTTATCACTCTATAGGCATGTCTTATCTTGATGTTAGGCAGTTGTTTTCTTATATATATGTAGAAGTATTTATCTCTATAGGCATTTCTTATCTTGCTGTTGTGGAAAATATTTCTCTAACCTTTGTGTTGTAAAACTAGCCTGCAATTAGTTACATCTCTCTCATATGAAGACACATGATTATCCCATCTAAATCAATCTGAATGGAACGTACTCCCTGGGAACATAACTCCCTACATCTGGAGAAATATACACCTTTTGAAGTATGCTGTTAATAGCCCTCTTAAATGGTCAATTGTGATCGATTAACAGACAATAGGAGAAAGGATACTGAAAGATAAACAAGTGCCAGGAGGACATTTGTCTTTTTGCAGGAAAGATGTAAATCTAACTTAGAGTGTTTTACAATGCAATTACTCTACTTCTAAAAAAATCTTAAGGTGTAAGAAGAGTTACTTTCATCTATGTGCCTTGTAACTTTCCTCACATATCTGTGTGTATGAGAGGAGAGGTCTTACCCTTTTACTTGATCAATAAAAGTTAGATTTTGTTCTTCAAAGCCTCTGCTTAAGTTCATTTTTGGCACAGCGTGATCTTAAGTTATAGCTGAATTTTACAAACTCATCAACCTTTCTTGTATGAAACTCATCAGTTGTTATCACTGGTCATTTACTTTGTTCTAGCCACACAAATCAAGTTCACAATCTTTACATTTTTTTTGACCCAGTGATTCACAATACTCTCACCAACCCAGTCTTCACCATAAATAACCCGATTCAGTGGGGAATCTAGCCCTTTCAATTTCACTCCTGTTTTTGTAAATGTAGCAAAAAACTGCATTGGCCTTTTCAGCTGCTGCGTCACAGTGTTTGCTCAAATATTATATCTGTGTTCAAAAAGGAGATAAAGCAAGATCCAGAGGACTACAGGCAAGTCAGTTGGTTATTGACATTAAAGCAGATCATAAATAAATTGCTCTGTAAGTAACTTGAAACATTGCAGTAATCACTCTAGGTCAGCATACATTTATCAATTAATAGTAGGAATAGACTATTAAAAGAGGAAACAACCTAATTGTTAACATAGTCTAACATAGGGTTGGAAAATCCAACCTACCACTTGTTTTTATAATGCTTATGAGGAAAAGTGAAGTGATTTGTCAGACCTGAACTCCTGATGTCCTGCGTGGTGGAACAGCCTCAGTGGCTGCCCTGATGGTGCTGTCCAATGGCTGCCATGTTCTTTGACCTGTGGATCTGTCAGCTGCACCTGTGGAGTTCGAGGACAGGCAGGATATGGCCCCTTGCAGAAATACATTTGCTAGCCTCTGGTCTAGCAAGTAATTTTCTTTGGGAATTCTACAAAAGTAATATATCTGGACTTGAGCAATGTAGATGATCTCTGATAACAACTAGAAAGTTAATTTAGAGTGAAATCAATTGTGTCTCAATTAAATAGATAAACAGCTAGTTCAAAAATCATAATCAAAGAATGCTTATCCCCTGATACTATAATTTGCAGTTCTGGGCCTGCATTATTTAACATTTTATGAAAGAGAAGCAGTGTCAGATCTGTGTATCTGCCATTCTTCAATGGAAAGAAGAAGGGGGGAGGGAAGTTGGTAAAAGAAAACCTTTTTTGATATAACTTGAATATATTAAATCTTATATTGAATTTGTGTAATCTACACTTGATATACAACTGAGAGACTGAAACCAGATGCCCAGAAATCTGTCACCTCTGGAAGAGATAGCAAAAGAGAAGGGACCATAAAAATTCCAGCTAGGAGATGTTTCCTGAGAAACCCTTCAGAAGATCATTCTCAGAAGAGGGGAGGGGGAATTAACATGTTGATTCTTTGTTCTACCAAAATACACATCAAGATAAGGGAAGGAGTCCTAAACTCCTTTACCTATCACTGCATGCTTAGATGCTGCTTTTGAATCCCTACTTGAATTGTCTCATCTCAATAAAGGATTCCTTTTGAATCATCTATATTTCAGAAGTTTATACTTGTTGATTGAATGGGAAAAGTTTAGTAGCCTGAAAAGCAGCAGCCTCCACAACAATGTCCAAGTTACAACACATGAATGGTGACTTCATCACCCAAATGCCATCATTATGCATTTCTAGCCTGAAATTTGCTGCAGGTATGTAAGATATGTAAGTTGTGCCATGCATGATTATGTTTATCATTACATATATTTCTTCATTTGACTCTCTTTTCCCTCACAAATAGCTATGGAGACAGGAAATGCTTATCAAATTTATACTGACACAATATTGCATGGATTTTGACAGGTTAATCACAATCTTATTTAAAAAAAACAGAATTTGTCTATTAAAGATAAATGTCTATTAGATAAATGGAAACAAAAACCACATGTAGAGATTAGGGTATGATATCCCCGGCTTGAAAAAAGTACTTGTGAAAAATACCTTGAAACAGTATAGATTGTAAGTGTAAGTCAGTTTTAGGTTGTACCTGAAAAAATGATGTTAACACTATTACAGCAATATCTAACTGAAGCTCCTCTTTTTATTCTGCTTTAGATCCCTGTTTAGCTCATATTGCAAATATAGTCAGAAAATGCAAGCAAGGAATGGGATTTGAGAACTTCCAGAAACATTTCTATATCGTAATCTATAAATTGGAAGCCTTGCCTTTAGTGCCTGTTAGTTCAACTGGCAAAGTATAGATAACATCTATGGCAATAATCCATCCTAAGATTATTCCTTCCAGAGCACTATTGTTTTGAATTGCCTTTTGAAATAGGCTAATAGTATTCAAACTTGTTTTAAAATGGGCAGAATATGTTCTCTGAAACTGTCCCTACTTATTAATCTAGCAAAGGCAGTGCTGACTTGAAGGAGCAGCTCTCTTGTCCTATGATTTTCTATAGGAATTATTACAGTTCTATGCAGGGTTAAACACATTTTCTTTAAGTAGTATTTGCCCTCTTTGCTTTCCCAAACTAGCTTTTCCAAGATGGTCCATGAAGACAAGTCTTCAAAGTCAGTGCTGTAATGGCAATAATATAACCTGGAGATTTTAAACTGGATCCAGCCACAGAATGTCCACCTTGCTTGATTGACTCTTACTTGTTCATTACTTTTGTCATGTATCAAGTGCTTCTATGATGTCTCCCGAATCTTAATAAATAGGACGTTTTCATTTAATCTTCCCCAAAATAGCTTCATTCAATTATTTCAGGTTGCTGTGAGTAGCATATAAATAAAATAAAAAATTGGGACTCTGCAAATGAACAATTAAAAAGAGAAGTTAGTTCTACATATCACCCGGCCTTCCTAATAGGAAGAGTGCTACTAAAGTGTGATCACCTCAATCCAGCATCCATCTTAAATAATAATTGATAACAAAGATAACAAAGTCCAGGAGAATGCTTAACATGACTCTTATCAAGCCTATTATAGATGGAGATAGTCCTTTACATCATTGAAAGCCATTTTACAGCCAACTTATGGCTGAAGCTATGGTAAAGAGATTGAGAATCTCATCTAAAAGTGCTCAAAGTTAAAACTATCAGCTATCAACCTCATTCCCAAGGACAGGTTGTTTGTGACCACTTAATAATTATTAGAATATTCAGAGTCCAAGAAGGGCTTCTCAGAGGCAATGTGCAGGACTAATTACATTTTACAACCTGTAATTAGCAACAGAGTTTGTGACTTCCATCAGGGAAAGTATTAAGACAGACCACAAACTTCAATCTCAAAATTGTAAGAGATCCCATCAAAGGTTCTCTTAAGTCATATCTAGTTTTAGCCTCTGAGAAATTGAATTATTGTATAGCTGTTAGTGAGATCCAGTAATTTTATGATGAAATGTAATGAAGCTTTACTTTGCTGAAGTACCCTACTCCCTGGAAGCTCTAAGCTACAAATGAGCTCATCTAAATTAAACCACTAGGACTGACTGATTCATAGTAGCTTATATCAATGCAGATAATGTTTCTAACCCCTGCAGCCAATGTTCCATTTGGATTATAAAGTATAATTATAATCTTTCAAAACAAATGGCCAAATGCTAATTTTTTATTCTTTGCTTAGTTTTAAAGAAACCATGAATTTCTATCGCACAGAAGTCCTTGTGGGGGATGGACAGTTTTCTAGGCACTGTGGATCATCACTTTATGTCTCAGTGTGCTTGAAAATTAAAAGACTAAAATGAGTGGAAGGATGTAGCTGAACATCCTCAAATCCTAAGAGATGAACATCCTTATCAGATTTTGGGTCAGCTCCATCATTGGCAACATGCATCCATGGAATCCCCAGCGCCTATTTGCCTTCAAATTTAATACAACTACAGAATAAAAATTGCTAATCTAATGGCAACGAGACAACTCTCCCAGAACACCTACATTTTCACAAATTTATGAGATTTACATTATCAATAACAACAATATTTAACTTGGGCCATCCAATGTGATACAACACGGCATGAAGTTGTCCACTATAGTGCGAGCAAAGTTGAAAGAGATGCTACATGGGTAAAACTAATGGCACCTATCACTATGCATGCTGCTGCATTCTGAAGCATGTACAGCTTCTGGGTAGTCTCATGTAGAGGGCATTGCAGTAATCCAAACACCAGGTGACTGAGGCATAAATGATAGTGAACAACACCTCCTGGTTTGGAAAAAGGGCACAATTGGTGCACCAGACAAAGGGTGCCTTAGCCACAGCTGGCTCATTGAGCAGGTGTTGTGAGTCTGGGAGGACCCCTACATTTTGCACCAGGACAATCTGAGGAAGAACTGCCCTGTCTAAATTAAAAATGGAATATCATCTGGATTTGGAGGGTTACAGAATGGAGTGGCATACACAGTATTTGGTACCCATAAGCATATCTTTATTGTGAGAGCTGCACTGACTCCAATTTTTCTTCCAGGTGCAATTCAAAGTGCTCATTATAATTTTTAAAGCCCTATATGCTCTCATATTTTCATATGAGACCTGATTATTTGCAGGACCACCTCTCCTTAAGAATACATGCCTGTCTGACTAAATCAGATAGGGTAGATATGCACCAAGTCCCCTTCCTGAAACCTTGCCATCTAGTGGGATCCCTGAGGTTTGCCTATTCTGTGGCTGCCTCTACTTTGTTGAACATCCTCCCACAAAGGTCATTTGACAGGTCTCCATCTTTCTAGCCTTTCAGGAGGTCATTAAGACATGATTATTTTTTTTTACTCAGGTGCCGGCATAGGATTGTATAGGTCAGGGGTGTCACGTGCAGGCCACGACCACTCCAGCTCCGCCAATAGGAAAAACGTCACAAAACATCACATGACAGCAGCATGACACTGCAAGTTTGACACCCATGATATAGATAGATAGGGTGGAAGGAGGACAATGGAACCTGCTATTGGGCATCCCAAGAGAATAATTTAGTCATAGGGTTTTTGTTTTATTGTTTTACTGTGTTGTGGTTGTTTTATGTATTGGTTTTATTGTTGGGAATTGCTTAAAAAAGGTGGCCCAATAAACAGGCAAGCATATAAGTAAGTAAGCAAAGGATGCTGACTGCCTTTCAAAATAGCTATTTATCAAAAAAATTATGAAATGAGTAAACTGACATTTGAAATTAGAGAACAAGAAGACAAGCAATTTTATATGATACAGGATTTGTTCTACCGATGATTGGATAAAAAGACATGGTAATGTAACAGACTAGATAATTTTGTGATGGAAATTTAATAGATTGATATAAAGCATAATATAGACATATATAACCATTGGTTGAAAGTATAACACAAATTTTAAGACAAAACTTGGAACATCTCGTATAAAATGATGGAATAAATAGTTTAGTCATGGATGATTAATAACTGATAAATATATAAACATATGTTAGTTTGACAATGTGAAGACTGATATAAATTGTGACTAAATGACTACAAAAGGATAGCACAAAAGATATGTAACCAACTGACACACTGTATGTATATAAAATGGAAAATGGTTTTATGCTTTTATGTTTTATATGTGTATGTTTGTTTTCAAAAATAATTTTTTTTTAAAAAGCAATTTAAGTTATAAGGCCCCCTAATACAAACCATGTGCTGTGCTGCTTGAGAAGAAGGCATTTCATACTTTCCCTTCCAATCAGCTTTCTCTGAACCATTGTGCTATGTCCGTAATCCAATGAATAAGATCAACAACAATCACAAAATGCTGAGCACACATTCAAGTTCACCAGAATTCCCTTAGTTGGATTCAGCATAAACAAGTGTGGGCTGGAATGGAAATGGAGAAGGATGGCAAACTGCTGAGTGTGTCAGACGCTCCTTTCTCATATTTCTAACTGCTTCAAAATGAAAAATATTGTTGTTTTCTCGACTGAACCAGGATAGATTGGCTTGTGCAATAGGTCTCCTTTTGATGATACACAGGAGACTTGAATCTGATTCCAGCACTAAGTACAACTCATGGATTCCTTTTGAAACAGTAGAAATTATAAGTTAGGCCACAGGGTCCCTATAGTAGCTGTAGGGGGGTCAGGAATGGGGAACTTATGGCTCTTCAGATGTGGCTGGATTCCAATTGTGGCAGCATGACCATTCATCCAGCACCATCTGGAGGGCTACACATTTCCAACTCATTTGCAATGTAATGTATGGTGTTATTGTTATTTAAGACTCAGTTCCCAGACTGGTAAAGATTCCGAAGACTCTTATATATAAACTGCCACCTGAAAGCTTCCCTTCCTTTTCCTCATCAGTGAAGAGATCTACCTCCTAGCCAGATCATAGGAATACAATTAATAAATATTTTGTCCTAACTGTGATTACCCAGGGCATGGCACAAAGGCAACACAGTCAGAATAATAAGTAAGGGGTCTACTTATTAGTTCCAACTTTGCCCCCAATGTTCTGGTTACCTTCCGATCTGGAGAAAAAACTCTCCCAGGAACCTGCAACAGCCTTTGACTATGGATATTCCAGTCCAAAATGTTATAAACATAAAACTTTAAACTATGAATTCAGCAAGACAAGATAAGGTAATAAATCAAGCAGGTCAAGGGGAGGAGTTCCAGAAGTAAAGTAACATGACAGTAAACCAAACCAGTTGGGAGGATGCCAGGAACTCATATAACAGCAGCCAACATGAGATATACTCAATATTTGTTTCCAACAAACACCCCTCCCAAACTGCCTCTCATTTAAACTCCCTCCCCAGGTGTGCCTTGTGAAGAGAATCAGGACCCTTTCCTCCCTTGTAAGCCATGCAACCCACAGTGCTCTCTTCTCCGTTCTTCCCTGCATGCCCTAGGATGAAGAGGGGGTGGGCCTCAGTCTTTCTCTGAACCCCCTCTCTCTTGTTCTACTCTTCCCTGCTTTGCTGAGCCTGACTTTGTCCTTCCCCAGTTTTCTCTAGAGCCAACAGACCCCCTCTCCCACTCCCTGTCAGCTGTTCATCTTCCTCCTCAGATTCAGACTTCGATGGGAGCATGACACTTAGTATGCTTGAGGATACATTGATCTAAAGTGCAAAACAGTTTAAAACATGCTACAGATTCGCCTGGGTTTGGGAGAACCCATAGCTAATGTTATGGCTGCCAAATCCCACCCCTGGCTGGTCCCTCCCACCCCTCCTGCCCCTCCCCTCCCAGGAGAATCCACATGGCCCATTTTGGATGTGAGGTAAGTTCAAGGCCAACACGGAGGCTCGGGGAGGGCAAAAAACAGGCCTCCCGAAGCCCAGGAGAGGCTGTTTTCACCCTCCCAGAGGTTTGAGGAAAGCCTCCAGAGACTGGGGAAGGCAAAAATAGCCCCCTGCGATGGTTCAGGAGGCCGACTAGACCACACCCACCATGGCCACACCCATCCAGCAATTGGGTAGAGAACCGGTTGCTGAAAGTTTTGAAGCCCACCTCCGGTTTGATAGATGGAACTCTTACAAACCCATCACCTCCAACTTAGTAAACCTTATGATAGAGAAACCTCTGAGAATTGCTTTCTATTTTTATGGTTGACTCAGATGGTAGCTACTTTCATTTTACAGCGACATAAACTACCCCTGTTCAGGCCTACAGTCTGGACTGGGAATTACATTCTACCCTAATGGTTTAATTGCTCCCCGTGGGTTGGAAATCCTTCATCCTTGAACAGGTACAGCTGGTCTTTGACTTGCAACTTTGCAATTGCAGTGATTTGCTTAACCATGGCAAACAGATAGTAAAATTGGGTCCTACTCATTTAACAACTGCCTTGCTTAGCAAGAGAAATTTGGATCCCAATTATTATCATAAGTTGAAGACTAACTGTAATTGAAGGATTATTGTCTACTGCTTCATCATCCTGACAAACTAATGATACAAGGGATTGATTGATATTTCTTTGCTTTCCTATTGATATTACTACCTTGGTATGTTATGTTACCTGAGATGAAGCTATTCTAATCCCTGGATTGGATTGTGATCTTTATCATTGCAACTGCAGGAAGAGGCTCTGCCAGCCTTCATCTACTTCATGAATATCCAACCTTGGCAACTTTTAAGACTTGTGGACTTCAACTACCAGAATTCCCCAGCCAGCAATGCTTTCCCACTTAAAGAACAACATATTGCATTATTCCATCTGACTACTTTATCTGTACAGTTGGGAAAACTGAAAACAGTATGCTGTTCAACAGTTAAGAAAGCTTGTAAATTATGATCAATTGGTAAATCATGTAACTATAAGCTGCATAGAGTATTAGATATACCTTCCTCTGGATGTTACTCAATAAATAATTGGATCGCAACCTATAAAATTATGTGATAATATATTTATTAGTTTTTAAGATGCCATAAAATTAATTGTTTTTATTCAGAGAACTGACACTCATGAATTTCTTTGCTGTTTTGAGCAAAGTTTTATCCATATGTTTTTCATAAAACTTTCTAGTGAATAAAATTGTGTTCATGTAGTAAATCTATATCGATCAAATATTTTCATCCTTACCATTTTAACAGACTGCCATATTTCACCATCCCTTTTGCTTTCTTGAATGCAACATGTTAATCGATGTTATGCAGCTGACTGAATAATCAATTTTTCATTACTACTGATGACTCTTTTATATATAGTTCATGAGAGAATAGGACATTCATAATTAAGCACAATCAACTGTGATGCTGTGTTTGTAAGAAAAGATGTATTATGTTGTCAGCTACATGCTGAGAAATTCCTCAAAAAGTCTAAATTTAAACAATATTTGAAAGCCTGAGCCATATGTCTCACCTATGATATTTTGGTTACTAGGTACTTACATGTATGGCATTCAGCTTTGTTTGGGCATTTTCCCACGTCATTATAGTTGCGCTTTTAAAGTTGTAGCAACGTTTTGGCAGAATCTCATCTGCCATCATCAGGCTTCTGTATTGTGTTTGTCTGACGAACACAGTACAGAAGCCTGATGATGGCAGATGAGATTCTGCCAAAACGTTGCTACAACTTTAAAAGTGCAACTATAATGACGTGGGAAAATACCCGAACAAAGCTGAATACCATATGTGTGTGTGTGTGTGTGTGTGTGTGTGTGTATAAAACAAAGACTCCAGGTCAACTCTTTACTTAAAATGATTCCAAGCTTATACACACACAAACAAAATTTGTTATTGATAATTTGATCATATGTTTTTAGAACCTCAGTATTCCATTAATGCTGTAATCTGGGCAGCCATTACATGGCACAGGTTGAGGGCCCAATTGGAAGAAATAGGAAATCCCTAAAAAAAAAAAAGTAAAAAGCAGCTGCATGGTTTTCCAGACTACCCTCTCTATGCTTTTTAGGTTTTTTTTGGAGGAAGAGAAAGTACATCATTTGGGAAACTCATGCAGGTAGCATCTAGGAACTCAGAAGGCTAATTACCCTTTCAAAAGCCACTTAGAACAGGGAAATAGACAAGGGTGGGATTCTACCAGCTCTCACCTATTCGCTAGAACCGGTTGTTAACATTCTAAGCAGTTTGGAGAACCGGTTGTTTGAAGAAATTACTGGCGTAATCCTGTAAGGAAGGCAGGAAGGAAACATTCTGGTGTAGCTTACAGAAACTGCCTCTCCGTTAACCTTTATTACATTCTTGGCAGGACTAGACTTCCAATCTCAGGAACTTCTCTGGAGTTTTTTTCCCCTCCTTTGCTGGTATTTTGCTTGTGTGAAGTGACCATTCAAAGTTATAATGGCACTGAAAAAAGTGACTTATGACCATTTTTCACACTTACGATTATTGCAGCATCCCCAGTCATGAGAGGCCAGGCAAGGAGATACATGCCTCGATGTGAATGATATTGAGTTGGCCACACCCAGCCAATAACATGACCACCAAGCCATGTCCCCCAATCACATGACCACCAAACCACACCCACCACCTAACCATGCCCACAGAACAGGTTGTTAAAAAATTTGAATCCCACCCCTGGAAACAGGCTAATAATGAAGCAGGATTGAGAAAGAAAGAAGGAAGTTACCTTCCCAAGAAATCTATTCAAACTTCCCTGTTGAAAAAAGAAGTTTCAAAAGAAGTCTCAACATTCTTTTGTAATGTGGTGACCAAATCTATATGCAGTATTCCAGGTGTGGCCTTACTAAGGCTTTATAAAGCAGAATTAATACTTCATGTGATTTTGTTTCTATGTCTCTGTTTATACAACCAGGGATTGTATTAGCTCTTTTGGCTGCTACTGCACACTGTTGGCTCATATTTAAGTGATCGTTCACTAGGGCTCCAACATTCTGCTCACATTCCGCTATTTTTAAGCCAGATTTTGCCTAATCTGTACTTGTACCTTTGGTTTTTCCTGCCTAAATGTAAAACCTTGTTTTTCTCCACACTAAATTTCATTTTGTTGGATAGGGACCATTGTTCAAGTCTGTCAAGATCTTTTTGGATCTTGACTTGTCTTCTGGGGTGTTGGATGCCAGCTTAGTGTCATCTGCAAATTTGATGAGTTCCCTCCTAGTCCTTCATCTAAGCCATTTATGAAGATATTGAAGAATGTTGAGCCTAAAATGGAACCTTGTGGCACCCCATTGTTTACTTCCCTCCATCTAGAAGTAGTACCACTAAAGACTATTCATTGAGTGTGGTTTGTCAGGTAGTTACAAATCCATCTGGTGGTGATGCTATCTGACATTTTTCTAGCTTACCAAGAAGTACATCGTGGTCTACTTTGTTTGAATGCCTTACTGAAGTCAAAGTATACTATGTCCACAACATTTTGCTGGTCTACTAATTCAATCACTTTGTCATAGAATGAAATAAGATTGGTTTGACATGATTTGTTTTTAACAATCCTGTGCTGGCTTTTAGCTATAACTGTATTTGTTTCTTAGATGTTGATAGATCTGTTTTTGATTATCTTTTCTAGTATCTTCCCAGATATTGATTGGTCTGTAGTTTCCTGGATCTGTTCCCCCCCCCCCCCTTTTTTTTTTTTGAAGATGCCATGGAAAACTGTTTTTCCCCATGTTTTTCCATGGAAAAGAGCCCTGGAAGGCTATTTTTGTATATGATAGCTGCAGTGAGATATATACAAATATGGAGAGATTTGGCAATACCTGCAATGGAGCAATGGCTGGTAAAAATTACAGAACTCGTTGAAATGGCTAATTTGACTTGAATGGTTAGAAACAATATATTTATTCTGAAAGGAAACCACTTATGGGGAAAATAATTAATGTTTGATTTATGGTTTTGATGATTAGATAGGATAGAGTATAAAACAGATGGGAATCATGATGTAAGTTTAGAGGAAGAGGTTAAAATATAATTGTACTTTAAAATCTTGTGACTATTGGAAGCCACTTCTTTTTATCTTTACATCTATTTTTCTTCTACTTATTTTTTTCTGCATTTTTAGCTCTTTCTTTTTTCTTTTTTTGTTCTATTTTAGTTTGGATTAATTCTTCTTTTTGTTATTAAAACTTTCAATAACAGTTATATGTATAACTTTTATATGTATAAAAAGGGATGTATACTGTATTTAGTGACATGCTACCAAAAAAAAAAAAAAAAAGGAATGATAACCACTAAAAAGAAGCATCAAGTCTGAGTTTTCTGTATCTCCTTGTTACCATCTAGTGGTCATCCAGACTTTTGCACCCAGGCCAGGTATTATGGTTGTAATATTATGGCTAAGGGCAAATGGGGCTCATGAGACAGAGCTCCAATTGCCTTAACGGAATCAGACTTCAAGGTTTGCACAGCAACCAGCCAAATTCAATGGAAAACCAATATGCAAAAACTGAATGGAATAATGCTTTCCCATCTATATGTCCAGGAAGTTTATGGAATAATGCTCTCCCATTTATATGTCAGGGAAACCTATGTGGAGAGACTTACTGCTATCGCTTCTGGAAGTACTAGCCACTTTGATTAACAAAATCCAATGATTTTATCTTATATTAATTTGATTCAATTCCTCTTAGGCCTTCAAGTTAATGACTATCATTCTAACTTTTGTGGTAGTAAATCTCAAAGGTTAAGAAGAATGGCCTTTATCTCACCTGAATCCTTCACTATTTTGCTTCATTTTATGACTCTGTATTCACACTTTTTACAACACACATAATTTTACAGATCACAATCACCTATGAGTTTTACTTTTTATATGCATTAAAAAAACTACAAATATTATGACCTTTCATCCAAGGGGAATTGCTCTGAATTTTTTATTTTTTTATGATTCACTTTTTCTGCATTTTTTTTTTCAAAACTATACTCCTTGAAGTCTTCTTATACTTCAAATTTAAGGGGGAAAAAACCAGTAGAATCTCAGCAGCTTTATTTTCAGTTCCTTCCTATTGATCCCCAATGTGGAACCTGATTTTCCACCACAGTCTCAGAAATAACAAAAAGGCAAATCTGTCTTGTTTCATTGATGCAATGGTTTTATTAATTTTCCATCATAGCCCAAGATCACTTCCCTGGTCACTTACTGCTCATTCAGCCACCCCATCAGGTTGTAAATGCAGCCCTTTTCTGATGTTTGTGTGTGTGTGTGTCTCTCTCTGTGCGTGCTTCAATGTGTACCTCTTTATACTTGCTTCCATTACCTTCTTTTGTCATTTTAATATTGAACTGTTTGATTGACCTGCAACCATGTAAAGGTTAAAACTCTTCATGTTCTTTTGGTGTTCTTATGGCTCCATATGAATTCTTATTTTATCTCTTCCCACCATTGCAGGGAACATTTCTGTGTCTCAAACTGGTATCTTGGTGTGTGAGGCTTCAGAGCAAGCAGAAGTGGGAAGCAAGAGGAATCATTGTGAACTTATGATGTCCAATACTTATGTAGATGGGAAGGAGCAGGAGTTAAAAATGTCCTTAATAAGGGGGATTCTTTAAAAAAGAGACAAAATCCTTTCATTGGAACCAGTAAGTTTTTTTCCTTCTCTTTAATTGTGTGCATGCGTGCATGCGTGCGTGCGTGCGTGTGTGTGTGAGAGAGAGAAAGGTGGTATTCAGCAGGTTCTGACCAGTTCTGGAGAACCAGTAGTGGAAATTTTGAGTAGTTCGGAGAAACGGTGGTAACCTTCCCCCAGGAGTGCAGTGGGAATGGAGATTTTACAGTATCCTTCCCCTGCCATGCCCACCAAGCCACGCCCACCAAGCCACGCCCACAGAATAGGTAGTAATTTTTTTTTTAATCCCACCACTGGTGTGTGTACACTGAGAAAGCCAGCTTCTCATCATATCCTAGCTCCAATCCATATAAGTTAGGGGGAAAAAAAGGCTCAGATGCATGTTACACAATTCACATAGAACTAGCATAGAATCAGGAAAGGACACTTAAGCCACTGTGTCCAGCTCAGTGTAGGAATCCAAATTCAAGCAGCCCAGAGAGACAGCTGCTTAACCTCTGTGTGTGAACTTATTTAGTAAGGCAGAATTCACCCCTCTCTGGGTAACTCTCACACTTAAGAAATTTTTTCTAACATTAATTCAAGATCTGCCTTCTTGTAACTTAAGCACATTATCCAATGTCCTGGAATAATACAGAAGATCTCAGTCTTTTTTGGGTGTGTGTGTGTGAGGGCGTGACATCATCCTTCAGTCCTCTGGAAGATCAGGGAAAAAAAATACTTTAATTACCTCAACATCTGTTGAGATACAAACTTTGCCAAGCATGGTGCTTCTAGGAAATCTTTCTGACTATTTCTGACTTCTAGGATTTATCTTTCTGACTATTTCCCTTTTCAGAAGGGCTGGAAGAAAGCAAAGAGATTAGTTATTCTTGACTTGATTCAAAGCGACATATAAGCTGTTTCTCTGTTTTCAACTTTAGTTATACCAGACTGTATTGTAAGACTGGGGTTAGAATATCTTTTTCTAATATTATAAAGCATTGCAAAATGTTTAATTTTAAGAAAACCAATTATGGTACATTTGATTTCCAATATAGATTGGAAAAAAATCATTTCCATGGTTATGAAAAATCCTGATTTTTTTTTATCAATTCTTATCTAATTAATTTTCTATTAGGAAAAAAAAATGAAGTGGTTAGATGAGCCAGTTCTTGCTCAAATCTGTCACTGATTAAATGGAGGAATTTAAATTGTACCCTGTTGCAAGAGACATCTGTAACGCCTCATTGAAAGCAATGGATAATATCCACATTTGGATGCATTTTCACTTCTTGTCTACAATTTCTAAGAATGTCTGAGAATCTCTACAGAGTTTCTCCTTAAGCCCAGGAATCAGACAGTGGAATAGCTAAAAACACCATTTAGATAAGGAAATTGGTTTTGCATTTGGAAATCTTTTAAAAAGAAATTAAATAAACCCAATAAAATGTAAGGTCATAATCAAGAAATGGCACAATTCTGCTAATATATCATGAATTATAACAAAAGAGAGTTCAGAACAGTAGCATTAACTGGCTACCAAACCATAGTAGTAAAATTCTCAACAAATAATACTTACAGCAATAACTGTCAGTGAAATATCTTCAAGATAAAAAATAATAAAAACCTTCATTAGTCATATCCAACTAAACATTATTAAGCATGAGGCCAAGAAGGCATATTTTATATAGGAGTTCTACTCTAAGGAAGATGTGATATATGATAACTTTAAATGAAAAATGGAATAAAAAATTAGATATAAAACAAATGTTGGGAACACAGGAGTAACATATGGAGGAAGTTACCTGTAATATAAAATACCTTCGCTCTGTCAATTATAGGAAAAAATGAGCATGCCATAGTAATAGATTGCTGTAGCCTTCAGGCCATACAGAAGTAGTAGTTGCATTTGTTTTATTTTTTATCCACGTGTAACTAGCTGCAGAACAAAATAATGAAATCCAACTTCAAGGAATTAATGTAACAATGCAATTTAAGAACATGAATGAAAGACAAAGCTTCAATATTCACATGAGCCATAACATTCAAAACAATCGTTAGGACATCTATCTAAATAACAGCACATTGCTGCAGTAAGAATTAAGAACTAAACCAGCTGCAGACTAAAACCCCATAAAAAAGAAATGTTGTGGTACCTCTTTATCAACATGTAGATCAAACTCCAGGCAGAACTCTGGCACAAATTGGTCTAGAGGATGGATGCTAGTTGGGAAACTGCTCTTAATCTTGGTCTGAGTGACTATTGCAAGAGGAGGAAGCTATACTATGGAGAGCACATCCTTGTTCCTAGCAATATTCTTGTTCCACCATTTTAGCTCTATTGCAGTGGAGACGACAGGGCCAAGGGACACCACATAACCATGACTGCCATCCTGCCTTTTTTGACACATCTTCTGATGGACACTCCACCACACAATATATGGAGTATATACATTGTCATAAAAAAGATCTGGATTTTACTCTGATAACTTAAAACAATTCCTTTTCAGGGCCAGCAGTGGCTGGTGACAAGTGTGGCTGTGGGCCTATGAGCTGGACAGCTCCCTGAAAGCAGAGCAGAGATAACAGGTGGAATGAGTCATACACAAGGGGAAGTATACAGGCTACCATTGTCTTTGCTTCTTCCCCAAATGCAGATAGTTCTTGACTCACAACCATCTGAAGCTATCACACCATTGAACAAATGGCCTTATGACCAGCATTGCAAGTTTCCCCACCTGCCTATCTCACCCAACGCATGCCCTTTGGGTTGCCGGCACTCTGCAGCTCTTGCTGCTCTAGCTGACTTCCTCTGTTTTCTTGCTCCTACCTGCTAACCAAGTATGGCTGGCTGCTGTAGGAGGCTTTCTTTTCAGGCCTCACATGGTGGTTTCTTTGCAAGACTGGGGAAGATGACTTCATGCAGTCAGAGCTGCCTTGCAAAAAACCAGGGATGGCACACCAGGATACTGGGAATGTAGGGTGGCAGTGAGAGCAGCTAGGTTGAAGCAGCTGGGGATTCCTGAGGCAGTGGCTTTGGGCTGTAGTGGTGAGCAAGTGGCTTTGCACCGTGCCGTTGGGATTTCCTGAGGCGGCAGCTTTGCACCACAGTGCTGGCGCTTCCTTGAGTGGCTGCTTTATTCTGGGCTGCTGGGCTGTACTAGGGCTGGGTTTTGCACAGCACTATAGTTCTGGGGCTTCTTACTGCCCCAGAGCTGCCGTACCCCAAGAAATCCCTGAGCTGCAGTGTGGCAACCAGCCCTGGAGCCATGCAGTTCTAGGGCTGCTTGCTACCCTGCAAAGCAGAATATGGAATGGCCAAAAAGGCAAAGATGGAAGGAAGTTGGTGGGTGGGAGAAGTTAGATGTAGTGCCTTATCTAACCAAGGCTTGGGACTGGGAGGGCTTGGATCAGTGTGGTATTTATTTAACAATCTGTGATTCTCAGTTAATAATGGCAACAAGGTGTTATGGGAATTGTTATTGCTAAGGGATGTGGTCATGTGACATCATGCTTACCAATGGAAATTCTGGTCCCAGTTGTGACCCTAAAACTTAAATTGTATATTTAATTCCACCCTCTTTTTTTTCTTCCTCTGCATTTTTTCTGGTTCCTTCTGTCATCTGACTCAACCTGAACTGAGGTTCCCAGGCCCTTGATACTTCAGAGCTAGTTAAAAAAAAATCTTTATGGTACACCAATCTGAAGTATCTACAATTGATTTCCCTTTGATAAAATAAGGATGCAACCCTTTATATATTCTGCAGCTCAAAGCTTTCTTTGCCTTTTGGGCTTTCCATGCTTAGTACTAGGCTGAGTCCCATTGCCAACTATTGGGGGCAGTGCTCATCTCTGTTTCAAGGGCCAGTAAGCTAGCATTGTCCAAAGACATTTTCATGGTCATGTGGTCATCATGATGTCATGAAGTGCTTCCCACTGAAGTGGTACCTATTTATCTACTTGCATTTGATGCTTTAGAGCTGCTAGGTTGGCAGGAACTGGGGCAAGGATGGTACTGACAAGTCCAGTGTCTTAACCACTGAGCCTGAGCCACTCTAGTATTTGATAACCAGTGCTTATTTAAACAATTAGTATTCCAGACTTGGGAAATCCTGGATATCTTCTATAGTTACCCATAGACACACTCATTCACACTTGAAACCAACAGGGAGATATGACCCCTACATCTTGCAGTTGCATTTAGAAGATATTTCTTATTTATATAACTGTTCTGTGTTGTAAAAATGAACATGGAATTTCAGTTTTGAAAATATGAGCTTAATAGTGCACCACTTTTAATATTTAACACTGTTAATACATTTGGTATTTATGATATTCCTACAGTGGTAGAGACTGACATTCAGAATTTTACCCCGAGCAATATAATCAGGGATCTGTAAATAGAAGCAATTCTATGCAATGGAGGGCAATGAGAAGCATAGTTGGATACTTTTGTAATGAATATGGCTAGGAAATCAACCCTGCCTTAATTTATGTCCTCATTTTAGTTTTGATTGTTTTCAACCCATCACAGCAGATTTGCACCTGCATTCAGTCATTATATACAGATCTCTTTCATGCATATTTTTTTATGCAGGCAAAGTCCAGCTGATCTAATTTGGATGTCAACTCCAGAATGCCCAATTTGGTCCAGTTTACTTCAAAGGTAATGTAATATAATTTAATGGCCAGATTCAGAATCAGGGGAAAAACACTTTCTGTTCTTTCATTGTCTAGCATAGAGGCCTTCAACCTCGGCCACTTTAAGCTTGGCAGACTTCAACTCCCACCTTTTCTGGCTAGGGAATTCTGGGAGTTGAAGTCCACCAGGCTTAAAGTGGCCAAGGTTGGAGACCTCTGCTCTAGCAGGCAAGAATGCCTTCCATCCATATATATAAAAGCATACAGCTGAACCTTTATTCTTATCCAAAAGGATGAAATTTATTTATAAACATGTTAAGACTTCTTGATGAGATTAAGTGTGCAGGAGATTTCAGGCTAGGTACCTTTAAAATCTGATTTAAAAAAACACAACAAAATATGCCTGACTATTCATTGTTTGGAGGCAGATGTGCTGAATAGATTTTGAAGAGATATAAATGATGATGATGCTCCTTTCAGAATCTAGTGGAGCAGATTGTTGGGGGTTGAGCAGAAATGAGTTACAGCATTAGCTCACTTGTCTTTTCCAAAAATAAATTGGTAGCTAGACCAGGTCAATTAGCTAACACAGCTCATAAAACATGATTGTGGACTGTTCCCAGAGCTGTTTGGTTTCTGCCTACACACAGAGTAGCAAAAATCTGTTTACAGTACTGTGAATTATATTAGTGTGCCTCAGTCAGAAATCCATGAGCTTTGCCTTTTGAAAGTGATTGTACACTTCTTTAGCTTCAGCTGCACAAATACTATACTAGCAGGAGCTGTTCAGAATAATAACAATTATGTCAATAGAGGTCAGGCAGGGACTACGTCTTCTAAATCTATAATAGCACACACACGGTACAGCACAGTTTTCACAAGTTATATTGGGTAAATATTAAGCTTTAAATTTCCAATTGGAGTGTCCTTAATTTCCCAAACCAACTTTTTTTAATGACAAAATTTGTACCCAGTTTGGAAACATATTCATATTCAGCAAGAAAAAATGGCCACTTATCAATGTAATTCAAGTTGTTCTTACCCATTACTGAAACACAGGGGGAAGAACTCTGCATTTGAGCAAAACACACACTGTTCCAGCCTTTATGAAGCAAATACTAGATACTCCAGGGACCTAGTTTTGCAACAACAGCAGCAGTGTTAAAGCCATAGCTTGCATGGGCAGTTACACCCCTAGTGATAAAAATGAGTTGTCTGGTAAATTAAAAAGCAGAAACCTGACCCCTTTTCATTTTTCAGTTCTGCACCTTTAAATTCTTTGCCAGGAAAAATAATTCCCATAATGTAATTGGCTTCTGAGTAGACATTTATAAGTTTGTGTTTGATGAAGCCTGCTGGCTTTCTAAAAATATTCAGAAAATCACCCAGAGCCTAGCTTAGCAGGATTTGCTTCTGAGTAATATGCAGAAGATCTGGCTAGAAAGCTTCAGTAATAAGCCTCTTTATAAGAACCACGAAATTCAGCTCTAACTAAGCAGACTAAAATTGTGCTTCCTTGCTTTTTTCCTTCTAGGATATTATGTATCCAAATGAAATATAAACCTTTTCCAACCAAGTGGGTCTAAAAAATGAGTTACAGAAGTGGGTGTCCAAGGCAAGGAAAGTACCATTCAGGTCCTGGAGTATTTTGTAAGTTTTCTCCCGGTCTTTATTCAACAAATTGGAAGAGAAGAGAAGTATATGTGGCACACCCAGAGAGAATATTAACTCTTATATTTGCACTAAATCTCTCCAAAATGGTTTTTATAGAATAAAAGAATTGGAGGTCATCTCGTCCAACCTCCTTGTTTGAGCAGGAGACCCTTACATTTCAGACAAATGCTGTCCATTCTCTTCTTAGAAACCTCCAGCAATGGGGCACCCACTACTTCTGAAGGCAAGCTGTTCCATTGGTTTATTGTTCTTACTGTCAGTAAATTTCTTCTTAGTTCTAGGTTGCTTCTTTCCTTCATTAGTTTCCATCCATTGTTTCTCGACATGCCTTTTGTTGCTTTGGAAAATAGATTGACCTGCTTTTCTTTGTGGTAGTCCTTCAAATATTGGAATCATGTCATCCCTAATTCTTCTCACTAAACTAGACATACACAATTTCTGCAACAGTTCTTCAAATGTTTTATCTCCAGCCTCTTAATCATCTTTGTTGCTCTTCTCTGCACTCTTTCCAGTGTATCAACATCTTTTTTATATTGTGGTGACCAGAACTGGATGCGGTATTCCAAGTATGGTCTCACTAAAGCTTCGTAAAATGGTTCTAATACTTCATGTGAACTTGATTCTATCCTTTCTTAAACTAAGATTGTAGTCTTCAACACTCAGATTTTTTCAGAGGAAAAAAGATATTCTGTTGACAAAATCCTGTGTCTGAAATGCTAAACACTATTTTTGCATTTTGAAATCTATGAGACATCGTCTATGTCTGTTTCAGTGACTTTCTGTTTGACAGTGATTCTCATATTCATGAGTTATAAAGCTATGAATGTAAACATAAGTACTTTTCTTGCTCTGTATTGTCTAATTCTAGAAATATGTCTAACATCCCGCCCAAAGATTAACCATGGTAAAAGGATACTCAATATGAATTAACAGGCAGTGAGGCAAGAATCTTATTTTTTTTCTTTGTACCTCATTTTCACACAGCCACTTCACATACACACAAATATGGGTCCTATAATATAAACATATATACAAATAAACAAATAATAAACAGATAATATAGCCACATGGATCACAGAAACACATATGTAGGTAAAAATGATAATGGTCAGGAGCATACAAAGAAAAATTAGAAGTCAAGATGGCAGTGGCAGCAGATTACTTGAAACCCTGCCCCTTTTGCATGTTCATACCATCAAAAGTTTATTTTGATGGATAAAAATTCAAATAAATACATGTGACCAACCACCTTGATTTTCTTGAGTTCTTGCCATGGATATGTTTTATTGATAGTAATACTACTACTATAGTATAATACTGATACTGATGTAGGATATTTGACCACTGCATGTGGGAATCCCAATGCTCTTCATTGCAGGAAAACCCATGCAAGCATTCTGCTGAATTGTCTGGTCACTCATCTGCAGCTGCTGGGTGTAGAAGTTATGGAACAATTGACAAGATTTTTGCTGCATGCAAACTTTTGGAGAAGTGTCAGAATGTATTTTGAAGGGTTGTATAATGTTTGGTAGGTTGGTCAAAAATATATAGTGTGGGAATTATGGGGGTCTGCTGAGACTTCAGAAGTAACCAAGAATATCTGCTTTTCCTAAGATTTTTAGAAATGATTCTCTACAACATTGAAGGTGTTAAATCTGGGAGGACGGTTCAAGAATGGAGGCCAGACTCAGATAGTAACTAAAGCTCTTTATTTGTGACTTCAGATCTGAGCAACTAACCCCAGCCGCAGCAGTCCCTTATATAGGGCTGGCTGCGGCTAGGCAGCCAATGAAGGCGATTTGAGTTTGCCGCTCTTGGCAGGGCCAATCGCAGCAGCCCGTTTACTGGCCAATCGCATCAGTCTATGGCGACCAATCACGATCGGCTTTCAGCGGGCCAATCAGATTTGCAGGCTACGAGCCTGCTAGTCCGGAACAGCCCTCCCCTCTCGGTTCCGTTTAAGGGGTGGAGTAATATAGTCTCGCAGGTAAGCAGGTCTTCGCACCTGTCTGCCTGACTTACGCAGTTCCGCTTGACCCTGTTCAAACCCGGGTTCAGATGGACTGCTTGCTGGATCAAACGGGAACGGTGAACCGGTGTCCTGGTCAGGGCTCTCCTCTGGTGCCTCCGGGGTGATGAAGTCCTCAGCCTCGCTGTTACTGTTCTGGCTCCTGGGGCTCGCTGAAGCTGCCTGGTTGCTGCTTCCTGGCGAAGCATTCGACTGTCCAGTCTCAGTTGCAGCTGGTGAGTGTTGCCAACCATGGTGCAGTGATCTCGGTGATAGCTCGGAATAGACAGGTGTTGGTTCTAATTCTGAGTTCACTGCTTCCCCTCCCCCCCAGTGTCAAAGTTAGGGTCAGGGTTGGAAGATGTGGTTAGTCTGGAGCGCAGTTGGTCAATATGGCGTTTCCATGGTCTGCCATCAGTGGTGAATAGACGGTAGGAGCGGGGGCCCGTAACTTGAGTTACCTGGGCAGGAATCCAAAGGGGATCCCCAGAAAAGTTTTTTGCGAAAACAAGGTCTCCTACCTTGATAACACGGTGCTTGCTGCTGGAACCCAGGGGCTTTTCCAGGGTGTAGGCAGGGTGCAAACGATCTAGAGGCGATCTGAGTTTCCTGGCCATCAGGAGTTCAGCTGGGCACTTGTTGGTCGTGCTGTTTGGTGTGATGTGTTGTAGGAGCAGCATTCTAGTGACTTTGTCGTGGATGTTGCCTTGATCCATTTTCTGCAGGGTTTTTTTCGTAAACTGAACCATTCGTTCAGCCCGGCCATTTGCCGCAGGATGAGCCGGCAATGTGAGTGCGTGTCGGATGCCCCGTTCCGCTAAATACTGTTCAAAGGCTAAGGCAGTAAATTGGGGCCCATTGTCAGAGACCAGGACATCTGGTAACCCGTATGTGGTGAAGAGTCTGTTCAGTTTTTTAATGACCACCTCAGTAGTGGTTGCTTTCATTTTATTGACCTCAAGCCAGTTTGAGTAGGCATCAACAGTTATTAAGAAGGTGTGGCCTCTTGTAGGTCCCACAAAGTCAATATGAATGCGAGACCAAGGACCCCTGGGTGTTTCCCATTCTGTTGGTGGGGCTTTAGGTGGAGCTGAGTGGTTTTCCTGGCATTTGTTACAAGAGGCGACCCAGGTTTCTATTTGTTTATCTATACCTGGCCACCAGGCGTAACTTCTTGCCAGCGGTTTCATATGTACAATGCCCAGGTGTCCATAGTGTAGCATTTGCAAGACCCTTTTTTGTAACTTAGTTGGTACAACAACTCGGTCTCCCCACAAAACGCACCCTTTTTGTGAAAAAAGTTCCGTTTGTCTGTTTTTAAATGGCTTAAACATTTCCTTAGTGTCGTAATCTGGCCATCCCCTCTCCACCCAGCCAAGAACTCGTGCCAAACAAGAGTCTCTTTTGGTTTCAAAAGCGATGTCTTGAGCCGTTAGTGGAGGTGATGGCATTGTCTCTATTTGCAGTACGGGGAGTGTGTGAGCTGGGTCTTCCTGTGGCTCGGGTAGCGGTGAGTGGCTCAAGGCATCTGCGTGGGGAATAGATTTCCCCGGGCGGTACTTTAATTGATAGTCGTAGGCAGCGAGAAATTCCGACCATCGCGTCATTCTGGGGGAGAGAATGTGTGGAGTAGGTTTGTCGCCCGCCAGGATCCCAAGTAGTGGCTTATGATCCGTTATAATAGAAAACGGTCTCCCATAGACATATTTATGAAATCGTTTTATTGCAGAGACAATAGCAAGGGCTTCCTTATCTAATTGGCTATAGTTTCTTTCTGTTTTTGATAGAGTTCGTGAAATAAATGCAATTGGTGCTTCTGAGCCATTTGGTAGGACGTGGCTCAGGATGGCCCCTACCCCAAATGGTGAGGCATCACACGTGACAGTCAAAGGTAGTGTCTCGTTATACTGAATTAGTACTGCCTTTGAGGTAAGGAGGTCTTTTACTTGCTGGAAGGCGTGTTCCTCCCGACGTCCCCAATTCCAGGATGCCCTTTTATCGAGTAGTCTATGAAGGGGCTCAGCAACAGTTGCCTTCTGGGGCAGGAAGATGTTATAAAAGTTAATAAGTCCCAGGAAGGCTTGAAGGTCGGTTTTGTTTTTAGGTCTTGGGGCGTTTTTGATAGCTGCCAATTTTTTTTCTGTGGGGTGGATTCCTTGCTTGTCAAGGAGGTAGCCAAGAAACTCCACCCTTTCTGTGCAAAGCTGGCACTTTTCCTTCTTAACCTTGAGGCCAGCATTTTTGAACCTCTGTAGGACTGTTCTGAGACGTTTTTCTAATTGTTTTTTTTGTGGGTGCTGCTATTAATACGTCATCAAAATAGGGCACAACCCCTTTTATCCCTTGTAATAGTCTCTCCATCAGGCTTTGAAAGATGCCTGGGGCTACGCTTACACCAAACTGGAGCCTGTTGCATTTGAATGCACCACGATGTGTGACTATAGTTTGGGCTTCTGAAGTCTCGGGGTCAACTGGTAGCTGTTGATATGCTTGGGCCAGATCTAATTTTGCGAATATTTTGCCACCCCCAAGTGAATGCAGGAGATGTTGAACAACTGGCACTGGGTAGGCGCTCTGCTGTAGCGCGTGATTGAGGGTGGCCTTGTAGTCACTGCAGATTCTTATGGACCCGTCAGGGTTTATGGGGGTGACGATTGGTGTCTCCAATCGGGCGTGGTCAATAGGTTCTAACACGCCTTGCGCAATTAATTTGTCCAGTTGCTCGTCAATTTTGGATTTAAGAGCAAAGGGAACTCAGCGTGGCTTTAGACGAATGGGTGCTATGTCGGGGTGAAGATTAAATGAAATAGGGGACCCCTTGTACTTGCCTAGGCTTTCGTTGAACACTTCTCGGAAGTCGTGGACGAGAGCTGCCTCCCAGTCATTGTCTTCAGTATGATGGATGCCAGCCACTCTGATTCCTAATGGCGCGAACCACTGAAGACCCAATAGACTTGGCCGGTCTCGGTCTACGACGGTGAGTGGTAGAATTGCCTTATGTCCCTTGAACAAGACCTGCACATGGCAGGTACCTGCGACTGGAATCCGGTTGCCTTGATAGTCTTTTAGTATGAGTCTCTGACTGCTGAGGTCTTGGCGTCGGATGTTGGGGACTAGCTGCTTGAGTGTTCTCCAGGATACCATGGATAGTGATGAACCAGAGTCGACTTCCATGTTGCACGGTTTGTTTTCAATCGTGACCTCTACTTGGATCTTTTTAGTGTCAAGTGATGAAGCGTAGCCGATGGTGATGGTTTGATGAGCCTCCTCTCATCTGGAGGCGTCGTTAAACCTTCGGGGTCTGCTGTACCGGTTCCACTGGTTGCTAGGGTGGTCCCTCTGCATGGTGGCGTTGCCATCGTTTCTCTTTGGGCTGCTCCCTCTCCGTCTGGGGCTGGAATTTCTCTTGTTTCTGCATACCTTCACGATGTGTCCCTGTTTCTTGCAAAAACGGCATATGGCATCTAAGAATCTGCATTCGGATCGGGGATGGTTTCCCCCGCATCCGGCGCATTGGTAGTTGGCTGTGCGGCCCCGCTGGTCCCGTTGCTCACGTTCTGACCGGAGCCTGTGGACTTCTTCTTCCTTGCTGTCTGAGGATGACTCGACGTCCTCGTGATGGGCGGTTGATGTGTACTTGTCTGAAAGTTTCCCAGCATCGTTGGTGGGTTGGCAGTTGGTCCCGCTGGTTCGACGCATTCGTGCTGCCGATTTATGAGTGGCTTCGGCTGCTGTGGCGTCTGCTATGGCATCTGCAAGCGAGATGTCTCCCTTGGCCATGATCTTGCTCTGGACGGTTGGGTCTCTGAGGCCAAGGACGATGCGATCTCTCATGGCTTCTTCGAGGTTGGCGAAGCCACACAAACCACCCAGGTTCCTCAGGTCTGCCACAAAATCCCCAACGCTCTCACCCTCACATTGGTCCCTCTGGTAGAATTCATGCCTGCGAATGAGAGTTGGTACTGCTGGGGCGTAATGGTTGCGCAGGATGGGAGCAAGGGTGTCCCAATCCATGGTTTTAACTTCAGCTGGCTTGGCTAAGGCTTTAGCCATCTTAAAAACGGCTGGTCCACAATGGGTTAGAAAAACGGCTTGTTTCTTGCTGGACGTGGCATCTTTGAGGTTGTTGGACTCCAGGAACATTTGAAATCTGTCCATGTATGAGTCCCAATCTTTGCTAGCTGGATCGAATGGTGCGGGTGGTATAGCGCTGCTGGTCATGTTGCCGTCGTTGCGCTCTGTCAGCCACATGCTCCTTCGGCTAGCTCAATTTAATAGCTTCTGTTGCCTCCGCATCCCATCCTCGTCGCCAGTGTTAAATCTGGGAGGATGGTTCAAGAACGGAGGCAAGACTCAGATAGTAACTAAAGCTCTTTATTTGTGACTTCAGATCTGAGCAAGTAACCCCAGCCGCAGCAGCCCCTTATATAGGGCTGGCTGCGGCTAGGCAGCCAATGAAGGCGATTTGAGTTTGCCGCTCTTGGCAGGGCCAATCGCGGCAGCCCGTTTACTGGCCAATCGCATCAGTCTATGGCGACCAATCACGATCGGCTTTCAGCGAGCCAATCAGATTTGCAGGCTACAAGCCTGCTAGTCCAGAACAGAAGGTATGATCCATCGGATGATTTTGTAACAAAATGCAACAGCTAAGGAAGCCAGCACAAAATTTATTTTCAATCAATCTTGTTGCAAAGTTCTACCTTCAAAATTAAAGGACGTACAGTATCCCTGTGTGTGGAAGACAAGGGATGCTGTATTTGTATGAAACAATTCATGCATTTTTGTATGTACAGAATCAATCAGAATGTTGTTTTTTCGAGACAAAAGGTTAGGGTCCTAGTATCCCATCCTATGGAGAGGACTTGAATGTCAATGAGAGGAGTGTCAGGATGAAAAAAATTTGCTCTTGTTTTCCCTTGCCTATATTCATACCCCACATTTCCCAGCTTATTTATACATGCTACAAAGAAGTGAGCAGATGAGGTGATTAGAATGATTAAGATCCCATTTGCTGATCAGGTTGAGGGTGAAATGCCACAACCCTCTTCACTGCCATCTTAATGTCCTGCCAGCATTTCTCATGAATTTTGTTTTCCTTTGGGGTAAATAACCTGGGTTTCTCTCTTGACAATTCCAAGAATAGCTACACCTGGACAAGTCAGCAAAAGAAGCAACCCAAAGCCTCAAAGCAGATCATGGTACAATTTGCCCAGTAAGCAGAGAAGAAAAAAACCACACCTCCCTATTAATTCTGACTTTGACCATAGCAGCTGGCTGGCAACTACCTTGGATTTTTAATAGAAATTTAAATTGTCAAAAGTCCGCTTCCTTTTTCAAAATTTAGTTGCCAGCCAGAATTCCTGCACTCGATGTACCATATTCGGGGGAAGTATAAAAAGTACACAGATACAAGGAATTGGATAACTTTAATTCCTACAACAGAAAAAGTAGATATCTTTAAGAATTATCTTATTAATAGAGTGACAATACATAAATCACCCCTTCATCTGTCAGCTTACTAATGCCTTACAAACAGTAACGGCACATTGAGGACAAGTTTAGTCTCTGATTATACCAGAGAAAGGCATTCATTCATGGGCAGAGCTGGACTCATTCTTTCCTTCTAGATTCCCTGGAACTCATTGTCACCTGTGCCAGACTGAAGCTGTGCGTTGGTGAACAAGAAGGCTTAACACAACAATCCCAACTAAAGTTAATGTTCTTCAGTGATAAAACTACCATTCTGCTTAAGATTTATTTTCAGACACTGTTTGACAAAGTTTGCCAAAGACACGAGTATTACTGTCAGCCCTTCAAGATAGACCAGAAACCAAATTTATGCATGCTAATGCTACTTTTATTCCTAAGGTTACAATAATAGAATCTTGCAAGTCGGAATGTGCTTCCCACCCCCTCTGTTTATCTTTGTGAGCATTAGGGAGAGACCTGTCTGAGATGCTTTCTCAGGTTACAGTTCTGGCCCAATTCAGATTTCTTTTACTTGAGTGTTGTCTTGGTTGCAGCAATTCCTCCGTCCCTCAAGGTTATTCCTTCCGCCTTTTACAATTATCAGTAATGGTTATCATTTTAACTCCAAACCATGTAACCTATAACATTTGATTAATATATCATGATAGTTACAACACAAGGTCTCTTCACCACCTTTTTTTGACCTGATCTTTCAGGTCAATGTTTGGCTGGGGAGGAATGTATGCAGACAATCATTCCCCAATCATTTAATAGGGTTAATCCTGGTGAATTTATATCCTGTATCTCTGGAAGGCAGACATGTCTAGACAGAAATTCAACAAATCTATATTTGCCCACAGTCATCCCTTGCAGAAATACCTAAACGATACATGGAATATTATTATCTTTTAGGCAGTCTTAATCCTGATGTTGTAATCCCCTCTGATTCTTGAAGAACTGAATAATTTTCTGAAATTTGGGGGAGCAACATTTTCTACCTTAGGGACTTGACATGGAACAATTACTCTTCTGGGAAATTTTGGAGTGTTAATAGAATCAAACCTTTTCTATGTAGCTCACATATGTTCTTTATTTGCAAATCAACATCTACTGTATTGCTAATACAGCATATATCACTACTTTTTTCCATCACCAAGAGAAAATAAATACAGCAGTGCTTCCGCAGGAGATCTCAGAATGCAGGGATATTAAAAAAAAGTTGAAAGCATTAATGTTATCAGTGTAACACTGTCAAAATGCCAAGCACTTCACAATTCTTTGTTCATTTATCCTATTCTGACAATAATTCTCTAGTACTTAAACTCTGGGCATTCATCTCACACTTGTTTTCCACTGAAGTATAGAGATTGATTTCAAAATAATTGTGTACTGCTTCATCATTTGTGTAACTCACTGTTCCCTTTCCACATTGGACTAGGATGAAACAGTGTGTATTTTTATAACTTGGGATGTGTGGGATCTATATGTGAACTTTGCACTTCAAGATCTATAAATCGGTCTATCCCACATTTTTCTATCTTAATAATAGTATTTTAGTATTTATTTGATTTGTTAATTGCTTACAAGATACAGGTATAAGAATAAACATAGTTTTGAATACATGAGATAGATACTTATAAGAAAAATAAAAAGAAACAATAGGACAGGGATGGTACACACGATTCGTGCACTTATACACGCCCCCTACAGGCCTCTTAGGAAGGGGGTGAGGTCAATAGTAGAGGTTAAAGGTCTAAGGTTAAAGTTTTTGGAGTTTGGGGAAGAAACCACAGAGTCAGGCAGAGTATTCCAAACATTGATCACTCTGTTGCTGAAGTCATATTTTCTGCAGTCAAGTTTGATGTGGTTAACCTTGAGTTTTTATCTATTGTGTGCTCTTGTATGGTTATGATTGAAGCTGATGTATTCATTTGCAGGTAGGACATTGCAATGTATGATTTTATATACTATACTTAGATTGGACCGGAGGTGGCATAGTTCTAGGTTTTCTAGGTCTAGAGTTTCAAGTCTGGTGACATAAGGTATTCTGCATTGAGTAGAGGAGCGGAGAACTCTTCTTGTGAAATATTTCTGGACTTTTTCAATTGTGTTAATATCAGATACATGATATGGGTTCCAGACTGATGAGCTGTATTCAAGTATAGGTCTAGCAAATGTTTTGTATGCTCTAGTTAGTAGTGTGATATTACCAGAGAAGAAGCTACGTAGGATTAGATTAACCACTGTTAATGCCTTTTTGGCTATGTAGTTACAGTGGGCTCTAGAACTTAGATCATTAGAGATGAGTACTCCAAAGTCCTTGACACAATTTGGATCATCAATAATGTCTTGACTATTTAGCTTGTATTTTATTTTCTGATTTTTTTTCTTTGCCAATATGTAAGACAGAGCATTTATTTGTTGAGATTTGAAGATGCCATTTGATTGACCATTCTGATACATAGTCAAGGTCTTTTTGGAGGGTAGTAGTATTGTCTGTGGTGTTGAATAGCTTTACATCATCAGCGAAGAGAATGCAGTTGCTCTTAATATGACCACAGAGGTCATTTATGCAGAGTATGAAGAGAGTTGGTCCTAAAACACTGCCTTGGGGGACACCACTGTTGACAGTACAGAGTTTGATAGGACGCTCCCAATTCTGATCATTTGTTGTCTGTTTGACAGGAATGCTTCTATCCAGTTATGTAGGTGTCCAGAGATACCATAAGGTTTTAGTTTTAGGAGTAGTTTGTCATGTACCACTGAATCAAAGGCTTTACAGAAGTCTATGTAGATTGCATCTATTGCTTTGCCCTGATAGAGTTGTGCAGTCCATATGTTTTTGCAGTGTAAGAGTTGCAGATTACAGGATAGATTTTTTCTGAAACCAAATTGTTTATTAGAGAGTAGGTTGTTTGTCTCTAAGTGGAGGATAATGGATTGGTTAATAATTGATTCCATGACTTTATAGGTGACGCAGCATAAGGAGATTGGTCTGTAATTTTCAACTAGGCTGGGGTCTCCCTTTTTGAAGATGGGGATGACCGTGGCTTGTGACCATAGTTTTGGCAAGGAGCTGGTCCTGAAAGATTTTTCAAAGATTATGTTTAGAGGTTCGGCAATGGCAGTGGATAGCTTTTTTAAGAAGTAGGCACATACTCCGTCCAGTCCAATAGATAGGGATGGTTTTAGATTGCATAGTGATTTTTCAACAATGTCTTCTGTAAAATCGATATGTATTAGATCATTGTGGTTGTCTGTGGTTCAGCCAGGAAGTACTGGACTTGATCCATTGCTGTTTACAAATATTGAGCCAAAGAATGCGTTAAAGAGGTTTGCTTTGATGGTGTCATTGTTATAGTGTTTGCCATTAGGTCCTTTCAGGGGTGGGATGGACCTTGAGTCTTTTAGTTTGTTGTTTACAAAATTGTAGAAAGCACACGTAGAATTTGTGCATAGAAGGTTTTCCTCTTGCTTAATGTGATAATTAGTACATTCAGTTTTTATCTGGTGGCATAGATTTTTGTATCAGCTTTTGAAGTTGGCAACATGACCAGATTTGGTTTTTTTGCCAAAGTGATCTCTTTCTGGATTGAAGCTTCCTTATTGTTATGGGTAATCTGTTTTTCCTGGTTTTAGGAGTTGTTATTGGTACATATAGTTTGATGGCTCTTTTGATTTCTAGTAAGAATATGTTGTAATGGTCTTCAACAGTATTGCATCCAGTGAATAGAAATTGCCAATCAAGGGAAGAGAGATCGTTGATTATAAGATCATAGTTGCCTTTTTTGAAGTTATAATTGGGGATTTTGTCATTGTGATTATTTTTGTGTGGACATATGTTGAGACAAATGTCAATCATGTTGTGGTCACTGTTGGAAAAGGGTTCTTTAATTTGTATTCCATAAATTGTATTCAAACTATTGCAGAAGATGAGATCGAGGCAGTTGTTAAGCCTAATATTGTTAGTTACTAGTTGTTCCAGTCTCAGATTTGTTACAGCATTTTAGAAGGTTGCATGTATGGGTTCAGTTGTACATTCATTTAGGGTCCAGTTAATATGAGGTAGATTGAAGTCTCAAGAAAGATAAAAGTGTGTGGGCAGGATGCTGCCCATGTTAGTGGTGTATTTAGCTTGTTTACATGTTTGATGTTCAATAATCAGGGGCTCTGTAACATAGTAAGAACCAAAATGTGATATTTAAGGTCAGTTCACAGATAATGGTCTCAGGAAGAGCAAGCTCTTGGGTAATTTGGATGTGTTTTAGATGTAGGGACTTTTTTATAGAAGATAGCAACACCAACCCCCTCTACGGATTTCACAATCGGATCGGTAAACATGATAGTCTCTTACTGAGGTAATGGAGTCAGGGAGAGATGCATTGAGCCATGTTCCACAGACAAATATGATGTCAAATTTAGCCATATTTAGTAAGAGGAGAAATTCAGGTATTTTATTTACAAGACTTCTTGCATTGAGTAGCTTGCATTTAAGGCCAGTTGTAGTTGGAATTGAGGTAGTTGGGGGTATGTGTGCCTAATCTTGGGTGATGGTGGATTGGTTGAAGTAGGGTTGGATGCTGAGTTGTGGGTTGTGTGACTTTCTTTTGATACAGTCTGCATGGTAATCAATGTCCAGATCCTTCTCTCCATTGTCTAGACGATTTTTGAGTTCTGTGCATAGTATACGGGAGTGGGCACATTGCTGTAAGGTTGAGATCGGAGGCTTTTATGGTTGGTGTTGTTTTTGGTGAGTGAATTTATAGTATAAATGAATTTACATTTGCTTAATTCATTTTTGCAAATGACTCTGCAGAAGTGTGGGGCCACAGAGCCATCTCTGTTTTTGAGCTATCATCCAATGAGGGAAATGTCAAGTATTTTATCAGGGGAGATGGTTGATGCTTGATAGTCACTGATGATGTTGCGGACAACTGTGATATCATCATTGTCATTGATGTCCTCTAGACCAAATAAGATGGCGTTAGGACGCTTTCGTTCGTGCTCAAGAGGATTGGGATATCATTATTTGTTGGATTTATGGTTTAAGAAGTAGACTGTGGTCGATTTTGTCAAATGTCTTACTAAGTCTAAGTAAACTATGTCCACAGCATTTCCCTAATCTACCAATTTAGTGACTGTAGTCAAAGAAAGCAGTAAGGATTGTCTGACTTGACCTGTTTTTAACAAACTCATGTTGGCTTCTAGTAATAGCTTTGCTCATTTCTAGGTACTTATGAATCCACTGCTTGACTATCTTTCCCAGGATTTTCTGAGGTATTGATGTCAGACTGATTGGTTTTTCTTGGATCCATTTTTTTCTTTTTTTGAAGATTGGAACCACGACAGCTCTTTTCTTCAATGCTGTGGGAGCTTTGGAAGATTTTGTTCACCAGTTCTGATATATGGAAGAGAGAGAGAATTGTACTTTCACACTTAACGTAGATTCTGTCAATGTACTTTTATAATAAAGTGGAATTAACTCATCTGGTGTGATCTATGGAATCCTTCTTAAGCTCTCTCTATTTTTGTTGAAGTCAGCTCTCTTAAAGTCTAAGACACTAGTTTGGTTTCATTCAATTACTTGTGCCTGCATTATACTGAATTCCAGTATAACATGGTCACTTCTCCCTCAAAGTTACAGCAATTTCAACTCTTTCTGTCATTTTATCCAGTGGTGGGATACAAACATTTTTACTACCACTTCTGTGGGTATGACTTGGTGGGCTTGGTGTGCCTAGGTGGGCATGGCAGGGGAAGGATGCTGCAAAATTTCCATTCCCTCCCCACTCCTGGGGGAAGGTTATCGCAAAATCCCATTCCCTCCCCACCCACTAACCTGCTTTCCAGCTCCCTTCTCCTGTGCAGGGCAACAAAAGAAGACCCAGCCGATCAGCTGAGACTTGGGAGGCAGAGAATAATGGGAGCAGGGCCAGTCAGAGGTGGCATTTCCCGAAATACCAGAGGTGGTATTTCTCCAAACTACTCAAAATTTCTGCTACCGGTTCTCCAGAACTAGTCAGAACCTGCTGAATACCACCTCTGATTTCATCCCTTTTAGTAGGAATAGTAATCTAGTATAGCTGACCCTCTGGTTCCCATCTCCATCTTTTGGATGAAAAAAGTTCTTTCCTAGATTCATCAGGAATCTGTTCTTCCATCTGACTTAACATGATTCTTAATATATCCAGCAAGTCCTATTTCTATCCTTGTTGCTCAAGGTCCTAGGCATTGCACATAGGAATTTTTATAGGACTTAATAAGTGTAATCCATCTGATCTGTGCACATTTGCATATTGTGGTGGTTCGAGTTGTACATATGGAGGTGGATTTGCCTGGAATTTCCGATCAAGCTAGTGACTGTCAGAAATGTTTGAAGTGTTGTGTAGCTGGTTTCCATTGTTTACACTGGCTGAAAACACTGGGTGTTATAATCCCAACACAGCTGCAGAGAATGAGACTTGGAAGGCTGACAGTTCCCCCTCCCCCTTCAACACATAGGCACACAAACATATTTAATGAAGTAATGCCTGGAAACAGCATATTTCTTTCTTTGGATAATGAATTCTAGGCTTGAGGTCCGTTAATGATAGCTACAGAATTCTATATATGGGGAAAATGAAATAACATTGAAGATCTTGAAGGAAAAAAAATCATTGCATGTAAAAATGGATAGAAGGAAGAGAGGAATGAACCTGCACAAAATGTCTGCTGAAGGACCCCTAGTTAAAGTTTAAAGGTTTTTTTTAATTACAAGAATGCATATTTTCATCTACAGATAGTCTTTGTTGAGAAGCCACAGTTGGGACTGACAACTTGATCATTAAGCAAAGCAGTTACTAATTGAAAGCTCACCTGATGCTCAGTTTTCCTTTTCTTGACAGACCTTTGTAATAGCAAATGCTTATTAAATGTTGCTGTTGTCTTGATAGTTTGATAGGTGGCATATAAAATAAAAATATGAAAACAGCACTGGTCAGTTAATTCCATTTTAATAAGGTAAACAATTTTTGAAATGTGCAACATCCTTGGAGGCATGCAATTTGTTTGAAGTTATGTTGAGCAAGAATTGGAAGGTCATTGTAATAATTTGCTGCACTGAATCAATGTCCTTGCTTTTATTGTTGATAGTCATCCTATTTTTGCAATATGCTCTGCTTGCCAGGGTCATAAGCAAAGTATTTTTCATGTCTTCATATTAATTAATGATAAGAGTGGCTAACACAACAGGCTAAAAACCAGTATTAATCCAATTTTGGACACAAAGCTAGCTGGATGGCCTTAGACCAGTGTCTCTTTCTCTCTCCCTTGGAAAGCAGGTAATGGCAAATCACTTCTGAAATCAACTGATTCATGGCACACACACAACACAACACACACACACAGACACACATTAATCTTAGTAAACTAATAAATGCTTGGTCTTCAGGGAATTCCACATTCTTTTTTTAAAGTATATATTTCAGCCATCTTAATAAAAGTTAGGTCAGAGGAGGTAACTTTTTACCCAGTGACCTATCTTTTCCTCTAGATGACATTGATTTACTAAATTGATTTACTAAAAACAATCCCTAGAAAGAAGCCTTTTCTAGGCAGGGAACAGATTACACTTCAGAAAAGATAGTCCATGTTACAGCTTAGGCTTATTTTATACAGACAGTAACTATAATAATGAGATTATGGGCATTTACTAGTCCCACCCACCCAGGTTTTTTTTTAATGTAATATCAACCTCCTCCAAACCTTGCCTTTATTAGATGCTCTCTCTAACCATCTGAAACATAAATTAGCACCACTCTACTGATTAAAAATATTGCTTACAATGATTTGCCAAAGAAAAGTATTCTAAAATCGAAATTAGGTTAAGTATTTTAGCAGAATGCTATCATAATTTCCCAATGCAATAAAATCAGTTATCAGAGTTAATGATGCATGAAATTCATTTTATGGTTTTACTTACATTAACTTCCTTCACTCCTCATCTTTTTTCAAACCAAGTATCATAACTTTCTAATATACCTTTGCACTGTCCAGTGATCCTGGTATATATTAAAGGGCAGAATATTAAATGTGATTTGTGAACATTAACTTGTTATATATCTTCTTGATGAAGTTACAGTGAATGAGAAAAGGAATTGCAAGACATGGTGGGGAATTGACGAGGCCTTTATAAAGCTGCAGGTGCCAGACCAAGTGCTCGATGCTATACAAGGTAACAGAGGAAGCAAGGTATTAACTCCTGCACACAGACACACTCACACTGGCTGCCTGGCAGTAGAGCTGTGGTCAATTTGCATTTCTTATTAAAAAGGCAAAGGAAGTCTTTGAGGGGAAGGTTAATGAAATTTGGACACCCAGCTAGCTGTTCTCAGCAGGACCGATCTGTCCCTCATAATGTGAAAAGCTGACTTTTGCCTGTGCCATTTAAAGAGGCCCATGAGGCATTGTTCCTTCCGTTCAGACAATCTGATCAGCTGGATGGTAGGAAGATTGGTCTCATTCCGTTTTAACATGGTCAAACAAATGTTCCAGCTATTGCACCCGGAAATGCAAATGAACAAATGCTATCAATCTCCTTTCTTTTCCTTTTTCTAAATTGGATAAATTTACATAGAAATCTGTGAAGGTATTATGAAGCTTGTAAGATCTCAGAAAGCTGTATACTTCAAAAATTGTTTTAGGATGCAAGAAATCTGATCATGATATCTTGATATGTTTTCAGTACTGTTGTTCTTGAGAGAGTTGCTTTGGAAATTCAGACTAAAACATAAGAACTTCTGCTTTCTTGAATAGCCCCTTAAAAACATTTGAATTGAATTCTGATGATTGCTTCCTGATTAGCAGCTATAATTGTCAATCAAATCTGATAACCACTTTTCCTCCCCACTCCTTTAAATTGTTCTTTTATGAAGCACTTGAATGAATTCGGGAATTCAGAGGTGACCTTGCCAGGAATGACTTACTTTGAGGGTTACCGTGGTAACCATGAATCTATTCGAACGATTAGCAAGGGGTCTGCATTTCCATGTTAGATGGGTTGCTGGTGATCTGGAAATTTTTGTAGTTTGTCAGAAAAGAATCATGACTTGATAGCATTTAGACTTACTGAGCTCCTGAGGGATGGGGATTTGTTTAAGATGATCATTGATCATTGAGATATAGACTAAGGAGTAAGAATTGCAGCACTGATGCTTAAAATGGGTCTGGGTGTGAGGAAAATGATGCCTGCATACATATTCATGAGTAATAACATAATAGATTTCAGGTTACTTCCTGCCCTTCTATTTTCTACAGAGAACAATGATCTTAGTTAAAAGAAATATTAGCTTCTTGAAATCCTGGGGTTGCTATGGGAGTGTTCTAATACAACTACAAGCCCTGTGAGCTGCAAGGCCATATTCCTTATGTCTCAATTTGTCTATTAAACAGTCCCATTCATCTGAAAACTGATTTTCCCCAGATGGGCAACCTTTTTTTTTTTAGCTCAAGATTGCACATTTTCTAATTCATGGGGCATGGTTAGTTTTGTGAAATAAATGGACAGGAGCAGGGATGAACATTTTACATCTGTTTTACCAGTTGGGCTGAGTGATTAAAGAGGTGCTATGTGGGCTATAAATTTTGACAAAGTTTAAGATATCCATTTTGCTTCTTTAAAACTCCAAACTTCCCAGGTAAAAATAGCAAGAATAGTTCTAATTTCATTTCATTTTATTCATTCCTCTGGAATTGCTTATGGACTGCAAATAAAGTGTTGGGGAACTGTATACAGTACCTGGCTTCTCACCTGGTTAATCTTCATCTATATATGTTTTCTTGCTTCTGCTCTTTCCAGATTTTTTTGGAACTTCTTTTCTCTGAGGAATTCTGGAGAACTTGGTACTTCTCAGGTCCATTTTGTTTAAAAAATAAAAATGAGATGTTGAATTACATAAACAGAAGTTTGGATTTTATCAATATATGAATTGATTTTGAATGAAAATACCATCAATTGTAAGTTCCATTAGTTATGATGGGAAGACATTGTTGTTCAGGATTTACAGTGTTGAATTGATAATATGTGTTAGATCTGTGCTTGTGAACTGGCTTCCTATCTATAACCGAACTAACGGTGCTTACATGATATAGCAGATAAAAGGTCTGCACCAACAGAAATTAGACTGTGAAATAACGGAATAAATCTGTTCTCAGGAGGGAAGCTGAGTGATAAGTCCTCTCTTAAAATACATGAGAGCATTACAAAAGCAAGATCTGATGTACTTCCGTGTGCCATATTCTAAGTCAGATGTCAACTCATAAAATATTTCTATGGTTGTTTTAGAGTTGCCAACAGAAAAGGCAGTGCGGCAGCTTGGAAACTGAAAGTGCATACATAGTTTTTCAGAGATAGTAACTAGGTGACTGAAGTTTCTGCCGTGCAAAAATCTAACTGGAGAACATGATTTATGACTCTTGGCTATGGATGTGTCTCACTGGAGAATATGAATTATGATACACCGAGAGGGTAGGGGAAAACCAGGATCAAGGGTGATAATGAATTATGTGCCTCAGAGTCGGCTACACCCAGGCAGTGCCAGACATGTTAACTCCCAATAAATCCTTTGAAGTTTTGGAAGTTTGGCTCGAGACTCATGATTTAATTGGAGTAACTGCTGGAATCCTGACATCAGATTTAGAATATCCCATAGAAGGACCATATCTGTTCTGGTGGGTTCAAGATTGGTTTTTAAAAAAGTAATTGTTATTCTGTACTTAGTATAAAGAGTTTCGTACAAAGTAAAATTCACCTCATTTGCTGGAATTCCCAAGCTATTTAGACCAGAATGATTTTGTCATGTGTAACAGGGCAAAATTTTGCTCCACTGTATGTAGAATTCAACAAACTACATATCTATGTTAGTGTTTGTCACCTGGTGATTGACAGTAATCTGATTCTTACCTTGTTTATATAGCATGCCCTGCTATATAAACAAGTAAGTAATTTGCTGATTTCATTTTATTGTTTGCAAAAGCTTATCTGGGGAGCTTCTGGCTATAATAATGTGCTGTACTACAAAAAGGGAATTAAGTTCCAATTTAGTGAATACAAACACTTTATATAGTTCTTGTGTAGGTTGTCTTGCATATAAATGAAAGACTGTTGATTTTGTGGGGTGGAGGTTAGGGGAGAGGGAGTTTATATTTCTTTTTAACACCATTAGGATATGACACATTTCAACTCAATATTTTTTTACTAGGTCTTTACCTGCATTTGTCTGTATATTCAGTTATTATTCCATTGACACATTCTTTATCTTTTCCACTTGCATGTACATATCACTACAACTGCCTATCTTTATCCACATTTTGGTTATGCTTCTTTCTGCTGCTGGAGTTAATAGTTGATTACAATTTCCTGTCTGGCATCACTTGTGGATCTGATACCATCTTTTTCTATCTGTTATTGTCTGAGGTTAGCTATCAGCTTCTTATAGAACATTATTTCTCCTCCAAAATCTAAAGAAAAAGTGAGGGGTGATGGTGGAAATGGGTCAGGCAGGGAAGAGTTCTGCTGTTTAAAAATGATGCTAAAGCAAAATAGTGTTTCTTGTTTAATAGACAGATTGTAAGGCCAAGTAAGACACATCACATTGTCACCTAATAAAAGATCTAAATGTTGGTCAACCTTTTCTCCATAATTCTCTACTTCACGATGAAAGTAAAAAGCTGCTAAAAATACCGGTGCAAAACAGTGGCTGGCTGGACTGCAGTAATTAATAAATGAATAATAAAACATGTAATCACCAATATTAACAAACCATTTTTCTGAATTATATTTTTCTGATTCCTCAGCAAATTTTGAGGCTATACTTTTAGCAGACTATAACTGGCCACTGATTGATTGGTTGATTTCATTTATAGATTGCCAAATCTGTCTGGATATAAAATTATAAGATGGCAATTAAATCATCCACTGTAATCAACAAAACAATTAAAACTACCACAGTATTTATTTATTAATAATAATCTAAAACATTATAAAAACAGAGAATCATAATAGTAACAGAAAAATAATTAAACCAATAATAATAAAAAGAAATGATATCAATGTGTTAGTTAATGAATATTTCTTGAAAGAACTCTGTCTTAACTAACTTATGGAATATTATAACAGATGGCTTAAATCCCACTTCTAAGGGAATGCTATTCCATAAAGTCAGGGTAATAATAAAAAAGTCAGCATTACATTTCAAGAAAATGGATACACCCAAAAGTTTTTCCTAGGATGCATATACCAGATTGGCTGATTCTATTTGGAGAAATTGGTCCTGCAGATACCTCTAGGCAAACCATGTATGATTTTATAGGTCAACAGCAGCACTTTTAATCACACCCAGCAACTTGTTGGAAACCAGTGCATGGTCACATATATAACACACATGCATATTCCTGATGGATAATAACTATCAGTAAACAGGCTATTGCATTTTGTGCCATCTGAATTTTCCAAGTGAACTTCAAATACTGCCCCATACAAAGTGCATTGCAGCAACTTAACCATGTAATTATAAAGGCATAAGTCACTACTGTGAAATCCTTACAGTCCTGATAGGATTGCAACTTGCACTTGAGGTGAAGCTGTGCAATGTTTCATCTGCCTATGGCCTCTACCTGCCTATCCAGCTGTAACAATGAATTTAGGAAGTTTACAATTCATAGACCAATACTTTGGGGGCAGTTCTTTCCCCCTTGACAAATGGTGGCATGGTCGACCAAGAATTTTGATGAACAAAAGTAACTCCATCTGGCTTGGATTCAATTTCAGCTTGGTTCATCTCACTACTGTCTTAATGGTACCACCCCCCTTTAGCAATGGGTGATCTCTCTAAGTGTCTTTATTTTAGCTGTTAAACAATAAGGATGAATGGATGTAACACTTTCTAGTACTCTACCAAGTTAATCTTTTGACTCTTAAAATCATCAAATGGAATTACCACTGAGGAAGAAGAGAAACTCCAACTCTTGCAAGTGGTCCAGAAGAATACCATAGTTGATCATGCAGAAGACCTTACGGTCCAAGAGGTCTAACTGGACTAGGAGCAGGGGTGGGATTCTACCAGTTCGCACCTATTTGCTCAGCTAGAAAACACAGAGACAATGGTTAAATTCAGTTAAAAGTGAGGATTCTGCAAAGGTACAAAAGATAGTGTTGTGACAGTAGAATACTGTAATGAAATAAGAAATGAAATAAGTAAATAATCTATGACATAAAAGTGTATTGTGATGTAATGGTATGTTTATTTATAATTAATGCAATAATAAAGAAGAGAGAGAAACACTGCAATTGTTTCTAAAGATTGATAAAATATTGAAAAGAAATGTGAAAGATTTATAAGGAAATTTATACCAGTTATTACAATGAATTTGAATAATTATTTTGCTTATTAATAGTAAACAATTTATAAGATAAAACTGTATGACTATCCAATGGTATGCTTATTAACAGTTAAGTAATAATGAAGAAGGAGGGAAACTTTTCAATTGTTCTCAAAGAATGATAGATATTGAAAAGAAACGTGAAAGATTTACAAGGTTCATACCAGTACTAGAATGATTTTGAATAACTATTTTGTTTACTAATGTTTATATATATATATATATATATTGTTTTTGCTATGTTTTTAGAATTTTTCTTTTTACATTTTCAAGGGGAAGTACCAAGCAGAGTCTGAATGATGAGATCTACATGATATAAAATAGATATTAGAAATTTGAATGTTATAATTTTAGAATGCACAATTCATGTTTAATGAGATTTCATATGATAATAACAATAAGATTTGGGACTTCCCGTTTGAGCTTCTTCGGTGACAGACAGAAGACTCGTCTCTGTGAGGCTTCGATCCGTGCTCACCGCTAGAGTGCCCTGAGCCAGCTGGTTTCAGGGCTAAGCCACCCCGTAGAGGTGGTGAAGAAGGGGGAGACTGCCTGCAGGGTTGAGGAGAGCCGCATCTCTCCTCTTCAGCTGGCCATTACTCCCTTTCCTGAAGGCGGTTGTAGCGGTGGTCAGAAATGGCCACCACAAAGAAGAACTCCACCGGAAAAGAATGTGCAGGAGGAAGATAAGAAGAGAAAGTTTTGGTTGACCGGGTCAAACAGCAAAAGCAAAAACAGCAACAAATAAGGTACCCTGGAATTTAAATTTAATAACATTGTTCCCAAAGAAGATTTTGAAGCTGCGAAGGAAAGAGAGAAGGGAAAGGATTAGGTTTTTTTTTCTTCCCTTCCTTATACTGACAGCTAAGAAACTTAAGCAAGAAATTGAAAAAAAATCCACTTCGACATTAATAGGCATCTAAGCTGAAAATAAAAGTCAAAGGGATAATAAAGATTTCTGGATATTTAAAAGTTTTTAAAAGCAGGAAAGGAGAAAAAAAAAGAATAAAAGGGCAGGATCTGGAAATATGGAGGAGACTGCCTGGAACTAAGGAATGGAACTGTAACTAAAAGGAACTTACAGTGAAATTTCAACAAGATTCCTCAAAGATACATCTTAATTGAAACTTGGTAACAAAATAATAGAACCCCAGGAAGAGAAAGTAGAAAAAAGAAGCAGAAAGAAACAGCCTTGAATTATTTGGATTACTTGGTGATTTTTGGTTTTTGCATTTGGATGACTAAAATTAACAGGGTGGTTGTTTAAAAGTCTTTAAAATGGTATCACTCTTAGAAGAACTGAAAATGGAACTTAGAAAATGGAAAGAAGATGCAAAAGAAGGGAGAGGTTCTTTTGGCGTCATATTTCAATTCTTAGAAATGGAGATCTGGAACTATGAGAAACAACAAGAAACGCTTGCAGAAGAAGAAGATCAGGACAAAGAAGAAGCCATCTTTAATGGTCAAATAATTTTAAGTGGGGGGGGGAGAAAAGGGGGGAAAGAGAGTGAAAGGTTTAAGACTAGAAAAAACAACCAAAAAGAAGAAGAATAATTTGAAAGGTAGGTATAATATTAGAAAGCAACAGAAGAGGGGATTACAGATGAGAGAGTAGAAGTAGAGAGATGAGGGGGTAAAAGGGGGAGGGAGAAGAAGAGGGGGAAGAAGACAAGGAAAAGAAGTTGTAAAAGACAGAAACAAGAAATGGAGAAACAGGGAAAAGATATAAGGATTGTAACCATAAGCTTGTTTAGAGATTATGGGTGAAAATTTAATTGCAAAAGGGATTCTGCAAAGGCACATAAGATAGCATTGTTATGTTATAAACAGAAATAATTTTAGAAAATATGATTAAAATGATGGATAAAATATTTACTGTAATGTAGTTGAATGTTTGGTAATAAATAAATGAATTAAAATGATTGAGAGAATTAAATGGGAACATTTTCAATTATTAGTAATGATTTATAAAAATATAAGTGAGAAATATGGGGAAAAAAAGAATTAACTATGGAAAGTTTATAAGTGTTCCCAAGGAAATATGATATTTAATTGAAAAGAAATGTTAAAGATGTTAAGATTTTAATGAATATTAATGATAGAATTGAATTGGAATGGAATGTGTGCTTTATTTACACACACACACACACACACACACACACACACACACACACATATATATATACTTTTTTCTTTTTAAGAATATATTGTGTATTTTAAGAATGTACCAAGCAGAATTTGATTGGAAGTTATGTATTCTACTGAATGCTATAATCTTAAAGGTATACATTGAAGCTTAAATAAGAATTTGAATGGATAAAATTAAAAGATATAAAGGTGTCATACTCCAATTGGTAACTACAGGGAAAAATTTGTTTAATAAGAAAAGGTAATATGAAATTGAAACAGGACAGACAAAAATATAAATATAATGATTTGATTGAGATGAGATAATTAAAATAAAGTTGAGAAAATTAAAAGAGGGGAAAAACTATGTAGAAAATATAAAAAGGTAATAAGATATGGAATAGAATATAAAAATGAATGTGAAATTGAGTTTGGTGTCTGTATGAAGAAGTGATAACCTGGGACCACGCTATTTTCAAAATAGATGTTTTATTTGTATTTTGTTTTTGTGAAAACCCAAATAAAACTTTCAAAAACCAATAACAATAAGATTTAAAGGTGTTGCACTTCAATTGGCAATCATAGGGGGAATTTTGCTTCTTAAGAATGTTGGAAGAGAACATATGAAATTGTGAACAAGACAGACGAAAGTATAAGTACAATGAATAAAAAGATATAGAAATTTAAGTAAATGAAATACAATTGAATAAGAAGAAAATGAGATAACCATAAAAGAAAATAAAGAGAAGTTAAGGAGAAATAGTGAGAAGTTGGAAAAAGAGTAATAAGATATGAAGTTGAATACATAAGATGAATATGCATATGAAATTGTGTCTGTATGGAAATGTGATAACCCGGAACCATGCTGTACTCAAATAAGATGTTTTATTTGTTTTCTTAAAACTCAATAAAACTTTATAAAAAAATAATAATAAACATAACCAGCAAGCCATGCCCACCAACTTAGCCATGCCCACAGAACCGGTTGTTAAAAATTTTGAATCCCCCCCTGACTATCTATTACCTTGATAAATACATCAATGTTAGTCATCAATCAGAGCATTCAGTGCCATTTCTTCTCATATGCCATTTACACATCTTCTAGACAAAAAATCCTTTCTCTTTGGTAGAATGTAAGCTTATTATAATTTTTTTTTAAAAAAAAAAACCTCTTTCAGTTTTGAGATTACCCAATTTAATAATGGAGAAACAATGAAGGACTTCTACTGTCCTTCTACTGGAACACTGTTATCCCTTGAGATGCCTCTAGCACTTAACTTATGCCATGTTCAGAACAGCTCTGAAAATCTGGCTCTTTCCCCAAGCCTTGGTTTAGAGTGGTAGTGAATTCTCTCTCTGTGTGTTTGTTTTTTAAAATAGTTGTTTTCCTTCCAGTGTTTTGATGGTTTTTTTTTAATTTTTATAGTATGACTGTTTTCACAATTCATTGCCCAGAGCTGTTGCAGAGTTGAACTACCCTACACATTTCTAAAATAAAAAGTATAAATTAATGGAGAAACTTGTCGGTCAGGAAAAACAAGAAAACAATTTTCATTTAACTTAGATAAACTTTTTAAAATTTAAAGCAGAAAACAAAAGCACCGTTTTATTTCTGAATATAAAACTATTGTTCTATTATGTTAATATGTTATGTCAATATTTCCTGTTTATATTTAAGTACTACAAGATGGAGCTACTACTTAGGACATGACTGAAGGTCTGTAATCCACATTAACATGTGTGCATTCAAGTTCCGGTGCCTTAAGGTGATGCTTTCCTGGTGTCAGTCAGCTCACAATGCTTGTGCCTTGTCTCTACTTTTATAGCAATAGCAATAGCACTTAGACTAATATACTGCTTTACAGTGCTTTTACAGCCCTCTCTAAGCAGTTTACAGAGTCAGCCTATTGCCCCAACAATTTGGGCCCTCATTTTATCCACCTTGGAAGGATGGAAGGCTGAGTCAACCTTGAGCCTGGTGAAATTTGAACTGTCAAATTGCAGGCAGCCAGCAGGCAGCAGAAGTAGCTTGCAGTACTGTGCTCTAACCACAGTGCCACCACAGCTTTACGTACTTCTGGGATTTTGCAGTGTTATTTCATGATGGGGAAGCCATTTGAAGGATGCTAGAAAAAGATTTCCAAACACCCCTGCAAAGTATTACTAGATCTCTTGAAGTTTCAATCCCTGGGGTATTGGGAGGAAAATCTGGAAAAAAGAGGTTAAGGCAAACTAGAGAAGATTGCACACAACGGGAGAGGAGTCAGTGGTTATGGTGACTAACACACTTACAACTGGTCCTTTTAAGCTGCTATTTAGTTCATTGTTGCCCCTGCTGGTTTTTCCCACAGCTACAGTTGCTGAATTTGCCACGCTGCTTGGCTTCCATAAGACCATTGCTCCTCTCTCTAGCCTTCTGCTATTGCTGTTGCTGAACTCTTTCTGGAACCACCATTTCTTCAGCCTTTTTTGTAGATGCCCTGTTAAGTTTACAAGTTATATCTTCCATGTTGAATTTGTTGAACTTGCCTCCCACACAACAGTTCTTCCAGACACATCAACATTCTTTGCACTTTGTCTTTTGAATGTTTCTGCCACTACCAAGATACAAAAAAGTAAAGTACCTGAAAAATATGGACATGAATTTTCAGTCAACAGCAGATAGAGGATGTGCAAAGTAAGACTGTGCAGATTTTCAGCAGATACATCTTTTTTATGAAGTCTCAAGAGAAGCATTTCCTTGAAGCTGCTGCGTAAAACAACATGGCATCCTTGCTTCTGCGAGCAAAGCAATTGGGTTGCTTCAAATGCTGGTCAAAGCAAACAGAGGCTTGCCTTTGCTCCATGTAGCAGAATAAATCCTGGGACAAAGCATCCTATAAAATCACATCACTTTCTTGCTTAAACAAACATATTGCCTCTATATAGTGAGATACCACACTGAGAAAAATCAAAGCCATCCTACATTGTCTTAATGGACAATAAAATAAAGGAGAAAATGTAAAACATTAGAAGATGCAATACTGTACAATGCAGAACAGCTGCGTTTAGTACTTTCCTGTAAGCATGTGTTTATGCATGTGTGGGGGCATTTTTATGGCCCCAGTCTGTAATGCTTGCCAGAAGCCTCAATGGAAAACTGAATTCCTTCTCCAAGTTCCCCGAGATTCAGCTACAGACTACATATCAATGGAACAAATTTCTTCTTGACCTCTTCCAAGAAAGTTTTCATAAAAGCCCTATCTATACCTGTTTGTTTCCTCCCCAGTATCTCCAGCGTACTATGGAATTCACTCAGAAAGGCAGATCTATGTTAGTCTTACCTCTCTAGAGGAGATTGAGAGGTATGTTAAGAGATCAGCAACCAAACTGAATGAAATAATCCTATAGGAAACCAGAAAAATCATTTGAGGCTAGAAGATTGTCAGCTAGTGGCACTTTTCTTCAAATTGCCATTCCAATACACATTTTAGTAATGTCTCCTACATTGCCTATAAGAAAAACCATTTCAAAGCATAATAGCACAAGCTATCTTTGGAATGCCTTAATTGAAGGAGGACATGAAGATTAAAGAATACAGAGATGTGATCAGGAAAGGGTTATTTGGCCATTCCCGTGTCAGGACAAGGAAGTTGTGTGGATTTGCTCACAGTGTTGGAGTGCTTGCTTTGAAAATGCTCTATGTTTATTCTAGGCACCTCCAGGTAGGGCTCAAAAACCTTTACTGGATCCTGAAGAGCTGCTGTCTATGTCAATAATATTTATTTAATACATTATTTTTTGTTTTGCTCTTCTCTTTAAAATTTTGTGACTGACAAGAATGATAAATTGAGAAATGTAGTGTTCACTTAAAAGCATGATTTAAAAGATATATTAAAGCAATGGGGAAACTGTTAACACTTCTTTGAGAGAGGAGTTATCCCATATATTTTAAATCAACTGATTATATGCCATTCAAAATATGCCAAGCACTTCCTCAGAGCTATTTAACAACTTTTGTTCAATCTCAAATCTTCTCTTTTGATCTTTGATTTCTTACAGAAGGATTTTTAACAAGATAAAAAAAAACATTAGAAAACAAAGAAAACAAACAAGAATAGTGCAGAAGAAAACAGAAAAAGAAATAGAAATAGAAAAGAGAGAGAAGGGAAAAGAAACCTTCCATTTTGAGACAAGGTAATTGAGAGGATGATGGCATTCAAGTCACTGTAGACTCTAGACAAAATGGATTATCTGCATTTTTGCCAATCAGCGCTAGGATGTGGCTACGGGATGGAAATGGCATTGGTCACCCTAGTGGATGACCTTTATCAGAACTTCGGTGGGGACTATGACCCTCTTGGTGCTATTAGACCACTCAGTTGTATTTGGTACCATTGTACCATTGTATTTGGCTTACCTCGCTAAGCCTCTTATAAAGACTATGGGTCTGAGGCATTGTGATCAGTGGTCCCATTCTTTCCTGAGTGGGAAATCCGAGTATACAATCATGGAGGGCCAGCACTCAAAGCCATGTTTGACTGAACCTGAGCCTGACTTCAGGTTTGTGGAAAATACTTCTGAGTTTAGGGCCCTCTGCTATATTTAACATTTGTATGGAGCTCTTGGAAAAAGTCATTCAATGATTTGGGATGAAGTGTTATTAGTACGTAAATGACACTCAGTTGCAGGTGTCAGAAGCATGAGTCAGGGCTGCCTCTTAAATCAGGCAGTAGCCAGCTGTCTTTAACCACTCCCTTTGCTTGGCAAGGAATCTCAGTGAGCATCTTTGTTCTGCTCTACTCATTTAGCTCAAGGGCTTGGTAGCTATGATTCATAATCTGACTCTTCTAGCTGTTCTGATAATGCCTATAAGCTTCAGATGATTCCTGGCTTAGTTTCCCTTGAAGCTAACACACCACAGGTTCAGCTGGAGCATCTTCTTTGGATTCCCAGGTTATGACATGAATAGGATAAATAAAATGAAACCAATCTTCTAAGACCAAGATTTTCAACATTCAGGAGCTTCAAATATGGAACTCTGAACTCTGTTGCTACTTCTGAAAGGATTTATTTGTGATCTGGTGGGCTTTCTTGACTCATGGCTATTGCTTAAGCTATAAGTTGAGGTCAAGACCAAGAAGCCTTTCCCAGGTTCATTTTATGTGTTAGTTATGAACCTAGATGGAACATGATACCTTGCTTGTGGTAATTTATGTTTTGATCAGTTGGGCTGGAGGTACCAAGCTCTATGCAGGATACCCTTTGGAAACAACCAAGAAAAAGCAGCTGGTCCAAAATGCAGCAGCGGAATTGTTGTCAGAACAATCCAGTTACAGAAGAATTACACCACTATTCAAGTCACTGCCCTGGTTAACAATGGCTTTTGGGCTCGAACTTCCGGTTTGAGTTCCTTCAGCGACGGACCAAATCCGTGATCATGCATGGTTTTGATCCGTGCTCGCCGCTGGAGTGCCCCGAGCCGGCTAGTTTCAGGGCTAAGCCACCCCATAGAGGTGGTGAAGAGGGGGGAGACTGCCAGCAGGGTCAAGGAGAGCCGCATCTCTCCTTCCCAGCTTGCCATTACTCTCTTTCCCGAAGGCAGTTGCAGCAGTGGTCAGAAATGGCCACCTCAAAGAAGAACTTGATTGGAAAAGAATGTGCAGGAGGAAGATAAGAAGAGAAAGTTTTGGTTGACCAGGTTAAACTGAAAAAACAACAATGTAAGGTACCCTGGAATTTAAATTATAAAAAGTAACATTGTTCCCGATGAAGTTTTTCAAGCAGCGTAGGAGAGAGAGAAGGGAAAGGATTGGGTTTTTTTTCTTTCCTTTCTTATACTGACAGCTAAGAGACTTAAGCAAGAAATTTAAAAAAAATCCACTTTGACATTAATAGGCATTTAAGCTGAAAATAAAATGTCAAAGGGATAATAAAGACTTCTGGATACTTAAAAGCTTTTAAAAACAGGAAAGGAGAGAAAAAGAATAAAAGGGCAGGATCTGGAAAAATGGAGGAGATTACCTGGAATTAAAAGGAATTTACAGTGAAACCTTAACAAGATTCCTAAAAGATACATTTTAACTGAAACTTGGCAACAAAATAATAGAACCCCAGCAAGAGAAAGTGGGAAAAAGAAGCAAGAAGAAACAGCTTTGGAGTATTTGGATTATTTGGTGATTTTTGGATTTTTTTTAAAGCAAATTTTATTAATTTTTAAAAGAACAATACACAAACAAACAAAACATAAAATATAAGAACATAAAACATCTTATTTAGAAACAGCATGGTTCCAAATTATCACATTTCCATACAAACACAATTTGATATACATATTTATCTTATATATTCAACTTCATATCTATTTCCAACTTCTCTCTATTTCTCCCTTTCATTCTATTCAATTATATTTCTTTTATCTTGATTTCTATATCTTTTTATTCATTGTGTACTTCCATCTGTCTTGTTTACAATTCCATTGTTCTCTTCCAACATTCTTCTAGAATTTTCAGACATAGACAAACAAAACACAAAACATAAATACATATAACTTCTTTTTAGAAAGTGGCTTAACCCCCTTTTTATACAGACATAAATCAAATTCATGCTCACTTTATATACTATTTCATATCTTATTTAACATTCTATATTTTCTATATGTTTTCTCACCTCTATTCACTCTCTTAATTCTATTTTATTTATTTCATCTCAATTTAAATCACTATACTTGCATCTTTTGTCCATTCTTTTTCAATTATCTGTTTATTTTTTCTTTCTAATACAATATTTCTCCTGTAATACTGGTTGAAGTATAACGCCTTTTTATCTTTCCCCTATATTTAACACTTAAAATAATACATACTTTCCATATTGATTCTGCTTAGTACATTCTAAATACTACATTTTAAAATAATAATAATAAAAAAGGGAAATTATGCTTATAATATAATAAAAACAATGTTCAAAAAAACTCTATTGTTAAATCTTAGACAAAAAAAGGGGGATTTTTGGCTATTGCATTTAAATGACTAAAATCAACTGGGTGGTTGTTTAAAAGTGCTTAAAATGATACCAGTCTTAGAAGAATTGAAAATGGAACTTTAAAAATGGAAAGAAGATGCACAAGAAGGGAGAGATTCTTTTGGCTTCGTATTTCAACTCTTAGAAATGGAGATCTGGAACTATGAGAAACAACAAGAAATGCTTGCAGAACAAAAAGATCAGGACAAAGAAGAAGCCATCTTTAATGATCAAGTAATTTTATGGGGGGGGGGAGGAAAGGGGGGAAAGAGAGTGAAAAGTTTAAGATTTGAAAAAACAATAAAAAAGAATAGTTTGAAAACTAAGTATAATATTAGAAAGTAACAGAAGAGGGGATGACAGAAGAGAGAATTAGAAGTAGAGAGACAAGGGGGTAAAAAGGGGAGGGAGAAGAAGAGGGGGAAGAAGGAAAGGAAAAAGAGTTATAAAAGACAGAAACAAGATATAGAGAAACAGGGAAAAGATATAAGGATTGAAAGTATAAGCCTGTTTAGAGATAATGAGTGAAAATTTAATTGTAAAAGGGATTCTGCAAAGGTACATAAGATAGTATTGTTATATTACAAATAGAAATAATTTTGGAAAATAAGACTTAAATGATGGATAAAATATTTATTGTAATGTAGTGGAATGTTTGTTAATAAATAAATGAAATTAAGTAAATGAGAGAATTAAATTAGGAAAGGATTGGAACATTTTAATTATTATTAATGATTTATAAAAATATAAGTGAAGAGAAATATGGGAAAAAAATTAAGTGTGGAAAGTTTATAAGTGTTCACAAGGAAGTATGATATTTAATTGAAAAGAAATGTTAAAGATGTTAAGATTTTAATGAATATTAATGATAGAATTGAATTGGAATGGAATGAGTGTTTTAGTTACATATATATATATAATTTTTCTAAAGTATATAGTGTGTATTTTAAGAATGTACCAAGCAGAATTCAATTGGAACTTATGTATTTTATTGAATGTTATAATCTTAAAGGTATAAATTGAAGCCTAAATAAGAATTGAATGGATAAAATTAAAAGATATAAAGGTGTCATACTCCAATTAGTAACTACAGGGGAAAGTTTGTTTAATGAGAAAAGATAATATGAAATTGAAACAGGACAGACAAAAGTATAAATATGATGACAAGAAAAGTATTGAAATTTAGAAATATATATCTATAATTTAATTTAGAAAGGAATGAGATAATTAAAAGATTGAGAAAACTAAAGGAAGGGAAAAATTATTGAGAAAATGTTAAAATAGTAATAAGATATGGAATAGAACATAAAGATGAGCATGGAATGGAATTTGTGTCTGTATGAAGAAGTGATAACCCGGGACCATGCTATTTTCAAAAAAAGATGCTTTATTTGTATTATGGGTTTTTTGGGTGGAAACCCAAATAAAATTTATTTTAAAAAAATGGCTTTTGGGCTCCGTGTAATCAATATCTGTTGCTCTCTCTCCATTCAAAGTCATAATCCTCAAAGCACACTATAGAGTGAAAGACTGGATTATATCAGGCAGCACATCACCATGTTGAATGTTCCGTTCTAGTAGGAAATGAGAAAGTCCCCATTTGTCAGGCAGAAGGAATCAAGAATAGCACAAGATGTTACTTCAGAGTAGTTTCTTTATTAATATTCAGCGATAGATGAGAAGGTTGCCAGACTAAAACATTAATCTACATAGCCATTAGATGCCCTGGTGAAAGATTAATGAAGGTCTGGCCATGTTCTCTTCCTGCGTACCAAAGATTCCAAGCTGATTTGCCTCTTTGCTCCTTGAGAAAGACCCCATTCCCCCATGAGACTCTGTACTGTATTCCACCACATATTTTATCTGAGCTGCAGTTGCAAACTGTCTGCTTTGGAACTCCAGGCCTCTGGTGATCTGAGTTGTCCCTTCCCTCCCAGCATTCATGAAACTATTGAAACAACACTTTTCCATGGTGCTTTTAACCAGAACTGAATATTTCTGGAACCAGTTTGGGCGGGGGGTTCTATTAATTGTACTGTATCTTTATTTTTGTTTTTATTCTATATTTTACTTTGTTGCATGCCACCTGGAGTCTACAATTTGGGCAAGTGTCCCCCCCCCCCAAAAAAAAAGATAAAATAATTAATGTACTTTAATGATCTATGCGTAGGGTGAGAACAAATTAGAAAACCATTTAAAATCAATAAATGTCCGGGAGAAAAGAAAAGGCTACATGAAGCAAGGTTCCTACCCCCACAAAAAAAGAAAGGAGGGAAGGAAGGCAGGAAGGAAACCTATGATTTTTCCAGTCAAAGAGACTGAAGAGATGGAAAATATAAATGCTGTAAAACTTTTTAATTTGCAGACAATGAGAGCTTCGATAATTGAAATCTTATAAATGTTGTTTTTGAATATTCAATGCAGAGAAATTGATCTGCAGTACTTTGGCTGCACACTATCATTGAAATGAACCAATACAGCAAAAAACCCACAATCAGTTTAATATTTGTGTTAAGATACTGAAATACAAATACAGTTGGAAACAAATAACTTACATCTTAAATACAAAATCTGCAAAATCAAAACTGTGATCTAATACATAAAACTGGGAAGTTGCTGAATATGAGAAGGGGGAGATATAAGAACATACACACAGGTTTAATAAAATCCCTCCTAAGTCTTTAGATCACGAAGCAGGATCCTGAACAAGTACACTATCCTTTTAAAGCAACATTCTCAGTCACAAGATCCACACAGAGAAATATTAGATAATTTTCACAATATTAAAATCTTTTTATAGCCTTCAATCACTTGAATAGTTGAGCCCACAATCACTTGAGGTTCAAGTGTGATTCTGAAGTATCTTTCTGGAGAAGCCTTCTGAAGATACAGTACACATCCCTTTGCCTTTATGGATAACTTTAAAGTATCCAGTGGGGTTTATCTTTAAAACCATTCACAGCATCCAAAAGAAAAAAAAAAAGAATACTTGTCAGAATGCCATATTTGCAGAGGGTTACAGCTTCTCAGAAAGAGAAGGCAACAGTTACTTAGAATCCCTTGAACTGCATCTCTTTAAGAAAAGGGCATCAAAGCAAAAGAGAAGCTAATGACACCAGATAACATTTAAAAAAAACTTATTTAGCCTTTATTAGCCTTATTTACCCTTTGATGGGCAGATTTTCAAGAGCCCTAAAACCTGAACTTTTTCAAGTTGAGGCCAAATCAAGGGAGATTTTTTTAAAGAAAACAAATATTTTAATCTGCCCTGACTTCCTTTCTGTTTGATGTGAGGTCAAGTACTTCTATGCATGTTATTTTTATTGTGCTAGTTGGAGATGGTGTGTTCTGAAGTTGGAATGTTACTTTGATGGGACTGAGAGCCTCACTGGCCTTTAAGAAATATCCCAGGGTCCCCCTTTTTCAAAAGTGAAGAGGACCACCATGAAAAAAATAAAAGGAGTTTTGAAATAAACATTTGTTTTAATTTTCATTTGCTACTTGTATTAATGAAATAGGAAGTGCATATGTAATTTGATTCAAGGAGTGATGGAAAGAGGCAGGACCACCCAATAATGTACAGGTGGTCCTCAACTTACAACCATTCCTTTAGGGACAGTTATGCTGAAAAAATTACCTATGACTGTTTTTCACACATATGACCATTGCAGCATTCCTGTGGTCATATGATCAAAATTGGGACACTTGGCAATTGGTGCACATTTATTATGCTTATAGTGTCCTGGGTTCACCTGATCAACTTTTGTGATCCTCTGACCACAAAGTTCAAATCCAGATCCACTTAACAATCATGTTACTAATTTAAGAAGTGATTTATTTAATAATTATGGAAACAAAGGACATAAAATGGGACAATAATTCACTTAACATCTGTCTTGCTTAAGAACAGAAATTTTGGGCTTAATTCTTGTCATAAGTTGAGGATTACCTGTAATGACTTCTCTCCAGTGTGGAAAGGCTTTGTTATTCATTTAAAGGGCGGTAAAAAGCAACTTCAGCCAACTTTTATCAGAACAATCAAGCAGCTTTATTTTCTCAGTTCAGAGCCACAAATTGAGCAAGTTTACTTGGGCAAGGAAATCCCCCTCACCCTTTAATGATAATAATTAAAAAGTAATACTTTTATTTACAGACAGACATAAGCAAAAAAGTATCCTTGGTTCCACCAACAAACTTTAAACCTCTGCTTTCCCTAAGTGAAAAATCACAATTTGCAACTGAAGTTCCTGGGAAATGCTTAGAAAACTTAGTTCATTCAATAATCCTCACCCTTTCCCCTCCCGTGGTTTATATTAAATTTTTCTTTCAGCATTCTACCATTCCCATCTTTAAAATAAATGGATTAAGGGCAAGGGTTTTAAAATCAATTCATAAACTGATGAAAATAATACAATATAAAGCAGATATTGTGTTTTGCTAGATGCCACATCCTTTCAAAATATATCTTTGGAAAAAATACTGCCAGTGGTGCCTCATATATAAAGGAGTTCTAGGCTTGATTGTAGTGAGGCAAATATAGAGACATAAAGTCTGGATGGAAAAGGTATTTTCTATGTTACAGCAAGTCTACTTTTATAGAGTCAATTATATCCTGTCACCAACTTTAATAAATTGCAGCAATTTATTGAAGCATTTTACAAAGCCCACTTATAGCTTCTCACTACTATGATAGGATGGGATTTTTTGTTGAGAAATACACTATGGAGGCATTGTTTTTTTTTAAAAAAAAACACCAATGAATATGGATAAAGAAATGAATATTATTCAGGAGAAATTAATTTGGGATTAATCCCAAATTAAGCCCAAATGCCAATTAAGAATTCTGGAACTAAGCTTAAATCTAAGTTTTGATTTAACTGAGAATGTCTTGATACCAAAGTTGAATTTGTAAAAAGGTTAGGGTTAGAGTTAGGGTCTAAACAAGGCCGTCATTTCATTTATTTGAAATGATGAGCGGGGGCGGGGGGTGGATCTCATAAGGCATTGCTAAAAAGGATGAAGTAGGAGATTCAACTGGACAGTTAAAATAACTAGCTGAAATGGTCAAGGACCAGATTTGTGCTGTATGTTGCATTTTTTTTCCCTCCAAAAGCCACTTCTGGCTTGGATAGAACAATACCAGCAAAGGTATGGGTTGAAAATTTTATGTCTGTCTTACTGAGCACAAAAGTAATTCCAACGTTCTTGAATTTAGTATGGAATGCTTTCCATATTGCTTCCTTCTGAGCACTCCAGACATATTCTGCAGTTGAAAAATGGCAAAGAAGCTGAGGGTTTCCAGCTGAATTACATCAGGTAAATAATGAAGGATGGGCTCCTATACAGGAATCTTTATTTACTCCTATTGATCACTTCCTACAGACCTCCAAGGCATTAGAATTGGTCAATTACAAAGCCAATTTAGAAGAAGGGAGACAAAACTGATCTGACAAATTTCCAGCTAATTACTCTACTAAGTATAATCAGTAAATTGTACACCAGGCATATATATTGGAATTTTTTGACTTGCTGGTGCAGAACGATGCACTGACTGGCTGACAAGAAAGCTGGTTTTGAACAGGAGGCACAACACTTGAGTAGTGTATAATTATTAGAATACTTTCAGTACTTTAAGTACTCCACTAGCATACTTTTAGAACTGTAATAATTGTCCCTGGTATTCTTTATATTGCTTTAATGGATTTGATAGTAGTGTTTGATTCAATTTCCAACAATGGACTTTGGAGACAAAACTAGCATGCGTGACTACTCCCTACCATGTGACATGAATGTATTTTAATGCAGGTTAGATGCAGTACTTGAGAATGTATTTGTCAACCTGTTATATTGTCTGGATCGAGATTGTTTTTCCTGCCTCAAATACCATTCATATCGAAATAAAACAAAAGTTATATCCTGTCCTGCCTTTTCCCACTTCCCTACATTTACCTGAGTTTTACAGTACAAGCTTTTACACCCAGCAATCCTGGCAAATAAAAGCTGTTTCTGACTTTCTATATGCCAATGATGCAAGTAGAAGCAATCAATGCAAATAAAAATAAGGAGGAACGTTTAAGTTAATTCTTCATATTATAGAGAGAAAATATCAAAACAAAGATGTGGGTCTTCACTAAGAGTAAATTATTTGTTATTAAATGTGTATACCGCTCAACTCCCAATCAGATTATTTGTGGGAGATCAAGGGCACTTGCATGGAGCAAACTGAAGAATTTAGATATTTGATAATAACTTTTCAGTATTCTGCAGCTGGGAAAAGAACTATCACTGATTAATCCCAATAAGGGTTAATTTTGTTCTGAAATTTGGTAGCTGCAGAAATGGTTAGGGTTAACTCCTGGTAACTGTTTCAAAAAGGCTTCTTAGTATGATTTTGGAAGTGGGAGGGAGGGAGGGAGGGAGGGAGAGGGGGGGGAGGGAGGAAGAAAGAGAGAAAGAGAAAGAGAGAGAGAGAGAGAGAATACTTTTCCCCTTATGTGCTTGGTCATTTTGGATAGTCTTCTTGTTAGAAAAGTATTGAAATGACTCAAAACAATTATGGATTCAGCCCAATATTTGATCTCTCTGTGCTCCAAGTGGGGAAAAAGTAGCTGAGGCCATGTGGATTTGACACTGATCATAGAAAAATCTGAGTCCAACTCACCTTATTGTGGGGATGGTTCTGTCTTGGGAGACCTTTCACCCCAGCTTTCTGTTTCGTTAACATCTTATGCTTGGGCAGCCTATTCTTTGGGCAGATTTAGTGCTCTGCCATCCATGTTAATGGCAGGGAGGTATAATAGCATTCCAATGAAAGAGTGTTTATGCCGGCGCCTGATGGGGGAAATTGAGATAGTTATGTATGCATTACTGCACTACCCATTCTGTACATCTTGGTGCACATATTTAATAATGCCCTTTTTATCCAATTGCCTCGGTTGGCTGGATATAGAGAACATTACTCTCTTATGAGCTGATTTATCCTCAGACATCTCCAGCTAGATGTGGCTAAATTCTGTTCTACCACTGTAGTGGTTTTGGGGTTATTGTTATACAGCATGTGACCCTCCCTCTTTCTATTTATTTTGCTTAAATATAAATATATTTTTATAAAAATACTAAGTGATTTACCTTAGCTAAATAGCTTGAAAAAAATTATTTTTCCTTCTTCTTATCTCAATTGTTTCCCTGTGGCACTGCTCTTTGACCTTAAATAACATTTGTATAAATGTCCTCTTGCAAAGATCTGCATCTCATAAGAGAGCTAACGGCTTAGAAATTGAGGATAGATATCAGATTGGGGAAAAAAAATTTCATAGTTACTGCAATTCTTTAAGGACTATCCCATATACATATATGATTGCTTGAGATGCAACATGGAAAATGATTAGGACTTAACAGGCTTTATCACAGTGGAATCAAATCTGGCCCTGTGATTTGATGAGAACATTTGCTGCATGAAGTGAGGAATGATGCTTTTTACCGGTACTCTCTCAGAAGAGCTGCATCATGTCAAACAAAAATCTGCCTTATAAATATGGGAGGCAATATTGGTAATGTCATAACTGTTAGCAGCTCTAAGCAAATTGAGGCATAAACACCTGTTATGTAGCTGAGGCAGATGCTCCAGCATTAGGGGAAACAGCAGTCAGTGGGCAAAAGGCAGCATGGCATGAAATCACAGGAGGTCACTTACTCAGATGACGACTTTGGATGACTATTCACTCAGCATGATGAAGGATACTGGTTTCCAGAGCTTTCTCCATCTCACTAAATCTGATTATGGTGCTGAGAATGTCTCTATTGCTACGAACAGCAGGACTTGATCTCAGCATGCACAGGATGACTGGGGTGGCATCTGCTTCTTGCCTTACCTTTGCTGGCTACATTGTGATGTTGTTTTTAGCCTGAGGGGGTGACCAGTTGTTTCTTTAGTTAATCATTTTTATTTCATTTTTAAGGGATGCAGGTTTTAGGTCTAGAGTATTTCTGGGACATTTTATAAAAACTATAAACTGTAAAATGACCTTTTACAGACATTTTATAAAAACCAACACATAAATAAGACTTGGTAAAAGTGTTATAAGCTAATATTTACTACTGTTATCAATACTAAAGCCGCTTTAGCTTTGGGTTTTCTTCAGTGAATACAACTCTGTCATGCCTTCCCTCCCTTTGGGTGAACCATTCCAGTCCCCTTTCCTTGAATGAGGGCCTTTGTGCAACAGCTGGTTGTGTGTCACTTATACTCTTTTCTAGACCAACAAGTCCTGCTCATAGACATCTATGCTCTAGACTAGGGGTGTCAAACTCGCATCGTCACAGCGGCATCACGTGATGTGTCGCAACTTTTCCCCCTTTGCTAAATTGGGCGTGGGTGTGGCGTGGCCAGCGCATGATGCATCTGGCCTGCGGGCCACGAGTTTGACAGCCCTGCTCTAGACACTTCCCATCTTGACTACCATACTATACTCTACATGGGGCTACCCTTGAAAACTGTCCAGAAGCTTCAATTGGTTCAAAATGCAGCAGCCCTCATTGGTTCTCTGCAAGTCTAAATTTGCACACCTGTCACCTCTCTTGTGAGAGTTGCATTGGTTGCCAATTTGCTTGCAGGTCCAATTCAAGGTGCTGGTTGTTGCCTTTAAAGTCCTATATGGTTTGGGACTAGATTATTTAAAGGACTTTCATAGAAATAGACTGTCTTTTCCTAGTTATATTGACCTGGTTCACCAGAATGTGGAGGCAGGGTATGTTATAGCTCCTCTCTTTAAGGAGGTCCATCTAATGAGACCAAGAAGAAGGCTCCTCTCCTTTCTAGTGGTGCTTCCTCTCTATGGAGCATCATTCCCATGGAGATAAGATCGGCCTCCACCTTGGTAGTTTTTTTTAAAGGTTCTGAAGACATGGTTTGCCAGCAGGTTTGGAGACCCCAGAGTGATACAGAGTCCATCAAGTGATTTGTTTGATTGTAGTCACTGGATGGGGTTGTTGTATTTGGGCCTTTACTTCTGTAAGCTGCCCAGAGTCACTGTGAATAAGTTGGGCGGCCATATAAAATTTATAAATAAATAAATGAGGAATGCTGGGAGGTTATGTTCAGGTCTTTCTGATAATCCCCATAGTGAATTTATATTTCCTCAGTGAGCTAGAAAAAGCAGACAAATGGCTTTAGATGTCAACAGCTGCCTGGAGGGATGTCCTGTCCCTGCCAACCAGCATCTCAAATGAGACAATATTCTTTTTCCAGGGTAAGTGATATTATTACATCCTCTGCTTTTGCTTACCTTAGGTGGTCTTTCTTGAACAGTTTCCTCATCCTGATGGTTTAAAAAAACTATACTGAAGAGTACCTCAAGGCTAGCCTCTTCCAGTTCTCCTAAAGTCACCCATTCTTCTCTCCCACAATAAAGCAGTCGTGGCTAGTGAGAATACTGCTGGGTCCCAATTAGGTTCTAGTTGCTAGCTCTAAGGTCATATGATGTTACATCTTGATGGCCACTTGGCTAGACAGAAACCTTCTGCCTACCTGAAATAAATGTTCACTCAGGGGTGGGATTCAAATGTTTTAACAACCAGTTCTGTGGGCATGGCTTTGCTGGTGGGCATGGCTTTGCTGGTGGGCATGGCTTGGTGGTCATGTGACTGGGTGGACATGGCTTGGTGGTCATGTTATTGGCTGGGTGTGGCCAACTCAATATCACTCACATCGAGGCATGCATCTCCTCGCCTGGCCTCTCATGACTGTGGGCATGCTACAACAGTCGTAAGTGTGAAAAATGGTCATAAGTCACTTTTTTCAGTGCCATTGTAACGTTGAATGGTCACTCCTCACAAGCAAAGTACCAGCAAAGGAAGGAAAAAAAACTCCAGAGAAGTTCCTGAGACAGGAAGTCTAGTCCTGCCAAGAATGTAATAAGGGTTAATGGAGAGGCAGTTTCTGTAAGCAACACCAGAATGCTTCTTTCCTGCCTTCCTTACAGGATTAGGCCAGTAATTTCTTCTAACAACTGGTTCTCTGAACTGCTTAGAATATTAACAACTGGTTCTAGAGAATAGGTGCAAACTGGTAGAATATCACCCCTGTGTTCACTGCTCTTTTGAAATTCTTTGCTAAAAAATTATTATACTTGGGTTGTTATGTGAAGTTGTGCACCTGATCACATTGTCTAGGGTGGTATTTTACAGCTGCACATACATAATAGCTACAGTTAACAGAAAGTAAGGCTTGCTGTTGAGCTAATTCATACAAACTGCCCAGTAGCTATCACAGATTAGTATCTTTCAAATTGGAACATGCTAAAAGAACTTTTCACCATGTTACCATCTTGTTTAGAAATGACAGGGCTGCCAAGTATTTATGCTTTTTGATTGTCAGTATTGTTCTTGCTGGATTATATTTGACATGTGTAATTAATGTTTAAAGGTCTGTCAAGGTAACTCAAGATTTAAGACTGTGTTGCTAGAAGGCTTAAGACAAAGGGCATGGACTTTTGGAAAATGTGGGAATATATGTTTGTCTGAGAAAAAGGTGGATTGGAATGTAATCAACTCCCATGCTGACAGTAGACTCCATAAAGGCTTTGGCTTGGATAAAAATGTGCGCTGAAAGCCCAAATACAAAAAGCTGTTTGTAGCCTCAGCTCATTGTGAAAGAACAAATCATAATGAGGTGGCTGCCATATCTTTGACTGAAAATAAATCAAGATTTCACTACAGCTGATGAATTTGGAATATTGGAATTTGGATGATGACTTGGCACATCAGCTTCATATGATGAAGGAATACATATGTCTTTTTTGCAAGCCAGTGAAACCATCTAGAGGGTTTAAAGGTAAAGTTTTACCCATACAAGTACAACATTTTGGAATAAATTATAATGAAAAAGCAGGAAAAGAAGTAAATCTTTTTCCAGCTTCATTCCAGTTTCCCCCTTCCTCAAGAGAGGAGCCTAATCTGAATGTCTACAGCCTGCTCTCCATTTCACTATAATTGAAGCTCAAAGTTCAGGTGCTTCCTACTTACTATGATTATTCTACTTTATGTAACAACTTATCTGACAACAAATTATGCAAATCATTTTGCAAACTTTCGGTTCATGTCCCTGAACTGGCTTAATAAATATTCACAAATACATTTTGTGAGACATAGGTGTACAATCCTGAGCTATTTCTTCAGTAATTTAACAATATTTGGAGCAAAATTAGATGTGATAGAAACAGATACATATAATGGGTTATGGGGATCTCATTTTAATATGAAATGATAAGCAGAAGTGAAAGGAATTATACTCAATCCTCTCTTATCTTGCTGTATTAAACTGAGATAATATTCAATACCTAAACTTCGGTCACTGGTGCAAATACATTTTGGCCAAACTGAATGCTGCTGAGAAAATGGAATGCCAGTATTGGAACTTGGTATGAACTGAGAACACATCAAATAGTCTGAAATTTCTATTTCAGGTCCAAATCCTAAAACAATTGATATGGATTGCAGGGAGATTCACAGTTCAGGCTGATTATTTGGTCAGAAGAGACACACTCCGATTTGAGAAAGTTGCTTTATTCCCCCTTGTGTTTCATAGAATGACCATTTGATGGCTATCTAGAAACAGTCCCAAGCTATATATGATAAGTATGCTTCTTAAAAATTAAAACAAGTTTGACATGCTACCTTATATGGTAAAGTAAATACAATTCCCATTTGACTCAGGCAATATGGTGAATATTTTATTAAATAATAATTTGAAAAAATCCTATTCAAGAACTGCTAGATCCAAAACAGTCTTAGGAAAGGGGTGCCAGAAGAAAACCCATATTTCTGTGGATCCACATATTACTAAAATACTTTTTATTTTCCCAGATTATTTATTTGTATTTTAAGGTGATTGTGGAAGAATGCTGTATTTGAAATCACTAGATGAAAAAGTTGGAGTTTGATGACCTTCTTCAATGGTGAGTTATGTTATTTATTATATTGCGTTTATTGTTTTATTATTTATTTTAAATTAAATTACAGCTATGCTTGGGATAAGTATTATGAAGAGCAAAATATTAAAAACTTACATAAAAATGTCTATCCCAACCTTCAAAAGGTCACTTCTGAGATAGGAAACATGAATTTATAGGTGTTAAGGAAAGGACTAGCAATATGCTAGATCTATATGCCAGCTGTCATTTGCAGTCAGCTTTATGGGTGCATCAACTGGAATAATATTAATGATAACAGCAATATAAATAATACAGAACAGGAATTGTTATAATGGGCAAGAGTAACAGCCTTTGTTTGATGTTAATTGCAAAGACATGTTCTTGCTGATGTGATAAAACTTATCAGGGCTGTAACACTTCTGAATGGTTCTTCAGTATTACTCCTCATTCAGTAATGTGAGTTACTGTTCTAAATTCTTTTTTAAAATCATGTAATGTGACCGTTTTAGCTAAACCATAAGCCATTTTCAGAAACATTTAGAATTTTTCAGAAATACTATCAGAATGACATCTGCAACAAGCTATGATGATGAGGTCCACACTGACACGTGTGTCATGTTATTACTGTATATAGCACAAAGAATGCAATTATGTGCTTGCATCATGATGTGTGATAATTCCCTGTGCACACCCATGCACCATCAAACTTCTGTCTGCTAGGTTTTAGATAGGTGTCACAGTATTTATTTTTAAACCAGTTCTGAAGTAAAAAGTGTCTTTCTCTTTTTACTAAAAGACAAGTATATTATAGGTTAGAAAAAACTGAAGTAGGATCAAAAGATCCTAAAGGTGTGTTAGCCCAGCATTGAATCAAACCATTAACACATCTCTATATCAAGACTTATGAAAAAAATTGTTTATCAGGTCTGTCTGTACCCATAAGAAGGAATTTGAGCTGCCCTTTTCAGATAGTTGAAAGGGCTCCTTAAAATATATTTCTCTACACTTTTCCTAATCTAATTACATACTTAATAATTCATGTCTCATGGACAGCAGAGAATAATGGGCAGATTATCTGAGATAATGCTTTCTTGATTCCCAGACTGTAATCTTTTTTTTCTTTTCCTTTTATCAATGTATACATTTGGGATTAATACTGATAAAAGTAGATTAACACTGATAAAATCATACTCTCATCTTTTGATATTTCTGTGCATTTTTTTCATTTATTCATTCATCCATTTCCTGTCAATTTTTGTAGGCCTGCTACTAAAGAAACACCTAATGGATTAAAAACTATGTCATCTTGCATAGGATCAGAGGTGGTATTCAGCAGGTTCTGACCAGTTCTGGAGAACTGGTAGCAGAAATTGTGAGTAGTTCGGAAAACTGGCAAATACTACCTCTGACTGGAGATTTAACATATCCCTCCCCTGGCACGCCCAACAAGCCACGCCCACAGAACCAGTAGTAAAAAAATTTGAATCCCACAACTGCATAGGATGGTCATTTGTAGCTCTGGTTTCACTGACAACCTATTGCCCTGTGCTAGGCAAATAAATGTTGGGCATTTTCTGTAATTATTACACTTTTGCCAGAAGAATTACATTCAGCCTAATCTCCAAATGCCATTTATTGGGAGATTTTGTGTACTCAATTTGGCACAGTCCTCCATATCAGATGATAGTCTGTCTGTTGCAGTAAAGTAACACAGAAAGAAAAGGGTAAAGTTAAACTTCTTTTCTCTTTCATGACAGTTTTTTATGGGAAGGTGATTCTTTTTTAAATGGGGCAAAGTGCATATCTGGCCCAGGTTTATCATCTGGATGAGAATTAAGTTCAAAACAACCTACTTAGAAACAATATCTTCCTCCTTATATTCTATTTGGTTATAAGGAACATATTTAGAAAAATGGTCTGAGAAACCACAGTCTAGTCAGTGCCCTACAGCAAATTTGTTTGAGAATTAATCAGTTGCAGAAAAAACAGCAGTAGTTCTCCTTGCACCTTAAAAATTAGAAAATGTATCTTGGGGAAAAAATATTCATGGACTGAAATCTATTTTAGGAGATGCATGAAGCATATCTTGGTGAGCATGCATGACTATACAGTAGCGAGAGGAAAAAGCAAGAAAGATTAGATGGAAATGTAATGCCAAAAATTCAGATGGTGACAATTGTAGTAAACCTTAAGTGTATTCAGAGTAAGTTTAGTGATTAAGACACCATAGATTCATGTTTTCTTTAACATAGTCAGTGTCCGAATTTAAATATAGTTCCATGACTTTAATTATGGAAGCAAGAAAGAATAACTAGGTAAAAAGAAGCTAAGCAAGTTGTGTAGAATATAAAACAATTGAATAAAAAATAAAAAGTAGACCCAAAGTGTTATAACTCACAGTACAGAATTCTTAACTGATGAATGATTACAATACTGCATTGCTATATAATAGTAATAATCATCCTTGCATACCTTAATTAGTTAATACCTGCCCTTGGATAAAAGTATTTAGCTTATTTTTATTCAGAAATGATAACATGATTTTCCATTCAAGTGATAGCATTGATACTGAAATATTTCTTTGAAATTTCTTTGACAGCTCAGTGGCAGCAGAGTTGTCATAAGACATCAGGAGTGAATTTGCTGAAATTGTGTGTATCATTTCTCGGTGAAAACATTAAGTGTGAAACCAAAGAAATTAAAACCAGAAATGATGATTTATCACTTCTTGCCACAAATCCACCTGCAAAAAGTCTCATTCATCTGCTGATCTTCCAACATTAACTGTTGCTCATCTAAAGAGAATGTTGCAACGATGTGTTCTTTCTAAAAGAAAAATATTAGCAAAACAGTAGTAGGAAAAGTAGTAATAACAGTATTTTTATATATAGTCATTTGTCAGATATGGTATAGATTAAAAAAACAATAAAAATAACATAGGAAATTAAAAATGGCAATGAAATTAAACAGAAAATAATGGTTAAAAGAAAGAGGGAAATTGCATTAATCTGATAATACTACATAAATGTAGGCTGTATGACTTTTCACCTCTGGGCCAAGGGGTTCAGAATGAGCATTATTTTATCAACTTGGTCATCCTTCTCATCCTCATCTCAGAAGTATAGTAGTTAATCTGAATGGTTTTCAATATTTGGTGCATATTTTATTGGCGTCAGATAAAATCGGAATAGCTACAAAGCAAAATTTGGCTACAAAACATGTAATATTGGTTCGTTGACCTGTTAGGAGGGATGAAATATACACCTTATCTTCCCTGTCTGGAAAATCGTTTTTCAAAAAGGATAATTAAAATGGTTTGTACATTCCTGAAGAAATTACAGCATGATAAGGCATGTTCTGCATCCCCGTTTGCAAGAAAACCTCAAGGGCAAAGAGTAGGAGATGTAAAGATACCAACTTTCAATAACAGCTGAAGATCAGGCCTGCCTAGGAAGGACATTCTGCACTGTCTAGCACTTCCCCTGCCTTACATAGGTATCTCCACATCTTAAATCATTTTGGGCCCATACAAGTCACTTTCTTTTTCAGCTCCTATCCCAATGGGTCCTAAATAGCATCCTAATAAGGTGATCAACTTTTTTGCAATGAGAAGGAGGACACAAATAAATTGAAGAAAAAAACCAAAGCGCACTCTTGCATGCGGCGCACTCTCTCAAAATAATTCTCCTGTGTGGAGCACATGCGTCTCATAATCGCGTCTCGCCGCACTGTACTGAGCCTTGATGAATCATCACGTCAAATACAAATACGTCACATCAGACACAACGGATTGGATCGGCATCTATCAAATACCGAGATTTACAGATTAGTCTTCAAATATCAAAAAGGAGGACATGTAGGAGGACACTTTTCGAGGGAGGACAGAACTTACAAAAGGAGGACTGTCCTCCCTAACAGAGGATGGTTGGTCACCTTAATCCTAAGAAAGATCATAAAGAAATAATTTTTCCCTGTCTTCCAAAGAGAACAGAAGCTTCTAATCAATGCAACCATGTTAGAAATATGGCTGAGACTTGCACAATTGCTCTTGAAATGTATATTGCATTCTCTCTGCTGAAAAAAAAATTGGAATAGAAATGGATTTGCACACTGCAAAATAACTGTGCCATTACTTTGATCTTAAATAATTTTAGCATGGGAGAGATGTAATGGCATGTCAGGCAGTCCCAATCTTCTATATTTCTTTATACCGTAGAGCATTTAACCCCTGTTTTTTCTCTTTGCCATACAAAATTACTGTAGATATATCTTTCTGCCATTGTTTAAATGTTACATCCATTGCCAAAATAGATAGTGTTTAAAACAAAAGTATCATCCTTGGCAAAAACATTCATTTTTATCATAGAAATTGTCCCCAAAGATGACAATTCTAATTTCCTCTATTTGAATATATTTGTGTTGTGGCTGCTGACCAGAATTGCAAAAAAACAACAACAACACTTTAAAATAAAGTAAAAACAAAACTAAATTAAATACTACAATTGGTGGTGATATCATCAGTGAATAATAAAAGTCTGCCTAATTGTACAGGCAGTGTAACAAAAAATTAGCTATGCTCAAGGTGGCCGAATCGTTCTGATCTGATAACAACAACTGTATATAAATTTCAGGTGTTTTACCAGGTAACAAGTTATAAGGCAGATCCTTGAGACCAAATAGAGGGCATAATGAGCTGAAGCTTTAACAGCCCCTTGTCCATGGGGGGGGAGGGGGGCATATTCTCAGCTCACATAGGACTTTTTTGTATCAGCCCTCCCAAAATGCTGTGGACAGATATCTATGGAAATTCTTAGTCATCCAGGTCATGGTTGTCCCAAAAGTGCTTTTTCAAGAGGCAACTGGACTTCCTTTGTTTTTGTTTTTTAATTTTTATTGGTTTTTAAGACAAACAGACAAACAAAACATAAAAACATCAAGCCATCTTCCATATATATATATACATACAGTGTGTCGGTTGGTTTACAAATTGTTTTGTGCTTCCATTTCGTAGTCTTCAATTACAATTACATTGTGTATATTCTCATATTTTCAATCAAATATTAAATACATTAATATCATCATTAATCAATCATTTGACTATACTTTATTCATTCATGTTTTAGGAAATAATCCATATTTTACTTAATTTGTTTTATGACAGTTCATATTATCATCTCAAATCTATCCTACAATCATTTTGTAGATATAATAAGAAAGAAATACATCTTTATATATTTATTATTTTCTACAAATCTACATATTTCATTACCATGTTTTATTGTCTAACCATTGATAGAATAGATCCTAAATTTTATAAAATTGTTTATCATCTTGTTCTCTGATTTCAAATGTCAATCTACTCATTTCAGCACATTCCAATATTTTCTTAATGATTTCCTCCTGTAATGGTATTTTCTCATTTTTCCAGTTTTTGGCAAATACAATCTTAGCCGCTGTTAATACATTTACAATCAGGTATTTCAATTATTTACTATATATTTCAGGTAAAATTCCCAATAAAAATATCTCTGGTTTCAAGTCTATATGCTTTTTTGTCATTTTTCACAGCCACATGTGGATTTTAGTACAATATTTTTTGGCATCCGCACAAGTTCACCACATATGGTAATATGAGCCAGGTGTCTGATGACATTTCCAATATTTTTCAGATTTGTTCTTGAACATTCTTGCTATTCTTGTTGGGGGAAAATGCCACCTCTAAAACATCTTATACAAATTTTCTTTATATGCTGTTGACATTGTTATTTTATAATCTTGAGACCACAATTTTTGCCATTTCTCTAGATTAATCCCATATCCAAAATTCCTCCCTCAAGCAATCATTGTTTCTTTAACTTGTTCTTCTTCTAGTTTAATTTCTAATAAATATTCATACAATTTTTTAATCACCTTTTCATCAGTACCTGTCAAAATCTTATCTAAATCAGTCAGTTTATCATAGAAACCTTCTGTTGTAGAATCTTTATCATACCTTGAATGTATTTGCACATATGAAAACCAATTCATCTTTATACCTTGTTCCTCTAATTTTTGCATAGATTTAAGTTCACCCTTTTCATTCAATATTTCACCATATCTAACTGTTTGTTCCTTTTTATATATTATAGGATAGGAAAATGCTTCAATAGTCGATAGCCAGACTGGAATTTTCAAATAACATTGTCTTTTAGTCTTCTCCCAGTTTAACCACAGAGACTCCCGTATATAATGTCTTCTAAAATACCCCTGTATTTTAGTTCCTTTATACCATAGAAAAGCATGCCACCCCAACAACAGATCATGTCCTTCTAATGTCAACAATCTAGTATTTCTTAATGTTATCCATTCCTTGACCCACATCAAATTTGTAGCTTGGTAATACAACTCCCAATTAGGCAAACCAAATTCTCCTCTTATTCTAGCATCTTGCAAAAGTTTTAACTTTATTCTCGCTTTCTTACCTTGCCATATATATTTCAACACAATTTTATTTAAATCTTCAAAGTAATCTTCTCCAAGCCTAACTGGAATTGTTTGGAACAAATATAAAATTCTGGGTAATGTATTCATCTTGATTGTTGATATTCTCCCTATTAATGACAGTTGTAAATTTTCCCATTTTGCCAAATCTAGCGCTATCTGCTGCTTAAGTTTGATATAATTATTCTCTTTTAGTGTACTACATCTTGCTGTCAAATGTATCCCCAAGTATTTGATCTTATTCGTTACCTGAATTTTCAATAGATCCGCCAGTTCTTCCTTTTGTTTTAATAGTATATTCTTTGTCAAGATCTTTGTCTTATCTTTATTTATTTTCAAACCAGCCACCTTTCCATATGTCTCTATCTTTTCTATCAATTTTGATGCTGTTTCTAGAGGGTCTTCTAAGATGAAAACCAGATCATCTACAAATGCTTGCAACTTAAATTCTTCCTTTTTAATTTTCATCCCTTTTGTATCCTTTTCTTCTCTAATATTTCTGTTTAGCACACCCAAGGTTAACACAAACAACAGAGGTGATAGTGGGCACCCATGTCTTGTTCCTTTTCTTATATCAATAGAGTCTGTCCGTTCTCCCTCTATCATTACCTTTGCTGTTTGGTTATGATATATAGCTTCTATTGCTTGGATAAATTTTTTACCAAAGCCCATCTGTTCCAGCTGTAATAACATGAATCACCAATTCACATTATCAAATGCCTTCTGTGCATCTAGAAATATCAAAGCCATTTGTTTTTCAGGGTGTGCCTTGTAGTATTCCAAAGTGTCCAATATTACTCTCATATTGTCTTTAATTTGTCTCTTTGGCAGAAATCCATTTTGATCAGGATGGATAAAATTGTCTAAGTATTTTTTAAGTCTTTCTGCCAATATTGAAGCAAAGATTTTATAATCTGTGTTTTGTAAGGAAATAGGTCTATAGTTCTTGATTTGTAATGGATCGGCCTCCTCTTTTGGAACAAGTGTAATATAAGCTTCTGACCATGATTTGGGTATCTTTTCTTTAAAATAACTTCATTCATAACTTCTAGCAATGGGAGGTTCAATGATTCTTGTAGTGTTTTATAAAATTCTGCCGGAAGTCCATCTGGGCCTGGTGCCTTTCCATTGTTTTGCTTCTTAAGTGCTTCAGTTAACTCCATCATTGTTATATTGCTTTCTAACATTGGTTCAATCTGCTTAGGTATCTGGAGTAGATTAGCATTCTGTAAGTACTGTCTAACTCTTTCCTCATCAATATTCTCTTCTGTGTATAGTTTCCCATAATAGTCTCGTATGACTTCCCCCCTCCTTTTCCAAACAAGATATAATAAAAATTAATTAAAAAGGGGAAAAGATATTTAAAAAGATGACTAAAAGGGAGTCTCTAGCCTAGAATATTATAAAGTCAAAAAGGAGAGAAAGAATAGGTGGAAGAAGAAGAAAAAACAGTCCAGTTTCAAAATATAAAATCATGTATAGAAAATCCAGCAATGAGAAAAAAAAATATTACTTGACTTCCTGTTTAAAATCACTGCTTAATCACTTCTGTCAAAACTTTTACAGATTCTTTCTTTTCCTTAGAGTGTCCTTTCAAATCTTATAGTAAAGAAAAAGTTCTCACCAAACCAGCACACTTTCTCTTTCCGTTCTCTTTCGTTTTGGAGCTGTCCCAATTTCAGCAGCTTTAATGGCTGCCTCTTTGCCACTGGCAAAAAGAGCTTCTTTGGATCTACCAGGGACTTTGTGGTGTCCCTGAGATCAACAGGATGCACTCTTTATATTCACCATCTCTTCGGGACGGTTTAAATCCAATTGGACCGTCCAGGAGCAAAGATATCGGCAGCAATCTCAGACTTCCAAGTTCGCATGCCGTATTGTTGCAACGCCAGCTCTGCCCTCTCCCTTTGTTTTTCATTTAAGATATTTCACTTCTTATCCAAGAAGCCTCCAAGAAGTGGATTAAGAACTGAAGAAGCTTCTGGGATAAGAAGTGAAATGTCTTCAACGAAAAACAAAGAAAGTCCAGTTGCTTTTTGAAAAAGCACTTTTGGGACTGCAATGGACAGAGTGTTGCCGTGTGCTAAAATAGATGTTCTTCTGAATTTGGAAACAGTTATGTGGCATAGGTATCTTACTGACTTCTAAAAAGAAGCTTATTTACTCAGAAAAACATTCTTAGATAAAGCAGACTGTCCTGTTCAACCTTCCCGGTGTATGACATGTTGTTTAAATGCACTGTGTGCACTTTCTTAACACATCATTAGGAATGCTTCCCTGAAAAAAAAAAGATGTTGAAATTTATGTGAAATTGTCCTGATTTGTAATTGTCCTAAATAAAGAATGAACTCTAATCTGGGAAAAAGAACGGCAACTTTGACCAATGTGCTATGATATAGGTCAATGCATCTGTTAGGCTTTTGATAACTCTTCCTCCCTCCTCATTAATACTATATTTGTAATGCAAGGGGCTACCTGGAAGATAGCCCTTAGCAATTTAGATTGGACCTTTCCAGAGGAGTAAAGGAAATCCAAGGTCCTAGCTGGGCAGCATAGAAATTGTTCATGAGCCTTAGCCAGGGGTGGGATTCAAAATTTTTAACAACCGGTACTGTGGACTTGGCTTAGGTGGTGGGCGTGGTTTGGTGGTCAGGTAACTGGGGGACATGGCTTGGTGGTCATGTTATTGGCTGGGCGTGGCCAACTCAATATCACTCACATCGAGGCATGCATCTCCTCGCCTGGCCTCTCATGACTGTGGGCATGCTACAACAGTCGTAAGTGTGAAAAATGGTCATAAGTCACTTTTTTCAGTGCCATTGTAACGTTGAATGGTCACTCCTCACAAGCAAAGTACCAGCAAAGGAAGGAAAAAAAACTCCAGAGAAGTTCCTGAGACAGGAAGTCTAGTCCTGCCAAGAATGTAATAAGGGTTAATGGAGAGGCAGTTTCTGTAAGCAACACCAGAATGCTTCCTTCCTGCCTTCCTTACAGGATTAGGCCAGTAATTTCTTCTAACAACTGGTTCTCTGAACTGCTTAGAATGTTAACAACTGGTTCTAGCAAATAGGTAGAATCCCACTCCTGGCCTTAGCTGAATATAGCTTCACTGCTGCTAGGATATAATGTGCTCCTCTAGTGAAGTGAAAAGATTGAATTGCAGCCATTGTTTTGTGAGCATTTTGTATGATATAATTTTTTTTTTAAACAAGTTTTATTGATTTTACAAACAAACAAAACAAAACATCATTAAACATTAAAAACATAAAACCTCTTTCCATTGTAGATCCTTACAAGGCAGGTAACATATTGCTTTATATCACGTACTTATAATTTATCCCATTTCCATATAAACACGTAAATTCCCTTTACCAAATTCCACATTGTTTCTCTTTAATCATTATTCAATCATATTTCCTTTCTGATTTATCTGCTATCCAGTCATCAACTTTATATTTTCCTCTGGCTTGTTTATAATTATTCTCATCTAGTCTTCCTCCGAGGTTTTATTATTTAATTCTTAATTAAACACACACACATAAGACATAGACATAAAAACATAAAACTTTCTTCTAGAAAGTAACTTGGCCCCAGATTACCACTTTTTGTATGGACTTCAATTGAATTCATGCTCTTCTTATATACCATTACCCATCTTATTTACCATTCTATATCTATTATATAACTCCTCTCCACTTTTGCCTCCTCTTAATTCTGTTTTATATATTTAATCTTGCTTTAAAGAAAAATATTTTTATATCTTTTGTCCATTTCTCCATTTACATCTGTCTCATTTCCAATTTAAGAAAGAATAGTTTCCCCTGGAATCACTAATCGGAGTATGATGCCTTTCTATCATTCCCCTATGTTAAAATTTAAAATAACACCTAAATCCCAGTCAGATTCTGCTTAGTACATTCTACTATTTCAGAAACCAATACTACAATAATAAATCCATAACAATCAACACATTAATCCATTAAACTCTATATTCAAACTAATATTTTAAACATTCCCTTTAGTATTTTATTAAAACTTATTATCATTCATTATTAAACCTTTTAAAGTTATACCTTGATATTTTAGTCTTTTATTAGATCTTAAAAAGTTCTGATTATCTACTTATAATACAAATACCACTATTACAATACTCATGTGTACTTTGCAGAATCCCCCTTTAAAAAAAAAAAAAATCCCATATATTACCCATTATCCCTAAAAAAATTTCCTTTTCTCCATCTTGTCTTATACCTTTGTAACTTTTTTCCCCTTTTCCTTTCCTTCTTAGCCCGCCTAAACTTTTTACCCCCTCCTCTCCAAACCTCTGCCTTCTTGATTTCCCCTTTCTGTTGCATTCCTCTTTCCTTTTGCTTTCTAGCATTCTGTTGTTTTTGCATCTTCTTTTTCTCTTTCATAAACATTTTTTTATTTCTTAAGTCCTTCCTTTTCGCTCCTCTCTTTCTCCTTTCTTTCTTAGTCACACCGTTTAGTTCATTAAAAATGGCTTCTTCTTCCTCGGCTTCTTCCAGCTGTTGTTTAATTTGCTGACACATGATAAGCGCCATATCTAGAAAACAAAGGGCTTCTCCCATAACATCTTTGCCTTCTTTCTTTATTTTTAAATATTGTTTTTTTAATTCATCAAGAGATAAAGCCATTTTGTACTGTTTCTTCTTCTCTTTCTGTATCCTCTTCTTATTATTAAGCCAATCAGTTATTTCCAAACTTAAAACAGTTCCCAAAAGTCCCAAAATCCCACAGTCATCAAACAGTCCAGGCAGAGTACAAGCTTCTTCTTTTTACAGTTTCTCTTCTAGGAGTGTAGTCAAATTAGGGAAAGCAGAAACGTCCAATCTGTGCTTTAAATCTTTCTTAGAATTAATTTCTATTCTCTTTATCTTCAAGGCATCTCCTCCAGCAAAGTCTTAGAGTAAAGATTTGTTTTCCCAAGCCTCTCCCTTCCCACTTATAACAAAGGAGTTTAGGTTTTACCTTCTATCAAAAGGCTGGTTTCCCTTGTCCATTTGTTAATTCCATAAGGGAGGGAGAGTGACTTCCCCTTTTCGTCACTTTTCTTCGCAGCTGAAAACATCAATCGGGAACATTATAGCTTCCAAGTCATTACTTTCCCAGGTGTTAAATATGTCCTTAAGGTCCCAGTTCGACCAAGAAAAAACTTTCTTTAAAAAAAAAACTCCTTCTCCCTCCTGCGCATTCTTTATCCAATTGCCGGCTTCTTTATGGTGGCCATAAAAGACCACCACTGCACCGTCTTGAGAGAAGGGGGTTATTGCCGGCTGGGGGGGGGTTTGCGACACCCCTCACCCCCGTCTGGGTCCCCCCTTTCTTCAGCTGCCCCAACAGGGCAGCCTTAGCCTCCAAATCCATCAGGATCGGAGGCACCAAGGCGGCTAGCACAGCAGGGATCGCAGAGAAGGCGAAACCCTGCTGTCACCGAAGCCGACAAACCGGAAGTCTTGTATGATATAATTTTGATGTATGCTGCATTTGATGGAAGCATGGAAAACTACGCTCAAGTATTTAAAATATTTCACTTGTTCAGTACTATGACCATTTATCCTCCAGGTGTGCAGTTTAGATCTCTTTGCAATGATCAGGATCTTAGTATTGCTATAGTTGATTTCAAGTGCTTCCTCAGAACAGTAATTGGCCAGAGCTTATTTAAATCCAATTAACCTTTGTGAAATAAGTACTACGTCACCTGTATACAATAAAGTTGCAGTGTCTGTTTGCTAGGTTTTTTTGGTATGTGTGTGTGTGTGTGATGCTCTAATTAATTTATTTGGGCCACAAGTGGATTTATGTGCAGATTAAATAGCAAGAGAAATAAAATACCTCCCTGCCTCCTTCCTATGTTAGTCAGGATCTCATTAGTGTGATGGCCTTGCATACTACATCAAACTTTGATTCTAGAATTCTTATAAAGATTATACATAAGCAACAGTAACCATCTATCAGTGGTAGTATTCAGAAGCTTTTGTCCATAGCCTTGCTCTGGGAACCAGATTTAAAATCAATAAATGCAGAATGTAATATTGAACCTGTTATACCTGTGTATTATTTGGCCAGGTGTTGAAGTATAACAGCAACTCCATAGATAGAACACCTGGTCCTGAAGCCTGCTTGCTCGTCTGCCAATATATATTCTTGGTCAATCCAGTCAACTATTTTGTTGTGTAAATGTCTAGTGTAGAGCTTGCTTATTATGCTTTAAAAAAGGCTAATAGGACAATAATTAGCAGGCACGTCCCGGGTTCTCTTTCTTAAATAACCACTATGATAGCTACGTCCCGGTCCTCTGGGATTTTTACAAGGGGATCAGTCTAAGTAAAAAGAGAAACAAAAAGAGGGGTCCACCGTTCCAAATCAGTGTGTAATATTTTGGGAATAGATCATTGCCTGGAGTTTTGCCAGGCTTTAGCTGATTTATAACCTTTATTTATGTCAGCATTTGAGACTGGGCATCAATTAGGGAACAGGTTAGCATTAAGATTTAAGTTAAATTTAGGAGCGGCTTCTTGTGGATATAATGCTCTTAAAATGGTCCTCCCACACAAATGCAGGGAAAGAATTGGGGGCCATGTCAATCGGATGGGAAGTTACTAGGCAGCAGAATAGGATCTTTGGTTTGGGATGCTATTCTCAGCTGCTGCCAAGAAGCTCTAGTGAATTCTTTTTTCTTTTTTGTGTTGTTTATTCAGGGACATAAAGTTCTGGATGGGGTGTTCAGCTCGGTTCTCTTTCTGTAATTTGAATTTCCTAATCAGTTTACTCTGAGAGGGATAAGCCAGCCCCCATGTTTACTTCTTCCTCACTATCCAGGTGGAGGGCATTGGCTGGAATAACTGAATCAATTGGGTGAATGTCTGCAGAAAGGAATTCCCAGACCTGTTTTTATCTATAGTAGAATGGATTTGCAACGCTGCTTCAAACCAAGGCAATGAGAAGTTTGCTCAGTGATTTGCTGAATCCATTTGGCATAGACCAGCCCTCGCTCCAGGTGCATTTCCAAAACTGGAGTAGATTCTGTTTCAAGAAAGCAATTACTGAATGCTTTTACAACTGTGAAACCTGGAAAATGGACATTATCAAGTAAATTGTATAGATATTTTTTTTTGTATAAGACTAATTAAATTCCATAAGATTAAAGCGTAATCAATCAAGGAAAGTCTTCAGCCAACCCAGTGGAAGAATTCACCAGGGAAATCACCACTGATAGATCCATTCAATAGATATAAATTTTGTTTGTTTGTTAATTGTTTGTAATCAACACAGCTCCTTGTAATCCCCTTTTGAATCTTTAAATTGCTGGGTTTATGAAGGGAGGTTGTAACTAGTTCTAGAGACAATTGATGGAACTGAGAAAAAAGTGCAGGGTGGGAGGTTGAAAGAGAGCTGGAAAGACTGGGCTGGGCTATGGGAAAAGATATTTGCATGTTGAAACAGAGAAAGGAAGATATAAAAGATAATCCCAGCTCTCCCCACTCCTTTTTTTAAACCACTGATGGCTGGAAGGATAAAGCAAACAGCTTCAATTTGGTTTTCAACTTCTAAGGTGTTTCTTTGGCAAGGACAGGGAGCCCAGAACAAATCTGCAAGGAGTTTTGATTTCCCCCTTTTTCTGCTCTATCCAGGCTTGAAGGTTGGATTCCCTCATTGGAGGTACATAATTCGGCTTCAGGTGCCAAGGAATTGGACATCCATTTGTCTGGGATGGTATAAGGACCTCTGCCTTAGGTAGGGGAAGGATTAGAAGACCTCCAAGGTCCCTTCTAGCCGTATGATTCTATGATTTGTCTCTACCTTTGTGTTTAGCTTTCAGAAATTATTACACAAATTATTAAATCCTAAAGTAAATTAAATCCTAAATACATGCCTTGGATTTGGTCCCTAAGCTGTTAATTGAGACTTAGTTTAAAAAGATGGAAGATAGACATTGATCAATAGTAACATAGCATTATTGCATTTTAGCAGCACAGAAATTGCATAGCACACCATTGGGTTTAACTGTATAATGTTTAAATGTAGCTTAGTTGAAATTTAGAAGCCATCACACAACCCACCCTGTCCTGCTCCAGGAGCTGCTGCAAGTGAGAAAGAGTCATAGCTATTTATAAACAAGTAGCCAGGTTCCTTGAAGTAGGAGAATGTAAAATTCAGCAACCTAATTCAGATAAGCAAGAGTCTGTGGATTTAGCATTATGGCCTGCCATAATCCATGAACGAATTGTTAGGGTTTTTGAGATATCCAAATAACAAGCTCAGTTCCTAATAGTAGCCATCATAAAGGGCAGATTCTCAAGAATGGTAGAACATAAGTTGTTCCCTACTGTTTGGTTGAGATCAGCTGCTGGAATATCAGAAAAGGCAATTCCAGGTATGGAATGAGACCCAAAGCCAGACTTCTGCCTCTATGTAATTGCTAATTGCTGGGATAAGAATTCTTCTCCTTCATCAGTTTGATCTTCAGCATCAGTGGTGGGATTCAAATTTTTTTCCTACCGCTTCTGTGGGGGTGGCTTAGTGGGCCTGCCAGGGGAAGGATACTGTGAAATCTCCAGTCAGAGGTGGTATTGGCTGGTTGTCTGAACTACTCAAAATTTCCACTACAGATTCTCCCAAACTGATCAGAACCTGCTGAATACAAATAAATGCTCTGTCTTACATATTGGCAAAAAAAAATCCGAAAATAAAATACAAGCTGAATAGTCAAGATCTTGTTGATGATCCAAGCTCTGTAAAGGACCTTGGAATACTCACCTCTAATGATCTAAGTGCTAGAGCCCACTGCAACTACATAGCCAAAAAGGCATTAAGAGTTGTTAACCTAATCTTACGTAGCTTTTTCTCTGGTAATATCACACTACTAACTAGAGCATACAAAACATTTGCTAGACCAATACTAGAATACAGCTCATCAGTCTGGAACCCACATTACGTATCTGATATTAGCACAATTGAGAAAGTCCAGAAATATTTCACAAGAAGAGTTCTCCACTCCTCTACTCGTTGTAGAATACCTTATGCCACCAGACTTGAAATTCTAGAACTAGAAAACCTTGAATTACACCGTCTTCGATCTGATTTAAGCATGGTATATAAAATCATACATTGCAATGTCCTACCTGTCAATGAATACTTCAGCTTCAACCATAACAACACAAGAGCACACAACAGATACAAACTCAAGGTTAACCGCACCAAGCTTGATTGCAGGAAATACGACTTCAGCAACAGAGTGATCAATGTCTGGAATAGTCTACCCGACTCTGTAGTTTCTTCCCCAAACCCCAAAAACTTTAACCTTAGTGTTATGTCCTGAGGACTCAAGGAGTTCTCACTCAGGTCCACTCACTTATGTGGGCGTTATTTCCCCCCATTCCCATTGGTTGGTTCTCCCCAGCAGCCAGCTATAAAAGCAGGCTGCGGGGTCCAACCGGTTGCTGATTGCTGCGAGCCAGTTCCAGGCTTGGCAAGCACGGTCAGCCCTTTATTGTAAAATAAAGTATTGTTGCACTCATGCTCTGGTTCAGCCTCTCATTGCTCAAACTTAACACTGGCGACGAAGGTGGGATGGCTACCAGAAGCACCTTGCAACCGCTGAGTCACTAGCCACCGATCCGCAGCCCAGAGAGAGCGATCGGCTGGCGATAAGGGAAACGCTGATCCGCAGCCAGAGAGAGCGGTCAGCCAACAAAACGAGCGATCAAAAAGAGCAAAACGCTGATCCGCAGCCAGAGAAAGCGGTCTGATTCAAAAAGTTAGAAGCGTCTGTAGCCGCTTGTTAGCCCCGCTACGGGGAAAGTGAAGCGCTGCGAGCCGCAGCCGCTCTGCATTTGGTGCGAAATTCAAACGGGTGTCATTTGAATTTCGAGCCAGTAGGAAACACAGCACAGCGCTGTAGGAAGTCACTAACGCCCACTTTTTGGCGCGAATCAAGACACCTCCAACGGCTAGCAGCCAACGTGGTAACCCAGAGAGAGAAAGAGAGGGTAGCAAAAAACCTCTCCAGAGCTGATATCACTAGTACTCACGAGCGCTCGTAGTCCCAGAGAGATTTTTTCCGCAGGTAGCCCAGCCGTTCTTGCACCATGAGTTCCAACCCAGTATTCCCGGTGTTTAAACCAGACGAAGAGAAGTGGGAATCGTATAAGAACCGCTTCAATCATTACATCGATGCGGTCGGCCTGGCGGACGCGGGAGAGCATCGGAAAAAATCCTATTTCCTAATCTACTGCGGAGCCACCATTTACGATACCGCCGCAGCACTCGTAGCGCCGAGAGAATTGAAAAACGTTCCGTGGTCCGAGTTGCTTGAGATCCTCACTAACCACTACGCTCCCAGGCCTTCACAAATCGCCAGGAGGTTCACGTTCCGTATGAGGAAGCAATCAAGTAAGGAGACCATCAATCAATATATGGCCGCCCTCAGAACAGCAGCCCTGCACTGCGGGTTTGGAACATACCTGGAGGACATGCTCCTTGATCAATTAGTTTGTGGGGTCAAGGATCTCAACCTACAGAGGCGCCTGCTAGCAAAAAGACCTCAACCTCGCGCAAGCGGTCGAGGAGGCCCTAGCAGCCGAGCTAGCAACGAACTCAGCCACCGAAATTCAGGGCCCAAGTGCCAAGCTAGCATCGTTCCCAGTCCATTCCGAAGAGGTGGAAGCGGAGGAAACCCACAACGATGAAAACGACATCCACCGCCTCACCAACGACAGACGGTCGCAGGTAGGGGCCAAACAAGAATACACCGGTCCACCCAAGCACATCACATTGTGCCTAGCCTGTGGGGATCACATCAAAGGGCCACCTGCAGGTTTAAAGGAGCCACTTGCAACAACTGCCATAAGAGGGGCACATCGCGAGAGTCTGCCAAGCCCCCAAAGCACTGCACACAGACCCCGTCCTCGCACTCGGGACCACAGAGGCAAGTATTAAACTGTTGCACGCACCGCCTTGCCAGGCGACTTGCCACACTGTTAGTAAAATTTCTCTCTCCGTTTCCCTAGAAGGTAAACCGTGCCACATGGAGGTTGACACAGGGTCAGCGCTCTCAATAATCTCGTGGAACACCCTCAAGAGACTCCACCCCAGCCTATCTACTACCCGGCTTCAGAGATGCCAGTTCCGTCTGAAGGACTACCAGGGGAAGGCCATTCCCGTGATCGGCAGAGGCAAGTTCTTTGTCAGTTTTAGAGCTTTTAAAGGCCACCTACCTCTAGTGGTAGTTAACGGCAATCTACCTACCCTATTGGGGCTCGATTGGTTTCCCCACCTCGGCCTAGGGTTAACAGGAGTCCATGCTGTCTCAACCTCAGACACTGACTCCTTATTCGCTGACTACGCAGATGTGTTCAGCGAGGAGCTGGGGTGTTATAATGGAACCCCATCTCGTTCACCGTTGACCCCAGGCAGTCCCAATCAGATTAAAACCACGTAGAGTTCCATTTGCTATTCGACCAAAACTAGACGCTGAATTGGATAAACTACTAAAACAAGGGGTCATTGAGCCAACAGATTTCGCCAAGTGGGAGACGCCCATTGTCACACCCTTAAAAAGATGGTAGCCTGAGAATTTGCTCGGACTACAAGACAACAATCAATAAATATTTACAAGTTAGCGCCTACCCTGTGCCCGTCATTCAGCACTTATTGCACACATTCGAACCGGGCAGTATTTTTGCTAAATTGGACATGTCTCAAGCATATCAGCAGTTCCCTGTTGATAACCAAACAGCGGAACTTCAGACCATTGTCACTCACAGGGGTGCCTTCCGATGCAAGCGTCTCCAATTTGGCGTAAGTGTTGCCCGGGTATTTTCAATCCCTCATGGAGCGGATTTTACAGGGCCTCCTGGTGTAGTACCCTACTTCGACGACATCTTGGTCTCGGCCAGGGACAGACCCCAACTCTTCCAGAGAGTGCGAGCAGTGTTAGAGAGGTTCAGACAGCATGGCCTCAAGTTAAAAAAGAAAAATGCGCCATTGCCACTAGACAGGTGGACTTTCTGGGTTATAAAATTGACGCCTCTGGCATTTACCCCTGGAGTCCAAAGTTAGGGCAATCCACGAAGCTCCCACACCAACCTCCAAAACGGAGCTACAAGCTTTCTTGGGGCTGCTGAACTTTTATGCATCCTTCTTGCCCCATAAAGCCTCAGTAGCCGAACCCCTACACAGATTACTAGACAAAAAGTCACCGTGGCACTGGGGGCACAAAGAAGACCAGGCGTTTAACGCCGTCAAATCACTACTTACGTCAGAGGCTGTGCTCATCCAATTCGACCCCAACCTTCCTTTAGTACTGGCAGCCGACGATCCCCTTTTGGAATTGGGGCGGTCCTTAGTCACAGACTCCCCAATGGCGCCGAGGCCCCCATCGCCTTTTTCTCCAGGACGCTCTCGGCCACGGAGCGAAATTACAGCCAAATAGACAAGGAAGCCCTAGCAGCTGTTGCAGCCGTGAAAAAGTTTCACGAATTCCTTTTGGCCACTTCTTGAACTGGTCACCGACCATAAGCCCCTCCTGGGCCTACTGGCCGGCGACAAACAGACACCTCAAGTCCTTTCCCCTAGGATGACAAGGTGGACACTTTTCCTAGCGGCCTACTCATACAAACTTATTCACCGCCCGGGCAAAACTCTATCCCACGCCGACGCTCTCAGTCGCTGCCCTTACCCGCTCTGGCTGAAGACCCAGCTCCTGTCAACGCCATTTTGAAATCACCCAGTTGGACCTGCCCATCACCGCCCTTGACATCGCCGCTAAAACCAAGGCAGACCAAACGCTCGCCCAGGTGCTCGACTGGGTGAGGAGGGGTGGCCGGAGGCAACGTTGATAACAAATTCGCACCCTTTAAGACTCGCATGCAGGAGCTGTCCAGTTTGCAGGGTTGTCTACTGTGGGGCACTCGAGTGGTCATTCCGACCTCGCTGCGTACCCGAGTCCTGGAGGCGTTGCACGAGGACACCCGGCATTGTGAGAATGAAGGCATTAGCACGCAGCTACGTGTGGTGGCCGGGTCTAGACGAGGACATTGTCAATTGGGTAAGTTCCTGCAGCATTTGCCAGGAATCCCGTCCTGCTCCCCATCGCCACCCCTACCAGATGGGAGAGCGCCAGCGCCCTTGGTCTAGAATCCATATCGATCTGGCCGGCCCCGTGCATGGAAAGATGTTCCTAGTGGTCGTGGACGCTTATTCCAAATGGATAGACGTGGCACAGCTATCCACGACCACCACACTAGCAATCACCAACGCGTTAACGCGCCTGTTAGATTACACATGGACTACCCGACTCCTTGGTCTCCGATAATGGCCCACAGTTCACATCAGTAGAATTCAGCCGTTTTGCAGCCAACCTAGGCGTTCGCCACATTTTCACAGCCCCATTTCACCCTGCGAGTAATGGGTTGGCTGAAAGGGCCGTCAGGACCACCAAAGAGGCCCTCGCTAGGTTTGGCAGAGATGACTGGCACCACAAACTCTCACGGTTCCTGATGAGCCAGCACTCAACCCCTGTGCAGTCACCAATAACTCCCAGCGGAACTTCTGATGGGCCGGCGCCTGAGGACTGTATTGGATAGACTGCACCCACAATACTGCCCTGACTCTCCCCTCGCTTCTACTTCGGGGTTAGACATTTTATGTTACAGGAGCCGATATTCTGCAAGGAATTTCGCTGGGGACCCACTTTGGATTCCAGGCGAGGTCATCGCCGTCACCGGGCCGAGATCGTATAGAGTCAGGCTGGAGGATGGTCGCGTCTGGAGGAGACACATAGACCAACTCAGAAGGCGCCTCAGCAACCTTGCCAACAAGAATCCAGAGTCTCCAGTCGAAGGGGAACCGTCTCATCCGCCGCCCAGCCACATCGCACCCAGCGACCAGTCTGCGCCAGCGGTCGTTCCGGTCAGCCCAAACTCGGACAACAGCGCCCAGAGAGTTGACCAGCCTGATCCAACCCACGAGAGCTCGACCCCAGTAACCAACCCGGTGGTTTCCGAGGATGCCCAGTCCAGAGAGAGTGTTGGCGACACTATGCCGGCTCAACCGTCACAGACTGATACCGAACAGACAGACTATGTTCCCGAGTTGCGCCGCTCTGGGCGCCAACACAAACCCCCCGTCTACCTCAAGGACTATGCATGTTCGCATCTGGGGGGAAGGGGTGTTATGTCCTGAGGACTCAAGGAGTTCTCACTCAGGTCCACTCACTTATGTGGGCGTTATTTCCCCCCATTCCCATTGGTTGGTTCTCCCCAGCAGCCAGCTATAAAAGCAGGCTGCGGGGTCCAACCGGTTGCTGATTGCTGCGAGCCAGTTCCAGGCTTGGCAAGCACGGTCAGCCCTTTATTGTAAAATAAAGTATTGTTGCACTCATGCTCTGGTTCAGCCTCTCATTGCTCAAACTTAACACTTAGACTGTCTACTATCGACCTCACCCCTTTCCTAAGAGGTCTCTAGGGGGCGTGCATAAGCGCACCAACGTGCCTACCATCCCTGTCCTATTGTTTATTTTATTTTTCTTTTATTTTTCTTATATGTACCCATCTCATGTATTCATAACTATGTATACACTTATACTTATTATCTTGTAAACAATTGACAAATAAAATAAAATAAAATAAATAAATACCATCTTTATTCAGCATCCTCACCTAGCTCGCACAATGATTCTTGGGTATTTTGGGTGGAGAAACAATTTAACAATTTAAAAGCATGGTTGGATCCAATGTAGGCAAGAAATCAGCCTTTTTCTCGGTGTACTTGACAAGGATTTTGTCAAGCTGTAGAATATCAGGGACTGTGTTAGGCATTAAAGATTCTCCGTTGGTGGTCTGTCTGCCTGGGCTTTTGGAGGCTCTGGCAGCTTTAGCAATTTGCTGATTGAGTTTATTGCCACAGTTCTGAATACATGGTAGGACCAGATTAATTAATGATTTTGCTATGGAGCATATTGTCACAAATGTTTTTCTTAGTTTATCCAATCTCTTTGTAATGTCTGCTTATTCTGAACCTGGCATTGTACCAAATGAGTCAATCAACATTAGTTCCAGTGAGTCATGGGCAGACTCTGTCAGTGAAAATAATGTAGTTTGTTGAGTAAAGTACTTCTTCCTCAGTTCCCCTTATTGCTGGGAATCTGCTGAGTGATCTGATTGGTCTATAATAAATAATTGCATTTATCTTTTCTCTGATTGTTTTCTGTTTGAGATTTAAACCTTCCAAGTTATTTCTTTCTCTCCTAGCGGGTTTGGGAGTGGGGTCAGCTTTAAATTCCACTTTAGCTGTTTGTTGCTTGTTGGTTTGAGCACCAGTTATCTTTACAGCATCTGCTGTTTTATGTAGATGATTTTTAGTATATTCTCCAAGAGGTGGGGGGGTTCTGAGCGTTTTGTTACCAGGCTAGGTAACATCTTCAGTGGAGTTTACCCTAAATGCCACTGGAGATGTTACCTAGACTGATAAAGAAATGTTCAGAAACCAACCCAAGCTTGCAGAACAAACCATCAACCTCATCTTACACCTTAGCTACAGATATTTGCCATTATTGCTTGTATTCTTTGTTAACATTGTCCTTCGTTTGCTAATTTTAAAACCAGCTAGTACCCCAAAGTCCATTACATTTTTCCATTAATATATCTGCTCCTTCCAGAAGATCTTCCAAGATTATTACTAGGTCATTCACAAACATCTGTAATTTATAAGTTTCTCTTTTAATCTTCTCTTCAGCAGTTTCTCATCTTCTCTTATATCTCTATTCAATATTTTAAAAGCTAAAATAAATACCAATAGTGACAATCTTTGTCTTTCTCTGTCTAATCTCTTTCTATATCTCATGAGGTTTTGTTCATTCCCAATTCAATTTGTGCCTTTTGAGAAGTGTAAATTGATTTTACCCATCTGATAATATTCTCAGCAAAGTTCACATTCTCCAAAATTTTCAAACAGGAACAGCCAGTTCAAATTATCAAAGGCCTTTTCTGCACCAAGGAAAATCAATGGTGCTTGTTTTTCCTTATTTTGTTTCAAGTATTCCAAAGTATCTAATTCATTTCTAATATTGTGTCCCAGCTGTATTTTACATAAAAAAACTCCCTTGCTGATCTGAATAAAGTTCTGTAAAACCATCTGCATTCCCTCAGCTAAAATCATTCTAAATAATTTATACAGATAGTTCTTGACTTTTGCTCATTCATTTAACAATTGTTCAAAATTACAACAGAGCTGAAAAAAGTGACTTATGAATGGTCCTTGCACTAACAATTGTTTCAGTGTTCCTGCGGTTGGTTATGTGATCACTCTTTGGGATTTCACAGGGGGATTCTAACAAGCAAAGTCAATGGGGGAAGTCCTAGTCACTAAACAATCACTGCAAAAGGGTCATAAAATTGGGCGCAACTCACTTAATGACCACATCATTTAGCAATGGAAGTTCCAATTCGAATTGTAGTTTTAGGACAAGGACTACCGATAATAATTAGTCGGTGATGATATCGGCCCTAATTTTTTTGGTGAGGTTAAATCCTGATCTTCTTTAGGTATTAATGATATATTAACCTCCATTCAACTGTCCAGTATCATTCCAGTCTCTAAACTAGAGCTCATGCATTGCAATGTTTGTAATAATTTGTGTTCAAAATGTTTATAAAAACAAGCTGTAAAATAACTGTTTAGGTGCTTTCCATATTGTAAGTGTTTTTATTGTTCCACAAACTCCCCTTATTGTCATAGGTCCATTCATTCATTGTCATAGGTCCATTCATTCATTCATCAGTAAATTTTGTTTCTTTAAATATTTGTCAACCTTTGCTTCTTTATTTCCCTGGTTTATTTGCAAATTCAATTTTTTTTCTTTGCTTTGTATATTTCATCAAGGCCACTTATTACATTTAATCTAAATCTATTGAGATTAGATAGAACATTATCCTCATGGAATTGAAATATTTGACCTGTTTACTATTAATAATCCACCTGTATTCCTTCATTGTCCTAGTGAAAGTCAAAACTTTTATCTTTAATGAGTGATTAACAAGTTTTGGTCTTGCAAGGGCAAATAGCGAAGAAGAAGGGCTGTTTTACAATCAGAAAAATTTCACCTTGAAGTTTAATTTATATGCTTTTTTTCAAGAACTACTTAAGCACTTTGTTTATCAAAATTACAATATGTTTTTAACCTTTAAGAACCTATTCTGCTCAGTTGTGGACATTACTTAATATTTTATTTAATTTGCATATGCATGCATAGTTCCTGATTAATACATTTTATTGGCCTTCTTTTGTACTTGGCCCTTTACTAAAAAGAGATATATTACTCCATCATTTTAAATACACCATTCATCAAATTCCTAGGTCATAAGCAATCAAAAGTGCATAAATAATGTATTGCTTACTGTAGTTGGCTATGTCAAATATACTATGCAAATCCAGTTTAAAATAATCAAGAGATTACATATTTGATTGAGTGTTACTTATTAAGTTAAAATAATTATGTAAAAGATTTGAGAAGACTTAGTATGCTACCACAATTTTGGCTTTTTTTGAACAAGAATCAATTTATCAAAGAAAGAGCCAGAAGTAATAAAATGCATTTGTAGCGAGATGCCTAAAACCACCTTGTAGCTCTTAATTATTATTCAAATAATATTTTTAAGTTAGGAAAAAGTTCTACTACCAGCTTAAGCATTTAACGTAGACCTGAAGCAAACTTGTCAGTAAGAGGAGGGGTGAGAAATGGTTTTATCTTTGGATTTTGCTCAGATCCAAAAGAAGAACTAGGATGTGAGTATGGGCTCATTTGAGGCAAACTATGAAAGATGCTAATGTAAGTCATCTGGGCTTCTGAAGACTGACAATGTAGGTCAGAAATATTACAAATCAATCAGATGAAATGTGTAACAGAATCAGAACATTGCACCTAGTTTCTCTTTGGCTTCTTCTCTATTAATTATTTCTATATGTGGGTTAGACAGCATTATCACCAGATGGATTTGGAACTGGTTGACCAATCGCACTCAACACGTAGTCCTCAATAGAACTGCTATCAGCTTCCCAAGTAACAATCTCCAAATTAAAAGACTCCTAGACTGTCACCTTGACACTTCTCCAAGATACATTTTATTAGAGATATCATATTGGCACATCTGAGGAAATCCCGAATCTGAGATTTCAGGGTTTTCCTTAACCCAAAGAGAATCCAAAATCTAACCCCTGAACCTAATGGTTCATCACACGGTCCAATCATTACTTCATTCCAACAGGAGACTATTCCCAGTCACTCCGCTCCAGGTACAGAGTAACATGTCCTTGACTTTCCGAGAAAGGAATGTTGTGGCTAATTTTGCACTGTTCCTTGAAGTCCCCCTCAGAAATTCCCAGGCACTGAATGTGACAGCCCAGAAGCCTCAAAGAAAAATGGCTTCCAAACTGACAACTGCATCCACATAGAGGAAAATATGCAGTGGGGTACCCCAAGGCTCTGTTTTGGGCTCAGTACTCTTCAACATTTTCATCAATGATTTGGTCAAGGGATAAATGGGGAACTTATCAAATGTGCAGGTGATACCAAGCTGGCAGGAATAGCCAATATTTCAGAAAATAGGCTTAAGATACAGAAGGATCTTGACAGACTTGAACATTGGGCGCTATCCAAGAAAATGAATTTCAATGGTGAAAAAGTAAGGTTTTATATTTAGGCAAGCAAAACAAAATGCATATGTGGTACCTCGCTCAGTAGTAGTAACTGTGACAGGGATCTTGGAGTCCTAATGTACAATCATTTAAATATGAGCCAGCAGTACACTACAGCTGCCAAAAAGTCAACACAATTTTAGACTTCATAAACAGAGGAGAAGAATCAAGATCACATGAGGTGTTAATATCACTTTATAATGCCTTGGTAAGGCCACACTTGTTGAGACTCTAGAAAGAATGCAGAGAAGAACAACACAGATGATTAGGGGACTGGAGGCTGAAACATATCAAGAACAGTTTCTGGAATTGGGTATGTCTGGTTTAATGAAAAGAAGGACTGGGGATGACATGATAGCAGTGTTCCAATATCTCAGGGGCTGCCACAAAGAAGAGGGAGTCAAGCTATTCTCCAAAGCACCTGAGGGAAGAACAAGAAGCAATGGATGGAAACTAATCAAGGAGAGAAGCAACCTAGAATTAAGAAGAAATTTCCTGACAGTTAAAACAATTAATCAGTGGAACAACTTATCTCCAGAAGTTGTGAATGCTCCAACACTGGGAGTTTTTTAAGAAGACATTTGTCTGAAATTGTATAGTGTCAGCGTTCCAAGTAAATGCTCCAAACAATTCAGAACTCCGAGACAAAGTCCATCAAAGTAAGAATTTATTTGAGTAGTCATGTTGACACGTCTGAATTCCTGCATTTCCCCCCCTCTGCAATAAAACTCACACCCTGCCCCATTTAGTGAGTTTCCTGCCTAAGCAAAGAGCTGGACTAGAAGACCTCCAAGGTCCCTTCCAACTCTGTTATTCTACTCTAAATCCCTTGACATGGAACTCAGTCTGCCTTATTTTGAATAGAAATGTTTGATTTTGAATGGTTCAGCTATATTTTATCATGTCTTATTTGGCTTGCTGTCAAGTCTTGGACATTGGGCTTTCCACCTCACTGGCTGGACCCGCAGGGATTAGAGGGCTTGTTGCCTGGCGCTGCCTGTGCCCGCCGGAGCTCCTCATGCTGCCGCTACTGCCGCCGTCATCTTGGTTTGGTTTTATTTGGGCATCTCGGATTTCAGACAATATGGTTCTGTCTACCAAAATCTAAAATATAGCATTTAGATTAATGTTTACAGCTAAATATGTGTAATAGGTATATTAAAAATCACTTTTCCAAATTCCATTGCATCTGTAATATTATGTAATTTATATTATCAAAATAATCCTTTAATATCCACATGTAGCCTGTATAATTAATTGCTGCTTCTCTAATTTATGATGTCTCTCCTTAAAAATCTTTTTTTTTTAAACTGAAAACTTCTTTCTGCATTTTACACAAACAGCTGAAATATGTAGCGTGATATTTGCAACATAAGGTTGTAAATACTGAACGGATGCTGTTAAAAATATAAGGTGAAGATCTGTACTTCAGGAAGCAACAGCAATGGATGAGAATCAGAAAAGGTAAATATTTAACATCATAGCAGATTTTTGTCTGTGAGGCTGAATGGAATTGGATAAATTTCTCATTTTATCAAAAGATTGAGAACCTTCCAAACCTATATACCAGTAGCTGTAAACCAGCAGCAAAGAATTAATGGAAGACTGCAATAAGCAATATATTTAATCCCAGTTCCCTTCCATTTGCCCCATCCTTAGAATTACTTTAACATGATGGATGGATGGATATATAAGATACATAGGTGTTCTGTCTCACCTGTATCCACAAGTGAGAGTCCAAAGTTCCAAAGTACAAATGCTCAAACAGACAGTCTCAGACACGGCAGAGTTAACTGCTTTTGTTTACACAGTCCTTGGCAGTCTTCCTGGAATCTGTCTGGCAAGTCCAAACTAACCATAAATCAAGATGCTGCAGCCGAGTGTATCAGACGTAACACCAACCAAAATGACACCTTGCTTCAAACAGGGATTCAGAGCTAGCACGCTTCCTTATATTCCCTAAGGGGCGTGTCAGTCTCTTTTCTGTGTCCGTAGGATGGCCCCTTTCTGCTTACGTCTTTGCTGTGCGTCTATCCAACATTGCTCGGTTTGTCCTTCAACTAATGACTCCGGCATGCTCTCCTGATTGTCTGTTAACAACACCTGAGGATCAATCAGGGAGGGAGATTCAGGGGAGGAAGATGACTCTGAAACTTCCAGTAAATCAGGCTCATATCTCAGAGTCAAGTCCTCTTCTTCCTCCTGACTCCCTACAATGTCGCTCAATAATGCAGGCTCGAATCTCAATGCCAGATCTTCCTCATCACTCGAGCCTACATCCGCTGACTGACCAGGTTCAAACCTCGGAGGCACAACACATAGGTAACATTATTTTGGTCAATGACCAGCTTGAAACAATGTGTATGAAGAGCCAGACATGGAGAAATAACACACATGAAATAACACAGCGTTATATTTAAGCATAGGCATAGCACTTAATTAAGGCTAAGATTAAAAAGTTAAATTAAAAGTTAAACTATGGAAGAACCCCTCCACCACAAAATTAATTATAGGTGAAGTAAACAAACTATATGCTGAATATGGTGTAATGAATAACACTATAGAAATGAGGTGTAGCTGAAAATCTAATTTATACTGTATGTGACCAAAGATTAACAGGACAAACATTATTGCTAGGATAGACCAGAAAAAAAAAATTATACACATTCACAACTGCATTACTTGGCCTAACAATTGATTTTTACAGAAAAGTCAAGTTATACTTTATACACTTGCCTCAGATCCACCATCTTCACAAATACTTCAATTTCTTAGAAACTTGGCATTTGCAGAAAATCCACTGATTTGTCTGAAACGTTAGTATCCTGGGACATTTTACCAATGCAGTTTTAATCAAATACAGTACTTCCTCCCCAACATCCACAACCTCAAATAAAATATGCTTAAAACATGGTTCTTTAAATAAATGCAGTTCAAAAACCTTGTACTGAATTCTGTGAAATTTGGCATGCCTCATGCTCTCTAAGGAGAGCTTTTCTGCATCGTTCATCCCATTCTGATGAAAAAGAAACAAGAAACTGTTTTCCTCACACTGGACTATGGAATGGACCTCCATTTGTTTAAAACATGAGGGTTTTTTGGGGGGGGGTTATTCATGTTTCTATCCTCCAAACTGGTTCTGTAAAATCAGTTTGTTAGTTCTATTTGTTTATTACATGTTGGTGAGAGAGAAAAGCCCCCACAGATTGGTTATATTTTCACAATTTCTTTAGCAGTTTGCCAGAATTTTAGATCCTTTATATCTGGTTTTTCACTTGGGCGACAGTTTTATTTTTTGATGTTTCAGTGGTATGCTTGTATTAGTACAAGTGATAAGCATTCCACAGAGGGTAACACAATTATATCTGGATGAAGGATAGAAAACACTAGAAGGTTATGCTTCACTTACTCTTTTATATATTTTAAAAACACTGTTGTTGCCAACTATGACAAGGGAAATCACTGTGCATAAGAATATATTTTAATGAGTTAATGCTTATCAGAGGTTAATGTCAAAAATGCAGTGTTGCAGAGTAAGTGAAATATGTACTGAAATTAACCTGGGGGCAGAATTCAGGGAAACAAAATGGCAAAAACATCCTGTTTTCTCAGCAGCAAAAACAATGAAACAATAACAAGGATAATTATCCAAAATGTCTAATGATATTGCATAATAAAATGTAGCAATGGATCTCCAGCTGACAAATGATTCAGAGCCTTCTTAGGGCAGGAGAGGTTGGTTTTCTCCAGTTTCTGAGTGTCAGACCTATGAAGGCAACTTAAATGGAAGTAGATCCCTGTTCCAAGCTCACTGAAAAAAGGATGTAATCAGGGGTGGGATTCAAATTTTTTAACAACCGGTTCTGTGGGCATGGCTAAGTTGGTGGGCATGGCTTGGTGGTCATGTTATTGGCTGGGCGTGGCCAACTCAATATCACTCACATCGAGGCACACATCTTCTCACCTGGCCTCTCGTGACTGTGGGGATGCTGCAACAGTCTTAAGTGTGAAAAATGCTCATAAGCCACTTTTTTCAGTGCCATTGTAACTTTGAATGGTCACTCCACACAAGCAAAGTACCAGCAAAGGAGGGAAAAAAAATTCCAGAGAAGTTTCTGAGACAGGAAGTCTAGTCCTGCCAAGAATGTTAACGGAGAGACAGTTTCTGTAAACAACACCAGAATGTTTCCTTCCTGCCTTCCTTACAGGTTTAGGCCAGTAATTTCTTCTAACAACTGGTTCTCTGAACTGCTTAGAATGTTAACAACCGGTTCTAGTGAATAGGTGCAAACTGGTAGAATCCCACCCCTGGATGTAATAGAACTGTGATGGCAAACCTATGGCACACATGCCAGAAGTGGCACACAGAACCACTTCTGCCGGCATGTGAGAGGTTGCCCGGAAGACCCCCACTGTGCATGCATGTACACTCACCGCCAGCCAGCTGATTGTCGAGTGTTGTGGTTAGCCAGCAGCAGGTGCGGATGGTAGAGGAGAGTGAGTACTCAGATGAGGGGCTGGGACCATCAGGGAGTGGACTGCTGCCTTCAGGGATTGTGGGAGCTGGCAGCAGTGATGAGGAGGTTCCTGAGGAGCCTGTGCCAAGTGCGCGTGAACGCAGGATGATTCGTAGAAGAGAACAGCTGGAGCAGCACAGGCAACTTGGGAGTAAGGATGCAACGTAATGGCCCCTCCCTCCAGGGAATATAAGCCTGGTTTCAAAAGGTTTTTGCCTTTGCAAAAGGCAAAAACATTCTAAGGACTCAGCATTGTGTGTGGAGACTCCAGCTTATCTGAAGAATTCTGTCAAGGCTTTACTGGTTGGACTATTTGGCTGCAAGCCATCTTTTATCTACAAAGAAGTTGTTTAGAAGGTTTGAGTTGCTGCATTTGTTTGAGATTTTCTTGCTGGTAACAGGGTTGGGTCAGAACAGTCGGGTATCTGCCACGCATGCATGGGGAGACACATACGTGGGAGATGTGCAAAGGCATGCAGTATGTGGGGAGTTATGTGCACATGCACAGAGATGTGCAGTGCCGGGGGTCACATATACATGCGCATAGGTGCATAGTGCACGCACAGGGGGTCATGTGCACATGCACAGGGGGCGGGGGAGACACGGGTGTATTGCATCATGGGTGCAGGCACATGAGCATGCGCACATGTGCACACATGCACTTTTGGCATGCAACATAGAAAAGGTTAGCCATCACTGTAATAGAGGAATGTGAATTTAAAAACAAAGGGGGTTGAAGCTTGTAGGGCATATTCTTTCAATCTTCATATTTAGCCTTCTTTATTTTTGTTAAAATTGATGAGGTGCCATTAAGTAATGCTGACTCTTAGCAACCACACAAGTAATACCCACCTTTGTCCTCCAGGTCTTCCAATGGTATATACCTATTGTCAGGGTGACTGAGTCTATTCATCTTGTTCCTGATTCTCCTCTTCTTTGCACATGACAATATTTCCAAGAAGGAATGGGACAATTCGCCCAGCCCACTCAGTGTGGCCAGCTTACCACAGGACAACTCTCCATGGAACAACTTTTATTTTTTTTTTATTTTGATTTGTCAAATCGCTTACAAGATAATAGGTATAAGTAAAAACATAGTTATGAATACATGGATATATATAAGAAAAATAAAAGTAACAATAGGACAGGGACAGTAGGCACGTTGGTGCGCTTATGCATGCCCCCTACAGACCTCTTAGGAAAGGGGTGAAGTCAATAGTAGACAGTCTAAGGTTAAAGTTTTTGGGGTCTGGGGAAGAAACCACAGAGTCAGGTAGAGTATTCCAGACATTGACCACTCTGTTGCTGAAGTCGTATTTCCTGCAATCAAGCTTGGTGTGGTTAACCTTGATTTTGTATCTATTGTGTGCTCTTGTGTTGTTATGTTTGAAGCTGAAGTATTCATTGACAGGTAAGTCATTGCAATGTATGATTTTATATACCATACTTAGATCAGACCGAAGATGGTGTAATTCAAGGTTTTCTAGGTCTAGAATTTCAAGTCTGGTGGCATACGGTATTCTACAATGAGTAGAGGAGTGGAGAACTCTTCTTGTGAAATATTTCTGGACTTTCTCAACTGTGCTAATATCAGATACATAATGTGGGTTCCAGGCTGATGAGCTGTATTTGAGTATTGGTCTAGCAAATGTTTTGTATGCTTGAGTTAGTAGTGTGATAATACCAGAGAAAAAGCTATGTAGGATTTGGATAACAACTCTTAATGCCTTTTTGGCTATGTAGTTACAGTGGCCTCTAGCACTTAGATCATTAGAGATGACTATTCCAAGCTCCTGTACAGAACTTGGATCATCAACAAGGTCTTGACTATTGATCTTGTATTTTATTTTCTGGTTTGTTTGTTTTTTGCCAATATGTAAGACAGAGCATTTATTTGTTGAGATTTGAAGTTGTCATTTGTTTGACCATTCTGATACACAGTCAAGGTCTTTTTGAAGGGTAGCAGTATTGTCTGTGGTATTGAACAGCTTTACATCTTCAGCGAAGAGAACGCAGTTGCTCTTAATGTGATCACAGAGGTCATTTATGTAGAGTATGAAGTATGATGTCCCCCACTGCCTTGGGAGACACCACTATTGACAGGTACAAAATTTGATAGGACAATCCCAATTTTGACCATTTGTTGTCTGTTTGACAGGAATGCTTCTACCCAGTTATGTAGGTATCCAGAGATACCATAAGATTTTAGTTTTAGGAGTAGTTTGTCGTGTACCACTGAATCAAAGGCTTTATAGAAGTCTATGTAGATTGCATCTATTATTTTGCCCTGATCGAGTTGTGTAGTCCATATGTTTCTGCAGTGTAAGAGTTGCAGATTACAGGATAGTTTTTTTCTGAAACCAAATTGTTTATTAGAGAGTAGGTTGTTTGTCTCTAAGTGGAGGATAATGGATTGGTTAATAATTGATTCCATGACTTTACAGGTGACGCAGCATAAGGAGATTGGTCTGTAATTTTCAACTAGGCTGGGGTCTCCCTTTTTGAAGATGGGGATGACTGTGGCTTGTGACCATAGTTTTGGCAAGGAGCTGGTCCTGAAAGATTTTTCAAAGATTATGCTTAGAGGTTCTGCTATGGCAGCGGATTGCTTTTTTAAGAAGCAGGCACCTATTCCGTCCGGTCCAATAGATAGAGATGGTTTTAGATTGCATTGTGCTTTTTCAACATTATCTTTTGTAAAATTGATATGTATTAGATCATTGTAGTTGTCTGTGGTTCAGCTAGGAAATGCTGGGCATGATCCATTGCTGTTTACAAATACGGAGCCAAAGAATGTGTTAAAGAGGTTGGCTTTAATGGTATCATCGTTGCAGTCTTTACCATTAGGTCCTATCAGGGGTGGGATGGACTTGAGTCTTTTAGTTTGTTGTTTACAAAATTGTAAAAAGCATGGGTGGAATTGGTGCATAGAAGGTTTTCCTCTTGTTTAATGTGATAATTGGTGCATTCAGTCTTTATCTGGTGGCATAAATTTTTGTATCGGCTTTTGAAGTTGGCAACATGACCAGATTTGTTTTTCCCCCAGAGTGATCTCTTTTTGGATTGAAGTTTCTTATTGTTATGGGTAATCTGTTTTTTGTTTTGTTTTGGGAGTTGTTATTGGTACATATAATTTGATGACTCTTTTGACTTCAAGTAAAAATATGTTGTAATGGTCTTCAACAGTATTGCATCCAGTGAATAGTGATTGCCAATCAAGGATGAGAGATCGTTGTGTATAAGATCATAGTTGCCTTTTTGAAGTTATAATTGGGGATTACATCATTGTGATGATTTTTGTGTGGGTGTATGTTGAAAAAAGTCAATCATATTGTGATCACTGTTGGAAAAGGGTTCTTTAGTTTGTATTCCATAAATTAAATTCAAACTATTGCAGAAGATGAGATCGAGGCACTTGTAAGTCTAGTATTGTTGCTTACTAGTTGTTCCAGTCCCAGATTTGTAACAGCATTGTAGAAGGTTGCACGTATGGGTTCAGTTGTACATTCATTTAGGGTCCAGTTAATATGAGGTATTTTGAAGTCACCAAGAAAGATAAAAGTGTGTGGGCAGGATGTTGCCCATATTAGTAGTGAATTTAGCTTGTTTACATGTTCGATATCATAATCAGGTTCTCTGTGACATAGTAAGAATAGAAATGTGATATTTAAGGATTATTCACAGATGTTGGTCTCAGGAAGAGCAAGCTCCTGGGTAACTTGGATGTTTGTTTGTTTGTTTAAACAAATTTTATTTTATTTTTTTTAAATACACAAACAAACAAAACATAAAATATAAGAACACAAAACATCTTATTTAGAAACAGCATAGTTCCAAATTATCACATTTCCATACAAACACAATTTGATATACATATTTATCTTATATATTCAACTTCATATCTTTTTCCAACTTCTCCCTATTTCTCCCTTTCCTTCTATTCAATTATATTTCTTTTGTCTTGATTTCTATATCTTTTTATTCATTGTGTACTTCCATCTGTCTTGTTTACAATTCCATTGTTCTCTTCCAACATTCTTCTAGAATTTTCAAACATAGGCAAACAAAACACAAAACATAAATACATAAAACTTCTTTTTGGAAAGCGGCTTAACCCTGGGTTACATCTTTTTATACAGACATAAATCAAATTCATGCTCACCTTATATACTATTTCATATCTTATTTAACATTCTATATTTTCTATATATTTTCTCCTCTATTCATGCTCTTAATTCTATTTTATTTATTTCATCTCAATTTAAATCACTATACTTGCATCTTTTGTCCGTTCTTTTTCAATTATCTATTTATTTTTTCTTTCTAATACAATATTTCTCCTGTAATACTGGTTGAAGTATAATGCTTTTTTATCTTTCCCCTATATTTAACACTTAAAATAATACATACTTTCCATATTGATTCTGCTTAGTACATTCTAAATACTACATTTTAAAATAAAAAAAGAGAAATTATGCTTATAATATAGTAAAAACAATGTTCGAAAAGCTCTATTGTTAAATCTTAGACGTTTTATACATTCCCTTTAATATATTGTTAACTCATATAATATTCCAATTTTCTAACTCTATTTCAAATACTAATATCTACAAATGCAGTCTTATGTACTTTTGCAGAATCTTTTTTTTTAATTATATTTTACCCTTTATCTCTGAAAAAAAACCTTTTTTTAACATCTTATTTTAAGCTTTTGTGACTTCTCTTCCCCCTTTCCCTTCCTTTCTTGTCAATTCTAGCCTTTTTACCCCCCCATCTCTCAATCTCCACTCTCTTATTCTCCCCTCTCTGTTGTATTCCTCTTTTCTGTTGCTTTCTGACATTGTATCGATTTTTCACCTTATTTTTCCTTTTCCTGGTTGCTTTTTTAAGTTCTGAATTCTCCATTTTCTTTCTCCTCTTTCTCCTTTCTTCCTCGACTAAGATTATTTGTCCATTAAATATGGCTTCTTTTTCTTCATCCCAAGTTTCTTGCTGTTGTAAATCCTGATAGATAGAAATCGCCATTTCTAAAAAGTGAAAAATAGACCCAGAAGAGCCCTTGCCTTCTTGTTCCTCTTCTTTTAACTATTGGAATTCCATTTGCAATTCTTCAACAAATAATGCCATTACAAAAAAAAGGTTTTTTTTTTAAACAACCCAAATGTTTTTAGACTTTCAAGGAATAATTTCCAAAAATCCCAAAGTCACAAAGCAATCCAAATCAGGACAAACTGTTTCATTTAGCACTTTCTTCTTTTTATATTTTCTCTTCCTGGGGTAGAATTCAATTACACAGTTCCAAAATAATTTTTTAGAAGTCTTATTGCCATTTATTTCTAGTCTTATAAGCTCCAAGCCGTCTCCTCCAATAAAATCTTAGTATAGGTTTTTACCTCTCCCTTCCCACTTATAGCAAGAAAATTTTAGTTTTTGATTTCAGTGTTCAAAGATCTTTAATATCCCCTTAGCTTTCAAGCTTAGTTACCTTCTGTGCCAAAGCAAGTTTTTCAGGTTTCCACCTGCTATTTCCGTAGGGAAGGAGAGTGAGAAAAAATAAATTTCCCTTTCTGCTTTCTTCCACCGCTTTTACAATCTTCTTGGGAAACAATGTATCGTATAAAGGATTAAGTTGCCAGGGCATTTAGAAGCTCCTTATTGTCCCGGTTCAGCCAAAAACTTTCACTTTCTCTGACTTCCTCCTGCGCAATCTTGTCCGGCTGCAAGCTTCTTTGTGGCGGCACTGCTGACCACTGCTCCACCACCTTTGGAAAAGGGAGTTGTGCCAGCTGAAGAGGGGGTTTGCGATACCCCCAAGCCCCTACCCATATCTCCCCTGTCTTTGGTTGCCTCTATGGGGCAACCATAGCCTCCAAATCCAGCTGGATCGGGGGCACTCCAGCAGCAAGCACAGCAGGAACCACGCACTGTCGTGGATTCCTCCCGCCACTGAAGCCTAGCAAACCGGAAGTCCGGTAACTTGGATGTTTTTAGATGTAAGGACTTTTTATAGAAGATAGCAACACCACCTCCTCTACGAATTTCACAATCTGATCGGTAAATATGATAGTCTCTTACTGTGGTAATGGAGTCAGGGAGAGATGCCTTGACCCATGTTTCACGGACAAATATGGTGTTGAATTTAGCCATATTTAGTAAGAGGAGAAATTCAGGTATTTTATTCACAAGGCTCCTTGCATTGAGTAGCTTGCATTTAAGGCCAACTCTAGTTGGAATTGAGGTAGTTAGGGGCATGCGTGCCTAGTCTTGGGTGATGGTGGATTGGTTGAAGTAGGGTTGTGATTGAAGGTTAAAGCTGTGTTGCAGGTTGTGTGACTTACTTTTGATACAGTCAGCATGGTAGTCAATTTGCAGGTCCTTCTCTCCATTGTATAGACATTTTTTGAGTTCTGTGCGGAGTACACGGGAGTGGGCACATTGCTGTATGGTTAGGTCAGGGCGAGAACAGAGGTTCTTATGGTTGGTGTTGCTTTTGGCAAGTGAATTTATAGTATAAATGAATTTACGTTTGCTTGATTCATTTTTGCAAATGACCCTGCAGAAACTTGGGGCCACAGAGCCATCTCTGTTTTTGAGCTCTCGGCCAATGCGGGAAATGTCAAGTATTTCATCAAGGGAGATGGTTGATGCTTGATAATCACTGATGATGTTTCAGACAGTTGTGATATCATCATTGTCATTGATGTCCTCTAGACCAAATAAGATAGTGTTTGATGTTTCTGTTCACGCTCAGCAGCTTCTCTGATGAGGATTGGGATATCATTATTTGTCTGATTTATGTTTTTTGTGGATTGGGTTGTGGATTGGGTGGTGTTGTTGGGTAGAGATGTGGTTTGTAGTTATTGGATGTTCAGGTTTTTGCGTTGTGTCTTTTTTTTCAAGTTTGGATAATCTTTCTTTTAAAGCATCCAGGGAAGCTACTATGGTGTCAAGGGATGTTATTCATGTTTCTATGGTATGAACTCTTTCAAACAGATCCAGTTTGGGTCTGCATGATTTGCAGAGGTATGGAAACTCATTGGATGATTCTAGGTATTGAATCATTTGCTCGGGTAATCCCAAGCAGTCATGATGAGCGTATTTGTTACATAGAGAACATTTGATGGAATTTTCATTATCCTTTAGAATCTTATAGCATTTAAGGCATGTGCAGGAGTCTTGTGGTTCATTGGTGGGGATTACTTTCTCTTTAGGTTGTGGTTTGGCACTGGATTTTTTTTCTTGGCATGGTAGGTTTGTTAAGATGGTATGTTGATTAAATTACTCAATGAAACAATTTTGGGTAATCAATATAGCCAATATCACACCAATCAATCAATTACAATAATCTCTCTAGTCAAATAATTTTGCTAAGCAACAATCAGCCTAATCAATTAATTACACTAATCACTAATCAATTAATTACACTAATCATTAATCACACTGTTCAATTAAATTCACTAAATCACTAATTTTATTAATCAATTAAATTACATGAATCTTGATCTTTTAAACTGATCTGTAATCACACCATTTGCACTAAACACTAATCACACTAATCAATTAAAACAATAAATCAATTAAATCATTAATAAATTATTTTATAGGAATTGATTATCTAATCATTGATATAGGTAATGGGGTAGAAAAGTTGTAAGTTTTGAGGTAATGAATTAATTAGTGCTTGATTAAAGTAATGAGGTAGTATTGAGAGTCTGCAAGGAAAGGGTTAACTGTTTTACTAGCAGCTGTTATTTACTGGGTGGGAGGAATTTATTGCTCTCATGGCTGCTGCTATTACACTGTAAACAATAGGCTGTAACAGGATGTTCAAAAGCACACTGGATTATTGAAAGAGAGCAAAACTAACTGAATTAAAACACTTTAACTACAATCAATATGTCTCCGAATAAGATTGTTTTCCAATAGTTTCCCAAAGATGGCGGCGTGCATGGTCGCTGCGGCTCAATGCTCCCAACGACTGTTCTTCTTTTTGTGTTTTTACTTCTTTTTGTTCCTGCATTTTACTCCATCCTGCAATGGACTAATGTACTGTTGAGACCTGATAAGTATAGGCAGCAACTCAAAACTGAAGTCACCTATGCTTATACAGAATCCCACAATATCCCATTGGAGCTAGCAAGATCTCTGGGAGCTCCGTGGATTGTTGTCAGATTAAGCAAGCGTAGAAGACAGTGTAGGGAGAGAAAACAGAAGTGGGGATGCAGAGCGGGTCTGCTAAACTCAATTGAGGAAGAGACCGTGGAAACCCCCATTACCATCTATGTTCCTCACAAATGCCAGATCCCCCGTAAACAAAGTGGATGAACTACAGCCGCAGATCTCCCACAATCACACAATTCGTGAATGCTGTCTACTAATCATCACAGAATCCTGGCTGCACCCGCAAATCCCTGATGCTACAATGGAACTAGTGGACCGGACCTTGCACTGTCAAGATCGCAATATAGCCTCCGGTAAGAGAATGGGAGGGGGGCTAATTATTCATGTACGTAAAGACTGGTACACAAACAGCAAAATAACAAACAGCCATTGCTCACCAGACTTAGAGGCCATGACTGTTCAGTGTAGACCGTTTTATCTGCCATGGGAGCTAACAGTAGTTACCATCATTGCTGTATATTTACCTCCAGATGCTAACGTTAGCATGGCGCTCAGTCACCTTCAAGACATAATTACCATGCAACAGAGAGTTCATCCTGAGGGCGTTCACATCATTGCTGGGGATTTCAACAGAGCATGCCTAAAAACCGTGCTCCCCAAACTTTACCAACATGTTAAGTGCCCAACCAGGGGAAAAAACACACTTGATCATGTGTACTCAAATATTAAGCATGCTTATAGAGCAAAACCTCTTCCCCACTTATGACAATCAGATCATTTCACCCTACTTTTACTACCAGCCTACACTCTCCTTAGGAAGAGAACAAAACCTAGCAGTCAAACTATTAGATGCTTGCCTGATAATGCCCTCTCCCAGCTTCAGGATTGTTTTTTCCGCACAGATTGGAGCATCTTCAAACAACAGGACTTTGAGTTATACACAGAGACTGTGCTTTTCTACATGAAGACCTGTGTAGAAAATGTCACTGTGGACAAATGCATACAGACCTTCCCAAAAAGGAAACCCTGGATGACCAGCGAAGTCCAGACTCTGATCAGGGCCTGTGACCTGGCTTTTAGAACAGGTGACACCTCACAGTACAGCACTGCCAGAGCTGAGCTGAGAAGGGGCATCAAACATGCTAAGGAGATGTATAGGAGGAAGGTCAAGGGCCACTTTACTGACAGTGGCCCATGGCAGATGTGGAGGGGGATACAGGTCCTGACCAACTATAAAGGCAAGGACCCAACAAACAGTGAGAGCAGTAGCACCCTGGCAGAGGAGCTAAATAGCCTTTTTGCATGCTTTGAGACCACCAAGAACCTGGACATACTGCCTCACAAGGACCACGACGCTGTACCTCTCTCTCTTCAGGTGCATGAGGTGAGAAAAATACTGAGAGCAGGAAATCCCAGGAAAGCTGCAGGGCCTGATAGCATTCCTGGTGCAGTAATTAAAGCATATGCTGACCAGTTGGCAGAAATACTTACAGAGCTGTTCAATCTATCTTTAACACATGCCATCATCCCACAATGCTAAAGGCTGCAATGCTAAAGGCTGCAACCATCATCCCGTTCCCCCATCCCAAAAATATAAACACTCTCAATGACTATAGGCCCATAGTGTTCACAAGCTCCATTATGAAGGTTTTTGAGCGACTAGTTTCACAGCACATCAGAGACTGCCTCCTGCCCTCCCTTGATTAACATCAGTTTGCTTATAGAGCAAACTGATCTACAGAGGATGTTGTGGTCATCACACTTCATAGAGCACTGAGTCATCTGGAGAACAAACAGAGCTATGTGAGGATGCTCTTTGTGGACTACAGCTCTGTGTTTAACACTATCATCCCAGATATACTAGTAACCGAACTGTATAATCTGAAGGTCCCCACCCCCACGTGGTCCTGTATTAAGAACTTTTTGACAAACAGACCACAGTCTATTAGACTTGCCCCCCCCCCACACACCTTTCTTCCACTATTACACTCAGTACTGGTTCCCCTCAGGGTTGTGTCTTGAGCCCCCTGCTATATGCCTTGTACACCTTTGACTGCTCACCAAGCCATGCAACAAACACCACCATAAAGTTTGCCGACAATACGACCGCGATTGGTCTCATCTCTGGAGAGGATGAGACAGCATATAGGGCAGAAGCAGAGAACCTGTCTATCTGGTGTTCACAGAACAATCTGTCACTGAATGTCCATAAAACCAAAGAACTGTTTATGGACTTCAGGAAACATGGACAGGACCACGCCCCACTCATCATCAATGGAGAACAAGTGGAAACTGTCCCTACAATCAGATTTCTTGGCATCCATATTTCAGCTGATATTTCCTGGTCCCCTAACACCAAGGCCATAGTGAAGAAGGCTCAGCAGCAGCTGCACTTCCTATGGGTTCTCAGGAAAAACAATCTGGATAAGAAGCTGTTGCTGGCTTTTATAAAGCCTCTGTGGAGAGCACTCTGACATACTGTCTGGGTGTGTGGTATGCAGGCTTCTCAGCTGAGGACAGGAAAACTGTACAGAGGGTGATAAACACAGCTCAAAAGATCATTGGTTGCCCTCTGCCTTCTTTGGAAGACTTAGCCAGGTCCCACTGCCAAAGCAGAATCAAGGCCATCATAGAAGATCCCTCACGCCCTGGCAATTACCTTTTTGACCTGCTGCCGTCTGGATGGCGCTTTAGGTCAATAAAATCCCACACTAGACTAACAAATAGTTTTTTCCCCTGTGCCATCCAAACCGCAAATAAATACGAAGTCACTACCTTATTAAGATGTGAAAAGATGTGAAATCACAATACCTCATTCAAATGTATAATAACATATTACAGTACAACCCATCTCTTGTGTATTACACTCGGCAAAGCGTCACAGTCAGTGTTGGATGTATATTTTGTGTATTTTCGTAGATATTGTACTCTCTAATTGCAAATGGAGACGCGGGTACTCTGTTTTTCTTATCTTCATCTTGAAGTGCTATGGTTTTATTGTACTGCAAACAGTTGCTGGGGTGCATCCACAGTTTCGTTGTACTTGTACAATGACAATAAAGTTGTTGTTGTTGTTGTTGTTGTTGTTGTTGTTGTTGTTGTTCTTCTTCTTCTTCTTCTTCTTCTTCTTCTTCTTCTTCTTCTTCTTCTTCTTCTTCTTCTTCTTCTTCTTCTTCTTCTTCTTCTTCTTCTTCTTCTTCTTCTTCTTCTTCTTCTTCTTCTTCTTCTTCTCCTCCTCCTCCTCCTCCTCCTAAAAGTTCTTCAAGTTGAGTAGTAGTAAAAATACAGTCCAGAAATTTGGGTTAACCAATCTAACCTGTCCTTTACTTTTAAAGTTACTTCTAGCTGCAATATCTTTTTTTTTTCTTTACTAAATCTGACAGTCACTCCCAATCGTTAATCGCAGCTAATCCCACTTTCCAAGGAAAATTCCACTGCTGAAAAAGTGGAGTGATTCTTACTGTTACAAGATTTTTCCTTTCTTTTTCATTTCCATCTCAGCTGCCTTCCTGGCTTCAATTCAGCCATGCTGGCGGTTCTCTTTTTAGTTCAGATGGAGGGCTTTTCTTTGAGTCAGTTGGGGAGACTCTCCTCTCCTCACGACCACCAAAGCATCCCTCTGCCTTGTAAGTCTTTGCAAGTCTGGGGTTGCATCTCTGGCCTGCTTCTCCCTGCCCCATAGGGCCCAGAGAGAAAAGACATCAACCACAAATATATTTGAAATGGACAAGTTGGTGTTTCCACTGCTTTGGAACAGCTTGTTAATTGAATACAGACTTCGGTTGTTTTTCAAACTTGCTGGGGGACAATTCAACAATTCAATTTAAGTGTTTAAAATAATTTAAAAATATATTTTAATTTTTGTCATTTACATTTCATTTCATCCTTCCTTTTGCATCCTCTCTTTAATGATTCTATTCCACCATTTCTTCAGTATTAGGGTAACATTTGTCCTGCATGTGTTGTCCTACAGGGAGCTGACCATGGCAAGTGGTCCTGCAGTGAGTTGGTGGTAACAAGTTGGTTATGCTGAATTGTCCATGGCGAATTGGCCGTACCAAGTTGTCCTAGATCCTTTTCCAGAAAGCTAGGTTTTCAAATAATGGGTTCAAAATATAATAATTTGCCTTCTGCATTCCTTTCTGGTATATTGTCTTGGTTGCATGTATGCAATGTACTGTAAGCTAATGATGGAAATATTGTCATTTGCAGGGATTGGATTCAGGGGAATATTTGATGGAATGTTCTTTGTAGCTTAGCAATAATTTCCTCTTCTTTTTTTCTGCCTCTCCTGCTTTAAACTGTAATTCCAATTGAGGCTTTTATTGGTCTGCTTTATTGCTGTCTGTTTGATAATAATCTTATTCTTATATCATTTTGTTCTACTCTCTATATCTTATACATAAAGTTCAGACAATTTTATCACAATATTAAACTATTGCAATGCAGCAAACTTCATCCAACCCTGAGTGGATATAGGCATATTGGGGGGGCAACATTTAGGGTTTGCAGGCCACCCTAATCTAGAGAAGGCCAGTTTGAGGAAGTTACCCTTTCCACCCCTAAATTTTCCTTATTCTTCTACTGGCATCACTGCCATTTAATTGTTCCCTGTTCCAAAAATAAATTTAGCTTCGAGTGCCCCCCCTCCCCGAAAAAAACCCAAGCAATTTGCACAATCAAAAAAAGGAGAGAAAAGACAACAAGCTATCCAGCATTCATAACTTGTACTGTCATACTGAGCTCCAACTAAAATAATCAAGGAGAAATTAATTATCTGCTAATTGCAGGCAAATTGTATAAGTTATTGCAGAAAATCTGGTTAAATTAAGCATTACTTTGGAGTCCTGGTCAGACAAAAGCTAATGGGCATAAAATTCATGTGGTTGCCCAGAAAAAGTTTTAATGAGGGGCATCAACTTATTATAGGAGTATCTATAAAAATAATAGTATAGCAGGATATGAGTCAGCAATTATTCAGTTCTGGCTGCACAAGGCCAGATTCTATTAGCATAAGGCTCTTCCTGAATTAAAGTCTTAATTTTTTTTCAAGGGCAACAGGATAAAGATTCTGTGATGTTTAGGAACATTATCCCAGTCTTTCTGGATTAAGGCTACTCAGGCAATATCATAACTCATCTTTAGTATGGATTCTGCTATCTTCAGTTTCAGTTTCAATATAATCTATGCCTGAGCAACACCTTGCAGTCTATGGCCAATTAAGAGAATATTCATACTTAACAACTTGTTCTCACTCCCTGCATCCAAGAAGAGTATAAATTATCTAGAATTTATTATCTAGGGCCAGACTCTAGTCAATAATTAAAGATGATAATCTGTGCTGCCATTTCAACTTTTGCCAATCTCACTCTCTCTCTCTCTCTCTCTCTCTGTGTGTGTGTGTGTGTGTGTGCTTGAAATCAAGAAACAACATGTCACCTTGGAACAGCTTCCTCAAAATTTAGATTGAATTATATCTAACATAGCATAATTAACTCACAGCTTAACTAAAACCCATAAAGGAGATTCATCAGTATCTTGGCTTCAACTTCTTTCATGCTTAAAAAAAGGTATCATAGATGACAGGTTTTTTTGGAAAATGTATGATATTTATACATGATGCTGCATTATGCTTGGAAAACTACCTGTAAATATTTAAAACATATCTCTGGTTCAGCATGATAGCAATACGTGTGTGCCTGCATGTATGTAAAGAAGAAGCAAAATTTCCCACGAAGGGGACATATTGGTCCATACAGCTGCTTCTACATAGAGTACAAGATGATAAAACAGATAAAATAGATCTCACCTTGTAATCTCTTTGAGGAGAATAATTCACAGAGATTACATTTCATGGTATAGATTTAGTTATCAAATTGACTATAGTGCAACAAAACAGATTGAGTAAAGACTAAAAAACTGTGATAAACATTGATACAGTAGGATTGATACTAAAGATGATCATGTCATAAGCATTCTGAGCAAGATAGGTTCAGATGATAGTCCAGGTAGAGTTATCAGGTATCTTAACAGATACCTGTTATCTGTTGGGGGAGAAACAATCAGTGTTTAACTTTCTTGGCATCCATGACATAAATTTCAAACCATTTAAGCCTACATGCATATGAAATTACTTGTAACATCAGAAAGACTAGTTTTGTTTCAATTGCAGAAATGTGCTAGAGGCATAAAGAGGCAAAATCCTTCAGTGTGTAACACCAAAGTCTTGTCAATTATTGGCAGCAGTATAAGACAGTTGGAGGGCAGTACTCTAGTAATTAAAATAACAGAGCAGAGTTTATTAATTTGCAGTTAGGCTTATAGAGGTCCTTTGCTGCAGAGAAAAGCTGCTCAAGTAGAGATACTCAAACCGCTGGACAATATTTTACTTTAAGGCTCTGTCTGCCAGACGGAGGACATGAGAACAGAAAGGAAGACATGCCTTCCTTTTCCCAGATGTCTGGTAACTCTAAGTCTAGTTGATGTCTAGAGGATAATCTTTTGAAGAAGTTTTATTTTGTTTATGTTTTATTTCTATAGTTTCAATAATAGTAATTGCCATTGCCACATGACAGAGATTAGGTTAATGGCTATAGAATATGGCTCCCATCATATAAATAGACACAAAGAAACACTCTCTCTCACTCACACACACACATTGGTGCTTAAAAATTTACATTCCACCCTTTCGAAATTTCAATATTTCTGCATATGCCAAATGACCTATATGTAGTCCATTCTACATGCAAGTCTTAAAACTAGATAAAGAGAATGAGTCAAAAACATTACGGTTTATTTGTTCATTTGTTTATTGAGGAAAATGATCCAAAGCAAAATCCAAAGCCAGTTGTTCTCTTCCAATCCTAGGAAAATGTGACTAAGAAAACTGCAGGCATCTATCCATGTAACCACCAGAAATCAAGCCTGACTTAAAGGCACGCATGCACAAATACACAAAATAATTTGCAAACAAATATTTGAAATGTATTATTTAATGTAGAGGCAAGTTTAATTTAGTTAATATCTTAGATTATTTCAATCTACTAACAGCACTAAGTGGTATTTAAAAAAACTAGAATGTCAGTTAAGAATATTTTTAAGAAGAGTAATTATGTAAAAGATACTTCTTGGACCAGGTCTTCAACACCAGTAATGCTGGAATCCAGTGAGAATGCTGAAATATGATTCTACTAGATTAATGTGAGAGAAGTTCTGTTAAAATACCTTAATCCCTTATTCTAAATTTTGAAATAAATCAAAGTATTTATTTTTCAAGGCCTTTAATGAATGCAATTTCTTTTGCTGCAGATCTATTTGTATTTCTGTGGCTCTGTCTATCAATTGGATTTTGTATGCCCTTGTATTGATTCATTCCTTTCCAAAAATGTATGCTTGCTGGAGTTGGCAAGGGTACAAATCCAATCCTACTATCATAACTACTGTTCTTAATAGAAATGCAAAAAGCTTCAGAAATGTTCCACACTGTTCCTAGTGTAGATTAGAGATGGGCTCAAATCCAATAGCTAGTCCTGCTGTTGAATCGATGCTGTTTGCAGCATCCCAAATGCACGGCTTCAGAGAGGCTATTAAAATATACAGCATGTTTTGAGAATAATTCTCAAGTCAGTGCCAGTCATAGATTTCTGACATAGAAAAAATGTTAAGAAATTGCCTTCATCTTGAACAAAGCAATATAGTAGTAATAAAGATTTTAAAAAGTCATTCAAATTAGACTGAAGACTACACCACCTCTCTTTGAACCTTTTTCCCCCCCCTAGAAGGCCTGCTATAATGATAGAGACACCAACCAGCAAATGCAACAGCCTGTCTTCAGCCTTGCTCTGCTCACATTTTTTGTAATCATTTGGATTAAAGGTGATTTCAAAACTGAAAGAAGGTCCTCTCAGTAGAAGCCCCCAACGCGAAAATGTTCCTTGAGAGGGAAATGTACTAGACTTATTGTACTAGACTTATTGTATTTTGAACAGTTCAAGACACATAAATCAGAATGATGAATTGGATTTTCGTTCTCCTCTGGAAACGGGTCTTTTTCTTTCTCCCTTTATGGCAGTTTGGACATTCAGAGTTTGCACAGATGCATTCAGAAAGCTCTTCCATCTCATTTTCCTTTTTTCCCAACTTTTCTGTGTTCACCTCCCTGTTTCTGTGCTCAGGTAAATTCTTTTCACATGATCACCTTCAATAATTGCTACCATTTTGTATCTCTTCTAATTCTGCAATTCTATTTTTCTATCACTGACTCATAAGGATATCTCTAAATACCTTCATTCAGAGATACTATTGTTGTGACTATCAGTTGGTATATTTGATATAAGGCAGCTCAGTACTGAAATCAAGAGATTTTTAAAAAAATCACTGTGCCATTTAGTTGTACTTTAAGTCTTATATAGCCTTCGTATGAGAAAAACACTTCTGGTTCTTTTTTCCATATGGTAATAGGCTGGGAATAGCTCAGGATTTTTATTCAGGGATATGTTTGTTCTAAGATCTATCCAATGAATCACTTCCTAATAACTATATAATTTAGATGTTGTTTTACTAGGTTAGTTTACTAGAATGTTTTAACCATATGGGTAGATGTGTCATAAATTATAGGATTCTATAATTCTATAGAAATTATAGAATTGTAGTGGTAGCATGCTGATATCCTTTACGGCTTAAGTTACAAAATTACACTATTATTCATTGTTTATTTCTATCTTGATTTCACAATATTTAGCTACAGCTGTTAGCTAAGAGTAGCTGCTTGAGCCATCTGAGGCTTTATACAACTTTTATTAATGAAAATGGTTACATGTTTCTATATGATATCTTCTTGAATGGACGCCTGAGATTATTGATCCAGCTTGGATCTGAGTCAGTGTCTAATCAACACTCGAAACAGTATGACTACCCGGCCTTTTGCATCCCTGTCATTTTCCAAAATTACAGTTATTTCCATTGTGTCTTCAGGCAAGGGCCTTTCAAATTGCTACCTCATGTCAAGTGCCTGTATGTGCACAAGCACACACAACACTTCAAGGAAATAAAACAGCTTGTGAAAAAAAAGACATAATCTCTTATAGCCTATTTACAACTTGCCAAGATCTTTAGCCACTCTGGATTTTAAATGTCTTATCTTGTCCCTATAGAAATGGAAGAACTTTTCACCTGAAAGAAAGAGGAAACTATCCATCTGAGTGAGTGAGACCGGCAGTATCTAAATTTTATGAATAAAATTTATACGCAGAAGTCTAAGTTATAGCAGAATAGCTTCAATGAACTGATAAGATCAAGAAAGGAAAAGTAGCAGCAATTTTTCCTATAAGATCTTTAATGAAGTTATTAGGTACCACCCAAGCAAATCATGATAAGTAGAACTAAACTATAACAACTATTCATTTGTTACAGAGCACAGTGCTTGCAGCTTAGACCTCTTCCAGGCCAGCATATCCAAGATTTTAGTAATGAGTCTTCAGTTTAACTCCAAGGAATGTGGAAGTTATAACCTTCATGTTTCTGAAATGGCCTAGGCACAAATGTCACTTCCCTAACTAACATCTTTACCCACAAAGTCACAGCTGAGTTCCTTAAAACTCCAGATAGAAGAAACAATTGCAGCTTATTTCTTGCACACCAGAGGTAGTATTCAGCAGGTCCTGACCAGTTCTGGAGAACCAGTACTGGAAATTTTGAGTAGTTCAGAGAACCAGCAAATATCACCTCTGACTGGAGATTTTACAGTATCCTTCCCCTGCCACGCCCACCAAGCCACGCCCATAGAACCAGTAGTATTTTTTAAAATCCCACCACTGTTGCACACATGTAAGTTTACATGTTTTATATGCTCTAACAGGGAGGAAGGAAAACATGCTGGCCAGCATTTCTTGTGGGATTATAGTTTTCAAAATTGTCCATCAGGTTAAACATTTTCCAAGCCTCCTGGGAGTTACAAGCCTTGAGGGTGACTCCAATCACCAACCAGACACAATGGGCATCACACCTTCTTTTTTTTTCTGCAACTCCACATGGTTCTCGGCCAGCACCTTTTTATCACAATCACTGACTAGAAAGGTACACTACAGTATTTTATACGATGATTTAAAGCATTCAGTTAAAATGCATTTTTGGCAAGTTGAAAGACAAAATAAAATAAACAGGCAAACTAATTACACTAGTATAAATGTTAGCCTAACACTAAACCTACCCTAAGATTCTAACAACATTTCAAACTAAAACTAAATTACCAAACTGTTGCCAAATCCTAACAAATTTACCAAAGCAAGTTCATTCATGAACTTAAAATTCTGGTTGAAAAGAGTCCACTAATATGTGTGGAAAAATGTTTGGTTTTAGCCAGATATTATATATCTTCGGGTAAGGATTTGCCTCCATCATTTACGAAAAAACGTTTTGGCACAACCCCCCCCCCCCTGCCCCACAACTGAGCATAGAATTTATGTAAGAAGTTAATTCATTTGTTTGTATATTTATACTTTTATTATATGCATGACTCATGTGCATAGCTCTGGATGTTTATCAGTTAAAACAGTAAAAGCAATAACAAACTCAGAAAATTTTAAATCAATTTTAATGTTAATAGTTATTGTTTCCATATTTTATCTTGTTCCTTTTATTTTCTTGTAAGCCATCCAGAGTCATCTCTAGGCATGATGGATGGCATATGAAATGTAATAAATAAATATGACAGTAGAATGTAGGGTATTTTCTTTTCAGATTTACAAATAGCTACATTTGAAAGAGTAAAAAAAAAATTTCAAAAAGTGTACAATTTTATTTATTAAATGGAAATAGCCATAGCATTTTTTGGGAGCCATAATAGTTTATTTTTCAATTTTATTTGCCCACAATTTGCATTTTCTTTTTATGTAAAAAGGAAATACATTTTATTATATCACAAAACAGACCAAATGAACTCAAAAGATTTGCAGTGTGATATTATATTTTGGATAGAGTCAGCAGAGCCCACTTTCTTTTGCATTGGTTCTTGTGGATGAGAATGTAACAATGGGAACATCACTGAATTATTAGGAAGTATTTTTTATCATCAATTATTGGTTGTCTGATAACCGTCCTTTGGGTTGTGACCAAATGTTACTCAGCGTATATCTTTTCTATGTTTCCAGGAAAAGATTGAAATGAGAGGTCTATTTGCCTTCACCTCACAATTTCTAGTGATAAAATAATACAATCTTACACTTTTCAATTTCTAATCTGAAAGCAGTTCGTGTTTAATTACTGATCTGTTCATGTAAATCCTACTCAGCTTCGTGTTTTTCTCTAATTTTATGCCACTTTAAATTCACAGCTTGATCTATGAATACTATAACCATTTTGATTTATATATTCAGTCATTTAAAATATACAACTTCCACCCCACCATAAATCTCTGAGAAAAGGCCTCCTGAAAGAGCACTCATGATATATTGTTACAAATCAATGCACATTTCGTTGTGGTCTCATCAGATCCAGTGGAATTTAGTTCCATTGGGCTGTATAATCCATTGATTATAAAGTAACCAAAATCCAAAGCTGTGTTTTGCGCTGTTGGTTAGAGAATCAATTAATTCCAGGAGTGATGTCAGAAATGTATGTTTTTGAACTGATGAGAATAGTGACCACAGTATTTTCATAGTCAGCTTACTGTATATGTAACTAGAAATTTCCACTGTGGTCACAATTTAGAAATGGATAAGCCAGTTAAGAATGATTCGAGGTAGTTAAAAATCAATCATAAGCTACAACTTTAAAAAAGAAAAATAGAATTACCATTTTTGGGTCATCTGACATTAACTACTTAGAAAACATTTCAAACCACAAGAACAGAACTCAGTGAACATTTACAAAGTAAGAATAATACAAGGTATCAGAGACTCAGCTGAAAGGTTTTTATTTACAGTTACAGTTTCAAAAATAGTATAGTTAGTATTTAAGATGTTTGGCTGTCATCTGGGAGACCCAGGATCAGCTGACATTCAGTCACAGAGTACTGTTTTGGTGACTCTCTCTCTCTCTCTCTCTCTCTCTCTCTCTCTCTCTCCTTAACCCAGTGACATGGTTGAAGCCAAAATGGAAGAAGGGAATGCTGGATACATTGCCTTGTTTGAATGAATCTATCATATATTCACATGTGTATTTACATGTGGAGAGAGAGAGGATATCCATTAACCAGCTGAGACAGAAAAAAAGCAAGAAATCTTCCTCAGAAAAATTTAAATATTGTCCAAATACGGGGAACAAAAAAGAGTATAAAAGAGAATTCACAGCTCTATTCGAGAAAAGAGGAATCTACAAAGGTTATTCCAAGCAGGAACTAACAGGAACATTCAATCTTTCTATAAGTATAAGAAATTAGCCAGGGAATTAGTGTAAAAACTGGGATAATGCTGAAGGCTAAATTATTTCTCTACATGTCTACTGAGCTTTAGAAGGTATAGGAGCCTTTCCCTAAACAATTTTTTTCCAGAATGGGAATCTTCAGACCACACGACCAGAACAACCCAAGTGGGGTGAGGATTTTGTTTTCCATTCAGAAGTTTGGAATCAGGTTTAAATGTTCCATTTTCAGATATCTAATTAAAATTTCACAAACATTAATTTATATGCTCATGTAGGTTTATTTCCCATTTTTAACTTGAGATTTTTTATCTGGGCTGTCAACTAACAAGTATTCTATTATTTATTAATGAATACAATTAAACGTAATAAAATATTATTTATTGGCAATTGTTTCCAGCATCATGAAGAATTAAAATTTTGCTCCCTACAAAATACATGTGACTTCAAGGAACATTTTTCACAATCTAGTGTTTCAAATAGGCTTTTCACCAAACACTGATTTACTTATCTATTATCTATCTTTCTATCTTATCACATTTTTGTTTTATTCAGCTGGATTGCTGCTTATTTACATGGTTAAAGAATAATATAATTTGGTTGCTTTTAAATAAATAAAAATTAGATTTAGCTTTCCCATATATCTCTGTACATTTTTCTACATTTGTAGTTCTCTGAATTCTGTAATGAAATTACTAGAATTAAAAACTTGTTAAAATTTGTACATTTCAAAACAGAGTACACAAAAATGCATAGGGGTTGGGAAAAAGTATTTAATATATAGAAGAAAACTACTTGCAAAAGTGCTTGCCAGGGAAAATGTACAAAATGCATGTATTAGAAGCAATTCATTTTGAAGGCTTGTGTAATTGCACTTGTTCAAAATTATTTTAATGTGCATTATATTTGTTTTAACTCTAGGGATATATTTATCCCTTTATCCTTCTTGTAAAGATCACAGAGATAAGATTCTCATTTTCTCACAACTGGGCACAAAACTGGGTGTTTTCATTCTTTGTTTATGAAAGCCTCTGCCCCTTGATTTTACATAGATAGTATATACAACTAGATATGCCTTGTAATTTCTAACAGAAAATAAACTATATTCTAATTTCTATATTCTATCTTCTTGAATAATTAAACAGAAAAAATGGAGGGGTCCTCTTTGAAAGCATAATTAGTTTGAAAAGTCTGTCTTGATCTAGCTATTAGGCTTTAATTAACATTCAGCTGGCAATGATATCCAATATTACTGAATAGTGAGATCATTTTTTTCCTATTGACTCCTGAAAATCTTTTGTCTTTTTTAAAAAACTAAATTACTGCTCAAATCTGCTTGAAATATGATGCCACTTTTGGTTAGTATTACATAATAATTGTATCTAATCATGTATGACATTTAAAAATGGCTCCCAATATATCAACTGACTGAGAGAATTCCATTCCTTGAAATTTAGAAAATGGCATAAATGTCAAATAACTGAATAGTCTCAAACTCCAAACATGGGTAAACAATTCGTTGTATGGAACTTCATGTGAGATCCTCATGAAAGCTTTTCTTTTCTTTTTTGCTACTTTCTCTAGTGGTGAAGAAAATAACATCGCACTCTAAGCAAAAAAAAAAAAAAAAGAAACTCAAAACAAAGAAAAAAAGTGTGATGTCTTGAATTTTTTGACATGATTTTTAAAACTTGGCATACATAAATAAGCACCATTTCATGATATTACAGCACTATATAATTTCTGTTTTAAAATAAAAGACAGGGATAGCACTAAACACAAAAATGCTAACTTTTGAATGATGGTCTTATGGTTCAATAAAAATGATATGTAATGCTAGTTCATAAAGCTTTCTCTACCAGGGGATCTGCCCACCCATCTGGGACAACATTGAAAAATATCGCAGCCATTTCTTGCAACTTGCGGAAATGGAGCAGCTCTGGCTACTTTTCTTCCTCCTAACCATGCTTATACCAGCAAAAGAAAAGAAGGAAATGCTAATTTCTGCTAGTTGAAAAGCATGTTACAACAAGTATCTGGTAGTCAGTCTGTATAGACTGAGGTATTCCAAGCTATGTTACCAGGCTACAATTTCCTTTGATGCAAATCAGGTTACAAACACCACTGTTTACAATATTATTTAGATCAGGGTTGTCCAAACTTGGCAACTTTAAGATTAGTGGACTTCAACTGCCAGCATGGCTGGCGGTGGAGTTATGGGAGTTGAAGTCCACAAGTCTTAAAGTTGCCAAAGCTTATAAAGAAAATCAGGATTGGTGCTTTATAAAGAGGCTTAGGAGCAAGGCTTCAAAAATGCAGGGTGAGCAAAGTCTGGATACGTCCAGGAAAAAATATGGAGGAGACCTGGTTGATGCCTTTAGCACATGACAAGTGAAATCAAGCCCTAGTACCAATTCTTTGATGGCTCGTTGCATACAGAAGTCTATGGAGGTCGTTTTCTTTTCTACATTCTGGAAAAAGCTATTTTGCAACAGGAAAGAAGGCACTTGATTTCTCCCTTCCTTTTCCTTCTTCCCAGCCAGCTGTTAGGAAAAAGGCAAGGAAGGAAAGCGCCTGACAAACTGATTTCCCGCTATTTCTCTTCAAGGGCTTGACTAGAGGAGGTTTTGCTCAGACAATTGACTCTTTTGACTCCCTGTACGAAGGGTGAAGGCATTGAGATCCAGGTCATGAGCATCTGGGAATAGCCAGAGGTCTCTGCGCTTGAGTATAACACACAGTGTAGCTCTCTCTCTGTGTTTTTTTTAGTAAACTAGGCAGGGACATTTAAAATACTAATAAAAGAAAAAACAAACCACTGAATTATGGTGACATACCATAAATTAGCACTCTCTGGGAACCCTGTAATGAATATATCTGAGTTACTCCTTATTTACTTTTGCAATTCTTCACTCTCCACCACCTGTGAGGATTGTGTATTTCTTCCTCTTTTTTTAATAAAAAATCAGTTGGAGTTACCATGATTAGAAAAAAGGGGATAACACAATAATAATGATAGTAGCATCATGCTGAATAAAAAGTGACTGAACAAAACATATTGCTTTCACAGAAAATCCCTGTGTGGAACGAACTGTGATACATTCTTAGGAATATGCATAAGTAGCTGGTGTTATGAAGTTCCATTAAAAACAGCCATGTCTTAGAATAGAGAAACCAGAGTATTATACTGTAGTTGTGCCATGGAGTGACTGTTCTAATATGGCAATTCTTACACCATACATTATTGCTTCTGAAATAAATTGCCTTCCCTTTCTGCCATATTTAATACTATATCATGGAAATGAATAATATAGTCTGCAGATTATTTATGTATGCTATGTATAGTTAAATAAATAGATGAAAAGTCCAACCAGTTTCATATTTAGCATGTCACTTCCCAAAATGATTTTAAAGTGTTTTTGTTTACAGAATCTGTCAACATTTTATATGATTGTTAGAAATTTATAGCTTATAGGCTTGAAAATAGTTAGCATTTTATTAGCAATGTGTAAAATGCATAACATACCGATTATGAAGGGTTAGCAAATCATTATGGTTAATGAGACTGAACAAGTCAGAGGATGAAATTCAGCAAAATCCTATCTTCTGTGAGCTTTAAAAAACAAAAACAAATTGGAGCTTGTTTTTCTTACCTTCCCAAAGACTAAATAGGACTTTTTCTGTATAGTTTGCTTCCTATATGCAAAATTTATCAGACTATTTCTAATCCAACCAATATCTGGGATCTCAGTGTACAATATAATTAATTCCACAGAAACTTTCCAATATGCATTCAATCTCTGCATTGCCGGGAATTTCGGAAAGCTGCAGATCCTGCACAATCATTTGAAACAGAGACATTTGGGGATGATGGCATCCTGATATCCCTAAATGATCGTTTCAAGGGGCAGTGTTAGCTTTGAAGAACAGGTAAAAGCAGTGCTTGCGAACATTGCTCTCGCCCCTACTTAAACAACAATCCTCAAATCCTTGAACAAAGGCTTTGAATAGAATTTCCCCTGCACCCATAAATGAAAAGGAAATAATATTTTATTGTGTTGGGGAAAGCATTGTTAGATAAAAATCTGGAAAAAGCAAGGTACTGAAAAATCTACCCATGCAGAAAGTCTGCAATTTTGGCTCAAAAGAATGAACTCTAAAACAGAAGTCCCAATACTGGGCCTTGAGCCATTCTGAACTGGCTGTGAAGTGGCAGGCGAGCATGTGTACATGCATGTATCCCCACTTGCACAAGCAGCAGACATGCAGGCATGCCGCTTGCACAAATGGAGCTGTGCATATGAGCCTGCTGCTCATACGGATCCTTCCCCACCCTGCTGGTTTGCAAAGCTGAAAAGGTTGGGGAACTTTGTCCTAAAACAACAATCCTTATGCCTACGTTCCAACGAAACTCTCCATCCCAATTCAACACTCAGAGACAAAGTCAATCCAAGTAAGAATTTATTAGAGAAGTCATATTGGGACATCTGGGAAAACCCAAATCTGAATTCCCATGTTTCCCCCTGCTATATTAAACTCATATCCAACTCCCTTACTGGTGACCCTCAAGTCACTCTCTCCAACCCACCTCCATTCTGAACTCCCACCAAGTCCAGTCACTCCCCTCCAAACTCCAGCGACTCAGCCTTGAGCTCTGGCTAAAGAATGTTGTTGTGGATATCCTCCCTTCTCACTTCACTCTCATTCCCATGGTTACCCATCCCTCCTTGTGGCAGCCCCAAATCCAATTCAAGATGGATCCGGGGCTGACACTTTATAAAAATCAAGGGACTAAGCCCAATCCCCTCCAAATAATCCCAGAAGAAATCGGAGAGAAACATGGAATCGCCCAATTCATAATATGCCAATCTAATAACTCCCTCATGATTTTCTGGAAATTATTAATATTCCCCTGAAAATATCTGTTATTACAAAGCATGCAATCAACCTGTATAAGCACTTCTCCATGTTGTCAATGTTCTGACTCACTACTCTCCCAGCTCCAGGTTTCCCTTTTCTCTTGTGCATCTGTGGCCTATGATATCCATTCCTTACCACTAGAACACATGAGATTTCTAAATTTATGCTAGATTATTGGAAAGGAAATAAGTGAATGAATCAATAATGAATGTATAATGAGTGTAGAGGGAAATATGAATCTTGTATGAGAAGTATTGGAAGACAAATATATCTCCCAACTGAATGAATGGAAAATGAAATGAAGACTGTGGGGAAAGCTGTTCAGGACTGAGGAAAAGAATTATGTTACAGAGTGACACCAAAGCACATGGAGTGAAGCTAATGGGAAGTATGAAAAAGGAAGACTGATGGAATAATAAAGTGAAAGAGATTATGGATGAAAAAATGCACATGGAAGGAATGATTGCTACAAAAAAATGAGGGCAAGAAACAGATACAGCTGGTCCTTGATTTACAACAATTTAATTAATGAGCATTCGAAGTTGCAACAGCACTGAAAAAAGTGACTTATGACAGTGAACATGAAAATTTGAATGAGAATTGTTATCTGTTTTGCATACCAACAAAGGACATAAAAGTTAGGAATAGGGGTTTTCACTGCTTGCCTTTCTAGAACCTCCAATAAAAAATAACTCAACTGAGGTCTGCAAAAACTAGAACATATGTAATCATGTAAGATTAAAATATCCCAGTCAGTCATAGTAATTATGCAATCCACTACAGGAATGAATATTGATAGGTCAAAGGTGGAAGCCCCTTAAATGTTATAGGATAAAACTGGATGAAATGAGAGACGTAAATGCTGTGGAATGGTGAAAATCAATACATGCTGTAGATGTAGATGGCATCACTACAGAATTGCTAATACTGGTGGCCATAATAGAGTCCTAAATTTATGTTGCTAAGTGAGACAGTGGTTGCATGGGTTTGGCCCCATTTTACAACCTTTCTTGACACAATTGTTAAGTGAACCATTGCAGTTGTTAAGTTGGTTATTAAGTGCTCACCAGAAGTTCACAAGAGATGATCACAAGACCCAGGGACACTGCAACCATCATAAAAATATGAGCCAGTTGTCAAATGTCTGAATTTTGATCATGCTTGGGATGAATGCTGCAACAGTTGTAAGAAAGAAAAACTGTAAGTCACCTTTTCAGTGCTGTTGTAACTTAGAACGGTCACTAACTGAATGTGTGTAAGTCAAGAATTACCTGTAATATGGATGTGGTTTGCCTATGGAGTGGCTGTACTTATGGTAACCAGAATGAATGAGGAGGTTAATTTAAGTGCACATGAAAAAGTGTTTGGCAGAATTCTGACCCAAACCATATGAACAATGATAAATGAGCAGCAGATCATTGAAAATGGCATAAATATGAGAAAATATGCTCCATATTTGTTGTTGTAGAGAAAGGGTATAATAAAGCAAACAAAAATTATTTGCTAAATGAGGTAAAATGAGTATATAATGGAAGTAAAGCATGCATAAGAGTAAAGGTTATGCTTAACTATTGGTTCTACTGTGAGCAGGCAGGAAGACAAGGAGGTGTAGTATTTCCTTGGTTACTTTAATGTATTTGTGATTAATATAAGAAATGTTTGCAGCAACATTTAAGGTGACTTAATTGGGGGTATGAATATGTGTATACTTTTATAGGCGATTGATGTCATGTTGCTAGCTGAAAACTGAATGATGTACAGAGAATGTTAGGTTGTAAGATGCAAGAAAGGTGATGGGTCTATCAAAAGCCGAAATAGTTGTATCTGAGAGGGAAAATGGAGTGAAAGATAGCCAATTATATGTTCAGAGTGAAAAGTCAGAGGAAGTGGATGCATTTGGGAATGTAGAGGATGATACTAGTGAATTTTACCTTAATATCTTTGTTTCCCCAGGCAAACATTGCAAGATAAGAGGTGAAGTTATAATGGACCAGACTGACTGCTATTTTAAAGTGCTTTAACATGAGAATAGGCATGCAATTTTGGGTTACAATTACCTAGCTATGACAGCTAAATGGAACCATGTAGAGGGTCAGGACATCTGGAAATACCACATGATTAAGCAACTAAGTGTTCTATATTAACATTCTCCAAATCCTGAACTCTGATTGGTCCACACAGACTGCAACCTGATTGGCTGACTAAACAACCGTGATTGGTGCGCTAAGAGTCTACCGCGGTTGGCCGAGCTGATCGCAGGAGATTCAAAGTGCTGTCATTGGCCGCCAAGCCGCGAGCTAGCTCTATAAGAAAAGCTGCACGGTTCGCAGGTCTTGGACAGAACTGTATACTGAAATAAAGAGCTGACTGTTCACTTGGGTCTCGCATCTCTGTGGGAACTGTTCTACCCGATCTAACACGGGCGACGAGGATGAGATCGTGAGACGAGAGACCAACAAGCACATGGCAAACAGCGCGAAATGACCAACAAGATGGACAGCAGCACCTCGCCACCCGCACCCTTCAACCCAGCCACTGAGGATTGGGAATCCTACACCGACTGGTTCCAGATGTTCCTGGAGTGCAGCAACCTTAAGGATGCCAACGGGCAGAGAAAACGAGCCGTGTTCTTGACACACTATGGGCCTGCAGTGTTCAAGATGGCCAAAACATTGGCAAAGCCCGCCGACATAAAAGAAATGGACTGGGCCAACCTCAAGCCCATCCTACGAAACCATTATGCTATTCATACAGTACATCACACCAAACACAACCACGAATAAAAGCCCAGCAGAGCTACTGATGGGCAGAAAACTAAAGTCCCCACTAGACCGACTGCACCCCACTTACAACCCGGAAAAAACCCCAGACTCATCTAGTAGACATCGAACATTTAACATCGGGGACACAGTCTACGCAAAAAACTTCACGGGAGACCCACTCTGGGTACCGGCACAAATAACCCAGATAACGGGCCCCCGATCGTATTGAGTGCAAACCACCAATGGATGGAACTGGAAATGGCACATCGACCAGCTACGATCAAGACTAACCGCTGACAGCCCGGATACCCCACAAACAACCACTAAAGAAACCAGGGGGGGAAAACCTCAACCACCAAAAAAGGGGAAGACGAAAGGCCTAAAACGCAGGCAGAACACCCCCCAACGCAAGCAGAACACCCCCCAACAAGAATAAGCCAACCCCAAACAATAAACCAACCATACTCACCGGTAGACCTCGAATCGTTGCAGATGGGAGCTTCACCTGGAAGGAGCAGCCGAGCTAGTTCAACCAGCCTGGAGAGACTGGGCGGGAACAGCAGAGCCGACAGCTCGACCAACCCGGGTAGACCAGCTGGGAGCTGCAGCAATAGGCCCAGCTCACCATTCCAGGCGGTTCCATCGAAGGGGTTGAGAGCGACGCGGAGCCCGTCCAAACTGGTTGACGACAAGACGCCTACTGAACCACGCAAGTCAACCAGGCAGGTACGAAGCCCCGCCTACCTGCGCGACTACGTCACCACGCTCCGTCGGGCGAAACCAAGAGCGGAGGGGTGTTCTATATTAACATTCTCCAAATCCTGAACTCTGATTGGTCCACACGGACCGCAACTTGATTGGCTGACTAAACAACCGTGATTGGTGCGCTAAGAGTCTACTGTGATTGGCCAAGCCGATCACGGGGGATTCAAAGTGCTGTCATTGGCCGCCGAGCCGCAAACTAGCTCTATAAGAAAAGCTGCGTGGTTCGCAGGTCTTGGACAGAACTGAATACTGAAATAAAGAGCTGACTGTTCATTTGGGTCTCGCGTCTCTGTGAGAACCGATCTACCCGATCTAACACTAAGCACAAATGAGAAGAGAAAATTTTTTATGTAGGGAATGGATTGTAGCCTGTGGATCCTGCATGCTAAGGTGAGGCGAGGCAAGGCGAGGCGAGGCAAGGCAAGGTAAGGCAAGGCATCAAAAGTCATTTGTCACTATCACCCACAATACCTTTCAGATGGCTTGAGAAAAGCATTTAACATGGTCCAGAATATACCAAGATTTACTTGTTTAAAAAGGAAGGCCTTTGGTGTTTTATACTGGAAACTTTTTCTCTAGAAACCAGATCAAAGACATTGGAAGAAAGAGAATGCAGGTTTAGCAAGAAGCAATCATTATAATCTCAACACATTACACTAAGAAGGAAAGAGCCTGCAGACAGCTAAATATAATAAAGCCAGTTCCACAGAAGTGTGCACCCTATTTTCAAACTGTCAGCTATATGTCAAAATTTCTCAACCTTAACTTTAAGATGTATGGACTTTAGATCCCAGAATTCCCCAGCCAATATGAGGCTGAAAAACACCACTGAACAATATATGGTGACATATTATGGTACAGTACAGTACATGGTGACCTTATATGGTATTCCTTGCATTTTGGCTAAATACTTCAAAGAACACAAGTAGTCCTTGAACTTACAGCCATTCATTTAGCAATCACGCGAGGTTTCAACAACATTGAAAAAAGTGATTTACGACTGGTCCTTACACTTATGACCACTGCAGCATCCCCATGGTCACATGATAAAATTTGTGCATTTGAGTTTCATGTATTTACAACAGTTGCAGCATTCTGGGCTCAAAGAATCACCATTTGTGACTTTCCCAGCCAACTTCCAACAAACATAGTCAATAGGGGAAGCTGGATTCACTTAATATAACCATAATTCATTTAACAAATGCAGTGATTTGTTTAACAGCCATGGCAAAACAGATGGTCAAATCAGATGGAATACACTTAACAATCATCTTGCTTAGCAACAGAAATTTTGTTTCCAAATGTAGTGGTACCTCAAGGACTACTTGTATCAAAATGAAAATAAAGGAGTTTGCAAAGCTTCCAGCTTAGACATCACTTGCTCTAGAATCAGCTTCAATATTCTAGAATCGGGGAAACTGCTGTGGTTTTTTCCATCCAGTCTCAGTTTTCCAACATCTTACAATTTGTGCCTTTTTAAGACTGCCATTTGTAGACTGCAAAATTTTAGAATAAGGAACTTTTAAGGTTAGAGTAGTAACCCCTTTTATTCAGGTTGAGAGATGCCATTCTCATACATGTTTGCATGGCACTCGTGCTGTTTCAATCTGGTGCTTCCAGTTGAAAGGATTAGCCAGTGACATCAGCATTGCCCAGGGGACACCCAGTTGGGGGCTCTTTTCATGTCCTCGGTGGGAGCTAGAGGGAAGGACCAGAGCTCAGCCCGAACGTGGGCTTGCTAAACTCCAACCAACCCACTGTCCTAACCATGTGAACCACCATACTCCTCTCATACATGTTGCAAAGATATTTTTCTGAATCATTTTTGAAGCATTCACAACCTTGGTATATAATTCATTTTAAAACAGATTGGAAAAATGAAAAAAATGTCCAGGAAGATTGCTTCTGAAATGCTGTAGAAAGATTATCATGGTCATCAGGAGTCAACCTTTGTTTTTATATTATTCATGGGTGGTTTGAACTGAATCCATTGCTGTTATTTCTTTGCTGGGCCAAGCTCTATCTGGCTATTCACAGAGGCCCAGCCTTCAAAACATATGTTTAACTGTTGTTCATATTCACCCTTTTGCCAATTTCTCTGCCATCTGGATAGTAGGAGTATCATCCTCCCTACTTCAGTGACCTTAGGACAGGCAACACACCAGTTTTAATAGCCAACAGTTCACTAATGTCGAATGCATCAAATCAGTTTTCTACTATGCAGAAAAAAGATAACGTTTCAATGGAACATTCAGTATGCCCTGAGCTTCATGCAAAATATTGGGTTATTTATTTTAGAAATATATTTGATAAATTTCCTCATATTTCCCATATTTGATTTCTGAATCTATACTGGTGTTTGACAGTAATAAAGATTTCATTTGATTTCCCCATATGAGTGGAAATAAAATATTACCTCAAAAAGTTAAAGTGTCTTTCAAATTGAGCTTGGATCCTGGTGACTTCATCATTGCAACAAAAATATCATGGCAACAAAAGGGAAATGGTTTCATCAGTATTAAAATGGAAAATAGACATCTGATAACCATAGATCTATAAATACTAAGATGCATGAAAAGATTTTATAGAATAAATGAGGAAGTTATTCATTGTGCTGAATCAGTTATTTTCAGAAGTGGATAAGATCATTCTTTAATTCTTGCAAGTATGTATAGAACACTCTGAAATACATCATTGAGGTGACCTTTGTGGACAAGTCTACTACATTTTTTTCTTTGCATCACAGCTGGGCAACTATGGCCCTTTTACGAACTGTGGACTTCAACACCCAATTATGCTGGCTCAGGAATTCTGGGAATTGAAGTCCATAGGTCATAAAGGGGCCATAGTTGTCCACCCCTGCTTTAGATCGTGGCTGCTTTGGGCTTGCTGATTACATTTATAATGATTAATTGAGGGATTAATTATTATAAAGATGTTGTCTTTGGGGTCCATTTATTATTGCCTCTTAGAGATTAATTATTTCCAAATTTAGCGAGCTTCAAAAAGAATTCCATCAACTGGTTATTGTGAATTTTCTTTTCTGTATGTCAAGGAAGTGGTTGGAAATGTTGACAGCAATGTTGTTGAATATTCTGGACAAAACATAAAATGAATTAAACTAAAATCAAAGTGAATTTTTTGGAAAAGACTTTTAACAACAAATAGAACCCTGCAAAGTATTTAGGTTACTGTGGAGCAATTTTAGATATATCCTTTCTTCAAAAAAAACTTTGTTCAAGAAAAACACATATGAACAATGGCTTGTTTATAAGAGTTTCAATATCTGATTATATCTGATTAAATTTTTGATTGGTCTAGAATTAAAACACTTTCACACCAGTTATCACTTTCACTTACATAACCAATATGGCAGAGGTGGTATTTAGCAGGTTCTGACCAGTGCTGGAGAACCGGTAGTGGGAATTTTGAGTAGTTCAGAGAACTGGCAAATCCCACCTCTGACTGGAGATTTTGCAGTCTCCTTCCCCTGCCACACCCACCAAGACATGCCCACAGAACCGGTAGTAAAAAAAATTGAATCCCACCACTGCAACATGGAGTTGTTATGATTGTATAATTCTGAAACAAATTGCTTATTTCAGAATCTCTGCTTACTACAACTGGTGGTAGAAAAAAACCCCGAAGTGTCTCTCCCCTCAATCATGAGCTTAGATTGGGGTGGGGGAGGGGGCAACTTTGGACACTTTCTGACTGTGGACTTCAACTCGGCTCAGCAGGCTCAGGAATTCTGGGATTTGAAGTCCACAAGCTGTAAGTCATGGCTGCCCACCCTTCACCTAGACTGATCTCTAAGTTGTTTTGCTAGTTTGCAGATAGGTATTCTATACATCTCTATATGAAATGTTCTATTTTGATTAAATTCAATTTCCAAGGATTTATGTCAACCTCAAATTTTTTGAGTTACTGCAGTTTCAATGAATATAATTATTTGAAAGGCTCATATATGATAGATAGGACTTTTCAAAGATTAGACAAACTTTTTCAGTCTTATTTCATAATATAGCAACAGAAATTATAAATAGCAAATATAGCCAGATCTCTTACAGCCAACAATTATGTATGCGTGAATGTCTGGAAATAGAGGATCGAACAAAATTATTTATACGTATATCTACTGATTCTGCAGAACTGTAATTTCCTGGGGATATTTTGTCATGGTTGCAATCTGACTGGTTTATAAACCATTTGTAACTTGATACTTAATCAAAGTCATCAGACAACACATCAGATTATCCCTTTTGCTCCAGTAACTCTAGAATTCTGTCTTAAACTTTGAATTTTGTGGGAATTAGTTGTAAAAAGGTTTTTTTAATATACAGGTTTAGATAACATTGTTTGTAATGCAAAATGTCTTTAATTGTTCTTATGCTGGTTTATCTGCTTGGTTGCTTTGTTTAAAATGCAATTACTATGTAAATTAACTCGTTGATTAAAAGCTAAACAAGCAAACAAAAAACTTTGAAGAAGTCCTAAGAGACATTGTCATTTGTAAACCTCTCCCAGTTTCTGAATTGATTTTACTTTTGGCATGTTGCAGCATCTTGCAAGGAGAGAGGAAAAGACGAAGGGTCTCTTGCAAATTTATCCCAGCCTCTATGATCAAATACTATAATCTTCCTGGATTCACTTCCTTTTCCCCCAAACACCACCCCAAAGACACCAAACAAAGAAAGATTTTCAAAAGATAAAAGAGGCAGAGGATAGTAATTTCTAGTTTATACATTGGATGCAGCGAACTCCTAAATATTAAAACAGAGCAGAATTGTTATGTCCCTGGACCTTGAAGAAGTTCCCACCAAGGTCCGTTCGCTGCGGGGGCGGCTGCCCTCCTCATTGGCTGGGTTTCCCCAGCAGCCTGCTATAAAGCAGGCTGCTGGGTCCAGCCCTTCAGCTGTTCGCTGCGAGCCAGTCCCAGGCTGAGCAAGCACGTTCAGCCCTTGTAAATAAACCTTGTTGCACTAAGCCCTGGTTCAGCCTCTTATTTCCCATACTTAATACTGGCGACGAGGGTGGGATGGCTACCAGAGGCAAGCTGCAACGCTGAATCACTAATATGCTGATCTGCAGCCCAGAGAGAGAGAACGATCAGCCAAAATAGGGCAAGCGCTGACCGCAACCCAGAGAGAGCGATCAGCCCGAAATGAGAACGAACGCTGAATCACTATAACGCTGATCCGCAGCCCAGAGAGAGGGCGGTCAGCTAAAATAGGGCAAACGCTGATCGCAGCCCAGAGAGAAAGCGATCAGTGAACAAGCCAGCGAGAGTGAGAAGCGCTGTGAGCCGCAGCCGCCGTGCCGCTTAGGCGCGAAATTCGAATAGCTGTCAGCTGAAGCACATTCAAATACAACACAGCGTTGTATTACGAAGTCACTAACGCCCACACAGGCGCAATTTCAAAAGACGCTACCAACGACTGTTGCAGTCTAAACACCTTCTGATCCCCAGAGAGAGAAGGGAATTGCGAAATTTCACCAGAGCTGAAGTCACTTGCCTAGCACAGGCACTAAACCTCTACTACTACCCCAGAGAGAGAGAGCACTTGCCTAGCACAGGCACCAAACCTCTACTGCTACCCAGAGAGAGCATTTTTTCCCCAACAGGTTAACCAGCAGACCTACAACATGAACGCCAATCCAGCCTTCCCAGCATTCAAGCCAGATGAGGAGAAGTGGGAATCATACAAGAATCGATTTAATTATTACATCGACGCCATCGGATTGGCTGAGGCAGGGGAACACCAAAGAAAGCACATTTCCTGACCTACTGTGGAGCCATCGTTTTCGATACAGCCACAGCTCTTGTGGCTCCACGTGAGTTAAAAATGTCCCCTGGACAGAACTGTTAGAAATCCTTACTAACCACTATTCTCCTAGACCTTCACAGATTGCCAGACGTTTCACCTTCAGAATGAGGAAGCAGGGGGACAAAGAGAGCATCAATCAGTACATGGCTGCTCTCAGGACTGCAGCACTCCATTGTGGGTTTGGCAGCTACCTTGATGACATGCTCCTAGACCAGCTGGTCTGTGGGGTCAAGGACCCGCGCCACAAAGACGGCTGCTCGCCAAAAAGACCTTAACCTCGCTCAAGCCATCGAGGAAGCCCTGGCAGAGGAGCTGGCATCTCATTCAGCCACCGAGATCCAAGGTTCTGTCACCAAGCAAACAGCAGTTTCCGTCCACTCAGAAGAGGTGATCAATGAGGAAGACCCGAGTGACGAGGCCGACATTCACCGCCTCACAAACGCCAGGCGCCTCAGGTAGGAACCAGACAGGATAACACCGGGCCATCCAAGCACATCACGTTGTGCTTTTCCTGTGGTGGACCCCACTTGAGGACCACATGCAAATTCAAAGGAGCCACTTGCAACAACTGCCATAAGAAGGGCACATTGCAAGAGTATGCCAAGCCTCACACAACGCAGCACAAAGGGCATCTTCATTCGCACATGCCGGACCCAAAAGGCAAGTATTAAACTGCCGCACTAATCAAACTTGCTATTCTATTAGTAAAATCTCTCTTTCCGTCTTATTAGAAGGTAAACCTTGCAACATGGAGGTTGACACGGGTCAGCGCTCCATTATTTCCTGAACACCCTCAAGGAGCTTCAACCCAGCCTATCAAGAAGCCGACTCCAGAAGTGCCAGCTTAGCCTAAAGGACTACCAGGGGAAGACCATTCCTGTAATCGGCAGAGGCAAGTTTTTTGTTAATTTTAAAACCTTTAAGGGCCACCTACCTCTAGTGGTAGTGAGCGGCAACCTCCCTACACTTTTGGGACTTGATTGGTTTCCCCACCTCGGGTTAGGTCTAACAGAGTCCATGCTACCTCAACCTCTGACACGGACTCCCTGTTTGCTGATTACTCAGACGTATTCAGTGATGAGTTAGGGTGTTATAATGGCACCCCTATCTCATTTTCAGTCGATCCCCAGGCAGTCCCAATTCGGTTAAAACCTCGCAGAGTTCCATTCGCCATTCGGCCTAAATTAGACCTTGAATTAGATAAATTATTAAAACAAGGGATCCTGGAGCCTACAGACTTCGCCAAATGGGAGACGCCCATCGTCACACCCCCTAAAAAGATGGTAGCCTGAGAATTTGCTCAGACTACAAGACCACAATCAATAAATTCTTGCAAGTTAGCGCTTATCCAGTACCCGCTATTCAGCATTTATTACATACTTTTGAACCTGGCACTATCTTTGCCAAATTGGACATGTCTCAAGCATATCAACAGTTCCCTGTTGATGACCAAACGGCAGAACTTCAGACCATTGTCACCCACAGGGGTGCTTTCCGGTGCAAGCGTCTCCAGTTTGGCGTAAGTGTTGCCCCAGGCATTTTTCAATCCCTCATGGAGCGGATTTTACAGGGCCTTCCTGGAGTAGTAAATTCCTACTTCGATGACATCTTAGTCTCGGCCAGGAACAGACCCCAACTCTTCCAGAGAGTTAGAGCAGTCCTGGAGAGGTTCAGGCAGCATGGCCTCAAGTTAAAAAAGAAAATGTGCCATTGCCACTAGACAGGTGGACTTTCTGGGTTATAAAATTGACGCCTCAGGCATTCACCCCTGGAGTCCAAGGTTAAGGCAATACACGAGGCACCCACTCCAACCTCCAAAGCAGAACTGCAGGCCTTTTGGGGCTCTTGAACTTTTACGCGTCATTCCTGCCCCATAAAGCCTCTGTGGCAGAACCCTCCACAGACTTCTGGATAAAAACGGTTTGGCACTGGGGACACAAAGAAGACTCCGCTTCCGCGCAGTCAAGTCGCTTACTCACATCAGAGGCAGTGCTTATCCAGTTTGACCCCAACCTCCCATTAGTACTGGCCGCAGACGCATCTCCTTTCGGCATTGGGGCAGTTTTAAGTCACAGACTGCCCAACGGCCCGAGGCCCCTATCGCTTTTTTTCCAGGACGCTCTGCAACAGAGCGCAATTACAGTCAAATTGATAAAGAAGCTTGGCAGCTGTTACAGCGGTGAAGAAATTTCACGAATTTCTTTGGCCACTTTTTCGAGCTAGTCACCACCACAAACCGCTTAGGTTACTAGCAGGTGACAAGCAGACCCTCAAATTCTGTCCCCCAGAATGACCAGATGGACCCTTTCCTAGCAGCATACTCGTGATAGACTTGTGCACCGCCCGGTAAAACATTGTCCCACGCAGACGCTCTTAGCCGCTGCCCCCTGCCTGACCCAGCTGAAGACCCTGCCCCGTCAACGCCATTTTTGAAGTCACCCAACTGACCTACCAATCACTGCCCTTGATATTGCCAATAAATCCAAAACGGACAAAACGATCGCCCAGGTACTGGACTGGGTGAGGAGGGGGTGGCCGGGCAGTGACATTGAAGCTAAATTCACGCCATTTAAGACCCGCTTACAGGAACTGTCGAGCTTACAGGGCTGCCTGCTATGGGGCACTCGAGTGGTCATCCCGACATCTCTGCGTGCACTGAGTGCTGGAGGCGTTGCATGAAGGCCACCCTGGCATCGCCAGAATGAAGGCGCTGGCGCCGGGTTACATTTGGTGGCCCGGCCTTGATGAGGACATCAACAAATGGGTAAGCTCCTGCCATCCCTGCCAGGTTTCCCGTCCATCCTCCAATTGCCACCCCACCAAGTGGGAAAGTGCCAACGCACCCTGGTCCAGGATTCACATCGACCAAGGGCCCATTGCATGGCAAAATGTTCCTCGTGGTCGAGACTTCCACTCAAAGTGGATTGATGTGGCACAACTATCCACGACCACTTCACAAGCAGTCATCAAGGCATTGACCGCCTGTTCGTAACGCACGGTCTACCAGACTCCATTGTTTCCGACAATGGTCCCCACCCGCCAACCGAATTCAGTCGCTTTTACGCCAACCTGGGCATTCGTCACATCTTCACGGCCCCCTTTCATCCTGCCAGTAATGGGCTAGCAGAGAGAGCTGTTAGGACCACTAAAGAAGCCCTGGCCAGGTTCAACAAGGATGACTGGCACCACAAACTATCCTGTTTCCTGTTAAGCCAGCATTCAACCCTTGCACAGTAACCAACAAGTCCCCGGCCGAGCTTCTGATGGGCAGACGCCTGCGAACTGTATTGACAGGCTCCACCCACATTACTGCCCTGACTCTCCTCTCTCCCACATCGGGAGTAGGCATTTTGTCTTGCAGGAACCCGTGTTCGCGAGAAAACTTCGCTGGCGACCCATTGTGGATCCCAGGAGAAATCGTAGCCATCACAGGACCCAGATCATACCGGTTAAGCTGGAAGATGGCCGGGTCTGGAGACGACATCTGGACCAGCTTCGAGACACCAGGGCACCCTTGTCAGCCGCGACTGGGGCACAGACCGTGAGAGTCCGCTGCAACTTCCACACAGCGACATCGACTCCGATGACCTGCTAACGCCTCCAGCCGGACCAGAGAATCCAAATGATGACTGCGGCGACCTAGCGCCCAACCCATCCGAGCCAGACGGCGTGAGGACACTCCCAGCGCCCAGCCCTACTGACCCCGGACCTACTCCAACCGAGGGTGGTACTGGGACTCATCATCGAGCCAACAGTCGCCAACGGACTCTGATCCACTGAACAGCACACCAGAGTTGCGCCGCTCTGGGCGCAGCACAAGCCTCCCGTATACCTCAAGGACTATGCGTGTTCGCATCTGGGGGAAGGGGTTATGTCCCTGGACCTTGAAGAAGTTCCCACCAAGGTCCGTTCACGCTGCGGGGCGGCGGCCCCCTCCTCATTGGCTGGGTTTCCCAGCAGCCTGCTATAAAAGCAGGCTGCTGGGTCCAGCCCTTCAGCTGTTCGCTGCGAGCCAGTCCCAGGCTGAGCAAGCACGTTCAGCCCTTGTAAATAAACCTTGTTGCACTAAGCCCTGGTTCAGCCTCTTATTTCCCATACTTAATAAGAATAATTGGGAACAGATTTTCTCCAGGACATAATGGAGAAATGTAAAGTGCTTCCAATTTGATTTATGGGTTCAGCAAACCTTTGGACCATATATATTTCTCTGGAGTTTGGGGCAATACAGAAATATGGTTTAAAAGGAAAATTAAAACTGATTACTGTTTTTGGTAAGGCATTGGCATGGGGAGAAGAGGGAAGATGTGGTGAATATGAAGAGGGAATGTTATCTTTATCATTTGCTTCATGTTGCTCAGCTCCAGGGTCACCCAGTCTCACTCCTGCAAGTCATGTAATGATGACTTCTGAGCTGCATTAGCTGGTTGAAGTAGCCTAAAACATGGACTGTTTTTAGTCTGTAATCTAGGATTTCACTTCTTGAGACACAACAGCCACATGCAGCCTCTGAAAGCAGAAATATTGCTTTAAGAGCCCCTCCAAATGCACTGCTAGGCTGTGTTTATTTCCTCAATTTATTTATATATATATTTTCTTTAGATACAATAAGTGCTTAGTGAACAGTGTACTGTCTGAGTCAATTTGCGTATATAGTAATTCTTTTTCAGTTCCTAGTTTCTAATTCTATTACCCAACTATTGATAAAACAAGTCCCAAGTTCAAAAAAAATCTGTCTTCTTTTATCTTCAGTGTTAGTCTATCCATTTCTGCACAGTCTAATATCTTCTTCTGTAGGTGTTTCCTCATTTTTCCAGTATTGTGCAAATACAATTCTTGCTGCTGTCAAAATATGCAATATTAAATATACATTCCGTTTATCATATTTTTTGGTATTATGCCTAATAAAAATAATTTGAATGTGAATTATTGCTAAGCTGTATCTTTAAGTAATGATAAACTAAAAAGTCTCTTTCAAATTATATTTTAATTTTAGGCTTTTTTTTAGGCTAAACTGTGATAGTATGTTCCCACAAATTCTATCTCACTGTAAAATGTACTGTGCTCTGAGTCTAGGCAACAGCGTGTCATGCTTTCTGGTGTTTTCCAATTGATAACTACAGGTTGAAAGGGTTAGGGATGCACAAAGGATCCATTGAATTATAGCAATCACATTCTCATTCAGCACCATGCTCGCTTCTATGAAACTGTCTTATAATAAATACTAAGTTTGTCCGAATCTGCATGAAAATATCCCTGTAGAAAACTCCGACGAGTGTAAAATAAAAACGTCAACTTTACAAATACAAATGCCTGATGTAAAACAAAATGTTTTTCCCCATCATTCATTTATTTATTAAATTTATATCCCACCCATCTCACTCTGCAAAGACACTCTGGGCAGCATTAGTCTTGCATAGTCTGCTTGTGCTAAAATCTTCAGTCTTTGAGAAGCAACATGAAATAATATGAATTAGCAAACAAACAATAAAGGTATGCAGAGTACTTCAGTAATGTCAAAGTGGATGCAACTACTTGGATTAGTAATTTCAAAATCTATGTCAGAAAGACTGCATAATTTCTCCCAGTATTGGCACACTCTTTGTTCTTAAGAGGCAGCAAGGACTGTCCAGAAGTGAAATTACTATGGGGGTTAGAGAGGAAGATCAATGCAGGACAAATTTTCTCTCTGCAGCAGGAGAAGGCCTAAAGCTATAACATGCTGGGAAAAGAGGGAGAGCCAGGACTCCATTTCTATATGTGATCATGATGATGATGACCCATAATTTCAGAACTTCATCCAAAGAACTGGGAGTTCTAGCCAATATTTTTTGCAGTAATAAAGCATGTCTAAAACCACAGTGCCAACTATCTACAGTATTTGCAAATTAAATATGTATTGCAAGCAGGATTCATTTATTAGTAGCCAGAGTTCAGCAACTAATTTGTCTAGTGCTTTACTTTGACACCAGCAATTTAAACCATTTGGTTTATAGGGAAGGGTGACACCTTGGAAGAACTGTTATAAGACAATTAATTAAGCTTTGCCAATGGCTACAAATGACATGACTCATTTAAATAATGCTGCTGAGTACAGAGCTCGGCTATTGCCATCTAATCAGTATTTTTTTTCTTCATTTAACATGCCAAACTATTTCTGAATATAATTTATAAAAGTGGAATGGGTGAAAAGAGTACAAAAACAATCTTTTGATTCTTGAGGTAGATAGATACTGGCGAGCCTTGTGGGTGTGAGAGACAGTACCTTGACATTTGGGCTGGACAGATGGGTTTACTGAGGGTGGTGATGTCATTTGAGCAATGTCAGCAACGGGGCAGGGCTCATTAGGAAAAAAGCTTGGAGAGCCTTATTATACTTGCTCAGTTGTCTTTCCAACTCTGCAATGCTCCACCCTGAAATCAGATTCATTTTAGTTTTGATGATGTACTTTGTTGGGCTAATAAATGGAACTCCAGATAATATGTTTTAGCTGAACATGTTGTGTTCCATGCAAGTGAGCACCTGTGTTATCAGAATTTTGACTCTTGTGGGAACCAACACATTTAGCTGTTTGTGTGAAGGCTGGACTCTCTGCAGGCTTTGTGCCTATGCATGCTAATGCCTCCTGGAGACTGATACCATTTAAGTGATAATGGAGGAAAGATATTCAGAGCTGTGTGCTACAGGTGAAATCAGGCTTGATCAGGGCTCTGATAGACTGGGGTATTGGATGGTGGGTGTGAGGAGCAGTATAGATTACTTGACCTAATCAAGTCCTACGATTCCCGTTTCCTCAGGGAATTTGCTTATAGAGCATGCCCTATTCCACCACAGCAGTTAAAGCAGACTGTGTCATATAAAACCACAGAAACAAAATGTCCAGTATATCCTACTCCGCTTAAAAGACATGAGGTTTGAGTCAGCTCTATGCTCCTCAAGGATGCTGTGTGTATGTTGGCTCAGACAGTTCATCTGCCTCTATCAGTTTTCTACTTTGCCCACAAATGTAGCATTCTTCTGGAGATGCATTGCAGAGTGAAATAGTCTAGAGGAAAGAATATTGCTGCATGGGAAAATAACATTGGAACTGTTTAAGTTTTTTTTTTTTAATTTTAAAAACAAATAAATAAAAAGAAGTCCTCTGTGCTATTGTCTCCATCCAACTGTGAGTTATCTCAAACAGGGAAATTGCTGAAGACAAACAGCAGCAAAAATCACTTAAAAGAAATAAAGATTAAAAACAAACAGAATTTAAGTTTACTGTTCTCTCTGGCTGCTAAAACTGGAGGTTATGACTCAAGATAGTCAGTCAGTCAGACAAGACAATTATTGGATCTATAGAATATAGATTATTTTGCCAACAGAAGAGAATATAGTAGCTCAGGGTTGAACAGTGGAGTCCTTGGCAGCCTCTGAATGGTTTACTTGCAGACATTTTGTTGCCCAACTATGTAATGTTGTCTGTGGTAGAAGGGAGTAGGGTGTGCTCTCTGTTTATTTACAGTAATTTGCCCTGTCAATGTTGGTGAGGCTGTTGTTTTCTCCTTGGTGGTTCCTTGATTGGGCTATTGTTTACTGATTGATTGTTTGACTGGTGTTAATCCCGGTGTTAATCAGTTGTGCGATTCAAATATTTTTACTACTGGTTTGGTGGGTGTGGCTTAGTGGGCATGGCAGGGGAAGGATACTGTAAAATCTCCATTCCCACCCCACTCCAGGGGAAGGTTATTGCAAAATTCCATTCCCTCCTCACCCCACTAACCTGCTTTCCAGCTCCGTTCTCCTGTGCAGTGCAACAAAAGTAGACCCAGATAATCAGCTTGGACTCGGGAGTTAGAGAATAGATGGGAGAGGGGCCAGTAAGAAGTGGTATTTGCTGGTCCTCTGAACTACTCAAAATTTCTGCTACCAGTTCTCCAGAAGGTCAGGTCAGGTGGACGTCAGGTGAATACCACCTCTGGTGGTAATCCCTGCTAATCTGAGTGTTGTTTATCTGCCTGTTACCTGTTGATAACATATTTGTCTGAGTTCCAATCTACCAGGAATTCTGTCTTGTTTTTTTGATTTAGCTTGATTTAAGGTAAAACTGTAGTTAAAGCTGTCCATGTATTGTGAAATTAAAGACTTTCCATTGTGTCTTCTGACTGCTAATTGATGTTCTGGATGTACTCTGCTAGTCTTCTACCCATCTGTCTTGTACAGTGGCTGTTACAGATCTTACATTGGGTCCACTCTATAGCCCCAGAAGAAACAACAGGAGTTATCTAAACACTGTACATAAATAGAGAGCTGATCCCATTCCCTTCAAGCACTGAAGATGTAACCTAGTCTGGTAACAAAATGTCTGCAAACAACCAAGCTCAGAGACTATCAAGGACTCCACAGTTCAATCCTGACCTACTTATATTCTCTTCTGCTAGCAAAATAATCATCTGAATTTCTTAAGTTCAAACTTGAAAGTACCTAGACATTTTTGCTGTTGAAGAACAAGGCTGAGAATGAGTAGTGGAGTTAAGAGTGGGAAATGACATTTTTAAAATAATTCCTAATATAAATCCTTGTCTTAATAGTAGGTGATCCCACTTTGCTTCAAAACCAACCATCTGTCTATCTGCATTCATGTCAGAAGCATCCAAAAATGTTTTGGGTTGAAAGGATTTGTCAGTGATAATACTGTTGCCCAGGGGATGTCCAATTGCCAAAAGTAATGCAATCTTTGGGGAGGCTCCTTTCATGTCCCTCTTCAATTCATACTATACAATATATGTTTTTCCTACTGGCAGGAATCTCCTCCTCCTAAATCGTCTCAGAAAATAGCTTTGATTGTTTGCATTACCCAGACAGACATTGTGAGGTTTACTCTGCCCTACAACTATTCTTTCAGGCAAGGTGATCACCTCGTCACTAACTATTGGATTCTTAGTCATCCTGACAAGGACCTTTCTAATGTGCTTTCTTCTGCCTCTTTGACCTCTTTGCCATGGCACTCTTTATCTGCCATCTGTAATAGACAAAGCCAAGCCAAACAACTATCACACAGTAGCTTGTGGCTTTCCAAACCTTGCCGCAAACTGTAGCAAAGCACCCTTGCCCCCTAATTAGGAGGTTCCTGTTTAGCTTGCCTACACCAAAAGCCTGGTAGAGTTTTTACAAAGCTGTTGGGGGAAGGGATGGAGGATGACTTTATATCTGTAACATGAGCAGAGGCAGCCACTTCTAGCTGCAGAAAGTGCCGGCATGGGAAATATTACCAAGTCAGACACACACGTTCCATCCTCATTTGTGCCCAAATATTAATTGTTGTATAGCATAGTGCACTCAAATGCAGCTTTCTCAGTAGATATATCACTTTTGTTCAAAGCATCTCAGGATTGGAGACTTTAAAGCTAACTTCTCAAAACCCCTGAAAAGTCTTAATGTTCTTGTCCATTCCTTTGTTAGCTAAAAAGGCTGTCCCCACTCATTATTCCTGATATGATATAGAAGAAAGGCTGAAGTGCACTGTTCAAACACCCTGGGACAATATTCAAAAATAATCTGAGAGATCCCCAAGGATAATGTCATAGTTGTTGACATTTGTTGAATACTGTTAACTATCTAATGTTTCCTGAAATGTTATCTAATGGATCTGAAAACAATATCAAGAGATTATGAGCAGCTTGGCAAGAAAGTTAAGGAGTTAGGGGCATAAGTAATGTTTTCATCTGTACTTCCAAAAAAAGGTCAACATCCAATGAAGGAGCAAAGGATTTTAGAAATGAACCTCTGGCTTAAGCGTTGGTGCTACCAACAGAACTTTGGCTTCATAGACCATAGTCTGCATTAACTACATGAAGGGCTTCTGGCAAGGATGGGCTGCACCTCACAAGAACAGGGAAGAATGTATTTGGAAAAAGACTGCTCAGCTTATCTGAAGAGCTTTAAACTGAAAATGAGGGGGGAGAGTGACCTGACCCCAAGCATAAACAATACACAAACAATCAAACAAGGAGCTAGGAAGTGATGGGAAAGAAGAAAAACTCAGACACAAGGTAGGAAATGTAGGAAGCCTACCCCAGGTCAGCAATAAAGGATGCAGATGCCTATACCCTGACACTCAAAAGATTGAGGAACAAACCATTACACAAGGGAAGATATGATATAGTTGCCACTACTGAAACTTAGTAGGTGAAACTCACAACTGGAAGATATGATGGAAAGAACATAAACTGTTCAAAAGAAACAGATCTAACAAAAGAGGAAGTGGAGTTGCATTATATGTAAGAAATCACTATATATCTATAGAAGTGTATAAAAGCAAGGATAAAAGCCTCCTTGAATGCATATGGGTTAATATTAATAGAAAAAAGAATGACATTGCCATAGATGTATACTGAGGCCAGCCAATTAAGCAGAAGAAATAGATGAACTTTTTACTAACCAGTTAACTGATGTATGTAGGAAACACATCACAGTAGTAATGAGGGATTTTAACTACCCTGATATCAGCTCTGAAATTACCACCTAAGCATGGTGAGAGGGCTCGATATCTCCATTTGTGTTGGAATATATTGGCTGGGTAATGATGAGAGTTGATCCACACAACTTAAAGTTGCTGAGGTTAAGAAACATTGCTCTAAAGTTTACAATTCAGCCACACATTTTTAATAAAAAGTATGTGAAATTAAAGTCTATATAAATATATATTCATGAAAATAAAGTATAGTATGGTATCTGAAACAATACATACTGTAAGGAAACTTGCAAGCAAAAATGTATACATGCACAGAAAAGTATGTAGATATTCTGGTCTTTTTAAAAAATCTTGAGCTTTGAAAAACTGAAGTTGACAGATTCACAAACCCATAAAAACGAATGTAATAAATTGCACATATGAGACACTGAAATAAGCCAAAATTAAACCATTTGTCTCAGATAGATTCAGATTCAGAACCATATGAGAGTTCACAATATTCTTTTTTTTAAGTTTAATAGACAATGTCTCATTCAATCAATTTCACTATTCTCTCCTCCTTTCTTTCCCTCCCACTAATGAGAACTAAGCAAGTGGGAATCAGAATCCCTCTTTGGTCTGCCCCCTGAGTTCCCCTTAGCTTTGGGAACCTCCAGAATTTGCTTTTGTAAATTGTTCTTAAGGACAGAGATGACAAATTCTTCCTTCTATAATGACTTTCCTACTTCCTTCAACATAACACGTATCAGTTTCTAAGTCTTCTTTATTATACACTAAATAATTGTCTTTCTTTTCTAAATATACTTTTCTCCTCTCCTTTCAATATATATTCCTCCCTCCCCACTTCCCTCCCTCTTCCTTTGTAGTCTTTTTCCCTTCTGAAAAAGTATTATTTCAGCTAGTTCAGCCTATTGTATGAGCCTATTGTTGTTATTGTTTTCTACATAACTCACCAACATTGTATGAAGGCCATTGTTGGTGAGTTATGTAGAAGGCCTTATCCTGCCATATGCCCCAAGCTTACTTCCCTGAAAAGAAGCTGTTAGATCTGGGAGGATGGTTCAAGAACGGAGGCAAGACTCAGATAGCAACAACAGCTCTTTATTTGTGACTTCAGATCTGAGCAACTAACCCCAGCCGCAGCAGCCCCTTATATAGGGCTGGCTGCGGCTAGGCAGCCAATGAAGGCAATTTGAGTTTGCCGCTCTTGGCAGGGCCAATCGCGGCAGCCCGTTTACTGGCCAATCGCATCAGTCTATGGAGACCAATCACGATCGGTTATCAGCGGGCCAATCAGATTTGCAGGCTACGAGCCTGCTAGTCCAGAACACCCCTCCCCTCTCAGTTCCGTTTAAGGGGTGGAGTAATATAGTCTCGCAGGTAGGCAGGTCTTCATACCTGTCTGCCTGACTTACGCAATTCCACTTGTCCCTGTTCAAACCCGGGTTCAGATGGACTGCTTGCTGGATCAAACAGGAACGGTGAACCGGTGCCATGGTTAGGGCTCTCCTCTGGTGCCTCCAGGTGATAGAGTCCTCAGCCTCGCTGTTACTGCCATAGCTCCCGGGGCTCGCTGAACCTGCCTGGTTGCTGCTTCTTGGCGAAGCGTTTGACTGTCCAGTCTCAGCTGCAGCTGGAGAGTGTTGCCAACCATGGTGCGGTGATCTTGGTGTTAGCTCGGAATAAACAGGTGTTGGTTCTAATTCTGAGTTCACTGCTTCCCCTCCCCCCCTAGTGTCAAAATTAGGGTCAGGGTTGGAAGATGTGGTTAGTCTGGAGCGCAGTTGGTCAATATGGCATTTCCATGGTCTGCCATCAGTGGTGAGTAGACGGTAGGAGCGGGGACCCGTAACTTGAGTTACTTGGGCAGGAATCCAAAGGGGATCCCCAGAAAAGTTTTTTGCAAAAACAAGGTCTCCTACCTTGAAAACACGGTGCTTGCTGCTGGAACCCAGGGGCTTTTCCAGGGTGTAGGCAGGGTACAAACGATCTAGAGGTGATCTGAGTTTCCTGGCCATCAGGAGTTCAGCTGGGCTCTTGTTGGTCGTGCTGTTTGGTGTGATGTGTTGTAGGAGCAGCATTCTAGTGACTTTGTCGTGGATGTTGCCTTGATCCATTTTCTGCAGGGTTTTCTTTGTAAATTGAACCATTCGTTCAGCCCGGCCATTCGCCGCAGGATGAGCCGGCGATGTGAGTGCGTGTTGGATGCCCCGTTCCGCTAAATACTGTTCAAAGGCTAAGGCAGTAAATTGGGGCCCATTGTCAGAGACCAGGACATCTGGTAACCCGTGTGTGGCGAAGGGTCAGTTCAGTTTTTTAATGACCGCCTCAGTAGTGGTTGCTTTCATTTTATTGACCTCAAGCCAGTTTGAGTAGGCATCTACAGTTATTAAGAAGGTGTGGCCTCTCATAGGTCCTGCAAAGTCAATATGAATGCGAGACCAAGGACCCCTGGGTGTTTCCCATTCTGCTGGTGGGGCTTTAGGTGGAGCTGAGTGGTTTTCCTGGCATTTGTTACAAGAGGCGACCCAGGTTTCGATTTGTTTGTCCATACCTGGCCACCAGGCGTAACTTCTTGCAAGCGCTTTCATATGCATGATGCCCAGGGGTCCATCGTGTAGCATTTGCAAGACCCTTTTTTGTAACTTAGTTGGTACAACAAGTCGGTCTCCCCACAAAATGCACCCCTTTTGCGAAAAAAGTTCTGTTTGTCTGTTTTTAAATGGCTTAAACATTTCCTTAGTGTCGTAATCTGGCCATCCCCTCTCCACCCAGCCAAGAACTCGTGCCAAACAAGAGTCTCTTTTGGTTTCAAAGGCGATGTCTTGGGCCGTTAGTGGAGGCGATGGCATTGTCTCTATTTGCAGTACCGGGAGTGTGGGAGCTGGGTCTTCCTGTGGCTCGGGTAGCGGTGAGCGGCTCAAGGCATCTGCGTGGGGAATAGATTTCCCTGGGAGGTACTTTAATTGATAGTCGTAGGCAGCGAGAAATTCCGACCATCACGTCATTCTGGGGGAGAGAATGTGTGGAGTAGGTTTGTCGCCCGCCAGGATCCCAAGTAGTGGCTTATGATCCATTATAATAGAAAATGGTCTCCCATAAACATATTCATGAAATCTTTTAATTGCAGAGACAATAGCAAGGGCTTCCTTATCTAATTGGCTATAGTTTCTTTCTGTTTTTGATAGAGTTCGTGAAAAAAATGCAATTGGTGCTTCTGAGTCATTTGGTAGAACGTGGCTCAGGATGGCCCCTACCCCAAATGGTGAGGCATCACACGTGACAGTCAAAGGTAGTGTCTCGTTATACTGAATTAGTACTGCCTTTGAGGTAAGGAGGTCTTTTACTTGCTGGAAGGCGTGTTCCTCCCGACGTCCCCAAATCCAGGATGCCCTTTTATCAAGTAGTCTATGAAGAGGCTCAGCAACAGTCGCCTTCTGGGGTAGGAAGATGTTAGAAAAGTTAATAAGTCCCAGGAAGGCTTGGAGGTCGGTTTTGTTTTTGGGTCTTGGGGCGTTTTTGATAGCTGCCAATTTTTTTCTGTGGGGTGGATTCCTTGCTTGTCAAGGAGGTAGCCAAGAAACTCCACCCTTTCTGTGCAAAACTGGCACTTTTCCTTCTTAACCTTGAGGCCAGCATTTTTGAACCTCTGTAGGACTGTTCTGAGGCGTTTTTCTAATTGGTTTTTTGTGGGTGCTGCTATTAATACGTCATCAAAATAGGGCACGACCCCTTTTATCCCTTGTAATAGTCTCTCCATCAGGCTTTGAAAGATGCCTAGGGCTACGCTTACACCAAACTGGAGCCTGTTGCATTTGAATGCACCACGATGTGTGACTATAGTTTGGGCTTCTGCAGTCTCGGGATCAACTGGCAGCTGTTGATATGCTTGGGCCAGATCTAATTTTGCGAATATTTTGCCACCCCCAAGTGAATGCAGGAGATGTTGAACAATTGGTACTGGGTAGGCGCTCTGCTGTAGCGCGTGATTGAGGGTGGCCTTGTAGTCACTGCAGATTCTTATGGACCCGTCAGGCTTTATGGGGATGACAATTGGTGTCTCCCATCAGGCGTGATCAATAGGTTCTAACACGCCTTGCGCAATTAATTTGTCCAGTTGCTTGTCAATTTTGGATTTGAGAGCAAAGGGAACTCGGCGTGGCTTTAGGCGAATGGGTGCGATGTCGGATTAGCTGCTTGAGTGTTCTCCAGGATACCATGGATAGTGATGACCCAGAGTCGACTTCCATGTTGCACCGTTTGTTTTCAATCGTGACCTCTACTCGGATCTTTTTAGCATCAAGTGATGAAGCGTGGCCGATGGTGATGGTTTGATGAGCCTCCTCTCGTCTGGGGGGGTTGTTAAACCTTCGGGGTCTGCTGTACCGGTTCCACTGGTTGCTAGGGCGGTCCCTCTGCGTGGTGGCATTGCCATCATTTCTCTTTGGGCTGCTCCCTCTCCGTCTGGGGCTGGAATTTCTCTTGTTTCTGCATACCTTCGCGATGTGTCCCCGTTTCTCGCAAAAACAGCATATGGCGTCTAAGAATCTGCATTCGGATCGGGGATGGTTTCCCCCACATCCGGTGCATTGGTAGTTGGATTTGTGACCCCGCTGGTCCCGTTGCTCACGTTCTGACCGGAGCCTGTGGACTTCTTCTTCCTCGCTGTCTGAGGATGACTCAACATCTTCGTGATGGGTGGTCGATGTGTATTTGTCTGAAGGTTTCCCAGCATCGTTGGTGGGTTGGTGGTTGGTCCCGCTGGTTCGACGCATTCGTGCTGCCGATTTACGAGTGGCTTCGGCTGCTGTGGCGTCTGCTATGGCATCTGCAAGCGAGATGTCTCCCTTGGCCATGATCTTGCTCTGGATGGTTGGGTCTCTGAGGCCAAGGACGATGTGATCTCTCATGGCTTCTTCGAGGTTGGCAAAGCCACACAAACCACCCAGGTTCCTCAGGTCTGCCACAAAATCCCCAATGCTCTCACCTTCACGTTGGTCCCTCTGGTAGAACTCATGTCTGCGAATGAGAGTTGGCATGGCTGGGGCATAATGGTTGCGCAGGATGGGAGCAAGGGTGTCCCAATCCATGGTTTTAACTTCAGCTGGCTTGGCTAAGGCTTTAGCCATCTTAAAAACGGCTGGCCCACAATGGGTTAGAAAAAACGGCTCGTTTCTTGCTGGGCGTGGCATCTTTGAGGTTGTTGGATTCCAGGAACATTTGAAATCTGTCCATGTACGAGTCCCAGTCTTCGCTAGCTGGATCGATTGGTGCGGGTGGTATAGCGCTGCTGGCCATGACGCCGTCGTTGCGCTCTGTCAGCCACGTGCTCCTTCGGTTAGCTCAATTCAATAGCTTCTGTTGCATCCACATCCCATCCTCGTCGCCAGTGTTAGATCTGGGAGGATGGTTCAAGAACGGAGGCAAGACTCAGATAGCAGCAACAGCTCTTTATTTGTGATTTCAGATCTGAGCAACTAAACCCAGCCGCAGCAGTCCCTTATATAGGGCTGGCTGCAGCTAGGCAGCCAATGAAGGCGATTTGAGTTTGCCGCTCTTGGCAGGGCCAATCGCGGCAGCCCGTTTACTGGCCAATCGCATCTGTCTATGGCGACCAATCACGATCGGTTATCAGCGGGCAAATCAGATTTGCAGGCTATGAGCCTGCTAGTCCGGAACAGAAGCAGCACAGAACCATGATGACACCAGCTTCTACTATTGCAATCCCAGGTTCTAGCCTCATTTATGTTTTAATCTATTTTTATGAAAAAGCTTATTTTGGTTTATTTTGAGGAGGATTTGCAGTTTACACCCACACATTATTTGGAAACCACTGCTACTCTTCATATGTCTGAGTGAATCAGTTCTCATAATCTCTAGATTCTTTGTCTCTCCTTGCTGTCCTCCACTCCGTTTCTCTGAAGGCTATTTAAGTGGTCTCTGCTTGCCTCCCATTCCCTTCTCCAATATTTAGCTGTGGCTGTAGCTCCATCTTCCAGCATCCAGCAGAGAGGCTACCAAATGTTCTTGCATCATCTTTAGGAGTGTACCCAAATACTGAGCCATTGTTCAAGAAAAGACAGAGAAAGCTTGCAGAGTATTGGAATATCAAGCTGAGGTCAGTCAGAAAATTAAACTTAGACTCTTTTTTTTCCACCTGCCCCCTCCCCTTACTAGTCTTGGAGCCATTTCCCTGGCATGGATGGGGAGACCTCTGCCTTGGAACCTAAAATTTGGTGCCACTTCAGGTTGAAGTTTCAGTTAGGGTGTTTTCCCCAGTTATTACAATGGAGAAATGTACATAAGGCTGCCACTTTCCATAGTTTGGCTGAGTAGAAAATTACTGCTTTTGTTAAGTCTTTCCGAGGACTTTTCAGTAAAGTTCAGGTACGTAGGCACAGGGAGTTTTGTGCACGGCATGTTTTGAGTTTTCTTTTTTCTTTTTAAAAAAACAACAACAGGTATTTTTAATGTCAGGTATTTTTAATGTCTAGGGCAGAACTGCATAATGTTTTCAGACAGAGTAGCTTCTTCAAGCAGGCAAAGTCTAACAAATCTCAGGCAAGCAGATACAGAAAGTGGGTTTTTAAATAAAAGCCAATATTTGAGGATTCTTGACTAAAATGTTTGTGCATAAAAATCACAGAAAATACCAAGATAGATGTGGAATTGGATATAAACACAAGCTACCAATATTGTCTATGGAGATTTTCAGTCATCCAGGTCATGGTTGTCCCAAAGGTGCTATTTAAAAGGCAACTGGACTTTCTTAGGTTTTTTTTCCCCTTGAAAATATTCTGCTTCTCATCTAAGAAGCTTCTTCATTTCATTTAGTCCCTTGGAATATTAGTTAAGGCTACCCAGATATGGGCTGCTGAAATACAGATGACTGCTAGATAGTTAGAAAGAATATATCTTTGCTATTACATAGTGTTAGGGATGCTTATAGCCTTAACAATTTGTGTATTTATAAATCCCATTTCAATGGCTGTCCACTCATACATAATTTTGTAATTCTTGGTGGGAATGGTTGGTGTCCCAACCATTCATGCTTGAATCATGAATATTTTACTCAGCCCTACAAAGTTCATATTTCTCCGAGGTCCATAGGCATAAGCATTTTGCAGCTAGCCTCATATATAATCACTATTTTAGAGGTGGCAATTTCTGTGGTGATGTTGATGATGGCGATGTTGAATTGGGGACTGATGATAGACACACACAGATGTAGACAGAGCCTCATATCTTACACATATGTAGTCTTAGATCATTTAAATAACTGGGAGAAAAGATTGAAGCATTCCTTCTTCAAGCAAAATTAAAAATAGAAAATAATCCCCCCAGGCCCCTCCACTAGCTTGTCCCTGCTTAATCTATAACTGCTGCAACCATATTTTGGAAAAGCTCAATTTCTGTAAGGCCCAGCAACTCTAGAATCTTCTTAGTTCAGAAAACATAGCAGTAGGGCTGCAGAAGCACAGGTGGTAGCAAAGAGATACAGATAACTGTAGCTCCATGCTACCATTTAGCTGTAGTGCATAGTTTTGCAGCTCCACAATAAGAAACTTAGTACTGGCTCCTACACTCCAGTAATACAACTTTGAAAAATTGATGATGGTGATACCTACTGCAAGTGATAGGCAAGTCAGAGGCTAAAGATTGCCCCACCTTGCTTTATTGCTAATGATACCTAATATCAGGGGCCCATGTCCTTCTTCTGGTGGCAGTCATTTTCAATAGCTAATGACCCGTGTTAAGAACTGGGTAAATAATAAGTATTAACACTAACTACTTAGTTAGAAGCATTACCCATGTTTTCCTAGAAAATTAAATAGAAAACTGATTTATTGCCAATATTACTGCCATAATCTATTTCTATCTATTTAATATCGTATTGCAATATCATTACTAGCATTACCAATTCCAATATTTTCAAATGTACCCATAGCAAAATGTTATTTCGTATGCATAGCATGTAAGACCAATGTGTCTAATGGATTTTTCTTTTGCTTTCCCCCTGTCTCTTGAAATTATGCATTCTGCACAGTGCCATCTTTTTACTACTATTTACATACTCTGTAGCAAAATGTCATGAAACTGGGTTTATTTGGTCAGAAGTGGTATAATTTCTTCTAAGTTTATGGGGGATGGGATTTAAAAATGTAGTTTAAAACCTTACTGCCAAAATAATAAAGTTAGAGTTCTTAAAACTGCAGTTAATTCTGTTTACTTCTGCTCTTTTCCTGGTGGCGTAGGATCTGGGGATATGTATGTATGGGGGGCCCTGCTTTTTTAAAGCAGCATTGTATGAACAGATTGTATGGGACATGAATTGCTTTTAAAGATTCAGAACTTTATTTTAAAATAGTTTGTTTCGGCACAAGAACCTCAATGTCAATTCTACATGCTTTCTCTTCTCCCTTTTCTTCCTTTTAACCTAGTCCAACTGTTACTCTCTCCTTTCTAATGTCCTTCCCACTCTTTCAGTCCTCTTAGCTTTCAGCCCCATTTTCTTTATTGCATTTCATCACAGCAGGGATGCTTGGACACCATGAGATTTTGCTTCAGTTTTCTGAAACCCTCTTTGTCCTTCTAACTGCAAAAGGCAGAAGAAAAAAAAGGAAATAGGGAGTAATTATATGAAATCAAAATGTCTTTTTGCTCCCACCTTGTCTTGTTTTTTGAAAAAGTGGGGTCCTTCACAAACCACTCACCTCACAAGTATAAGTACAGCAAATTGCAATCCTATAGATTTCCTATGGATTCCTTGAATGCAGATGTCAGAATTGTCAGATATAACTAGAGCTGAAACTCAAAATAGCAACATTCTGACTTTGATATGAAGCATCAACAAAACATGAAACAAGTAATCTGCGTGTTTGTGCTTTTATTACAAAGCATAGGGAGACAGAACAGCACATCTTTTTCTCGTTTACCTTTGCCTCTTTTTGAGGGTCCCATGCTTTTCATTTGGCTACAATAAAGAGAAACATTAACCATGGCACTGCAGGAACATAAATAGGAACTGTTTTATGCATTCCAGAGAGTGAGAGACAACAACCCTGGGTTTTTCATGACCCAGAAGGTCTCACCTTTTCCATGCAGTAATTATTTGCTAAAAATGTATTAATGCGCGAGGTCATCATCTAATCCTTCAGCATTACAAGTACTTTAAGAAGTTGATTGATTGGGCAGTAGGAAAGTGCTTGGTGTCAGGTGGCATGGCAATTATTTAGATGACTGTTTAGTACTTAGAGGGTGAGAGAGAAAATATGAACCCACCAAGCTATTTGGCAAGATGAGCAGCAAATCTAGCTCACAGGGGAACTGAGTGCACCAAGAGAGGCATTGCACCCTTGCCCTTTGCCCCAGATCAGGGAATGTTCACACGGCAGAGCACATTTCCACTCCTCAGTTGTGTTACTCCCCAGTAGCAACATAGCAGGTAGGTTTTTTAGGAAAGCTGTAGGTAGGCGCGCAATCACCAAACTGGTTGTTACACTGGCAGCATCCCACCACTAGTCTTCATGGTGTTCTGCTCTCTTTCTACTGCTCCGCCCATTAATGTGTATTTCTGTCCATGGGTTCAAACTGAACTGAACTGAACATAAAAATAACTGTAATTAAGTTCTATGAAAAAAATAGAATGTCCGTGTGCTGTATACTTGCATATTTATATCAGGGCTAATAGCTAATGATGGCATTCATATGATGTATCACCACACACATCATCAGTTGGCTGCAGGCACCTCTGGAAATGCGAACCAGTTAGACTTGTCACACCTTGACAAACAACAAACATGGCCGTGGTGGGATTCAATTTTTTTTTTTACTACCAGTTCTGTGGGCGTAGCTTGGTGGGTGTGGCAGGGGAAGGATACTGTAAAATCTTCAGTCAGAGGTGGTATTTGCCCGTTCTCCGAACTACTCAAAATTTCCGCTACCGGTTCTCCAGAACTGGTCAGAACCCGCTGAATACCACTTCTGAACTATGGTATAATAAGCTATGGATTCTATCCCATCTACTAGATGCCTGAAGTCATATCATACTCCATTTTTACCAGCTTGAATTGAAATAAAGGATTGTTTCTAGAGTCATGGTTAAATGGTTTACCAATCCAAACAGTGATATTGCATCCAATATCTGTTTGATAAATAGTCATGTCAATAAAGTAGTTATAATGGTATAAAGTACATTTAATTTATTTCTAATATTGTTGTTTCAAAGTGCTACCAGACCAGGATAAATACTCTGCACATCTGATTAAGTGGATGACATTAATGAAAGATAATGTTATAGTTTCACAAGATCTTTATCGCTAATATAGAAATATTATTGCCAATATAGAAATAGTTTGGAATAGGACATTTGCCTTTAGAGCTTTCTGGCACTGTCATTTCTCTTTGAAGTTCAGTTCCAAAACAAGCAAAGCAATGGGTATTAACCAAGCGATCTGCTCAAGCATTAGGAAAAATACTGCCTTACTCCACTAAAAACAGCTGCGAAATCCTAGTCAAAATTGCAGCTCTTGGAGAAATCAGAAGCCCTGAAACTATCACTTGCTGTCATTCGCCAATTCCTAAGGAAGGGAGAGAGCAGGAGGACACAAGTGCTAGCCACCTCTGGGAACAGGGGAGGCAAGAGAAAACCCCAATGTGATCAGGATTTTGGAATAACTAAAAATGAAGACTGTACTTCATCTTCCCCACTACCTAGCTATCCTTATGTTCTTCCCCAAAGTGTTCCCTTGTAGAATGGCTATGGAGTAGAGTAGCAAATGATTATGTAGGGATGATTTGAACAATCACTTTCTGCCATGTTTCAGAAGACTAAATCAAACCCAAGGGGGCATTGCAGAGGCATTTACTGGGTAAAAGTGGGAGTTAAAAAAAGAAGAAGTAAAGATGGTGGCTGTGATCATATGATATATATTTTTTTGTAATCCTTGGTTGTTCGGTTTATGGTTATATTCAGAAGATAGCATATGCATGGGTGTGGTATGTGTGTGCATATTTGCATAGAGAGGGAGGGGTAAATATAAAGAACAAAACAGCTAGAACCTACTTTTAAAATTGTACTTGGAAGATTGGTATTTTAATTTAATTTTTTAAATATGTTGAATTAATGAACAGGAGAAATGGGTAGATAACAGCAACATCTCATCAGAAATACACAGAGGAAATTCAAGACCATCTAGATATTCATTCAAATGCACCCAAAGAGGGGATTTTAAATTTACCAATTGGGAAGTCTGCCTAGACATTCTTACAGAAAGATGATTACAGAATCAAGGATATGATCTAAACTGCAATCCTTATATTTTACCAATACCTGGTGAAATCAAGTCAGATGACCCCAGTTGATGAAGTAACTAGACATCCAGGACCCAAGTCTATGTATTAATTAACTGAGATTAAAATGGAAATTTTTGGTTCATTTATGCAAAAAAGTGTATTTGAAATCAGATTAAGAAGAAAGGGAGAAAGAATAAGAGATTTTTGACATCTACCTCTACCCAATGAGAATATTTTAACAGACAGACAAACACAGAGAGAGAGAGAGAGAGAGACAGAGACAGAGACAGAGACAGAGAGAGAGAGACAGACAGAGTGAGTTTAGGAAAATACTAATAATGGCAATACAGATGTTTGCTCTTCACTGTAACTTTCTTAAAATTAATTTTAACAACAAAGCCCACCCCCCCTAGAATGGTATATTTTCCTCATGATATACTGATAAGATAAGATAAGATAAATTTATTGTCATTGTACTCAGAAACCTGAGAACATGCTGTTCCATGTTCAGGGATAAAGCGAAGAGATAGGGGTAGCAATAACTCATCTAGAAGAAATGTTACCTTCTCCCAATTTGCCATCCCTTTTTGCCCCCATACCATCAATTTTTCTGGGGATGATCCTACTGAGTAGTTATAGTGTAGAGGAAAGGACCATTCTTTCCCCAGAAGGGCTTCCAGAATGCTGCTGGGATGGAAAGAGTGGATTGGAAGGTATGGATAAGATTCATCAGAGTAATTATTGCAACCATTATCAATAGCAAGGCCCTCCAGTTTAAATCTCAGAATATGTGTAATTCAGCCTTCAATTACATGGTTTTAATGGTTTTTGGCTAGAGAAATTGCTCTCTCATCCCACCATCTTGTATCTATACATTTATGGTTTGTTTCCTGCTACTGTCTGTTGCATTTTCATTTTGGCAGAACCTATAAGCAACACATTTATGTTTACATGGTACTAGCATGCTTGCCAGTAGGCAGTATTCCATCTTAGCCAATGGTCATGCTGTTAAGTAACCCACATATGAAGTATGTGCACCAGGTGTAACTGACAAGGGCAGGAATGTGAATGGAGGAATGTGGGAGATGTTTATGCCTGAATTGATGAAGCTAAAAAAAACGCTGTGAAAACTTTAACAATGTTTGAGTGACAAATGTGGAGATGTATTCAGGGATAAAATTGAAGTTTCATCCTGATATTATAGATAGGAATAAAGCACCCTGAAGAAAAAAAGGTGGTTTAACTTTTCTAGCATTTTCTTGTGGAATATTTTCAAAATTAACAAATGTTTATAAAATATATATTAAATCTATTATAATATATTCAATCTATGGTACCTCTACATCTGGAATATTGTAAGCAGTTCTAGTCCCTACATTTAATACAGGATATAGTACAGCAAGCACCCAGATATCAGTTGCAGGGCAACAGCAGCAGGCACGGAGTATATCTCCATCTTTATCTACTCCAGAGCTGGCCACTATGAGAAGCAAAATGCTAGACAGTAATGGACCTTGGGCTGGTCCAGCAGGGCTGTTCTTAAATGGTACACAACACACATTCCCAGTGTGCACACAGAGTAAAAGAAACACCATGTGTTGATGTCCTTAGCCATAATTTGTGTGAATCATAATCAAAATGTGGCCTTATTAAAAAAGGACCTTCAATAATAGCTTTGCTAAAAAAAAAAAAATTCTTTTTAAAATGATACTTTCATTGTTATTACATTTTAAAGTTTGGTTCTTGTTTCTATTTGTCTGCCAAAAAGTTTTTGCTGACAAACAGGTTTTGCACATCAATTGATTATGTCCACTTATTTGGGTTATCATGTGCTTTTTCTTACCAAATGGGTTAGCATTAAAGTTATCAATTGATGGTTGCCAGCTACCTCTGCAAATGTTTATACCTGTGCCATAATCACAGCAAGATAATGTACCAAACAATTATATACATGGAGGGAAAAATGTTTGGGAAAGAGGTTTATAACACTACTGCAAAACAGGTACAAGAACCCAGATTTTATCTATATTTCTGCAGCCAATGGAGGCAGTTGGTTTTCCACTGAAAGGATTTCATACCTTTTCCAGTTGGTCAATTTAACTATTCCACTTCCCTGTGCACCAGCTCTGCAATTATTCTTCTCTCTCTTGTCTCTGTAGAGACTTATTCCATTCATGGGAGGTCCAATATCTTTGTTTAGAATTACTCTTTTTTTTTGCTGCTTTTAAAACAGGCTTCCAGGGCCAAAGCAATTGGAAAGGGTTTTGAGAGCCAAACATACCACCATGGCATCATACAGAAATTTGGAAGCAAAAATTAAACACAAGTACTTTATCATGCCACCTGCAGCAAATCAATAAGACTGTTGGCATCTTTACAATCAATCTTGTCTTGCTCTTTCTCAGAGAGGGGGGGGGAGCAAATTACCTCATAAATATATACCTATATATGCAGACAAATAATTTGAATTGTGCAGAGAGGATATGGTGCTTTTTTTTTCTTGAATCATAATCCAGCGCATTGGAAGGAGAACCTTTGAATATTCAGTTCTTGGCTATCTTTGAAGCTGTTAGAGCAAGCATACATTAATTGAAGTTTACCCTAAACCCTCAGGTGCAAATGTGCTTCTCAAAAACCCTGGGTGCAGCCCTAGAGGACCTCCAAAAATTGTTTTCTTACTTTGACAAGAGGAAAAGTAAAAGAGAACATTATTAAAACATGGGGAGTAGACAAACTATTTTGATTTTATTTCCATATATAATTGATTTCAATAAAATAAAATAGGTTTTTCCTTTATTCCTGCTTATTCCAATGGCTTAGAATGCTATTTTGTATATTCCTCAATGGTCAATCTGGCCTTTAGACTAAAAAATGCTGGTTTTCTCAGCTTAGAATTTAATGATAAAACATTTGTTTTTAAAACAGGAATAGATCACCTGTATTAGGAAGGGAGGGAGGGAGGGAGGAAGAAAGGAAGGAAGGGTAGCCTTGTTGGATACAACTTAAGACATAATTCTGTTTAGCTTACTGATCTCTACAAATGAATGATCAGTCCTACATTGCAGGATCATTACTTGGAACATTTAGCATATGACTTAAATTTAACACAACTCGGTTTTTATTAAAGAAATCCTTACTGCTGTTGGGCACAATTCCTTCTAAGAAAAAAGAAGGCCTTCCCTCAGTGTCTGGTTGATTTCTACAGCGATCAAAGTTTTAGTGTTGCACCCATGACCTCTAAGGTCTTTCCTTGGTGTTGCCAATTTCCTCTCTCTGAGACGTGTCCATCTGCTGGTTGTATAATAAGTCTTTTGTAACTCTCAACAAATTATTTTGCTGACAGACAACAAGTCATTGTCTTACAGATCTCAATGTTCGTTATCTCCTTCTTGGCATCCTCTCATTCCAATTTTCAGCTTTGCAGCTGACCCTATCTCTCCACACAGCCTTTTTGTTTGCAACTTTTTGACCCCACTCTGGGCCTTTCTACGATCTCTTTATACATTTTCGCCACTCAATCCTTCCTTCATGCTTTAAGTGCTAAATTGTGTTTAAGTTGTACAAGAGACAGCCTTATTATGGATAGACAGATATGATCATGAAAATGAAAGATAAATATCTGGGATTACAGAAATTAGAAAAGATAGCTGCACAAATATTAATATGTATTATATAATTGATGTTCCTCCCTGACACATTGGTTAGTCCATATGAAACAATATGGGAAGCTGTATTATATAAAACCCTCTTTTGCAACAGAAACAGCAACAACATGAAATAACAATGAAATTTAAAGATCGAAGTATAGTTATTACATGGGAGCTAGGAAGAGGGTTTTTGTACAATACTGTATAGTAAATTTACATGAGTACATGAGCAGTTGTGCATCAAGAAAGTATCTGTGCCTTTCATGAAGCATTCCATCTAAATACAGTAATTTGGCTTTATTTATCAATGCTTTTGAGAGAAGTCAGTGGCATTTTCAAACTTGAAGTGGATAATAACCAAACATAGTGCATTTTGAAGGTACTGGGAGATGTGGTTAATAGCAATAATAGAGGTGCCCAACACAAATAAAGGACTTTAGGAGGTGCACAATAGAAACAAAAATTAAAATAAAACAAGAAAGATAACTTTAAAAAAACCAATATATTAAATATAAAACAGTGACCAAACAGGATAATTAGACAACCAAATGTAATGAAATGTTACTTCATTTTGAAATCATTCTTGTTTCTTGCACATTCGTGTGCCATAGATGCTGTTTACTTATTTATTTTATTATTCATTTATTTGTATCCCACCTTTATTATTTTTACAAACAACTCAAGGCAGAGAACATATCCAACACATCCTCCTCCTATTTTCCCCACAATAATAATCTTGTGAAATGACTTGAGCTGAGAGAGTGACTGGTCCAAGGTCATCCAGCTGGCTTTCAAGGCTAAGGCAGGACTAGAATTCACAGTCTCTGGCTTTCTAGCCTGGTACCTTCACCAGTAGATGACGCTATGTGGTGTTGGTGGAGGATAAGAAATTTACAAGTCTAATAATTCCCCAGTGACGAGAGAAAGAGGAGTAGCAGCATTTCAGTTTCAATTACTGTCTTTCTTTCTTATGTACTTACTTACTTACTTACTTACTTACTTACTTACTTACTTACTTACTTACTTATTTACTTACTTACTTACTGGGTAACCAGCTGGGTGACCTTGGGAGAATCACTCTTTCTTAGTCCTAGGATGAAAAAATATCCCAAACTATTTCCAAACTAGGGACTAGTCCATGCTGCTGCCAAGAGTCAACACTGACTTGAAGGCATCAAAAAGCAAATTTGATAAGGTCACCCAACTCAAACAATATGACTCTGGGTGGCCTATAGCAGGGCTCTCCAACCTTGGCAACTTTAAGACCTGTGGACTTCAACTCCCAGAATTCCTCAACCAGCTTTGCTGGCCTATAGGATGAAAATAAACAAGAAAAAAGAAAAAAAACCATATAGCATTAAAATATTCAATTTATGAATATAAAATATAAACACTGTGGTGGCATAGGTGTTATAATGCAGTACTGCAGGCTAACCTATTGCTCCCTCCAGGACTTTCATTCTGCATGGCTCATGGTTGACTCAGCTTTCCGGGCTTCTGCGGTTGATAAATGAGGACCCAGATTGTTGGGGGCAATATGCTGACTCTGTAAACCGCTTTGAGAGGGCTGTAAAGCAGTATGAAGTGATATGTAAGTCTAAGTGCTATTGCTATTGCTACAAAATGGTAGCCAAGCACCATTACAAACATTTCTGCAATGATTCTAAGAAATGTGGAAGTAATAATCTAGATTGTTGGACTCAGCATTAGCACAAGAACTGGAAAGAATGAAAGAGGCTTCTATTACAAAACACTTAAAATGGAAATAGCATTAGTCATTCACAACTAAACCTTGGAAAGACTGGATCATAGATATTTAAGGATAATTAGATTGGAATCCCATTTCCATTTACCTGTGCATAAGCACCATTGAACAGAATGGGGCTTACTTCTGAGCAAACTCACAGAGGCTTGGGTGGTTAATTAGAGTTCTCTGCTTCAGTTAAATGGTGATTCCATAATTCTGCAGGGACTGAAGAATTCTCTACACAATTATCAAGTCTCCATAGTAACTCTCTGGGGGCTTAACAGAACTCTTACGGAAAGCTCTTCATTTTTATATGTCGGTTTTTGTCTTTCAAGTAGGTAATTCTCATTTATTCATTCCTTTGAAGTGAAGGATAATACTTTAGATGTGTGAAATGTTAGGAGCAATCAGACCCAGAAATGTAGTTATCCATATGAAAGGAAATGCTTGCTTTATTAAGCCATCACACCAAATCATCATCGCTGAATGGGTACCTTGACTGGCAGCAAAAACACATTTGTGTTGAAGAAACAAATATTTCAAGGTATCAGGCAACAGCAATTAGAAATGCAAAAAATTAGGGATGTTTTATTTTAGATCAACCTGAGTCATTATTTGCAATGACATGCAAGTTATAAGAGGATTAAAAAAGAAATTAAATCCCAAACAGACACTTCATGAGAGTGATGAAATATTACATCTTCAGATGAGAGAGCATTTAAGATATTATAATCAGTACTTTTGAATGAAGAACTAGTCTTAAGATATATTTGTATATATACTATTGACTCTGCTTACATTTATCACTATGGCAACTCTGCAATATTCTGAAGACCATCCAAATACAAACTACTGTATGTCATCAGGTCTGAATGAGCCATGTTGCATATTGGAGAGATTTAAACAAGGGCAGGGAACCACAATAAATAGAGGTGCAATATATCCCTGTTCTTTATTTCAGCTCCTTTCTTCATGAATCCCACAGCATGCTGAAGATGTGCTGCAGAAGAGAATTTCCATTCTTCTTTGGCACTATTTATCTGACCCTCATAGATTATTCAGTTTGCTTTACAGCCATTGCTAACTGTATACTCCATGATAATTTTGAAACATACCGACCAACTAATACAAAAATTCATTGTCCCTGAAATTTTAGAATCTAAAATGGATGTTTATACCTTCCAAGGAATAGCATTCAAATCCCAATACTTTGGATTGTTGGGATGGAAGGATTCATATCCAAGATAGTTGAACTCATGGCTTAACCTAAATAAGAGCTTTGTAAGAGATGGATGTAAATGCCTATAAAAATATCTATCAGAGCCACGTGTGTGTGTGTGTGTGTGTGTGTGTGTGTGTGTGTGTGTGTGATTTCTTCAAATTTCTCTATGGAAGGAGAAATTATTGGATAGTTGTTCAAGGTCTGGGCTTTTCTTACCGGTGCCATTATCACTAAAGGGAAAAAAAACAAATGGGAGTAATTCCTTCAGAATGACTAGGATCAGGTTGTTTGTTTGATAAATTTATGTGCCACCCATCCCACTGTGGGGTTACTCTGGGCAGTTTACAACAGTAAAACAGAAAAAAGTGATAAAATGTAAACACAACAATAACAATAAGACAATAAAAATAAACAACAAAAGACAATAATATGAATTTAAAAGGTGAATGGAGGGGAAGGAGAAAGTGCAAGGGGGAGGGGTCAGCTAATTAGTACAGTAACCACCTCTAGTGACGTACACCCCAGTGGTGGGATTCAAATTTTTTTACTACTGGTTCTGTGGGCATGTCTTGGTGGGCGTGGCAGCGGAACGATACTGCAAAATCTCCATTCCCACCCCACTCCAGGGGGAAGGTTACTGAAAAATCCCATTCCCTCCCCACCCCACTAAACTGCTTTCCAGCTCCATTCTCCAATCAGCTGGGATTCAGGAGGCAGAGAATAGATGGGGGCGGGGCCAGTCAGAGGTGGTATTTGCCAGTTCTCCAAACTGCTCAAAATTTCCGCTACCGGTTCTCCAGAACTGGACAGAACCTACTGAATACCACCTCTGGTACACACCTATTGAGTCCCCAGGCCTCATGGAAGGATAGGCACCTTGGGGGGGAGGCAGAATATTTCAGAGGGCCAGTGCTACAGCACAAAAGGCTGTTCTTCTGGATTCTGCCAGTCACAGTAGCTTGGCCAATGGGATCTGCAGCAGGCCTCCTCTGCCAACATGAATAGAACTTGTCTGAGGATGAGAATCTCATCAAGTAGCCTGGACCCATGCCATGGAGTTCATAATCAACACTTTGAACTGGAAGCAAATTGATAGCCAGTGCAGTTCGCAGAGCAGAGGTGTAATATGAGTCATTCTAGGGGCCCCAGAGATTGCTCTTGCTGTGCACCCTGAACCAGCCAAAGCTTCTGAACTCATTTCAAGGATAGTCCCATGTAAAGTGTGTCACAATAATCCAGATGGGAGATGGTTAGGGGTTGATTGATGGAGCTCAGGAAATTCTGATTCCAGGAAAGTCTGCAGCCAGTATGCAAACCAAAGCTAAGCAAAGCCCCTCCTACTTTTTTGAGCAGGAGTTGTGAGTCCAAGAGAGTCCCTAAGTTGTGAACTGAACTTGAATGGAAAAGTGCAACCCCATCCAGAACTAAAGATGTCAAGAACCAGAAGTTGAAGCCACTTGGTTTTGCCAGGGTTCAGTCATAGCTCATTGTCCCCCATCCAGTTCCTACAGCCTCCAGGCACTGTGAAAGGGTAGTGATAGCATCTCTCAGATCACCAGATGTGAAGATGTAACATTGAGTACCCACGATGATGGGTTACACAATATTATCTACCTGAGGTTAGGATAAAAAACCCAGCTATGGTTAGGATAATCAGGAAAGGCCAGGTTAGGGATATATTGTCAAGGAGAAAATCTGTCTCTGTGGTCACCAAGTGTAAACATCAACTTGATGGCACATGATCTATGATGAATCATTCTCCCCTTCCAGAATTGAATACTAGGAAGGCAGGAAGGCTGTAAGATGTTGATCCAGTTAAAAAGAAAGGATTTATAAACTCCCTTGATTGACTCATTATTTTAAAAAGTGCCAGAATACCACCCCACTGCATTTGTAAAGACATTTTTCTTTTCATCTCACTGAGTGAGAACTGATAGGGAAAAAATAATACAGGAGAATTTCCATGACCAATAGTATTCTATAATGCATGAAATTTTGCCTACTGGAAATACTGATTTTAAAAAAGGTTGAATTAAATGTCACCTTCTTTTTTGTATATATTACTAGGATCAGGAATAAAAAAAAAATGAGACAGTTTGTAAACACAAAATTATTCAAGAAAGTTGAAGCAATAAAGAGATCAAAGACAAAATAAAAAGAGGCCAATCTTCATCTAACCTGTTTTCTTGTTTATAATGATCATCAGACAAAAGTTTTCCGGAAATCACAAGAAGAGTATATAGCCATTCCTTGATATTTGAACCCAGTTGTTGATATTGAGAGATAGGCTGAACTTTTCAAGTTGAGTGAATCAATTGAAAGATTCCATGAATGATATTGAGGGATCATCTTGCATGTGTTGTACAAACACGGCTATTGAAAACACAGAAAATGGCAGGAGATATACAGGTGAAACTCAAAAAATTAGAATATTGTGCAAAAGTTCATTTATTTCAGTAATGCAACTTAAAAGGTGAAACTAATATATGAGATAGACTCATTACATGTAAAGCAAGATAGTTCAAGCTGTGATTTGTCATAACTGAGATAATTATGGCTTACAGCTCATAAAAACCCCAAATCCACAATCTCAGTAAATTAGAATATTACATGCAATCAATAAAACAAGGATTGTACACAGAACAATATCGGACCTCTGAAAAGTATAAGCATGCATATTTGGGCCCCTCCTGCAGCAATGACTGCCTCAATGCAGCATGGCATAAAAGCTATCAGCCTGTGGCACTGCTGAGGTGTTATGGAAGACCAGGATGCTTCAATAGCGGCCTTCAGCTCTTCTGCATTGTTTGGTCTCATGTCTCTCATCTTTATCTTGGCAATGCTCCATAGATTGTCTATGGGGTTCAGGTCAAGTGAGTTTGCTGGCCAATCAAGCACAGTAATCCCACGGTCATTGAACCAGGTTTTGGTGCTTTTGTCAGTGTGGGCAGGTGCCAAGTCCTGCTGGAAAATGAAGTCAGCATCCCCATAAAGCTTGTCTGTGGAAGGAAGCATGAAGTGCTCCAAAATCTCTTGGTAGATTGCTGCATTGACCCTGGACTTAATGAAGTACAGTGGACCAACACCAGCAGATGACATGGCTCCCCAAATCAACACAGACTGTGGAAACTTAACACTGGACTTCAAGCATCTTGCAGTGTGTGCCTCTCCATTCTTCCTCCAGACCCTGGGTCCTTGGTTTCCAAATGAATTGCAAAAATTGCTCTCATCACAAAAGAGGACTTTGGACCACTGAGCAACAGACCAGTTCTGTTTTTAGCCCAGGTAAGAGGCTTCTGACGTTGTTTATTGTTCTGGAGCAGCTTCACAAGAGGAATACATTTGAAGCCCATGTCCAGGATCCGTCTGTGTGTGTTGGCTCTTGATGCACTGACTCCAGCTTCAGTCCACTCCTTGTGAAAGTCCCCAACACTTTTAAATGGCCTTTTCTGACAATCCTCTCCAGGCTGCGGTCATCCCTGCTGCTTGTGCACCTTTTTCTTCCACACTTTTCCTTTCCACATAACTTTCTATTAATGTGCTTTGATACAGCACTTTGGGAACATCCAACTTCTTTTGCAATTACCTTTTGAGGCTTTCCCTCCTTGGGAGGGTGTCAGTGATGGTTTTCTGCACAACTTTCAGGTCAGCAGTCTTTCCCATGATTGTGATTCCTACTGAACCAGACTAAGAGACCATTTAAAGGCTCAGGAACCCTTTGCAGGTGTTATGGCTTAATTGGCTGATTAGAATGGGACATTTTGAGCCTAGAATATTGAACCTTTTCATAATATTCTAATTTTCTGAGATTGAGGATTTGGGGTTTTCAAGAGCTGTAAGCCATAATCATCTCAATTATGACACATTGAACTATCTTGCTTTGCATGTAATGAGTCTATCTCATATATTAGGTTCACCTTTTAAGTTGCATTACTGAAATAAATGAACTTTTGCACAATATTCAAATTTTTCGAGTTTCACCTGTAATGATTAGTGATGTATTTCTTTTAAAAAAGGGTGCTTTTCTTCTGGAATTGGGTTGGGGTATGCTGCTTTCCTGATAAATTTAATTCTATTTGCTTACCACTGCTCTTTGTCTCATCTTCTTCTAGTATTATTTCTTCCTATTCTCCTTCATTTTCTACCCCTTCGTTCTACTTTCAGTTCCCCCCTTTTTGCTGTTTCTGTTGCAGAATAAGAAGAATAAGAACAGAGTTGGAAGGGGCCTTGGAGGTCTCTAGTCCAACCCCTGCTTAAGCAGGAAACCCTACACCACTTCAGACGGATAGTTATCCAATCGCTTCTTAAAAACTTCCAGTATTGGAGCATTTACAGGTTCTGGATGCAAGTTGTTCCACTGATTAATTGTTTTGTTAGGAAATTTCTCCATAGTTCTAAGTTGCTTCTCTCCTTGATTGGTTTCCACCCATTGCTTCTTGTCCTACCCTCAGGTGCTTTGGAGAATAGCTTAACTCCCTCTTCTTTCAATATCCCTGAGATATTGGAACACTGCTATCATGTCACCCCTAGTCCTTCTTTTCATCAGACTAGACATGCAGAGAATATTGGTTTTAGTGAACATGTGTGAGAGTGGTTTATGTATATGAGAGAAAATCAGAGGTGGTATTCAGCAGGTTCTGACCAGTTCTGGAGAACTGGTAGCGGAAATTTTGAGTAGTTCAGGCAAATACCACCTCTGACTGGGGATTTTACAGTATCCTTCCCCTGCCACACCCACAGAACCAGTAGTAAACAAATTTGAATCCCACCACTGGAGAAAATGGTTACTACTATATGCAAATCAGAGTTAACCTATTGTATTAATGAGTATCTGCAGGGCAGGGGTGGGACTCCATCGGTATAACAACCGATTCAGTGATCACACGCTTTGTGTGCGTGCTTCATGTTTAAAAAAGCTCTAATACTTACCTTCTACAGGAGTCCTGTGAATAAAACAGCTGAGGCACAACACACCGCTCTGCCGCGTGAATCAGCTGTGCGCTAACAAAAGGAAATAAAGCACAGGAAAGAGCAGGGGCAGGCAGGTGGGCCCACATGATCTCGCAGCAAACTGGTTTGCTGCCAGCTGATCTTTGGAGCAAGTGGTTTGCCCAAACCGGTCCAAACTGGTAGAATTCCACCCCTGCTGCAGGGGAGTTCAAAGGTGGTGACCAGGGTAAATCAAAGCCTTTCTCTTTTGTTTATATTGATCCATAAACAAAACAGACAGGGTTGGCTTGTGATGCTACAATCTTGACTGTTTTCACCTTCTCCTGGGTATGCTGTATAGAGGACACAAACATGACATATGGAGACAGGTATTATGGAGGGGAAAAGGTACAGGTTTGTCTTAGCTAGAGTTGGCAATCCAAACATGGCAGTATGGGAAAGCTGGCTATTCTTAGGATTTCTCAGAGTGTTTATAATGTATGTTACTCTGCTTACACATCCTTAGGAAGTATTATTTGAAATACAGGGTCATTTTCCTTTTAAGTTGATGTGGTAAGAGTAAAAATGTAATTTACTGAGAATAATTTGAGTGAAAGTAGAAAGCGGTTCACGGCAGGACAAAATCATCATAATGTCACATTCACTCTGCTGGGAGCAGAATAGACTATGATCTTTCAGAAAAAAGATCGTAATTGAATGGCCACTGAACATTTCACCTTTGTGTGCTCATTCAAAAATAAGAGGGTTGAGACTAAAAGAGCAAATGTGAGAAAGTCAGCGGATCATCGGGCAGCTGCAGAAGCTCATTGATATTCCTGCTTCTGCCCTTGGCTACTTTTCTCCATACTTAGCTGAAAAGTAAGCACTGCACAGCCATCACTGGTTTATTCTCCTCTTAGATTTGGGGTTATTCTTTTCTGTTTGCTTTTAGGTATCTGCTCTGTTTTTAATCAATGTGCTACTCAGACAGTGTTGAGTTGGGTGGCTCCATATGCCTCTAAAATGGATGGATGCATGGGGTGGTGGATGAATGAATGAATGAATGAATGAATGAATGAATGAATGAATGAACTGACCGACCAATCAACAGGCCAACCACAGCATTTATTTTGTTTGAGGAAAGATTCGAAGCTTTTTTTTATTGACAAGTGGTATTTGTGAGGGCTAGCATTGTAAAAATCAAATAAATCAAGGCAAGAGATGGTAGTGCACTGACTAAACCCCTTTCCTAAGAGGTCTGTAGGGGGCGTGCATACCGTCCCTGTCCTATTGTTTATTTTTATTTCTCTTATATGTATCCATTTCATGTATTCGTAACTATGTTTATACTTATACCTATTATCTTATAATCACTTGACAAATAAATAAATAAATAATAATTTTTATGTATTCTGTATGTGCTTCCCCATCCTGCAAAATAAAAATATCAATTATTTCTAAAAAAAATGAGATGGGGAGGAGTTGAAGGTGAGCAGTCAAAAGCCATAACAGATAGCTCTCTCTTGAATGCAAATTTGTTTTACAACTGCCAAATTGAGAGATCCAAGAATGGGGGAAAGCAAAAAGAGATCCATTTCCTGGACTGTCTAGAATGAAAGACAAAGGTTCCCTGTTCCTACATGCTTCTATTTATATCCATCCCTTTTCTGCAGCTAGAAAGGTATCTGGATCAACAGAAAAAGATTCTTTGCTCTGAAATTTATAATCCAGAAAGACCCAGCACAAAAGCAGAAAGGTTCACACCTTGTTCAGCTGTGTGAACTATTGCTATAGGAGGATGAAAAGTATTTTCATTACTGCTATTATTTGTTACTATTATTTATAACTTGGCTTTAAAGATAACAACACTTCTACCTTTTCCAGTCATGTTTTGGGCCTGGTTATGGAATTGAGAGGGAATTTTGCATCCTTGGATTACTTCTACATGGGAGTGAGATGGGAGTGATGCTTCTGTTCTTCCTCTTTTTGATTCTTCAGCTGCTTTCAATACTGTCAATCATGGTATCCTTCTGTACTGGCTTTGGGGCAGGGATGGGATGCTACCGATTTGGCCTGGTTCTATAGAACCAGTAGCTCTGAAGAGCAGCAGACACCAAAACGGTTTGGTGTCTGCTGCTCTGTTTGGCCCAGCCACCCGCCCGGGCTCTTGGTTGTCCTTTATTTCCTGCTTTTTCAACCTCGGCTGCTTTGCGCGGCACAGCTGAGGTTGAAAAAGCAGGAAAGAAAAGGAGTTTGAAACGCTGAGTATCCTCATGCAGCACTTGTCAGCTGTCCGGGTGGCACAGCTGAGGTTTTTTGGAAATGGTCTACACATACGCGCAAAATGCATTCTTACCAAGGGTGGGATTCTATCTGCCAGAAAACTGGCAAATCGCACCACTGGCTGGCCCCGCCCCAACCCGCCCACTCACTCCTTACCTGGAATGCACACCATCAAACTTGCCTGCTAAGTTGCTATTTTTCTTTTTTTCTCCTATGACCATCAGCTGTTCTGCTGTGCCAGGAGATTTAGATTAGCTACAAAGCAGGAAATAGTTGAATTTCTTGCTTTCTAGCTAATCTAAAAGCAGAGCTGATCTTCCTGAGGATTGAAGCTTCTATTTTTCAGTGCAGACTCAGGTAGCCAATGGCAGAATGGTAGATCTCTAAGTGAATCTGTGATTCTGTGAGCAACTCAATCTGCCTGCCTGCTTTGCCTGATTTTGGGTAATAGTTGCTCTTTTTTTATAAAAAAATTCAATATTTACATAAATATTTATAATATTTACATACAAGCAATGCCCAGCCAGTCACATGACCACCAAGCCACCCCCACAAATTAGGCCACACCCACAGAACCAGTTGTTAAGAAATTTGAATCCCACCCCTGCTTTGGGGGTTAGAGCTGGGTGACACCAGTCTGGGCTGGTTCTTTTCCTTCCTCTGGGGACAGTTCCTTAGAGAGATCTAGTCTGCAGCCCATGCTTCCAGTGGGCCTGCAGGATAGTATTCTATCTTCTCCTGTTTAACATCTACACAAAGCTGCAGGACAAGACTATGCTATGGTTTGGGGTGAGTATTTTGATACCGGCTTTATATTTCTACTCTAAGTCAACTGAGGTCCTGTCTCAGTGCCTGAAAGATGTGGGGGTCTGGATAGGGAATGAGCTTCAACTTGAGCCAAGCAAGACCATATGGCTCTGGATTTTAGGATTCTGTGATTTAGGGACCATCCATCTTTAGTTCTGGATGTGATTGAATTACTCCAGACAGACCTTGTGCACAATTTGGATATATGGCCAAGCCTGTATTATACTATTGTAGTCATATTAATTGTTGTTGATTGTTATTTATTATTTTGTTTTATTATTTTGAATCTCATTTTTAAGCATTGGTAGCCACCCAGAATCATGTATTTGAGATGTTTGAGATATTTAGTGAATGAATGAATAAATAAAGTTTACAAGCAGAACCATCAATTGTAAACAAATACAGAGGATCTGAAGGAAATCTAAAGGAAAATATACCATCTACACAAGGTTGTATGGAGATTGCTTCCAGTCTTCACACTTCCGTGTGGGTCAAAGCTAGTAGTAGTAGTAGTAATAGTAGTAGTAGTAATAATAGCAACAACAACAATAACAAACAGAAAATGTTGCACCCATGGTACACAGCACTGAGAAAATTTTTGTGAAACACTGTTGGCTTGCAGAGCAGGTGCAATGGCCCAGGGGTTTCTCTCTCTCCTCTCTCTCTAATCTATCTGCTATCTATCACAACAGTGTAACCTGCTGTTCTCAATCATCACAGTCCTCTGAAAGCAATTGCAAGCTATGAAAAAGATGTGTATAATAACAATATTTTAAAAATCGAGGGTCTTTTCAACAAGACTTTGTATAATAAAGATACTGTTTTTGGCTTGGCTCTCCCTTCCCCTTTCTGCCCAATATTATGACCACAAACTGTCTGGACAAAGTCTTCTTTTTGAGCATCTGATGGCACAGTTCTCACACTTTGTGCTGTGCCATTTGAGCTGGAGTCTCTCCCCTGGATGTTATATCACTGGGATGGCGAACCTATAGCAGATGTGCTGGAAGTGTCATGCAGAGCCACTTCTGCCGGCATATGAGAGGTCTCCCCGAAGAGCCCTACAGCGCATGCATGTACGCCTCCTGCCTGACAGCTGATTATTGGGTATCTGGCATGCATGCGCAGGGTGCAGGGGTGCGCGGGAGACACGCTTGCGTGCCAGCACCCAGAATGCAATGTGTGTGGGAGCCCTCCATGCCACCTGCACACGCGATCCCCCTGCGCGTCATGCATCTCTGCGCATGTGCACATGGTCCCCCGCATGCACCACACATCTCTGAACATGCGCACACATCTCCCACGTACCCCCACTCCCTGCACATGCCTTGGGCAGGGAGTTGGACTAGAAAACTTCCAAGGTCCATTCCTGACCTATGATTCTACTCTCCTTATACTAGTATAGAATGTATCCATACCTAGAGATTATTTTCTTTTGTCTCCTTAAGGAATATAGTTGGATATGCTGAGTAACACATGTTAAATGAATATTGATGTTACTATAGTATAGTGGTGGCTAACCTTTTTGGGCTCCTGTGCCAAAAATTGTGCACACGCTTGCACGTTCGCACTCATGTGCCAGCACCCAGAAGGCAATGTGCACACCCCCATGCCCCTTATGCATGTGCGCATAATCCCCACTCACCCATGCCACCCCCTTACCTGCACTGCGCCTCACAGCTGATTTTCAGCCAGTTTGAGGGCTTTTTCAGCCTCCCAGAGGCTTGAGGAAGGCTTCTGCAGGCCAAAAACTAGCCCCATTTTGTCACTTCCGGTATTGGAAAAACAGGAAGTGACTAAACAGGGCTAGTTTTCGGCCTGCAGAAGCCTTGCTCAAGCCTGTGGGAGGCTGAAAAAGGCCTCAAACCGGCTGAAAATCAGCTACGAGGCACGCACATGCCCAGTGAGGTAAGTTTGCCTGCAGCTTGCGTGCCCGCACAAATGGCTCTGTGTGTCACCTGTGGCATGTGTGCCATTGGTTCGCCATCACAGCTATAGTATTATGATGATGTGATTATTCCTATTATTACTGAAAAAATAATAACAAATGGTAGTGCTCCTTTAATTATTGTTTTAAGTTCCCCTCTAACTTCCCAGGTTCAGGAGTCATGCTGACACCATAGCATTTTGAAAGTGTATTTTGGCTAGATCAATTCTATTGTCTTACCTGTATATAAAATATACAAAGCCACAAATCTTTGTAGCAAAGCAGAGTGTGAATTGTGATTGGTGTGATATACAGGGAGGAACATGGTGTGATATACAGGGAGGAACAATAAATAGATTGGTATTTTGAGTCTTCTTGGTGATCTTTATTCATTACCTTTTCAGCAGCCATTTTGACACCTAACCTGCTGTTATTCTGACACATGTTAATGAGCCCCTCCTCTGAACTGTGAAAGGTAAGGTTTTTTAAAAAGTGCCATTCCGATCACAGGAACTGCTGTAATGGTGTACGTGGATGTGAATGAGTATTCAGGTTTCTTACACGTCTTTCTCTTAGTGATTAGAACTACAGACCTGAGGATGGCTTGTGCAGGTCTTCTCATGTTCTCTGTTAAAATTAATAGAAGTTAAAGACTGTCAAATTCCAGGTGAATGTGGAATTCTTCTCTCTCTTTAGAAGAATTTATAGTTTTGGCAGTATTTCAATACCCTGTATGATAACGGTTCAAATTAATTCAGGTTTATGTTGCTGATGACAAAAGGAGCCACTAAGTTACTTTTCATTCTCTGAAAACCTAATGCCTATTAGCTAAAAGCAAAATTGCAGTTACTACAAACATGAGTACTTTGTCAACAAGGGAGTCATTGCAATTAGGTCAGATGACTTTGGAGCAAATGCTCAACTCAATCTTTCATAGAATCAAAGGACTGGAAGGGACACTGGAGGTCTTCTACTCTAACCTCCTGCCCAAGGCAGGAGCTTTATATTATCCCAGTTGAATGGTTATCCAGTCTGTTTTGGAAAACTTTGTTTTTTATTTTATTTATTTATTTGATTTGTCAATCGCTTACAAGATAATAGGTATAAGTATATACATAGTTATGAATACATGAAATGGGTACATATAAGAAAAATAAAAGAAACAATAGGACAGGGACGGTAGGCACGTTGGTGCGCTTATGCACACCCCCTACAGACCTCTTAGGAAAGGGGTGAGGTCAATAGTAGACAGTTTAAGGTTAAAGTTTTTGGGGTTTGGGGAAGAAACCACAGAGTCAGGTAGAGTATTCCAGACATTGACCACTCTGTTGCTGAAGTCGTATTTCCTGCAATCAAGTTTGGTGCGGTTAACCTTGAGTTTGTATCTATTGTTTGCTCTTGTGTTGTTATGGTTGAAGTGAAGTATTCATTGACAGGTAGGACATTGCAATGTATGATTTTATATACCATACTTAGATCAGACCGAAGATGGCATAATTCAAGGTTTTCTAGATCTAGAATTTCAAGTCTGGTGGCATAAGGTATTCTACAACGAGTAGAGGAGTGGAGAACTCTTCTTGTGAAATATTTCTGGACTTTCTCAACTGTGTTAATATCAGATACATAATGTGGGTTCCAGACTGATGAGCTGTATTCGAGTATTGGTCTAGCAAATGTTTTGTTTGCTCTAGTTAGTAGTGTGATATTACCAGAGGAAAAGCTACATAGGTTTAGGTTAACAACTCTTAATACCTTTTTGGCTATGTAGTTACAGTGAGCTCTAGCACTTAGATAATTAGAGATGGGTATTCCAAGGTCCTTTACAGAGCTTAGATCATCAACAAGGTCTTGCCTATACAGCTTGTATTTTATTTTCTGATTTTTTTTTGCCAATATGTAAGACAAAGCATTTATTTGTTGAGATTTGAAGTTGCCGTTTGTTTGACCATTCTGATACATAGTCAAGATCTTTTTGAAGGGTAGCAGTATTGTCTGTGGTATTGAACAGCTTTACATCATCAGCAAAGAGAATGCAGTTGCTCACCTACAACCCCAGGAGGCAAGCTATTCCATTAAATAATTGTTCTCACTGTCAGGAAATTTCTCTTACTTCTAGGTTAGATCTCTCTTTAACTAGCTTTCACCCATTGCTTCTTGTCCTACCCTCCAGTGCCTTAAAGAATAAGTCAATCCCCTCTTCTTTGTGACAGCTCCCCAAGTACTGGAAAACAGTTACCATGTCTCCCCAATCCTTCTTTTTGAGAGGCTGTATACACACCTAGTTCCCTCAACCGTTCATCATACCCTAACCACAGGGGTGGGATTCAACTGGTGTTATTACCAATTTGGTAAGAGTGCATTTTGCATGTGTGCATGCACTTTGCACGTGCATGTACAGCATTTGCAAAAAACATCAATTGTGCCACCTGGATAGCTGACAAGTGCTGCACGCAGGTGCGCAACATTTAAAAATTCTTTTCTTTCTTGTTTTATCAACCTCAGCTGTGCCACGCAAAGCACCTGAGGTTGAAAAAGCAGGAAATAAAAGACAGCCAGGAGCCGGGTGGGTGGGCCAAACAGACTAAAAGGTCATTACAGCAAACCGGTTTGGTGTCTGCTGCTCTTCAGAGCTATCAGTTCTATAGAACCAAGCCAAACCGGTAGCATCCCACCCCTGCCTAACCCTGATTCTTATAGGTTATTTTTCTGCAAAGAAAAACGGGGGAGGAAATGTTGTATGATTGTCAAGGTTGACTCACAAAACACCTCTTTCTGCTCGCAGCTTGACAAAGAATCAAGGGAGAGCGGATGGGTATGATAGGAATGTGTGGGTCTACATGAGCTGTTGGCAGCCTGAGAAAATCTTACAACCCCATGGTCATGAGCTGAAGACTTTTGAAAGGTACAGACTGTTTTCCCAAAATAAAATACTTAAATCTGGATTGGTGAACAGTGGACACTGGGTAGCCCGAGGGAAGGAAAAGGGGGATTCATTATATTGCACTTCATGCCAAAATCTCAGAACTGGTTTTGCTTCTTCTGTGCCTGTATGGATTTTCTCTTGCTGTGCATGCCAATGGGATGGCTGACATTTGAGTTTCTGAAGAAAGAAAAGGTACAAATCTTAACAGATAAAATATGAATTCTCCTCCTAGAAATGCCTGATGGTCCAGAGTTCTACTAATCATCAAAGGAAGACAACAACCATACAAGTTGTTCTCTTATCTACTTCTACCATGAAAAAGTGGTGCTGCAGCCTATTCACCCCGGGAGGCAGCTACTGTAGCAAAACTGCCTAATAGACATAAATTGCACTATTTTTTCAGAGGTGGATGGTTTGCTAACTTGTTATTCAGAGGCTAATATAATCCAGTATTTAGATATTTCTTTCTCCCATTGCCAATCAGTATGATCGCCAATTTAATCGTTCTAAAAAGAACGGTTGAGAAAAGAAGCTGTGTCCGTATCAATATCCATCAATTCATGTTTGTTAATGAAATTTTATTTCATAAACACATAGATAAGTTAATAAACTGTGATTGTATTGAACATATAAACGTGAATATATAGTTTGGATAGATCATGTACTGTGTCCTACATGGTGTTAGAAAGTACTTGGCCATGAGACACAGTCTTCCCTGAAGGCCAACATAAGAAATACATCTAAACAATGAGTGAGAACTAAAGGTAACACTTAATTTCTGCTGTTCAGCAGATTTCTACACAGCTATTATGAGTCTTCAATCATCCTTATGCAGTAAACAGTTTCAGGAAGAACATCTAATGAAAACATTGCTAAGAAATAAAGCACTTGGCTAATGCTCTATGTTATAAGATTGGGTGCAATCCAACTTACTGTCACCTTGCCAAGAGAAGTCATCCAGGTCTGAGATAGGGATGGAGTGGGCAGGGGGTGACCAAGATAACCGTTCCAGAGAAAAGAGCTAATATGGAAACAATTATGCCTAGAATAGCTTTTGAAAAACAGTAGAAACGGGAACGCTTTGCATTTTCCTGAGCAGCATTTAGACTTGGATTTAGAGTGGATATATGTGAAATACCTAATGTGAAAAGAATCCATGTTAGAGTGGATTGTATTCAAAGATGTGTACCAGATTTTATATATATTAGGATAAATATATATATATTTCTCCATCTCCATCTCCATCTCCATCGCATTCAGCTTTGTTCCGGTATTTTCCCACATCATTATAGTTGTGCTTTTAAAGTTGTAGCAACGTTTCAGCAGAATCTCACCTGCCATCATCAGGCTTATATATATATATATATGCAAGAAGTTTAGGTTTTTGTAAGATAGATAGATAGATGATAGATAGATAGATAGATAGATAGATAGATAGATAGATAGATAGATAGATAGATAGATAGATAGATATCTTACAAAAACCTAAACTTCTTGCACTAGGATGTTTCAGTGTCTGTACTAAGATTGCTCAAGTTGGAAGCAAATCAGGAGTTTGCATCCATCATAATAACCACGCATATCAATCACTCCTAGTGTGTGGTCCAGATGCGCAGCAGGGCATACTTCTGTTTAGGTGGAGCTGGTGATCTAACAGGTAGTGGCAGACTGTGTGACTTACATATGCTTTCAAATAGGTGGCCAGTGCAAACATCTGTACAGCTGATTAAAATTGTCTGACCCAGACATCTGATAGATCCTAGTGGTTTTCTTAATGAACTGGTGGGGTTTTCTACCTTGCCTCTTAGGGGTATTAAGCTCAAACTTTGTACAATCTGTAGAGTATGGAGATACTTTGAACAGTTAATACTATTGCTCAAATGCCAAGTTCCCTATTAGGTATCACATTTAAGTAATATTTACTGAGGATTAAGATTTTCAGACAAACATGAATAAAATGAAGCCAATAATTTGGGTGGTTTTATGTGAAACAATGGAAAAGAGCAAGCATCTTAGTTTGTATTTTGCAAGCTGGATTTCAACAGACCTTCTAGTTGTTTAGACAGAAACATATTTGATTCTATTTTCTCTTATTTTATTTGTTTCAGAATAACTCAATTACTTATAGGGATTAGCTCCATAAGAAGAGAGGAAACGGGATACCTAAATATTTGCTCTTTTACAAACATACAAGTTTACTTACTGATGTGGGATAAATTAAAACTGACATTTGGAAGTCAATCTTGCTTTACACCTGTATCAAACCCTCAGTATAGCACACTTAATAAAAAGAGTTTTAAAATCTATATTAACCTTATGTTTGAACCTTATGTTCAGTGATTAAGATGAATTTTTACCTATGATGTTATTTTTATTTCAAACAATACCAATATCAACGACTGTTGTATCATTCAAACAAAGGCAAAAAGATACTTCTAAGTTTGTATGGCAATGTAAAAAACTAAGAATTAAATATAATTGTTGCAAGATGTTAAAGGAAGAGATGCTAAAGGATTAGGACTACCTGATCTAAAATTGTTTTTTATTGTTTGCTGTCTGCTATGGAGGAAAGAATGGGTGACTTCGAGAAATAGGAGATTATTGGAATTGGAAGGATATGATTTGATATTTGAGTGGCAAAATTACTTATGGTTGGCAGCTCAAGAGCTTTAATTAGAGTACCCGTCAGAACCCTGGCAATGTATGACAAACATAAGATTAATATAGATTTTAAAACTCTTTTTATTAAGTGTGCTATACTGAGGGTTTGATACAGGTATAAAGCAAGATTGACTTCCAAAATTCCTGTATGTTTGTTACCCCAAGAAGTGTTTTCTTTTAAAGAAGAGACATGATAGATGGTTGACCTATGCTAATTTATTGAGTTTTATTTTTAAATTACCTAAATTAAAAAAAAGGGACTTGGAAATGGAAATGGATACTTGTCAATGATTTGTTTATGGTCAGTTGACAGATATATTTAAATTACATATTCATCTTCCATATTTAAAATAAATATGGAAGATGAATGTGTCAAATACTGTATGATTAAATGGGCAAATTTTGGATAAAAATATGAATAGACAGGTTGAAACAAAACATGGGACTTTGTTTCCTTATATGACAACAGCAGCAAGATTTTTGTATGCACAGAGACAGAAGGTCTTACAAATCCCCACAATAGAAGAATGGAAGATGAAGCTAATGGAATGGGCTGAGATGGCAAAACTGACAACTCTGATTAAAGAAAAGACTTTGTCTAACTTTGTTTCTATTTGGAACCTACGTCTGGACTTTTTGCTAGAAACCAAAAGAAAAGAACATTTAATTTTGGGATTTGACAATTAGAACTATTTATTATTATAGAAATAATGTTCATTATTGCTAATTTTAGAGTTAAGAGATTAAGGTATTGGATTCTGGATTTCTCCTACTGAAGTGAATGTCTGCTGCCTTTTGTTTATTTCAAAGTAATGAGGGATGAGCGTAGGCTCTTCCACATACGGCATTTGCTTCCTTCTAGGATTAGCTCTGAGGCTTTGGGATTCAAAGATATGGTTCCTGTTCAGAAGCTGAACTGATGGACTTTTGGCTCATGTATTTGAAACAAACAGCTGGTTTCCATGTGCACATAACCCCCACTAATGAAATTGCACCTCAGTGGAATTTGGGTGGTGTGTTTTTCCAATTAGTAAAAACTCTTGCTTCATCTAACTTCCTGACTCTAGGATTGAAGCTGGCCAGCATAAGCAGCTTTCAAAGGAAAGGTGGTTTGGTGGTTTCATGCCTTTTTAGTAGCCCTCCCCAACTCCTGAGGAACTGCTGGGAAATTTGTCAGCTAATATTGAAATGATGTCAGGAGGGCAGTGTTACGTTTGGGAAAAGAGAGGCTGAACCAGAGCATGAGTGCAACAATACTTTATTATAACAATAAAGGGCTGACCGTGCTTGCCAAGCCGGGAACTGGCTCGCAGCGATCAGCAACTGGTTGGACCCCGCAGCCTGCTTTTATAGCTGGCTGCTGGGGAGAACCAACCAATGAATGAAGGGGAAGATCGCCCCCGCAAAGTGAATGGACCAGAGTGAGAACTCCTAGGGTTCTCAGAACATAACACCCCTTCCCCCCCAGATGCGAACACGCATAGTCTTTGAGGTAGGCAGGAGGTTTATGCTGGCGCCCGGAATGGCGCAGCTCCGGAACGCTGTCTGTCTGTTCAGGGTCTGCCTGGGAAGGCAGAGCTGGTAAAGTGTCACCAACGTGCCCCTCAGTTTGGGCAGGTCCGGGACTCGTAGGGTTGGTCACTGGGGACGTGCTCCCGTAGACTGGATCGGACTGGTCAGCCATCTGGGCGCCGCTGTCCGTGTTCGGGCTTTCTGGAATGGCTGCTGGCGTCAACTGGTCGCCGGGAAGGATGTGGATGTGGGGTTGATGTTGAGGCCTCCCTTTGTTTTGTAATTCTGGGTCTCTGCTAGCGAGGGTGCCGAGACGCCTACGCAGCTGGTCCAGGTGCCTTCTCCAGACACGACCATCCTCCAGTCTGACTCGATACGACCTGGGTCCGGTGATGGCCACGATCTCGCCCGGGATCCACAGGGGGTCTCCAGCGAAGTTCCTCGCGAATACTGGCTCCTGTAAGATAAAATGTCTAACCCCCGATGTGGAAGCGAGGGGAGAGTCAGGGCAGTATTGTGGGTGCAGTCTGTCCAATACAGTCCTCAGGCGCCTGCCCATCAGGAGCTCAGCTGGGGACTTATTGGTGACTGAACATGGAGTTGAGTGCTGGCTCATCAGGAAACGCGTGAGTTTGTGGTGCCAATCATCCTTACTGAACCTCGCCAGGGCTTCTTTAGTGGTCCTGACGGCCCTTTCAGCCAATCCGTTACTGGCAGGATGAAATGGGGCTGTGAAGATGTGGCGGATACCCAGGTTAGCGGCAAAACGGCTGAACTCGGTTGATGTGAACTGTGGGCCATTGTCGGAGACAATGGAGTCGGGTAGCCCGTGTGTAACAAACAGGCGAGTTAATACTTTGGTAATTGCTTGTGTGGTGGTCGTGGACAGCTGTGCTACGTCAATCCATTTAGAATAGGAGTCCACGACTACTAGGAACATTTTCCCATGCAAAGGGCCGGCCAGGTCGATGTGAATTCTGGACCACGGAGCGCTGGCGCTCTCCCATTTAGTAGGGGTGGCAATAGGAGGAGCAGGACAGGATTCCTGACAAATGTTGCAGGAACTTACCCATCTGACGACGTCCTCGTCGAGGCCCGGCCACCATACGTAGCTGCGTGCTAATGCCTTCATTCTAACGATGCCAGGGTGTCCCTCGTGCAACGCCTCCAGAACTCGGGTACGCAGTGAGGTCGGGATGACCACTCGAGTGCCCCACAGTAGACAGCCCTGCAAACTGGACAATTCCTGCATGCGGGTCTTGAAAGGTGTGAATTTGTTTTCAACATTACAACCCGGCCACCCCCTCCTCACCCAGTCGAGCACTTGGGCGAGCGTTTTGTCTGCCTTGGTTTTAGCAGCAATGTCAAGGGCAGTGATGGGGAGGTCCAGTTGGGTGACCTCAAAAATAGCGTGGATAGGAGCAGGGTCTTCAGCTGGAGCTGGCAAGGGACAGCGGCTGAGAGCGTCAGCGTGGGACAATGTTTTACCTGGGCGGTGTATGAGTCTGTAGGAGTAGGCTGCAAGGAAGAGGGTCCATCTCGTCATTCTAGGAGAAAGGACCTGAGGGGTCTGTTTGTCCCCAGCTAGTAGACCCAGGAGTGGCTTGTGGTCCGTGACCAGCTCGAAAAAATTGCCAAAGAGAAACTCGTGAAATTTTTTCACTGCTGCAACAGCTGCTAGAGCTTCCTTATCGATCTGGCTGTAATTGCGCTCTGTTGTAGAGAGCGTCCTGGAGAAAAAGCAATGGGAGCCTCGGCGCCATTGGGAAGCCTGTGACTTAATACTGCCCCGATTCCAAAGGGAGATGCGTCTGCTGCCAGCACTAATGGAAGGTTGGGGTCGAATTGAATAAGTACCGCCTCTGACGTGAGCAGTGATTTGACGGCGTGAAAAGCAGCGTCTTCTTTGTGCCCCCAGTGCCAAGGTGATTTTTTTATCCAGTAATCTGTGTAGGGGTTCAGCTACTGATGCTTTATGGGGCAAGAAGGAGGCGTAAAAGTTCAACAGCCCCAAGAAGGCCTGTAGTTCAGTTTTGGAGGTTGGAGTGGGTGCCTCGTGGATTGCCTTAACCTTGGACTCCAGGGGGTGAATGCTTGAGGCGTCAATTTTATAACCCAGAAAGTCCACCTGTCTAGTGGCAATGGCGCATTTTTCTTTTTTTAATTTGAGGCCATGCTGTCTGAACCTCTCTAACACTGCTCTGACTCTCTGAAAGAGTTGGGGTCTGTCCCTGGCCGAGACTAAGATGTCGTCGAAGTAGGGTACTACACCAGGGAGGCCCTGTAAAATCCGCTCCATGAGGGATTGAAAATACCTGGGGCAACACTTACGCCAAATTGGAGACGCTTGCATCGGAAAGCACCCCTGTGAGTGACAATTGTCTGGAGTTCCGCTGTTTGGTTGTCAACAGGGAACTGTTGATACGCTTGAGACATGTCCAATTTGGCAAAAATGCTGCCGGGTTCAAAAGTGTGTAATAAATGCTGAATGACGGGCACTGGGTAAGCGCTGACTTGTAGAAACTTATTGATTGTGGTCTTGTAGTCCGAGCAAATTCTCAGGCTACCGCCTTTTTTGAGGGGTGTGACAATGGGCGCCTCCCATTTGGCGAAATCTGTTGGCTCAATGACCCCTTGTTTTAACAGTTTATCCAATTCCGCATCTAGTTTTGGCCGAAGAGCGAATGGGACCCTCCGCGGTTTTAGCCTGATTGGGACTGCCTGGGGTCGACTGAGAATGAGATAGGGGTACCGTTATAACACCCCAGCTCATCGCTGAATACATCTGAGTAATCAGCGAATAAGGAGTCAGTGTCAGAGGTTGAGACAGCATGGACTCCTGTTAGCCCTAGGCCGAGATGGGGAAACCAATCGAGCCCCAATAAAGTAGGGAGATTGCCGTTAACTACCACTAGAGGTAGGTGACCTTTAAAAGCTTTAAAATTGACAAGGAACTTGCCTCTGCCGATTACAGGAATGGTCCTCCCCTGGTAGTCCTTCAGGCTAAACTGGCACTTCTGGAGCCGGCTAGTTGATAGGCTGGGCTGGAGCCTCTTGAGGGTGTTCCACGAGATAATTGAGAGCGCTGACCCTGTGTCAACCTCCATGCGGCACGGTTTACCTTCTAAGTAAATGGAGAGAGAGATTTTACTAACAGTGTGGCAAGTGTGCTTGGCATGGTGGTGAGTGCGACAGTTCAATACTTGCCTCTGCGGTCCAGAGTGTGAGAAGGGGGGTGCCTTTGTGCTGAGTTTTGAGGGGCTTGGCAGATTCTCGCGATGTGCCCCTTTTATGGCATTTATTGCAGGTGGCTCCCTTGAACTTGCAGGTGGCTCCTCAGATGAGGTCCACCACAGGCTAGGCACAGGGTGATGTGCTTGGGCGGACCGATGTTTTCTTGTTTGGCTCCTACCTGCGGTCGTCTGGCGTTGGAGAGATGGTGGACGTCGTTTTCATCACTAGGGGCTTCCTCTGCTACCACCTCCTCGGAGTGGACTGGAACTGTCGTTAGCTTTGCAGTCGGGCCATGGATTTCGGTGGCTGAGTGCGCTGCCAGTTCTGCTGCCAAGGCCTCCTCGACGGCTTGTGCTAGGTTGAGGTCCTTTTTAGTGAGAAGGCGCCTCTGAAGGTGGAGGTCCTTGACCCCGCAGACTAGTTGATCGAGGAGCATGTCCTCCAGGTAGGTTCCAAACCCACAATGCAGTGCTGCTGTTCTGAGGGCGGCCATGTACTGATTGATGGTCTCCTTGTCCGATTGCTTCCTCATTCGGAAGGTGAATCTCCTGGCAATCTGTGAGGGCCTGGGAGAATAGTGGTTAGTGAGGATTTCAAGTAGTTCAGACCAAGGAACGTTTTCAACTCACGTGGAGCCACGAGGGCTGTGGCAGTATCGAAAACGGTGGCTCCACAGTAGATCAGGAAATACGATTTTTTCCGATGCTCCCCAGCATCAGCCAGCCCGATTGCATCGATATAATGGTTGAAGCGGTTCTTGTATGATTCCCACTTCTCCTCATCCGGTTTGAACGCTGGGAAGACTGGATTGGAATTCATGGTGATGGGACCGTGGAACAACCTGTGGACAAAATCTCTCTGGGGCAGCGGCAAAGGTTCTAGTGCCTGTGGCAGGCAAGTGATTTCAGCTCTGGAGAGGCTTTTCGCAATCCTCTCTCTCTCTCTGGGCTAGCACACGGTTTGGCTATCAGCCGTTGGCAGCGCTTGAATTCGCGCCTGAGTGGGTGTCAGTGACTTGACTACAGCACCGCTGTACCTTTTAGGTTTGAAATTCAAATGACAGCCGCTTGAATTTCGCACCTAAACAAACGAGCGGCTGCGCTCGCAGCGCTTCACTTTTCCTGTAGCTGGGCTAACAAGCGGCTACAGACGCTTCTAACTTTCGATTCTGACCGCTCTCTCTGGCTGCGGATCAGCGTTCGCTTCTGAGTGCTTGCTGACCGCTTTCTCTGTCAGCGGATCAGCGTTCGCTCTTTTTGCTGCTGACCGCTCTATCTGGCTGCGGATCAGCGTTGCTTTTATCGCCGGCCGATCGCTCTCTCTCTGGCTGCGGATCGGCGGCTAGTGACTCAGCGGTTGCATGGTGCTTCTGGTAGCCATCCCACCCTCGTCGCCAGTGTTACGTTTGGGAAAAGAGAGGCTGAACCAGAGCATGAGTGCAACAATACTTTATTATAACAATAAAGGGCTGACCGTGCTTGCCAAGCCGGGAACTGGCTCGCAGCGATCAGCAACTGGTTGGACCCCGCAGCCTGCTTTTATAGCTGGCTGCTGGGGAGAACCAACCAATGAATGAAGGGGAAGATCGCCCCCGCAAAGTGAATGGACCAGAGTGAGAACTCCTAGGGTTCTCAGAACATAACAGGCAGGGTAGTGGCAGTGATGCAAGCAATTCTTTTTCATTTCCCTTGCACAACAAATGTAGAAGAGGATTTTTTAAAAAATGTTTTTTTATATTTAAAGCTGTGCAGAGCTTTAAAGAACATTTCCCTTTGAGAAAGATTCGAGTTAAAGCATCTTTTTGAAGCTGCTCACTCCTTCAAAGCAGGCTGCTTTGTGCTTTGTTTCATTCAACCAAAAAGATCCTGGGCTTGCAGTTAGCAGAATGCTTCATGCAGCATTTTGTCCTGCTTGGGGCAGCACCTGGGGGATTGAGGTCCTAGACAAAGGAGCTACTTCGTGCCAAAAAGCTGTCATTAGCACAGTGATGTGGCTGTTTCCTGTCTATGGTGATTGAGATTCCTTTTTTAGATATGCAGCAGCTTGTACTCAGAATAAACAGTCAGCTGGCCCAAGTAATGTCCCCATAGAATTATGCCTCCTCCTTCTCTACCTGAGGTTCTTGATCATTATGATCTCCTACAGCCCTCATAGCAAAAAATGACCCAGTGGCCCTTATTAAGATTCTTTTCAATAAGCTCACCTGAGCAGTTTCGTCTGTCCAAACAACAGGCCATTATCATCAGCAGCCTGACATTTTTTCCTGAAGAGAAAGAGGATAGAAAAAAAAAAAAACCAGAAACCAGCTCCTCAGGACACATCACTACTTTCCTCCACAAAATCATGGCTGCAAACTGCCCTAGTGGCCTAGAAATGATTTAAATTGTTTTCAAGCAATCAAGCCGGTGTTTTTATTTACACCTGTTTGAATAGCTTGAGATTGCTTCAAGAATTGGGTTTTATTTAGAAAGCCAGAAAAGAAAGTCAGTTTCACCCCTGTTTGCATATACCCTCCAGGCTCCTTTTGTTGCTCATTTCTGAAAGAGAAGTGTGGCACATCATTTTTGCCAGAAGCCACTTCTGCAAACTTTCTTGTACAGCTTTGCATTTTTCTATTTTCTTCCTTACTTGTAAATGGAGAATCATCTGTTTCCTCCATGTTTGGTCCATTCTATGAGGCTTTTCTTTCATGCCCCAGAACTGTTTTTAGCTTTATGCTCTCTTGATTATGCTGTGCTGCCTCAGTAAAACTTCCCCCTGCCCATACATACATCTCTGGTGATATATTTTTTTTAATTTGTGAATTGCTTACAAGATAATAGGTATAAGTAAAAACATAGTTATGAATATATGGATGCATATAAGAATGAATATATATATATATATATATATATATATATATATGAAACAATAGGACAGGGACGGTAGGTACGATTGGTGCGCTTATGCACGCCCCCTACAGACCTCTTAGGAAAGGGGTGAGGTCAATAGTAGACAGTCTAAGGTTAAAGTTTTTTGGGTTTGGGGAAAAAACCACAGAGTCAGGTAGAGTATTCCAGACATTGATCACTCTGTTGCTGAAGTCGTATTTCCTGCAATCTCTTCCTTCCCCTCCCCTCTCTTTCCTTTCCTTTCCTTTCCTTTCCTTTCCTTTCCTTTCCTTTCCTTTCTTTTCCTTTCCTTTGTTAAAGAATGGGGCACTATCCTAATTAATGGAAAATGTATATGAATATCTTAAACTATTTTTTGTTCTTCATCCTCTGATCATTAACCTGCTGCAATACTTCTTATTTTGATATCCTTATTATTTGCATTTCTTCAGTGCCTTGAATCCTTCCCAGTCAGTAAATTTCTTGCTTGAACAATAGACACCGATAATTCATAGCATAATTCTTTCTTAGTTCTTTTATTAGGAAGCTTGGAATTGAAATGGCATCTGTGTTTTACTCATCCATTTTGAATGACTGGCAAGACGAAGTCACATATCAAAACATAATGTAGTACAGGAAAGCAGTCAAACAGAAACTCATGGAATGGATCTGTATGAAATAACGGATGGATGCATCCTCCAGTTAGAATTCATGTCTAGACTGTAAGACTCATATAGGGAAAGAAAAGTTGGATGCTGTTCTAATTTTGATTTAATTTTAAATCCTAAGCATCTATTTAAGTACATCCTGCTATATGTCTCCTAAAATATTGTGTAATTTGTTTCAGTAGGTTTTCCTTTTGTGTGTGTGTGTGTGTGTGTGTGTGTGTGCCTTGGGTCCAAAATCATGATTTGGGTAAACTACAGAATGCCCTGTTCAGTAATCACATTCATAGAGTTTGGGCAAATTCATGGAGGGAATGATGTCTATTTCCTTTTATCATTGTGAATATTAATAAGACCAGAGTAGGGGTCATTCCTTCTTTTGAAACAGTCCTTCCTTTGATGACACACATCAAGGTCAGCTTAAATTTGCTTGCAATGAAAGTTTATGATCATGGGAAAAATCAGGTGTCCTTTATTCTTTCTTGCCTGTGATCTTTCTCATTCCATGGATTATTATATCCTTCTCTAAGGTACTAGAATGTAAAAGATTGCTTTCTTGGCATTTTATAAGCAGAAAACAGAAAATGAGAAACTAACCTGTGTTACCTATTTTTCTTCAACATTTGAGACCAATGTACGAAGCCTCTGAAGTCAGTCGTTATATAAAAGTGCCACAAGGTGGATGGTTTTGCAACATTGCCAATTAACGTTCATGGACAATTTTTGCTAGATGCACCCAGCTTAGTAGCCCTAACAAGTTACACTATGAAGATTAGAGTTTAGCAGATTTCAGATGGGACTTTACTTTCTACTGGCAAACATAATACTATTTTTTTAAAGCCTCCAGGTAAAATTACATCTAATCGTCCTCTGCATCACATAAACAGGATCGTTTCCTTCCTGATTGAATAATTGTATAGTTCTTTTATTCAGACCATCTGATTGTTCCATTTAACTAACTTAAAATGTTTATAACTACACAAGCATGATCTCCAGCTCTTTATAAGCATTACCTACCAGAATGTTCAAAAATATCCAAGCAGAAATCTGTTTGCAATTATTTCTGTGCTTTTTCATTTAGCTAAATATTTGCAATACCAAGATACAAAGTGTTTTCACCCTAAAGTGTTCTGAATTTTTTTTGGTGATGTTAGAAATAGAAAACAGACATTGTTAAGCTGTTAGACTGGATTAGCAAATGAGATACCTTCCAAAGAGGTGTGACTCTTTGATCTATATCTCATCGCTCCGTTCTGCTCACTTCTGCTCATCAATTCCTTGTATATCACATCTTTTCTTCGGTGTTTCCATTTTGTCCATTTTTATGTTGTAGAAAAAAAACTGAAGTAGAAACAGTGCAATGCTGCACATGAAAACACCATTTAGGTTGTTTGAGAATGAAAATGATTTTACTTTGTTTTAGAATATTAAAAATAAAAGTCACTTTCAAGCTGAGCTTGACTCCTGGTGATTTCATGGTTCTAATGATCTAGTTTTCTTGGAAGTAGGAAACTGGACCAGTTAACAAATCAAATAAATAAATAAATTCACAAGCAGCAGCATGGGGAGCATATTAAACTAAAGCACGGAGAGCTTATAAATATTGTCCTAACAATAAAAATTAAGCATGCATATGCTTTTGTACAATCCACTCCAATCCATTTCTACCAAAGATTCTAATCTCCTTAGACAGATTGTAGGAGAAGGCGTACAAAATGTGGCAAGGAGTCAATGCCAGTAAGGATAGCATCCATCTGGAAAGCTAATGTCGCACCCCCTTTCTAGTGGTATTCCTGCTAAGAAAATTTTGAGGACAAGGTAGAAATACAACAGGGATAATAAACTCAATTTCATTGAGGGCCACATCAGCATTATGGTTGCCCTCAAAGGGCCAGTAGTGAAGTCACTGAGACAAGATGGATGTGGTTGGGTGGGCAAGGCTAGATGGGCGTGGCCAGTTTGATTCATCTCACTGGCCAGGACTGATTTGGGATGGCTGGTTTGGGACAGAACTAGTTGCACTGGCTGATTTGACTAGGGGACAATTGGTGCCCCACAAGCTCCTTGACCCCCCAAACTGCTTGAGCCAAGTGTGAACCCTCCCCCACATACATACACACTGCATTCCAGGTTTGGGGACTTTTATCCACAGAAGAAGGAGTGGGTCTTCTCCCCAAGCCCAGGCATGATTGGCAGTTTGTAAGCTCAGATGTGGATAAAAGTCTCCAAGTTTGGAATGGTGTCCATGTGCGTGTGCATGTGCGTGTGCGTGTGTGTGCATGCATGCACACATACACACACATACCACACCAAAGGAGACATTCCTCTCCCAATCCCAGACATCATTGGTGTTTCCCTATCTGGTTCCCACTCTCAGCAAAGTAAGAGGTGGAGGATGCTGCTGCTGCCTGTGGAAGCGTGGATGAGAAAGTTTGCAGGAAGCAGTTTTCCCTGAGTCCCATTCCTGCCTTGACAGATCTCTGGAGAGCAAGAGGTGGAGGCGGGAGAGCAGCACTCTCTGGTCCTGCACAAAGGAGGCTAGCCCTTCTTGAAAGGGAATCCCTGTTTCCAATCATGGGTGGTAAGGGTGCTGGCTTATTGGGGCAGCCTTCTCTCATGCAGCTCCCCTGCCACCCCCCGCCTTCCTCTCCAGAGATTCCTGCAGAGGTGAGCCACCTGGAGGCACAGCCTCCTTATTGGCCACTTCTACCTCTCCAAACTTCATCCCTGGAACCTTCCTGACCACAATGGCAGCCCTGTTGAAGGGAGTGGGGGGAAGTGTTGCATATGTAGCACCAGCTGCAGCTGCTGGAAAGCCTCCTGCTTCCTCTCACCACAGCTACCTGCTTCAGAGCCTTCCTGACCACAACATTAGCCCCAGCAGCTACGGCTGGTGCTACAAATGTGGCACTTTCCCCTTTTCTCCAATGGGGGTGCTATCATGGTCAGGAAGGCGTGGTCAGGAAGACCCCTGCATTGTGGTCAGGAAAGTAGCTGCTTTCTAACCCTGAAGTTCCAGAATAAAGTTGGGGTGGACTTTGAGCTCCCCTGACAAAATCCACAACAAAAGGCAAGTAAACCAGGCTTACTGGGGGAAGGCATCACCCAATGAACCTCAGCTGGAGAGATACAGTGTAGCCTTGGCTGCTGCCCCCTTCCATGGCAGGGTGAGGCTGGAGTGCTCAGCCTTTAATCGGGGCTCCTGGCATGGCATTGGGTGAGGGTACCTGGTGAGCCCTATGTTGCAGGATGAAGCTGATAGATGTAATTGCAAGTCCAGCCCTAGCTATGGCGAGGAGCAGTGTCTGTGCCTGGGCCAAGGGGCCGAGGAGGAGGAATGGGAGGGGCACGATGCAATGGCTGGGCTATCTTCTGGCCCGCTGCATTCAGGTTTTTCCTTTGGTTGCTGGATGGGGTGGGTTGAGGCAGCAGAGGCCAGTCCCTCACTGTCTCCAGGGTGGCCCCACAGGCCAGATCTAAGCAACTCGTGGACTGGACCTGGCCCACAGGTTTTGTGTTTGACATGTGTGAAATATAACAAAAAACAAACTATGGTCATCAAAGAGGGAGTTTTTTAACCAAAAGAAAACTGTGACCATAATTCATAGACTCTGTCAGAATCTGGAAATCTGTTATTAATAATATGCAGTGCACTGTCCCTGAAGAAGAAAAATCAATGATTATACCATAAAAACCTTGTCCTCCTGTGCTTGCCATCATGATGTGAACATGTACCAGTAAGAAAACATGTGTCACACAGAGCATGGCACATGAGTGATTGACATATGTACATTATCAACATAAATGTATGTAAATGATCTAGATGAGGAGATAGAAGGAAGATCATGGTATTTGCAGACAACACATCCTTTTTTTGGAGGATAGATTCAGGATTCAGAAGGATCTTAACACACTTGAGCATTGGACTCTAGCTAACAAGATGGAGTTCAATGGTGAGAAAAGTAGGATCCTGCACCTAGACAGGAAAAATCAAATGCACAGGTATACAATAGGTAGTACATGGCTTAAAGTAGCAACTATAAGAAGGATATAGATGTCCTAGTGGAACATCAGCAACAGCAGAGTGATAGTATCAAGTAAATTGATAGTGCTGCTTTGTACTGTATTGATGAGACCACTCATATTATTCTATATACTATATTCTACTATTGTGAGCACCTTCAATTCGTATATTTATTTCTTTGATTGTAAGCAATCTGAACATAAGCTGTTCTGATGACTTTTCCAAATGATGGAATGTGTCTTCCAGTGGGAAGTACAAGATCCATGCCATGAATAGATACTCTATCAGTAGAGTGGGTTGGTCAAAGGAGGACAGGTAAACCCAGCACAATCAAGATGTGAAGACCCAGAGATTTCTCACAGTTTATGGAGGTTTCCACCCCAAGTCGAACATCCAGAATCTGTATACCAGCCAGAAAGAGGTTAGTGGGGTTGGTGAGTTTCAGAGTCATTGTCCTTCACCAAATCTAGAGCATCCACAAGTATATCAGTAAGATGGTACCCAAAGGTGAGCTGCTAAGAGAATGCCTGAGGCAGCACCAGGCATGGAAAGAAGCTCAACCAAAGGAAGAATCATGGCAAGACAAGTCCCTGCATGGGATGTACCATTGGCAGATAGTGGAGGTGGCAAACACCTAAACTAAAAGACAGTGCTAAGGCACTGATCATAGCAGCATGAGAACAGATAGTAAGCATCAGATCCATTAAAAAAGGGGTCTACTATATTAGTCAGAATCTAAGGTGCAGACTATACAGAGAGACCTCAGAGATAGTCCAACACATGGTGGCAGGGTTGTACTTTCCAGTCAGGAATGGTATACGCTGAACGGCACAACCAATAGCTGGCATGATGTACAGGAATGTCTGAACAGAATATGGATGAGATCCTCCTAATTCTAGAGGGGAGATCCAACAGTAGGTTGTGTGGAAAATAAGAAGACTAGATCCAGATGAACAAACAGGTACTGGACAATCAACTGGACATCAATGGTGGGATTCAAATTTTTTTACTACTGATTCTGTGAGTGTGGCTTGATGGGCATGGCAGGGGAAGGATACTGTAAAATCTCCAGTCAGAGGTGGTATTTGCCGGTTCTCCAAAATACTCAAAATTTCTGCTACTGGTTCTCCAGAACTGGTCAGAACCTGCTGAATACCACTTCTGCTGGACATTAAGATAGTAGACAAAGACCAGAAGGCAGAGTGATGATAGATGTAGTATGAGAAGGAGTATGAGAAGTTGGAAAAGTACCAGGACCTGGAAGAGGAATCAGTGAGGATGTGGAAAATAAGGACAAAGTGTTCTCAGTGGTGGTAGCAGCACTTGGGGCTGGGATTTCTAAACTGGGAGAGTGGCTCCAATAGATCCCCGGGATGACATCAGAGCTCTCTGTCCAAAAAAGTGCAGTATAGCTAAGATACTATGCAGAACCTCAAACTTCTGGGCCTGCTTGGAAAACTTTTTATCCTATGTTAGTACAACCTTAGATAACAGGTCCCTGATATTGATATACTAAAGTATGTTGGTAAGAAACACTTGTTGCAGTTAATTTTTATGCTGGGCAAAAGAATTCCTCACAACTTAACACAGAAGTAAGACCTACGAAGGCCTCGTTTTTCATTTTCTCTCTCTCTCTCTTAAGAAAGGAATTCTTTATACAGGCCATATCAGAAACACTACTCCACCAACATAATTAGAAAAGATTATCCAAGGTGGAATGATGGAAATGATTAAATCCCGTGTACCATGGATGACCTTCTCCCATGATTTTCATGTACTAGGCCATTTTAGTACTTGATTCATCCAGTGGGTTTGGTTGATCCAGTTTGACCCAGGTTGTATTAAATTAAATTTACTATGTTTATTACACTATTCAGTAGGATGTTCTTAAAATATTAACTTTGGAGTCTTGTTGTAGTTTTGACTTGTTTCAAAGGGAAAGTCTGTGCTTCTCCAAAAATTGGAAGGTATTTTGGTATTCAAGGATGACTCTTGAATACAGAGAATGAGCTTGATCAGAGACTGTCCAGATTTATAACAGGACAAAAGGAAAAAGCTCAGATATTATGGACATTTCATTGTGAACATGGAATGAACTCAGATCCAAGATAGGAGGAAAGAATTAGAAATTTCCAGAAACTTATTAATATGTAACTAATGTAAGGAGATTTTAGGGGACAAGATAGAGTACCCTGGAAGATCCTTTCCACGGTTGGCAAAGTCCTGTACACTATATGTTAACGGCTTAAAGTATATACCATTTGGTCATTGGGTTGCACTCAAGATGAAATTTTCAGATCTGTCAAACTAGTTTTAATTTAAGGTTCTGTTCTGGCATTCCCAGAACAGACGTATGCTGTGTGTGCTGCCATGGGCAGTTGTGGAACAGGAAATTGTCACTTCTAAATCATGAAGGACAGTAGAAACTAACAGTGTATTCTTCCAGAAGTTCCAGAAAGTTGACATGTCCAAACAGAAAAACAGTGCCTTACTGCAAAGTATAGCATGTGAACAATTACAATACCTTTATTGACTTGGTTTTCTAAGTGTAGATCATGTCTGTGAAGCTAAGCAAAAGTTTGGACTTGGTACCAGTGCGATACTTCTCCATATTAGGAGACATAACCTTCAAATTAAATACAATCCTGAAACATATTTATAGTAGCAAATACTTACTAAGTAGCTCATTAAAATTACACATAGTCATGAACTTACAACCACAATTCAGCCCAAAATTTATGTTGCTAAGTGAGACATTTTAAATGAATTTTGCCCCATTTTATGATCTTTCTTGCCACAGTTGTTAAGTGAATCACTACATAATCATTGTTAGTCATGTTCGTTAAGTGAACCTGGCTTCCCCATTGACTTTGCTTGTCAGAAGTTCACAAAAAGTGATCACATGACTGTGGGACACTGCAACCACCATAAATATGAGACAGTTGCCAAGTGTCTGAATTTTGATCACATGACCATAAGGATGTTGCAAACAGTAATAAGTCGCTTTTTTCAATGCTGTGTAACTTCAACTAAATAAACTGTTATAAGTCAAGGACTATCTGTATCTGATCCAGATTCAATTCAACATTCAAAGTAACAAAACAATGTTATATGCCTCAAGACTTTTTTATTTTTTTATTTTATTTATGAACTGCTCACTACAATCAACTTTGGGTGATTTAGACTTTAAAAAGCAAGAAACAGCAAAAATTAATTTACTCTTGTAAATTATGAATGCTTTCTTCAGCAAATATGTCATATTATTGCTTCTGACTTAAAACTACATTGCACAAAATGGTTAGCCATCACTTGGATGCAGCTTGCCTATCCCATTAAAATAACTCTCTACAGAAAAAGAATATGTACAGTATCATAGCAACTAATTCTCTATGGTTACAGAATTGTGATTCCAGAAGAGCTATGACAAAAAGTATTATAATAACTTCACAAAAACCACTTAGATATATTAAATGCAGAAAACAGAGAAGACTGCCTATTCTGTGGCCACAATAACCACTGATGGTTGTACCAATGTCAGACAGATCCTGGAAAGGAACTAGAAGTGACATTGGTGAACTTGAAAATCATTATAGTACTCTATTTTTCCAGTATCCAAAGATTGCAAAAATGGTCACTCTTAAAAAATCTATAGCTGTTACTTGTTTTTAAAAATACACGGCAGGACAGCGATGTCCGGAGGCACTTAGAACCGATAATATCCCATATTTTACAGGGTAAGAGTTTGCAATCTTGGCAGAGAAGTGTCATTTTGCATACGTGGCAACCTGCCCCTGCCATCCAGAAACAAAAGAGGAAGCAGAAATAGTAGTAATGTGATTTCCAGGACAGAAAGCTTGGTTCCTAACTTGATTAAATTATAGAGCAACTCCTATCCTTGCCATTAAGTATAATCCACTACAATTAAAATGGTTTGACAATCATAAATCCTTAAATCCAGTGTCTGACCTTGCCCAATTTCAAAGAAATCAGTCAATTAAATATAACAGCAGCAGGTATTTTAAACTTTTTAAATAATATTGTCAAGACTAACAACTAAATAAAAACTTTTGCAGCTAATTCCAGAATTCGGATGTCCATAGGAACTTCAAAAAACAAATTCATGAGAGTTAAACTTGCTCTGACCAAAACTTTGAGACTGAGTTAGACCCCACCGAAGGATGACAATACTAATTATCATTATCAGATTTGTTTTCCTCATTTTCAGGCATGATCCTGTGACTTCTACCAGAAGAACAATCTATAAGTTATTCATGGTAGATTACGCAGGGAGAAATAACATCCATTTCTTGGAGCAGGATAATTCCCAGAGTGCTGTTTGGATTGACTAATTGTGTATTCATCAATTCTGAGTATGGAAATTGACCATTTTCATGTTCTTTGTATTACATATAGTTTACAGGTCTAAGGAAGGAAAACGTTTTAAAATGTGACCCTAATCAGAGACTATGAAAAAGTGGTGCTGAAAGCAGATGTGATACAAGAGAGAACAATGGTGATATTCAGCAAGTTCTGACCAGTTCTGGAGAACTGGTAGTGGAAATTTTGAGTAGTTTGGAGAACCGGCAAATACCACCTCTGACTGGCCCCGCCCCCATCTATTCTCTGTCTCCCAAGTCCCAGCTGATTGGCTGGGTCTACTTTTGTTGCCCTGCACAGGAGAACGGAGCTGAGGTGGGGAGGGAATGGGATTTTGCAGTAACCTTCCCCCAGGAGTGGGATGGGAATGGAGATTTTACAATATTCTTCCCCTGGAGTGGGGTGGGAATGGAGATTTTACGGTATCCTTCCCCTGCCATGCCCACCAAGCCACGCCATACCTACAGAACTGGTAGTAAAAAATTTTGAATCCCACCACTGATCTCGAAGGAATGGGCACAGGAATTGGCTGGAGAAGGAGGTTTTTACTAGGAAATACAAGCTAAGGACTACGAGCTGTTTATATGGCTATTGTAAATAAACTTATTTTTCCTGAAATGAAAGGTCTTGGGAAGAAAAATCTAAAACATAGCTAAATTAAAATAAGGGCTTTGTCTGGTATGGCTGTCCGCATTCTGTTTTTGTTTGTTTGTTTGATATTTAACAGGCTTCCTCTGCCAAAAGAGGACAGATATATGCAATTTCATTCTTGTTGGAGAGAATAGTAAAAATTAAGAGGGCATTAGCTTATATCCTATTGAGGTAATAGTGGTGACTCAGAGATAAAGTTTTAAGTGTATATGAGATGAACAATAATGTCACTCTCAGCTTCCATGCTAAGCCAACATACTCTTAGAAATAAAGGTCTGGTTTGAGATGAATTTTTGTACCTCCCTAATAAATTAATATCCCTGATTACTTTTCAGACTAAAGAGAAACAAAAAGATGGGTTATAACTAAATGCTTCTTTTAAAAAGGTTTGTCCACTCGGGTACATGTTGTTGTTGTTGTTGTTGTTGTTGTTGCTTTTAAAGATGAACTTCTGTCTGCTGTCTTAGTTGCAAAACTGCTCCAGAAACTCTTATTCCAAGATATTATTTGAACAGTAGCTTGAATCTCATTCTGCAATCCCTGTCTAGAGTATGAAGCTGATTCCAAGTATAATATTTACTTTTTAAAATTGAGCTGGGCCCTATAGCCATTGCACAAGAGATTCATTTTTTAAAAGGAGAACCTTAATTATGGATTATGTTTGGTGTTTTGGGAAATTTCAAATGCAAGAAAATTAGAAGAAGTTTCTGTAAATGAAACATGCTACAAAACCCTCAGCTATAGGTGATTTCAGAACCACCACCCCCCATTCTTAAGAGATTTACTTACACTGTCTGCTGTGTCCCTAATTTAATTATTATTCATAATATTTATATTTATCATTATTAAAAACACTAGCTACACAAAATTAGAGCTGCCCTGAGCCTTAACCCCACTTCTTTCTCTAGAGCCAATATGTGGATCTTTCAGGGCTATTGAAGCTGATTACAAATTCTTTGCTTAAAAATAGGTAGCCATCTGACAAGATTGTCCTGCATGTTAATCTGTATCTTCCTTCTCAATGACCAGTTCAATGCAGAATTTAATATAAGCCATCCAGAGTCACTGAGTGTGAATTGGGCAGCCATATAAATTTAAATAAATAGAATAGAGTAGAATTCTTTATTAGCCAAGTGTGATTGAACACCCAAGGAATTTGTCTACAGTGCATAAGCTTTCATTGTACATACAAGCAACAAGTGATAAATCATGATTATAGTCATAAAATACATTCATCATAAATCATAAGATACAACACTCAGTGATAGTCATAGGACACTAAATAAGTAATCCACACAAATCATACTGTGATATTAAATAAAACAATTAATATAAATCATAAGATACAAGCAACAAAGTTATAGCATAAGAAAATAAGGAATAGGTAATAGAAAGGATAATAAATAAATAAATAAATAAATCTACTACCATTTGGTATTATCAGGAGCAATGTTCCTATGCAGATACACACACATGGAGGTGCCTGGAATACTGCAAAGCATATGACCCTGCTATGCACATTCACATTCTGTTTGGTCACTGCAGAATACTTTCAATATTTGCATCTCTTTAGACCAGGGGTGTCAAACTCAATTACATTGAGGGCTGCATCAGGGTTGTATTTGACCTCGGGGCGGAATGGGTGTGGCTGGGCTGGACATGGCCAGATCGATGTCACTCATGTTGGGGGCGCTTGTGGTGGCCTGAGCGCCCTGCGAGCCAAAACAGGCTCGCAAGCTTCATTTTTGGCTGGCAGAGGGTTGCAGGAGGCCATCACAATAAAAAACAGAGCTTGGGAGCCCATTTTGGCTGGCAGAGGCACCACGGGCCAGTCCTTTGCTGTTTCCAGGGTGGTCCTGTGGACCAGATCTAATACCCCGCAGGCTGGATCCCACCTGTGAGCCTTGAGTTTGATACCCTTGGTTTAGAATATAGTTAGCTATTGATAGGATTCATCAAAAATCCTAAGTATCTTGATATGGGCAATTATGTTGGTACAAAATTTGAAAGAGACGGGTTCAATCACTTAGTTTAGGAATAAGGTATCTGGGAATCCCATTTTGTCTATAATATTAAGTGAACAAGCTTCCATAGAATAAAGAATTAAATGGGTGCAATGATAACAAGAGCACACTAATAATTTCCCAGCACAATCTTAAATGCAGCAATCCATTACATCCAATCACCACTGAATTATATATAAGTTATGTTACCTAAGGCTGAGTCTTGCTTTGGAAAAAAATGATCTAAGTAGTCTCACAAATTGATAGACTATAAGATCAAGAATGATATATATCTTTCACCTAAAATATCCACTGCAAGCAAGCCCAGAGCCCTTGGTGCCATGTTGAACTGCTCTTTATCTACTAACTGTTTATCATTCTTTTTCAAGATTTGGCCAAACCATTTGTCCCATGTTCTATTAAATCTCTTGCTTCCTTCCCTATTGGCTGTATTAAATCAAGTACAACCAACCATCTTGTGCTTTCCTTCTCCTCCTGAAGGAGGAAATGCACACTAGGAATTTTCTGAAAAGACCATGATAGAGAAACTGAGATAATTAAAGTCATCTTCATCCTTTTTGAAAAATGCACATTTTTTTCTTTCAGATCCTATTGTTCCCTGGTTTGTTTGTTTTTTTTTCAGTAGAGGGCTGATTAAGGAAATAATAATGTATGGCTTTTATTCATTCCTCCAATGATAGTAACCCAAGTGCTTCCTATTATATTGTCAAGTTCATTCACTTGAATTTCTAAACAGGTTAACATGTGTCCAACATTCAGTGCAACTTCTCTTCTTTATCTATTGATTTTCCTCCTTCTGAACAGATTGTGGCCTCCCAATCATGGGAGTCAGCCTACCAGACTTCCTTTATACCTATTAAATTATACTTGCCTTTCTGAACTCAAAGTTCAAACTTATCTTACTTATTTTCCATGCTCCATGTATTTGTGTGTAGAAAATGACGGCTATGAATACAAACATTTACATTTCCATATTACTCACCTCAGGAATGACATTTGTGCAGCCAAAGACAATCTATTAGGGGGGAAAAACACTGTTAATATAACCAATACACGATGACCATATTTGAATAAATTTATTCACACTGCATTTTTCAAAACTCTTTATTGTTGTGTTAATTTTTCAACCAGAGAAATGTCCCCCACTTTTAAATATCATTGAGACATTGAATAATGCATTTTAGTTTTCCAGTGTTTTGTGAAAACAGATCTAGCAGCTAACAACAGGAATTGAATCAATTTCTTATGTTCCATAATTTATAGGCTATCAGAAATAGAGACACCAAACCAATGGCAGGATTCATGATGAAAAATTGTTAGGGGACTTTTTCCCAGTTTCATCAAAATGTTCAATGAAGGGAATAAACTAAAGGAGCATTGGTACCAAAATTACCAATGTGTTTATAATCTCATCAGTGAATCTAGAAATATTATAAAAATTAAAATGATAGATTGCCACTTGTAAGTGATAATGTTGGGAGGTCAGGTGAAATAAAAATGAGCCCAGAAAGTCTTCATTTGTTCTGAAAGAGTATCAAAATCTGGAGAATCCTATTTTGTGTAAAACAGATGCAAAAACACAAATGTATTCTGAACGGATTATTTTAAAAATTTCATTATTGTAGGGCAGACAATTCACATTTGTTAAAACAGCAAATAGGTAATACTGAAATTGCCAGTGTTTTTCTTCTTCCATACACAGTGACATGCTCCAGAGCTGAAGAATTGCTTAATAATGGCAAAATGCAAATGTTAAAAAGTAAACTCACACTCCATAATTTAATGTTAGTCATATTAATTTCCTTCCTTCCTTCCATCTATAATGAATCTATAAAATATATTTTACTCAGCATTTTACATAGCCTGACAATTAATTTATTCATTAATGATAACTTGATATAAGTCATTTGCTAAATGTCAAAACTTAATAAATAAATTTAAATCATCAGGGAAAAGAAGGAAATTACTAAGCTAAAAACACAACAAAATACAAAATGTATGGAAGATATATGATATTTTATGTAAAGACCAACTCTTAATAGGTAGGTAGACTACACAACAGCAAAAACTACCAATAATACCATTCTTCCTACATTTTCTTTACTGCTTCAAAGCCATTATCACATTTATTGGTCATGCCTATTATTTTAGTGTATAGTAAGCAAAAAACCCCTAAAGTTTTAAGAAGAATGCCAATCATTTAACTAATAGACATATTATAAACTGCTATCAAAAACAGAAACAGTTAACAGTCAATTAATTATATGAAGTCTAGTTATAAAGTGAATTCTGAAAAAAGGAGCATAGAACTTCATGGCTGATTCACAAAGAGAAACAGTTTATACTGCAACCACCATAGTACAAAGCCAGCTAGATCTGCAAAATGGGTAGAATTTGTGATCACACAGGACTATGCAGCTCTTTCTTTTTCTGTGCAATCCCATTCAGCTGTCTGCTGTTCTGCCACAAACACAGAGGAAGGGCAATGTTATTTCCATGGGGATGGCTTGGAGAACAATTGTAAGTAACAGAGTGGTCAATGTCTGGAATACTCTACCTGTGGTTTCTTCCCCAAACCCCCAAAACATTAACCTTAGACTGTCTACTATTGACCTCACCCCTTTCCTAAGAGGTCTGTAGGGAGCGTGCATAAGCGCACCAACATGCCAACTGTCCCTGTCCTATTGTTTCTTTTTATTTTTCTTATATGTATCCATTTCATGTATTCATAGCTATGTTTATATTATACCTATTATCTTGTAAGCGATTGACAAATCAAATAAATAAATAAATAAAATAAAGTACACTGCATCTGAAGAATTGGCTTTAGTAGAAAAGCTAATGGCATTAGAAGGGAAAGTTGCAAATGTTCAGTACACTCTAGCTGAACCTGACAGGGGAGCACAACCAACCCAAGCCCATACTTGTTTACTCACTAGACTGGCAATGGACCAGATTTTTCTCCTGCAACAGGTTCATTTGGGATCAGTCCTTCACATTATATTTCTTCTTTCTCATAGTTTTCCATTTCAGTATCTTCCTGATTCATATTTCACATTTCTGCATCCAACATCAGCAGGAGTTTTGATCTTGGTATAGTATCTTCTGACTAATGTGCAAAGAATGACTTCATTTTCATGCATTTGTAAACAATGACATATAAAACAATTTGGATTTATTATATTTTTGTTCTCCTCTGCTACCTTATCCAGCTTTGGGAACTGAACATATCACTGTTTAAATTACCATTCAATAATGGAAATTAAAAGGCTGCCATTAAAAAACGTGCTCCTTAACCTATAAAATAGACAACTTTAGGCCAGCTTTATTTATACAATCACGAGAACAGCTCTTACAACTATAAGAATTAGGATCATGAATCCAACAATATCATAGTTTATCCAGAGAGCCAATTACATTCTTTCAGGCTGGTCTACCATACCATGTTAAGTTAATTGGGGTTTGTTTTCTCCTAATGCAGAAGTAGTGGGGTGGTTTTTTTTTTTCTGAGATATGACTGTATTTGACTGATATATGAGGGAGAATGAAAAGGATAAATTCATTCCTCTGAAAAGGAAAGAATAAGATCTAAAAATTTATGCTCATGAATTTAAAAATATTTCCTACCACCAATAGCGTTACGTTACAAATTAAAATGATTTAACACTTTTCAGAGGCTTCTGAGGCTCCATCCAGAGCTCTTGGAAGCTGAACCTCAAAATTTGCAATTCTAACTTAACGAAGTATATGAGCTTACCTACTATTATGTATAAACCATGGTTTATGGCTCAACATTATGTGCTGAGCCATGCAACAATAGTGCACTTATGAAAAATGATTGAAAACTCTGCTTTAGTATGATGTGTGAACCCAGCCAATATGTCATGCTGGGACCTGTGAGAAAGGCCTTGGAATTATTGTTTTCAATGAGGGTGGAATTTAACCTCCTAAACCTATTGTCTCTTAGAACACTCATGGTGGAATTACATAGAGTTTGCCTCATTAAAGCTAATTTGCCCAATTGTACCTAATAATTATTTATCACATTGAGAGTTCAACTCTTTTTCTTTAAGAAAGAAGCTCCATTTTAGTAGTCAAGGGAACTCTATTCAAATCTTTTCCTTTGATTTTACATCAAAAGAAGCCTTTGGAGTCATCCCATTTAAAACAAAAAACAAAGTTATATGCAAAGGATATTTGGGAACACATTTCAGATAATAGCCAAATATTAACCAAAACGTATTTGCTTACAGCATTACATGAAGTTTCATGCAGCGTTGCATCTGAATCCCAGTTTTGTGCCAAGCCCGCTTTCTAGTTGCCTTTTATTGTGTTCTCAGCAATTCTGTTTTAAAAGCTTCAGTGAAGGCAGGGTCGGTGTTCTTTTTTGACATGACCCAATTATGCCAAAGAAGAACAGGACAGCCTATGATATCTCAAGCTGGGTTGTGTCTTAGATCTTTAAATGGCCCCTGTTATAGGTCATAGGTTATTATCTGCCTGCCCAGCCATGCCTGCTCAGCCCAATGTCTCAGACACCAATAAGTGATTGAAGTCAATATCCCTGCATTGATAGGAATGAATGGTAGAAGCTACTGCTCCACCACAAGAGCCCTTCCTGTTGGAATAGACATGAGCAAAGCCTTCAGGCCTGAGGTCCATTTGTCACCTTGTTAAACAGCTAGTTGGCTGGCTCTTTCTCTCCCTGTGTACCAGGTAAATGCTTCCATACTGCCAGTGCAGAAGTGGAGGTCTCTTTGCAATGCAATCACTACGTTGACAGAACAGGGACTTTCCACCCCCGGTAAGACAGAAGGCATTTGTTGCTTCTGATGCCTGTGAAGATCAGTCCCAAACAGATTCAGATTGAGGGATCTGAAATTTAGAGGCAAAAGTATTTGTTTTGCAATTCAGTAAGAAAAAGATTCAGTAGTAAAAGTTGACTGTAAGTATCAAAACGTGCAGCTTTTTCCATTTGATCAATTGATAAATAAAATTATGTTAAAATAGAAGATATAAACTCTGCCAGAATTTCTACCAGGTGTATTCCAGGCTTTTAAATAGTACCTTTTTAAATAATCTTCCTTGTATCACCAAGGATACAAGGATGAAGAAAACTCTGTAGTAACACAGCAGCTTCTAATGCTGTCCATCAAAGCATCAATGGAAAAATTGGGCTGAAACTGTCTAATGTTAATAATTTCAAAATCTGTCAAGTTTCCAAAGACTTTTCTAAAACATTAGGTATAGCATTATTGAAGAATCACCATTTATTTGTTCAGACACTTTTCCACTCTGTGTTCATTAGGGCTTTGGGGTACCAGATGGTTTGGTTAGACTAACTGCTAAACTCAGAGAAGGAAGCCCTGGCCACTATGGGGTGGCAGGTTTGGCATCAAATATTCCCTCACTAACTATTAATAGCATCTTTTAGGATCCCCTAGCCATTGCTGTGCCAGAATTATAATAGTAAGAGCCAGTCTTCCATATCTGGAACAATGGCTAGATGATGATAGGATGTTAGGTTGATGCTTACAGCTTACAGCATCTTCCTAGGTGGGAAAATGGCAAGGGTTTTGTATTGGCTTCCTGTTCATAAACAAGAAGTGTTACCTTCTTGCAAATGTCAGAAATACTTATTGGAATCATCCATTCAAATTATTTCAGTGTGAAGCTACAATTTAGAAAGTCAGTTCAATTTGGAAATTTGATCAAATCAGCACTTCTAAGCTGAGTCTTTGTGCAGTTCTATTGCTCCTTTCTTTGGAATAATAAAATACTTTCTATTCAATTATTTTTAGTCATATGTTAATAAATAATGCATTGTAGACAAAGAAAGACAGAGGTGTTCTGGCCTGCAATCTTCTAAATTATCTTTTAAAGTCTCTTAAATTTCTGCTTCTTTGAATATTTTTATTATTTAGGATATTTTGGGGGTAATCATTGTAATTGATGTTTTCAGTAAAAACATTATGTCTTCTTCTCTGACATCAGCCACTGCTCTCTGCAGTTCTCTCTTTGCTTCTTTAACCATGAAATAGACAGAACTGAGTCTAATTAGGAAGACTTGAAGAAACTGGGACAAAGATTTCCCAGGAGGAGTTGGCAAACGATTAAAACATTAAAGGAATAAAACATGATTACAAAACTGCATCCTCCATCATAAGCTCTGTGAGTTTTGGACTGCATGCAGATTTTGTTCATTCTCCCCCTTTCTTTCCTTGGCTCCATCAGTGGTAACCTGTGTTTACTCAAACCATTCTACAATGATCTATCTGTAAGGTTGGAGCAAGAATTAAATGGAAAAAAAACCCCACGTTCTTCTTAGTTTACCAGATCTTCCTGTCCTTTCTTCCCTGTAATGTGTGTTACAATTCAGTGGGAGACCTGATGTTATTGCACTGTGGTTATATCTGCCCACAACTCATATCACTGGCAAATGCAGAGTGTGTCAGAATGAGTTTAATGATGAGGTTGTATGCTCGTAAAGAGGAAGCAAGGGCAAATATACATTCAACAGTAGCCTCATCATGTCTTTCATAGTTTGCCCTGAGAGGATTTTCATTCCAGGGTGTACTATTCATATTGAGATAACTTGATAAAATTAGAAGCACAAGCAAATTTGTACTTCCTAATGTTCCGGTTTTAAGTTACCTGAGGCTGTGCTTAATCTTGTAACTCCCTTTTCTACAGCCCTTTGAGCTCTTTCTAACCATTACCACTGCAAATCAGCATGACTGTTTCCATCCTTTTCAAGTAGACAGTTCAAAAACCATTGGAAAATCCTGGCTTTATCCACACCCATAACATTGTCCATAATAATTATCCACAATTATTGTGGGTAATTGTAGCACTGCCCTGCCCACTTCAACTTTGACCTGTTGTTAAAATGTTTGTGGTGGCCTTTGACCACCAGAAGGCTGCCTGCTTTTGTGGCAGAAGATGAAAGAAAAAGCCTGGGGTGGTTTGTTCTCAGAGCAGAATGATCAAGAATCTATCACAGGAGGCATCTGTGAAAGAAGAATCAATGGGAGGTTTAAAATTGAACAAAGAGCAATGTATTAATCAGTGTATGAACATGGCAGAAAGAAGAGTGGTTTGCAAGGATAAAACTATATGGTGAACTACAGCAAATTTTGTTGATGAAAACTAGATTTATCTATTTTTCTGTTGCTTTCTCTTATTGCTCACTTCCAATAGCTTTTTCTTGCTATTTATTTTTATTCTGCCTTGCCAAGAGGCTTACAACCCATGATTTATTTGTTTTATTCAATTGATAGGGCTGCCCACCTCAACAAAGTGACCCTGGGCAGTTAAAACCAATAAAGAACACAACAGAAACCCAAAATTAATACACTATTGGCAATTGAGATAAAAACAACAGACAACCATCCTGCAACATTTCATTGACATAAGGTGATACTCTGACCTGCATGCCTGGGAACATTAGATATGAAAAGGAGAAGATGCAAGAAGCTACGAGGTTTTAAGGTCTGGGCAGGGCAGGAAGAGGCAGAGCCATGACGGGAAAGGAAGAGGCTCAGAAAGGAGAGCCAGAATAAAGTATATTCATCAGTATGGGAATATAGAAATGTTTGGGGGACACACATTTTCTTTTTAGGTCACTGGATACAAAACACACACACTGTAAATTCTTCCTGAATATAGCAATAGCGCTTAGCACTTAGATTTATATACCGTTTCATAGTGCTTTTCAACATTCTTTAAGTGGTTAGAGAGTCAGCATATTGCTCCCAAGGGAAGGTTGGAAGGCTGAGTCAACCTTGAGATGATCAGGATCGGACTCCTGGCAGTGGGCAGAGTTTGTGTGCAATACTGCATTCAAACCTCTGTGCCATTAGGAATATAATGTCTCTTGAAGTGAATTGAAGTGAACAGTGTTTTCTATGACATTTAGGGGTTTTTGGTGTCCCTGTAATTAGCATTGGAAGCTTTACAGGAGATGGGATTTTCTATTATAATGCTACTTAAAGCAATGGGATTGAAGCTGATCTGTGATCATTGTTACTTGATTCTTATTATATACAAATCTCCTTTCACAAATTCATGTCATGAACCTAGAAGCTGATGATCTTAAGTACTCAGTATTTTAGATGGAGAAAATTACCAGTTGTTTGAATTTTCATGTTGAGACTTTTTCAGGCTTGACTCCTAGCAACTGCCTACACAAGTCTCCTTGGTTTCCTTGGCAAGATTTCAGAAGTACCTTCATCCTTGTCTGCTCCCTAGGACTGCGAAAGAAGAATTGTCCCATGGTCACCCAGCTGGCTTTATGCCTAAGGCAGGCCTAAAAATCATGGTCTCTTGATTTGTAGCCTGATGCCGTAACCACTACACCAAACCAACTCTCCTCTCTTGGAAAATTACTATAGGTAATTTCCAGCTTAGTTTGCAACCAGCACACTGCAATCAGTCCTTATGTGCAGGTCAGAGCAAGCAACCACACTAGTGACTTCAGCATATTGTGACTTCCACATCCGTCAAAGGTTTAACTAATGCTCTCACTGGAGCTTTTAACCGTGTATTGTAAATTTGGTACTGAATACAATAATCAATACAAAATGGTTGCATCTACAGCTGTTCATTTTTTAACTGCATTGTTTAGAAAAAATATAGTTTGATGTTTATTCATTAAACATCAGCAAACATTAAAAACAGTCAAAAGACAAATAAGACAAATGGTGGGCAAAAACAGAGAAGGAGAAAGACAAGAAGGCAAGAATGTTATTATTTAGAATGTCATTATTTATCAAAGGGCACAGCATTTGCAGAATCATATAATAACAGCAGAATAGAGATGGAATGTAGGACACCTTGCAATCTTTCCTATATTGTTCACATTGTTAAAAAAACAGTTTAATGGGCAGGGTGATGGATCCAAGATTCACAGACTTTTAAACAAGTAGATTACTGGGGAGGATGTTTTATCCCTTTTGTCAGTTTTTTAAGGGAACATTTCAGTGTGAACTCCCTCTCTTTTGTGTGGGCTGCACATGAAAGACTGGCCATTATCTATCTCCTTCCAATTTCTAAAACTCTTGTCAAACTATGATAAGGAATGCTTATGCATGCCCACTTTTTTAAAAAAAAAATCACTTCAGAATATTGTAATTGTTGAATACATATTTTGTATTTCTACCAAAGGAAGTTGATTCAGATATTGGAAGGGTCCATGTTAAGACATTTATAAAAGAAGAAAGATATTTCAAAGCCTACATAATTTAACTGTTTACATGAATCAATAGAAATACTTTCTTCTTTATAAACGTGACCTATCTTTCATACACCAAGGTTCTGAGGTTATTTGATAGCTATCTCTGCTTCGTATTGTGTTCGTATGTGTGTGTGTGCATGTGTACGATAGGGATATTAAAGAACATTTTTCATAAAGGATAAATATTTCTGCTTATTTAAGACCTATAGACATCAAAGTGTTACAATAATTGTCAGCATCGGCCCAACTTTGCCTTCTCTTTGCTTTGGGGAATTTCATCACATGACATTTGTACTAATTCAGGTCAAGCTAGGAGGAGCTCCTTAAAATGTTACACTTTCATTTTGTTTTCCAGTACTTAGTGTAATTTAGGGCAAGTTCATTTTGGATAGTTCAATAAAATGTATGGTTGCTATTGGGTATTAACAAGGAACTTGTAAGAATGGGCAATAGCTGGTTTGGGTCTTGGGGGAGAAAGCTGTCTGTATGCATGAGTGAGAGAGACTGAAAGAAATAAATACATGTTAAGCAATACTTATACATAATATGTAGAGAAGAACAGTTCTTAATAATACATTGCAGACGGTCAGAGGGTCCATTTGAAAACATTGACCTGGATCAGAATTTCTGCAGGCACCTCACCCTGGGGTTTAGACAGCAAATACTGGAGGTCTTTTTTTCCTGTCAGAGTTAACCTTAGTTTGCATCTATACATATTCATTAGGATATGCAATTGCAATTCAGATGTATACTCTGTGGTGCTCTATGGCTTCTTTTGGGGAGCCCAGAGAAAAGCATGCAACTGTTCTCATAATGGCTGCTCCAGGTGGAGATCATTTCGTATTTATTTATAAATGGATGTTTCTGGGTCACTTATAAGATTTAAAAGATAACTACCCTCTAAGTGGAGTACAAAATGAAACACAGCAAAAAAAGAAAAAAGTATAAAGGCTCCCAATGATTGTTGAGGAAGAGGAGATAAGCAATAGCTGATTCTCCAGTGAACCATTGGAAAGAATCATCCTGATGCTGAAAACACAACGTAAGAAGGAAGAACTGCTTCTTTATTTCAGAAGAAAACCAACCAGTTATCTGAATTTCTCTCCAGCTCAGGTCTCTCATGTTCTGGTTAATGACATTGGAAGACCCAGAGGGTTGATGCTTTTTAAAGGAAAGAGTGATCACTGAATTTGTGTTCCAGTCACAAATGAAATTCATTTGTCTGTAGGGAGTTTCCTGAACTTTAATCTTAATAGGACTGTCATGATGCCTTTAGGAATATCTTTCTTTTGTTCTGGGGGGATGGTTAATCTGAAGAAGGGCTCTGTAAAACTACAAAAATTAGCCTGTAAAGCTTGAAAATACAGCTATGCACTATTTCTGATTCTTTTTTTCACTATTACATTGTAATGAATATAATTAACACCAGACTCTTCAGAAATTCTTCTGTCATATTTTATGTTTGCATTCCATTAGTACACGGGTCTTCAAACTTGACAGCTTTCAGACTTGTGGACTTCAACTTCCAGAATTCCTCCTCCGGTCATGTTAACTCAGGAATTCTGGGAGTTGAAGTCCACAAGTCTTAAACTTGCCAAGTTTGAAGACCCTTGCATTAGTAGTTGGTTAATTACAGGCATGTCTTTGGACACGACAACAGATTTTCACTGTTTTTAATCTAAAAAAAATCAAAAGTGAACTTAAAAAGTTGGATTAAACTATCTTAAAATAAATTGCCTTTTCCTTTTATTGTTGTTGAACTTTACATTATAAATAATTATCATCTAACACAAGAACAAGATGGATTCAACAAGGCTCTTGGTTTCCTCTGAAGCTATTCACTGAGTTTTCATCTTCTATACAATGTCAGCTGCAGCATAGTAATTATTGGGAAGCTGACATGTTAGTTTTTCCCTTAGCAAAAGTATATTACCAATTTAACTAATCAAGCAGCAATGAAATCTTTAACCTTTAAGTAATTTAAAGCTGATTTTCAAAGTACAAGAGGATTGAAGTTGGTGTTCATACCAACTTCAGTGAATGTAAGTCAATTCTGTCTTGTTCTGGGCTTGCAATACAGTACATATAGTAATTGCCCTGCACCCAAAAAGTTAATGAACATGAGGGGAGGGGGGAAAATGAGACTCTGTAACATGATCTATATAATGGATTAGTGTTTCGCAACCAGGTTATCAGATCTTTTCAAATATCCTGAAAAACAGCTATTGAGACAATCAGGTTGCTAAAAGGTGACTGGGAATCATGAATTAAACTGGTGAAATGGCTATTGCTTGATTTAAAGGACTTAGCTTTTCAGTCTATTTCAGTTTGTAAAGGAATCAAAGGTCACGAAAACCCTGACAGGTGGTTCAGGAAAGGATTTACCTTTGCTTACAAATTCATTTGCAATATTGGCTTTGTTTATTAGGGAAGTCAACTTAGAAGCATAGCTGTAGTATTCAACAAACTAATATATTGGGTTATTTGATCAAAATGAACAAAGTCACTAACATGATACTCACAATAATTTGAAGTGCTATTGTTGCAAAATTCTAATGTAAATGTTAACAATATTGTTATTAGCCTGAATCAATCCATAGAATTCAGTGGAGGTGCCAGGATAAAGGCATCTCCACTAAATTCTATTGACTGTAATCTGAACAGAAAAGGACTGAATTATTTTGGGGTGGGGTCAGAGGAAAAAAAAGGTTAGGTCTGGTTTTGGAGAGGCCATGGGGACAAGAGCTTAAGATGCTGCAAACTGCTCCATTCTAATTCCACCCCCACTTCCCTCCCAGTCACACAAGGCAGAAAAGAACTATTCAATAGATTAGAAAGAATTTCAGAGGTGTGCTGTGCGCATATGCTTTCACTACAGTTATTAGTGAAAAGGCAGATACTTCAGTGAGCCATATTCTTCAAACTGATGACTATAGCCTCATTCGCACACAGAGTATTGTGCTAGTTCCATCTCGATCTCAGCTCATAGCTGATACGATTTCTCTTCTCCTTCCCCTCTCCCCCACCAGTGGACAGATTGACATTCAAGTCCCATATTGTTGGATCTACTGAAGTTGTTTTTATTTATCTATCACCTTTTAAAACCACCTATCTCCTTCTCAGAGAGATTTATTAACAGTAATTCCTTCAAAATTATTTGTACCCTGTTCTCTCTGTTTAGATTCTACATTGAACTTCCTTCATTATTAAAGAAGAATGTTGCTTTTGAGTTAATATATTTTTTTGATTGCTGTTGTGATGAAAGCAGATTTGGCCTGATGGATAAGATACACCACTCCTAAGAACCTAATACTTTCCCCCTGAAGTTCTAATAATTATTATTCCAGTTATAAAGCTGCTGTCATTCATGAACAGCCCTCTTCTGTGTTAAGAATTATTAAAATGATCTTGGGTATGTTATGATTCATTTTGTTTGCATAATCAACCACATTCAACATACAAAACAATGAGGAAAGTATGACAGTCCTACAGCTTATAAACTATTTTTCCTGCTCCACAGATTTTATTTTAAAGTCATTTTTAAAATAATCTGTGTGAGATGCGTGCTTTCAGGAATATGGTGGATGAGATTTATATATAACACACACTCAGTGATTGCCTTTTGTATCAAACTAAATCTAGCCATATGCAAAATAAATATTTATGAAGACGAAAATCCTTTCTCTGCATTTTAAACTGTAGTAGAAAAATATTCAGAGTTTTCTTTCTTCCCTTTGATTGCCTTCTTCTTAAGATCCTCTCCATCCTTTGTCACTCGTACTTGGCTTCCTCTTTCCCCAGCAGTTCTGGGTATAAAATAAACATACTGGCATTTGAGACAGCTCTGCTCATGAGATACCAAAATACGCATATAGTTTCTGGATTCCTTCCAGCACTACTATTTTCAGTGTGGTTGGAGGACTGCATACATTTCACAAATCTGTGGCTGAATGAGCATACTTGGTAATGAGGGTCTTTTGTAAAGAAAACAAATGGAAGGAATAGAAGTGTAATAAGGAACTCTGTTGAAAGGATGCCAGTTGGAGGCAGAGGGTTTTCTAATTTGTGGAAGTTCCTGCCCTATAATTTTAGGTAGAACCTATTTCAAGAATTCACTCAGTATAAAAAAGAGCTATTTAAGAGAAGCAGAAAGAAGTCATGAGATCAACTAGGTTGTTATTTTTTTTTAAGGGTGAGAAAAGCAAACCAGTGAAGGTTGGTGACTGAACTGCAGCGATTCACCAGACACAGTAGCTGAATTCAGTACTTGGGTCCTCAGACTGAAGGTATTCCATGTGATTAAACAATACCTTTAAATGTTTATTTGTTGGGAAACAATATGTGATGATCTAGGGCACGGTACAGAGATCACACAAAGAGCTGGCAGTTCAAACCAACCCTTTATTGCTCCAAAGTTCCCCAAACGCTCCCACATTTTTGGCAAGTCTCGAGCAGAATAATAACAAAACCCCACACAAACTTCATGCAGCTTCTGGCTGCAATGAGTCCAGTTCAAACGTCAGCATGCACACTTCAGAAACTCAGCATTTGTTCCTGACAAATGCCCCTCCCCACAGCATCTCCTTAACTCTCATTCCCCTGGTATGCCTTGTGAAGATGGACAAGGCACACTCCTCATGCATAGACTGCTCCATGTGCACTGATCACGCCTCCCCTCCACTCTCCGAGCCCTCGGATCAGGAGAGGGTGGTCCTAGCTCCTCACCTGAGCTTTATGTTCCTCCTGCCTCTGTTCCTCCCTGCCTGCAGGCCTTACTACTTCAGAAAAACCTTACATGGACTGACTCTGCCCTTCCCCAGTTTCCTCCAAGGCCAACGGAGCTGCCCTCTCCCTAGCCAGCATTTCTTGTTCCAGCTCATCTTCCCCTGCAGATTCAGACTCCGATGGGGGCAGAACACAACAAGTCCTTCTTTTTAGGCTAGTGGACTTCCCAACAGAATTTTATTGGTTACCAGGTGACTCATTATGATGGACTATATGAGCCTATAGCATGGGGGAGGGGGCACACTCATGTTGTCATGGTATTGTGATGTGATGTATTGGGACTTTCCTCCCCTTTGCTAAATGGGGTGTGGGCTGGGAGTTTGACAGTCCTGGCCTAAAGCCTGATTCAGTGGTGGGATGTTACTACCGGTTCAGTGACTATGTTTTGCACGCACATGCACATGTGTATAAAACCTTAAGCTATGCCGCCCGCACAGCTGAAAAGTGCTGCGCGCAGGTGTGCAGCATTTGAAAAGCCTCTTTTTTTTCCTGCTTTTTCAACCTCAGCTGTGCCACACAAAAGCAGGAAATAAAGGACAGGTAAGAGCCCAGGCAGGTAAGCCAAACAGCAGAAAACACAGAACCAGTTTGGTGTCTGCTGCTCTTCAGAGCTACTGGTTCTGTAGAGCCAGGCAGAACTAGTAGCATCCCACCCCTGGCCTGATTCCACAGCACTCTTTTTATGTTGCTTTCATTACAATATCTTGAGACCGGTTGTAGGGAACTGGAGGGTGTTTAATTATTTGCTCATCTCACTATTTTCCATTCTTAGATGCTTTATGGCATGCACTTAACTATTTTAGGCACTGTTTGTTATAAAATGAAACAAAATGTATGTATTTTTTTTCTGCCTTTTACCTTGGATCATCCAACCCAATAAAAAGACATACTTGTTCTTTGTTTTATTTTTTTATTTATTTATTTGTCAATCGCTTACAAGATAATAAGTATAAATATAAACATATTTATGAATACATGAAATGGATACATATAAGAAAAATAAAAGGAAACAATAGGACAGGGACGGTAGGCACGCTTTTGACTTCAAGTAAAAATATGTTGTGATGGTCTTCAACAGAATTGCATCCAGTGAATAGAAATTGGCAATCAAGGGATGAGAGATCGTTGTGTATAAAATCATAGTTGCCTTTTTTGAAGTTGTAATTGGGGATTCCATCATTGTGATGATTTTTGTGTAGACGTATGTTGAGAGAAAAGTCAATCATGTTGTGGTCACTGTTGGAAAAGGATTCTTTAATTTGTATTCCGTAAATTGCATTCAAACTATTGCAGAAGATGAGATCGAGGCAGTTGTTAAGTCTAGTATTGTTGGTTACTAGTTGTTCCAGTCCCAGGTTTGTTACAGCATTGTAACAAATTTTTAACATTGTTAGCGTTATGTCTCTATGCACAGCCCACACCCCTCAATTTATCTGCTTAAAATCTGTCATATATATTTAAGAGTATGGAACCCATTTCTGCTACAAATTTCATTATAGTCTGTCCAAAAGTAGAGTTATGGCCACTCCATTTCAATCCAGCTTCAGGCCTGATTTTGGAACAGAAATAGCATGGGTTGCTTTGATTAACAATGTATGAAGTGCAGAAAGGGAGAGTCTGTCCCCAGTGGCTCTGCTGGACCTCTCAGAAGTGTATGATGTCATCAGCCAAAGGTTGGACATAGTACAATAGTGTTTCCACGAGCTGAGCTGCAGGACTTTTGTTTGATCCAGCCCAAGATTTTTTCTTATCTTGATTGGAATAATACAGTGGAAAATACTCTATTTTCCTCCATGTTACAAGTGAAAATTGATTACGACAACCTGACAGTCATATTCAAAATTCTATTTTACAGGATGAGTAAAATTCTAATCGTTCAATGAATGTTCTTGCCAGCTAAGTTCCCTAAAATCTATGGAACATTGCTTTTATTGAATCTTGTTGTCTGCCTAAACATTACTTCATTCATATTCAGGACTTCCCTCTCTTTGAATCTTTTTTTGGCACCTGATCTAATGTTTTTGGCTCCTTTAATTGCCTTATTTTCTGTCTTTCTATTCAGTCTCCTCCATTCAGTCAGTAATGCTCTGACCTTCAGTGTTTCCCTACAAAATATATAGCGATGCTACCCAAGCTTTCTCCCCTTCATTTCTGTTTTACCTTGAGGCAGAGGTAACTATGCATATCTAATGCATTTGGAGCTGAGGTTTCTGCATGGTTTATACCTGCAGCTCTATAATACAGTGACATTATATTTTATAAACAGAGAACAGACAATTTTATGGGTTCAGTTTAGTTGATATTCCTGGGAAGTCTATTGTAACTATGAAATTTACCCTCCTAGGTAGAATCTTAAGGTATTTACTGTTTCTTCACAAGATTTTAACCGAACACTTAAGACTTGTGAGGAAACAATGGCGCATTACCGTCATGGCCCACAGAATAAAGCAAATTGCCAATATTTCAATGGACTCCAAAATGATTTTTTTATCCAATAAAAATGGTCAGATATAACCATTTTGTGTTACATTGGTTAAATGTAACACATCATTTTGTTACTCATCTTCTGTCTAACCAGTACTGATCCTCAAAGAAGCCATAAGTGGTATGTTTCCAAGTGAATCCTCAGGTGAAGCATTACCTATTTGTAAGTTTCCAGAGAAGCAGCTGTATTAGCCTTTTGTAACAACTCAATAAGCTTGTATCATTTTACAGATTATTACAGCATCAACTTCATTTGCATTGTGCCTACTTTTCTAACAGCATGGAATATAATCCAGAGAAGGGAAAAGAGAAAGGATGGGGAGATACAGAATTGCTTTAAAAGGAACCAGATACAATCCAACATTCAGGCATCGCATAGATGTTCCTGTGCTGTGTAGCTAGTTAATATGTGTAATCTCCTATTTTAAATTTCAAGGCTATCATGTTTAGAATTAGGCTGTAAATCTCTGGATGACTACAAAATGGCAGATAGACCTGAATAAAAATAGATATTAGAAACTTGATCCTAATAAAATTTTATCTAATTGCTGGAGTTTATTGTTAATTCCAAATTTCTTCTTGTTCTGTTTATATCTACTTTGAATTTGAAGATATGTCCACTGATCAATTTCTAATCTGTGATCTTGAAGGTCTTGCCACGATTTCAAATTTCCTTGCGTATCCATTAGGTCCTTATACTATATTTAATCATTTTAGTAATATCCAGATTATTTGGGTGAATCATCACCTCCATTGTTGAGATCCAAACTGGTATTTTTAAATAGTGTTTTTTCTGTATTTTCTTCCAATTAGTCAATAATGAATCTCTGATTAGGTGTCTGTGAAAATATTTCTGGCTAGTTTTCCCAACATCCCATAAAAAAGCATGCCACCCCCTCTGTAAGTCATGGCCTTCTAAGAATAATATTCTCTTATTGGTTAAATTCATCCATTCCTTCAACCATACTAAAGAGGCTACACTATAATACAACTCCCAATTTGGAAGTGCCATATCCTGCATTGCCTTTAAGTTTATTCTAGGGTTTTTTTCCCTTGCCAGATGAATTTTACAGTTATTTTATTAAGTTCTTCAAAAAAAATATTGTGTACTTTGATTGGGATCGTCTGAAATATATAGAGGAATTTTGGAAGAATATTCATTTTAATAGCAGCGATTCTGTCTAATAATGAAAGTTGTAGCTTGCCCCATGTTTTTAAATGCTTCTTTGCCTGTTGCATCAATTTATCATAATTATTTTTCTTAAGTGTCTTACAATGTGCTGTCTTCTTCTAGTTCTAATTTCTGTTTTTCTGTTAAATTTTTGGTCATTAATTTTGTTTTCTTCCTATTAATTTTTAGTCCTGCTACTGCTCCAAATTGTTCTAATTCATTCATCAATTTTTGTCCTCTTTCTATTGGTTCCTCAATGAAAAAAAATCATATCATCCGCAAACGCTTGCAACTTATATTCTTCTTTCTTAACCTTTAATCCTTTTATGTCTGGGTTCTGTCTAATTTGCGTTAATAATGCTTCTAGTGATAATATGAAGAGCAGGGGTGAGAGTGGGCAGCCCTGTCTGACTCCTTTTGCTATTTTTATTGGGCGGGTATATTCCCCATTTATTATGATATCCGGCTGTTGTGTATCATAAATGGTTGTTATAATATTTTCAAATTTGGTGCCTAAATTCATATTATAATTTTTTTGGATTAAAAATTGCCAATTTAAATTATCGAAGGTCTTCTCTGCATCTAAAAACATAAGTGCAATTTGTTTTTCGGGGTGGGCTTCATAAAATTCTAAAACATCTAATACTATTCTTAAGTTATTCCTGATTTGTCTGGTCGGGAGAAATCCATTTTGATCTTCATGTATATGCTCATTTAACATTCTTTTTAGTCTACTTGCTATAATAGAAGTAAATATTTTGTAATCAGTATTTAGCAATGAAATCAGCCTATAATTTTGTGTATATTTTGTAAATTTTATTAGGATCAGGCAAAAAAATATTACAAAATTTTATAATTATTTATTAGAAGTAGAATTAGAAGAAGAAATTGTTAAAGGGAACATGATAGCCTGGAGTAGGAATATAGGACGTAGTATCACCATAACAGAATGGGAAAAGGTCTGGGGTAGAAATAATAAAATTATAAAATCGGTAGCATACAAAGAAAATGCCTATAAAATGTTTTATAGATGGCACCTTCCTCCTTCAAGATTAGCGAAGATGCACCCCAGTATGAGTCCGAATTGCTGGAAATGCAAAAAAAAAAAAAAGAGGGAATTTTCTTCCATATGTGGTGATCTTGTACAGAAGCTCAAATATATTGGCAGAAAGTTAGAAATTGGCTGGAGGAAATGACAAGAGAACAGATCGAATTCAAACCAGAGTCCTTTCTATTGGGGATCTTTGATAAACAAATACCAAAAAAGGTGAAATATATAATAATACATATTTTGACAGCGGCCAGATTGGCTTTTGCACAATGTTGGAAACAGCCTCATGTTCCATCAGAGGAGATGATTATTCAAAAAATTTCAAGTTGTGCAGAAATGGACAAATTAACTTTGGCATTAAAAGATAAAGACACTTCAATATACTACAACAGCTGGAACTGTTGATACAAATGGATAGACCAAAGATAGATTTCACACTAAAATGCAAAAGAAGATAGGATAGAATCATAGTAGTGATATACAGATATACGTAAGGATTAAGTGTGTGTATATGGCATAAAATAAGGATAAAAAGGAGGTCTCATGAACTGTTGAAGATGAAAATGTTTTTAATTGTTTTCTATCTTTTTCTTTCTATTTTCTTCTTCTTTTCTTTTTCTCTCCTACATTTATGTATGTGTTGTTGGTCTGTTTTAATTGTAAAATCAGTAAAATGTGTTTTTTTTAAAAAAGAAACTTGAACATTTACAGTATATCATGTCTGAAGTCTCTTAATGTAGCCTAGCATTGGCACTGAACTATAAATACAACACAGACAAGCCCATTAGCATTTCAGCAAATGAGAAAGACCCGAAGCCTGCTAATTGTCCTCAAGGGTTGCTGCTTCTCCAGTCTTGCAGGTGCTAACTTAAGCCACTTGGTCCTGGTTTCATCCACCTGTCTTGAGAGCATCTTTTCTGTCTCCAAAGCCTATGTTATTAAGGGGAATATTGAGCCTTTCCCCCCTTTGATGCCATCATTCAATGTACTGCCAGAAACCGTCGTAAACAGGAATGTGGTATCTTGCAGTCCTCCATCAGCCATCTCAAATCATGGGTTCAGGCAAAGTGGAAGAGAATATTGTGTTTTAATAGTGTACTTGCCATCTATCCAAATGTTCTCAAAGATTAATCCCAGGATATAAAGAAACAATCTTCTCTATCCCCAAGCAAGGCAGAGTAATGTGACATTCAGCTTTGTTATATGGGGCAGGGAAAGGGCAAGTTTGATGTGGTAGATCATAGAATAGGAAAAGAGATGACTTTCCCCAGCTGTCTCTTTCCCAGAAGCAGGGATATAAGGGAAGAGTGATACAGGATGTGGGATGGAGGCCAATCAATGGCAAAGTCAACTGAACCATTGAATGTGAGGGATCCCTAGATCCCATCTGACAACTGCACACTAGTTTTAGCAGGAAGTGATGTTCCAAACAATCAGTGAGAAAGGGTTGGTTTGGCTGCAGAAAGAATTTTTGTTAGGTGGGTGTAGCTAGGGAATCAAAGCTTCATCCAATTTTTGCATTAAATGGGAGTGGGCATTGAACGCCTGGTTGTACCTGCCATTTTGACACTATTGACCCCTTCTGGCAAATGCACCTGATTGTATTTTTCATTTCAGAAATATCCACCAAGATGAGGGTGAATAGATGTCTGGCTTTCACAGCCAACTGGATCAACGCCATAAAGCATTTCAGGCTAGATTGCAAGAAGTACACCATGTCAATAAGAATCTGCATGAGCTTTCCTTCATTTTGAGCTTAGGGACCACTCCTGAACAGGAAAATAAATAAAAGTGGTTGTTAATTGCACAGCAGACTGATGATTAGATATAAAGCAACTTACCTGTGGGTAAGACAGGCACTGATGGTGTGGAGAAATCCTTAACAGTGTCTGTAGAGAGTTGCTGGGAAAGGGAGAAGCCATGTTGCTTCCAACGCTCCCTCAGTGGCTCTAATGAAGGTTGTGCTTTTGTGCTGCCAACAGCTGTAGGAAACCAGCACTCTGCATGAGGACTGCTGAGAAAGGAGAAAGCAAGAAGGCTTCCCTCTGGCAATTTGATTAAGATTATTGGTTTCAGCAAAGATAGCCTGAAACCAGTAATCGGCACTGTGAGGAAGCCATCCAGATTACTGAATGAAGAGTCTGGCTCAAAAGAAGTGTCTTTATAAAAGGATTGTGAGACATTGCACTTTATCTTGACAACCTTCCTATTTACTCGGTGTCATCTAGGTAATTTTTCACAGATTTCATCAGACTGAGTAGTCAGTGACAAATAATTCCAATGCTCTCCCTATTCTTTTTCTTTTATTCTCAAATAATGGTATTGGGAGATTTTGATAGCCACCTGCAGGCCTCCTCATGAGGGGATGGTGCAAGTGACAAAATTCTGCAAGTGTTAAAGTTCAGCCTTTCCATTTTAACATCCCAACCCACATCTGATTATCCTAGGATCAGGATCCAGAAAGATCTTGACAGGCTTGAACAATGGGTCCTATCCAACAAAATGAAATTTAATGTAGATAAAAACAAGGTTTTACACCTCTGCAGGAAAAACCAAAAGTACAAGTACAGATTAGGTGAAACCTGGCTCAAAAACAGTAACTGTGAAAGGGATCTTGGAGTCTTAGTGGAGGATAACTTAAATATGAGTCAGCAGTGTGCGACAGCAGCCAAATAAAAGCTAATACAATCCTTGGTTGTATAAACAGAGACATAGAATCAAAATCACATAAAGTATTAGTACCGCCTTATAAAGCCTTAGTAAGACCACACCTGGAATACTGCATCCAGTTTTGGTCACCACATTGCAAAAAAGATGTTGAGACTTTGAAAAAAAGTGCCTAGAAGAACAACTAAGATGATTAAAGCCTGGACACTAAAACATTTGAAGAATGGTTGCAGGATTTGGGTTTGGCTAATCTAGAGAAAAGAAGGACCGGGGAGACATGATAGCATTATTCCAGTATTTGAGAAGCTGCCACAAGAAAGAGGGGGTCAACTTATTTACCAAAGCACCAGAGGCCAGGACAAGAAACAATGGATGGAAACTAATCAAGGAGAGAATCAACCTGGAATTAAAGAGAAACTTCCTAAGAGCAAGGACAATTAACCAGTGGAACAGCTTGCCTTCAGACTTTGTGGGTGCTTCATCACTGGAGATTTTTAAGAAGAGTAGATAGTCACTTGTCTGAAATGGTATAGGATTTCCTGTTTAAGCAGGGGGCTGGACTATAAGACCACTAAGGTTCCTTCCATCTCTATTCTGATTCTGAAAAAAAAAAGAATGATGGTGAATGGCCATTCACAGTTCAACTTGCAAAATGTATCAATTCCATTGACAACTATCCCTTCCTATTAATCCCCGTGAAAAGAAAGAATATTCCATTCCAGAATTGAACATTTTTCTTCCCTTCCTGAAATCCATAATGGAAATGTCTTCTATCCAGGTGATGTAAATTAATTTCTAAACTTCCCTTGTTCATCAGATGTAATTTTTGGTGCATTTGACTTTATTTAAGCTTCACAGTTTGGGGCAAGTAATCCCTGTTTCCTGCTCAGCATTCTTTTGCATCATTGATATTGGGTCCCAGGTTAAAGTTATTTCTGGCCATTGCTGTTTTCAGGAGCCTATCCCATATTATTAGGACATTCCTTTTCTACTCTCCAAATGAAATCAAAACAATTTCCAAAGCTCCTGCATTTTTCTTCTTGATGGTTGGCATATTTCTTACCTAAGAGCAATTCTACAATATATGTGATTTTCATAGACATTGCCTTCCTAAAATAAATACTTTTTTAAAAAAAATCTGAGATAACAGATTTTTTTTGAACATCCAATTTTGAACAGACTGCACAAAACAATTGTCTCAGACTCTCCCACTATTAACTGACTCCTGTTATACAAATCAAAGACAAAGCAGTTACTGAGTCCAAAATGTCACACACTCCTAGTGAACTCCTAGAAAAGGAAATTTAATTTAATTTATGTATTGGAAATTTAATTCAGTTCTATGACAAACTAAAACCAATTGCAGCTGTTTATCATTGTCTTGCCCTTGGCAATTTGAGATATTAACACTTGTGTGTGTGTGTGTGTGCGCGCGTGCGTGCATGTGTATGTGTGTGTCCTAGTGGGGAGTGGGTTGAGGGTCAAAAACATTTATTTTGTAGGCCTCTGATTTATTATAAGTTGAACAGCAACAATGTTTAAATTTTGATCAAAATCTTCTGCTTGATATATATGCATCCATTTACTGCACATAATACTCTAAGACAGTGTATAAAGGGATTACAATACTGGCAATTTTGCATTCTTTTCCTAATGATTGCTAGCACAGAATTTGCTTTTCTTGTAGCATGCTGAGATATTATTTCCATCACCATTCAGAGATCCTTTTCTGTTCAGTCAGTGCTATTTGAGATCTCACCAGGTTACATGTTCAGTTCACATTTGTGCTGTAAGCTGTTTTGCTTCACACCTGTCTACACCACTTCCTCATTTGGAAGAATACTGTTAAAATTGTTTACTGTCTCTTATAGTAGACAGTCTCTTTACTGAAGGCAAAATCAACACCATATACATAGAAAAAATTTTCCCATTGCACTGCACATAAATTATCCAGGTTTTTGCTCCAAGGTTTAAATTCTATGCAGGTAGCCCTGGACTGGGACCAGATTTTCAGTTGTAATTATGGTCATAAGCTGAGACATCTATGTGACTGTACTCAATTTTATGACATTTTTGTGGCAGTCATTAAGCAAACACTGTTATCATAAGCACAACCTCATTCTTCTGAATGGGCTTTTTTTTTGCCAGAAATCAGCAAAAAATGTCACAAATCACAGTCGCCTGACCTTTGTACACTGCAACCGGTCATAAAGACTAAGCACCCAAAATGCAGTCATGTGACCTGGGCGTAACAAAACATTTTATAATGGCTAGAAGTGCTTCACAGACCATAAAGCACCTGTTCCAGGCCTGGCATAATTTCAAAATATCATTAAGCAACCTAGTGTTAAATCGATTGGCTGCCTGTAATTTTTTTTGTCTTGCCTTTCTGAGTGAACAGAAACCTGACTGTACCCTTGATAGCCATGGAAGGCACATGACCGAGTTGACCCAGCCTAGAAATTATTGGTTTCTGTCTGTCTTTAGATATGCAATTGTATATCTGTGGTATAGCAAATGGTTTACTCTGTGACTCTATGTTGAGATTAAAAGTATCTGAAAGTACTCCGAAAATAATTTTAATGCTGATTCAAAATGAGACAAGCCACAAGTGAAGAATTTTTCTGATCACCGTAAAAACCAAACCAGACTTAAACTTATGCAGCTTTCCACTCCTGCTTGCTAATTTTTTTCTTCTTCTTTTCTATTTTTCCTTGAATAAGTCCATCAAATTAGGAAACAAGTATTGCATTACATTGCAACACTGGCTGCAAACAATGATTAGTATTTCCAGAGATAGGTTTCCATCTCAGAAATCATTTCGTTTCAAGCACCAACCAAACCTGGAAAAAGTGTCTGGAATTCAGGGGATGGAAATCGTTTACTGTTTTTCTACATGTTAGAGCGATTGTTTAAAAATATGTGTGCTTTTGCAAATCAGCTGACTTAACATAGTGAGCTGTTTTTGGATTTACTGAAGACACTTGTATATGTGACAAATTTCAAGAAAGTAATTTGAACATGGTTCTTATTTTTTGCAGACATGTCTTAGAATCATCTTCCATATTCATATGCTTTAATATGTTTGATTTATTATTGAAATCTTTTTATGGATTTAACGACAACAATAATTATTGGCCAGTGGTTCCTTTCACAATTTCCCTGTTACTATTGAATTATTTAAATTTAAGCATACCCATATAAACAAATGTATACATTATATATACTTGCAAAGACGTTTTAGGAGACTTCATTTTTCCAGTGATTTCATTGAGTCTCATTGTCATGTTGCATTATTCATGGAGAACCTTGCAAATTGCTTCTCATTTCTATAGTACTTATAAATCATAGGACCATTTTCCTTGGGAAGATTTCAGCGGTAAACTTCACAGCTTGTTTTCAAATGAAAATTGTGTTCACTTTCTGTGATTTGTTTGCCATTCAAAATTGTAAGTCATTCCTACATTGCCATTTATAGAGACAGAAACGAAGGATAAATATTATACTGCCTCTGGCACCCATCCTGTTTGTTTCCTCTTCATGTGTAGCTAGGGACAGACAACCAGGGAAAAGCTATCTAGACTCTTGGTGAGTTCCCAGAAGCATCTGTCTAGTCTCTGCTTGTGGCATCACACCAAATGATCCTGAAAGATAAAATCAAAACTCCTTCAGATTAAGCTTCACTCCTGGTCATGATTACACTGTATGGTTACATCTATTTCAAGCTTTAAAAAAAAAAAAGCAATAGAGAGTTAGTTTGTCATTGCTTTCTTCCCGGTTGTATTTTTCTAATTTGAGCCTTGGCTATCTTCCATCTTAACCCTCAACTTACTTAATTTGGAATAAAGGGAAGCAATTTGGAAAGTAATAACAATAACGATTGTAACATAAATAAGTTAGTGTTCTAATGTGTGAACATTAATAATAGCAGCTTTTTTCCCAGAAAGCATCAAAGAGAGATAAATCCAAAGCAATTCTGGGTTTTGCCCCTAGCTATCCTAACAGTTTCAGAATGTCGTTTTGCTCATTTGTTCAATGAATTCAAACTGCAAACCTGATTTAACACAGCCAGAAGGGTGTTTATTCTTGCCAGGTTCTTCTCTTCAGGGAGTTTCTGCCATTTGCTTCCCCAGACAAAATATCAGTGTCATTCTGTACTACCAGAAAGCTATCAACTTTACAAATGGTTGTCTGACAAAAGATGAAGTAATACAGAAGAAATAGAGAGATTATGTTAAGGTTTTATCAAATAATTAAAAACACTAAAATTGCTCATGCCAGTGACTAATGAAGAACAGTCAAATCTTGATTCAACTCTTTACTGTCTTCATAAGAAATTACCCACGACAACCATAATCAAACTGTTCCCCTCCAGCATCTTTTGGGGAGGTGATAGAGTTTGCCCCCCATTTAGAAAAGACAAGGAACTAGAAGAAAAAGCAGAAAAAAATTACTTTAGGGGTTGAACCAATCAAGTACAGATATAGTTGTTCTTGTTTAATTTACTCAAGATTTCCCCAAATTATGGCTAGCAGGAGAGGTGAGCAGCTGTTCATGAAAAAGAAATGCCCACTTACAAAGCACTGTGGCTATTCCTTATTCCTGCCTGCCTTGGCTGATAGCAGCAGGAGGCTGTCACAGGTGGTTTCAATGCCCCTCCCATCCAGAGATGCTGCAGATGGCATCCTGCCTTCCAGCACGATGCCCCTCTCCGGAGAATCTGCCTGCTGGGCCTTTCTCCCGTAAGATTGAGTTTCTGGGAATTTGCTTACCCTGAAAGGAAACAGCAGTATTTCTCAACTTTTGCAACTATAAGAAATCTAAACTTTAACTCCCAGAATTCCCCAGCCAGCGATGCTGTCTGGGGAATTCTGGGTATTGAAATCCAGACTTCTTAAAATTGCTAAGCTTGAGAAAGACTGAATTAAAGGCTTGCATTTACTCCAATATATGCAATGCATATGCATGCATATACATACTTCTACTGTTTACTCCGTGGTTGATAGCAGAATATTTTTAGCTTCATTTCTCAAAATTCTAGTATTGGAGGTCTAGTATTGACCATACTGTAGGGTCATCCTGGATGATTTAATAGGATCAGGTCAGGAGGATTTTGATGAACCTTCCATGCCAGTCCATGTTTCTTACATTCAGAAGGTCAAAAGTGTCCATTTAGGCCACATCAATCCTTTGTCCAGTGAAAACAATTCAAATTAAAACTTCCAGACAGATTGTTTCCAGACTTTACTTGAATTTATCATTTGCAGGGAGCCTACCCTCTTTCAGATTAATTGATCCCCTGTCAGATTGCTCTTATTAGATTTTTTTTTCTAACGTTCAGGATAAAATTACCTTCCTGTCACCTAAATCCATATATTCATGTCTTATATTTTGGGGGTGAACCTTGGCCATGTAATAACTTCTCAGGTACTTGAAATACATCATCCTATTCTCCCTTAGTCCTATTTTCCCCCGTCTTTGCCTTCTGCTCTTTAGACAAAAAGTTCCTGGTTTTTTAAAAAATCTTTCTTCGTGGAGCAGTTTCTAGTTTCCTTATCACCACTATTTTCATTCCCTGAATCTGTTCTACTTAGCCTGAATCCTTTTTAGAATGTGGTGCCTGGCTACCTTAGCTAGGATCTGACCAAATAGAATAAAATGGAACCTATAAAATGGAATTCTTTGGTTTAGAAATCATACTTCTTTTGATAAGGCCTGGAACTAAAGTATAAAATATATCTTGAGGCATGTTTTAAATGCCAGTCAGACAGACCTCACATTTTCCATTCACCTCGGCTACCCCTGGATTCTGTACCTGTCATGAGTCTGGGATCATCTTCTGCATCAGGAACAAATCCTCCTTGGGACTAAAAAAACTGGTTACTACAGATAGGATGAAATCTGGGGGCTGACAGGGCGTTTATTGAGGCAGCAGGAAATATATGGCATTAGATGGTCACTGAAGAAGCACAGAATGTTTTGCTGTAATAATCTCTTATTGGCTTTAGGCTCTGGGTAGAAATAACATTCTTTGGAAGCGGGGAATTCTTGCTTCTAGTACAGAACAGAAGACCACCAGGCAGGGTTATTTTCTTTCCCATGTAGCACCCTTCAAGTTACTATTGATCCTAGTCTAGTAGTTCCCTCCATATCTGATTAGTAACTTCTCTTGAGAGTACCCAAGGAACTGGATGGTGCCTTACACTAGGAGAGCTAGAAAAAGAGGCTGAATAGCATGTCTCAGTCTTCTTCTGCTATTTGCCTTTAAAGTAAACACATATTGCTACTTTGGTAAAACTCTGTTATTCTGTATTCTGTTCTTAATAACACAAAAGAAACCTAGAAATAAAAGTGTACATAAGAATATTTTTCAACACCATAAAGGTATTTTCCTTAGCTTTCTTCTTTTTTCATCAATCGGGATGCTTTAATATGGCAATCAAACCTCAATCATGTAACGAGAATTATATCAAGTATGGAATCATTTTTATTGCAGAAGTAGCATCCATATTTTTTGTACATGTCTAAAAATTATGCCAAGTGGTGCTGTTGACTTGAATAACATTTGAGAGGGAAAAAATCATTATTTGAAAATCAGTATTTTGCTGCAAAACCCAATTGCAAACTCCTTAGTCTGCCCAGTAGAAGGAAATGGGATCTGAAAATGCTGCGAAAGCTTTGTATAGGGACAGTCTTGTTATAGAAGAGAATATATATGGCTGTGGAGTACCTGATACCCTCTGAGCTTGGTTGTTTGTAACCTGGTAAACTGACTGTGATGACCCAGGGTGGGATACAAAAGTAACAAAGTCACCAAAAAAGGTGAAGTCCCTTTAATTCCTTCAGTGTGGCTTCAAAGGTCCAATTATCATTGATTGGAGAAAAAACTCCCCCACAAACAATTGCAAAAAGGAAGAACCTCCATTCAAACTCAAAATACATATAAATTATAAATTGAAAAACAACAACACAAACCACATGAAAAATTAATGAGGCAAGGCAGGATAAGGGCTTGAAGATGTCCACAGGTATCAAAATACACACTCTGGGAAGGATGCTAGAACTCAGATAAGAACTGACAGACTAGAAATATTTTCACACTTTGCTTTTGGCACTGGCCCATGCGCAGTTTGTCCTTTTAAACAGTCCTCACAGCTGCAGCCCATGAAGGGGATCAAGGCCGTTTCCTCCCCCGTAGACCATGCCATTCACGTTTCTCCATTATCCATTCCTCCCTGCGTGCCCTAGGATGAAAAGGGGATGGGCCTGGGTCTTCTTCTGAATGCCCAGCTGGCCTGTGCCCTTCCCCGGTTTCCTCCACAACCTCCGGAGCCACATTCCCACTTCCTGTCAGCTGTTCCTCCTCACCCTCAGAGTCAAATTGTAGCAGGGGCATGACAATGATGGTGAAACTCAGAGAGCACCACGAAGGGCCTTCTAATTGTAAAGTGAAGAAAACAATGTAACTTTGAAAAGAAAAACGTTCTGGGTTCCAGGATTGGTCAAACTTTGTTTGAAGAGGAAAGTGAGAAGCCATTCTGGAAAACTTCCATATCCAGTCTTAACCAGGCTACTAATTTAGCTGAGGACATCAAAATTCAAGCTTTAGAAATGATCGTCATCATTTTTTTTTTTTTGCTGTATATAATAAAAAGTGCGAGGAATGAAATTAATGCTGAGTTATCAATATGCAATATGTTGCTAAAGATATGTGTAGGAGATCACCATATAAGCTAATTACATATTTGGAATTGTATCGAAATGTCTCAAAACTAATGAGATGAATTGGAAGGAACTGATTGGACTTTTGGAAGAATTGGTTGGACTGCATTCTAGCAATGCTGAAATTTATTTATTTATTCATCAAATATATTTAGCTACCCATCTCACCAAAAGCAACTCTTGCTAGCGCACAATAGTCAGACAAAATCAAGGCTGCTAATGGATATTTATTTTGGCTAAATATTTTATTTAGTTTTCTGTTGTTTTTATTGTTTTAAAATGTATTTATTCTTTTAATTATATTGTGTGTCTGTGTGTCTGTGTGTCTTTGTGTGTGTGTAAGCTGCCAGAGTCATTGATTGAGTGGGTGACTATAGACATCGAATAAATAAATAAATAAATAATAAATAAATAAATAAATAAATATGAAAAGCATAGAAAATCCTTATTAATGAATATCACAAAAGAGAAAGATATAAACTATAGGAGAGGGAGAATAAAAATGGTTACAAACATTGTTGTGGTTAGGATTTTATTCGTGCCATATAGCTCAAATCAAGTAAGAGGGTTGTAGAACAGAAGAACAGAATAGAATTATTTATTGGCCAAGTGTGATTGGACACACAAGGAATTGTACATAAAGTGTACATAAAGAAAAAATAAAATACATTCATCAAGAATCAGAAGATACAGCACTTCGTGATAGTCATAGGTAAGCATCAAATCATAAGTGGTCAAATCATTCTATGTGACCTTATCCTATTTTCATAAAGTTACCTGTGCAAAATTCTTTTTCTGTATCACAAAGCAGTAGATGAAGGGAATGCTCCCCTCTTTATCTTGTTGGATTACTTAGCAGCATTCAGTATTGCCAGATATGGTTTTCTTTCCAACTATGAAGATTAGGAGTTGGGAGCACTATTCAATGCCTTTCTAAGTGGGCAGTTTCAGCTGATAAATGGTGGAGAAGACATCTACCCACCAACCATGCTAATGTGGGATGCAGCCAGTTTCTCTCTCTCTCTCTCTCTCTCTCCCCCCCTCCCCCCCCTCTCCCCTGCTGTTCAACATTTACATGTAGCTCTTGGACCAGAACATTGATCTGCTGGAAGTCTTGACCCTTTGTCTGAAGGCTGTAAAGATCTATATGGCAAGAAACAAACTAAAATTAAATCCCAGCAAGCCTGTCTGTCCAGAAAATATCAGGAACTCACTGTGGTTCAGTGATTCCCTTCTGGATATGTTAGCACTCTCCTTGAAGGAGCTGTACTCCAGTTTGGAGGTTTGCCTAGACTTACAGCTACTGCTTGACAGACAGGTAGAGGACATGGCTAAATAAACTTTTGCCCAGTTTCACTTTATGAGTCAGTTGCAACCTTTTCTGGAGAAGGATACCCTGGCCATAGTAATTCATATCCTTGTCTTCTCTACTCATGCCAGAATGGGACAATTCACTGGCTAACTCGCCACAGCCAACTTGCCACATGACAATGCACCATGCCAACTCATCACGGGACAACTCGCCACAGGACAATTCAACAATTCAATTTAATTATTTAAAATAATTTTAAAAATATTTTAATTTTTATCATTCACATTACCAATTGTCCCTCCCTTAGCATCCATTCTTTAATTATTCTATTCCACCATTTCTTCTATATTAGTGTAACTCTTGTCCCATGGCAAGTTGGCTATGACGAGTTGGCCATGGTGAGTTGTTCTAGACCACCTCTGGAGACTACTCTGAAGCTGCTAGTGGTATAAAATGTACCATCCTACATGGTTATTGAGTCAGAACCAGTACTCACGTAGAAAGTTGGATATGTTCTTAGGTACAATCCAAAGTGTTAATATTGATCAGCTGAGTCCTAAGTGTTTTTGAACACAGATACCTTTAGGATTGTTTACTTCAATGGATTCTATGAGTTTGGTAGACTAATCCAGGTGGCCCTGTTCTAGGTTCCTTACCCAGGAGAAGCTTCTGTATGAGAGAGAAATGTGTGTTCTTATATAATAGCATCCATCTTCTGGAGTAGTATTCCATCAGAGACTTGGATATTATCTTCACTATTGAATTTCAGGAAGGCTTTGCAAAAGGAGCTATTGCAATGGAGCTATTGTATTTGGAAATTGATATCTATTCAGAGACATTTGTATTTTACTGTCTTGTTGCTGTATGATTTCATTTATTTCATTGATTTATTGAACTGTAGCCTGTTTTGATTTCAACTATGCACTACCATGAGTCCTCAGAAAATATGACAGCATGAAAACATAGCATATGAACAAACAAATAAATAAATATTTACTGTAAAAATGCAGAGTGAAATATTTTTCTTTCTAAATTTCCTGCTTTGATTTGTTTTAGTTGCGATATTTCATTCCTTTTGAACTTTCAAATAAATTATTGGAAGAGGCAAGTTTGAAGGAGAAATGAGATGTTTGTGTTCATCAAGAGGAAGCATGGGTTGAAAATGAAAAGTTGACAAGCTTTACTTTAAAGCAAGATGCAACTGAAATACCAACTGCACCCACGGAAACCAAATTCCTGCTGCTTTGATGGACAGCACTGTTCTTCCCACTTGGTTCCACCTACTTTCTTTAAAGACAGTAACAAGCAGTTTACTATTTCTATTGCCATGCAACAGCTGAAGGCGGTTATAAGATTTGTATAGTGCCACAGGGAGATTTTGTAGAGCTGGAGAGAGATTTCAAGAAACTAATTGATGCAATCAATTTTAAGTGAGAAATAACAAGGCATACACCATAAATATTTAATGGAGAGAAAAATGTATTTTAGGGCTTTTTTAAAGTAGCAAATAAAGGAATTTACTGTTGAAATTATCCTCATAAGAGTTCAGCATGAAATTAATCTCTTTTAATTTATTAAATGTGATGTTGAGAAAGAAGGAGGGAAGGAAAGAAGGAAAAATGGAAAAAAAGGGAAGAAGGAAGGAAGGTCAGTTACATTGCCTCCTCTCCTATGTCCTGCTAGGTTCTGTTGCTACTTGTTAACTAAAAAAAACCCTGAGCAATAAATATCAGAAAAGAAGTGGACTAAAGTCCTTGAAGCACCAGCAAACGTTTCTACTTTGCAGGAATAATTTGAAAGAAAGATGATAAGGAGTCTGGAGGCTAAATCCTATGAAGAACAGCTAAAGAAACTTGGTGTTAGTGATAAAAGAGAATAATTGTAGCTCGAGGTTGAATTGGGTGTGTTTAACTTAATGAAAAGAAGGACTAAGGGTACCATGTAGTTTTCCAATACTTGAAGGGCTGCCCAGGAAAGAGGGGGTAAATTTATTCTCCATGTCATCTATGGGTGTTGAATGACAGGGACTGATAGTAGCAGCTGTTGCAGCATCCTTATAATCACGTGTTTGTGAGCCAGGCACTTGGAAATGTGTTTGCAGCTATAATGTTGAAGCATCCTACGGTCATGTGATTGCCGTTTGCTATCTCTGTTGCTGACTTATGAAAGGCAAAGTCAATGAGGAAAACCAAGGTGAGGTCACAAATAGTAATCACGTAGTGTTGTGCTTAATGATGGTTCTAGATTCATAATACAGAAACAAGAAGTGCTGGAACTGTAAGTGGTAAAGCAGTGTAGCCACAAGGTTTTGCGCTTTATTGCAAGCATTACTCAGCAGTGGCAATTCGAGTCCCAATTGCCATGGTTATCCAAGGACTATGTATATAATGACCAGGCAAATTAATTGCCTATACCTCCCTAGCAGTGGTGGGATTCAAATTTTTTTACTACTCGTTCTGTGGGTGTTGCTTGGTGGGCTTGGTGTGTCTTGGTGGGCATGGTGTGGTTTGGTGGGCATGGCAGGGGAAGGATATTGTAAAATCTCCATTCCCACCCCACTCCAGAGGAAGGATACTGCAAAATCTCCATTCCCTCCCCACTCGTGGGGGAAGGTTACTGCAAAATCCAATTCCCTCTCCACCTCACTAACCTGCTTTCCAGCTCCATTCTCCTGTGCAGAGCAACAAAAGAAGACCCAGCCGATCAGCTTGGACTCGGGAGGCAGATAATAGATGGGGGCGGGGCCAGTCAGAGGTGGTATTTGCTGGTTCTCCAAACTACTCAAAATTTCCACTATCGGTTCTCCAGAACTCGTCAGAACCTGCTGAGTATCACCTCTGCTCTCTAGCCTGAGTGCAAACAAGTAGGAAAAAAAGATAAATTACCATTCAAGCACTCACCGCTTTTGAAAGAGCAATCAAGATGGGATTCTTGAATCAACCTGTTAAATGTCAATGATTTTATTTCGCTAATTTTAACTTTTGTATTTCTGTACTGATGAATTCCATCAGCATACTGATGATACCAATTCCCAAACTGACAGATGACCTCACCCAACTGTTTCATAGTGATCCAAATGAGGGGTTAGGAACAACAACTCCCTACCAACAACTGGAAATGACCACTGAAGAAAAGGAGTGAACATTGCAACACAGTGCCTCCCACTCTGAACCCACAGGGCTAGTCCAGAATGATATTACAGTCAGTGGTACTGAAAGCCCATGAGACATCAAGCCCATGAGACATTATTCTTAACTACTTTAAAGGAAGGACCTAGTGTCAGTGGACTAAACCCTGGACAACTACTTTTGGATGAAGGCCATTATTATTTTTCTTAACTATCAGGCTCCCATTTATAGTCAAAGAGAAATCAGTGTGGGTATTTCCAGCCCCAATTTCTAAATTTCCAATAGGAGTGTGCCAGAGATGTAGAAATAGTCTGTCCAATTGTTTTCTTTCTTTTTTTCAAGTCTTTGAGTCCGTGCTGACTTCTGGCAACCACCTGGTTGTAGACCCTGCAATTTTCCTGGCAAGATTTTCAGAACTGGTTTGCCCATGCCTGCTTCCTAGAGATGAGAGAGAGTGACTGTGATTGTGTTTCACGGTCTCCCCGTTTCCAGCTGGGTGTCTTAACCATTAGACCAGACTGGAACTCAAAGAAACATTAGTGACACCACCATTTGCAAAGTTGTAAATGTTTATTGACTTTAGCTGAAATGTATGTACATTATAAATCAAGCTTACTCCTGATAAACCAGAAAGAAAGGAATGTAAAATTCAGCAAGACTTATTAGAAGATCATCCTAAAAAGAAACTAGATAGTTGTTAACTGTCAGCCAGGCAATATTTACTTGTCTTATTTATTTGTTAAACAAGTTTATACAACTGCCCACTAACTGTGGCTATGTCTAATTCTCTAGCCATCTCTTATTTAAACACTATGACTCAAATTATAATATTTAACGATAGGTTCATTGAACTAAAGGCTTAAAGCAAGCATGTATTTATACTCTACCAGTAATAACTAACAGTTTTGTATGACAGGGATGATGATGATTGTCTCTGGAGCAGCCGAATCGCCACATTCCCCTATACTTCATTTAATTTATGAATAGAAGAAACTTTCAAGACTAGGCAACATAACTGAAGTAGCTTGAAACCCATTATTCATTCTGAATGTCAGCAGCAACAAATGTTAAAATATACAAATAAATTAAATAATTATTTTAAATGAAACAGATATTAATGGTTAGGAAATTAAAAAATAACATTTTCTCATTGTCTCAGTTCCTCTCACATTAATAGCACAGAAGGAGCTAAACTCTGGGTTTTCATTCCACATTGAAATCAGTGGTGAACAGGAAGTTGTTATTCTGAAGTCAAATTGCTTAATTTTAATAGAATTGATACAAGAGCTTCTTTAGAAAATACTGAGACCCATAACATCCTTACAGATAGTCCTTGTTGTAGTGAGTCTTCAAAGTTACAACAGCACTGAAAAAAGTGACTTATGATCGTTTTTCACATTTATAACTGTTGCAGCATTCCCGTGATCATATGACTAAAATTTGGCACTTGGCATCTGACATATATTTATGACAGTTGCAGTGCTCTCGGGTCATGTGATCATCATTTGTAACCTTCCCAGTTGTATGTTTCACTTAACAACTGCAGTGATTCACTTAAATGTGGCAAAAATCATGTAAGATAGCAGCAGCTCACTTAACAACTATCTTGCTTAGCAAAGAAAATTTTGGACTCAGTTGTCATAAATTGAGGACTACCTTTATTTTAGATGTGCTGGCTTCAGAATCATCACCAGTTATAAATCTGTACTGGAAAGATTTCCCCGAACCTCTAAGATAGACTTCCCTCTCCCTTCAACAGACCTTCCCTTCTCTTCCTTGCTGATGGAAGACACTCATATCTTATTCTGTTTTATCCAATAAATCCATGCTTCTCAAATTTATTTGAAAGCCAACCAATGAGGTTTCAACAATTAATCATCTTTACAAGTCACTTCCTCCATAACAAAGTTTTTATTTTAGTCCCGCATTCAAATATACTGTTGTGATTCGCCGGCAGCAGGTGTGGATGGCTGAGGTCTCGGAGAGCAAGCACTCACATGAGGGGCTTGCATGTGATGCAGGAATGGGGCCAGGACCATCAGGGAGTAGAATGCTGCCTTTGGAGATTGTGAGGCTGGCAGCAGTGATGAAGAGGTTCCGGAGGAACCTGTACCCAGTGCGCTGCTTGAAGGAAAGAGCAGCTGCAGCAGCATGGGCGACTCAGGAATAAGGCTGCAAGGTAATGACCCCTTCCTCAAGAGATAAAAAGCCAGCTTAGAAACTGGAGTTCTTTGTAGGAAGCAAATAAGTTTTTGTACTCAAGCCTTGTAGACGTTCGGAATATCTTGGTTCATGTTTGGAGACTCTTTGTGTTTGAAATATTTCTTAGTAACTTTATCTATCTAATTATCAGAGATAATTAGTTTGAAACAGGCTTTTAACTGTGAAGGAACAGAATTCATAAAGAATAATTAAAGGTTTTTCTGTTACCTGTTTCGTGTTTGTTTCCTAGGAAAAGGTTTGGATCAGAACAGATACTGTATCTCTAGTAACAATTCTGTGTTCTTGCCTCTATGATATAAAGATCTTAGAAACAAATCTGCTTCTATTAGTCAATTAAGAGTTCCATTTATATTTCATATAGTTATTTAAGTGTTGTAGAAAATTTTGTTTTGCATGCAGAGGATAATTAACATAGTAGGTAAGGAAACTGCGACTGTTGAAATTGTTGCAATACTATTGGAATGCTTGTTGAATTGTTACTATTAGTAACATCAGCAGAAGTAACAGTAATAATACCACAATATATGGATATTTAAATTGTTACTTGATTATGTGATATGTTAAAAGATAGGTTTATTTTGTGTAAATTTTACATTATTTGTACATTATACTATTATAATTTTGGTTTGGGTAGCAAACTGCAAAACATTTTTAAAGATATAGCTTATAGAGTCCTATGTGCACAGAATTGCATGTGTGCGCATGTATGTGGAGGAGCATATCCATTTAATGTTTCATGAGCGTTAATGGGAATAGGAAGCTAAGCACCCATCATACAACATTTCAAAAATGTGGCTTTATGGTGATGATAACACGCTCAAATAAACAAATAAGAAAGATTTTTTTCAGAAGCTCTAAAGCAACAATATCTATTGCTAATGAATTAGTAATGAAAGATGTTTTGAACCAAGTTCTAAAATTGTGTTTATAGGTGAACTCCAGATTGCATTTACTTTACAGCATCTTTGTGTCTTTACAAAAGAGTGATTTGTGATTTACTTTATATATGTTGCAATGGAAACAAAAGTTTTACTTAACTGACTAAAACAGGTTCAACCATGATATTTTAATGGTGTAAACACTGGAATTGATTTAATTTTGATTATTGCAAAGAGAGAACAAGTGAGATTCACCTCAAGCCAAGCGTTTTGATTTATTTGCCAAAGGCATTCAGCCAAAGTTCATTTTCAGGACAATGTACAGCTCAAACTGGCTGCCAACTAAGAGCTGTTTGATAGCATGATCTGCTGGAGTTGGTGTAGAAGTCCTCAGAAGGGAGAATTGGAGCTTAGGGTTCTCTGGTGAAACTGCAGCTGTGTTATGTTTGCATGGTTACCAGGCCAGCAGAAATGTTGACAGTAATAGTCCCATTAAGCCCTTGTAAGTAACCAAAATAGGCAACATTTCTTCAAGAAATAGACCAATGGAGATCAACTTCCCTGCTAAATTATTGAAAATTGTTAGCATTGATAATTGAAACTATTGAATGTGTCCACTCCTCTACCCATTGCAGAATACCTTATGAATACCTTATGCCACCAGACTTGAAATTCTAGACCTAGCAAACCTAGAACTACGCCGCCTTCGGTCCAATCTAAGTATAGTATATAAAATCAATCATTGCAATGTCCTACCTGTCAATGAATACTTCAGCTTCAACCATAACAACACAAGAGCAAATAATAGATACAAACTCAAGGTTAACTGCACCAAACTTGACTGCAGGAAATACAACTTCAGCAACAGAGTGGTCAATGTCTGGAATACTCTACCTGACTCTGTAGTTTCTTCCCCAAACCCCAAAAACTTTAACCTTAGACTTTCTACTATTGACCTCACCCCTTTCCTAAGAGGTCTGTAGGGGGCGTACATAAGCGCACCAACTTTCCTACTGTCCCTGTCCTATTGTTTCTTTTATTTTTCTTATATGTATCCATGTATTCATAACTATGTCTTTACTTATACCTATTATCTTATAAGTAATTGACAAACCAAATAAATAAATAAAATAAATAAATGAAGGGGCAAGAAGGAGAGGGCCACAATGCAAAACTTGCAACTTACAGAACTTGGATCATGACACCATGTCATTGGCTAAATGTGGTAGCCAATCTCAGAATCCCTTCCCAGAAGCACAAAGGTTAGCTGTGCCTTCTTGGCAAAAGTTATATCCTGGATTCCAGAGAATAGATTTAGCTAACTTCAAGGAAACTCTGGAGAATGGGTCTATTTAACCAAGTACACATAAAGGCTTAGCTGAAAACCAAAGGCAGAAGTAAGAGTTGTTACTACTGAGACAGAAACAACAGTGTATCCAACTAATGTGTACCCATATGTATTTTGACATATCAATAAAGTTCAGATAAAACAAAGATTAACCAACATCAAGATTCATTTTGGTCTCTATGGCGGAAAAACTCAAGCTGGGAATTGAGATGGACTAAAAATTAGATACAGAGTTACAAATAGTTGAAATGTATACCATTTAATTTGTTGTAGTCTACCCTGCTGTCCTGAGGTTAATTGTGCTCCATGTAACTAAAGAAATAAATAACAGTATAAAGTAAATAGAAATTTAAAAGTCAAATACACTTTTTATTATATATTCATTAAAATATTAATAACCCTATATCAACACATCTTATGCAGGATGCCAATAACAAACAGAATAAGACAGCACAACACAAAAACATCAAAGCAACATAAAGCAGTCCAGTGTGCAAAATTTTTTTTGCCATAGTCCAAACACTAAACTTTATCAAACATAGATGGTCAGTTTTCACTAAGAGCTTATCTATTGTTGGGAGAGTGTTCAATAATGGGTGTGTGAAAGTAAATTCATTCCTTTTCCAACTCGAGGTGTCCGAATACTATAAATCTGCTCTGTTCTATTGTCTGTAGTAATAGAACATTAGTCTGTTTTCTTGAATTGTCACAGGTCCACTGTTGTAAACACAGGAGCTTTTCAAAAACTGAAAGAAGAGTTTAACTGGGAAAATTGATACCCCCACAAGAGCAGCTACAACGATATTATTTTAGACTTAGATGTTTTAGAAAGGAAGCTGGAGAATCTGGGGGCTAAGATAATATTCTTATCCACCCTTCCAGTTGTTAGAAAAGAATGGAAAAGGAAAAATGCTTCAGGTGAGTGGCTGGTTAAGGAAAACATATTGACGTGAGAGGCTTTGTTTCTAAAAGTATGGTCTGTATTGTCTTATAATAGTTATGACTGCTGGCCTAAAGTAGACTACAGTTAGAAAGACCAAGAAGCAGATGTATAGCTGAAGCATGTCAAATTCACTAGTCCTAGTATCATGTTTTCCTATATTCTTCAGAAAAGAATGTACTGTGAAAAGCAATCATTCTGGAATTGGAGGTTGGAATGACTCTGCCTTTACAAAACAAATGCCAAAATGAGATCAATGAGACAATGAAAATCAAGCATAATTATAAAGAGTATGTGTAGCATGATTCTCATAGCCTTATTGACCTCAGAGTAACAAGAACTTGAGTTGACATGCACCCTTGGAGGTTCCTGTTATTGGTGATTAACTTATAATTCACTTTACTACTTCCTTTACTATGAATTTCTAGACAGGCTAAGATAAGCAATAAAGTTGATTTTATTATGTTATAAAACAAATGAACAATATGCAAATATTTGCTTTTCTAAACAAGTGTGTGAGAGAGAGAGATGGTATTTTACAACACTTTCCTACTAAAATCAATTTCATTAGTTATCCTACATAATTTTTACATATTAAAATTTAATGATGCTTGTTGAAGAAATGATATAACTTTACAATAATTTTGTATTTGCTGTTTACATTTTAAAGAGGGCTTTTTTGCATTTGTTCTAGAATTTAGCAAAGAGCTTTTCTTAACAGACAAACATTGTTGGAGCTTGATTTTATTTTGCTTTTAAGGGTAATTTAACTAAATGGGTATGGAAAGGATAAGATTGCTTGGGAGATATAAAAATAAGAACAAAATAAAGAATAGAAAAACTTCTCAATTTTCTATTTAGAAACTTCAAAAGGGGATGAATTTAAACCAGATACTGTATAAATTGGTCAGTGGTCCTGACCTTTTAATTTTTTTTTCTGCCTTCCTAGTGAAATAGGTGGATGCTTATAAAATCCTGAAGATTTCTTATTCTGACAAGTTATTTGACATGAACGTGGCTTTCATACTGACCTTTGCATCAACTTTTTCAACTCACATGTCTCTTGAAGAACCTCTTTTGATGTACATCACACACTAATGTGGCAAATAAGGGCCAAGGATCATCATTATTAATCCCATTGGGGATGGTGAGAGCTGGAATCTGATCATTTTAATTCTATCAGAGTATCTCATGTAAGAAAGTCTTGATAAATTGTGGTAGGAAATCTTTCTCCCTTCTTTTAGCTTTGGTTATGCCAAAAGAAGTGTATTGCTTCAATGAGATTGTGCTTCCAAATATATAAACTTGGATTTAAATTTGATTAGCTTTCTATAAAGTTATTATAACAGTTTCTCTAACTGTTGCCTGTCTTTAATCAGGAAATATTGTGTTCTATTTTATCACTTCTAATTGAGACTTATCAACAAATGCTTGGAGTACACCCAATGAATTGTCCATTATTTCTAAATACACCAATCATGTTTCCATTTGTTTAATATGAGATATTACATGCTGTAATTTTTTTATTGTTAGGTAAAGGAGGAAGATGATGATCCTGCAACCCTAGTTTGGAGCTTTGGGGGTTTTTTTTTCCTCTTTGAAGGCATCTACAGCAGGGGTTTCCAACCTTGGCAACTTTGAGACTTGTGGACTTCAATTCCCAGCAAAGCTGTCTGAGGAACTATGGGAGTTGAAGTCCACAAGTCTTAAAGTTGCCAAGGTTGGAGAGCCCGATTTAGAGAGCTTATTAGAGCTGTGGTGGCATAGTGGTTGGAGTGCAATATTGCAGGCTATTTCTGCTGACTGATGATTGCCAGCAGTTTGGCAGTTCCAGTCCCACCGGTTCAAGGTTGACTCAGTCTTCCATCCTTCTGAGATCAGTAAAACGAGGACCCAGATTGTTGGGGGCAATATGCTGACTCTGTAAACCGCTTAGAGAGGGCTATAAAAGCACTGTGAAATGGTATATAGTCTAAACGCTGTTGCTATTAGCTACTTCCCAGTTAGGAAAAATAGTTGGCTCTTTATCAGCTTTGATGAAGGAAATACACATCTTTTTAGGTAAAAACAGGGCAAAAACAGCTGTAGTTGACCAAGCAGCCTGATTTACTTGAAGTCTTCATATTAATCCCAGATATGCTAGAATGCCTTTTTATTGTTACAGGGTAAATAGAAAACAGTTTTTGTGTACACGTGGTCCTCAACTTACAACCATTCATGCAGTGACTGTTCGAAGTTACAACAGCATTGGAAAAAGTGACTTACAACCAATACTTTCACTTATAATCATTGCAGCATCCCCACAGTCATGTGATCAAAATTAAGTTGCTTACATATATTGACATATATCGGCATGTAGTTGCAGTGTCCTGGGGTTATGTCCCACAAATCGCCATTTGTGTTCTCCCCAGCTAGTATCCAACAAGCAAAGTCAAAGGGGGAAGCCAGATTCAATTAACAACTGTGTAATTAACAACTGAAAGTGATTCACTTAATAACCATGGCAAAAAGGTCATTAAATCAGCTGTGTTCACTTAACTACGTTGCTTAAAAATGGAAATCCTGCATTCAGTTGTGATCATAAGTTTATAGATCCACCCACTGACTATTTACAATAAAAATAACTAATAAAGAAAATCCAGTAAGATAGCCACCAAAATCAAAAAGTAACTTGAATCAAAGAACAAAACTCAACCATATAACCCCTCATTCCTGGGCCTTTGGGAAGAGATGGATCTTCATGGCTTTCTTAAAGAATGACAGTTTGGGGCAACACAAACTTCTTGTGGGGAGAGACACCAGAGGCAGGTGCTACCAGAGAAGGCAGGCTTTCTGGGACCTGCTTCATTACATTGTCTAAAGGTTGGGACCCAAAATATTTCAACTCTGCCTGATCATATGGGATGGGCAGAAAGAATGGGAGAAAGATAGCCCATTAAGAAATTAGGTCCTTTTTATTAATTTATAAAGGGAGGGGGTAAACCTTTAAGACAACTTACTTAATGGTATTAAAGATTTATAAATCCTTACACTTAATTAGTTATTAAAGATGCCAAAGTAATCTTGTTAGATTTCTATACATTCTATACAGTCTTCTAAAAATGTTAAATTTATTTTCTTTGATTATAATCCATTAACAAGGCATAAAACTGATTAGATGTTTAAACATAGGAATTAAAATCCATGTTTGAAATTTGGTCTTTTTTCACAGTTTTCTGTACTTAGCTAAACAATGGCTTATAGAGTTACAAAAATGAAGGTGTCAAAAGCAGAAAAGTTGCCATCCAGGCGTTGGCACATTTGAGGTTGGATTCTGGAGCTCACAAAGTACGAACATTTGAAGTTGGGTGACCCTTGAACAAGCAAAGAGTGAAATAAATTATCATAGCAACCATGCCAAGAGATATGAGAAGATCAAAGTGATAGAATGGAAAATCAAATAGGTTATATTCTTTAGAAATGATAGAACACAGATTGCATATCATCTCAAATTATGTATCAGATCACATCAGTGTACTGAGATTATCACTAATATACTTTGAGGTATAAATTAACCCAGGCATGTCCAAAGTCTGGCCCGGGGCCCAATTGCAGCCTATTTTCAAATTTTGAGTGGCCCGCAGCCTCTTCTCACTGCCGGCTCAGCCTGTCACTCATCCCTGCTGGCCAGCATTTTTCCCTTTCCCGCACAGCAGTTCCCGCAGTTGTCGCCTGCTGCCTCCTGCTCCATAGCCACCCTGCTCTGCAGAGCATCTCAGCCACCTAGCTCTGCAGAACATCGCAGCAGCTCATCCAGTCCATCTAGCTGCTCTTCACCAGCTGGGTGAGCACCACCTTTAAGGCTGGAGGTTATATTTCACCAGAAGATGGCAGTAGACCTGAGTCAGCACTCTTGCCACCTGACCCTTGCGACACAAGGCTTGTGTGCCCATTTCTAAAATGGCGACTGTAACTAAAAAAAGTAAAGTTGACAGTGAGGACCAACGCTTCCAGGACAAGTGAAAATTGGAGTATTTTTTACTGAAATATGAAACAACTGTGTCTGCCTAATTTGCTAAGAGAACTGTGGCTGTTTTCAAGGAATTCAATATCAAGAGGCACTACCAGACGAAACATGCTAACTACAACAAGCTAACTGGGAACAAACATGGCAAAAAATTGAAGGAATTTTTTATTTGTTATTTGTTTAGTCTTTCATAAAATAGTTCACTTACATATAATGTTAATGGTTCACAGAATGTCAGGCTGAATGATTGGCCCCCCCACATTTTTCATCTCACCAAATCTGGCCCTCCTTGCAAAAAATTTGCACAACCCTGAGTTAACCTCTCATGTATCCGGAAAGTAATTAAAGCAAAGGCTTTTCCAAAATAAACTGCTTCAGCATTCCTTCCCTCCCCCCCCCTTCCTTCCCTGTATTCCTTATCCACTCCTATATTTGATAAGAATGAGATGAATCCTCTACCTTAATACAAAAACCAAAACAAATATGTGGATTAATTTGCTTACAAGTAGGTCCAAATAAATAGCATTTTCACAGTCACAGAATATTGAAATGTTGTGAATATAATATACCATGACTTCAGCCAAACATTCAATTTTGTATTTGGTGATATGATTAACAGGCTGATTAATTATGAATTAAATGATATTCTTATCAGGTGAATCCACAGTGTGTGAAGAATCTTATTTAAAGAATGCTTGTCAATGGCTTTCTGTCAAACTGAAGGAGAGTCATATCAAAGGGGATGCAGTGGAACGTGATCCGGGACCTGAGTCTTCAACATTTTTATTAAAAACCTGAAGTCATAAGGGAATGCTTGTTAAATGAGAGAGACACAAAATTAAGTGGAATAGTAATGTCCTAGAAGATGAAAATAAAATTCAGATTAATCTTGATAGTTTACAAAATAGGGCGGGGAATAACAACATGAATTTTAATACAGATTAATATAAAATTCCATAGCTAGTGGAGAAAATGTACAAGTATGATGTGACAAATGCAATTTTAAGTTGCACGATTTTCAAATCATGCCAAGTAATAATTTCTTCTTCTTTGCAACAATGATATTCCAACTGATTATTGTGTCCAGCTAGGGGCACCACAGTTTAGAAAGGAGATAAAGAAGAGATTTCTGAGATGGGCAGCAAAGCTAATCAGGAAAATGGAAACAAAGCACAAGGAGAGGTGGAGGGTTGCCATATATTTTTAAAAAATCATCTATTCTGTATCAACAATCATTCTGAGTACTTGGCAGAAGAAAAAGATGGAGTATAAATCAAATAAGGATGTAGGTATCATATACAGAGTTTGTATTGAAGCAGAAGTTGGCAGGCCACAGTCATAGGGTCACATGACTCCAAACGTTTCCTTGTGGCTGTTGGAATGGCTGCTGGAACTTTTGGAGATCATGCATTCTCTATCTTGTTTAGATAGGAATTAAACCATAGTTGTTGTATCTATTTACTACTAAAACTCTTGTTATGATCTTTAACTGGCCTGAATAGTGTATCATAGGGCAACAATTTTTGAAACAAGGTACCTCAAGTAGGCTAACTTACACAGTCTGTCCAAAATCCACAAGCCATAACTCCTGAGGGAATGAAATTTGGGGAAATTGTGGTTGCTTTAGTGCTACTGGCTGCTGTGCACTGCTGGGCTGCAGTTGCAGTCATATGATCTTCATTTTCAATGTTCTGTGACAGTCTCCCAGCCAGTCTCACAATCATTCCCTCCCTCCATCACCAAGCATCAATCACTGAAAAGGGAAGGAAGGAGGGAAAATAGAACTGGGAGGGAGAAACCCCTTGTCATACTTTCCAATTCATGCCACCCCATCTTGTGCTCTCCATCCAGTGCCAGCCCACCTGCATCTTTCTCACACAACACTAACCCCTTGCATACCTTCCCTGACCTGTACAGCCCCTGTTGTGTGCCACCATCCATCCTTCCTAACCCTCACCACAACTCCACATTTCTTCATTGATCTGCATAGCACCTTTTGCACACTTTTGCACAACCTCCCCAACCCACACCTCTCCTAAGCACCTTCCCAACCCCTGTAGCACTTCTTGAGCAGCACTTTTCTTGACACATCTTGTGTCCCCCAATATGCTGTCCCTAGCCTGTATGGCATTTCTTGTGCATTCTCAAGCAACCACAGGCACCCTTCCCAACTTACACCACACAGTGTGCCATCCCTGAAGGGCACGGCACTTCTCACACACTCACGATACCTATGCACTGTTTTTATCTGCTCTATCCCCAGCATGCTCTACTTGACTTACCTAGCATCTCTTGCACACACCCCATGGCCCACATACAACCTTCCCAATATACACAGCACCTCTTGCACACCTTTTAAACTAAATTGCTTCCAGCTGTATAATTCTGTAGTATCTACTCAGAAAGAGTAGAATAGAATAGAATAGAACAGAGCAGAACAGAACAGAACAGAATAGAATCTGAAAGGGACCTTGGAGGTCTTCTAGACCAGCCCCCTGCTCAAGCAGGATATTCTATACCATTTTAGACAAGTAGCTGTTTAGTCTCTTCTTAAAAACCTCCAGTGATGAAGTGCCCACCATTTCTGAAGCTAAGCTTTACATTTTACAGGGCAGTGAACTGCTACGGTTACAATTTTGCTCTTGCTATTTACTCCTTCATTGTCTCCATCAGCAGCCATTATGACTTAGTGCAGAGAGATAATGACATTACTTTACTTACTTCAGCTGGAGGATTCGAGTCCCCTTCCTAGAACAGCCTCATACAGTGGCTATTCCACTGTCCTGCACTGCATATCCAATTGTCCTGAAAAAACAACAACACACAGTTAAACCAGAAATTCAGGCAGAAGAACCCCAAACAAATCATACTCTCAGCAGCCAAAGACTAGCTCCCAGGCCAAAATCTTTTCTAGCTTAATTTAGTAGCCAGAGTTTAGTAACCAATTTAGTAATCAGTTTAGTAGCCAGAGACAGACTAGATGTAGCCAGGCCTGTGCAATTTAGTAGCCAGGTCTAACTTAATAGAGTGAGGACTATGATATAGAAAATATGAAACATATTAAATTCTAATAAATGTTCTTCCTTGCTTAGCTAGCTTTACTTTTGATCAAACATATACAAGATCACATAAATTTACACTAAGAACCCATCATGATATTCTTTAGACAGCAAAACAATTGTTCTAAGTTGCTATACTATGTAAATATGTTAGAGGCCACATGAAAATCCAAAACCTTTAATTTCCATTTTGTTAACCAATTACAGATTAGATAGTCATGATAAGTGTAGCATATTTGTTTTTTTAATTAGTTTAATTCTGCTCAGGATTTTCATCACATCAGTCCTGAATAATTCTTTCAGGGTATCTCTCCCCCCACTCCCCCATCTGCAACCCCCATGTCTTGGGACAAGAAACTAATTTCTAATAGTCTGAAAACTAATGTCAGAGCACATAGGTTAATCTTAAGCATGAACATTTTCCCCATACAATAAAACCTCTCCCCCCACCCTCTATGTACATGTGCCTGCATGAACCTACACACACATCCCTTTGGGGGAATCTTCATTCTTTCTTTTCTTACCGACTTGCTGATCTCTTTCTTCCTAAGCAGCCTGCTGCATACCAATAGAGTTTTTGCACACATTTCAAGGGTCGCTGGCAGCTTGCCTTGGATTCTGTCAGTGGCTAAAATATTCTCATCAAGGGAAGAAAAACCTGCCAGAAGCAGACAGGTATTTAACGTGGTGTCAGCATTGCGGAAAAGTCAACATTTGCACAGTAGTTTACTGCCAGCTGCAAGAACTGCAATGAAAATAGGATTGAATAAGGTGTTGAAAAAGCATAAATTAAAATGATTGGGGTGGCAAATTGGATGCCTGAAGTAAATCAACTTTCCTCCTAAATTGTTGGAAGAAAGGTGCAGATTTCAGTGATAAAAGACTGACAGTAGAAAAGTGGTTATTTTGAAAAAAAACCTAAGCAGAGTTTAAGTTTCCACATTCAAACGGGGACACTAAATCTTAATATGAGAACAGCTAGGAAGGGTAATTTGTTTTAATGGAACATTTTGTGCCTGAGGGTCTCAGGGTGCTTTATAATCAATCAATTGATCAATTAATTTTTTCCTTCTCTTTCTGTTTTTTAGAGTGCTTAGTAATTGGAGTTTTCTGGACAATGTTCAGGGAAATGAAAATTATAAAAACATATCACAAAAAACAGTTACAATAATGTAAACCAATATAAAACTAGCATCAAAAATAAAAGCTTTTACAATTGTCCTGACACAATTCAGTGTTATTATATACAAAGAACAAAGTTCTTTGCATATAAGTGAGGCACTTATAAAATGAGGCACAAATGTTTTGCAAACACCTTTTTAAATAAAGAGCAATCACATTCCTTTGCCCATCTTCAGTTCGGAATTTTTAATGTTGTGTTGAATTTTTTGGAACACGTGGTAGAAATAGGCACATGTATAAGCAGTTGAGTGCAACTTACCTTTCACCAGTGTCATGCCCCTGGTGGAAACTAACTCTGAGGGAGAGGAGGAACAGCCGACAGGGAGTAGAAGTGTGGCTCCGGAGGTTGTAGAGGAGGCTGGGGAAGGGCAGAGGCCAGCTGGGAAGTCAGAGGAGGACCCAGGCCCATCCCCTCTGCATCCTAGGGCACGCAGGGAGGAGACGAAAAGGGAGAGACGTGGTTTATTTGGGAGGAGAGGGCTTTGATCTTCTTCATGGGCTGCAGCTGTGACAACTGAATAAGAGGATGGACATCCATATGGGCAAACGCTGGAAACAAAGCATGGAAATATCTCTAATTTATGGTTCATCTCTGAGTTTGGCATCCTTCCCAGTGTGTGTTCTGTTATCTGTGGATGTCCTCCAGCCCTTATCTTGCCTGGTTTGTGTTGTTTTATCCCTCCTTCTTGTAACTGCTTGTGTGGGAATTTTTTTGTCTTCCATCAAGGATATTTGGAGCTTGGAAGCAAAGTGAAGGAGTAGAAGGGGCTTCACCGGGTTTTTGTGACTGTGTTTATTTTGTATCCCCACCCTGGGTTATCACAATCAGCTTAGAAACTTTCCAACAAGAGTCTATCCTTGGTTACAGTATCATATATGCTTCAAAGACCATGGCTTCCATACCCACTGACTCAGCCTTCTGAATCCTGATTTGAAGCTGACAAGTCAATAATCACCTGTATTTTTACATGAAAAAAGAGCTGTGGACCATGGATTTTTCTTCTGTTCTGGCTCCAGATCATAAGGGAATTGTAAGGACCTGCCTCAGCTATCTTCTCAGGAAAGCATGACTCTTGAAACAAATGGTATTTCAAAAGGAACTTTTACTGAGAGAAGTGATTGCAGAGAAGTCAGGCAGAGTGTGAAGATTCCGCAAAGGTGTTATGAGAACTCCAAGGCAGGATGGTGATAATAGATCATCCTCGGGATGTCACGGCCTTGAGTAACAGGCTGGAACCAGCTGGGAGGGAATCCATCCTGATGGCCAGGCTCCCTCCCTAATTCCCCTGTGGTTACAGCAAAAGCAAAAGCATTCAAAGCATTCAATCCCAAGAAGCATCCCCCCTTCCTTTTGGAATGGCAGCATTCCAGCAGGAACATAACATGCTGCCCCCCTAAAAGAAAGAGATCTGCACCCAGAGGAAATTAATAAGCAGGGAAAAGAAAACAATGGTTATGGTCATTTTGTTTTATCAGGGTATTGGTTGTGGAACTGTTTAAAGCAACCTAAGGGTCTTAAAGTGTCATTTATCTACCCATTCATTTTGGGCCCCAGGAAAATATTTCCAAGCTACTAAGTATTGGATGTTACTCCTGTGCCTGCATGGGAAGGGAAATGTTATTCCCCTTCCACCATAACCAGTTTGGGTACAGTTGGAGTGGTTGGTCTTAATGGGGAAATCACCGTCAGGTTTTAAAAAGCTGCAGTGGAAAATGGGGTGAATTCTTCTCAGTGACTTTGGCAACTCTAATTCTACTGTGACTGGATTAATAACGTGCTTGATAGGAAAACATCCTACTAATTTAGGTCCCAACATTTTTGAGGGTTGTAAAGATTGGAGGAACTGGGTGGATAAGTTCCCCAACGTGGAATTTTTTTAGGTTGGCTGGGTTTAGGCTTATTCTCTCTCTTCATTTTAACAGGTTTGTGATGGGGAGAGCTATCTGAGAGAATGAGAGAATGAATTTCAGTAAAAGTTGGTGAACCCTAAGAAGCTTTACAGCTGCTTTCTAGTGCATGGGGATATCCATTGTAGCATTGCTCACACCTTTTCTGGGTCCATTTTAACCCCCTCATTAGAAATTCAATAGCCCAAATAATCAATCTTGTCTTGGTGGAATTTGCACTTACATAGCTTGGCATATAACCTAGCAGCACGGAGCTTCTGTAGGACTGCTCTGGTCTGTTTCACATGCTCAGCTTTTGTTTCTCTGTAGATAAAAATGTCATCTAAATACACAAACACTCCTTTGTACAGGTGCTCATGCAGCACCTTGTTAATCAGCTGCATGAATACTGCAGGTGCCCCTTGCAGCCCAAAAGGGAACACTTTGAATTGGAAACAGCCAAGTGGTCAGTTAAAAGTGGTTTTCCATTCATCTCCCTCTCTGATTCTGATGGGTTCCATTCATCTTCATTTCTCTTTAGGTTACCCAAGAACTACATAGGCAAGTTCTGACTTGTACCTGGAGGAAAAACAAAATAATCCAAACTGAGATGCTTGCAAACACAAAGGGGAGATAGAAGACATTATATTTTATGACAGCTGTATTAATCCATTCTTGATGCTGTTTGTAATCTTTTTGCATTTACTAAAATGTTTATCCAACCTTTTCATTAGTTTCTTACAGTCCCAAACAGTGAGTGTTGATATTAATCTGAAAGAACACAAATGGTATGATGTTATTACTTCATTGGAGAAGCAGAGATTTTCCTCTCCAAAGGGCCACAGGGAGGAAGAAATGTAACATGACTCTCAGCTACAATGTTCCTTGCCAACCAGAAGCTCCTTGATAGTGGGCAGTGCTGCCAGATCTGCCAGATTTGGGGTGATGCAAGGTCAGCCTTTGAAAGACAAGGAACTGGAGGTTGTCAATGCCAGACATTATCCAAAGACAAGAGAGATTCCCCAGGCCAATCCAGGGATTGGAAATAAAGAGCTAATGATGTTGAATGTTTATAATTCTCATCAGTCCTTTGCCGTCAAGTTTTCTTAAATGTGGCCTTTGACAGTTGGGGATCTTTGGGCTTTGCAGTTCTCCATGATTCTGCACGTTGTAGTTTGTGTTGCAGCTTAGAGTATTTTAAAGTCTGGATTGCGGGTGGGGGAAATAATTCTCCACAAATCCTAGATATCAGGGGAAGGAGTAAATTTTCCTTCACCTGGCCGTGATCCAAACTATTTCCCAATTCATAACTTATTTCCAAACCAAGACTGATCATTCATCCATCTTTTATCTTCATACAAAAGCTTAACCCTTCACCTTGTGAAGTGAAAAGTTCAAATATATGATTTTGAATTTGCAGTGAATCTTCAGTGTGCTGCTAAGATTGATCTGTCAGCAAACCAGAGGAAAGTCTCTGCCACTTTGTTTGAAAAGAGCTGACAAATACCTGCTGTGACTAAAATGGCATGGTACAAATGTTTGGACAGGACATTTGTACTAGGCAAAGAAAGGAAAAACGGATTGGTCTGGAAGCCAAGCCACCCACCTCATCTCACCTGGAAGAGTGGATGACATTAACAGCTCTGCTGTCTTACTGTGCCTGTGTAACAGAGCCACAGAAGATGCACACTGGATGAACTGTGGGAGCTTTGTGGTGATTCTGATGTGTTTTTCTATATGCTCTGCTTATCCCCCTTTGGGATAAGGAAAGGATAGAACACACATTGCCACAGTAGCAAGGAGGAGCGGGGAGGAATGTATAAGAGCCATGGTGGTGCAGTGATTAGAATGCAGTATTGCAGGCTGACTCTGCTCACTGTCAGGAGTTTGATCCTGACTGGTTTAAGGTTGACTCCATTTTTCCAAGGTCAGTAAAATGGGGACCCAAATTGTTGGAGACAATATGCTGACTAAATCACTTAGAGAGGGTTGTAAAGTATTATGAATACTATTGCAATTGCAATGTAAGGAATAGATGGGCTTGCTAGTAGCCCCACTAGTGAAGTAACAAAGTTGACTGGCCAAATTAGACTTTAAGGAAGGAAAATTTCATTCCCAGCAATAAATGAAGATTCATGGAGCAATGAGAATTGTTCATTCTGTGTGTTTGAAATTTTTAAAAATTAACACATGTGTTTTCTTAGTAGTATTTTTTTCTAAATGAAATAAATTTTTTGAAATTCTGCAGTTTAATAAAATGAAATCAAAAAATTATCACAAAGATAGTATTTAGACTTTTTCACCCCAAACTTACTCATGCTTCTAGGTTAAGATTTCAGTATCTACTTACCTACTTCATTAATTAATTAATTCGTTCATTCATTCATTCATTCATTTATTTGTATCCTGCCCACATTGGAAAACAGTATCATAATTTACACCATTAAAGATAAATCATAGTAAAAACGAAAAAATAAGATAAATAACAAATCTGCTATGATACAATAGGTCCAGTGATTACCATTCACTCGCCAAATGCCACCCAGAACAGCTGCAGTCAATATAAATTACATTATTATTACATAATATATAATGCTTATCATTGTTACATAATTATACAATTATAGATTATTTAGAATTCATTTGGCAGCTTTAAAATAGCATGTGGTGCTATTTTAACAGTTTGTTTTGCCTTAATAATAACCTGTGTAGTCATGTCCTGGAAAGGGGTGGCAGAATATCATATTTTAATAATGAAATACTTCTAAACTCTTGCTTTCCAAATCTGGTTATTCAAAATGTGTATATAGAACCATCCCATTTGAGGCAGCAGCCTGAACTCTGGCAATGATAAAGAAACATGGGCCAAAGGGAACATTCAAATTAATCCTTATAAAAAAATATGAGGATACAATTTCGGAAATGTGATGAGGTGAAGAACTGTGTAAGTCATGTCTGGAATATTTCCATATTAAAGATGTTCCAGTAAGGGCCCCTATGCTTTTACTATACTTTCCATTCAAGAAACTGAATTCTGAATTTAGATGATTGGATCAGTCCTCCATTTGTTGGCCTGCTTTAGGGATGAAGGAATGCTGGATTAACTTTTAGATATAAAAACAGACAGGGAACTTTCATCCTACTTTTCTATAATAATAGAAATGTCCCTATGTGCCTCTTGGACCAGTCATGTTAACACTGCAAGGTAGTAAAATCAAAAAGGAATAATTCCCATATGCTCTCTCTAGATTGGACAAATGGGTTTTAAAATGTCACATGCCAGGAGTCCCGAACCTGTGGTCCGTGTCCTATTTGAATCACACCGCATGAGTGGTGGGCCGGTGCATGCATGTGTGCAGCCTGCTTCACACAAGCGGTGGGCACCGCCTCTTGCAGCCCCATTCATGTGAGCAGCAGGCATTGGTACCCACCAATCACACAAATGAAAATGTGCTTATGCACGCCCCTGCCCCTTGCACAAAATCATCCCCTCTTCCCACTCCTGCACCAGGCCCCCAACCTGGAAAAGTTGGGGAATGCTATCATAGGGAGTTCAGTGTAAAATGGAACAAGGAATCCAAACATCACATTTACATTCATGTGATCTGGGCTAGCAGTGACTGACCAGGAAAAGGGTCAGAGTCACAGTGAATATCTTTATGAAAATGTCAACCCAATGTATAAGTTCTGTCAAAAGAGGGAGGGAGGGGGAGAGAAAGAGAGAGAGAGAGAGAGAGAGAGAGAGAGAGAGAGAGAGAGAGAGAGAGAAGGGAAGAGAGAGAGAGAGCATGTGCGCACACAAATTCTTCATTTTAAATAGTTAAGCAGAGAATTAAAAATAGAACTGCCAATATGATAATGCCCTTAAATATATCTACTGCATTGTGAGACTATCCAAGTGAAGATTTTTAGATACCACACTTTAAAAAGAACTACAAATTGTGTAAAAATGACAATGAAAACAATTAGATAATTATAAAAATAATTAGGACCTGCTCACATAAATAAGAAATTAACACAGCATGGCACTCAAATCTTTTTAGCTTGGAAAGAAGAAAGGTAATGCTAGAAGATTAAGTCCAATAGAGGGAAATACTTGTTTGTATTGTGCATTGTTAAAATGTTTGATTTATTGCCAACATTGTAACGATAAGAAATTTAGATGGCTTTAAAAGATGACCGAGCCATTTCAGTGAGTGAAATAATTTTATGAATGATTGGACTACCATTGTCTATTTAAATACCAATTGCTGGGAAATGATAATGGAAAGAGAATTGTCATCCTCCAGTCCAAGCTTAAAAGCATTTTTGTTTCATCCAGTTGGCCACACAAATTGCTGGACTAGGTGGACATATGGTCTGATCCTACAGAGCTGTTGGGTTCCTGAATGGTTTGTACATATTAATGAACATCATGGCATTACTACTGGTAAGTGTTCCACTTCCAATTGGAATGATAATTAAAAGATCTGTTTTCTAGCACCTCTTACCTGTTTTTTCCTGGTATAATATAGTGTCATAGAATCATAGATTGGAAAGAACCATTTAGCCACCATGTTTAATTTCCTGCTCAGTGCAGGAATCCAAATTAAGGATTAAGTGTCTAATGCTAGTTAATCAGTTTCCTGCAGAACAAACATTTATTTCATTATTATAAAGAGATGACAGTGTAGCTGTAAAGCAAACTTTTAGGTAATTAAAGAAGCATGAAGGATTTGATTTTGCCTGTGCTAGGTGTATTATCATCACATGTTTTAAAAATTCTGAATATTTTTTTCTGAATTGTTATAGTTTACTATTATTACCTTTATTGTCAGAGTATAACATGTGTACAGGGAGATTGGCTGGGCCTCTCTTTGTGCACCCCCTCCCCAACACAACTCACAGTGAGGACAGAAGTCCCTAACCCAGTCCCAATCTTATTACACTATGTGACCTTGTTGCACAATGCCCTGGCCCCGCAAGTCTATCATACTATGTTGACACGAAGTTATTTTCTGTTCAGAAGTCTGACAGCCCACAGGTAGAAACTGTTCTTCAGCCTGTTGGTGCGGCTGGCTATGCTTCTATATCTTCTACCTGATGTGAAGAGAGTGAAGAAGTACTGACCAGGGTGTGAGTCGTCCCTGAGAATTTTCCTCACTCTTCTAAGGCAGCAAGCCCTAGCGAGGTCACCTAGTGGTATCAGGGAACAGACCACGATGTTTTGTGCTGTGCTCACCACCCTCTGTAAAGTTTTTTTGTCCATGGCTGTCCATTTTGAGAAATGGTCCAGAAGAATCTTAAAAAAAAAAAAAAGATCAGGGCAACAGGGCCTCGTCTGATATTACACATCAAGCAAACCCACAAGCAGGCCATCGTGTTGAGAGTCTCTTCCACAGTAATTTTCCAGCCAATAATATTTAAAGTAGACTCTCTAATTCAGGCAATAGAAGAAAGTGATGTACATTAAAAGCTATCAATAAGTGCTTTTATTCATTTGAACTGTATCGTGTGATGTTCAGTAAGCTTTCATCAGTTTTCATTTTGGAGCTTAATTGTTCCTATTATTTGAATAACTGTTCTCCATTTTTGTGATATCCTCTTTTCAGGCAGAAAAAAAAGTGGACCATTTGAACAAAGTAGTGAGTGCAGTGCTGTATATGTTGATACTATCAGTTACAAGATACAGCCCTACAGTCAGGTAGACAGGCAATTATCATCATGCCTTGAATAATTAATGACGGCAGTGGCACATTCTTCCTTTCATTTTTCCTTTATAACAGCCCTTGACATGGAAGCAAAAGTCTCATGGTGACACAAGAGAAATGATCAAATGAGCAGAGGTACAGCTGTAAAATCCCAGATCATGATATCTTTCACAAGTAGAAGTTGTAAAGAAATAATGACTCACTTTCAAATTATAAATTAATATTTAATATTGCAATTCATTTCAGTAATATGGTTTAAAGTTTATTTGATATCTGACATAGGAGAGGATAAGTAGGTGGTGGAATATTTAAATGAGAACTCAAAGATTCAAATTTATCCTGATCACTTTTCCTTGTAAACATCTTGCCTCTTGTGAACTCAACAGTGAAGAAGTAGAAACCGTGTTATGGCCAATGACTAGTCCATAAAACACCCTGCATACATAAAACTGATATTGATTAACCAATTAGATAAACAGATCAATTAAAGCACCGCACATCTGACTTATTACATGTCAAAACATAGCCACACTTAAGGAAATGAAATTATTGAACCTGAAAGTTAAAAAAAAAAAAAACTGATCAGAGTGGCTAGAATATTTAATTAGGGGTGGGGTAAGCAGTTCACAGTAAGTATCAGCATAAAATGGCAGTGTAATAAAATACATTAGGTCAGGGCTGTTAAACTCTCAGCCTGTGAGCCAGATCTGTCACGTGCTGGCCATGCCCACGCTCGGTTTAGCAAAGGGGGGAAAAGTCCTGATACATCACATGATGCCATTGTGACGACATGAGTTTGACACCCCTGTATTTAAGTGGTTTAAATTATTTCTTCACCATCCATGCAAAATCTGGATCTAAATGGGATGCCTTTTAACTCACTTGCTGGTTTAAGCAAACAATTGACTTGTGTTTCAACCTCTGCTCATTCCATGCAATATAATATTAAGAATCCCACTAGATTGCCTGCGAATATCTATTTTTATCTGGGAGACCATCTCAAACAAAGATATGAGGAATCAGAACAACCTAAGTATTTGCTGTATTTGTCTATAGCATACTCAAGAAATGTCCTGCCTTCAGCACCTTTATTCCACACCAGAAGGTCAGTGTTTTGTTGATCAAAGCCTCAGAAAGTCTTACTCTGGAAGAATATTTTTTTCCCCAAGATCATTGAAGTAATGGAAAAAATCTAACATATCTAGTGTGGCAGAATTAGGAACACAGGTAGAAGAACAGCTCTGACTTAACACTCTTCCAAAAGAGTCATAAATGTGTGTGTGTGAGAGAGAGAGAGAGAGACAGAGAGAGAGAGTCTAGTATTATGTCAAAAGACCAGAAAATGCATATGCATGAAGATGCCATATAGCAGGGATCCCCAACCTGTGGGTCATGGCCCACTATTGGGCTGTGACCTCTAAGCCACCAGGCTGCGTGAATGGCTGGCCAGTGCATGTGCATGTGTGCACACCTACCACTCATGCTAGCATCACCATGAATGTCACATGGGCTAATGATGCTGCAAGTGCCACATACGTGCCCACGGTGCCATTCGTACATTCACTCACAGCCCCATTTGCTCATGCACATGCATGCAAAAAGGTGCCTGCCTCTCCAGGCTGCCAACCCAGACAGGTTGGGGAACTTTGCCATAGAGAACCTTGTTTGATCAGCCCTGTGGAACACCCTAGTTGAATGAGCAGATGCCTCTGTAGAAGCTTGATGTCAGATCTGGCCTGCTGATGAGGCCAAGGCTGCATGGAGAGGAGCATGCAGTAACTGGAAGGGAAGGGATGGACTCACAGCAGCCTGAAGGGGCCAAAAGGAACTGCAGAGATTTCAATACTCCACTGTACCAGCAATTAAGTGATTAGTAAAATATATCCATGGCAAAAAATGTGTTAAGGAAAGAGGGAAAAGAGTTATGGAAGAACTAAAGCGGACTTTAAATGCCTGATGGGCTAGAGGCAAAGGCCATGTCATGTGGATGTAACAAAACAAAACAAAACAGTAGCAACTGGGCATCTTTATACCATGTTTAAAAGAAAGTGAGAAAAAACTCTTGAACTTTTCCTGCTTTCCATAATGTTCATACATTACATTCGTCTGGAACTCTATGGAATTGCTGGATTCTAGTTTTAGGATTCTGTACCCACGTACCCATATATCCATTTAGATTTTATTCAGGATTATATGGGGAATACATACATACATACTAAATTTAAGTAGTGACATTTCTGTAGAAGGATACTTATTATGTTCTGGATTGTAAAATTTTAAATTTCCCAGAGGGAAGCTTTGTCTTCTTTGTGTTAGCTTTTCACCTACCACTAGTTGACTATCATCAGTGAGGTCCCTAAGTCTCCCAAACAGTTTTTTTCAATGTATTTTAAACAAACTGATGAAGAAGATGAATATGATCGTTTAATAAAATGGTCTACTTAAAGCACTCAAAATAATTTTAAAAAGCAGTGAAACAACTGGAAGCACAAGTTTTACACACACTAGCAACAATTAAGACATGCTAAGATTAACAAAATGGTGTTTCATTTATTGGCCAGGTTACTTGTCAGCAAGGTTGTAAAGATAATACGAAATCAGGTTCAAACTACTGGAGACAGAAGTGTTCTATATCCTGATCATTCGTTCTAGGACAGATTCAGGGAAATTTCAATTTTGCTGATCCTAAACTAAAGCCCTTCCCACTCTCCCATTTCTCTCAAGGATCTGGCAATCCTTGCAGTGGCTCTTCCTAGGACTGAACCACCCCCTCCTCACTTTCCTTTGTAAGTGAAGAGGAAGTGAACACAAATCATCAGAACCAGTCTAGATTCTCTGAATGTTAAGCAGCAATTGTTTCCCCTTCAGCCTATTTACATGTTCAAGAGTGTAAATGTGGTATGAGAGATAAGGTTGTTCCAGGCTTGCTTAGTAAAGCCACATAGCTACTGTGGGGTGTCTCTGCCAGTGTTGACCTGGGACCAACAGCACTGGCACACAAGTCACAGTATCACCTGTACAGTATGTCCAAACACAAGTTAATTCAGTGTAAACTAAGTTTCCCAACTACTGCCCCAGGATTTCAGTCCCAATATGCATTAAGAGCAGGGTTAGGATTTGATTTTGTGGTTTTATCATTTAATCTTCATTTTTTCCTCATTTTCATTTTGGCTCTTTTACCTTCTATTAAAGTTGTCAGGAATTTGTTTGAAGCTACAAATGCTTTTAATATAGCAGCACAAAGAATACTCTAGCAGAAATAAGGTGTTCAAAATTCTGTGCATGCTTCAATTGGGTTAAAACGCCATTTGAGATTAAGCATTATCTGCAGAGTTCATCATTCCTCCACAGGTGGTCTCTGCAAAGCTGTGCTTCATGGTAATGCATACAAACAAGCTCAAAGATAGTCTGAAAGGAATGAGAATGTCACTGTGAATCTGCCTTCTCTCTCCGAGCTATACACTTTGATGAATTTTACCATAATGTAAATGTGAAGACATCTAGTAACTGATTTGAGTCTTTCCATTAAATATGTACAGTAACTTTATACTGCAGGCCCAGATGAATCCATCCTACTAGCCAACAGACACATTATCATTAAAGTAATCATGCAAAAAAGTGTACCCTGGCAAAAATAAATTATAGTTGCCTCCCTTTCTCTTTGCAAGAAGGAGGCACAAAGCAACTGCACTTGTAAGCCTGGGTGTTCGAGCAGGGCAGAGGGCATGTCTTTACATAGCAAAATGACACTGTATGTTTAGTTGATTGCCCTGCTTGACAATTGTCTTCCCCTTTTGTCTATTTCAGATTATTGGCTCTAGAGCTAAAATTGTATTTGCTAATTGGATTCATTTCATTGGTCATACCTTAACAAGTAATACAAACAACTGAGAGATAAATCTTCTTGATATGCCTAACAACTGAACTACTAACTTATCCACCTTATTTTGTACTACTGATGAGAGAAGAGGAGGACAAACCGTTCTAGTTATTTATTACATCCAGGAATTTCCATAATATAGTTCCTACTATAATGAATAACATTTGTACTATTTTATGCAACATCAGCTTCCCATATCTTCATTCTTGTGCAGAGGGAAATATAAATTCTTTTGGATGTGTTAATACTAACTTTATTTAGATTTCACAAAGAAAGTCTGTAGAGATTTTCAGTCATCCAGGTCATGGTTGTCCCAAAGGTAGTTTTTCAGGAGGCAACTGGACTTTCTAGTTTTTTTGCTTTGAAGATGTTTCACTTCGCATCCAAGAAGCTTCTTCAGCTCTGACAAGATAATAAGGAATGGAAGAATTTATATTCCTTGCAGACAGTTGGTAATTTGTATCCTTTTAGAGGTTTGTTGGAGAACTTGGAGGTTTATCTATCTCCAAGTGCTTCAACAACCCTCTAAAAGGATGCAGATTACCAGCTGTCTGCAAGGAATATAAATCCTTCCATTCCTCACTATCCTGTCAGAGCTGAAGAAGTTTCTTGGATGAGAAGCAAAACATCTTTAAAAAGCAAACAAAAAGTCCAGTTGCCTCCTGAAAAAGCATCTTTAGTATATCAAAAAGAAGCAATCTTTCTGTTGGTGTCAAGGGATTAAGGGAAAAGAAAGAAGTAGCAATATAATGTCCTGAATCCAATGGAATGCCTAGATATATTTGGCAGAGTGGAGATACATGGACAAAGGAGTACTTCGTCCTCATGAAAAATAAATAAGGGAGCATCTTTTCATAAGACTTTAAATTCTACTATTCATTTCGTCAGAGTTGCCGGAGTTGCTATTTTACTTGGCAGCACATGGGGGCTGCAACCATGATCTCAAATGATACTAACCCCAACATTTAGAGGGAAGGATTCCAAGATGGAACCTATATGATTCCACAGAGAAAAGGAGGAAATGAGTGCAAGCTACACTTGTACAAAAGGAAACAGGAAGCTATGCTATTTTATAAAGTAAAGCAGGGATGTCAAACACAAGGCCACGGGCTGGATCCAGCCCATGGGGTACTTAGATCTGGCCCATGGGCCACCCTGGAAACAGCGATGGACCGGCCTGTGAAAACAGAGTTGGGAGCAATGAGTGCAAGCTCCATTTTTGGCTGCGATGGCCTCCTGCAGCCTTCTGCCAGTAAAAATGCAGCTCAGGAGGGTGGCACATGGCCCTCCCCAACTGCGTTTTCACCGGCAGAGCACTTGGGCCACCACAGGTGCCCCAACACAAGTGACATTGAGCTGGCCATGCCCACCCTGGCTATGCCCATCCTTTCCCCAAAGTCAAACACAATCCTGATGTGGCCCTCAGTGAAATCGAATTTGACACACCTGAACTAGAGGAAGACCACAGTATGATGAACATGATATAGCAGAGGATCAAACTGTATTGTTTTGTGAAAAAGCCATCATAATATTTCTACACAAAGGCATCAAATCCTTTTAAGTTGTAAAGTATAGAAAAGCAAGATCTCAGTGGTCCACCAGTCTTTGTTAAATAAAGTAGTCAGGGAACTTTGGGAGATAAAGATGACTTTGGTGAGAGAAACACATCATAAGAGTGAATCAACGTTGTTAAGGCCAACTATGAATCCCTAAAGGCTTGAAGAGGAGTTGCTGGGAAAATAGTTTAGTAGAGGTCAGTTTCAAGAGAGCAGGAATGCATTACCCGAAGCCTGGGGATTTATCCTGCCCTGCTGCAGAAACTTGACAGCTTGCTTCATATGTAAAAAGACTAAACCTGACATAAACCAATACAGTTTGATAAGAGCCAGAGCTGAGGGCATACTTGAGCTGGTGAACAAGGACATTGTCATTTCCAGACCTATAGGATAAATGTGGAACATAAGAGCACATTAGTGCCATATCTGCAATGCAAGGTGTACACAGTGGTGAAATCTGGTTCCAAATTGTTGTCTATGTACCAGACAAATATAATGTTGTTAAAGACAGTTCAGATAATGATAAAAAAAAATCTCAGACCATAACCATAAATATGAATTCATTGATATGTCACTGGGTCCCTAATATGGATCAAGTGCTTGGATAATAGCCATATGTATCAAGATATAAAGATAAATAGGTAGGAACTCTATCTAGTCAAAGATGTGTTGGTGGTGAAGACCTACATCAGGAAGGGATGCATCTTCAGTGGGAACACATATAATTTGTGACTAGAACAGTATTCTTTTATGTTAGGTGGGCCCAAAAATGCAGGGGTGAGCTGCTGGGGGTATGCAAGGGTTTGGGAGAGCCCCTAGCTAAGATTCTGTGCAGTTTGGAAAAACCCCAAATCCCACTCCTGGCTGGCCCCACCCTGCCGCTCCCAGGAGTCCTCATGTGGCCAGTTTTAGATGCCAGGTAAGTGCAGGGCCTGCACAGAGGCTCAGGGAGGGTGAAAACCAGGCCTCCTAGAAGTTTGAGAAGGCCAGAAATGGACCCATGTCCAGCTTTCAGAGAGCCTCCGGAGCCTGGGGAGGCTGTTTTTGCCCTCCCGGAGGCTCAAGGAAAGCCTCCAAAGCCTGGGGAGGGCAAAAATGCCTCTTTCCCGCCATGGTGTAGGACACTGACTAGGCCACACCCACCCAACAACTGGGCAGAGAACCCTTTGCTAAAATTTTTGAAGCCCACCTGTTAGGAATCTGTCTAACAATTAGTTACGTTGGCTGTTAGATCTGGGAGGATGGGTTCAAGAACGGAGGCAAGACTCAGATAGCAACAACAGCTCTTTATTAGTGACTTCAGATCTGAGCGAAATATCCCAGCCACAGCAGCCCCTTATATAGGGCTGGCTGCGGCTAGGCAGCCAATGACGGCGATTTGAGTTTGCCGCTCTTGGCTGGGCCAATCGTGGCAGCCCGTTTACTAGCCAATCAGATCAGTCTGCGATGACCAATCACGATCCGCTATTTGCAGGCCAATCAGAGTTGCAGGCTTTCGAGCCTGCTAGTCCGGAACACCCCTCCCCTCTCAGTTCCGTTTAAGGGGTGGAGTTATGTAGTCTCGCAGGTAGGCAGGTCTTCGTACCTGTCTACCTGACTTTCATAATTCCAATTGTCCATGTTCAATTTTGGGTTCAGATGGACTGCTTGTTGGATCTAACTGGAACGGTGAACCGGTGCCATAGTTGGGACTCTCCTCTGGTGACCTCGGGGTGATTGAGTCGTCAGCTTCATTGCTACTGCTATGGCTCCCCGCTTGGCTGCTGCTTCTAGGTGAAGTGTTCGTTTGCCTAGGTTCAACCACAGTTGGTGAGTATTGTAAGCTATGATGTGGTGATCTCGGGGTTAGCTCTGATGGTACAGGTGTTGGTTCTATTTCCGGGCTCACGGCTTCCCCTCCCCCCCAGGTGTTGAGGTTGGGGTCAGGGATGGAAGTTGTGGTCAGTCTGGAGCGTAGCTGGTCAATGTGGCATTTCCACGCTCTGCCATCAGTGGTCAGTAAACAGTAGGAGCGGGGGCCCGTGACTTGAGTTATTTGAGCAGGAATCCAAAGGGGATCCCCTGAAAAGTTTTTTGCAAATACAAGGTCTCCTACCTTAAAGGCGGGGTGCTTGCTGCTGGAATCCAGGGGCTTCTCTGGGGTGTAAGCAGGGTGTAACCGGTCTAGAGGCAATCTGAGTTTCCTGGCCATCAGGAGTTCAGCTGGGCTCTTGTTAGTCATGCTGTTCAGTGTGATGTGCTGGAGAAGGAGCATTCTAGTGACTTTATCATGGATGTTACGTTGTTCCATTTTCTGTAGGGTTTTCTTTGTGAACTGAACCATTAGTTCAGCCCTACCATTCGCCACTGGGTGAGCCGGCAATGTGAGTGCGTGTCGGATGCCCCGTTTGGCTAGGTATTGTTCGAAGTCTAAGGCAGTAAATTGGGGCCCATTGTCGGATACCAGGACATCGGGTAGGCCGTGTGTTGCAAAGAGTGTTTAGTTTCTTGATGATTGCATCTGTAGTGGTTGTTTTCATTTTATTAACCTCGAGCCAGTTAGAATATGCATCTACAGTTATTAAGAAGGTGTGTCCTTTAGTAGGTCCCGCAAAGTCAATATGAATGCGCGACCAGGGACCTCTGGGTGTCTCCCATTCTGCTGGTGGAGCTTTTGGTGGGGCTGAGTGGTTTTCCTGGCATCTGTTACAAGAGGCGACCCAGGTTTCAATTTGTTTGTCCATACCTTGCCACCAGGCGTAGCTCCTTGCCAGCGCTTTCATGCGCACGATGCCCGGGTGTCCATCGTGTAGCATTTGAAGGACTTTTTTTGTAGTTTAGTTGGTATGACCACTCGGTCTCCCCATAATACGCACCCTCTTTGTGAGAAAAGTTCTGTCTGTCTGTTTTTGAATGGTTTAAAGTTTCCTTGGGCTCGTTTTCTGGCCATCCCCTCTCCACCCAGCCAAGAACTTGTGCCAAACACGAGTCTTTTTTGGTTTCAAAGGCTATGTCCTGCACCGTTAGTGGAGGTGAGGGAATTGTCTCGATTTGTAGTATTGGTAGCGTGGGAGGTGGGTCATCTTGTAGTTCAGGTAGTGGAGAGCAGCTTAAAGCATCCGCGTGAGGAATGGATTTTCCATTCCTTAGTTGATTCCTTAGTTGATAGTCGTAGGCAGCTAGGAATTCTGACCACCGTGTCATTCGAGGGGATAGAATGTGTGGAGTAGGTTTGTCGCCCACCAGGATGCCAAGTAATGGTTTATGATCTGTGATGATGGAAAACAACCTCCCATATACATATTCGTGGAACCTTTTGATCGCAGATACAATTGCAAGGGCTTCCTTATCTAGGTGGCTATAGTTTCTTTCTGTCTTTGACAAAGTCCTTGAAAAAAATGCAATTGGTGCTTCGGTACCATTTGGTAGGATGTGGCTCAGGATGGCCCCCACCCCAAAAGGTGAGGCGTCACAAGTAACAGTCAATGGGAGTGTCTCGTTATATTGTATTAGCACTGCATCAGAAGTGAGAAGGTCCTTTACTTGTTGGAAAGCATGTTCCTCCCGTCGTCCCCAAATCCAGGAGGCCCTTTTATCGAGGAGTCTATGAAGGGGTTCAGCAACAGTCGCCTTCTGGGGTAGGAAAATGTTATAAAAGTTAATGAGTCCCAGGAAGGCTTGAAGGTCTGTTTTGTTTTTGGGTCTTGGGGCATTTTTGATGGCTGCCAATTTCTTTTTTGTAGGGTGAATTCCTTGTTTGTCAAGAAGGTAGCCAAGAAATTCTACCGTTTCTGTGCATAACTGGCACTTTTCCTTTTTAACCTTGAGGCCAGCATCTTTGAACCTTTGTAGGACTGTTCTGTGGCGTTTCTCTAATTGACTTTTCATTGGGGCGGCTATTAATACGTCATCAAAATAGGGCACGACCCTCTTTATGCCCTGCAATAGTCTCTCCATCAGGCTTTGAAAGATGCCTGGTGCTACGCTTACGCCAAACTGGAGCCTGTTACATTTGAATGCGCCACGATGTGTAACTATAGTTTGGGCTTCTGCAGTTTTGGCATCAACTGGCAGCTGTTGATACACTTGGGCCAGATCTAGTTTTGCGAATATTCTGCCACCCCCAAGTGAATGTAGGAGATGCTGAGCGACTGGTACCGGATAAGTGCTCTGCTGCAGTGAGCGATTGAGGGTGGCCTTGTAGTCACCACAGATTCTCAAAGACCTGTCAGGCTTTATGGGGGTGACAATTGGTGTCTCCCATCGGGTGTGGTCAATGGGTTCTAGCATGCCTTGTGCAATTAATTTGTCTAGTTGCTCATCAATTTTGGGTTTGAGAGCAAAGGGAACTCGGCGTGGTTTTAGGCAAATGGGCGCAATGTCAGGGCGAAGATTAAATGAAATAGGGGACCCTTTGTACTTGCCTAATTTCTTGCTGAAAACTTCTCGGAAATCGTGGACGAGGGCCGCTTCCCAGTCATCGTCTTCGGTATGGTGGATGCCAGCCATTCCGATTCCTAATGGGGCGAACCACTGAAGGCCCAGTAGGCTTGGCCGGTCTCTATCGACAATGGTGAGTGGTAGTATCACATGTCGGTATGTCCCTTGAAAGAGACCTGGAAATAGCTGGTACTCACAACTGGAATCCGGTTGCCCTGGTAATCTTTTAGTATGAGTCTCTGACTGCTGAGGTCTTGGTGTCGGATGTTGGGAATCAGCTGCTTGAGGGTTTTCCAGGATACCATAGATAGGGTAGACCCGAAGTCTACTTCCATGATGCACGGTTTATTTTCGATGGTGACTTCTACACGGATTTTCTTTGAATCAAGCGATGAAGCGTGGCTGATGGTGATGGTTTTATGAGTCTCCTCTCGTCTGGGCATGCCATTAAACCTTCGGGGTCTGTTGTACTGGTTCCACTGGTTGCTAGGGCGGTCCCTCTGTGTGGTTGCCATCAGTTCTTTTCAGGCTGTTCCCTCTCCATCTGGGGCTAGAGCCTCTTTTGTTTCTGGATACCTTAGCAATATGTCCACGTTTTTCACAAAAACGACAAATGGCGTCTAGGAATCTGCATTCGGATTGTGGGTGGTTCCCTCCGCATCCGGCACATTGGTAGTTCAATTTACGACCCCGCTGGTCCTGTTGCTCACGTTCTGACCGGAGTCTATGGACTTCTTCCTCCTCGCTGTCTGAGGATGACTCGATATCTTCATGATGGGCGGCCGATGTGTACTTGTCTGAAGGTTTCCCAGCATCGTTGGTGGGTTGGCAGTTGGTCCCGCTGGTTCTGCACATTCGTGCTGCTGATTTATGAGTGGCTTCAGCTGCAGTGGCGTCTGCTATGGAATCTGCAAGGGAAATGTCTCCTTTGGCCATGATCTTCCTTTGGACAGTTGGGTCTCTCAGGCCAAGGACGATTCTGTCTCTCATGGCTTCTTCTAAATTAGCGAAGCCACATAATCCGCCCAGGTTTCTCAGGTCAGCCACGAAATTCCCAACGCTCTCACCTTCACGCTGGTCCCTCTGATAAAACTAGTGCCTGCTATTGAGAGTCGGTACTGCTGGGGCGTAATGGTTGCGAAGGATGGGTATCCCAGTCCATCGTTTTAACTTCAGCTGGCTTCGCAAGTGCTTTAGCCATTTTAAAAACGGCGGGTCCGCAATGCATTAGAAAAACGGCTCGTTTCTTGCTGGGCGTGGCATCCTTAAGGTTGTTGGATTCTAGGAACATTTGAAACCTGTCCATATATGAGTCCCAGTCCTCGCTAGCTGGATCGAATGGGGCGGGTGGTATAGCGCTGCTGGCCATGTTGCCGATGTTGTGCTCTGTCAGCCACGTGCTCCTTCAGCAGACTTCGTTGCCTCCGCATCCCATCCTCATCACCAGTGTTAGATCTGGGAGGATGGGTCCAAGAATGGAGGCAAGACTCAGATAGCAACAACAGCTCTTTATTAGTGACTTCAGATCTGAGCGAAATATCCCAGCCGCAGCAGCCCCTTATATAGGGCTGGCTGCGGCTAGGCAGCCAATGACGGCGATTTGAGTTTGCCGCGCTTGGCTGGGCCAATCGCGGCAGCCCATTTACTAGCCAATCAGATCAGTCTGCGATGACCAATCACGATCCGCTATTCGCAGGCCAATCAGAGTTGCAGGCTTTCGAGCCTGCTAGTCCGGAACATTGGCAATATATAAACCAACAATGTATGTTTGTAGCTTTAAGACAAAGTCACTGTATTGATTTGTACTATGTTCCGATTGGTTGATTGTATTACAGATTGACATAAGAGAGAGCTAGAGATCATGGCTTGCTCTGTCTGAAATGCTCTCTCTCTAACATGCTGTATCTCTGACATGCTCTATCTCTGACATTCTGTGCTATCTAAGGTTCTCTGTTGTGCTTATACTTTGATATCTTTGTTTATTGTAACTGACAAAGGCAACAGGTAAGAAGATTTTGTAATTGGATATTCTTTGTACTGTTAAACGTATATGACCTGGACCATATATTGGACTGTGCTATTTCTTAAAGTAAACTTTAACTCAATTCAGTGTAGCTGTGTGTGGCTGAATAATTATTCATAACTACTCTCATAGACATTTCCATGTGCATATCCTTGTTACTCAAGGGTTATTCTGTACATATCATAACACCACCCTTGCAAAAATGAAGCCACTGGTGAAACAGTACAAGGGTGTTATATCTATGAGGAGCTACAGTATTCCAAGACCGGCAAAATGATAGACTGAAGTCATAATAGCCATAATTGGATTACAATCTCACTCTTACTAAAGAGGAAACCTGACATAGGAATAGATGGCAATAAAAGGAAGATGATGGCACAAATCCTGCTTATTCCTTGCTATTTGTCAAGAAAACTTAATACTAAAAGGCAAAAGCAAAAGCCTGCCATCCAGAAAAAGAAAGAAAATGATAACTCTCCAACAGGTATTGCATGTTTAGAATAACAGAACATGGTCAAACGGCAAAACTTAAAAGTGATAAATGGAACCCTCTACAACAAGGGTCTTCAAACTTGGCAAGTTTAAGACTTGTGGATTTCAACTTCCAGAATTCCTGAGCTAACATGACTGGAGGAGGAATTCTGGGAGTTGAAGTCCACAAGTCTTAAAGCTGTCAAGTTTGAAGACCCCTATACTACTATAAAGTGAAAGGAAGGTGAATGGAAATGTGAATGGAAAGTAGATATCCTGCAAATTAATAGATGCAAATTACATCTTTTCTGCAGGAGTGAAAAAAATGGTAAGGGGTGAAAAGTTCCTGAATTAGAAGAACTGCATGAAATCACAAAGACCCATGCTTTTTGGAGAAGAAAGAGAGCAAGTATACAGTACTCCATAAGAATAAATTCTATTGCCCTTTTTCATTAAAGGGAGGAGACTTCCTGCTAGAATTCTGGAAGTGCTTTAGAAACCACAAGAAGATTTGGCATAAGACTGGTTAAGAGTTTACAATGGTATCCATGAAAGAAAATCTACATAGTTAGAGAGGGACACAAAATCTGAAAGTGATCCAATTATTGTCAGAGGTACCACCCTGGTGCTTACAATTTTGCTGTAGAAGGTTGGAGTAGGGAAATAGTGCTGCCACCCAGGACCTCTGAGTATAATATGGCATGGACACTCAACTTGAAAAGCTAATGGTGTGTGATCAAGGAGAAAGTGGACTTTTGAGTAGGTTCAAGAGAGGATTTACAAGTACTGTAGTTCTCAACTTATAGCCACCAATTTAATGATAGTCTGGAATTATGATTGCATAGAAAGCCATCACTAAATATTGCATCACCATTCCTCACAGTCATGTAATTGTGAACTGGGTGCTTGGTAACCTGTTCGCATGTATGAATGCTTGCCCCATGACCATCTGATCACAATTTGCAATCTTCTTTGCTAGCTTCCCTAAATAGCCCATGGGAAAGCGAACAGGGAAGGTTACAAACTGCTGTCACCTGCTAAGAGGTCTCCCTCTTGTCTCAGGCTGAATAAGTTGCCTACTGAGGGGAGCTGAACGCCTTCGGCAGGATGCAGAAATGGAGGTAAAATCCTAAAGAGTTCAGCTCTATTCCTACTCCCTGATGAAGGCATCCCATTACACTCTTGAAAAAGAGTTGAATTCCTTTGGCAGGCAGCTCTTTCAGCCAGCATCAGAAACAAGATATAAAATACAAACGAAGAGTCAGTTTAGTAAGATAAGGAGCACTGGGTGGCTCAGGTGGGTGGGCAGGATCCTGGAAGGTCTGGCACAATGCATGTGCAAGTATTTCTTTTGCTCAGGGATGGAAAGTCCTGTTCAGATATTGCTTCTGAGAATTTTCGGCTCCTGACTACAGTCTCTATGATGACCCGGGGCGTGGCACAAAGGCAACAAGTCAAATAAGCAAGAAGAGTCCCTTTATTATCTCCAACTTTGCCCCCAATGTCCAGGTTACCTTCTGCTGGAGAAAAACTCTCCCAGGCACAGCCTTTACTATAGAAAATTGAGTCCAAAGCAAGATACATACAAACAAAATCCAAAGAAATCAAACTGAAGAAGGAATTTCAGACTTGAAAGCACAGCAAAACTCACATAGCTGGGAAGACGCCAGGAACACAGATAAGCCATGACAGGAACACAGATAAGCCACAACGATACAAGATAATTTGCTGTTCGCAGCTTCCTCTTTTATACACTGTATTCCCAGCTGCAACTAATGCAGGGAATCAGGGCCCTTTCCTCCCCCGTAAGCCATGCAACTCACATTGCTCCCTTCTCCGTTCTTCCCTGCATGCCCTAGGATGAAGAATGAGTGGGCTGGGTCTTCTGCTGAATTCCCTTGCTCTACCTCTCCCCTGCTCTGCCCAGCCAGACTTTGCTCTTCCCCAGTTTCTTCCACAGCCAATGGAGCCACACTCCCACTCCCTCTCAGCTGTTCAGCTTCCCCATCTGAGTCAGATTCCGACAGGGGCATAACAGTCTCCTAGAATTTCCTCCATACCCTTGAGACACCCTGAACTCATTACTGAGGATTCCATCTGCTTAATGATCTGTATGATTGCTTAACAACCACAACCGCATGTATTATGGTTGATGAGTGAAACAGTCACATGGGCAGGCACATGGGCATTTCACTTAATGACCACTTTGCTCAAAGACCAAGATTGTGGTCCCAATTTTGGTTCTAAGTCAAGAACTATCTGTGCTAAAGTTGTTATATCTGGGAACTCTATCACAGGTAGTCTTTCTGAATGGAAATCTCAGGTCTAAGCATGTCACAATGGCAAGTAGACATCCATACTAGTAGACGTGGAGAAGGCCAACACAGTGAACAACTTGAAGTTATCAGATCTGGTATCTGGGAGACTAGAGGATCTTTTTCCTTGATTTCCCACATGGAGAATGATGCTAATTTCAGTGCTGCAATAGAAAGCACTAGAGAAGAATGAAGCCTTTGATTTAATTCTTCTGTTTAGTGTGCTATTTGCTTATTCACTTATTTGTATGCAATAGATATACTGAATTAGGGAGGAGTGTCAATCAATTCAGCTCTTCAGCTCTTTCTATTGAATATCTTCAACGTGAAAACGGGAGGGATCTGAGTACTTCCAGAGAATATTTAAAGAGCCCAATCTACAGTATTACTCTATGCCAAGGGATAAAATACTCTTTTGGTACAAGGGTATAAGATTCCATGCAGTGAACAATATATAAATAGAGGTAGAGATGTTCAAAGAAATGGCACCTTTTCTGTCCCTCAAAATCTGAACTACAATCCATGCCTCTTAGAGGGAAGCCATCAATGGAGACATTAATACTGTAAAGATGTGCATGGATTTGGTGCTTTCCAGATGTATAACTGAACTTCTGAGATTATTAGGACAGGGATAAAAATATGGCCCCAGAAAGAGGTATTAATTAATTTACTTATTCACCGAGCAGCCCACCTTGATCCCAAAAAACTCTGGATAGCATGTAAATATAAAAACTGAATCATAAAACTGAATAATAAAAAGCCAGTTCAAATTTTAAAATAAAAACCTTGTCCCTTGGGATCAAAGGCACACTGATATTAAACGGCCCCTTTACAGAAAGCTGGAAAAATGTGAATACGGGGATTTCCCCACCCAAAATGTATTACTGCTTCAAAGACTCCTTCAAGTCAAGCTCCACTTCTGAGTCCTTGTAACTTTGCTGGTGACAATAAAGAAATTGTTCACAAGGCATCATTTTCATTGGAATCCCAAACCTTCCCCTTTTTGTGTGTGCATCAATGCCAAATGCATGTACAAAGGCATGAGGGTTTTGATTGTGTGATCACAAACCCATGTTAACTTTTTTTCACCCCCACCATCATCTCTGTCTCTGGTTATGCATACCATAGTATCTAGCTATTCCTTTCCTAGGGTTTCCTGACTTCCCACTCTTGTTTACAGCCCTGGGATATCCGAGAGTATAATAAGCCAGAGTTTGCAGAGGAAGAAGAGAAAAACCAATACTCGTTATTAGATCATGCTAGCTAAGGCTCATTTTCAAATATGAGTTGGCTACATCAAGGGCAGAATATTATATTTAACCAAGAGGAAAGCACAAGAAGAGAGAGGAGGAGGAGAATGAGGAGGAGGAGAACAAGGAAGAGGAGGAGAACCAGGAGGAGAATGAGGAAGAGGAGCATGAGGAAGAGGAGTATGAGGAGGAGAATAAGAAGGAGAATGAGGAAAATGAGGAGGAAGAAGAGAATGAGGAGGAGTATGAAGAGGAGGAAGAGAAGGAGAATGAAGAGAACAAGGAAGAGAACATGAGGAGGAGAATGAGGAGGAGGAGAATGAGGAGGAGGAGGAGAGTGAGGAGGAAGAGAAAAACGAGGAGGAGGAGAATGAGGAGGAAGAGAAGAATGAGGAGGAGGAGAACGAGGAGAACGAGGAAGAGAACATGAGGAGGAGAATGAGGAGGAGGAGAATGAAGAGGAGGAGGAGGAAGAGAAGAACGAGGAGGAGGAGAAGGAGGAGGAGGAGGAGAAGGAGGAGGAGGAAAGGTGGGAAGTTCAAAAGTAAGTGTCTGGTGTCTTAGGAGAAAAGGGCTGCTTGTCTGACGAATTTTGTCCTCTTTAAGGAGACTAAGCTAACAGAACTCTCATTTTTTTCCATCACACCTGACCTTTTGACTGTACCTGATATCCATCCTGTGTATCCGTGTTGCACATACAAGCAAAAAAGAGCAAGGTTTTGACTGCGTGGTTATAAACATCATCTTAACTGTTTTGAGCCTCCCAAAATGCCTCTTGTTAAGTTCGGGTAATGAGAGGCTGAACCAGGGCATGGGTGCAACAAATACTTTATTAGAATAATAAAGGACTGAACGTGCTTGCCAAGCCTGGAACTGGCTCGCAGTGATCAGCAACTGGTCGGACCCCGCAGCCTGCTTTTATAGCTGGCTGCTGGGGAGAACCAACCAATGAGAGGGGGCAACCGCCCCCGCAGCGCGAACGGACCTGGGTGGGAACTTCTTTAAGTTCCAGGGACATAACACCCCTTCCCCCCAGATGCGAACACGCATAGTCTTTAAGGTACGCGGGAGGCTTGTGCTGGCGCCCAGAATGGCGCAACTCTGGGGAGTTGTCTGGTAGTTCAGAGTCTGCAAGGGAAGGTTGGACCGGTGGGATGTCACGAACGTGTTCCTCGGTCAGTGCCGGTTCGGGACTCGTAGGGCTGGTTACTGGGGATGTGCTTCCGTTGGCTGGTTCGGACTGGTCAGCCATCTGGTGGTCACGATTCGTGTTCGAGCTCCCCGACTCGGCTGCAGGCGTTAACTGGTCCCCGGGATTGGTGCTGATGTGGGGTTGATGCTGAAGCCTCGCACCGGTCTGCAACCATGAGTCACTGCTGACGTGAGTGCCTTGGCGTCTCCGCAGCTGATCCAGGTGCCTTCTCCAGACCCGGCCATCCTCCAGTCTGACTCGATACGACCTGGGTCCGGTGATGGCCACGATCTCGCCCGGGATCCACAGAGGGTCTCCAGCGAAGTTCCTCGCGAACATGGGTTCCTGTAAGACAAAATGCCTAACCCCCGACGTGGAAGCGAGGGGAGAGTCAGGGCAGTAATGTGGGTGAAGCCTGTCCAATACAGTCCACAGGCGTCTACCCATCAGGAGTTCAGCCGGGGACTTATTAGTGACTGTGCACGGGGTTGAGTGCTGGCTCAGCAAGAAACGGGATAGTCTGTGGTGCCAGTCTTCCTTGCTGAACCTAGCTAGGGCTTCTTTGGTGGTCCTAACGGCTCTTTCTGCCAATCCGTTACTGGCAGGATGAAAGGGAGCCGTGAAGATGTGGCGGATGCCCAGGTTGGCAGCGAAGCGACTGAACTCGGCCGATGCGAACTGGGGGCCATTGTCGGAAACAATTGAGTCTGGAAGCCCGTGCGTTACGAACAGGCGAGTTAATACCTTGGTAACCGCTTGCGTGGTGGTTGTGGATAGTTGTGCTACGTCAATCCATTTAGAGTAAGAGTCCACGACCACCAGGAACATTTTGCCGTGCATCGGGCCCGCTAGGTCGATGTGGATCCTGGACCAAGGTGCGCTGGCGCTTTCCCACTTGGTGGGTGTGGCAATTGGAGGGGATGGATGGGATTCCTGGCAGGGATGGCAGGAGCTTACCCATCTGATGATGTCATCGTCGAGGCCCGGCCACCATACGTAGCTTCGCGCTAATGCCTTCATCCTGACGATGCCAGGGTGGCCCTCGTGCAGCGCCTCCAGAACTCGGGTACGCAGTGAGGTCGGGATGACCACTCGTGTGCCCCACAGCAAACATCCCTGCAAACTGGATAACTCCTGTAGGCGGGTCTTAAAAGGCGTGAATTTGGTTTCAACATCACTGCCCGGCCACCCCCTCCTCACCCAGTCCAGTACCTGGGCGATCGTTTTGTCTGCCTTGGATTTGGCAGCAATATCTAGGGCAGTGATGGGGAGGTCCAGTTGGGTGACCTCAAAAATAGCGTGGACCGGGGCAGGATCCTCAGCTGGAGCAGGCAGGGGGCAGCGGCTGAGGGCATCTGCGTGAGACAATGTTTTACCTGGACGGTGTATGAGTCTATACGAGTATGCCGCTAGGAAAAGAGTCCACCTCATCATTCTAGGAGACAGGACTTGAGGGGTCTGTTTGTCACCTGCTAGTAGACCCAGGAGAGGCTTATGATCCGTGACCAGCTCGAAAAAGTGGCCAAAAAGAAATTCATGGAATTTCTTCACAGCTGCGACAGCTGCTAAAGCTTCCTTATCGATTTGGCTATAATTGCGCTCTGTTGCAGAGAGCGTCCTGGAAAAAAAAGCGATGGGGGCTTCGGAGCCATTGGGGAGCCTGTGGCTTAACACTGCCCCAATTCCAAAAGGGGATGCGTCCGCTGCTAGCACTAATGGAAGGTTGGGGTCAAACTGAATGAGGACCGCCTCCGACGTGAGTAGTGATTTGACGGCGCGAAAAGCGGAGTCTTCCTTGTGTCCCCAATGCCAAGGCGATTTTTTGTCCAAAAGTCTGTGCAGGGGTTCCGCCACAGATGCTTTATGGGGCAGGAACGACGCGTAAAAGTTCAATAGCCCCAAGAAGGCCTGAAGTTCCGCTTTGGAGGTTGGAGTGGGTGCCTCGTGAATTGCCTTAACCTTGGACTCCAGGGGGTGAATGCCTGAGGCGTCAATTTTATAACCCAGAAAGTCCACCTGTCTAGTGGCAATGGCACATTTTTCTTTTTTTAATTTGAGGCCGTGCTGTCTGAACCTCTCTAACACTGCTCGAACTCTCTGGAAGAGTTGGGGTCTGTCCCTGGCCGAGACTAAGATGTCGTCGAAGTAGGGTACTACACCAGGGAGGCCCTGCAAAATCCGCTCCATGAGGGATTGAAAAATGCCTGGGGCAACACTTACACCAAATTGGAGACGCTTGCACCGGAAAGCACCCCTGTGAGTGACAATGGTCTGGAGTTCCGCTGTTTGGTTGTCAACAGGGAACTGTTGATACGCTTGAGACATGTCCAATTTGGCAAAAATGCTGCCAGGTTCAAAAGTGTGTAATAAGTGCTGAATGACGGGCACTGGGTAAGCGCTAACTTGTAAAAATTTATTAATTGTGGTTTTGTAGTCCGAGCAAATTCTCAGGCTACCATCTTTTTTGAGGGGTGTGACAATGGGCGTCTCCCATTTGGCGAAATCTGTTGGCTCAATGACCCCTTGTTTTAATAATTTATCCAGTTCTGCATCTAATTTAGGCCGAATAGTGAATGGGACTCTACGAGGTTTTAGCCTGATTGGGACTGCTTGGGGGTCGACTGAGAATGAGATAGGGGTACCGTTATAACACCCCAGTTCATTGCTGAATACGTCTGAGTAATCAGTGAATAAGGAGTCAGTGTCAGAGGTTGAGACAGCATGGACTCCTGTTAACCCTAGGCCGAGATGGGGAAACCAATCAAGCCCCAAGAGTGTGGGGAGATTTCCGTTAACTACCACTAGAGGTAGGTGGCCTTTGAAAGTTTTAAAATTAACAAGAAACTTGCCTCTGCCGATTACAGGAATGTCCTTCCCCTGGTAGTCCTTCAGGCTAAACTGGCACTTCTGGAGCCAGTTTCTGGATAGATTGGGCTGTAGTCTCTTGAGGTTGCTCCAAGAGATAATTGAGAGCGCTGACCCCGTGTCAACCTCCATGCGACAAGGTCTACCTTCTAACAAAACGGAGAGATTTTACTAATGGCATGGCAAGCGTGCTTAGCATGGTGGCGAGTACGACAGTTCAATACTTGCCTTTGGGGTCCAGAATGTGAAAAGGAAGGGTGCCTTTGTGCCGAGTTGTGAGCGGCTTGACAGACTCTAGCGATGTGCCCCTTTTTGTGGCAAATGTTGCAGGTGGCTCCCTTGAATTTGCAGGTGGTCCTCAGGTGAGATCCACCACAGGATAGGCACAGGGTGATGTGCTTGGGTGGACTGATGCTTTCTTGCTTGGCTCCTACCTGCGGGAGTCTGGCGTGGGCGAGGCGGTGGATGTCGGCTGCATCGCTGGGGTCCTCTTCGATGACCACCTCTTCAGAGTGGACTGAAACTGCACTTTGCTTGGAAACAGGCCCTTGGATTTCGGTGGCTGAGTGTGCTGCCAGCTCTGCTGCCAGGGCTTCCTTGACGGCTTGCGTGAGGTTGAGGTCCTTCTTAGCGAGTAGGCGCCCTTGGAGGTGAAGGTCCTTGACTCCGCAGACTAGCTGGTCGAGGAGCATGTCCTCCAGGTAGGTCCCAAACCCACAATGGAGAGCTGCAGTTCTGAGGGCAGCCATGTACTGATTGATGGTCTCTTTGTCTGATTGCTTCCTCATTCGGAAGGTGAACCGCCTGGCAATCTGTGAGGGTCTAGGAGAATAGTGGTTAGTAAGGATTTCTAACAGTTCTGTCCAGGGAACGTTTTTTAACTCACGTGGAGCCACGAGTGCTGTGGCAGTATCAAAGACGATGGCTCCACAGTAGATCAGGAAATATGATTTTTTCCGGTGCTCCCCTGCATCAGCCAGCCCTATGGCGTCGATGTAGTGGTTAAAACGATTCTTGTATGACTCCCACTTCTCCTCATCCGGCTTGAACGATGGGAAAGCTGGGTTGGAGTTCATGATGAGAATCTCGTTGGATAATCTGTTGAGAAAATCTCTCTGGGGCAGCAGCAGGAAGGTTTTTTGTGCCTAAGGCAGGCTAGTGATTTTAGCTCTGGGGAGGTTTACACAACTCTCTCCCTCTCTCTGGATTAACACAAGGTTAGGCTGCAACGGCCGTTGGCAGCGTTTTGAAATTCGCGCCTGCGTGGGCGTCAGTGACTTTGAAATACAGCACCGCGCTGTACTCTTGGGCGGAAATTCAAATGACAGCTGTTTGAATTTCGCGCCTAAAGAAACGAGCGGCTGCGGCTCGCAGCGCTTCACTTTCCCTGTAGCTTGGCTAACTAGCGGCTACAGACGCTTCTCACCCTCGCTGTTTGCTGACCGCTCTCTCTGGCTGCGGATCAGCGTTCGCTCTCGTTTGCCTGCTGATCGTTCTCTCTAGCTGCGGATCAGCGTTTGCTCTTATTGCCTGCTGATCGTTCTCTCTGGCTGCGGATCAGCGGCTAGTGATTCAGCGGTTGCATTGTGCCTCTGGTCGCCATCCCATCCTCGTCGCCAGTGTTAAGTTCGGGTAATGAGAGGCTGAACCAGGGCATGGGTGCAACAAATACTTTATTAGAATAATAAAGGACTGAACGTGCTTGCCAAGCCTGGAACTGGCTCGCAGCGATCAGCAACTGGTCGGACCCCGCAGCCTGCTTTTATAGCTGGCTGCTGGGGAGAACCAACCAATGAGAGGGGGCAACCGCCCCCGCAGCGCGAACGGACCTGGGTGGGAACTTCTTTAAGTTCCAGGGACATAACACCTCTGTCTATGTCAGACTCCCTCTTCCTTTACTTCCGCTATCAGTGTCACAACTTCCCCCTACCTGATCTCCATCTGCTTTTTCTTTTCTGCTGTTTCTCTTTTGCAGTTTCTGCTGGAAGAGAAAAGAAATTATCTATGAGTAATAATGTATATAGTGGAATGTTTCTATGTCTGACAGTGACTGGTGATTGTTATTTGGCATATATGTAGTCCTTGACTTACGACCACAATTGAGCCTGGAATTTTGGTTGTAAGCCATTGCAATTGCTAAGTGAGACATACCAACCAACCACCATAATCCCAACTCTTCTCATTGCATTTGTTAAGTGACCACACAGGACTGCTTCCAGGAGTGGATGGAAGCTTAGGAGGCCTGGCAGCCACTGAAACCTACCAGGGGTTGGGAGGCCTCACCTGGCTAGGCCCACCAGTACAATGTCATCTCTTCCCGCCAACCCACCCTAATCCTAACCCCACCAATCCTGAGAATCCCAGGGCTTCTTTTCCTGTTCCCTGCACCTTCTGACAGGTGTGCCTAGCTGATTCGCAGCTCAGCTAGAAATATAACAAAATCATGCTGCAGCTACCAAAACAACCAATGCAATCCTAGGCTGCATTAACAGCAGGTTAGACTCAAGACAATGAGAAGTGGTACTATCCCTTTGTAATGCCTTGGTAAGGCCACACTTAGAGTACTGCATCCAATTTTGATCACCACAATATAAAAAGATATTGATACTCTGGAAAGAGTGCAGAGAAGAGCAACAAAGAGGATTGGGGGGGAAAGGGGGGTTGAAGGCTAACACATATGAAGAACAGTTGCAGGAATTGTCTAGTCTGGTGAAAACAAAAACTAGGGTTGGCATGACAGCAGTGTTCCAATATTTGAGGGGCTGCCACAAAGAAGAGGGGCTCAACCTATTTTCCAAAGCACCAGAAAGCAAACCAAGACGTAATGGATGGAAACTGAACAAAGAGAAAAGCAACATAGAACTAAGGAGAAATTTCCTGACAGTAAGAACAGTCAACCAGTGGAACAGCTTGCCTTCAGAAGTGGTGGATGCTACAACACTGGTGGCTTTTAAAAAGAGACGGGACAGCCTTTTGTCTAAAATTGTATAGAGTCTTCTGTTTGAGCCATGAGATGGACTAGAACAGTGGTCACCAACCAGTGGTCCAGGGACCACTGGTGGTCTGCGAGAAAATTTTGGTGGTCTGCAGAGAAATATCCCCCCAAAGCACTCCTCCCATAGCAATTAATCCAGGCTGTGCAGGAACACATGGCTACACTGCCCAAATGGCCTGCCTATTCACTGGCCCCCACCCTTCAGCCATGCGCAAACCTTACCTTGAGTAGAGTCATGTGAGCTGGAACTGGAAGGTAAGACCCATGGTGGGGGAGGGAAATCTATCCCGGGATGGCTTGCTGACATTGGTGGGAAAGTCAGTCCCATATTCCAGAGTTGCAGTAGTCACAAAACTGGCTCTTTGGTCATCCCGGAGCAGCTCCTCCAGTCCATGGCAGGCCAGTGCACCCGGGTGGAGGAGCAGCTGCTCCAGGACGACCAAAGGGTCAATCCTGTGACTATTGCAGCTCTGGAATATGGAACCGACTTTCCCACCAATATCAGCAAGCCACTGTCAGTCAAAATTCATATTAGTGGTCTGCAGGATTTTAAATTATGAGTTTGGTGGTCCCTGTGGTCCAAAAGGTTAGCAACCCCTGGACTAGAAGACCTCCAAGGTCCCTTCCAACTCTGTTATTCTATATTCTGTAATTTTCCTCAAGCCTACAGAGGCAATATTTGTCTAGGGTGGCTAGGGTCAGCCAGTGAAGTTAATATCCTATGTATTAATAATCAGAAAATCTTTATATTGACTAGCATGAGTGGACTCGGCCAAGGGCCGTGACCATCATAAACTGCACAGCTTCTGTAATATCCTTTACTGATTTTCATTGCAACTGTATTCAGGTTTTTCCCTATGTTTTATTAAGAAACTCCCATTCTTAGCTTCCTTCTAATCTGTGATTTAATTTCTTTTAAAGGTAGCTTATGCAGAATGAGTTAATTCTTGTGATCAGTTGAATAATAGGAGTTCATATGTATTTCATAAGACATTTACTAATGAGCTTTCCTTTTTTTTCTTCCTTTTCTTCTCTTTGTAAAACTGGTGTGGCATTATCCAATAAATCTATCCAGTGCTTAACCTGTTTTATTACTTCTTAGAATATTGCTGGTAGAGCATTTGAATTCTCTAAATGAGAAATTAAGCAAGCAGCTGCTGAGAAATTGGAGCCTGCCCAGTGTGGGAAGAGAGGAACTACTGAGCAAAAGGAATTAGAGAATGGTGAACTTGTCCCATGGTTGTTATAGTTTAATTTAAAAATTATTTTCTCAGCCTTGTTAACTTAACTGATATTGACCAAGAGTCTTCTCCAGGCAAGTTACTATGTGTCACATATCACTAAGCTCTTACTCTGACACACACCAAACCTTAGGTGAAGGTGTGTTGTGTTGAATGGTGTGTTGAATGGTGTTATCTGACAATTGCTGTGGAAAAATGCCCACTTAAATAATCAACACAATTGAAAATAAATGCAACAAAGGTTCGATTTTTTGGTTTGCACAGCTATAGTGTTTGCTGGGCTCACAGCCAAATGAAGCCAAAGACCTCCGAACTAAACATGGTAAAGGTTATATACCATCTAAAATGTTATGCAGAAACTATAAAGAAAATAGTGATCATCATACTGTGACATTTACAACCAGCATGTAGCATCTGATAATACTATTGGATGACCTTGCTACAGCTATCTATTCAACCTACTAATGGGGCTCTATTCCCCCCTAATTATAGATATTAACACCATGTACCATAAACAGTAACATTTATTGTGGCTGTATATTGACTCCCTTTATACCACACAACAGTATGGTTTCTATTATCTACTTCCTCTTCCTCCAAGATCATAGAATCATAGGGCCGGAAGGGATCCTGGAGGTTTTCTAATCCAACCCTCCATTTAAGCAAGAGATCCTATACCATTTCAGACAAATGGCTGTCCAGTCTTTTCTTGAAAACTTCTGTGATGGACTACCCACAGCTTCTGGAGGCAGTTGTTCCATTAGTTAATTGCTCTTGTTATCAGGAACTTTTTCTTTAGTTCCAGGCAGTTTGCCTGCTCTTTTATATTTGTCTGCTTTTCCTCATGCTTATATATCATATATCAACTCTCCGCACAATTATCTATGTATCTTTGCTTTAATTCAGGCTTGGCTAAAGCGCCTCCTAGCAAAAAAATGCATTGCCAGACAAAGTTGCCCCTCACATCATGTTTACCTCCTCAGAAATAAAATAGTGTTGGCTTTTATAGAACTCAACAAGAATTAGATAAAACTATACAATGAACTGGGAAACAAATGATTAGTAAAATGTATAATTATTTATTAGAATATAAAATGGAAGAAGAAACAGTAAAAGAAAATATGATAATTTGGGCCAAAAATTTTGGATATGGTATTGATTTGGAACAATGGGAAAAACTATGGCAAGTAAATCATAAATTAATGTTGTCAGTTACATACAAAGAGAACCTTCATAAAATGTTTTACCATTGGAGGCCTCCCCCCAGGCAGGCTAGCCAAGATGTTTCCCAATATATCAGCAAAGTATTAGAGATGTAATCACAGCCAAGGAACGTATTTTCACATGTGGTGGACCTGTCCCCAAGCCCGGAAGTATTGGCTCAAAATTAAAACATGGTTGGAAGAAATAATGAGACAAAGAATTGAATTAAGACCTGAATTGTTTTTGTTTGTTTTTTTTTAGTTATAATAGGATCAAAAGTTGGTAGGAACTTCCAATATATTATATTCCAGAGAGTAACCACTGCCAGAATTTCATTGCCTCAAAACTGGAAACAGGACACTATCCCCTCCAAGATAGCAATAATAAAAAAGATCCTCGAATGTGCTGAAATGGACAGGCTAACAATGATATTAAAGAAGAAAGAAGAGAAAGAGTTCTATAAGATATGGAATGTTTGGTATGAGTGGTTGGAAAGAAGACGCAAAAGCATCAATCGACAACAAAATTGTGAAAGTGTTAATTTTATATATATATATATATATATATATATATATATATATATATATATATATATATATATATTTGTTTTCTGAGGTTCTCAGGGTATTTATATGTGGATCTTTGGTTGTTCGGGTTTTCTCCGCGTAAGATTCAAGTATCTAGGCAACGTTTCGATGAAGTCTCATTCATCATCTTCAGGCTTCTGTCTCCGGCTCTGTGCTTTTCAGAGTAATGTGAGATTGCAGCTGCTTCCTCCTTTTAACTGCCAGTGGGGGTGGGACTTGATTGGGTGGGGGCTTGGCTGTGTTCTGATTGGGTGGGGGTGTGTTCTCATTGGTAGGGGTTTGGTTGTGTTCTGATTGGTTGGGGGTTAGCCGTGTTCTGATTGGTTGGAGGCGTGTTCTGTTCAGGTGGGGGCTTGGCTGTGCTCCGGTTAGTCTTAGTTGCTGGGGGATTTGAGCTGGTGAGTTGTGATCTTGCTGTTTGGCTTCTAGTTCGTGGTCCTGTTGCATCTTCATAGTGGGTGTCGGTTTGCTTCATGTATGGCTCGGAGGGGTTTGAAGTGGGTAGTGATGCAGCTGTAGTGCAGCTTCTGGTCCATGGTCGTGTCTCATCTTCTGAGTGGGTGAGAGTCTGTTTTTACATGGAAGTGTGGTGGTGGCATCTTGTGTGGCTCTCATGGGTGTGGGTCTGGTGTCCTTCTTCATGTTAGGTACTCGTCTGTTCATGAGGGCGGGTTTCCAAATGGCTGGAAGGCGGGAAGTGTCATCTCGTTTGTTCATGCTGTGTGGGCGTTTTTCTATCTCTATGGCTTCTCTGATTATTCTGCTGTTGAAGTGTTCGGTTTTGGCGATAGTTCTGGTGTTTTTAAAATCAATTTCATGTCCTGTGGCTTTGAGGTGTTGGACCAGGGAAGAGGTCGTTTCTTCTTTTTGATTGAGTTCTTATGTTCTTCAATGCGTGCATTTATTCTTCTGTTAGTTTGTCCAATGTATGTGGTAGGGCAGGCAGTGCAGGGGATTTCGTATACTCCTTGGTTTTCTAATTCGATTTTGTCTTTGGGGTTTCTTAGGATGGTGGATATTTTTCTGTTTGTGCAGAATGCTGTTTTGATGTTGTGTTTTTGGAGGATCTTGCTGATTTTGTCTGTAGTGCCTTTTATATATGGGAGGAGGGCTTTGCCGTTTTCTTGTTCTCTGTCTTGGATTTTGGTTGGGGTTTCTTTTGGATTAGGTGGGTAATCTTCTTTCTTTGGAATCCATTGGCTGTAAGTACGTTGGTGAGAGTGTGTAGTTCGGTTTTTTGGTGTTGTTCATCGGCTAAGCATTTTGTTCTGGAGATGAGTGTCTTGGCTACGGAATTGATCTGTGCTGGGTGGTGGTGTGAGAGTGCATGTAGATAGCGGTTAGTGTGTGTTTTCTTCTGGTAGATGGTGTGTCCTAGGGAGCCATTGGATCTTTTGTATACCAAGACATCTAGGAAGGAAGTTGGTTGTTGGCTTCTGTTTCCATGGTGAATTGTATTTTGGGGTGTAGGCTGTTGAGGTGTGTGAGGAAGTTGTTCAGTTTTTCTTTCCCATGTGGCCAGATTATGAAGGTGTCATCTACGTATCTGAGCCAGAGTTTGGGTTTGTGGTCGTATTTTTCTAGAGCTTGTGTTTCAAAGTGTTCCATGTAGAGGTTAGCGATGACAGGTGAGAGGGGTGATCCCATGGGTGCTCCTTCTATTTGTTTGTATTTTTGTCCATTGTAGGTGAAGTATGTATTGGATAGGCAGTGGTTGGTTAGATCTAGGATGTGCTTGGGGGTTGTATTTGTTTTGGATGGCTGTCAAGGCTTCTTTTATTGGCACTTGGGTGAAGAGGGATATGACATCGAAGCTTACTAGTAGGTCGCTAGGTTGTAAGTTTTGTTTCTTTATGATCTCGATGAACTGGAATGAGTTTCTTACGTGTGAGTTGATGGATTCTGCATAAGGTTGTAGTTGTTTGGCGAGAAATTTGGCTAGGTTTTGTAGAGGTGAGCCTATGGAGCTGACTATTGGTCTGAGTGGGGTTCCTTCTTTGTGTATTTTGGGGAGACCATAAAGCTTGGGGCATCTGGATGATTTTTCTCTGGGTATGATTCGTTGCTGGATTTCTTCACTGATGGGGGAGGCTTTTATTTTGGATTTGGTAGTTTTTTCTAGGTAGGTGGTGGGGTCTGTCTTTAGGGGTTTGTATGTGGGGTCTTGGAGTAGGTTGGTTAGCTTGGTTTGGTAGTCAGATGTGTTCATAATCACTGTCGCATTGCCCTTGTCTGCTGGTAGGATTATTATGCTGGTGTCTTCTTTCAGGTTAAGTAGTGCAGTTTGTTCTTCTTTGGATAAGTTGCTTTTGGGTGGTTTGCTAGTGCAGAGGATGTTGGTGATTTCGAGTCTGATTTTGTTAGCATCATCAGGGTTGGTATTGGTCAGGCTGGTTTCAACTCCACATATGATGGTTTCTGTGGGGATGTGTTTGGGAGCGACAGCAAAGTTGAATCCTTTTGAAAGGACCTTGGTTTCAGCTTCAGTGAGGATCTTGTCTGAGATGTTGTGCAATGTTTGTTTCATGTGTGGCTGTGGGGGGAGGGGGAGTTGGTTTCTGGCATTGTTGTAGTTTCCTGAGTTTGTTGGTGTGAGTATCTGTCTTGAGGGTGGTCTGTGTTTCGGCTCTCCAGACAGCAAGTTGTTTGGATTTGTCACAAAGTAGAGGGTGAATCTTGTTGCTGAGTCTGAGGTGGAGTGTGAGGAGATCTTTGTTGATTTGGTCTAGGAGAAACCTTTTCGTGTGAAGTTCATTTCTAATTAGGGCCAGTTCTGTTCTTTTAAGGATGCGTTTGGTGGCTGCTGTGTTGGTGTGGAATTTCAATTGGAAGCTTGTGGGAATTAAATTTTGATCTCGGCAGTTGCATAGGAATGCAAGGTCACATAAAATGGAGGCTCTTTGGACTTCAAGTTTTTCATAAGTCCTGGTCAGATGGTGGGTTTCCTCCCGTAGAGGTGCAATATTTGTTTTCTGAGGTTCTCGCGGTATTTATATGTGGATCTTTGGTTGTTCGGGTTTCTCCAGCGTAAGATTCGAAGTATCTAGGCAACGTTTCGATGAAGTCTCATTCATCATCTTCAGGCTTCTGTCTCCGGCTCTGTGCTTTTCAGAGTAATGTGAGATTGCAGCTGCTTCCTCCTTTTTCCTCACATTACTCTGAAAAGCACAGAGCCGGAGACAGAAGCCTGAAGATGATGAATGAGACTTCATCAAACGTTGCCTAGATACTCGAATCTTACGCGGAGAAAACCCGAACAACCAAAGATCCACATATATATATATATATATATATATATATATATATATATATATATATATATATATATATATATATTTATAAGTTAGAATGAGAAATAAGAATATAAGTGAATAAGAATGGAGAAATAATTGATATAGTTTTGGACTTTATCAACGTGTGAACACCATTAAGGAATCGTAAAAAGTGGAAATTGTCTTTTTAAATGTTGAAATGTTGAATAAATAAATGTAATTTTAAAAAAAGAAATAAAACAATGTGATTGGCAGTTACAATTAAGTCAGTTTTTAAAAAGCAGCTTAGAAACCCTTATACAATTTATGTGAAATTTAATAACTATTCCTAATGATATACTGTTTTTTGCAAATTCCTTCCCATTTGAATATAAAAATAAAATACTTCTAGCTGTTCATATTTTCTCATGTTATACCAGGAGTGAAGAGATCCATTTTTCAAAATCCTGGTTTCAGTTCAGGAACTAAATTTAGTGATGCTCTCACTCCTTTGCTCTCTCTATGGAATGGCAAGATATGATGAAGAAGCAACACAATTGTTCCCAGCTGGCATCTGCAGTCCAATGGAGACATAGATAGTCCCTAATTGACTAGAGAGTTCCAAACAATTAAACAATCTGGAAAACAGGATTGCTATGTAAAGTGGAAATACCAGAAGCATAAGTCTTGGTATGAGACAGGGTGGACATAAATCAGAATCCATAATTTTGTGCATCAACTGGCTGTGAAGGAGGATTACAAGGAGGATTAGGGGACATGTAACCACCTTTCATAGCCTTCCTGGCTCATTCACAGTTTATTGATATTTACTCTAGAGAATGTCATTTTACAGTTCCCAAACATGGGTGGTACACTTTGAAGATATAGTGATTCACCCTGTTATTGCTATAAATAAACAATTCACAGCTTTTTATCATCAAGTGCCAAACTTAGTCTTTGAGAGGTATCATGAAGCTAACATTCCCAAAAGAAATGTGTGGGGCCAAAATAAAAACTAAGTTTGATTTTAAATAAGTGTAATTTAACCATATATATTACACTTTCCAATCATGTGTTTAATCATATTGCTCTTTTGTCACATTAAAAGTTATAAGGCTGTAGATAGCTTGAAACCTCAGTTGTAAACTTGAAAACTAAATCTAGACAGTGCAATATCAAAGGGAATATTTGCTTTTGTCTGGTACACTGAGGACAGCACTACAAAAAGGAGAAGGGCTAGGGCAAAGAAAATAAATCAATACATATGAATTCATTCAATACCCATACATTTGTATCAAATTATTATGGTTTGTTTGTGGTTTTTAAGGCTTCACTGTGCCATGCAATGCTGAGCTGGATGATAGCATGAAACTGAATTATGACAGAAAAAGACTTATCATTACTGAGAATGACCTTACGGATTTCTCTACCACCACTTCCACTCCAAACTGGTGCTAATACTTCAAATATAGTGAGGCAGTTTTGTTGCTTCTTAATTTTGAAGAAAAGAGTGTCATTCCTGTCTCTAGAATAAAGTGCAACTGTCTTTTCAAATGCCTTTGGTTTTGCTATCAGTTAGGCCCCCTTTTCGTTTATTGGCTTTTGCGTTGGCTTCTGAAACCTCTGAGCTAAGTTGAGAAACTACAGGTGCTGGTATAGGGTAATTCTCAGGGATACCCTTGTGAGGAAAAGAAGTAGCTGGTTGGCGCAGCCATGATATTGCATTTCCTTCAAAAATTCCACAGAGAATAGGACCACTGTGGGGTTGTCCTGAAATGCCAAGCCACTTATCTGACAGAGCAGCAAAGAGATCTGCCTCAACATACAATGCAACATAAAAATGTTGCTTGTAATTGGTAATCAGCAGCCTTATCAAATTAGCCTATCTACTAATCCATTTCACTAATTAAGACATCAGGCTAAAAACCCGAAAGACTCTGAAGTCTAATCCTGCCTTAGGCACAGAGCCAGACAGATGACTTTTGAGCAGTTCCACTCTCTAGGAATGTACAAACCACTATCCAAAAAATCTTGAAAGTACAGGTCAGGAGCTGTCAATGTAGTACACGATGCTATCTACTGAAATTTCAGCTAGCAGTTTGACTGATTGTTATGTTTCTGCTGCATCATAAATTGTTAATTTAAAAGGGTGGGTATTATTATGCAAAATAAAGTTTGATCAGGATTTGAAACGGATCCCTGAGGATAGTGATTAATTAAATCCTTTACTTTAGTTTTAGAAATTTGACTTTTGTGAAACTGATGAAAAGATTTGCACTTTCTTTCAATCTTCCTTCATCCTACCTCTGGCTGTCTTCTTGTGGGGATTTCACAGCTTAAAGTGTAAATACTTCTTCCTTTGAATTTGAAATTATTGATTTACTTTCAGACAGAGGAACAGGAGATAAATTTGTTGTATCTGCATTTCTATTCAAACTTACCTACCCAATTTACATTAATTAAATCTATATACAAACTGTCCAGATGCCTACAGTTTCCCAAATTTTATGATTCAATTCATGACTGAAGAGTTCCATTCAAGGATGCACATATTATTAACTACAGGAATACAAGCTCTTTAAAAAAAAAAGATATGCAAGATATACTGTATAAAAATAAGTAGAATGAACTGGAAGATAGAAAATGAAAAAGTATGCCAAATTAATTTTGGCAAATTTTGTTATCCTTAATTGCAGCAGACATAAACAAAGAATAATGTATTTCACTGAAATCATTTGACCTTCTTCCACTTTTTTTAGTATATATAAGATTGTAAAGGATAGACTGAGACAAATGCATCTAGACTTAATTTGTAGATACACAGTGTTTATCTGTCCATTAATGGTTTATCTTATTAACCTTAATGCAATTTTCTATAGTTAGAAATAGTAGTTTGGAATTAGATCTCTTTGTGAAATAGAATGAATTACTTTAAAAAGGTTTCTTAGTGTTTGATGTTAATTTCACAATAATGGACTTCAGTCATACAATTCTAACAGTAATCATTTTCCCTACCTTTATAGAAATTGGAAAAGAGTTGGCAATAGACCAAATGTTACTCCAAATACAAACAGCTATCAATAGCTATAATTTTTATTAACAATAAATGTTCAATTACCATCTATAAAATGTAATTTAACAAGGCTACAGAAAACCCATTAGAAATTATTAGAAAATCAGTTTTTATTCTGCCCAAACTGATAACATCCTCTTAGCTTTAATTCAAAAAGGTTAAGACTCTTTATAAGATTTGTCTTTCAAAATCTATTATATACACACAAGAGAAAAAGAGAGCAAGAGGGAGGGAGTGGGGGAGGGAGGGAGGGAGGGAGGGAGGGAGGGAGGGAGAGAGAGAGAGAGAGAGAGAGAGAGAGAGAGAGAGAGAGAGAGAGAATGAATTATGTGCAGGAAAAAATATAAGTGAATCCACAGCTCCAATCCAACAGATAATCTATGGAGACTCTCCTCCAGTTAGGGGAACTGCCTAATGAAGATGACCTCACTAACCACTTTTAAAGATCATGTCTTCATGTTGCTGCCTTCATCTAATCCTATGGAAGCATCTTAAATTCAATTTTAGCTGTTTCAGTTTAAAGTTTAAAGTTTGTCCTCTTCTGTCAACCCAAGTCTAACCATGGATAGAATTGATAACACAACTGGAAAAATATTAGTGATGATGCCATTGAGAGTAGGGATTGGAGGTCTCACCCTGCCCAAGGAAAAGAGTATTCATATCACTTCGTACAAATGGTTGTCCAATCTTTTCTTGAAAACATAGAATATTAGTATAAATATTTATATATTAAATATATATATAATATAAATATATATATATATAACCAGAGCAGCTACCCCCATAAATCAACCTGGGCCAGTGCAACAGGTGGCAGCAGCCCAGGGCCCCCCAGTAGGGGGAATAATCGCCAGAAGGCTTGGAACTCCAAAGGTGCCTCCATTGGAAGTAAAATATGGAGGGGATTCCAAGGAGTTAGGTTTCTTCCTGGCACAAGTCTAGAGCCACATGGAAGAATATGGGGATGATTTTTCCTCGGAAGTAGCCAAAGTTAGATGTGTTACCAGGGCTCTGGAAGGAACAGCTGCAAAGTGGATGGTGACTTTGCATAATGATAATGCCCCCCAGCTGATGAATTATGACTTGTTCATGACAGCATTGCATGCCAGATTTGAAGACCCACTAGCTGAATGTAAGGCTAGAATTAGGATAAAAACCATAAATCAGGGGCGGAGATCAGGGGCTGATTACACTCAGAAATTTAGAGAGTTAGCATGTCATATTCGAGGCTGGTCCCAGGGAACCCTGATAGAAGCTTTTAAAGATGGTTTGAATGAAGATGTTTATAAAAGCTATATTGCCAGAAGAGACCCCAGTGAGTGGCAGCTCTGGTATGTGCTGGCAGCAGAGGTGGAAATTGATCTGACCTGAAACAGATGCCGGGGGGAGGCTTGGTTGGAGCAAGTCATCCCCCACCAGCCCTTGAGAAGCCTTAAAACCTCAAAAGGGAGGGCTGATGGCAAAACCCAAGACCACTGCATGCTTCTGATGTGGGAAGGAAGGTCACCGGGCTGCAGACTGCCGTATCAAGCTAGAGCCAAAGGGGGCACCAGGAGGAGGAAGAAAACCTGGAAAAACTCCAGTCAAGCCTTGAAACAGCACTTAAAGCGGAGGAGGTTGTAGAGATTGCCCCTCCGAAAGGAGAGGAGCTGGGAACTCCAATCTCTTCTGAAGAGAGTGAATCCGAATCGGAAGACGACTCAGTGGTAAGTCCAAACAAGGGCCCTATGACCATTCCAGTGAGATTAAGGGTACCCACATCGGGAGCCTAGGGGGAAATGTTGGCCTTGTTAGACTCTGGGTGTACAAGGTGCATAATCAGCTCGGAAGTCATAGAGAAAATGGGCTTGAGGCTAAAGACTTTAAAAGCACCCATCGCATTTTGCCAACTGGATGGATCGGTAGCTGGGGGCGGCCCTACACATTTCATAATGGAACCAGTAGAAATGACAATGGGGAAGCATAGAGAGACTTTATGTTTTATTGTTGCCTCTGGGATGGAGTGTCCCCAATATTGGGTTTGCCCTGGCTCTGGAGTTCCTCCCATGTTGACTGGAGGAGGGGATTATTGGGCATACGTACTGACCAACCCCCAGAAGGGGAGAGGCAATCTCAACAGAAAACCCAGAATCCCACAGAGCTGGCCTCCACGGGCACCGAAAATCTGAGGGGGAAAAAGAAAATTCCAGAAGAATATTGGGACTTAAAGGAAGTATTCAGTGAGAAGGCCTCGGATGAGCCCCCCCCCCATCGCTCAACAGATTGCAGTTTTGAAATTTTGCCAGGAGTGAAACACCCCAAACTGGAACTGTACTCAATGACACCACAGGAGCTAGAAGAGCTGCGGTCATTTATTGATAAAAATTTGGAACGCAGTTTCATCCAATCTGCTAGTGGCCCCAGTATTATTCCATGAGAAGATGGCTCTCTTCATTTGTGTGTTGATTATAGGAACCTCAACTCAATTTTGCTGGAGAACATGTACCCCCTCCCCTTGATGAAGGATATGTTGGCCCACTTAACCAAAGGGGAAATTTTTACGAAACTTGATGAGAAAAACTTACTACCAGGTTCGAATTAAGGAAGATGAATGGAAAACTGCTTTTAACTGCCCAATGGGGTGTTTCCAATTCAACATTCTTCTGTTTGGCCTACAGGGGACCCCTGCAGTATTCATGCAAATGATAAATCAGGTTTTGCATGAACATTTATACAAGGGGGTGCTGATTTATCTTGATGATATTCTTATCTACACGGAGACTCATGATGAGCATGTGAAACTAGTGCATTCAGTTCTGGAAAAACTTCAAGCTGCTGAACTGTATGCGAAGTTATCTAAATGTGAATTCCACCAGGAAAAAATTGTCTATTTAGGCTATCGCATATCACGTGATGGCAAAGAAATGGATCCGGGAAAAGTTTGCGCCATTTTGGAATGGGCCCTCCCCGCACCAGGAAACAACTGCAAAGTTTCTTGGGATTTGCTAATTTTTACCATCAGTTTATCCCAGTTTTTGGAAAGATTGCACTGCCTATTACAAATCTCCTAAAAACCAAAGGAGAGGTGAAACTGAAGCCTAGTAAACCACTGGAGTGGTCCATGGAATGTCAAGCCACTTTTGAGAAGCTGAAACGACTGTTTGCCACTGAGCCGGTACTCAAGCACCCAGACATGGATGCTCCTTTTATAATCCAAGCCGATGCGAGTGATGTAGCAGTCAGGGTGATGTTACCACAAGCAAACGAGACAGGGACTCTGCAACCATGTGCATATACTTCCCGTAAACTGAGACTGAAAGAAGATGGGCCATCTGGGAAAAAGAAGCTTTTGTAGTTCACTGGGCTCTGTTAATCTGGAGGCATTTTCTAGAAGGGGCAAAACACCCTTTTGAGGTCTGGATGGGTCATAAAAATTTGGAGGCTTTGAAAACGCCTTGGAAGCTGTCTCCCAAGCAAGTTTTCTGGGCACAGTACTTCAAACGCTTTAATTTTTCATTGAAGTACATTCCAGGAGGGAAGAACTTCATGGCTAATGCTTTATCTGGATTACCTCAATATAATAGTAGCCACCCAGAAGTGGTCCAGCCTATTGTCCCAACCAAACAGTTGGTGGCTCCAGTGGTTTCCAGAGCCCAGAAAAAGAAGGAAGTTGATTTATCAAATGATTTATCTGCACAATTAAAAGAAGCTCTGAAACTTGATGATTGCTTCCTGGCTCACTCAAATAACTGTACAGTTAGAGATGGATTGGCATGGGTGGGGGCCAAATTATATGTGCCAGCAAAGTTGAGAAACCAAATATTACAGCAAGCTCATGACTCTAAAGCTGCTGGACATTTTGGATTTGTGAAGACCTTACACTTGGTTAAAAGGCGATTTTGGTGGCCTACCTTGAAAAAGGACATTGAGACTTATGTGGCTAGTTGTCCTATCTGTGCCTCAGCTAAACAACTTCCTGGTAAACCAGCGGGCTTGCTACAAAATATGGCTAAACCAACTGCTCCATGGAAAGAAATTTCTATAGATTTTATAGTGATTTTACCTGAAAGTGGGGGAAATACAGTTATTTGGGTAGTAACAGATTTGTTTTCAAAACAGGTACACTTCAAACCATGTGCAAATATCCCATCTGCAAAAACCTTGGCTAAACTGTTTATTTACATATCTACAGGTTACATGGTGTTCCTGAATGCATAATCTCAGATAGGGGTGTCCAGTATACCTCAAACTTTTGGAAGGAGTTCTTGAAGTTATTGGGATCCACCCAGGGCTTAAGCTCTGTCCACCACCCACAAACCAATGGGGCTTGTGAGAGAACTAACTCGGTATTGGAACAGTATCTTAGATGTTTTATAAATTATCAGCAAGATAATTGGGCTGACCTATTGCCATTCATTGAGGTGGCATATTACAATTCGGTATATAGTAATACTGGGTTTACTTCATTTAAAGTGGCTTCGGGACAAGACTTTGTACCCATACCCGAGCTTCCACAGGAGAAACCTAACATTCAGTCATTGAATGAGTGGATAACCCAACTCCAGTTTACCTGGCCAGTTACCCGTAAAGCATTAGATGATGCTCATCAACCTCATAAAAAATTTGCAGATGAAAAGAGAACTCCCCAAAAACCATATTAAGTTGGTGAAAAGTTCTTCTTATCTACCAGATATTTGCAGACCACACAAAAGTCAAAAAATCTTGGACCTAAGTATGTTGGACCTTCTCCAATTGAACGAATTGTGAATCCTGTGGCAGTCCAACTGCAATTACCAAAAACCCTCTGACGAATCCACCCCATTTTCCATGTTAGTTTATTAAAACCTGAACATATCTCCAACCTGAGACTGGGTCAGGTTGACCCCCCACCCCCGTGCCTTTGCTAATTGAAGGTGAACAACATTTTGAAGTTAAAGAAATTTTGGATTCTAGAAAACAAAGAGGTCGGCTCCAATATTTAGTTGTTTGGAAACATTTTCCTCCTTCCCATTCCAAATGGGTGAATGAGAAGGATGTACAAGCTCTTAAGCTTGTCAAGGTGTTTTGTACTAAATATCCTGATAAACCCTAAAATATAGTATTGTGGTGTTACATGTATATTATTATTTTATCTTCTATTCTTTCTCTGTTATAGGGCTAACACCTCTTTTGCAGGAAGACCGAATGGCAGCCTTCAAGATTTTCTTCCTTTGCTTTGCATCTTTCGGCTGTCATAAGTAACAGGGGGAGGAGGGGGGACGTTGTTATAGGAAGCTAGCTGGAGATTTTACAAAACAGAACTGTATAAATGGGGGGGGGGGAGTTTCTTGCTTAGGTTTCTATCCTATGCTATGTACAGCCGCAGCTCTTTATCAAAATATGTCAAGGTCAACAGACAGAGGCCTCATCGCTACCTGGAGATGCCCACATGATGTTATACACAACTTTTTAATGGATGAACAAATTGAACTATTGTGGCTGGGAACATTGCCATCACTTTGTATATGTGATTTATGCGCTCATTTTCTCAGTTTCAGAATTCTTTTGTTATTACCACTTGATTTCCAGTAAAAGCTATCTTTTCTCTAATTAATGGAGTTTAAGCATTTCTTTCTTGGATTTTTGAATGGAGCACCATCTGATATTTATGCTGGGGGAAATATCAGGGGTGTCAAACTCATGGCCCATGGGCCAGATGTGTCACTGGCCACACACAAACACACACACCCCAGTTTAGTGAAGGGGAAAAAAGTTGCAATACACCACAAGTTTGACACCCCTGCTTTAGATGATAAGACTCAAGATTCAGGAGGAACCTATCACTCTTAGACACTGGGCCCTATTCAACAAAATACAATTTAATGATAAGAAAAGTAAGGTCCTACACATAGGTAAGAAAAACCAAATGCACAGGTATAGAATAGGCAGTACCTGGCTTAACAGTAGTAACTGTGAGAGGGATTGTGCTCTCCTAGTATATTACCACTTAAGTATGAGCCAGCAGTGTGCTGCAGCTACCAAACAAACTAATGCAGCCCTAGATTACATCCATTAGAACAGTGGTTCCCAAAGTGGGTGGTACCACCCCCTGAGGGGTGGTGGGATGCCTTAGGGGGGCGGTAAGAGGCACGGGGGCCAGCAGGACGATGCTAAGAGGTGGAAGGGGGGGCATTTGAGGTGCCGGCCCCACAGACTCACTGACTGCTGGCTACGCAGCCCATTGACTCTCCAGCCAGCTGGGCTTGTGCACAGGATGCGGGTGGGTGCAGCTGAGGCTCTCCAAGGCGCATGGCTCGGTTCGGTTCGCCTCTATGTGACTGCCTCAGACCTAGAATCTAGCCTCCCTCTGCAGCCCAGTTCTTCCAACCAAGCCCTGAGCTTGCTTGCTTGCTTACTTAGTTTCCAAGTGATCATTCCCTCCGCCTCCACCGATCTCGGCTGCTTCCGCCCGCCTTCCTCCCCTGGGCAGAGAATAAAGATAGCTGGAATGCTTCACTGAAGTTGGGAGTCTCTGAGCATTTGCAGAGTACCTCTATCTACCTACCCACCTACCTGTCTCTCGCTGTCTGTCTGTCTGTCTGTCTCTCTATCTATCCATCCATCCATCCATGCACCAGCCCCACAGGCACATTGGGAAAGTAGAGCAAAGCCAGTCTGGGAGGGAGGGAGGGAGGGAGGGAGGGAGAGAGAGAGAGAGAGAAAGAGAGAGGGGGGGAGAGAGCGAGAGCGAGAGCTGATGTATCAGATTGAAATGAGGCCTAGTGTAGACTGAGGCCCTTTTCCACATTGAAACATTTTTGCCAGGACATTGAAACATCTTTGGCTTCTATTAAAGGGTTTGTGCGCAAAACATGGTCAAGACTATCAGGAAGCTCTCACATTTTGTTGAGGCTTTAAACAGGATCCACTGGACCAGATCTCCATTCTAAAAATTACTTTTCCCCAGTGTATTAATCAGAGTGCCAATTCTGAAGAAGGCAAAACCAAAATGTACTGGTAAATTACAAGGAGAACACACACACACACACACTTCTAACCCTGCTGGAGCAGATGATTGGACTAGAATAGATATCTCATTATCTTTCTCCTCCCTCCCTCCCTCCTTCTTTATTTCTTTTTCTTTCTATCCCTTCCTTCCATCCCCCCTCTTTCTTTGTCCCTTTTTCTTTCTTTCCCTTTTCTCTTTCTTTTCTTCCTTCTCTCTCTGTCTCTCTCTGTTTTCTTTCTCTCTCTTTCCCTCTCTCAGGCTCACCCCACTGACTTGACTTGCTTGGGTAGGTCCCTCCAATGCAGTGGGTTCAATGGGGTGGACTTGTGGGGCCGGCACCTAGAACGCGGCAGTGTTGGCATGTTTGAAAAGTAGAGCAAAGCCAGAGGTTGGTAATTTTTGCTGCAAAGAATCACAAAAGCTTCTGGGTTGTGCACAAGAAGGGACACACATCAATGCAATTCAGCAACATAAAATAAAGAGATACAAATAAAACAAATCAACAAGAATCAGCAAATGATTAGATTAGATTTTATTTACTGCTAGAATCTAATCAGAGATACTTTGCCGATTCTAGTGCAATGACCTGCTCCAGCAGGGTTAGAAGGGAGTGTGTGTGTATGTGTGTGCATGGCTGACAAAACTCCAAAACAGGTCAAGTATCTCTGGGGAGGCCAGTCATAAATTAGAACACTTGCTAAGCAACCGGCCATTAAGTGAGGATCACGTGTATTTGGTTTGCCAGTCGCCTGGCCACGCCCACCTAGTCACATGACCACCAAGCCACACCCCCAAATTAGGCCATGCCCACAGAAATTTGAATCCCACCCCTGGGTGGGGGGCACCGAGGATGAGTTTGTAGCACCAAGGGGGCAGTGGACTGAAAAAGTTTGGGAACCACTGCATTAAATATAGTTTCAGGATCAAATGAAGTGATAGCATTACTTTTCACTGCACTGGTGAGACCACATTTGGAATACTGCATCCAATTTTGGTCACCACAACAGGAAAAAGATAGAAAAATTGCAGAGAAGAGCAATGATAAGGGATCTGGACTTCCGGTTTGGGCTATTTCGTTGATGGACCGAAATCCGTGATCGTACGCGGTTTCGATCTGTGCTCGCTGCCCAAGCGCCCCAATCCTTTGGATTCAGGGCTGAAGCCACCCCGCAGAGGTGGTGAAGAGGGGGAGACTGCTAGCTGAGTAGAGGGGAGTCGCATTCTCTCCTCCTCAGCTGATCTAAACTCCCTTTCCCGAAGGTGGTTGCAGCGGTGGTCAGAAATGTCCATCTCAAAGAAGAACCTGATTGGACAAGATTGAGCAGGAGGAAGACAAAAGGGAATGCAGTACAAACCAGGCTAAGCAGAGACAACATATAAGCAAGGTGCCATGGATTTAAAAGTATTAAGACTGTTATTCCTAAAAGAAGATTTTTAAAGTGATGAAGAAGAGAGAAAAGGAGGGGGGAAATCCTTTTTTCTCTTTTTTATATTCAGTTACAATCAGCACTGAATGTTAAAAAGAAGACATCTAAGTAAAAAAAAATGTGATAATTTACTTTGACATTAATAGGCAATCTTAAAATGAAATTAAAGTGTCAAAAGGAAAATAAAGACTTTCTGGATACTTTAAAGCCTTTTAAAGGAGAAGAGTGGAGGGAAAGGGGTGGAACTTGGAAAGAATAATGGACTGCCACCTGGAAATAAAAGGGATTAACAGTGAAACTTTGAAAAGACTTCCAAATGATATATTGTAACAGAAACTGTTGGGTATATCGATACACCAACTACACAACCTGCAATAAAAGGCAGTAAGAGAAACGTAACTGCCCTGCCTCGTCTCTCTGCTCTCTGACTGCTGCTGCACACTCTGCACACTCTGCTTGGGGGTTTGTCCCCAAACACTAACATTGGTTATGGGCCCAGTGAGCACAGTCTAACTAACCAGGATATAGCAGAGAGAGTTGGTCTGAGTTGCACATTACTGTAAAACAAACTGTTTGTTAAATAGTTATATATCTGAAGAGCAATGGCACAAGTAAATTTGCCAAATCTGTCCATGATATCCAGACTAGATGGAACAAACTATGTTTCATGGTCAATGAAATGTAGTTTACTTCTACGAAGAGAAGGTTTGTGGGACATAATAACAAACCCACCAGATGTGACTAACTTAGATCCTAATGATGAAGAGGATGATAAACTGATACAAGACTATAAACGAAAGAATGAGCAGGCTTTATGCATCATAGGACTGACTCTCTCTGACCAGCAACTCATCCATATCCGTGGAGAGGAAAATGCTGCAAACTGCTGGGAGAACCTCAAGAAGCTTTATGTTCGAGACAATGTAGGAGCTCGAAGGTCTGAACGTGACCAGCTGAGAGAAGAAGAGAAATTATCTTCAAAGCTTGAAAGAAACCAACTAAGTAAAGTAAAGCACCCGGAAGAAGAGAATTTATCTTCGACGGCATACACAATTAAAAAGTGTTTTAATTGTGGAGGCAGAGGACATTTGGCAAGATTCTGCAGAAAAGGAAAAAGCCAGAATGTAAAAAAGCCAAAGAAATCCTTTGAACTAGCCACGTTTAGCAACTGTGATGTGAAGAATGATTTATGGGTGGTGGACAGTGGTGCATCCCACTGCATCACGAGAGATAAGAAAAAATTTATAAAACTGTCTACAAGCTCTCAACATATATCACTTGCCAATGGTTGGAACCTCAAGGCCAAGGGTGAAGGTATTGCATACTGTCCATGCTTAAACCAGAATATAAAAATGTTGTATGTACCACAGTTAAAGATGAACTTGCTTTCTGTGAGGGTATTAGACAAACTAGGTTATGTAATTACATTTAAGGATAATAATTGCATAATTGAAAAAGATAACAAAAGGGTAACTGCTGCTTTAAATGGAACATTGTATGTAGTACATGATAGTAAGAAAGGGGAGGCACAGACTGTATTTAACAATATAAAGCCTCATAATGAATGTATCCATTTATTGCATAGGCGTTTGGGGCATGTAAATTTTAAAATGCTAAAACGTACAGTAGAGTTATCTGATGGAACAAGGTTAAAACCCTGTGATAAATATTTGCGTTGTAATGTCTGCTGTGAAGATAAGAGTAAGATATTGCCTGCAAATAGGCTAAATGGTTTCAAAACTAAAGAACCTTTAGAGGTAGTATTTGCAGACATTATAGGTCCAAAGAAACCCAGTATGGGGGGTGCTCGATATATACTGAGCATTATGGACCATTACTCTAGATATGGGTTTTGCTACCTAATGAAAAGCAAAACTGAAACATATCAACACTTCTTCAACTGGTTAAAGTTTGCAGAAAGAAAGACTAAACGGCAACTGATAACCCTGGTGACAGATAATGGTACGGAATTTGTTAACAGCAAATTCCAGAATAGATTAAAGGTAGCTGGAATAGAGCACAAGAAATCTGCACCATACAGACCACAACACAACGCATTTATTGAGAGAAGAGGCCAAACACTACAGGCAATGGTTAGAACAATGTTAACTGATTCTGGATTACCTGATTCTTTGTGGGGGGAGGCCACAATGTGTGCTAATAACATATTGAACAACGTTGTTAATACAACTACTGGTGAAATACCATTCACCATGTGGCATGACAGGAAGCCTTACCTGCACACATTTGGTGCACCAGCATGGGTGCATATCCCTACACAACTCAGGCGTAAAGGGCAACACAGAGCTAAACAATTATTCTTCGTTGGTTACCAAGCAAACCATAGGGCATATAGATTTTGGGAGAAAGGCACAACTAAGGTGTTATGTAGTGCCAATGCCCAATTTCTAGAGCACGTAGGATGGGATAAGTTAGAACGGGATAGCAATAAAGAGGTAATTATTGAATCCTATAGAAATCCCATTAATTATCCCTGTAACTTTAAGAATAAAGTAAAGAGAGAAGTACAGGAAGAGATAGAGCCCATAAAGGAAGAAATAGCTGAGCAAGCTGAGGAACATGAACAGGTAGTAATTCAAAAAAGTCCTCATACAAGCCCTGTAATTCCCAGAAGAACTACACGAATATCTAGACCGCCTGATAGATACCAGGCTAATACAATGTGCCAGGAAAATAGAGTTCCATATACTGTGGATGAAATAAAAAGGTATCCTACTAAGGATAAGGAAAGTTGGTATGCAGCAATGAATAAGGAATTGAGATCCTTAAAAGATATGAAGGTATATGAAAATGCAAGATTACCTGGTGATATAAAACCCATTGGCTGCAAATGGATTTTTAAGATAAAAACTGATAAGGATGGAAATATAATCCATAAGGCAAGATTAGTAGCCCAAGGTTTTAGACAAAGTGCCAATGACTATGATGAAGTATTTGCACCTAGTCTTAAAGCAGCAACATTAAGAGCAGCTTTAGTGTGGGCAGCAAGCAAGAAATATATAGTTAACCATCTAGATGTGGAAACTGCTTACTTGCACGCTCCACTAAGACATACTGTATATATGAAAAAGCCTATTGGATTTAAAGGTGAAAATAATAATGATTGTTGGTTGTTAAAGAAGAGCCTCTATGGTCTTAAACAATCTGGCTATGAATGGAACCAGTATATTGTGAAGGAGCTAAACAATATAGGGTTTAAAGCTGGTTTAGCCGATCCATGTCTATTTAAAAGGGAGACAAATGGGAAAATATCATTATTATTATTGTTTACTGATGATATTGCTTTGATTACAGAAACTAATGATGAAGCCAATAAAATAATAGCATCATTAGCCAAGAAAATAAAAATCAAGCAATTAGGAGAGATAAAGAGATATCTAGGTTTGAATATACTGAAAACACAGAAAGGTTTTAAGATATCTCAGGAAGATAAGATATCTAAATTGCTAATAGATTATAAGATGGAACTTTGTAAGCCTGCAAAGACTCCAATGAGTCAGGATATTTGCAAAATGGATGCTCAAAGTCCCAAGTTTGATAAGGTAATATATCAATCTTTGATTGGTAGCTTATCATACATTAGCAATTGGTCAAGGCCAGATATAGCTTATGGTGTTAATCAACTGGCACGACATAATAATGATCCACTTCAATGTCACTGGATTGCATTAAAGAGGATTTTAAGATATCTTAAAGGAACATTACACCATGCACTGTATCTAGAACCAAAAGGTGAACTCATATTGAGTGCTTATGCAGATGCTAGTTTTGCATCAGAAAGAGAAACAAGAAAGTCGACTTCAGGAACAGCCATAATGCTGGGTAAGACATTAATAGGTTGGAAGTCAATAAGACAACAGCATATAAGTTTGTCTACTATGGAGGCAGAATTCTCCTGTTTATCGCTATTATGTACTGAGTTAATCATGTATAAACAAATGATGAATGATATGGGTATAACTGTAAATTATCCTATAATTGTACATGAAGATAATCAGGCAGCAATTCAAATGGCCACAAATATTGCTGTAAAAACTAGGAGCAAGCATACAGATTTAAGGTACCTAAACGTTAGACAATCTGTAAAGAGTAAAATGATACAGCTGGAGTACTGCATGTCGGAGGACAATATAGCTGATAATTTTACTAAAGCCCAAGGTGCCATTAAGCACCAAGAGAGTTGTGTAAAGTATGGGTTTAGATTGTAAGGGTATTATATATTTATATCACCCAAAAGGGGAGAATGTTGGGTATATCGATACACCAACTAGGTTTGGGTGAATAAATATATAAACCAAGGTTTAAGTGTTTGTAGCTTTAAGCACCAAACTGCAATGTAATTAGATAATTAAGGGTGCAGTTACAACCTGCAATAAAAGGCAGTAAGAGAAACGTAACTGCCCTGCCTCGTCTCTCTGCTCTCTGCCTGCCTGCTGCTTACTCCTGTTTGAGACGTCTGCTTGATACTGTTTGTTGGCTACTGTGCTGGATACCGTTTCTGCTGAACAAAAGGACTATTTCCTTGATGAGCTGATATCCTGTGAATACTCAGCGTTGTCTTCGAGAGAAAGGTATCGGGAAGAGAAGATTTACAAGCAGATAAGAACATACTGACTAGTTAATGGACTAAGTTACTGGATGGATATACTTGTGAATGACATATGGACTGATTGACAATGCTTAAACTCTGAATGGATTAAACAACTATTTAAAACAACAAACAGTGTTTTGTCTCCAGTGTGTGTATACTCTTGGGCCCAGCCTCTCTCATTTGGCTGCCTGGCTTGACTGCTGCTGCACACTCTGCTTGGGGGTTTGTCCCCAATCACTAACAGAAACTTTATTAAAAGATAACAGAACCCCCAGAAAGGAAAACTAGAAGAAAGAAACAAGAAGAAACAGCTTTGGATTACTTGGTGATTTTTTAAAATTTTGGATGTTGGATTTTTAATTAAAGTCAATTAGGTGGTTGTTTAAAAATATTTAAAATGGCATCACTCCTTGAGGAATTAAAAATGAAACTTAAAAAACAGAAAGAAAATGCACAAGAGGGAAGAGAATCTTTTGGCTTCATATTTCAATTTTTAGAAATGGAGATTTTGAACTATGAAAAACAACAAGAAATGCTTGAAGAGCAAGAAGAAGGGTGGGACAAAGAAGAAGCCATTTTTAATGATCAAATAATGCAATGTGGAGTAAAATGGGGAAAATGAGTTAAAAGCTTAAGATTAAAGGAAACAACTAAAAAAAAGAATAGTTTGAAAAAGAAGCACAACAGTAAGGAGAAGCAGAAAAGAGAATCACAGAAGGGAGAGTTAGAGGGGGGGACAAAAAGGGGGTGAGAAAAAGTGGGGGAACATAAAGAGGAAAAGAAGTTATAAGGGACAAAAGCTGGAAATAAAGAAACAAGGGAAACGTACAAGGATCAAAGGCATTAGTTTATTTAGAAGATGTAGAGATAATGGTTAAATTAAACTAAAAGTGAGAATTCTGCAAGGGTACAAAAGATAGTGTTGTTATAGTAGAATATACTGTAGTAATGAGTTAGAAATGAAATAGGTGATTAAATTATAAGATAAAACGGTATTGTTATGTAATGGTATGTTTATTAATAATTAATATAATAATGAGAGAAAGGGAATAAAGGTAAAAGGAGTTGAAATAAGAAGAAGGAATGGAAATATTTTAATTGTTCTTAAAGATTAATAAAATACAATTGAAAAAAAAGAAAGATTTACAATGAAATCAATACAAGTTGTTAGGATGAATTTGAATAGAATATATATATATATATATATATATATATATATATATATATATATATATATATATATATATATATATATATATATATATATATATAGGGGTATTCAGCTTTGTTCGGGTATTTTCCCACGTCATTGTAGTTGTGCTTTTAAAGTTGTAGCAACGTTTCGGCAGAATCTCATCTGCCATCATCAGGCTTCTGTATTGTGTTCGTCTGTGAGTCAGACTAAAACCCAGTAAAATTTTACCCAAAAAAAGATGATAAGGGATCTGGAGGCTAAACCATATTATGAATGATTGAGGAACTAGGTCTAGTCTAACAAAGAAAAGGACTAAGGGTAATATAATTAATTTCACCATTAATTTAATTTACATTAACTTAATTAGCCATTATCCTTGGGAGACAGTGGTTCTGAATGCAGTCTGATGCCATGTAAGGTTTATAGCATCATGGGAAGCCTGTGAGGAGCCAGTGCACCTCATAAAGTGTTTTATGTGGAGTAGAAGAAATGCCTATAAGTCTCCACACTACTGCATTCTGGACCAATTGAAGCCTTCAGATTATTCAATTCAATCAAACATGTATTCGAATTAAAATCATAATAGATAATTTTGTGAGGTGGAAAAAATGAGCATGTTTCACATCAGCTAATCAAAGAGTTTTTCAAATTTTAGCTTTCGACTGGAATTTTCATCGTCTCTCTACTCTGACCTGCCTGAGAGAAGTGGCCAGATAATAGGTAATAGGTTCCCAGCAGTGTTTCAGCAAGTACAGAGACTGATACTGTAATATCAATGCTCAAAATAGCATAGAAGATACTTACTTTGTCTGGGTAGAATATGGAAACTAGATTATGACAGCTATCTAGAACCCCCCAAGGTAGGTGTTTCTGATGCAATATGCCACACAAAGAGGAATTTGGAGTGGGGGGAAATTAGCTGGCTTGGTAAAGAAATGGTTCAGCAGAATAATTTGTAAGCATTGGCTGGCTATCCCAGCACCAGAATTATAGGATTAAAATTTCACCAGGGGACAGATAAGCAAGGATAAACCCAAACACGCAGAGTATCTGCATATTTGGGTCATGCTAGTAAAAAGCCAGGCCTGGAACGCATTTTAGAATGCTTCAGAAGTTCTTTTAAACATGTTTTAGTGGTACTTCTTTGTTACAAAGTTGTAGAAGATGCTAGTTTTTGTATACATCTTGTCATCATTCAATTGTCTCACTGGCTACCCTGCTTCCTGCTTCAGAAAAGGCTTATAACAGTTCCTTTTTGCTGGGATTTCAATAAACTTTACCAGCAATGGGTTTTAAATGAAGTATGGCAAGCCAAGGTGCTGCAGATCTCTTCAGTTGGTGCAATAAAATACAGGACACAATAAAATACAGCTGGCAAGGACAAGAGTCCTACTCATTAAGCATTAAGAATTTCATCAACAAATTTTCCAAAAGATGTCTTACAAGCAATTCATTTTCTATCAAACTAAATTAAAATGGTTTTTAAAAATCAAGACTTTTTCAGCAAAGGAAAAATGAACATAGTCATAAAATCCACATTTACAGTAGTTTTATCTGCAGTACAAAAAGAGACGGCAGGAGTTACCATATTCCACTCACTAATTGCAGAAGTGAGTGAAATTGTTTCAGGGCAATGTTTGCAGAGTGCAGGAGACATTTATATAGCTTGTTCAGAACATTTGAGAAAATATAATTTCAAAGCATCTTAGCATTCAAGTGTAAGTTTAGGAGACAGTGCACAAAGGAATATTTATCTGTCTGTGTGCTTCCAAAACCTGAAGCTAGAACTATACATATATTTGTTATATCATAGTGTTTATGTTTTGATGTTAAAATAATCTGAAATTTATAATAATGAGACATAGCATGAAAATATATTACATAAAGAATTTAGAGCAAGGAATTACACTTGTGACCAATGAGAGTTTTTCAAATACATGATAACCTCCTAGAAATGGATATTTGCCTCCTGGGAGTTTATTTTTAACAAATGTACTATGATGCATAAATGTGTTTCTACTCATTGCTGAGAGATCAGAAGAAAACCAACAGCCAGCCAGTAGTATCTCTCAATTTACTCCCCAGAAGTCAAGATCTGAATACAGATACCCACTGAGTCAAAATTAATTCCCTATATATACAAGCTACTTTTCACTTAAGCTGTCATAATGTAATCCTAAGCACACTAATCAGAGGGAAAGATCTAACCAATTCAATGGGCCTCTTTTCCAAAGAGATGTATGTGTTCATGCTTCATAGGTAACAAGTACACATTTGTTTGCAAACATAAATTCAGAGTTCTCTGTATACAGCATAGCTCATCTTTTATTTGCATATTCCATCTGTTTAGCAATGCAAGAATGATTAATACCCCAAAAAGCATTTGTAGAATGTAGTTTCTAAGAAGAAACTCTCATCCGTTGCCTTCATTTTGTTCTGTATTGCAATCTAGCACAAAGCTAAGAATCCTGAAACCTGCCAATAATATTTTGCTGCCTCAGCATTGTTTATAATAATGTCTCGCATGTGATTATAGACTAGGAAATGCATCATAAATATATATACTAGACATGGATTTACTATATAAAAACAAGCATAGTTTTATTTTCCCCTTCCTACATGAAAAGGAAGGAAGGAAGGAAGGAAGGAAGGAAGGAAGGAAGGAAGGAAGGAAGGAGGTATCTGCAGTCATGATCCATTATTACACCTAAAGAGTAATCTGAGTGGCACTGAGGACAGGGAGGCTTTAATTCACCCAAGCAGAGGAAACAGTGGGGAGGGGAAACCAGGGAAAGAATGGGGAAATAACCAAGATTCTCTAAGAAGACGTGAAATAGTGGAATGGTGTAAGGAATTTATGTTGGGAGGGAGGAAAGGAGCTGAAACTATGGCAGAGGGATGCGGAAGGATGAGGAGACCACGAAAAATACCAAGGTAGAGCAGGTTTGTATTAACTATGGTTAAGGTTATATTTGATAGAGTTGTATGCTAAGCTCAGTTAGTACTGACTCAGAGCAGTGAAGTATTTTGGTTTTATCCAACTTTCTTCTGAATTCTTTGAATCCACCTTTGCCTGGGATAACATAACATGGAACAAGATGGATCTAAAGAAGGCAGGAAGAAGTCTGGGAAATGTACATCAACTCAACTCTGCAGGTAAGTTAAACTTTGAAGGAAATGCAGCTGAAAATGGAAGAAACAGTAACACATTGTATTTAACTATGTTGTCCAGCTAGCAGTGCTGATTAATGAAAAATGAAAAATTACAGGTAGCCTTGCTTATACATGCTATAGAGGAAGAAGTAGAAGCGGGGTTAATGCCTTGTTTTATACTGTAGCTGGAGAAGAAGCAGATAAGCCAGGGATATGTATGTTAAATGATACATTTGAAAGTTATCACATAAGAAAAAGGCTAATATGGTGAAAGACATATATTTCACAAGAAACTTTAGATAAGAAACTAAAGAACCATGAGTAAGTTCTAGGACTTAGAGCAGTCCTCTGAGTGGACTGTAAACAATTGTTTACTTTGGACAAATTTGTTTAAATAATTTGGACAATTATTGGTATGTTGAATCCAGTTGAACTAGAAGAAGACTAGTTGCTTTAGTTGTTTACAGACACAAAACTGAATGTTTAAATATAAATATAGGAGCACAAACAAATGAATTTTCCTTTAGTGTTTATTAATTTCTGTAAACTTTAATTATCGGATTAGTTATTTATTCTGGACAAACACTGCAGCTGTTGGGAAATGTGAACAGACTTTAAATGAAAGGATTTTATTCATCTAACATTCATCTTCCAGAAGGACTCTGGGTAGCAAACAAAATAAAAATATAATATGTTAAAAACAGAATTTTAAACAATAAACTGAATGGGGGCCCCATTCCCATGCTAGTTCTATCAACATCCTGACCCCAGTGCTTGGGCAAAGGTCTTCACTGTTTTCCTGAAGGCCAACAGGGCTTGGGCCAAGCATATCACCAGTGAAGCCTATTCCATAAGGCAGGTGCCATGACAGAGAAGGCACACTTCTGAGGCCACACGAAGCAACACTGCTTCACCAAAGCATTATGAAGTTCAAGTGGTTGATTCTGAGGTTAAAGTTGTTCTAGGAATGATAGCAGTAGCTAATTAAAACTAATACAGTAGTGGCAATATACGATGACCTCATAGATGCTGTATACATCCACTTGCACAATCACAATTAAATTTTTGCTAATAGGGTGGCTGTTTTTATCAGCTGCTATCTCAGTCAGAAAAATAATATTTTTAATCTGATGCTGTTGACTGTTTTTAACAGTTCTTTTATCTTTATTTGATCTTTGGGGAAGGGTGTTCCACTATCTTTATTTGTGTGTTCTCTCTCCCTCTCCCTCCCTCCCTCCCTCCCCCCCATCCACACATATATTTGATTGATTGTCAAGAGTCAACATACACTTAATGTAACTAACCATACTCTCTTAACTAAAAGATGACTGTATCTCTAGCTTTAGAAATATATTTTGAAAAAATAGGTCAGGTCACAGTTCAATTATATTAAATCTGCATGTATCTCTAGGGGCTTGTACCTCAGAAAAAATTATTACTGTGAGAACAAGAAAAAACTTAAAAAGTACTTAAATGAATAGAACAGGTGGCAATTATAACTTATAAATCAACCTTCAGAGTGTGTAAATCCTATAATCATCATGGAAGAAAAAAAAATCAGGAAGTAAATTAGATTGTAAAGATTCATTATTTCCAAACAGTCCATGCAGTGTTTGATTCTGTGCAGGCATCAGTATTTTTTTTCCAGCTTAGATACTGTTTCACTGCTGGTGAATTTGGCATACTGGTGTTGGCTGATGGCATGCTGGCAGGAAAGAATAAACAAACAAACAAACAAACAAACAAACACAGGTAAATAAATAAATACATAAATAAATAAATTTGGTGGAGCTGGAGAAAGAAATTGGGTATGTTGACTGTGAAAAGCACAGTATCATAGAGTACTCTGGTATAACTCCAAAGGCTTCACAGGTAAGCTTAAAATGAAGAGGAAATCTGAATTAAAGCAGAAGTTAAGAGTTAGTGAAAAATTAGACTTGGGGTGCCCATTGCTTGTATTTGTAAAGCATGGTATAAAGAAGAGAAATTTATCTAGAAAGCATGATGGAGGAAAAAAACATGAAAATAATGCAGGAAACATCATTCAATGAAGCAGTGGTATAATGGCATGCTCAACAACCTTCAGGTAGTGTTTATATTTACTAATAGAAAACCACATGAAGACAACATTCAAAGCCAGTATTGGGGAGCTGCAGTGATTTTGTAAATGTCATGATATTGTTAACAAGTGAACATTCAATGAAACACTGAGTGCACCTATGGAGGAGACAGACCCTTTCATTGATGATGAATGACTCATACTGTCCCAAATTTACAATGCTGTGGAGACTGGTGCATTCTGGTTTTCAGTTTCCCCCAAAGGTCAGACACCTGAGCATAACAGATCAATAATAGAAATAAAAATCAGCCAGGAGTGGATCTTGTGTTCTTTTTCTGCAAATGCCAATGCATAGATACTGTTGGCAAGTCTCTTTCTCCAAGAATGCTGAAAGACATCATGCATCAACTGCCAGTCATATATTATAATTCACCAAAAGCATGGTTTACATCATCAAGATTGTGTCTTCAGTTTTTCTGTGACAAAAATCAGAACGTATCAAAATAAGATGCTGAAAATATCATCTGAAAACATTACACTAAATCTTGATAAAACCCAATCAATCAACAAAAGCACAAGAAATGTATGTATGTTTTTGCCTCAAAATACAACTTCAGCGATGCATCCCATGAACCAGGCATTATTTTGGTGACTAAAAGACTTTATAGGAAGACAGGTGATGACTGTGTTGGAGAATGAATCTGATAAAGAAAGAAACACAAGAGTGCATGTACTTCACAAAGCTTCAGGAACTATAATTTTGCTGCATTGAACAGCAGTCTGAATTATAATATTGGCACATGACTGGAAAAAAAACTTTATAATGTGGAAGAAGATCTGCAGTCTAAGCACACACATTTTGAAGTTATCGACTACCCCAGAAGCATACAGAGAGCAGGAAAAGAGCAAGCCACTAAAGACTGTGCCCCACAATAAATGAAGGTAATCCTAGTTATTAGATAATGCCTGAGGTAAGATAGCTACAAAGGTGAGGAAGGAGAGGAGAAGAAGGAAGCCACGAGGACATGGAAGAAGAATTGCCAATCCCCTAAATAAAATTGTTGTTGTTGTGATCCCATCACAAATAAATGCAGTAAAGATTTTGACAAAGGAAAGGTGTCACATTCATATTATTCTGCAAGTGCAATTCATTTAATTTTTAGTATTTATCTCCTGGACACACCATTTTGGAATAGTTTTGTGTGTTCAGCATCTTTCTGGATGCAATCAAAAAGGGGCGCAGATTGATTTCCATAGGGAGGCTGTCCCAAAAAACTGGTATACCTACCAAGTAGCAGACCCTTCTGGCCTCAACTTTCTTTACTACCCCAGAATGAGACATTAGGAGCAGTTTGAGGCCAACTCTAGCTGGAGCAACCATATGTACCCAGGTGCAAATCCATAGGGGGCTTTATAGATAAAATGCAGCATTTTAAATTGCATCCAGAAGCCAGTGCAGTACTGTAGAAAAGCTGTAATGTGCTTCCAACAGCCAGATGACGCATTGGCTGCTATATTGGGGACTAATCACAGGTATAAAATTCTTTTAAAAGAAGCCCTACACTCATGGCAACAGTCTAACTGAGTGGCAGTGAAGGCATCAGTCATGTATTGAGTCCTCTTTCACCTGACAAGGCTACAAGAGATACACCAACTGAAAGTGGACAAAACCTTAGGTAGCAGGACCCATAAGTCTAGAATCCCTACAATACATGTTAGATCTGGGAGGATGGTTCAAGAACGGAGGCAAGACTCAGATAGAACAACAGCTCTTTATTTGTGACTTCAAATCTGAGCAACTAATCCCAGCCGCAGCAGCCCCTTATATAGGGCTGGCTGCGGCTAGGCAGCCAATGAAGGCGATTTGAGTTTGCCGCTGTTGGCAGGGCCAATCGCGGCAGCCCATTTACTGGCCAATCGCAACAGTCTATGACGACCAATTACGATCGGCTATCAGCGGGCCAATCAGAGTTGCAGGCTTTCGAGCCTGCTAGTCCGGAACACCCCTCCCCTCTCGGTTCTGTTTAAGGGGTGGAGTAATATAGTCTAACAGGTAGGCAGGTCTTCGCACCTGTCTATCTGACTTACGCAATTCCAATTGTCCATGTTCAAATTCGGGTTCAGATGGACTGCTTGCTGGATAAGGCAGGAACGGTGAACCGGTGCCATGGTCAGGGCTCTCTTCTGGTGCCCCCGGGGTGATAGAGTCCTCAGCTTCGTTGCTACTGCCATGGCTCCCCGGGCTCGCTGAACCTGCCTGGCTGCTGTTTCTTGGCGAAGTGTTCGTCTGCCCAGGCTCAGCTACAGCTGGTGAGTGTTGCAAGCTATGGTGTGGTGATCTCGGTGTTAGTTCAGAATAAACAGGTGTTGGTTCTAATTCTGAGTTCACGGCTTCCCCTCCCCCCCTGGTGTCAAAGTTAGGGTCAGGGGTGGAAGTTGTGGTCAGTCTGGAGCGTAGCTGGTCAATATGGCGTTTCCACGCTCTGCCATCATTGGTGAGTAGACGGTAGGAGCGGGGACCCGTAACTTGAGTTACTTGAGCAGGAATCCAGAGGGGATCCCCAGAAAATTTTTTTGCGAATACAAGGTCTCCTACCTTAAAGGCACGGTGCTTGCTGATGGAACCCAGGGGCTTTTCCGGGGTGTAGGCAGGGTGCAAACGGTCTAGAGGTGATCTGAGTTTCCTGGCCACCAGGAGTTCAGCTGGGCTCTTGTTGGTCGTGCTGTTTGGTGTGATGTGTTGCAGGAGCAGCATTCTAGTGACTTTGTCATGGATGTTACCTTGTTCCATTTTCTGCAGGGTTTTCTTTGTAAACTGAACCATTCATTCAGCCCTACAATTTGCCGCAGGATGAGCTGGCGATGTGAATGCGTGTCGGATGCCCCGTTCCACTAAATACTGTTCAAAGGCTAAGGCAGTAAATTGGGGCCCATTGTCAGAGACCAGGACATCTGGTAGGCCGTGTGTGGCAAAGAGTCTGTTCAGTTTTTTGATGACTGCCTCTGTAGTGGTTGCTTTCATTTTATTGACCTCAAGCCAGTTAGAATACGCATCTACAGTTATTAAGAAAGTGTGGCCTCTCGTAGGTCCCGCAAAGTCAATATGAATGCGAGACCAGGGACCCCTGGGTGTTTCCCATTCTGCTGGTGGAGCTTTTGGTGGGGCTGAGTGGTTTTCCTGGCATCTGTTAAAAGAGGCAACCCAGGTTTCGATTTGTTTGTCCATACCTGGCCACCAGGTGTAACTTCTTGCCAGCGCTTTCATATGCACAATGCCCGGGTGTCCATCGTGCAGCATTTGCAGGACCCTTTTTTGTAACTTAGTTGGTACAACAACTCGGTCTCCCCACAAAATGCATCCTCTTTGTGAAAAAAGTTCTGTTTGTCTGTTTTTAAATGGCTTAAATATTTCCTTAGGTTCATAATCTGGCCATCCCCTCTCCACCCAGCCAAGAACTCGTGCCAAACAAGAGTCTCTTTTGGCTTCAAAGGCGATGTCTAGGGCCGTTAGTGGAGGCGAGGGCATTGTCTCTATTTGAAGTACTGGGAGCGTGGGAGCTGGGTCTTCTTGTGGCTCGGGTAGTGGCGAGCGGCTCAAGGCATCTGCGTGAGGAATAGATTTCCCCGGGCGATACTTTAATTGATAGTCGTAGGTAGCGAGAAATTCTGACCATCTGGGGGAGAGAATGTGGGGAGTAGGTTTGTCGCCCGCCAGAATGCCAAGTAGTGGCTTATGATCCGTTATAATAAAAAATGGTCTCCCATAAACATATTCATGAAACCTTTTAATTGCAGAGACAATAGCAAGGGCTTCCTTATCTAAATGGCTATAGTTTCTTTCTGTTTTTGATAGAGTTCTTGAAAAAAATGCAATTGGTGGGACTTTGCTCAGGATGGCCCCCACCCCAAATGGTGAGGCATCACAAGTAACAGTTAAAGGAAGTGTCTCATTATGTTGAATTAGTACTGCTTTAGAGGTAAGGAGGTCTTTTACTTGCTGGAAGGCGTGTTCCTCCTGACATCCCCAAATCCAGGAGGCCCTTTTATCGAGTAGTCTATGAAGGGGCTCAGCAACGGTCACCTTCTGGGGTAGGAAGAAGTTATAAAAGTTAATAAGTCCCAGGAAGGCTTGGAGATCAGTTTTGTTTTTGGGTCTTGGGGCATTTTTGATGGCTGCCAATTTCTTTTCTGTAGGGTGGATTCCTTGTTTGTCAAGGAGGTAGCCAAGAAACTCCACCCTTTCTGTGCAAAGCTGGCACTTTTCCTTCTTAACCTTGAGGCCAGCATCTTTGAACCTCTGTAGGACTGTTCTGAGGCGTTTCTCTAATTGACTTTTTGTGGGTGCTGCTATTAATACATCATCAAAATAGGGCACGACCCCTTTTATACCTTGTAATAGTCTCTCCATCAGGCTTTGAAAGATGCCTGGGGCTACGCTTACGCCAAACTGGAGTCTGTTGCATTTGAATGCACCACGATGTGTGACTATAGTTTGGGCTTCTGCAGTCTCAGGATCAACTGGCAGCTGTTGATACGCTTGGGCCAGATCTAATTTTGCAAATATTTTGCCACCCCCAAGTGAATGCAGGAGATGTTGAACAACTGGTACTGGGTAGGCACTCTGCTGTAGCGCGTGATTGAGGGTGGCCTTGTAGTCACCGCAGATTCTTATGGACCCATCAGGCTTTATGGGGGTGACAATTGGTGTCTCCCATCGGGCGTGGTCAATGGGTTCTAACACGCCTTGTGCAATTAATTTGTCCAGTTGCTCATCAATTTTGGATTTGAGAGAAAAGGGAATTCGGCGTGGCTTTAGGCGAATGGGTGCGATGTCGGGGCGAAGATTAAATGAAATAGGGGACCCGTTGTACTTGCCTAGGCTTTCGTTGAACACTTCTCGGAAGTCGTGTACGAGGGCCGCCTCCCAGTCATCATCTTCAGTATGATGGATGCCAGCCATTCCGATTCCTAATGGCGTGAACCACTGAAGGCCCAATAGACTTGGCCGGTCTCTGTCTATGATGGTGAGTGGTAGAATTGCATTATGTCCCTTGAAAGAGACCTGGAAGTGGCGGGTACCTGTGACTGGGATCCGGTTGCCTTGATAGTCTTTCAGTATGAGTCTCTGACTGCTGAGGTCTTGGCGTCGGATGTTAGGAATCAGCTGCTTGGGTGTTTTCCAGGATACCATGGATAGTGATGACCCAGAGTCGACTTCCATGATGCACGGTTTGTTTTCAATGGTGACCTTTACTCTGATTTTTTTAGCATCAAGTGATGAAGCGTGGCCGATGGTGATGGTTTGATGAGCCTCCTCTCGTCTGGGTGTGCCGTTAAACCTTCGGGGTCTGCTGTACTGGTTCCACTGGTTGCTAGGGCGGTCCCCCTGTGTGGTGGAGTCGCCATCATTCCTCTTTGGGCTGCTCCCTCTCCGTCTGGGGCTGGAATTTCTCTTGTTTCTGCATACCTTCGCGATGTGCCCTCGTTTCTCGCAAAAACGACACATGGCGTCTAAAAATCTGCATTCGGATCAAGGATGGTTTCCCCCGCATCCGGCGCATTGGTAGTTGGATTTACGACCCCGTTGGTCTCGTTGCTCACGTTCTGACCATAGTCTGTGGACTTCTACCTCCTCGCTGTCTGAGGATGACTCTACATCTTCATGATGGGTGATTGATGTGTACTTGTCTGGAGGTTTCCCAGCATCGTTGGTGGGTTGGCGGTTGGTTCTGCTGGTTCGACACATTCGTGCTGCTGATTTACAAGTGGCTTCAGCTGCGGTGGCGTCTGCTATGGCATCTTCAAGCGAAATGTCTCCCTTGGCCATGATCTTGCTCTGGACGGTTGGGTCTCTGAGGCCAAGGACGATGCGGTCTCTCATGGCTTCTTCAAGATTGGCGAAGCCACATAATCCGCCCAGATTCCTCAGATCTGCCACAAAATCCCCAACGCTCTCACCTTCACGCTGGTCCCTCTGGTAGAACTCGTGTCTGCGAATGAGAGTTGGCACAGCTGGGGCGTAATGGTTGCGCAGGATGGGAGCAAGGGTGTCCCAATCCATGGTTTTAACCTCAGCTGGCTTCACTAAGGCTTTAGCCATCTTAAAAACAGCTGGCCCACAATGGGTTAGAAAAACGGCTCGTTTCTTGCTGGGCATGGCATCTTTGAGGTTGTTGGACTCCAGGAACATTTGAAATCTGTCCATATATGAGTCCCAGTCCTCGCTAGCTGGATCGAATGGGGCGGGTGGTATAACGCTGCTGGCCATGTCACCGTCGTTGCGCTCTGTCAGCCACGTGCTCCTTCAGCTAGTTCAAAATCAATAGAGTTCATTGCCTCCGCATCCCATCCTCTTCGCCAGTGTTAGATCTGGGAGGATGGTTCAAGAACGGAGGCAAGACTCAGATAGCAACAACAGCTCTTTATTTGTGACTTCAGATCTGAGCAACTAATCCCAGCCACAGCAGCCCCTTATATAGGGCTGGCTGCGGCTAGGCAGCCAATGAAGGCGATTTGAGTTTGCCGCTGTTGGCAGGGCCAATCGCGGCAGCCCGTTTACTGGCCAATCGCAACAGTCTATGGCGACCAATCACGATCGGCTATCAGTGGGCCAATAAGAGTTGCAGGCTTTCGAGCCTGCTAGTCCGGAACGATACAAATCTGCTTTTTCAGAGATGGTGCCCCCCACCCAGAAATAACAATAGCATCAAAGGAGGACCTTGACAGAAATGAATGTCTCCATCTTCTTTGGCTTCAGTTTACCCTGTTCTATCCCATCCAGATCCTAACAACATCCAAGCTTTGAAAAAGGACATCAACAGCATCCCCTACTGTTCAAGGTTTCAAAGATAGAACTTTCAGAGACAAAGCTTTAGTATTAAAAGTGATTTTTGCCAGGAAGAGAAAGAAAGTTGTATGAAAAATAAAAACATATTAACATTATTAAGATGATTTAGCCCGGCAAAACCTAATGTTTAAGAATCACACAATTACTGTATCAAAAGTTACACATTTGAACTGATAAAACAAAAACCAAAATTATGCAGTTCATTTGGGTACTGAATTTTGTAAGAGAAGAATCAATGATGCTGTTTAATGATTTGGTATGGATAGATATATTGCTGCATGTTTATTCCCAGACTTATATATTGCTTATATATTGCTGCATGTTTATGCCCAGACTGGAATATCTGCATGAAATACTATTTGCCTGCAAGCAAGAACTGGTGGAACCACAAAATAAGCAAAGTAATAGAAAATGAATAACTAAAGTGCTCTGTGAATATAGAATTCAAGCAGGCGGACAGATTAGGTGCAATCCCAAAAGAATGAGAGCACTACTTGAACACCATTGACATTTACAAAATCACCATCAGTCAATTGCAAAAGGCAGCTTAAATCTTACAATACCTTGAACACCATGAAGCAACCTCTGCCTATCTCAGGTCCTTGGGAAGGATAGATATGTTGATAAAAAATGCCAAATGCAGTCCAAACTTCTAAATGACTGCATGCCCAACAGCAACAAGAACAAACTGTGAGGAAAAAAAACAAATTGTGGAAAAACATGTGATGCCTATAAAAGGAAAAATTGGAGCTATTCGAGTTTCAGAAGAGAAACTATCGCTTCATGGTGAAATTTAAAATTAAATAAATTCAAAATTTGTGAAATTTCTTATTTATTTTATTTTGATTTTATTATTTATTTTACTGTATTGATTTGTGCAATTGTTATAATACTTAATTAGTGAAACTGGTACAATACTTTGTCATTTTGTTTTTGTGGGTAATAGAACCCCTGAAGAATAATAAGCTTGGTTCAGAGGAATGTTGATTATTTACTAAAGACTTCATATTTCTTCCTATTTTGTTTAGCCAAAGAGAATGGATAAAAAAAGAGTACAAACTCAGAAAAAAAAGTGTTGCTGTTGATGATATGAATATTTGATCTTTTGGCTTATAAATCTCAATTTTTAACAGCGCAGCTTTAAAGAATATGCTCACCAATAACCACAGTCTTGCTAAAGCACTAAAATGATCAAGAGAACACATTAGAATAATTGAAACTGAGACCAGAAAGATTATGATCACTGTTTCCAAGTTTTACTTCCTTTAGAAGTAGAAGATAATGTTTACATAAATAAAATGGATTATGGAAGCCTGATAATGTAATCAGCTAGTATAAAACATCCCAATTTTATTCAGTTCAAATTAATGATGGAACTGCAGAGGTAAAAATGCTTTTTTTTTTTTTAGATAAGGTGCAAAATTCAGAACTAAAGCAACAAACAAATAAAACAAGTGATACGAGTGTTATGGAATTAATACAGGTCAGGATCTCAATATTAAACCCACATGGACTTCAAAAAAGGGAGCTGTGGGAAGCTTCTAAGTTGAAAATACAAGTCTGTAGATCTGTTTTTGTGTAAATGGCAAACACATAATTATTTGTGAGTGTAGTTTAGCTGTGATCAGTAGATTTTGGTTACATCCTGACTGTGTTTTGAAATATTTAAATGCTTCATATTTAAGCAGGGCAAGGGGATCAATGGGAAGGTTGAGGACAATGATATGGCCCAGAGAAAGCTACAGAAAGCAAGGAGGAAGAGAAGAGCCAGCAGCGGCAGTTAGAGTCAAGTGAAGAAAGCCGAGGGAAAGGTTACAAGTGCAGAGAAGAGCTAACTAAAGAGAGCTGGATCAGTAAAGCAATGCAGGGAAGAAAGGACTGGCCTCAGGCTTTCTGCAGGTGTGACATGAGATCTCAGAAAGAGTGAGTGCATCTTTCTGAATGAGTCCCAAGAACCTGGGTTCAGTTTTTTGGGTTTTGTTTTTGTTTTGCAAATTACTAGAAATTTGTTTTGTTTTGTAAGCTACTAGAAATTCAGGTAATTCATTTGCAATAAAATGGCAAATTAGAGATTTCCAGGATCCACCTTTCTTTCTCTCTTTAAAAAGTGAGTGGTTAGGAACACACTCAATCTTTTGATGCAAAGCATCACAACGTGGAAATTAGTAACAAAATAAATAAATAAATAAATAACATTTCAGAATGTAATTACCCCAGTATATAATATTGGAATTTTATTTGTTTTCTTAAGTTTTCACAGGTATCTATATGTATGGTATTCAGCTTTGTTTGGGTATTTTCCCACATCATTATAGTTGTGCTTTTAAAGATGTAGCGATCTTTCAGCAGAATCTCATCTGCCATCATAAGGCTTGTGTATTGTGAATACCATACATATTTGAATTTTAGTTTATACACATAACTATATGTTTTATAGTTCTCTTATATTTCAATTCATTTATGCCATTGTTAATAAAATGTAATTTTGTATATTTATGGAATGCTATTTATATGTTTAGGCATTGTTTAATTAATGGACAGGTTTCTTAATTTCAATAGCTGCAAGAAAAACAGAAGACTGAGTTAGTTTGATTTTTTTCTTCACAGAAAATTTACTAATTCCAAATTTAAATTTAAATTTAAATGCAACATATTTTTCTTTCTAAACTGGCTATTAAATCTTCATGATGTTTTGTCTCAAAAGGATAGACTGGGTTGTGCTTGAATCTTATATTTGATAAAATTCATTGGGAATTGTGGATCTAAAGAAGTTCTGAAGTCAAGAAATGATAATTATCAAGGGTACCTTAGAAACCCATTGGCATTATCTCTCCAGTGTATACAGATAGGTCAAATAATTGTGCAGTCAAGTTGATAGTGTTTGGTCCAATATATGAAATATTGTGTACAATATATATATTGTACATATATATATTGTAAAAATCTTTGGTTGTTCGGGTTTTCTCCCGCGTAAGATTCGAAGTATCTAGGCAACATTTCGATGAAGTCTCATTCATCATCTTCAGGCTTCTGTCTTCGGCTCTGTGCTTCTCAGAGTGATGTGAGCTTGCAGCTGCTTCTTCCTTTTAACTGCTAGTGGGGGTGTTCTCATTGGTAGGGGGTTTGGCTGTGTTGTGTTTGGTTGGGGGGGTTGGCCGTGTTCTGATTGGCTGGAGGCGTGTTCTGTTCAGGTGGGGGCTTGGTTGTGCTCAGGTTAGTCTTGGTTGCTGGGGGATTTGAGCTGGTGAGCTGTGATCCTGCTGTTTGGCTTCGAGTTCGTGGTCGTGCTGCATCTTCATGGTGGGTGTAAGTTTGCTTCATGTATGGCTCGGAGGGGTTTGAAGTGGGTAGTGATGCAGCTGCAGTGCGGCTTCTGGTCCATGGTAGAACTATCGCCAAAACCAAACACTTCAATAGCAGAATAATCAGAGAAGCCATAGAGATAGAAAAACGCCCACACAGCATGAATAAACGAGATGACACCTCCCGCCTACCAGCCATTTGGAAACCCGCCCTCATGAACAGACGAGTACCTAACATGAAGAATGACACCAGACCCACACCCACAAGGGCCACACAAGATGCCACCACCACACTTCCACGCAGAAAGCAGACTCACACCCACACAGAAGATGAGACACGACCACGGACCAGAAGCCGCACTGCAGCTGCATCACTACCCAAGTCACACCCCCACTAGCAGTTAAAAGGAAGAAGCAGACTTCATCGAAACGTTGCCTAGATACTTTGAATCTTGCGCGGGAGAAAACCCGAACAACCAAAGATCCACATACAAATACCCATGAGAAGCTCATAAAATATATGTGTGTGTGTGTGTGTGTGTGTGTGCGTGTGTGTGTGTGTGGTTTTTTTTTCTTAAGTTTTCACGGGTACTTACATGTATGGTATTCATCCAGAAGCCTGATGATGGCAGATGAGATACTGCCGAAACGTTGCTACAACTTTAAAAGCAGAACTATAATGACATGGGAAAATACCCAAACAAAGCTGAATGCCATACATACATACATACATACATACATACATACATACATACATTTTCTGAGGTTCTCGCGGGTATTTGTATGTGGATCTTTGGTTGTTCGGGTTTTCTCCCATGTAAAATTGGAAGTATCTAGGCGACGTTTTGATGAAGTCTCATTCATCATCTTCAGGCTTGTGTCTGTTCATGAGGGCGGGTTTTCAAATGGTTCGTTTGTTCAAACGAGTACCTAACGTGTAGAATAACACCAGACCCACACCCACAAGGGCCACACAAGATGCTACCACCACAACTCCACGTAGAAAGCAGACTCACACCCACACAGAAGATGAGACATGACCATGGACCAGACCGCTCCGCAGCTGCATCACTACCCGCTTCAAACCACTCTGACCCATACATGAAGCGAACTGACGCCCACCATGAAGATGCGGCATGACCATGAACGCGAAGCCAAACAGCAGGATCACAGCTCACCAGCTCAAATCCTCCAGCAACTAAGACTAACCTGAGCACAACCAAGCCCCCACCTGAACAGAATACACCCCCAGCCAATCAGAACACAGCCAACTCCCCAACCAATCAGAACACAGCCAAATGCCCAACCAATCAAGTCACACCCCCACTAGCAGTTAAAAGGAAGAAGCAGCTGCAAGCTAACATTACTCCAAGAAGCACACAGCCAAAGACACAAGCCTGAAGATGATGAATGAGACTTCATCAAAATGTCGCCTAGATATTTCCAATTTTACACGGGAGAAAACCTGAATAACCAAAGATCCACATACAAATACCCATGAAAACCTCAGAATATAGATAGATAGTTAGATAGATAGATAGATAGATAGATAGATAGATAGATAGATAGATAGATATAGATATAGATATAGATATAGATATAGATATAGATATAGATATAGATATAGATATAGATATAGATATATTCTTAAGTTTTCGCGGGTACTTACATGTATGGCATTCAGTTTTGTTCGGGTATTTTCCCATGTCACTGTAGTTGTGCTTTTAAAGTTGTAGCAATGTTTCAGCAGAATCTCATCTGTCATCATCAGGCTTCTGTATAGTGTTCATCTGTGTTCATACCCGAACAAAGCTGAATGCCATATATGTATGTATGTATATGTATGTGTGTATATATATATATATATATTTTCTGAGGTTCTCGGGTATTTGTATGTGGATCTTTGGTTGTTGGGTTTTCTCCGCGCAAGATTCAAGTATCTAGGCAACGTTTCGATGAAGTCTCATTCATCATCTTCAGGCTTCTGTCTTCGGCTCTTGCTTCTCAGAGTGATGTGAGATTGCAGCTGCTTCTTCCTTTTAACTGCTAGTGGGGGTAGGACTTGATTGGGTGGGGGCTTGGCTGTGTTCTGATTGGGTGGGGGTGTGTTCTCATTGGTAGGGGGTTTGGCTGTGTTCTGATTGGTTGGGGGGTTGGCCGTGTTCTGATTGGTTGGAGGCGTGTTCTGTTCAGGTGGGGGCTTGGTTGTGCTCAGGTTAGTCTTAGTTGCTGGGGGATTTGCGTTGGTGTGCTGTGATCTTGCTGTTTGGCTTCGAGTTCGTGGTCGTGCTGCATCTTCATAGTGGGTGTCAGTTTGCTTCATGTATGGCTCGGAGGGGTTTGAAGTGGGTAGTGATGCAGCTGCAGTGCAGCTTCTGGTCCATGGTCGTGTCTCATCTTCTGAGTGGGTGTGAGTCTGTTTTCTACATGGAAGTGTGGTGGTGGCATCTTGTGTGGCTCTCATGGGTGTGGGTCTGGTGTCATTCTTCATGTTAGGTACTCGTCTGTTCATGAGGGTGGGTTTCCAAATGGCTGGAAGGCGGGAGGTGTCATCTCGTTTGTTCATGCTGTGTGGGTGTTTTTCTATCTCTATGGCTTGTCTGATTATTGTGCTGTTGAAGTGTTCAGTTTTGGTAATAGTTCTGGTATTTTTAAAGTCAATTTCATGTCCTGTGGCTTTGAGGTGTTGGACCAGGGAAGAGGTCATTTCTTCTTTTTTGATTGAGTTCTTATGTTCTTCAATGCGTGCACTTATTCTTCTGTTAGTTTGTCCAATGTATGTGGTAGGGCAGGCAGTGCAGGGGATTTCGTATACTCCTTGGTTTTCTAATTCGATTTTGTCTTTGGGGTTTCTTAGGATGGTGGATATTTTTCTGTTTGTGCAGAATGCTGTTTTAATGTTGTGTTTTTGGAGGATCCTGCTGATTTTGTCTGTAGTGCCTTTTATATATGGGAGGAGGGCTTTGCCGTTTTCTTGTTCTCTGTCTTGGATTTTGGTTGGGGTTTCTTTTTGGATTAGGTGGGTAATCTTCTTCCTTTGGAATCCATTGGCTGTAAGTACGTTGGTGAGAGTGTGTAGTTCGGTTTTTTGGTGTTGTTCATCAGCTAAGCATTTTGTTCTGGAGATGAGTGTCTTGGCTACGGAATTGATCTGTGCTGGGTGGTGGTGTGAGAGTGCATGTAGATAGCGGTTTGTATGTGTTTTCTTCTGGTAGATGGTGTGTCCTAGGGAGCCATTGGATCTTTTGTATACCAAGACATCTAGGAAGGGAAGTTGATTGTTGGCTTCTGTTTCCATGGTGAATTGTATTTTGGGGTGTAGGCTGTTGAGGTGTGTGAGGAAGTTGTTCAGTTTTTCTTTCCCATGTGGCCAGATTATGAAGGTGTCATCTACGTATCTGAGCCAGAGTTTGGGTTTGTGGTCGTATTTTTCTAGAGCTTGTGTTTCAAAGTGTTCCATGTAGAGGTTTGCGATGACAGGTGAGAGGGGTGATCCCATGGGTGCTCCTTCTATTTGTTTGTATTTTTGTCTATTGTAGGTGAAGTATGTATTGGATAGGCAGTGGTTGGTCAGATCTAGGATGTGCTTGGGGGGTTGTATTTGTTTTGGATGGCTGTCAAGGCTTCTTTTATTGGCACTTGGGTGAAGAGGGATATGACATCGAAGCTTACTAGTAGGTTGCTAGGTTGTAAGTTTTGTTTCTTTAGATTGTAAGTTTTGTTTCCAATCAAGTCCCACCCCCACTAGCAGTTAAAAGGAAGAAGCAGCTGCAATCTCACATCACTCTGAGAAGCAAGAGCCGAAGACAGAAGCCTGAAGATGATGAATGAGACTTCATCGAAACGTTGCCTAGATACTTCGAATCTTAGGCGGGAGAAAACCCGAACAACCAAAGATCCACATACATATATATATATATATATATATATATATATATATATATATATATATACATACATATACATACACACACACACACACACACACACACACATACACATATACACATACATACATACATACATACATACATACATACATACATACACATACTGTATATATACATTCTTAAGTTTTTGTAGGTATCTATATGTATCATATTCAGGTTTGTTTGGGTATTTTCCCATGTGATTATAGTTGTGCTTTTAAAGTTGTAGCGACATTTCAGCAGAATCTCATCTGCCATCATCAGTCTTGCGTATTGTGTTCATCTGTAGCTGTGGTCTGGTTTCTGGATGGTGGTTGCCTTTCATCTATGGGATGGGTTTGGTGAGGGAGATTAGTGGTGGCATCATGTGTTGTTTAGGGTCTGATGTTGGTTTTCGTGGCTGGGACTCGTTTGTTGATAAGGGCTAGCTTCCAGATGTCTGGTAGGCGGGAGGTATCATCCATTTATTCATGTTATGGGGGTGTTTCTCTATTTCGATGGCTTCCCTGATTATTCTCATGTTGAAGTGTTCTGGAGATGAAAGGTAACCACCATCCAGAAACCAGACCACATCTGCATCACCAGCTGCCCCACACCCCAACCCCCAAACCAAGAAAACTGACACACACCATAAACACATAGCCAGACCTCAAACTCAGAGCCAAACCAAAATCTGGAACATTGCATCACAGCCATCCGCTCAGGATATCATATCATGGAACTCATGAGGTTACACCACAAAACCTCAGGATGTTGCAACACAGCCAACGACCCAAGAGATTACAGCACAAGACCCAGGAGGTCACAACAATAGAACTCAGAAGGTCATCACACAGCCCATTAGCCAGGTCATTACAACACAGGAGGCTGATAGACACACAGCCAGTACCTCAGCCACATGGGTTCTTACGAAAAAGACAACCAATCTGCAAACATTGACTCCATCAACCAATCAAGAAATAACAACACAGCCAACCACCTGCTTACAACAGAGCCAGCACACCACACCTCCCCACCAGTATTTATAGAGAGATGGCAGCTCTGTTGACACTTTGCTCACATAAGCATGAAACTGAAAGCACCAGCCTGAAGATGGCGAGTGGGACCTCATCAAAACGTTGCCAAGATATTCTCAATCTTACACGGGAAAAGACCCAAACACTCCAAAACCTTCATACATATATGTGTGTGTGTGTGTGTGTGTGTGTACGTATGTATGTATGTATGTATGTATGTGTATGTGTATGTGTATGTGTATGTGTATGTGTATATATATATATATATGGCATTCGGCTTTGTTCATCTGATGAACACTATACAGAAGCCTGATGATGGCAGATGAGATTCTGCTGAAACATTGCTACAACTTTAAAAGCACAACTACAATGACGTGGGAAAATACCCGAACAAAGCCGAATGCCATACATGTAAGTACCCGCGAAAACTTAAGAAAATATATATATGTGTGTGTGTGTGTGTTTTCTGAGGTTCTCGCGGGTATTTGTATGTGGATCTTTGGTTGTTCGGGTTTTCTCCTGTGTAAGATTCGAAGTATCTAGGCAACGTTTCGATGAAGTCTCATTCATCATCTTCAGGCTTCTGTCTTCGGCTCTTTGCTTCTCAGAGTGATGAGAAGCACAGAGCCGAAGACAGAAGCCTGAAGATGATGAGTGAGACTTCATCGAAACGCTGCCTAGATACTTCGAATCTTACACGGGAGAAAACCCAAACAACCAAAGATCTATAGATAGATAGATAGATAGATAGATAGATAGATAGATAGAGATAGAGATATAGAGATATAGATATATAGATGTGTGTGTGTGTGTGTGTGTGTGTGTGTGTGTGTGTGTGTGTGTGTGTGTTGTGGCTCCTATTCCTGAGCCTGTGCTGTTAGAGGAAGAGGACTCGGAAGATGAGGAGGAAGAACAGGGAATGCCTTCCTCCCCAGGACCCTCTCTGGCAATGCCTTCCTCCCTGATAATGCCTCAGGTTTCATCAGACAACTGAGAGGAACAGCCTGAGATTAATCAGGAGGAAGGCATATCGGAACAGCCCCTGACAGGGAGTCAAGAGGAAGAATGTTGGCTTGATCCTAGGCAGCGTATTAGGGAGAAATGTGAGCAGCAACATAGGAGGCATGGGAGGGTCAGAGAGTGAGCTGAGTCATTGAGCCACACCCCACAGGGGATAGAAGTGGGTGTGTTGTTGGCTGGAACTTTGTATGGGACTAAGTTTGATCTTACTTCAGGTTTTCTTTGTGAATGATTTTTGTGGTCTGCCTTGTAATTTTCTGTAAGTAGCTTTTTACTTGTTATCAGTTCGGACTTGGGAGGCAGAGCGTGTTGGAATGCCAAGGACGTTATCAATTCCAAAGAATTAACTCTGTGAAGTTCGAGCCAGCCTGCCTGCCTGTGTTTGTTTGAGTTTGTACTCTTTCTTCTTTTGGAAAGAAGAAAGGTGAGACAGAACATACACACACACACATTCAATTGCCTCCTGCCATCACCACCACTAATAATAAAAAGGGTTTTGATCTAACCAACAGAGCAAGGGAATACTTAATATTTTCCTGCATGAACTGTTTCCCCATTCATAATCAGTTCCAGCTGCTTTTTCTACATAATAAAAATGTGTTTTTTCTCCACCTTTTTGTCTGCAGGGGAACAAGCAGCGTGAGAAAGGCAATTTTGATTAGAAGATGGCTTGTGGATAAAACTATTTAGCATCTCTTATTTTTCTGCTGATGTTACCTTGGGAAAATTTGCAGCAGTTTTAACACCTTTGCTTTTACAGTTTAGAGTTTCAATTTTATAAAACTTTGTATCAGAGGTGGTATTCAGCAGGTTCAGACCAGTTCAGGACAACCGGTCGTGGAAATTTTGATTAGTTCAGAGAACCAGCAAATACCACCTCTGACTTGAGATTTTGCAGTACCTTCCCCTGTCATCCCCACCAAGCCACAGAACCAGTAGTAAAAAAATTTGAATCCCACCACTGCTTTGTATCCATCTGTTGTGGTTTAGAAAAACATGAGCAATCGTTTATACAATGTACAGCTAGATGGCAGTAAAAAGTAACCGTTTTCTGTATCTCCTTGCTGCCCTCTTGTAGTCATCTAATTTTATGCATCTAATAAATGACAGTCTCTCCCTCTCCCTCCCCACTAACCCCACTTTTAACATTAAGTGGATATCAGCAATTCCTATCAAGGTTTTTTTTTTTTTGCAGGATGGTGATGGTGATAAATGCTGCTGTAAAGAAAAATGGTTGTGTTTGACTTTGCTAAAAGAGTTGAGGAGAGAGGCAACCAACCCCAATATCAATATCTTGCTGTTTCCAAATTGCTTATTGGAAAAATATTTATTACAAAAGTAGAAATTACAGATCAATACAAATGCAACAAAACTTTAAATGATTGTGCCTCTCTTCTCTAGTGCTACTATCTTCTCCATACATTGCCTCCATCCTTTGGTTGTGCCCGTTATATGGATAGAACTTTGAGAAACCTTTAAGATTTAGGAAAGTGGACACTAGAGGGCACTAAAGATTCTAAGTACTGTAGCATAAAAAAAACACCAAACTAATTGGGGCTTACAAAATGACACTAAAATTCATAAGATTGGAGATATTAACTGAGATCTTTGAAGAATGGAGCCAGAAATTAGTAGCTACAATATCAATAAGTGTCAGAAATGATATGTGATTCTATGGATAGATTATGTTCAAAATATATCAATGAGGGAATGACAGATGTGGAAGAAAATAGTGTAACAAGAAAGAGAAAGCACATAAGTGGAATTATAAATGTCAGGCCAAGAGAATGAATTTGAAAAGGATGATTTCTTATATATGTAAAAGAAATTGCTTTTAGTTAACATTTAAAGGAGAAATACAAATGACAAACCAAGAGAATGACTTGGAACTTTTTTAATTAGATCAACAAAAGAGGCTGGTTAGACTCTTGAAGTCTATACAGTGGAATAAAGAAGAACTAAAGAGAAATCAAATCTTATGAAAATATTTGAATGAACTAAAGACCAAGACTGTTAGAAGTAAAAGGAAGGAATATAAAGTTGGTTTCTTTGATCAAGGTTAAAATAAGACACTTACTTGCAAAATTCTGGTAAATCTTTATGGATTTTTTTTTGCTGATACCGGATTGAAAAGTTGATGGGTTTTTTTGCTTATAGATAAGGAGTGGGGTATGGTGTGAAGAAATATCTGTAACCTTACAGAGGATGAAAAGTTACTAAATTCCTCTTGTAATGAGGACTGGAAATCACTTTTTTGTATATTTCTTTACTATATGTTTTCTCTTTCTTTTTCTTTTAATTTTCTTGCATTTTTAAACTTACTGTTTTTCTTCCTTTGAGATTAGTTTGTATTCATTTTTACTATGATAATCAAATTTTTTAATAAAATTTAAAATTATACAAAACATATTTATGGTTAGTTTGTGCATATCCCTCCTTTCTCTATGGGCTGCCTCTAATTATTTTATTAAATTATTTATTTGATGGGTAAAACTGGAGGAAAGGATGTGTTCAACTAAAATTTTAATTTCTTCATTGATAATTCTAGGAGGAAGGATCAGCTATCTTAGCCTCCCTTATTTTGCTGCCAAATGCTTGTGAATATTCAGTTCATGCACCTGCTCATCTCTTAATTCTTTTGATACGTTCTTACATGTTTACACAGGTAACACAATATACATATATTTTTCCTAATATTCTCAAGTAATACTGTATTTCAATTATACACAGTATAATTTCAATAATATGTATCATATCATTCAATGTATCATTTCCTAAGATGCTTAGATGGGTGAGCTCAGTGTTGGCGAACCTTTTCAACAACGAGTGCTGAAATGGGAGTGCGCACACACGTGTGGGGGAGTGCCGGAAACAGGAAGAGCAGTCTTCCGGTTTCTGGAGCACATGTGCATGCGAAGACCAGGTGGGTAGTGTGCATGTGTGCACTGGAAACTGGAAGCTCATGTGCACCAGGGAACTGCTCTTCCGGTCTCTGGTGCTCCCACACATGCGAAGACTAGCTGGCACATGCATGCACCGGAACCCGGAAGAGCAACAGATGACAGCTGGCATGCCCAGAGAGAATGCTCTACATGCCATTTCCGGCACACATGCCATAGTTTTGCCGTCATGGGGTTAGCTGATATAATATTTCAAATAAAATAAACTTTTACTCCATCCTTTCATCATGTCTGCTTGCTTCACTGAAAAGAAGAAGTGCATAATTGTTGCCTCCCTTTCCACTCATTCTGAGAAAAGATTGAGAAGTGAGACTCTTGCATCTCTTCTTAATCAAATCCCTGAGTCACAGAGGTTATATATAAGCAGATTACTTTTGGCTCTCAAATTTGATCAAATCACCCTTGTTCTTCACATGTACTGCTGTTCACAAGGATAACTATCCTGAACCTCCGTTTTACCAGAAAACAGCAAGGGTTCCTTATAAACTCTGGAATGTCTCTTCAGCTGCTATCTGGAAGTGAAAGTTCCCCATTGACCTAATTATTAGTTTATTTTGAACGACAGGTTTTTTTCCAGCACTGCAGGCCCTTAGCCAAGGCTGGATAATCCTTCATGAAAAGAACACTGATTCCCCTAGACATGCCACAGACAGGCAAGGGAGCTCTCTAAATCTTGTATGAGATCTCCTACAGCTTCAGTTGGCCATACGCTGCTTTTTCTAAATCTGCTTCTTAAGAATTATCAGTATTCTTTTCACAATGTTAATGTTCCTGATGCTACCAGTATCAAACTCCTGCAGATTTTCCACTGGCACACAGAAGATCAACCCTCAGATCAGAGTTATGTCCTTCTGAGATGCATTCCTTCCTAAGGCCTGGTTATTACTCCTAATGAGCTGAGAAGGATACATTAAAGCTGTGAAGAAACATAGAAAGGATATATAGGAAATGCCCAGAATGGATTGGAGACATTGGATGCCTAAAATCAGATCCCATTTTCACTAACAGGTTTTCTACTTCTAGTTTAGTTTCTCTTCATCCTAAGAAGATGCCAGAGAATAAGAACTGTATCATATGGAATCTGAAGAGTATTTTCAATGTCTCAAGGTTATGAATAGTGACAATCAGTCACTGAAACATTACATAACATGGAGGATCAAGTTGAAATCAACTTTCACATAGCAACTCAACTAGGATTGCAAGGGTTATTTGGAAATGGACAAAACACTTAAATACTCTTAGCTATTTGTCTGGATAATATATACAGGCAACCATCTTAAATAAATAACCTTGGATGGCTAACAAAAAAAAACCCTATACACATACAGGCACATCCACACACCTTAAAACACAAAGTTGAAAATCATCCTGCTGAACTCATAATACATTTATAATGGGCACAATTAACAGTTTTCCAGTTCTACTAGGGTTTGTGGGGCAAAGATCCTGAGATCCTGCCCCAAGCAGAAAATCTGCCAATACAGTCTTTGCTATTCTGAAGATCCACAACCAATGAACAATAAGTGTAGGAGGTGGGGTGAGTCTTCTAACAGTCCCAATTCCACCCTCCTGCCTCTTACTGGAAGAAGACAGTGGTTTTGTAGAGCTGTAGAATTCTTTGAGATACCAACTAGCCTTTGGGCTCCTTTTCTGCTATATGTAACCACAAACGTCTTTGAGAATAATGCACAGTTTAAGGAATGAAAATTATTTCTAAGTCAAAAGGCATTGGACTATCACATTGAGGTCTTAAAAGAATCCATGCTGGTAGTTTTCCTGACTCTGCAAAAAAAGAAGCAGTACATTCTGCAAAACAGCCACTTGAAAAAGGCAACCTGGATTAATGGAATGTTTGCAGGAGAAGAATTAAACATCTCCCTTTCCACTGCTGACATGACCATTGATAAATATTTCAGTCAGCAATGTCCAAAGTCAACAACAATGACACCCACATGACAACACATGTGTCATGGCATATCATGCAAAGGCCACCACAGCATCTGCCACAAATACATAAATTGCTGCCTTTTCCTCTCTTGCTCCCCCACATCACTGCCTCCAATAGATATCCATTACTGCATCAACCTTTTCATTCTTCACACTACTTTTTAGAGGATTTTGATTTTTTTTTAAAAAATGATCTTTCCACAGATCTCTCACATCTTATCTAATTTAGATAAGCTGTGTGTTAAAGCACCCATACTTAATTCGCAGCATGCAGCTGATCTTTTGGGCTATAGTACAAGGTAACTTCAACTTAAGATCACTTTCCACATATTCACTGAAGCACAGATAGGAAACCCTTTTGCCTCTATCAAGCATTCGCAATAGCTCAGAACCTGGAAAGCAAAATTGTTGCACAGATTCTGAATAGCCATGATTACTTCAAGGGAAAGGGGGTCAGATTACAAAATCTTAGAAGCAAAAATGTTTCCAGGCTCAGAGAAACGCATCACCTTCTCATGTGCCTCCAGACCAGTGGTGGTATGCTACCAGTTCAGCCCAATTCTGCCGAGCCAGTAGCAGCGATGAGCAGCAGAGACCAAGACAGTTCTCTCCTCCGCTCCGCTGTTGGGCCCACCCGCCCACCCACCCATACTCACCTTTATCTTCTGCTTTTGAAGCGCAGCTGCTTTGTGCAGCGCAGAAGAGCGGTGCGCAGCAGCTGCTGAAGCAACCAGGAGAGTGCTGGCTTGCAGGAGGTGAGTTGGAATGCCTCCATGCCTGCGCAAACGCCTCTGCGCCTGTGCAAAGTACGTGTTTGGTGTGTGTGTGTGCATGCAAAGCACGCCCACCAAGCTACACCCACCGAACCGGTGATAAAAGTTTTTGAATCCCACCACTGCTCCAGACTCTTTCCATGGGCTCCAGAACAACACCCCAAATAAATAAATAATAAATATTGATAAAGAGTTGCCTTGAATCACTAAATGGATGGCAAATAAATTTGATAAACAAATAAAAATAAAATAAATTAATAAATATAGGGTGTCTTTCTTGAGGAGGGGGTTGAACTAGAATTACACGGTCCCTCCCAACTCTGTTATTCTGTATTCAACTTTTAATTCTGGAGCCTGAGTTTAGGGAACGGCGTTGGATGTCTGGGTTAAAATGGGTGCCTTGAACCTTGCAGAGGCTTAGAACTTAACTATTCCAATTGCATAAAGCTCTATTTTGTGCTATTCTATTATTGGTAGGAGTTAAAAAATAATTTTGTTCTGAGCCATGAAAGAGAGAGCACATTATATGAGATTCAGATATGAAAGAGTTCATTGATTAATTCTAAATCTTCCAAGGTAGACAGAGACCAACAAAACCCAGGAAACATAATCGTTGAGCAACTAATCATAAGTAGCAATGTTTCCCTCTTTCTTAAGTGAGTTTATAAAGAAGAGGGAAGTCTTTTTCTTCTTGCCTCTACCACAGGGAATTTTTGTTTCTTATTTGTTCGATTTTTTTCATCCTGCCTTATTCATTTCAAATAACCCAAGGCAGCAAATTTACCTACTTGCTACTTACAAACAGTGGTGGGATTCAACTGGTGTTACTACTGGTTTGTTGACCAGATGCACACCAGATGTGCGCTGTGCACACGTGTAAAATAAACCTTTAGCTGTGCTTCCCGGACAGCTGAAAAGAGCGGCGCTAGAAAAGCCTCTTTTCCCCTACTTTTTCAATCTCAGCTGTGCTGTGCAAAGCAGCTGAGGTTGAAAAAGCAGTAAATAAAGGACAGGTAAGAGCCCGGTCAGGAGGGTGGGCCAAACAGCAGCAAAGACAGAACCGGTTCAGTGTCTGCTGCTCTTCAGAGCTACTGGTTCTATAGAGCCAGGCAGAACCGGTAGCATCCCACCCCTGCCTACAAACTTACCCACTTCCTACGTCTTCATATTTTCCCTATAACAACAACCCTATAAGGTGGGCTGACCTGAGAAAAAATGACTGGCCCAAAGTCACCCATCTACTTTTTCATGCCCAAGGCAGAACTTGAATTCACAGTGGTGAGTTCGACCTCTTTTCTCAGCCTGGCTTCTATCAATTAAGAAATGTAACCTGACTCAGAGAACAGATGGAGAACTCACTCAGGGAAACTTGGCACTAGAGGCAAATTAGGGATTTGGGCTTTTTTTTTTTTTTTGTAATATGGATTCAATTGAATTGTTTCTTTGTATCATTGGTCCAATTTTATTCTATCAAGTTGGAAGAAGGTGGTATTACTGCCAGGAAGATTTAGTGGTGAATTAAAACCTGCAGAGCCTATGAGGTTTTCCTTTTCATATCTCTCATTTTCTTAAACCTTCAATAAACTCCTTAACTTTAATCTACATAAGTAAATCACTTCTATCTTTTGAAATCTGTAATCTCATTCTGATAGGGAAGTAAGCCTATCTTGGTCACTTTGATAGTTACAAAAAGGAAACCCAAAAGCTGGAGGTAGAGTTCAACCTATTGCAACCTGGACTATCGCAGTGCACTCTTACAGGGATGCCCTTGAAGGTATGTTTGGTCCAGAATGAAGTGGCAATGGGTAGTCAGGGGTGCATTTCAATACACCTGTATAACACTTCCCTTTTGCAAACTGCATTGATTCCCAGTAGGCTTCCAATTGTTTATCCACTTGAAAAATCCTTCATGGTGCAGGAGCAAGTTAGTGCCTATCTTTTTATTTCTGCCCATGCCACATGCTCCAACAGAATGGCCATGATCCAATGTTATTTGATGGGACCCAGGAGGCATGCCTTTGCTATCATAATGCTTGACCTGTGGAATGACCTCCCCCATGAGAGTCAACTGGCCCCGACTATTGGAACCAAGATGTTACATAAGTTTATCTTGGAAAGTACAATATATGTTGGTGAAGGGAGCACAATGGCTCAGTGGCTAAAGATGTCAGGCTTGTCAGCTGGAAAGCAGACAGCCTGGATTCGAGACCTGAAGGCTGAGTGGTGGGGTGAGTTCCCATTACCTGCCCCATCCCCTGCCCACCTAGAGTGTGAAAGTATGAAAAGCAGGGGTAGGATTCAAATTTTGTAACAACTGGTTCTGGATGTGGCTAGGTGGGCGTGACTAGGTGGGCGTGGCCATGTGACTGGGTAGGCATGGCTTCTTCTTTTTTTGGCAGCAACCCCCACCCCCCATTTTGGGGCCTTCTGGGCCTCAGGGAAGCCTCCTGGGGGGCATTTGTGCTCCCAGAAGGCTTTCCTGGGTCTCAAGAAGGGGGGGGGAAATGGAGCATGGGGGGCACGCAGCATCCCCCTGCATTCCATTTTGGGGCCTCCTGGGCCTCAGGGGAGCCTCCTGAGGGAAGCATTTTTGCTCCTAGAAAGCTTCCCTAGGGCCCAAGAAGGTAAAAATGGAGGATGGGCAGAGCACCCCTGCCCACCCCCCTCCATTTTTGCCTTCCTGGGCCTCAAGGAAGCCTCCTGGGCGAAGCAGTAAGTAAGCGAGGGGACTCTCAGTGCAGCTGATCATAGGAACAGCTGATCATCAGGAGGGGAAAAAAAGAAATACCTTAAGGAGTGACTGGGAGGGGAAGAACATAGTCAGTGATGTCGGGCATATGCGCAATGTTCCGGACTGACTAGGCGGGAAGGGGAGGGGCAGGCAGAGAGGGGCAGGGCCAGCAAGGGGCACAATTTCCCAGTTCTCCGAACTGTGCAGAATCATAACAACTAGTTCTATAAAACCCGTCTATAGAATCCCACCCAGTTGAAAAGTATGTGAGTAGATAAATAGGTACCACTTCAAGAGGGAAGGTAACAGCATTCCATGAGCCTTGATGTATAATCATGCTGCCACATAACTAAGAAAGTGTCTTTGGACAATGCTGGCCCCTCAACTAAGAAACAGAGATGAGCACTGCCCCTTTGAGTCAGACAGGACTGGACAGGGAAAATCTTTATCTTTATGTTGGTATACCTTAGCTGTGCATTTTCAGTTGTTGATTCCTTAATCAAATATTAAGTATATTAATATCATTGTTAATCAATCATTTGACTATACTATTATTCATTCATGTTTTACGAAATAATCCATATTTTACTTAATTTGTTTTATGACAGTTCATATTATCATCTCAAATCTATCCTACAATCATTTTGTAGATATAATAAAAAATACATCTTTATATATTAATTATTTTCTAAAAATCTACATATTTCATTACTATGTTTTTTTTTAAATAAACTTTATTAGTTTTACTTTTTAAAAAACAACAACAACACAGCTACAAATTATATACAACAAAAAGACGAACAGGTCTTGGCATAGGCCAAGAGGGAAAGAGAGGAAAGCTTGAGAGAGGAAAGAGGGAAAGGGAAGGGAAGGGGGGGGGGGAAATGGGGAAAACAAAAGTAGAGAAAACAATTATAATAAAACCATATTTTTGTGACTGTCTGTAAGGTCTTTTCTTCTTCCAAACTATCGTCGGCAGTGCTTTTCTTTATCTCTGCCTCGGAGGCCTCGGCCTTAGTTTCCTTAGAGGTGATCTATCTTTGATTAAGCCAAATGTACAAAGGATTCCAATTGCTATAATAGGTTGAAGATTCTTTATTTTTTAATGCTTGGGTTAGTTTGTCCATTTCGGTGCATTGTAAAATTTTCTGAATAACCATAAGTTCAGTGGGGATAGAGGGTAGTTTCCAGCACTGGGCAAATGCCAGTCTGGCACGGTTAAGATATGGATTGTAATATACTTCGATTTTTGGATATTTGTTTATCAAAAATTCCTAGAAGAAAGGACTCTGGTTTGTACTCAATTTGTTCCATGGTTATTTCCTCTAGCCAGTGCCTAATTTTTTGCCAGTACTTCTGGGCTTCCTTGCATGACCACCACATGTGGAAGAAGGTACCTTCTATGTATTGACATTTCCAATACTTGGGGCTCGTGTTGGGGTGCATCTTCGCCAATCTCGAAGGGGGCAGGTGCCATCTATAAAACATTTTATATAAGTTTTCTTTATAAGCTGCTGATTTCGTGATCTTAATGTTCCTGTTCCAGATCTTTTCCCATTCTGCTAGGGTAATGCTCCGACCCACATTTCTGCTCCACGCAATCATATTTCCCTTGACAATTTCTTGTTCTAGTTCTGTTTCTAATAAATATTTGTAAAATTTAGATATATTTTTTTTACTTGGTCCTAGTAGAATTTTGTCTAGAGTCTGTAATTTATTGTAGATTCCAAATTCCTTAATGTCTTGTTTGTATTTACTATGAATTTGAAGGTACACCCACTGATCAATTATAAATCCTCGCTCTTGTAGTTCTTGTCGTGTTTTCAACTTTCCTTGTGGGTCTAATAAATTTTCGTACTTAATCATTTTGGTTATATCCAGATTATTAGGGTGTATTATCGCTTCCATTGGAGATAGCCAAATCGGTATTTTTAGATAAAGTTTTTTACGTACTTTTTTCCAATTAGTTAATAAAGAGTCCCTGATAAGATGCCTATGGAAATATGATTGCCTGGGTTTCCCAGATTCCCACAGAAAGGCATGCCATCCTTTCTGCATATCGTGGCCCTCTAATACTAGTGTTCTTTTGTTGGTTAGGTTCACCCAATCCTTTATCCATAGTAGGGTGGCTGCCGTATGATATATTTCCCAGTTTGGCAAGGCTAACCCTCCTCTGCTTTTCAGATCTTGTAGGGCTTTTACGTTAATCCTAGCTTTTTTCCCCTGCCAAATGAAACAAGATATCATTACTATGTTTTATTGTCTAACCATTGATAGAATAGATCCCAAATTTTATAAAATTGTTTATCATCTTGTTCTCTAATTTCAAATGTCAATCTACTCATTTCAGCACATTCCAATATTTTCTTAATAATTTCCTCCTGCGATGGTATTTTCTCATTTTTCCAGTTTTTGGCAAATATAATCCTAGCTGTGTTAATACATTTACAATCAAATATTTCAATTTTTTACTATATATTTCAGGTAAAATTCCCAGTAAAAATATCTGGTTTCAAGTATATATGTTTTTTTGTCATTTTTTCCAACCATGTGTGGATTTTAGTCCAATATTTTTTGGCATCCGCACAAGTCCACCACATATGGTAGTAAGAGCCAGGTACCTGATGACATTTCCAACATTTCAAATAAATATTCATACAATTTTTAATCACCTTTTCATCAGTACCTGTCAAAATCTTATCTAAATCAGTCAGTTTATCATAGAAACCTGCTGTTTAAGAATCTTTATCGTACCTTGAATGTATTTGCACATATGAAAACCAATTCATCTTTATACCTTGTTCCTCTACTTTTTGTATAGATTTAAGTTTACCCTTTTCATTCAATATTTCACCATATCTAACTGTTTGTTCCTTTTTATACATTATAGGATAGGAAAATGCTTCAATAGTTGATAGCCAGACTGGAATTTTCAAATAGCATTGCCTTTTAGTCTTCTCCCAGTTTAACCACAGAGACTCCCGTATATAATGTCTTCAAAATACCCAGGTGTTTTAGTTCCTTTATACTATAAAAAAAGCATGCCACCCCAACAATGAATCATGTCCTTCTAAAGTCAACAATCTAGCATTTCTTAATGTTATCCATTCCTTAACCCGCATCAAAATTTGCAGCTTGGTAATACAACTCCCAATTAGGCAAACCAAATCCTCCTCTTATTCTAGCATCTTGCAAAAGTTTTAACTTTATTCTCGCTTTCTTACTTTGTCATATATATTTCAACACAATTTTATTTAAATTTACAAAGTAATCTTTTCCAAGCCTAACTGGAATTGTTTGGAACAAATATAAAATTCTGGGTAATATATTCATCTTGATTGTTGATATTCTTCCTATTAATGACAGTTGTAAATTTTCCCATTTTGCCAAATCTAGCGCTATCTGCTGCTTAAGTTTAATATAGTTATTCTTTTTTAGTGTACTACATCTTGCTGTCAAATGTATTCCCAAGTACTTGATCTTATTTGTGACCTGGATTTTCAATACATCCACCAGTTCTTCCTTTTGTCTTGATAACATATTGTCAGCCTCAAGATCTCTTCGGGTACCCTAATTGCTATCTATCTCATTTATTTCTCCCTTATTTTCTCTACTGCTAGGCTTACTTTCTTTCGGCTGTCATTAGCAATGGGGGGAGGGGTAATTGTGGGGGGGAAGAGAGCTGGAGGTGTTTTGCATTCTTTTACTGTGGGCAGAAAAAGGAGGGGGTATATGATTTCTTCTTTTCAACTTTCCATTTCCTTGCTAGCCTCTATCCCTCTTTGCGCAGCTGCGAAGTCTTATCAAAATATGTCAAGGTCAACGGACAGAGGCCTCATCACCACCTGAAGATGCCCACATGATCATATTCAGAACTTTTAATTAGAAGAGACTTCTGGACTTCGGGGGGTGGGAACAATTCCATTTCTTTGTATGTGTGATCTGCGCGCCAAATTCTCAGTTTCGGAATTCCATTTGTAGCTTCCTTTTCATTCTCCAGTAAAAGGATAACTTTGCTCTGATCCATGGAGTCTGGGTATTTCTTTCTTGGATTTTGAAAGGAGCACACATTGACACATATTCTTTGTCAAAATCTTTGTTTTGTCTTTATTTATTTTCAAACCTGCCACCTTCCCATATGTCTCTATCTTTTCTATCAATTTTAATGCTGTTTCTAGTGGGTCTTCTAAAATGAAAACCAGATCATCTGTGAATGCTTGCAACTTAAATTCTTCCTTTTAAATTTTCATCCCTTTTATATCCTTTTCTTCTCTAATATTTCTGTTTAATACTTCCAAGGTTAACACAAACAACAAAGGTGACAGTGGGCACCCTTGTCTTGTTCCTTTTCTTATATCAATAGAGTCTGTCAGTTCTCACTCTATCATTACCTTTGCCGTTTGGTTATGATAAATAGCTTCTATTGCTTGGATAAATTTTTTACCAAAGCCCATCTGTTCCAGCTGTAATAACATGAATCTCCAATTCACATTATCAAATGCCTTCTGTGCATCTAAAAAGCCATTTGTTTTTCAGGGTGTGCCTCGTATTATTCCAAAGTGTCCAAGATTACTCCCATATTGTCTTTGATTTGTCTCTTTGGCAGAAATCAGTTTTGATCGGGGTGGATAAAATTATTTAGGTATTTTTTAAGTCTTTCTGCCAATATTGAAGCCTGCGTTTAGTAAGGAAATAGGTCTATAGTTCTTGATTTGTAATGGGTCGGCCTCCTCTTTTGGGACAAGTGTAATATAAGCTTCTGACCATGATTTAGGTATCTTCTTCTTTAACATAACTTCATTCATAACTTCTAGCAATGGAAGGTTCAACGATTCTTGTAGTGTTTTGTAGAATTCTGCTGGAAGTCCCTCTGGGCTTGGTGCCTTTCCATTGTTTTGCTTCTCAAGTGCTTCAGTTAACACCATCATCGTTATATTACTTTCTAACATTATCTCAATCTCTTTAGGTATCTGGGGTAGGTTAGCATTCTGTAAGTACTGTTTAACACTTTCCTTGTCAATATTCTCTTGTGTGTATAGTTTCCCATAGTAGTCTCATATAATTTCCTTTTTTTCTTTACTTCCATAACAAACTTGGCCTTGATCATTTATTAATTGCAATATTTTCCTTGATTCTTTCTCCTTTCTCAGTTTATATGCCAACCATCTACCTGGTTTGTTTGCATCTTCAAAATAGTTCTGTTTCACACCTCTGATTTTCTGTGCTTGTTCTTCTTTTTCCATTAGTCCCATTTTATGTTTAATTATATCCATTTTTAACTTAATGTCCATTTTCTGTAACTTTTTTCAAGTCCTTTATACTCATCCTCTAATGTCTTAGAGGCTAGTCTTTTCGTGGTATTTCTTTTCCTTGTATAATCTATTATCAAGCCTCTAACATATGCCTTCATTGTATCCCATACGTTCTGCATTGATGTGTCATCTTTTTTATTTTCTCTAAAGAAAAAAGCCAGTTCTTTCTCCATCCTCTGTATGAAGTCTTTTTCTTTTAGTATAGTATTATTTAATGTCCATCTAGATCTTCTTCTTTGTCCTTTCCATTTAATCGTCATTGGATTGTGATATGCCCAAGTACTTGTTTTAATATTTATTTCTTGGATATTAGCTAACAATTCTGTTGACATCCATATCATGTCTATTTTGGACCATGATAAATGTCTGTTTGAATAGAAGGTGTATTGTTTAGTCTTAGCATTTCTTTCTCTCCATGTATCTTTTAGATTTATTTCATCTATCATTTTAAAAAAGGATTTAGGGAGAGTCTTTCTGTTTTGCTTTGTTGTTTTCTGTGCTGTATAGTCCAATTTATTGTCTACAATTCCATTAAAGTCTCCCATCATAACTATATTATCATAGTCCAATTCGATTATTTTCATGTGTAATTTTCTATAAAATTCTTCTTGATTGTTGTTCGGGGCATAGATTGCAATCAGGAGTGTTTTCATATTATTGTCCATTATTTCCACCACCATTATTTCCACCTTCCATCGTCATCGGTATAAATAAATTTCGCTGGGATAATATGTTTAATATATAAAACCATACCTCTTTTCTTGCTTTGTGTCAAAGAAGTAAATATTTTCCCTAATTTTGGCTGTATCAACAGTTGTTCATGTTGCTTTTTAATATGTACTTCTTGTAGGCAGATTATGACAAATTTTAATTTCTCTAATTTATGGAAAGTTTTCCTTCTTTTAACAGCTGAGTTAAGTCTGTTTATGTTAATTGTAATCAGTTTTTTCTCATCCATGATTATATTTTATAGGTAGGTTTAGCAGCTCCCATAGATCTTGGTTCACATTGCTCTTTAACTTCCACCTTTCCACCTACTGCACCTTCTTCTTTTTCAGTCACTATTTGGTACTCCTCTTGGAATTCAGTTAGTGACATTTCTTTTTCTGTCTCCTCCTCTTTCCCTCCAAAATATTCTGGATAAAATAATTCAGCTTTCTCAATTGCATCAATTCTATGTCTCTGTTCTTGCCATGTGAACATTAAACCTTCTGGAATCAGCCATCTATAATTCACCTCATTTTTAAGCAGAATTTTAATCATAAATTGGTATTCTCTTCTCAACTCTCTCACTCTTCTGGGTACTTGTTTCAGGGCCACAATCTCCTTCATTGAAAGAGCACACTGCACCTTATTTGGTTATCCAAGGCTTTTGTTAAAATTTATAACACTCTTCTCGAGAGTCTTATTGTCTTTTTTCTCTGTAAACTTCAACACCAGACTCCAGCTACTGATAGAAACCCAGAAGAGCACCTGCAATAATACTCTCCCATGCTCTTCCCTCTATCTTATCAAACAGGCTCAAAGTCCTTGAAAAAAGTCGTAGATCTTTCTCAGCTTTCTCTGGTCAAGAGAAAAAAAAAGAGATAGAATATTTCCAAGCCTCTAGTTGGCAGTGTTACAAAGTTTCTTCTGCTTTCACTTTCCCCGTCCTTTTCCAAACAAGAGATAATAAAAATTAATTAAAAAGGGGAAAAGATATTTAAAAAGATGACTAGAAGGGAGTCTCTAGCCTAAAATATTATAAAGTCAAAAAGGAGAGAAAAAATAGGTAGAAAAAAAATCAGTCCAGTTTCAAAATATAAAATCATATATAAAAAATCCAGCAAAGAGAAAAAAAGTATTACTTTGACTTCCTGTTTAAAGATTGCCGCTCAGTCACTTCTGTCTAAAATTTTACAGATTCTTTTCCTTAGGGTGTCCTTTCAAATCTTAAAGTAAAAAAAAAAATTATCACCAAACCGGCATACTTTCTCTTTCTGTTCTCTTCCATTTCGGAGCTGTCCCAACTTCAGCAGCTTTAATGTCTGCCTCTTTCCCGCTGACAAAAAGAGCTTCTCCTGGATCTACCAGGGACTTTGCGATATCCCTGGTATTGATAGGATGCGCTCTTTACATTCACCATCTCTTCGGGATGGTTTAGATCCGTTTGGACCATCCAGGAGCAAAGATATTGGCAGCGATCTCGGACCTCCGAGATCGCAGGCCGTATCGTCACGATGCAAGCTCTGCCCTCCCCTCCAGGGAAATATTCTTGCTGTCTTCAGAAGCCTCCAAGTATTCTCTTTGAGAAGCTCAGGAGAGAATGTGACAATGTTTGGTGCTCTTAAGTCTTCAGTTCTGATCAGTTAAAATCATAGTGCACATCACCTCAAAAAGTTCTTACATAATGACAGTATAAATATATATTATATAAACACAAGTAAATAATAGAATAGGTAGTTCAATGATAAAAGCCTCTTCTCTGGGGATTCTAATTATATGTCTCCAAAATAAATCAAAGGCTTCCATGTCGTTAATTGGCGTTAGTCCCCATAAAGAAAAAAAAATCCTGTTCTTAAGATTATATTCATGTGAGAAGTAATGAAAAGAAAAATAATTACTCAAAATCTGGCTTGAATTGCCATATGACCACAGGATGTTGATAAATTGAATCTATATGTTTGCTAATTTCTTAGTATGTACTCAAACACTCACTTTAATTTAATTATTTCATCCCCTGGCAACAATAAGGGATTCAAATAACAGAATAAGACACTGTAGACAACTGTATGAATGATTCTACACTCTGAAGGGCCAGCCTTCAGTTAACTTCTGTTATCTGAATTTCCATTTTTCAAAGTAAAAATGGAGGAAAGGTAATTTCTTTTTAAAGCTTTACACATTGGTCAAGTACCATCTGTTACTAGATTAAAATTAGAAAATCTCACACTTCTGTCTTCTCTCTTTGTATGTATGCGTGTATGTGTATGTGTAGGGAGAGGGGGAGAGGGGAGGAGAGATAGTGGAGAGAGAGAGACAGAGAGAGGGGGGAGAGGGAGGGAGGGAGAGAGAGACTGAAGAAAAGGATTCTGGCAAGAAGAAGCCTACAATTCAGTAAAAAGCAATTTGCCTTTTGGGGGGAGGGGGGTTCACCCAGCTATCTAGTATTGGTGACATAAGAGTGGTAAAAATGCCACAAATTCTTTGCTTGGTTTTTAGATAGGCAGACCTAGACATGCACAAATGTTCCATGTTTGGGGAGTATGATTTCACCTACCTCTATCTGTCTCAGGAAAATGCATATTGATAAAGAAGTTTGACACAAGAATATTTTATGACCTGGGAGAGAAGATGGTGTTACTGCAAGTTATCTGCTTAGAAATATCTGTCAAATGTGAGATACAAATGATTAAATGTATATTAGATTAGAAGTGTACAAAAAGAGAAATGAATTGCAATAGTGGTGAATATCTGTAACTCAGGGGTAGGATGAGGGAAAAGGTTTGCTCTCCAAGCTTGTGGATTGAGCTATCCAGGATGTCTAATTCAGGCAGAACTGTTAAGCAAATACTTTGCTAGAATATAAAACACAGAATAACTGAGTTAAAAGAGACCTTAGGGCTGTTCTAATCCAAAGATCCTATAATATTCTGGACAAACTGTTGTCCAATCTCTTTGTGAAAACCTTTGTGGAACACTCTCAACGCCAGAAGGCAAGCTATTCTATCAATTAATTGTTCTCACTATCAGGAAATTACTCCTTAGTTCTCTTTAATGAGCTGTCACCCATTACTTCTTCTGCCCTCAGTGCTTTGGAGAATAGATCAACCCCCTATTCTCTGTGACAGCCCTTCAAATACTGGAAGACAGGTATTATGTCACACACACACCTAATCTTTCTCCTTGATAGAGTAGACATACCTTGTTCCCTTAACCATTCATCATACAGTTTAGCCTCCACACTCCTTATCATCTTTGTTGCTCTTCTTTGTACTTTTGTCTAGATCTCAGCATCCTTTTTGTGTTGTGGTAACCAGAACTGGATGCAGTATTCCACGCGTAACCTCACTAGTGCAATATGAAGCAGCACTAACACTTCTTGTGATCTTGATACTAGCTGTCTATGGATTCATCCTAGGATAGTATTGGCATTTTTGAGAGGCACAGTACACTGGCTCATACAGGCCGCAGTGGAAGGCAGGCAGCAATGGCTGGCCTGGCGGGCACGCAAGAGCAAGCTGCAGGCAGCAGTGTTGTGCATGCATGATAAGGACTGACAGCAGCGGAGAAGTGGGTGGAGAGGGGCGGGGCCAGCCAGAGACCCGATTTACTGGTTCTCCGAACTACAGAGAATCATAACAACCGATTCTCCCGATCCAGTTCGAACCAGTAGAATCCCACCCCTGCTCATACTTAAGTGGTGGTCCACTAGACTAGGACTTGTAGATCCCTTTCACAGTTTCAACTGTTGAATCACCTATTCTATACCTGTGCATTTTATTTTCTGCCTATGAGCAGGATTTTTCTTTTCTCACCATTGGGCTGCATCTTCTTGGATAGAGCCCAACGCTCAAGTCTGTCAAGATCCTTCTGAATCTTGAATCTGTCTTCTTACAGTTTTGCAATCCCTCCAGCTTGGTGTTGCCTGCAAATTCTGCAAAGTCACCTTGCTGAAGTTTAGGTTTACTATGTCTACCGCATTTACTGCTCCACTAATTTAGTCACTTTTTATCAACGAAGGATATAAGGTTTATCTGGTATGATCTGTTTTTAACAAGCCATGCTGGCTTCTGGTAATCATCTTGTTCATTTCAAAGTGCTCACAAATCCTCTGCTTGATGGTTGTTTCCAGGATTTTCCCAGGTGTTGATGGCAGACTGATTTGTCTTGACTAGCCTTGATGTAAAAATGTTTTAGTGATTTGATTGTTTGGATGTTGTGCCACGTTAAACTAACTTGATAGACTTTTGATGCCGTTTTTGGAACCTTCTATAGGCTTTTTTGCCTATAGAATAATTTAAAGAAAAATACTATGCATTTAAGTCCCTAAACAGACATATGTCCTCGGAAAAATTTGAAGGTGTTCTTCAAAAGCTCTAAATCCATCTGGCAGCTGGTAAAAATGGCATAACTAAAACAGACATATGAGAAAATGTTTGAAAATAGAGAAATTTCTCAGTCAAGTAGTTCCTAGCTATATATAGTCTGCAGTTTTAACAAGCCTGCCCTTGCAAAAAATGAGACACATGACATAAAATATGTCTCTTCTATTCCATTGTTTTGTGAGAAAGAAAACTCATACCACTATTCTGTGTGTTTAACAATGAAGTCCAATCATGACTGAGAGCTTTTCTGATTATAAAGAAAAAGGCAAAATGCCCTTTTTTTTCCTTTCAGAGAGAGGCTTCCTTATTCAATCTGAACTGAATACTTTGTCTGTGTCCCTTCAACCAGAATTGACAGTGTCTTACAGAAAAAAAAATCTGAAATCTAGAATTGGTTGGTGACCAAGCAATATCTTATTCTAATGAAAATATCAGGTAGCAAAAACAACAGGGATTCTGGGTTTTTAAATATTTTTTCCCCTCAAGTCTTATTTCACAAAAAAGAGAAAAGAAATTAGGAGGAGGAAAGCAAAGAAATGAAAGAGCTTCTATTAAAGCTGTTAATAATGAAAAATTAGCATGCCAAAGTGAAGAACATCCATTATCCATACTGTATAGGGAGGACGGGTGTACGCACTATGGCTAGCATCCATTTGCAAATAGCCTTTAGCTATTTCCACATTGCTAGAAAGGCAAGAGGAAGAGTAGTGAAGCCCACTGTCCAGGAATTTGGACCAAAAGAGGAAAATAGGATTTGAAGAACATTTGGGACATGGATAAACACCTCGTGGCACTTCTTTAAATCAGCTGTGATTCTCCTCCCCTTGGATTGTGGCATAAACTCAGCTTGTTTAATAAGTGGCTGGCAGGAAACCTACCTGCTTCCTAAATCATCCTTTTGGCCTTCACTTCTGGGTGTCTAAGTAGGCCAGTGGTGGTATTCAGCCGGTTCGCAACGGATCGGGTGAACTGGTAGCAAGAATTTGGTGTGGGTCACCAAACCGGTAGTAAGTTCTGGCTGGCCATGCCCCCCACCTGGTTGCCCTCCCACCCAATGCTTGCTCACCCCACCTGCCTGTCTGATATTTGCCTAAGGTATTTCTTTCTTTTTTTCCCTCCCAATAATCAGCTGTAGATAAGATCAGCTGTGCCGGGATTCCCCTTGCTGAGGCCCAGGAACAGAGGTACTATTCAATTGGTTCGCACCTATTCGGGCAAACCGATAGCGGTTATTTGGCATGGGTCACTGAACTGGTGGCAATCCCTGGCTGGCCACTCCCCCAACCTCGTCGCCCAGTCGCTCACTTGCGATCACTCTCCTAGCTTTCCATTCCCCACGTCCTCTTTCTCCCCAGGGAAAAGGAAGAAAGGCATGGACGCTGCAAGTATCACTCCCCGTGTGTGCTGGAGTGAGAAGGAGTGCGGTCTGACAGAGGGGGTGGAAGTGAATCGAGCCTTGGAGCACTTTTGCAACATAAAAGAAATGCATTTTGGAAGCAGGTCTTTTAAAAACTTCGCCAAGGATTCCCCATGGACACTGCAAGTATTGCTTTCCCCTTGTGAGTTAAGTGCTGAAGTGAGAAGGAGTGTGGTCTGACAGAGGGGGTGCATGTTCACTCAAGCCTTGGAGAAATTTAAAGGAGCTGCTTCCAAAATGCTTGTCTGTTAAGTGCTGTGTGTGTGTGAGAGAGAGAGAGAGAGAGAGAGAGAGAGAGAGAGAAAGAAAAAAAGAAAGAAAGAAAGAAAGAAAGAGAGAGAGAGAGAGAGAGAGAGAGAGAGAGAGAGAGGAAGGTAGAGAAAGAAAGAAAAAAAATAGGAAGAGAGAGAGATAAAACTCTGTGATATTATTTTTAATTGTTCCATTATTTATCATGTGTTAATATTTTACACTGTCCCTATACCTAGAGTGATTTTTCTGCCTTTCTTTTGCCCAGGGCTAACCACATATTTTTCAGGGTTTACATGCATTCAATGTCAATAGTCCAGAGCATAAAATACAAATGTGTTTAACAAGATTTGAAAGGGACCTTGGAGGTCTTCCAGTCCAACCCCCAGCTCAGGCAAGAAAACTGAGGATGCCAAACTGAGTAGAAATCCTGGGAAAGGTGTCAGAATAATACTTAGAAGGGACCTTGGGGTGAACCCTATACCATTTCAGAGAAATGGCTGTCCAGTCTTTTCTTAAAAACTTCCAGTGATTGAGCACCCAGAACTTCTGGAAATAAGCAGTTCCATTGGTTAATTGTTCTCACTGTTAGGAAGTTTCTCCTTACTTTTAGGTTGCTTCTCTCTATTCAGTTTCCATCCATTGCTTCTTGTTTGCATTCTGGTGCTTTGAAAAATACATTGTCCCCCTTTCTTTGTGGCAGCCCCTTAAAAGCCTGTTGCCTATCACACTCTTGGGCAAAGCATGTGAGCCATTTCCTCCTTTCAGTGGTCCATGAAAGTACATCTATAGTATGCAGATAATAAAGTCAAAAAAGGTGAACAACATTTTTACAAAACTATAGATAAGTTGAGGCTGGGTGACAAGGAATGGCTGGGAGGGGAGGCGCCAGGTGAGGCACCCCTTGATGTGAGTGACATTGACTTGGCCACACCCACCCAGTCACATGACCACTAAGCCACACCCAACCAGTCACATTACCACAAGCCATGCCCACCAAATAAGCCACACCTACAGAACCGGTAGTAAAAAAATTTGAATTTCACCACTGCCCACGAAGGCAAAAAATGGAGGGAGGAGCTCAGCTCCCCTCCATTTTTTCGCCTTCCAGGGCCCAAGAGGAGCCTTAGGGGAGCAAAAAAACACACACCCCTGAGGCTTCTCTGAGGCTAGGAAGCTCCCAAAGCGGAGCTTGGAGAAGTGTTGCATGCCCCTCCCATGCTCTGTTCCTTTTCTTCCTGAGCCCCAGAGGAGACTTAGGGGAGCAAAAATGCCCCCCAGAGGCTCCTCTGTGGCTAAGAAGCTCCCCAAAACAGGTGGGGGCTGCAAAAAAAAGCCACACCCACCCAGTCACATGGCCATGTCCACCAAGCCACACCCACAGAACTGGTAGTAAAAAAATTTGAATGCCACCACTGAAGTAGGCCTAGTATGGTCTTTTCCAATTTGTTGATATGACTGGTAGTTTGCTTTCGTTTTTAAGGAAAATGCAAATTTTAAGGACAACTCTATGATATTTAAGAGCGAGACAGTAACACAGAGAAAGTCGAGAGTGGAGAAAAGTGTCCAGGTTACAATTTCAGAAAATTATTGGATTTTTTTTTTCCTAAATAGTGCAGGAGTGTCAAACTAGATTTCTTCGAGGGCCAGATCAGCATTGTAATTCTCCTTTGTGGGCCAGCCAGAGTGGGGAAGGGGGAGAGATAGGACCGATGCCTCCTACAGCACTCTGCTGCCCATTTTGGCCAGCAGAGTACTGCAGGAGGCCATCCAGAAGGCCCACTGGTCCCCTTTTTGGATGGAGAGGCACAGCAGGGCAGTCCTTTGCTATTTCCAGGGCGGTCCTGTGGGCCAGCTCTAAGCACCCCACAGGCCAGATTCAGCCCTCCAAGCCTTGAGTTTGACACCCCTGAAATGGTGTATTATGTATTCCATTTATATAGGCGGAAATCCTATAGATATTTGCTAGCAAGTCTCATTAAACTGAATATCCTTATTTCAGAGCTGACATATACAAGTTTATATTGTTCCTGGTGCAGGTCTACATCAATGGATTTTTTCATATCTTGGTCTTATTATGAATTATAGAAATTGGCATCTGTCTTCAGGATTTTGCTCCTGTTCCAAGACGTCAATACGATTAATCTGAAAGAAGGCACTAGGTGCATCTTATAAATATATCTGTAGACAATGCAGAAATTGGCATTTTACGTAGTAAGGATTATATTTAGCTGTAATGCTTGTTTTTCAAGTATATTATTTTATAATTCCATTATAAAATATTCTATTTACACCCTGCTTCTCCTCTAGTGCCTGAAGTACTTGATATTATCTAGTACTAGTATCTAGTACTTGATATTATCTTTGAGTAAAGCTAGCATGAGTATAGAGACTGACCTAAGGCCAACCTTGAAGAATACAATTCCCAATCCATATGGGACAGCAAATACTTTGGACCTGCTCAATATTTCCTGCCCTTTAAACTGATTTATGTGGAAATGAGTCCTTTGGTATAGATATGTTCACATGAGATTTTAACAAGGTCTGTTAAAAATCTAGGATGCCATGCAAATTTAGTAACCTGATTAATTCTAAGTTGCCTTGTGATCTAGAGTATCTGAAAATACACAAGGTTAATTGTGTATTAATTCTCTTAACCAGGTCAGGTCATCTAAACCTAAAAGAGGGAATTAATTTCTCTAGTCCATTTCAGAACCATACAAATAAGAGTTTCCACAAAACAGAACCATTCTAGACACATTTGGGTTTTTATCCATCTTTGCACTATCCTTCACTGCTGTTGGCTAGCAGGTTTTATGACCCAAAGGACCAGATAGAAATGCGGACTTGGAAACAGAATGATAAAATACTACACTTCATACAAATTAGGAGAGTAATATTGAGGATTTACATTATGATGAAACTGGAATTATTTCCATTAGGTTGTATGGATGTTGAACTAGAAAAGAAATATGGAAAAATATTTCATAGCTAATTCTTGACTTTCAGTTGTAATCAAAACCAGAATTTCCATTACTAAGCAAGGCAATTGTTAAGCAAGTTGCACCCAAATTTTTGCCATGCTTAAACAAATCAGTTATGAAATGAATCATCTAATTGTTAAGCGAATCTAACTTTCCCCATTGACTTTGCTTGTCAGAAAGTGGCTGGGAAGGTTGCAAATAATGATGGTGTGATTCCAGGATGCTGCAACCATTGTAAATATATGGCAGTTGTCAAGCACCCTAATTTGGTCCCTTGATTGTAGGGATACAGCAATGGTCATAAATGTGAGGACGGGTTAAGTCACATTTTTTCAGAACCATTGTAATTTTAAACAGTGACTAAACGAATGATTTAAATTGAGGATTTACCCGTATATGTATGGAAACTCTGGTAAGATTTTTATATGCGCAAAGATGGAAAAATAATAAAATACCAAGTCAGAAAAATTGAAATATAAAATTGATGGAATTTGTGAAAATAGCAAAGCTGACCAGTTTGGTCAGGGAAAAAAAAGAATAAAGATTTTTAAAAGACTGGGAGCCTTCCATGGGCTTATTGTTGAAAGAACAAAAATCTGAATTAATTTGTGGATTTGGGGATTATAAAGAATTAAAGAGGGAGGAGAAAGGGTAAAATGGAAATTACTTAATAGACAGGCAAAAGCCATAATACTACATTTTATTTTTTTCATTTCTTTCCCTTTTCCTGTTTTTACTTCAATTTTTAATACATTTCTGTATGAACCAATTGTAATAAAGTAAAAATAAAACAACAACAACAACAAAACAACAAAACCAAACCAGAAGAGTAGACCTGCTTCTATGATTGCTTGGTTATTTGGTGCAGACAAATTATTTTTTCCATGGGGTAGATAAAGCAAGACAGTGATTCATTTATTTATTTATTTATTTTGTCAAGTGATTATTAGATAACAGGTATAAGTATAAACATGGTTATGAATACATGAAATGGATTACGAATAAGGGAAAAAAAAGAAACAATAGGACAGGGACGGTAGGCATATTGGTGTGCATTTGCACACCCCTTCAGAGGTTCCCTCTTCCTAAACGATTTTCCCCTTTTGAACCTATATCATTAGTAGAAATTATCACAGAAAGAAAAATCATGAAATAATCCCAGTAGTGACAGCAAAGCAAAAACAACAATAACAACAGCCAATGAAATCAATGAAAATGAAAGCTAAAATCTTGTGAGGAAAATTTCTGCCTAGAAGGAAAATTTGTGGTGGTTCTTCAGGTTTAAAGGCTAAAAGATATTTCAGAACATATGAGATTATGACCAATAGTGAGGGATGTTGAGGGGTAGACTTCCACAATTTCTGCAAAGCTACAGGTTGCCTATCACTTTCAAGATCTAATTTGTATGATCAGGAGTGATGGAAAAGGCAAAGAACTCAAAAATGGCTGCTGGCTTGTGTTTTTCTTTGTACTAGAATCCTGCTGTTTCACATGTTTGTAGAACTACAACATGCAATCTAATTTTCTCTTCAATCCTTTATATTGGGGTTAAGAGCTTAAACTGAATTAATTAGTTGCAGTACTGTTCTTATTATCTCTGCTGCTCTTCTGAAAACATCATCAACTCATTCAAATGTCATTGTATATCACACAATGTCTTCTCTCTTTGTAAAAAAGTTGCAACCTGCTTGGTGTGCAGTCATGAAAACACATGAAGGAAATTGCTTTTGTGAAATGTTATGGCTTTAATTAGTAGGAATTGTCTATTTTCCATTAACATTCATTCTCATGGATGGGAATAGGCAAACTGTAAAATTGCTTTCATCTGGGTTTTTTTTTATAAAGGATATTTTCTAGGTCTATCAACTGATTAAAGACCTTTTAGTTGATTAACTCTCTGGCTTTTAACCAATTAATCAATTGATTGATTAAACTTGCATACATTTACATATTGCTTTGCTTCCACAAAGGTACTTCTTCTTTTTTTTAAAGAAGTCTGTGTAAAGGTTCTATTACCCATTATTCAGAAAAATAAAGGTTGTTGCTCCATATTTTTTTCATTAAACTTATGAAAATGACAGCATTTGGCACCTGCTACTTAGAGTCTAAATGTCATGTAGCATGTAAACAGGGCAAAAAATAACTTGGAGAAGGAAGAGGCTAAAACAGTACTGGAGAAAATGTTTGTTTTTCCCCATTGCTATTATCTCCATCCTGTTCACTCCTCCCCATCTACACATTTATTTTAAAACATGGGACATCCATCACAAATGTCCATTGTCTCATCTCCTTAAGACTTTGAGATTGCTAAAATGGAGAGTCTTCTAATGTTCAGCTGCTTTTTCCTATCATAATTTTGAATTCATTACTACATTGATCCCTTTAAGGTTATGAGATGATGAGCATAATTTGCTGTTGCTATCAGCAAGACTCAGCACTCTTTCATTTTTAGCTGCTTTCTTGATTGTGCTGCAAATTTCTTTCCTCCAGCACATGTACTTCTAGAGGCAGAAAGTCATATTCCATAAGACCGGTTCAACTTGACTGAACTAACTGAAATATCTTTTTCTAATTTGGTGACCAGAGTTTTTGTCAGTCAAGGTTACACAGACATGGGCAAATGACAGATGACAAGTTTGTCCCTGGATCTACCCTGACAACCCTGCTAAAGGACATAATGAGATTACGAGATCAGGAGAACCATATGCTTACTCATCCTTGATTGTGGAAAGGCTGTCATGTGTCAACAATGAGCTACTATAAATGACATTGCAAAAACTGTCCAATCTCTATGAAAAACAGTAAGTGAACATAAAATGTGGTAGCAGAAACCAGTGAAGAACATTTTAACTCCTGGTGGTGTCTTTTCTCTGACTTAAAGAATTTAAGCAGAGAACAATTTTATCATAAAAATGCTAAACTTAACTTCATGAGACCATTTAATCAGAGGTGGTATTCAGCAGGTTCTGACCAGTTCTGGAGAACCGGTAGCAGAAATTTTAAGTGGTTTGGAGAACCAGCAAATACCCCCTCTGACTGGCCCCATCCCCATCTATTCTCTGCCTTCCGAGTCCCAACTGATTGGCTGGGTCTTCTTTTGTTGCCCTGCACAGGAGAATGGAGCTGGAAAGCAGGTTAGTGGGCTGGGGAGGGAATGGGATTTTGCAGTAACCTTACCCCAAGTGGGGAGGGAATGGAGATTTTGCAGTATCCTTCCCCTGCCATGCCCACCAAGCCACACCCACAGAACCGGTAGTAAAAAAAATTTGAATCCCACCACTGCATTTAATGCTATTTCTTACAGACTAAACCAAGAGGAGAGTAGACTATATTGACTAAGTTATTCAATGTAAGAATGGCTGCATCACTTCTTCATCTTGTTGGGTCATTTGTAAAGCTGTTTTGTCTTTCACCTCTCCTTTTAATTTTCTCTGCTTTCCCTTCTCTTTGCCCTTCAACAAGAGCTTTTTTTCACCAATACATGCATGCATGCATACATATGTAATGTTTTAATATTTTATTGCTTCTTTAATACATAATTTTATGCTCTATTGCCATTACTATTTTGCCCTCATTATCTTTTCTGTTATTTGATTCTTAAGCTGATGTCTTATTTTTACAATATTATATAATAATTTTAATAATCTGTTTTAACTATTAAAACTCTTGCTATCAGCTGGTATAAAAGAAGAGGCAGCATCGAAGCTAGAGATGGATAGACTTATGATTGGGAAATATCTATTTCATTGAAATAAGTTTAAACGTCCAGGGATGAATTAACTGCACTCTAATGAAGGAATTTGTTTTACGTATTGGCTCTGAGAAACCTGCTTCTTTCTTCAAAACATAGGAAAAAGAGCCAGAGATCTACAGAGCAGATTCATAGCTAGAAAGATTCTAGAACAGGTTCTAAAAGCCATCATTTTGTAAGCCCATCAAAGCAGTCCCTGCCCTCAGTGCCTACTACTGGTGTTGTCTTGATTGTTCATGGACTCCACATGAGAAGTAAACCAGATTCTGTCCCCCCACCCGCCTTTTTTTTTTTTCTTCAATGTGTCTTGCTGTCTCCCCAGCTTTCTTTTACACTGTTGGAATGGATGCTGTCTGGGCTATTTCTTAGTTGCTTCTTTCCTTTGGTGGTTATTTCCAAAAAGATCTTGTAAATAGCTTAATCCCACAGCCAGGTTCTTTTTGCTTCTTAATATTTCTTGTAGTAACAATGTTATCTTATAGAATCAGAGCAAGTCCCTTTGCTTTCTTCTCAGGAAAATAGTCTTTAATCACTTCTTTAACATAAGATTGGTCTGAGATATAAAGTATTTTCTAAAGAAGCTTGTGGATTAGATCTTTCCTTCTACTTTGTTATCTAGATCCAGAATAGCAAGATAGTATATGGGAAAGCTCATCCTAGATATTATTTAACATATGAAACCATGCAAACATACATATCAGATATGCTTGTTTGCTGCTACATGATAACACAGCTGATATCCACCTTCATCAGAACCAGTATCAAGCAAGAGTTAAACACACTCCAGCGAACCAGTTTTAATCTCATTCCCTAGTGCTATCTACCGATGGTCATTTCTGAGGCCAGCAGTGGGGAGAGCTCCTCTCTTCCACTTGGCCATCTTACCTTTCCTGCGTGTCATCAGGTGTTAAGAAGAACAACTTGCAAATAAAATACAGCAGGAGGAGTATGATCTGTCATCACTGTATGTGGTCCTGAATCCTTCGCCTTCTATCCCATTCTGTTCACAACCCAAGCTGAGTAAAATGATGGTATCTCCAAAGAGCTGAATCACAAGAACCGTTTTTACTTAGAATTTCTTACCCTTTGTATTGTCTATATAGGCAGAATGCTGATTTCAAGAATTATTCCCTGCAATTGTTGAAGGGCAATTGGGGTGAGGTGAGGCAAAGATTGTCACCTATCTTACTATTTTAACTAAGGGTCATTTTGTGAGGCACAAACGATGTCCATGATCTCAATAAGCTCAACCTTTATTAACTATTGACTATTAATTGTTAACTATTAACTGTAGCCGCAGTAATATAGCCGCAATAGCCGCTATATGTGTGAGTCGGCTGACAGGAACGAGCAACAGCTGATGCGGTCTGACAGCTCGTTTTTATATCGCTTGCTGTCCGATGGCTCAGCCAATGAGAATGAACTTCGGTTCCCGCTCAGCTCAGCCAAACATAACACCCCTTCCCACCAGTCAGGTGCATGCATAGTCATTCAGATAGGCGGGGTGTTGTCTAGTCTGGCTGGACCTATGCAATTCGGCTTGCCCAGCCATTGGAGAATGATCACTTGCAGGGCCTGCAGATGATGACGGAGACATCACTGGACCCTTCTCCTTGGCTGACTTGGACTCAGATGGAGGAACTTCTAAAGACAGGTCGTCCTCCTGTGGCAGCTCATTGTCAGTTTCATGCCTTAGCATGTCGGCCACTCCAAGTTTGTGTTACTGTGCACTGGCCGGCTCACTGTCAGACGGGTCCTCTGTGAACTCAGCCCAATGCCCCCTTACATGGTCTACATGTGGGCGCCAAACTCAGCCAACCGACAGACTTATTTCATATAATTTCAGGCTGGTAACAGCCTCTATTTTCCCCAGCAGCCACAACGGATTACACACAAAATTCCGGACATAAACCAAATCTCCAACCCGGAAAACTCTAATGCCACTAAAGAAATTTAAGGGAACATTTGGGACATAACTGGGGTGGAGTTTGTCCATATGGTTCCTCAACTTTTGGCCCATTAATAACTCCACTGGGGAATGATTGATAACTGTGCTGGGGGTAACATGTTGCATTAGCAGATACTTTCCCAACTTAGAATGCCAGTCCTCACCCTCTAACCGCCCCAGCACTTCCTTGGCAACCCTCACAGCTCTCTCTGCTTGACCATTAGACACCGGGTGATAAGGGGCGACAAGGGTGTGCCTTTTGCCCTGGCATGCCAAGAATAGCTCAAAGTTCACTGCAGTAAACTGGACCATTATCAGACACTAGGATGTCAGGGAAACCATGAGTTGCAAAAAGGTGATCTAATGCCTTGATAATCATCTCTGAGGTGGTAGAATGCATGAGGACCAACTCTACCCACTTCGAATATGAATCCACAATGATAAGGGAGGTGTGACCCTGAAACGGCCTAGCTAGGTCGATATGGACCCTGACCCACGGCGACTTAGTACACTCCCATTCCTCAGAAGTAGCGGCTGGAGGTGCTGCTCTAGACATTTGGCATGTATGACACGCCCTAACTTTTGTGGTGATATCAAAGTCTATGCCAGGCCACCAAACATAGCTCCAAGCTAAAACCTTCATGTGGGCTATTCCTGGATGGCCGTCATGCAAGCTGTTTAAAATCTTAGGTCTCAGGAGGTTGGGAACTACTACTCTACCTCCCCACAGTAGGCAGCCCTGTTGGGTGGATAATTCATGCTGCTTAGCTCTGAATGGCATAAATGGGGCATCTACAGTCCCTTCTGGAGACCCCCACCTCACCCAGTCTAATACCTGTAAGAGAATAAGATCATTAGACGAGGCTTTCGCAACATCTGCGGCCGTAATAGGTAATTGGTGATCATCAATTAGTATAGATGAGGAAGGGGTGAGGTCTATAATTTTGTCTGGCAAGGGGCAACAACTCAATGCATCCTCATGTCCAAGGTGCTTGCCCGCCCTGTATTGCAAGGTATAGGAGTATGCAGCCAAAAATAATGCCCAGTGGGTCATCCTAGGGGACAAAATAGGGATACTTTGTCAATCACCGGCCAGGATACCCAGGAGAGGCTTGTGGTCTGTTATTAAATGGAAGTGAGAGCCATAGAGGAATTCGTGGAATCGTTTAACCGAGGCAACGGCCGCCAAAGCCTCCTTATCAATTTTTGAGTATTTTCTTTCTGATGCTGACATAGTCCTGGAAAAATAAGGTATTGGGGCTTCCACCCCGCTAGGCAATATGTGAGCTAAAACAGAACCTATACCATAAGGAGATGCATCTCAACATAGGATCAAAGGCAATTGGTTATCAAATTGCATAAAAATGCTGTCAGAAGAAAGCATCACTTTGATAGCATCAAAAGAATCCTGTTGTGGTTTTCCCCACGACCATTGAGCTTGAGAGCTGTGAAGCGGTTCTGCAATAGAAGCCTTGTGTGGAAGGAATGAGGCATAGAAATTTAGGAAACCTAAAAAGGCCTGTAGCTCCTTTTTGTTGCTAGGAACAGGTGCTTCTTTAATGGCTGTAACCTTAGAGTCTGTAGGTTGAATCCATTGAGAATCAATGCGGTAGCCCAGGAAGTCCACTTGGGAAACACCAAATTTGCATTTGTCCCTTTTTAATTTGAGTCCTGAGGTCTGGAAGCAAGTGAGGTCTTGTCTAGGGCGTTGCAGAAGGTCTTGCTTGTGTTGTGCCTAAATGATGACATCGTCAAAGTATGGTATAACGCCAGGGATACCCTGTAGCAATTGCTCCATAAGGCATTGGAATATGCTAGGAGCCACAGATACCCCAAACTGCAAGTGTTTACATTTAAACGTTCCCCTGTGTGTTACAATGGTTTGGGCCAAAGCAGTTGTTTCATGGACAGGCAGCTGTTGATATGCTTAGGCCATGTCAAGCTTAGCAAATATGGAGCCCTCTTCCATTGAATGGAGGAGATGTTGAATTACAGGCACAGGGTATGCTACAATGCTCTGCTTTAAACTTCTATTCGTTAATATTTTTATAGAAAACTTAGATAAAGAGGTGAATGCATATAGAAAAGTCACTGACATAGTTAATGCTGTGAAAATCAAGAAAAACATTTAGTAAAACTTTGAAGGGTTTGCAAAATGAACTGAACGTAACAGATTAAACTTAACAAAGAAACAAAATATAATGTTCTGCAACTAGGAGGCTAGAAACCAAAGACTGAAGGAATCCAGGAAGTTTGGCCTTGAAATGACTGAAGTAGGATATGAAATCAAATGCACAGATATAAAATAGGTAGTACCTGGCTCAACAGGAGTAACTGTGAGAGGGATCTAAGTGTCCTAGTGGACCACTGCTTAAGTGTGTGTCAGCAGTGTGGATCAGCTGCCACAAAAGCCAACACACTCCTAGGCTGCATCCACAGAGAGCAGTATCAAGATCATTAGAAGTGATAGTACTGCTTTATGCTGCATTAATAAGGCCGCACTTGGAATACTGCATCCAATTCTGTTAACCACAATGCAAAAAAGGTGCTAAGGCCCTTGAAAGAGTGCGGAGAAGAACAACGATTATAAGGGGTCTGGAAGTAAGCTGTATAACAAACAGCTAAGGAAACCAGTCATGTCTAGCTTAATTGAGAGAAGGATTAGTGGGTAACATGATACTGACTTCTAGTACTTCAAGGGCAGTTATAGAGAAAAGTGGGTAAGCTTATTCTCCACAACATCTGCAGCAGATCAAGAAGCAATGGGTGAAAGCTTGTTAAAGAGAGATCCATCCTAGAACTAAAGAGGAATTTCCTGCCAGTGAGAATAATTAGTCAATAAAATAGCTGGCCTCCTGCAGTTGTGGGTGCCTCATGACTGGAGGTCCTCAAAAAAAGATTGTTTTGTCTGGGATGATATAAGGACTCCTTCCTTGGGCAGGGAATTGGAGTAGAAGACCCTACCAGCCCTTAGGATGTTGTGTTGTGTTGTGTTGTGTTGTGTTGTGCTGTGCTGTGCTGTGCTATGCTATGCTATGCTATGCTACAGTATGCTATGTTATGCTATATGATATGATATGATCACAGATTAATTTCCTTGCATGCACCTGGTTAACCAACTGTGCTACATAAAAGTTTATGTAATCAGAAATTAGTTGTGACAAGAAAGTTTTTTTATTATATAAATTAATTAATTCAAGGTATTAATTTATCATCTTCCCTCTCTTTTTCACAATTTACAATCTAGCTTTTAGGACAGATCTTTCCAAGATAGTATACGGTAGCATGCAACAGTATTAAAATGCAATAAAAGGAATGCTGAAAATAATAAAATAATTCTTTCTCTAATCAAATATAATCTCACGTATGCTCCAACTGAGAGCCTCAAATTGCACCATTTCAATGAGAATTAGACCTTTATCAAAGGTTTCTCTATAGTGAAAGATTGCATTTGGGGAAGGGAGGGGGCATGTTTAGTTATCAGTGGTGTTGAAAACAGAAAAGTGTGCAGTTTGTAAGATAAAAAGGACAGCTGGCATCCTTGTTTACTTAAAACATCTGCTCAGATTTCTGTTTTTCACTCATTCCTCAGAATGTATATTTTAAATGATCACGATTCTCAGCAGGGCACCTCGTGATCCAGGTTTTATCTTGTCTACCTCTGTGCAAAGCGGTGTGTCAGTTTCTCTGCACCATCTACCTCTCAACATAAGGACCCAGGGATGGTTTTATCTGTTGGAGTTCTCATTTGCATTAATTCTACTTTTATCTCAAGATTCCAAAGGAACACAACCAGCATTTCAGATGTATTTCAGTAAATTAGATGCAGGAAGATCCAGATAGCTTATTAAAGTGAGCTTTTCTCCATGGCAGTGTTTAATTAAGAGCTCACTAAAATATTTCTCTGGAAATGACACTGCTTAGAAGGTTTGGAAGAACAATAAAACTTGTTGGGTTTGTTTTGGAAACAGATGTGGGAGCTTTAAGCTGCTGCTAATTTGATCATGGAGAGAGCACTGAGAAAGCCAGAACCCCATCGGCATCCTGGTTTTTAGGTCAAGTGCAGTACAATAACAAAGGCATAATCAGATTGTTCCCTTCCTTACTGCTTTCCCAATCAGGAAACAGATAACAAAAATAATTTTATAGATCAAAAAACAACTTGGAAACCAAAATAAATAGCATTTTAACAAGTTTGGAGGTTGTAGGTAAACATAATCAAGGGAGGCTGGCATCCATTTTGGAATTAATCTCTTCCAGGCAGGATTACCTGTTTCATTTCCTAAAATCTACCTGTCCCTCAGTGTAATCTTTTGGATAGAATTCTTTGCCTGGCAGACAAGCAAGTACCCCTCTTCCATGACAAGGATTGGAAGTTACTCCTCTTAACTAATCATGTTTAAGCTGCAACCAATATTCCTTGTTTCTTCCTCTGGAAGCAGTCAATCTGACAATGCAGTTCAGATTGTCTCACTGTATTCATTCAAGCCTGTTCCTTATTGGGTACATCCTATGTGTGCTTCCGTTGGTACAAAATGCAACAGTCAGACATAATGCTGGGATCTAGCATGGTGAAAGATGGGTACAGAAGCATGGAGTAAGCCAGAAAAGGTTCTTAGGCCATCACATTCTACATCACACTACATAGTGTGGAAAGTAAACTTGTATTCCCCTCTACAGTAGGATTAAGAACAGCATGCTGTTCAGCATCCAACTGCAATTCTCCTCTCCCCGATTGCCTAAATTGCTTTTCCTGGAATTGCCATCCAGAATTGTTGGCTTGGGAACATGAGAACTGGAACTCCCATCTCACCTATTAGGCTTTAAAGCCTTGGATAGGAGCCAGGCCTCCTTCAGCACATTTTTGATGTGCCTCTGACAAGAACTTGTTATCCTTTGGGCAATTGGAATCAGAGTAATGCACACATGAGCTGGGTGGAAACGGATCAATCATTATTGAACATAATTGAGGGCACTTCCACATGGCAAGTTTCCACTCCCCAATCCTTCCAGAACATTTGGAAGCCAGGTATACTATTTTGAAGCTTCTGTGAAGAATAACTTCAGCAAACAGGACTCTCTAGAATGGAACAGAAAAAGGTAAGGAGAGAGAGAGATGGATAAAAAATATATAACAGATGACCAGCACAGATGTGGTAGAGAGAGAATTGTTCTCTTGCAATGGTAGAATATGAGATATCCTAATTAAATTAAATGCAGGGCATCATAGAAGGAAATACTGTTTATGTGATACAGAACAAAGTGATTCATTTGTTGTAATAGGGCAGGTTCATGGAGGATCAATTACTAATAACTTTAACTATCAACAGTTAGTAATACTGATAATTGTGATGGGTCATGCTCTCTGAGCTTGGTTGCTTTCTTGTAGATGTTTCATTACCCAAACAAGGTAAGATCATCAGTGCAACCCTGGGTTACCAATATTCTGCTTCATTGGTACTGATAATTGTTTCAGTCTCTGAAGTCCTAGCTTGCAGATAAATGACAACATAAAGGTTGTCATTCTCCAATCTGGGCTTATGGGCTTGGTCAAAACATTCATTTCACCCTTGTGAAATACACAATGCTGAACTAGATGGCCAAATCCAACAGGGATTTTCTTATGTCCTTACTTTTACTTCTGCTGACCTTAAAATGTTGAGCCTGGCATAGAACACTGTTAGCCAATCAGTGTTCCTTGCAAACAAGTAGTAGAAGAGTGTCAGAATTCTCATTCACCCCCTGAGCTATGACAGTTCCTGCAACAGAAAAACCACTCATCCTCCTCCACAAAAGAAGGAGGAAAAATAAATTTGTTTCTCAGTATTTTCAGTACATGCTGCATGCATTTGTCTAATCGCTTTGCAAAAAAATCTGAGCTGTTGATACAATGTTTGGCTGTCAGAACATCATTCTTCCTACACATATATTCCCACTTAACTGTGATGATGACATGGCACTGAGTTTCCAGTGAGGCACTTTCTCTATTGGCTGCAACTGCAGACTGAAGCACCATCTATGTATGTGCAGAGAGAAAATAATGGCCTTTTTTGAGCCCAGAATCTAGAAGATAGCTTCTTCAGCAAGAGTCAATGAATGCTGCATATACACTGCTCAAAAAAATAAAGATAACACTTAAACAACACAATGTAACTCCAAGTCAATCACACTTGCAACCCAACACCGTGCAGGACGTTTGGCATTTGCCAGAGAACACCAAGATTGGGAAATTCGCCACTGGCACCCTGTGCTCTTCACAGATGAAAGCAGGTTCACACTGAGTACATGTGACAAACGTGACAGGATCTGGAGACACCATGGAGAACATTCTGCTGCCTGCAACATCCTCCAGCATGACCGGTTTGGCAGTGGGTCAATAATGATGTGGGGTGGCATTTCTTTAGGGGGCCACACAGCCCTCCATGCACTCGCCAGAGGTAGCCTGACTGCCATTAGGTACCAAGATGATATCCTCAGACCCCTTGTGAGACCATATGCTGGTGCGGTTGGCCCTGGGTTCCTCCTAATGCACGACAATGCTAGACCTCATGTGGCTGGAATGTGTCAGCAGTTCCTGCAAGACAAAGGCATTGATGCTATGGACTGACCCGCCCATTCCCCAGACCTGAATCCAATTGAGCACATCTGGGACATCATGTCTCGCTCCATCTGCCAATGCCACATTGCACCACAGACTGTCCAGGAGTTGGGGGATGCTTTAGTCCAGGTGTGGGAGGAGATCCCTCAGGAGACCATCCACCACCTCATCAGGAGCATGCCCAGGCATTGTAGGGAGGTCATACAGGCACGTGGAGGCCACACACACTACTGAGCCTCATTTTGACTTGTTTTAAGGACATTACATTAAAGTTGGATCAGCCTGTAGTGTTTTTTTCCACTTTAATTTTGAGTATAACTCCAAATCCAGACCTCCATGGGTTGCTAAATTTGATTTCCATTGATCATTTTTGTGTGATTTTGTTGTCATCACATTCAACTATGTAATGAACAACGTATTTAATAAGAATATTTCATTCATTCAGATCTAGGATGTCTTATTTTTGTGTTCTCTCTGTCTTTTTGAGCAATGTATAATTAGGAAAAATCAAGGTAGGCAGGTTTTTCTAAAGGAGTATTAGAAATCTGACTAGAAAGATTAAGATCAGGTTCACTGGTAAAGTGAACAAGCAAGCTTTTTGCTAACAAGCAAACTTTGAGTTCAGCAGGTGAGAGGTAAGTTAAAGCAAGAATTCCAGTACAGGGGAACATACATTCCTGCCCCCTACCACAAAGCCCTGCAGAGGTTTAGTATCACCAATTACAGAGCAGACAACTTGATATTCAACCTGGCTGCAGCCGAACCGGAAGGAAATTAATTCAGCTGCCCAAGGGGAACTATGTGGAGACACAGCGACATGGTACCAGTGCCAGGTTGATGAAAATGCCATATATGGTGGAGTGATTAGATTCCCACCCTGCAGCTGAGATTGAATGCGATATAATGTGATATTAATAATATATTAGATAGGTTGTAGTCCTTGCTGAATCCAGTAACTCAACTCACAATTCTTCATTTCTGAACTGCACACAATGTACAAATAAATGTTCCCATAAGTGAAATCCAACTGCAAAATTACGAGACCATTAACATGAGTACTATGAGAACTCTATGATGCCATATTATGACAATTTTATCATGGTTTTTATGCTTTACTCAAACTCAGATTTGTGTTTGTATGTATAATGTGTTTTATTAATATTGAATATCAGTGATTGCATGACCTTTGTAGATAAACCTGAGAACAGTCAAATGTGGCCAGTTCTTAAAATCTTATATAAGATGTTTGAAGAGGTGAAAAAACATTTGAAATGCTGAAAGACCACTCCTGCCATGGCTAGAATCTTCCTATTACAGGAATCCAACAATACCAAGACTCCCTTGAGGTAGAGAACTGCATTATTACCCTTGTCCTATTTCTTCAGTGTAAGACACATCAAGATCTGGCTCTGGTCATGCCAGGATCATTCATGCTTTTCATGGCAGCCCCTCTGGGAATGGCTTCTTTTTCCACTTGTGTGGGAGAGAAAGAAGGAGGAGGTAGCCCAGAGGAAAAAAGCTGCAACTTCTGCCCACTGTCAGAAGCAGCCTTCAAGCTGACCATTTTTATAGCACAGGCAATTTTTCATCAGAAAAGGATCATCCTCCGGAATAGATAATGACAGATTACAAAATTAATTTTGAATAGAGAGTAAGAGGAGGCATTGGGTTTTGCCAAAGCCTGATATGGATCAGGCCATTCTACAAAGATATTGTGGCTCTCTAAAGTGAAATAATATTCTCTCCCAAGAAATTGGAAGGTAAACCTGCACTTTCTCACAGCAGTCTGGTATTTCTTGCTATAGAAAACAGCAAGATCTACTTTCACTCTGGCATATATAAAAGTATCAAGGCTGATCTAGACCATGCTTTTCATTAAACAAAACCATTTACCATTGTCTCCAGTTAAGGTATTTTAATGAAGGAATGTTGTCCTATATGTTGTGATCTTTTACTCAGTTTATTTCTGTTACATAATGTACATGAGCCATCTCTTTTATGGAAGAAAACCAGGGCCTGAAATTTCCTCAAGAGATTATTCAGGTAGCTGAGGCCAAATCAGAAAATAAAGATCAAGCTACCTCAGTATGGTTTTCTGATCCTTATCTTAAAGGCCAATTATTTATTTATGGTTTGTTATATCTCTGTGGTAGTGGTGGGATTCAATTTTTTTTTTACTACCGGTTCTGTCGGCATGGCTTGGTGGGCATGGCAGGGGAAAGATACTGTAAAATCTCCAGTCAGAGGTGGTATTTGCTGGTTCTCTAAACTACTCAAAATTTCCTGCTGAATATCACCATGTTGGTATAATCCATTGAAGACATACTTTAAGGCAACAGCTTCCTAAGAGTCCTGGTGACTCAGTGGTTAGAATCAGTGGTGGGATTCAAATTTTTTTACTACCAGTTCTGTGGGCGTGGCTTGGTGGATTTGGCAGGGGAAGGATACTGTAAAATCTCCAGTCAGAGGTGGTATTTGCTGGTTCTCTGAACACTCAAAATTTCTGCTACCAGTTCTCCAGAACCCGCTGAATACAACTTCTGGTTAGAATGCAGTATTTCAGGTGAACTCTGTCCCCAGTCTGGAGTTAGATCCTGATGGCTCAAGGTTGACTCAGCCTTTCATCCTTCCAAGGTTGGTCAAATGAAGACCCAGATTGTCGGGGGCAATATGTTGACATTGTAAACAGCCCAGAGAGTGCTCTAATGCCAATGTATAAGTCTAAGTGCTATTACTATTCCTCAGCAAAAAGCAAATTGCCTTTTAATTGAACTTTGTTCTTAAAGTGTCAAATTTAAGTGGGTTGGATTAATACTGGTTGCTTTTGCAAATTTATTTTAATGAAAAAATGTTGATAAACTGCTTGTGTGAAAAGGGAGTGTTAAAAGATGCTACCTTCTTTTAACACTAATTAAAGTGAATTTGAAAAATTAAAAAAGCATGTTGACAGCGCCAAACAGTCATTTTGCCAAATGTTCTTCAGAAATCATGATAATGCTATAAGCTTGCAGAATCATGTGAGATTCCATATTGCTCACAGGTGATTTCTGGATATCTGAGGAAAGGATGTAAGAGATTTGAGCAGTTTCCTATAAAACCGTAGGAGATTTCAGACTGGTGAAATTATGAGATTTTGATTATATTTAAACATTTTGTACTTCTGACCAAACTATCTTGAGATCCCTGGAGTAAGTCATAGGAATGAACAAATTGCTCAGATCTTTGTTGGGCTTTTTTTTTTTTTAAAGAAGAATCATAATAAGATATAGTTGCCTTGATGCTATTCCAGAAATAGCTCATAATTTGGAACCTCAGAATCTATGACTAAAAAGGTTATTTGGTTAATTTTATGAAATCTGCTTTCCCCCTCCCCCTCCTCACTTACTTTCATACTCATTTTAGCTTAGCACTAATTATAACTGTGCAAAAAAACATTACATGCTTTACAACACAGAAATTTCATTAGCAGTCTGCTGGAGTGTGACACCACATATGCTAGCAAAATTGTTGGCATTCTTACCTACTACAAAACCAAGGAGAAAATTAGTTTGCTTTCAACATTATTATTCTATGCAGTTAAGACTGTATTTCCCAATAGAATCATTAAAAGGCAGCCTAAGACATTTTCTGCAACTCTTTACATTCTTAAGAGAGGAGTAATTTACATATTTTAAATTGTGGAAAGCAACATTTTAAAAAATTGTCGACAATGATGGTGATGGTGATACAAAAACATCCTAACTTGAGTAAAAACCAATACGGTTAATCTTTTCCAATGAATTGAATTTCCTTTATTATATTCATTGATCAAAAAAATCTCTTTTCTGATACGGCATAAAATTCAAAGGGAAACAATGCAGAGAGGAAACAGTACATGGCCTGGGAATCCTGCCCTTGAGAGTCACTAGCTTGATCCACAACTTAAACTTTTGTTGCAGCTCAGTTTAGTGTCCTCAAAAAGTTAGCAAGGCTGTGTGAGCCGACAAAGGAAATGCAGGAAGAGTGTCATTCCATCTTGCTTCCCTTTACGCTGTTTTGCTTGCAATTCTGAGGGGATAATGGCAGTCTGTTCGTATCTGCTACTGTTAACAGTGACAGGAGTGGGAACAGAGCCTATTTCAATTTTCTTCAAGTAGCTAGCATGTGTCCAAATATATGCAGGGGAACCAGATTAAGTGCCATTAGACGAAGGGCACTTTATCACAATATGTTGATTGCACTAGCCAACCACCAGAGCTATGCCTTGGAAGCAGGCCCCTCCTAGGCTTCACTGCTCTGTTGTTGTTGTTGTTTATTTAAGCTATTCTACCATACTTTTTAAAATAACAAACTCAAGATGGCTAACAGATCTACAGGAAAACAGTGAACCATATGTTTATCATAAACAATTAACATTTATTATACAAAAATTTAAATCTGTTTTTTTTTAATTTTGCAATTTGCTTTATATCACATTTAATCCATAGCCACAATTGTATATTTTATCAAGAACATTTTTATGATGACGTCCTTCTCTCTTTCCCCCTTTCTCTCCAAAGATAAACCACAAACACTTGGAGACTGATAAACCCCAGAATGACTACATCTGTAGGACAACTATGGGGCATGTTATGTGCCAACCCATATTTCTTAACCTGCCTCATCTTCATTTTGACACAGCCACATAAAATATGGTGATATAAGCATGCATGACTGATCAAATGAATCAATAGGGATTGATCACCATTTAAAGTAAGTAAGTAAACATTACTCAAGTTGCATACAGTGTTTTCCTCCATCTGATTCATGTGTGTTTTTTTATATTTGTAACCCAATCTGTAACAATAACACAGTGTTATCTGGGTCACTTCAATAACTCTCTGAAATGATCCCATGTAGCACATTTCACCACACTGCTTTGTTTTAGAAATCAAGTCCATTCACTAAACTGTCGGGTTGTTCAGCATGTCCATATCCTGCTCAGTGGGTTAGGTCTCTAATTCTGACCATATTAGTGCTGCAGGACCCAACACAGCCTCTCACTTTATAATTTCAATTGGGGATTACCTGATTTCCCTGTCCTTCTAATTTGGAACATATGAGATACATCAAGCAGCTTCAACAACATCAGGCTCTCTTTCATCCTTTTCTTTTTGCCTGTGAGTGAGCTTGTGACACAGGCTTTCCAAAGGCTTCACCCTGAGGGGCTCCCATCAATGACATAAAAAGAAGCTCAAAAGTAAATGACTTTCAGTTTATCCTTGTCCTTTTGATGTACTTCTTTCAGTCATTCTCTGAGGAAGGAAGGAAGGAAGGAAGGAAGGAAGGGAGGGAGGGAGGGGGAGGGAGGGAGGGAGGGAGGGAGGGAGGGAGGGAAATCTCCTTTAGTTGCTAAACCCTAATATCACAATGCCAAAACCAAAAGAGACCAATGACACTCATTCTCACCACTTGCTAGTACTTTGCCAGGTTCTGCCAATCACAACATAAGCATTTATAATTCATCAGGACCTATACACAAGTACTACTTTAAGTGCTAATATTTGGTAACAACCTACAAGTAAATCAATACAGAATTTACTGTTTCTTAAATGTACACTTGAGCTCAGTATCGACAAACACAAGAGGGTGCATATACACTAAAAGCCTGGGAAAAAATTGAATTTGATAAATTCATGAAACCAGCAAGGACTCTTATTTGCATTTTAAATGTATACTTAATATTCCAGATCCACAGGCAGAAGAGCATGAACAGAATGTATACACATCAAAAAAATAATAATCATCATCATCATCAAACCAGCCCAAGATCAGAGTAGATAGAAATCAATCTGCTGGTGATCTAGTCTCTTCCCGTCATGCACTAGGGGAATAATTAACCATCTTGCAGATCATGAGAATGCTGGTTCAATTTACGGAACTGACAAATCATGCCAGATGGCTGCTATTCTTGCTCCAAGAATGCTAGGTCAAGTATCTTGTTGTAAAGTACCATCTGTCCGGGTGGGGCTGTACTTGTGTCTACAGCCTCATCTGCTTGGTCTTGTCCAACGTTCACCAATGATTGTGGGATAGCTCCCCTCTGGCTGCTAAAGATAATACCTAAATGAATCTACTATTAAAAGGCAAACAAATGAAGCAGGCAACTGGAATCTGGCATGCTGCACCATCCTGAACTGATTGCTCAGAACTGCATAATAGTGTCTGATGCTTGTGGATTATCCTGCTCCTTGCTTCTGCTGGCTGATTCAAACTAGTGGTGGAATGGAGAAAATCTTTATGGTTTTATTAAAAAGTCAGAAGAAAATTCTCTTTAATGTATTTAATGTAGCACAGCAGTGCTATCGCTACTACTGTAAGTATATGGACAACACCTAACTGGAAGAATTAAGTCCATGAAAATGCAAAGAGGCATTCTGGGTGGAAGTTGGAAGGAAATGTTATTTCAAAGCTAAAAGGTGAAGGAGAATATACCTCTCTTTCTTTCCCCACTAACCATCCACTTTATTACAATAGTTTAAAACAAGCATCATTCTTGAACATAATTTTGGGGGGATAATGAAGAATGGATCTTCCAAACTGGGTGAACAAATGAGAACCATCCACTATTCTCTGGTCATATCAATGATCACATCAGCCTTGAGATTCAGATTCAGTCTGGAAATCATTTTCAAGGTTCATTAGGAAGAGATGGTGGAAATATAGCTGAAGGTAGAAGATCCCGCATTTCTCCATGAGGACCATTTTTGCCAGCTGATCTAGGTGGAATTCTGAATTTTCCAGCTGAAGTCCCATTGTACCAAATCCATGCTCAAGAAATATAGCCTTCCAGTTTTTACAACTAGTGAAGATGTTCTTAAGCTATCTTAGCCTATCTGCAATTTAAAGTTGGGCCAGAAAATTGAGCCAGAAAAATGCAATGGGAGTCTAAGTGGGACCTTTAAAAAAAGTTAAATTAAAAGAAAACAAACCTTTGATCATTTGACAAAATAAGATGACCTCTCTTCTACCCTTTTTAAAAGCAGAGTGATCATGATGAGAGAATAGTAAGTGACTACTTGACTGAGAGAACGACTTAGATGAGGGAATAGAAGGGGAACTTACCAAATTTGCAGATGATACTAAGCTGGCAGGAATAGCTAACACCCAAGAAGATAGGCTCAAGATCCAGATGGATCTTGACAGACTAGAACACTGGGCCATATCTAACAAAATGAAATTCAATATAGAGAAAAATAAAGTCCTACACTTAGGCAAGAAAAACCAAAAGTACACATATAGACTGGGTGAAACCAGGCTCAATAGCAGTAACTGTGAGAGGGATCGTGGAGTCTTAGTGGACAACCAGCTAAATATGAGCCAGCAATGTTCAGTGACAGCCAAAAAAGCCAATGCAATCCTAAGTTGCATTAACAAAGGGATACAATCAAGATCAAGTGAGTTACAAATTCCACTGTATAAAATAATGCCTTAGTAAGACCACACCTAGAATACTGCATCCAGTTTTGGTCACCTTACTATAAAGAAGATGTTGAGGCTCTAGAAAAAGTGCAGAGAAGAGCAACCAGGATGTTTAGGGGACTGGAGACTAAAACATATGAAGAACAGTTACAGGGACAGGACATGGCTAGTCTAGTGAAGAGAAGGACCGGGGAGACATGATAGCAGTGTTCCAATATTTGAGGGGCTATCACAGAGAGGAAAGGGTAAAGCTATTTTCTAAAGCACCTGTAGGCCAGACAAGGAATAATGGATGGAAACTGAACAAGGAGAGATTTAACCTGGAAATAAGGAGAAACTTTCTGACAGTGAGAACAATCCAATGGAACTCTTGCCTTCAAAGTTATGGGAGAACCATCACTTGAGACTTTCAAGAAGAGATTGGACTGCCATTTGTCAGAAATCGTGTAGGATCTCCTGCTTAGGTGTGGGGTTGGACGAGATGACCTACAAGGTCCCTTCCAACTCTGATTATCTGTATCTGAGAATAATTAATTTTCTTCTCCAGGCCATATTTCTCTGCCTTTTCAAATTGAATTGTGCCCCTCCTTTGTTTAGTCAGTCAGAATTATTGAAATAAAAGTAGAATTAGTTCCCTTCAATTGGACACCTGACTTGCCTTCAATATAGTGGTGCAGATGAGAAGAGGGGAATCACAAGCTGTTCTGGATACTTTTCCCTAAGGAAAACTAACTAATTGCTCCTGGAAAGCAACTGAACTAAATAATAAAGGGTTTGGCCTTGATGCTGCCTTTTGCTGGTCTAGACTTTAATTCAGGACCATAGACAATCACACTAGTTAAGTCAGGACTTTTTTTTTTCAAAGCTTTACAGAAGCTTTTCTAGATTTTCTATATTTCCTATTGTTTTTATTTTTATTATATGTATCCATTTCATGTATTCATAATTATATTTATACTTATACCTGTTATGTTATAATCGCTTGACAAAATAAAATAAATAAATAAATAAAAAGACAAAGTACAATCCTGTGGCTGTTGAAAGACTCAAAGCAATACAACACAAATTTGAGTATAGGACATAAGAGCCATTTTATTCTAAAACTTTCAAAAAATCTTTTTGGAAAAAGCATTTTTGTTTTGACACAATTCTCCAAAGGATGGGATTGTTTGGGGGGTGGGGAGAGGGTTTGCAAAACATTGCTTGCCTTTTGCACATCCCTATATTGCATTTTCTGCCTTCTGCACCGAGGTGGATTTGAAACTGTACAGATGCAGATAGATAACTCAACAAGACGTCCATAACAAATTACATTTATTGGTTCATCAGGTATCCTCATAACTCACGTTTGTGATGAAGTTCTTCTTTAATGACCAATCCTTTGTATATCTGCCTTGTAGTAAAAGATGGTTATCTCCTAACCCATCTCGTAGCAATAGAAAGAAGCTTCTTTGAGTCAGAGAGTTCAGACAAAGAATGAGGAAAACCTCCCACACCTTTTGAGGGTCAATTTAGTGACCAAACAGGGTTACAGATGTAGCCATGTGACATGAACTACATTTCCCAGGATACCTTTAACTACATTTACCATGATACATTCCCTTAAGGGGACAGCTCATAATTCCTAAGTAACTATCCAATTCCCATAGACTGGCTGGGACAGCACATTGCACTATGAACTTAAAGAATGCGGAAGCAGGCTAATGATATTTTCACAAATGCTTCTATCAATCTAACTGGCACTATCTTTCAGGCACCCACTGAACCAATTAAAATCTGTTTCCTATCAGCCAAGATGTGCATGTTGTCCTAGGATTATCTTCCTGTGTCACAGCCGAGGGTGTTTCAGAAGCTCTTGCTGAAGGGTGGAAAAGATAGGTTGTGCTCTGGATTTTCACCCTGACATCTGGCTGGACACAATGATAGATCTGGAGAATACTGAGAAGAGAAGCGCATTAGGAGCCCAGAAATGTTTTTCCCCTTCCCATTTTTAGCGTAAAGCATATGAGTATTGGACAGTCATGTTTTTTGTGAAATGAGATGAGAATTTTAAGTGGGGAAAAGACAGGTAGGGATTATTCACTGATTAAAAGAGGACAATCTATATTAAAAGAAATGAAATGTAAACCCACAAATCCTACTATAAAATTCTGTAATTAAGCCCTTTCATCAAAGATAGATTCCTTCCCACTTCCTTCTATTTTGGTGCTGTTTTAAACATAGAAAATATTATAGCAGTTAGAGGGAGGATTAGTACAAACAACAAAATATATGGTATCGAAGAAATATAAAAGAAGCATAGACAAGTATTCCTTTTTATTGAAAACAAAAGTTTGATAATAGCTATAATTTCCTCTGAAAAGAATAAAAAAGAAGCTCCTAATGATGTTGATATAATAAAATAAATCTTTAACACACCAATTAATGCTCTGAGGCAATCCATTGAAAAGAAAGCACAATTCAGTCCTTTGGAATGTTCTAATGTTTCACATAAATGATGGTCATTAACAAAATTGAGAGAGGTCTGCCTCTATTGTCATAAGAAACCACTGAATTCAAGAGAGCAGCATCAAACTCATTTTTGCTTAGATATTCATTACTTTAATAGTATTTTGTTCCCTAGAATTCTGTAACATCCATGTGACTCAGAACAAATATTTTGAAAGACATACTTAAGTGCAGATATGAGCAGTAAATTGGCTGGATCCTTTAATGTCTCCTCTTAATCACTGACTTGAATCCAACAGATCCATAAATAGAGAGGCAATAGGCAATTGGCTCAACTCCAAATGATGGATTCACAGTAGGTGAAGATCTACCCCTTGATCTTTTCAGTCTTTTCAAAATTCCTGCTCCACCAGCCTCATTAACCATGTTTTCTGATAGCCTGGATCCTTTCCCTCACAACTACAGTAACTCTTAGTTAATGACTGTGCTTCTATTTTTCTTCCCTATCTTTCACTTCCCTTGTTCTTCTCTTATGCCAATTACTTTGTCATTCCAGAAGATTTCTTCTCAGCACAGACACTATAACATGGATTAAAATGATCATAATAATTGTAGATAAATTAAACAAACAGACTTACTTAATAGAAAATTATGAGAGAAGAGTTAAAAAGACTAAGCAGATCTAATCACAGATCCAAATCACAGATCCAAAACACTCTATTCTGCTGATAAAATATTCCAAGAAATATTAGACCTCTCCATTTTTCTTCAGGAACAGTTCTATCTCGTCGTAGAATCATGGGGTTAGAAGGTACCTTGGTCATTCTAGAACTAGTTCCATAATCTTCTAGAACTAAACCTTCCAGAACAAATAGTAATTTATGATGAAAATAGTACAAAGGGATCTTCATAGGATTGGAAACTTGTGGGGGGGAAATGCAATAATTTATTCTTAAACTCATGAGATTTTGCAAATCAAGGCCATTAGCAATATATCAAAGGTATATATATATATACATTTAATTTACAATCAGAGTAGCTTTCATATTACCCAAAGCTCTCATAGTCCATATATAAGGGAGAAAAGTCAAACAGTTTCTCCGCAGCAAGTAAACAAGAGTTTGGAAGTGAAATTAAAAAGGTCGAGACTAGAAGATGAGTGTAATAAGATAAACTGTGTGTTCTGAGGAACTTTGTGCTTAGCTTTATAGAATGAAAAGCTTATCTTCTGTGTAGCAGTTGATTGCAAAGGATGCTCTTGAGAGATGCTGCTTGATCATATGGAAGAGTGACTGCTTTTTGATGTGTAAGCAGAGGTAGCTATGTAGGCTGTAGAAAGAATATAAGGCTTCCAGTGTTGTTGTTTTTAAAATATAGAATCAGTGAACAAATGTTGGATGCAGGACAGTCAAAAGGGGAGAGATCTGGGGGAACAGGGAAAAGGTTGAAAGGGAGGCTCAGGGCAGTGGGGGGAAACCAAGTCCAGAAATTCTTGTATTGGGTTGGGGTAAGTTGTGGTTGGAGTGAGTCCTTGACTGGTGAGATTCAGTTAATGATGGCAACAGGGAGTGCCAGGATTGCTGTTGGTAAGTGATACATTAATGAAACATCACGTTTTATGACCACATTTCTTAGAGATAAAAAATCTGGTGCTAATTGCCATTGTGACTGAACCTGTAATTATTGAATCTGTTCAGAAATGGATGTTGCAAGGATGATCCTTCATGGAAATGATTGGATTTGTCTTGGTGGTAACTTTCTTCTTCTAAAGAAAGTCTGAAGAAGACCAGCTATCCTTTCCCAGTGAAAGTCTTCAGTGACAAAATGGAAACAGCAGAAACATCGAAGGAAAGTGATCATATAATGAAGAAGCTCTTGCTTTTAACTAAAGCTTAACATATTTAAATGCATATGTTGGACCTCAAGAAAGTAGTTTTTTTTTTAATGGACTCTAGGGTAAAGGTAGATAGGATTCCATGGCAAGAGAAACTTATGGAAAAGAAGCTCAAGAGAGGTGGAAGGTTATTATTTTTTAGGTAAATACTAAAAACTCAATTACAGTGATGACTTTACTGTCAGAAACCTTTATTTCAGAGGGAACTAAGCATCCTCACAGTCAAGTGAAATATTATATTTATCATAGCCAACTTCTTCACAGTGTTTCAATCAAATTATATGGTTCTGAAAATGTGTTCCTATGTGCTTAAAAGATTTTGCTTGGTCAATGATATTACTATCATATCCTTTCAGTATGTTTACTCATCTTCCCTAAATAGCCAGAACACCAGTATTAACTTCTATTAATTCAAAGACAGAATGAAATGTGTGTACATGTACAATTGTATATATAACTGTGTATATGGTGAGGTTTTGTGATTGTGTGTATGGAGATTCACACACATACACAAGGCAGGCTAAGAAGTAATTTTACTTTACTCCTGCTGACATTCAGATATTATTGATCAAATGCCCATCTGAAAATATGTGTGTTCTACAATTTGTGGCGTATGAAGAGTCTCATTTAAGTATAAGCTGTCTCTCAGCAGTAGTTAGGGTAAGATGTTTATTCCCACCCCAAAATCTCTATGAATATTATCAAGGGCTGCTCTCAAATCAATAAAAGCAGCATAGAGCTGAGATTTAGAATGTTCAGTATATTACAGATAAAATGATTGAGAATGAAGATTTGTCCTAGTGACTGAAGATCTATGTTATCTGAAATCTGCTTGCTCAGAGATATCCAGTCAATTATTTTTAATAAGAATTTTGAGTAAATCTTTACAAAGGATGCAAAGGAAACTATTGGAATAGTACTTTCCAGGATGAGATGTTCCCATTTTCTTGTAGACGAGGATAATAAAATGACATCCCAACTATGTTAGTGAAATAGACAGTATTGGCAATCTCAGGTATGTCAAACCTGATTGCCACCAAGTGAGATCCCTTGGCCAAATTCCACAATATTAGCTGAAGAGTAAACATGTATAGAGGTGTTCTTCCCATCTCCATTTTGATATTTTGATTGGAACTCCAGGGGATTTTGTCCTCCAATTTTAGATTACAAAGAGGAATACTTTTATTTTCTCAAAAGTTAGCTGGTATAATTTCCTTGGATCTTATTCATCCTTTATACTATTTTTGTTTAAGGCTCCATATCGACCGTGACGATAGACCATAAAGACTATAGACTATATAATCCTTATTATAGCCAGTTGCTCAGTTCTATATGTATCCCATCTTAATTTCATCATACTTGGGAAACCAGGTGACTTATACACCTTTCCACAGATATTCTGTCTATCTCTTTTTCTTCTTGTAAAAGGACTACAGGTAGTTCTAGACCTGTGATGGTTAACCTTTTCCATGTTGTGTGCTTAAAGTGTGCATGCGCTCATGCTCACGTGTCTGCACCCATGATGCAATGCACATGTGACCCCCCTGCATGTGCACATGACCCCCTGCATGCACACCGTGCACCTCTGTGCATGCACGTGCGACCCCACACACCATACGCCTCTGCACATGCACGCACGACCCCCTTGTGTGAGCCCTGCCCCCTGCGCATGCATGTGTGGCAGATACCCAACAATCAGCTGGCTGGTATGGGTGCATGTGTATGCACAGTGGGGCTCTTCTGGGCGACCTCTCATGTGCCGGCAGAAATAACTCTTCCACCATCACGGTCTTAGACTGATGACCACAATTGAGCCCAAAATTTCTGTTGCTCAGCAAAATAGTTGTTAAATAAGTTTTGGCCCATTTTATGACCTTTCTTGCCACAATTGTTAAATGAATCATTGCAGTTGTTGATAACAGTTGTTATTAGCTATAATTGTTAAGTGAATCTTGTTGTAGATCGAGGAATGAGAGGCATAGACCAGAGCATACTAATAACTGGCTTTATTCAAGAATAAGGGGCTGTCACGTCTGCTTGCTAACAATGCAGACTTGCCCAGCGAACAGCAGCTTTTATAGCCGACTGTCAAACGGAGCCAACCAATGGGAGCTGCTAATGCCCCTGCTCGAAGAACGGACCAGGTTGGGGACTTCAACTAGTCCCAAAGACATAACACCTCTTCCCCCTGGATGGGAACATGCATAGTCTTTAAGATACGCCGGCGGTCTGTGTTGGCGACCGGAGCGACGTAACTCTGGAGAGTCACTGTGTGGTGTAGGGCCCAAGGAACCCAGGTCAGAGGATGTGGGTGAGCGAGCTTGACCAGGTGTATGATCTGGGACCTGGGGACAGTCTCTACCTTCGGGCTGGCTCGTGGAACAGTCTCTGCCCGAAAGGCCGGTGGCCTCGCTGGTCAGCGGTGGCAGAGACTCTGGCGGGCAGTCCCGGTCTACTGCCAGTTCCCTCAGCTCTGTTGGTGGTTTTAGGCCCCTCGGGAGACTCTCGATCGGACTCTGGTGTGGAACGTGGAGGTTGTCCGGCGCGAGCGGTTCCGAAAGGGACTGACCACTCCGTCGCCTCCTTATCTGGTCCAGGTGCCTCCGCCATATGCGACCGTCTTCCAACTGGACCCGATAGGACCTAGGACCGGTGACAGCCACGACCTTCCCTGGCACCCACAAAGGATCCCCCGCGTAGTTTCTGACAAAAACTGGGTCCTGTAATGTAAAGTCTCTGACCCGGCTGTCAGACCCTAAAGGGGTGTCAGGACAATAGTGGGGGTGTAGCCTGTCCAAAGTAGTTCTCAGGCGTCTACCCATCAACAGTTCGGCTGGGGACTTGTTCGTAGCAGTGCACGGAGTCGTGTGCTGGCTTAGAAGAAAACGGGACAGTTTAGAATGCCAGTCTTCTTGGCCGAACCTGGCCAATGCCTCTTTAGCTGACCTGACAGCTCTCTCTGCCAACCCGTTGCTGGCAGGATGAAAAGGGGCCATGAGGACATGCCTGATGCCAAGATTGGTGACATACCTGCTAAATTCCACTGAGGTAAACTGGGGACCATTGTCTGATACCAGCGTGTCTGGAAGTCCGTGAGTGACAAACAAACGTGTCAGGGCTTTGGCAACTGCTTGGGTGGTGGTCGTGGGGAGTAGGGCCACATCAATCCACTTGGAATACGAATCCACGACCACCAAGAAAGTCTTGCCATGCATTGGTCCAGCCAGGTCAATATGAAGCCGAGACCAAGGAGCGTTGGCACTCTCCCACTTGGTGGGTATGGTGGTTGGCGGGGCTGCCCTAGATTCCTGACAGGGTCGGCATGAGCTTACCCACTTGGCGATTTCATCGTCCATCCCGGGCCACCACACGTAACTGCGAGCCAACGCCTTCATCCGAACGATACCCAGGTGGCCCTCGTGCAGCACTTTCAGGATGGGGGTGCGAAGGGATGTTGGAATGACGACTCTGGTACCCCACAACAGGCATCCCTGCAAACTAGAAAGTTCCTGCTGGCGAGTTTTAAACGGGGTGAAATCAACTGTATAGTTAGTGGCCGGCCACCCCCTCCCTACCCAGTCCAGGACCTGGGCGATTGTTCTGTCTTTTTTAGAGTGTGCAGCGATGTCGTCTGCAGTAACTGGTATCTTGAGCTCGTTGACCTCGAAGATAGAATGTACAGGAGCCGGGTCCTTGACTGGGGCCGGTAAGGGGCAACGGCTGAGGGCATCGGCGTGGCTCAAGGTCTTTCCGGGGCGATGGGTCAGCTTGTATGAGTAAGCCGCCAGGAATAGGGTCCATCTAGTCATTCTGGGTGACAATACCTGAGGGGTTTGTTTGTCCCTGGATAACAGTCCCAGAAGTGGCTTATGGTCGGTGATGAGTTCGAATTTGTGTCCAAAGAGGAATTCGTGAAATTTTTTCACTGCAGCTACTGCAGCCAGGGCCTCCTTATCAATTTGGCTGTAATTACGCTCAGTCGCTGAGAAGGTTCTAGAAAAGAAGGCAATTGGTGCCTCGGAGCCATTGGGAAGTCTGTGGCTTAAGACAGCTCCTATCCCAAAAGGGGATGCGTCTGCGGCTAGGACTAACGGAAGGCGTTGGTCAAACTGGATTAGGACAGCGTCAGAGGTGAGTAGAGATTTGACTGCCCTAAATGCATAGTCTTCTTTGGGTCCCCAATGCCATTCAGTTTTGGTGGAAGGCGTGGGCGCCTCGTGGATGGCCTTGACCTTAGACTCCACCGGGTGGATACCTGAGGCGTCTATCCTGTACCCAAGAAAGTCCACCTGTCTAGTGGCGATGGCACACTTCTCCCTTTTTAGTTTGAGGCCATGCTGCCTGAACTTGTCTAATACTGCTCTGACTCTCTGGAAGAGTTGGGGTCTGTCTCTGGCTGAGACCAAAATGTCATCGAAATATGGAACTACGCCAGGGAGACCTTGGAGGATTCGTTCCATCAATGACTGAAAGATACCTGGGGCAACACTTACGCCAAACTGGAGACGTTTACACCTGAACGCCCCTCTGTGAGTTACGATGGTCTGTAAATCAGCCGTTTGCCTGTCAACAGGGAACTGTTGGTACGCCTGTGACATGTCCAGTTTGGCGAAAATGGTGCCAGGTTCGAATGTGTGTAGCAGGTGTTGAATGACTGGGACCGGATAAGCGCTAACTTGTAGGTAGCGGTTAATTGTTGTTTTGTAATCAGAAGAAATTCTTAAACTACCATCCTTTTTTAGTGGGGTGACTATGGGGGTCTCCCACTTAGCGAAATCAGTGGGTTCTATCACCCCTTGCTTGAGCAGTTTGTCAAGTTCCGCATCCAATTTAGGGCGGATGGCAAAAGGCACTCTCCGTGGTTTTAAATGGACGGGAACTGCCTGGGGGTCTACTGAGAAGGAAATGGGCGTGCCATTGTAACAGCCTAATTCGCTACTGAACACATCGGAGTACTCTGAGAAGAGGGAGTCAATATCTGAAGTTGAGACAGCATGGATCCCCATTATACTAAGGCCGAGAGAGGGGAACCAATCCAACCCCAAAAGACTAGGGAGAGTACCGTTAACCACCACTAAAGGCAAATGGCCTTTGAAGGTTTGGAATTTAACAAGGAACTTGCCTTTCCCGATGACAGGGATGTTCTTCCCTTGGTAGTCCCTCAGAGTGAGATGACACTTTTGAAGCTGGTTCCTGGTCAGTCTGGGCTGGATTTTCTTAAGCGTGTCCCAGGAGATGATCGATAACGCTGACCCCGTGTCTACCTCCATGCGGCAGGGTTTACCTTCTAATAAGACAGAAAGTGAAATTTTATTTGGGGAATGGAAAGTGTGGTTAGCATGGTAGCACGTGTAGCAGTTTTCTACTTGCCTTTGGGGCCCCGGAGAAGAAAAAGGCTTTTGTGGAGAAACGCGCGCTGCCTGGCAGACTCTTGCGAGGTGACCTTTTTTGTGGCAGTTGTTGCAGGTGGCGTTCTTGAACCTGCAAGATGTTCGGGCGTGGGCCCCTCCACAGGTTAGGCACAAGAGAATTTGCTTTGGGCCACTGTTGTTCCTTTGTCTCGCCCCTACCTGCAGATGTCTCGTCGGTTTGAGGCGATGAACATCGGAGTATTCTGTAGGGTCATCCTCACTCACCGCTTCTTCAGAGTGCACGGAGGAAGTGCTGGGCTTGGGTGCGGTGCCCTGGATCTCAGCTGCGGATTGGGCGGCAAGTTCTGCAGCCAAGGCTTCTTCAACGGCCTGGGAGAGGTTTAGGTCTTTTCTGGCCAGCAAACGCCTCTGGAGCTTCAGATCTCTGACCCCACAGACGAGTTGGTCAAGCAGCATGTCGTCCAAGTAGTTTTTAAACTCGCAGTGTAGAGCTGCTGTCCTCAGGGCGGCCATGTATTGGTTGATAGTTTCCCCCTCGGCTTGCTTCCTCATTCTAAAAGCGAAGCGTCTAGCGATCTGGGACGGCTTCGGTGAGTAGTGGTTGGAAAGTGTTTCCAACAGCTCGGCCCATGGGACGTTTTTGATCTCCCGAGGCACGAAAAGTGCCGTGGCGGTGTCGAAGACTGCAGCCCCACAGTAGCAGAGGAAGTAGGATTTCTTCCTATGCTCCCCAACATCAGCCAAACCGATAGCATCTATATAATGGTTGAAGCGGTTCTTATATGAGTCCCATTTTTCTTCGTCGGGCTTGAACGGAGGGAATGCCGGATTGGCATTCATCCTGGATCAGCAGCCTTTGATAGACTGGTCTGTCTCTCTGGGTGTTCGTGGCCCTGTTATTGCTAACCGTGAGCATTGGCGGCTGTGGCTGCAGCGCCCTTAACTTGCTCTGTGACTCCAGCCTTCGAGAAGGCGCTTGTATTTTCGCGCTCTTTTGCGGGCGTTTGGCGGCTGTGGCTACAGCGCCATAACTGACAATGATTCAATTTCCGCGCCCCTTTGTGATTGTGGCGGCTGAGGCTCTCAGCGCCGTAACTTCGCTCTAGTGGCTTCAGCTAGTGGCAGCAAATTGAATTTCGCGCCCCTTTGCGATCGTGGCGGCTGAGGCTCTCAGCGCCGTAACTTTGCTCTAGTGACTTCAGCTAGTGACAGCCGTTTGAATTTCGCGCCCTTTTTGCAAACGCGGGCAGCTGCGGCTTCAGCGCCCGACTTTCACAATCCGTGGTGCTCTAACTCTCGCGACTCTCACTGACAGCGCCCGGCTTTTCCCTAACCGCGGCGAGTCTACTCGAGCGGCCCCAACGCTCGCACTTTCACTACCTGATACAGAAGTCTGAGTCCGAGGCTCGGTACGCGAAACGGCTACGGCTCTAGTTCTTGAACAAGCGCTTCTGGCTAGCCTTCAAATCCCATCCTCGTCGCCAGTGTTGTAGATCGAGGAATGAGAGGCATAGACCAGAGCATACTAATAACTGGCTTTATTCAAGAATAAGGGGCTGTCGCGTCTGCTTGCTAACAATGCAGACTTGCCCAGCGAACAGCAGCTGGCTCAACTCAACAGCCGGCTTTTATAGCCGACTGTCAAACGGAGCCAACCAATGGGAGCTGCTAACGCCCCCGCTCGAAGAACGGACCAGGTTGGGGACTTCAACTAGTCCCAAAGACATAACAAATCTGGCTTCCCATTTTCTTTGCTCATCAAAAGTTCAAAAGGGGATGACATGACCCCGGGACCCTGTAACCATCATAAATATGAGACAGCTGGCAAGCATCCAAATTTGGATCACATGACCATAGGGATGCAGCAACAGTAAGGGTGAAAAAGTCACATTTTTTTGTGCTGTTCTAACTCTGAATAGTCACTAAACGAATGGTTGCAAGTCAAGGTCTTCTTGTAGGTTGGAAGCTTGAATGAACTATATAAGTGGAAATTATTGTTTTCTTCTCTGGCATTTTACCAAGCTTCCATGGAAATCACACAACTATCATTTATACTTCAGTATCTACCAGGCAATATATAAGTATATTTGTTTAGAGTATCTTGAAATGTATTTAGTGTATAATATAATGATCAACTTTTTAAACCAATTAAAAAACTACGTAATGATAGTTTCCCAGTCTCAGCCTTCAAGATCTTCTACTATTGCTTTGCATCTTTTGGCTGCCATAAGTAACGGGGGGAGGAGGGGGTAAAGTCTGGGAAGCGAGCTGGAGGTGTTACATTCTAGTGTTGTGTAAAATGAGGAGGGGGGAGTATAAATTCTTGCTTAGGTTTCTATTTCTCGCTTAGCTTTCTTTTCTCTGCGCAACTGCAAACTTTTATCAAAATATGCCAAGGTCAATGGACAGAGGCCTCATCATCACCTGAAGATGTCCACATGATCATATTCACAACTTTTAATTGGAAGAATCATTTGAACTATTGGGGGAGGGACCATTTCCATCACTTTGTATATGTGATTTGTGCGCCTAATTTCCCAGATTCAGAATTCTATGGTTGCTACCACTTCAAATTCAGTAAAAGATACCTTTTCTGATCCACAACAAAGGTTGGTAGACATGTAAAGGATTCCAGTTTGCTCCTCCAAATTCAGATTCACTTAATTAAAAGTTTTTTTAAAAAAAAAACAAAACAAATCCTTCCCAGTTGATGGATTGCTTTGTCTGAGCCTTTTTGAGAGGAATAGGCTCAGTCAAACTAGAAAATACAGTTATTTTGTTAATCACACATGACATTCTGAATGTGTTAAAGTGATTAATTAATCTAGGCGATAACTTCTCAAATCCTTGAGGTAGAAATCTTTACCCCATCTAATAATCCCTCTAAAGCAGTATTCTCTTGTTGCAATGCACAGGGGACTTGGGTAAGATCTTTCAGATCACCCTCATTTCCAAATGCACTGTAGGTGTTAGCCAGCTATTGGAGAGGGATGCATGGATGGGTGCGTGCATTCAAATAGGATTTCATAACATAATGATACAAGAGTGTTAGAATTTTCAATTTGCAAATAGTCTCTTTGGAGACCACCTTTGCAACAATCTTTTAAAAATATAAAAGATAGTGGCAGAGTTCACTGTCATGGAGACTAAAGACAAAGCAATAGTGGCTAGAATGAGGATTGGGTGAATTTCTCCACAGAATTGCTAAATGGCTTTAGCTTTTCTCAAGACTGCATAAGTGCTATTAGTTGTATGCTTGCAGAATGAAAAGACCAATTGTCTCATTTTTCTGTCAATTGAATTTATATAATACTACTAGCAGAAACCTGTGTCATTGCTGTATACAATTATCTTTCCCATTGTTTTACAATGAACACTAAATCCCAGCATGTGATGACATGCTTTGTTACTGGGAAATCATTCATAGGCAGAAAGATAAGGATATCAGTGAATTATGGAAAAAGAGAATGATTCATTCACTATTCTTTTCATGAATACCTCAGCATCAGGGCCCATAATGCCGTTTGCAGTTTTGTGTGATGAATCTAAGCTTTCATCCATAAAATATAGCTGTAAAATTGAAAAGATTCATGTCTTATTTTTTACATAAATCCAGGGGCAAAGGTTTCGGTGTCACAGTTACAGCTACCTTCAATCAGAAAGACAAATGTTAGTCTATTTTCTTTCAAAAAAATGAATATTATATTATAAAAAAATACAGATAAAATAAAGAATAGACAATAACATACAGCATAGATCAGTTTTTTTAAAGAATAAACCATCTCCAAAGCCTTTAAAAGTAATGGCCAAATTAGACGTCCAGGGAAGCAGTACCTTTTGAAATTTCTCTGTAGATGCAAAGATTCCCATCTACAGATCAGATTTAGTCTAACTAATCTCCAGGGTAGCTTACTGAAATTCTACCCTTTCACCAAAATTCCTCCTATTGCCTAAATTCATGCTTCACATAAAAACTATATCACTGAGCAGTAGGCTGGGCTGGGGTGGATGGGAGTTGCCCTATCAGAACTACAGTACACTCAGCTGGGTTTGGTTGGCACCAGTCAAGAGCTCAGGGGAGGAGAGATAGCGGTTTTAATCCAGGAATCTCTGGTGGCTGCAAGGGGCCCTGTTCCACAAGTTTTCAGTTGTGAGACCCTGTTCCTCATGGGAGCACTTGGGATTGTTGCTACAGCACCAGCCTCCTTGCTGCATAGCAACTTCTCTGCCTCAGTTTCCCAGGTTTATAGTCCTAAGGGACTTCCACTTGCTGCTCCCGGGGCATATGTCCGAAATGCATGAGAGCTCATGGCCTCCATAATGGCCATGGGCTTCTCCCAGGTCATTCACTCACTCACTCACTCACTCACTCACTCACTCATTCCCTGCCTTTATTATTTTCACAAATAACTCAAGGTGGCAAACATATTCGACACACTTTCCTCCTTCTTTTTTCTCTACAACAGCAACCATCTGAGGTAGGTTCAGCTCAGAGAGAGTGACTAGCCCAAATCACCCAGCTGGATTTCATGGTGAAGTCAGGATTAGAATCACAGCATCTTGCTTTGTAGACTAGGCCTGGCTTGGGACAGTGGCCTCAGACTTGGTTTTCTTGTTGGAGTAGTGCAATGTGAATTGAGAGAGAAACTCTTGTGCAACCCCTTCTCCAAAGGAGACGGGGCCCATTCGATTGATCTGCCCCTGGCAACTGATGGATCCAACTGAGTTTCAAAGGGAGCAAGGGAAAATACTTGCCAATCTGTTTCAGAGTCCTGTGAAGACTTTGTCAGATCCTTAGACAGGATTTATGGGGCCTTCTCCTGGCCCTTCATTCCCATTACTCCTTGTGATTCACAGAATTTCACCGAGCAGCCCTGTTCAGGGTCACCCAGACTCCAGTTGCCTAGGAGGTGTCATGTGGATGGATCCAAGTAATGGGGAATTCATCCTTGTTGGAGGGATGTTCCTGACTCCTTTTAAAGCGGTGCTGGGGGCACCCTATTCAAGAAGCCATCTCTGGACCCCACCATTTTGGATAATTTTTGTTCAGTTTTCACCTCTTCTTTCTGGGAAAGATGGTTAAGAAGGTGGTGGCATTGCAACCCCAGAGGATCCTGGAGGAAATGGATTATCTGGACCCTTTTCAGTCACATTTCAGGGCTGGATATGGGACTGAAACTGCACTGGTTGCAACCATGAATTATCTTTGGCAGGAGCAGGGTGGAGGTGCTGTTCTTGACCTCACAGCTGCTTTCAATACAATCTACCACAGTATCTTTTGGGTTGACTTAGGGAGATGGGAATGAGTGGCACAGTTTTATGCTGGTTCCTCAGAGGCCGGTCCCAACTGGTTTTAATAGGGTGTGAAAGATCCAACTCATGGCCCTGCTTTGTGGGGTACCACAGGACTTGGTGTTTCTCCTTTTTAACATCTAATGAAACCGCTGGGTAAGAACAGCTGGGTAAGATCATCCATCAATGCAGGATGAGGTATCATCAGTACACTGATGATAACCAGTTATATATCTCTGTCCCATGTGAAGTGAGTGATCTAGTGGACTCTCTTCATGGTGCCTGGCTTCGGCTGAAACCTGGTAAAATGAAGTGGTTCTGGGTGGGGCCCTCTGTATCCAGGAGTTTATCATCATTGGTCTTGGGATTGCACTATCCCAGATAGACTTGGTACATGATTTGAGGATCCTCTTGGACTCACAACTCCTGCTCAGGGAGCAGGTGGCAGTTGTGGCTAGGAGGACCTTTGGTCAACTTCATGCTATGTGCCAGTTACTCCTTTTCCTAGATAGGGAGGCTCTCCATATGCCCTTATCATCTCTGTTTAGACTACCACAATGTGTTCTCATGGAGCCATCCTTGAAAGTATCTGGAAGCTTCAGCTGGTGCAAGCTTCAGCTGGTGCAAGCTATATTGAGCCATGCAAGTTATATGGCACAAGTAACACTCTGCTCCATGAACTGAACTGCATCTAGTTTGCTTCTGGGTCCAATTCAAGGCATTGGTTATGATCTACAAAGCCCTACATGGCATGGGGCTAGGCTATCTACGAATCCAGCTTTGTCCCCTAACATCAGCCCATCCTACCCAGCCAGCCAGAAAAAGTATGTTGCAAACTCCATCAGTTGAAGAATTCTGGCTGGCAGAGTCTAGGAAAAGAGCCTTCTCTGCCATTCTCCCTGCCCTATGGAATGGTCTTCCCTCAGAAGTTAGGCAGACCCTCCCATTCTCCTGGCTTTCTGAAAAGGGATTAAAACATGGCTTTACAGCCTTGTGTAGGGAGCCCAAAGAAGCACGCGATCCTGGGTTGAATGGTGCTATGAAAGTTTTCCCTTTACTTTGTCAACTAATTTTTAACAGTATTTAATTATTCTTGCCTCCTTAATTTAAAAAAAATAATTTAAATTTTTAACCGAAACATTTTGATTTTTCTATACTGCTTTATATTTTGATCTTTTATTGTACACCACCCAAAATCCCACTTTGAGGGAGATGGGCAGTTCAGAAATGTGAAAAATCAATCAATCAATCAATGTATTTTGCTTCCAATCTGGAGCCTTTACTTCCCTTTTCCCCCTGCTTCTCCAACCACTAAAATCCTTAGGTTTTTTTCCCTCTCTGCTCTGTCAACCACTTCTGACTGAAGCCAAACACATGCATTTCATAGTGAAACGCACACCTAAAAAGATACCAAGCACACATTTCAGTTCAGTTTGTATCACTCAAAAGCAGCTCTTTTGTCTACTGAATGTAGGGAATATTTTGCTTATTCCTATAGGCAGCTACAACTGAAAGGTGATGGAAACTTCTTGAAAAGATTATTTCAGAAACTCTTGGTCTTCAGTTAAAGAACAAATACAATGGATGTATTTCAATTTCAGTGGAGTTGATGTTTCAAAGCGAAACTATTTCATGAAGTTGATCATAATTTTTTAGGATGAGTTTGCAACTAAGAGATGTTTAAAACTATTCTTTTTGCAAATATTCCAGCAACAAGGCCATATGTGAGAATTGTGTGTGCAGGGGGAAAAAGTGAGGTCAAAGAGTATGGGCAGAAATTGGAGGTTGATCATCTCCCAATTTTCTCCTTTGTATCAGTGTGGCCTTTAAGTAAAGACAGTTATTGTAGCATAGAATTGGTATACTGAAGAAAATGATATATAATATACCAGAATTAAAATTGTTGATTGTTATTTTATTATTTGTGGAATTTTGCCATTCTGATCAAATCACACCTTTTTCAGTAGTATGGATTCCTTTCTTATCCATTAGGTATGCAGATACAAAAATAGATTTAAATATCATATAATATTTTTTTTCTTGAATGTCAATGATTGTAACAGATGCAGTGTCAGAAACAATGCCAAAAGATTACAACTTTGCTTTAGAAAACATTATGTTAGTAGTTTGGCAGGAAGAAAGAAAGAAAAAAGAAGGAAAACCATTTCTACCCAGTGTTTGCCTGAATTAGATTAGCATGGTTGGTTTCTTCATGCTGAACTGCCTCCATGTTTTTCCAGCAACTGCTAACAAAATTTCAGAAGCAGTACACAATAAAAGGAGAAGCCAGTTAACATGCTGGAGCCAATAAATTTAACCTGGTGCCCAAAAAACAATTAAAGTTGGTGCTGTTAGTCAGATAGTTGTGGTGGGAATGCCAGAAACCGGGCACTCTTGGTGGTCTGTGAGCCTGGTTGTTTTCTTGCAGGATCTCCCAGTATTTTTTTAAGATTCAGGCAGGCTTAGCTAGGGAGAGACATTCATGATGCTTGTTGGCATTCCAGCAGCAGATTTCTGTATTCCTTGACTATAAAGGTAGTCCTTGACTTACATCCACAGTTAGGCCCAAAATTTAAATGAGTTAAATGAGTTTCGCTCCAGTTTACAATCTTCCTTGCCACAGTTGTTAAGTGAATCACTGTAATTCTTAAGTTAGTAACATGGTTGTTAAGTGAATCTGGCTTCCCAATTGACTTCACTTGTCAGAAGGTTGCATAAGGCGAGTACATGACCCTGGGACACCACAACCATCATAAATACAAGCCAGTTACCAAGCATCCGAACCAGCATTCAGGGGGTATGCTGCAGTGGTGGTATTCGACTGGTTTGGCCCGGTTCTGGCAAGTCAGTAGGAGCTATGAGCAGCGGTTCTCTGCTGGCTCTGCTGTTGGGCCCACCCGCCCACCTAGGCTCCCATACTCTCTTTTATCAGCTGAATTTGAAGCTCAGCTGTTTTGCACAGCACAGAAGAGTGCTGCGCAGCAGCTGCTGAAGAGACTGGGACTGTGCAGGCTTGCAGGAGGCAAGTTAGAATGCCTCTGCACCTGCACAAATGCCTCTGCACCTCTGAGCCTGCACAAAGTGCGCATTTGGCGCACGAGTGCACACAAAGTGTGTGCATGCGTGCAAAGCGCGCCCACCAAGCCATTCCCACCAAACCAGTGGCAAAAATATTTGAATCCCACAACTGGTATGCTACAACAATCATAATGGGAGGGGGGGGAGAAAAATGGTCATAAGTCATCTATTTCAGTGCTTGTAACTTTGAACAGTTACTAAACAAACGGTTGTAATTTGAGGACTACCTGTGCAAGTTATTTTGCTATGCTAATTCTTGGTCTAACTAACTATTGAGGGAGAAGTGGATAATATTACATCTAAATGTCCCTTAGATCTAGTTTTATATCACATATGTAAATTCATACAATTGATAAAAGAAAATCCATTAGTTAATTTTCTGAATGATGTAAATGGGTGGAAACAATGTATCAAAGTGGATTGATTATATCAATTTTCCAACCTACTTCAGAGACAATGGAGTTTCTCTAATACTTGGGGATGAATTGTGAAATAAAATTCTTCCTTAAATTTGCTGAATAGAGAACTGGAGAATTCAGATTTTACTACATTCCAATCAGTAGTGGGATTCATTTTTTTTTAATTACCGGTTCTGTGGGTGTGGTTTGGTGGGTGTGGCAGGGGAAGAATACTGTAAAATCTCCAGTCAGAGATGGTATTTGCTGGTTCTCTGAACTACTCAAAATTTCCGCTACCGGTTCTCCAGAACTGGTCAGAACCTGTTGAATAACCTGATTCCAATTGCAAGCATGAATATGCATCCTGAATAGTAGTTCTAGATGATGAATCAATAGAAAGTGGTGAAAGGCACATCTGGACTTTTAAGGTGTAGGAAGTACCAGATATGGAGATCATCTGCCTATTATACAAAACCTCCATATTTTGGAGATTCATCTTCAGTTTGTATGCCTTCATTCTGCCCTTTATTAATACTCCTTTTCCTAGAAGCTGATATTGATGGAACTCCTAAAACCTTCTGGCTGAGTTCTGTGATATTTTCCAGCATCCCCGTTGTTCTCTTGTCTGTACATTTCCTATCTCTTATGCCTTAGTGCAACAATGTCATTTATTTGAAAATAATATTTTTGCAAATACGTTCTCTGCGTTTATTTTACTATCACTGCAAATCAATCAGAAAGACAATATAGTGTACCAAAATATCAATGCAATTCAGTTCAGTATTCTCTTCCAAAAATATATAACTTCATTTAAGATCACTGAATAGCATTTAAAAAAAGCATATCTCCAACGGGGCCAAAATTGCTAATATAGATTTTTAAATCAACCGCAGGTCCATTTCTAACAAGAGTATATCTTACAAGAGTTTTTCATAATGTTTACAAAGGGAAACAATGCACGATTCTCTGTACAGTATGAGAATCACACCTTCTGGGAATAGATGCAATATTTTTTTTTTCTCCATAGAGGCATAAAATTACAGGGTGCTCATTGATCCATTCTCCCTAAAAGCTGATTTTTAAAAAAAATACACAAGATTTGCAAAGACTGCTGTGGCAGGGAATAAGGAAAGAATCCTTATCTATATAACAAGAAGAAGGGCAGAGATGTAGGGTAAAAATAGTGGTGGACAGTCAAAAGAGAAGATGCATTTTATTTTATTTTATTTGTTGTTTCTTGCAACTGAGTTGTAATCATTATTTACAGCTAGTGAAACTTTAATCCATAATCTGTATTCCTTCTTTTTCAGTATTGGGGAAAAAAGAAACATATTTCATTATTTATGAGGGAAAATATTATTTTTTCAGTGATTAATTAGGTGATTTTTTTAAAAAAATTCTCTGCTATGGATCTGTGACTGAATTTGATATAAACACAAAATTGTTCATATACATGCAGCTTATTTAACCTATCTGCTTGCATGCTCTTTTAAATCCCATTTCTTGATTATAGCATAATTAAGTGTAGATTTATTTATGCTCTGCCACTGATTACCAAGCTGTGTTGCTGGATAGTCATGCACTTTCTCTGATTCTTCTCACTCTCACAAAATCTATTCCATCTTTTCTCTTCTTTCTTTCCACAGTTCTTTACTATAACTGTTTTCCTATCTCTTCTACCAGATATTACTGGAAAACATTTATTACTTATTCTTCAAACTCTACTAAAATTTTTATTTCTAAATTTATACTCCATTGTTTAATAGTAAATTGCTTTCCCAGGCAGAAAAACTACGGTATTTATGCTATTGTATTTTTAGTATTCAACTAATAATAAAAATACAGTAGCATAAAATAACATGATAATAGAAGATCTAACAGCAGAGGTAAATTTTCAGGAAAGTAAATAGAAACAGCTGTCAAATATAGATTGTTGATTATAGATTTAATTGGCCTACAGTATGTGAAATCTGGCATTAAAATGTAGTATTAACATAGGATGTTGCTTCTTTTCTATCAAGATCAGGCACTCACTTGTGGCCACGTAATTATAATCCAGTCCAATCGTGATGCGAAGGCCTTACTGAAGACTAATTTCTCAGAAGGAAATCATTGTTACATTCCTGTATCTCAGAGTTTCCTCTTCCTCCTCTCCCCACTTCCTCCTCCTCCTTAACAAAAAAGTTGACCAACAGATCTAAGTTCAACTTTAGAAACTGAATCAAGCCATGGAAGTTGTACTGATCCAGTATCTCAACCAGGGGATGGAAGACCTTTTGGCTCAGCAGCAATTCTTCAATGGATTTCAACTATGTGTCCATCTCAATATTCAGCAATAAACTGCATAGCTGAAAAGTTTGTTTGTTTGCTTGCTTGCTTTTATATCTAGTTTTCCTGAAAATTAAAATAAGAATCATAAATGCAAAATAGAAACAAAGGCCATCAACATCATCAGAGCTGAATTCTCAAAATGTGAAGTATATGCAACAGCCTCTGCTATGACAGAAATGCTATATTCTGGCTCCTCACACTGGCAATTTAATTGCAGGGTACCTGTAAACCCATGCTTACCAAAATTCCTGAAAAGATTCAAACCTTCCTTGACTTATAGTTGAAGACATTTTCTGTTCTGTCTACTGGTTTCTCATCCCAACCACAGAGTAACTGGACTGTTATACATACAACTGTGTATTCCTAAGCACTGAGAAGTTTCAGTAATTTTAACACTCATAAAGAATTCAGTTTCCATGGAAGATATCTGCTGGAGGCTTGTAGCTTTACTGTGAGAAGATATATAACCTACGATGATATATTGCTACTACAATAAATTCTTGCTTTCCATCTGATTTCGGGGGGAATTTATAGTCCCTACTGGTTCTCTACAGCAAGTGCTTGGCTCTCTGCGCTCTTTCCTGACCCAGTTCTAACACCAAATGACTTCTTACTGTGTACACAGGTCTTACTCCTCAGAGATGAGTTGTCTCAATGCATCACCCATGTCTTCCTTAGCAACCTATGTCTCACTGAAATGCATCATCAGAATATTTTCAGCTTCAGTGGGCAGCTGAACAAAGAAGTTAACATTCTTCAGCTCTGGCTGTCTCTAAATCATCCAAGCCTGTGAACTTTGCTCACAGCTTCTGCCAACTTTTCCCAAGTTTGTTGGACAAAGCAGAGAAAATTGGCCAATATTACCATTATGCAACTTGTATTTAATTTATTTTGATCAAAAATCAGGGAGAGTAAAGTATAATAACCTGTAGCATAACCATAAAATAAAAAATACAAAAAACAAAGATTTCTGCTTTTTTTCAGTAGGTTTTTTTTCCTAGGGGAGGCTTCAACTTTACCTTCTTGCATAGTTTCTGCTCATAGTTATTTTCCTCTTCTGTTTTAATTTGTTTAGTCTCCTTTTTTAAAATATTATTTTATAGGTTCAAATTTGCATACCACCACAAAAGCAGAATCTTTTTTCATTGACAGGCTATAATTTAAAAAGCTACAGGGAGTAGAATGCCCTGATCCCAGTACCATTACAGAGGGGGGGGGGGGAGGGAGCGAGGGAGGGAGAGAAAGGGAGGGGGGAAGACTATACACTGCTTTGAAATAGAAACATCTGGGAGTTTTCCCTACAGTGACTGTTCCGGACTAGCAGGCTCGTAGCCTGCAAATCTGATTGGCCCGCTGAAAGCCGATCGTGATTGGTCGCCATAGACTGATGCGATTGGCCAGTAAACGGGCTGCCACAATTGGCCCTGCCAAGAGCGGCAAACTCAAATCGCCTTCATTGGCTGCCTAGCCACAGCCAGCCCTATATAAGGGGCTGCTGCGGCTGGGGTTAGTTGCTCAGTTCTGAAGTCACAAATAAAGAGCTTTAGTTACTATCTGAGTCTTGCCTCCGTTCTTGAACCGTCCTCCCAGATATAAAACTGGCGACGAGGATGGGATGCGGAGGCAACAGAAGCTATTGAATTGAGCTAGCTGAAGGAGCACGTGGTTGACAGAGCGCAACGACGGCGACATGGCCAGCAGCGCTATACCACCCGCACCATTCGATCCAGCTAGCGAAGATTGGGACTCATACATGGACAGATTTCAAATGTTCCTGGAGTCCAACAACCTCAAAGATGCCACGCCCAGCAAGAAACGAGCCGTTTTTCTAACCCACTGTGGACCAGCCATTTTTAAGATGGCTAAAGCCTTAGCCAAGCCAGCTGAAGTTAAAACCATGGATTGGGACACCCTTGCTCCCATCCTGCGCAACCATTACGCCCCAGCTGTGCCAACTCTCATTCGCAGGCATGAGTTCTACCAGAGGGACCAACGTGAAGGTGAGAGCGTTGGGAATTTTGTGGCAGACCTGAGGAACCTGGGTGGTTTGTGTGGCTTCGCCAACCTCGAAGAAGCCATGAGAGATCACATCGTCCTTGGCCTCAGAGACACCACCGTCCAGAGCAAGATCATGGCCAAGGGGGACATCTCGCTTGCAGATGCCATAGCAGACGCCGCAGCAGCCGAAGCCACTCGTAAATCGGCAGCACAAATGCGTCGAACCAGCGGGACCAACCGCCAACCCACCAACAATGCTGGGAAACTTTCAGACAAGTACACATCAACCACCCATCACGAAGACGTCGAGTCATCTTCAGTCAGCGAGGAAGAAGAAGTCCACAGGCTCCGGTCAGACCGTGAGCAACGGGACCAGCGGGGTCACAAAGCCAACTACCAATGCGCCGGATGCGGGGGAAACCATCCCCGATCCGAATGCAGATTCTTAGATGCCATATGCCGTTTTTGCGAGAAACGGGGACACATCGTGAAGGTATGCAGAAACAAGAGAAATTCCAGCCCCAGACGGAGAGGGAGCAGCCCAAAGAGAAACGATGGCAATGCCACCATGCAGAGGGACCGCCCTAGCAACCAGTGGAACCGGTACAGCAGACTCCGAAGGTTTAACGACGCCCCCAGATGAGAGGAGGCTCATCAAACCATCATCATCAGCCATGCTTCATCACTTGACGCTAAAAAGATCCGAGTAGAGGTCACGATTGAAAACAAACTGTGCAACATGGAAGTCAACTCTGGGTCATCTCTATCCATGGTATCCTGCAGAACACTCAAGCAGCTAATCTCCAACATCTGACGCCAAGACCTCAGCAGTCAGAGACTCATACTAAAAGACTATCAAGGCAACCGGATTCTAGTTGCAGGTACCCACCATGTGCAGGTCTCGTTCAAGGGACATAAGGCAATTCTACCACTCACCGTCGTAGACCGAGACCGGCCAAGTTTATTGGGTCTTCAGTGGTTCGCGCCATTAGGAATCGGAATGGCTGGCATCCATCATACTGAAGATGATGACTGGGAGGGGGCCCTCATCCACGACTTCCGAGAAGTGTTCAACGAAAGCCTAGGCAGGTACAAGGGGTCCCTTATTTCATTTAATCTTCGCCCCCGACATAGTACCCATTCGTCTAAAGCCACGCCGAGTACCCTTTGCTCTTAAAGCCAAAATTGACGAGCAACTGGACAAATTAATCACTCAAGGCGTGTTAGAACCTATTGACCACGCCCGATGGGAGACACCAATTGTCACCCCCATAAAACCTTAAGGGTCCATAAGAATCTGCGGTGACTACAAGGCCACCCTCAACCATGCGCTACAGCAGAGCGCCTACCCAGTGCCAGTTGTTCAACATCTCCTGCATTCACTTGGGGGTGGCAAAATATTCGCAAAATTAGATCTGGCCCAAGCGTATCAACAGCTACCAGTTGATCCCGAGACTGCAGAAGCCCAAACTATAGTCACACATCGTGGTGCATTCAAATGCAACAGGCTACAGTTTGGTGTAAGCGTAGCCCCAGGCATCTTTCAAAGCCTGATGGAGAGACTATTACAAGGTATAAAAGGGGTCGTGCCCTATTTTGATGATGTATTAATAGCAGCACCCACAAAAACCCAATTAGAAAAACATCTTAGAATGGTCCTACAGAGGTTCAAAAACACTGGCCTCAAGGTTAAGAAGGAAAAGTGCCAGCTCTGCACAGAAAGGGTGGAGTTTCTTGGCTACCTCCTTGACAAGCAAGGAATCCACCCCACAGAAAAAAATTGGCAGCTATCAAAAACACCCCAAGACCTAAAAACAAAACCGACCTCCAAGCCTTCCTGGGACTTATTAACTTTTATAACATCTTCCTACCCCAGAAGGCGACTGTTGCTGAGCCCCTTCATAGACTACTCGATAAAAGGGCATCCTGGAATTGGGGACGTCGGGAGGAACACGCCTTCCAGCAAGTAAAAGACCTCCTTACCTCAAAGGCAGTACTAATTCAGTATAACGAGACACTACCTTTGACTGTCACGTGTGACGCCTCACCATTTGGGGTAGGGGCCATCCTGAGCCACGTCCTACCAAACGGCTCAGAAGCACCAATTGCATTTTTCTCATGAACTCTTTCAAAAACAGAAAGAAACTATAGCCAATTAGATAAGGAAGCCCTTGCTATTGTCTCTGCAATAAAATGATTTCATGAATATGTTTATGGGAGACCGTTTTCTATTATAACGGATCATAAGCCACTACTTGGGATCCTGGCGGGCGACAAACCTACTCCACACATTCTCTCCCCCAGAATGACGCGATGGTCAGAATTTCTCGCCGCCTACGACTATCAATTAAAATACCGCCACGGGAAATCTATTCCCCACGCAGATGCCTTGAGCCGCTCACCGCTACCCGAGCCACAGGAAGACCCAGCTCCCACAGTCTCGGTACTGCAGATAGAGACAATGCCATTGCCTCCACTAACGGCTCAAGACATCGCCTTTGAAACCAAAAAAGACTCTTGTTTGGCACGAGTTCTTGGCTGGGTGGAGAGGGGATGGCCAGATTACGACACTAAGGAACTGTTTAAGCCGTTTAAAAACAGACAAACGGAACTTTTTTCACAAAAAGGGTACGTTTTGTGGGGAGACCGAGTTGTTGTACCAAATAAGTTACAAAAAAGGGTCTTGCAAATGCTACACGATGGACACCCGGGCATCATGCGTATGAAAGCGCTGGCAAGAAGTTATGCCTGGTGGCCTGGTATAGATAAACAAATCGAAAACTGGGTCGCCTCTTGTAATAAATGCCAGGAAAACCACTCAGCTCCACCTAAAGCCCCACCAACAGAATGGGAAACACCCAGGGGTCCTTGATCTTGCATTCATATTGACTTTGCGGGACCTACGAGAGGCCACACCTTCTTAATAACTGTTGATGCCTACTCAAACTGGCTTGAGGTCAATAAGATGAAAGCAACCACTCAGCCCCACCAAAAGCTCCACCAGCAGAATGGGAAACACCCAGGGGTCCCTGGTCTCGCATTCATATTGACTTTGCGGGACCTACGAGAGGCCACACTTTCTTAATAACTGTCGATGCATATTCTAACTGGCTTGAGGTCAATAAAATGAAAGCAACCACTACTGAGGCGGTCATTAAAAAACTGAACTGACTCTTCGCCACACACGGGTTACCAGATGTCCTGGTCTCTGACAATGGGCCCCAATTTACTGCCTTAGCCTTTGAACAGTACTTAGCGGAACGGGGCATCCGACACGCACTCACATCGCCAGAACAGCAACAGCGAGGCTGAGGACTTCATCACCCCGGAGGCACCAGAGGAGAGCCCTGACTATAACACCGGTTCACTGTTCCTGTTTGATCCAGCAAGCAGTCCATCTGAACCCGGGTTTGAACAGGGTCAAGCGGAACTGCGTCAGTCAGGCAGACAGGTGCGAAGACCTGCTTACCTGCGAGACTATATTACTCCACCCCTTAAACGGAACCGAGAGGGGAGGGGTGTTCTGGACTAGCAGGCTCGTAGCCTGCAAATCTGATTGGCCCGCTGAAAGCCGATCGTGATTGGTCGCCATAGACTGATGCGATTGGCCAGTAAACGGGCTGCCGCGATTGGCCCTGCCAAGAGCAGCAAACTCAAAGCGCCTTCATTGGCTGCCTAGCCGCAGCCAGCCCTATAAAAGGGGCTGCTGCGGCTGGGTTTAGTTGCTCAGATCTGAAATCACAAATAAAGAGCTTTAGTTACTATCTGAGTCTTGCCTCCGTTCTTGAACCGTCCTCCCAGATATAACAGTGACTAATGCTGCTGCACCAGCAGAATTCAGTTACATGGACACCATGATGAGGATGTCAACTGAGCAGTGGTAGACTCTACAGAAATTTTCATATATTTCCAGAGGTTTATTTCATATTTTAATGTCCTGGAAGCAATTAATTAGCAGGATTCATACCTGAAATCAAAATTAGTCAGTTATATGAATTGACAATTCTGCATGTAAAGGTGAAGGATTATTTCATCACTAGTTTTATCTAGTTAATGCATCTCATGTTATAGTGAGAGTAATTTCTGTATTTATTCCTAAGAATCATGGGTTAGAGCTGAGGATCTAATATACCTTTCAACCATACAGAAGTTAGCAGGAATCACTCCTGCAGCTAGAAAAATCTTGTATTAAACTCTAACAACAGCAGGGAACTCAACATTCCAAAATTTATATCAAAGCATCATTAGGCTTTAACACAAATATTACACATTATTCACAATTAGAAAAAAAACATTTAAGATGAGAGTAAATGTGCACACACACAACTATATCTATCTATCTATCTATCTATCTATCTATCTATCTATCTATCTATCTATCTATCTATCTAGATTTAGAGCTATCTATATACCTAGATCTATACCTATAAAACCTTGAAGAGTTATTTTTTAATTATAATTATATTCCGCCTTTGTTTCAAGAGTTCAAGGCAATATGATTTCCACCCATCAAAACAGTCTAGTAAAATGGAGAGAGAAAATGGGTAAAAATAATCCTTATGTTGATTGAGAATTTGCTGCTTGACTTAGTTTTTGCATTTCTTAAACAATAAAAGTATTTCACACTTTCACCTATCATAATTCATACTTATCAAGCACATGCACTTTTAAAGTGCTTTATGATTTTAAATAATTTATAAATTGCTTTGGATGAAACTGGTGTGAAATGTCACCCATTTTTAAATGTCAGAATAAATAATTATTGCAACAACATATAAATTCCCCATGTAACCCACTATTTTTTTTTAATTTAGAAACTGGCATCAGTGTCAGATGCTATTAAAAAAAAATTCAGCTGCAGAATTTTACTATATTTTTCTAGAAGATCATATTTAAGAGCTTAAATCACAACACCAAAAATAACTTGGAAGAGCCTTTAAATAGAATAAAAATTTGCAGTCAAGATTGTGTCATGAAATATTTGTATTTAAAATACACTTCACTTTGGTTCTTCTTCTATTCTGTTGACTTGAACAAAAATTTTAATGGTCAGAATTTCTCCCCTTTCCAAAGTCTTTCGAAACAATTTTATTCCATCAGAGACTGCGGCTTTTTTTCTTTTTTCTTTTTTGCCTCCAAACTCTGAATTGATTGCTTAAACAGGACACAGAGTCAAACCTAGTTGAAACAACTGAAGAGGAAAGAGGGGAGAAAGATACTTGAGGGAGTTTTTCCAGTTACACTTTGGGGACATTTTGAACTCAGGAACTGAGAACATGTTTTTTTTTTCCTTTTCCCGCTTAGACTGTCAGTTCTACTGGCTATATTTCTTGTACTTCAAAGTAGGTTGAAGCAGAGACATTGCTGAGCTGTCAATGAGTAACAGAATCCAGCTTGCCTGAGGTGTGGTTGAAGATCTAACTGCAGACTATTTTACCATGAATCAAATCAGCTGAAATGGTCCTTGGAACCAGAAACAAGAGGAAGTGAGGGGAAGAATGGTGGACAAAAGCAAACGATATATTTTGAGCATACTGTTTTCTATCTTCCATATTTTTAGCTATTGACAGCATCATAAAAATATGAAAAATGTGGATTTTGATCACTTAAAAATGATCACCTAAAAATGCTGATACATTGCTTTTCATTCCTATCAAGCTGTGATTTCCCTTGGACAGTGATGATGATCAATGAGATCTGATGGAGGGTTTTTAGCCAATAAAACCTATTGGCCAGGAAAACAGATAATTCATGAAACAGGTTTTCTCTTGGAAATGAAAAAGCATGAGAAGAAGGAATGGGGGTGGTGGTGGAATAAACCCTAAACTATATTACCTTGAGAGTCCTTAATGTACTACTCCTAAGGGAAGAATTGATCTGAGCCATAAAACTCTAAAAAGCATAGAAGCAAATGTTTACTTTGGATTTCTATTTGAAATTAATGAGGAATGTTTTTACGTCAACAGCCCCATTAAATATTAGGAGACTTATTTCCAAGTAAACATCCACAGAATTAATTTTTTTCCCCTTATGTCTGTATGCCACTCTTAGAACAACCTAGAATATATTTGGAACCAATGCAGATTTGTATGATACTTGAAGAAAGGCTAGGTGTGAACAGCTAAGCTCTGTTAATTAGACAGGATGAGCATTAATCAGATCAATGAGAGGAGCTATTCTGTTAGGAATTAACAGACAAAGCAACTCTCCATATGCAAGACAATCAAAGGAGCAAGCCCAGTGGATGAGAATGACAACTAGAAGCAAAGGCATAAAAGATACTCTGTGCTGCTGCAAGTCAGAAATAGTTTTCAGCCCTTTATCAAAGAAACGGGGTCTGAGTTCTCAAGTAGATTTTAAAAAAGACATTTTTAGCAGGAAGTTTGTTCCCTGAAAGGCAGAAGGAATGCAACAGTGCCCCATAGAATTTTGGTTAGCTAATGACTAATTACTATGAGGAACAAACACTAACATGTACAGTCAGGGTGAAGGGTGCAGCAGAAACTCAGATTTGCAGTAGTTGATAATTTACTACTATGAGGAACTGAACTGAAACTGTGCCAATAAGATAGGTCAAGTAGGCTGCCTCCTAAAATTAGGGATGATACAGAAAACCTAGAAGACTTACCACTGATAATTCTTTTTCCCCACTAATCCATGGGGAACAAACTGCACCATGGAGAGCAACTTCAAACAAGCAAGCCATTGAAGATCTAGGAAGGAAGCCCAAGCACTGGGAGCTCAGGTAATTATCTGAATGATGAAAGGCTGGCACAGCAAGGGTTGCACCTCCAAGGATTATTAAATTCGTCTTTGGCCAATGCACAATGAGCTTGATCAGGAGGACTTTAAAATGAATCTTCTCAGGATCTGAAGATAAAAAACCTTGAAGTGTGAATTTCAGATTATTATTTGCACAATGTAAATGGAGATAGGGACAGTGGGGCCTATTAAAGCACTGCAAATAAAATCAGAGAAATAATTAAGTCATAAATTTCCCGGCCTTTGTGGAAACATTCAAGAGGAACTTTTAAGTAAAAGCAAGTGGACTGTTACTGAACCCAGTTCCTGGTATGTATGTGGAGGCGACCATGCAGTTTGCTCTCTGAGTTTGGTTGTTTTCTTGAAGATGTTTCATTATCCAAACAAGGTAACATCATCAGTGCTGTTAAGGAGTGGGGTTTTGCTCTCAGGTTATATTCTAGTGGCTTGCCCTGCCAGTATTGGAGATGGTATTAGTGCAGGGCTGTCTAACTCCCAGCCTGTGGGCCAGATGCATCACGTGCTAGCCACACCCATGCCCAGTTTAGAAAACAGGGGGAAAGTCCCGATATGTCACATGACACCACCATGATGACGTGAATTTGACACCCCTGTCTTAGTGGTTCTTTGGCTGGGCTGTTTACTGTTGGCTTGTTTGGTCTAATGTTAATCTTGAAATTTATCTATGCTCATCTGGGTGCTGATTGATGGTGGGAAATGTTTTAGTCTTTTTGTTCCCTTTTTGGCTTGTTGATTGTCTCTTTTGCATAGTTTATAGAAATTGTTTATATCTATGGGTCTATTGATGGCTAATTTGTCAGAGTGCCAAGCTTCTAGAAATTCCCCAGCATTTTTAGACTTGGCTTGGTCTAGCATAATCACAATAGTTTCCAATTGAAACTAGGTTTAAATGTGTCCATATGTTGTGAAATCAAAGAGTTTTTGTCATGTCTTTTAACTGCTACTTGATGTTCATATCCATACTTGTCCTACATTTTGACTGTTACAGTCATTACACTATGTATTATAGATGATCCCTGTTTTTTATTCTGGGGTTGCTGGGTATTTTAGTTTACTTAGGATGTTTCAAAGAACTTTAGTTGGCTTGTTTGGTACACTGATTCCATTTGGTTGTAGTAGTCGAGTGATTTCTGAGATGTTCTTGATGTATGTCAGTGTTATTCTTTATAAGGCTTGTGTTGGTTGTGCTGTATTGTATTGAGTGGTCAGACACTTTTTCATAAAGTTGCATGGATATCCATTCTGTTGGAATATGTTGTATAGATACTCTATTTCCTTTTTCCTGCTGTTCAAGGGTGTTCAGTGAGCTTGTGCTTGTCTAAATAAAGTTTTTACGCAGCTTTTCTTGTGGGAGATTGGGTTGTTGTTTCGTAGTGGAGCACTTGGTTGGTGCGGGTAGTTTTTCTGTACACTTGTGTTTCTAATTTGCCATTATGGTGTCTGCTAATCAAGATGTCCAGGGAGAGTAATGAATTGTTTTCTTATTCTTTGGTAAACTGGATTCCTTTGAAGAAGTTGTTGGTTGGTGTGTAGGTGTTTTCTAGTTCGTCCTTTTTTATTATGATGAAGGTGTCATTTATATATCTGATCCAAGTCAACAAGTCAACAGTAAACAGCCCAACAAAAGAACCTCTAAGATCACCCCAGGGCAAGCCACTAGAATATAAACTGTGAGCAAACCCCAATCTCTTACTAGCGCTGATGATGTTACCTATTAATGAAATGTCTGCAAGAACATGACCAAGCTCAGAGAGTATCACTAAATGTCTATGGAGTTTCCCAGTCATCCATGTCATGGTTGTAACTAAAGGTACGTTTCCAAAAGAAAAACCAGAAAGCCTAGTTGCCTCTTGAAAAAGCACTTTGGGGACAAGCTCACCCTCATTTCATCCCTGTGCTACAAATTTTTTTAGCTGAGGTAATTTTTAGCTGAGGTAATTTTTCCCTTTATTGTGATCAGACTCAAGAATTGGGTATCATTATGGAAGAATAATTCAGACAGTACGGAAGCTTCAGATAAAGGAGACAGTGGGGTGGTGACAACTAAAAACTAATTTAAAGAGAGATTGATGGAACTTGGAACATTTAGACATGAGAAGATGAATGAAGAGGATTCTTGAAATACTAGAAAAATGGTCAGTCAGAGAAAAGGCCTAGTTCGGTTTTCTCTCATACTTGTGGATGGGGCCCTGCATAATAGATTTGGTTTACAAACAGATAGGAAAATTATTGAAATTACAAGGGCAATTTCACAAAGAAATTATAGCACAATGACCTAGGGAGGTGGTGAGCTCCCCTTCTGGGCAGAATGTCTTGATTAATCTGGATTCCTACTAAACTACTGAGTAACAACCTCCAAGCTAAGTGGGGACTTGCATTTCTCAATGTCACATTCTTTTTAGGAATGGATGACTATCATTTTGGATTTCTTTCCATTTTCTATATTCCAAACGCATTAAACTTTTCTTCATTTCTCATTGTTGCAAAGAAGCGATTGCCCTACCTGAGGGTTATTTGTATGTTTGCAAATATTTTCAATTCCACAACATTTTGCTTTTAATTTTTGCCTAATATATATTTTAAAAAACATTTTTCTTATTTGACTATATTTAACATAATTGTGGGCCAACTGGCAAAATTCTCAGAAAATGGAGAGTTTGGAAGTATAAGAAAGTGTTGGTCTATGTATTGATTTAAACATGCATCACTACACAATTTCACATTCAATGTAAAGTAAATGAACTTCATTCCTTAAATCTCCACACAGTAACATTCATATATTATGCATTCATAATTGTGTATACTATATACTTTTTAGCAGAATGAATTTAACCTTACTAAAGAAGATTCAAGGATGTAAATACACTTGAAGAAAAATGAACATGGCAAGAAAAATATTCTGTTCTTTTCAAAAATAAAAAAATCTACCTGGTATTAATGAAAGCAAACAATGTGCCCTTTCATTGTGTGGGAACTTGGTGCTGTTTACAATATTGCTTCTATTGTCTAATGAGTTTTTTTCAGAATCAAATTGTGATTACATCTTTGGGGCCCAAGGACAAATCAAAGTCTAACAGTATTTCATCCTCAGGACAACTAAAGTCTTAACAATCTCATTTAATTCAGAATTTTTAAAAAAGCACTATTGCCAGTCATACAAATTATTCTTTTCAAACATTTCTGTGTTACATATAGCTTTTATTTATATTGATCAACCTGTAATATCTGCCTATTATTTATACTTATCCACCATCTTAAGCATTGGACTCTGTCCAACAAGATGCAGCTCACTGGAGACAAAAGTAAGATTCTGCACTTAGCAAAAACCAAATGCACAGATACAGAGTAGGCAGGGCTTATGAGAGGAATTTGGGTGTCCTAGTGGATCATCACTTAAGTAGGAACCAGCAATGTGCCACAGCTGCCAAATTACCCAATGCAGTCCTAGATTGCATCAACAGAGGGATAGCATCAAGATCATAAGAAGAGGTAGGACTGCTGAGCAATACTTTACTAGTGAGGCCGAATTTGGAATAGTGTGTCCAGTTCTGGTCACTTCAATACCAAAAAAGATGTTAAGGCCCTAGAAAGAGTACAGAGAGAAGAATAGAATAGAATTCTTTATTGGTGAAGTGTGATTGGACACACAAGGAATTTGTCTTGGTGCAAATGCTCTCAGTGTGCATAAAAGAAAAGATACATTCATCAAGAGTCAAGAATCATCAGGTACAACACTTAATAATAGTCATACGGTATAATAAGCAATGAAATCATACAAGGAAGAGTCAATATAAATTGTAAGGATACAAGCAACAAAGTTACAGTCATACAATCACAAGTGGGAGGGATGGGTAATAAAGAGTGATGAGAAGATTAATAGTAATAGTAGTGCAGACTTTGTAAATAGTTGGACAGTGTTGAGGGAATTATTTGTTTAGCAGAGTGATGGCGTTTGGGGAAAAAAACGCTCTTGTGTCTAGTTGTTCTGGTGTGCAATGCTCTATAGCAGGCTTGTCCAACCTGCGGCCCACGGGCCGCATGCGGCCCAAGTCACCTTGTAATGCAGCCCAGTGCCCACCCCAACCTTCGTGCCTGAGCCAGTGAGGAGGAGGAGGAGAGGCAGGCGCGAGGTGGGGCGAGGCGAGTGCCAGGCCAAGCAGCAACAGAAAAGGCGGGCGCCGTCAGAGCACCACCTCCTGCTGCTGCCACCACCACCATCGCCGCTGCTTCTGCCCCCGCCGCTTCTGCTCCCGCTGCCACTTCTGCCCCTGCCATCGCTGCCGCTTCTGCTGCCGCTTCTGCCCCCGCCACCGCCGCTTCTGCCCCTGCCGCTTCTTCCCCCGCCACCGCTGCTGCTTCTGCCCCCGCCGCCACTGCCCCCGCCGCCGCTTCTGCCCCCGTCACTGCTGCTGCTTCTGCCTTCCAGTCCTGCCTCATCCAGCCGGGCCATTTGCAGGAGGAGAGGTAGGCGCGAGGCGGGCGAGCTTTCTCCGCCCCCCCCAAAAAAATTTGGCCGGAAAATAAACCGTGATAAAAAAAACTGTGATAAAAATAAATAATTTTTAATAAATAATTAATAATAAATAATAAAAACATCTCACTAACTTCATTTCCAAATAAATTTAATATGTTAACTATGTTTTCTATGGTTTTTTGGATGATCAGGTATCGTTACTGTTATTTTATTTTATGTGCGGCCCAAACCAAATTTTCATCTTCTAATGTGGCCCAGGGAAGGTGAAAGGTTGGACACCCCTGCTCTATAGTGTCGTCTTGAGAGTAGGAGTTGAAACAGTTTATGCCATGGATGTGAGGGGTCTGTAAATATTTTCACAGCCTGCTTTTTGACTCATGCAGTATACAGGTCCTTTATGGAAGGCAGGTTGGTAGTAATTGTTTTTTTCTGCAGTACTAATTATCCTCTGAAGTCTATGTCTGTCCTGTTGGGTTGCAGAACCAAACCAGACAGTTATAGAGGTGCAGATGACAAACTCAATAATTCCTCTGTAGAACTGGATCAGCAGCTCCTTGGGCAGTTTGAGCTTTCTGAGTTGGCGCAGAAAGAACATTCTTAGTTGTGCTTTTTTGATGACATTTTTGATGTTAGGTGTCCATTTTACGTCTTGTGATATGATAGAACCTAGAAATTTGAAGGTCTCTACTGTTGATACTGTGTTGTCTAGTATTTTAAGAGGTGGTAATATGGGAGGGTTTCTTCTAAAGTCTACCACCATTTCTACGATTTTGAGTGTGTTCAGTTCCAGATTGTTCCGGTTACACCATGAGGAAAGTTCTGGTTACACCATGAAGCAAGTTGTACAACAAGTTGTCTGTATGCAGATTCGTCATTTTCTCAAATGAGACTAATCGCTGTTGTGTCATCTGCAAACTTCAGTATTTTAACAGATGGATCATTTGAGATGCAGTCATTGGTATATAGGGAGAAGAAAAGTGGAGAAAGAACACAGCCTTGCGGGGGCTGTGCTAATTGTATAGATGTGATTCTGCCTAGCTTCACCTGCTGCTTCCTGTCTGTTAGGAAGCTTATGATCCACTTGCAAGTGTGTTCAGGTACTGCTAGCTGGTTTAGTTTAGTTAGAAGAATGTCTGGAATGATGGTGTTAAATGCTGAACTGAAGTCTACAAAGAGGACCCTTGCATAGGTATTTGGAGATTCAAGGTATTGTAGGATGTAGTACAGGGCCATATTAGCAGCAGCATCTGTCGATCTATTTGCTCAGCATGTAAATTGCATGGGGTCTAACAGTGGATCCATGATGGTTTTCAGGTGGGATAGCACTAGCCTTTCAAAGGTTTTCATAACTACAGATGTTAGAGCAAGTGATCTGTAGTCATTCAGTTCCCTGATGGAGGGCTTCTTTGGCACTGGGATGATAGTAGAGCATTTGAAGCAAGAAGGAACATAGCACACCTCTAGTGATTTATTGAAGATTTGGGTGAAGGGGGGGGGGGCAATTGCTCAGCACAGAGTTTTAAGCAAGTTGGGGGGTGGGGTGAGGAATCAGGAAGCTGCTCCTTAAAGAAACATTGCCCAGTTCTTAGCAAATGGTCTGGAGGCTAAACCATATGCTGAACAGCTAAGAAAACTAGCTATGTTTAGCCTAACAAAGAGATGCTTAGGGGTGACATGTTAGCCATCTTCCAACATTTGAAGGGCTGTTATAGAGAAGAGGGGGTTGATTTGTTTTCCAAAGCCCCTGAAGGCAGGAAAAGAAGCAATGGGTTGAAGCTGGGCAGAGGAAGATCCAACTTTGAAATAAGGAGGAATTTCCTGACAGAATGAATAATCAGTGGAAATGCTTGCATCCCGGGTACTCCATTGTTGGAGGTTTTCAAGAAAAGCTTACACAACCATTTGCCTGGGATGGAATAAGTACTCCTGCCTTGAGCAGGGTGGAGGGGATTAGAAGACCTCCAAAATCTCTTCCAGCCCTATGATTCTACGACCTGTACTTGTGATATCAAAGAACATTTTTTACAAAAAACTAGGTCTTCTATTATTCAATTGCATGTTAGCATTTTATGTACAATCTATTTTTAAAGAATTTTAACAGTAAAGCCTTTAATAACATTAATCAGGAACCAGTATCAACGGCATATTAAAATGGCTATAAAACAAGTTCTGAATATTACTAGTATTTATTTTTGTGTAATAAAAATGTTTTTGCAAGAATTTCTCATAACAAATATGTCTTTTCATATCAACAGAAATCTAATTAGGTTTGTCACAAAATAAAGATTCATCAGGAAGTTGGATTCATGTTTATTAATTATTTATAGCACAATTTTTATTCCTCTCAAATGCATATTTTCTAAAACAACTGCAATGATTTTAAAATCATGTAATACTTCATGACTTTAAAAACAGCAAAATATTTAAATAAAAGTTCCAAGCACAAAGGGAGAGAGGAAAGTATAAAATGGTTTGCAATGAACTATATGTAAAAGTAAACTCAATCATCTAGGCCAAAAGCATGTAAAAGATTAAATCATGGCAACCCACCAAAGTTTATTAAACTGAGATGTTTTGTTACTCAACCAAGTAACTTCTTCAATCAAAAAAATGACAATTTTTGGTTAAGCATAGAAGTCTATGTTTAATCAAAAATTGTCATTTTGATTGAAGAAGTTACTTGGATGAGTAATGAAATGTGTCAGTTTAATAAACTTAGGTCCAGTTGTCATGGTTTAACCTTAATTTTGCAATGAACTGTTGTTACCTGGTTTATTCATATGTGAATCCTAAGTTATCTCTTCTTTTTTTAAAAAAAACATTAAGCTGGAAGGTTAAAAGTGTGGGAAAGAAAAGAGAAAAAAACTAGAAAAATAACTTCCAACTTTCATCAATTCAGATATTGATATATAATTAAGTAATCTCTTATTCTAAATTAAAAATAACATAACCAATATCTAACTCTAACAACATATATAATATTTCTACAATCTTAAACAAATCTAATTATCCAGTGATTAATTAAAAATGCTCATTATCAAATAATTATAAAAATAATCTTTATATTAAAAATAAACCTAAATAAAATCTTAAAATAACCAAATAGTCAATAATAACTTCTCCATCAATTCATTTTTTTCAAATCCACTCTTTCGTTACTAATTGTTATTTCTTTCATCTCTGTACATTATGTCACCACACCAATATAATCCTAAAAAAAAGAAGTCCCATACTTCCCCCATTCTGTTCATTTATCATAGCAAAAGATCCATATTCTCAATTACACTTTGTCTTTACATTTTTATAAAAATTTCACTGAAGATACAATTCACCATAAACTTAATTCTTTAAGCCCACATATTTACCAGTCATCAAAATTAATAGATGTAGACCAGATTCCCAGGAGGGAGGGAGTATATTCCAACACAGATATACATATACATCCTTAATAAATATATCTTTCCTTTTATAATTGTCTTCTCATTACTAAAAAATAATTATTTCAACAGAGGTCATTTACTCAGTGTAGTAAATCCATTTAAAAAAAATATTTTTTAGGGGGAGGCCGTTTTATTATAAATCTGTACCCAACTTTCAATATAGCACCTCCAAAAATAACAATTAAAATATTTATATAAAGCACACCTTAAGTAAGCATGTCACTTCAGTCTTACATGTTTCCAACAAGCAACTCTTTTCCATCTATATCTTCCAATCCTTCATCCATAATCTCCAGGCTGTTGCTGGTCATGTATCCCCTCCTCTTCCATTTCTGTAAAAGAAGTCTAGTACAGAATACAGAAAACATAAACACACATTTGATTGGTGCATTTCCTCTTGTTGCTGCCTCTACCATAAAGTGAGATTATCACCTTGTCCACACAGATGTACCAGAAGAGATTAGATAACCATTTGTCTGAAATGGTATAAGATTTCCTGTCTAAGCAGCGGGTTAGACTAGAAGACCTCCAAGGTTATTCCAACTCTGTTATTCTATTCCACCAAGTGAGGAGGGGAAGCCCTTAACAGGCCCTATTTAGATTGCCACTGCACATGCTCACATGCAGCCCTTAAAACAATAACTGGGATCCAACTGGTAATTGTAAGGCCATTATTTATATAACTATGCATTTTTAGTGTCAGCCCTGGAGCCATTTTCTTTTAGCGTCTCCAGGGCTGCAGTGGCTGGGAGAGCTGTGGGAACCAGGATGGGGGGAGGTAGAGATAACAAAGGGCTTTGCAACCAAAATAAAATTATTTCCTCCAAGGATGTTCCCAGCAGTGCGAAGAGGCAGGGAGTGAGTCTGGGTGAACTTTGGACTGTGACCTGATTGGACCATGTGAGGGTCTGAAGGTGCAGGAGGAAGAAAATTGTAACTTTTTACTAGGGGGAAACCGGGGGGGGGGGATTTTAGATTTGGGTTTCCCCAGATGTGCCAATATGACATGCCTAATAAATCTGTGCTTTAAGGAAGGTGTTTGCCTCGGAGTTTTAATTCCATTGGGGGTGTTACTTGGAACCCTGACATTTAGTTTATAAATATATAACTGTCAGTCCATGTATTTTTAGTTTATATTTGTTCTGGTTTATACTTTTACCTGTTCTGTCTGCATTTTGCTATTTTGCTTTTTAAATTTGCCCTCTGACTCTAAATGGAATAAAATAAATATTCTTCCAAGGTAAAAAGTAATATTTACAAGGATTATTGCAAGATGTTTTGTTCCAAATGGAGGTGTTAGTTTTTCATGAGCACCCACATAGCTATTTCTGTTCTTATCTTTGAACTCCATAGTTGCCCTCAAGTTTCTATATATTACATCTTCATGCTAGAGATCACTTACTCAAACAAGGCTTTCTGCAAGATATATGTTTCATTTAATTGCCTTTCATTGCTGTTACTTACATTTATATGCAAATAAAATTGTTAGAATACCTTATTTATTTTTTTCCTCTAACTAAGACCTAATTGTGTGGATTATGTTTGAGCAGATAGACAGAAAAGTGAAATAACTCAACACTACTACAGGTGGAACTCTATCTGGTCCTATAAGGGTGGCACAATATTGTCTTTGTCCTATCAAATTCTGTGGGTGACAAATCATACTCAATAGAACTATGTCTGCATGGAGGGAAGTAAGCACCCCCAGGTTCCCTTTTAGGCCCAGTACTTTTCAACATCTTTATTCCCTCATCTAAACTATTTAAATGAGGGAATAAAGGGAACTCATCAAATTAGCAGGTGACACTAAACTGGCAGGAATAGCCAACACCCTAGAAGATAGGCTCAAGATACAGATGAATCTTAACAGACTTGAACACTGGGCCTTATCTAACAAAATGAGATTCAATGTAGAGAAAATTAAGATTTTACACTTAGGCAAGAAAAACCCAATTTACACATGTGAATTAGGTGAAACCTCTTCAATAGCAGTACCTGTGAGAGGGATCTTGGAATCCTAATGGACAATCACTTAAATATGAGCCAGTGGTTTGCAACAACAGACCAAAAAGCCAATGCAATCCTAGGTTGCATTAACAAAGGGATAAAATCAAGATTATGTGAAGTATTGTTAACACTTTATCAAGTCTTAATAAGACCATCCTTAGAATATTACGTCCAATTTTGGTCACCATAATGTAACAAAGATGTAGAGACTCTGGAAAGCATGCAGAAAAGAGCAACAAAGATAATTAGGGGACTGGAGACTAAAACATGTGGAGAATGATTGCAGGAATTGGGTTTGTTTAGTCTAATGAAAAGACAGGGTGATATGATACCAGTGTTCCAATATTTGAGGGGCTACCACAGAGAAGACAGGGTCAACCTATTATCTAAAGCACCAAAAGACAAGAGAAGAAAAAAATGGATTGAAACTAATCAAGGAGAGAAGCAACCCATAACTAAGGAGAAATTTCCTAACATTGAGAACAATTAACCAGTGGAACTGGTTAATTCAGAAGCTCAGGGTGCTTCATCATTGGAGGCTTTTAAGAAGAGACTGGACAGCCACTTGTTTGAATGATAGTCTCCTGCTCAAGCAGGGGGTTGAACTAGAAGGCCTCCAAGACAGTGGTGGGATTTAAATTTTTTTTACTACCGGTTCTGTGTGCGTGGCTTGGTGGGTGTGGCAGGGGAAGGTTACTGTAAAATCTCCAGTCAGAGGAGATATTGGCCGGTTCTCCAAACTACTCAAAATTTCACCTACTGGTTCTCCAGAACTGGTCAGAACCTGCTGAATGCCACTTCTGCTGCATGGTCACTATCAACTCTGTTATTGTGTTCTGAATCTGGCTTCCCCATTGACCTTGCTTGTCAGAAGGTTGCAAAAGGTGATCACAATGACTCCAGGACACTGCAAACATCATAAATATGAGTCAAGCATCTGAATTTTGATCACATGACCATGGAGATGGTGCAATGTCATAAGTGTGAAAAACAGTCATAAGTCCCATTATAACTTCGAACAGTCACTAAGCAAACTGTTGTAAGTCAAGGACTACCTATAGTTATCAAGGAAGGAAGGTTAGGAACTGGGAGACTGTGAATTCTAGTCTTGCCTTAGTCATGAAGCCAACAAGGTGACCATCATGAGTCAGTCACTTTCTCTTAGCCCAAGGAAGGTGATGGTAAACCACTTCTGAAAAACCTTGCCAAGGAAACTGCAAGGATTTGTCCAGTCAGTCTCTAAGAATCAGATATGATTGAAAAATGAGAGGTTTTAAGCTTTGCCCAACATGCTGATGGAGTTATATGTCATATTCATCTCCTTGTCTGAAATATCTGATCTATAATATGAACAAGTATTACTGTAGCTATCTAGATATTATATTTATTTAATAAGAACATTATATTTATTTCATAAATTTATTTATTAATTAAATAATAAGTATATCAATATTTATTTATTCATTATTTATTTGTTTCTTTGTTTAATTTGTTTGCTACTCATCTCACCTCTGGGTGGCTTACAGTGTTAAAAGCTCTAAAACTTTAAAACATAAATATTTCTAAAGACAATAAAATAGAATTAAAATCAGGAGTAAAATTACAATTAAAAGATGAAAAGGGAGGAACAAGATATGCAGTGGGAAGTAGGATTTTGTCATAATCTATCAACCATCTTCAGTGTGATGCTCCTCCGTTGGGTCACCAAGATGTCTGGCAGAACCAGGTCTTCAGGCCCTTATGGAAGGTGAGAGGCTGGGAGCCAATCTCACTTGGGGAGTGGGGTGGTTAAGATATTCCAAAGGGCTGGAGCCATAGCAGAAAAGGCTTGTGTCCTGGACCCCACCAGCTGTAATTCCTTGGACAATGAGTCCCGCAGCATGACACTTTTGCCAGCACAAGAGAAATGGGTCAGTTCCTCAAGTAACCTGGACCCATGCCACACAGGACTTTAACTCAGACCAGAAGCCAGTGGAGCTCACAGAACAATGGTGTAACATGGGCCACAAAAATTTGGTTGTCCTCCTAGGTCTTGGGAAAAGATGGATGGAGTGCCTTGATGGAACTGCTTTTGGTACCAAGAGACCAGATCCCATAAATTTTTGGATTGTGTTTTTGTTGTTTGTTATATTAAGAGCTATCCAGAGTTTGTCTAGAGTCAGGCACTGCCTTAATTGAATGGAAATAAATAAATATTATAACATATCTCAATATACAGTGATTGGTGCCAGGAGACGTGATTATCTAGAGCAGTGTTTCAGCAATTTTTAGATGTGTAGACTTCAACTCACAGAATTCCCCTACTGAGGAAGTCCACACATCAGAAAGTTGCCAAGGTTGAGGAACGCTGATCTAGAGCATCCAATTGCTTAATTAATTCATTTTGCTCCCGTCTTTTGTAATTCATAAAGCTGAGAAGCTGATAAATCCAATTTCAATGAGATTTCTCAGCTAAGGAAACTGCCTCCAAAGGAAATATATTCTTCTTTGGGTTAATAGTGAGGGGGCAGTTGTTGTTGATGTCTGTTAAAACGTACCATTTTGGGTACATTTTTACTAAATGCATTTTGGGAAATTACATTAGTAAGAAGAATAAAAACATCATTTATCATTAACCTAACCCTTCTCATCTCTATGGGTGGTGTGTGTCTTCCTCAATTTCATATCCTCTACCAGAAGCCTAGGAATTTGAGAGCTGAACAGGATCTTAGCTTTTTCCAGTCCTGCAGTCTTCTGAACAGAGACCTCTGATGTCATTCCTGGGAGCTGTTGGAGCCCCTGCTCCAGCTTAGCAGTCCCTACCACCACTAGGGTTACTTTCCAAATCAACTCTAGTTCCTCCTTCAAGCCCAGATACTTATCCAGCTTCTTGTAGTCCCTTGGCACCACTACATCTATTACCACCATTGTGTTCTGGTCCTTGCCTACTATCACACTATCTGGTCATATGGCTAGTACCTGCCTGTCTGACTGGAAATGGATGTTCTACAGGATCTTCGCTTTCTTATTCTCCGTGACCTTCTGTGGGATCTCTTCATTTGGACTTAGGAGGGTCTAGTCCATGTTCTATGCAGAAGTTCCTATATATTTCTCCTGGCTGAAAATGGCTTTGACACTTACCAGACCCCACTCTCCCTCTTGATTGCTGGTGTGCAATTTGAATTTTGGATTTGGAGCGAAAATCTTTGTACATTGTAGGAACTTCCAGGTCTTCACATCAGCAGTTTCCATGTCCTTTTTTGGCCAGCTCACTAAATTGAGCTGGCTCTTCAGGACCTCTTATCCTTTGGGATGTTGCTATCTACCTTACCTCTTCATTGAGGTGCCTGTATGACTGTGGAATATCAGAATTAGTCTGTATGTCTTCTGTGTGGCCTTCTGGTAGGTCTTACCCACCAGTTTTAACTACCTTCCCTCTCTTGACTACTATCCAGCCCTCAGAAAATGCATGGTGATCCAATTCTATGGAGGCTTGAGGAAATGTCTTGCAGTGCCCCTTCAAAGAAGGTTACAGTCTTTTTGACAAAATAAATTTCATCAAAATGTAAACTAATACAAAATGGAGGGAACAAATGGAAAAAAGAAAAACAAAAGTGCACCAAGAAAGAATAAAAAGAAATATTATGTGGTTTGACAATTAATCATAAAGGGATACTGGAAAAGTGTGAGCTTTTTTGTAATCCTAAAGTAAGAGAAAAGTTGTGATCAACCTTATACAGTATTTGCTGCAGAGGATATCAGAAGCTTCTGCTTTCCATTTCTTCTTATTCTGCATCCTTTCTCTTTGACAAAAATTGCTTTGTATCCATGGCACAAAATGTCTGGTGTAGGCACACCAAAGTCACGCCTTGTCACACCATTAAGTCACAGTTTTGTTTCCACAAAACCCTCATCTCGCAGAAGACTGACTGATTCCAAAAAAACCCACAAAATATTTATCAAAAGCATTTTGGAAGATAGGTATGTTGTTGTTGAGTCAATGTACACTATAGACCTAAGGAGGGACAAATGTCTAAATATACCTGAGAGTCAAGTTCTATTAGCAGGCAACTCAAATTGAGCAAATTCTCAGTGAGCATTGAGAAGGAATTACATGTTGTTAAATGCACATAGCAAATTGAACATGATTAACTTGATTAAAGCTTAAAATTCATCAAATTACATATATTTATATATTTGGTTGATTAATTGATTCCCAGTATTTCCCTTGCTGCAATTTAAATGGTGGCAGTAAGAACTGCAGATAGTCCTCAATTTACAATTGGTCATTTAACAACAGTTCAAATTTATGACTACCTCACAAAAAGTGACTTATAATCTGTTCTTGAAGTTATTCCCACCACACATGATCACAATTTGGATATTTGGCAGCTAGCTGACACTTGAAATGGTTAGAGTATCTAGCAGCCATATAGTCATGATTTGTGACCTTCCCACCTGGCTTCCAACAAGACAAATCAATTGAGGAAGACAGATTCCAGTAGCGACTGTGTGATTCAGTCATAAGATGAGCTTTGGTCATGTTCTGACTCACTTAAGAAGTACATCACTTAGTGACTGAAATTCTTGTCCCAATTATGGTTGTAAATCAAGGACTATCTTTATCAAACCACTAACAAATACCACCAAAAAGGGCTAAATAAAGATTTGTATCGCTTCTGGGAGATGAATTTTGAAACCTCCAGCTTTCTCTTCGTAGGCTCAGCCATTCCACTACAAATGCAATATACCAAATATACCAAAGCTTTATTGGCTTTCATATTATTACATTTTATTTCAAGCATCTGATCAGGTAGAAGCTCTATTTCTTAAAAAATGTTATTGAAAATGGAACACAAGTTAATTTCTATAATTAATCACTATTCTCACCAACATAAACAGCAATTAGTATCAGTGAATTGGATACACAACTTTTGAATAAAGAGGGGCACCAAACAACTATACCAATTCTCATCTATTTTACTCAATATAATTAAAGAAACATTAACACTGAGTATTATGAATAATATTAGTATTAAGGGTTTCAAAATAAAAATTGAACATAATGCAATTAATCTCTTTGATATGGTCCTTTTTCTTAAAGAGTTAGTTATAACTGCAGTTCTAAGTTAAAATAAATTTCATGCAATTGTTGGTTTATAAGTTGACTGTAATAAATCTTTGCTTTGTTAATTAAATTCAGTAAAGAATAATAAAACAGCTTCAAGAAGTTCCTGGACTTCATATTGAAATGGACCAAAGGATGGAAGAGTAATTATCACAAAGGTTCCACATCAATTATAAATATGTAATTAAGACCTCTTTTGCTGAAGATTAAAACACAACTGAAGTCATGCCAACATTTTTCATTATTACTCTTTGATAGACAAGCAGCTGTTAAAATGACTATGCTCCTCCTTTTTTATATAGGTAAAATCTCTATTCCATTGCCCCTTGGTTTCCTAAATGACAATACACTTTTTTCCTTCATTTACACATTAATTATTAGAAATCAAGAAATATGCAAACTATACAGAGGTTTAGGAATATCACATTTGAAACATTTTAATATATTTCACATAAGTCAATTCCTTTATGTCATTATAAAATCAAATTCATTTGTTTTTGCTCAACTCACATGAAGTGGGTTTGTGGAGCACATAACAAATACAAAGCCATTCAAAACATTTAAAAGAGTAAACATAAAGTTAAAACCACAGCAGGAAAAATATTACATTTAATACAGATAACACGTGGGCTCTGTATTATCTAACAATCTCCAGAGTGCTGGAAAAACCAAGTTTTAAGGATTTCTACCAGATTGTAAGGATGGAGTTAACTTCACTTTCAGGGGATGAGGTTCCAGAGGGTGGCAGATGGCAGAAAACACTCTCCTCCTAGGTTCCATCCAAATTCTTTTGCAGACAGGACCTTGCAGCATGCTTCTTCTGCCAGACCTGATAGGACAGGATAATATAATTAGGAAGAAATGGTAGCTCAGATAACCTGGTGCCATGCCATGTAGGGTTTTAAACCATACCTTGAATTTGTACCTGGAAGCAAACTGGCAACAAATGCAGCTCACAGAGCAGAAGTGTGATACATATCCTCTGAAGGGGACACATAACTACCCTTAAGTTAACAGTAATAAAAACAAATTTCATCAACATAACAGCATCATAGATTGCCTTAATCCACTCCATACACCCCTCCTTCTAAATCAACCCCCATAAGAAATCTTTCAGAGGCAATCTAAGTAGTCCTCAGCTTATAGTTCATGTAGTGACTGTTTGAAGCTACAGCAGTACTGAAAAAAGCACCCCCAAAGTCATGTGATCAAAATTCAGACACCTGGCATGAAGGTTGCAGTCTTCTGGGTCTTTTGTGACCTTCTGACAAGTCAATGGAGAAGTCACATTCGCTTACTGTAGTAACAACCATGTTACTAAAATAACAACTTCAGTTACTCACCTGTGGCAAGAAAGGTCATAAAATGGGACAAAACTTATTCAATAAATGTCTCACTTAGCAACAGAAATTTGGGGCTCATTTGTGGCCATAAGTTGAGGACTATCTGTATAGTGAGAAAGAGCAAAAATGTACTTTTTAATGAAATAAATTATTCAAATTAGTATTGAAAAATTGATAGAAAGGAGGTAACCAGCTAATCTCTCTCTCTCTCTGTCCCCCCTCCCTCTCCCTCCCTCCCTCCCTCCCTATATCTCTCTCTCTCATTCAATATTGTCATATTTCTTTTCTCCAGCAGCTTCTTGTTAATTAATAATATACTGACACATGGTTCTTAAACATTGTTTAGGAAGGAAGTTAATATGGGCTGAACTATATATCTCCTTGGTGAAGACATCAAAAGCTCCTCACCAAAGTGGCATGAGGCATTGAACAGCATGACTCACAATTTACAGTTTCAATCTACTCAGTATAGTTCAACATTTCTATTAATGACTTGAGAAAGAGAATGCAGAAACAAAATGAGAGGAAATTGTTCAAATATAAATGGAGACAAAAGACATTTCTTTTGGGGGAAAAAATCAAAAGCACAAGTACGGAATAAGAAGTAATGTAATTTTTAATATATGTGTGTGAAAAGATATTATAGTGGATTAGAAGCAGATTATGAATCAAGAAGGCAGTGCTGCTGCAAAAGGCCAACTTCATTTGAGTTTGCGTCAATAGAGATAGCTTCTAAGTCAGGGAAAAGAATAATTGTACAAGTAGTTCTCACTTAGCAATCTCTCATTCAGTGACTGTTCGAAGTTACAAATGGCTCTGAATGAGGAGACTTATGGCCAGGGATCCTTACAGTGTCTCCACAGTCACATGATCATGATCCAAACAGTTGGCAACTCGCAGTTACAATGATTCAGGGTCCTGCAGTCACCTGCCCACCATTTGAGACCTTCCCTGTCCACCTCCAAACCAGGAGAAGCTGGTAGGAAGTTGCAAATTATGGCCATGTGACATTGCACTTAATGACTGCAGGATTCATTTAATGCCTACAACTGAAACAGCATTGTAAGTTGGCACAGCCAAGTGATTTTTTTCCCGTTTACAACCATGTTGCTTAGCGACAGAGTTCCTGTTCCCAATTACAGCTATTTACTGAAGCCTGTATGTGTAGTTTATTTTGTAACTGTATCCAGTTATGAGGACTACCTTTTAAGAGTTGCAAAACTCTCGTGCGCTGCCCAGAGTCCCCTTTGGGGGGAACAAATGGCTTTATAAATTTGATTAATACATAAACAAAAATAAAAAGAACAGCAGCTGCAAAACTAAATCTTACAAGCAAAGATTAAATTACTGCTTGTGTTTAGCCTAGAGAAAAGATAACTTTGGGGGAGAGTGGGTGACTGGCATTATATCACAACAACAACAACAACAACAACAACAATAACAACAACAACAAAGCCATAATTTCTGTTTCAGACTGCAGGATTTGTAGTAATGGTTTTGATTTATAGAAAGATTCCACAGAATGTTAGAAACAATTTTCGAATTGCAAGAGCAAGTCAATAGCAAATCAAATTAGCTAGAATTGATTCTCTGTAAAAGCAAATTTTGGCTGGCCATTTGGCTGAGTTTCTTGCCTTTTGATTACTGCACTGAGCTAGCAGCTGGGATCAATGGCCTAGAATGGCTTATTCCAGCTTGATGAGTCTATGATCCAGGCACCAGAGGCAGAAAACGAGCAAGGGAGTGGCTATCATAGACATGGAAAGCAGGCAGTAAAACAGATGAGGAAGTGAAGTTACTATATACAGTATGCTCTCAAAAATCCAGAAGACCAGTAGAGGGCAACAAAGAGAATGATATTTTTATCCTACTATTACTGCCATCCAGTGCCTGTGCAGATTTTTATACTACAGATGCAATAGTCCTATTTTCTTATCAGCCCCATTAGGACAGCTACTCTTTTCCCACATTCATTTTCCACATGTATATATATGTTATTTAAGTCATAGGTGCCTAAAGGCATTCCACATCTCAGTTTCCACACAATTTTCCTTCTTTGTCTGATAACATGCAAAGAACCATCTTTGCTGCACCTTGCACCTTGCTACTTGAAACCTCAGCAAATGTGCCACAATAACTTGAGAAAAAGTATGAGGTGCAAAGTGATTGCATCAGAGACAAATCAGAAAAGGTGAAATATAACTACAGGAGGAAACAAGGCAGCCTGATTTCCAAGTTAGACATTAATGAAGATTTGAAAAGCGATAAGTTTAACCCCAAATAATTATTTGATAAGGTCAGAGCTTTGTGAATTGACAGCTCTAAAACTAGAAGTTAATATGCTAGCTGGGTTTGAAATAAAAGTGGTTTGCTTCAGCAGCTGAAGATAAGAAATCAGTATGAATGGGGGTTTTTCTCTAGGAGTTTGTGTTGCTTAACAATATAGCATTCTATATGAATTATATGGAATGTAGAAGCCATGCATATTGCAGATGTGGGTCTCAGTAAGACCTTGAGACAATTAATATTATTATTTATAGTGGTCACATCATCAGATGTTCACACTTATCTATGTATAGGCAGATGTTGTTTGATGGAGTTAAATGTATCATTGCAGGATGTAAGCTATTCCAAGTAAAGCTGCATTTTGCAATTGACTAATGGTAATTTTGTCAATGCTGATGGTGTTCAAGGGGTGCTCCAGATATTTTGGATTTCACTTAAGGCACCTTTTAATATTGGTACTATCTCTGCTTTCTTTGCCACAGTCCTTCTATTTGCAGGTCTTTTTATCTTGTAATTTTCTCCAATTCTCTCTCTTTTATTCTGGTGTCTCCAAGTACTGAAACATCCACTATTCAGACTCTTCTGTCTTTCTTATTGACAGCAGCAGCTCTACATAAAAGAGATCAGAATTTCCCAAATATTTTGCCAGATAAAGAGTTATAAAATGAGTCCACGTGTCCTTTTAGAGGGTACAATATAACAGGAGATGAGCTGCAGTTTCAATTGGCGCCTTGTCCACATGGGCACAATCTGAGCTTCTATGGGACTTTTTTGTATCAACCCTCAAGAACCATTGTGGAGAGAGCATCACAACATGCTAGAGTTAGTGCTCACTGAAATTTATACAAATTCTTTCTTTCTCTCTATTCACTCATCTCTCTCTTCTCTTCCAACCACACACACACACACACTTTTAATTATTGCTCTGATGTTATTATATTCAAAGCAGTAGGAGCTATATTCTTTCATTTCCCCAATTCTTTTTTTATGTCTGTGGGAAGTCCGAAGCAAGAATGAATATATATAGTTCAGCTCCAGAAATAAGGTGGCAATGTTCCTACACTGCAACTTAAAGGTGTTTTCTTAAGAAACAGGAAAGGAAGCTTGGAAGCACTGTGGGTAAGGAGTGGGGGATCATGTTTCCCTCATCCTAGGCAGATCCAAAAAGAGTGTCCATTGAGATATGAAAGGGTTGAATGGAGGCTGACCTCCAATAGACAGATGAGGACAGTTCATTGAGTTAATTGGGAATTGTTGAATCAATAGCAATATTATGAAGAATAGCAGCTTCTGACTAACAGAAATGATGGCAATCTGGCAGCTGAGGACAAAATGGCTGCACAGGGCAAATGCAGCCATTAGGAGAGAGTGGGTGTGCCAGGCAATGCAGCCAATCAGAGCTGGGACTGCCACCAGGTCAAAGTGGATTGCCTCCCCCCCCCCATTTCAAATGATGTAAGATGGTTCAGGCCAGTAATTTTGAACCAAATTGGGAAATTTGAGCAAAGGCTGTATTTATACCAAGGTGGGAAGGGGAGAAAGATGACATCATTAGTTGCTGCACTCAGGAAACATAGGTGGGCCATATGGATGCTGAACCAAGCAGGAAGTGCAGCAATGCCCCAGTTTGAAGGAGCAGGGGATTTCCACTGGACCTGGCAAGATAATTATCTGTCCCTGCCCTGGAAACCTAGACACAGTCTCCAAATCCCTGAGAGTGCTATCACTTCTGACTTCAACATCAAAGAAGACAAAGACTACAAGAACAGTGGGCAAAGTTCCTTGGATAAGGTACTCTTGGGCAGGGATGGGATTCAAAAAATTTTACAACTGGTTCTGTGGGCGTGGCTTAGTTGGTGGGCGTGGCTTGGTGGTCATGTTATTGACTGGGCATGTCCAACTCAATATCACTCACATCAAGGCACGCATCTCCTCACCTGGCCTCTCATGCTGCAACAATCGTAAAAGTGAAAAACGGTCACAAGTCACTTTTTTCAGTGCCATTGTAACTTTGAATGGTCACTCCACACAAGCAAAGTACCAGCAAAGGAGGGGGGGAAAACTCCAGAGAGGTTCCTGAGACAAGAAGTCTAGTCCTGCCAAGAATGTAATAAGGGTTAAAAGAGAGGCAGTTTCTGTAAGCAACACCAGAATGTTTCCTTTCTGTCTTCCTTACAGGATTAGGCCAGTAATTTCTTCTAACAACTGGTTCTCTGAACTGCTTAGAATGTTAACAACCGGTTCTAGCGAATAGGTGCGAACTGGTAGAATCCCATCCCTGCTCTAGGGACATTGCTCTTGATTACCTCTTGCTCCCAACTAGGCCAGCAATTTCAATTCAGTCTGAGCAGTACCAACACAGGTTTAGATGGAGAATGGGAGATTCTGAGAAAAGAAGCATTTGCTTGGGCTGATTCCAACATTGAAGGTTCTGGACAGTCTGGCCTATCCTGCTAAAATCAAAACAAACTCTGGTTTCCTATAGAACACAATCTTTTTCAGAAATCTAATAACCCTGCTTGCCTAGTCTTTGAACCCTAAACACAGGGTGTTCAGTGTGACCATACACTTTTTAGCAACTTTGCTCTAACAATTTCTTGCAAAGTGATTTGACTCAGGATTGCCTGAGGCATGACCTGACACATTGAGCTAGAGAACATTCCCATTGTGTGGGCAGTGCAGACCATTCAAAGGGGTGTTTTCCATGGCATGCTGTACAACTGAAGTGCTTCTGAAGCACTGAGCAACCCTTGTTTCCCCAGCTGTCTGTGCATTTGTGTCAATGCACACATCACACTTCCACAGGTATGCCAGCCAAGCAGGGCAGAAAAGGAATTCCGGCTGGCTGGCTGAAAGGCTTTTAAAATAAATTTGGTGATCCAGAAAGTTCCCAAGGGATTTGTAATACTGTAATCCCAAATCAATCTCCCTTTTTATTTTACAATTTTCAAGATAGTTTGTCATGTTTAATGTAAGAAAATTATATGACACTGCTGAGATTTTTTTGCTGTTAAATGAAATAGATATACACCTTATTTTAAATGTTTAATAATCTTAACTGAAAAATCTTGGTATTTTAGAAAGGAGTGATTGAACTTTACTCATCTGGGACCAAACTGACACTTGTAATCTGCTTGCAAAATGTATTCATTTTAAATCTATAAAATTTTCTGCCTTTTTGTCTCTGGGCAAATTTATCAACTAATTTCAAAATGAAAGTAAGGAAAAGGAGAAAAAAGATATAGTAAGTTTTAAATACAGGTTTGAGATATGTTCAATGAAGCATTATATGATTTCCTTATGGTAGGAATTATCTTAATTGAAAAATATCCAAATAAAGATTCAGATTTGACATTTCTAAGCCTCCCTCGTGTTTGTTAACATTTGATGTAACGCTTAATATTTTTTAAGTTTATAAAAATTTACTTGAACTCATGTAAAGAGCAGTAGAATTGGGACTTGGAAAAAAACCAACATTTGTGTAAGTATAATGAATTTAATTTTGTCCTCAAGCCGTAATAATAGAAAATATTGCTGCCACTTAAGCTTCATCTTAGTCTTGCACGAAAAAGAGTCATGATTATATTTTAAATTTTGAATTTAAATTTAATTAAGTTAAATCATTTGTAGTAATTATTTCTAAATATCTTCCTTTTGGATTAATGTGAAGTCCAGTCACTCTTGAAACACTTTCTGTGATTCTTTGTCAGTGTTAATTATTAACACAGCAGAAAATGTGACAAGTTCACTTCTCAACCTACTGTGAGTTCATTTAATTCAGATTTCAATTGAGCCATATCTCTGCTTTTACTTTTAAGAAAATGAGCATATCATCTTGAAACAAATGTATTATGGTTAAATTCTGTTTTTATACTTTGGCCTTAAATATTTTTATTCTATTATTTTTTGCTTCCATAATGTTACCACGTAGTTATTAAAATTGTGGATCCTTCTAGGAAAAAAATGTACTAGTTCTCATTAAGACATAATACACAGGGATTCTTAGCCAGATGTTTTGACCTGCAGTGGACAGTTTCACTTTCTCTGTCAAATGTGTACCTTTTCCATGTGAGACTGAAACACAATCTGGTAGTCCTTTTGGACTCGTAAGTCAAAGAACAGGTGGCAGCTGTGGCCTAAAGGGCCTTTGCACAGGTTCACATTGTGCATCAGTCACATTTGTTCCTGTACTGTGAGGGCCTCTACGGTTTGTCTGAAATGGTATTCTGCTTGGATTAGAACAGGGGTCGCCAAGCTTTTGGACCTCAGGGACCACCAAACTCATAATTTTAAATCCTGCGGACCACTAATATGAATTTTGACTGACGGTGGCTTGCTGACGTTGGTGGGAAAGTTGGTCCCCTATTCCGGAGCTGCAGTAGTCACAGGACTGGCCCTTTGGTCATCCTGGAACAGCTGCTCTTCCACCCAGGTGCACCGGCCTGCCATAGACTGCAGGAGCAACTGCTCTGGGATAACCAAAGGGCCAGTCTTCTGACTACTGCAGCTCTAGAATAGGGGACAGACTTTCCCACCAACATCAGCAAGCCACCCCAGGGCAGATTTCCTTTCCCCATCGTTGGTCTCACTTTCCAGTTCCAGCTCGTGTGGCTCTACTCAAGGTAAGGTTTGTGCTCGGCCAAAGTGTGGGGGCCATGTGGGCGGTGCAGCCTTGTGTTCCTACACAGCCTGGATTAATTGCTTGGGGGGGGGGACATTTCTCTGTGGACCACCAACTTTTTCTTGTGGACCACCAGTGGTCCCCGGCCTACTGGTTGGCAACCACTGGACTAGAAGACCTCCAAGGTTCCTTCCAAGTTTGTTATTCTGTTATTCTGTCATCTTTCAACTGGATTACTGCAGTGTGCTCTAAATGGGGCTGTCTTTGAAGACTACTCAGGAGCTGCATCTGATCTAGAATGAGTGGTGATGGGTATGTCTCAGTATGTATACATCTTTACTGCTTTGCAAGCTGCACTGGTTCCCAGTTGGCTTTTGAGTGACTGTCTCTCTGCTACTTTATGATAGTAGCTGTTCCACCTGTAGTTACCTTGCTCTCAGACCCATAGAGGAGAGACATGTTGCTCACCCCTCAAGAGAAGGAGCTGCAAACAGATGCAGTAATGATCCCTCTGTTAGTATCTTTATATGTTTTTCCCCTTTTGAATTCCTCTCCTTTTGTTCTTTGCCTCATAATATTGGTCTTTACTGGTCTGTGGCCTTTTGAATTAGTTATTTGGATCATGGTGAAAACCTCTTCTCTCTTGATTTAAAATAGTGAATTTCAGCTTCAGAATATTTCAACTGCATTTTAAAGAAAGACATCCTAACTGCAAAAGCATTTTGGAATCAATTATGCAAGGAGATAATACAGCTCACTGGATAGAAGAGGGAGAAGGACACCATCTTCCCCTCAGACAAACAAAATAAATTGTGCGCTGAAGGAAGCGACCAATTTACTTCTGCATAGAGTGGTGATGGTGGAAGGAATGGCCTATTCAGAGAGTTGCTTGATGCCTTGTCAGTGCGCTTTTGCGGAAACTGAAAGGTGACACAACTCTGCAAGCATACTGATTAGAATTTCAAGGTTGAGTCCCAAAGTCCTGAGTATGTTCTGTTAGACCGAGCGGCATACCTGAATTGCCAGATGCTTTAATAGCAATACAACCTCTTTGCTTCACCTCTCTCATTCTGGAAGCTTTCTTATAAACTCAACATCAATAAATTGCTCTCAGGTTATGTTTGTGTTTGGCTCATTTCCTAAATACTGAATTTGTCTTTGTCCCCTCTGCTAAAACTGGCATGAAAGAGAACCAAAGTCCTCTCTGTGCAACTTTCTACCCTAGTTAACACCCATGATTAAATTAATTCTGTTAATAATATATGACAACAGAGGTTCTGGCAGGCACTCCAGCTCTTAGCCAACGTTTTCTGTTCAGCATAAAATTGCTTTTCACTCAAACAATTGCTGCTCTCCTTTTGTTTATACAGGCTGAAACTTGTTGATAATAAATGTCGGTATTCAAGATATTGTACAATTTGATGAATTGTGCTTCTTGGGAGATGGACAGGAAGCTACAATTTATTATCCAGGATTTCATGGGTGCAATAAATATATAGCTTGCTTCTCATCTCCCCATTTGTCTTTTCAAGGTTGATTCTTGGTGTCTTCATGGGTATGTTTATGTCATTTTCTTAGCAACAATAGGGAAGTGGTTTGCCACAGCTGCTGCCTGGGAGACTACTCCTTATTTTGCTTTTTTGTCTGCCCAGAACAACCTGCAATCCTGTTATTCTTTGGAAATCTTATTTCCAAGTACTAACAAGGCCAAACTGTGCTTAGTCTCTGCTCCAATAAGAGCATCCAGATGCTGCCACCCGCAGAAAGAGATATCTTTTACATATATGTATCATTTTGTAGAGCAGCATGGTGGCCTAGTGGTTAAGATGTTTGCCTGCACTCAGAAGGTTGAGAATTCTAGTCTAGGTAGTTTCTCTCCTAGGACGCAAAGAAAAAATATCTGCTGTGAACTCTACATGGCATCAAGAAGGACATTTCGCCAATAAGCACTCAGCTTGATCCAGTTGCCCCAACTTTACCTCTAATTAAGGGATTAAAGGTTCATTAAAAACATCATCACATTTTGTAGTCTGATGACAACCCCCAACCGAGATCTACTGAGCCCTTCAGCAAATCACAGCAGGCCTAAATGTAATCCCAAATGGATCCAATCACACACACAAGATTAAATAAACTCTCTATCCAGTGTGTTGTGTCATGGGAATTCCATAACCCAGTCAATTGATCCATTTTGTGCACCTAGTTAAAGAAATCAGGAAGAAAAGACAAAGCCCTCTCAGATTTGCCCTTCCTTGTAATGAAGTATTCTACCACATTCCTTGTTAACATTTTCCATAATTGCTTTCAGTCAAATAATGATGCTCTAGACATGTATGTGAGGCAAGGCAACAGTGAGACGTGCATTTAAAAGGCTGTGCTGATGAGCACCATTGAAGAAAACACAGGATAAACATGAAGATCTACCACTGACATTTTTGTTTTTGATGTTATTATGTGCCGATTATAAAGTCACCTAAGTTGAACATTTCTCTGTTCTACCAAATTTGTGCATCTCAACTATAACAGACTTTACATTATGAAAAGTTAAACAGGTTGCTTAATGTGCCTACGCGCAGTTGACTACACAGTTGTCATACAAAGACAGTTATCAAATTTGGTCTAAAAATTTTAGTCAATTAATCACTCCAGAAATACATAACAACTTATGTTCTGTACCCAACTTTGGTTATTCTTTATAACAAACACAATGTAAATTGAAAAAAAGCCAACCAACAAGACCAAAAAAAAAGGGGGGGGTCAAGTAAGTAGCTGGTTGGAAAGCATTGTTAAATTTCAATAAAGGGCAATATCTGGACTGAGTCATTCTGTAAATCGGAGTGGAGAACTATGGCCCTTTTATGACTTGTGCACTACAACTCCCACAATTCCTGAACCAAGCTGGATCAGTAATTCTGGGAGTTGAAGTCCACAAGTCATAAAGGGGCCATAGTTCCCCATCCTTATTGTAGCCAAAGATCCCCCTTTCAGTGTTTTACTTTTTGGGACCTAAAAGATAACATATTCTAAAGAAAGGACTAATCTAAGAGGGAGTTTTTCCAACTATGGGCTTAGGGTTGGCCATATAATATGCTTTGGCCTCAGCTGTCACAACTGCATTTTTAAATGCAATCTGGCTCTCAGCTGTTTTGCTGAATTCCAGACAGGAAGGGAAACAAAGGTCTCAAGGTAATGATCAAATGAGTCTTTATTCGTCCATACAATGCTCTGGATTCAGGTAACAACAAGTAACCAAAAGGAATTAAAGTCAGCTCTGGTGCGCCTCTCAGCCAGAGCTGTATTTATACAGCAGTTAACAACTTAATGAGTTTATCCATTTATTTATTTGACCTTGAGCTATATACAATATATTCCATAGCCTAAGCAAAAAAGGCTATTATTTAAATTCATAATAAGATAACATTTGGAAACAAGTTTTAGCGTACCTGTAGAGTTGATTTCCTAGTCTGTTCTACATATTGGAGCTGACAGTGTCCTAGCAGCTCTAACCACATTCAAAGCCATTTTATGAAAATATGAAGTGTGATAATAGTCACTAGAAAAGTAGCAGGTTGGAAAGTGAATTCAATCTTTCGAATTTGTTTTACTCTGTTTTATATCATTTTCTAGAAGCTGGGCTTTCAATGTAGCCACCATGAATAAAAACAATTAATCAACCTGATTATTACATTTCCAACAATTTTTAGAAAATGAAATACCTATTTTAGGAATCAGTACTGCAGTAATATACCATCAATAAAATATCTTGAATGGTTTTCTCCAACCGTAATACTCACTGTAAATTTAATATTATTCTATTGGTATTCCTATTGTTCCATGTCACTTGTTTTGTACACTTCTGCATTCATTTAATCATATTGTCATTGACTTGTTCAGTTTCTGAATCCTGTCTGCAGCAAGTCCATGTTTGAAGTTTTCTGTTGCAAGTTTTTCTAATTTGGACAAAGTCTTTAAATATTCTACTTCAACTTTGTAATTATACTTTAGAAATGTACTACTTATGTGGAGATATTGAAACCACTTAGGTGATTGTGAACATTTTAAAGAAAAAAAATCAGAAAAGATTTCATATTTTTCTTATTAAATGTTATTATAGTATATATAGTTTTCTTATTAAATGGAGAGCTTGCTCTTCCTGAGACCATCATCTGTGAACTGTCCTTAAATATCACATTTCAATTCCTACTATGTTATAGAGCCCCTGATTATGACACCGAACTTGTAAACAAGCTAAATTCACTACTAACATGGGCAACATCCTGCCCACACACTTTTATCTTTCTTGGTGACTTCAATCTACCACACATTAACTGGACCCTAAACGAATGTAAAACTGAACCCATACATGCAACCTTCTACAATGCTGTAACAAACCTGGGACTGGAACAACTAGTAACCAACAATACTAGTACTTAACAACTGCCTCAATCTCATCTTCTGCAATAGTTTGAATTCAATTTACAGAATACAAATTAAAGAACCTTTTTCCAACAGTGACTGAATTTTGTCTCAACATACATCCACACAAAAATCAATACAACAATGTGATCCCCAATTATAACTTCAAAAAAGGCAACTATGATCTAAAAGAAAACGATCTCTCATCCCTTGATTGGCAATTTCTATTCACTGGATGCAATACTGTTAAAGACCATTACAACATATTTTTACTTGAAGTCAAACTATATGTACCAATAACGACTCAAAAAACCAGAAAAAACAGATTACCCATAACAAAAAGGAAGCTTCAATCCAAAAAGAGATCACTTTGGCGGAAAAACAAATTTGGTCACTTTGCCAACTTCCAAAGCCGATACAAAAATTTATGCCACCAGATAAAGACTGAATGCACCAATTATCACATTAAACAAAAAGAAAACCTTCTACGCACCAATTCCACCCGCATTTTCTACAATTTTGGAAGCAACAAACTAAAAGACTCAAGGTCCATCCCACCCCTGAAAGGACCTAATGGTAAAGACTGCAATGATGACACTATTAAAGCCAACCTCTTTAACACATTCTTTGGCTCAGTATTTGTAAACAGCAATGGATCATGCCCAGTATTTCCTAGTTGAACCACAGACAATTACAATCATCTAATACATATTGATTTTACAGTAGATAACGTTGAAAAAGCACTACGCAATCTAAAACCATTTCTATCTATTGGACCGGATGGAATATGTGCCTACTTCTTAAAAAAGCTATCCACTGCCATAGCCAAACCTCTAAGCATAATCTTCAAAAAAATCTTTCAGGACCAGCTCCTTGCCAAAACTATGGTCACAAGCCACAGTCATCCCCATCTTCAAAAAGGGAGACCCCAGCCTAGTTGAAAATTACAGACCAATCTCCTTATGCTGCGTCACCTGTAAAGTCATGGAATCAATTATTAACCAATCCATTATCCTCCACTTAGAGACAAACAACCTACTCTCTAATAAACAATTTGGTTTCAGAAAAAAACTATCCTGCAATCTGCAATTCTTACACTGCAAAAACATATGGACTACACAGGGCATTCTATCAGGGCAAAACAATAGACTCAATCTGCATAGATTTCTGTAAAGCCTTTGATTCAGTGGTACACGACAAACTACTCCTAAAACTGAAATCTTATGGTATCTCTGGACACCTGCATAGAAGCATTCCTGTCAAACAGACATTAAATGGTCAAAATTGGGAGCGTCCTATCAAATTCTGTACCTGTCAATAGTTGTGTCCCCCAAGGTAGTGTTCTAGAACCAACTCTCTTCATACTCTACATAAATACCTTTTGTGATCATATTAAGAGCAACTGCGTTCTCTTCGCTGACAATATAAAACTATTCAACACCACAGACAATACTGCTACCCTTGAAAAAAGCCTTGACTATGTATCAGAATGGTCAAACAAATGGCAACTTCAAATCTCAATAAATAAATGCTCTGTCTTACATATTGGCAAAAAAAATCAGAAAATAAAATACAAGCTGAATAGTCAAGACTTTGTTGATGATCCAAACTCTGTCAAGGATCTTGGAGTACTCATCTCTAATGATCTAAATGCTAGAGCCCACTGTAACTACATAGCCAAAAAGGCATTAAGAGTTGTTAACCTAATCTTATGTAGCTTTTTCTTTGGTAATATTACACTGCTAACTAGAGCATACAAAATATTTGCTAGACCAATACTCGAATACAGCTCATCAGTCTGGAACCCACATGATGTATCTGATATTAACACAGTTGAGAAAGTCCAGAAATATTTCACAAGAAGATTTCTCCACTCCTCTACTCATAGCAGAATACCTTATGCCAACAGACTTGAAATTCTAGATCTAGAAAACCTTGAATTATGCCGCCTTCGGTCCAATCTAAGTATAGTATATAAAATCATGCATTGCAATGTCCTACCTGTCAATGAACACTTCAGCTTCAACCATAACAACACAAGAGCAAACAATAGATACAAACTCAAGGTTAATCGCACCAAACTTGATTGCAGGAAATACGACTTCAGCAACAGAATGGTCAATGTCTGGAATACTCTACCTGACTCTGTGGTTTCTTCCCCAAACCCCCAAAACTTTAACCTTAGACTGTCTACTATTGACCTCATCCCTTTCCTAAGAGGTCTGTAGGGGGCGTGCATAAGCGCACCAATGTGCCTACCGTCCCTGTCCTATTGTTTCTTTATTTTTCTTATATGTATCCATGTATTCATAACTATGTTTTTACTTATACATATTACCTTGTAAACAATTGACAAACCAAATAAAATAAATAAAAATAAATAGATTTTGCAGCCTTTGCAAATTAGTATCTCTCCACTGGTCACATTTCTTGGTACATTCACCTTCATAGAAACAGATATCTAATACTGAAACAAGAAGCAAGTAGCCTGATTTAATTATGTACTTTTAATATTCTGCTTATTATCAAATTTATTTTACAAGTTATATTTTTTCATTTGTATCCAATCAAAAATATTATACAAACCATCAGGAAGTCCTGTCCCCTCAATTGAAGCTCTTTAGCCACTAAATGATATAATCTAGCCAGTAATCCAAGTTTAACAACCAGCTGGGTAACACTGGTTTTACTTTGATACTGCCACGATATTGCCTCTTTTGTCCTTAGATTGTCTTATATCAACATTAGTTAAATCTCAGTCAGGTGCCATGGAATGAATGTGTTATCATCTGCAACCATTTTGGCCCTGATGTCTCCAGCTAATCTCTAAATTTTATTAATTTAAATAGATGTTCCTTAAGTTAGTTCCATATCTCCTTTATCTGCAATATACTTACCTTTGAAAGGAGATCAACATTAATTGCAGAAGGAAATGTGCTGTAACCATGATGCAATTAGGTAGTACAATATTAATCCAAGGACTTCATAAATGAGGCCATAAGCTTCAAGGATACAAAAATATCTCATTTAAACTTTGGAAGGCCCAAATATTATCAGTCAGGAAAAGCTGTTTTTCCTCTGCTGTCACACATCCAATTGACATCGCTTTCTTTTGGCATGAAAACTCTCCTCGAATTTAACTTGGTAGTTCATCCAAAGCAGATGGTGAAATTCCTGTCCTTTGGAATTCTTGTTGCTATTCATTCATAACTATCCCAGGCCATGACTTCCCACCTGTCATGCCCCTGGTGTAGACTGACTCTGAGGGAGAGGAGGAACAGCTGAGAGGGAGTGGAAGTGTGGATCCGGAGGTTGTGGAGGAGGCTGGGGAAGGGCAGAGGCCGGCTGGGCAGTCAGAGGAGGACCCAGGCCCATCCCCTCTCCATCCTAGGGCACGCAGGGAGGAGACGATAAGGGAGAGACGTGGTCTGCTTGGGAGGAGAGGGCCTTGATTCTCTTCATGGGCTGCAGCTGTGACAACTGAATAAGAAAACAGACATATGTACGGGTGAGCACTCGTAACAAAGCATGGAAATATCTCGAGTTTATGGTTCCACTCTGAGTTTGGTGTCTTTCCCAATGTGTGTTCTGATATCTGTGGACACCCTTATCTTGCCTGGTTTGTGTTGCTTTTTACTCTTTATAATTTAAACAGCATTTTCCTCCTTCTGGTAACTGCTCCTGTGGGAGTTTTTTTGTCTCCAGTCAAAGATATTTGGAGCTTGGAAGCAAAGTGAAGGAATAAAAGGTGCTTCACCTGTTTGGGGGACTGTGTTTATTTTGTATCCCATCCTGGGTCATCACACCATCTGGCAAGCAGTGTTTTTTTTGGATTTTTTTTTTTTTGAAAAAAAAAAAGCTCTTCTTCTCCAGTCTGTGTGCATGTCACAACACTTAACCATTAAGAATGTTCATTCATTGGCAAAAAATAAAAATAAATGAGAGGACTTTTTATAAAATAAGAAGTAGAAAGTAGCTATAAGCTTTACATATTTTGACTTCTAGAAGGAGTAGAGAGGAGTTCTTTCTTATTTAATGGAAATGGGAATATGAGAATAATGGCTCATCCTGAGATGAGATCAGCTCTCCCCTTTGCAAACAACCTTGTCAATAGATCCTCATGATCTGTCGCTGAAAATGGCTCTCTTTTTCCAGAATCAGCAGAATCTGAATCTGTAGAATGGGCCTTAGTAATTAATCACTGCTTTGCTTTGTTTTGATGACCTTCTTCTAGTGTGGCATACTCTCCCAGATTGAAGATTGCTCAGGTGAAAGTCACAGGGGATTTAAATACCTTAAGGGGATTCTAGCTTTGCACTGTCTGCCCTTTAATGCCATAAAATGCTGAAAAGATCAGAAACGTCAAGAAGGATGCTGACATACTGCCTACCCTAACCAAATTTTAAAAATCACAAAATGTTTCACAGTGCAAATACAACCTGAAGCTGTACTTGTCTCTTTTCCTAAGTTATGCTTCAACAGGGCAAATATTTGTTTGGTTGACTACAACATCGAAATATCTCGTCCGAAATCAATGGAGGTGAACTTGAAACTTGTAGAACCACAGTGAAACTGCAAGCTACTTTGTAAATTTCTAGAAATACGGGCAGCTCTCTGAATAGAGCCATTTGGTCAATCAGCCTATACTTTATTTATACTGAATTATCGCTCCAATTCCTTCAGCAAGAAGGAAAAAGCAAATTCAACTTAACAAATAGTAAAGCATTAAGGTACTCTGAAACTGAGGAAAGGGCAGAACTAGTGACTCTTGGTATCCTAGGTGAGCAATAATTTTCCGAACTGACCCCCATGAGACATTTTTAGTACTCTGTTAAATCTATCCTCCAATTTCTCAAGTGTTTTATTCCTGTAGAAAACATATTTGTTTTTCTTCCTCAGTGTCAGGGCTTATTTTCTTTTGGTGGTTCAGGCAGCCCTTGATATTCACAGTGATTGTTCCAGCCAGGAAAACTACAGATAAAGTGACCGTAGATAATACAATTATGAGAAAAGATACTTTATACATGCACAAAAGTCTGTCTACCATTTTTCAGATATCTAAACTCTATAACATTCAAATTACAGCTATGTGAAATCCTTCACTGTGGATAACAAGGTCTGGTCTTCATTTTCTAGCCATGGATACAGCAGATAACAAGACCATGGATAATGAGGGCCTCCTGGTTTCATTTTCTTTCTTTTTTTCTTTTTCTTATTTTACTATTGTGTGATGCCAGAGGAAACTTATTCTCATTTGTTTTATTGGTGTTGCAATATGATACCCATTTTTGCCTTTGTAGACGCTTAATCATTTTTTTCCTTCTTTTTTTTCTCCCACTCTTCCTTCGAGTAAATCCCACCAGACATTGTGAACAACTTTCAAACACTATGCAATCAATAAGATTTTGATAAATGATTGTATTGCTGATGGTAAATGAAGTCCCTTGAGAGAGAGGTTAAGTCATAGAATCCAATCAGGTATCACAAATGTACTGGAGGTCCCAAAAAGTAACAGAGAGAACAAGGGAGTTTCAGTACTATTGCTGATGTTCATAAAACAATCCTTCCCCTTCCAATTTAATCTTGACTATATCCTTGTCACCACATGGAATACTAGTTGATCTGAAAACCTTGGAAGTTCTTCTTCATATCTGTGCTCCTTTCATAGAAACTTCAGAAGCCAACGGGCCCCTAGAGCACCCATTTGGTCAAATTCTTCACATCACTTATCCTCTTGCATGACACAGTAGTGTCCCCTCTCTACTTAACAGACAGCTACTATTCTGTTGTCCTTCAGTGCCTCTTTTTGATCCCCAAAGAGTTTATTGTCTGCTTCTTCTGCAAGCTTTTTCTTCTTTCCAGCAGTACAAAATATATTTTATGGTTCTTGTTTCTAAATTGTTACTGTCTAGCATGGGGCTTAGTCTTTTTTAAAGAACTCTTCCTTAAGGTGAAACGCTTCCTCTGTCAGATTCTTATTTTTCCCATCTGATCAGTCTTTATCCTCTCATTCCTTGAAATGTCCCACTTGCAGTTTTGATCCTCTGACTTTTTGTTTCCAAAGAATGGCTACAAGCTAGTACTTGCTGCAAATGCCTGAAGCATTGCCTACCATGACTATAGTGTCTTGGCCATTCATCTTTGAATGAACTTTTGAGATACCACTGGTAGACGGCTTTTCCTCTGTAGGTCTCAGATTATCCAAGTCTGTACTGTTAATTCAGAGTTTTTGGTTTTTTTTAAAAGTAATCCCTGCTTAAACTTGCCAATCTTCCCTGGGAGACTCTAGTTCTGAAATTTAAACAGATTTTTTACAAAATGATGTACAATCAGTATATGACATCAGAAAAATTGTCTAGAATAGGGATCCCCAATCCCTAGCTATGGCTCATTGAACCAGGGCACGGAAGCAGTGGGTGAGCACGTGCATAGTTCCACTTGGACATACAGCAGGCAGGTGAGCATGTGAGCAGATGTATGTGCAGCATGTGCATTCACGCACTCACCACTACTCATCACAACTATCCCATCCCCCCGGCTGATCTGCAAAGCTGGTAAACTTGGAAACCACAGGTCTAAAATATATAAAGTCACATTTGTGTCAGAAATGTGAACAAGAAGGGTCTGGTGGTGTGTGTGCAAAAAACACAACAACACCCCAGATAATGTTGGATTTAAATACATACACAGATTTAGAGGTTTTTAAAATATACAATTGAGGGCAGAATTTTTCCTCTTGGAACAGTTGAAAAAAGTGATGGAACTTTGTCTTTATGTATGATAACAGCAGCAAGGTTATTGTACATACAAAATGAAAAGATTTGGCAATATCTACAATGGAGGAATGGTTGGTGAAGATGGTACACCTTGCTGAGATGTCCAAATTACTTTGCTTGGTTAGAGAAAATATCTACTATTTGCTAACTGGAAATCCTTAATGGATGTTTTGCATAAAACAAAAAAAATGAACTTATGAATTATAGTTTTGATAATGACTTAGCATAAATTATAGAAAGGAGATGATGTAGCTTTAGAGAAAGAGGCAAATTTATAATTGTACTTATAATTGGTGCAAAAATTGGAAGTTGATGAGTACTCATTAAGTAATGACCATAATAGAGCTTACCTATTATGTAACTGAACTGACTTTACAATCTTTTTTACAGTGGCCATTAAATGAACACTATAGCTGTTAAGTAAACCAATGATTTCCTCTGGGCTGGTTTTGCCAAAAAACTGAAAATAAATGCCAGTTTTCAGCAAAATCATAGCAAAATATGGTCATCATGAGACATAGCAAATGGCTGTAAATGTGGACCAGTTGCTGAGTTGTCAAATTGCAGTCATGTGACCATGAGGATGGAGCCTCTTCATAGGAACTTCGAATCTGGGTTATAAGTATCCCCCAGGGATATCCATTACATTTTTGGCTAGTCCTAAGTCGAGGACTACCTGTGTAGTCATTTAATTGATAGAACCCTTGTTCTGGTTCCCTTTAATATTTCTCTTCTTACTAATCAGGAAGCTGTGACTGGCAACTTGCAAGACAAACCCATGATGTATGTTTTCAGCACTCACAACTGATCCCATCCCTCAGAATACCGAACTTTTCTCTTCCTTATCTTTTGCTCTTGTTGAGCTCTCCAATTGGCAAACTCCAATCTATTTGCTGAGTGATCATTAGAAGCAATTTGCAAGACTTTTACATTTTGCCTAAAAGTTGAGTTGGGAGTTGAGCAAGAGGAGCAATGATAATCCCTGCTTAAACTTGCAGGGACTGTATTTCTGTACGGCCTGTAGATCACAAACATTGTTAACCAATGGATGATAGAGGTCAATGGGCCATAGAGTCATTAGATTATTTAACAATGTATTGTGTGTTATAAGAAGACTGGGTACACTAATGACATTCACTGTTTGTGCTGCACAAAATGGCTCCTGTGAGCAAAGATAAGCATTAGCCTAGAATGTATGTAACAGCCAATCATCCAAATGAGAAAAAATCACTTGAGTGGTGTTTAATCCACTTACTTATCAAGACCTTTCATGAAAATAGAATTCTTAGTAATTTGCCAGCCAGGAAACTTGCTGTTCAAAGAACAGGGTATTAATGCTAGGCAAACCTTATCTCAATTTAAAATGGGCTAAACTGAAGTACTCACAATCAGGTCTTTACTATAGGCATTAGTCTGAGATGAGCCAGATGTCAAGCATCCAGAAAGTATCCATGACCTGGGTGCCATAGAAAAAGTGATCAAATTCAGGAATAAATTAGAAGCAAACCACCAACAATGAGGTACATAAGATATACAAATGTAGTTTCATAATGTCAATGAAGAACAAAAGCCAGTGTATGATATTGTATAAGGTTGTCATGAAAGCAAGGAGGGTTTAAAGTATGGAAAAACAGAGTATCAAGGGCATTATCTACTTAGATTGACCATTTTGTTCAGTCTCCTTTCTAAAAGGCTCATTTTGCTAAAGAAGGAGCAAACTTGGGTCTGCTGCACCATCAGCAGTCACCCAGGTGCTTCTGGGTGATCATTATCGTTCATGGTACTGGAAGAGACTAATCTTGGTACATCTTGGAGTGCCACATAAGCAGAGGTGGTATTCAGCAGGTTCTGATCAGTTCTGGAAAACCTGTAGCGGAAATTTTGAGTAGTTCAGAGAACCAGCAAATACCACCTCTGAATGGCCCCACCCCTATCTATTCTCTGCTTCCCAAGTACCAGCTGATCATCTGGGTCTTCTTTTGTTGCCCTGCACGGGAGAACGGAGCTGGAAAGCAGGTTAGTGGGGTGCGGAGGGAATGGGATTTTTCAATAACCTTCCCCTGCCACGCCCACCAAGCCATGCCCACCAAGCCACACCATACCCACCGAACCGGTAGTAAAAAAAAAAATGAATCCCACCACTTCACATAAGCCTTTTGTGGCTGCTGCTAAGATAGACATGCTACTTCTTCCTCCTCCTTCACTTCCACCTCCTCCTTTCCAGCAGTGGGGTCCAAATGTATTGTTCCTGCATACTTTCTCCCTAGGCAGTCAGTCACCCAGACATCACTTTCCAATTAAAGATTAGGACTCTAGGATGATATATTATGAGGTGTGACTATCAGGTAGACAGGTGTCTTTATATGGAGAAGAGACTAAATTCAACACAGAAAAGTTGTCTGGTCTTAGCTCTGCCTTAAAAGTGAAGCCTTAAGAACATGTTTCACTTGTCAATTCTGAAACAGAATGAGATAGACCACATTCTTCTACAATTCTGGTATTTTAAGGGCTTTACAGTTTTGTACTAAGAACTTGAGTGCATGTGCGGGCATGGGCGCGCATGTGTGCGTGCGTGCGTGCGTGCAGTGAGACGTGCTCTTAAATGGGTAATCAACAGTAGATGGAATCAATGAGTTGCAGTAAACACAGCTAAGAGGTCAGTGAATGGAGTTACAAACTGCAAACTGCCTCCGCTTCTTCTTGTTCTTCAGAGCAGGCAACGTTACAGTAAATCACTAAATATAACAAGATACTGTATGCCAAAACACGGGCGCCCAGAGAGGGAACAGTATATAAAATATAGATTATGAGAAGATAAAATGAAAGCGCATGGGGGGAAAAAACCAACCATAATAGGAGAGAGATTTGGAGTTCATAGAATGGGTAGAAAATACTGAGGATTGTTCCCTGGAAAACAGGGAGAAAGATATTCAACCAAAACTATACAAGAGCACACAACAGAAACAAACTCAATGTAAACCGCTTCAAACTTGATTGCAGAAAGTACGACTTCAGCAACAGAGTGGTCAATGCGTGGAATGCACTACCCGACTCTGTTGTTACATCCTCTAACCCCCACTCCTTTAACCTCAAACTATCCACTATTGACCTCATCCCATTCCTAAGAGGTCTGTAAGGAGCATGCATAAGTGCACCATCGTGCCTACTGTCCCTGTCCTATTGTCCCCATTTATTCGTATCTATTCCCTGTATTCTTACTCATGTTTATACTTATATCTATTATCATGTAAGCGATTGACAAATAATAAATAAATAAATAGATAGATAGATAAATAAATAAATATGAAAAACAATGGAAAGACATAAAGATAGCAAGGAATTGTGAGTTCTTCAACAACCTTCACATGTGCCTAAAATTACTCTCAGTACCCAGAATACCAAATGAAATTTAGCTTTTAGACTTTGGGATTTAAAGATTAGACTACATTTGATTAGAGAAATACTGTAGTTTTTTTAAATACAAGATTACTTGCATTTGATAATTTATTATGTGTTAGATAAAATTAAGATGAGAATATTTTACAAATAATGGGTTTTTGGTTTGCTGGTTATTAATATTTTAAGATATTTTATAGATTTGGATTACTTGTTTAAAGATAGGGAGAAGTGATCGTATTCTTATTATCTCTGCACTAAAAGAAAGTCAGAAGTCAACTTGTAATAAATTTATTTGATGTATTTTTTAATCATTTATAATTGTTTTGTTATTCCCTTTCCCCTTGCCCTTTATGATGTTTGTATCTTAATGTTTGATGTTGAACTTTAATAAAAATATTATACATAAAAAAGTAAAACTATCTAAATTGCCAAAGCTCTCTGGGCTCATTACAACACAAATATAAAAAAAATCAGAAAAGTAAAAAATCTATATTGAACACTGGAAAATGTAAAACAAAAAGTAACTTCTTCCACAGATAATGCCCTCATATATCTACTCATACAATTGCTATTGTATCCACAATACAAAATATCCACAATTGTGCATTAAAAACAGAACTAAAATTGAAAAATAAAAACATTTTTTAAAACAATTAAAAATAGGAGAATTTTTTAGGAAGATTATTGAGAAATGGAAGCTCTTAAGACAATACTCTGAATTGCCTAGTATTGCCCCAAGGGTGTGTGTGTGTGTGTGTGTGTGTGTGTGTGTGTGTGTGTGTGTGTGAGAGAGAGAGAGAGAGAGAGAGAGAGAGAGAGCGCTTTAGAAGCCATATTGAGACCAAATGCTCCCACACTGCCACAACTGAGCCTGGGAAAGTGGGAGTGGAAATTTATTGGAGTGTATGTAGTTAGACATAATAACATTCTTTTTTTAATTCAAGGTCACGTTATTTTGCGCATAAGTGAGGGGAACTCTTAAGTTGGGACAGATTGGGGGCATGTGATGTGACGATGGGTGCAGGGGATGGATTTGTAGTTTTTACTTATTGCAAGGAAGCCCGGAACTTTCAGATTCGGTATTCCCCAGTTGTGCCATTTACTATCCAAAATAAACTTTTGAGAAGATGTCTGTCTCTGAGTTATTGGTTGGAGTGGAGGCTTGCTGGAACACTGACAGTGTGTATGTTTTCTTATGTTTTTGCTGGTATTTATATGTATGGTATTTAGGTTTCTTCAGGTATTTTCCAATACCTTAAGAAAACTTAAGAAAACACACACACACACACACACACACACACACACACACACACACACACACACATATATATATATATATATATATATATATATATATTCTTAAATTTTTGCAGGTATTTATATGTATGGTATTCAGCTTTGTTTGGGTATTTTCCCACGTCATTATAGTTGTGTTTTTAAAGTTGTAGCAACGTTTCGGCAGAATCTCAGCTGGTGATGCAGCCATGGTCTAGTTTCTGGATGGTGGTTGCCTTTCACCTATGAGATGGGTTTGGGTTTGAATCTGGGTTTGAATATGGTGAGAGAGATTGGTGGTAGCGTCGTGTGTTGTTTTGGGTCTGGTGTTGGTTTTCGTGGCTGGAACTCGTTTGTTGATAAGAGCTAGTTTCCAGATGTCTGGTAGGCAGGAGGTATCATCCCGTTTATTCATATTATGGGGGTGTTTCGCTATTTCAATGGTTTTCCTGATTATTCTCTTGTTAAAGTATTCAGTATTGGAGATTAATTTGGTTCCCTCAAAATTTATTTCATCACCAGCTGCCACACCCCCTGACCCCCAAACCAAGCAAACTGACGCATGCCATGAACACATAGCCAGACCTCAAACTCGGAGCCAAACCAAATCCCTGAGCCTTGCATCACAGCCACCCACTCAGGATATCACATCACGGAACACAGGAGGTTACACCACAAAACCTCAGGATGTTACAACACAGATAACGACCCAGGAGATTACAGCACAAGACCCAGGATGTCACAACAATAGAACTCAGAAGGTCATCACACAGCCCATTACCCAGGTCATTACAAGACAGGAGGCTGATAGACACAAGCCAACACCTCAGCCACACATGTTCTTACAAAAAAGCCAACCAATCTGCAAACATAAACTCCATCAACCAATCAAGAAATAACAACACAGCCAACCAGCCTGCTTACAACAGAGCCAGCACACCACACCTCCCCACCAGTCTTTATAGAGAGACGGCAGCTCCGATCATGCTTTGCTCACACAAGCATGAAGCCAAAACCACCAGCCTGAAGATGGCGAGTGGGACCTCATCAAAACGTTGCCAAAATACTCTCAATCTTACATGAGAAAAGACCCAAACACACCAAGACCTGCATACCTGTACTCGTGAAAATCTATGAATATATATATATATATATTATATTATATATGTGTGTGTGTGTGTGTGTGTTTTCTGAGGTTCTCACGGGTATTAGTATGTGGATCTTTGGTTATTCGGGTTTTCTCCCATGTAAGATTGGAAGTATCTAGGCAACGTTTCGATGAAGTCTCATTCATCATCTTCAGGCTTCTGTCTTCGGCTCTGTGCTTCTCAGAGTGATGTGAGCTTGCAGTTGCTTCTTCCTTTTAACTGCTAGTGGGGGTGTGACTTGATTGGGTGGGGGCTTGGCTGTGTTCTGATTGGGTGGGGGTGTGTTCTCATTGGTAGGGGGTTTGGCTGTGTTCTGATTGGTTGGGGGGGTTGCTGTGTTCTGATTGGCTGGAGGCGTGTTCTGTTCAGGTGGGGGCTTGGTTGTGTTCAGGTTAGTCTTAGTTGCTGGGGGATTTGAGCTGGTGAGCTGTGATCCTGCTCTTTGGCTTCGAGTTCGTGGTCATGCTGCATCTTCATGGTGAGTGTCAGTTTGCTTCATGTATGGCTCGGAGGGGTTTGAAGTGCATAGTGATACAAATACCTGCGAAAACCTCAGAAAACAAATATTGTACCTCTACGGGGAGGAAACCCACCATCTGACCAGGACTTATGAAAAACTTGAAGTCCAAAGAGCTTCCATTTTGTGTGACCTCGCATTCCTACGCAACTGCCAAGATCAAAATGTAATCCCCATAAGTTTCCAATTGAAATTCCACGCCAACACAGCAGCCACTAAACGCATCCTAAAAAGAACAGAATTGGCCCTAATTAGAAATGAACTTCACACAAAAAGATTCCTCCTAGACCAAATCAACAAAGATCTCCTCACACTTCACCTCAGACTCAGCAACAAGATTCACCTCGCACTTTGGGACAAATCCAAACAACTCACTGTCTGGAGAGCTGAAACATAAACCACCTTCAAGACAGACACACACACCAACAAACTCAGAAAACTACAAAAACACCAGAAACAAACACCTCCCCCCTCAGAGCCACACATGAAACAAACAGTGCACAACATCTCAGACAAGATCCTCACCAAAGCTGAAACCAATGTCCTTTTGAAAGGATTCAACTTTACTGTCGCTCCCAAATACATCCCCACAAAAACCATCATATGCGGAATTGAAACCAGCCTGACCAAAACCAATCCTGATGATGCCAACAGAATCAGACTCGAAACCACCAACATCCTCCGTACCAGCAAACCACCCAAAAGCAACTTATGCAAAGAAGAACAAACTGCACTACTTAACCTGAAAGAAGACACCAGCATAATAATCCTACCAGCAGACAAGGGCAATACGACAGTGGTTATGAACACATCTGACTACCAAACCAAGTTAATCAACCTACTCCAAGACCCCACATACAAACCCCTAAACACAGGCCCCACCACCTACCTAGAAAAAACCACCAGTTCCAAAATAAAAACCTCCCCCATCAGCGAAGAAATCCAGCAAAGAATCATACCCAGAGAGAAATCATCCAGATGCCCTAAGCTTTATGGTCTCCCCAAGATACACAAAGAAGGAACCCCACTTAGACCAATAGTCAGCTCCATAGGCTCACCTCTACAAAACCTAGGCAAATTTCTCGCCAAACAACTACAGCCCTATGCAGAATCAATTAACTCACACGTAAGAAATTCATTCCAGTTCATTGAGGTCATAAAGAAACAAAACTTACAGCCCAGCGACCTAATAGTGAGCTTCAATGTCATATCCCTTTTCACCCAAGTGCCTATAAAAGAAGCCTTAACAGCCATCCAAAACAAATACAATCCCCCCAAGCACATTCTAGATCTGACCAACCACTGCCTATCCAATACATACTTCACCTACAATGGACAAAAATACAAACAAATAGGAGGAGCACCCATGGGATCACCCCTCTCACCTGTCATCGCAAACCTCTACATGGAACACTTTGAAACACAAGCTCTAGAAAAATATGATCACAAACTCAAACTCTGGCTCAGATATGTAGATGACACCTTCATAATCTGGCCACACGGGAAAGAAAAACTGAACAACTTCCTCACACACCTCAACAGCCTATACCCCAAAATACAATTCACCATGGAAACAGAAGCTAACAATCAACTTCCCTTCCTAGATGTCTTAGTATAAAAAAAATCCAATGGCTCTCTAGGACACACCATCTACCAGAAGAAAACACATACAATCTGCTATGTACACGCACTCTCACACCACCACCCAGCACAGATCAATTCCGTAGCCGAGACACTCATCTCCAGAACAAAATGCTTAGCCGACGAACAACACCAAAAAACCGAACTACACACTCTCACTAACGTACTAACAGCCAATGGATTCCAAAGAAAGAAGATTACCCACCTAATCCAAAAAGAAACCCCAACCAAACTCCAAGACAGAGAACAAGAGAACAGCAAAGCCCTCCTCCCATATATAAAAGGCACTACAGGTAAAATCAGCAAGATCCTCCAAAAACACAACATTAAGACAGCATTCTGCACAAACAGAAAAATATCCACCATCCTAAGAAACCCTAAAGACAGAATCGAGTTAGAAAACCAAGGAGTATACGAAATCCCGTGCACCGCCTGCCCCACCACATACATCGGACAAAGAATCAAAGAATAAGTGCACTCATTGAAGAGCACAAGAACTCAATCAAAAAAGAAGAACTGACTTCTTCCCTGGTCCAACACCTCAAAGCCACAGGACATGAGATTGACTTTAAAAATACCAGAACTATCGCCAAAACCGAACACTTCAACAACAGAATTATCAGAGAAGCCATAGAGATAGAAAAATGCCCACACAGCATGAATAAACGAGATGATACCTCCCACCTACCAGCCATTTGGAAACCCGCCCTCATTAACAAACGAGTACCTAACATGAAGAATGACACCAGACCCACACCCATGAGGGCCACACAAGATGCTACCACCACACTTCCATGTAGAAAGCAGACTCACACCCACACAGATGATGAGAGATGACCACGGACCAGAAGCCGTACCACAGCTGCATCACTACCCGCTTCAAACCCCTCCGACCAATACATGAAGCGAACGGATGCCCACCATGAAGATGTGGCATGACCATGAACATGAAGCCAAACAACAGGACCACATCTCACCAGCTCAAATCCCCCAGCAACTAAGACTAACCTGAGCACAACCAAGCCCCCACCTGAACAGAGCACACCCCCAGCCAATCAGAACACAGCCAACCCCACAACCAATGAGAACACACCCCCACCCAATCAGAACACAGCCAAGCCCCCACCCAATCAAGTAACACCCCCATTAGCAGTTAAAAGGAAGAAGCAGCTGCAAGTTCACATTACTCTGAGAAGCACAAAGCCGAAGACACAAGCCTGAAGATGACGAATGAGACTTCATCAAAACATCGCCAAGTTACTTCCAATTTTACGTGGGAGAAAACGTGAATAACCAAAGATCCACATACAAATACCCGCAACATGGCAATATAGAAAATTACCTTCTTCTGTTTTGTAATTCTAGAATTTAAAATTAACCCTTGAAACTATTTGCAGTGATCTTTTGTATCATTTTTGTAAAGATAGAAGAAAAAGGATTATTCAAAATTAATGTTCAGTGTCACAGAATATGATGATCAATTTGAGTTGTGATTCTTTTAAAGTAGGATTAGCAATAATTTTCCTTTCTGAATTTCACAGTGTCTGCAAGTTAATACAGTTACCTGTATATATGCAACCTCTGAGTTTGGAGATGATGTGGCTCTGAATACCAATAGCAAGGAACAGAAACTTTTTTCCTTTAATTGACTTCCCAAACTCCCTTGTGACAACTCCAGTGTTCCTCATTCTTCCTGAACCATTTCTCCAACAAAGAATACTGCCAAATACAGATGCAGCCAAATCTACATGAATTCACATCCCGGACTGATTTCCCCTAGGACTCAGCCTTGTGTCAAATGAGTTCTGCAGATACAATCTGAAAGACAGTTGATGAGGTATTGATTGATCTGCTTGAATTTCTTTCCTTAGAAGCTCCTCCATACCCATTGCACTCCTAAAATCTCTGTTTGGTGAAAATTATTTTATCTTCAAGTAGTTGGCAAACAATGACACCAAATGATGCTCAGTAAGTATCTCAAAAGATTACAGTTTCTAATAGGCTTTGGTTGTTAAACTAGAGCTTTTTTTATTTAAAAAGAGCATCTGACTATTTGTGACTCCTGCTCGCTCAGTTTGAGCAATATGCCAAACTGGAATCTTGATTTAGTGTTTCTGAGTTGATGTGTTACTGGCGTAACCTCTTCAGTTTCCCTTTGATGATAGTGATATCCATTCGGTCAAATCTGACTTTTGGCCATTCTATGGGCCAGGGTCTCTTTGGATCTTGCATTATTTCTTTGAGCTTTTCTATGCTCTGGCTGTTGTCAGCTTTGATAGTTTCTGTAGCTGGTATGTTTCGTTTTCCACTTCCATAATCTCAAATTATTTGAGCTTCTGTAAGAAACAAATTAATTTTAAATGAGCAGTGAATGAATATGACATTTAAAACTTATATATTACTGTAGGGTTCTTTTATTTCCTACAAATGAAACAAATAAGACCAATTCATTTTCATTAATTGGCATATTAATGAATGCCTCCAATGCAGCTACAGCTGTGAAAATCACATGACTGTATTTCATAGGAAAGAACAGCTTTTGCCCTTAAAAACAGTCATCATGTCTTGAAGTTTAAGCAACCATTTTATTCATTCATTCAATCAATCAATCAATCAAATGTATTATAACTACCCAACTAAAACACACTCTTGTTCAAAACAAGAAAAGCGGCCAGCCTTTTCAAGCACATTTGGCATTAAAAAGTTGGTCTATCTATTTTTATTTTTTGATTCATCAATCTGATGTGGTCTTTGCAAATTAAGCCTCCCATGTTTCCCATATTTTAACAAAATTATCTAAAAACTCTTCCTGCTATAAACCCATTTTATTTAACCATTTTATTTTTAGGATGAATTGTCAAACCACCAATGCTGCCCTCTACCCCCAGACCCAAGTCTATGTAATAGGGCAATGTTTGTCAACCTTGGCAGTTTGAACATGTGTGGACTTCAACTCTCAGATTCCCCAGCAAGCATTCTGGGAGTAGAAGTCCACACGTCTTCAAGCTGCCAAGGCTGAGAAACACTGTAATAGTGTGTGTTCTTTGTCATCCCCATTGTTCTGATTTTAACAACGGGTAGAAATCTTAACTATTTTCCATGAAAGGGGGATTTCTACTCTCTTCTTTCTCTTCTGAAATAGGTTTTATGACTCCTTATTAGTGTTGAAGCTGCTGCAGGATAAGTCAGGGATGCTACAAAGTGACACATTAGGAGAGATGCTATATCATTATGCAGCGTTGTTGCTCGAAGAATTCTAGGAAATGCTCTTTGAAGAAGTGGCAAAGTGTCCCTGGGAATTTCACGCCTGATGAAAAGTAACAAGGTTTCCAGAGACAATGTCTAGAAAAACCAAAGGGCAGCAATTATCTGTTCTATGTGTCTGTTTACTTGACTATCCATAGTATTCTCAAGAGTCTTCTCCAACACTAAAAGCATTAATACTTTACAACAGAGCTCTGTTAAAGCTAAAGTTTTCTTACGGAAATGGTGGCTAAGCAATATTTTGTCACCTTTTGTTAGATTTCTGAGGATTTATTGTCTAGTTTTTAAAATATGTTCTTTTTCATAGTACAGGTGGAGCAAGTTACAAAGAGGGTTAATATTTGATTAGAGCAATGTGTATGGTACAATGGTCAGCTTAGCAGAGCAAGTGATATTAGTTCAACAACACTCATTGCAATGACAACTTTGATTCTGGAAAGGAAGATTGCTGTCTGAATTTTTTGTGACTGAAAAAAATGGTAACAAACTGCTCACTGTAGCCCCTTTCACTGTAATACTAATAAAACGTTGACTGAATAAAGAGTGAGCCAGTTAAAAACTTTTTCAACAACTTAACGGTAATATCTGTGAATCACTCAAAATATGAAGAAATCAGAACCCTCCCACGAAGCATTTCATGTCACCCATAATTTTGATGAGCATTCACATCTTCATGACCTCTGGGCCACTAATAATATATGGAGTAGTACAGGTTCCAGAATTGAACATTATGGCATTGCATTTTATCTCACGTTGGATGATCTGCTCTGGAACCTTCTCAGAAATCAGTGTCAGACTGACTGGTTCACAGTTCTCTGAAGCCTTATTTTCCCCTTATTTTGAACATAAAGATGATTCATTATAATCTCCAGGCAATTCAACATTTCTCAAGAATAATAAACGTTATCCAGCTTATCAGCAGTATTGATAGCGCTAGCATGCATAACCTTTGTTTGTTAGGGCCTCAACTGCAGCAACAGCAGCAGCATATAATAATATGGAAAGTGGATTGTCAGCCACAAATGGAGGATGGAATTCAGCTCCTCTGAGGTGGTATACAATTTCAACTAGCTCTTTTATGTCACTGAAATCACTACTGATGAGTGGGCAGTAACAGCTTCCAACACCCAATTTAAAAATTGATTACAAACACTCTGAGTGGTGGAAAGAATTCAACATTATGTACCCAAGGCCAGAATTTACAAATACCCATTTATTTATCAAAAGACTGGTGAGTTTCTTTCTTTTCTTAATACATTGTGCTGCCAGGGTTTCAGTCAATGCTTGTTTTTTAGTATTTTGGAAAACTGACTTAAATTTCAAAGTATTTTAATATTAAAGTTGTTTTTATAATATTCTCATTTATGCAAGCTCCCTTGGAAAGCAACCTAGAAATATAATGAATGAATGAATAGTTTTTTTGTGGGTTCAAAGAGGATATGCTGTTGTACATTTCATCTATTAACACAGAGGTGATTCTGCCATCCCAATCTGCAAGCGCAGAGTCTAGCACAATGGGGGTACTGAAAGTCCATTTTTGTAGTAATTGTAGTTGTTGTTCTGTGATGCTGTTCACCATTTTCTATCAGCATCTATCTTCAAAGCCAGGGGAAGCTTCAGAGTGCAAGGGTTGCCAGTGGATTCTGTCAGCAGCTGCAGCTTCTAGATTCCTGGGCTGGATGTCAAATGGCAAAGGGTCTCTTTCATAGCATCTTTGTACTGTGTGTGTGATAGACCTCAGGTTCAACCTGATAACTAGGGACTCAGTGCTGGTGGACTCTGTACAAACCAAGATGCCCAACTCCTCATTCAGTTCAGGACCAGCCTTCTGAAAAAGTGTCAACATTATCTAACATCCTTTTTTTTCCCTTGTTCTTCCTATAGACTTTGTCTCCAGAGATTTCTTTACCTTACATTTCTCGGAGACTACCATATTTTAATGGTACCAGCCAAATTCTTTTTTAAAATCAGTGCTCTGATTCCTCCATTTTAATGCAGGAATTTAACATAAAATGCCTGCGTACAATATGTTTCTTCAAATGATTCTGGCATATGCATCTTCCCCTATGGACTGGATTATGTTTTATTCTATTTTAAATTTAGAAATATTTTTACCTTTATCCCCTGCTGGAACCCAATATTTTTAGAGTCTCAGCAAATTTTCCAGATTCTTTCAAATGCTAACTATGGCAGACCTTTTGTCAAGGTATACATGAAATAAAAAGGCCAACAGATTTTGAAAGGTTTATGTTCCAACTCACTCAAATATGTTGAGCATTTTACCAAATTGTATAATGGGGATTCTAAGCCATTCTCTTATCCTTGTTTTTCAGCACAGAACTTCAGGGTGGTCATCCAGCCTGAATGTTATGCCCTGTGCAATCTATTTATTTTTTTAAAAAACACTAACCACAGAAAGCTACAGTTGTACACATTTTCTACAGCTTTCCCAAAGAAATAGCAGAATAACAGGTTTCAGCTCCAAAATCATAGTGGTAGCATCATTTCAGCAACACAACCCATGAACTATTTAAGAACAGCAAATTATGCTTTTCTGGTTGTAGACTTGAGACTTCTTATTTATGTAGATGCCTGGTACATACCTTTTTTTCACTTGACAGCCTGCTTGCAAAAACAACAAAAATAATGCTACAGATTATTATGTATTTAGTGACCTGAAAACTCAATAAATAGCAATATTATCTGTTACCCACATGTATAATGTGTATAAATTTGGCATTTCTGTACCTGGTGATCTGTTTAAGAGGAAGAAGACATCACATCACAAAATAGAATAATGTTAACCATTAACCTTAACTACGAGACAGGCATGTGTGAACTTTTAACTGCCTTTCTAAGCTCACAGCTGTCCTTAGAATCAGTGTTGGAAAATATCTTAGTGATCATCTAAACCAACCCACAGTTCAGGGCAGGATCTGCTCATATTTAGAATAGAATAGAGCTGGAAGGGACCTTGGAGGTCTTGCAGTCCAACCCCCTTGCTCAAGCAGGAGATCCTATACTATTTCAGATGGGTGGCTGTCTGGTCTCTTCTTAAAACCTCCAATGATGAAACATCCACAACTTCTGAAGGCAAACTGTTCCACCGGTTAATTATTCTCATTGTTAGGAAGTTTCTCCTTACATCCAATAAAGGAGGCTTCCCATTCCACTAATCAAGAGTTCTTACCATCGGAAAATATGTCCTACTGTCTAGCCTGAATCTACTTCCCTGTAGTTTCATTGCTTTGGTTTTGATTGATGTCTCCAGGGTAACAACATCTCCTCTCTTCTCTCAATGATAACTCTTTAGAAACTGAAGACTTGTATTGTATTTCCCCTTAGTCTTTTCTTCCAAACATCCCCAGTTCATTTAACCATTGCTTACAGAACCAAATATGTAAGTTCCTTCACTTCCTTCTGAACTCACTCTAGTTTGTCAATGTCTTTTAGACTATGTGTTCAGTATTAACACATTATTCCAAATGGGACCTCACCAAAGCAGAGTGGTCGATTGATTGTGTGCCCTAAAGTCATTGTCAACTCTCAGCAACTACATGGATAATATTTTTCTCCAGATAACCTGATCCTTCAGCTCTTCCCCCATCATCACTGTAATTGAGTCCATCTACCTTCTAGTCATCCTTTTCTACTTTTTCCTTCTAACTTTCCCAGCATTAGGGCTTTTTCTAGAGAGCTAGGTCTTTGCATAATGTATTCAAAGTACAGTAATGTGACCCTGGTCATTTGCTTCAAGTGAGAATTGAGTTTTGTACAATAAGCCATTTGTTTTATTTTTTTCCTCCTTAGCTGAACTCAGAGTAGACTGGGACAATTGTTTCCTGTTATCTACTCTTTTCATCCTATAAATACATCTAAAGATATTACTTGACTGTTTAACAGCTGCATCACATTCTTGGAACATACTCAGTTTGTGATCTGCTAGAACACCCAGACCCTTTTCATGTGATTTACTCTTAAGGCAGGTCCTTGTATTTGTGTCTTCTCTTTTTCTCCCAGATCAGTCATTCATATTTCATCCCACTCATTTCAGCCTGTTCAAGCCTGGCAGGATACTTTAAAAAAAAACATCTCTTTTTCATCTGAAGCGATATCCACTCCATCATGTTTTCTGTTATCTACAGGTCTGATACAACCCTTCATTCTGGTCATTAATAAAACAGGTGAGGCTCAGAGGGCACAGCACAGAGCAACAGGGCTCTCCATGCAGTGCTACTTTTCCAAGCTGGTATAAAGACATTTATGAGTATAATCTGGGGACAATCATTTGGCCAGTTATTAATCCAGCTACTAGTTGTATCATCTAGTCCATATTTCACCATTTCATTAATAAGTATATCCCAAGCAACTTTGCTGAATGGTCAGCTAGAATTTTGTTTATGTTCTCATCAAAAACAGATAAAAAAATACGAGTTAAGACATTCTGCCTTCTTACCATTATACACTATTAATTTACCCCTTTCTCCATGCAACAGCTGCCAGCCCCCTTACATGTCCTTTTCTTTCTTAGTTACCCCAAATACTTTTTCCATTTTTGCCCAAAAAGAGATTTTTCACTCTTTTTCATAGGCTTCAGTTCAGTTCAACTCTTAAAATGCCTATGACTATTTTGCATCTTCTGTAGGTACTATGCCCCTCTTCCCATTTCCTATAGATGTCTCCTTCGTCCCTTCTTCTATGCTCTGTCAAATGAAGATGCCAGCAAAAGAGCACATGAATTTATTTGTTGGACCTCAGACATTGGCAGATTTAGATTTCCAATAGATGTCAGTGTAGTTGAAATCACCACTGTCACCATTGTGTGTTCCAGGCAGGCAGCTGGGCATATGCTGTCCAGGCTGTCTAAAGAAACTCCCATGACAGCATCACTTTTGTTTCTCTCTCTTTTTATTCTTATCCAAATACTCTCAACAAGATTTCCACGTTGTGTTTATTAACTTCGGTGGAGGTACATGGTATGCTTTCTTTATGTACAACACCATCACAGACCCTTTCTTTCAATAAGTTGTAGCTTTCAAATCATGTTTTGGCCAATGATTTCATACTGTACTTGTCCTTTTGATGAAGAATTTCATGTTTCTCCCATCTGCAAGATATTTGGATGCCTAAAACATAATGAATAACATCAATACCCTAATTAACAACTAAAAGCCACACACAACCACGCACCATACAACCTTTGGTCCCAGTAATTGACTCAAATTGGATCTTGCATCATGAAACCTGAGACCACAGTGTGTCCCAAGTTTGTGGTAAATTGCTATGGTTGAGAATATAAGTGGAATATATGAATATATGAAGTTGAAAGGGTTCTTTGAGACTGTTTTGATTTGCACACATTTCATTACCCGCTTTGATAATTTTTTAAAATTTTAATTTAATTTGATTTGTCAATCACTTACAAGATAATAGGTATAAGAATAAACATAGTTATGAATACATGAAATGAATACATATAAGAAAAATAAAAGAAACAATAGTACAGGGACGGTAGGCACGTTGGTGCGCTTATGCACACTTTATTTCAATATAAATGAAAAACCATGTTCAACCCAATCCATGTAACATTGCTGCTTTGTAAGTTGTTGTGGCTTCAATGGATTTATGGAAACCATTTAGGATGCTGATTGTCCACTTTAAAGCCTACATGACTGGTAGCATTTTGTACACTTTTTTGATGCCTCAGCAGTCAGCAGCAATGAACTGACTTTAAGCTTGGAAGCTAAACATGATCTGGCCCAGCTAATACATGAACAGAAGACCCCAAGGGAATAGCAGGACTCAAACTAGACTGGCAAAAAACAATGGCAACCACCTCTAATTATGGTCCATACACATGAACATGAGTCAGACACAACTCAAAGCAAACTTTTATCTGTAATGTGTTAAGTCTAGTTCCATTACAGCTGTATTTTTTGCACTTGCCCTTTGCACTTGTTGTTCTCCAGTTCCTAAAAGAAATCTAAGCACTTCACCAGTGAACTATAATTCACCCACTGAAATTGTCCAACTTCATTAGTCTAGTTGTTTATGCACCTGGAACATGCATAATTTCAGACAAATCTTTCTTGAGCTTTTTAAGATTTGAGCTTCCCAGTAAGGAATTTTACTGCCACAATCCAAAACCTCCCAATGATCTCTTTCCATTTCACTTATAGAAACATACAAACTTACACCATAGTCCCCTGAGCATTAATCCATTTCATGTCCTCTTTATTGCTCACATTAGCTGGCTGCAATTCCAATATTTTGTTAATTTCGATGCATTCTATGGGACAACACTAATTTCCCCCAAATTTCTTTTTTTAATGTGCATTTCCCTAAAGCATGTTTTTCAAAGCAAATTTCCATAATTTAAGCTCTCTTTTAAAATCTTGACTAGTGTAGGAGGAATAATGTGACATTCACAGATGTATTCATCTTTAATACTCTTAATACCTACAGAGATATGGCACATACAACTGCACTATACTAATTTATTCCTATGGGGATTATATTAAATTTCATGTGGCAATACAGATAAATATCAGGTTGGACTACCAGATCAGTTCTACAAACTTTCCAGTAGCATTAATCAATTTCACCTTTAGAGCAAGGAACAATATATTCAGAAAATTGGCCTATTCATGGCAATTTATCCCGCTTTTAAATTTTCCTGGTTTTGTTTACTCTTTTTGCACATTTGTTTGAGATTTATTGTGAAAACACATCCCATGAAAATTGCAATATTTTTTCATTTTTCACAGTGTGCTTTCATTCACTTACAAATCAACTGGGTAAAATAGGATTAGGATTCTGTTCAGAGCATAATAATAATAATTTATGGTACACTCAGTTTAGATCAGCCTCTTTTCTAATTCATGACAGAAGGGAACTCCATGTTTTGAAGTTGAAAACTTTCCATTGAATTGTTAACTGCAGACTATAGATATTTGTATGAATGGGAGAATACTTCATCTACTTCCTTAAAATAAATGGGAAAAACTCTTCCCATTGGTTATAGTAGCAAAAACTATATTTAGAAAATCTTCCAAATTAATCCACACCTCTTTCTAGGTAAGAATGATTAATTTGGGCATATGAATATCCCATTCAAAAGATTTTGCTACCTTACACTTTGCTTGAGTTACCATGTATTGCCTGCAAAAATCTGGATCACTATTAGATGGCTACCTTAACAACCTCAACTGTCTCTGGTTATATCATCTCTCCTAGAACAAGGGCAGAGGTGGTATTCAGTGGAAATTTTGAGTAGTTCAGAGAACTGGCAAATGCCACCTATGACTGACCCAGCCCCCATCAATTCTCTGCCTCCCGAGTCCCAGCTGATCGGCTGGGTCTTCTTTTGTTACCCTGCACAGGAAAATGAAGCTGGAAAGCAGGTTAGTGGGATGGGGAGGGAAGGGGATTTTGCAGTATCCTTCCCCTGCCATGCCAATCAAGACACACCCACCCAGCCATGCCATGTCCACCATGCCATGCCCACAGAACCGGTAGTAAGAAATTTTGAATCCCACCACTGAACAAGGGCTTTACAAAGGTCAGGTACATCACTCGATCACAACCTTAAATTCCACAAAGGGATTCAGTGGGGCTATCTTTAGTAGGTGAAACTGAGTGTTTTTGTTCCATCTAATTCCGCCTTTGTACTACTGTACAATTTGAAGGTCACTCTTAGTAAGTAATACATATTTTTCAAATACCATTCTTGGATTTTTGATAATTTACCCCAGTGCAAAGTCCGAGGTCAGGTCCAGAAGAATTTGTGACAGAATTCTTTTACAGCTTGACAGCTGAGTTCAGCCCTGGTTGTCCCAGGCTATTTACAGAAGACATGAAATATAGCTTGTCTTCCAGGTGGTAAGTTAAATGAGATCTACATGTGGATCACAGATCTAGATATCTCTGTCTCTGAGTGTCAAATTACCCACCAGTCCTCCACTTCCAAAAGTGAAATCCTGGGCATCTGAAGAATCCAAAGAAGACGTCACTTCAAAAGAAACACTCCCCTCTTCCTTGGTGTGACATTTTCCTTCCTTCAGACCTTACCTTATAAAAGGAGAGAAGGTGACACCCTGCAAACGAGACGTCATGATTACTTCCATTTATCCACCAGATTCTCCATCTCATTATCTCTCAATTTCTCCACAGCAACAACTTACTCCCCGAGAAGCAAGAGCTATTTCACGGTGTGTGCAATTGGAAATGTGGTTCAGCAGGCAGATATAATCATACACCTGAGATAGTCAGGGAGAAGCAACCCACTTCAGTGAAGTTCTGGAAACAGAATGTTGCATGCTGGGCCATTCATTGGTCAGTGTATCTCACTTATTCCTGCTTCTCCAGGGTATTTTGAAGAAATTAACCCTATTTTTTCAAAACCATCCTATCCCTTTCTGGTCTTTAATCCATAAAGCAGTTGAACTCAAGCCATTACAATGTAATTAGGCCTTTAAAAAACAAAAACAAAACCAACTTTTCTCTCTTCAGATTGTCTGAAGATAACTCCTTACAAACAGGTCTACTCCCTCCTACTTCTATGATACATGGAAGATACTTTAGTGTAGTGCTTAAGGGATTAGACTTCAACCAGGAGAGGGGTTATTGTAACAAAGATTTTTTTTAAAAAAACCACACACATGTAAAAAAAAAAAAAGGAACCAGAATTTCAATTCCACAATTACATTTGCCATTTTGACTTTTCCTTTTTCTCCTCCCCTGCAGAAATGGCTGAGCCGGGCTGAAGTCACTATGGGAATACTGGGTGAGTTTGGGAGATTACTCAATCTCTCGCCTTGCTTTACTTCAGAAGGTTGCTATGGAGAGGAAATGAGGATAGGCCTAAGCCATTTTGAGCCAATAAATAACAATGACAAATATCTACAACAAATATACCTCAAGTGTTTAGCTGGATGTTGTGGGTTTTGTTTGTTTTTTGAAACTTGAATATATTGATCTCTTAGGAATATAGTTTGCTTATTTAAATTAAATTCAGTAGTGTGGATTAAGGACTTTTTAAAATAATATCAGAAAAGGAAAACAAGCAAAAAGAATAAAACATAAAAATATATTATGAAAAAATACTGTATATAAAAACACTTTTAAAACAAGTAAAAAACTATAGCAGAAAAAAGAAAATATACAGCAGTATAGAACAATAAATATAGTTCAGTGCATAATCATCTAATGCAAACATTATTCAAATACACACACATAATAAACATGCACATATATTCTATTATGCTTATATAACTCATTTTTTTGTAACCTGGTCCTGAACCCATATTTTTGATATTTATTCATACAAAACCTACATCTACCAGCAATCAGCTCATAGGTAGGAAATGTAATAAAGTCTTCATTGAATAAGTGGAATTATATACATTTATCTTTCTAATGTTGAACTATTAGACTTTTACCTATAATAATGGCATGCAGAATACATTTATGTTGTCTCTTATCATATTCCAGGAACTAGTTATGTAATTCAAGAGAATATTATTCTTTGAAAATGTTGGCTTTGTTGCATAATTTACATTTAACTTCTTTCTCTCAAACTTAGTAAACATAGGACATTGTAAAAACATAGGTTTTAAAGAAGTATTTTCCTTATTACATCTCCAACAAAGTGCTGTTCTAGAGTCTACTCTAGACCATTCCTTTCTCTACAAGAATACAGGAATGCAATAAATTCTAAATATTTTTTTTCTATAATGGATAGGGCACCTTTGTTATAGAAGTTAAGACACTTTCTCATTGTCTAGGCAATATGTGATAAAGTATAGTTTATTGATTAGTCAATTGAGCATATCAAACATGAGCATCAGCCACAGTAAAATACAATAAAATGTGTTAGATACATTGAAGTGATATGTAATAGCTATGATGAGATAGAATTAAATTAAATACAGTAGGTAAGATAAAATGAAGTTAAAAGAGTAAGATGAAATAATCTAACAGAAGAATAAAGTAGAATACATTTTAATAAATAAATAAATTTATTTTAAATAAATTTTAAATATTTTGAAATATTTCTTTTAAATAGATTAAAAAATAAATTTTAGAATAAAGCAATATTAGTAGAAGTAGAAGAGAACTTTGCTAATTAAGAGTGTATCAAATATATAAAGCTGATCCAAAAATGCAATAGTTAACATGAATCTGACCAAGATATTCTGTCCTCTTTGAGATGGCCTTTGAAATGAAGAGTGTAGTCTTACTGAGGATGTGGAGATTTGTTCCCTGCATTAATAAGACTGTTTCTCCCAAATGCCCCAATATTTTTTTACTTTTTAAATAAAGATCTAAATATGTAGTTTTTTGAGGAGAGTACAATCTGCAGTTGATAAGAATGCATCCAATGTCTTCAATGTCTGGTGCTGCACAAACACACAAACTTTCTTCCTTTGAGACTCCATTCCCATATCTTACCATGAAGTCCAGTTGTTCAAACTGAGCTCTAGAAAAAGCTCTTCTGAGAAGTTGTTAAATATTTTCTGTAACTGGGAGGCTGATTTGTGTTGAGCCAGCCACTTTAGAGACTTGACACATTTAAGTGCTGCAATATCATCTTGGGCAGCCACATCAATAATTCTTTGTTTGAAAGCTTCCTTGGCCTTTAGAGCTGATTGGACTGGGAATTGGAGGGAGAATCCATATTGAGAGATGACATTTGAAAGTTGGGTGGCCCAAGGTTGCTTGTTGTGGGTGTGTTCTTCAAAATTCCATTTATATAAGTAATATAGGAACCTCTCTTTATTCCACTCATCTCTTATTACCTGCATATCAAATTGATTTATACATAAGAAATAACTATAGAAAGTAATAGGTGTTTTTTTTTAGTTTTAAAATATTCAACCAATTGTTCTTAGGTGTTTGTGAAACTAAAAATACTGCTGGTCCAAACAATATTGTTAACAGATGTTGTAGCTGGAAATATTGCTACTGAGGATATCTTATAGAGGATATTTGTCTCTTAGCACAATGCATTTTAAAAATTCATTGCCATCATCTATCAAGTGATCCAAAGTCAATATCCCTGCTTTCATCCAATTTTTCCAGATCACAATTCCCACCCCCCAATTTTTAATGTTGGATTTCCCCATAAAGTCAATTTCGCATGGCAAAAAGAATCAGATCTCTTTTTTTAGATATTACATTCCAAAGCTTTCTAACTAATACGATAGTTTTCAGAGATACTAGAGTTCTGTCAAATAAATTTATCTGAGTTGTTTAGCAATTAAGACAAACACAAATTAATCAGTGCCTTGGAAATTTAAATAAAAGAGGGGTGATCAATTGGTAATCATCTACAGAATGTCCCTATAGAACTGACAGTAGAGAAGAACATGGGTTGCAGTTACTATGGCACCCATGTCACAAGGGCAGTATTGGATTTCATATCAAGTTATCATTCTTCCTGCATATAAAGCCTCAGAAAGTGTTTTGATGATGAAATCATACTGTAGCATGGCAGCCAGAAGCTTTTCCCAACAACTGCAACCAGAATTCTCAACAGTAATGGAATGCTTCTGTATATGTGTGTTTGGGGAGTGGAGAGTAGTGATTCATTTGTGTCCAGGTGCTGGGGGTGGGCTAAGGTAAGTGTTTGCTGTAGATATATATATGAACAGAGATAATCAGGCAAGGCAGATTTTTAAATGGTTCGTTAATGATGAGAAACTGACTAAAAGTCTTAGGAACAGACAAGCCCATCAATAAGGTTGACCCTACTACTAAGTTCATTTCTCGGGCAGTGGGACTGAAGTTGTGCAATAGTTCTTGGAAGGGCATATACAATCGACCACCACATCCTGTAGATCTCTTGGGTCCCACCTTAAAAAATGGTATTATTTGACTTCACCCTGAGGGGCCATTGTGCAATTTTAAGAATAAAAATTGGGGGGCAGGGATGGTGGCTAATAAATTAAATTACTAAATGATTTTGCTTAATTTAATTTAATCTAGTAAATTCAAACGGTGAGCTGCTCAAAGAATAAAATTCTTTTACAGTGATGCCTAACTGAACATTACAGTGAAAATTTAAGACAAATTTAAATGTTCCAAAGTGTTCATAAGAATAATTCTACTTCCTAATCAGAGCTCACAATCAGAGTTTAGCCACAAGATCCCAGATTGTATACATTTTAAAACTATTGTATTTGGGTCAGTCTTCACCAAACTACCTATGATGTTCCTACAGGTGGCCCAAGGCTTCTTAGCTCCTATTTTGATATTCCTAAAGTGTCTTCCTTGTATTTTATGAACAATACAGTGTTTTGGAACATTGAGAAAGAGAAAAAGGGATGGTACAGTTGAAGTTTCATGAAGAGGCTATACCATTCTATTATATTTCTATTTTAATATTTATTAAATATTTTTTAAATTTTTTCCAAATTTTGTTTTGTTGTACTTTACTAATTTATTTGATTCTTTTTGTTAGTTTTTATTGTTTTTTATTTTTTGTTTTAAATATGGTTTTACATTGTGTAAGCTGCCTCGAGTCACCATGGGTGAATAGACAGCAATATAAATTAAATAAATAAATGTGTTTTTCCCGCTGTTATAAAATAATACGTGGCATCGCATATGGTAAATGCATTTAAGACACACACACACACACACACACACACACACAGAGTCTCTATGCATGTTGACATTTCAGTTTCTGTCATATGTATCATAACCGAACAACTCAATCTTATTTAAGTCAGTGGCTATTAAGGATAAATGCCACAAGGGTTTAAAATCTCTTGGAATTAATTTTAGGGTTAATTATCAGATTTGTTTGCATATTTCACCCAAAAAATGAATTAATTTGAAGCTTATGAATTTGCATATTATTAAAAAAAAAAGTATGAAATGTGACTTATCATACTTTCATCTTGAAATAAAGGCAAAAAACACATGGATGACAAACTTTTTATTGGGCACTCACGCCTCATCTCTGTCCCCGATTAACCTTACTTTTTCTTAAGAAGCTAGTGCCACCCATCACTGTGACATCACCTTGGCTCAGCCTCGTGTGCCTTTTTTTAATTAATAACATATGGCCAAGGCACTCCCAAGTCAAAATCTATTCAAAAATCAGCCTGGAAAAACAATGAGACTACTTGAACCCAGGTAGCAAGATTTATCTCTAAAGTAGAAATATTTTCAAATTCACTATCATAGAGTTTTGACATAAGGCCACTATAGTTAGTTAGTAAGTCAGTCAGTCAGTCAGTAAGTTAAGTAAGTAAGTAAGTAATGGTTCCTTTGAGGGAATATTCCAAGAGATTATATAAAAGCTGGTTAAAATATCACAAAATTTGAAATTCTCCAAAGCAGCTCATCATGTACTCAAAATGGTTGCTTGTAGCAAAATGCAGCACTTGCCTAATTTTGATAATATTTTTTTCCACCCAGACCAGCATGAATCCATTTGCTTAAAGATTTCTATGTTTAGATGTTTAGGGTAGAATTTTCCACCTGTGGGGTTGGGGTGGGGGACATCATTTTTGTACTACTTAGAAAGAAAGACATTTTACTTGGAATGCTCTGTTTCTATCAGACATTCAGGTAATTATATCCAATTTGACTTTCTGTCTTACACGGTGCGCCTTTTAAAACTGTATAGCTTGGTTATTCTAAACATTACCCTATTTCTGTATGTATCTGCAATTATCTGGGGTTACAAATGGTTTTCATAGGCTCAACTACAAGATTTTTATCCCAGTTTGAAAATACTTTGGAAGGTTCAAACATGGTACAACTGGCTACTTGTTGAAGGCCCCCATCTTGTTTCATGTTTCCACATGCATCTTTTAAAAATGTACCACTGCTTTAAGAATTGTACTAATTTTAATGAGTGGATTCAATGTATGCAGCCATTCATCTTTTTCTTTTCTTGGACACCTTCCTTTTCTAGATGCTTGCTATCTTTCTCAGTGGTAGAAGTGATCCCTTGATGAGGATCGCCGTGCTATCCCAGCCAGTCTATAGGAATTGGATAGTTACTTAGGACTTATTTGCTGTCCCCTTAAGGGAATGCATCATGGTAAATGTAGTTAAAGGTATCCTGGGAAATGTAGTTCATGTCACGTGGCCACATCTGCATTCCTGATTGGCCACTAAATTGACCCTCGAGGGGTCAGGGGAGTTTTCTTCATTCTTGCCTGAACTCACGAACTCATGGCAGCTTCTTTCTATTGCTATGAGATGGGTTAGGAGATAACCATCTTTTACTAGGAGGCAGATATACAAAGGATTGGTCATTAAAGAAGAACTTCATCACAAATGTGAGTTATGAGGATACCTGATGAACCAATAAATGTTATGGACATCTTGTTGAGTTATCTATCTGCATCTGTACAGCTTCAAATCCACATCTGTGCAGAAGGCAGAAAAGTAAAAGATGTAGTCCTGAAACCCATCTGTATAAAGATTGTTAATTTGGATTTGTGATAAAGCAAAGTAATATTGAAGCCAGGAGTGAATATGCAATGTTAATCTAAACCTGCATGTATAAACATCTGTCTCTCTCTCTCTCTCTCTCTCTCTCTCTCTCTCTCTCTCTCTCTGTGAGCATCGGAATTTTTTACATGCTGCTTGGATGGTGGGAAGGGTTGGAATTCCCCCACATGCTACAAACAAAGAGAACCAGTAACCCACCCACCACCCTCTTCTTTGCTCAATTTGTCTTCCTGCTCTCTCAAAGACTCCATTTGCATAACAAGGAGAGTCAGATATTTCCCAGCTCTCAAAGGAAAACCAAACCTCTGTCTTTAAACCTTCTACAAATGCAGCAAGAGACTTTCAAACATCCTATTCTCTGGCTTAATCTGCGTCTTCCCGTTGTTGGCCAAGTAACCTTATAGCCTGTTTGGAATTGAAGGAAGGGGCCAGGTATTCTCCATCTATGTCTCTCTCCAGTTACAAACCCTTTCCAAACGCAATGGAAAGTTTGAGAAATCTTGCATGTATTGCTAAAAGGAAAGGCTTTGCATTTCTTATGCTCTTGGCTTCTTTGAAGACGCAATAAAAGAGGCCTCTCCAGCTATTTTACAACCACTCTGGCCGGTTTATTGGGGTCATAAATCATTAGTGAAGGACTGTCTTCAAAGCAATGGAGCAATTCCTCCCCCCAAGTCACAAGGCTGATTCAAGCAAGGTATTTGAACAAAATAATTCAAGGAGCAATTTCTTTTGTTTAAAAGCCTAACGTTTCTTCATAGTCTCCTCTCTTTACTAAAAAATTAAAAGCATAACATGGCCACAGTGTATGCAACTTACTGAAGTATTTTTCCTAATGAATGTTTCCCTTCGAGGGAAATCAGCTGACACTCAACTGTTAGCTTATAGCACCATCTGAAGTAGGCAATAAATTCCTTTGGGCAATCAGCAAACTTCATAGCCACGAGGCTCACCCCCCTAAAGAGAGAAATCAGACTCAAGTAAAGCAGCCTACATCTCCATCTGGTGGTCAAGAAGAAGAAATTTACAGTGAAGTTAAAGAATTCTTACCATTTTTTTCCTCTTTTTTCAAGAGTGGGCAAGGAAGCCCCCCCCCCCCCACTTTTTCTCTTCAGCACACTGCTACATATGGGGCTCAAAGAAAAATCTCCCTGAAACTATTATGGACAATTTAATCAACTTAATTCAGAGGTCCCAAGAGTAACTGTAACCTAACATGGGCATAGCAATAGTGTCTTCCTGACCCTCTGCTGCCACCTTGTGAAGCAAGCGACAATTACAGGCATATTTCTGCATTCCACCCTCAAGTCTTCAGACTATGCTATGCATATTTCTGCGTTCAGCCCTCTAGTCTTCAGACTTCACGATGCAACCTCTAGTGCCCCCTTGTGTTGCAAGCTCACAATGCACCCTAGAAGCAGCATATTGTGTGCTGTGCTAGCATCGCTCAAACTCTGCAGTGCCACTTACATGCTCAAGTATTAAATCCAGCAGCAATTCTAATTTCTGCTACCTGCTTGCAGTGCCCCCTAGTACAAAAAAGGGAATTGCACAGAAAACTACTAAAATTTTGTACCAGAAGACCCAATTCCTCCACTCACCCTTATTGTAAATGTGGACCCTGATTCCCGAAACCCAGTTTTAAATGTCCAACCCTCTGGAGAAGCCGCAATACCTCAGAAGGCCTACGACCTCAGACAGCATAGGAAGCTTACCTCACCCGCTGTGACATGCTTCAGAGTGGATTGGGAAAGGCAGTATTGCCATCATATAGATGCATAGACGGAGCTGGTCAAGATCTGTGACACCCCCCAAAGCAAGTTGCCCCTTGAGAGCTTCTTCCTGATGCAGAAGGAGTTAGAGGAGCACCTTGCACGGTGGAGAGATAGTGAAAATAAGCTTAAATACATACAGTCAAACCTGGAAGACCCAAAGCTCCAGGAACACATTCATTGCTTTGAGGAGGTGAACAAAGAACATGAAGACAGCGTTCGGGAAGGTGGAAACTCCCTCCAGGCCACACTCCTCATTGTGCTACAGAAGGAGCAAATACTGAGGGAGAAGATCACATCCGACAGAGATCTTCAATCACAAGCAGCTTCTTCCTACCACTCAAAGAAAGCCTCCTCCCTCCATCCCAAACTGGCTAGATCGTAGGCAGGTTCTAGTGTCTCATGCTAATTCTCTGCTACCAGCTCTCACCATCCTTCCAGAGCATCCTTCCGTCGCAGTGGCACATCTCAGGCCTCCAAAGCAGCAAGTTATGCTGAACAAGCTGTAGAAGCCCAGATTGAAGCTACAGCAGCAGAGGCAGATTTACATATTACGACAGAGGTGATATGGCAGAAGGCTGAACTGGCCAAACAACAAGCAGAAATGGCCAAATCAACAACAAGCAGAAATAGCCAAAACTCAGGCCCAAGTGCAGTTACTTGAATGACAAAGAAAGATGGCAGCGAAAACAGCACGGGCCACAGCATGGCAGAAGACGGCCAATGCTGCCTCCCTCAACTTTGACCTCGAAGACTTGGGAGAAGAGAGCCCAGATACATGGGTCAAGGCCTACATGGATGAGCAGCACTCACTACAAAATGAGCAAATGGACAGGGATGAATCTTAACCACAGACTCCACACGTCAGTTATACAACTGATGTTGTATGACCTAAAATACGAGATTCACTTCCTACCAACAACAAACCTTCCCCAACTGATGTTGTACGTACTAAGGTCTGAGATTCTCTTCCCAGCACCAGCAACCCTACCGCAACGTCTCACACCCTGCTGGCTGAGCAACATAACCCACCAGTGCTCACAACAACTTCTCAACGAGTCGACATACCATCAACGACAACTGCCACACTCAATCCACAGGCAACAGTGTTCCTGCCACCACCTCAATACTAATCCAGCTCCCAGGCACCACAAGGTAACTGCGCCCAGCCTACACAGCAGTGTGACACTCGACCATAGACCCCAGTATGGGAGAACGACATCCTCCATAAGTACTGAGAGGAAGACTACAACCCATCATTATTATTTTTTTTGAAAATTTTATTTGAGTTTTCACAAAGAGAAAAAAAATACAAATAAACATCTTTTTTGAAAGCAGCATAATCCCAGGTTACATTTCTTCGTACAGACACAAATTCAGGTTCATGCTCATTTTTATATTCTATTCCATATCTTATTACTATTTTACATTTTCTTCATAGCTTCTCCCCTCTTTTAATTTTTTCAATTTTATTTTAATTATCTCATCTCAATTCAGATCATTGTATTTATATTTTTGGTCTGTCCTGTTTAATTATCTATTATCTTTTCTCATTAAACAAAATTTATCCTGTAGTTACTGATTGGAGTATGACGCCTTTATATCTTTTCCCTAAAGTTGTAACATTCAATATAATACATAACTTCCATTCGGATTCTGCTTGGTACATTCTTAAAATGCACACTGCATTCTTAAAAAAAGAAAAAAAATTATAAATGTATATAGTTAAAACAACATTCCATTCCAATTCAATTCTATCATTAATATTAATATTCATTAAAGTCTTAACATCTTTAACATTACTTTTCAATTAAATATCATACTTCTGTGGGAACAATTATAAGCTTTCCATAGTTAACCCCCCCCTTCACTTATATTTTATAAAACATTAACTAATTAAAATGTTCCCGTTCCTTCCTAATTCAATTTTCTCATTTATTTTATTTCACTTATTTTATTCACAAACATTTCACTAAATTACACTAACTATTTTATCCCTCAATTTAATCATACATTGTTTCCAATTTTCTAAAGTTATTTCTATTACTAATATAACAATACAATCTTATGTACCTTTACAGAATCCCTTTTTCAGTTAGATTTTCACCCATTATCTCTAAATAGGTCCTGTTTCTCTATATCTTGCCCCGGTCCTTAGTAACTTCTTTTCCTTTCCTTCTTCCCTCTCTTCTTCTCTCTCCCCTTTTTACCCCCTGTGTCTCTCTACCTCTATTTCTCTCTTCTGTATTCCCCTTTTCCGTTGCTTTCAAGTATTATACTTATTTTTTGAATTATTTTTCTTTTCTTTGGTTGTTTTTTTAAGTCTTAAATTCTCCATTCTCTTTCCACCCTTTCCTTTTTCTTCCCCACATAGAGTTACTTGTTCATTAAAGATGGCTTCTTCTTTGTCCCAGTCTTCTTGTTTTGCAGTCTTTTCTTGTTGTTTCTCATAGTTCCAAATCTCCATTTCTAAGAATTGAAAAACAAAGCCAAAAGAACCCTTCCCTTCTTGTGCATCTTCTTTGTACTTTTAAGTTCCATTTTCAATTCATCCAGAAGTGGTGCCATTGTATAAATTTTTAAATAACCACCCGATTGACTTTAGTCATTCAAATATAATAACCAAAAATCCAAAAATCACCAAATAATCCAAATACACACAAGCTGTTTCTTTTTTGCTCTTTTTTTCACTTTCTCTTCCTGGGGTTACTATTTAGTTGCAAAGTTTCAGTTAAAATGTATCTTTTAGAAGTCTTGTTGAAGTTTTACTTTAGATTCTCCTCCCTCTTCCAGATCCTGCCCTTATTCTTTTTCTCTCCCTTCCTGCTTATGAAAAAGAAAGTTTTTAATGTCCAGAAATCTTTATTATTCCTTTGGCATTTTGTTTTATTTTCAGCTTAATTTCCTATTGATGTCAAAGCAGATTTTTCTGATTTCTTATTTAAGTCTCTTAGTTGTCAGTATAGGGAAGGAGAGAGAAGTGGGGGGGGGAGCCAAACCTTTCCCTTTTCACTTTCCTTCGCTGCTTCTGACTCTTCTTTGGGAGCGATGTTATTTTTTGTAAGTTTAAATTCCAGGGTACCTTGGTTATTGCTTTTACAATTTAACCTGGTCAGCCAAAACTTTCACTTCTTATCTTCCTCCTGCACATTCTTTTCCGGTTGCGTTCTTCTTTGTGGTGGCCATTTCTGACCACCACTGCAACCGCCTTCGGGAAAGGGAGTAATGGCCAGCTGAGGAGGAGAGATGCGGCTCTCCTCGACCCTGCTGGTGGTCTCCCCACTCTTCACCACCTCTACGGGGTGGCTTAGCCCTGAAACCAGCTAGCTCAGGGCGCTCCAGACAGAAACCACACACGATCATGGATTTATGTCTGTCGCTGAAGCCCTTCAAACTGGAAGTCCCTCAACTACAACCCATCATTGACTTACACCCCAAACCCACCCATGAGAATCCAGGGGGAGAACCCTCAATGTCAATACCCCCCCTCAACTCAGCAAATGCTGAAGATTACTGGAGAAACTTGGCTGTACAGAGTGGAAAGCTAAATTTGCATGCCAATGGAGTTCACAGATTCTCGGACAAGCCAGGCAGCGAGTATCTAGTATGGAAGAAACTCTTCCTGTGCCCCGTTCATGCCTGAACCTTGATGAAATAATCGGACACTTGATAGCATGGCTAAGGCCACAGTCTGCCAAAATACTGAGGGCACTTTTGGCATCCCACTTAGACGACCCAGCCACTGCCCTACAGTTATCATGGAAAAGGCTTGATGAACTGTATGGCGCTTCCAAGGACGTAGAAGCATCACTCTTGGATAGCCTCAACAGTTTTCCTAAAATTCCTATCGACAAGCCTTGCTGAATCATAGACCTTGCTAACATACTTGTCCAGCTGAGAATGGCACAATGGGATCCTAATTTACTGGCACTCGCCTGTCTCAATCACATTGACACCCAGAACAAAATTGTTTGAAAACTTCTGCAGGTGCTAATTGAAAAGTGGCTCTAGGGTCTCCCGGTCTGCAGTGCTTCGGAGCAGGCAGGAATCCGCGACTGTACACGGTTTCTGCCTGTGTTCACTGCCCGAGTGCCCTGAGCCATCCGGCTTCGGAGCTAAGCCACCTTCGTAGAAGGTGTTGAAGACAGGGGGGCTCTGGCAGGGACAAGAGACATCGCATCTCTCTTCCCTAGCCGGCTAAACCCCCTTTTCCAAAGGCAGCTGAGTGGCGGTCAGTAATGGCTGTCACATAGAAGAGCTCAGCCAGAAAAAGAAAGTGCAGGAGGAGCCGTGAAGAAATGAAAGTGATCTTTGCTGATGGGGACAAAGCAACAGTGAAAGTATCCTGGAACTCAAAATTTACTAAAGATACATTGTTCCCAGATTGTACTAAGTGGCGAATGGAAATTAAAGGGAAAACTTTTTTTCTTTTCACTCTCCTTCCAAACGTAACAGCGATAGAACTTTATGAGAAATCGGAAAACCCGCATTGGAGGTATGCTAAATGCTAAAGGCTATGCTAATGCTAAGGGGATATGGATTTCTGAATATTTAAAGAAAAATCCTTTTTGCTGTAAGTGGGAAGGGAGAGGAAAAAAATTGGAGTAGAATTTGAAAACAAGGAGGAGACTGCCTAGAATTTTAAAGAGCTATTTGAACATTAATAAGACATCAAAAAGATATATTTTAATTGGAACTTTGTGATTCAACAACAACCTCAGAAAAGGAAACAGAAGAAAGAAAAAAGTGCTAAAAGAAATAGTCTATTTGGATTGTTTGGTGACTTTGGAACATTTGGGAATTATTTTTGATCAAAAGCACTTGGGTGGTTGTTTTGAGCAAACCTTTTTCTCTTTATAATGGCACTATCTGTGGATGAATTAAAAACTGAATATCAAAAATACAAAAAGGAAGAACAAGAATGGAAAGATACTTTGGGCACTCTTTTTCAATTTCTAGAAATGGCGGTACGTACTTATGGAGAATCGATTGCGCAGCAGGACGATTGGGATAAAGAAGAAGCTATCTTTGATGAACAAGTTATTCTATTTGGGGAGGAGGAGAAAGAGGAAAAGAAAAGGGGGACCTTAAGACTTAGAAAAACAACCAAAACAGATAAAAATGAGTTGAAAGGTGGATACAAGGTTAGAAAACAACAGAAAGGGGGAAAGCAGAAGAAGAAAAGGGAGGTGGAGAGACAAAGGGGTAAAAAGGGTAAGGAGAAGTATAAGCAAGGGAGAAAGGAAGGATGAGAAGCCTTAATGACAGGAAGCAAGATTTAAAGAAACAAAATTCATTTAGAGACAATGGGTAAATTTAATTGAAAAAGGGATTCTGTAAGGTACATAAGATTGTGTTTTTATATGTGTTTTTAGAATAAAATGTTTAAGATATAAATGAGTATTAATATGCATGATTAATTTCTTAATGGTATTGATAGTGGTATTGGCCACATTATATATCTATAAATTTGCTCCTTTGTTGTTGTTGTTTTTTTTATATATAATACATTGTGTAACCTTAGAATGTACTAAATAGAATCCCAATACAAGTTATGTGTGGTATTAAGTATTATTAAGCTAGGGGAAAGAGTTAAAGGCGTCATACTCCAATCAGTGTACAGGAGAAGTTTTGTTTAAAGAGAAAAGATGAATGGATAGCTGGAAATAGAACAGACAAAGAATGACAAGTATTATGATTTGAACTGAGATGAGATAAGTAGAATAAAACTAAGAAAGTTAAAAGAGGGAAGAAGCTATATAGAACATTGAAAATGGTAATAAGATATGGAATGGTATATAAAATGAACATGATTTTTGAAGTTGTGTCTGTACGATGAGTTTTAACCCGGGATCAAGCAACTTTCAGAAGAGATGTTTTATGTTTTTATGTCTTATGTGTTGTTTGTTTGTGTATGTTTGTGTATGTTTGTCCTTCAAAAGCAACAAAAAAATTTCTTTTTTTTTTAGTAAGAAATATAGTTTGAATAATAGAATGAAAGGGAGAAGCAAAGAGAAGCTGGGATAAGATATGAAGTTGAACAAATAATGTAAATATATATATTAAATTGTGTTTGTATGTGATAATTTGGATTTATTTTGTTTTTAAATAAGATGTTCTATTGGTCTCTCTAGAAAAGATCTCTTATGTTATTATATTCTATGCTTTGTTTGTGTATTGTTTTGTAAAAATTAATAAAATTTGTTTTTTAAAAAAAGTGGCTCCAGTTGACTGACATCTTCATGGCCAAGGGTCACCACCGCTTTATACCCTTCACACTTCTTGAAGAATTCGTGGCCCACTGGGCGACAGTGTGCAACACACACCAGGCCCGTGGACTCAGAGCTGTTAGTCCTCCTAATGACAGAAGATACAACAGCAACCATATATCACCCTAAGGCCCTATGCACACTACCAGGGAAAGACCTTTCATGGTTGTCCATAACACTGAGATTGACTCCTCATCCACACACAGTTGGCGAGAGAACTCATCAGATACAACCCAATTTAGATCTCTGAACACAAGGAGAATACAGTTTTATCCTATGTACAACACTCGTCACTCGCTGAACAGCTGCACTGGGTTTGCAGCAAAATCACTGACGCAATGAAAAGAGTTGCTAAGGGAGTACCAATACTGCTATAGGTGTTGCGAATCCAAACACCTGTCCAAGTACTGCACAACCATGGTGCTGCTTATCTTAGTTTATAGTTAATTTTTTTTCCTCTTCTCTTAGTAGTGGAATTTACAATTCCAGGCAGGGAGTGTGCTGTCCCAGCCAGTCTATGGGAATTGGATAGCTGCTTAGGAATTAATAAATATAATTTGTTATGGATGTCTTGTTGAGTTATCTATCTGCATCTGTACAGCTTCAAATCCACCTCTGTGCAGAAGGCAGAAAAATCACGGTTATCCTAATCTTGACATTTTGTAAAAATAAATCAAACACAACAAAAATTAACCAAAATAACAAGTTTGAATGAAGTTCTGAAATTGCTTGATAAACTACTGAATCTTATATGAAAAAAGTATAATACATGTAAAATATTTAATAATAATTTATCAACAAGACAAATATAGAAAAATATTTTAAGTACTCTATATAATGCAGTCACAAGAGAAATTGGCTTGAAATTTGCATGTGGCTCTGAAGAAGAAACTTGCTTACTGCAACTGTTAATTGCTAATCAGTTGCATCTCCTTGGTGTTTTGCTTCTTTCCTCACTAAATTTCTCAGTGAACTTTCAAAGGCTTAGCATTTAAAAAGATACACTAATTACTTTTTTTAAAACTCCCACCTACGTTTCATAACTTGTGCTGTTTGATTTATTAGCATTTTCAGACGATGTAGAGAAAAAGTTCTTATGCCTTGTATCTAGATTATAAATCATTTACATAGTGGAAGAAGGACTTGAAAAACAAGGGAAAGCTCCAGATTGATTTTGGAATTATTTTTTCCATTCCATTCTATATACCTCTATTTTACTCCTAGATTGTCCAGCTCTCTTGCTTTTTAGATTTTAAAATATGGGATGTAGAATTGGGAAATAAAGAACTGGGTCTTGTACATTGCCTTTATTATTTCATCTTTTAAAAAATGTTATAGCATAGTTACTGGATAATTTATAAATTAAATAATAATTTATAAATTAAAATATTAATAAATGCTCCTAAAAGGCACTTGGGTGTTGGAGTAACGTGGGGATAGGCACAGAATGAGGGAGATGATGAAGAGGAGAGGATGGATTCAACTAGTTGGAAAGTTGGCAAGAAAAGGGCAGACACTGCAAAGAAAATGTGAAATAGAGAAAGTAGGCAGCATCAACAAAGGTAGAGATTGTTGCTTTAATTAACTTCTGTGAGTTAGCTGACATGTTACGCTATAGAAAGAGCTAAATTTGAAGGGTTTGTCATTTTTTGTTTCCTGCTTTTGTTGTATCTTCAGTAACTCAGCACATTAATTTTAATGTTAAAACAGTTATAAATCATTGGAGTCTGGATTGACTGTATTCTGTCTCCTCTAGGATCATGCATCCGTTGTAGCAGAAGCCCAATGTTGGGCTAGATCAGATTGATTTAAAACAGATTTTGGTTTTAATTTACTCTGAAGGGAGCAGATGACTCTCAACTGGCTGCACTCTTATTCTAAATCACCATAAAGCTTTGGTCTGATGTTTGAGAGCATCTCTGGGCTTCAAATCAACCAGGCCATCATGCCAAAAAGAGAGCAAACTAGAAGGAGTCTTTGTCATGTATGAAAAAGTATCACTGTGTCGGGGAAGGCAGAGATAGAGTGGAAATATTGGACCATTCTTGGAGTGGGAAGAGTGGGAAGATCTTGGAAGAAGATTCTTTGTTTTCCTATCTGTCCTAAGTAGTTCTGAGACAAAAAAATTAAACTACCAGGTAGCTATTAATTGTAGTAAGCATAAGCATTATTTTTTATGGAAAAAATAAATTGTTCCCCTACATTTCTGCTTATACTTTAACAATGAACCAGAATCACTTTTTATTATAAAAACAGATTAGAAGCAAAAATCAAAATATGGTGTTCAAAATTCTTCAACATTTGGGGCATTTGTGAATCCCAGCAGGAAAGATAAGGTAAATACATTTTTGAAGAGGGGATGTTGTAAATCTCTCCATTTATGTAGGGTGCATGTTACCCCATCACCTCTAGCCCCTTCCATGTTTATAGTCAGTAACCTAAGACAATATTCCATTTCTTCTCATATGCTGGATGAATGGTTGGGCAAGTTATATGTCTATTGTGTCAAGTCAATAGCTAATTGTCTATACTTAATTCTAATTTTGATGTTTTTTTTCTTATAGAACTTTTCAAGATACACTGCTTCACTTACAGTAGTGAAATGCTTCTTAAACCAAGATGATATTATTATTTTTTCTTTCTAAGCAATTTTATCCATTATTTTTCTTATGTACACTTTGAGGTCCTGACTTTTAGTTAACACTTTTAAAATGGAAGCTGTCTGAGATCAGGTAAACTCAAGACCAGATGAACTCCGACCTTGCAACATGTTCTGGTTACCTACATGCCACCATGGTAATGATTTGATTATAGTGATCTGACATCCTTGGATGTGCTGTTGAGCCAAAATTGCTGCTATAGTTGTGATATTTGCTTATCTGGGAAGAAATCTCACTGAAAACAGTGAGCTGCATATTTCAGCCACACTGCCTTAGTGCTTTAGTTCTGAATATTCATCAATACCACTATTTTTGAATGTAAAATTCCAAATGTAAAAACTCAGAATTCACTTCTAAATATCCATGTACAGGATTGTCCTGAGAAATTTTGTCAAAAAAATATACAAAAAGAAATGTGTTGGCTTTTCTTAGTGTTTTTCTCTCTTTTGTGTAAGGGCTGGGAATGGTTATGGCATAGCATTCTTTTTTAAAAAAATAAAATGAAATCATTTTCTAAAACTACAATATTACTATACTTATTTACCGCAGACGAATTTGAACTTGCACAACGTATGAATTTGGCTAACTAACTTCGATTTATTGTAATGAAACAGAATAAAGATGACTATTGTTCTGTGAAGCTGTAGCTGTCGCAGTGTCCTTGTGGACTCATGATTGCCATTTGTGATCTTTCTTGCCAGTTCTCCATAATGGGGAAGCTGGCAGGAGGTTGGCAGGAGGTTGCAAGTCAATACTGTTCCAGTTACTTTTTCACTTACCTGCCCACTCACCCACTTGTCTCTGCTCCATAGTTCCAGCGCATGGCACCTGCTGCCCCCATCCTACCCCCGTGACTGCTGTGCACTCATTGCTCTCACCTAGAGCTCCTGCTGGCTGGCCTGCTTAACTGAAACTGGAACGATTATAATAGAAGGCATGAACTGCCTACCTGCAGCAGTATCTTTCACCAATTTTCCTCTGGATTCTTGTCTAGATTGGCTTATAACTTCTGGCTGGGAAGCTATAGGAAGAGACCTTCTTTAGTACTGAAAATGCCTCTCTTAGAGAGAATCCATCCTTGTTTAAAAGAGGCAATTATTTAAACTCCACTTAAGAAACTTATCTTGGATGTCTCAGACATAGACAATACAGGCCTGTCTCTAACCTTCTATGCAGTGGAGGATTAAGGCTCACTGGTGCCCTAAGCACTGACAAATTTTGATGCCCCTCCCTCCTTTGTACATACAAGGTTTTTTACAAATCTTAATTGTTTTTTTATTTCTTTCTCAACTTTGTGGTGCCCACTTTGGGCCTGGCGCCCTAAGCACATGCTTAGTCTGCTTAATGGTTAATACACCACTGCTTCTATGGTTCTAGGACAACCAAGTTGTCCTAGAAGGCGGCAATTACCTTTCAAACTGAATTCAGAGCAGGCTTCATAGTTAAGATAGACTTGGTGGCCTAACAGAGTCTCTTTATATAGACATCAACAAAGAGAGTGTAATTCTTTTGGTTCTTTGTGGTCTTTCAGTAGCTTTTGATACAAACAGGGTTTGATTACCTGAAAGATACTATTTCTCAGGAGGATTTCAAATTGTCACTTGGGGATAGTGACCCTTAAAGCAGATATTATGCTATGCTTTCCCCCAGAACTCTGTCTTGTCTCCAGTGATTTTTAATATCTATGTGTAATCAGTGAAGGAAATCTCCAATCGATCTGAGGCTGAATACTATCAGTATGCTGAATCTATTCCTTTATGGCATCTTTGGGATATGCTGTGGCTGTCCTGAATGTTTGCTTCAAGTCGGAAATAGACCAAATGAGGGATAATAAAAACAAACTGAACCTAGACAAGAATAAGATACTCATTGTGAAAAGCCACAAGCGCAAAGAAATAGTAGTTTTGCCTTTTCTAAATATGTAGAGTCTTCCAGAAGGAGTAGATATGCAATTTGTGGGTGGTTCTAGACCCAATTCTTTCTCTTTTTTCCCAGAATGAGGTAATAGTCAGGAATGCCTTTTCTTAGTTTAGTGTGTCCCTTTCTGGAAGACAAGGGTTTTTATAACTTGCTGTACCTGCTGGTTACCTTCTAGCTTGATAATTGTAATGCACTCTACATGGTGCTGCTTTTTTTAAATAAAGTTTTATTGAGTTTTAACAAAACAAATAAAACATCTTATTTGAGTACAGCATCGTTCCGGGTTATCACATTTCCATACAGACACAATTTCATATGCATATTCATCTTATGTATTCAACTTCATATCTTATTACTCTTTTTCCAACTTCTCACTATTTCTCCCTTTACTTCTCTTAATTTTCTTTGATGGTTATCTCATTTTCTTCTTATTCAATTCTATTTCTTTTACCTAAATTTCTATATCTTTTTATTCATTGTACTTATACTTTTGTCTGTCTTGTTTACAATTTCATATGTTCTCTTCCAACATTCTTAAAAAGCAAAATTCCCCCTATGATTGCCAATTGAAGTGCAACACCTTTAAATCTTATTGTTATTATCATATGAAATCTCATTAAACATTGAATTTGTGCATTCTAAAATTATAATATTCAAATTTGTAATATCTATTTTATATCATATAGCTCTCATCATTCAGACTCTGCTTGGTACTTCCCCTTGAAAATGTAAAAAGAAAAATTCTAAAAACATAGCAAAAACAATATATATATTGAGGTGCCTCCGAGAAGCACAAAGCCGAAAACACAAGCCTGAAGATGATGAATGAGACTTCATTGAAACGTCGCCTAGATACTTCCAATTTTACGCGGGAGAAAACCCGAATAACCAAAGATCCATATGTATGTATGTATGTATACGTATACATATATGTATACGTATACATACATACATACATACATACATACATACATGTGTGTGTGTGTGTGTGTGTGTTAAGTTTTCGTGGGTACTTACATGTATGGTATTCAGCTTTGTTCGGGTATTTTCCCATGTCATTGTAATTGTGCTTTTAAAGTTGTAGCAACGTTTCGGCAGAATCTCATCTGCCATCATCAGGCTTCTGTATAGTGTTCATCTGTGAGTCAGACTTTTTTAGTGGTTTCAGATTTAAATTTGGGGCAGCCTATTACTGCGCCAGAATGGTTTTTTCTTCATCCTGATTGATTGGGAGTCTTGGTCTGTGTTTATTGGTCTTGGAGTTTGCTGTGTTCTGCTTGATTGGTGTTTCTAATATCTTTTGTCTGTTTTGGGGCTCTTTTTGTGTCTTGATTGGCTGGCAACATTGTATTTCTTTATTGGAGGCCTTTAGTGCAGCTTGGCTCCAGGTAAATGGATGGTTATCATTTGTTAGGAAGCTAGGTTTCATCTGGGTGCCTGGTTGGGGTGTGTTTGAGCTGGAGGTATCAGGGGAGATCTGTTTGTGCCCAGGTGCTTGTCTGGCTAGTGGTGTGGAGATTTTTTTGTTTGTGAGTGCAGGCTTCCAAATGATTGACAGTCTGGTGGAATCATCGATTCATGCTTTCTGGTCTTTTTTCAATCTCTATGGCTTCTCTGATGATTCTGTGGCTGGGGTTTTCTATAGTGGCTAGGGTTTTGGTGCCATTGAAGTTGATGCTATGACCTGTGGCTTTCATGTGTTGAACTAGTGAGGAAGTGTGTTCCAGCTTTTTTACTGCATTTTTGTGTTCATCCAGGTGGGTACTTATTCTTCTATTGGTCTGTCCAATGTATGTGGCCGGGCATGATGCACAGGGGACTTCATATATGCCTTGGTTTTCCTGATCAATTTTATCTTTGGGGTTTCTAAGGATGGCTGCTATTTTTCTGTCTGTTTTGAAGGCAGTCTTGATGTGATGTCTGTGTAGTATCTTACTGATTTTGTCTGTAGTACCTCTTATGTCTCAGTGTGTTTTTGTGGATCAAGCCGGTGATTTTGCTTTTGTGGAAGCCATTGGCTGTCAGTACTTTAGTCAGGGTGCATAGTTCAGTCTTTATGTGCGTCTTGTCTGCCAGGCATTTGGTTCTAGCAATTAGTGTTTTAGCCACAGAGTTTATCTGTGCTGGGTGGTGGTGGGATTGGGCATTGAGGTAGCGGTTGGTGTGTGTTTTCTTCTGGTATATGGTGTGTCCTAGTGTGCCATCTGGTTTTTTTGTAGATTAGTACATCTAGGAATGGTGGTTGTTTGTTTGTTTCCATTTCCATGGTGAACTTGATTTTGGAGTGTGTGCTGTTTAGGTGTGTTAGGAAATTGTTTAGGTTTTCTTTTCCATGGGGCCAAATCATGAATGTGTCATCGATGTATCTTAACCATAGTTTGGGTTTGAGGATGGCATTGGCCAGGGCTCTGGATTCAAATTCTTCCATGAACAGGTTTGCAATGACAGGTGACAGTGGTGATCCCATAGGGGCTCCTTCGATTTGTTTTGTATCTTTGTCCTTTGTATATGAAATATGTGCTGGTTAAGCAGTGTTCCGTTAGTTCCATGAGGTGTTTAGCTGGTTGGTATTTATTTTTGATGATTTCAAGGGTCTCTTTTATCGGGACTTGAGTGAATAGTGAAACCACGTCAAAACGTACAAGCAGATCTCCTTGCTCCATGTGTAGATCTTTGAATCTTAGAATTCACTTCTTAGAAATGATCCATTTACCCGGAGCCAAACTGCACTAAAGGCCTCCAATAAAGGAATACAATGTTGCCAGCCAATCAAGACACAAAAAGAGCCCCAAAACAGACAAAAGATATTAGAAACACCAATCAAGCAGAACACAGCAAACTCCAAGACCAATAAACACAGACCAAGACTCCCAATCAATCAGGATGAAGAAAAAACCATTCTGGCACAGCAATAGCAATTTGGTGCCCCAAATTTAAATCTGAAACCACTATAAAAGTCTGACTCACAGATGAACACTATACAGAAGCCTGATGATGGCAGATGAGATTCTGCCGAAACGTTGCTACAACTTTAAAAGCACAACTACAATGACATGGGAAAATACCCGAACAAAGCTGAATACCATATATATATACATACATACATACACACACATACATACGTACATATTAGTAAACAAAATAGTTATTCAAAATCATTCTAGTACTGGTATGAACCTTGTAAATCTTTCACGTTTCTTTTCAATATCTATCAATCTTTAGAAACAATTGCAATGTCTCTTCTTTATTATTGCATTAATTATAAATGAACATACCATTACATAACTGTTGAAAGGCTGAAAATGCCTTTCTTCCAAGGGTTCTTTTTTTCCTGCTGGGAGTGCTCCAGAGTAAGGAAACAGACAGGCAGCTATTTGGAAGCAAGTTTCTTTAATTTCCAGGAAGGCAAGAGATAGCAAGAAGTCTGCGTTCCTGGGGCTAGCCAGCTTTGTGTAATAAACTCCTGATTTTTATACCTTTTCTCCTTTTGTGTGTGAGTGAAATCCTATCAGGGGGTTGTCTTCATTTCCGTCAGAGGGTAAACTCTGCGGGGTGGTTTGATTGGATTATCAGTTTCATCCTAATGTTTTCTTATATTTGTTTGGTGGCAATCTCCTGTCTGCTATGGGATTTATTTCGTATCTTTTTGTCTATTTGTTTTGCTGATTTGGCATGACCTTTTGTTTATAAGGGATTTCTTTTTGTTTCCCTAGTTTTCTTAATTACTTGGCTTTTTGTCTAGGGGGCTTTTTTCAATACCTTTTATTAAATCTCTTTTCCTATGCAAGTTTGTTTTATGGCTGGCCTGGTGTTGCCTTTGGGCTTTTTTCTGCTTGGGTGTCACCACTGTCCTCATGAAGTTCCCTTTCCACAATCCTTCATTTTTTATTTTTTTTTAAAGAGTGGTCTCTGATTGAATGTCTGGGTACACTTGTTATTTGTGATCAATCTGGATCATTATCATAGCTGCCTGTCTCCCCTTTAATTTTCTCTTCTGAGAGGGAATACAGGCCTTTAGGCAGCTAAGGCAGGGTGGTATGCATCGACAGGGGCAACACATGAGGTCTCCAAAGACACAAATAGTGACTGTGGTTTTTATAAGGATTTTTTTTTTTTTGGCCAATGGAAATCTGGCATCCATGAGAAGAGCCATGAAAAGTCCAGGAATGATTGCTCCTGACCAGTATTCTGAGATAGCTCTTTCAGGTGGTGGATGTCCCTCCCTACGAGTTCTGAGGTTTCGTCCAGATTGAGGCAACACATCCCTTGGAATTTTTCGCAGCCATAGTTATGCTTCAAGAGAAGGAAGCCTATTGCTGCCCAATTCTCTAAGGTGGCTTCTCTGACCTCCCTCAGTTCTCTGTTAAGGGCATCCAGGGCATGGGAGGTCAAATTCAAGCTTTTTTGCCAGGGTACATGCTAGTCTGTTCAAATTTTTAGAATTTCGCACTGCCAATCCAGGTACCCCTACCAAGGATATTGCCAATGAGATGTATTCTGTTTTTGTGGGAAAGGAGACTTTGGAATCACAGTCTGAGTCTAGGGTTTGGAAGGCTCTCCTGTGTCATCTCTGTAAGGATGGCATAAGAATGGTTAACCTTCCCAAGGTGCAGGGGCCATTTGTGGCATTTGCAGGAAGGTATGAGTAGGCTTTTAAGCCACAAAGGAAAAAACATCCTGGTGGGAGCTTCAGGTAACTATATGAAAATGATATGGTCTCTGTATAGTTGCATTTTAGTTCTGTGTTGCTAAGACTGGTGTATTCTGTGACCCTAGGTGTGCTGCACCCAGTGACATTATGATTTCCCTCCTGCTAAGCAAAAGTTTTCTTGCTAAATATTCCCATATGTTTTCCTTTCTCTGGGATAAGCTTTGGTTCCAGGAGCGCAGTTTCTTATGTTACAAATGTTACAATTATTACAGATAATAATACATAGAATACATTGCATTTCATGTTCCCCATTGCTAGGTTTCTTTTCTTCCCTTCCTCGCCCCTCCTCTTTTTTTTTTTTTTAATAGCAATGTAAAAAAATGTAAAAGGTCAAGTATCAAAAAAAATTATGAGTAAAGTCCTTTTTGTTAAAAAAATACGATGAAAAAAGGTTTTAATAAAAGGAAAAAATGGAGAAGGTGAGACAAAAATTAAAAAAAAATAGTTTATAACTCAGCACCTGAGAGTCCAGTTTTGTGTAATGCAACCTTTGCACTTGGTTCCTCACAGTGGTGTGGTTCAACAGTGTTGAAGAATGCTGCAAGCATCCATTGATCTGTGTCCCGATCTTTCTTGAGTTTGATGGGTGGGATTGATTGTGGTGGAGTTTGGCTATGGTCTATGACTGCTGGCTTTGCATGTGTCCAATGTAGCCAAAAGTCTCATTCTGCAAACCTTTATGGCAGTGTGTGTAGTCAGTAAAACTTGGTGGGGTCCTTTCCACCTGGGTTGTAGAGGGGAGGTTCTGGTGAAGAACTTGATCCACACCCAATCTCCTGGCTCATATGGATGCAGGGCTTCTTCCAGGGGTAAAGTCTGTGTCAGCGCACTCTGGGTCCAGAGGGTCTGTAGTCTCTTTTGCAGGGCTGTAAGATAAGAAGAAAGAACCCTATCCCTCCTATCTAAGCAAAGGGAATGAGGATCTAGGCTGAGAATGAGGATCCTAGTAGGGTATGGGGGGGGGGGTGAGCAAAAAGGATCTCAAAGGGGGGTGACCAAAAAGGATCTCAAAGTGGGGGAAATACCTATATCTTGTCCTGGTCTGGTTCTGAAATAAAAGAGGGCAATTGGGAGCACTTGTGGCCAGGAGAGGTGTGTCTCCTTTAAGTAGTCCCACTTCTGATGTATCCCAGCCCCATAAGGAGGGTGGCAGGCTTTTTAAATCTTCATGGAGTCCTGTGTTGCTGGTTATCAGCATGATTGTCTTGTGTGTGCCTTTTCCTGGGATTTCCAATTGCAGCCCCTGCTTTCATACCATGTTATGGTAGCTCCCATTTTACATAGGAGGTCCCTTTCTAGTAGAGACAGTGGGGACTGGGGGCAAATAGTAAATGCATGGTCTACTGTGAAAGGTCCTAGTTCTACTGGTACGTTGTGAGTAAATTCTACAGGGATTATTCCTCCCCACCACCCATTATGCTATCCTGAGCCCCTTCAGCCACTGAAGCTTTATATGGTAGTTCAGGAATGAGGAGGTGGCTCCAGTATCAACTAAGCAATTGTATTTCTTTCCTCCTATAAGAATGGTTACAATGGGTTCCCCTTCTGGGCCATTTTCTAGGGGGATAGCCAGCCTGTTAAAGGTAGCCATGAATTCAGTGCTTTCATTGTCATGTTCTAGTCAAGAAGGGGGTAAATCTTGTTCTTTCCTTTGCTCCCATTGATGTCTATTGTTATTATTTTTTGGAGGAAAGTGAGCACTGGGTGGTGCCTGATGACTGAAACTTTGTTGCTCAGTGTAATGGGCTGGATTATTGCCTGGCCTCATGTTTCTAGGTGGTGGGTGATACCGGTTGCAGGGGGGGGGGGGTGTTGCCTACATTGCTTGCTGAAATGACCTTCCTGTCTGCACCTATAACAATGCTGACATTTGCCTTGCAACCATCCTGCTTTATCGCAATGCTAGCATTTCTTTGAATTATAGGGGGTTTTACCTGGCATTTGTCTGGCATCATGTTTCATTACAGCAAACATTTTTAAGTCTTCCTGTCTTTCTATTCATCTCTTTCTATCTTTCTCTTCCTCTTTCAATTTGTCTCTTTGATCATAGACAAAGTTAGCAATCCTGTGCAACTCTACTATGTCTAAGGTTAGAGATGAAGCGGTGGAAATGTTCTTTAATATCTAAGGTGGACTGATCCACGAAGGCTGAAGCTAAAATCCTTTGGTCCTTCAGGCAGCTAAGGTCTAGGTGGGCATATGCAGTAGCTGCTTCTGACAAGTGGACCCAAAAGGCATCAGGGTTTTCCTTTTCCCTTTGTGTTGTTTCTTTTGAAATTCAGACTAGTTTAAAGTTTTTTTTTCTTATTTCCTCTAGAGCTTCTAGTAAGTTATCTTTTGCTCTAGTGTATTTGTCCCATTGATTGGTATCATTATAATCCCAGTCAGGGCGATGTATTGGCCCTGCGATGTGGGCTGGGGCTGCCTGACCAGGGATAGTTGGTGGTTTGGCTATTTGGACTGGTTTTTTTTTCCAAACAGTTTTAATAGTTCGTCTTTCATTAGAAAGACTTGTAACAGCTGAGTCATGTCACCCCAGGATGGATTATAGCTGTCTATGATAGATTTTAGGGTTTTAATAACTGTTTGAGGATCAGCCCTGAAAGCTGGGGTATCCTTTTTCCAGATGACTAGGTCAGAGGCAGAGAAGGGAGTGTGGGTAAAAACATATTCTAGTTGTCCCCTATTCCTGCCTGGCACTGGCTTGCTTAAAGGGGGAGCCATAATCTGTGCCTCAGTATTCCCTTCCCTGAAATGGGTTTCAGGCTTTTCTTTCTTTCTTTTTTATTTTTCTCAGTCAGGTCTTTGGTCCTAACAATTTCAGCCCAGCAGTACCAATAGGGTATTTGGCTGGGCTTAATGCATGTTCTAAGTGCTTTCAGGGTTTTATAATCTAAAGTACCACTATCAGGCCAAATTTGTCTACCCATGTCATCTCGCAATAAAGCCCACTTTTTGCTAGCCCACTTTTTACAAACTCTTTTCACTTCCTTTCTATTCAAGTAATTTATCCAAGGGGGTCTCTTCCATTGCCCTCGAGCTACAACTTCCCATATTCCCTACCTGATGTGGGGATTACTTTGGTTTAGCCGGGCTCCCGCCGTCAGTTTTCAGACAAAAAAGGTCTGGAAAGGACTCCGGTTTCCCTACACATGGAGTACAGGCCCCTTTCTCGTAGGGAAACTCCGCCGTCAGTTTTAAGACCCCCCCTAAAAAACGGGATCTTGGAGGACCGTCTGCCCCCTAGCAGCACGGTACGGGCCCCTTCCTACACTCCGCCGTCAGTTTTCAGATCTCCCTTAAAGGTGGGGATCTGGAAGGACCTGCTCTGCTTTGTAAGGCAAACTATTTCCAATTTTGTTTGCCAGCAGCCGGTACGGGCCCCTTCTAAATGCACAGGGCTTTACTTGCAGGATGCACTGGGACTATTTATTCTGCTTTCTATTTATTTCCCAACAACAGTTCCTTTCTCAGCCCACTCGGTTTTTCTTACGTCCTTCAGAAGGACTCACACTCTGTGATTACCCCTTGCGTTCCCAAATCCAGCCGGTCACGGCTTGTTGGAGCTAGCAGCTGGCTGGGGTGCGGCTGGCAATCACAGAGGAGGTGAGGTCCCACTGTTTCAGCAGAGAAAACCCACACTCACACACCTGGTACACTCACGCTTCCACTCCCCTCCCTAGTAAGATTATAAATTTGAAGTGGTACTCACCTGCTTTCAAGTAGCTGTTGAGCAGAAAAAAAGCTCAGTGACTCCCTTTACTACCCTTATGCCTTCCGGGCTGGGTCCGCGGATGTTTTCCCTGGACAAAGAAGGTCCATGCCGGCTGGGTTTGGATCTGCGGGCCCGGTCCGGTGGCAGGGTTGGCTGGAAAACCTTCATGGTCGCCATTTGTTGAAAGGCTGAAAATGCCTTTCTTCCAAGGGTTCTTTTTTTCCTGCTGGGTGTGCTCCAGAGTAAGGAAACAGACAGGCAGCTATGTGGAAGCAAGTTTCTTTAATTTCCAGGAAGGCAAGAGATAGCAAGAAGTCTGCGTTCCTGGGGCTAGCCAGCTTTGTGTAATAAACTCCTGATTTTTATACCTTTTCTCCTTTTGTGTGTGAGTGAAATCCTATCAGGGGGTTGTCTTCATTTCCGCCAGAGGGTAAACTCTGCGGGGTGGTTTGATTGGATTATCAGTTTCATCCTAATTCATCTGGTACGCACTGCGAGACCACGGTCATCTGGTACGCACTGCGAGACCACGGCGTGCCTGAGCTGCTCGTACAATGGGTCCAACTCCTATACAGATGTCACAAAAGCCGTGTAAAAGCGGCAGCTGGGATATCAGAGGAGTTTAATATTACCGTCGGCGTACACCAGGGCTCTGCTCTCTCACCACTGCTGTTCATTCTGGTGATGGACACAATTACACACGACCTGTACACGCCCGCCCCATGGACGCTGCTCTACGCCGATGATGTGTTCCTGGCCAACCTGTGCAAGGCTGAACTAGAGCACCGAGTCCAACAGTGGCACGACCGCCTCGAGCAGTTCGGGCTCCGGCTGAACCTAAAGAAGTCCGAATACCTGACCACTGACAATGAAATGACAGGCTCCATCCACGTGAACGGGCAGGAGCTACCGCGCGCCTCCACCTTCAAGTACCTGGGAACTACTCTTGGGGAAGAAGGCCTACTACAAACTGAGGTGGCAGCCAGGATCAATGCAGCGTGGGGCAAATGGAAGTCCGTCACGGGCGTCCTCTGTGACAAGAAGATGCCGATGCGCCTGAAGGCGAAAATCTATAACTCTGTGGTGCGCCCGTGGCCATATACGGTGCAGAGTGCTGGCCGGCGACCAAAGAAGTCGAAAGCAGACTCCAGATAATGGAGATGCGAATGCTCCGATGGTCGGTAGGCCTCACCCTACTCGATCGCGTCAGGAACGAAGAAGTGCGTAGACGGTTCAACGTCGTGCCCATCCCCACGGTCATGAGGCAGTCCCGGCTACGATGGTTCGGCCACGTGAGCCGCGCCAAGGAAGAATCCATCATCAAATCTGTAATGAAGGTGACTGTCGGAGGAGCGAGACCGCGTGGTAGACCTAAACAACGCTGGATGGACACGATCAAGGCCGATCTAGAGATCGCGAAGGCAGACCCGACACACGTGGCAGACAGAGAGGTGTGGAAGCAGTACTCAAGGACATTAGCGGACCTCGCCCGAGCGCGAGACAAACGCTGAAGAAAAAGAAGAAGAAGAAGAATCAGTTTCATCCTAATGTTTTCTTATATTTGTTTGGTGGCAATCTCCTGTCTGCTATGGGATTTATTTCGTATCTTTTTGTCTATTTGTTTTGCTGATTTGGCATGACCTTTTGTTTGTAAGGGATTTCTTTTTGTTTCCCTAGTTTTCTTAATTACTTGGCTTTTTGTCTAGGGGGCTTCTTTCAATACCTTTTATTAAATCTCTTTTCCTATGCAAGTTTGTTTTATGGCTGGCCTGGTGTTGCCTTTGGGCTTTTTTCTGCTTGGGTGTCACCACTGTCCTCATGAAGTTCCCTTTCCACATAACAATACAGTTTTATCTCACAGATTTTTTATTTATTTCATTTCTAGATTATTTACTTATTTCATTTCTTATTTCATTACAGTATTCTACTGTCACAACACTATCTTTTGTACCTTTGCAGAATCCTCACTTTTAACTTAATTTAGCCATTGTCTCTGTTTTTTCTAGCTGAGCAAATACCTTTAATCCTAGTATGTTTCCCCTTTTTCTTTATTTCCTGTTTTTGTCCCTCATAAGTTCTTTCCCTTTCTATCTCCCCCCCCTTTTTTTCTCATCCCTTTTTTTATGCCCTTCTCTCTCTAATTTTCCCTTCTGTAGTTTTCTTTTCTGCTTCTCCTTGCTGTTATACTTCTTTTTCAGACTATTTTTCTTTTTGGCCATTCCCTTTGATCTCAAGCTCCTTTCCCCCCTTTCCCCCTTTTTACCACACTTTGTATTATTTGATCATTGAAAATGGCTTCTTCTTTGTCCCACCCTTTTTCTTGCTCTTGAAGCTTTTCCTTTTCCTTTTCATAGTTCAGGATCTCCATTTCAAAAAATTCAACTACGAAGCCAAAGGATCTTCCTCCCCCTTCTGCATCTTCTTTCTGTTTTTTAAGACTCATCTTCAATTCCTCCAGGAGTGATGGCACTTTAAACACTTTTGAACAACCACCCGATTGACTTTAAGTAAAAACAGAAAAAGAAAGAAAAAAACCAATGCCAAAACCTTTTTTTTTAAATCACCAAATGATCCCAGACTGTTCCTTATTTCTTTTCTTTACTTTTCCTTTCTGTGGGTTACTGTATCTTTTAATAACATTTCAGTTACAATGTATCCTCAGGAGTCTTTTCAAAGTTTCACTGTTAATCCTCTTTATTTTTCCAGATGGCACTCCATTTTTTCATTATTCCAAGTCCCACCCTTTTGCCTCCACTCTTCTCCTTTTTAGGGCTTTAAAATGACCAAGAAAACATCTTTATTCTCCTTTTGACACTTAGATTTCAGCTTAAGGTTGACTATTAGTGTCAAAGTAGATTAATATAAATTTCTTTCCATACCATTTGTAATTGTTAATATAAAGGTTAAAAAAGGGTTTTTAACCTCCTTTTCTCTCTCCTTCGCTGCTTAAAGATATTCTTTCAGAAGTATCCCTCTAGGTACTTTTGGATTCAGGGTACCTTGCTTAGATATTCTCTGTTGTTTAGCCCAGTCTGTTCTGCTTTCCTCTTTTTCTTCCTCCTGCACAATCTTATCCAGTCGGGCTCTTCTTTGAGGTGGCCATTTCTGACCACTGCTGCAACCACCTTCGGGGAAGGGAGTTTAGACCAGCCAAGGAGGAGAGATGCGGCTCCCCTCCACTCAGCTAGCAATCTTGCCTCTCTTCACCACCTCTACATGGTGGTTCAGCCCCAAATCCAAAGGATCAGGGCGCTCCAGCAGTGAGCACAGATTGAAACTGCACATGGTCACAGATTTTGGTCTATCCCTGAAGAGACCCAGACTGGAAGCCCATGGTGCTGCTTTGTGACTAGTCCAAAAGCCTCAGTATAAAAGTTAGCAACAAGTTGGTTTCAGGGAAAATGCAAAGGACTCATATTCCATCTGTCATTAGATCCAATTTGTTTCTGGACAATATACCCTAATCTTAAAGCCCTCCATAGTTTAGCTCCAGGCTGTTTGTGGGAACTCTTTTATATGAATTTTCACACTTAATGAGATCATCTGAGGAAAGTTACCAGTCACTGTGAGCCTTTTCTGATGCTGTCCTAATGCATTGGAAAGTATACTCTGCAAAGTTCAGGTCTAATGTTTTAATTAATGTTTTAAAAACCTTAGAGCAAATCATCTTCAGTAGAAGTCTATTTATTTCTTTTAACCATTAATTTGCTGTTTTGATTTTTCTTACCAGCTACTTGACCATTTTTAATATCTTGTTTCTGTGGTTTTTTTTTTTTTTTTTAAATTGTCAAGACACATCTGTAGTCAGTGGTATATCAAGTTAAATAAATAAATCTCTGCCTCAAAACAAGTACAAGGAGAATATTCCAATATTTTATTGCAGTGAAACTCTTAAATGAGTCTTGGCAATGCCCACTAAAGAATCAACCATCTCTGTTGTTTTCATATTATTTCGCAAAAAATGAAGTGGTTGCAGACAATTGATACTTTCTTATAATAGCCAATTGATTAATCTTTTTTTTTTCAAATTGAATTCCAAAACAAGTAGGACCTCAAATCATACATTCAGATCAAATCCTGCCCTCTTCAAAATTCAGCCTCCAATGAAAATTGAATTAGGACAGATTTGCCCAGACTTAAGACTGTAGATATTGATTGTGCCAAGATAGATTTTTCAATTTGTATCTTCTTGCTCCAATCCCTCCCTCCCTTTGACCAATTATGATTTCCTCTTCACTTAGCATTCTGTAATGTTTACTGTGGTCTTTCTGAATGAATCAAAAGACCACTGGCAGTGACTTATGGTTATCCACACTGTTGCTGGGATATCAGGAATATATATAAACCAAGAGGAACAATGTTTAACTGTGCAACTGCTAGAAAAAGTTAAGCCACGTGACATAAGATGAGGTCACAACAGGTTATAAAGTAATATTAATGTAAATGATTCAAACCCATATATACTTTAAAAAGCAATCTATCAGAAAGCCTACCAAAATAGAAAATTTACCAACCGATGCACACAAGGAAGGGGACAAGATGTTTAGCAATTTGCAGATTCCAAGATGTAAGTGGCTTTAACTTTTTAGTGCCTACTAAACTTATCAGAGTATGCCATCAAGGGTATCACCAATTTCTCTCTGGACCAGATGGCAACATGCCTCTCACCATCTGGAAAAGCTCAGCTGGATAATGCTGGGAAGATCTGCTAGAGGTGATAAAGAAATGTTTTACCACTTATTTCCAAAGAAGGGCTCAGCAATGCATCTTGAAGGGAGCTATAGCTATTGCTATGGCGACCGAACCTAGCCATCCATTTGCTTCCTGCTGCATTTGATCTCCCCTTCTGCGCTGCTGCCTTGACACCACAGACCTCGCAATGAGTTGTCACAACAGACTCTAAGAGTGGGTGGTAAACCAAGACAAAAACTTTAGAAGAATTAACACCTTGAACTGTTTGGTGTGGTTCTTTGTTTCTCTGGGCTTGTTCCCTATTTTAACTCGGGTCTCCAGATATGAGGTCATGCTTAATTTATAATGCAAAGAGTTATAATGCACATCAGTCCCATAATTTAGTAGTAATCTCAATGCTTAGTGGCATAATTAATCTAACTTTATTTAAAGGTTAACAATATGAATATTGGATTGGAGAAGGGAATTAATGGGGAGAAATAGAAATAGCATTACTAAATTTTATCAAGAGAATCCAAGCTAATGGCAATGATTGCCAGGGTAAAGCAGCAAACTCTAACCTCTACCACCATTTCTGGGACATTGATGTCAAAGTGTCTACTTGAAAATAAAATACACCAAGAATGTCATTGTGATGAAATACAATTATGTTTAATTTCTCAAGATTATATTTATTTTTATGCCACCTTTTAAAATCAAGTTTACCCAGGCTGGATTAGAATAATTAAAAACAGATAATTTTTGAATAATAATGAAAACATGCCATAAATACATTAATTAAAGTGCCCCCCCCCCAAAAAAAAAAATCAGTAAAAGCGGCAGACAACTTGGTGAAAATGTCCTATGTATGGTAGCATAGAAAATTAGCAAAAAAAATCCTACTCTTAAGAGAATAAAACATTTTTATTTTCTCAAGTGCTCTGGAAAGGCTATTTTTGGTGAAGTACTCATTGGGGAAAATATTCAAGAATCAAGGGGTCAACAGCTAAAAGCTTTATCTTAAATAATCCTTCAGTGCACCTCACAGATCTATAGCAAGTTAATGAAAAATGATCTTTTAATACAGACTGTTGCTCGATGAGACATTCAGCTACTGTGATCCATAGTTATGGAAACTTCAGATAACTACATAGTATCCTATATATGAACCAATAATGAACTGTTCATTATTGATTTTTTCTGTCAATAAAGACAATAAGAAACTGGCATAGTTCATATTCCCCAAATCCACTCAGTATTTTGTAATCACTGGGATTTCCAGAACTTCCTCAAAGGAAGACTTTATAAGTCTTTATAAGACTTTATGTAAGACTTTGCAGTGATTAAAATTATAGGCTACTGAACCATCAGTTGCTGTAGTATGACTTATCCCAAAAATAAGCCCTAGCATGTTTTATACATTTGCACCTATTAAAAGCCCTACCCACCCACCCAAAAATAAGCCCTACTTAACAGCCTGCGCAGTCGGCCACACACCCATTTCATCTGGTTGCTCATGGTGCCACGGCTACATGGGGAGGTGGAGCAGCCCCATGCACTCTGCACCAGCTTACCCCAGGGCCCCCACAGCCAGGCCCACAGCTCACAGTGGTAGCACCAACAGCTATGTGTAGCAGGACCCCGTGTGACCACTGGCCCACTTCTTCTGTTTGCTCATGGCTGCAACAGAGCAGGAGGCTGAGTGGTGTGTTGGAGCCATGGCCATGAGGTGAGACAGGTGTTGGGGCTTGGATGGTCTGGCTGCAGGGGCCCTGAGGTAAGCTGGTGCAGGGCATGTGGAGCAGCTCCACCCCCCTCTGCCTTGTGGCCACAGGACCAGCACATTGCTCGGCCACCTGCTCCATTGCAGACATAACAAGCAGAAAAAGTGGGCCAGTGGCCACACAGGGTCCTGCTGGATGGGGCTGCTGGAGCTGCAAGGCGTTGATGGCCTAGCTGTGGGGGCCCTGAAGTAAGCCAATGTGGAGCACATAGGGCAGCTTCACCACCTCACGCTTCATGGCTGTAGCATCCACGCATCACTCAGCTTTCTGCTGGAGCTGCCATCGCAAGGCAAAGCAGGTGTCAGGGCATCGGTGGCCTTGCTGTGGGGGCCCTGAAGTAAGCCAGCAGGGACACATGGAGCAGCTTCACCCCCCTGTCTCACAGTGATGGCACTGGCATGCCATGTGGCCTCCTGTCCCACCATGAGCAAGCAGAAGAAGTGGGTCTCTCATACATAGAAAAAAAAAATTAAACAACCATTGAAAGAAAATCCCTGTGCTTATTTTGGGGCCCAAAAGAAAATAAGACCTGTTCTTATTTTCAGGGAAACACAGGTAGTTAGTACATCAGTTTATATTAATAAAAAGTACTCCATCTATAAAAGCATTCTTCTGTATGCACTTAATGACAAAGGTAGATATAAAAGCACCTTCAAAGAATTACCTGATCTCACACAAAGCAGTTTCACCCAATTCAGAAAGTATTTCTGGAATGGTATTAGGTGAATTCACTGTGTCTTCAGCCTAGATCACCCTACAAGGCAACCAAGAATCTAAACAATCCCCTCCAGAAGGAGTGCTTGTATCTGATCAGTCACTACTCTTTGAGCACCTTCTCAAGAAGAACCATTGGCCATGAGATTAAAATTATTCAGATCTGAATCTTATGTGTTTTTTTTTCCAAGACATCTCACAAAAGGCTCCTTTAATGTTGCCAAGCCCCCTTGCCTTTAACCATGACACAATGATTCCTTGGCACAAGCATGACACTGTTTTCATCTTCTGCCTAGCCCATGATTAAGATAGGTTCAATGCATCCCTAGCGGTGCCACTATTAAATTAGTGCTTTCTTATTTATATGAAAATCTCAAAAGTGTGTAAAATTAATGTGGAGTGAATTTAATTGGACATAAACAGAGAAGTGTTTATGGGATGAATAGAAGGTTTCTTTCCCCTTCTCCAGTCCCAGCCAGAGACTGCACCAACCCAGACTTTTTAAAGGATTCATAAGATATGCTCAAGAACAACAAACCACTCTGCAGCAAGACTGAAGCAATTTAACCAGGAAACAACAGGACCAATCCTATTTCCTCTGCTATTTTTGCCACCAGAACACAACACAGAGAAATTCAGACATTTATAAAGATGACTGTATAGAAGAAGGAAAAGAAGAAAAGTGAAATCCTAAATAAAAATACTCTCCCCAAAGAGCCACTTTCAGAATTCTTTTCTATTCATATTTTTGCATGCTTTATTCAACTTGTTTTTGACAAATAAGAGGACTTATCTCTGTCAAATGGTGGCAGTGTGTGTGTGTGTGTGTTTCTGTATAAAAAAAAAAATCATTTCTAACAGAAATAGCTGACAGCGACTTGATGAAAGATCTATCCTTCTACTGTGCTGTGATTGGTGGATGTTTTTCACACTGTCTAGTGACAAACTAAAGGTCTACTGAACCAGTCACTTTCTTATCACACACTGCACACTATTCGACAATGATTTGGAATAAAGATAGGATAAGGACTTGCACTAAGGACAGCAAAATTCATGCAAATATTGGTGTTTTTTCTGCCAACTCAAGGATAGGTCAATAACTCTTTAATTGTATAGTGAGAAAAGGCTCTGAGGATAGCAATATACCTTTTTATAATGAGTATAAAAAGGTGAGCATTTCATTCCTACAAGAGGTAATCAATCTAATGGGCAAGGTCAAAGAGGCAAATCAAACTCTTCCAAATCCATTTGTCTTAAGACATCAAATCCATATAAGAGAATTTGACTTAAAAAATGGCCTTTAATTTAATTTGGCCATTTAATGATCAAAATGGCAATCTAGGTCGTAATTAAAATGATGACATTTGTTTCAAACTATCTAACTAATGCAATATCAAGGCTTCTGTGGGATTTGCTGGGTCAGATCTTCAAAGATCCCCAAAAACTTGAAAAAGCAACATGGGTGAACTGAAGATACACTAGGAAAGGAGAATAGTTACTTTTTTGCCTTTATTATAGCAAAAAGGTACCCTTCATAATGCACTCTTAATCAAGCCTGAGATTAGTTTTCCTCTTCCCATATTCTTGTCATCTACCAGTTTGCTCCATTGCCTGCAGCTGTGGTTATATCAAGAGGCTGAATGAGCTCTGCACATAAGGAGAGAAAGTTCAGGAGGCATCCTGCCACCTATTCAGTTTATCTCTGTATTCCAGAGGTCTTTGACAAGGACATCTCCCATACCAGCCAGAAAATCCCTTAAAGGTCTCTAGAACCAATTGGAATCCATTCGCTCCTAGAGGTAGATAATGCTACATCCCAGCCACATATTACAATGAACTGTCAACAAAGTTGTTTTAACTGAAAAAAAAAACAGGAGAAAGATAAAATAAAAATATGATAAAGGAATCTCTTAGATTTTGGAAGAGGAAAAGATAAACGTCAAAGCAACTACTGTGTTATAATTATAAAGAAATTAATTGGATATATATGGATTTTCCAACCAACTTCAACATCAACATATTTTCTTTTTATCTCACTTTCAACATTTTCCCTTACTGAGCCTCAATTGCAGATATCTCAGTTGAAGACCCACTGGCTCTTGGATTGCAAGGTTAGGACCTGCCAAGCTTGTTCCACCAAATCAAAGTTTGACTGCTCTGAGCAGCCCATAATAGTGATCATGAATCAAGTTCCTCTTCACATCTACTGAAAGGATGAAGTCAGGAATACATGGATGTCGGGGTATTGTGGGCATAAGTCTGTGTCACCACTTACCTACTGTGTTTTTCACAAATAAGGCCAGGACTTTTTTTTTTTTTTGACCCCTGAAAAAACGGCTAGGCCGTCTTTTGGGGGGTGACTTAATTCCCCCCCTTGCATCCTCAGGTGGGTGGGCGGCAACGGCTTGGATGTTGACCTTGGCGTTGGTGGGGCACTTCATATTGGGAGACCTTCCACCACTGTTGCTTTCCCTTCTCCCCGTGCTGCCGTGGCATTTAGAGCAATGCCGCAGTGTTTGGCACAGACACACGCAGCCAGCCAGGGATCCTCCCTGCAAATGGAGCCCTGTGGAGACACTCGGCTTCAGGTGCTCCTGTCACCATCTTCCCTTCGTCTTCAAAGGCAAAGCCACTTCTTTTAAAAACTATGCCCTACTACCGGTACGACAAAGACTCCCCTGCCCAAGAGGGCAGCCCAATCCCATGTGGGGAGGCGAATCTCCCAGGGCTATAGCGCAGGATCAGCCCACCCCGGGAGAAGCACCCAGCCGCCATCCCTGCCTGGCACCGGGCAGAGCTTCGCCTGGGGCGAGCAGTGCAGCTGACAGGCAGGCCCTCCTGCCTGGTGGTGGAGCTCTCACCAAGGCAGCGAGCATCTCCCCACTGGGCCCTCCGCTCATCCTACCAGGGCCATGTCAGAGCCCTGCAGGCTGGGTAGAGCCCGGAAAGCGAGCCATGGGTGCACACCCACCTGCCAAGCGAACGAGCCGAGCTTGGCTTCCTTCCCAAGTCCCTCCAGCCCGAACCCGAAGGGGCCACCGGGAGAGGCTGCCCAGCAGTGATAGCGGCCACCCATCCACGGATAGGGAGGCAAGGCGATGGCAGCGCTGCTTCCCTGGCTGGCAAAGAGAGCCCGAAGCCACCCGTCCTTTCCACCCCTCGCCCAACCTGCCCTCATCCCCATGCATCTCCAAATGCGCCGGCAGCTCCAAATGCTGCAGCGACATGAGTATCAGGCAGAGGCGTTCACTCAGCGGGGCTCAGCTCGGAGGAGGACGTGGTGCAGGCTGTCACCTTACCTCCCTGTTCATGGATGGGTAGGTGCTATCACTGCCTCGGGCAGCCTCGAGAAGGGAAAGCAACAGTGGCGGAAGTGCCCCACCAACGCCAAAGTCGAAGTGCCCCACCAACGCCAAAGTCAATGCAGGCAGCATCATATCCCGGTATGCAACAAAAGTAATGTTTAATATAGGCCTTAATTTGGGGGGAGGGGCTTAATTTGATTTTATGCCTATAAAACATGCTGGGAGTTCCTAATGGGGGAGGCCGTATTGTTGGAGAAACACGGTATGCCCTATGTGAAACTTCTCATGAATTCAGGCAAACACTTGAATGTGTGTAAAACCATGGCCAGTAAATCAGTTTATATAAAATGTTAATTTGAAACCCAGAGTATAATTCAGGTGAGAAGGGAGATGGGAATTGGAGGATAATATGAGAAATGGAGGCTTATTAGTATACAATCATTTATAGTAACTGGCATGGATATAGAAAATTCTTTTTCTATATAAGTCTTTCCAGTAAACTGTTTCCCAAGAGGGAAGAAATGACTATGAATTTGGTTCTAAGATCAAGAAGACACTGACAGGCAGAAAAAAATTTCAGAGCTGAAAATATTAGGCTACTACACAGTTTTATCCAGTGAAAGCCTTTCAGTCAAAGGCATCTGTTAAGACAACCTTTAATCCATATGAATCCTGAAATGAAAATTGACCTTAATAATGACAGGTGGATGCATGTAGAATGGTGAGGAAGAAACATTGACAGTAATCCAGTCATATTCATTTTAGTAAAAAGACTTCTCTTTTGGAAGTCTTGAAGCAAGACTAAATTTGCTTTCTTAAAATTCTCCAAATACATAAACATGCTTTTTCCCCCTCCTAGCCTGCTATGCATCATGTTTTGCTATAAGTCTGCTTTCTCATGTAGGCTTCTCACATGGGAATGCATTTGACTGTTTGGCTGTTGCACAAGAGTGAAATATGGACCTTATTTATTTAGATGGAGGGCATTATAAACAGAACTGTAGATTACAAATCTGCAAAGTTTCAGGATGCCAGAAATGGCTCTTATGAAAACGAGCCTTTAAACTGAGAGAAAATGTTTCATTTGGGGGAAGGCATAAAAATGGCATTTATCATGGATGAATATTTAGACAACATTCTTAATTTTTTCAGGCATACTAGAAGATTAGCTCATGACTTCTCTCTGGCATAAAATATTGGCTTTCTGATCTGCTTAACTGTAATTGTATTTGTTGGCACATTTCATTGGACAAATATTGGGAACTTTAGAATTGTACACTGAGCAGCATTGTTTTTAATATACTGTGTATATTTATATGATCAACAGTCTGGCTTCCTCATCCTGCTCCCCAACTCTGTGAGTATTTAAGTTGAGAAGCTGCTTTTCATCCTGACCTCTTGTCAACAAGGCCAAGATGGTGTGACAGCTGGCATTTTCATAGTGTTTGAGAAATGCCAATTACTGGTAAAAGTAACAGCAATGCAGCTATTGCAAGTATCCTCAGCACATTTACTAAATTCTGCAGCAGACTTGTTTGTTTTTTTTAAAGATGCATAGAGATGTGCTTAGGATTTGCTCATTGATATTCCACAGACCTTCTCCCCCCACCTACAAAAAAAAGAAACAGTTTTTGTTATGCTGTGGGCAGCAATCAGTGGGAGACATACAATCATATCAGAAAGCTTGTGTGGTCAAAATGATAGAGATATGGAATCTCTTAATAACTTAGCTGAAAAATATGGGGCTACACTGTAAGGATTGTTATATGATAATTTGTCTCATAGCTGCATCCTCTAGGTGAATAAATTCTTAAGTATTTGGGGACCTATTCAAATTGAGGTTTTGAGTGCTTTGCAACTATTACTTGGTAACCTTTCATGAATATTATCTGTACTTAGAACCTAAGATATCTTACAAACTGTGTATTTCTTAATTTATGGAAAGCATAATTAATCTCCAGTGAAGGCTTTCAGCTGTGTAAAGCTGTATGTTCTATTTTTAATGTCCTATTTTTTCCCTTTAAGGAGCTCTCAAGTAACTCACAATTAAATAATATAGTGAAATTTTTAACATTAAAACAAACTTATAAAATAACTGGCAAGTATAATCCATTAAAATAGAATAAACTATTATACAATGCCTATCATAAATGAAGAACAAGAGAATAGCTGAATCAAACACATTAATGATAAAACTGTTTTAATGATCCTTTTGGAAGCTCCTGAAATAAAATCTGTTGTTGCAAATCTTATAAAAGGATGCCACTAAACATTGAATTCAAAAGTTTCTCTAAGCTTCTGTTTTCTTGTAGTTTTCTACAAATGCTTCTCTCCATAAAATCACAGAGCAGAATTGTTTGTATACTTATCATTAATGTTGTGCTTGCCTCAAATTTCACAACTCAGAGCACTCCCTCCACAATAAAAATTGGATATAAGAACTCAATATTGAAGTTCACAAATTCACAGAAAGAGTGACTGCAGCCATGAAATACAGAGATTGGGGAAAATACTACGACAGATCTCGAAATAATATCGAAATGTAGAGATGTCACACTGATAAAGGAACATGTTGTCAAAACCAAGATTTTCCCAGTTGTACTATCGGAAAGCCAAGAAAGCTGTGGTATCAGAAAGGCTTAATCAAAACCAAGTAATGCCTTTGAATTGTGTTAGAAAAATGGCTGAGAATATCTTGGACTGTAAGAAGGACTAATCATTTGATTCTAGTTGAAATAATCAAACTATTAGAAAAAGTACTAATAATGAAATTCAAGCTAGATATTTTATACTTATCATGAGAAGGCAAGAGTAATTGGACACAAGCCTCATAAAAAACCAATGTTTGTGCATGTCCTTTAAGTCGGTATTGACTCCTGACAACTACCTGTGTTAACTAAAAGCCTGGCTAATTCACTGAACCAAGCCAAAAAACACACCGAGTCTAGGAAGGCTTTAAAAGCTCTTTATTTCTGCACAGGAGCAAGAGTCCTTGATTTCTTAACCAAGAGGGACAGTTTAGTATTATTTGTGCATAACTTTTATACCCTTTTAAAACAAGGAAAATTATTCATTTATTAATGCAAACTCACAAATCTAACATTCGTGTCCAAGCTTTGTCTATCCCATTATATTCTTAGCATATAACATGTTTTCTTCATTATAATACTGAAGGATGGGTTTTTAATATTATAATGAAGCAAAAAGTGTAAAAGTTCACAAAAAGTTCACATCTTTGGAGTAAACCAGTTTGTTCTGGTTATTGCATTCCTTCTCTTATCTTACAGGTGTGCAGGCAAATATTTACAAACCCTTCCTTATCCTTTTTGGAGACCAGAAACACTTCACTACTCTTGAATTGGTCCCTGTAGTTTTCTTGGGAAGATTTTCAGAAGTGGTTGGTTTCTCATTGCCTCTACCTAGGTCTCAGAAAGAGAGACTGGCCAAAATCATGTAGCTGGCTTCATATCTCAGACAAGACTAGAACTCTTCTGGCTTGTGATTTCTAGCCTGGTACATACCAAACTGGCTCTGTAAAAATCACTCAATCAAAAATAGCCTGACAAAAGTTAATGTAATTATAATCAATCAATGATGACCCAAACATATGCTTTCAAAAACTCAAAGAAATAGTGGGCTTCCAGTTTGAGCTTCTTCGGTGACAGATTGAAACCTCGTCCCTGCGAGGCTTTGATCCGTGCTCGCCACTGGAGTGCCCCGAGCCGGCTGGTTTCGGGGCTAAGCCACCCTGTAGAGGTGGTGAAGAAGGGGGAGACTGCCTGCAGGGTTGAGGAGAGCCACATCTCTCCTTGCCAGCTGGCCATTACTCCCTTTCCTGAAGGCGGTTGTAGCGGTGGTCAGAAATGGCCACCACAAAGAGGAACTTGACCGGAAAAGAATGTGCAGGGGGAAGATAAGAAGAGAAAGTTTTGGTTGACCGGGTCAAACAGCAAAAGCAACAAATAAGGTACCCTGGAATTTAAATTTAATAACATTGTTCCCAAAGAAAATTTTGAAGCTGCGAAGGAGAGAGAGAAGGGAAAGGATTAGGTTTCTTTTTTCTTCCCTTCCTTATACTGACAGCTAAGAGACTTAAGCAAGAAATTGAAAAAAAATCCACTTTGACATTAATAGGCATCTAAGCTGAAAATAAAAGTCAAAGGGATAATAAAGATTTCTGGATATTTAAAAGTTTTAAAAGCAGGAAAGGAGAAAAAAAGAATAAAAGGGCAGGATCTGGAAAAATGGAGGAGACTGCCTGGAACTAAGGAATGGAACTGTAACTAAAAGGAACTTACACTGAAATTTCAACAAGATTCCTCAAAGATACATCTGAATTGAAACTTGGTAACAAAATAATAGAGCCCCAGGAAGAGAAAGTGGAAAAAAGAAGCAGAAAGAAACAGCCTTGGATTATTTGGATTACTTGGTGATTTTTGGTTTTTGCATCTGGATGACTAAAATTAACAGGGTGGTTGTTTAAAAGTCTTTTAAATGGTATCACTCTTAGAAGAACTGAAAATAGAACTTAAAAAATGGAAAGAGGATGCACAAGAAGGGAGAAGTTCTTTTGGCTTCGTATTTCAATTCTTAGAAATGGAGATCTGGAACTATGGGAAACAACAAGAAACGCTTGCAGAACAAGAAGATTGGGACAAAGAAGAAGCCATCTTTAATGATCAAATAATTTTAAGTGAGGGGAAAAAAGAAAAGGGAGGAAAGTGAGTGAAAGGTTTCAGACTACAAAAACAACCAAAAAGAAGAAGAATTTGAAAGATAAGTATAATATTAGAAAGCAACAGAAGAGGGGATTACAGATGAGAGAGTTAGAAGTAGAGAGATGAGGGGGTAAAAAGGGGAGGGAGAAGAAGAGGGGGAAGAAGACAAGGAAAAGAAGTTGTAAAAGACAGAAACAAGAAATGGAGAAACAGGGAAAAGATATAAAGATTGTAACCATAAGCTTGTTTAGAGATTATGGGTGAAAATTTAATTGCAAAAGGGATTCTGCAAAGGTACATAAGATAGCATTGTTATATTATAAACAGAAATAATTTTAGAAAATATGATTAAAATGAGGATAAAATATTTACTGTAATGTAGTTGAATGTTTGGTAATAAATAAATGAATTAAAATGATTGAGAGAATTAAATGGGAACATTTTTAATTATTAGTAATGATTTATAAAAATATAAGTGAGAAATATGGAAAAAAAGAATTAACTATGGAAAGTTTATAAGTGTTCCCAAGGAAGTATGATATTTAATTGAAAAGAAATGTTAAAGATGTTAAGATTTTAATGAATATTAATGATAGAATTGAATTGGAATGGAATGTGTGCTTTATTTACATATATATATATATAATTTTTTTCTTTTTAAGAATATAGTGTGTATTTTAAGAATGTACCAAGCAGAAGTCGATTGGAAGTTATGTATTATATTGAATGCTACAATCTTAAAGGTATACATTGAAGCTTAAATAAGAGTTTGAATGGATAAAATTAAAAGATATAAAGGTGTCATACTCCAATTGGTAACTACAGGGAAAAATTTGTTTAATAAGAAAAGATAATATGAAAGTGAAACAGGACAGACAAAAGTACAAATATAATCATTTGAGTGAGATGAGATAATTAAAATAAAGTTGAGAAAATTAAAAGAGGGGGGAAAAACTATGTAGAAAATATAAAACGGTAATAAGATATGGAATAGAATATAAAAATGAGCATGAAATTGAGTTTGGTGTCTGTATGAAGAAGTGATAACCTGGGACTATGCTATTTTCAAAAAAGATGTTTTATTTGTATTTTGTTTTTGTGAAAACCCAAATAAAACTTTCAAAAAAAAAAAAGAACTCAAAGAAATAGTATCAAGTTGAAATTCTGACAGAATAATGCTCATTGAACCATGAAAAGTCAAAAGCAACTGAGTTACTGAGAAACTTGCAATCCAATAATCAAAGTGTTCCAAGGTTTTTTTTAGAAAGTCAAAAAAGTTGCCTAATCTTATCCTAGAAGCAACTTCATTAATAATGGGATGACTTTGCACAAGATAAAAGTTTTTCTGAATGCTTTCTTTGTTTTTCTTCAAGGCCGCATTGCTGTTGTAACTGCTCTTCATTGTTACTTGCATTTTCTATTGAGAGAATAGAAAAAATGTTCAGTAAGAGAAAAAGATAGGATATTTTCTGTCTTTTATGTTTGCATTAAATGTTTTTTCAGACATTTGAGAAGTGAGCAAAGCAACTTTACATTGCCTCTCTCCCATTCTGCTTATGAGAAAATGTGACAAGGTAAACACACAACTGAGTCACAAATATATTTTTATATATATTTTTAACATCTTTTAAAACTATAAAAGGCCAGAAACTGCCAGACAACCCACTGAAAATGCATTCTTTGGAAATATTTAAATATCAGTTTAAAATATATCTAATATGCTAACTGAAATTATTAAATTAAATTTATGTTGTGGTTTATTATATATTATTTACTGCCATAACTTGGAAGAGGGAGATCAGTCCACACTTATAATCAGTCTCAGTCCAACATCTTAATTATACCTCACTGACTTTGAAATTCTAGTTTAAAAATTAATACAATGCATGAATCTAGTAATGTTAAATCTTCAGAGTTGCCTGAACCATGAGAAGGGTGGCAAATAAATTTGATGAATGAATGAATGGATGAATGGATGAATGAATGAATGATTCAAGAAGTCCTAATTTTAAAAAGTGTGGTGTAGCATGAAAAGTAAACCCTCTGAAATGTTTGCATTCAGCACACAAATATCACAAGGCAATATTTGTTGGGATCTTCACTTCACACCTGCCCCATTTTTTGTTCTCCAAAACAGATTTAATTACAGAAAATAGTCCATGACTAAACATTTCAGCAATTTAAAAATTGCTCTATTATTTATTACCCTTTCTCTAAATCCAAGACTTCTACCACAGTACAGCTTTCAAATGTATTAATTGCAGTAGCAAATTGAACTCTTTATATTCCTTCTTATCAGTTGCTTCTTGAGAGGAAGTATGTGTAATTATTCAGACAGTAAATTATTAGGAGGAATATAGAAAGAAAGTCAACTGTCAGCCACAATCACTTTGGAGAACAGAAATTACATGAGTTTCTGGAAATTATTAAGACTGAAAATGGACACTACAAAACTGCCAGAATGAATTGTTGCCACTGTCACTGTGAAGCCAGTTATGGAATTTTCTAAAAGTTCTTGAAAAAGCCCTCTCAGTTGTTCATATTTAATAGAATATGGCTGCCAAGTGCACCTGCAAATTTAATTAGTCATTGATTTGGGACATGACATAATAAAATCAATATTGCTAAAGTCTACTACTCCCCAAAATAGGGATGATATTTCTCAAAAACAAATTGGAGATAATCTAAAGTAGCGTGAAATAATAGTGATGGGAATTTTTTTATTTAATTATAAATCTATTGGGAAGGAAATATTTAAGGACTAATCTCTCTAGGAAATGCCAGACTTTTCTTCATGGGCAATCTGCAGAGAGGAATAACTGCCTGTTTCAGAAAACTCATAATCTCATTTTTCAAAAGTTCTTTATTAAAATAGAGCCTGTATATAGACCTTATATAAACTGAATTATGGGACTAGAGTATTGTCATGATTCTCCTCATTTTGCAACTGATGCCTATTCTTGCTTTGCAGTGTTTTCAGACAAGAAACACTTGCAATGACTGGTACATACACTTCCTAGTAGGAAGCAATTGCTGTCTTATTTTTTTTAATGCCTTCAGAAGGCTTTTGTTGCAGAAATAATTTGTCAGCAGCTTGTTTACAAAAAACAAAACAAAACAGTAGGAATAAATACAAATTTGTAGTATTTTTTATCTCTGTTCTAAATATCAAAATATTTACCTACTACTACTCTCTCTATAAATCTCACTAAGGCTTCAGAAGATGAAGAAATTGATGTTTAGCCTAGTGCCAGACTTTGCAGGTTCCCTAGTTTTAGTGAAAAAAACCTGCAGTCTTAAACTTGGAGTTCTGGCAGTCATTCTTGATAATAAAGATGGACTGTGGTCTGAATCAATAAAAAAATGTTTCTCATGCTGCTAGACCCGCTTCCCAAGAAAACATATGGAGCTGTTAGTTTAATTAAAAAGACATCTGTATCTCAATCTTGGAATGTGGCAGTGAACAAGGCACACACAGAACTCCTTCTTTGAAGTTCTACAAAATACCCCATAACATTCTGATTAGTAAGCCAGTTAAATGTGGATTGAAAGACATATTTATTATATGCAGGCACAGCTGGCTTGAAAAGTGTATTCAAAGAGAGCTCATCAGTGTGGATGAATTACCAAATGTGTGCTGCAAGGGTCAGCTTAGTGTCTTTCAGTATTTTTATTAATGACTTGAATGCAGTGATAGAGGAAATTCTTCTAAGATTGGTGTATATTATTTATTTGGATGGAGTAGCTAATATCTGGCAAGACAGAAATAAAGTTCAACATGGGTTTGGTAGTTTAGAGGACTGAAATGAACAGAATGAAATTTAGCAGACACAACTTACAATATTTTTACTTAAGAAACAGAAATAAAATAGCAGATTAGGGTGGAGGTATCTGGCTTGATGATAGTACTTGTGAAAAGGAACATGAGCTACTGACTTGAAGTCAGCAGTGTGACCTGGGAGAAAAAATGTCAAAAGTTAAATTTAAGACTGAATTAATAAAAGTTGCAAAATTGAAGAAAGTAATAATTTCCAGTCTATTCTACATTGGTTAAATCCATCCTTAAGCATTGTGTAAAATAGAAACTACCTCCTTTAAACAATGTATTCGTTCAAAATCTAAAAGTAAAAATATTGATGTGATGAATGCAATGTAATTTATTTGAATAAAGATTTTTTTGAATATAAATTATGTCAGTCTTCTCTTAATTTATAAATGGTACCTTTAAATAAATTGAACTTCAACTCTTGCAATCTTCAGGCAGCAAAGTAAAGAATGAAATTTGGTGACTTTTTGGTGTGCTATCAATTCTTATAATAAGATAAGTTGGTGCAGGAATTCTATAATACTAACAATCACAAGCAGCCCCAAATCATGGTTTGGTGCAAAATGCATAGAAGCTTGAAAAAGGGCTAATATAACCTGCATAAAGCCAGTAGTCTAATGACGATAGCACACAACCTACTTAGCCAGAAGCAATGCTATAAGCAGCTAATTAAGCAAAATAAAAAGGACATAAAAGCAGTTATGGCTTTCCCTAATACCAATGTTACAACAAAGAACCCAATCCTTTTTAGGTGCATCATGACAGAGCACCCTAGTAATGGTCCATCTCAAGACCTACCTATTGAGAGAAGTCTGGGAAAAACCTTTCAACAAACTCTGTAGAGGTGGCTCAGCATGGTTCATCAACCCTGAGATAACTAAAAATAAAGCAGTATGATGTGTGTCCCTTTTTACAGTCATCAACAAATATGGATGCATTTAAACAACTGGAAACTAGCTTATCCCTATGTCAATGTATGTCAATCCCTATATCAAAAGAGTAAAACCGACTCTGCCGAACCCATTAGCTTCTTCAATATTTTCAGTAAACTCTATGGGAGACACCTGCAATTAAAATTTGGAAACAGGCTGAAACAGGAAGATCTGCTTGCAGAACAAGCTGTCCATGACTGATCAGCACGGCATACTTCAACATATGTTTGACAAATTCGCTTTGCAGAATATGTATCTCTCGCCTCTCAACTTTTACTGATCTTAAAGCAGCACTGAATTCCATCTCCCAAACTAAATTGGACTGGCTGAAAAACAATTTGGACTTAATAATATCATGCCAGTGCTATTTGGCATAATAGAGGTTATTCAATATCCCAGTCAGGGCTCAAAAAGCAGTACTAGGCCTAAGTCACCCTACCAGCTTCTAAGGGCAGGCAAAAACGTGGGTTTCACCCGTGCTTATTTATTTATTTAAGAAAATTAATTTAATTCCATATCTCTCAAGGGGTCCCCAGACCCTCTGGCAGAACCATGTCTGGCTTTGTGAAAGAGTGTCAAAGTGAGGGCCACGTTGTATCTCTGTAGGGATGATTTTCCACTGGAGGGAAACCACCACAGAGAAGGCCCTTCTTCTTGGTCATGCTAGATAGATTTCCTTGGAAGAGGGAACCCATAGCATTCCCTACCTTACTTCTCTAGTGGGTCGTGTAGATATGACTTGTATAAGTACTTCAGATAATCTTGTCCCAAGTCATGTAGGGTTTTCAAGGTGACAACCATCACTTTGAATTAGGCCAGGAAGCAAATTGGCAGCCAATTAATCTCCTGCAGGAGAGGTGACACATGTGCAAATCTAGGCTTGCCTCAAACCATGTGGTCTGCCATTTTACCAGCATCTTACCAATTATACCACATTGGCTGATATTCATGATTCCCATTGTCATCCTCTTCAGCAATGATCCAAGGTGCCATGCAGGGTTCCATCACTTGTGGCTTTAACACATGAACACCTAAATATAACGGTTATTGATTTGAAAAATTGCATATGTGTGTTAAATAGTTTCAACAGCATTGTATGTTTGATGAGGGAGGGTCATAGACCAGAACACAAGGTTCTCTGGAGTAGCACTGACAGTCAGGAAAACTTTATCCTCAGATCTTGGTCCCCTTATTATACTTCCCTTTGCATAACTGTGGTTCTAGATGGGCTTTGGAAATTTCGTAGTGGTGACTGGGATTGCCTATGTTTCTTCCTTTATGTTTTTAAATTTATTTTTGGTGGGAGAGAAAGTTACTTTAATCTGTGGTAGGGATGGGTTTTATGATGTTTTATGGTTAAGATTGTTTTTGTATGCAACCCAAATCTGGAGGTGTGCATGGCATAAAAATATTGTTAACAATTAAATTAAATATTCATTTTAATACTGACTACATGGTTTTTTTCACTAACATTATACTGTAGTTACATATGTCTTACAAAATAGACAGCCATCAGTTATCATTTAACCAAAAACTAGATTATAAAGAAAAATCATTGCCACTGGTAAAATGTAAAATAGCCACAAACCCACTTTAAACTTTCTTGAGGATACTCATTTTATCACCTTCTAAAAAATTTAAAGCTCACACAGTAAGATGAAATCCAAACATAATGTATATATATTTAATGAAAAAATAATCTCTCATCTCATATAGTTCATTTAAAGCTTTGGTATACAATCTCACTGTAAAATAATTTTTACCAAATATACATCATCAATCTGTTCTGTGGAGCTCATTTCTCTGGAGATGCTAGTACTGAATGTAATTTACTTTCTTATTGCTCTACCTAGTACTTATCATGGCTAACGCAATTGAGCCTGTAATGCTAGACAAATTTAAAGGTGTAAATCTCTAGTGTGGTCTATTAAAATATTTGCATCTTGCTAAACAATATTGCTGTATGGACTTTTTATAAATACATATTTAAGCAGTTATATAGAGATGTTAATTAGTGCATGTCTACATCTCTTATAAAAAAAGATTACAAAATAATTTTCATTAAATCATTGAGAAGCTCTGCAATTTAAATGAAAATATTCAAAAGCTCTCTATGTAACAATGCAGCACTTAGATTAGGTCCATCTGGATTAGTAATTACTTCTCTGCAGTTATGTTTCATATTGCTGCATTTGCAGGAACTATTAATGTATTATATTAAAGGCACATTCTCAACTTGATTTAAAATTTATCTATTTTCTCATAACTGTTTTGAAGTTTTTACAAACATTAACCCATATACCTCAATTGCAGTACTGCAGTTGGTATAATACACACCATTTGTGAAATTATAATCTATTTAGTCTGTAATAATTGAGTAGCCTTACTACAATGCTCATAGCTATTTCAGGATGAGATTTATGCTGTTGTATATATATATGAAATAAATAAGCTTCTAATTGATGTACTTTCCTGTACCTTGAAGTAGCAGCTGAGTGACAGGTTGATAAGATCCTAAATTATGTACCAATTTTTAGTAAGAAATAATACAGAAGTATATTCTCAATTAACACTGGTTCTCTATTTATCTTATCTGAAAAAGATCTGAAGACACTAGTCTTTGTACCACTATAACTAAACATTTTATGATATTTTCAAAGTTTCAGTTCTTCATAACCGTCCATATGGCAAATTCTCCATAGAATAAGTTTGATGAAAACTTGTATAACATAAAAGAAAAACACCAGCTTTTTGAAATTATAGAAAGAGGTCTCTCTTTCTGTGTTCTGATCTTATGCATCTAATATTATACATAATTTGTGATAATTTGTATTAATTTGTTCTCAATGCTAACTTCTTAATTCATTAAAAGTCAACTTCTCAATTCCTTGATATATTATTTACAGTTGGAAAGTTATAAACAGTTAGAAGGACCTATGAAGGAGATAGCTAGAGATCGAACAAATTTAAGACCCATCAATAGAACAACAAATATTAATCTTCTGTAAGTGTAATGTAGCCATCTAGGCTAATGGTAATTAATATGATTGGAAAATTCAACAGATACAAAACTACGGCTAGCGCTAATTTTTATTTAAATGTTCATTTTAAACTATGAATTTTGAGCCTGGGTAAAAGACAGAATATAGTACTGGACAACCTTCTAGACTGGATCCAAGAATTGGGAGTGTTTTATGGTAATTCTCTTTCCTCTGTCAGCGATTCCAGTCAGGATTTTGGAGGGAAGGATCTATCCTTAAGGCCTTACAATGTGGGGTTCCCCAGGGCTAAGATTGCTCACTGTTCCTCTAACATCTATTTGAACCCACTGGATGATGTCATCTGCATGCTATACATCTCCATCTCTGGCTGAGCAGGTGATGCTGTTTCAGAGTGACCCGGTGCCTGGAGGCAGTGAGGGTTTTTGATGGGAAGGGACTGGATCCTGTCCAACCCTAGCAAGATGGGTTTTTGCTTTGAGTTTTTGCCCCCCGAGTGTTATTTTTGACTCTTGATGAGGGAGCACTTCCCCAGATAGAGCTGGTATACAATTTGGGGTGCTCTTAAGTTGCAGTTCCTGCTTGAGGAGCAGGTGACAGCTATGACTAAGGGGCGCCTTGCATAGATATATCTTATGTTCCAATTGCATTTACTCCTTAACTGGGAAGTTTTGTTCAGTCATACCTTAATCATTTCCTGGTTGGACCACTGTAATGTGTTTTATATGGGCCTTCTGAATGTTGAGTCATGGTGGCGCAGTGGTTAGAGTACAGTACTGCAGGCTACTACTGCTGATCACCAGCTGCCAGCAGTTTGACAGTTCATGTCCCATGGGCTCAAGGTTGACTCAGCCTTCCCTCCTTCCGAGGTTGGTAAAATGAGGACCCAGATTGTTGGGGGAAATATGCTGACTCTATAAACCACTTAGAGAGGGCTGTGAAGCTCTGTGAAGCGGTATATAAGTCTACGTGCTATTGCTATAACTGATCCAGACTGAGACCGCTCACAAAGCGTTAGGCTCTCTTTGGTTTGCCCATATTACATCATTGCTATGTGAGCTGCACTGGTTCCCAGTTTCTTCCAATGTGCTTATAGGATGGTGATCATCTCCTTAAAAGCTCTAAATGGCACAAAGCCAGTTTATTTGCAGTACTGCCCCCTCCTGAAGGTATCTGACTATTCCACCAGATTGGATAAAAAAAATCATGCTCCAGATTCCTTCCTTTAAACGTTGCCATCTGGTGGGACCTAGGAAATGTGCTTTCTCCTAGTAGTTTCTGCCCTGTGGAACACATTTCTCCCAGGATCCAATAGGCTCTCACAATTTTAATCTTCCAGAATCTGTAAAGAACTAACTTTTCTCCAAGTGCTGGGAATAAGGTAAAATGGATTCCGGAGATTATATAGATCAGAGGTCCCCAAACTTGGCAACTTGAAGACTTATGGATTTCAACTGCCAGAATTCCTCAGCCAGCATAGCATAGCTAGCTGAGGAATTCTGGCAGTTGAAATCCACAAGTCTTCAAGTTGCCAAGTTTGGAGACCTCTGGTATAGATGAATAAACAGAAATGATGGATTAGGGACCTATTTTTTCTTGTGGTGAGCCACCTTGAATTGGATGACCATATAAATTTTGTTTGCCAATGCAGACGTGTTATCAAACCACAACTGAGCTATAACCATAATTTAATGGAATTCCCATCCAAGTCTAGCTGTAGTAGTTTTATGAGTATTCTGTTCATTAGGCATCAGTCAATATTCCTGTATGATCTTGCCAAAACCAAAGAAGGCCAATAGCCTCTCTCTATATAGCATCAGGCATGAGCTGTATGTAGTTGCATCCCACTGAACTCAGTTTAATTTACTTGCAAGAAAATGCTGGGATTGCATTGCAAATGAATTATTGAAACAGAAGGCTACTGCATGCTGAACTGTAAGGTCATAGCATGAGTGAAAAAAGAAATACCCCAAAGTCATTTCTGTTTTTTCTATTATTTCATTCCTGGCACACAGGATAATAGCAGATAGAGATAGAGATAATAGAGATAAGAAAGGGGCTTTAAAACACTTACCATTTATCATTTTCTTTAATTTATTACTATATTGCTATCCAATATTACTCATAACAGTATCTAATCTAAATGTAATATATATTTTGTTTAAACAACTTTGGCAGGGATTTACCCAAATACTCTAACCTTAACCATTTAATAAACAATATTTAACTTGCAAGACAACAGGAATGAATAATAATTACAGTATAGAACAGATTTTTAAAGACATATCATTTAAATTATGATACTTTGTTATATGTATAATTAATTGTCTAATTATATACAGTAGTATAGTATGGCTTGTTAATCCCAAAAGGTTCCTTTAGCTGAAAGTGGTCATTTGAATTCTGCAATGCTCTTTTGATTGAAAAAAAAAAGCAAATTAAAATTTCATTAGGTAAAACTATGGGGGAAAGTTTTTGGAAATTTCCTTTCATGCATTTGTTGGAAAATACATGCAAAGCAGATACATAACACCATTTTTTTTACAGGAGATAAAGGAACATGGCTACTCTCTGCAGTGATTTAGAATTTAGCCTCTCTTGAGAGTCAAATGCTCAGTTCATAGATTTTCAAATATTTGTCAGAAATCTAGAAAATTAAAGGATAATACAACATTTTCTCTTTGGAACAAGGAAACTTTAACTGGTTTTTCTAATATTTGGTAGATACACCCTTCTAAAATAATTATGACAAATATAAACATGTTGAATGTGACATTTTAAGCAATTATGCTCAGGAGAACAATTCACTAAATATAAGTTGTTTGTTTGTTAGATACTAGATCACTTAAGATTGACAAGTTTGACCGCACTCAACTGGGCTTGCTTCTGAATAGACTAAAGTGCACTGCAAGCATTCTATGTGAGTTAGAAATTAAAGACACTGGGAAGAGACTGTTCCATTTGGGGATAGGGTTAGGCTTGCCAGTATCTGAAATAGCTACATGGTGTCTTTTATTAACAGGTTTTTGTCACATGATGAAGGTCTGCCTATCTAGCAAAAATATATATATATATGATTTTGACAGCTTTTGTTTTGTGGCCTTGTCTGGCTGAGTTCCACTGGTCACCAGATACTAGGATCACAGAAATATTTTAGTTGTTATCTAAATTCCCCCAAATCATTTCTGTTTCATTGTTCTGGGAGCAAAAGTGTGTTTGGAAGTTTTCTGCACTTAGATTCCTTAATATCGCCTACTGGTGCAGATGATGCTTCAACTATCACAGGAGGTAAAATAGCAAATATGAATTCCTTCCTCCTCTACCATAAAATACGACTCCAAATGAAATTTAATTCATGCTTGGTTTTATTTATTTAGCTTATGGTGGGGTTGCATTAGCTAGGAGACTACAATGCTAATGCAGAGAAGTAGTTTGGCTACCTAAGACTGCTAGCCCTACTTGGCTGATGTTTATGTGCTTTCTAAAGTGTGCCAGAGCAGGTGAGGTAGCACTACACCATAAAGAAAGACTACCTCTTTGCTACAGCATCATCACTCTTCCTTCACCAAAGCCAAATGGGCATTGCAACCGAGAAGGTCCAGCACCTTCAGAATTCTAACCATCTGTGCATGGCTCATTTTCCCACTGAAGTGGTACCTATTTATCCATTCATGTATAACATGCTTTAAAATTGCTAGGTGGGCAGAAGCTGAGGTAAATGACAGGAGCTCACCCACCACACACTGCTAGAACTCAAACTGCTGGAGCTAAGTCCTTCTCCATGTCATTAAACCACTGAACCACCACCACTCTTATTCTTGGTCTTATCTTCATTTTACTATCTTCATTGCTTTCAGCTTTTCATTAAATTCAAGAGTTGATGCAGAATGGGTCCAGCTCATTTCTGTACTCCATAGAATATCTTAAGCTTCAATAATAGCAGCAACTGAATAAGTAAGATCATCTACAACAGATTTGGGACCACTGGAATGATCAGGCCTCTAGGCAGAACCACATCCACTGACTTTGTGAATCCAAAAGTGAATTATCTACCACTTCTTCACCTAAGATAATCCTACATCAAATGTAATGGAACTGCAAGCCTCAGGCTCGATTCTGTTTGGACCATGAAATCCTGAGCCACTTATGATTGAGCCTCAGCAGTGACTGAAATATTCTAGGACCAAAAATATAGAATAATATAATGCCATCCTCAAAATTACAACTTTTGTTTGCTAAACTATCTCATCTCAAAGGCTTGAGTTCAATATTTTTGTTCAACATCTGGATCAAATGTACATTTTTCATGAACTTTCTCAATATCAAGACATGCCCAATTTTACCTTTTACATATGTAAAATGGAGGGTAGGAAGGGTTTTCTTTTTGCTTGCACTATAAAGAAATGTCAAATATAAATTAACTAACCTTTTCTATTGAAAAAGAACTACCAAGAAGAGCATACAGCTCAGCATAACTGATATCCATATATCAGAGCTATTGTTTTCAATCGTATTGGTTCCTTTGACAAAAAAATTACTGAAACATAGTAGTAAAATAATGAACCGCAGACAGGCCTGGCAATAGAGCATTTTAAATTCTATCAAAGACTAAAGAGATAAAATAATCAACACAAGAGCATGTGCTAAGACAGGAGAGTTCGAATGTCTACTCACCCAGAAGTTGCAGCAGCAGAAAATATACTGTAAATTAACTGACATTTCATCTTGATTTGAATTATGAGGATATTTATGTTGGTTGCCATAATGTCAGGACTCATCATGCACTGCATGATTCGAAATATGAAACCAGCTGATTTCGAGTTTCAACAGCCATCGTTATTGCTACCCACAAAAGCATCTCTGCATTTGTCCTTTTATGATAGTGTTTGAAGAGCTAAAGCGTACCTCAATTGTCTGATTAATTAACCCCAAGGGCCACCTATTAAACTTGGCAGGCCTAATTATTTATTGCAGTATCTTTCCTCTGTCCCTACCAAAAAGATTCCTTCTGCTGAAGGTCAAATCCAATCTCCCATCCAGGCAAAGAGATTTAATGAGGCAGTAAGGTTGGGGGGGGGGATCTTGGTGCATTCAGAAATAAAAGGACATTTGCTAGGCTATTCATATTCTTCCTGACTGTTTCCAATATTTTTCAAGGAGGAGGTATCACCTGTGTTCAACGGCACAAGTTTCAACAACAGTTGTGCAGTGGGGAAACCCACACTTTCATTTCTTTTCTCATTTATTGCCTATGAAGCAGTATTGCTGCATGAAATTCTCAAAGTATTAACAGGACTGAATTAAACCTAGGACATTTCTTACAGAATGAGGAAAGGAAACGTAGGAAGAATTTTAAAATGGCTGGGAAAATCTCAGAGACAAAGGAAGAATGGCTGACTTAGTAGTCCCCAAGGAAATTAAGAGAAGATGAGGTGTAACACAGGAACCTTTTTATCATGGGACACAGTCATCATAATTCCCCACCAGGGCCACAACATTATTTTAAGTGGGTTGCTTCAAGAACTTTGGGAAGTGTTGCAAGACAGACACTCATTTGCTATTAATCAAATGAGATTTGAGTTAAATGGTTCAAATCTGAAGTGTTGCATTTCCATTGAAAGTTCTGTGAAATATTCTGCATTAGGAAACTGGAAACAATATACTCTTAAGAACTTCAAAGTTCTGTCACAGCTTTTGTGTTTGGCATACATCTTGGAGACATTTCTAGTGGTCACTTGAAACCCATTTCCAACTGTACCATCCCTGAGGAATCTCTTTATTGATTCCAGCAGCATATGCTTGCCATAATTCCAAGAGATCCCTTTTTTAATGTAAATTTAATTCAACATCTTCCAGTTGAAATGAAATAGATATATATTCAAAAATATCCCAGAAAATATTCATTTACATTCATGTTCCTGCACCTGCTTTATCTCCATTTGATGGATGATTATTTCATCTACCTTTTGGCCATATCATACCACTGATAGTAATCCAGTAGATACAATGGATGAAATTATTAATCTGATATTTTTCAGACTGACCTTTTTATTATTAAAATAGTTTTTGTTTACTTCCCAGATGCTATCGCTGTTTCAAGATAACCTTCAAGGGATTGTGTAGAGAAATGTGCTATAAGAACATTTGTGACTCCTTCTCTCTTTTTGAGAATGGAGTTTTTCCAAATTCACCCTGCAGCATTTAGACATATTAAATATATTTCAAGAAAAAGGGAAAAAAACACATGTTATTTACACTTATTTAAATGCTTTATATTTGATTTGTGCGCCCTCCCAAAGAGATGAACAGAAGAAGTGAGAAATGTGGTACAAATTAAAAGCGATCACAACATTGTTCTGCTGACATATGGAATCAATCAACATCAGCCCTGAAGAAACAAAATGTAAGTCAATTGTTTCAACATTTGGGGGCACTGCTTTTGAGTGAAGGATGATGACTGAGAATAACCACAGGACTTTCTAACGTTGAAGCCCAGTTGGTACTAATCAATCTGATTATACTGCATGATCTTCTCACTGATCACACAGGAAATAATAAAAGACAAACTTTCATCAAGACAACATATTTCAAGCATCACTTATTGGAATTTTTCACTTGTTAAAAATATTAAGGCAAGATTAGCTGGGGCTCAAATATACAAAAAGTCTTCCATGCAGCACTGACACTGTCTAAACTAATTCATATGGAGTGTTTTAATCCAGAATACAGACATATTCAGTCAGTTACTGTTGATTTATACATAGTATACAATGCAGGTTTTGCTTTAAAATACACGCGAGTAAGGGTTCAGTTCTGTTTGCTGTAATTTACCAGAGCTGATTATTACCAATGCAGATTACAAGAACAATATCTTTATTTGTTCCATATGACTTTCTCTTCTGATATTGTTCGGGGTCTATTCCAGAATCATTAGAGTTATTTTCACTTTAGCCAAGTACAATACAGTATTTACTAAGGTGCCGAAAAAAATATTATTTGTTACTCATTAGTATAGGTAAGAATGACAAGGCTACAATGTTTTTGTCTTAAGTAGGGTTTTTTTTTTTCATTTTCAGATTATTTTTTGCATTGGTCTGTTTCATAAAGACCAAAACATAGACACCAAAGATTCACATATTGTATATTAAAGCAGTTAAAAAGTCATAAATAAAATAGATGTAAAATCCAAATCAGCTTGCTGGAAATCTAATTATCAGCAGTGCTAGACAATTAAATACCTAATAGTAGTTGCAACTAATTTAGCAACCCATCAAGAGATCTGGTGATCTATCAGCTAAGAGAAGGCAAATAATTTTCTCCTCTGATCTTGCATGTCTTTGGGTTAAGAGAGATGCTGTTAGTTAATTTTGTCACATCATGTAGAAAGGTCATTGCAATAGACTATGTAAGATTGTTTCCATTTCTTTTAACAATGTGACTCTTCTCTGGGTCACACAAAACTGCTGGCTAAGTATTTAGTATGAGGGAGTCCACCAGAGGTGGTATTCAGCAGGTTCTGACCAGTTCTGGAGAACCGGTAGTAGAAATTTTGAGTAGTTCGGAAAACTGGCAAAAGCCACCTGACTAGCCCCGCCCCCATCTATTCTCTGCCTCCCAAGTCCCAGCTGATTGGCTGGGTCTACTTTTGTTGCCCTGCACAGGAGAACGGAGCTGGAAAGCAGGTTAGTGGGGTGGGGACGGGAGGGGATTTTGCAGTAACCATCCCCTGGAGTGGGGTGGAAATGGGGATTTTACAATATCCTTCACCTGTCACCAAGCCATCCCACGCCCACCAAGCCACGCCCACAGAACCGGTAGTAAAAAAAATTGAATCCCACCACTGGAGTCCACTGTTTACAAACAAGAGTTTTTGGTTAAATTCTGCTTGAATGTCAGTACTGAAGGTCTTTTCTTTTTGTTCCAACCAGGCTCTCTCTGAACCAGGTGAAATTTATGTGAAAATTACCATGGGAAATGCCCACTTTAGTTTGCAACCCAGCCCATTCCCAGTCAATCCACTTTCAGATAAAAGCAAGCAATTTGAGTGAATTGAATCATTCAACCAAGCCAGCAAAAGTATTTAGCCTAGTATTTCAACTTACAAAGCTATATGTAGAGCTCTGGTGAAATTACTCTGGATTCTAATCTTGAATGAAAATTTGATATACATATAAACTAAGCATCGATAGTATGTGTATATATATATATATATATATATATATATATATATATATATATATATATATATAGTATCGATGTTTAGTTTATATATATATGTACACACACACACACACACACACACACACACACACACACACACACACAAATATATATATATATATATATATATATATATATATATATATATATATACACATTTTTAGAAATTTACATGAAATTGCCTCAATGGGTTGTGATAGTAGGAAATTTGTGTACCATGGAGCAAACAACCAATGAACCTTGGCTCTAAACATTTTCATGTCAGCTCAGACATGCTTATTTCCATACAGAAATAAGTTGTCAACATACAGAATGGCATTTGAAAGCATATGAACCCAGTCATTGATAACCCTTCATTGTTCATTCCAGGTCATTGAGGCATGTAAGGAAATACCCAGATGTCTGAGTGCCCTAAATTGGTCAGAGCTATTAATTTTCCAGTGGTAATGGGTCCCTTGGAGAAAATGACTGCTTTGGTTTTATTGTAACTGAGGATAGGTTGCTCTTCTCTGCAATATTGGGCAATAGCCCAAAGGCTCCATCTCGGGCCCAGTTGCAGGAAATGAATATTTCAAGCTTTGGACGTCTGCCAGTTGATGCATGGGCTGCTTATTCCTTTCCTAAATCTTGACACAAATGATGTTGCCTAGTGCTGAAGTGACATAACTTCTGTATCCTGCAGTATTAGTTCAGGACCCAAATGTATGCTTTCCACCTCTGAAATCGATATGCAAGGGAGGAGCTGGATGTTGTATGGCAAAGGAATTGACTACAGCCTTGTCCAACACCAAAGAATCTCAGTGTGACCCTAGACAGGATGCTCTCTTTTAAATAGCATTGCCTGAATACTAAGGCTAAAGTGAGCTCAACCATCTACATTGTGCACATCAGCTTTGGCCTTGAGGGTCTCTGCAGCAGAATATGCTGCCCCAGTGTGGGGTGCATCTGCACACACAAAACAAGTTAACATCTCTGCCAATGAAGCAGGTAAGCTTAGTGACTGAATGTCATAAACCCACACCCCATCTGAGAAAATATATCCTCTCATTGGCACTGCCCCACTTAATGTCAGAAGAGAGGTAGCAAAACATGCTGAGAGAACTAAGCACGAGAATGACCCTCAATGTTCTCTGAATAGATATGCTCCAAGCCTGCAGACCCAGATCTGGAACAGCTTTATGGCAAGAACAAGCTTGAATTAAAAGGTGGAGGAAGGAGACCATCAAGCAAGGAATAACATTAAAGGAGGATATGGGTGATATTGGAGGGCCCTGAATAGGTTGAGGGTTGGAGTGCCTAACTGTGAGATCAATAAACTCAACTGGAGGCTCTTAGCAGAAAACAACATCCTGTGTGAAAGTGGAGAGACGCAAATCCCGGCCCATCTGCTGGTATGTCATCTACTACCAGAAATGTGTACCGATAGTAATTTATTTTTGGCCAACAACAAAGCCAAGCAGGTGGCTTCATTCTGGCAATCTAAAGTTTAATCTAGACATGGAAGAAGTATTAATTCACTGAGAGATAAATTGTATCCATTGATAAATTGTTATATTGAATGATTTAGCAAAGATGTTGAGACTCTAGAAAAAGTACAGAGAAGAGCAACCAATGAACGGTTGCAGGAACTGGGCTTAGCTAGTCTAGTAAAGAGAAGGACCAGGAGAGACATGATAGCGGTCTTACAATATTTGAGAGGCTGCCACAGGGAGGAAGGGGTCAAGCTATTTTCTAAAGCGCCTGTAGTCCAGACAAGGAATAATGGATGGAAACTGAACTAGGAGAGATTTAACCTGGAAATAAGGAGAAACTTTCTGACAGTGAGAACAATCAACCAATGGAACAGCTTGCCCTCGGAAGTTGTGGGAGTGCCATCACTTGAGACTTTCAAGAAGAGATTGGGGTGCCATTTGTCAGAAATGGTGTAGGGTCTCCCGCTTGGGTGGGGGGTTGGACTAGATGACCTACAAGGTCCCTTCCAACTCTGATTATCTGTTATCTGTTAAAGGAACAAAAGAAAAAGGAGGAAATAAGACAGCAGCTTAATTTAGTACCTGTACTACAATTTATATACTTTATTAACAACTTTACGGTATAGATACTCTCCTTTTTCTTCTCAGTTTTTCTGTTCCTCTACAATCTCCCTCTATATATAAAAGAATAAAAGTCTACTAAGTAACCTATCTTCTACAAGTTCTACAATGGTAAGGGATTGTGACAAAATTATGTGTAAATTTTTAAATTATATATCAATTGTGGTGGATTCATAGAAATTTTAATATGTACTGTCAAGATAAATATTTAAAAAGGTAGCATGACTGGAATTTGCTTGCAAAATGTGTACTCAGAAATTGTATGCAATTTTTGTTTGTTTCTGCTTTTCTGTTCAGAAATACATAATATCAGTGCTTAGTCCTTTTTTCCTCAATGAACATAAGCTATGTTCCTCCCTTATCCATCACCCTCCTTGTTTAGTCTGCTACTTGCCAAAACCCATTCTGTGAGCCTCCATAACAAAAGGATATCTTAAAGCTGAATTCTTCCAGTCCTCCCCTACCTTAACCACAACATGACTGATTCTTTCCATATTTTAGAAAATATTTTGTCTATACAGTGTTCCCTGTTATTAATTCAAATAGCAACAAGTCTTTATTGGAACATGTAGAAGTTAATTTGTAACTACTGCTACTACTCTATGATTTTTCTTACTGGTTAATTCTTTTGTTTCATCAGACATCTGCTGTAGTATCTGAAATAATCCATTAAATTTAGGAACTACTTGACTGTTGTGTGGCTTGGTGTATGTGAATGTTCACTGTCATTCTAACAGATTCTGGTTGTCTTCCGTGGTGGGATGTAAGTCACCTTGAATTTTTGTCTTGGGGCAACTGGGGTGCCAACCTGTGTTATTAATAATTCCAGATTGAGTAACCTTTTGATCACCAGATTTCCTGCAGCAAGCAGCGCATCTTACTTTCAGTCTTCTGCCCGTTGTTTTCACTTAACAAGAAAGTTGTTTCCCAGTTCTTGGTTTTCTTACTACTCTTCTTTTTCTTCTGTTGACTGTATTCATCCTACTGATTAACTCTAGTGTGTTCTAATATCAAGTCACGTTCTTGTCTGGGCTAGAAGACATAAATCACAGCACCCTATAATTCAGGGAGACTACACTGCAGTAGTTCTTTTACAGCTGTAAACATGGAATTCACATTTTCCTGCGTTTCTTATATACACTCATCAGTCTCGTCCCAGACACTGTGAGGAACAAGCATATTTTGCTATTTATATTTGTGCCACATACCCCCTATTCATGATTTATCTTCTTAAATAATAAACAACAACTGATAATGTATCTTGCTAGCCTCTGATGGCTAAAAATGTTGGAAAGGGAATTGCAATCAAAGATTTCATTAGAAGAAAGCAATTTGCATTCTGGACTCGCCATTAAAAATGTAGGGCTGTACATATCCTTCAAAAAGATGCGTGAGCCTGGAAAATGATTTTGCAGCTTGGGAAGTTGGAAAAAAGATGCTCTGTACTGGGGCTGTGGTTTGGATTTAAAGAGCTTGTGAATACACGCGCACACACACACACGCACACACACACACAGCGCCTCCTTAAACCAAGCATGTTTTTCCTGAGCTCACAATGCAGCTATGGAGGGCAGGTACATGAAGCTGGGGGAAAAGGCAGACACCTTAAGGAGCTGTCGACAGGCCCTAAGTCAGCATCCCCCACCTTTTCATTTTGAATTTAAGCATTGCACATTAGTTTATGCACACTCCCATCACATTCTGAAAAACCCCTGTCACATAAACTGTTCAGTAATAGGTGTGGCTGCTACAAAGACAGGTGTGGAATGGCCTCCCTGGATCCATAGAAGAGGAAATAGGTTGCACTCGAACTGAGCGGAGTTTTTCTGCCCTGATCTTCTTACCTCGGTGTTTTCAAGTTACAATGTCAGCAGTCTCATATTTTAAAACCACCGCAACCAAATGCTGATTCAGAAGACAACTGTCAATCTGGATTTAATCCTGGAAAAGTACATTGATCCCAGACACAATCCTGGTGTGGTAGACAAAGTGGTATTCTGTCAAAGATCTGTCTGCTTGGTTTTCAGAGGACGTCGCTTGCAAGGTGGAGCCAGAGCTCCTTATTGATTTATTGTGGAGTTGAGTCAATAAAGTGACAGAACAATAGAGCTATGAATTTTATGGAACATAAGCTAAAGTTCACTTTACAGGCTCAGCTATGATGCCAGTGACATCAAAGATGGAACATTTTTCAATCAGCACTGTGCTTGCCCAGAGGTATTTATCCAGCAGAGCTGAGTTTACAATAAAGTAATGGACATTGTTCCTTAGCATATGACCTCTATCCTATGAAATTATCACCCTTCTGTGGTACTGCAGACCTCAATGCAGACACACTTAGATTGGCTTTTCCCAGCATTAACCTTAAGATTTGTTTTTAATAGATTGTTTTTAATTTTAGTTTTTATTCTGAGTTTATCGGATTTGTAAAACATTTCAGGATTTTTTTTTTCAGTGAGAAGCATTATCAAATACTATATACAAACCAATGAAATGTATGATAATCAGACCGCAGTGCAAAAAAAAAATCTTGAGGGAAAATGAACTTACATGACTACATTAAGATTCCTGTTTATTCTATGGTTAAATCAATGGAACTGGTGCAAATTAGTAACTTGAAAGAAACACATGGAAATTATGCAGACTTCAATTTAAGTGGCGCCCAACTCCAAATTGACTCTGGGTGGCTCACAACATAACAAACAAAACAACAAATACAAATACAAAGCTTGAATAGAAACAGTAAACATGGAACAAGATGACAAATCTGCTCAACATTAACATACACCCAATTAGGAGCTCCAATCATCCTAGCCCAGAGCAAAGGAGAAGAACCAGGACTTTAAGACCCGATTGAACACTGTCAAGGTGGGAGCCCCCTGGATTTCAAGGGGAACCTAATTCCAGAGGGCAGATGCTATGATGGAGAAGGCATGCTTTGGGGGGCATCCAAAAGATAGTATTGCTGTTCTGACCAAACCCTTTTCCAATAAGACAAACAATAAGCAAAGGGAACAGAAACCTTTTAATGATTCTTACAAACCCCCAGTTAAAAGGCTGCTGCAAACTAATTAACTTTGATAAGCACAAACTTTGCCAAAACAGTACGAGCTTGCCAAGAATCACAGATAAGAAATATTTCACAACGTAAGAGTCTTCAAATACCAACTTAAGATACTGTAATATCCATGAGACTGAGTTTCAAAACGTCTTTGCTTCCTGCAAAGAATGTTCGCTTCACAGCTGCCTTTTATCTTCATGAAGGAGGGGCCATTACCTTGTAGCCTTACTCCCGAGTCGCCTGTGCTGTTCTAGCTGCTCTTTCCTGTGAGCAATCCTGCGCACTTGGCACAGGCTCCTCAGGAACCTCCTCATCGCTGCTGCCAGCCCCCACAATCTCTGAAGGCGGCAGTCCACTCCCTGATGTTCCTGGCCCATCATCTGAGTCCTCGCTCTCCTCAGCCATCCGTACCTGATGCTGGCTAACCACAACAATTGGTTAATCAAAGGGAATGCACTAACCTAGTCAGATCAAACCAGCTGGGTAGGCAGCACAAGAGTTAGGTAGTTCTGAAGTAAATAGACCCTATGCTATATGGGGCTTTATAGATCCCTGGACAACCCTTGACTTCTTGGGTCATCTATATATTCTAAGCCCTCAATGCCTTCAGTGCTGACTTGTATATACTTCCTTCACTGGAAAAGTTGGGCTACATTCAGAGATCTATCTGGCTTAAATACCCATATTGAACTGGATAGCACAATCAAACATCAACATGACATTTCGTACAGGTAGTCCTCAACAGTTCACTTAGTGACCATTTGAAGTTACAACAGCCCTGAAAAATGACTTACGACCTTTTTTCTCACTTATGACCAGTGCAGCATCCTCATGATCACGTGATTTACATTCAAAAGCTTGGCAACTGGTTCAATCATATTTATGACGGATGCAATGTCCTGGGATTGTGTGGTCCCTTTTTGCAACCTCCTGACAAGCAAAGTCAGTGGGGAAACCAGACTCATTTAACAACAGTGTTACTAATTTAATAACTCAGTGCAGTGGTGGGATTCAAATTTTTTTACTACCGGTTCTGTGGGCGTGGCTTGGTGGGCATGGCCATGTGACTGGGTGGGTGTGGCTTTTTTTTTTTTTTGCTTTTTTGCCACCCCCACCCATCTTTGGGAGCTTCCTAGCCTCAGAGGAGCCTCTGCGGGGGCATATTTGCTCCCGTAAAGCTTTTCTGAGGCTCAGGAAGGAAAAAACAGAGCATGGGAGGGGTGCACAGCATCCCTCCAAGCTCCATTTTGGGAGCTTCCTGGCCTCAGAGGAGCCTCAAGGAGACGTTTTTGCTCCCCTAAGGCTCCTCTGGGGCTCTGGAAGGCAAAAAATGGAGGGGGGCCTGAGCTCCTCCCTCCATTTTTTGCCTTCCTGGGCCTTAGCAAAGAGAATCCCAGCACAGCTGATCTATGCACAGCTGATTGTCGGGAGGGGGAAAAAAAGACATTATCTTAGGCGAATGTCAGGCGGGCAGGTAAGCGAGCATCAGGTGGGAGGGTGACCGGATCGGGGGAGTGGCCAGCCAGAACTTACTACCGGTTCGGAGACCCACACCGAATTCTTGCTACTGGTTTGCCCGATCCAGTGCGAACCAGTTGAATACCACCACTGCTTCAGTGATTCCCTTAACAAATGTGGCGAGAAAAGTCGTAAAATGGGACAAAACGTACTTAGCAACATACATTTTCAGCTCAATTGTGGTTGTAAGTCAAGGACTACCACATTGTGTCATACCTATTTTATTATAATGTTTATGTCATAAAAGGTTTTATAAAATTTACCAACTTTGCAAGTTCCAAAGGAGCCATGAGTCCTGGATTTTGGACACATTCTGTAAGTTCGTCCATTTTAAGTACCTTGATTCGACAATTGCTGCCCTATGATGATTGCTGCCCTTTCTCTCAGTTAAAGGTTACAGGAATGAGAGTTTTACTAGTATATAGATAAACAAGATCTTGAATCATACCTGGAAGCAATCTGGCAACCTGTGCTGCTAATGGGGAAAAGAGGTCACATGGCTGTACTGAAGAACACCCATTACTGCCTGCGCTACTGCATTCTGGCCTTGTTCTGAGTGGTTTTCAAGGGTAGCCCTATGTAGAGCATGTTGCAGTAATCAAGCCATGAGGTCACAAGGTCATGATTGAATGACTGACATGCTTCTCACTTCAGAAAAGTGTGCTACTGGTGCACCAGATAGATCTGTGCCAAAGCCTTCCTGGCCATAGCTCCACCTGCTTGTGAAGCAGAAGGATTGAGTCCAGGAAGACCCTCAGATTCCCCTCTTCAGTGGGGAAGTGCCACCACATCCAAAGTTAGAGAGAGAATAATATCTATAGCCACTAAGTCTTAATAAGATTGCATAAGAAAATGTTCCTCCCCATCTAGATCTGTGCAGCTTCCAGGCACTGGAGCAGGACTTCAAAGGCCTCACTTGGCTGGCCTGGGTTCAAATATATAATTGACTATAAACAATGTATCAATGATACCTGACCCCCAAGTGGCAAATAGGGTCACTCAGCAGCTTTATGTAGATGTTGAATATCTGTGGAAAGAATGCCAAACCCTGTGGCATTACCCCAAATGGGGTGAGGTGGGGTGGGAGGCAGGGAAGCAACCTCTTTCCACAGCCAATACTAACTGAAAATGGTCTCCGAGTAGGGAAGACAGCCACCATAAAACAGTGCACCCTTCCCAACCTTTAGAGCTGGCCCAAAAGGGTCCTGGGGTCCACAGTAGCTGCCAGGAGATCAAGGAGTACAAGAACAAACTCCTTGACACCCCCACCCTGACTTCACAATAGGTCCTATTACAACTAACTCAATCTCTATACTGAAACTATATATTTACAGCGATATTGAATAAACCCCAGAAAACTAGGTATGGTTATTCCTTTGTATAAATAGGAACGGCTAGTCAAAACATGGATTAAACAAGGGGAGAACTGAGTGAGAATCCTTGCCAACAATTGAAACAGCACCTTTTAATGCTATCTAGAATGTTACTTTTACCAGTGGCAATGCAGAATACATTCAACTTTTGCCTCTTGTTCCTTAAATTCATCTAAGGATGTTATTCAGGAGTAGATCAGTGGTGGGATTCAATATTTTGAATATTTTACTACCGGTTTTGTGGGCGTGGCTTGGTGGGCGTGGCAGGGGAAGGATACTGTAAAATCTCCAGTCAAAGGTGGTATTTGTTGGTTCTCTGAACAACTCAAAATTTCCGCTACCGGTTCTCCAGAACTGGTCAGAACCTGCTGAATACCACCTCCGGAGTAGATGTTCACAACTAGTTCCATGATTTTCCTCTGGATTAAGCTGTAACTTGGTAGTTATAATTCCTATCTAGAAAAAAAAAAGCATATGTCAAATAAGTTCTTTTGAATGCAACACTCTGTCACAAACAAAATTAATGTGGATCATTAGCAAGCTTCCCATATATTAGAATACTACACAATTAATTGCCACTCGCAGAGTCTGGGTTGCCATAAAACCTGGTTGGACTCTTAGTGAGTCCAATCATTGCTAACAATATGCTGATCCTCAAGGCAAAGCACCTACAAGAAATTTTCCTCTTACCTTGACCGCCAGAGCACTTAAAACTATCATATTATCTATGGGAGCTGAGAAAGATACTTATGCACTATCTTCCTTACTGTACTTACCTCTCCTTGATCCATGTGACAGCTCCGGAATAAACTTTGCTTTTCCTATTAAGATTTAGTTCTTTAAGAATAGATTGCCTTGGAACTCTGTGTGAGTGTTCCCCCTAAATCCCAAAAACCCACATAAAGGCTACACTGCTGAAAAATGTTTTTCTTTGAATTGGTCAACTTCTGATTTGCTTTGGATAGTTGTAATTTGTATACAGAAGTGATTGGCGCTTTCACATTTGTTGGAGTATCTCCATCAACTCTAATTTCACATTCATTTGCACTTAGAATTACTAGTGAGTCTATTTTCAGTGGTGAAAGAACTTAATTTCAGCTTTCAGTTAATCATCCACACATTCTATAATAAGTGTCTTGGAACTGAGTTTCTCATATTCCTTTAGCTTTCTATATCCTCTTTTCACCGTTCCCATCATAACTGTTTCTCCTCTATTCTTCATTCTCTAGAATACAAAAACATCCTCTTTTCTACTTCAAAGGTCTCTCCCAACTGATTCTGCACTTCTGTGTATTTACTGTGCTTGGCTTCTAAATGTTCAAATAGATTTGTAGTTAATTTCAGATTTCATGCATTGCTCAATTTGCTTTTGCCAGAATTGGAAGAAAAGAATTTTCCTTACTTCAATATATCATCCACAATGTGTCCCCTACCTCACCGCCCCATATGGAATAGAAATTAGCAAATTTTGGGAAGATTTTTTGCCTTGAAAAATAGGGCATATGTTTATGAAATAAATTGTCATTAAGCATGCAATCCTAAACATATTCCAGTGGGCTTGCTTTCAGCCTTAGTGTCAGCCTTCAAGATCTTCTACTATTGCTTTGCATCTTTCCGCTGTCATAAGTAACCAGGGGAGGAGGGGGGTAAAGTCTGGGAAGTGAGCTGGAGGTGTTACATTCTAGTGTTGTATAAAATGAGTGGGCTGGGGGGGGAGAGGACATTCTTCCTTAGGTTTCTATTTCTTGCTTAGCTTTCTTTCCTCTGCGCAACTGCGAACTTTTATCAAAGTATGCCAAGGTCAATGGACAGAAGCCTCATCACCACCTGAGGATGTCCACGTGATCATATTCACAACTTGTAATTGGAAGAATCATTTGAACTATTGAGGGTGGGATCATTTCCAACACTTTGTATATGTGATTTGCACGCCTAATTCCTCAGATTCAGAATTCTATTGTAGCTACCACTTCATTTCCAGTAAAAGATATCTTTTCTCTAACTAAAAGAGTCTAAGTATTTCTTTCTTGGATTTTGAATGGTGCTCGGCATGACACTTAGTATGCTTGCTAATTTTTAATGTCACTAAAACATATATACAGTCACATCAGTATTTAGAATTATAGTGGTAATATTCAAGGATCAAAATAGTTTTAGACCACATTACTTGAATGTACCCATACAAATTTACCTTAGCTTTAAGATTTTAAGCCCTGTTGCTCAGTCCCAAAGAAAAATAAGATAGCCTGACAATTTTAAAATGCTCTCTCATCAAAGTATCTAAGGATTCTTCTTTTCTGGTCCCTAGAAAAATTGTGTTATTCTAGTCTTCAATGATTGAGTGCACTTTACTTAGTTTCATCTGCTGTAAATATTTTGATATTTTAATTATTTGGGTATTAAATGTTATTTTCAGAGTTTGATTATGAATTTATACTTTAATTCAACATAACACAAACACAAGCAACAGAACATAATGACACCAGAATCTTGGATTTTAAAAGAGCTGATTTCAATAAACTCAGAGAGAACTTGGGAAAGATTCCATGGATGAAAATCCTAAAGGGGAAAACAACTCAAGAATCTTGGGAAACTCTAAAAAGTATGATCATAGAAGCTCAGACCAGCACAATATCACTGAGAAAGAAAAACAAGAAACCCAAGAAGAAACCAGCATGGCTGAATAAAGATCTCTCTGGCAAATTGAAAGAAAAAAAGGACAAGTACAAAAAATGGAAAGAAGGACATACAACTAAGGCAGAATATCAGCAGATAGCCAGAATCTGCAAGGCAAAGTCAGGATAGCAAAGGCTCAGAATGAACAAAGACTTGCAACAAAAGTCAAAGATAATAAAAAAAAAGTTTCTTCCAACATATAAATAACAAGAAAAAAATCAAGGAAACAGTCGGTCCACTAAAGAGAGAAGACGGCAAGGAAGTAACAGGCAACAGACAGAAAGCAGAACTGCTTAACTCATTCTTTGCATCCGTCTTCACACAAAAAGAAACTATAGTTCAACCCGCCAAAAACATAACTGTAAAAGACAGACCAGAAATAAAAGTTAAAATAAGCAAAAAAATAGTAAGAGAACACCTGTCTGATCTTGATGAAAACAAATCACCGGGGCCAGATGGATTACATCCTAGAGTTTTAAAGGAGCTGGCAGAGGTCATCTCAGAACCACTGCACCATATCTTTCAAAAATCCTGGAGCACCGGGGAACTACCAGAGGACTGGAAAAGAGCTGATGTGGTTCCCATCTTCAAAAAAAGGAGAAAAAAAACAGACCCAGGAAACTATAGACCAATCAGCCTAACATCAATACCCAGGAAGATACTGGAAAAGATAATAAAAAAACAGATCTGCCAACTTCTAGAAACAAGTAAAGTAATAGCTACCAGTCAGCATGGGTTTGTTAAAAACAGATCATGCCAAGCCAATTTTATTTCATTCTTCAACACAGTGACTAAATTAGTAGACCAGCAAAATACTGTGGACATGATATATTTAGATTTCAGCAAGGCATTCGACAAAGTAGACCACAACCTACTTCTTAGTAAGCTAGAAAAAAGTGGAATAAATAGCACCACCACTAGATGGACTCGCAACTGGCTGGCAAATGGTACTCAACAAGTAGTCCTTAATGGGTCTAAGTCTACATGGAGGGAAGTAAGCAGTGGGGTGCCACAAGGTTCCCCCTTAGGCCCAGTACTCTTCAATATCTTCATTAACAACTTAGATGAGGGAATAGAAGTTACCAAATTTACAGATGATACTAAGCTGGCAGGAATAGCTAACACCCAAGAAGATAGGCTCAAGATCCAGATGGATCTTGACAAACTAGAACACTGGGCTGTATCTAACAAAATGAAATTCAGTGTAGAGAAAAGTACACTTAGGCAAGAAAAACCAAAAGTACACATATAGACTGGATGAAACCAGGATCAATAGCAATAACTGTGAGAGGGATCTTGGAGTCTTAGTGGACAACCAGCTAAATATGAGCCAGCAGTATGCAGCCGCAGCCAAAAAAGCTAAATCCTAAATTGTATTAACAGAGGGATACAATCAAGATCAAGGGAAGTACTAATACCACTCTATAAAGCCTTAGTAAGACCACACCTAGAGTACTGCATCCAGTTTTGTTCACCACATTATAAAAAAGATGTTGAGACTCTAAAAAAAGTACAGAGAAGAGCAACCAGGATGATTAGGGGACTGGAAGCTAAAACATACAATGAATGGTTGCAGGAACTGGCTTGGCTAGTCTAGTAAAGAGAAGGACCAGGGGAGACATGATAGCGGTCTTACAATATTTGAGAGGCTGCCACAGGGAGGAAGGGGTCAAGCTATTTTCTAAAGCGCCTGTAGTCCAGACAAGGAATAATGGATGGAAACTGAACAAGGAGAGATTTAACCTGGAAATAAGGAGAAACTTTCTGACAGTGAGAACAATCAACCAATGGAACAGCTTGCCTTCAGAAGTTGTGGGAGTGCCACCACTTGAGACTTTCAAGAAGAGATTGGACTGCCATTTGTCAGAAATGGTGTAGGGTCTCCTGCTTGGGCGGGGGGTTGGACTAGATGACCTACAAGGTCCCTTCCAACTCTGATTATCTGTTATCTGTTAATTACATTCCAAGCTTATTTGACATTGTTAAACCTGAAAGCACAATGAATATCATAAATGTTTTTTTTTAATTTGTCCATCCATTTCTAGCCCACAACTGGGCCTCAAGGCAGCTTATGCTTACTGATGAAAAAATAATGATACAGCCATATGAAATGGAGTTCAAAACAACCAGTAAATACACTCACGATAGGATGGTGGTGGAGACAATAAAAGATCAACATAATCCAAATGCTTGGAGAAATAAACATATGTTCATGTTTCATTGAAAAACCGATTGAGACAGAAGCCTGTCAGACTTCCTGTGGGAGAAATTCCACATTCTGGGGAGAACTTTTTAATAAGCCACATGCTGCATCCATGTCAATTGAATTTCTGAGAGAAACAGAACAAAGCCATGAACAAATTGGCAGACCCAGCAGATTAAACAGCAGTAAAATGATGTCTTGAAGAGCAAAACACCAGGTACTGCATTTTGCATTGGATAATGTTTCTGGAAATTTTTCCATAGCACATTTAGGAATAGAATCTATACCTGTCTCTACCTTCCTATAAAGAAGCCATGGTGGTGCCATACCAGAAGTGGGCACCATTTTGGAATTTTGACCACTCCCAAAATGGTACCCGCTTCCAGGATGGCATGAAACTGTCTCTGTATAGGAAGGCTGTGTAGCAGATTAGTTGCTTCTCCTTAGAAAACACAATCTTTAGGTGGGGAAAGTAAGTGAAAAGGGGCATGATGGGGCGGGGGAAAGGAGACCTGAGAGTGTGGAATCCAGCAGGGCAGGATGCTGCACAAGGGGTGCCTCAGAGGATGAGGAAAGCCCTGGGAGGCCAAGAGTAGTCAACATGTGACCTGGGGAGGTGGCTGCAGTGCAGTCCTGTACCAAGGCTTTCCCCACCACCTAAGGCACCCTGTGCTACACTTAATGATAGAGTAATTGCTTAACAACCACAACAGGGAGACTTGGGATTAGTTAAGGAAGGCAATCACGTGGGCATCTCAGTTAATGACTACCACAATTTATGACCATAATTCCACTCTCAATTGTGGTCGTAAGTCAAAGACTACCTGTAATGAAAAACTAGTCATATTGATTTTCTTGCCATAGAAGATCTGTGACAAATTGAGCTGGGGCATCGTGTTTAAACCAACGTGCCTACCGTCCCTGTCCTATTGTTTCTTTTTTATTCATATCCATTTCATGTATTCATAACCATGCTTATAATTATACCTGTTATCTAATACTCACTTGACAAATAAAATAAATAAATAAAAATTAAATAAATTTTGGAAGATTCAGATTTAAGAGAGAATTTTATTAGATGGGTAAGATCACTTTACACTTCATAGAAAGCATAAATAACTGTCAATGGAGAGCTAACAAAAACCTGTGGGATACAAAAAGGAACAAGGCAGGGATGTCCAATATCTCCTCTCCTGTTTATTTTAGTTCTTGAAATACTAAACATATACTGTACAAAACAAAATGAAAACTAGGAACTGTGGGACTAAAGATTTTAAAAAGAAACTTATAAGTTGAAGACAACTTGGTGTTGGTTTTGGAAGTTCCATCAAAACAAATAGAAACATTAATAGAAAAATTAAAAGAATATGCTTAATTAGCAGGTTTTAAGATTAATAATCTTAAAATGAAGATGTTAGCAAAACATGTGAAAATAGAGGATCAAACAGAATTAATAAAGAAAACAGATTTTAAAATAGAGAAAAAAGTAAAACATCTAGGTATCACCGTGACAAATATGAATAGAATATAGAATATATTTCAAAACAATTATATATTTCAAAACAATTATCATGAATGAAGGTCCCACTCCTGCAAAATAATTATGTTAGGGCATGGAATAAAGTTTGAAAAACACATGCTATGATGGGAGCAAATACAACTGTCATTCTTGGGTTGAATTTCTGTGATAAGAATGATTTTTTTGCCCAGAATGGTATTTTTGTTTCAGACAATACCTGTTTTGACAACCAATCCACAATGTAAACAGTGGCAAAAGGATAACTAACTTTGTATGGCAAGTAAAACACCACAAGTGAAATGTAATATGTTACAACCTGCAGAGAAAAGAGAAAGATTGGTTTGCCTGATTTGAAGTTGTATTTTGCAGCTTCTGGGAACTAGAAACTACAATATTAATTTAGATATTTAAAATTACTAGGTTAGACTTGCCATATTGAGACTACAGAATGGATACCAATACAGGTTGTATCTGGAAACATCTTTGTGGCTTTCAGGACACAAAATGTTTATATAGAAGAAATAAGAGACAAACACAAATTATTGACAAACTGTGAGATACTTCTGTCAAGTGGAATACAAAGACAGTTGTTAATGGTTTTCCTATTTACAATTATCAGAAAAATTAAAAGTAGACCAAAGTATATAGTTTTGATTATTTTAAGACTGACTTTGAAGTGAAATTGTATACAAATGATGAACATATGAACGCTAAAACATATAAACTTTACTGAAATTTGAAACAGATAAAGAACAAGAGAAAGAATGTATGATAAAATGGGCTAATTTTTTTTTGATGATTTATTTTATTTTTATTTTTTATTGTATTTATTTATTTTGTCAAACACTTACAACATAATAGAAATAAGACTAAACATAAGTTTAAATACATGAAATAGGAACTAATAATTGGGGATAATAGGACAGGGGTGGTAGGCACAATTGTGCGCTTATGCATGCCCCTTATGATAATATGCAAATAGAACAATGGGAAAATGCTGTATATGATTGAAAAGACTGACATTTACACTACATTATAAACTTAAAGAAATTTTTTATAAAAAGATATATACCATTTTCTGTAAAAGAGTAAAATGACCTATTCTATGGTTTTCATAACTTAGGTAGGACAGATTATAGAAAGAAGAGACTCATGATGTAATTTTAGACAAAGAGGTAAATTTGCAGTTGTATTTACAACTTCTTTTTATAACTTTTTCTTTTCTATTCTATTTTTCTTCTATCATTTTTTTCTTTTTGCACCTGAGCTTTCTCATTTATTTATTTATTTTATTTATTTTCTTTCTTATTCTATTTTAGTTCATATTAACTTTTATTCTTATTTTTAAAACTTCCAATAAAATTATATTTTGAAAGAAGGAATCCCTGATTCTACCAATATGGAGATCTGCCTGAGATCTGTCCAGTTTTATCTGGACTGAGAATGGCTAATGCTAGGAAGAAAAGGACATACTGTAGTAATCCAAATCAAGATTAATTTGTCTTCTTTTGAAAGACTCAAACCTACTTAATAAGGTAAAGTGGAAAGAATTTGCTTCAGTCAGTAACCAAGGTGGCATAGTCCCAGAATGAGCCCCAGAGGAAACACAACCTAATTCTTAACGAATAAGAGAATTAAGGCTGGAATAAGGAACAAAATTATTGCCTTTAAGAATTTAGATGGAATATTTCTAGGCCGAAAACATCCCTGTAGAAACATATTAAACTCAAAACTTCAGCTTTGAATAGTTTAATGGCTGATGGTACATAGTTGTTGCCATGTTGACTTGCATATCTAAATTGCAAAGGATCCTTTGGGAGCTCTTCAAAGAAGCAACTTTTCTTGATTGGTTTAGTGAGTAGAAGATTGAAAGTAAATACCTAAATACTTAAGTCACGACCTGCTCATAGATCTTTTATTGATCTTGGAGACCTGAAGCACTTTCCAGAGTTATTAAAATCTTTGTGATTAAGAGTAATTAGATGTTCCCTAAAGCACTAGGAAAGTTATGCCTCAAAGAATCTATTCAAGCCTACCTGGGTTATAGAACAAATAGGTCAGGGGTGGGTTTCTACCGGTTCCGTCTATCTCTGTAGAACCAGTAGCTCTGAAGAGCAGCAGAAATAGAACCAGTTCTATGTCTGCTGATGTTTTTGCCCACCCACCCACCCACCTGAGCTCTTATGTGACCTTTATTTCCTGATTTTTCAACTTCAGCTGCCGAACGAGGCACAGCTGTAGTTTAAAAAGCAGGAAAAAAAGGGCTGTTTCAAAGGCTGCTTCTCTGCACGCAGCGTGCTGAAGACGATTTATAGGCATGCAGCTCACAGCGGACAGGGAAGCTCATAAATCCCGAACCGGTAGTTAACCCTGTCATATCCTACCCCTGAAATAGGTACATTGTCAGTATAGAGAAGAATAGGGAGAGGGCAATGGGTGAAAGGTGGTTAATGAAATTCTGATTTAGCAAAACAAGTACAATATCATCAATGTAAAACAATAGTGGGACATGAATACAGCCCTGTTTTATACCTGTAAAGGTGGACATTTGTATGGTGATATGAATCAATGCTAGGTGGCACAGCATTATACATTATACATTGGCCTATAGTTGAATGGCCAGGTCTAAACTCTGTGTTAATGGTTTAGTTTGATACTATCCAATGCAAGAGTTTACAGTATCAAAGTAAACCACTTTATTAATTAAAAATTAAAAAACTGGTAAATTGCTGTGTCTGATTTGTCCTTTTTTTTTTTGTCCTGAGAGCTTATGCACTGAAGAAAAATTCCTTGTGTGTCCAATCAATCTTGGCCAAGAATTCTATTCTGTTCTGTTCTGTTCTGTTCTATTCTATTATGTTCTGTTCTGTTCTATTACTTTTTGTGTACAAGGAAAATAATGGAATTGAATCACTCTTAGGGAATCTGTAATGAGTTATTTAAGGCATTAAAAAGGAGAGCTAGCATAGATGCCAACCAAACAGTTAAATTTTAGAAGTTCTTTTAAAATAATATCTTTGCCAGGGGCCTTGCTATTTTTTTCAGTTGGGAAATTAATGTTTGAACTTAATATGTAGACCGCAGGCCATTCTGGAAGGGGGTCATCTGGTGGCAGAATGTACAAATCACCACCTGGAGATGTATTAAATAGGCCATAGAAGTATCCATTTCAAGACTCAGAAGAGATCAAGTTGTTATTAGCCGGGTTAGATTTTACTGAGGATTGGGAAATGAGAACCGACAGTCATCTTTATTTGTTATGACTTGTTGGGTCTTGGTCCAGCTCTTTATTTCTTCTGATTCCATATTTTGGTTTCATCTTCTTTAGAAGTCTTTTTATAACTGTTTTTGTAGAGTAAAATACGTTCCCTGGAAGAAATATCATTGTTACTTTGGACATTCTTACATCCAAGTATTGCTAATCCTTTTGCCGTGACTCGTTCTATATTAAACCAAGATTTAGATTGATTGCTGATTGAATTGAAGAAAGGAGAAGCGTTGATCATGTTTTAGATATTTTTGAGCTAAACTAATACTTTTTTATTACAGTTATTTATTTAAAGGCATTGCTACCATACTGAATGAGGATAACTAGAATCAGGAGACAGTGTCTCTGCTTAATTAAATTACTAGCAAAGGATCTTGCAGTGGTAGGTGTCTACTCATATGAAAAGGTATCAGAAATGTTAACAGTGAGGGGCAAACATATTACAAATCAACATATAATCAAAGAAGAGTTTCCTCTAGAACCCTAAATGATTAATTTTCCCTCTGGGCCACAAGGCAGAGGCCCATTAAAGGAACCTCATATAAAAAATACAGTTAATGTTGTGTTATGAGGAAACTGGGGACTGGGAACCATCTTCCATTTATTTGCATTTATTTAAATGATTACTTTCTTGTTTCCATGGGAACATTCCGGTGTACCTTCAGTCAAATGAAGAACCAACCCAAAGGTAACATTTGAAAAAGCGAACCAAAAGCATTCATGAAAGTAAAAATAATTCCACACACAATTTTAAATCAGATTGTCTAAATAGGAAATGTTAAACTAGGATGTAAAGGAAAACTTTTCTTTAATCTCCAATGCCTTATTCCTGTAATCATTCTGAGGAACAGTCCAATGTCTAATAAAAACAGAATCTCTGATACCCCAGAAAATTTATTTAAGAGGTTCCTAATGAAGCATGCATAAGTGCACTAATGTGCCCATTGACCCTACCACGTTTTAACTTTTTTCATTTTGCTAGTTCAAAATTGTAAATTTTGTTTGACAAACAACCAAACAAACTTGAGTTGGGAAAGGGGGTAAGTATTTCAGCTGAAATTTCTAAGAAACTACTAATCTTTTAGTACCTCTTCTTGTCATCTTTGCAGTCCTAATTTTCGATGGATTTCTTTCTGCAGCCTATTCAGCTTTCTTTTCCCAAATCTGCCATCTCAGAATGCAACTTTATAACCAGTCACGAACCCCTTTGAACTTAATGGGACACAGTTCTGGATAAACATGCCCAGAATTGCCCTGTCTGGCTCTAAATAATCTCTGGCAACAGCTCAGGCACTTTCAGTTTTTTGGAAATAAGTAATTTGTCCAGCCTTTTCAACTTTGAACACAATTAGTTGATTGAAAAGTCCTTAGAATATTTTACAACTGTTCCCAAAGTGGCTTCATGACTGACTTTAACTTTATTTGCTTTGTTCATGTCTCAATAGTGTTGAGTTGAATGCTAACGTTGTCCAGTGTATGACAGTAGGCCTAGTATCTGCTTAGAAAATGCAAAGCATTCAAGCATTCATTCAATGATTAAATCTACTTTGCTTGCATTCCATCTGAGCAATCTGCCTCCAACTTCTGAACTCTGTATTTTCTAGTAATCTAATTTATATTCTAACTACATTATCTTTTTTTTCAAATCTGCATCCATTTTATAAGCTCGTGATGTTTGTTCCACCTAAAATTATTTCGACAGCAAAGATAACAGAGCATCAAACATTTTTTATTTTACTTTGTAACTTACAACTGTTAGAACAATTATCTCAAACACCTACTCTTTCAAGGACTGCAGAATTTTAATTCAACTTAGTTGAATAGTTACAGGTGGGTAGGTATGGTATGTGTTAACTACAAATGCATGGGGTTAAGAAGGAAGATTAACCTGTTCAAGCTTCAGTGAGAAGCATTCTTTTATTTATGATTTGTTTTTGTTTTACAAGCCCTTAGATAACATAATTTTAATTGTTCCCCTTCTTTTCTAAGGAGAATTAGCCACAGTTCTCTCAAATTTCACCATTGGTTTTGTTGAGAATTATTTTATGACGCTCTGCTGCTATGTGGGTTTATTTTATATTATGTATTTTGTTTTATCTGTTATATTGAAAGCCCACAGAATCATGCATGTGAGATGAAGGGCTATATAAATTGAACAAGTAAATAAATGGCTTGTCTGTGACCATGGTAGAGCCAGTTTGGTTTAATGGTCAAGGCACAAGGCTAGAAGCCAGGAGAGGGTGCATTCTAGTCCTACCTTAGGCATGAAAGTGAGCTGGGTGACTTTGGGTCACTTACTTTCTCTCAGCCTATGTCTGAGATTTGGGTGACAAGCCAATCAGTCATTTCCTTTTGCAACTCAATGGCTCATACTCGGTTCATCTGAAAAAAGCAAACCCTGCATTTTCAGGAAAACATTAGGAAAGGGAGAAAAAAAAACCTGTGACAATGCCATGGCTCTCTTTTGAACTGAGATTGTTCAGTTCAGAGATTGTTCACTTCTAGTTTGTTTGATTCCCCACTCCCCCAATAATCTTACTATGTGGATTCCCATGGAATCAACAGTGATTTCCCATCAAGATTCTTACTGTAAGTGGTTGCTTCACATGCCATCCAGTAATTCTCAATTATAGATTGTTCATAATTTTTCAGAGTAATGGAGTAGTGCAGGGCATTCTTGTCACTGTGGCTGCACTGTTAAGGGAACATCAACGGATGGCACACTCAGCTACATCTTGGGGCTACCTGATACGGTCCAGCTGCAGGTAATTATTTTTTGGTCTTGGCCTACTCCACTCTTCACAGCCTTCGCTTCAAACTTACTCAGGTTGTTTGGAAGTGGCAGCTCCATATAAGTCAAGGATTTTCATTATATTGTTTCTTATGCTGATTTGGCTATCACTTCTCCTTCTGTCCCTAAAAGCATGGCTCAAGAAATTTACATCCAAGAAAGTAAATGGATATACAGTAGACCTGTTTCTGATTATTTTTAGTTTGTATTATGTAAAAAGTATATTGTCTCTTACAATTTAAACATGCACAAACATTTTGATTTATCTATTTAGGTGATGCAGCAACTTTTTAAAAGCTTGAAAAGTTTGCTTTTATTATAAATATGAATCATAAAATACACATTTCCAACTTTGTCATTTTCCCACAATTAGAGTAGTATTCATTTATATGCAGGGATAAGGATCTCAATAAATCCTTAAATGTCTGTCACTTTTATGTCCACATTAATAGGGGAGAAGTCCATTCCAATACTTTTCTAACAATATGTTTTTTCATCTTTGCAGAGCTTCATAATAATTTAAATCAATCCCCCTATTATTCTCAGATTGTGTAAAAGCTGCAAAAAGATGGAAGTAAAAGTTGTGTTTGCATTAAACACATTGCCATTTTCAGTTGTGGTGCATTGCATGCCACATAAAAGTAGAAGGAAAGCAGACCTTCTCTTGACGCCATAAGCACAACTATACATTTTTGAGGAACTGTATGTCTGTAGTTTCCCCTTGTCTTGTATTAAATTGTTTTCTCATTTCCCTAACAAGCCTTCCAATTCTCTGGTGGTCTCCCAGGCCTGATCGGTAGCTTCCAAGTCCAGAAACAAATGGCCAAATGCTGCTGTATTGCTCTGGGTAGGTTTGTATGACCAAACGCATGAGTTAAGCAGAGTATGCAAACATAGCAATCTGGCTTTTAAAACTGCAGACACCATTGGCAGTTGAGAATTCAAGACAACAGATGGTTGACACCCTATAAATCAGAACACTTTGCACTCAATTGAATCGTGCCAAAGGATACTGAATTCAAAGTCTGATACCATTTCTGTCCAATAGAAAATTATTTTGTGTTCGGATTTTAGAATGGTGCTACAACATATTTACTAGATTCCATTATTCATTCAGTGTGTTTGACAAGAAGCAGTTCTGCTGGGGGAGAAATCAACCACCTCATCAATATCTCAATAATGAAAGGAATTCCCCTGTAGATCCTACTCAAGTTGAAATATAAAAGGCCCATGCTTAGATTCATCTGTGATGGCACGATATTCTCATCTTTTTCAGTTCTTGGTTTGTTCAGCTCAGCATAATGACCTTATTTTTTTAATGTTTCAGTCAACTGATCTAGCAAATAATTTTAGATTGAATTTCATTGTAGCAACTGCAGTTTACTGTCTCTTCAACCATTTGGTCAATAGGAATGCATCCAAAATAGTTGCCGGCATGTTGCTGAATTGAAAAGTATCCATTTATGAAACTGTAATTTTCCTCCAGGTGTTCCACAGATAGTATTGCTAACAGATCTGTGCAAAGCTGTTACAGATTCACTTTGCAAAGGGATTCATCTCATGAAGACAACATGATTAGCTTCAGCAAAGTAAAAAGGTCACCCAATTTGCCAGAACAAAGCAATTTGGGTGCCTTCAGAATACTTTAGGGAAGTGCTCTTGGAGAAGGCGTTTTCTGTGTGATCAGGTTCATAGGAGCTTAATCCAGCTTCTTCTGCAGAAGTCACAATTTGGCAAGATAGGAATCATGCCGTTACTGGACTTCAATACACACAGCATAACATAATCTACAAGGATACACTCTGAAAACATAACCAGAGTCATCAGTGAATGCAAAATAGTATTCACTACTGGATTACTAGCCAACCCAAACATACTGCTTCCATTCATTTTCAGTTAAATTGTTGAACAATTTGGAATGTGGAGTATTAAAATTAAGCCTGGAGAAGAGGAGGCCCATGGGGAGGATGTATCTGTCCGTACATCCAAGCAAGAACTTTACAATTTTATGGATTTTTAACACATAAATTTAACATTATAACATTTTAAAGATCAAAACTACTGAAACTTCTGGGATGCAGCCTGATAGAAACTGAACGAATGAACACCTCATTATTTGACTATGAACTGACTTCAAAAGACTAGATGTTCTATTTTAACTGTATAGAAAGCTAGCAGTAGAAGGATTTGTTTCTAAGATCATGAGTTTTATTCTTGAATCAAGGCTGCCACAAATGACCTGGGAAAACAGCATGACTTGCTGCAATGCTGCTTCCTAATGAATATTTCTGTTCTGTTGCTCTGGCCAAGCTTCAATTTGGAGCACTGCTCTGGCTTGTCAAGTACATGTCTCAGTGATTAGTAATTTAAAACAGAAATGGCTGAATGGGTAGGTGATCCACATGCTCACCACTTGGGCTCAAAAGGTGACTTTCAAAAGCAGATTCTTCCCCAAAAGAATGATCAGGGCTAAGGATTAGTAAAGTTTTCATTGTTTCAATAGTCCCATAAATCTTGGGTCAATGGCTACATTTTCTCACTTGAATCTTGGTGTCCATTGTTCTGCTTCAGAATAGCAGAATCTACCCACAACTTTTTCAAGTTCTATTTATAGTCCTGATCTTGAAGAATGAACCTGCTAGATTGACTAAGGAACTGAAAAAAAATAGATAAGAAATTATAGTAAAATAATAATTGTGTTGTAGTTAGAAAACTTCCCTAAATGAAAATCAGGAATGTGCAATGAACAACAGTATACTGTTCACTAGTCCCAGTTTCTGTATACAAAGCTAGTTTATGTCAGCAAATTGTTCTTATGTAGCTAGCAATATACAAGAATTCCAGGGTACTCAAAACAAGGCTAAATCTGAGTAGTAGTTACACACACACACACACACACACACACGTATATTACTATGTATGTGTATATGTGTATGTATGTGTGTGTATATATATATGTATGTCTGTATATATACAGTATTAATCAAGTACTATTTTCCTACTTATAAATATTAAAAAAAATGTGTTGTGCCCATGAAAAACATATGTGATAGTTTCAGTTTTGATCTTAATCTGCAATAGCCTTAAACTAAATTTAGGCATTTTATGTGCTTTAATTGGTATAATTCTAAACAGCTTACAGTCTCATCCATAGACATCCTGTTCCATTCCAGGATTGGCTCCTACTACTCCAAATCAATAAATACCTTTTGGATGTGAATTTGGGAGATTTGTTAGATTGATACAAATGTTGCAGCAATGGCTTTGGGGACACATCCATCTAGCAGTAAATCTATTTAAAAGTAACAATAGAAAAGTAAAGTTGCTTTAAGCAAGCAAAAGTCTAGAAGTGTATTGAAAACTCTGAACAGTCTTTTGTATTTAATGTAAGTTAAATACAACATGGGACCAATGGACCATAACTATTTTTTTTTTCAAAATAAATGCATCAGAATAACATGGGAAAGTATTTTCTTTCACTTTTTTCCCTTTCTTTGTGATCCCCCCCCCGCCAAGTCTTAATTCTCCTGACATTCCTTTCTTATTATATTACTTAACATTATATTTTGTATAGTTTATTCAGTATATTTTGATGTAGTTATAATGGTAATGTACTTAAGCAAAACTGTAAAAAGTAGTTGATTTTGATTAGATCATATTCTAGAAATAAATATTTGTGAACTGCAACTGTTATATTTATTAGAAAGGAGGGGTTTTTGTCCTCCAAATAATAACCAGTGAATCCAGGGATGGGAAAGACTCTTTTACTCATAGCTGAGGATATAGTTGAAAGAAATGGATGGATAGGAGATGCAATGAAGTGGCTTAAGTCTTGCAGAACCAGGGAGGAGCCACAGCTGATATTTCAGGGGAGTGAGCAGGTTCATTCTTCTGCCCTCCTTTGTTGCTTATAACAAGGGTCTCCAACCTTGGCAACTTTAAGACTTGTGGACTTCAACTCCCGGCAAAGCTGGCTGAGGAATTCTGGGAGTTGAAGTCCACAACTCTTAAAGTTGCCAAGGTTGGCTTACCCCTGGCTTAGAAGGCATTAGCATAGGAAGATGTTACTCCAAAGAAGTAAATCTAAGTGTGTGTGTTCAAATAATGGAATTCAAAGCAGGAGAAGCCTCTGATACAGTCCTCATGTGAGTTGAGGGACAAGCTCTTTTGTCATCTTTTATTTGCAGTCAGTGAAGGTTGCTAAGACTCTTCTGTCTGTGGAAGCTCTCAAGGTGGATGAGGACTCAGGAAAAACTGAGTCCTTCTTCTACCGGTAGTAGAGAGTTACATGGATAGAGAAGCTCTCCAGTAAGGAATGTCATCTGTATATACTGCAAGAAGCAGGAAAAAAATGGTGCTAGCACAGTGAGTGGAAAAGATTAATGGTCCTCAATCTCAGGGGTCTCCAACCTCGGCAACTTTAAGCCTGGCGGACTTCAACAGCTTTGCTGGCTGGGGAATTCTGGGAGTTGAAGTCCGCCAGGCTTAAAGTTGCCAAGGTTGGAGACCCCTGCTCAATCTATAAACTGATGAATTCAGCGGGGCATATTTACAAAATAATCACACAGAGTCGCTTGAGCTTAGAGCCCACCACAAAGCCAGTAGAAGGAAAAAAGAAATACCCCAAGGATACCTTCCCCTGTTTCCACCCCAGCTTGCTTAGCATAAGCAGAACTAAACAGATTGATTAACTTCACAGAAATAGCTCATGCATACTTATCTGAGAATGTGGGCCTTTGCTAGTGAATAAGCATTTATAGGTTTATGTGTATTTCAAGCAACTTTCTGCACATGAGTGAATACTTGTATGTGTATGCATGAGAAAGTAGTGTATGAGACTATTCATCTGTGCTGTGCTTCTTAGATAAAGGAAGTGCAAGAAACAATGTAGGTAAAAATTGCAGTTAGGGGTGCTGTAGAAAAATATTAAGTTTTGTGGGAGTATATGATGTTGATTTAGGAGCCAGAGTCAAGTAGCTTTCTTCGATAGATCTTTATTGAAAAGGAATTTAATGCTCACTAACCACATTTATTTGGGGACTGTCACACATCACATGCCAATGTGTATCTGAAGGATACTGGAGACTTCTCCATTGGTGCGTGTGATGTTTCTACCCAAGAGATTATTTGCAAAGTTTTGATAAACCACTGCCCTCTGCTTTCATAGAGGCATAGATGTGATTTGGAGATTTTATTACCAATTTGAGTCTTATAGAATATTCTAAGGCTTGTGATGGGAGTCTTAGGGACATAATTCTAAATGCTGTTATGTAGTTAAAATCATGTTCCAGCATTACTTTGAAAATAAATATCCATTTTAAAATTGATTTCAAAAGTGTATTAACAAGACGTGTGTGTTTGTGTGTGTACTCAGTGTTGACTCCTAGTGACTGCCTAGACATGTCCCTACAGTTTTGGGGGCAAGATCCTGGAAGTGGGTTCCCCTTGTCTGCTTTCCAGGGCTGAGGGAGAACGACTGGTCCAAGGTCACTCAGCTGGTTTTGTATCTAAGGCAGGACTAGAACTCACATTCTCCTAGTTTCTAGCCTGATGCTTTAACCACTACATCAAACTGGCTCTTTTAAGAAGACAAAGTGTTTCCCTTCAAACATCCTTACCTCTGTAATTCAAAATCACAAATTAGAATAACCTCCAGAAAAACATCAAAGTGCAATAGGAAACACCAAATGTAATCAGGTGAATATTCCTTTTTATCTAATCCTAACCTGACATCTCTTTGATCAACTAAGAAAAAGAGATTTTCCTCAAACCCACATTCAACAGGGTACCTAACTACAATGCATCACTTCCTAGAAAACCAGCTAAGTGCATTTTCTTAGAATTCTTAGAGGATGAGCTTTCGTCTTCAAGGAACAGTAACAGTACTTTCCTATATAAGGCACTATTGAGAAAGATTTAAACTGGGACCACCTCCAATAGCTGATTGTATATGGTGCTCTTGGAATAAACATCCCCTTTGGTTCAAACAACTACCTGCTTTCTTTATTCTCAGTTCAGAAATAAACCTGGTAGACTTCTTTATAACAAAAGGCAATGGAAAGTTTGCTTTTTTGGTGAATTTCATAGCAAGTAAGTAAAGATGATAGGTATTTTTTGTTTTCTTTCTCTCTTCAAAACATTTAAATACAGGCAGTGAATCATGGAAGGGTTAATCCAAATGGTCAATCCTATGAAGGATAAGCACATTTTAGTGCCAATAACATTCAGAATCTTGAAGCAATGGACTTTCCCACACTAATGTGTGGCTGTGAACACTGTACCATAAGAGGGGACAAAAAACTGTGAGCCACAAGAAGCAGAAGTCAATTGCAGACCAAATAAAGGTTGGCTGCTCTCTTGAGGAGATAATCAGCAAGCACAAACTTCACTGACTGATTATATGACAGATTATGATTGGCTAGGCCAAGGGTCTTCAAACTTGGCAAGTTTAAGACTTGTGGACTTCAACTCTCAGAATTCCTTAGTTAACATGACTGGGGGAGGAATTTTGGGAGTTGAAGTCCACAATTCTTCAAGCTGTCAAGTTTGAAGACCCCTGGGCTAGCCTGAGGAAAACAGCAAAGAAGACTATGGGTAAAGCAGATAGATGGGATCTGGAGATTACTGTGAAGTTTTAGAAGAGCTTCATTGGTCAAAATGTTTATGGATTTGTTCATTTAGATCAAAGGTCTCCAAACTTGGCAACTTTAAGACCTGTAGACTTCAACTCCCAGAATTCCTCCTCCAGTCATGTTACCTCAGGAATTCTGGGAGTTGAAGTCCACAAGTCTTAAAGTTGCTAAGTTTGGGGAGCCCTGATTTAGAATCACTAGGAACTGGACCTAACTAACTAGTGATTAGCAAATTTCAAACCACAATCCTGTTCTTTGTACAGAATGAGACTTTCACAGGTCTGATATCCAATCCCAATCTGCATGCACTTGGAAATACTCTATTGCTTGGCTCCTGCACTCATCTATTTATTCAGTACAAAGACTTCAGAGGCCAATGTGACAAATCTGGACTACCTTTCTGGGCTCATCAATTTGGGTTCACAAACCATCAGCTTTGCATTTCAGAATATGCACTTTGCAGGTTTGTCAAAACCAAGTTTTTAAAAATGTTATTCCAACCTTCTATCCCCAAGCCATTTGTTTCCTTGACTATTAGTTTAACAAAGTTTAACAATGTTTCCTTAAAACATGCTTTCATTTTCTAGAAGTCCCTGAAAGATACCCATAGACATCTTTTACTCCCATGAGGTATGCCTTGATGTTGATATTCTAAGCTAGGGATTGAAAGGGTAGCCCCTTTGAGATGATGTTTCTCTCAATGTAGAATAAAGTAAAGTAAAAGTCTCCCTTGAGTTACTCCTGGTGACTATTTCTAGGCAACAATAAGGAAATGGTTTGTCATTACCTTCTTTCCTGAGTGCCTCGGGAAATTTTAAGAGTGGCAAGAGACTCATAACTGCAATGGTAAGTCTCATGGCCATAAGAAGAGGAAAAGCTCTAAAAATGCTTTTCTCAAGCCTGCCATTAAGTGATGATAAACTTCTCCCACTCCCCCCAGCCAAACGCAGTTTTCATTGCTTCTGAAATCAAAAGGTAGCTGGCAAGGTCTGTTTTTACAGCCTTGACCCTAACCTTAAAAGAAAACAAAGCACTAGCACAGCAATGCTTCTCTGCCCATTCACCCCTTGTTCCCTATTCTTTATGTCCTTTCTCACAAACCTTCTTCCTAATCTTTGAGTATTTGTAGAAAAAGCCCATCATTTCAGGTTTTAACCACTACTTATTTGGTGTGCAGTTGAAACCTGACCAAGCAGGTTTTCCAAAGCAGTCAATGAGTGAAAGAGACTGAATGGTAATAGGACTGTGCAGTTTTTCAACAGGGTGCTTGGCTTCTCTTGCAGCAACTCCTCAGACTGTTTTGTGAACCAAGAACCCTCTTGTACTTATGTAAATCTGAGGCAAAGAAGCCATTTTTTTTTTGTTCCACCCACCTCAATTGGCATTTGTAATCATTAGACTGTACAATCTATGCACAGAAGCCTCATACACCAGAGCTTCTGGTTATCCACTGAAAGCTTCTTATAGTCCATTGAAAATGCAAGTGGATGCTGTGAGGTTAAACAAGAAGTCTCATTCAGGCAAAAAAAATGCTTCATCGCCTTGATTAAGAGAATTGTGTCACAACCAGATATGCCAATTTGATCTAGCAATTAAGGCTCCAAGCTAGAAGCCAGGAGGATGTGAGTTCTAATCCCACTTTATGCATGAAAGCCAGCTAGGTGACTTGGACAAGTCCCTTTTTTTCAGTGCAACTCGCCTCACAGGGTTTTGTTTTTTGTGGGGAATACAGGAGGAAGAAGGAGTAATTAAATATGTTTGAGTTGAGTGCCTTGAGTTATTGATAAAATTAATAAAGGTGGGATAAACACTGGATTTATTTTAATGTGCAGCTGGACATATTGTGTGTGGTAGCAGAAAAAAGATAACATATTAGAACTAGGATTTTGTGCTGTTGGGAAAATGGGGCTTCACAAAAAATAGATGTTAAAATATGTAAGAAACAATGAAAGAGAAAATTAAGATTGTCTCCTTTCAACTACTTAAGTAGCTGTAAATATTTATTAATATTTTGAATTACCTAGAAGCAATATGTCTTTTTTAAAATTTGTTAGATTTATACACTGCCTTTCCATTGTGATAAAGAAATCTCTACTACAGCATTGTGTGCCATTCCTTATCTCTCACTATAATCAACACATCAAAATTCCTCCCCCTCTCCCCCCCCCTCAAGATGGCTAGATTGTCACCTTCTGAAAGTGGGAGTGAAGAGCCTCTGATAAAATACTTCAAGCCACATCTGCTCTCTTGCATTTGCTAAGTCTTTGGTTCTGTGGCCTCTTCAATCATTCCATAAGAACACAGATGCCCTAGGATGCCATTCAGTGAGTGATGGCATATTGTGATAAATATACTGGTATTCGCTTTCTGACTCAACTCAAATTCTGTTTCTGGTTATAGATTTCAACATGGCACTTGTGCTAATGAGATGTTCAACATCAGTGCTATGAAGCTTAGCTGCTAGGAGACGTGCCATGAGTGTTGTCACATTTCTGTCTTCATTGAATATGAAAGAAAATGGACTAAATAGCATGTCATTGTAAGAAGAACATTGATATTGTCACGTTGAAATGTCTCCTCATATTCTCATGACAGCTCTGCCAGATCAATGTTTGTTCCTAGCCCTGTATGGCTTTCCAACTTTACTGAGGATGGGAATGTAGCGAAAGCTTCATAATCAGGTCAGGATCAGCTTGAAAACACCGACTCAAGAACTCAACAAGAGAGTGAACCGTTTCATTTCAAATACAAACATTTATCCTGTCAGATCCATACTGTTGGCATTTCTTGTTCATGTGATTTGTTGCCAGATGAATTTCTTTCAGCCTTGCTGTTCCATCTGGCTACATAATCATTTCATCTCTGAAAGTTGAGAGCCAGAGTTTTTCAGGTCAGGATAGACTTCACCACATTCAGTTCCTTATTTATTAACAGCAGAAACGTCAGCATTCAACATAGCCAGATGCATTTATTGCACTCAGGAATGTATGTATGCATACACGCATGTTTTTTACACCACTTAATCAAAGAAATCTAAGTGGTATAAAACTGTAATAATTTATCAAGTGTAAAAAATCCATGTACTTTTTTTTTATTCAGATTTCTTCATAAAGAGATCTAGAAAATCCCAGGACACTAAGATAAAAGCACAAATAAGAAGAAAAATTATACCCAGATGATTTGAAACTCTTGGAGAGTGAAAAGCAGAGGACAATTAACTTCTGCAGTGTCAAATTCAAGTTCCTTGAATCTCAGTCATGAAGTGTGCAAGTATGAGCTAAGGTCTATAAGCTGTTGAAATATGCATCAAATTTTGACTGCTAAATTATTTGCAGATCAATCTAAAATGTTTGTACAATGAACACTAAACCAGCTTTTCAATAAATGATAGATGATTCTTCATTACCTTCCTTTTAGATTGAAAGACAGTCCATAAAGCAGACATCTTACTTGATGTTCACCTATGTTCAAGGAAGATGCCTGCATGATTAAAATATTATTTCTAATTATTCACATTGTGTGTTATTGTATTTCACTGTGAGTCACCCAGAGTTGTCTGGAGTCAGGCAGCACTTAAATTGAATACATTAAATTGAATGATTAGATGTTGTGAACTAACTGCCTTGCTGCAGGCATTTTCAATTGCAGACAACACTCTTTTCTTCCACAGTTATAGAGTTTACTAAAAAAAAAAGTTTTTCATCACCAGATTTTGTTATGACTTTCATTACTACATACAATTCTGATTCAATTCACTTTCCCATCATTCTTCAGGGGAATATCAGTGTTTCTTTAGTCAATTTTTTGATTAGACAGCTTTTGTTACTTTCTGAATGCTTTGCTGAAGTTCTATACAGTCATTTGGAGACAAATACTAAAAGACCACTTCAGTTCTCTGTATCAATTCTGCTTTATTTTACAAAAAAAAAAACAAACAGCCACCCAACTTGCTCCCAACTACTTTTGCTGGAAATAAGTTTGCACGTACAGTCTAGTTTTCAGTATTCCCTACATCTGTAAAAGGAAGGAAGCAATTTTCCTTTGCAAGTTGTTATAGGCCTTGGATAGGCTTGGAAACCTGTGTTGATGGGACTTCCAGTGGCGTTCTGGTCGACGATAGATCAGAGACTGCAATTGTGTGCGGCTTTGATCCATGCTTACCCTGTTGGAGGGGTCCTTAAAGGACTGGATCCATCTGACCCACCTCGTAGGGGTGGGGGGAAGAGGGGGAGACCACCATCTGGGTCAAGGGGAGCCGCATCTCCCCTCCCTGGCTTGGCAAACTCCCCTAGAAGACAGGGAGAAGCGGCAGTCTTTTAATGGCTGTCCGGAAGAGGAGAAGCTGTCAGGACACAAGTTTTGTGCTGGAGAGTTAAAGTGGTGAGCAGCGTGGAACTGGATAAAAGACTTTGAATATTCTTTTTGATAACCCCAAAAAGTGGAAAGAAAGAGTTCTCATATGGAAGAGTGGTAGCGGCAAATGAGAAATAAGAGGAAAATATAAGGTAAAGAAAAAACCAGAAATAAAAGAATTATATGTGATTAGAGACTAAATTTGGAATAACATACAGAATTGGACATTAATCAGGCATTGGATAAAATGCTGGACTTATTTGGAATTGGTTAAATCTAATATTAATGTTATGGAAAAGTGAATTAAAAATAAAAGAATTCTAAGAAGAAAGTGATATAGAGCACCATTTAAGAGTTAAAGATTTCCTTCTTTTATGTTTCTATAGAAAATTACTAGTTGTATATAACAAGATCCCCAGAAGCTTTATTTAAAAAAAAAGAATAGGGGATTACAGTTAAAATGGAGACTTTTGACAAGAACTATAACAGAAAAAATTGGCTTTTAATAAAATAAAGAATAACTTAATAGACCAAAGAAATGGAAGAAATAAGCAAATAATTTAAGTTGAAGCTCCAAAATTTGAGAGAGATGCTTAAAGAAAGAATGAGATTGGTGGAGTTAATTCTGAGTAAAGTAATGGCATCACAGCTTGAGGAACAAAGGAAGCCCAGAGAGGATGAATTAAAAGAGGAAAATAACAGCCTTGACGAACATGAAGAACAAGGACCATTGTCAAAGGACTTAAAAGGACTTAAAACAGAGACATCGACATTAGAGACAATAAATAAAAGAGATAAGACACTCAAGACTAAGAAGAAGAAGAAAATACATAAGAAGAAACCTCAAAAAAGAGAACTGAAAAGGGGGGGGAACATGGCCGACAGACAGAGGGAAATAAAAATAAAATTAGAAGGAAAAAAGAAGACTGGGGAAACTTAGAAAAGGGATACCTGGTCAAAATTAAAAGGAATGATAATGTTTCAAGATTTAGAGATAAGGGTTAGGTATTGTATAAGGGGGATACCACATGGGAATGCATATTGGCATTCAGTTTAAAACTTCTTGGAAATTATTTTAGGATTTTAGAACTATATATATATATAATTGTATATGAATTATGCTGTTATGAACGCTTACATTGGAGGATTAAAACGGGGAATGGAAATATATTAAAACATATAGATAAATTTTGGATAAATTTTAGTGATTTCGGGGGGATACCTTAAAATATATATGTTTTAAAATATACAGTTGATTATTTAATGTGAATATGTTTAAAGCTGGGGAATGAATTATTAAATTAGATAGATTGATGGGATATACCACGTGGATCCTAAATATATTGGTTTTTATTTTTTTAGATTGTTTATTATATAATTCACTTAGGAAAAATTAAGGATAATAATGATGTTTAATGTTAAATAAAATAGGTGGTAAGCTGAAAAAATAATGTGGAATACTTTATTGGCCAAGTGTGATTGGACACACAAGGAATTTCTCTTGGTGTAAATACTCTCAGTATACATAAAGAAAAGGTACATTCGTTAAGAATCAAGAATCATAATGTATCTTTAATCATTAATGAATCTTAATGATAGTCATAGGGTACAATCAACAATCAAATCATACTAGGAAACAATCAATATAAATCGTAAGGATAGAAGCAACGAAGTTACAGTCCTACAATCACAAGTGGGAGGGGATGGGTGATAAGGAGTGATGAGAAGATTAACAGTAATAGTAGTGTACACTTTGTAAATAGTTGAACAGTGTTGAGGGAATTATTTGTTAACAGAGTGATGGCTTTCGGGAAAAAACTGTTCTTGTGTCTAGTTGTTCTGGTGTGCAGTGCTCTATAGTGTCGTTTTGAGGGAAGGAGTTGAAACAGTTTATGTCCAGGATGTGAGGGGTCTGTAAATATTTTCACAGCCCTCTTCTTGACTCGTGCAGTATACAGGTCCTCAATTGAAGGCAGGTGGGTAGTAATTGTTTTTTCTGCAGTCCTAATTATCCTCTGAAGTCTATGTCTGTCCTGTTGGGTTGCAGAGCCAAACCAGACAGCTATAGAGGTGCAGATGATAGACTTAATAATTCCTCTGTAGAACTAGTAATAATAGGGGATAAAGTACAGGGAATCTATATTTGTATGAAATGATATTGATATTGAATTAATGAATTGAAATATTAAATGGAAATTTATTTAAAGATGAGTGAAATAGATAATGATTTGAGATGACATCATATAAGATTGGTGGAAATGAAAGTATGATTATGAACAAGTGTTATAATCTGGAACCACATTGTCCACGCAAAGAGATGTATAAAACTTAAAAAATAGAAAACTTTTTGGGAAAAAAAAGGAAACCTGTGTTGACTCTACATGTGTCAAAGGTGACAACTGGAGCCTTTAGTGCTTTCACTGTGCTTATAAGGTTCCAAATGTTTCTGAATGTTCTCATTTCTTGTAAAGAATTCAAACTTTTGACAGAAATGGCATTTGAGTATTCTTTGCAAACGGTATAGTTTATCATGAAGCATGTACCTAATGCACCAAAAAGTCTATGGAGATTCTCAGTCATTCAGGTTATGGCTGTCCCAAAGGTGCTTTTTCAGGAGGCAATTGGTCTTTCTTGGTTTTTTTTCCTTTGAAGACATTTCACTTCTCATTCAAGAAGCTTCTTCAGCTCTGGCTGGATGGTGGAGAATGGAAGGATTTATACTCCTTGCAGACAGCTGGTCATTTGCATTCTTTTAGAGAATCGTTGAGGCCAGTTGAACGTTTATCTGTGTCCACAGGGTCACCTGAGTAGTGCAAATGTGTGTGGAGTCTTCTTAGCTGGAGGATGTGTAGGAGTGTGATGCTGATTTGCCTCCTCATGATGTACCCTTGATAGCACGGTAGTGTGAACCAAACAACTAGCAACAATTGGCAGCCAGACTACATTGAGAATTGACAGTTAACGACAGTTGGCAGCCAGACATCTTTGTAGAACTCCTGGTTCTCTAAATACATGGCAACAGATAAACAAAATGGGCCTTTTCAGTCCCAAAGGACAAGACAGATTGGGGACATTGTCAGAATATTCAAATTAATGTTGAAGGGCTCAGCAAATCTAAGAACCAATACATTTCCAAACTTTTATTTGAAAGGAATATCAATATGGCCATCCTTCATAGAGAACGATGATCAGCAATACAGCAGAGGTAAAATCCAAGGATTTGATCTACTGGGGCCACAAAGCACCATAGTTATGGCACAGCTACATACAGTATGTCAGAAGGAATATAGAGAATGCTTTTCTATTGACAACCTCCACAAACAACAATACACATGAAGTTGTTTCAAAATTAGGTGATCTCACAATAGTCAACATTTACAAGCCACCTCAGATATCCTGGCCACAGCATGTTTTGAATGTCAAACCTCACCTTACAATTTACACAGATGATTTTAACAGCCATCGTATAAATTGGAACTATCGCTCTTCTGATAAAAATGCGGAGCAGCTTTATGACTGGGCTGTTGCAAATAAAGTCCACTTGATTTTTGATGTCAAAGTCAAGGGCACTTTCCAATCTGCTGCCTGGAAATGTGTAACTAACCTAGATTTGTATTTTGTTTCAGAAGGCCCAAACATGCAGCCAAGTCCAATAACCAGGAAAGTTCTGGACAAGTTTCCTCATAGTCAACGTCATCCTGTTTTACTTGAAATCAGAATTCAGTTTCTTCTAATTCTCTCCACACCTAGACCATATGGAATTTTCATGAAGCCAAATGGCCAGAATTTGCCAAAAGCCTTGATAGTATCATAGTATCCCACCAACAAGTCAACATTACTATAGATTTGTGAGGGCTGTACTTGCTTCAGCTAAGATACATCCCTCAAGGATCCAGAAAAGATTACATTCCTGGGTGGAACAAAGAGACTGAAGACCACTATCAGGCTTTTCTACAGAGTGGTGACCAAGAGATTGCTGATGATCTCTTACACAGCTTTTATTGGGATTGTGGAGTATTTTGGGGGGGGTGGTGACAAATGTTTTCCACAGAGTTCAAATTAAACAGTGAACAAAACAAGGCATCACTCCAGGCATTACTTCTCATTCTATCTTTAGATTCAGCTTGGAGTAATTCAAGAGCAGAAAGTTCTCTTTCAAGAAACACTAACTGTTTAGATTTTAGGTAGGTACCAATTAGGTACCATTACCTGTCCTCCGGCTTCCTTTGTTGAAATATTGCTGATGGGCAGGATATGTGTTCCTGGCTATTTGTGGGAAGATCATACTAAATCTAGTTTGTGGCTGCGTTGTACTCCTAGAGGACAGTGATCAGGTCCATTTCTTCAAGCAAGTAGACTTTAATGGATCCTCTGCATAGTCTATTGTTGTCTGGGTCTGTAATGGTATGTGGGAATGGCCTTGGGAAATAGTGCAAGAAAACTCAGCCATGGGAATAATCAGATAAAAGGCAGCTTATCCCACAGCAGGAATGTTGGTAGGGCAAGATGCTTGGAAGAGACCCTCCCCTGTTTCTTGAGCTATAAAGGGGACAGGGGAGAAATATGTTTTCAGGCTTGCAAAATTCTATTCATGTAACCTTGTTACACAGTAGAATTAGTTCATCTGGCTATGTTTCCTGTTTGGACTACCACAAGGCTTGACAATAGCCAAGGATGCTGCCTTTTTTGGTACAATCTTAATTTGAGGACTGAGGACTTCCTCTGCCACTACTAAACACTCCTCTCTCCCCTTGGCTGCTCTCAAGTACATTGTCTCACATTCTGTAATGCAATATTATCCACTCAAAATAGACAGACAAGTGGCAAATAAGAAAAGATTTGCAGAACGAGAGGTAAACATTTGGGAGGAAGTGGAAGAAGAAATGAGAGTGCATGCACAGAGACTATCACGGGGCTAGATCAGTTAAATAAAAGGATTAATAATATATGGATTGGGGAACTCTAAGGAGAATCCAAAACAAGAACAAACATTTGAACAAGATGTAACCAAAAAGAGCTATTGAACAATCTCTACTATTCAAAAGTTATCTACAAACAAAGAAGTTCCCTACAGTGAACAAGGGGCAATGATAAAAAATCTCCTTCCAATGAATTTGAGTATTGAAACTTGGTTGCTTGTCTGAGAAAACCATTCCACTTTTTCATAGGATTGGGTGCTTTCTTACATTCCTGATTCCATAGTATTTGTCAGTCTGAATGGCAATTTAAGTGAATTGTATCCAAATGAGAAATTAGGCTTCATTGTTCTTTAATTTAGTGAAAAAAATATGCATCCATCTACTGTTTGTTTACCACATATTCATAATAAAATTATTTCAGGGTCTGGTATATAGGTAATTCTAAGTTAATAACCACTGGTTCAGCAACCAAAAATGATACCTACAACTGGACTCCAAAGTTCTGGCTATCCCCAGCACTCTCACAGTCATGTATTCGTGATTTTGGTGCTTGGCAATTGGCTAGCACTTACAATGTTTACAATGTCCTGCAGTCATTTGTGCAGATCCCTGACAGCTTCTGGAAAACCAACATCAATGGGAGAACCAGCAGAGAAAGTTGCACATCACTCAGATAAGTCTCCTGCAACAAGCAGCAGCCACCCCAAGCCTTGCTGTGCTTGTACTGCACCATGCCAGACCCTTGAGACCCTTGCGTGTCTCCCTTGCACAAAAGCCATCCCTGTGCTTGTGCTTGTGCTGCATCATACTAGCTTCTAGCACATTTTCAAATGCTCCCCTTTCCATGGTAGCTACCATAAGTCTTGTTGCACTTGTGCCACACCTGCACATACTGAGCACCCCTTCTGTCAGTTAACAGCCACTTACCACAAACAGTCTGCTTGTGAGCCATCTGGGATTTCCTGCCAGCTTCCACATTGACTTTGGTTGTTGGAAGTTCACAGGAATTTGTAAGAAGGTCCTTGCTTAAGATATTTTTGTTTCTAAGCGATGCAGCCACATTTTAAGACTGCATCATTTAATGACAGAACTCCCATTCCCAATTACCCTTCTTAACTGAGGGTTACCTGTATATCTGCAAATATGTCTGTGGATGAAGAATGGCCAGTAATATTTCAAAGTGATACCCATGTATCACAGCATTATGTCCAGTGGTGGGATTCAAATTTTTTTACTATTGGTTCTGTGGGCATGGCTTGGTGGGCTGGCAGGTAAAGGATACTGTAAAATCTCCAGCCAGAGGTGGCATTTGCTGGTTCTCCACACTACTCAAAATTTCCGCTACCAGTTCTCTAGAACTAGTCAGAACCTGCTGAATACCACCTCTGATTATGTCTCAATGAAAACAGGATACAAGTTATTTAAGGTAGATTACATTTTACTTAGGAAGTCCTCGGTTACCAAATCAGCTGTGCTACTGGCCACCAGTGCAGTCCTAAATGTCTGGGAACGGCAGTTGAGGTAGAAGCTATATACTTAATGCTCAGAGGAAATATAATTTGATTTCATACATTTCATCTGGTGAAATCCACCACCATCAACACAACCCTCATCCATTCCTGTAATTACCCCAGGCAGTGTGATATGCTTTCTATTCCTCTTGCTGCTTCAAATTAGAAAATGTTAAAAAGAGGAAGCATATTAACAGGTCCTGCATTAATGCTGCCCCTCCTTCCAAATCATTTTAAACACGCAAATCTTTGCATCAGCAAGAGATAGTGCCATGTTGTATAGGGGCACCTTTATTGCCCTTGACCCCATCATTGACCTGATACTGGTCATCTAGTTGGGTAATCAAGGCAAATCCAGATTCTAAATTCTATTAGTAAAGCAGCAAGGATTTGGATCTACCTCATCATTCTAACCTAGTTCCTCATCTGAGGTTCGTGTATCTCTGCTGTTGTGGAGGTATGGGCTGTAATGTTAACAGGATTTGTATGTGAGGTCAAACGGATGGTTAATCATTTTGGATTTTCCCTGGCTTCACTGGAAATATTCAAACTTTTCTGTAGTGTAAAATCAGTTACATAATAATTGACACTACAATCCATGTACTAGCAAGCTTAAAAGACTAGGTTTCAGTCCTCTGAACATACACTCTCCATTCTAGATCTTACAGTAGCTAGGATACAGTGGAATAATTGTAATGATACATTGGGATAGTTCATCTATACTCATATCTTTTGACTTTGTTAGCACAGGTGACTTCAATGCAATTATCACTATGGAAATATCATCAATTTGCTTCCCAAAACACATTCCTAATCTTAAAATTTAGTCATTGAAATAAATAAACCTTTTCAAAGCATCATTATAAAAACTGCAGTTGGAAACTTATCTGTTAAGCCATGAAAACTGTACCATTTTAATTGCCCTTTCAAACTTATTACTACATGTTCAGTTAATTTCTTTCTTTATAAAACACCCTGTATTCACAGTTCAATAAATCATACGCTAGAAAATCTGAAAACATTGTATGGACTCTGTATACACAAAATAATAAGGCTCTTCCTGGATCATTTATTTATTAATTAAACCAAAATGGATAGCTTCCTATCTACCAGAAGCAACTTTAGGCAGTGAACGAAATAAAAACACAACACAACAAAACTACAATTTAAAACAACAAACAACCTGAGACCTCAATGAAGCAGGGCTTCTTCCATCAACCACTCCATGCTGGTTCTATCAATTTCCTGGCTCCAGGCCATTTTCTGAAGGCCAATAAGACAGAGAGCATCCATATCTCCAGGGAACACAGTTTCATAAGGCAGTTTCCATGACACAAAAAACTCCACCTGGAAACATAACTTCACTGAGAATTTGGGTCATGGTAAATGGGGATACAGGGCCAATTCAAAGGAGAAGAAATAACTTAATTTGCCTTACTGATACCAATTTAACAAATTTTCCAGGTTTGTTTAAGAACTTAGCTTTCCTCTTCTCATATCACTTGGAAATCCCACCAGTGATTCATGCACATTAAAGCAAACAACCAAATCTAATGAACTTTCAGAAAAATCCAATGCTCAGATAATGCAAGAGCAGAACCCCAGAACAGTGGCGCCCATCCTTTTGGGCACCAAGAACTGGTTTTGTAGAGAAAGGTTTTTCCGTGGACCTATGAGGGCATGGTTTTGTATGCTGCCTGCATCCTGTGGCTGGGGCTTCATTTGTTTGCACGGATTGGTTGCTGGCATGCCGTGAATCAGTGCCAGTCCATGGACTGGGGGTGGGGACCCCTGCCCTAGAAACATAGAGATAAAAAAAAGACCAGTTAGGATTTCAAGTCCAACCTGTAGCTCAGTTCATCAATACAAGTAGTCAACTTCCAATTAGCAAATCCCAGCCAGGCTATGGAACTCCCAAATGTATTCGGCTACCAGTCAGCTCCCCTGCCTTATGCCACAGATCCCAGATTCTGTTTGCCGGACTCAGGCAGGGTCCCCAAACCTGGCTCAAAGTTTGTCCAGATGGGTATACACATCCCCCAGCTCGGGCACTCCTTTGTCATGGAGGTACATCACGCACTCTGCTGCCTCATCCTCTAGGTCAGTGATAGCTAACCTTTTCCACATTGCATGCCAAAAGTGACTGTACCCATGATGCAGTGTACACACGACTCCCTCACCTCTGCACATGCATGCATGACCCTCCTGCACTGCACGCCTCTGCACATGTGCACACAACGCCCCCCCCGCACACCGCATGCCTCTGTGCATGCATGCACATCTCCCATGCATGCATCTCCTCACCATGCATGCACGGCAAATACCTGGCAGGCGGGGGCATGCGCGCATACACAGTGGGGCTCTTCTGGGTGACTTCTGGCACGTGTGCCATAGGTTCATCGTCACGGTTCTAGATTCAAAGTGCACGGACTGATATCTAGCCACTGCAAAGAGTCAACTTGGTAAGTCAACTTATTAATTTGTTCTACTATTTATCAAACGGTCACAAGGAGCCTTTTCTAGAATTTAGGGAGAAACTGCCTTCTTGTAACAAATCATTATTTGTTCTGCAATCTAAAGCAAGAGAGTATATATATAAGGAAGGGTCTTTCGGTGCAGCTTTCAAGCCAGCTATGGTTCCACCAAACCCCTTCCATTCAGCTCGTACTTATGATAAGCTCTGTGTAATGAATTTTTTATCAAGATATGGAAATCAAGAAATTAGGGATAGAGCCAATCTTTTTTTACCAGACTTTTGCTCAAATAATAGGATTAGTCTTTTCTTTCCTCTCCCCTGTGCCTTACCCAGATCTGACATGAAGATCTAAATCCCTCCAGAGTAAAACTAGGGTGGGAGAATATCCATTGTGCTGTGAAATCTTTCATCAATGGATGGAGATACTTGAATACAAATCTATAACTTTAGATTATTTTAAAAATTATTCCTTCTCAGCCCATGACATCTCAAACATTTCTGAAGCAATTTATCACTATAAATCTATAATAAAATAATCTATTAAATAGACATGCCAGAAAGAATTCATGGCTGGAGGAAAATGTTATTAAATGTTGTTAAAAATGGCTTTTAAAATGATGCCTGAAATGTGGCCTGTCATACCAAACTAGGGAGAAGGGACTGGTGCTGTTAGGAAACTTTTCTCCTTTTTCTTTATCATGTAAAATGATTTCGCCTACTTTTTTGTATTGTCTAATTTTGTACTGTCACACTAATTTTTTTGTTAAAGTTTTAAGGGGAAGAAATTGAAATAGAAGTCCTTTATAACAGCTTAACTGAAGGGATAATTTTTTTAAAAAGCTAAATATTTTCCCATCGGTCAATAATTCCTTCATTCTAAATTTTATATAAATCTATTATTACTGTATTTTATTGATTAGGCATTCCCATTTATACTTCAAACTTAACATTCTGTCCTTTTTTTAAAAAAAAATGTAAATTACAAGTTACATTGATGCTGATTGGTGCCTTTTTAAAAAGAAGTATCATTATATCCAGCTATTAGAGGGAATATACTCAGAAACAGAAATCCATGTTTTGTTCTAGTAGGAGAATAAAAGGAATGGAAAAGTTGCAACGAGAAAAGGCATTGCCCGCCTTGCAGGAAACCCAAACTAAATTAGCTTGAACATTCAGCATTTGTGCCTATCCTACCACTCAGGTTCCCTAACATAGACACCGGTAACACATTACTACTATCATTAATACCTACTGTCTTCTGTGAATTTGGTGGCCATCATGAAATTATTATTTCTTTTAGAATAAATTTTATTAAGTTTTAAAATTTTAAAAACATAAATAAAACTTTTTTTTACATCATGAAATTATTAATGATGTTATTCAAGTGTCTGCTATTTGCCCATATTCAAATAAGAATTATCCTCATATTGGCAAATATAGTATGTCTTCTTGTAGTATGTCTTCTAAGTGGGCCTAAATGTTTATATGTGCTTTGACCAGTAGTGGACTTAAAAAATTTTTACTACCGGTTCTGTGGGCAAAGCTTGGCTTGGTGGGTGTGGCTTGGTGGGCATGGCTTGGTGGGTGTGGCAGGGGAAGGATATTGTAAAAACTCCATTCCCACCCCACTCCAGGGAAAGGATACTCTAAAATCCCCATTCTCTCCCCACTCCCACTAACCTGCTTTCCAGCTCCGTTCTCCTGTGCAGGGCAACAAAAGGAGACCCAGCCAATCAGCTGGGACTCAGGAGGCAGAGAATAGATGAGGGTGGGGCCAGTCAGAGGTGGTGTTCCAAACTACTCAAAAGTTCCACGACCGGTTCTCCAGAACACCACCTCTGGCTTTGACTCTTGCCAATTGCCTGGAGAAGTCTCTACAGTTTTCTTGGTGATATTTTTAGAATTAGTTTACCCTTGCTTCCTTCCCAGGACTGAGAGAAAGTGACCACCTCAAAGTCACTCAACTAGCTTTATGTCTAAGGCAAGAGCAGAACTTCTGGTTTCCCTGTTTCTAGCCTGGCACACCAAATTGGCTTGCTAATGCTTATAAATATCACAAGGAGCATTTAGGAACCAAATAGTTTTTTTATTTTATCTTTTCTATTTGTTGCTGTTTATATTTATGTTTCTTTTATTTGTTTTCCACAAGTCTTAAAGTTGCTAAGTTTGCGGACCCTTGATATAAACAGTGGTGGGTTGCTACTGGTTCTGACCAGGTCTAGCGAACTGGTAGTTCCGGTGAGCAGTTGGCCCCACCTGCCCACCCATGCTGCCCTTTCCTATCCTATATTTCCCTGTTTTTTAGCTCAGCTGATTCACGCAGCACAGCAGATTGCTGCACCTTAGCTGTTTTACTCACCAGCGCTGACATAGAGGGTAAGTTTTTAAGCTTAAAATGGGTGGTTTTTGAATGCTGCACATGTATGCTTACTGAACCAGTTGTTAAACCAGTTGCAAGCCCCCACTGTATATAAATACTACAATACCAAATAATAATAATAATATATTACTTGTTTTTATAATAAAAACCCTGAGCTATTTGAAAACGTATTTATTTTATCACCTTCAAATCTCCCATAATTAAGTTTTAGAGAATGATCCTGAGTCTTAAGAAAGGGGGAAAATCCACACAAGCCAAATATACTTTTTCATAGTCTCTCTTTTTCCTCCTCATCTATTTGGCTCTCTCTTTTTTAAAAGTTAAGCTAAAATGTCTTAAACATTATACCTTCTGTTCACAAGGGTTTTGTTCCTACCCTTTGACCGTTTTGCTTGCCTTTCTCTACAACTTTTTCAGCTCTACGATATCATTCTGCATCCTTAACTCCATCTCCTTTATGAACAAATTTAAAAGCACATCTCAATGCAGACTCCCTGGTGTGTTCTATTTACTTCAATGCATCACAAGAACCGGCCATTGATTTCTACAGTCTGCTTTTTTCCCCTTTAACAGAAAGTTCCTTTAAAAGGTTTTGTGTGATTCCAAAGTCTGCTTAGGAGTTCTGGTAGCAGATTACCAAAAGCTTTGAGAGGGCCTTTGGTCTACAAGTCATCCCACCTACACTTTTAGCTACATTATTTTATATAATTGGATACAACCCTTTTATACTACTTTATGATTGTGAAGTAACCCCCAATTGACAAGGAGGAGATTTTTTTTAGATATAAAATAAACTTTATTAAAGATTAAAAAGAAAAATATATACAATGTGTGGAATACAATGTTTCGTTGCAAACAAAACCAATATACAAATACAAACTTAAAACATATATATTTCTAATCAGCTAAGATGGTGTGATCGTTTATTGAAAACAATTTTACTAATATTCATTTTCTATTTTTGGTATATGCTCTAAATCTAACCAACTTCATTTTTCAAATCCTTATCTTTTAATTCCCTGGTTTTTCTCCCTAATCCAATTATACCATTTTTCCCAAGCTGTACTATATTTTGAGATAAGGATTTGAAAAATCCTTATCTTTTAACTCCCTGGTTTTTCTCCCTAATCCAATTATACAATTTTTCCCAAGCTGTCCTATATTCTGAGTCTACCTTATCCTTAAGTTTTTGTGTAAGTAAGACTATTTCAGTGCAGGCAAGAACTTTCTGAATTATCAAATTATTTGTTGGCATTTGGTCACCCTTCCAGCATTGTGCCAATGCAATTCTTGCTGCCATGATTATATGGAGAATTAAGTATTTTGTTTCTTTTGCATAGTCCCCTTTTAACATTCCCAACAAAAATATTTCGGCCTTAAATTCTAGATGTATATTTGTAATTTCTTTTATCCAAATTCTATTTTTTTCCAGTACTTTTTACTTTTTGGGCCAAGCCACCAAGCATGAAAGAAGGTACCTCTCATTTGCTTACATTTCCAGCAAGCTGGATTTAAGTTTGGATACATATTTGCTAACCTTGAAGGTGCCAGATACCACCGGTAACACACTTTATATTGGTTTTCTTTAGAAACAACCGATTTTGTTATTTTATAATTTTGTTTCCAGACTTTTTCCAAATCTTCCAGATTAATGTTGCGCCCTACATTCCTTGTCCATGCAATCATTAGGCCTTTAACTATTTCTTCCGCTATTTCAAATTCTAATAGGTAATTTTACATTTTAGGAATTAATTTTTCATCCATTCCCTCTAGTATTTTATCTAATTGGTTCGGTTTTACCTCAATTCCAAATTCTTCTATATCTTTTTTATATCTCGTCTTAAGTTTATAATACGGCCCCCACTCTATTTTCATCCCTTGTTCTCTAAGTTCTTGGTTTGTCTTTAATCCTCAGGAGTTTAGGACATCATAATATCTAATCTTTCTTGACAAGGAAGAGATATTAATTAGTTTGTTAGATATAATGTATGTTTTCCATTAATACAAGGTGTGACAGAAATCTAAGCATAAAACTATATTTCAGCCCTTGAGAATGGAACAAGGATAATACAGAGACTTTACAGCCTGATACCTTCACCTGCTTCCTGAAATGCAACATTTCAGAAGATGATTACTTGCTTATTGAGTAAATTGTATGTTTTCTGCCATCAAGGTTCCTTAATAGAAAAGTATCTTTTGGACCCGATAAATAGTTATCACATTTAGACAGTAGGCAGCTTATAATGCAGGTTCTACTGTTGGTTCTTTAAATTTTTGAACTGAAACTGAAGTAGCTATATCACATTTATCTTTGAACATCTGGATTCGAACCAGTGGTTGGATTCAATTTTTTTTACTATCGGTTCTGTGAGCGTGGCTTGGCAGGGGAAGAATATTGTAAAATCTCCAATCAGAGGTGGTATTTGCCGGTTCTCCGAACTACTCAAAATTCCCGCTACCTGTTCTGCAGAACTGGTCAGAACCTGCTGAATACCACCCCTGATTCGAATCAAATAGATTCTTTCTTGTTTCAACACCTAATGTACAGATAGTCCATAATTTACAGTAGTTCATTTTGTTGTTGTTAGTCATGCCCATTGGCTGTCAGACTCCCGGGGGTAGGGGGGGCATCTTAGCTAACTTTGTAGGCTTTGTCTGAGTGCTGGCTGATGCAATCTTCCCAAACCACGTGCTCTGGCCCAAGCCTTAATGTCCCCATTGGCAAGAATGGGAGGGCTGAGTTTCTGCCTCTCTTGAATTTCTACTTCTCTTTTAGGGAAAATATTCTGCCCTTTTAGTACAGCCTAAAATATTTCATTTTTCTAGGAGAGGGGTGGGTGCTAACTTCCAACAGTTGTGTCATATTGTGTCATATTGTGACCCCATGGACAACATTCCTCCAGGCCTTCCTATCCTCTACCGTCCCCCGGAGTCCATTTAAGCTCACACCAACTGCTTCAGTGAATCCATCCAGCCGCCTCATTCTCACAGTTCATTTAGTGATGTTAAAAGTTACAACGCCACTGAAAAAAGGGACTTCTGACCATTTTTCAAACTTACAACCTTTGTAGCATCCCCATGCTCATCTGTTCAAAATTCAGGTAACTGGTTCATATTTAGGACCGTTGCTGCCTCCCAAGGTCATGTGATCATCTTTTGCAAATTTTTGACATATAAAGTCAACGGGGAAGCCAGATTTACTTAACAACCGAGTTACTAATTTATCAACTGTGGTGATTCACTTAACAACTGTGGCAAGAAAGCTCATAAAATGGTACAAAACTCACTTAACAAATGTCTCACTTAACAACAGAAATGTTGGGGTCAGTTGTGGTCATAAGTCAAGGACTATCTGTATTTCCATTATTTTTAAAATAATACTGCTTCTAGATTGAATTAAATGTAAAGGGAGGAAAAAAATATGCCTCACTGCTTATGTCTTCTGGATGTAACCATAAGTAATATCAACTTTCTTTACATATCTATTTCACTATTCTTGGGGGAAGGGAGGGAGAAGAGAATGAATATTAGCCCGATATCTGTTTAATTTGCATAGAAAATATATTAGTGATAGGTTTGGAAATGATAGCAATCAAAATATTACCAATCTGAGATACACAAACAACAACACTTTGCTGAAAATAAAGGAGACTTAGAAGCACTCATAAATAAGAAATACAAACATAATCTAATTGTTATAAAGGGCAAGGTGAGCTTCCATGCTTAGTGGACTTACAATTGACATTGAAGGTGGTAAGTTTTATATTCTTTGATTGCTCCAATAGATCAAGATGGATAGTGGATTACAGATTTTGAAAGAATATGAATCCTGGGAGGAAACAAATGACTAGCTCAGATTATGAAGAATAACGATATTTCAATGCAGCAAAACTCTGAATACTTAGAGCAATAGATTTCTAGCAGCTGAGAGAGTTGTACACTAAGGAGTGAGAGAAAGAAGACAGATGCCTTTGAATTATGGATTTGGAGATAATTACTGGGAGTACCATGGACTATAAGAAGAACCAGTCAATCCATCACGAACCAAATAAAGGCTGACAGATCTCTTGAGCAAACAAAAACACTTTGGATGTATGGTTTGAGCATATTATAAAACAGAAAAAGTAACTCTTCTACACAAGATAGAGAGAAGTAAAGAGGAGGGAAATAATAACTATGGTAGAGGGATAGAATCTGAGATATTAATATCTGCTGAAGACTTACTATTTTTTGCTGAGGGCAAGGAAAGTCTGATTAAGTGCCATGTATATGACTATTATTTCTATACTTTACTTTCCTCTATTGAAGTACAGTTTATTTTCTTATGTATCTTAATAAGTACTTAATAATACATATTACCTTTTTATCTTCTGCTATCCATTCTTCATTTTATATTTATTACCATCCCTAATGACTTTGCAGCTCAGCATACCAAGTAATCTATTTTTAATTGGTCACCCATTAAGTTTAATTTCCTTTTCCCATATACTCTCTCTCTCTCTCTCTCTTTTTATATATATAGAAACACTTGTTTTCTTTTGTATCATATTCCATGAATACACATTATGATCTATTCCTTTTAAAGAAGCCTCCTTCTTGTCTGCTGTGATCACTTTACTGATGGAATGGAAAAGGGATATAAAAATGAAAACAAATAAAGGTTATGCATGGTTCTAAATTAACCTTCATGGGTACTAAAGCAGCTTATCCAGTTGATATATTCCTTTCCCCTGTAAGTCTGTTTTATTGGTAAGAGTAAGTTACAAGTAGGGAAACTTTATTTTCTCATAGGGTAAAATAGGGTGGGAATCAACTGTGCTAGTAATGAGATAAGATACCTACCAACTGACTGATATTTCTCTACCAACAACAATGCCCACATTTTGTGTCCCCCTTTTTATTAATGCAATTCACTGGTGGGGGCGGATTAACCTACTTGCCAATTGTATGATTCCACAATTTTCTGATTGCAACCCTTTAAAACCCATGTTTCCGTGTTCCAGAACAAATCCCTGCACTTGTTTGGGGGCTAAAAGGTCACAAGTGCCCTCTATCTATTCTGCACAATAAAGCTTTTAAAGAGATTTCTGCCTGTGAGTTTGGTCTTTGCATGCCAGGTTCAAAGAAACCAGGGTCTCTTGGGACAGCATTATTTTTCCTTAAACTTTAAATATCATCTTCCTGGCCTTCTCCATATTTTGAACTCCGTATAATTACAAACATTAAAACTGAGCAGGAAATTCTAGCCATTATGTTTCACAAAGGGTCATTTCCATCTCCACTCCCCAAAATTTTGGATTAAAATAAGCCAGTATTTCACTGGCCAAGTGAACAAAGCATGCTAATATCAAAGTTTTGCAGAAAAAGTGTTTGGAGAAAGAGGTTCATCTGCCTGGCTGCTGCTTGCTAGAGACAGCTTCCTCACCACTGCCTGCCCACTGTGAGCGACTGAATGCACCCTGCTGAGCAAACAGAAGCTCTTTCAGAGACCCTGAATCAGGGATTCACAATTGCCATTGGCTCAGGCTCTGTACTAGGCTTTGTGTGGCATGTAGAGGCTTGCTCTTCTTGAGGGGGAGGGGCGTCCATTATTTCTTTACTTTCTGCTATTTTCTTTTACAATGCTTTGGGTCATATGGTAGAATGGAAAGATGAAAAGAAAGACTGTAAAACACACAAAAGCTGGAATAAAAGGCCAGGAGGTAATATGTAGGCTGAAACGAAGAATACATGGTTGCTGAAATAAGCAAAAATGACTATGTACGAGACTATGCTTCTGCCCATTTCATGATATGGAAATGAGATTTGGGCATATTAGAAGAAACATCAAGTGATTTGAATGCAATGAGAATGGGACATTTGAGAAGTATGAGTGGAAAGGCTATGTTGGGGTTGCAAAAAAGTGTATGTAAGAGGAACAAACGATTGAGAGGAAGGAAAGAACAGAACGTTGTGGTGGGATAGTAATGATGATATTCTAAAAAAAGATTTAAAGAATAAAAAGCCTCATGTTAAGCAAAATGGTAAATAAAACAAGATGGTTGGCAAAGATAGAAAGGTACAGAAAGGTATAGTCCAATGATGCTGGTGTATTTTTTTTTTGGTTGTTTATTTATTAATACATTTAAATTTATTTATCAAATTACTTTTTTTTTTACAAAGTTTTTATTTTTTACAACAAACATACAAACAAAACATAAAAACATAAAACCCTCTTTCAATTATATAAACACAGTGTGTCAGTTGGTTACAATCTTTTGTGCTATCCTTTCTTTTTTACCATTACTCACAAGTTATATAAATTCTCACCTTATCAATCTAGCTTTTGCTTATGCAATATCAATTATTAAACATTTATTTAACTAAACTTTTTTTCCATCATTTTATACAAGATATTCTAATTTTCATTATGATTTAATCTTATACATTCATCCAATGGTTATATATTTTGTATTGTATTCTATATCAATCTATTAACTTTTATTGTAAGGCTTACTAATCTATTTCTTTAACATGTCTTTTTATCTAACCATTGATAAAATAAATCCCATATCATATAAAATTGTTTATCCTCTTGTTCTCTAATTTCAAATGTCAATTTACTCATTTTGGCACAGTCCATGATTTTCTTAATAATTTCTTCCTGCATAGGTATTTTTTTCATTTTTCCAGTTCTTAGCAAATACAATTCCAACCGCTGTTAAAACATTTACAATCAAATATTTCAATTCTTTACAATATATTTCTGGTACAATTCCTAATAAAAATATCTCAGGTTTAAAGTCTATGTGTTGTTTTGTCATATTTTCCAACCATGTGTGGATTATAGTCCAATATCTTTTTGCATCCAAGCATGTCCACCACATATGGTAATATGAACCAGGTATCTGATGACATTTCCAACATTTATCTGATTTATCCTTGAACATTCTCGCAATTCTCATCAGGGGTAAGTGCCATCTGTAAAACATCTTATACAAATTTTCTTTATATGCAGTTGACATTGTCATTTTATAATTTTGAAACCACAATTTTTTCCATTTATTTAAGTCAATCCCATATCCAAAATTTTTCCCCCACGCAATCATTGTTTCTTTTACTTGTTCTTCCTCTAATTTAAACTCTAGCAAATGTCCATAAAGTTTTTTTATTACTTTTTCATCAGTACCTGTCAAAATTTTACCTAAATCAGTCAATTTATCATAGATACCTCTGTTTTAACATCTTTATCAAATCTAGATTGTATTTGCAAATATGAAAACCAATTCATTTTTACACCTTGTTCTTCCAACACTTGCATAGATTTAAGTTCACCCTTTTCATTCAATGTCTCACCATATCTGTTTGTTCCTTTTTATATATTATTGGATAGGAAAAAGCTTCAATAGTAGATAAGCATAGTGGAATTTTTAAATAATATTGCTTTTTTATTTTCTCCCAGTTTAGAAACAATACTTATCAAATATAATGTCTTCTAAAATACCCCTTTTAGTTCCCTTATACCAGAGGAAGGCATGCCACCCTAACAGCAAGTCATGTCCTTCTAAATTCAGAAGTCTAGTATTCCTTAGTGTTATCCACTCCTTTACCCACATCAGACTCATCACTTGGTAGTATAATTCCCAATTGGGCAAAGTAAATCCTCCTCTTATTCTTGTGTCTTGTAACAATTTAAGTTTTATTCTCACTTTCTTCCCCTGCCAGATGTATTTTAGCACTATTTTGTTTAAATCTTCAAAAAATTCTTTCCCTAATCTGATTGGAATTGTCTGGAATAAGTATAAAATTCTAGGCAATACATTCATCTTAATTGTAGATATTCTCCCAATCAGTGATAATTGTAAATTTTCCCATTTTATCAAGTCTGTCGCAATCTGTTGTTTAGTTTAAAATAATTATCCTCCTTAAGTGTGCTACATCTTGGTCTTATGTGTATCCCTAAATACTTAACCTTATTTGTGACCTGGATCCCCCCAAACTTCCTCCAATTCTTTCTTTCGTCTTACTAACATGTTCTTTGCTAAAATCTTTGTTTTATCTTTATTTATTTTCAAACCTGCTACTTTCCCATACCCTTCTATCTTTTCTATCAGTTTAGGTGCTGACTCCAATGGATCCTCTAATATAAATACCAGGTCATCTGCAAAAGCTTGTAATTTATACTCTTCTTTTTTAATTTTCATTCCTTTTATTTCTTTTTCTTCTCTGATGTTCCTATTCAGCACCTCCAGTGTTAACACAAACAACAAAGGTGACAGTGGACAGCCTTGTCTAGTCCCTTTTCTTATGTCTATAAAGTCTGTTAACTCTCCATTTATCATAACCTTTGCAGTTTGTTTATGATATATCGTTTCTATGGCTTGAGTATTTTTTTTACCAAAGCCCATTTGATCCAATTGTAACAGCATAAAAAGCCAATTCACATTATCAAAGGCTTTTTGTGCATCTAAAGACATCAAAGCCATTTGCTTTTCAGGATGTGCCTCATAGTATTCCAGTGTATCTAAAATTATTCTCATATTATCTTTAACCTGTCTCTTCGGCAGAAATCCATTTTGATCAGGATGAATAAAATTGTTTAAGTATCTTTTCAGTCTTTCTGCCAGAATTGAAGCAAAAATTTTATAGTCTGAATTTAATAGTGATATTGGTCTGTAGTTTTTAACTTGCTGTGGGTCTGTGTCCTCCTTCGGTACAAGTGTGATATATGTTTCTGACCATGTTTTGGGTATTCTCTTTTTTGTCATAACTTCATTCATAACTTCTAATAAGTGAAGATTCAATGTTTCCTGGAATGTCTTATAGAATTCCACTGGCAAACCATCCGGACCTGGTGCTTTCCCAAAGTTTTGCTTTTTTAAAGCTTCTATTAATTCCATCATTGTTATGTTACTTTCTAATATTATTTTAATATCTTTGGTTATTTGAGGCAAATTTGCTTCCTGTAAGTATTGTTGAATTCTTTCTTCCTGAACATTCTCCTGATGGTACAGTTTTCCATAATAATCTTGAATAATTTTTTCTTCTCCACATTTCCATAGCATACGTGTCCTTGTTCATTTATCAATTGATTTATCCTTCTCGAATCTCTTTCCTTTCTCATTTTATATGCTAACCATCTGCCTGGTTTGTTTGCATCTTCAAAATAGTTCTGCTTAGCATTTTTAATTTTTGTGTGCTATTTCTTCTTTTTCCATTAGCCCCATTTTGTGTTTAGTTATGTCCATTTTAATTTTAATGTCCTTTTTTTGTGGAAATTTCTGTAGTTCTTTTTCCAACTTCTTGTAGTCATCTTCCAATATTTTAAAAGTTTTTTTCTGTTTTATATTTCTTTTCCTTGTATCATCCATTATCAAGCCTCTTGTATAAGCCTTCATTGTGTCCCATAGCTTCTGTAATGATGTATCCTCTTTTGTGTTTTCTTTAAAGAAAAAAGTCAATTCTCTCTCCATTTTCTGTTTAAAGTCTTTTTCCTTTAATATCGTATTATTTAAAGATCTCCTTTTTTGTCCTTTCCATACAAGTGTCATTGCATTGTGATCTGCCCAGGTACTTGCTTCTATTTCAATGTCTTGTATGTTAGAAAGCAATTCTGTTGAAAACCATATCATATCTATTTTAGACCATGATGCACGTCTATTTGAATAAAAAGTATATTGTTTATTTTACACATTTCTCTCTCTCCATGCATCTTTTAAATTTATCTCATCTACCATTCGAAAGAAGGATTTTGGCAATGTCTTTCTAGCTTTCTTTGCTGTTTTTTGTGTTTTATAGTCCAATTTATCATTTATTATTCCATTAAAATCTCCCATCAGACAGATATTAGCATAGTCAAGTTCAATTATTTTCTTATGTAATTTCCTGTAAAAATCTTCTTGGTTATTTGTAGCATAAATTGCAATTAAAAGTATCTTTAGATTATTATCCATTATCTCCACCCTCAAAATCCTTTCATCATCATCTGTATATATTTGTTCCCCAGGGAGTATATCTCTAATGTATAATACCACTCCTCTCTTTTTACACTGTGTCAACACTGTAAATAATTTCCCTAATTTTTGTTGTTTCAATATATAATCATGTTGTTTTTTAATATGTACTTCTTGTAGACAGATTATATCAAATTTTAATTTATCTAATTTATGAAATATTTTTCTTCTTTTAGTAGCTGAATTAAGTCCATTTATATTAATTGTAATCAGTTTTCTTTCATCCATTTTAGACTTTATAAGATGGATTTGTTGCTCTAGTAGATCTTGGTTCTCGTTGCTCTCTGGGTACACCACCTATGGCTCCTTCTTCTTTTTCAATTACTGCTATACATTCCTCTTGAAATTCAATTAACGACTCTTCTTTTCTTGTATCTTCCTCCCTTCCTCTGAAATATTCCAGATAGAATAACTCAGCTTTTTCAACTGTATCAATTCTGTGTCTTTGTTCCTGCCAGGTAAACATGAGGTCTTCTGGTATCAGCCATCTGTAATTTATTCCTCTCTTAAGTAACTCTTTGGTCAAGAATAAATATTCTCTTCTTATCTTTCTCACTCTTCTCGGTAACTGTTTCAGTACTACTATTTCTTTATCTTTGTACTTTAGTGTTTTTTCTCTTGCCACCTGCAGTATTTGTGATTTAATTATTTTCTTAGTAAATCTGATATGAACTTCTCTTGGCAGTTTATTTCTCATTGCATATCTTGTATAGACACGAAAAACCTCATCCATTCCATCCATCATCTTCTCTTTAGTTACCTCTAATGCTTCTGCCAGGATTTCTGTCATCATTTCAGCAAGGTTTTCACCCTTTTCTTCGTCTATATTTTGAAATCTAAGATAGATTTTCTGATCTATCAATTTCCCATCCCAATGATTGCAGAGATCTGCCCTTGTATCTTTCCAGTTCACTCAACCTGGTATCCATATCTCCAATCTTCTTATCTCTTTGTACATTGTTCTTCAATTTTCTTGATTCTGTCATCGTATTGCATCAACATCTGTTGAATATTTCCAATTTTCTCATCTGTCTTTTCAGTTCTTTGCTCAATATTCTCCATTCCCTTTTCAATATTATCTATTTTCATTTGTATCTTTTGAATTCCTTGCATAATCTTCTGCAGTGTCACTTCTTTCTCCTTCTCTTGTTGCAACATCACCTGTATTGATCGTTGTCCTCCAGATGGTGAGGAGGAGGAGGGCGGGATTGAAGAAGCTGAGGCTGGTATCTTTCTGCTCATCTTAGAATACTTAATAGGAAACTTGAGAAGAAAAAGCAAGAGCAGCCAACTGCCACTCCAATAAAAAAAAAAAAGCAAAAAATAAAAATAAAAAAGGGAAGGGAAAAAATCTTCAGGCACTTGAATACCTTAATCCAATTGGTTCCAATTATGTAGAAAAAAGGGGGTAAAGGGAAAATGGAAAAAGGATGAAAAAAAATAGGAAAAAATTTAAAAAGACAGAAATATGTATATTCCCCTTGCTAAAAAGGTGGAACAAAGGGAGGAGGGAGGGGGAAAAAAGTAGTCTTATTCCTGCATCGAAGGACTCAAGTCCAAAGATAAAAATCCAACTGGGGGGGGAGTAGAAAAAAAGGGAAAGAGAAAATGCAATTCTGTCAGTAAGCAAAGCACTGCCACTAAATGTTCGAGGCTCTTTACTAAATAAAAAAAAAAAAAATTTCCAGTTCTCTTTTCAAGGTCATTTCAATCTTCTTTCTTCAATTTCAAATCCAGACTCCAGCTTTCAGTAGTTCCACAGAAGAGCACCTGCAAACAATCTACATGCTCTTCCCACTATCTTTTCAATGAAAAGCACAGAGTCCTTGAATGTAACACCAAATGTATCAACAAGAAAGAAAGAAAGAAAGGAAAACAATGTATCCAAGCCTCTAGGTGGCAGTGCTACTTATTTCCCTTTCCTTTCCCTTCCCCTCTAATATTAAAACCAGGAATAAAAAAATAAAAAGAGTCTAAAATTATTAAAGAGAAGAAACAAGAGAACAAAAACAAAAACTTTTCCAAAAAGTTATTTTGAAAGGAAAAAATTAAAATTAAAAAGGAAAGACCAGTCCAGTTTAAAAATTGAAAAGTTTTTACAAAAATCCAAAGTTCCAATAAAAAGAAAAAACCTTCAGGTTTAATTTGTGCTTAATCTCGCCGCTTGAGCACTTTTATCTTCACTTTTAAATTTAATTTTTAGTCTTTTAGGGTGTTCTCTCCAGAAAAAAAATAAGTAGAAAATTATCTCACCAAACTGACACACTTTCTTTCCAGTTTTCTTCCGTTCCGGAGCTGTCCCAGCTTCAGCAGCTTTAATGGCTGCCTCTCCGCCATGGGAAAAAAGGGCTTCTCCCCAATCTACCAGGGACTTTGTGATATCCCTGGGATCAACAGGATGTGCCCTCCTCAGTCACTGTCTCTATGGAATGGTTTAGGTCTGTTGGGACCATCCTGCAATAGAGATATCAGCAGCGATCTTAGAGCTTAAAGATTGCATGCTGTACCGCCACGACACCAGCGATGCCCTCTCCTTTTATCAAATTACTTTTTATACCTGCCTTCAATTTCTTTTGCTTACTATTTCTATACACTGCAGATATCTTATTCTGAAAAAGAATAACATGATGGGCAGGTACATGCATACCTATGTATTTGCTTTTTATTCATTTTAAAATCTTCCTATATTCATTTTACTTTATTTACTTTATTTATGTTTAGATTTGTTTAATTGTTCATTTTACTCAGAGGGAGTTATAAAAGCAAACTTTCCAAAAACTGCAGAATTTTTCTTCGCTGATAGGTAATGGTATGACACTCTGCATTTTTTTTTTTTGACAGCTTCTTGTGCTGATTAACGTTGGCAGCATTTTGGGAAGTAATGGGAGCTAAAATGTATTCTAGAAAACTAGGGACACTTCAACAGACATCTTCATTTCAATTGCTTCACTTCAGGTGATTGGAGATTGAAGATTCTTATAGACTGACAAAGGAACTGTTACAGCATTACAAGAGACATTATCAAACACACAAAAAAATCCAAGTTCAATGAATAAAAAAGATTATCAGAAAAAGAAGATTAATGACAGATTGCAATGAACTTGTGAAGAGCCTATAGAGCAGAGAGGATGTAACTGCTATTTGCAAAATAAAGAAAATAATAGGATGGTTCTAGCTTGGTGCCACAAGGAATAGAAATAAAGATGTCACCAGAACATCTGGATCATAGGTATGTTAACCAACAGGGTTAGGATTGTGATAGGACAACCTCCTTAGATTCATCAAGTTTGCCAATAATAAATGATCACTTCCTGCTAATACATATAAGTAGAACTGACCCATCAAAAATAACTACATTTATTTTACCACACACTTAAAGTTCCAGGAAGAAAGCTCAAGAACTTGGAGTATATTTTCATCTGTTTTTGTAGTCCTGTTGGGAGGCAAATTAAGTCATTCAATTTTTAAAAATCAGAAAAAAAAAATCAGGATCTTTATTTTTAAAAAGCCATGAAATCAATTGCCCTTATTATCTGGCTACTAACATTTAGAGTATGAGAGACAGAAAAAAACAGAATTAGCTCTAAGAAGGAGCATGTACTATCATAGGAATAGCTAGGCTGGTAAGATGAATAACTGGAATATAAAAATTGAAAATTTATATTATAGAATTGTATTATATATTGAAAATATGCACACCACCTCAGAAATACAAGAGAATATAGTAGATTTCAAGATACTCTTCTATACCTAAATTAGAAATTAAATATATGAACATAGAAGATAGATGATAGATAGATAGATAGATAGATAGATAGATAGATAGATAGATAGATAGATAGATAGATAGAACGTATATTTATATATGAATATAGAGGGGAAGGAGTCAAAAAGTGGATGGTTACAATGGTAAGAGATATTATGTTTACAAGTTCAAATAAGAATGTAATATAATTGTGGTTGCTATGGTAAGGAAATTGTATTAACCACAAATAGTATGCACAAGATATTTGTAACCAGATGACACACTGTACAAAGAAAAGGTGGAATGTTTGTTAAATAAAATAAAAACGTATTTTAAAAAAGATACTCTTCTTTACCATATACTTTCTGTATTGTACTTGGTATCTACTGGCTAGCCATCCCAAGGAGAAGAAATGGGAGATGTTGTCTAAAAAACTTGTGGATTTTTAGAAAAAATATGATACTGATAGGAAATTTGATTATTCTGCAGTCTATTAGGCATCCCAGCAAGTATTCTTGACTTGTTAACAATTTTCTCTTTCAAAAGTTGAACATAGGGACAACATTTTCTTATGTAATACTAACCAGTTACTAATCAATAAAGTGAAAGTAGCAGCAGTATTCAGGGAAGTAGCATCTTAATGAGAGTATTTTTAAGAGAAAACAAGGTTGAGTGGGAATAAACATGTTGGACTTCATATAAGTTATTTTAATAAGCTCAGAAAAATGATAAAAATAAAATCATGTTAAGAGAAACTAATGTGAAAAAGATAAAATGAGGAGGAATTCCTAATAAGGGGAAATGCTATAGCCATAGTTTCAAGGAACTGGTAAAAGACAATGTAGCTGCAGAAAAAAATAGTGGTGATCTGAACATAAACAAGGATAGACATTAGAAACTGGAAAGAGGAACATATCATAAAGAATATCTCCAAGGATCCTGAAATTATAATTATGGTGTCAAAAAGGCAAAAAGATACTTATGAGCTGAATTTGGCAAAGGACACTAATGAAGTGTTTGCTTCAGACATATTTTGAAAAATGATAGAAAGATACCAGTTCTTAGAATAGAATATAATTCTTTATTGGCCAAGTATGACATACAAGGAATTTGTCTTGGTACAAATGCTCTCTGTATACATAAAAGAAAAGATACATTCGTCAAGAGTCAAGAATAATAAGGTACAACACTTAATGATACTCATAGGGTACAATAAGCAATCAAATCATACTAGGAAACAATATAAATCGTAAGGATACAAGCAAAAAAGTTACAGTCATACAGTCACAAGTGGGAGGGGATGGGTGATAAAGAGTGATGAGAAGATTAATAGTAATAGTAGTGCAGACTTTGTAAATAGTTGGGAACTGTTGAGAGAATTATTTGTTTAGCAGAATGATGGCATTTGGGAAAAAACTGTTCTTGTGTCTAGTTGTTCTGATGTGCAGTGCTCTATAGCATCGTTTTGAGGGAAGGAGTTGAAACAGTTTATGTCTGGGATGTTTATGTCTGGGATGTGTGTCAATATTTTCCCAGCCCTCTTTTTGACTCGTGCAGTATACAGGTCCTTTATGGAAGGCAGGTTGGAAATAATTGTTTTTTTCTGCAGTCCTAATTACTCTCTGAAGTCTGTGTCTGTCTTGTTGGGTTGCAGAACCAAACCAGACAGTTATAGAGATGCAGATGACAGACTCAATAATTCCACAGTAGAACTGTATCTGCAGCTCCTTGGGCAGTTTAAGGTTTCTGAGTTAGCACAGAAAGAACATTTTTTGTTGTGTTTTTTTGATGACTTTTTGATGTTAGGTCAAAAACTAACAAAAACTGATTTTAGGTCATGTGATACAGTAGAACCTAGAAATTTGAAGGTCTCTACTGTTGCTACTGTGTTGTCTAGTATTGTAAGAGCTGGCAGTATGGGAGGGTTTCTTCTAAAGTCTACCACCATTTCTACGTTTTGAGTGTGTCAATTCCAGATTGTTCTGGTCACACCACGAGGCAAGTTGTACAACCTCCTGTCTTTATGCGGATACGTCATTGTCTCAAATGAGACCAATCACTGTTGTGTCATCTGCAAACTTCAGTATTTTAACAGATGGATCATTTGAGATGCAGTCATTGGTATATAGGGAGAAGAGAAGTGGAGAAAGCACACAGCTTTGTGGGGGGCCTGTGCTAATTGTACAGGTATCAGATGTGATTCTGCCTAGTATACTTAAGTATAGTTGCAGGGAAGATGCATACTAACTGGTAAGGAAAAAAGCAGAGATCTTCCATTCCTATTCTGACTCAAGATTTGGCAATTGGGCAGAGCACACTGAAGGAACAAAATCATAGGTGTCAACCAGAGGGATGGGGGAGAGTGCAAAAATGAGTGCCTTAATGTCATGACAGAAACACAATGTGTCAGAAGTATGATAAGGTTTGTACTGGGTTATAACAATGTATGTTTTGTTCTTTTTATGTTATTGAGGTCACTAGCAAATGCCCATCAGTAGACAGCAATATGAGGATGAAAGGACAGTCAGGAAAATCTGTTTATTTGGAATAAATTCAAAAGTCCAAGGCCAGAATAACTGCATTTTAGGATATTGAAGCAACATGGCTCAGTTGAGATGTATTACCTTTGAAAATTCTAGAGAGTAAGTTAAGTGAATGAAGACAAATATACTTGTTTTGAAAAAGAAAAAAAGAAGTACTTAGGGAACCAGGTTAGTCAGTCTGATATCAGTATTAGGGAGATTTTGAGACTGAGGGTTGATCAATAAGAATTTCATAATTAATGCAGCTATTATTAAAAGTCCTCAGTGATTTCTCAATAAAGATCTGAAGTCTTAATTTTCCAGGATTCTATCTTTATCCAGCTATTTTTCTAGAGGTTAATTTTAAGGCATAACCATCACAAGCATGCTTATGGCCCACGAAAGCAAACAAAGTGAAATCAGTGGGTCTTCTAGAATCACAAAAAATGATTTGGGAAGTCACAGGCAGTCCATCTATCATATGGTTCCCATCTTTGTTCAAAAACGCAATATATATGTTGTGAGCATTATGCATATGACTTGCCATATGATCTGCTGTTTCCCTGATTTTATCATCTGACTCTATCTGTTACATAGCATATAATTTTAGCTTTTTCTTTAAAAAAAAAACAAATTTTATTAATTTTTAAAGACATACAGAAACACAAAACATAGAAACATAAAAAACCTCTTTTCTGAAGGTTGCTTAGTCCCGGGTTAAAACTCTTCGTACAGACACAAAATCAAATTCATATTCATTTTATATACCATTCCATATCTTATTAACATTTTCAATTTTCTATATAGCTTCTCCTCTCTTTTAAATTTTCTTAATTTTATTTTATTTGTTTATCTCCTCAGTTCAAATCATAATATTATTCTTTGTCTGTTCTACTTCCAGCTATCCATTTATCTTTCTTCTTTAAAGAAAACTTCTCCTGTACACTAATTGGAGTATGACGCCTTTATCTTTCCCCTACATTTATGATACTTAATATAGAATACATAGCTTACATTGGGATTCTGTTTGGTACATTCTAAAATTATACAATATTATCAATACCAATACAAATCTATTCATTAATATTAATGTTCATTTATATCTTAAACACTTAGCGCATTACTTTTCAATTAAATCACATACTTTTATGGGAGCACCTACTTTCCAAGGTTATTCCCCCCCCACATCACATATTTTAAATCATTATTTCATTAGGCTGTTCCCCCTTCTCTTACACCAAATCTCTCATTTCAAAAAAAAATTCTACTAGAACAACATAGTCTAATCATTGATATTAACAATCTTAAACATTTTACCCATTTCAATTAAATACCATACCTTTATGGGAACACTTATGCTTTTCCATGATTATTTCCCCTCCATATCACATATCTTAAGTCATTGTTTCATTAAAGTGTTCCCCTTTTCTTGACAAAAATTTCACTAAATTATACTAAATATCTTATCACATTTTAAATTGCATATTATTTCCAATTTTCTATAATTATTTCTAAGTACAAATGTGAAAATACAATAATACAATCTTGTGTACCTTTCCAGAATCCCTTTTTCAGTAAATTTTACCCATTATCTCTAAAAAACTTTTGTTTCTTTGCATCTTGCTCCCCACCATTGAGACTTTTCATCCCTTCCTTCCTCCCTTGCTTATTCTTCTCCTCGTCCTCTTTACCCCCTTGTCTCTCCACCTCCCTTTTATTCTGCTTTCCTCCTTTCTGTTGTTTTCCAACATAGTGTCCCCTTTTCATCTTATTCTTCTCTTTTTTGGTTATTTTTCCAAGTCTTAAAGTCTTCTTTTCCTTTTTCTCTTTCTCCTTTCCTTCCCCAGCCAAAGTCACTTGTTCATCGAAAATGGCTTCTTCTTTGTCCCAGTCATCCTGTTGCGCATTCAGCTTTACAAACCGCCATTTCTAAAAATTGAAAGAGAGTGCCCAAACAATCCTTCCCTTCTTGCTTTTCTTTTTCATATTTTTGATATACAAGTTTCAATCCATCCACAAGTGATGCCATTATAAAGAGAAAAAGTTTTTCCAAACAAACAACCACCCAAGAGCTTTAATCAGAGGTAATTCTCAGAAGTTCCAAAGTCACCAAACAATCCAAACAAGCTGTTTCTTTTAAATACTTTTTAAATACTTTCTCCTTCTTCACTTTCTCCTTCTGGGGTTAAAGTTTAATCACAAAGTTCCATTTAGGATATATCTTTTAAAAGTCTTATTAATATTTAATAACTCTTTAGAGTTCTAGGCAATCTTCTCCTTATTTTCAAATTCTGCTCCAATTTTTTTTTCCTCTCCCTTCCCACTCGCAGCAAAAAAGATTCTTTTTTTTTTTAAGTGTTCAGAAATCCATATCCCTTCAGCATTTAAATACCTCCAATGCAGGTTTTCCGATTTCTTTTATGGTTCCATCTGCTGTCACGTTAGGAAGGAGAGTGAAAAAAGAAGAAAACTTTCCCTTTTAGAGTTCCATTCGCTGCTTGCAACTCTCTCTGGAAACAATGTATTTTTAGCAACTTTTCAAAATTCCAGGATACTTTCTCTTGCTTTGCTCTGTCCCGGTCAAAAACAACTTTCACAGCTCTTCCAACTTTCTCCCTCCTGCACAATCTTGTCCAGCTGTAGGTTTCTTCGTGGCGGCCATTACAGACCACCACTCCTCTGCCTTGGGAAAAGGGGGTTTTGCCAGCTGGGGAGGGGGTCTGCGATACCCCCAAACTCCTATCCAGATCCCTCCCCCTATCTTCAGCTGCCCCTACAGGGCAGCTATATCCCCCAGATCCAAACGGATCGGGGGAACCTTGGCGGTGAGTGCAGCAGGGATCGCGCAGTATCACGAATCCCTGCTGCCGCCGAAGCCTTGTAAACCAGAAGTTCCATAATTTTAGCTTTTTCTTTTTGCTAGAAGTTTGGGTCTGGGTCGTTTTGGCTTTGTCCTAGTCTCCCAGGCTATATTCTGCCGAACTATTACCACAACTTAGACCACTTCCTCAAGAATCAATAATGTATCAAGAAATGAATAATAAAATTGGAGAATGGAGTGTAGGAACAATATACATATGTTCAGAAATAAAAATCATGCAGAGTATCATATTGATAAAACATTTACTTCCTTGAATTTCTTCTCACTCCGCGCGTGTGTAGGTGCATATGTGTGTGTGTGTATGAAACGACTAGAGTTACTGACATGTTTTCATAAGCAGCTTCATAAGTACTTAGGACTGTTATATGCTAGAAAATGAATATTTCTTCTGTAGTGCTTGCTGTATGCAACTTCAGCAGCATCTGTTCTGACTGGAAAATAGCACAATCTAGGAGTGTAAATTCAGGACAGAATTTGTTTCATTGTGATGTGCAAAGTAGATTTAATTTGCTTATCTCCCAGTTTTCCGCATTTTTTATTAGTTAGTCCTCAGATTTCTTTACATGTTCTGAAGGCTCAAAATCTCTAGGCTCAAGGTAACCCCTCAGCTGAGTTCCTATCTTGACCAGACTGAAACTACAAAAATACAAAGGCATGAACAATTTTTCTTCACCTGATACGAAAAGATAGTTCTGTTAGTAGGTTAGATGTTGTGAATTTTATGAGTGTTCTCACTGTCCATCCTTCAGAATAGGTCTGAACAGAAAACAGATTCCATGTGAAACATTGGAATTCTATTTTATTGATATTGATAAGGTTCACTCATCCTTCCATCCTTCCTAGATTGGTAAGGACCCAAATTGTTGGGGGGAAATATTAAAATAATGCTTACATTGTAATGCTTACATTGTAACTGCCCAGAAAATGCTATGGGTGGTATATAAGCCTAAATTATATTGCTATTGCTATATAGGCTGGGTCATAGAAAGCCTGACAACATTTTCCCTTTCTTCTTTCTTATACAAAAGAGAATCAAGATACAGTCACTTTAAGTTTTCTTCTAACTATATCTTCCTTCTTGGGGCTAAATTCATGTTTTGCTAACTACTGCATACTTTCTGAAAGGTGTCTGTCTATGTGAAGAGAAAAATGGAATGGGGATGACTGTGAGCATGACAATTTAAGATGGGAGAGCATGGATTTTAAACTGATAGTCCTGTCTTGGAAACCCTATGCACATAATAAAGAAGGCCTCCTCCAGACCCTGGCAATTGTGTGTGAATTCAAGCATACTGCCATGCGTATATCATTAAGGGCTGGGGATGGGAGAACAATCGTGGATAATTGTTATCTTTTGTCAGGGGAGAGGAAGTGAAATATTTAATGTAAACAACAAAATATTTTATTTAATCTGCACAGCCCAGAGAGCTATTCCAAAATTTCTGCCCAGTTGACTGGGTTCATTGCAAGAGCAAACGTTGTACATTTGCTTCTCATATGCAGGTATATCTTTTAAGTTTAAATAGATAGTAGGGAATAACATATATCTGAATTTCTACAAGAGGCCAAGTTGGATGTACTATCTGTGTTTGAACAATACAGAACCGCAGCATGGAAATTCACCTGATTACCCTCTCTCCACAACCTTGCATTTCAAAAAATATATAACCATTTTAGTTCCACACAACCATAAATGCTATTCAAATATCCTTATAATTTCAGAATGCGAAGACAGAGAAATGTGGCTTTATGCCATATCCTCTGATATATAAGATTCCCAAGTATATATCCATTTATCAAGATTTTCTGCAGAGTTAGTCTGGTTTCACTGTTCCACCATTCCCAAGAAGGGTAGTTGTTTATTCTCAATAGGGTAGTTTTAATTTCTACTGCCCTTTTTTTCCCTTTTTTCTTTTTCTTTTTGTAGTTTATCACATGGTGGTGGATGGAAAATCTTAAAAATTTAAGTATCTTGATGGCTTAGGAGCTACACTTCTATTTTTAAATGCACCTGAAACTATTTCCTCAATATTGACAAAGTTATATTAGTAATTCAGTTCCATGTATATGATGCTACACTTGCATAATACTTGTGATATGCTAGCAAAGAATCTATAGCAATGATGTAATTGAAATCAGTTAGACTCAAAACTACTAGACTTAATTTATGCCTAGTAGATTTAGTGGACTCTTTGGCTTCTAATGTCAATATGGAGGAGTCTCTAAACCTTGTGGAGCAAATGCTGTGGAATGGTTTGCATGTGCCCTTATCAAAATAGTTTTCATCATACTTGATTTTTTTATATATAACCTTATGCTCCTCTGTTCATAGGGGATTAATAGCAACTTTATCTATCTATCTATCTATCTATCTATCTATCTATCTATCTATCTATCTATCATCTATCTATCTAACTAACTATCTATCATCTCTAATCTCTCATCTATCTATTGCTAAAACTCTGATTCCTCAATTGTGGTCATACAATGAGGACTATCTGTATTGTAAAACATTTCATGATATCAAAATTATCTTAAAACCATTTATGATATAATACAAAATATCTTAAAACACCAAACACACTTGATGTTCGACTATTCAGTTCAACATGGACTATTTACAACACAGCTATAATTCTGAGTATCTCCCTGAATTTTTAAGAACCTTTCCACTAAAGGAACTTCATTAGATACTGTATCATTATTGAAAGCATTGAGGGATTTAATAAAAAATAATAATCTGTGAAACAAGGGATGTCTAGTAAATAATAAAATACGAACTGTTATAAAATACAGTAGTTAAAAGCATTATAATTAACTAAAACTGAAAAAATGTCATTCTTAGAAAAGCAGAATTAGGGTAAAAATCAGTGGTTAAAGGGTGGTTTACTTATTTATTGAACTGGGGAAAGTTTTATTCATGAGTCTGTAATTCTGAATGAATATAACAATTGCAACAAAGGAAGTTTTAATGGATAAGAGATGTAACAATTGCAACAAAGGAAGTTTTATGAATGTAACTAATCTGTGGCTTTCACAAGCTTATGCAGCAAACTGTAGCAGAGTTTCCAAAAGCTTACATTAAATATTGCTGCTGCAATGGTTTTCCTTGTCTTTTATTATTCTTGGAAAGGCAACCAAAAGCCATTAACCCTCCTTGTCTAAATGCAGTGACTTGGACTGAACCCAATTCCTAAAGGAGAGGTCTAAGTTATGTGAAACATCCACACGGTTAGCAGTAAATGACACTGTACCTGACATTTCCATTAGAAAGTTGAAAGACTGGGTGACAGGAACTGGTCTATAACAGATATATGTGCTACTTCCAGAAGTCTTGCTAGTGTATGAAAGTGAGAATCTGAAATCTCCAGAGGTCCCAAACACATGGGCTGTTCTGTTTTGAAAGTGTGATAGATAATTTTAGGTGGAAATCTTTTAAATTTTTACATCGGACTCTGTACATCAACTTGGCAGTGTAGTTCTGAGATTCTTGAATTGGTACAGCTAGATTCCCGGGTTTAAAATCAGCTTACAACAACATAGCACAAATGGATAAGAAACCTTATTGTATGCTAGGAAGAAGGCATTAAAAGAGGTGATTGCCCTATTTACTTTTTTAATAACCCCCCTTCATCATCACCCTTCCCAGTTTAACAGACTTTTTCCATCTGCTTTTGCAACTGAGAAGCTGAGCAACTCTTTCATTGACATCTCAGAAATCCTGATCCACAGCTTTTGGGGAAAATATGCTGCTAGTCTAGACTAATTTCCACATATGCAAGTGAATGAGATGGTAAAGAAGAGATAGCAGTTTAAATAATAAAAGGGACCAGTGGTGGGATTCAAATTTTTTTTACTACCGGTTCTGTGGGCATGGCTTGGTGGGTGTGGCAGGGGAAGGATACTGTAAAATCTCCAGTCAGAGGTGGTATTTGCCGGTTCTCCAAACGACTCTAAATTTCTGCTACTAGTTCTCCAGAACTGGTCAGAACCTGCTGAATACTATCATATCATAAATGCTCATGCCATCCAAATCTCAAGTTGTCGCCTTCTAACTATAAAAGTTTCTTATTTCTCAGCAGCATCCATTCTTTCATTCACACCAAACAACAAGCCCTGAAATACAATTTTAGAGCCTCCTCTTTTGTTCGCATCATATAAAACTTTAGCTCTCATTTTTTCCTTACCTATATATTTACATATACAGGAAGTCCTCGACTTACAAACACTTACTTGGCAACCATTCAAAGTTATAATAGCACTGAAAAAAGGTGAGTTGCAACCAGTCATTACCCTTAATAACCCTTGTGGCATCTCCACAGTCACATGATTCAGGAACTTGGCAACAAGGACATATTTATAAAGGTTGCAGCATCCCATGGCCGTGCAACTGTCATCTGTTACTTTCCCAGCCAGCTTCCAACAAGTAAAGTAAATGAAGAAGCCAAATTCACTTAACAACCACATATTTGCACTTAACTACAGAGATTTGCTTAACAACTGCAGCAAAGCACGTTGTGAAATTGAGCTGCGATACAATTAATATCTTGCTTACCAATAGAATTTCTGGTCCCAGTTGTGATCATAAGTCAAAATTTACCTGTATTTTTTTTTTTTGGCCATTATTTAATGGTACATCCATTGTTAAGGTTTCAATTCAAGCGTTGTTTTCATTGCTACTTAAGAAAACATTAGGGGGAACAATGGCTCAGTGGTTAAAGACCACTGGAAAGCTGACAACCCAGGTTTGGGGTGCAAGTTCTGCATGATGGGGTGAGTACCTGTTACTCGCTCCAAGATCCTGCCAACCTAGCAGTTTGAAAGTATGCAAGTAGATAAATAGGCACCACTTTGGTGGGAAGGCAACAGCATTCCATGTGTCTTGGCACACAGTCATGCTGGCCACATAACCACAGAAGCGTCTTTGGACAATCCTGGCTCCTTTGGATAAGAAATGGAGATGGACACTATTCCCTAGAGTCAGACACAACTGGATAGGGGGGAAAGTTTACCTTTTAAGAAAATAAGCCTACTCAGCTGTTATGAGTCCCACCAAGCATAAACAAAGCTGAAAGATATCCTTTTGTCACTTCATATATTTTAAGTATATGCAACTTGTAAACCTGTCAGAGTTTCTTATGTTGAAGGCAAAGTGAAGCATCCAGAGAAGGGTAAGCCAGAATACAGAAGGAAGAGGAAAATACAGAGAAAGCCCCAGAGAATAACAATGATTGAGAACAAAATTTGGAAAAAAAGAGGTAATGGGAAAATTATGAATCTTTCGTGTCCTTTCATATGCAATCTACCCGGACATCAGATTCCTCAAACAAACAAACAAACAAGGTTATGCACATGTGTCAGAAGTAGTTTTGGAAGAGCCAGAGGGTTTTATTTTTTACTTGTTATTTCTAAATAAACCTTATTTGATACAGCATTAATTTTTTATAAACCATTCAGAGTTATAAGTGGAAACATAATTTTCTCAATAAACATATTTCTTTCTCTCCTTTTGTTTTGCTGACTGCAGGTCAATTATAGACTTGGAGGGGAAAAATTGACCCTTGTCTTTGGTGGAATATTCAGGGGCAATGCCATATATATATTGCCATTTTGGAAATTTGTCTTGTATTAAAATTAATGTGGCTGTCAGTATGTAGATATGCTTTAATTTAAACCCTTTCTAATAATAGAGACTGTGCTAAATCATTTCTTTGTTTACTACTATAGTGACAAGGAAATTGTGTCATCACCCATAAAAATGGCATGGTGCTCTACTAGATATTGTAGCAATTTTTCCTCATTGAGAAAGTCAAATTGATTCTAGGTGGAAAGCACATTTTTCAGGATTGAGAGTGCCTCTGCTAAATATCTGTTTCTCCACCATAGGCATCTAGTAAATATGCAAATCAGATCAATCTGCTGTACTTCAGACAAATATTTTTGATTGTAAAAGGCAAAATAAGATAAATCCCATCCAAATCTATAAGTAATTGAGTGCTTTGGATGTGCAAATGTTTTCAGTTCTCTGTATAATTCTATAGTAGGGAAAGGGGGATGAAGAAGAGTGACATTAAAATGATTCAATTTTGGTACAATTTAATACTGTCTTACAATATCACAGAACCTACAGGTGACTGCCCTGGGCAGGGTTTGATCTAGGAGACCTCCAAGGGACCTTCCAGCTGTATTATTTTATGCTTCTATGAATTCGTAGTTGGCTGTATGACCAAAAGGTGCTCATTAATGACTGGGGCTTGAACAGAAATATCAAATGGAACACCACAGGCTTTTCTTTGGCTCTGGAGCCATCTTCTCCTTTTTTGTAAATGAACTGAAGAAGGTGAAAAATTCTGCAGATGATGTAAAACTGCTGAGTCTGCAGATGCGACAAAATTAGATGATAGCTAATACATTAGATGAGAAAGAGGATATTTTAAAAAGATCTAGATAAGTTTAATTAGCAGGTTTACATAAATGTAATGGAATTTAAGTTCTACATCTGGGCAGAAAAAATGCAAGGCAGAAGAATAGGATGGGAGACACCTGGTCTGGAAGTAATAAATGTGAAAGGGATCTGGGTGCCCTTATTAAAGTTAGATATGAGCCAGCAGTTTGATGCAGTTGCTAAAAGGGCAAATTCTCTTTCGGGGTTAACAGGACCACAGAGTCCAGTTCATGGGAAAGAGTTGCTTCATTCTATTCTGCCTTGATCAAATCCAATCTGGAGTTCCAGTTTTAACTGTGATAAATGGGTGCAAGTTTGGGGATAGCCTAACAACATCTGTGGTGAACAGATGTGCAATAAAGCTCCATGAGGAATGGTGAAAGGATCTAGGTGTTTTATCCAACAGTCTCCAGATGTCGACTTGCTGTCACACAAAGGCTTATCCTCTGTTGCCCAGGAGGGCAAGATTAGAATCAATGGATTAAAACTACAACAAAGAAGGTGCATGCTTATCATCAGGAAGAACCTCTTGACCATACTTGTCAGCCAATTGAGCAGGCTGTTACCAGAGCCCTCAAATGAAGGCTCGAGAGAGATGCTACAGCACATCCTGTATCAAGCAATCAAGCATGGGATTGGGCTAGATGACCTCAAACATCCCAGTTCCATGGACATGGCTTAGTGGGCATGCTGTGGCTTGGTGGGCATGGCAGGGGAAGGAGACTGCAAAATCCCCATTCCCACCCCACTCCTGGGGGAAGGTTACTTGAAAATCCCATTCCCTCCCCACCCCACTAACCTGCTTCCCAGCTCTGTTCTCCTGTGCAGGACAACAAAAGAAGACCCAGCTGATCAGCTGGGACTTGGGAGGCAGAGAATCGATGGGGGCTGGGCCAGTCATAGGTGGCATTTGCTGGTTCTCTGAACTACTCAAAATTTCCACTACTGGTTCTCCCGAACTGGTCAGAGCCTGATGGATATCATCTCTGGCCTCAATGTTTTAAATATTGATTTTGGACAAAAAGTCTGTTTTGTTTAACTTTCAATAAGCTTTTTATTCACCAGAGGAAAAGTCTGTTTCCAAACTGTTATATCAAGACCATTGCATCCCTTTTTTCTTTAGAAAGAAAAATAGAATTAAGACAATTAATTGCTTTGAAATTTCTGAAATTGGGCATATTTCTTGGTAGATTACTTTAGAAAATTAATCTTCTCCCCTTTTTCCAAATTTTTAGGTGTTTCATTCAAATGGTTTACTGTGCTTGTATAACTTGTCCATTGAAAAGTTACTATTATTGGTAGGTTTCCTATGCTAAGCGAGTGGAATTCATAAATCAGTTCAATCTCTGTTAAACCAATGCATTTTCGGAAGGATCAATTACTGCTGCAGGGTTGGGCTGTTCACAGGCCACGTATAGCTTCCAAACTTTTGTTGTTGTTGTTAAGCTCCAAGAGAATGCATTATGAACAATGGCAAACCACAAAGCTGTAGAGACAGAGTTGTAAATTGCCTGACTGGTTTAATGCACAGTCTCTTCAAAATAAAACAGTCACAAAGGTCTCAAAATAAGCCCATCTTTACTCATTTGTGTGACATCATTAATTAATTAATTAATCAGATGTATATAGCTGCCCATCTCACAAAAAGTGATTTTGGATGGCACTTTCAACAACAGTTAAAAAAAAACAGATACAAAAATATAAAATGTAAAAATCTACATTAATAGATAAGTATTATAAAAACAAACCATAGGCAAAGAGAGGATAAGAATGGAGACTTCAGCAATGGAGCCACCTAAGTATATATAGATCATAGAATAGGGTTGGAAGGGAACTTGGAAGCTTTCTAGTCCAAACCCCTGCTCAAGCAGGAGACCCTATAGTTAGGGGTGGGATTCAAATTTTTTAACAACCGGTTCTGTAGGCGTGGCTTGGTGGTCATGTGACTGCATGGACATGATCATGTTATTGGCTGAGTGTGGCCAACTCAACATCACTCACATCAAGGCACACATCTTCTTTCCTGGCCTCTCATGATTGTGGGGATGCTGCAACAGTCGTAAGTGTGAAAAATGGTCATAAGTCACTTTTTTCAGTGCCATTGTAACTTTAAATGGTCACTCCACACAAGCAAAGTACCAGCAAAGGAGGGGAAAAAACTCCAGAGAAGTTCCTGAGACAGGAAATCTAGTCCTGCCAAGAATAATAAGGGTTAACGGAGGGGCAGTTTCTGTAAGTAATACCAGAATGTTTCCTTCCTGCCTTCCTTACAGGAGTAGGCCAGTAATTACTTCTAACAACTGCTTCTCCGAACTGCTTAGAATGTTAACAACCAGTTCTAGCAAATAGGTGCGAACTGGTAGAACCCCACCCCTGCTTATAGTGTTGGCTATCCCTTCCAGCTTCATGTTGTCTGCAAATTTGATGGTTCCCCTTCTATCCTCTCATCTAAATCATTTATAAAGATGTTGAAGAATATTGGGCCTAAGGCAGAATCCTGAGGACCTCACTGCATGCTTCCCTCCATATAGATGTTCCATTGAGAACTATATGCTCAGGGTGGTTGGTTGGCCAGTTTCAAATCCAATTGGAGGTGGTACTGTCTATTCCACATTGTTCCATCTTACCAAGAAGTAAGCTGTGGTCTACTTTGTCAAATGTCTTATTTAGGTCTAAATAAACTATGTCCACAGCATTTCCCTTATCCACCAATTTTGTTATCAAAGAAGGCAATAAGATTTGTCTGGCATAACTTCTTTTTGACAAACTCATGTTGGCTTCTAATAATTTCACTGTTCATTTCTAGGTGCTCAAAAATACACTGCTTGATTATCTTTTACAGGGATCGATGTCTGGCTGAATGGTCTTTAGTTTCCTGGATCCATTTTTTCTCTTTTTTGTACTGAGTTCCTTGGGAGCCCCAGACCTGATAACACAATCAGGTCTTGGGAGACTTTTAGAATGTCAAAGAAATGGAGCTAATCTAATGGGGGTAAGAGTGCTCAATAGAGCAAGTGTCATGGCAGAGAGGCACATCTCCTGGGACCTACCAAATGCAGCTCTCTACTGATGGTAGCTGCAGAATGCCCTCTGTGTTAAATCTAATGGGGTAAGCTAATGTAACCGGGGATCGGTGGTCTCTCAGATAGTTCACCTTTAGATCTTAAAACTAACATCTTGAATTGGATGTGAAGAAAAACTGTCAGCCAATGGACCTAATGAAGCAGAGCTGTAACATGAAACATGCACCATTTGAGGAATACACATAATTGCCTATATTGCTGCATTTTCTACCAGCTGAAGCTTCAAGGGCAGTCCCATGTAGACCACATTGTGCAAGACTGATTGTAAGCAGGGCCTGATTGTAAGCAGGGCCTGCTGATCCAGGAACAGGTGCAACTAGCACACAAGACAAAGCTGTGCAAAGCCCCTCCTGGCGATGACTGCCACCTGCTGATCAAGCAGGAGTCATGAATCTAGGAGGACACACTGGGTCTCTCTAGGGCAGCACCACCCCATTCAGCACGAAAATTGGCAAAATTCTGGAACAAGTAGGCCCCAAAATCCAGAGCCACTCATTCTTGCCTGGGTTCATCTGAAGCCTGGTATTCTCCATCCAGACCCTCACAGCCTACAGGCACTGAGATAAGATATTCATGCCCTTGCTTAATTCACTGGGGGGTGGTGGTGGTGTTCAAATGGATTTCATCAGCATACCAATGATACTTCAGCCCATGGAAATTGGATGGACTTATCCAGTCTCATATGGATATTAAAGAGGAAATGATACAATACCAAAACCTTGGCATCCCACATAGTAGGGACTGAAGGTGGGACCTCTCCTCCCCAATCACCACTGACTGGAATTGATTGACTGAAGAAAGGAAGCGAACAAGCACAATACCGGCCCACCCATTGCCTATTTTAATTCCTGCCTGATCATTGCAACCTTCTGCCACTGAATTTGATAAACAACTACCATCAAATATCATCTCATCTCTGCAAAAAGGTATATATTATGTAGATTATACAGAATGCACAAGTCACATGTTTTAGTTTAGGTTCTTTGCCATGATGGATGCTAATGAATATAATGAGCAGCTAAGTAACCATCTTCTCTTTCCTAATCAGCTTACGAGGATTTCCTGTATGATGCTTTCCTCAGTAGGATTCAGGTAAAGTGTATCCAGATGTCTTAAACAGGAATAGGGTGGTTTTTGTTTTCCTTTATTTTGTTTACCAAAACTCCAGGGAGCTGCATAATTTGCAACATATACAGGCAGGTCAAATACAAGATCAGAGATTTGGTTATATTTATAGGTGCCCTGATTGTTTTCATATACAAATTAGATAATGTCCATTATCACAGTCTGGAATGTTTAAGGTACCTGGCAGTATTTACAATTATGAAGGCTATTTAATGGGCAAGTTGCTACTAGTGATATCTTAGGAATAATAGTTGCATTTCCTACTGTCTTAGCTACAATTTCCTCTTTCTGTACCCTTGTTCTCTTTAGCTGGACAGTAAATCAGTTTCAATATGAAAAGTGCTCAGTTTGTTTCTGCTGTTTATTCTGAACATTTCTCAAAATAGGTTGAGAAAATGTAACCTTGAATATAAATAATGACCTAAGAACAATATTAGTGGTGTTGGATTTGCTGTTGCAGAAACTGTGTTACAATATATCAATTTGAAAATTTGGAAACTGTTGATTTCACTATGTTGTGTTCTCCAATAATTGCTTGAAAAGCATCGTTAAAATTCTGAACAAACCTTTCAATCAATGTATTTGTAGTTGGTGACAAGAGTGCTGGCATTCCATTCTTTTTCAGGAATTTCTAAAACTGTTGTTCCTGTTTTCACATGGAGTTCTGTCAATACATCTATGATATGCGTGTGACTGTTATTAAAGTTGCTCATCTGAGGACAATGAACATCCATCCTACACATCTGAGCAAGTTGTGCTCCTAAGTGGTCCTGAAGAGACTATTTGAATTTTTATCTATTTATTTAATTAATTTCAGTAGACACCTATCTCAGCAAACAACTCTGCGTGGCTCACAATTCAAAAACATATATCACAATTAAAATCCTAAAAACAGTTTAAAACAATGAAAACAATAAAAAAATTAAAATACTAAAAAAACATTATTTGCCCTTGTATGGCAGGGTATTCCCATGACTGAACTGGATGACTTTTGAACATGTCTGAAATCTGAGCAATTCATTACAGGTTGTTCAATTTGTTACTGTATTCCCAGCCAAAAGAAAAACTACAAGCTAGCACCTTCAATTACTCCATGATGTTCAACATGCACCCTCTTTGATTCTCAACATCTCAACACAGGCGCTACAATGACCCTCTCAATCCTCATGTGAAGTGACCACTGTTAAACATGAGTTAATCATGGCACTGATAAAACCCTATAAGCCAATGTTTTTGTTTTGCATTCCAGTTTACTGTGGCTTCCTGTGCAGTCTTGATCTACGTGAGAAAAAAATATATCACAGGTTATGTTTTATTACATTGAAAATTCTGCAGGGGTACTAGCTCTGCTTATCTGAACATTACCAAGAAGGCCAGAAAATCTTTATGTGAACCATCTTCTAGAAGATTCAAAACTCTTTATCGCTTCTGCTGTATCTAAATTCTGCATTGCCACACTCAAAATAAGGCGTAACTGGTGACAGGAATATCCACTTCTGTTTTATTCATTGCTTCAGTTTTATTATGTGTTAGCTATCTTGTTTTAGGTGACAACACATTTTTACTTTCTAGATTGTATTATTATTTTAGATTGTATTGTTATTTTTGCACAGGTAATTAATCTACCATTATAATAGTGTGTGTTACATTTTAAAATTCCTGTTATGCTAGCATTTTATCTCACCCATTTGATTCTACTTTAGTCTTGTATTTTTTCAATTTTTGCTGATCACTGACTGATTAAAGACTATTTCATTATATATCAAAAGAATATCCATCCAATGTGGACATTTTGGACCGTCTTATTTACCATTATTGAGTTAACAATTTATCCCTATTTGCACAATTGTCTGGATTACTGAATTCTATTTTATATAGATTCCTCCAAGAAGCAATGCCTGATGCTAAGTTGGAGCCCTTGTTGTAAATTAAAACTCTTTTTTTCTGGGCCAAAACTTGACAATAGTGACTGATAAGCAGTAAAGAGGATGACCCACCCTTTCCAAACAATTACTGGGAGAAACATTTAATTCTTCACTAAATTCTGCATTTCCCATTTCTTTTGTGCCTAATTCTTCTCTGCAACTAAATGTGTGATGTAAAAGCTATTGAGTATTCACTGCCACTTTTCATAATAGGACATAACTGCACTGATCCTATTTTGTGAAGCATCATAAACCAATTTCACCAGCAAGTGCAGGTTGTGATAGATGAACACTGCATCCGATGTCACCATTTTCTTTGCTTCTGTGAAAGCTTTTTCAAATGGTTTTGTCCACTGCTGTACATGTGTATAATTGTCTGCATACCTGCATGGATATTAGACCTTAATAGAAGTTGTAAAGTAAAACTGTTATTTTCATAATTGGAGCTTTATATTCTTCCTACTAGATCCATGAAGGGGTGAGTGATACACCTCTTAGTGTTCCCTTGCTAACTAAAGAATTGGCAACTGGTTTGTTTATAATGAAATGGATCAGTTGAAGGAATCCTACTGGAAGATCCCCTTGGAAATTGCTTCTGAAACTCAGGTCCAGCCCCTGCATTAAAGCAAGAGCTATATATAAATAAGTAAATAAGTAAATTACAAGTGAATAAGTCTTCCAGGGCTAATGCTGAAGGTTATTATGTACAGTACGTAGGTACATATCCACTAGCTAGATATCCACTAGAAACAGAGATCCAAAAACAGCTGGATTGTGTGTGTGGGGGGGAGGGGTTCAGCTATACAATAAATCAGGGGGTCAAACTCGATGTCACTGGGGGCCGCATCAAGGTTGTGTTTGACCTCGGGGGCCAGGAAGGGGCATAGCCAGGGTGGGCATGGCCAGCTTGACATCACTCATCGAATATCCATTTTCCGCCATGACGGCCTCCTGCAGGCCTCTGCCATCGAAAACAGAGCTCAAAGAGGCCATGCATGGCCCTCCGGGGCTCCATTTTTGGCCACGCACAGCCCTCTCTAGCTCTTTTTTCACTGGTAGAGGCATCATGGGCTGGTCCTTTCCAGAGTGGACATGTGGTCCAGATCTAAGCACCCTAGGGGCCAGATCTGTGTTTAAATTCTAGTCATTATTGCAACTAAACCCATTTCTAAAGTAGCTCTCTCATTGGAAGGCACCTGGACATTGCAATTTATTTATTTATTTTATTTTATTTGTCAATCACTTACAAGATAATAGAGATAATAAACTTAAGTATAAATACAGGAAATAGATACAAATAATTAGGGACAATAGGACAGGGATGGTAGGCACGATTGTACACTTATGCACAATAAATAAATAATTCCTGTAATTTATAATTTATATCATATCATATATCATATCATATCATATTATATTACTTCCCATGTTCTTATTCCTTTAGGGATTAATATTTGCATCCCATAAAATATTTGAGATATAATATTTGCTTCATAAACCTTTAATGCTGCTGGAAATTTTTTTTAAAAAGCTACTTGTGCTACACAATTTAAGAATTGTTACTGTTCCCAACCAAATAGTTCATGTGTGCCTACCAACATAATATTTCTTAAAAGACTACACCAATGTTCTAATAAAGTTACATTCCCATCAATTGGCTTTTCTTCTTTTGCAAAGACTAGGATCTTTTTTAAAAAATAATTAATGGCCAGCTGCTCTGCTATGTACTTAGTGTTTTTTTTTTTTTGATGAGAGAGAATAATAAACAAACATCCTCATCTGCACATAATGTAGTAAGTCTTATAAAGGTCTGTTGGCAAATCTAGGGGATAGAAAAACATTTAATAACTTAACTTATATAGAAATTCGACAAGAAAAAATATATTCTTGTCTTATATCTTTGAGTCCCTGATGATCCACATTTGCATGTAGATATTTTCATATAATGAGTTAATAATCAGAACAAAAATGGCAGTTTCTTTCTAACTCTTTCTTCTAAAAATTCTGTCAAATGCAGATCTGAAATCCACAAAGTTGCATATAAGACAGAATTTATCTGTTTATTGGCCAAATGGTTGAAATCAAGCCTGGATTTATTGTCCTTTGTTTTGCATTAAATGAACCATCTTACTATGAATCTTACATGAACCATCTTACTATGCAACTAATCTAGAAATTTGCAATATAAATATCTAATGCACAATTTATTTATGACATGTAACAAGCTGATCCATAACCAGCAGGGCTAGTTGTATCTCATTTTATAAAAAAGATAAAGATCACAAGCCCTCAGCCTTTGGGCATATTCTCTATATACTCTAAGAAGTGTTGCAAGTATGAGAATCCACCATTCAAAAGTTCTGCGGCCATAAATCCAGGAGCTTTCCCAGACTTCAGCTGTGAAATAAACTGACAGAAGTCAAAAGATGTAACATGAGGCCATTCCAGTAATAGATAGATTCAATTAAGATTCATTTCTGGAATCTATTGTGAAGATAGAACTAAAATATTCATGCCAGACATCAGCTGAGTTCCCATGGTCGGTACAGAGTCCATTACCCAATGCATCCCCACTAATCAATGCCAAAAATGGCAGAACTTTTTAGCTTAGCAGCTGAAATATTGGTTGCCAGTTGCCTCCAAGGCATCCATCTTTTGCTGTCTGATTAAAGCTTTGTATTGTGATTTCTGCAAATGCAGTGTTTGTGGATGACTAGGCCAATTTTTTTCCTGCAAATTCCTTGGCAGAGAATCATGTTGAGTTTGAATTCATCTTTGACATTGCTCAAAAACTATTACTAATTTCAGTTAATATATAGTGAGATACTTTATGTTATCATTCTGGTATCACGACTTAAGACCAGACACATTGAGGAGTAATGTGCAGATCCTCAGTGGGGCAAAGTACAAAAAGTACAAAGTACTCTAATATATAGTAGCTGCTGACTTTCAATTTCTAATCAATTTCTAATCAACATCCTAGTGCAAGTTGCTCCAAATGAGAATTTCCAACTATTGCTGCTGCTGTTCTTGTTGGTTTTGCCAATTTTCTGTTAAGTATAAACTAATTTAATGGAATTTGATGTATTGACAGCTACTCCTATTTTTTTATAAAAGAAAGATGGGATATATACAGTATATAACAGCCAGGACATCTTCTGGATAGCACTGTAGGGGGTTTAAGAGGGTCCTAATCTTCTCCATCTCATCTAGTTCTGGAAGGTATTGTTTGGTCTGGAATACTTTCAGTACTGTGTATAATCTATTTCATGTTAGTAAACTATCGTTTTTGCAGTAACTTTTCATACTTGCTTTAATTTCAGCTATTGAGATAGTTAGATCCCATCCTTCCCCAATGTGGAGTGCCCTCCAAGTAACAGAGACGGCCAGAGTTCCCAGTCACCATGTGTAGCTATTCCACCATTAGGCAGACATTGTCAAACACGGATACAGGGATGTTTGCACATATCTGATGACCTTGTTTTAGCCTACCGCAAAATGTTGCAGTACGATCGCGAAACAATGATTGATGGTATTCTCCGTCCCAGGACGCGTCAGCTAGTAAGATAAGCATACTTGCAAGCTTGCAAACTATCACATACTTTGTTCTTTGTTCTTTGTTTATGATTTCTTCCATATAAGGTAAAACTCTGCTACCCCCTGTGTGCTCCCCCACCCGCTGGAAAGAGAATAATAAAAGAGGTTTTGTGCAAAGCAATCGGGGCTGCCTGGACCATTCCACCTGCCCCGGGCGCGATGTGCTCCCTCCTTTGAAGCAATCGGATGTCTGGTGTCTGTTATTGGTATTCACCCTTGCAAGGGTCCTGCTAAACTTCTTCCCTGCGGGGAATTCCATAGGCAGTGGAAGGACGCTGACGGAACAACGGACCGGTCGCTTGGCGCGACAACTGGGGGCTCGTCCGGGATCCGTCTGCCTTTCGCTGTCTCAAGGTGTGATCTCTGTCTAGAGGTGCACCTCCTTCACTCCCGTTCTTACGCACCTGGCAAAGGCATCGTACAATCGTAAGTAATGGGCTCCTCACTTTCCAAAGTTTCGTCAGGTCATAGGGACGAACTTTATACTATAGTGAAGAAGGCTAATTCATTTCAAAAAATTAATGGCACCACTATATATCCTCTTTCAAAAAAATCATTGACTAACCTATTGGCATATATAGAGGCACATTGTCCATCTTATCCTGAGAAGGGAGCGCTCCGACACTCTTCATGGCAGAAATTGGGGAAGTACCTACACGATATTCCCGAGCCCGCCCGAAATATTAACATCTTGGCGGGCTGTCATGGCAGCATTAAACACACTCTATCCTCCGAAAGAGAATGCTGCACCTCTTACCTCTGATATTCCCCCTCTCTCTTCTTCTTCTTCTTCTACCAACCCTGCTAAATCTGGAGATCCTCTTGTGGCACAGGTGGAAACTCCCTCTCCTCCACCACCTTACATCAATCCTGCGGAATCTTCTAATCCTTCTCCTTCTACCCCTACCCCTTCTTCCTCTCCATTAATTCCTCGAGGAGGCCTTATTAGCAATCTCCTTTCCTCCCCTCTACCGTTGGATGATTCTGAAACTCTTTCTGCCTTCCCTCTTGCCCTTCCCCCGGGAGGTGGCGGCAACCTTGTACATACTAACATTGAATTTAAGGTCTTGAAAAACATAAAAGATGCGGCAACTAATTATAGTCTGCATTCACCTTACACTAGAGGCATACTTGATTCCTTAGTTTCTGGTAATACTGTCATGTTGCTCTATGATTGGAAAATGTTGTTTTCTATGCTCATGACCCCAGCACAATATGTTGTGTGGCAGTCTGAATATGAAAAATGTGTTGATGCAGAAATACGGCGAGGTTTGCCGGCAGCAGTCACGGAAGGCCATCTTAAAGGGACAGGACAATTTGCCACTTTAGCTCAACAACAGAATTGTCCCCGCCGTGCTTTCGCCATTATTCATATGTGTGCAATGAATGCTTTGAAATGAGTGGATGATACAGATTCACAATCCACCCAAGCCTTTTTAAAAATAATGCAGAATTCTGATGAATCCTATGCCTCTTTCATTAGTCGCTTACAAACTGCATTGGATCGTCAGATTGATAACACTACTGCTAAACAGGAATTACTCATGAAATTGGCTTTTTCTAATGCTAATCATGACTGTCAAAAAATTTTGCAACCTGTCGCTAACAAACCAGGGGTCACTTTGGCTGAGTTTCTCCAGCTTTGTAGAATTGTTGGCACAACCTCCCATAAAATGGATGCGCTCGCAGCGGCTATTTCTTCTTCTTTCCCTACTTCTGCTTCTTCTCCTGACACTTTCGCTTTAACTTGTAATGGCAACTGTTTCAATTGTGGCAAGCCTGGACATTTTAAAAATCAGTGTCGGATGCCGGGAGGAGGAGGGGCACCCCGCGGCCAAGCTAGGGGCCCTCCGCCTCCTGATTCTAAAGCAAAACCAAAAACTATCTGTCCTCGCTGTTGTAAAGGCTTTCACTGGGCTTCGCAGTGTCGTAGCAACCCCCCTTCTCCTCTGCCTTCGGGAAACTAACTATGGGGCTTTCAGCTAGCCCCGCTACCAAGGCTGACCTCCCCACTACCACTTTCCCGGTTATCTGAAGACCTTGTGTATGATGACCCTGGTGCTGTTGTAACGCTTCCTTTAACTGCAACTCTTTTAACACCCTTGCCTCCCTCATTGCCTATTCTGCTCATTCCCAATTCCACTCTTACCATAGAAGGTATCGTCGCTGCTCCTTATCTATATGACTCCTCTGCTCTCAATAACTTGGCTCTCGCTGCAATAGGGGATTGCTGTTTTTCCTTTAAAAAGGGGACTGTGGTCGCTACGCTTATCTTAATGCCACTTACTGATCCGCCTTCCCTGTTTGCATTACAGCAACCTGTGCACGCATCTAAACCTACCCTGTCTGTTACCTTGAATGGTCACACTTTTGATGGCCTGATTGACACCGGTGCTGACGTTTCTGTCATCTGCTCTGCTGAGTGGCCACCTACTTGGTCTCTTACCGAGGCTGCCTCAGTGCAAGGCGTAGGCGGAGCGCAAGCCGCTAAGGTCAGCTCTAATTGGCTCTCTGCTTCTACTCCACATTCAACTATAACAGCATACCTTAAGCCTTATGTTCTTCCCCTGCACTGCAATCTGTGGGGACGTGATTTGCTTTCTCAGTTTCATGCCTATATCCAGCTACCCTAACACCTCTGTGTAAAATCTTTGCTTTCTTTCAATATGTCTATTGCACCATTAGCTCTTGCATTGAAAACATCTTTGCCTGTATGGACTGATCAATGGCCTCTTACCAAAGAAAAGTTAGAAGCATTGCACCTTCTTGTTCAGCAACAGCTTACGGAGGGGCATATTGAGCCATCTACAAGTCCTTACAACACTCCTGTTTTTGTCATCAAAAAGAAATCAGGCAAATGGCGCCTCTTGCAAGATCTCAGGACTGTCAATATTATCTTGCAGCCCATGGGACCTCTGCAGTGTGGCTTGCCTAATCCTAACTTAATTCCTGTTGGATATGATCTTATCATTATAGATTTGAAGGACTGTTTTTTCTCCATACCTTTAGCACAAAAGGACAGGATCATTTTTGCCTTTACAGTACCTGAGCTCAACAACTCAAAGCCTACGGCTCGGTACCAGTGGAAGGTCCTTCCGCAAGGCATGTTAAATTCACCAACTATGTCATTACATGGATGACATCTTGATTGCTGCAGATGGGCCAAAAGGAACAGTTCAGAAAACCTTTCCAGTCCTTTTGACCACATTAGCAAAAGCAGGGTTACACATAGCACCTGAAAAAATCCAGTCTCATTACCCAATGCAGTATTTAGGTCACAAGGTATTAGCCTCCACGGCTTCTCCATCTATTCCCTCGCTTACACTTCCTCAACCAACCACCTTGGTTCAGCTGCAACAATGCCTAGGGGTCATCAATTGGGCTAGACCTTATCTTGCACTGACCACACATATGCTGTCACCCCTGTTTCAGGCATTAGTAGGATTAAAACATCCAGCAGACAAAATTTATCTTTCAGAACAACACTTACACGCTTTACACCAGGTAAATACAGCCCTGGCCACTAGATGGGTGGACCGTGCCCTCACTGATAGACCACCTTCCCTTGCCATTCTCTCTACCCAACAGCTATTAACTGCTGTAGTGATCCAAATTTCAGATGAAAAACGCCTCCATATTTTGGAATGGTTACACCTACCACACACTCCCAAGACATCTATAACCACTAGAGCAGCTCAGATGGCTTCCCTTATAGAGAAGGGCGAAAGCAGAACCAAAGCCTTGATGGGAATGGATGTTTTTACACTATATATATCCCTTTTAAGATTGCTCAATGGGAACCTCTCCTGCAAACCTCCATGGTATTGCAGGATGCATTGGAAGATTGGTGTGGTCAAGTGTCATGCCATCTTCCCCCTGATACTCGGCTGCAAGTTTTGCGAACAGTCCCTTTTGTTCTGAAGTCACCTTTTGTTCAGCAGCCCTTGAAAGAAGCCTTTACTGTGTTCACTGATGGCTCTAAGACTATTGGGGCCTGTGTGTGGTACATAGATGCTCAATGGAACAAATGCTTAACTGCCCCACAGAGATCAGCACAACAGGCTGAGTTGGCTGCTTTCTCATTGGCCTTGTCTCTTTTTCCACAGCAACCTTTAAATGTCATATCTGATACTATGTATGTCACTCAAATGGCTGTTTGCATGTTTGATGCCTATATTTCCCCTGTTACCCCTCCCCCTCTCATGACACTCTTTTTACAGCTCCAAGCTTTACTGAAGGAAAGAAGTAAGCCCTTATTTGTGGCTCACATTAGAAGTCATCAACACTTGCCCGGATTTTTATCAGAAGGCAATCATATGGCCGATGAGGCCTGCAAAATCATGACCTCCTCCCCTTTTCCTCAACCACTTTCGGCTGGGGAGAGTCATGACTATTTCCATCAAAATAAGAAGGCCCTGGTACAGCAATTCGGGATTACATACCAGGAAGCCACAGCAATAATCCAACAATGTCCCACATGTAGTCTCCAGGCTAGAGGTATCCCTGAGGGTGTTAATCCCAGGGGTATCCAAGCTTGTGACACATGGCAGATGGACGTCACTCATTATCCTCCCTTTGCTCCTGGAAATACATTCATGTGTCCGTAGACACTTATTCAGGGTTTATTATGGCAACATTGCAAAGAGGAGAGGCAACTAAAAATGTTATTAATCACTGTATTCGAACATTCGTAACGTTGGGATGTCCAAAAATTCTCAAAACAGATAATGGTCCTGCTTATGTCAGCTCTCCCTTTGCTGAGTTTTGTCGTAAGTGGGCCATCATTCATAAGTCGGTATACCATTCAATAGCCAGGGTCAGACTATTGTGGAAAGGGCAAACCAAACTCTGAAAACGCCCTTGATCGGCAAACGGGAAAAAAGGGTTTAGGCCCCCGAACCTCCCAGCGTTACAAAACATCTTGAACATTACACTCTATGCTCTTAACTTTCTTAACCTCACTGGCTCTCCTTCTTCTACGGCTGCTTCTCGCCATTTTACCAAGCCAGTGCCCCCCTCCTCTCGCCCTCTTGTCTATTTCAGGCAACTTCCGGATCCTGCGTGGAAAGGCCCTGCGCAGCTCATCACGTGGGGAAAAGGATACGCTGCAGTACAACTTCCTGACAAAGTGCTTTGGGTTCCTGCTCGTTGTGTCCGCCCTTACCATGGGCCACCCAGTGGCCTCATCTCCTCTATCTCTCACCCTCTTGCTGACAATGATATTTCCAGTCTTTTCACTCTTTAATGAAGACAATTCTCTTCCTGCCTGCAATTATGCCTTTCAGCATAATGGCTGCCCTCTTCTGCCTGCCTCAGAAATCACTCTCTCATATTATTATTTCCCTTGCTTCATTTCTCTGACTATACAGGTAACTTCACGAACAATTGGCTCCTATTCTTGTTTAGGCTTTTCTTTTAATCATACTTACCTTAATCATACTGTTCTCTTACTGTCTACCCCCTCTTCTGCTTTTCCTCCCCTATCCCCACCGTTTCTATCCTGGCTACAGCTGCTTGACTCCAACGTCTCCCCTCTTTTGGAACGTATGGAGAGACACCTTCACTGCTGCATTCCACCCTGCGACTCCGCTGCCTGCCTTTGGAGATCCACTCTTCCATCTTATTGGCCAGGCCGTTATAAGCCACCCTCGGACCGCAGATGCCGCCTCATCCTCGATGGCACTTCTCATAAAACAACCACACTCATCCGGACGCATCGCCTCAGATACCCTGCGGTTCTGGGTCTCAGCTCCATTTCCAACGCCATGGAATGTGTCCAACGCTCTCCGGTAAAAAAGAAGGGAACTATTTGAGGTGGTTTCGAAATGATACTCTGTTGACAGATGACACCCAATATTCCATCACTTATCATTTCCGTGCTACAACCCTGGCCCTTCACCATGTGCGATTGGCTGACTATGGACAGTACCAGTGTGAAATTACAAAAATGGTCAATGGATTTGCCACTTCCTCCCGATTGACTCTCACTTTGTATCAACAGCATGCTCCACACATCACTCATCATGTCCGTCGATCCCCTCGAGCAGTCTCCACGAATGAACATCAGCCACATACCTATACCTGGACTATCCTGGACTTTCAAGGACAAGTTCTTAATAGCACCACCAACTACACTCGGTGGCCATGGTTTCCCCCATTATCCATGGACTTTGCTGAAATGGGTACTGGGGTCGAGAAATTTGCTGACAAAAAACTGCAAGCTGATAAATGGGACAAACAGGGCTCTTGCTCTCCAGCTCCTGCTGAAAACTTTCCTTTGTACTTTTGTCCTGCTCACAGTACCGGCGAATCCCGCTCTGCTTGTGGTGGTCCAGTTGATAGGTATTGTAAAAAATGGAACTGTGTGTCCACTGGCCACATTCGGTAGTCACCCCCTACCAAAGGAGATTATGTCCACATTACTCGCGCTCGTGGACAGCTTCACTGCTCCTCGTGGCCATGTTGTGGCCAGAGACTGAACCCGCTCACCATTACCTTTACCGAAAAAGGGAAGACATTAACTCAACAACAATGGATGTCAGGGTTTATATGGGGGGGACGCCAATGGGATGGTCATAGGGATGAAGGTAACATTTTCACTATTCGTTTAACAATGTCTTTGCCCACGTATGACATAAAAGGTCCAAATCAAAATTTGAAGTCTGCCTTTTTACAAAAATCTGACACTCAGGCCAATCCATTAATTCAATTGGTTAATTCTTCTTTTGCATTATTGAAAGCCACCCTTAATGACTCCTCCAAAACGGACCAATGCTGGCTCTGCCTATCTGACCTGCCACCCTTTTATGATGCAGTAGCCTCAAATGAACCCATTCGTAATTCCACCTCAGATAACGAATGCCGATGGAATACTTCTTCCATCACGGTTACTGACATAGTAGGTCAGGGATGCTGTTTGGGAAATATCCCTGCTAATTATTCCAAGTATTGTCATAATGTTTCATCAGGTTATCATTGCCAAGTCTATTTGACCAAAGAACGGTTAGCCATCACATCCTTTACCGGGCATGGTGGATATAACCCATTATATACCTCTTCTGGAGGCGACATAACTGCTCGCCTCCGGGGTCAGTATTTCATTCCGGGTAACAACTCTGTTTGGGCATGCTCCACGGGAGCCACAGCCTGTGTTCATGGGGACGTTCTCATTGCTCAAAAATCCTTTTGCATACAAGTAAAATTGCTCCCCAAGATAACTTATTACCCAGGGCCGGAACTTGTTAATGTGTTAGAACCCCCAAAATTTCCACTTCGTCAAAAAAGAGAAATTGTCACAGCTCTCACATTGTCTGTGTTGTTGGGCCTTGGTGCTGCCAGCGCAGCAACTGGGGTCACAGCTCTGGCTGTTGGTCATCAACAAGTAGCAGCACTCAGTTTACAAGTAGATGAGGATCTTAAACGTATTGAGACCTCGATCTCTGCACTCCAGGCCTCGCTCACTTCTTTGGCTGAGGTCGCTCTGCAGAATAGAAGAGGTCTTGATCTGCTATTTTTAAACAAAGGGGGATTATGTGTAGCCTTAAAAGAAGAATGCTGTTTTTATGCTGATCACTCAGGTATTGTTAAAAGATTCAATGGCTGAATTACGCAAACGATTGAAGGATAGAGAAAATGAGCGACAGCAGAATCAAGCATGGTATCAAGGCATGTTCAATTTTTCTCCATGGTTAACTACCTTGTTGTCTACTGTAGCCGGTCCTCTGATATTGCTATGCCTTGCCTGTTTAATAGGTCCATGTGTTATGGGACGATTGCTAAAATTCTTAAAAGGTCGCTTACAAGCACTTGATAGTGAAATCAATAATACTCAAAAAACGGTCAGTTTTCTCACATCTGTTATTGTATCCAAAGATTCTGTTAAACAGCCTCTGCTGGAATGGTCTTCTGACCAAGAGTCAGAGAATGAAATAGATACAAATCCCAAAGGAGCCTTATTGGTTATGAGTGATGAAGGATCAGAAGGTGAGTGTTCCTCCTCGTACGAACTGGTGCAACAGGGTCTCAACAAACCGAAGGGTTTGTTGCCACCCTTTGAATCCATTTCAGAGGAAAAAGGACTTTACCTAGAGACGGCATCACAAAAATAATAAAAAAGGAGGAATTGTAGCTATTCCACCATTAGGCAGACATTGTCAAACACGGATACAGGGATGTTTGCACATATCTGATGACCTTGTTTTAGCCTACCGCAAAATGTTGCAGTACGATCGCGAAACAATGATTGATGGTATTCTCCGTCCCAGGACGCGTCAGCTAGTAAGATAAGCATACTTGCAAGCTTGCAAACTATCACATACTTTGTTCTTTGTTCTTTGTTTATGATTTCTTCCATATAAGGTAAAACTCTGCTACCCCCTGTGTGCTCCCCCACCCGCTGGAAAGAGAATAATAAAAGAGGTTTTGTGCAAAGCAATCGGGGCTGCCTGGACCATTCCACCTGCCCCGGGCGTGATGTGCTCCCTCCTTTGAAGCAATCGGATGTCTGGTGTCTGTTATTGGTATTCACCCTTGCGAGGGTCCCGCTAAACTTCTTCCCTGCGGGGAATTCCATAGGCAGTGGAAGGACGCTGACGGAACAACGGACCGGTCGCTTGGCGCGACAACCATGCCCATTACCAAGAATTCTGAGAAATGAAATCCACTTGTGGAATTTCAGTCCGCTTAACAGGGGTGTCAAACTGGTGTCCCACGGGTTGGATGCATCACGTGCAAGCCACACCCACCCTAGCTCTGCAAAGGCAAAAAATGTCATGATACATCATGTGGCATCACATGGCTCAATTGAGTTTGACACCCATGACTTTGCTGGAGTTGCAGAGGTCCGAATTTGACAGAAATATAGAAGTATGCCATTATCTACAGTGTCATAATACAACTAATATAAAACAGTTGTAATCCAAGGGGGATAATAAATAACTATGGTTTTTAAATTAATATTCTGCATAAATATAATGTTCAGGGCAACCTTCAAATCACAGAAATCATGCCCAACCCCATCAAGCATAGCTACCAGGCCTAATGTTTCTGGATTGCTAAAATGTTTATTAATGAACTTGTAGGATTTAATCTGATTTTTGTTTCACCCTATCCAGATTCCAAATACTAGTTCAGGAATTTTTCCTCTTTATTTAGGGTGGCAATGTGTAACTGAATGTCATCAATATACTGATGGCATCAGATTTTAAACCAACTGACTTCTCTCAATAACTTCTCATTCTACATTTATAGAAAATGTGTGAAACGACAATAGGTGAGCTTCATAGGTGAGCAAATTTCAAATCTTTATTGTCAATGCACAACATGTATACAATGAGATTGGCTGAGCCACCCTTAGTGCACTCCCTCAACACAATACATCTCAATAACTCACAGTGAAAGAAAGAAAATCCCTAACCCAGTAAATTATACTAACAAACACACAATCCTCTATACATATATGTGCATAACATTACATTATATACAGATACAGATAATCAGAGTTGGAAGGTCCCTTATAGGTCTCTTCCAACACGTGCCGGAAGTGGCATGCAGAGCCATCTCTCTGGGCATGCCAGCTATTGCCTGTTGTTCTTCCAGGTTCCAGTGTGCACATGCGCGCCAGCCAGCTGGTCTTTGCAAGTACATGCACATTATAAACTAGAACACCAGGTGGCCAGCACGCATCTGCGCACCAGGAAGCTGACCTTCTGGCTTTTGGCACTCCCGTGTGACCAGGGAGCTGCTCTTCTGGTTTCCATGTGCGCATGCATGAGTGCGCTCCCATTTCAGCACTTGGTGATGAAAAGGTTCGCCATCAGTGCCCTACACCATTTCTGACAAATCTCTTCTTGAAAGTCTCAAGTGATGAAGCTCCCACAACTTCCGAGGGCAAGCTGTCCCATTGGTTGATTTTTCTCACTGTCAGAAAGTTTCTCCTTATTTCCAGGTTAAATCTCTCCTTGTTCAGTTTCCATCCATTATTCCTTGTCTGATCTTCAGGTGCTTTAGAACAGGGGGCCGCCAACCTTTTGGATCTCAGGGACCACCAAACTCATAATTTTAGATCCCAGGGTCCACTAACCGGTTCTGTGGGCGTGGCCTAATTTGTGGGTGTGGCTTGGTGGTCATGTGACTGGCTGGCATGGCTTGCATGTAAATATTATAAATATTTATATAAATATTGAATTTTTTACAAAAAAGAGCAACTTTTACCCAAAATCAGGCAAAGCAGGTAGATTGAGTTGCTCACAGAATAACAGATTCATTCACAGATCTATCTGCCATTGGCTAGCTCAGTATGTCACATAAAATTTGCTTGCAAGCAAACTCACAAAATTAATTCACAATACACCATGTATGTAAATATTGAATTTTTTATTTTAAAAAAGAGCAACTTTTACCCAAAATCAGGCAAAGCAGATAGGCAGATTGAGTTGCTCACAGAATCACAGATTCATTCAGAGATCTATCTATCTGCCATTGGCTAGCTCAGTCTGTCACATAAAATTTGCTAGCAAGCAAACCCACAAAATTAACTCACAACACACCATGCATGTAAATGTTGAATTTTTTATTTAAAAAGGGCAACTTTTACCCAAAATCAGGCAAAGCAGGCAGATTGAGTTGCTCACAGAATCATTCAGTGATCTATCCGCCATTGGCTAGCTCAGTCTCTCAAATTTGCTTGCCGTGAGTCTGCACTGAATTTGCTTGCAAGCAAACCTTCTAAGGGAGATACAGCTGTGCTGAGCCGAAGATCTAAAGACTAGCTAGAAAGCAAGAAATCCAACCACTTTCTGCTTCCTAGCTAATCTAAATCTCCTGGTACAGCAGAACAGATGATGGTTGGAAAAAGGAAAAATAGCAATTTAGCAGCTAAGTTTACTAGGTAAGGAGTGAGTGGATGGGGAGAGTTCCCGCAGGCCATGCGGGCGGCATAGCCTTGTGTTTCTGTGCAGCCTGGATTAATTGCTTTGTGGGGGTGCTCTGGGGGCGAGATTTCTCTGCGCCCCACCAAAATTTTCTCACAGCCCACCAGTGGGCCACGGCTGCTTTAGAAAATAGCTTTACCCCTTCCTCTCTGTGGCAGCCCCTCAAATATTGGAAGGCTGCTATCATGTCTCCCCTGGTTCTTCTCTTCACTACACAAGCCACGCCCAGTTCCTGTAACCATTCTTGATATGTTTTAATGTCCAGTCCCCTAATCGTCCTGGTTGCTCTTCTCTGCACTTTTTCTAGAGCCTCAACATCTTTTCTATATTGTGGTGACCAAAACTGGATGCAGTATTCCAGGTATGGTCTTACTAAGGCTTTATAGGGTGGCATTAGTACCTCACTTGATCTTGATTGTATCCCTGTGTTAATGCAACTTAGGATTGCATTAACTTTTTTGGTGGCTGCTGCACACAGCTGGCTCATATTTAACTGGTTGTCCACTAAGACTCCAAGATCCCTCTCACAGTTACTGCTATTAAGCCTGGATTCACCCAGCCTATATGTGTACTTATTATATTGCACCAGTGTGAACATGTTGCACGTTGCGCTGGCCCTGCAAGTCTATCATACTACATGGTTATATTATATTGCATTCAGGAGTCTGACAGCCCATGGATAAAAGCTGTTCTTCAGCTTGTTCATATGACTGGCTATGCTTCTATATCTCCTACTTGATGATGTACATGCAATTTTTAAAATCTCTAAAATGCAGACTTGACGAACATTCATCCACAACATAACACAGTTGCTTGAGTTTGAACATTAACTGCACACACAGTGTTTTCCTACCACAAATCCCTATCCAGAAGAAGGGATGGGGCTTCAAAATAGAATTCTTTTTTGGATTATTATCTCAGTAAACTAATGTACAGCTTTGGGTCTGTCAGCTCAGCTCACATTGTCCCATAGGGGCTGTTTTTGCAATAGGAACTGATGTAGTAAATGTTCACCAGATATATTTCCTGTATGGCAATAGATTGCTGAACTCCTCAGGACAAAACATTTCTTCCATAGTCATGTAAGTCATGGGCAATATGAGTAAATAAAGAAGCAAAAAACTCAGAACATCATTAAAAATTCAATAGTCCAGTTTCCAAAAATGCACTGAAAGTGTTGTTCTTACACTGCAAATTTTATCTTTAGAAGTACAAGAATATTACATTTCTTCTTGCTGTTCCTGTTTAAGAAATAAATCCAAGAACCCAAACCCATAGTTCCATGTCAGAAAATATGTCAGGATTAGTAAGTACCATTTAATTTTGTCATTAAGTTACAGTGTATTTAAAATCTTAAAAGGCTGTGTCAAAAAGAATCCATGACATAGACTAAAATATTTTATCAAGAACAATTGTGATATTGAGAAAAATATTTAGACTTCTTTAGGCTGTTAGAATATTAGAAAAAATAAGAAGTATTCTGTCCTGAAAATAATTCTGCACACCAACTTGTGTAGCGAAGACTAAATGAACTCTTTCTGAAAAATGATTTGAAAGTAGTGTTAGCATTGATGCTATATGTGCTGGTTTGACATTAATTCAAGCCCTATTTGTCCCCTCCAATCTGTGAATGGAGGGAATGTCAGTTCAGATTTGCTGAGAATATAGTAACGGAGAAAGAAGTTGCTGAAAATGAATGGATGAATGGGTTAGATGTACAAATTGTAATGGAAAAAGTGAGTGAGAAGCTGCCTTCAAGGATTTGAGATGGGATGGTAACCCTGCTACCTTTCTTGCTGCCATTACAGCAATAGAAGAAACTATGAAAAGGAAATGGTTGAAACTATCACAGGACAAAGAGGACAAGCTGCTTTTGTTCTTTATGGAGAGCCTTTCTTGTATCTTTTGTTCTTTATGGAGAGCCTTTCTTGTATCTCTTTATATGCACATGGTGAGTGGCTATCTGTGAAAGCTTTCTCTATTCAAAAGTCTCTTTCTCCAGATGAGGATTCTGGAAAACTAGTATCTCACTCAATGGAAATTCCGTTGATAGAGAAGGTCTCCAAGGCTGACATTCATCCTCTACAACTGCAGAAGAACTGAGCTAGAAGTTCTAACCATATTTACTTGAGGAATAAGAACTGCCATTTCAAATCACAATCATGCCCCCAATGTGCAAAATCACAATGTAAATTCCACCCTTCCATGCTTTTGTGTTGCAACATCACAAGGGCATCTTAAAGAATGGAGTTTGTTTTAGGGCATTGTGACTTAGTGTGGGATACTTACTGTACAGCAACTGAATTTAATGAGAGTTATCAAAGTAAAAAGTATTCATGAGTCATCTTGTTTACTTGGATGTAATCAGGGAGAAGACGACTCAATATTCCAAGGATCCTACTTAAGTTTTCATCTTAATTTATAAGGAGTATGCCAGACTAAATAAATCCTGCATACAAATAACCTGGGGATAAGAGACATTTAATTCATAGAATTTACTATAGATTAAGCATAGATAGTTAATGCTTCCTGGACCCAACTTTCCATAGTCTTGAGAGAGAACTGGAGAAATCTGTAAGAAGTGTTTATGTATGTGCATACAGACAGGGAATCAATTAATTTTACAAAGGGTGTACATTATTCCACGGGGGACGAGCGGTCTGCCACCTCCAAGTGGTGTCCCCTGGATGCGCGAAGCCGCCAAACGCTGACCGTAACTGAGAGCAGACCCTCCGACGACAGGCCCACGCGACAGGCCGGCTGGAGTACTCAAATGCCGCATCAACATGGTGGAAACGTCCACTACAAAACACACGTCCAATGCTACCGCGTTCGGGGGAACCGACGGGCGCAGGAGACCATTGGCCGCCAAAAATCAACGAAATGGTCCACGCGGAAAGCACGGCGCACCTGCACCGTGTGAAAGCTATGGCGACTGCGTCCGGGTCCGATGCGCACGGAGACTACCCGATCCGTGTGAAAAACGCATAGCGGGGAACAGAGGACTGCCAGACGCTCAAGGTGGCCACCTGGAACGTGGATTCGCTGACTGGGCGCTCGACCGAGATCGTCAGGGCCATGCGGGACAGGAAGCTGGACATCTGCTGCCTCCAGGAAACTCGCTGGAAGGGCAACAAGGCTACGACTATAGACGGCTACAAGATCATATACACCAGCTGTAAGGAAAACCGCGGCGGTGTAGCTGTGGTTGTCAGTCCAAGCTGGCAAAGTTCCGTCGCAGAAGTTAAGCGCCTCACAGAACGACTGATGATAATCGTCGTGGCGACCGAGAGGCAGCGCCTACACATCTTGTCTGCCTACGCCCCTCAGACCGGATGTCACGAGGAGGAGAAGGATACCTTCTGGGAACTGCTCGACATCCAACTCAGGCAGATCCCACACGAAGACGACATCATCATCTCGGGCGACCTGAATGGTCATGTAGGGCGGGACAAAAGCGGACACCAGTGCCACGGTGGGCACGGCACAGGCGATCGAATGAGAATGGCCAGAGGATCCTGGACTTTGCCGACTCCCATGATATGACCATCACGAATACCTGCTTCATTAGGCGAGAATCTCAACTCCTCACCTACCATAGCAGAAACGGGAGCCACCACACACAGATCGACTACATCATCGTTGACGACGAAGAGCCGCTAAAAACGTGCTCAACGCCAAGGTGTACCTGTACAGATCGAGCAGTCAGCACAGGCCGCTGATGGCGAAGATCAGGATCAACAAGCCCAAGACCAGGATTGACAAAAGGAATGCAGACCAGCCACGAATCAAGTGGTGGAACCAGAAGAAGATGGCGGGACCCCTCATCAAACCGGAGCAGTTCCTGCAGATGGTCGACGGGCCACAGGAAGCGTGGTCCATGCTGAAGAGCACTGTTCACACTGCCGGCTGCCAACAGCTTGGTTGCACCAAGCCAGGACGGAGACGCATCGAGCGAGATACATGGCTCTGGACACGGAAGTACAAGATGCCGTACACCTGAAGAAACGGCTCTACAAGGCCTTTCTTCAGGACAAGACCAGCGAAGCTCTGCGAATACAAGGCGGCCAAAAAGGCAGCCAAGAAAGCAGTAGCGACAGCCAGAAGCTCCCACTACGATGACATCTACGAGAAGCTGAACACGCGAGAAGGCGAGAATGAGATCTACCGCCTAGCCAAAAGCAGACACAGGAAGACCCTGGACATTGGCCAGTTTCATGGGATCAACGACGAAAGGGGAAATTTGATCGTCAACCCCAGAGACGCTGCGGAGAGGTGGCGGCAATACTTCGAGAAGATCTCCACCGAGGAGTTCCCACACCCACGAACCCGCGAGGTGACCCAGTTGAAGGCCCAGTCTCAGGCATTTATGCCAGCGAGGTCGCCGACGCCATCAAGGCCATGAAAAGCGGTAAGGCAACAGGACCAGACGACATCCCTGCCGACTTCTGGAAAAAGGCACTACCGGGCTCGGCATTGTGGCTGTGCGAGCTGTTCAACAACATCGTCTCCACGGGAAAAGTGCCACACGACTGGTACCGCAGCACCACTGTTCCGATCTGGAAGGGAAAGGGCAGCCCAGCGGACTGCTCCAACTACAGACCGGTCAGGTTACTGTCACACACTATGAAGATCTTTGAACGCGTCCTTGATAAGCGCATTCGGGACATCGTCGACATCAGCGTCAACCAGGCTGGATTCATCAAGAACTGCGGCACCACCGACGCCATCTTCGGTGTGCGGATGCTGATGGAGGCTCACAGAGAGAAGAAAATCCCGCTCCACACCGCCTTCCTAGACTTGGAAAAGGCCTTCGACCGTGTCCCTGCACGATCTCATCTGGTACGCACTGCGAGATCACGGCGTGCCTGAGCTGCTCGTACAATGGGTCCAACTCCTATACAGATGTCACAAAAGCCGTGTAAAAGCGGCAGCTGGGATATCAGAAGAGTTTAATATTACCGTCGGCGTACACCAGGGCTCTGCTCTCTCACCACTGCTGTTCATTCTGGTGATGGACACAATTACACACGACCTGTACACGCCCGCCCCATGGACGCTGCTCTCGCCGATGATGTGTTCCTGGCAAACCTGTGCAAGGCTGAACTCGAGCACCGAGTCCAACAGTGGCACGACCGCCTCGAGCAGTTCGGGCTCCGGCTGAACCTAAAGAAGTCTGAATACCTGACCACTGACAATGAAATGACAGGCTCCATCCACGTGAACGGGCAAGAGCTACCGCGCGCCTCCACCTTCAAGTACCTGGGAACTACTCTTGGGGAAGAAGGCCTATTACAAACTGAGGTGGCAGCCAGGATCAATGCAGCGTGGGGCAAATGGAAGTCCGTCACGGGCGTCCTCTGTGACAAGAAGATGCCGATGCGCCTGAAGGCGAAAATCTATAACTCTGTGGTGCGCCCATGGCCATATACGGCGCAGAGTGCTGGCCGACGACCAAAGAAGTCGAAAGCAGACTCCAGATAATGGAGATGCGAATGCTCCGATGGTCGGTAGGCCTCACCCTACTCGATCGCGTCAGGAGCGAAGAAGTGCGTGACGGTTCAACGTCGTGCCCATCCCCACGGTCATGAGGCAGTCCCGCTACGATGGTTCGGCCACGTGAGCCGCGCCAAGGAAGAATCCATCATCAAATCTGTAATGAAGGTGACTGTCGGAGGAGCGAGACCGCGTGGTAGACCTAAACAACGCTGGATGGACACGATCAAGGCCGATCTAGAGATCGTGAAGGCAGACCCGACACGCGTGGCAGACAGAGAGGTGTGGAAGCAGTACTCAAGGACATTAGCGGACCTCGCCCGAGCGCGAGACAAACGCTGAAGAAAAAGAAGAAGAAGAAGTGTACATTATTCCACAGGCAATTAATTTGAATCAATAGCCATTTATTTATTGAGCTGCATTTTTTTTCCTGGTTGTGACCTTGATCTGGTTATGTAGATTCTGCCTATTTATACAAGAAAGCACACAGATACTCCCCTCCACAAACAATGTAGATATCTCATCAGTCACCTGCATGGACATAGTTGGTTTCAGTGGGAATTTGGAACCCTAAAAGATCCCCTTCAGCACGTTAACTTTTCCTTGGTGTGTAGAACTTTCTCCTTCAAATCTTCAAGAGGAGGATCATTGTCTGATATTCAAATTGTCGGGGGGAGATAGGTTAGCTAGGTGGTTGAGTTTGCCTTTTGTCAAGTACAAGGATAAATGCCAACTTGGCCTATCTGCAGCAATAATCAGCTATGTTTAAATAGATATATACTTTATTACCTATATATAAATATACGATGTTTAGGTTTCCATTATATACCAGATTTAGCTGCCTACGTTAAATATACCATTGTTTAAAAATCTTTTGATTCTTTCGAAGTATTTCATAACCTTCACTTTATAAGATGATTGTAAAAGCATATGAAATAATTGGTCTATAAAGTCTCTTAATATCCATGCAGAAGTAAAAGTTTACGACATGGCAAACATGCAAACAGGATCTACATGACCAGTTTTAATAAATAACTTGCATGCTGCGAAGAGGTGTCTATAAAAAACCACAAACCCGACTCTATAATAAAATGCAACATAATAAAACATTGCCTTCAACTGGTGTCTAAAATATATAACAAAAGAATTAAATTTCAACCAGGAAAACATTCCAAAGTGCAGGCACCAAAAGAAAATCAATCTCCTTGTCTCTTGCGGCATGCATATCATAGTTTTGTTTGATTTAACTTAGCTAACCAAGACATAGTTTTGCCAGTGAGCATGGAGACCCCAGTGTGATGCTTCAAGTAGCTTGTTTGATTATGGTTATCAGAGGAGTGAAGTTCATTGGGTTTTGTACTGGGGTTTTACATCTGTAAGTTGCTTGGAGTCACAGTGAGTGAGTTGGGTGGTCATATATATTTTCTTAATAAATAATATAAACTAGGCCAGCAATGGCCAAGGGAGTTCTTGTCAGATGTCCTGGTCTTAAGATTTTTAGGGTTATAAATCTTAAAAGCAGAACCTTTGTCCTGGATTGATAGCTATGTAGTAACCACTCAATGGATGAATTCATACAAAACCAAGTTAGATAAATTATCTACAACTCAGTATGTCGTGTGAGTCAGGCCATTTGCTCTTCCTCAGGTGTCTGCTAGATTTCAGCATTCCATCATCTTGGAATCAAAGGAGAAATAAAAGTTTATAGGAGCAAGTAGAATCTTCTGTGCCTTGGCAGAAAAATACTTCAGTTCACACATTGTGCTAAATCGTTTTCTTTTAAAACTGTTCCTCTAGCTTTTCAAATCTAATCCTGTTTCCCTGGGTTCCCATGACTGGTAAGTGATTAAAAATCCCACCCCCACCCCCAGCTATTCCTCTTCCACAAACACACCTGCATTTAAATGGAGGATACTTGTTGAAGAAACTCAGTAAGAGTTGAGATGAAACTCTAAAAGCAATACTTCATATAAAAGCACTGTCCCCAGAAATAGTTCCATCCACTTCATACTCTGCTTGAATTTCCAACCCAAAATGTGTAGAGGCAGAGAACACAAAAGCAGCACTTGATTTCCGCTAAATCCCCAATGTAACGCCAGGATTACCTGTGGAGCACATTCAATAACATAAAAGCAGGGGTCCCCAAACTTGGCAACTTTAAGACTTGTGGACTTCAATTCCCAGAATTCCCCAGCCAGCATAGCTCCAACTCCCAGGGGTCCCCAAATTTGGCAACTTTAAGACTTATGGGCTTCAATTCCAAGAATTCTCCAGCCAGCATAGCTCCAACTCCCAGGGGTCCCCAAATTTGGCAACTTTAAGACTTATGGACTTCAATTCCCAGAATTCTCCAGCCAGCATAGCTCCAACTCCCAGGGGTCCCCAAATTTGGCAACTTTAAGACTTATGAATTTTAATTCCCAGAATTCTCCAGCCAGCATAGCTCCAACTCCCAGGGGTCCCCAAACTTGGCAACTTTAAGGCTTATGAACTTCAATTCCCAGAATTCTCCAGCCAGCATAGCTCCAACTCCCAGGGGTCCCCAAACTTGGCAACTTTAAGGCTTATGAACTTCAATTCCCAGAATTCTCCAGCCAGCATAGCTCCAACTCCCAGGGGTCCCCAAACTTGGCAACTTTAAGGCTTATGAACTTCAATTCCCAGAATTCTCCAGCCAGCATAGCTCCAACTCCCAGGGGTCCCCAAACTTGGCAACTTTAAGACTTATGGACTTCAATTCCCAGAATTCTCCAGCCAGCATAGCTCCAACTCCCAGGGTCCCCAAATTTGGCAACTTTAAGACTTATGGACTTCAATTCCCAGAATTCTCCAGCCAGCATAGCTCCAACTCCCAGGGGTCCCCAAATTTGGCAACTTTAAGGCTTATGAACTTCAATTCCCAGAATTCTCCAGCCAGCATAGCTCCAACTCCCAGGGGTCCCCAAACTTGGCAACTTTAAGGCTTATGAATTTTAATTCCCAGAATTCTCCAGCCAGCATAGCTCCAACTCCCAGGGGTCCCCAAATTTGGCAACTTTAAGACTTATGGACTTCAATTCCCAGAATTCCCCAGCCAGCATAGCTCCAACTCCCAGGGGTCCCCAAATTTGGCAACTTTAAGGCTTATGAACTTCAATTCCCAGAATTCTCCAGCCAGCATAGCTCCAACTCCCAGGGGTCCCCAAACTTGGCAACTTTAAGGCTTATGAATTTTAATTCCCAGAATTCTCCAGCCAGCATAGCTCCAACTCCCAGGGGTCCCCAAACTTGGCAACTTTAAGACTTATGGACTTCAATTCCCAGAATTCCCCAGCCAGCATAGCTCCAACTCCCAGGGGTCCCCAAATTTGGCAACTTTAAGACTTATGGACTTCAATTCCCAGAATTCTCCAGCCAGCATAGCTCCAACTCCCAGGGGTCCCCAAACTTGGCAACTTTAAGACTTGTGGACTTCAATTCCCAGAATTCCCCAGCCAGCATAGCTCCAACTCCCAGGGGTCCCCAAATTTGGCAACTTTAAGACTTATGGACTTCAATTCCCAGAATTCTCCAGCCAGCATAGCTCCAACTCCCAGGGGTCCCCAAATTTGGCAACTTTAAGACTTATGAATTTTAATTCCCAGAATTCTCCAGCCAGCATAGCTCCAACTCCCAGGGGTCCCCAAACTTGGCAACTTTAAGGCTTATGAATTTTAATTCCCAGAATTCTCCAGCCAGCATAGCTCCAACTCCCAGGGGTCCCCAAACTTGGCAACTTTAAGGCTTATGAATTTTAATTCCCAGAATTCTCCAGCCAGCATAGCTCCAACTCCCAGGGGTCCCCAAACTTGGCAACTTTAAGGCTTATGAACTTCAATTCCCAGAATTCTCCAGCCAGCATAGCTCCAACTCCCAGGGGTCCCCAAACTTGGCAACTTTAAGACTTATGGACTTCAATTCCCAGAATTCTCCAGCCAGCATAGCTCCAACTCCCAGGGGTCCCCAAATTTGGCAACTTTAAGACTTATGGACTTCAATTCCCAGAATTCTCCAGCCAGCATAGCTCCAACTCCCAGGGGTCCCCAAATTTGGCAACTTTCAGACTTATGGACTTCAATTCCCAGAATTCTCCAGCCAGCATAGCTCCAACTCCCAGGGGTCCCCAAATTTGGCAACTTTCAGACTTATGGACTTCAATTCCCAGAATTCTCCAGCCAGCTGGGAGTTGAAGTCCACAAGCCTGAAAGTTGCCAAATTTGGAGGCCTCTGGCATAAGGAATCAGATTCCGCCCGACCCCACTCCGCTCCCAATTCCAGCGTTTGAAAAGGGAGCTTGAGGTGCACGGGCATCCTCCGACTAGTACTCGGACCTCTTTCTCCAGCAGAAAGACCATGGGACTTTCCCCGGACCTTTTTCCTACCCGGTCGCACAGCCGGGCGTGCCTTTCTCATTCGCCCACCCACTCGGGGGTTTGTGGGTAACTCCTTCCCCTTTTCCACTTCGGCGGGTGTTCGCGTCGGGAAAAATAGGCTTCTCTCTCCCCGGTATCGCGACTCACCGGAGAAAGAGGCGCGCCAGAAAGAAAGTCAAAAGAGGCAGCAGCAGCAGCACAGAGAGACGCCGAGTTTCCTCGCTGCCCGGGAGCTACCGCGGCTGCTTCCTTCCAGCCAGGCTACACCGCTGCCCTGTCCCTGACCCAAATCTTCTTGCTTGGCAAGCGCCGCTCAGACCGGTCCCTTTTCCTCTCCCACCGAAGAAGAAAACGCGCCGGGAATTCGAGCGATCTCTTCCCAGAAGCGCTCCGCCATCGGCTCGGTTTCGCAGAGAGGAAAAATAACGGAACGGCCGACTGGACCCGCACGAACTTCTCCCCGTCTCTGGAGCCAGCGAGGCGCCAACGGGCCTTCTTTCACCTCTTCGTCGGCGACCCGCTAGCGGTCCCTGAGTGGCGCAAATGAAGGCGCCAAACCTCTCCCTGAGAAGGGCCACGGTCGCCCTGACGGATGGCCGCTGTCGCGTCTCCTACCTTGCTTTCAGAACTGGCGCGCAGGTATACGAAGGAACTAGTTGCAGTGGAGGTGGACGACCGCCGGCGCCGCCGTTTAGGCTTCTGAGTAGACCCTATCCCCGCCCCCTAAGCACACACCCCCTGCACTGGTTCTACCTAAGCAGCCACGGGTACAATCAACTTAAATAGCACCTGTGACTTCCAGTAGCTTGGCACCCCAGAGGTTAAAAGATTTTAATTTTACCTGCTGCAAAAGGTTAAATGCCAAAAGTATGGAGCTAGGGGAACTGATCCAAGGTATAAAGGTACAAAGTGCAATCAGCTTCTGGTTGGACAAAAAAAGGTGAATTAGAAGGAGAAGACTAGAGAGAGGTACATGCGTTTCTTTCCATTCTCAGAGGATGAAACCCTGAAACAATTTTGGTGATTCCCAATTTGCAGTAAGTTTGATATGGTGATAATTTTGATCTTCACAGATGCATCACAATTAACACATTTGTATCAATGGTTATGCCAACCCTTAAATTGCTTCAGTATATTATGGAGCATCTGGGTTGTGAATTCTAATATTTATGAATTCTTAGAACTACATTATTAGGAAATTCAGTCATACTGAAAAGTTATACTGTAGGGTAACCAAGCGTAAACTATTGGGTTCAACTGCAGCAGAAGAAAAGTAATACAAAGAATTATAATCCTATTCCACTTGGCGTAGTGCATTAATGAACTAGCATTGCAACTCAGGTTTGGTGCTGGTACCATGCATGATTCTTTTGCAGTACATCATTAATCAGAAGCTGTGCTGTTGGGCATTTTACAACGTGAAGTGCTGCAATAGAGATGATTCACTCAGAACAGTTTAGTCCTGAAGCCAAACTGCAGAAAGAAAGAAAAATAGCTGTGATAAATGAGGGGTTAGTTAAACTGATCAAATACTATTCTGTTTTTTGAGGATTATGTTTACTACTTGCCTTATGCTTAACTGATTGACTGTCAGTTAATTTTATGGAACCAAGATTCATTTTAAAATGTTGAATTCTTTGGGAAAATTTTGCTCCTTTCATACTCTTTTCTACCCATTGAATCTTTGCAGCCTGTAAAGTTCCATTGTTATTTGCTCTTATTCCTCTGTTGTTATTCTTGCAAGAATGGTAGGACCAAGCACAATCTATTAAAGACGGGATAGAATAAGCACAGAAGTAATTAGTGAGCAAATGAAGCACCCTACATAATTTCTCAGTTCATTAGAAATACTGCACTAATTCTACATCAACTCAATTAAAAATGTGCTTATATTAAAAAATATATAAATATAAACCACTGATTACTGAGTAGAGAGTATGAACATGCACAAAAACAGTATGAACAGTGGATAATTACAGAGGAAGCAACTAGGGGACATGTTATTACTTCCAAGATTAAATTTCATTCTTTCACACATTTTGTTTTCAAACTGCAAGGATGACATTTTCTTCTAAAGCTAGCATTTGTAATGACAGTCAGTAAAAGTCAAGGATTCAGCATATATTATTGAGCTATTATTTTGTTTTCATATTTATTGTTATATATTTTCAATCCTATTGCTATGCTGCTTCAAGTTCCTCATAATTAGGGAATTTTACAAACTGAATAAACTGATACTGGAAAAAGAAACATTCATATATAGATAAATATATAGGTACATTCGGGATTCAATCATTTTGAAATCTAAAAACACAAGTTTTGCTAAAAGACAGAAGAAACTGTATGAAAAAGAACATGTGTATTTCATAGAAGTCACATGAGGAGAATAGCTAGAGTGGTGAACAGGGAGAGAAAAAACTGGGAGCAGGACTTGGATCCAGATATACTTTCACCTAACTTCTTGAAATGAAGGGAAATTCAGAAATGAAGTCTGCTTTTAGGAAACTGAATTTCCAAACAGGCTCAAGGAAATAATGATGAAAGCCACATTTCTTTTCTCTTTGCTGGTAAAACCAGTAGATGTCAAACTAGGAAATGGGAACTCAAACTCATTAAGAAACCATGCCTGACTTTGCTTCTTTTTCACCCATCCATTTGTCTTTTGTGTCAGATCTTACAGAGTATAAATCTGCCAGTTGTTTTTCAGTTGTAATTGTTCATTTGCTACATATATGCCGTATATTAAAATGGTATATAGTTTAAGAAGCCAATACAATGTATTTTCAATATTCATATTCATCCCTTCCTACTGCCCTTCCTTGTTAATTTTCTTCCAGTTCATTCAGTTATAAATTAATTGGATTTAAAAATATGTCAAAAAAGACTCATTGTCCATTCCATTTTTAAATTTTTGAAAAAGATACACTTCTGACCCTTAATTGATAACAGGGTTAGATCTTCCAAGGGGCACTTTGTGTCAATTGAAGTTTACCAAAGTATTTCTGAAACAATGCCATGAAATGATGCAGGATCTTGTTGCTAAAGATTGGCACAAAAGAAACTGCCACACTTTGTTCTGAGCTGGTAGGAATAGCTTCTTTACATGATCAAGTCAGTCTTGATGCTGACTTGATCATGAAGCAAAGGTCTTCAACAAGGCATGGCACTTTTCCTTTGCATGGTGAAGACTCTCTTCAAAAGGCTCACATCAAACAATCTATCAGAATAGACCTAGAAGGGACCTTGAAGGCCTTGTAGTCCAACTCTCTGCTCAAGCAGGAGACCCTATACCCCTGATGGCATGCAGAGCCATCTCTCTGGGCATGCCAGCCTTTCCCTGCTGTTCTTCCGGGTTCCAGTGTGCGCAAGTGCACCAGCTAGCTGGTCTTTGCACACACATGTACATTATAAACCAGAAGACCAGATGGCCAGCACGCATGTGCGCACCAAGAAGCTGACCTTCTGTTTTTCAGTGTTCCCGTGTGCGCTGAGGAGCTGCTTTTCCAGTTTCCATGCACGCAAGCATGCGTGCGCTCCCGTTTTGGCACTTGGTGCTGAAAAGGTTCGCCACCACTGCACTACACCATTTCAGGTAGGTGGCTGTCCAGTCTTTTCTTAAATAGATCCAGTGATGAAGCATTTACAACTTCTAAAGGCAAGCTGTTCCACTGGGTAATTGCCCTTGCTGTTTGGCAGTTTCTCCAAGGTTTCTTCCAGGTTGCTTCTCTCCTTGATTAGTTTCTATCCATTGTTTCTTGTGTTCTGGTGTTTTGGAAAATAAGTGACCCACCCTCTTCTTTGTGACAGCCCCTCAAATATTGGAATACTGCTATCATGTCACCCCTAGTCCTTCTTTTCTCTAGACTGGTCATACCCAATTCCTGCAACTGTTCTTCATATGTTTTTGTCTCCGAGCCTTTAATCATCTTAACTGCTCTTCTTTGCACTTTTTCCAAATGTCAACATCTTTTTTACAATGTGGTGATCAAAACTGGATGCAGTATTCCAGGTGTGATCTTACTAAAGATTTATAAAGTATGCTAATACTTCACATGATTTTGATTCTATGCCTCTGTTTATACAACCAAGGATTGTATTAGCTTTCTTGGTCGCTGCCACACACTGCTGACCCATGTTTAAGTAATCATCCACTAGGACTCCAAGGTCCCTCTCACAGTTAATGTTTTTGAACCAGATTTTGCCCAATCTGTACTTGTATCTTTGATTTGGTGGTGATGCTATCCCACATTTTTCTAGCTTACCAAGAAGTAGATCATGGTCTACTTTGTCGAATGCCTTGCTGAAATCTAAGTATAACTAAATCTACAGCATTTTGCTGCTCTATTAATTTAGTCACTTTGTCAAAGAATGAAACAAGATTGGTTTGACATTATCTGTTTTTAATAAACCCATGTTTGCTTCTAGTTATAGCTTTATTTATTTCTAGATTTTTGCATATTATTTTTCCAGTATCTTTCCAGTATTGGGTTAGACTGATTGGTCTGTAGTTTTCTGGGTCTGTTTTTTATTTTTTGTTCCCCCTTTTTTGAAGACAGGAACTGCATCAGCCCTCTTCCAGTCCTAAGGTAGTTTCCCAGTGCTCCAAGATTTTTGAAAGATATGGTACAATGGTTCTGAACATCTGCCAGCTCCATCAGAACTCTGGGATGTAATCCATCAAGTCCTGGTTATTTATCCTTTTTTGTCTTTCAGTTTATCAGAGAAATCTTTCTGCAACCATCCTGGTTTCTTATTGGATTTATTATTTTTCTTTTTCAGTGATATTGTGTTGGACTAGGCTTTTATGATCATATTTTTCAGAGTTTCCCATGCTTCTTGAGTTGCTTTAGGATTTTCATCCATGGGATTTTTCTTTTTCTTTTTTTATAAATTTTTTATTGATTTTTAAAAACAAACAAACAAAACATAAAACATAAAAACATAAAACATCTTTTTTGAAAGAAGCTTGATCCCGGGTTACATCTCTTCGTACAGACACAAATTCAAATTCATGTTCATTTTTATATACCATTCCATATCTTATTACCATTCTACATTTTCTATATAGCTTCTCCCCTCTTTTAACCTTCTTAATTTTATTTTATTTATTTCATCTCAATTCAGATCACTATACTTATATTCTTTGTCTGTCCTGTTTCAGCTGTCTATTATCTTTTCTCATTAAACAAAATTTCTCCTGTAATCACTGATTGGAGTATGACGCCTTTATATCTTTCCCCTAAATTTATAACACTTAATATAATACATAACTTCCATTCGGATTCTGCTTAGTACATTCTAAAGCTACACACTATATTTTAAAAAGAGAAAAAATTATAAATATATAATTAAAACAACAATCCATACCAATTCAATTCTATCGTCAATATTAATATTCATTTAAATCTTAAACATCTTACACGTTACTTTTCAAATAGGTATCATGCTTCCATGGGAACACTTATAAACTTTCCATAGTTACTTCCCCCCCACTTCACTTATATTTTAAAACATTGTGTAATTAAAATGTTCCCATTCCTCCCTAATTCAATTCTCTCATTTATTTCATTTCATTTATTTTGTTCACAATAGTTTCACTGAATTACACTGAGTATTTTATCCCACTTTTAAATCATATGTTGTTTCCAATTTTCTAACATTATTTCTAATACAAATATAACAATACAATCTTATGTACCTTTGCAGAATCGCTTTTTCAGTTAAATTTTTACCCATTATCTCTGAATAAGTCCTGTTTCTTTACATCTTGCTCCACACCTTTGTAGCTTCTCTTCCCTTCCTTCCTCCCTTGCTTCTTCTCTCTGCCCTTTTTACCCCCTTGTCTCTCCACCTCCATTTGCCTCTTCTGTGTTCCCCTTTACTGTTACTTGTTTATTAAAGATGGCTTCTTCTTTGTCCCAATCTTCTTGTTGCATAGTCTTTTCTTGTAGTTTCTTGTAGGTACAGATCACCATTTCTAAGAATTGAAAAATGGAGCCAAGAGAGCCCTTCCGTTCTTGTTCCTCTTCTTTATATTTTTTAAATTCCATTTTCAGTTCATCCACAAGTGATGCCATTGTAAAAAAAAAATTAAACAACCACCCAAGTGTTTTTAATCATTCAAATATAATTTCCAGAAGTCCCAAAGTCACCAAGCAATCCAAATACACACAAGCTGTTTCTTTTAACATTTTCTTCTTTTTTCACTTTCTCTTCCTGGGGTTACTATTTAGTTAAAAGATTCCAGTTAAAATGTATCTTTTAGAAGTCTTATTAAGATTTAACTTCTTTTGGATTCCAGGCAGCCTCCTCCTTCCAAATCCTGCTCTTATTCTTTTCCTCTCCCTTTCCACTTACAGCAAAAACATATTTCTTTAAGTGTTCAGAAATTTTTATTGTCCCCTTGGCATTTAATTTTCCAGTTTAATTACCTATTGATGCCAAAGTGGATTTTTCTGATTTCTCATTCATCTCTCTTCGCTGTCAACGTAAGGAAGGAGAGTGAAAAAAAAAAAAAACCTTTCCCTTTTCACTTTCATTTACTGCTTCTGGATCTTCTTTGGGAGCGATGTATCTTTTATAAAATTTAAATTCCAGGATATCTTAGTTGTTGCTTCTTATCCCGGTCAGCCAGAACTTTCACTTCTTAACTTCCTCCTGCACTTTCTTTTCCAGATGAGTGCTTCTTTGAGGCGGCCATTTCTGACCGCCGCTCTTACCGCCTTTGGGAAAGGGAATTTAGCCAGCTGAGGAGGAAAGATGCGGCTTTCCTCGACCCTGCTGGAATCTCACCCCTCTTCACCACCTCTATGGGGTGGCTTAGCCCCGAAGCCAGCTGGCTCGGGGTGCTCCAGCGGCGAACCCAGGCAGAAACTGTGCACGATCTGCTGCCGAAGCCCTGCAAACCAAAAGTCTATCCATGGGATTTTTCTTAAGCTCTCTCTGAGTTTGTTAAAAATCAGCTCATTTAAATTTTAAGACAGTGGTTGGATTATATTGTACTGCTTGTGTTTCATTATATTGAATTCCAATATGACATGATCACTCATTTGTGACGATGTCACAAGGAATCATTTGTGATCCACACAGACTTATTAAAGTGATTTCCCCCTAAATGCAACTGTGCCATCACAGGAACAGAAACATGGAACAAATGAACCTGGGAAAGCTCTTTTTGTAGTTTATGTTATTTCAGTCTCTCCACTCCAACTGATCATTACATAAGATGAGAAAGATTTTTAATGTTCTGCAGTTATTTTCAGAAAATTCCATTACTCTAATAAAATCCAAATTATGCATTCCAGCATTCATTTATTACAAACAAATCAAGCAGTAAACCTTTCAAATGTGGAAAAAGCATATAAAAATTGCTGAGATGTATTAGGTTGGCCATTTCTGTATCTTTGGATTCTTTAGATGGTTTTGGAGTCATCTTCTATTTTGACAAAACTGGTTTTACAAATTCTGGGCCATTTTCAAGGTGATGTTGTTGCACATTTATTGTTTTAAAAAGCACATGTAACTATAAAGCTGATAAAGAACACAAAGATACGGGCCAGCTGTCACAAACTCTGTAATTGACATGCTTTTCAAAGTCCTGCCTGCAGTGAATCCTTACCCTGGTAAATTCCAGATTTTTTTTGCTGAAAGAAGATAATTAGCTGTAAACCTTTCCTTCAGTGCAAACTTTTGCACTTCTTCTTTTTTGTTTCAATTGATTTTTTTTCTCCCTAGGGGGCTACTGGTAGAGCAACGTGAAGAGGAAAGAAGGGGAGAGAAGATACATAAGAAGATAAGGAGACAAATTAAAGCTGCCCTGAGACTTAACATGCAGAGCAGAAAATAACAGGTCTGAGGGATGGAATCACTAATGGATAGCAGGTAATTCTTGCCACTGCTATGGGAATAAACTTTTCTTTCAGTTCTCACTTCCTTTCTTAGGATTCCAGGAAGTCAACGACTACAGCATTCATAACAGATAGCTATCTAACACTTAGTTAAATATACAAAGCTAAGGAGATTCTGTCCTTTCCTCAGACAGCCTCTTCCATATTTTAACAACTCTTGTCATTGGATCATTTTTCTCAAAGTTCAACAAAAAGTGCAACCTTATAATTTGAATTCCTTATTTGGTCTTCTACATGACAGCCCTTCAGGTTGTTGAATACAGGCATCATATTTCTCTGCAGTTTTGTCTTCAAGCATACCCCCATGCCTCTACTTCTTCCTTAAAGTATTTTCCTTTGCATCCCTCATCATTCTTGTTGTTCTCTTCCATTTCTTAATATGCTGCTCTTAGAACTGGATGCAATATTCTAGCTTGACCAATGTAGAATAAGGAATGATGATTTCTTTTGATCTTGACATTGTATCGCTATTGGTGCAGTAGAGGATTGTGGGTTTTTTGTCCTTGATCACAATATTGGCTCACATTCAGCATGTAATCTACCAAGACACCCAGATCCTTTTCACATGTACTGCTGCCAGTATAATTTCCTGCCATGATATACTATTGCCTTTGTTTTTCCTACCAAATTACATTTTTTTTCCTGTTGAAATTTATTCTTCTGGATTTTGTCCAGTGTTTCTGCTTGTAAAAATCCTCCGAATTTTAATACCATCCTCCAAAATGTATGTTATTTCCCCTATCATTCTGTCATTTGCAAATTTGATCATCCTTATTTTTGCATGCCTTATCCAAGTCATTTTTAGCAATAGCACTTAGACTTATATACCACTTTATAGAGCTTTTACAGCCCTCTGTAAACTATTTACAGAGTCAGCATTTTGCCCCCCCTCCGCCCCCAACAATCTGGGTCCTCATTTTACCCAACTCAGAAGGATGGAAGGCTGGGTCAATCTTGAGCCTGGTGAGATTTGAACTGCCAAATTGCAAGCAGCTGGCAGTCAGCAGAAGTAGCCTGCATTCTAATCCCTGTGCCACCATGGCTCTTTAGATTTTAGATACCTTAAGGAGTACAGGGCTTCCAATAGAGCCCCATGGCAGAACTTTACACCTGCTCTTTATACAATGTTAACATGTTTCCAAAATGAAGGAAAAGGACTGTAACTATAAGGCTACCCCTCTTCTTGTTATAAAAGATTGCCAAGGGAAAATCTGGGCCTTTAAGTAAGGCTAGGAAAGGAACAAGCCTGAAGAAAACCTGGAGAAGTGCTCAGCACAGCACAGACAATATGAAACCAAGATAGCCTTTTCTGTCCTATTTTCTTTTTTCAAGAAAAATAAACAAATGTGCATAACACAGATTATTATCATTACTGTAACTCTTCCCTGCCTTCTCTCCTAGCAACCTGAAGAAATTATTGCAACTTCCCATTCTTTTGTTATATGCAAGTATGGCATTAATTGAAATTTCAAATATGACTGTGAAAGTTGGATCATCAGAAAAGCTGCATGCAGTAAAGTGGATGTCTTTGAATGTTGGGCCTGGAGAAAATGGTTAGAATAGCTTGTCCATGAAAAGGACAAGTAATTCCAAAATGAAGTAAAACCTGAGGATTCACCAGAAACACTAATAATGAAGCTACGGTTTAAGATATTTTGAACACATCACATATAGGCAGGGGTGGGCTTCAAAAATTTTAGCAATGGGGTCTCTGCCCGGTTGTTGGGTGGGCGTAGCCATGGTGGGCATGGCCTAGTCGGCCTCCTGTACTATGGTGGGGGGGGTGTGTTTTTGCCCTCCCTGGGCTCTGGAGGCTTCCCTCAAGCCTCTGGGAGGGCGAAAACAGCTTCTCCAGGCTCCAGAGGCTCTCTGGAGGCTGGGAAGGCCATTTCTGGCCTTCCTGAACTTCTGGGGGGCTTCTTTTTCGCCCTTCCCGAGCCTCCGTGTATGCCCTGCACTTACCTACATCCAAAATGGGCTGCATGGGGACTCCTGGGAAGGGCGGAGAAGCGTGGGCAGGGCCAGCCAGGAGTGGGATTTGGGGATTCTCCAAACTGTGCAGAAGCTTAGCTAGAGGATCTACCGAACCGCTGTGAACCCCCAGCAACCCACTCCTGCATATAGGTAAAAGTCACTAGGAAAAAACCTTGATGCTTGGAAAATTGAAGACAATAAAAAAGAGGTTGAGACAAGGTAAGGTGAATAGATGCTATCACTAAAGACACAGCCAGTGCTTACAAGAACTCAAAGAAGCAATTATTGCAAGCTGGCAAACTGGTGTCCATTGAATTACAAAGAATTCAAAGTGATGAACAATAGCAAAGGGTTGTAGCATTAACCAAGTTTGTAAGAATTGGCTCCAGAGACTGAGGGTTAACAAGACAACTAGAGAATTAGAAGAACTTGTAAATATCTAATCAAGTTGGAGAGAGAACATTATTTGACAGTTCTACTAAAATCATTTTGAACTAAGGTCTAAACGATTTTAATATTAAGGATTGTATAATTTATGAAGAAGGAGGGAGAATTTTGTAATCCTGATCTATAATTGGCAAGATTTCAGGAATGAACAGAATACAATGATTTTGCAACTCATGAAGTGATGTTTTTTGATGAAGGGTCAATTAATTGCAAAATATAGTATGGCTATTAAAATGTTTGATAAGATTGATAGTAACAATTGAAATTTATTAAAATATAATTGAGATGTTTTTGATGTGTTAAGGAATAATGACAAGTTTAAACATTTGCATATGTGCTCGTAATTCTTAATATAACAAGATGAATGTTACGTATGTAATATCATTTTCTAATATATCTGTTATTTGATTAATGCCCAATTATTATAACATCATTCTTCAAGCTTGTGCCCTCCAGATGTTTTGCAATTAAATACAGCTGAGAACTTGAAGCTAAAGTGCAATACACTTGGAGGGCGCTGGATTGGAAACAGCTGCACTGCAAGAAGAGCAAAGAATTATTAATATTTTATTTGGACTGGAGAGAAAGCAAAATTAAATAAAAAAGTAGCATGTAATTCCTGGGAGAGCAACTGGGGAAGGGAGCAGCTGGCTTAAGTGACTGAGCCAGACACTGCTTAACATTTGGAGCATATTCATTTTTGGGGTCTAAATCCATTTTCAAATCTTGAAGCAGCTTCAATAAAATTAGTTTGTCCTCAAATGTTGAGTTGCAATTTCTAATCTTGAATCCTCATCAAAATTGAATCAGTTCATATTACAGGTGTAATATGATCCCTGTGTTTTGCATAACTTAGCAGCTTAGCTGCTGATTTTGTGCCAAATGAAACTTCTGGACACCTGTTTTTTTCTGGGAGATTGCAGCCTCATCCTGTACAAACTGAATCATATCATCCAAGATTGATTTTGTATTGAGAAATGGCACTTATATTTGCCTGGAGTTATTTTATTAAAATACAGAGATGTGAACCTACTAAGGATGACTCCATAAGTTAATAGATTAATATATCTTGCAAATAGAATAGAAGAGTGAGCATTGGTATTAGATAGCCAATATTTAGAGCCATGGTGGCGCAGTAGTTAAAATGCAGTACTGCAGGCTACTTCTGCTGACTGATGACTGTCTGCAATTTGGCAGTTCAAATCTCACCAGACTCAAGGTTGCCTCAGCCTTCCATCCTTCCAAAGTCGGTAAAAGGAAGACCCAGATTGTTGTGGGGGATCAAAATGCTGACTCTGTAAAACCACTTAAGAGAGGGCTGTAAAGCACTGTGAAGCGGTATATAAGTTTAAGTGCTATTGTTATTTAGTGATGATGGATACCTTGGATATACTTCAAGGGCCTTTGAAAAGATCATTGAGGATACATTCCTCATAATTCTATTTATTTATTTTTGCTAGAGATGTATGTATCTAGAGATTTATTTTTGCTAGAGATCTATGTATATGCTAGAGAGCATTAAATATGTTTTTTTTTATTTGCCATTTTGGGGGCTTCCCAGGGATGTTTATTAAGCTCTGTTGCAACAGAAGTTAGAATGCTATGGTTTCTTTTGATCCAGGCTGCCTTTTCTTATGTTCTTAAGCAATTCATTTGATAGCTAGGCTCTATGAGCAAGTTGTCTGGATGACAGATTGCTTGTATTAGATGGATGGTACCTAACAGGGACTGACAAAAATGTATTTGGTTTAAGATAGTAAACTTTACCAGAAGGGCTTACAATGAATGCTGTGACAGATGGAGATAAAATCTCAGAAATAAAGATCTTAGATAAAGACTCGTGCTTCATAGAAGAAGATAGAAGTTTTGTGTTAATAGCCTATGAAATAATCAATTTAAAAATCAGAAAGGACACTTTCATAAAACACATTGCCTTTGTTATTGGTATGGTACATTAAAGCTGAACTTACTTTCGTTAGAGACTTAGAGCAATCCCTGAGAATTCAGATGAAGAAATTAGAAAAAGGATGATTAAAGTTTAGAAGGTAAGGGAGTTTCTAGAAGATTTAAAGGAGAATTGGAAGAGATCCAAATGGAATTGTCAGAAGAAATTACACAAAGATTACAACAGATGCAACAAGAATCTGAAAGGGATGGTACTGAATTAGGCACTGTATGCATTGACTTTTCTAAATTTTTGGCCAGATCATAGATTACAAATGGAACATGGAATATAATGGAGTAAATGCTCCTCAAAAATGATTTTTCTAATGGAAACTGGTGCTTGATGCAGGATTGGAATGGAGTGACACCCTGACAACTGGACAGACCTTCTGAGAAAATATTAAAATCACTCAAGGCAAATTATCTTGAAGATTTCTAGTTCTTTTAGATGGTTATTAAATAAAATGGTACAGAAACAATAATGGAAGGCTGCAAAAAGAAATTTAAATATTTTTGAAACTAATTGAAATAAAGGCACTGATTTAAGAATGATTTAGGATGCAGGTAATGCTTTTATTAGAGGTTATTTAATATAACATAGTACTGAACTTAAGAAGAAGAAGAAGCAAGAGAAAGGATGAAATACTCTGGATAAGACAAAAAGAAAAGAATAAGTATAAAAATTTCCTGAGAAGTTAAGTATATCTCTCAACAAATTAAGCTTTTACAGCAATGGCTATCTATGTTAACAATAAGAGACACAGAAATAAAATTTAACTGTGTAAAGCAAAAAAAAAAAAAAACCCTTTGAATTTGTGAGTAAATCAGGGAACTGACTGATATTTAAACTAAGAAAAGAAAGAAAAACAAAACTATATTGAAACAGCAAGAGGGAGATACTGTTATGAATAGATAATGTGGCAATGCAAAAAGCCTTTCATCAATATTATTCCAGTTTATATAAAGGATCTGATATTTCTTTGGAGAAAATAGATGAATTTATTGGAAAATAAAATTTACCAAGGATTACCGAAAAATAAAGACGAATTATGAATGGGCCTATAACAATAAGGAAAATTTTGGAAGCTATAAAAAAGAATAAAACAAGGAAAAGTATCTGGATGGATTATCAGCTTTGTATTATAAATGTTTTGAGGATGAACTTTTACAACCTCTATAAAACACAGTAAATATTAACCCGTAAAGAGAGAAGATGTCAGAAATTTGGAAAGAGGCTAGTATAACATTAATACCCAAAGAGGGATAAGATCCGGTTCTAATAAGAAATGTAGACCAATATTACTCTTAAACAATAGCCAAAAGTTGTTCACAGTTATTTTAGCTGAAAGACTGAAAATACTTTTGCAAACATTTATTCATAAAGATCAATACAAGTTTTACCTAAAAGACGGTTAAAAGACAACGTTAGAACTCTTTGGATATTTTGGAACATTAGGAACAACTTAAGGAAAAACAAGCTGCACTGGTTTCTTTTATATGAAGAGAAGATTTTGACAATTTGAACTTGACTTTCCTGCTTAAAGTTTTGGAAGATGTGAATGTTAAGATGAAATTTATAAATTAGGTAAAATCAGTTTATATTTCGCAGAAAGCATAAACAATTGTTAATGCAGATCTAACAAAACCATGTGAAAATGGGCAAGACAAGTCTACTCTTTGTCCCTCTCCTGTTTATTTTATTTCTTGAAATACTACATAGAGACATAATTTAGGATGAGAGGATCGATGGAGTAAATATTAAACAAAAGACTTACAAATTAAGAGCTTTTGCATATGATTTGGTGCTTGTTCCTTAAAGAGAACTGAAATATTAATGGATATCTTAAAAGAATTTGATGCATTTGCAGATTCTAAGATTAGTAAATAGAAGATGAAGATGTTAACAAACATGAAAATCCAAGATCAAACAGAATTGATGGATAAAACAGGTTTTTGAGAAACTGAGAAGGTAAAATACTTGGGTATCGCTATGACAAATATGAATTGTTATTTCAAAATAATTATGTGAAGACAATGGAATGAAAAAGATATATTAGGATGGAAGAAAATATAATAATTGCTGGAGAGAATTTCTGAGGTTAAGAATATTTTACCTAGCATGTTATTTTTGTTTCAGACAATATCTATTTTGACATTGACATCTTGACAATGGCAAAAGGATATAAAAGGATATTAAAAAAGGATATAAAATGGATGATTCCGAGAAATAGAAAGCATTCGGAATTAGAGTGAAATGGAAGGCATTTGGAGTGAGATTTGGGTGCCATAGATATTTGTGGTGTGACGAAATTGAGGTTAATTTTAAAAATCATGATGTCACATATCCCATATTGAGAATTTGGAATATAGCTAGTCCTCAACTTACAGCTATAATTGAGCCCAAAATCTCTGTTGCTAAGCAAGACAGTTGTTATGTGAATTTTGTGTCATTTTACAACCTTTCTTACCAGTTGTTAAGTGAATCACTGCAATTGTTAAGTTACTAACATGGTTTTTAAATGAATCTGGCTTGATTTTGCTTGTCAGAAGGATGCAAAAGGTGATCACATGACCCCAGGACACTGCATCCATCATAAATACATGTCAGTTGCCAAGTGTCCAAATTTTAATTACGTGATTGTAATGGTCATAAATGTGAAAAATGATCATAACTTACTTTTTTCAGTACCATTAAACTTTGAATGGTCACTAAATGAATAATTATAAGTCAAGGACTTCCTATAGATACCAATTAGGTTGTGTCAGAAGAAACACCTTATGACTCTCGACACAAGCATTGTAAAAATTAGAAATGGTAAGTAAATACAAATAGCTAACTTATTGTAAGATATTAGGATTCTTTCAAAGGGGGCTTATAAGATAAAATCGAGAGAAATGTAGGGAGTAGAGGCATATATTTTTGTCAACCATTTTCTTAATTATTAGAAAGGTTTAAAGTAAATAAAAGTATATATGGTTTTGAACATTAATATTAAATTTGAAATAGAACACTGTACAAATGATGAACATTGCCAATTGTCAAAATGTAAACTTTTACTGAAATTTGAAACAGAAGAAACAAGTGAAAGCATGTATGATAAAAAAATTGGTTACAATATATAAATGGAAAATAGGAAAATATATGGCTGGTAATTTTGTGTTGGTACTTGTAATTACTATAAAAAAGTAGAAACGACTTCTTTCTGTTTCTTTTTATTCTTTTTTCTTTTGCGCTCTTGGCTTTTTCTTTTCTTTTTTCCTTTCTTTCATTTCCTTTATATTAGTTTTTGTTAGTTTTTACCTTTGTTTCAAAATACTTAGTTATTTGACATAAAAAATTCAATTTATGGGATAAACTGTAGCTTTTAATATAGAAAAGCTAATATTTTTAAATAAACATAACATATACCTTGTAGGATAATTCCCTTGCTTGGATGATAGCACTACCAATTGTTCAAAAGAAATAGAGTAGCCATATAGCATATAAAATATATCCATACTTTATCAGAAAGAGACTTGAATAAACCAAGTGAAACTGCTGAAAGTATCTGGATTAAAATAAGTGAATGAAGGAACTCATAAAAGCAGTCCTGTAGTTGTTGTCTCCTATTTTTTGCCCAAGCAAAGAGAAAGTCAATTGCAGAGAGTCAATTGCAAATCCAAAGAGATCTGTCACGGATTTGGTAACAGAACATGATAAGACTTGAAGAATGTTGTAACAGCCAAATAATTCCTACAGACTTAAAAGATAAAACCAGTGTGAAATTATGAGCCCTTTTTTCTCTCAACAAAATAGTAGATCTACTTACCAAAGGAGACATTTTTGAATAATGAGGATCCTTTCAGAACTAAGAAGAAGCAAGAGCCAGATAATAAAAAGAAAGCCCATTGCTCCTGCTGCACTTAAATGTAAAAAGCAAGCACCATTTAGAGAAAGCTACATTGATTTTGCAAAATTTCTGGTTAGAGCACTACCTTGATCTAACCAGAATGTTTGTTGGTTAAACTACAGGGCAAAATTGCTTGGACCAGCTTAGGGTTTATGCCAGTGGTGGCTAAGCTTTTTGGGCTCCCATGCTGAAAATTGTGCTCGTGCGTGCATGTGCGTGCTTGCATTCCAGCACTCAGAAGGCAACGAGCACAGGTCTCCCCCAGCATGTGCTGCACATCTCTGCACATGCATGCGTGTTTCCCGCTTACTCCCACCCCTTGCACATGCGCACCAGATACCCAATCATCAGCTGTCAGGCAGGCAGCGTGCATGCACAGTGGGACTCTTCCGGGCGACCTCTCGCGTGCCAGCAGAAGTGGTTCTGTGTGCCACTTTTGGCACAGGTGCCATAGGTCTGTCATCATGGGTTTATGCTCTCTCCGGTGTAGAAAGAAGTAGAAAAAAAAACCAATCTGGAAAATAATTTATACATTTCGCCATTTCTATCACTAGAAGTTCCAACAAATAATGGAGAACATTCATAATTGGTTATCCTGAATGCAAAAAAAAGGACTCTTAAGATGTCATATGCTAAAATAGTAAGGAACAAAGCTATTTCCTTTGGAAATTAGATTAATGTGTATTTTGATTAGGAGGAAAAGAGAATGCAAAAGTGCCAAAGACACTGGAAATTTTTTGGAGTGACCATTCCTGATTTTGCTTTAACTTTTCTTTGGGAAAAGCAAGAGGTAAGTAAAACTAATTAACATGGAATCACCTTTTCTAAGTGTTATAAGCAGCTTGAAGAAATTGTTTTATTATAATTCAGTTTATGCTTGTATGACTACCAGACCTGAGAATAAGAATCTACATAATTGAATCTGGAGGAGGAAAATACCCAGTGCAAGACTGTGTGCCCTATTCCTAAGTCCTGGAACTGGTCCAGAAGGATACCATGACTAATGATATTGAAAGCCACTGAAAGATTAGAGAGAACCAGGATGGCCACCTTCACTCCTGCCGGTGATTATTCACAAGCACAACCAATGGTGTTTTAGTCAATAGAAATAAAATCAAATTCGGTCCAAATAACAAGTCGACTGCTCAAATTCATGGAACCTGCATTAAGCCCAGAGTTCAACAAGGAGATATCCCAGTGACTTTATCCAACACATCCCTACTATACTCCATAGTAGACCTAGAAATGAGCCTTCAGCTACTGCTTCTTCCCAAGAAGGGATGAGTTTCATCAAAACTGTGTTGCTGGCAACTGTCTGCAGACACAATACAGGTGGAAAAGTATGAGCATTTTGCCACCCTTATGACTATGAAGTAGGGCTTTTTAGTGGCTCTAGCTCAAATTAGGCTGGGATGCCCTATCAAGCTCCAATGGGACTGTGCATCTCGTGATCTGTCTTATCTCTCTTCAAAAGGTAAAGGTTCCCCTCGCACATATGTGCTAGTCGTTTCTGGCTCTAGGGGTGGTGCTCATCTCCGTTACAAAGCTGAAGAGCCAGCGCTGTCCGAAGATGTCTCCATGGTCATGTGGCTGGCATGACTAAACACTGAAGGTGTACGGAACGCTGATCCCACCAAAGGAGTCCCTATTTTTCTACTTGCATTTTTACAAGCTTTCAAACTGCTAGGTTGGCAAAAGCTGGGACAAGTAACGGGAGCTCACTCCATTTCGTGGTGCTAGGGATTCGAACCACCGAACTGCCGACCTTTCTGATCGGCAAACTCAGTGTCTTAGCCACTGAGCCGCTTCTTCTTAGAGTCACTATAAATCGAGGGAATGTCAGGCTACAGAGCTTTTTCCCATTCGATTAGCAAGAATGAACCTCTGAGAACCAAACGTATCAAAAGGAATCCTTTACTGAGATGAGACAATTCATGTAGGAGTTCAAAGCAGCACCTGAGGTCCCTGAGGCATACAGGGATAGATAAGGAAGTTTAGAAACCCCTCCCCTTATCTCAATGTGTATTTGGTGAAACAAAAGACAGAATGCTAATTCCCCTCCCACCCTTTCTGTAGGAATGATCTTTCTCACAGTTTTCCAGGACATACCTAATTTCCCGCCACCCCTTTTTTAGAATGAACTTTTTCCAGAGATTCCCCAGATACATCTCAGTGTGGAATTTTTATGATCTTCTCATCTCCTGGCTGTGCCTCTCGGAGGTGATAGGTTCTGGCCATTTGGCTTTTCTCCCTCCATTGTATCATGTGTGGGTTATGCAAATTTGATATAGGGTTAAATATATTCAGGTTACATCAAGAAAGGATTTCTTTATCAGCCTCCCCCCCCCCTTTCTTCTTCCACTGAAGAAATGACAGATACATGGATCTGACAGGGAACTCCAGGATCTATAAGAAAACACTTCACCCCCACCATTCTTTCCATTAACCAAAACATCTATTGGACTATGCAGCAAACCTTCAGGAACAACAACAATCTGAATCCATCCTGGTCCATCCGATGTCTGGGATGGACATAGGAAACAGGTCTTACATCCCTTCCAGAGAGCAGCTCAGAAACATTCCAAGGCAATCAAAAAGAGATTTATTTTACATTTTTATTGCATAAATGCTTTGACAGATTATTTGAACAGAAATTGGACAAGAATGAAGATACAAAAAGCAAAGTAGGAAATAAGTCAGTACTAATAAAATATAAGTAAAAACATCATGAAGATTTTTGGTAACCTTATCACTTATTTCCCATAAACTCTTCTTTAAATATTACTATTGTAGTTTGAATGTTAAACATTGGAGGTTATTGCTAGTATCTATTCAAATCACTTTATTGTTTTTTATTGGCCTCTTTTATCCCCAAACAGTATTACAAATATCTGAATTCGCTTTGCTGTGCAATGCATCATATATGAAGGAGCCATTCTTGCTTGAATTTACTTAAGCTTCTATATGCAGTCAGTTTTGCTACTTCTCCATACTTTGATCTTCCAGTTCTGAATCACTGGCAAAAATTTTATTTTTTTCAGTAATGTGCAAATCTGTTCTTGCAGCTATCAACATATATCTTAGTAAATTCTTGATACTTATCATTTGTTTTCTGGAATTATTCATAATAGAAAAATATTTGTGGTTTCAGTTCAAATTTCATTTTTTAATTCTTCAGAAGCTTTTCATCTACTTTTCCCTGTACTTTTAATAAAATGTTCCTTCTTTGTTGTAGCATTTCCAACATTTGTTATATTGGTGGAGTTAGGCACCATTTGTAAAACATTTTATACCAATTTTCCTTCATATTAAAGCTTGCAGTAAACAAGCTTTCCACAGCTTTCCCCATTATTTTACTGTGATTACTTCTTACAAGTTTGGCATCCCCTTTATTGTGTAACAAATTTTTGATTTGTTCCATTTTTCTATCATATTTTAATCACATTTTATATATACATCCCAGTAGATGATCTTGGTTTTGTTAAGTGTTTGAAATTCTGTCATCTTTCTCAAGGTCCTTTTTTTTCTTTCCTGAGATCACTTTTTATTATTCCAGCAATTTGTAAATACATCTACTATAAGTAGATACTATAGTAGTAGATACTATATCTACTAGAGTAAATTTTTATCTTCATTAGGCAGTAATTGCTGGGCTGTCTATTTCTTGAGTGAGTCTGAATGTACAATATGGAATATGTGATTAAAATCTAACTGTAATTGTCCCTGAAGTAAAAAGCATTTGATTGTGATGCTAATGATGAGATTGCCAGACTCCTATCTCTTCAAATTCTTCTGTTGTTTCTTTATATCACAAATACCTATGAAGTTCAATAGTTAAACCAGCTCTGTGACTGCTGTTATTCATTGTATTGTCGTAATAGACAATTTGCTCAATATAAGGGTGGGAAAAGCAAGTCCACCAATTTATATTGAATCTTGCAAAATTTTGAATCTTCCTCTCAGTTCCCCCCACCACTGCATATTTCTTTTATTGATTATTTTTTGCCAGTTCTCCAAGCTTTTGGCTATCACTGAAATTATGCCACTTGGAATGGGAAATCTATTTAGCCAAGACTATTTTATTTTTTCCAAAGTTATTGGGATCTTATTTTTTCCCCATAATTTATGTTTTTAAAAAACAACAACAATGTGATCTTGCCCTGATAATCTTCCCCATCCCAGATCACACCCTTCTGTCCCAATAGGGAAGCCAGTTCCAAGTGTGATCATAGTTACACACTGGGCCCTTGATGACTTGGGTCAGTTGATAGTGTGGCCATTAAAAATACCTTAAACCAGTGGTTATATAGGAATGAGCATTTATTATGGGCCAATAAATTTACCATCAGTTCAGGCATGGTAGATATTCTGTAAAGAATTAGGGACATTAAATGGACTTACAATTGGATTTATCATTGCCACTGGCCACTAGGACTCGGAGATCTGTTAATTAGATCCATCTGAAATACCAAATATAATTCGATTTGGATTGAGATAGTCTAACAATCGCTATGTATTTAGGATACTAAAGTTATATACAAAGCTTTACTCTCTAGATAGCACTCAGATTTAGCATAGTGATGATCCCTGTTGCCTGTATCTGAATTGTTCCAAATTATCAGAATTAAAGTGTAGTGCCTAGAACTGAATACAGGATTTGAGGTGAAGTCTAAATAATCCTGTTTCAAATAGAATTATTGCTTCCCTTGATCTGGAAGCTCTGCTTCTCTTGATCTAACATAAAATAGTATTTGGCTTTTTTTGCATTTACAATACTGATCATGTTCAGTTTGTAACCAAGTACTATTGTAAGATTTAATTTATAAGTGATATTACCAGGTAACCCTACATCATACCTAAGCATATGATTTCTATTTTCTGTTTCATTTTCTTATTTCTAGTGTATTTCTCTAAATAAGCAAGATAATTTTGAATTATATTTCTGTCTGCTATAGAATTAGCTATCCCATTCATTCATTTTCTGTGGAAAAAATAGAATTGTGGGTTGAAATGCAATATTTTGTGTATATAGGAAATGCAAAAATGCAAATAATAGAATAAGGCATGCACAGATATTGCTGTAATTTGCTTTCAGATAACATGCAAAAACAATTGTATCATACAGGCAGGTTATCAAATGCAAAGCTGCACCATGCATGAATTGTAAATTCATCGTTTTAAGTTCTTGACCTCCTGTTTTAAAGAAAGTAGCTATCACTTCTTGAAAACAATAGATTATTTTCATGGGTGTTTTTTTCCCTCAAAGGTCTCCCACTTTGTTTTTTGTCAAGTTTATAAAACCAATAGTAGATAGTACAAACTGATACATTGTGATTGATCGATCATAGATAGAAGAATATACACACATTCCAGTGTCTGTTTGTCTGACTCTCTTCAGTCAAAAGGCTACTTATTCAATCATTTTTCCAATCCAAATCTTTTTATTATTGTTGATGTTCGATTCAGTAATCTCTCAACCATGCTCACACCATAACCCAAATTATTTTGTAGTAGTTTCCCCTTCCAATATTAATAATGAGAAGAATGGAAAAGGTAATATTCACAGTGCTCAGAAAGGAGTATGCTCTAAAGACTATATGCCAATGAATCCTTACAGGACCTACATTTAATTAATGTAAAGCATCTTTTCATAGTTGCAGCCAGCAACGATTCTTAGAGAAAGAGCTATTATACTTACGTACAGTACAGCAGTACTGTAAAACCATACACTGAGAAGTTAAGATTGTACAAAGCCTAGTTACAAAAGATCATTTTTATTTACTGCAGAGCTGCAGCAATTGTGTGAAGAAAGATAGGAATAGGGGAAGCAAACAGAGTTGTACATGTGGAAGGTTGAAATGTCAGCACCCCCTCTTTTTTTACAAATGACTTTATAGCCAACCTATTAGCCTGCCCTCACTTCTCAGCCTGATCTGAATCATATATGGTATGAATCATGTATGCTGCAATTTTTGTGTGTGTTGTTGACTCTGGGGAGGTGTGTGTGTGGGGGGAGTAAGAGGTAACAATACAGGGGAAAAACATTGACAAGGATAGGCATGTCTGTGATTCAGGCAAGTCCCTGATGCAGGAAGAAAATGGTCTTATGGAAAGCAGGAAAAATCTGCGTATGCCGGGGAGAGAGAAGATATCCAAGAGGAGCATTCTTTTTAACTGGAAATGAAACGGCAGCTCTTTCATGCAGTGCCTATAGAGAATATTCCAAGACCTGAAGGCACCAAAAAGAAAATGACCAAAGGGGACTTGGAGTTACTGAGGTGGGGAAAGAACTCGTAAATGTTGGAGATGACAGGTAGAAAAGAAATACAGCTTGCAATTTCCTACTAACGTACTCGACAGTAAGAAAAGCGAAGAAGGAGATAAACCATCCAACAGAGCCGGGAATCAGTTACCACTCTTGCCCGAGAAACCAAAGTCGGACTGAGCGCGTTGGTTTTTACCTCCTCACCCTTTCCCCGGCTCACTCGAGGGCGCCAAGCTGTAGGTGGAGCTCGCAACTCCAGTGAATCCAGATCCAGGTTTTCCCAGCGCGGCTCTCTTCCTCCCTCTCCTCCCCCTCTTGCTCGGCTTCTGTGGGGGCTTCGGTCCGGGGGCTAAGAGCGGCGTTCATTGAGGAGAGGTGCCTTCCTCCATCCCTCCAGGCATCGAGGTCTTGGCTGTCGGCCCACAGTACTTCCGGGCTCTCACTTGTCCTTCGCTGCTGTTCCTGCGCCCAGGACACCAGCGGCAGGGTCGGTTGGCCCTCCGCTTAGGGCTCCGTTAGACCTCGCCAGCTGTCTCTCTCCCGTGGCGCGGGGGGGAGGCGAAGGGGCGACGCCAGCCCGGGCTCTGGTTGGAGAAGAACGAGGAAGGCAGAGGAGCCCACCGGCGTCGGGGATGGCGGTGACCTGGGGCTCTCAGTGCCTGGACAGGTGGCGACGACGGCGCTGCAGCGGCTCTTCTGAGCACTGAGTGGAGCGCAGCCGCAGCGGTGGGGCGCGCGCGCGCGCGCGCTAGGGCGCAAGGCTGGCCGTGGCGGCGAGCGAGGCGGAGGGAGCGAAGGAGTACAGCACGGCCCGCCGTGCGGGCGGCCTCTCCCTGGATTCTGGCTCGGGCGGGCGCGGCGGTGCGGGACTCGCTCCTCTGGACCCTGCGGAAAGGTAACCCAGCTCGCCCTTCCTTTTCTCTGAGCTTTTCTGGCGGTGCCGCCGCCGGTCCCTCCCTCCCTCCCTCCCTCCCTGCTGCGTCTCTCCCGCGGGGACAGGCGGTGTTGTGTTCTGTCTTCTTGGGCGTGAAAGGGTCGAGAGTCTCCTTTTCGGCGAGAAGCGGTGCCGGGCATGTGCCAGGAGGCTCCCCGGAAAATGGCCCGTAGATGGGCGTTTGGATGCCATTCACGACAACAGCGCTGAGAGAGGAGGGGGAGCGAGACGAGGGACAGTGCTTTGTACTGGGCTGAGCAATGATGCCCCTCTTCCGCTGCAGCAATCTGATCCTAGCTGGCGGCAGGTAACGGCAGTCCCCTTTCTCTGGGAAGGGGTTGCGTGCATGAGCGGGAGGAGGTCAGCTACCCAGCTCTGCGGCGGAGCTAATGTGCTAGGAAGCCAGGCGGTGATGCCATGAAAGGATGGCATCGCGCTTCCTTCCCTCCTCTCCCCTCCTCTCTTCTCCCCTCCCCTCCCCGCTCTGTTTGGGTCGCAGGTACGCTGAGAAGCTCCATCTTTTAAAGGCGGGAGAGGCTGGAAGAGGGACTGGGATCTTTTGGCCCGGGTAGCCTTTAAAAGGGAAGGGGGTAAGGAAAGATCGCCCGATACGCTCAAAGGGAAAGTGTGCTTCTCTCCGTTACTCAGTCGTCGGATGGTTCTGGTGCCTGTTCCCCTTGATGGGTCTTTTGGAGCCCGAAAACGGTCAATTTGGAGAGGAATTCTTCCCTTCCCTTCCTCCAGTGACTGTTAATAGAGCCTGCTTTACAGCGCCCCAAGTCTTGGCCCTACCTGGCGTTGTTCTCATTAACGGACGGGAATTCAATGTCGCCAATAGCAACGGTTCAGCTTCTTCTTTCCAAGCCGCCATAAAAATGCGGTGGCCCAGATGTTTAGATTTTCTTCCCCAGTTGCAAAGACGGAGGATTCGCTATTTTATTTATTAGAATATGTGAGAATGTTACAGTATTTTGCTTTATTTGTGGTTCTTCTATGCAGAAGTTACTGTTTATAAACCTTAAGAAAAAAGGGATTGGTGGACGACCGATGAAAGCCTCTAGCTGTAATTGCCCGGGCATCCTTATCCTACACTTTAATGAATAAAATAATACATTTGTTGTTCCTGCCTTTGCTCCTGGAATTTAAGTCATAGTGCATTTTTCCTCATACCTGCAGCACTATGAACCCGGTTGGGGAGGGAGAAAGAGAGCGAGAGAAGGAAAGAAAGAAAGGAAGGAAAGAAAGAAAGAAAGAAAGAAAGAAAGAAAGAAAGAAAGAAAGAAAGAAGCTAAAGTCAACCTAACTCAAAGGCAGACTTAAATGTAGGGAAGAGTAGCTCCTGTTTCTACTCTCCATATTTCTGCTTTTTCTGCCATTAATTATCTGGGAGAGAGAACTATTTCCTAGTCTCTTCAGATAGATGTCTACATAAGTATTCTACTTTTATTAGGACAAAAAAATAATCCGTCAGGTGTGCCTATAAATTACCCTGTCTGCTTTTCCTATAAATGCTTTCTTCAGATTGAAATTTAAAAAGGAAGAGACCAAAGTGATGATTATAGAACAGAATTAAACAATACCTTTCAATTTCTCTTGTGTTTTTAAAGGTAAATCAGCTGTCCTTACAATCTTGCATCTACTGTGTTACTATCACTGAGGTGATGCAACCTCTCTCTTGTGGCTTCAGCTGCTGCTGTTTTGTTGTTTGTCATGAGTGTTATTCCTTTTTTAGCTTAGCATACTCAAAGGAACTCTATTTTGTTGCATCCTGTTAAAGTATAAAGTAAAAAGAAGATTGGTATTCACCACTGATCTACAGCTGTGCAGCGTGCCCTTTTTATGTATAGGCCTGTCTACACATTAATTCAAACTGAATTTTTAAAAAATTGAAATCAAAAGTATTTCATTTATGAGAATCTACAGGATTTCAACAGATATGATCAGAACAATATATTGTGAAACTATGAGTAATTTTTGCTTCACTCTAGAGTACAGTTGCCTGCAAACTCCACAGACTTATTGATGTACAGAAATTATTATTTTTACAGTTTCTTTACATAGTGATGTTTGTAATTTCGAGGGGTTACCAAGTAGCATTTGTCTTCCAAGATAATTTTGTGGTACATCCAGGCTTTCTGGAAGATGAGATTTGATCCATGTTCTTTGTTTTCTGACAGCCAGTATTTTAGATTGCTTGTATATTCTATAGACCATGATGTCATCTGGAATATGAACAGCAATTTGTGTTCTATTGCAATAAAGACCTAAGATGGAGCAATTTTAGTGCCCACTTTGTGTGTACCATCTTTGTCCTTGGGTTTGATTGTCCAAAAAATTATTTGGATGTAGCCTGGTATTTAATTATGTATATTGCCTCTAACCTGGACCTATAACAAATAAGTTTTGAATTCAAGTTTCCACTGGCTAAGGTGTAAAAAAACCTGATAGTTACATCTCTATCTCTCTTTAGCCTGAAATGTATATATGGAAAACAACAGCAGAGTTGATTCCCCCTTTTGGGAATTTGCAGTTATGATTGTTTAAGGGAGGTTTTTGGAGTGCAGAAAGGGAAGAATACATATGCTAACATACAGTTGAGACTGCACAGGATATCCTTCATTCACTCATGTTTGTTATTTATTGTCTTATACTGGGTGAAAATGGGAGCTTCTGACAAAGGGTTTGTGTTTCTTAAATCTAGCTCTACCTAGCAGTAATAATTTCCTTAGAAATGAAATAGCTTGCTGGTCACTCGAGACCAATATTTTACCATGTTATCGATTCCTTTCTGAGGGAAGAGATTATCTGAGTCTTCCCCAAACTCTTACTGTTTTTTTCTTCTTCTTTGAATATCTGCTTTAATTGGACTTGAAACTAAGATGTAAGTTGCGTAATCTTAGAAACTTTTTAGAATTCTTATGAATTCCTTAATGACGTATTATCCATTCCTTAATGACGTATTATCCATAATGACGTATATCCATTGCATAATAATGTTTGAAAGACTTCTTTTACTTATGCATATAAGTAATTTCTGCATATAACTAATTTTGGTTGACATCTATGGAGAAACAATAGTTGTTTTATTTTTGCCAACAATGTATTGCAGAAGTGACCAATTTTTGGCCAAGAATGGTCTGCACAGACAATTTACAATGTACAACTTTACAGTAATTTAAGAATCAAAAACATACGTGCGCATGCATGTAAATTGAAAACAGAAGGAATATAGTCCTTTAAAGAAATCAAGTTATTATATCTTATATAGTTTAAAAGCCATGTGGAACAAAGTGCACGTTAGTAGTCAGCCTGAAACCAAATGAAGAAGGTAGCATTCTAATCATATCAAAGATAAAGTCTTGTTTTGTATTCCCATTCATCTAGTACGTTTTTGTGATGGGACAGCAAGAGACTTTTCAGATATTCTTCCCCAATTCACTTATAGGTAATAGCCAACAGGATGACTTATGCCCAGAGGCTAATTGGCAATGGAACTGTTTGGATTGTGGCTAACCTAACGTACAAAGATTTTTCGTCTCATGAAGTCACATTATTTTGCTTCTCTGATGCATCCTGGCAGAACCAATCTATTGGTAAGATTTGCATTGCTTTGAGATAAGAGCCTTTGGTCATCAAAAATAGAAGCCACTTTTGGTAGCCAAAGCAATGCTCTAAGACTACGTAAAACAGCTGTGTTTTCTATAGTGAAATGCTCAAGTTATTTAATGTGCCTTGGTAATGCTTACAACAACCCTGAATGCAAATCTATTATACCTTTGTAGTATTATGTCTGTATCTGAGCCCTACATAATGCTGTCTACACTCTCTAAGTCAAAGAGCATGAAGTTGATTCTTAAAATGTAAACATGCAATGCATACCTATAGAATCTTGGGCCTCTGATCTTTTAGTCTGTTAGTACTTCTAAGAACAAGACAAACATCACCACCACCACAATCACCACAGAATTAAATGGAAGGACTGGAAGGTTCCTTGGACAGTCCAATCCTTACACAGTTTAGGAATCCACTATGACATTTCCAAGAAATGACTATCCAACCACACTTCCGGTGACAGAAAGTGTACTGCTTATTAGGCAATCTGTTCCATTGCTGAAAAGCTTTTATTATTAGGAAATGTTCATAATGTTCAGCCAAAATTTACTTCTTTAGAATTCAAACTCATTGTTTCTTCTTCTGTCTTATGGAACAATTGTGAAACATTTGCTCCACCTTCTGTATGATAGCCCTCAGATACTCCAAAGCAATGATTATGTCTCCTACTTTTTTCTCCTGGCTAATTATGCCCACTGCTTCATCATAGGCATTTTCTTTTATATTCTTTATCATCTGAGTGGTCTCCTCTGGACAGGTTTCCATTTGTCAATGTCCATCCTAAAATGCAGTGCCTAAAAGTGGATATTACTCTATGTCTATTCTATGTCTGAGTGATGTAGAATAAACAGAATAACAGCTTATCTTGAGGTTGGCATTAAACATCTGCTGGTGTAGCCCATGATTGCATTTGCTTGTTTTTCAGCTGCATCACATTGTTGGCTCATGTTCAACTTGTGATCTACCAAGACAATCAGATTTTTTGTTTTAGGTACTCCTGCCCAGTATGGACACTCCTTTCCTTTGCTGATGTTTCTGGGCTTTCTACCCAAATGAAGTTATACTTGCATTTTGGGGGGTTCTTCCCATTGTTCCATGGTCAGGCTACTCTTGAATCAACATATTGTTCTATATTTACTATTCCTTTTTTTTGTATCATTTGCAAATTTAATAACTTTGTTTTCTAATTTTTCATTCAACTCATTTTTAAAGGAATTGCACAGTGCAGGGCTACATACTATGCTCCTATTTCTCTTTAAGTAGTATCTTGAATCCCAGGACAACATAATTACTTTCCCCATTGCTTTTATCTCTTCAACCAGCTCTTTCTAGTGGTTAGGATTAGATCAAGAAGAGGCAAACACCTTATCTCCTTTTTAACATCTTGGAAAACTAATTGGTTAGCAAGATCAATTAATTAGTTAGCAAGAGCACCAGTTCAGTTTAGTCATTAAGGCATCAGGCTAAAAAACGGGAGACTGTGAGTTCTAGTTCTCCCTTAAGTATGAAAGCCTCCTGGATGAGTTTGGGACAGTCAAGATACTACTGAAAAGAAAATAGGAGCATGGTTTGGGACCCTGTACTGTGCAATCCATTTATAAATGAGCTTTCTCTCAGACTAACCCACCTCACATGGTTGTTGTGGCAAAAATAGGAGGAAAATTAGGTATATTCGCCACCTTGAATTATTAATACAAGTTATAAAGGTAGAAAAATTAAACCTCCTGACAAATCTTGGAGTCTTGGCTATTCCAACAGATGTCCAGATAGTTAAAATCTTCCACTGTGACTATATTTGTATTCCCTGAACTCTTTCTAGTCCAGGACTTGATTGTCCAAATCTTCTCACTGGCTTGTCTACAGCACTACCCCACCCAAAAATATAGTGTTTCCTCTATTTTTATTCTTACTCCAAAGTCTGAAATGTTAGGCAATTTAATCTATCGATGATTATCACTGTAAGCTGCCTACACCTGCCAAAAGTATTATTCTCTGGAACTTCATATAATTGACTATCATATTCAGATTCCTGGATAAAGGCATATGTGTACTTCCTTCACATATATCTTCCATCTCCCCTCCCCTCACTTTTGTATAGCCTATTCCTTTTTGGTACTCTTCAGTCATTGTGCTGCATGCATGAATTTCATACTAATATATTTCAGTAATGCCTTCTAGATCCTGCTTTCAGATTTCTAATTATTTTTAGTTGTTCACGATAGTCTGCATGACTTTGAGATCTTTGGGTCATTCAGCTTAACACATTCTTCCCGTATTTACATGGATATCATTGCAGGCATTTATATCCTTTAAACTTCTCCCAAACTTGTTCTCACTCCTAGACATTGTACTGGTTTTTTTAGTCAGTCTTCTCCCATTTCCATAGGAATTTTAGTTTAATTCATCTTAAATCCCTCTAGTTCAGATTTGCAAGGGACTTTTCAAAACTATTTTTCCTGGTTCTCATTAGATTATCTCATTTTTGCCAGAAATTTTGAAATATGTCACATGTTTGCACCATTTACATTGCCCATTAATTACTTACCCATATTCTTCTCTTTATGGTCTATTGTGCTCCCAGCTCCTTCACTCTCCTTCCAGTCATTGCAGTGCCTTCAAGGCTGATTCTAGTTGTGTCATTTGTTCCCACATAATCAGTACTACAGGGGAATGATTAGTGAGCATAAGAAATTTGAGGGAATCTCAAAGAGCAATAGCACTTAGACTTATATACTGCTTCATAGTGCTTTACAGCCCTCTCTTAGCAGTATGTATGCTCCAGAAAGTTTGGATACGTATCTCTTGACAAGCTCTCTGCTTGCCAAACTCTGCTTCAGTTCTCAGTTCTCAAGAAGGAAATATCCAATCACCATCACTTGTAACTTCCTCTTCTTCAAAACTGGTACAAGAATCTTTGCAGAGTTTTCTTCCTCACTCGCTATCTAATGGCAGCTGCTCTTCATCCAGGGATCTAGAAGTGACGTAAGTGAAGAAATCCTGGAATCTGTTGTGAAGTTCCAGAGAATAATACTTTTGGCAGGTGTAGGCAGCTTACAGTGATAATCATTGATAGATTAAATTGCCTAACATTTTTTACTTCTTCTGTAGTCAGTGTGGTATAATGTTTAAGGTGATAGGTTAGGATCAGAAGACCAATTTTAATATGCTATGAGCAAAATAAGCTCATTGAATGACTTTGGGCTAGTTTTTCTCTCCTTCTTAGCTGAACCTATCTTAAAGGGTTCCTCTTGTAGGGACAAATGAGGGGAATGAGTACCATGTAAGTTGCTTTGAATTCCCATAGAAAGGATGGGATATAAAACAACTAAGTATCACTTGCATTTGTATCCTATTATTCTGTTTTATAAATCTATTTCAGGAAATGTTGCATTTACTCTGTGATACACCCATGTATGTATTTGTATATTGTATATATCAACTTATCTGTAAATTTAGTTCTTGTACTTAAAACATAATTATTCTTAATAATATGACCTCTTGTTTGGATGTCTAGATTTTGCATCATGGATAGAATATAGATGAGAAACTTAGTTCTATATGATATTAGTGAAATTTGTGATCAAAACAAACTCAGTTATGAAGCCTGGCAAATATTAAATATGTTTGAAAATATTTACATAGAACATGAATTTATTTCTTGAAAACTAGTAATATCAACAGGATGAAATGGTTAAAACTGATGTTTTAAATTATAAGTGAATCAAGATTTTAAGCAAAACAGAAAAAAAAAACACAAATTGACATTATAGAGATTTCCATCAGAACTGTAACCACCAGTGTTTTTAAGAAAAAGCATTTAGTTAAGATGATACTCTCCTCTCCCTTAGAATAGGAATCCTTAAAATACCTTTTTAATTCTAGTACTTTAAAAATTCTGCAGATGTGAAGCACCATATTTAAGAAGGTTTCTGTCCCCTCTGAATGAATGAATGAATGAAGGAAGGAAGGAAGGAAGGAAGGAAGGAATGAGAATATATATATACATACATACATACATACATACATATACCCCACATGTACTTCTTTTTTTTAGAATTTTGTTTTTATATCTGAAAATGTAATGGAAGCATACATTAATTTATCAATTTGTTTAGCAGAATAACAGCCTTATTAGTGGCTATAATGTAGCCATTAAATTTTTAATTTTAGTGTGAAGGATCACAAGCAAACTTGTTTTAAATTACCTTCATGTTATTTGCAAAATTCCTATTTAAATCCCACCTGTTTCTCATCAGTCGCATGAAAATAAGTATGTTTTGTTATTATTTTTATAATACAGTACAATATTATTTATAATTAAGGGGATGCACTAAAATGAAGTAATTCTGGATTAATGTACTATATATAGAATGATGAATGCTGACAAAGATTGACTACTATTCTCATTTACTGTATTTGCAAGTTTATAATTTCTTCTCAGGATCCGAGTTGCTACTAGAAATCAAGACTTTTATATGATATGGACTTGGGAATAACCTGATAGAACTGGGTTATCTCTTGCATGGCCTCCCCAATTAGCTTCTGTTCCAAGAATCTATACTTGCTTTAAGAGCCCAGGGCAGCCTATGTTTCAGTCAACTGCAAAAATGCATTTCTGTTAGCTGGTTCAGTACTTAAAATTGCCATGAAGCTTCCCCTCCCTCCCTCAGTGCAGTTGGTTATAGTAACAAAGGGAAGAGCTTTCTCTATTGTGTCACCAACATCATGACCATTTGGTGCTGCTAAAAAAACTTTTCAGTTGGGTGTATGATAATACTGTTCTGTTGTATGTGCTGTCTGCTGTACTGGATGATAATTATGGTGATTAGAGGAGTTGTATTTCCTACTTTTGTATACTGTCCTCCTAAGTGCAAAGAAGATAGTTAAAATGGTTAAGATATTTAAATGATACACAGTAGGTGGAAAGAATTTTACCCAATACCAAGTGCTTTATTTCAAAGATGAAAATAAGTATGCGTGGTTGTAAGAGGAATAGAGGTTCTTGGTGATCATTCAGCATTGAACAAATTGCCCTGATGTCTTGGAGAAGGGGCGTTGGTTCTTACCTGATACGCTTCTTTTCGTAGAGCTGTTGAGAGTGTCCAGGTTGGGAGGAGCTCCAGTCTCGGCTCTCACAGGCTGAGCTTGAGATTGAGGCACGCCTCTCACCATCACGTGGTCCTCCGGGCGCGCCCCAGTTTTGCGAAGACGAGAAGGAAGGTCCTGTTCTCATCTTACTCAGGAAAAAAATATTAGTTTGCTCGGTCGAACAGCAGGGTTTCCCACCAGACGGCCTACGGGTGGGGCTGGACACTCTCAACAGCTCTACGAAAAGAAGCGTATCAGGTAAGAACCAACGCCCCTTTCCATAGAGCTGTCTCGAGTGTCCAGGTTGGGACATACCAAAGCTTGGCTAGTCCTGCGGGCGGGCTCCCGTCTGGAATGGGACCTCTCCTGGAACCCTGATGACCCGCTGGAGGGCACGCCCAACAGGAGAACCCCTCGGAGGTTGGAATGCCTCAACGAGAGGGCCTGATGAAGGAGACGGGGCTGTCTAAAGGTAGCCCTGCCGGGATGCCACGGATGCTTACTGAGACCGTGGGGCAAGGAGACTAGGTAGAGCGCCAAAACCTTGTTAGGGACCCGCACGAGGAGCCCGGGCAGAGGCGAGGATGGAAGTTCCCTGAGAAGACCTAGCCAGAGTGAGGGGAGGCGCCTCAATAACCGGAGGGTCACCGTTGCGAGGGTGGCAATGGGACGCCCTAGGGTGTTATGGGATAGACCCTGTTGGGAACCCCCTGAGAGAACTCCAGGTCAGAGTGATGGAGGGGAGACGTGGAGTTCCCAAACTGTGACCTGTGCTAGTGGGGACCAAGTTTGGTTCCGCCCAGAGCGAGCGGTCGGCCCTGCTCAAGAGCCAACTGACCGAGGACCGCCCAGAGGGAACTAAGGGTAGTAGTGAGGACCAGGGCAAGGGGTCCGTGTATCTGGATTATGAGGCTGTGGGCCGGGGCCCAGAGAAGGAACCCCAGCTAACATGGGGTGGGGATAAATGTGTTGCCGGCCAGATGCCCTGGGGCAAGGTGAGGAGGACAAGGGTGCTCCAGACTATGAGCCTGCGTCCGGGAGCCGTATGGTCTACCGGGAGTCTTGGTATGGAGAGGTAAGGCAGATATGAGGATTAGGCTTCCCCAACGGTTTGGGCAAGGCTGAAGAGAAAGAGATTTTGCAGGAGTTAAGTGTCAGAGTGGAGCCAGACTAGGCGAGAAGCCTGAAGAGGATTGGCTTTCTCGCTCTCCTTCTCCTCGTTTTTATACTTGTTTCTTCTTTCTTTCTTTCTTTCTTTTTTTTTTTGGGGGGGGGGGAGGGGGCAGCCACCTGGGGGCGACTGCATTATCGGGAACGACGGAACGAACCTCTCCCGGATCCCCGGGAGGGCTTCCTGGACGAGGTGCCTCCGGACCTGTCTGGTTCCGATCGGTCGGGAGGCCTGTAGGGAGATGATTGGTAGTACCTGGGGAAGGAGGAAGAGCGGGAAGAACCTTGGCGAGAAGAGGGAGAGGAACCTCTGAAATCAGACCTCCTAGCAAGAGAAGGGAGATATTTGCGCTTGTTGCGGTTCTCGCCAGGAATGGGTCGAGAACCGGTCCAAATAGCTTCCCCCCAGAGATGGGGGCTGATGCTAGCTTAGCCTTGTTTTTTACGTCCGCCTGCCAGTGGCGGAGCCAGAGAAGGCGACGGGCAGTGACCTGGGACGAGATGGCCCTGGTGGAGAATTTTGCAGCCTGGAAGGTGGCGTCTGCAGAGAACTCGGCCGCGGCCAGGATCTTGGCAATATCCTGGTGCGCTCTGAGATTAGCTGCGGGGACGTGCTGCTTGAGCTGCTGGAGCCACTTGATGGAGGTTCTGGTGAAAAAGACGCGGCCGTGGAGGCCCTGACCGCCCAGGCATCAGAGAGATGAGCGCGGCGCAGGGCCAGTTCAGCTCGCTTGTCCTCGGGCTGGAGAGCTTCGAGGGACTCGCTGGGAGTTGAGCGGGAGGCCAGACCTACTACGGGCTCGTCCACAGGGGGATCGAGCAAGGTAGAGAACTGCGGTTCAAGATTGAAAAACCGCTTGTCCTGGGCGTTGGGAGGGGGAGGAGGCCCCGAGGAGGCTAGCTGCCTTGAGACCATGTCAGAGAATATGGGTGGGACAGGAATCACTTCGGTTTCCACCACAGGCTGGGAGAAAATGGAGTCGGGAGGAACCCCCGATGCCGCTGGGTTGGGTGGGGGGGGGAGGGTTCAGGCCCGAGGTATTCCTGGCCTTGAACAGGAGGGACCTAAATAGATGTGGTTTAAACAGCCCCAGAAACGCGGGCTGGCCTGGAGAGAGGCCCTCGTCCTCCGACATGTCCCCTTCTGGGGGCCTGCTCCCGAGAGGAGTTCACTGTCTACGACAGACCCCAATTCGAGATCCTCCTCGTCCCCAAAGAGGGTAGGGTCCCCGAGTTCCTGGGCCTCCATCTCCTCCATCTCCAAGGGCAGGGTCAAGTCCCCGTGGAGAGCTACCTGACCATGCGAAGTTGCTGATCCTCGAGCCTCGGGGGCCTCAGGCCTAGGGGCCAGACCGGTCAGCTGCTGAAACTGTTGTGCTATCCCGTGCCGGATGGCCAGCTCCATCGCTCGCTTGAGATTTTCGGGATTTCCACCGTGGGGGTGGGTGAGGCTCCTCCGGGCGCAGACCTGCAGCAGCGGGGGAAGGTGGCCTCAGGGGCCTGTCCAGGCTGCGATGAAGAGGCAGAAGCAGGGGAGGAGGGAGGATGGGTGGAGGTAGAGGGAGTGGGATTGGAAGGGTCCAGAGGCACAGAGCTTGACTCCTTAGAGCGTCTGTCAATCTCCTTTTCAAGGGCCCTGTGTCGCCTAAGGGCATCCCTTTGAGAGGCTTTGGATGTTTCCTGTGCTTGTTTGCGCAGGTGGTGAGACTTAGCCTTGGCCTTCAGGGAAGTGCCACGAGATGCATTGTCGTCTGCCATCTGGAGAGGAGAAAGGAGGAAAAGTTCTTGATTAACGTGAGGTGATTAACAAGGCTGGACACAGCCTAAGCAGGGGCCGGAAACCCAGTACTGCTTTCGCACCCCCTAGGTCAAGGGCAACAGAGGTGCTTTGCACGTTGTTGAGAAGTAGGGCCTAGCCCAGAAGCCAATTGCCAAAGATGGACGCTAAAAAACCGCCTGCCGGGCGGACCGGGAAGGGGGATGGCGGAGCTGCTACCTCCCTTGCTGGGGAGAGACTGTGTAGCCAGTAGACTCCTATATCTAGAGGAGTACCAAGGCAGGATTGCAAGGTACCAGCAGGGATTTGGACATTCCAAGGATCTGCCCAGGAATCAAACACAATGCGGCCTGCAGGTAGGCCTCGAGCAGTGGCAGGCGTCCCTGGGGCTACCAACCAAAAATTTTAAAGTAAAGTGCCATCACGGGTCCTCGGACAGTTGCACGTTTGGATGCGGCCTACGAGAGGCCGGGATCCTAGCGCACGCTTTCGCACCCCCTTTGATCAAAAATTTTTTTGTATTTAAAATAGGAGGCTGTTGCACAGCAGGGCCTAGCCCAGAAGCCAATTAGCCAAAAGTTGAACGCCAGACAGCTACCCCTGTCGGACGGACCGGGGAAGGGGGATGGCAGAGCTGCTAACTCGCCTGCTGGGGGAAGGGCTACAGAGCCAACTAACCCTGGTTAGCCTGATAGAAACTAAGTGCAAACAGGCAAGGATATAGGCAGTCTGGAGTCTGCCTATAAAACATTAAGAAAAACCCTGTTATAGGCCTCTGAAAAATGGCGCCCGGCCATGCGGCCACACACAAGATGGCGGTGACTCCTGCCACTCCCAAGATGGCTGACGCCACAGGGAGCCCAAAATGGAGGGCGCAATGACGAGGCAATCCCCAGCGGCGGCTATCACCCAGGAGAAGTTAAAAAGGCCCGGAGGCCACAAAGAAGTACCTGGGAGAGGCAGGGAAGCATCTCCCTGGGTTAGAGGGCGTTCGTGGGGGGGAAACGGCCAAAGAACAAAACCAGGCAGGAAAGAAACGATGCAGCTTCGCACGGAGCGAAAAGGCAGCAATCGGAGGGGGGGGGGGCAGCGCTCGAAGCGCTGGATTCTCCCTTAAAAGGATAGTGAAACAATTCCCCTTAGAAGAAAAAGGCTCCCTAGGGAGCTCAAACCTCAGTTTCCTGCGCTGTCTGAGAGTCCAAGTTGATCAAAAAAAAAGAAAACACAAGGTGCTAGAACGACCAGGAGCAAAAAGAAAACCAGCCTGACTGCCACGAGGCTGAGCAAAAAACTGGGGCGCGCCCGGAGGACCACGTGATGGTGAGAGGCGTGCCTCAATCTCAAGCTCAGCCTGTGAGAGCCGAGACTGGAGCTCCTCCCAACCTGGACACTCGAGACAGCTCTATGGAAAATAATGCTTTTGGTCAATTTGATGAATCTAAAATTTGGCTTCACATTCTAAAGGTAAATGGACACACTGCAAACCGATCAAATGCTTGCCTGTTATTGGTTATGGTATATGACTTTATGGTCATCATTGAAAGACTGGTTAATTGTCAAGTGTATTATACAGGTGTGGTTTGCTTTTGTTTCATGCCCAGTATATTTATTTCTCAAGTGGTTTTCCTTAATTTTTTCCCATTCCTCTGTAAGGTTCACTTCATTGGAAAGCTTTTGGAATATATTCTTTGATTTTAGTGTTACTTATTTTGTCACAGTATAACAGTCTCAGTAGGTGGCAAAATCTGGCCAGCCCTACCTTCCTCCTACCCCTTCATTCCAACTATACCTTGCTAAAATTTAAAACAATTTTGGACTCTTATCTGTACTTGAGAACCATGTTGAAGTAGGCTAGAAGTCAAGACTTATTCTGGAGAGAAGAAAGGCGAACAACTTCCATGCTGTTGCCAAGAAAACGTGTCAATCTATTAGCTATGGTATAAAAAAATCTAAAATATGTATATGAAAAGCATGAGGATAAACACATGGAAAACTGATAGTAATAGCCAATTCAGTGATAGCTTAGCAAATTTAACTAATCGATAAATATTGTTTATGACTAATCAATTATACAAAATTAGAAGCCATATTTTAAATTTGTAACTTGCATCATATCTAAATGAATACATAATAATAATTGCCAGTGATTCATTTCTCTAAAGTATTTCAGTAGGGAGGAAGTTTGAAAAAAGGGCAACAGTGAATGCCCGTAGTGAATGGGTGAAAGAACATATGTTGTTTTGATTGAAATGTTTGTTGGGGTTAATTTACTTTTATTTCTAACTTATAAAGAGAAATATTTCTTTGGGAACAACTGGAATTTCAGATGTTCTCATATTGTGAAATTCGGGTTTTTGTAAAGCAAGTTATATTCTTGAAAGACAAATGTGTTTACATTTTTTTTTTGCTATAGGCTACCTTGGGCTTTTACCGTCAAGTATTAGGAAATTATTATAAAATACTTTTGTATTATAAAATATAATTTTCCTTGTTGCCTCTTATATGGACATCTTATGAGAAGCACATTTCAGTATGCGTAGTTTTGGAACAGAAATTAATCGGATGTATTAAAGGACTCCGAGAGTGTTACAGTATAGAATACAATACCATACAGAACAGAATAGAAATGTTGCATTGATTCCTCTTTATTACTTTAGAGAGGCTTTGACTATTGTCTCAGTGATTTGCAGTATGTGTCTCTGTTACACAGTTTTTAAGGCTCTGGCCTGAGGTTTAAGAATGGACAGATTGGTCTGAGGTTTAGGAACGAAGCGGGAAATCTTCGCCCAGTTTCACTGTTCTGCATGGGCGGGTATCCTGAATGCTAAAACGCATTCCATTGATAATTCACTCTGTGAGGAGCCCTTTTCAATGGCTCCCTGTTTTCCCCCTTTTCCAGCTCTCAAAAGCTATTTTAAAAGGTGCCCCTCCCCCTGACTTTCTGAATAGATTCCATTGCTATGTAGAACGGGAAGGGTTTTCAAAGACCATGTTAACTTCTTCTTTTTCTTCCTCCTTTAAAATCAGTATCTTGTCAGCAATTGTATTATTTATGCTTTGTCAGTCCAATGTGATTCATGTTTTTCTCATACCCATCAGAGGTTATTTTCCACCAAATGGTATTAATTGTAAAGATTTCTTGTACTGACTCATTCATTAAAGTGTGTGTGTGTGTGTGTTTTATCTGATTAATCCAGTCATGGCCATGGTCTGTTAATATGTAGTCAAAGTGACAAGAGTTGATAATCGCTATTAAAGGACAGAATCCTAATTGGGGCCTCATACCAGTCCTGGTGGCTTCTTGTTCCCCAAGGTGATTCCTGAAAGCAATATTTTCAGCAGCAAATAGCAGACAGGGAGAAAATAATCCATGCAGGGCCCTTATTTGGAATGGGAGCATGTTTTGCATTGGTGGCCCTGGACACTGTTGTATCGAAAATAAATCCAGCCACAATTTAGCATGATGGTTCAATGACATAATTCCAAAGACATATGAATAGGACTGTAGCTTCAGTTTGGTAAGTGGCTTTAAGCTTATTCACATATGAAGATTTACCTTAAGTAGAATAGTAACACTACTTTAATTATGAAAACGTTTTTGCTGTGAGAGACATTGAAGAATAAATCAAAGGCTCATTGTATGCAATTTAGACATGATTTTTTCATATACTTATAATGTTATATAATTTGGGTAATGAAACATCTGCAAGAAAACAATGAAGTTCAGAGACCACCAAGGGCTCCTAGTATACTTATGGCATTGCCCCCCTGCCTATCTCTCATTACTGAGTGTTAAACCTTCTAAAATCTATGCCCCGTTTCAATAGACAATAGGTACCATCAAGTACATATAGATAGGTAGATACAATCAACTTGAGTGCAATGTCTACATTACCACCTGTCTACTAACAATTCAGAGCTCTTTCAGTGATCTTTGAGATCTTGTCCAGCCACTTTTTGTATTGTCTTCCCTTTCTCCAGCTTTTCTCAGTTGTGCCAGAGATAGGACAATCTATGGTCACCATGGGCATTTTTAAAATTCCTTATATTTGTGTAAGGTTGTGGCTGTTGACGGAGAGAAATGAGCAGTAAGGGGAAAATGCTTTGTATATTAGACACTGTCCTACTCTTCTGTGCAGTATGTCAAAAATACACAGTATTTAAGTTAACAAGGACCAGAGAGCCTATTTTTTTCATTCACAACCGAAATCAGCAATTTTTTTACAAAAAATTAGAGCTTTTTTCTCTATTTTTATTGTGTCAAAATGGTTTTTTTTTAAAGGATTTGATTAAAAAAACCCTCTAGCCAATATGTAACTTGTTTATTTAATGAAAAGAAAGCCAATTTTCCCTTTTTTGATTTTTGTCATCTTTTTAAATACAAATATGGTATATAACTAGCTGTAGACTTCAATTTAGACAAAACAAATGTAGGTCTGAACTTGTTTTATAATCTACAAATCATCCTAAACCCCAGTTAGGTTTCTACACTTTCATTTACTGTAAGGTTTATGAGTTCATAGAGTTTATGATTTTCAGTTGTGGGATTAAAAGAATCTGATCCATAGGACTGAATTTTATTGTGCCCTCTCGCTTTCAGCCTTGAGTTTTCTGTGCTATGGATAATTACTAGGGATTTGAAAGACTGCTGTGTATGATTATGGGGATCTTTATTTTGGTCCATATACCAGTTGTGAAGTTTCATCACAATTAACAACTTTCCTTGCCCCAATACAATAAATAATAGTATTAGCAGCAACAATAGTGACTAATAAGCTCTTTATGCTAGTCAGCTGGAACTCCATCAGAGGTAGCCAGGAAGTTTCTCTGGTTTCATAAATTTAATTATATTTCCTACTTTATGAAGAAATATAGTACATTGGGGATCAGAACCAATCATAATAGGTGAAGTTTTACTTTGTGTATGAAAACTCTGTCTTGACATCTAATAATGACAATATTTTCATAAACTAATATCTTACTAGGTTTGTTATCCGTTCCCATTCTCATTATTGGGTGCAGTGTTTTTCAGAAGTTGTAATTATGTAATAAATTGATAGTTAAGACCAGATGTCTATCTAGCTCAAGACAAGCACGGGAATGCATTTCAGGGTAAAAATAATTTGGCTTTCTCCTTTAAAGATTTAAGTTTAGCTAAGTTTCTTTTTATAGGAGTTTATCCAATAATGTATGACTTGGTGTGAGAAGCTGCTGAAGTCAAAGATAATAATGTAATTGTATCTCTGTTAAAATGAAATAAAACCCACTCTTGTTCCATCTACCTGATAATTTATTGATAATGCAACAGTGATGTATTGAAAGACCACTTAAAAGAAGCTTTAAATTAGTTTCAAACTATGCTATAATGTTTATTGGTGCTTGTTCTCAAATAGTAATAATAAAAATTATGCATTTCAGCACTTTGGCTGTTAAAGAATGGCATGCATATCGTTTTAATATTCTGAAGAAAGAAAATCATATTCATATTGGGAAAGATGAAGATAATGTTTTTATTTAGTACTATAAGCTAAACTCACATATAAATTGCAAGCTATTTTGGATCTGGAATGTAATTGTGATTTCTATGAGAGAAAAAGAAGAGATATAGAAAGGAATTCAAATATTTATGTCCTCCTCCAGTTGTATGATTAACTAAACGCTATACAGAAGTTGAAAACAGATGTATGTTAAATTATTCTGGAAATTCTATAGTTGATCCATTTAAAATTATTAGTGCTAAATATTGGTTTATTTAGCACTGGTTTATTGGTTTATTATTGGTTTATTTAGCACTGCTTTTCCTTTCTTTTTGTAGTTATTTGCATATAGAAATGGAATTTATCATGTGGAGTATCCTGTTAAAAGCCATTTCAATTCTCAATCTTTGCAAATTGGACAAAACTTGTATATATTTGCAAGGGGACTTTTCAGATTTTGCTTAAAAAGATTTTAAAAATCCTTCAGATATTAGAACTACAAAACAAACAAAAGCCACTTCCATTTAAAATTATAAATTAAAAAATAATGTAAGGATATGAATTACAAAGAAAAAAGTTTGCCGTAAATTATAAGTTGAGGACATACAGGTAGTCCTCAACTTAATGACCATTTGTTTAGCAGCACGCTGAACAAAGGGAGTTATGACTCATGTCCAAAGTTATGGTTGTTGCAGCACCCAGCAGTCATGTGATAAAAATTCAGATGCTTGTCAGTGTGCCCATCCTTATGACCACAGGGACACTGCAACTTCCCCTTCTCCATCTATCTTTCCCCCAGAAGAGGCCTAGGGCCTTTAGTACTCTCAGCCAGCTGCCACTTTCCTCTGACCTTGACTTCAGCCATGAAACCATTGCTGCCACTGAGAAATGCTGCCTCATGCTATCCTCCAAGGCATGTAGGCCTTGGGGAAGAGCAATTGCTCTTGCTACCCAGCATCCCCCTAAAATCTGCTATATGCTACTTAACTTTAGGTGGTTTTTTTCCGGTGTTGGAAGACCTGTATGGCCAAGTCAGCTCCTGGTTGTACCAGTCCTTCTTTCCCCAAAATGCCAAGTTTGAAGGTCTTCAGAAGTCTAAACATGTACTATGTACAAACTGGATTTTTATTTGCTTACTTTTATGTCTAGCTTATAAAATTCAAAAGTTTAATTATCAATTGACGGCTTGAAACAAACAAGCAAAAAAATAAATGCTGTATTACAAATACACCTGTACACTTGTGAACTCTAAGGACAATAGCATTTTTTTTTACCAGTTTAAGAAACACACTGATATTGGAATTAGGATAAATCTTCAACAACAAAAAATTAGGAAATTCAAACATGTACAGAAAGAATTTTTAGTGGGAAAAAACGTGCGGGGAGAATTAAGACTCAAAATGACATGAAATACTTTCTGATTGGTTTTATTTATATTTTTTAAATGTCAAGTATATAATTACTTGCATTTTCTACTGTTTATGAGCTTCTTTATTTATCTTTTTATCATTTTCTAAATAAAGATTTGCCTTTTTTTGCACAGTTGTATTTCCTAATATGTTTTTTATTTGGATGTACAAAACCAAGATTTTTTTTAACATCTTAACTAATTTTAAAAAGCTGCATTAGGAAATTGTTAATTTTTCAAAGAAAAAAAAGAAAAGAATCCTTCCTTCCTTCCTTGTGTTTTTTTGGCACAACCCCCACTTTTCCACAGTTTGCATTATTAGACTGAGGTTTCCAGAAATTGAACTTTCAAAACTTCAATTCTCCTGTATCAATCTTTTAGTCCAACACAACAGTCTTTCATATTGTTGTCAGTGCATCTATTGTAAGATGTCATCTATGACATCTTTCTCCATACAGGCATCAACCTTAAGGTTTCATGGACATGAAGACATGCCTACTCCGAATTCGTTTAATTTCAGAAAAGCCATTGCTGCTGCCTTACATAATTTCCTCCACCCAGTCCTGGTAAATGGACTTCCAACATACCAGTTGATCCAGGATTCCTACATTTTTGCAACGGAGATCTAATTTATGATGCAGTTTGACCACTTCTGATTCACATGATAATTCAGATGCTAATACAGCAAAGGCTACAAAGAGATTTGTGTGATTGAAGATTAGGTGGAAAACAGTTTATATATTGTGAAATTAGAAGAGAATTTCCATGCGGGTGTTGGCCTACTCATCCTCTGTGCATGAATACAAGAAGTATGTTCTTCTTAAAGAAACCCACGGGTTCCTTGGTAGGTTCCTTGAAAGAGAACCCTACTGTGAAAATGGACAGCGAAGCTATCATCAAAAAGATTCAAATGTTTCACATTCAAAACAGGATAAGCTCAAAATGTTCTGAAGTTTGAAATAACTCTTTTTAGGTTTGAAAGGAATTTCTCTGATCTCCCTTTTGTTTAAGAAAAACATTTTACACATGTGTAACAATCAATTGCCTTTGACTTCTATCGATGTTGGATAGTGATAGTGAATTGGTTTCATATTAGACATATTATCTGCTTTTTCTACATAGGTCCTAGTTTTTTTCCTAACGCATTGCTGGGTTCTCCCGTTTGTTTTATACTCCAGTTCCAACCACTAAAAGTTTCATTGCATTTCTTCATCTCTATGAAAGATTTTTTTTCTTGTCTTTTGTTTCTTCATATTGTTCTTTCATGAAGATTTTTTTTAAAAACACTTTTACCTGTGCCACATAAATTCTAGCTGTTCTGGTAATTCAGTTCTATGAATTGTAAATAATTATTTTATGAGAGTCAGAAATGAAGCTTATTTGTATTGTACATAGGATCAGGTATGGGGCTACAAGGCAGGCTTATTGTACTTCAAAGTAATCATATCCCAGACCTTCTGTCTTCAAAATACAGTACTACGGAAAAAGAACAAAAAATAAGGGTGGAATAAGAGCAATGATGTATGTGTTCTATTCAATCTGTTTATACAGCCACATAGGAGAAGAGAAGAAAAGGGGAAAAAAACTACCATTAAGAAGGACCCAGGTTCGGCTGTAAGCTACCTTATGCAGACATTTTATAGACCATGTTTCCTGCCAATTTTCTAAGCTGGCTATTTGAAAGATGATGTGTTGTTCTGGGTTATTTGTTTAAAATGATGACTTGGCAGTTTGGAAGATATTTATTTGCATGAAACTGGAGTTCCAAGTAACAGAGTAATTCCCACTGATTTCTGTAAAAGATTCATTGATCAATAGCAATAGTAATATGAAATAGTAATAGTTTTTCCCCCCCAAATTTCACTCCTGTACCTAAGTGTATTACAAAATATACTATGCAAACTACAATAGCTCATATACAAATTAAAATACAAGATACAGTTAAAGTGGAATTACTGCTCAATACAACTACATAATGGCAAAAATAGTTTCATTAGCTAGAACCTAATTGCTGCAATAACCTCCACTAGATATCATATATTCTTAATAAGCAAATAAAAATCAACCACCAATGCAATTTACATAAGCCATTTCAAGTTCTGTTCACTACTACCTTCCACAAAATAATAAAATGCAATCTAATGATACTGTTATAGCACTGCAAAGAAATGGCAGTCCTTCCACTAGCATGAGTATGAAATAACACTGTTTTATCCCCTTTTCATATTTTATTAATTCAGGGTTTAATAAAAGGCTCAAAGACAATCAATTCCACAAGTCCATTATAAGATGCATAAAAGCCCAAAATTAAAGTGTTTGTGGTCATATTGAATAGAATCATCACAGGCTCCAGGCTGAGTTACTTATCCAGGTATAAAGGATTTATAAAATATGGGGAAGTTTAAGAGGCTAAATTGATAACATGATTGAACTGGAAGCTCTTGTAGTACTGTTTTGTATTCAAATAATCAGAAAAAAGGTCAGAAGTCAGAAATACAACCATGAATGAAATAATACATCAATTGTTCCACAGTTTTAGAGACTATACCTGGTACTTGTCCTCAAACTAGAAATTCCTTTTTTTTAATTCAAATTCTACTTTTAAGTTAATATACATCACTTGTTGTGAAGCCATTGTGTAACACTCTCATGTCCCTGACAACTGTAGATGTCAAGATAAACCAAAAGCAGGAGTAGCGAAGGAGAAGGAATATAGTCATGATAAAAACAATAATCGTTGCTTTTCTTTTAGTTATTTCTTTCTGCCCATATTGAGTTTGAAGCATTGTTCAAGCCAAGATGTTTCAGACTGTTGTAATCTAAAATGAGAATTTGAGCATTGCTGGGTGCATAATGGGAAGAAAGAATCAATTTGAAGAAGAGGAAAATGAGATTCAACCAAGAGAACGATTAGATAAAAGAAATCTGAGCCCAGGCTGGAACTGCACTGGTGAAAGCATTTCTGGCAAGACTCTCCCTAGGTCTCATGAAGAGAAAGGGAGGGATGGGTAAGTGCATTCAGGATTCTCTTAGTGTAACTTTATAGTAAAAAGTAGTATTAGCATGCATAACTTTGCTATCCTATCTGGTCTATCTTGAAGGTCTGATAGGATGTCATTGGCATAAATATATAACTAAAAGGGTAGAATTAAAGGTTAAAGAAGAGAGAATAAAGAGTAAATGGAAACTGAGGAACAACAAGTAATAAAGGAAAAACACGAGAAAAAGACACATAGGTATAAAAATAATGAGTGACCTGAAAGATAAAATTAAAACTAGAAAATTATGGGGTGTGTGATACAAAGCAGAATACCAACATTTTAGATGCCAAAGCATCTAAAAGAACACCCACAGATTATGTTTGATTGGGATTGACTGCCAAAAGATGATATAAAATATGTCTCATTTTGAAACCTACTTAAAAGGAACCTGGAAAGATGAATAAGACATTTAGAAAGACCAATTCTCAGGAAATTAACAAAACAAGAAAAGAAAAATTGAACATTGGATGGAAATTTGAAAAACACAGAAGCATCACAAGAGGAGGGGGTAAAGAGAAGACTGCTTTAGAAAATCTGGAATAGTTTCTTTCTGTAATGAACAAATAATCAACTTAGAAAAGAACTAAAAGTGAAGTATAAATTATATAAAGGACATGCACACTTATGTGCTTGTTCTCTGCTATCTATGAAACTCTTGCCAATTAAACTACACTGCTCAAAAAAATAAAGGGAACACAAAAATAAGATATCCTAGATCTGAATGAATGAAATATTCTTATTAAATACTTTGTTCATTACATAGTTGAATGTGCTGACAACAAAATCACACAAAAATTATCAATGAAAATCAAATTTAGCAACCCATGGAGGTCTGGATTTGGAGTTACGCTCAAAATTAAAGTGGAAAAAAACGCTACCGGCTGATCCAACTTTGATGTAATGTCCTTAAAACAAGTCAAAATGAGGCTTAGTAGTGTGTGTGGCCTCCACGTACCTGTATGACCTCCCTACAATGCCTGGGCATACTCCTGATGAGGTGGTGGATGGTATCCTGAGGATCTCCTCCCACACCTGGACTAAAGCATCCCCCAACTCCTGGACAGTCTGTGGTGCAACATGGCGTTGGTGGATGGAGCGAGACATGATGTCCCAGATGTGCTCAATTGGATTCAGGTCTGAGGAACAAGCGGGCCAGTCCATAGCATCAATGCCTTAATCTTGCAGGAGCTGCTGACACACTCCAGCCACATGAGGTCTAGCATTGTCGTGTATTAGGAGGAACCCAGGGCCAACCACACCAGCATATGGTCTCACAAGGGGTCTGAGGATCTCATCTTGGTACCTAATGGCAGTCAGGCTACCTCTGGCAAGCACATGGAGGGCTGTGCAGCCCCCTAAAGAAATGCTGCCCCACACCATTACTGAGCCACTGCCAACCGGTCATGCTGGAGGATGTTGCAGGCAGCAGAACATTCTCCATGGCATCTCCAGACCCTGTCACGTCTGCCACATGTGCTCAGTGTGAACCTGCTTTCATCTGTGAAGAGCACAGGGTGCCAGTGGCGAATTTGCCAATCTTGGTGTTCTCTGGCAAATGCCAAACGTCCTCCATGATGTTGGGCTGTAAGCACAACCCCCACCTGTGGACGTTGGGCCCTCATACCACCCTCATAGAGTCTGTTTCTGACCGTTTGAGCAGCCACATGCATATTTGTGGCCCACTGGAGGTCATTTTGCAGGGCTCTGGCAGTGCTCCTCCTGTCCGTCCTTGCACAAATGCGGAGGTAGCGGTCCTGATGCTGGGTTGTTGCCCTCCTATAGCCTCCTCCACGTCTCCTGATGTACTGGCCTGTTTCCTGGTAGCGCCTCCATTCTCTGGACACTACCCTGACAGACACAACAAACCTTCTTGCCACAGCTCACATTGATGTGCCATCCTGGATGAGCCTACCTGAGCCACTTGTATGGGTTGTAACTCCGTCTCATGCTACCACTAGAGTGAAAGCACCACCAGCATTCAAAAGTGACCAAACCATCAGCCAGAAAGCATAGGAACTGAGAAGTGGTCTGTGGTCACCATCTGCAGAACCACTCCTTTATTGGGGATGTCTTGCTAACTGCCTCTGCTTTCCACCTGTTGTCTATTCCATTTGCACACAGCATGTGAAATTGATTGTCAATCAGTGTTGCTACCTAAGTGGACAGTTTGATTTCACAGAAGAGTGATTGACTTGGAGTTACATTGTGTTGTTTAAGTGTTCCCTCTATTTTTTTGAGCAGTGTATTTTAGGACCATAACATGAATTAGACGAGAGGCCAATTCTAATAAGAATTCAAAATTGCAAGCATATAATAAAGCCATCATGACTGAACCACTCAGATTACTCTCCTGTTTGCCATGTTGAGTTTGCTTCAGGTATGCTATATGCCAGGGTTATTTTTTGGGGGGGGTCTCAGGACCCTTTCTCACTTTTTAAGAATTATGGAGGATCCCCAAAGAGATTTTGTTTGTATAGGTTATTTTTATCATATTAAAAATTAAAATTGATGTATTTATAGAATAGGCTTTTATTTATTGATTGGATTGTGCAAAAATAATAATAAATCCATTATTAGATACATAAAGTGATACTTTAAAAATTTGTGAATTTTCAAAATTTCTGTGTAAATATGACATAAAATGTTATCTGTTTTCCACAAGTCCTAAAACTGGAGAAAGAGAATCACATCAAACAAATAAATCTGCTGTTCCTTCACCACTGCTGCTTCTCTACAATTATTTGCATGGATTTTAATATATATTATTTTTTAAGCATAGCTGGCTTTCATGAGAGAGTCTTGAGGGACCCCCAGTGGTCTGCAGACCACACTTCGAGAAAGTTTGCTATATACTATTTACTTGCCAAATTGTGTTAGATATCGTAGTTTCCTGGATCCTTTAAGAACGAATGATAACTAAATAAATTACTTTTTATTAGTAAACCTTATTAATTATATTTAATCCTATGCAATATACAGCCTGTGGAAAACTCAAAAAACTCTTAAACAATACACAGCCTTGATCATCCAAAGGGGAAAAAATCTAGAATATTAATGTGTGATCAAAATTAAATTATTGCTGTTGAATACCAATAAACATTTTTATTTTAGAAGAATTTAATGACATATGCAAATATACCAGGACAAAATAGTCTATTAAAATGTTCACAAATGAAATTAGGACCTATCAATAAACAGAACTTCTGTTCACCCACATCTCTTAGCAAATACAAGTGTGTGTGTGTTTATTGGAGTCCTATATTGTGCAAAAAATCCTATACTGGCGCTCAAGCAAATGCCTCTTGGTGTCTGAGAGAGGTTCTCAGGTCTTATTTCCCCCCTTATTGTACTTATTCAGGTGTATGCTTTAAAAGGACTGGTTCCTTCTTTAGAAGTTGAGAAAGAACATGAGTTAAAATACACTCTTCGCAATTTGTCTGATGGTTTTGTGCTTTGCATAGCAACTGCTTTTGCCCAGCTAGTTTTAAAAGGGCAGTGATTTTTTAGGGCCAGGTGTAAAAGAACACAGGCTATATTCACTTTCTTTTACTTAGTTGATAGTTATACACCAATTGCTACTTATAGATTATATCTTAGTTGATAGTTATACACCAATTGCTAGTTAGAGATTATATCTTGGTAGAGTTTATTAGGTAAGGTGTTCTGTTAGAATCAGGGGTCTCCAACCTTGGCCACTTTAAGACTTGTGGACTTCAATTCTGGGAGTTGAAGTCCACAAGTCTTAAAGTGGCCAAGGTTGGAGCCCTCTATGTTAGATATATAATACAATTTAGATAATGTGTGTGAGAGGAGGAAGGAGGGAAAAGAAAGAAAGAAAAAGAAAGAAAGGAAGGAAGAAAGAGAAAGAAAGAAAGAAAGAAAGAAAGAAAGAAAGAAAGAAAGAAAGAAAGAAAGAAAGAAAGAAAGAAAACCTTATCTGTGCACCACTCAGGATTTAAGTTTCAGAACTCCTGATTTCCTCCATCATCTGGCTCTGTGAACTGTGCCCGGCTTTGCCCCACTTCTTGGTAAGGTGAGAAGAGAGATTCCATTAAAGTAAACATAGAACTAATATTCAACCATAGGAAAAATAAAATGAAGCTTGGAAACATAAGACAACCATTCTGTGTTATATACTATGACTGACCATCATTTTTAAACTTCAATAAAAAATATTGAAAAATTTTTGGGAGCCCATCCTCAGGGAACGTCTGTCTCACCATCTGGTGAGAGAGACGTTTCCTGAAGATGGGCTCCCACAAAAGTCTGAAAGCCTCTGGTCCTGGTTACTGACCCAGACTGGATCCTGCAACATTATTCTGGGATATGTATATTTGCCTTCATTCATAATTATTTAATTTTTTGCCAGGGGTTTTAAAATTACCTAATGTTATTTATAATCCTACTATATTTCTTAATTAAGATCTTACTTTCACTATAAGAAAATGAAGACTGCTTTTCTACCAAGCACGAAATGTAAAGTTTATTGGATCATATTCCCTACAACAAAATACAGTCAAATGTTGCCTGATATTAGCAACACCAAATAATGGTGCCTATAGATTTTATAAGACAATTTTACAGCTTTATCCATAGGAAAACATAAATAATCATGTTGCGGTCTATAGTGATATAAAATTAAGTTGCCTCTTAGTTTGTAACAAGAATGACTCCTGAATAAAGTGCTCACATTAATTTTGATTTCAGTAAGATGCAAATATAATTTAATTTACATATATTAAAAATCTCTTTTCATTAATTATTTAAGATTATCTACATTTTTAATCCAGCTGCATTTTTTTCTGATTGAGTTGAGTCTCTAGAGTTGACAGTATTACTTTGCAATATTAAATTAATATTGGCAATATTTTTGAAGCTTTTTTCAACACCAGACATATAAGATTATACCATCTGAAGAGAAAACAGAGTATAAGTGATTCTGGGTATTCATTCTGCTGGTAATTTTTTAAAGGAACATTTAAATTGTTCATTGTGGAAATAGTTAAGTGTGGCATTAAACAGATGCCCCCTCCCTCCTACATGATAGAGAAAAGGAAACAAATTGATATTATGGGTGAGAAAAGTTTAACTTTTTGGGAGCCCTGAGTTTTTAGAACAGCCAATTTCCAAGCAGGCTTCATTAATCCTAATATTTCTTAGAGCAGGACAACCCTTGTTCAGGCTTCTTTTATTATGTTTATTTTATGCTTTCAAGTCAGTTTTGACTCCTGTTGAATTGCCTGTATGTCCCTTGCCAAGTTTTATTTCAGAAGTGGTTTGCCCCTTGCCTGTTTCCAAGGTCTGAGAAAGAGGGACTGGCCTAAGGCCACCCAATTTAATTGGCTTTATTCTTAAGGCAAAATAAGAAGTCACCGTCTCCCTTTTTTAGCCTGATGCCTTAATCAATACACCAAACTGGCACTCTCTGACATATCAGACAGAAAAATAAGTTTCTCTTATCTTCCAACAGGGTGGGCAAGCAGCAGATTAGCACTGGCAGATACAATTGAAATTGTGGGCTGTAGATCTGTGTTGAAACAGACAAGTATAACTGCAATTTTAAGGATTACATAAAAACAACGGCTAATAACAAAGAGTTACCCCAGAGGACAAAGACATTTTAATGGAAGGAAAGATAACACCATGAGTCCAGAAAACCCAATATTCTGTGTGGTAGAATGGGAACTGCACCACCAGAAGACCTTCTATCAATCATATTTCTGGACAATAACATTTTTCTCATTTTCCCAAGACCTGTCTCGGCATCAGTATAAGTGTTTTCTATCTACCAAATTATATTTTGGCAATATTTTGGTCCCAAATCAGTTTCATTCACAAACATCAGTAGATATTTTTATTTTATTTGCAGATAATGGCCTGTGCCCCATCTAAGATATATCGAAACTTAGCTCCCATCTATCTTACTATTGACAATGTGTCAATAAGAGTTACTGTATTCTATTCTGACCTTTTGCTTGCTGTATTCTACTTGCTTTCTACAGTCTAATATTAGAATTTTCAGTTCATCATTTTACCTTTTGTTCTTGTCGGGAGTTTACAAATCTTTATTAAATGTACAACGAGAATTATAGCACATCTCTGCTTTCAGGGAATTAAAAAGTCTTTTCCTGTTGGAATGATCAGCTCCTTCCTGCTTCTTCAGAGATCTTTCACATTGTCAACTCTATAGTTATTAAACCATCTAGTCAACTTCAAAAAGACTTTATTGGTACAGGACTGGACACAAGAGGAGACACTAAAGATCGTGCTTCTCTATTTGCATTGGTTCTTTTTCTCCATAATTCAAATATATTTTATTTATGTTATTATCATAATTATAATAGTGTAAATAAAATTATTTGAATCACAGAGAAGCAGAATCCATACAAACGGAGAAGCACAGCTTTATAATTATAATTCATAATACTTTTTTACTACCAGAGAACTTCATTTTACTCTTTCCCAATGTTGCTAGGATATATGGCCTCCATGATGGCTACTATCTTTTTGCCAGCTTACTGATGCATTGGTTCTTATAGTTCTCTCCAGCCTGGATACCTCAGTATAAAATAGCCAATTTACAATCATTTCTCAATTCCATCCACTGGTGGCTATTACAGATGCCCTTTCTGGGCATATTCTTTGCAAGTTGGACTTCTACCACTACCCTTTCTAGAGATCAGAATTCATCAATCCAGCCTCAATGCTCTCACTCTTATGGTGTGGAAAATGTGGTCCTATTTCAGTATCAGTAGCATTGCTGAAGTTATTGTATTTTGCAAATCATCTATTAGGGAAGCATGTAACTATAGATAAAGGAATTTCTCCTTGTTAGTAGAAAAGAATTCTGTCACATATAACATAGATCTTATCCTGGCTTTTCTCATCTCTTTAAAAGAACAGGATCTCTCCTTGTTGACTATCAATGGCATGTTGGCAGCAATCTCAGCATTTTGACTGCCAGTGAAAGGACCCTCAGTTTCTTCTCACTCTAAAGTTAAACATTTTCCTTAACTGTTTATTATGCAAGTACATCCCATTAGAGACCCAGGTCCATTTGGAGCTTATCCTTGATTCTTTCTATATTGACTAAGAAACACTTTGAATGGCTGATGCAGCCTATTTCAGCCTATTTACTCACTAGAAAGTCTAGATTCCCAATTATTATTATTACTTCAGAAGAAGAACAGGTGAACTTACAAGCTCTTGAATCAGAGATGCTGTATATTGAATCTTTTGTAAGAGTAAAGTCATTTCATTTTCTGACATCCCCTATCAAAATTGTAGCCTTTAATTTAAAGCAGGATAATATATTTTTCTCCACCCATTCTACTTTCTTCGAAAAATGAAAGTACTCAGTTTCTCCTGCAACAGAATACCATTTTATAAAGAACCTTACTTTTATGTTTAAAATGTTTAAAACATTTGCAAAAGTACTGTCAGTTTCTTCCTAGCTGCACTCTAGCAATTTTCTAACATTTTTATTTCTTTATCACCTTGCTCAATAGTCTGCTATGTGAGCTTCAGAGGCCTGTATTCATTTTGGTTCTGGCATTGACACTTACCACTATAGGAACTTTGTAGAGCAGTAATCTGTTTTCATGAAGTCTGAGACTTGATGTATGCTCAAAGGGATGTAATTTTGAATTAAGCAATTCTGACTACTTCATAGGCTATATAACCTGCCAAGGTAATCATGTTGTTTTCATCTCTATGTTTGTGTTGTAGAGACAATGATGAAAAACCTCATTGTAACTTTGCTTTTCTGAATGCTCCTTGTGAATTCATGCAAAACTCTATTTCAAGTGGTTTACCTTTTTTCTGAGATCACCATAGCATTCACTGGAAAAATGAAAGAGGGATGTGCAAAATTCACCGAGCAGAATGTTCTGTGGAAGGTCTAGAGTGGTTTGATGGATTCTGAAAGTAAGACCTCTGAACTGGAAGCAATTAGAGCTGTTCTGGATTTGCACATATTCTGGATATATATGTTCAGAAACCATCAAATCACCTATGGAGTAGGATGAGTTCCCAAATTCTTGAAATTGTTATGTTCCTGGATCAGTGAATTTTGCACATTCCTTGGTCATACTACAGAAATATTCTCACAAAAACACTCTCATGAGTTCTGGAAATTAACAAAGATGTGTGAATTCAGAAATGATTACTTAGCTGGAGTTAAATAATCAGAGTTATCTAAGAACTCTGTGCCAGTTTTTTCCTTGGCATCTATTTTTTTCTGTGGCATTTCTTTTATAGAATGGTACTCAATCCTTCAAACTCTTGCCTACAATCTGAAGTGGCATAGGTAAGATGTAAAGATTATTATCTTCATAAGAATTGAAGCCTAGGTGACATACGATGTTAATTGTGTGTAGTTTCTTCACCCCATTTTACTATACAAAATGCAAGAAGAACTGTTAGGATTAGAGTTAAGAGTTAGTTTCTGAGATAGCAGTGGAAATAATGGATGATAGAAGAGGAGATTGCAAGGCTAAGGCAGCAAAGGTAACAACAATGCATGATAACTAGAATTTGGTTCAAAATCTTGGAAATATGGAAAAGGTATCTAATGCCCTGGAGGTCTATGGCTAGAGAGTTGAATAACTCTGGTAAAGCATATTAAAGTTATTCATAACATATTTAAATTTGTTGTGGATTGGACTTCCGGTTGACATCGCGGCGTGAAAATAGTGGGCTCTCTCGAGCCCTATGAAATCCAGCCGGTAACTGCTGTCGGAAGACCCTTTGGGGTCATAGCCACCTTGGAGAGGTGGTGAAGGAAGGACAGGCGCTTCTCTGACTACAAGGAAACCGCAATTTTCTCGTTAGGTCCAAAACAAGCTCTCCCCGAATAATAGCAGGGAAGACGGCCATTTTTTGGCTGTCATGAAGCTGGGACAACAGCACAATATTTGTGCTGGAGCGGTGTATGGGCAGAGCATTCAAACTGGGTGAGATAATTACCAACTTTTACTCTAAAGATTGGAAGTAATAACAAGAACATTAAAATATAACTCCTAAGCTTAAGATAGCAGCGGATTGATACTTGGAGGAAAAAAATGAGAACAAAGAGGCAAAAGAAGCCTAAGACAAGCTAATAAAATATAGAAAGTTTGGAAAAAGCTCAAATAATTTGAAAAGCAATTTCCGGGAGAATTTATCTGGTTTATTTGTAATTTTAAACCCCCTAGATTTAATCAGAAAATCAGCTGTTTTTGACAGACTATTTAATATTGGATTTGGGTTGAGAGTGCCATCTACTGGAAGAAGAGAAGTACTACAGCACTACACTAGAGCAGCATACTAGAGTTATTTCAATGCACACAAAGCCTAATACACAGAACAGAGGCAACAACATCTGGAAGACAGCCTGACCTTGACTCTACTGTTGACGACTTGGATAATTTGGAAACATTTACTGAGCCTTTTTTCCCCTTTGGAAGATTTATAAAAAGGAATTAATCTGCAAATGACTAAACTAAATTTGGCTATTGGATTATGGATTTGAAAGATTGGAGGAATCTAGTTGTTTAATTTGGACTTGGACTATTGGACTTAATTTGGACTTGGACTTGGATTTTTAATGTTATTGAACAGAACATCCTACGAGACAAAAGAAGAAAAGTGCTAGAAGAAAAGAGAAAAGGACCGCTAAATAAGACCTGAAAATTTGGATAATTGGGAGATATATAAGTGGGGAAATATAAATTGTGAATTGTAAAAGTAAGGTTTACAAAATGAATTTACAAGAGACAATAGAGCTATATGGAGAAATATTGTTTATGTTAAAAGATATGCGTGAATTTTAAAAAGACAATGAGACAAGGCTTAAAGATACAGAAATGAATGTAGAAGCTACTCAACAATTGCGGGGATGGGTGGGGGGAGAAGAATATGATATTAAAGAAATAGATGAGAAGTTAGAAAAAGCAGTGGAAGGGGAAAAATAAAATGAGATGCAAGCAGTTAAAAATAAAGAGGAGAAAGGATTAATAAGTAGAAGACATAACCCCCTAAAAGTTTATAACAGAACAGAGAGAAAAGGAAAAAAAATCTCCTTAAGAAACATCGAAAATAAGCTTTGTCAATGGGAATTCAAATACTACAGAAGAAAGAGACAAAAAGTACTCAGAAGGGGAATATTAGTAGGTACCAAAAGAGAGAGAGAGAGAGAAAGAGAGATACAAGATTCCAAGAGAAAAGGTTGATCAAAAATCAATAAACGATGGAATTTCAAAAAGGTTAAAAGATGATGGATAATGAGAAAATATTTCCATAAAATGTAAAAATATATATAGGGAAAATATTAGTATATGCATTAATAGAAAAAATAATTTAATAATACAATACAAATAAGTCAAGACAGTAAATGGGAATTCAGGATTAAGTAAACTGTATTATTAATATTAATAGTGAGTTAATATTATTAATCTATATATACAAAAGTGAAAGATCACTCATGTATCATCACAAAATCTCCAGAACCGTAAAGCCTACAAACTTGAAATTTGGTACATATGTTCTTCTTGGCTTCTAGGTGCTCACTAAGAAAGGATTTTTTGAAATGTCCATCAGAGCATTAGTATTTCATACATTATTAACATGCTAAGGAGTTCTACTTCTTCTCCTCACCTGAGAAGAAATCTGTTCCAAATGCAAAACACAAGCAGAGGAGAGGAGTTTCAGTTTTAGTTTCACAGCAGCAACCAGCTTTAGTACAAAACAGCCCAGGTTCCTTGCTGTCTCCTACTTGCTCACACAGCAAATACTGTTTCCAAACAGTCCTCAACTCTCTCACACACTGACAGGATGAATACCGATGGATGCTGGTAGGCAGAGGCAGAATTTTTTCCTCCTTATTTTCCTCCCCCAAAACAGCCCTATAGCATAGTTCGTAGCAAAGCACGGGTATAGAGCTAGTTTAAAATATTAAGGACAAGAAAGTGTGTGGGATTTTGAGATATACTTTCAGGATTGATTAAATATTGTCAATATTTAGCGTTATTATTAACACTACACAATTGGAATATGGAAGTTATGGTGGAACTATGAATAATTCTTAAAAATATTAATTAATAGTATTTAGAGACTATAACTACAAGGTGCAAATAAATGCTATTTTTGTTTAAATGAACTAATGGGAAAATAAGAAATGGATTATGAAAAGAGTTTAGCTCCGTTGAAGTTGTGGAAGTTGGAAGATTAGAATTATACATACCTAATCGTATTATTATTGTTACTGATGTTTAAAAAAGATTGGACCCAGTCAATGCAATGCCCACAAAATATGTATGTTTATACTGAAAAAAAAAAACTTTTAAAAATACCTCTCTGGCTATCTCCAATGGAGGCACCAGTATGTCCCAATGTTATGGATTTGAACAAAACAATAATATATAAAGAATTAATAACAGATGAGGGAGACTTAAAAACACAGATACACTTAAAAACACAGGGAATTGAAATTGAGTGGTAGCCGTACATTCAAATTCAAACAAAACATAAAAAAGAGAAGGAACAATTTAGATTTTATAATACAGATCAGGAACTTGATAAAATTTTACAAGGAAGTGAAAAAAAGATGATTACCAAAATGTACAATTGCTTATTGTAATTCAAAATGGAAGAGGAAACGGTCAAGGAGAACATGATAACATGGACTAAAAATTGTGGCCACAATATTGAATTAGAACAATGGGAACAAATTTGGCAAACTAACCATAAATTAATGTTATCAGTCTCATATAAAGAAAATATTCATAAAATATTCTATTGCTGGCACCTTCCACCAGCAAGACTTGCTAAAATGTTCCCTAATATGTCACCTAAATGTTGGAAGTGTAACTTTAGCCAGGGAACGTATTTTCACATGTGGTGGACATGTCCTAAAGCCCGAAAGTACTGGTCTAAGATACAGACATGGTTACAAGAGATGACAAAACTAAAGATTAAATTTAACCCAGAGACCTTTTTACTCGGAATGACAGAATCAACATGGAGCAAAAAACACCAGCATCTGATATCACATATCATCAGAGTGGCAAGGATAATCTTTGCCCAAAACTGGAATTCAACAATGATACCTACAGACCTGGCATAACTAATAAAAATCCACCTATGCGCAGAAAAGGTTAGATTAACCATGCTATTAAAAAACAAAGAAGAGGGAAATTTCTTCACAATTTGGAATATATGATACAAATGGTTGAATAAAAAGAAAGTAAAGATGTCTAGTGAAATTAATCAAACAACAAGGGAAAATGGGAATAAGGATAAATGTATATATAGGTATGTATATATGTAAAGTAATATAAGTAAATAAATATCATATTATAAATGTAATAATAAAATAAATAAAGATTTAGGAAACAAATTATAGATTTACCTGTAGCAAATGACTTTAATTGACAGTAATAGAAACATACACTGCAACATTGCAAAATGTGAGAACATGTTTCTCATTTTTTTTAAAAATGCTTTTTCTTTTTGAAATTTTGAATAAACATTATTAAAAAAACTTTTTAAAAAATAAAAAAAAATTGTTGTGGATTTTGAATTTAAGCATAATCTGATAACCTAGCAAGATTACTTATCATAGTTACATGTCAATGAGTTGTCTACTTTGGCTTTTCTTCTCTTTGTACAAGCACTTTCCCACATGCTGCAGTACTCGGGTTATTTAAAACAAAGTGGGGCTGGGGGAAGGATAGCTTTTCCATGTAAATATGTGATTTGCAGATTTGGGTGGTTGTGGCTGGCATTTCCAATGGATCTGACAGTATTTGAGTTCTTAGTATGTTTCAGAGGTTGTTGTCTATGTGTAGTATGCGGAGTTCTCCAAAACTTGGAGCTGAGGGATGGGTTATGAGATTTATACCTTCAGGCAGAATTATCCCTCTCTCTGGGCACTTCCCCAGGAGGATTCTTTACCAGTTTGAAAGCAACTCTGGATCTCAGTGTTCCCAGTTGGCAATATGTAAGAGCAGATCTAATTTGCATTTGAATAATCAGTTAAGGGAGTATTATCTTTTTCAACACTTTGAAATGCTGAGGTTGTAGATAGTTCCATTCCCCATTGGCAGGAACTCCTGTCTTACCCACCTCCTGGCTTTTGAACTCACACCAGCCATATCTCACTCATCTCTCAACAGAGCTTCAATTTAGAAATATCTCTGGGGACCTTCTGTTTCCAAGGAATCATTTGGACAAAAAAACAACCAGCAGCAGTGCAGTGATTTACAGCTGAATGGCCCTTGCAGAAGAGAAGAAAGAAACATATAGCATTCTAATCCATTTTGGCCCATTTCACTTTACCTCAGGGGCCACAATATGCAGAGAAAAAGTTGTAAAGCACAGATAGTTCCCGGCTGTGTTTCCAATCAACCATACTTAGAACTACTGTAAAAAATGCCTAGCTATAAAAATGTTAACCCACCATCCAGTTGGCGTCACAATTTGCAATGACTTTCAAATAGAAACAAGGAACAGCAGCTTTTTGAATCACCTTGTAGCAACTACTCGTGGATTTTGTTGAGTGCATGCAGTATGCTGTAATATTTTCCCCCTTTTGTGTAGAATGGGAACAAGGAAAATCTAGTTATTCCAGGTGTGACTTTTATTGAAGGTTACATTTTACATTCTTTGTTTTTGAGGGTGAAGTGAAAGTGGCTTCTGAGTTCTACAGTGCTGGGGCTTGTTATTCTGTCAGAACAGAAAAAAATACTCGCCATAACAGGCGTATTTCTGAACCCATAATAGCTTTGACATGAGAGGTATTTGTTGTTCCATTATTATAAAACTTTGGAGCAGAAATCCAGGATGCTGTTCTTAGGGAGAAATCAAGTGAAATACCCTAACCTCAAAAGATGTAGGGGACCACTTCTAGGCAACTAGTTTCACTATCAGCTTGATAATGTGCCCAATTATGTCCTTATTTTCTTCATTCAGCTTCTCACACAGTTAGGCCACAGCAATAGAAGGTTTTCATTAACATTACAGCCATCAACAAGGATTTTTCTTCCAGCAATTTGACAGAATTACTCTGTAGGGTGTGATTGCAATTTGTGTGTATACACTTTTACATAATTCTTGGGATGTATGCTTTATTGCTTATAATCAAAGCACTAGTTTTTTAAAAACATGGGTATTTCTGGCAATGTTTTGATAACATTGACAACTTCATATAATTTGTTAGAAAAATGCTCCCAGTGTTCTAGAATAATTTCCTTCATCTTAGAGACATTTGTGAAAATTCTATAGCAAAAACAACAGTCTTGTTGCATCTCAGTTTAACAAAGTATTACTGCATGAGCTTTTTCACAGACCACAGGTGCAAGGGGAGATGAATTATATATGCATTTGCTGTTCTGGGAGTGAAAAAGAAGAAATAATAAAAGGGAATTCAGGGGGTAAAGAAATGTAAGATGTAGAAACAGAAAAAAGTACCAATTAAAATTTATAATTTAGTTAAAGAATAGTTTAGAAGTAAAGAATTAAAGGGTCAAAAGATGCTTGTAATGTATCCCAAAAAATTGAAATGCTTTCCACGGATCTTAAATTTATCTACTGTCTATTTCTCCCTCATTTACATTGCTGCATGTTAGCTATGAGGCTACTAGAAGTAATTAAATAAGGCAACATGGGGAGGAAGGAAGAAACTATGCAAATGTTCCACATGGATTTTCAACAATTCGTTCTGAAGACTGAGCACTTGTGGTTTCTCCCATGAGCTGTTCAGAGCATCCAGAAGTGGGAGGTGCTTCAGTCTCTTCTGGAAAGAAGAAACTCCAGGGCGCTCTTCCTCCTCCACGGGACACCTCCCCAGCATCCCCCAGTTTTAGCTCAGCCTTCATGGTAAGAGGTTGTGCACTCCCTGACTGGAACAGTTTCTGGTTCAGCTACTCAAAATTCAGGTTTGCTCTTGGGTTAATTCGGCTTGTAAATTTTTCCCCAATTAATTTGGCAATTTCAAGGCTTGTGGCTCTATTAGGTTATCCCCCCAATCAGTTTGAGAGCAGTTCTCTGTGGCTGGCGGTGCCTGCCACTCCGCAGGCAGCCTGAGACGGCCGCTTCAGGCAATCAGCCTATCTATTCCCCCGATCATCTTATCTCTGTGATCTTGGTGGAGCGCTCGCAGCCGTGGCTCTCTCCTCCGTGCCATTTCAACTGACAGGATCATTTATCTGACTATTTAGAGAGTCAGCAGCAGCGGCTCGTTAAACTGCTCAGGCAATTAACATCGGAGATTCTGCCTTCCCGCCATTTTCAACGCCTGGCTTCAAGTTCGAGCCTAAATACCACAGGCGCCATTCCCCGCTGGTTTCCCTTCTTGGGGACCAGGGCAAGTACCTTCCCACTCCACTTCCCTGGGATTATTTCTCTTTTATCTTGCTGGCGTTGGATAAGCAGGCTAGTCCTTAAACAGGAATTTCTTTGCAATTCCTTTTGGATCATTACATTGGAGTGAAGTTGCAAGTGCCATTTCAAACAGTGGGACGTTTTTTGACAGGAAAGGATCCATCCAGGTCCTGTATAGCTGGTTTCCGTTGCTGGGGACCCTTAGATACTATTTATCATATACTCAGTTTTACATATATATATATGTGTGTGTGTGTGTGTGTGTGTGTGTGTGTGTGTGTGTATGAGTATATATGTGTGTGTATATAGATATATAGAGAGAGACTTACACTCCTGGAGAAGTGATCTACTTTCAACCACAGGGGTAGGCATCACCCCTAAATAATAATAATAATAATAATAATAATAATAATAATAATAATAATAATAATAATAATTTTTTAAAAGAAAAAAAATTAAAGTTAGAGGCACGAGAATCAGTCCTTCACAATGGAAGGTGACAACGTCTTTCGCTCCAAGACAAATAAATCCCGAGATAAGTCAGTGGGCCCCCAAAAGGCCTCTAAGGCAGCGGATAAGGATGCCCATAGATGGCACCAAGCCTTGGAAAGGCAGTTGCAGAAACGGGCCAGGGAGGCGGACAAGATGGCTATGACACAACAATCGGATCAGGACCCAAGTCCATTGCTTGGGCCCTTAGACTTATCTACCCAGCCCAGACAGACTATCTCCGGACCAGATACCTTTCGGCTACTTCAGAAGTGGGATCCCTATCTGCTCGATCCTTTGTGCATTTGGGGCACCATCAAACTCAGGTATTCCCCAATACTCCTGACTTACCAGTCCAGGGTCTTCGGGAGGAGGTGGAATTAGATGATCAGGATGTTCCCATGGAGGTGGGGTCGATCCTTCAGATGGACTTGGGGTTGTCAGAGGCTAACCCACTAGAACGAGGAATGTCGGATGATGAAGGCCTCATTCTGGACCAACCTACCTTTTCTGGCCTTTTTCATCTGCACCTCTTTAAATCTTTACGTTCAAAGCAAAGAACACCACTAAACTAGGCACATCAAGCCCTCATCCATTATCATCAGGGTCTCAGGATGAATCCGAGGATCTAATATTCTCACAACTGGCTGATGAGGCAGAAACTATTCCTGTCCCTCGTATGTTTGCTGATTTAGTACAAAATCAGTGGGCGTCAGCAGCATCCTACCCAGCCCAACAGAGTACGATAAACAATATTATAATTTAGCACCAGAGTTTACAAATTTTCTCAAAACGCCGGAGATGGATGGCCCATTGTGGCAGTGGCCTCTTCTTCAACCTTTCCCAATGAGGCCGAGGAAGCCCTGAAACTGGAGGAAAAGAGAGCAGAATTGGCACTCCATAGGGCGCACGTTTCTGATGCCTGGGCCATTAGGGCAGCTACAGCTGCGTCTTTTTTCACATGGTCCTCCCTACAATGGCTCTTCCACTTGAGGGATTTATTGTCAGCGTCAAATGTCAGAGCCCACCAGGACATTGCTAAGATTATTGCAGCGGCAGAATTCTCCGCCAACGCCACATTTAATGCAGTCATTAAATTCTCATCTAGAGCCATAGCATCTCACGTATCAGAACGGAGACTGCTATGGCTCAGACATTGGCAGGCAGATACCGGGCATAAATGCAAGCTGGCATCAGCCCCAATATCGGGGGATAAATTATTTGGCAGTGTCTTAGAGCCCCTGCTTATTGAGAATAGGAACAAGAAAAAAGTCCTTCCCCCTCTTTTTCGGAGGTCTGAAAACAGAACGCCCCAGTCGTTTTGAAGGGGTTCCTTTCGGCCCTATTATCAAGGCCCATACATTCCCAGATCGCAGAGAACATCAGGCTACAGGCCCAGTTTTAGACAGGATAGGTCGGAATCTTCCGATAGAGGTCAGCGGGGAGGCCAAAACAGAAGAAACCCCAGAGGTACCGGAGGCCGATTTTTTCATTGCCCCAAGTGAGTCCTTGACAGCAGCTCCCATTGGAGGGCGGCTAAAATAGTTTGCTGATCAATGGGATAGTTCCACCTCTGATGCGTGGGTCAGGGACAGTGTTAGGTTTGGTTTGGTGCTAGAGTTTCAATCCTCCCCTCCGAACTTTTTCATTAGTAGCCCTAGGTCCACAGACCCTATTAAGAGAGAGTTGATGCAGGAGGCTATCAATCATCTTCTGCATATTAGGTCCCATCTGAACAATGGGGTCAAGGCTGTTACTCTCTATTGTTTGTGGTCCCAAAGAGTTCGGGGGGCTGGAGGGCAATTCTGGACCTCAAATGTCTGAACAGATCATTGGTTTATCGAAAATTCAAGATGACTACTCTCCAGTCCATTCTGCTCAGCGTTAGAGAGAACGATGTCCTGACCTCTATAGATCTGATAGAGGCTTATCTACATATATCAATTAGACCTGCTCACTACAAATATCTTAGATTTTGCTATTGTGATCGGCACTACAAATATATCGCCCTATCATTGGGTCTGGCTTCAGCCCCTAGGACTTTTACCAAGGTCCTAGTGGCTTTGGCTGCCTCCTTCAGGATCAAATCTATTCGTTTACAATGTTATCTGGATGATATTTTAATTTTGTCATCTTCCAGACATCAAGCAAATTTGGATACCAAGATTACTCTGGAGATCCTTTAATGTCACAGCTTTTTCATAAATTGGGATAAAAGCCATTTGATCCCTTCAACTAGGTTAGTTTATTTAGGGGCAGTGATAGATACCATGGAGGGCAAGGTTTTTCTCTCTCAGGACAGGTTGAACAGTATCCAGTCTTTGGCCAGAGAGATCAGAGCATTAAAGAGGGTTCCCCTGGCAGTTCTGTCTCAACTGTTAGGGAAACTGATTTCTTGTATTTCCATTGTGCTTTGGGCTCGATTCTATTCTAGAGATCTGCAATGGTTCCTGCTACCTTTCCAGCGATCCGGAAGAGCTACTTCCAACATCCGGATAAAGGTACCGCACAATGTTCTCCAATCGCTCCGCCGGTGGTCAGAAAACACGATAAACAAGGGGTGTCCTTTCAAGGAACCTTGCAGGGCAACGATCACAACCGATGCCATCCTGGTAGGATGGGGAGCTCACTTCCAATCCCATACTGCACAGGGAAGTTGGACTATTTCCGAACAATCACAAAGCATTAACCTGTTGGAGCTGCGAGCAGTTCATCTGGCGTTACGCAGCTTTCTACCCCTTTTCCAATCATGCCACGTTCTGGTCTTGACAGACAATATCACAACCAAGGCCCACATAAACAGACAGGGGGGTATCCACTCCAAACTTCTGATCCTTGAGACGGCCAGGTTTTTCAAGTGGGCCAAGGCCAATCTGCTTTCGCTCAAGGCAGAGCACATAGCAGGGGTCTTCAACACACAAGCGGACTGGCTCAGCAGGGCCATGATAGATCAGACAGAATGGCACCTACACCCGTCTGTCTTCCAGGAAGCAGTGCGGAGGTTTAGGCAAGCGGTGATCGATCTATTTGTCTCTCCCCTCAATGCCCAATTGGCCTGGTATATTTCCAGGTACCCGACTCAGGGGGTGAAGGCCGTCAACGCCCTGTGATGTCAGTGGCCTCCCGGACTTCTATATGCGTTTCTTCTACTCCCTGTAATACCCAGGTTGATCTAGAAGTTATTGGAGGAACGAGCGGAATTGATATTGGTCACCCCTTACTGGCCCAGGCAAACGTGGTTCGCAGACTTACAGGACCTGTTGAGAGAACAACCTTGGAAAATTCCACCATCGAGGGTTTCCCTCTCGCAAGGGTCGGTACTTCACCCGGACCCACAATGGTTCAGCCTAGCCGTTTGGAGGTTGAGCCGAGCCGTTTAAGGGCCCAACAGATTTCAGGGGATGCCATTGCCACCATACAAGCATCCAGACGGTCCTCAACAAATCGTATATATGAGGCTACGTGGTCCGCTTTCTGTTGCTGGTGCTGGGGGTCTAAGATCTACCCAACCGCCCCATCAATAGGACAATGATTGGACTTTTTACAGGAGAGGTTGACCAAGGGCCTATCTCCAAATAATTTACACAGACAGGTGGTGGCCTTAGCCTCGGTGATATCCTGGGGTGACCTTCGTTCCATAGTGCACCATCCACATGTCTGCAGCTTTCTTAAGGGTGCTGCAAACTTACGACCTCCTGTAATTCACCGCTATCCCACTTGGGAGCTCAACAAGGTGTTAACCACACTTACAACTGGCCCGTTTGAGCCTTTAAGAACCGTTAGTCTCAAATTCCTGACATATAAGGTGGTCTTCTTAATTGCAATCACATCAGCAAGGAGGATTTCCGAATTGGCAGCATTGTCGATGAGAAAGGACTTGTGCGTGTTTCATGTGGACAGAGTGGTTCTCAGATTGGATCCATCATTCACCCCTGAAGTAAATTCAATCTTCCACAGAGCGCAGGAGTTGGTGCTTCCAAATTTTTGTCCGAAACCATCTTATAGACTGGAGCATCAATGGCATCGACTTGACGTTCAAAGGGCGTTAAGCATCTATCTAGACTGCACGGTGGCATTTCGAAAATCTGAGGCTCTATTCCTATCCTTCAACCCATCCACTTTAGGACACAAGGTGTCGTCGACGACCATTGGTAGATGGTTGAGAGCCACCATAGCTGAAAATTACGAATGCCAGTCCATCTCAGTTCCTAAGGGCATTACAGCCCACTCAACAAGAGTGTGGCAACATCAGCAGCATGGGCCACACGGGCTTCCATAGACAAAATTTGCAGAGCGGCAACTTGGGCTTCACAATCACCCTTTGTCAGAAATTATAAAATTAATATCTATGCCTCAGCAGACGCTTCATTTGGCAGAAGAGTCCTGCAGAGGGTCCACAGAGTTTAGGAGTGGATTTCGATCCAGAGTCCCTCCCTAAGGACAGGCCAAGCTTTGGTATGTCCCACTTCTGGATGCTCTGAACAGCTCATGGGAGAAAGAGCATTGGTACTTACCTGATATGCCTGTTCTCTGTGAGCTGTGAAGAGCATCCAGCCCCACCCATTTCTTTCGGTCTGGTGGGGTTCCGTTCTGGTCAGGGATCTAGATTAGGTGATGAGTTCCGGACTTTGGCACTCAGTCTTCGCAAAACTGGGGGATGCTGGGGAGGTGTCCTGTGGAGGAGGAAGAGCATCCCGGAGCTTTAAGCCCAGCCTTTCCAGAAGAGACTGAAGCACCTCCCACTTCTGGTTGCTCTTCACAGTTCACAGAGAACGGGCGTATCAGGTAAGTACCAACGCCCTTTCTAAAAAAAATGTAGCCTCGGGAATAGTGAAATCCAATTTATTTGTCTAGCAAAAGTCACAATAAGAATAGCTAGCAGTTCCACTGGAAATAAAGGATATTAAGAATTCCTGTTGACCTGATTGTGCTCTCCTGAAATAAATACAAAAGGGAACTACAAAAGGCATAGATCATAACAGTGAATGGATTGTATCACTAAAAGAGACTAACTGGGGTGAAGAGAATAGGAGACATGGAGACATGTGAGGAAGAACAAATAGCACTTTCTGAGAGATTAGAAGACAGGTTGGGGTGGAAACAGCAGCTCTAGGAACTGGGATGTTGGTTTTTTGGGAGATGAAATAATGGCTTTGGGATTGAGATGTAAGATGTGGGGAATGCAAGTTTGTAAGCTTTTCCCAGATACCATAATTCTACCCCAACATCTGATATTCCATTCCCCAGGGCCCTCACTTCCCATTCTAAAGCAGGCACTCCTCAGCAAAATCTATCACCAAATGCTCACTAAAACAGGAAAAAAGAAGGTAGGGAAAGCATGCAGAGCACAACTTCTACAATTCTTTCCAGTCCCTTGTTTTTTTCTGTATAACAGAACAATGTGTTGTATGTTTCTGCTATTCTCTTATACTATGTCTCTTTGTGCTTGTGTTTAAGTAAGCACCGAGAAATACAAGGTGGGCATCCAGGTCATGGTTAGGAGGGAGGGAAGCTTGGAATCAAATAATTGTAAGCCTCCCAGATTCACTTGATTGAGTTGTGTGGTTATAGAAATTGAATGAATGAATAAATGAAAATGGCAGCCTTTCTCCTCAAGAGGGATTCATGGGACAGTTTTTTCTGTATTTTTCTTTACAACCCCATTCTAGATCCAGCCCATACTCCAATGCAATATTTTTCTAATCCTACCAAATTTCTGCTTAGTTTTTGGAAGTTTATTCTTTTGATGGATAGTTCTGAACCACTTTACCTATGACTGTAATTGAATTTTGAATTATAGAGAATCATAGAATCATAGAGCTGGAAGGTACCTTGGAGGTCTTTTTACTCCAATCTCCCCCAAGGCAGGTGACCTTATGGCATCCTGGACAAATGGTTGTCCAATCTTTTCTTGAAAGCATCCAACAATGGAGCACCCACAATTCCACAAGGCAAGGCAATCCATTAAATTAAGATTGCAAATTGTGATGTTGTTAAACTGGTCATCATGTGACCATGCCAATTTTATGATCTTTTGGAGTCATTAAGTGAATTAGTGTGGTCATTAAGCAACCATTAAGCGAACAAAATGGTTATTAAATGAATCTATTGTCCACAATAGATTCCCTCCCCCCCCACCCCCCCAAAAAACGCCTGGAAGTAAACACTGGTTTCTGACACAGTTTCTTGCAAAAAAACCCAACCCAACCCAAATCACAGTCATGTGACCACAGGATGCAGCAAATTGGGGTAAATTAAAGTTTGTAAGTTGTCAGGTGCCCCAAAGGTGATCCTGTGGCCATAGGGATGGGGGCAGCTGTTAGAACTCTGAATCTGGCTCATAAGTAGCCCTGGGGAGGTTTGTCATTACTTTGAACAGTTGCTAAGCAGTCAGTTGTAAGTCAAGGACTACATGGACATGATTTGTTTCCAATACTCTTTTGGGCTGGAAAGGATTAAAATTGCATAATATCACTATGGCCAAGCAGTGGCAAGCAGGCAGTCCACTTGATTTGTCACAGAAGAAAAGCTTTAAAAACACACAATTAAAAATTGGTTAATAATTTCAACTCTTAACAGAATTATGAAATAAACTGACGAAAAGAATATTGTAATTAAATTGTGGCTTTTTCATCAAATTTCAAATGACCAATGTATCATTTCCTAATTTTTTTCTCAAAATTACAAAGGATTGTCCTCTGATTTACCTACAGCTACAATCCACACAGCTACATTTCAAACCAATCTCTTCAGCCACTTTGCAAATGCAACTTAATGACACCTGTTTCTATATCCATTTCTGTTTCCAATGCAAGATTGCCCTTCACTCAACCCTTCCCTCTTTAGCTAAAATCCAGAGACTCTGTAATAAGATAAGCTGAAAGTGTGATCCTGGACAGCTACTATTGCCTCATTTCCTTCCTATTTTCCTCAGTTGGTTTGGGAGCTGAACAGAAAACAAAGTTAAAATACTGCCATATAATGCAGCACTGAATGGTTTGCTACCAATCCTGACTGAGCTAGTCAGTTCTGTCACTGTCTAGTAATGTGTGGATCAGGGAGAGAAAGAACATTCCGTAGTGAGATTAATTCATCTAAGAAGGCAGTAATTCATCTAAGAAGTCTAAATTTGCTGGCAGCCCAATTGCTACTTTTCCATAATTTTCTGTTTGCCTCTTCCCTGCCATTTCCCCTTGCCAGCAACTCCACCTAACTATCCACGGCTAGCAAGAATGTGGGAAGATTAAAAAATAATATCTCTGTTCCATTTGGGTTAAATACCGACATTTCATCGGATAACAGCACATAAAAGGGTTGGAACAGAATGAGCCCTGGATCTATCCATTCACAGGGAGCCTACTAACTGCTTCTGACCTGGCAGTTTTATCCTTCGCATAAGCTGCTAACCTGATTGCATCACCCCATTTAGGCATATGGTAGGACATCAACACGAGGCATTACTCCCCGAGCCCATCTGGATCTCCCTAGTTCCAGTTCTTTTAAACTGAAATACAAAAATGGACAAATGCTTTAATGCCACATTGGAAACTGCTATATACAAGTTACAGAGAATGGTTTTGAATGATGTTATGATTGCACTACTGTCAAGAAAGCCAGGATTCCCCACAGTAAACCAAATCACATATACATTAAATATCTGTTTAACCCTGTTAACCAGCTGGTTGGCCCAGGGACCCAGGCTCATTTCAGTGGCCGTAGGGTTCTGGGAGCTTGGGAGAACAGCTGCCACCTTTACTTTCCACTCCGTATGTTCCAAAGATGCTTTGCCAAGAAGACTTTCTTGTTTTTCTTTTCTTTGAAGACGTTTCACTTCTCATTCAAGAAGCTTCTTTAGTTCTGACTGGATGGCGGGGAATGGAAGGATTTATATCCCTTGCAGACAGCTGGTCATTTTCATTCTTTCAGAGAGACCTCTGCCTGACCACTACCTAGTTTAAATACAGGTTTCTACAGACAAAAACATGGCTTGGGTCAAGATCAAAACACAGGATTGGGAAGCATTCACCAAATATATCAACTCTGTGGACAGATACATCAAAGTCGCGCAAGATATTAAAGAAAATAGTCTAGCTTTTTGGATTGTGCAATACACATTAAGGAAGACAGAAGCCTTAATATTGAAGTTTATAGAAAACCCACACCTACAGATCAGTATTTACATTTTAATTCTCACCACCCTCTGGAGCACAAAATGTGAGTTATCAGAACCCTACAAAACCGAGCTGAAAGTCTGCCTATCAGCAAAGATGTGAAAGAAAAAGAACTAAAACGCAATCAAAGAAGCCCTCAGAAAGTGTGGCTATCCCAACTGGGCCTTCATCAAATCCCCCAAAAGAGCCAGCAGGAGCTTCTCCATAACAGACAAAGAAAAGAACAATAAACCCAAGAAAACACTAAGTAGAAGCTTGTCCACCCCAAGGATAAAATACCCAGACATAAATTGAGCAACATAGTATATGCAGTGAGACATGTGCAGATCTGTACATTGTGAAACAAAACAACCAATTCACAAATGCATGGCACAACATAGGCGAACAAACTCATCAGGACAAGATTCAGCAATCTATCTGCATTTAAAAAACAAAAGGCCACTCTTTTGAAGATAGCAAAGTCCACATTTTGGACAGAGAAGACTGTCGGTTTGAAAGAGGGGTCAAAGAGGCCATCTATGTCGAAATTGAACAGTCCTCTCTCAACAGAGGGGCAGGGATATGACATTATCTATCTCCTGTCTACAACACAGTTTTTTCAGCAGTTCCAAGAAGGCTCCATACCCATTTGCACTACTCAGATGAGGATAGAGATAAACCTCCAAATAGCCTCAACAACTTTCTAAAAGAATGCAAATGACCAACTGTCTGCAAGGAATATAAATCATTCCATTCACCACCACCCAATCAGAACTGAAGAAGCTTTTTGAATGAGAAGGGAAATGTCTTCAAAGAAAAACAAGAAAGTCTAGTTGCTTCGTGTAAAAGCACCTTATGGACAACCATGACCTGGATGACTGAGAATCTCCATAGACATTCTGCTCCATATCTTCCGTCCTAGTTAGCAGAGTCCATGCACCACCAAGAATTTTCTGTCTTTGTGTGGGTGTGTTCATGTACTTGTTCCTTAAAGAGAGATGGGCTCTAGCACAGGTCTTAAGGTCAGAAGACAAAATCTCTGGTCCTGGTGACTGATCCAAATTGGATCATGTACTTGGAACATTGTAATGTATTTTAATTGTTGTTCCTTAAAATTCAAAATCTTTACACCTTATAGAACTAGACAAATAGGTGGTTCTCTAACAGTGCAATTGTAGGCACAACTATACAGAGAACCATTGAGTTCAATGGGTCCTACTCTAAAGTAAATGTGATAACTATTTCATTTCAGTTTGGTGTTAAAGCAGAGTAGAATAATGTTTTTAATATCAATTCTATTAGAATTTTGCCTTTTAAAAATTAAGCTTGCATATATCTTTTTTTACTGTTAAACAATTTTTAAAATTTTATAAACTTGGAATGTATTAAGAATTGTTTGCTGGTATAAAAGTAACATATACACCACAACATTCGAATTGTTTTGGATTACTCTTTAATTTCAGTGCTTCAGTTTAAGAATTTAATCCATATAGAGATTATATAGATCCAAATTAAAGCATCCTTGACAAATGACTATTCAAACTTTGCTTGACACATCCAGCGATAAGGAACTGCCATCTCTCTGGATAATTGATTTGAGTGTCAAGCTGTTTTTTTTATTACAAAGATTCAGCTTTTAAAAACCATTCAGTAGGAATATGCCTTTTCATAATATAAAATCATTATTCTATGCCCTTCATTTTGGGTTGTTGCTTTTGGTGTGATGCCACTTCAAAGGAGTGTTATCATAGCTGCCTTTAGCTTTCCTAAGACTAAGCATTAGGACATACAGCACTGTTCTTCAAATTCAGATGCCCAAAACTGCTTTGAAGCTCTTAGCAGCATACATGTACTACTTTTGTGCAGCACTTTTTTCAAATAAATTTTATTAAAAGTTTTCAAAAAGAACATAAAAACTTACATAAATACAGAATTAAAAAAAGAAAAAGAGCGAAAAGGAAAGAAAATGCAGAAAGAAAACATAAAGAAAATAGAAAGGGGCTTCTGATTTCTTTTGCAGCAAATATGACCACAAGGTTGTCTCTTACTTTAGGATTACAAAAAGCTGAACCTTTTCTGTTATGTAGATTTATTTTTCTAATAATCTTTTTCTGTTATGTAGGTTTATTTTTCTAATCATCAAAATACAAGTGCATTTTTTTCTATTTTATGGGAAAAGTGTATAAGGGGTTTCTAGTCAATCATAAATGTAGATATCTTTTCTCTAATCAAGGATATCAATCTAGACATCGCTGCAAAATCCATCATCTTTACCAACCATATTTTTTGTATCACAATGCTTTATTTAGTCACTATCTGAAAGAACTAGATTTCTTTAATAAACCAAACTTATAGAATTAGTCTGGAAAAAAAAAAACCCTGGTAAAATCTCTACTTTTACCATTACTAATTTTAGTTTCTTAAAATCCAAATCATGCCTATTCTTCAAAAAGATCTATATTTTTTTTGAAAAACCAAGTACAGGTAATCTTTGACCTTTATGTAATGGAGCCTGCTCATTAGAGTCATAAGCGAAAATGTCAGTTAAGATGGCCTTGCTTAAGGACCCCCCACTCTCTGCTTTCCTTTATGCAGTCATTAAATGAATGTGTGAGTCATTAAACAGAAATTGGAGTGCCTCAGGAATGGGGGAGGACTTAGAGGCCTTAGCCCCAGCCTCCCCCACTCCCTAAGATACTCTGTGCTCTGCTTCTCATCTCTTGGCGTCCCCACAGCCCTTAAGCTTTCTTTTGCCCCTCACTGGATCTTTGCAGGCCTTTCTCCCCTCCCCTCCCACACTGGGTCCCCATAGGTCCTCTTCCTCTTCACCACTCCCACCCCCATCACCTATTGTGCACATATCTTTTGAAGACCTCTGGAGCTCCAGAGGATTCCTCAGCTCTGTGCAGACTGTATATGGAAGCAGAATGGAACTGTCTATCCCTGGGCTGTGTGACAGCCTCCTGGAAGAGGCTTGCCATTTCAGTGCAATCACTGGGAATTTGGGGCAGGTTGAAAATGGTGGTGCTTCTGAAACTTCTTTCTGCTTCCCTAAAGCTACACAAGGAAGTGTCGACATGCTGAAAATGGCAGCCACTTCTGGCCCAAGGGTGAGTGGTTTCTCCTCCTTCCCCAACATAAGTTTGGAGATCTTCAAAAGATAAGCGTGCACTGGATGATGGATGGGTGAAGACCAGGTCCAAAACCGTTGAGGTCCCATCGGGGTGGGAGAGGCCACATCCCTGCGGTCAGTCATAAGAGCAAATGACTGTGGGGGTGCTGCAGCACCTGGAACTTCAAAACTGAGTCATAAGCATCTTTGGGGAGATATGTGGTAACTTATAACAGCCTCTAAGTGACTAGTCATTAAGCGACGACTACCAATATTCTCTCTTGTGCTGCCATTTGTCTGTCTATATATATCACCCAATCCTCAAATGTCCACCATATAAAGGAAGATATATGATAGTTTACCTTGAGTAATTTTACTATTTTTCTCAGAAATCCTATTCACTTTTTGGGGGGAGGCTCAATTCCAATTTTCCATCAAATTCACAATCTCCTGCTTTCTAGCTTGGTGCTTAACCACTAGACCAAATTGGCATTTTAAACATTTGTAATCCATACTCAGTCCAAAAATTTAGAAAAGGTCATAGCTGTAGTGCCTAATTCAGTACCACATTTTCCAGTTCCTGTTGCATTGTCATTTTTGTGCAGTTTCCCCAGAAAGTACCGTTTCTATCTCCTTCAATATTCTGTTATGGCTATCTAAAAATCCTCTTGCTTTCTGAATTGAATTCAGTTTAAATCTCTGAATCTAAAACAAAATTATTTTTCATTTCTAATAAAGCCAGATAATCCCGTTCTTTTTTTTCCATGTCTTTGCCTTGATCCTCTCTCTGATTCTCTAAATTTTATCATTAATTTGTTTTACCTCTTCAGGTATTTGCTTTATAGAACTTTCCATTTGTTAAACAATTCCCCTCATCTTCTCTCTCAATTTACAAATCCTTCATCTATACTTTTTTTCAAAAGCATCCATTTTATTTTCCACGTGTTCAATTTCTAAATTTGTGTATGTTGCTCTAAAAAGCCTTCTCTTGCCATTTTTCTAGTAGCCATTTTTTTTATAATAATCCAAAAGTGAAGGTGTCTCCAGCAAGCCACTCCTCCCCTCATTTTACTATCTTTTTGTAGTTTTTTTTTTTTGATAGCTCTTGGTAGTTTCAGCCAGAACACACATTCCATCTCCATAGCAACTAAACATGACAGTCTGCTTCTTTACCTTATCTTTCATGATGTAGAATCCTCCAATTAAATATACTCTTTAAGAATAAACAGCAAGTATTCCCACATGCCTGGTCCTATTAACTTAGTGCAAATTCATATCAAAGTACATTATCATAAGTAAAAATGATAAAAATGAAAAATAAAATAACTGTCCCCTTATCCATTTAAAAACTTTCTTAGATTTTTGAATCTTTAAATCAAAATCTCTTTTCTGGGTTTTTTTAATTGTAAAAGAAGGTTTAACTCATTGCCTGTGGTCTTATCTTGCTATAGAGGAATCTTCTGTAGACTAATTACTTTCAAAAGTGATTAAGAAATGAGGAAGGCAAAGCTTAATGTCCATCTCTGCTCCACTGCATTTAGGAACATAAATGAAATCCCCAAACTCCTGGCAGCAAAACTCCTGAGCCGAATACAACACTATTTCCATTTTTGCAGTTTACTCACAAGGAACTGCCATCTGGAGTACACATGGTTTATCTCAGCATATCTCTTTTATCCACAGGGATTGCAGTGGCCAGAATCCACCTTCCAGCTACAATATCTCTCTGTGCCTTTGGAGCATGTAAGCCCAGAATAATTTCCCCATCAGAAGCTCCACTTGTCTGCAACCTTGAAATTACATATATTGTACTGCCCACATCTGCTAACTGTCCCATTTTCCAGAATCTATTCTTGTAAGACATTTCCAAGCTCCTGATCATTCCTACTGGTCTTCTGAGAACTTGTTCCAATTTGTCTAATTATTTTCTTAAATTGAGATGAAACCTGGTCATTCAAAATAGAACGGAACTATTACTACATATTTTGGAAATGTTGTTGATGCAATCTTTCTTACTTGCACTCATGTCACTTGTTGACTTGGATTCTGTTTATGATTGAATACAACTGCAAGATCCCTTTTGTAAGTAACGACAACCTTGCATTTTTTCTGGGTATCCCCCAATATGAACCTGTTTGCTTGATTTAATTTTAAGTGAAAGACTTCACATTTGTAAGTTTTTTTCTAACTCTGGAGGTCCCTATTATATTGTCCTGCTTATCAACATTCCTACTTTTAGCTATCATTTTCTATAGTTTATTGTTTATATATTTTAATTTTTAAAAATTAAAATAAATAACCCTGACTTGACGCTATACAAAAATGATTATTAATGCTATTACTACTGAGTGCTGCAATAGCTGTCTAGCAATAGCTAGAAATATACTGCAGTTTCTGAAGGACTTCAGTCAATGAACTGGCATACGGAGTTTATGCTGCAGCAGAATAATTTAGATAGATGGGAGCATACCATCACAAATACCACACAGGTAAAAAGGACAGCAAAAGATCTTACATCACCATCCTTAGTGAATTGTCGAGTAGAGCTTCATTGAGTAGTGGTTGAGCTGCCTAAGGATAATCCAGTGATAGAGAGCCTGATCACAATTCAGTCACCTATTTAATAAATTTGTGGAGATAAAGTTCCTTGTATCTATTTCAAATTAAACAGTACGTTTAATTAATAACCTACTGAGCTTATTATAGCATTTCTCATCAGAGATGGTGGGATTTGTATCAGTTGCTAAGGAAATTGATAGGGCACCAGTGGAAAGGTAATACTAGTTTTCTGTTCCTTGGTTCATTATGGCTGGTAACATTGACCAATGAATTAATCTTTGTATGTACTCTGGTCGATGCACTCTGTGAAAGAGGTCATGATCCAACTTCTCTTAAAAAGTTATTTTATATTTTAAAAGATGTTAAGTTTTTAAATAACTTTTATTAAGTTACAGTAAACTTTCTTATAATGAGCTGATTTTATAATTTCTTATAATAAGCTGATGGACAGTACCATGCCTGGTCAATTAAAACTGACCTGGGTAGGTACTGATTATAGAGCCATTTTACTTTAGCTTCAGGCTTGGATATAGTATCCAAATAGCTTTGATTATCCTGATTGATGACTTACTGGGTGAGAGGAAAGGGCACTTTTGTTTATATACTTTATGTTCTTCTAGTGGTCATATTTTGGAATTTTGAGAATATGTCACAGGCACTCTCACAAAATGACTACCTTGATGAGCTTGTTTAGTTATAAAAGATCTACTTTGATGGGCATCTCAAATCCCAAAATAGCTATTAAAGAGAAGGTAACTTAATGGTTTTTATCCATATTCATGTGTGCAAACTAGACAAAGCAATTGATATTCTAGATTGCTGAGAAGAGAATATTGCTATAGCACTTTTTGTTCTTCCATACCCTATCTGAACAAAAATATCAACTTTCATCGCATATGATAGGTATACTCTTCTCTTATGCAACAGTTTCCAAATAGGAAACTCCAGTGAATCAAAAAATTCAAAGTGCTGTCAAATCACATTAACTTGGGCTATCAAAAAATCACATAGGAGAGGCTCAGTTTGGGTTTTGAATATATAGGAAGATAAGCCAAAAAGATAGAGAACACCTCAAAATACTTTGCTTAAATTATTAGTTCTCTATAAAACCTTAGGTGATAATTATGCCTATATCCTATTTAGATCAAGTTAAATACCAGTTTCTTCAACTTCCATTGGATTTTTAATATTCTACTTTATTTTGCCAACCTCATCCCCTGTTTTTCAATTATAGTGAATATGAGGATTGATACTTGTGATGTAAGAAGCAGTAGTTTTCAAATTACAAATGGCATCACAGCTGCTCAAAGCCAAGTAACATACCAAATATTACTTAGGAAGGGCAGAAGGAAGAGGCTACAAGGGGGAGGGAGGGGGAGGGAGAAGGAGAGAGATATGTGGCATATTTGCAGTATGGGGGCAATAAACTGATTGCAGCTGACATTTTAAAAATGTATATCTTTTCCTCTCCATAGTCACATTGTGGCTCTCTTTTATCCATATTTTACTTTTTCTAATGATCACACCAATCAGCCTCACATTCATTTTTTTCCATTTTCAGAAAAATGTCCAAAAATAATTTCCAATTGTTGATAAATGCATTTGTTGTTCTTTCCGTATTCAGGCATGTCAATATTATCATCTCTTCAAATTTTCTCATCTTTGCCAACCATTCTTTCATTGTGGATATTTCAGTCTTTTGATCTTTGTGCATCCCTAGTATCCCTTTTCTTGAGGATATGAATGTAAAACTTCCTTTGGTCTTTTCTAGTTGTCTATCCATTAGTCCCAAAGAAAAATGGTATTAATCTTTAAAATAGTCTGATGATTTCATAATTTGGGGAAAATCCTTTGGAAGGAATACAAATATTAATGATCGCAGTAGACATTTTTGTCTGCAATGAAGATTCTAATTTAGTTGAGCGGTGTCTGTAAGACTTCTGCCAAGGGCCAGTTGAGCTAGAGACTATCAGGAAAGATTGATTTATTGATTTATCAGGAAAGATTGATTTATTGATTTATCAGGAAAGATTGATTTAAAGTCCTTGAGTGAAAGTGGACACTGAATTCTCTGTACTAATTCTATTCCTCCATAGTGCTTCCTTCATTTTTCTGGAACTCTGGCCTGTTATATATTTGCACCACAGCAGTTATAACAAATGGTAAAAAGAGTAGAGTGCCATGGTACATAGAAGTTTGGAACTGGGTTCTCAAAATAGATTAATTTCAGGCCATAATCATACTATTCTTGATCACAAAGAATGCCTGCTGGGTATGGAAGGTTGGAAATAGATATCTAGTTTTTCTGTTTGCCCCATGAAAAGATTCTGCTTCTTTGCTGCTTCTTTTCTTTTATTCTTTTAAACTAGCAGATTTAGTATGGAAAGCACAACCAATGAATTACATTTTTTTCTGCAAAGGCTAAAGTTAATTATAATAAATAATTCTAAATTCTTGAGAAATGCTTTATGAAATTTACTCAAATTTCTAATTAATGAATTCGGAATTCTTGACAAATGCTTTACAGAATTTATTTTCACCTAAAGTGTCTCTAAAGTTTTACATTCATATCCTCAAGAAAAGGGATATTAGGGTTGCTAAATTTGTCACATTCTGTTCTAGTCCCTCTCTCTACAAACCACCCCCCTCCTAAATGTTAACAATTGTATTTCTGGTTTCTATTAAATTTGGTATTTTTCATCCCAATGTAAGTTTTTAGCTTGGGTATAGAGTTTTTTCCTGCAGAAAATTAAAATAGCTCAAAGCATTTTTTTTCATTTTCATTTCTATTTTTTCAAATTTACACTCTGACTTTGTTAGATTATACTACCTCTGAAATGAATAAAAAGATCCAATGCATCTGCCAACAAAAAACTATTTTGCTTCTGCTTTTCAATATATGAAAATAACATGTCAAGGGAGAAGTTGAGTGACTGACAGATTTAATTTTGGAGCACAGCAAATATTTACCTGGAAGGGGCTGTTCTGTGTTTTAAAGATACAGTGCTTTAAAGATATTGAGTCTTATATAAGTGTTTCATTCTGTTCATTGTTTTTACCCACTGAATAATAGGGATCTTACTTGCATAATTTTTTAACATCTTTCTGTATTAAATTTGTTATGATTTATTCCTACAGAAACAGTAAATTTAACTTCAAATCTCGATGACTTTTGTTAAAAATGAAAAAGTCTTACATATTTCCAGTGACACCAACAAATTTAATCAAATAACACTGCAATCAATCAGAGATAAATCAGCCCTTTCTTTTTAATAATTTAAATCAAAATGAAATCTTGGTGCCTACCCCAACATTTTAACTCTTTTCTGTGATACTCATCTTTAACTAGGTGTTTCCTATTGAAATTTGCTTTGTTGAATTTATGGTTCAGAATTGTCCTTTGTGAATGAACAATTCTTGTTGGGAAGAAAGTGCCATGGAAAAGAATACTGAAAAAATCATAGCCAGTAAAAACTGAAACACGACAGCATACAACAATACAAGGAAGTCAACATCTAACAGAAACAAATTAGAGAAGGACCCTCCAAAATAGCTGGGTCTTCAAAAGACCACTAAAGAGGTAGCTGCCCTGATCTCCACAGGGAGGCTGTTCTACCAAAAGTTGGACAAAGAGAAGTAAACTGAGATAAGAAACTATAAGATCCTAAATGCAAAGAAGCAGGGGAGATAGACAGAGTAACAAAAATTACTTAGATTCACATTTCCTATTACAATTATTCATCCACTGTTCCAGAAAAAAGTGAACAAAGAATTTCAGAACTGATGGTGCAGGCATGAGACACAACAAAAAGCAATCTTTTGAGCATACATTTTCTGTAACCTCAGGAAAACAACAATAAGGGAAAGATTATTTAAACACACACATCCTTTGCTTTCTATTGTGTGATCTACCCTAGAAAATCTTGAATATTTAGAAGCAGAAATTCCTTCATATCCTGCTATTCAGTGCATAAAAGAACTGCTAAATAGGTGTTTGGGTGATTTGCATTGATGCCGTATTATGACTGCTGCTGTGAGTGTCCCACATTTTGACTGATTATGAAGTTGCCATCATAAAAGTAGCTTACATATTATTATTATTAAATTTATTTGCTGCCTATCTCATCATCTTGCTGCTGTCAAGAGTTCCAAATTTTTTCTCCAAGTCCCATGAGACCCAAAAGGAAAGTTTCTGGTTTCATCTTCATTTTCAAAGTTTTACACATCCATAAATGATAAAAAGTCCCTTCTTTACTTTTACACTTCCAACATTCATTTGACATACCTTTATTCATCTTGGATAACTTATCTGGTGTTAAATACCAGCGATACATCATCTTATAAATTTTTTCTTTTAAAGAAAGTTTGCTACGTATTCTTAGAACTAACAAAGAAAAAAACCATTATTGTCTAATGTCTCAAAAAAGGGAGTATGGTGCAAATGCTGCACAGGAGATACAAAAAACAAATCTGTGCTCAATTCTGCATCTGCTAGAAAAAAATGGATCAAACATAGATATTCTGAACCATCCTGCAATCAATTGAATAAAAAGCTTGCAGGGTAGAATTTGGAAAACTTTATATCAACATATAGTGGCAACCAATCAGTTTCTGTACACAATCACTATTTTCAAGTAAAGCATCTATAAAATACTGCAATCACTATAGTACATCATACAACAGTGCTATCTGTGGACTTGTTTCGAGTTAATCAAAGACAATGGGCTTCACTCAATCAGCAGAGAACAAAACCTGTTGCTCTGGTTGCCACAGTGACCAAGGATTTCAGTCTGGCAATTAGCCAGGAGGATGGACAGTCTTCCACTTTTTCTTTTGGTTTGAAGCACCTCACTTTTAATCCTGCTGCCATGCCTCTGTGTTTCATATAACAGGGCAAATTTTTTCCTGTACTGTATTTGCACATCTGTATTTCTTTTCTATCTAAAGTAAGCTACCAGGAATTGCTTTGATTGCAGCACCATGGAAATACGTTTAATAAATTAATATAAATAAATATAAAATGCACAAATGTAATTCATAATGTATCCAAATAGCTAAGAGAATGCACCGGGAAGGTAATTAATTTGTAAATTATTATGATACCTTCTCTGGTTGGCTAGCATTCAGACCTTATAGCTCCCTTGCTGCTAAGTCAGATGAGGAAATAGTGTTAGTCTTTTTGGCAAGCAAGCATACAGAACAAGCCTCAAGACAGGTAATTAAATTGTACACTATTGCTCTTGCCATTCACATATATATATGTGTGTGTGTGTGTGTGTGTGTGTGTGTGTGTGTGAATGATATATACATATAATACACGCAAAGAGAAAGAGAGAGACAGCCAGAAAAATTACCAAGCTTAACCCCAACAATTAATTAATTAATTAATTCGTTCATTCATTCAAGGATCATGTTTTCTTGTTAATTTTAATTTGCTCTCTTGAACATTCTAACTTACTCCTCTACCTCCCCTCTTTCTATTGTCCTGAAGGTTTAAGTAAATGAGGTTCAAAAATGTTATTATAATCCAAATCCCCTACCCCCAGTCAGGCCTCATTTATAATCTTTGAACTGTTGTAGCAGTGGAAAGAAGTGGCAGTTTGCAGAGGCATCACTCAATACTGCATAGCAAGTGAATAAAGCTTTGGTTCTTAAATCAATGATGACAATTTTTAATCCGCTAGATTGCTCTTGTTTAATCCAGAGGGCACTTGTAAGGTGACATGTTACTGTAAAAAGGAATGGAAAATACAAACATTATTTATTGCATTTCTTTGAACAAAGGATAGTGGCTTTTATTCACTAAATTATAGGTAGCATTTTCTTTAATATATTAAAATGGTACTTAGAATTTTGGCAATGTGTAAATGTTTTATTATTAAATCTTTTAAAAGTTAATTGCATAATCAGCTTGTTTCCTTCCCCCAGGAAAGGAAAAACCTTTCCTTGCTTTGGCGGCCAATTCATGCTATCATTTATAAATTTATTAAAGCAATATAAAATGGAAAAATTAAAAGTGTAATCAGAGCTACTGTATAATTTAAAACCAAAATCTTTCCAAGGTACTGCTGTCAGAGGTTGCAGTCATGAGACCAATGAGTGCAATGAATTAGCTAAAGGCTATATACAATACTCAGCTATCATTATAGATTAGACTATCACAAAATGTGTGGTAAAGCACATGCTAATATAGCTCTGCTGTGCAAATAGCATTGGTTACCAGTTTTTTTTCTGGGTCCATTTAAAGGTGCTGGTGTTGTCCCTTAAATCCTTACATGGCAAGGGCCTGGTATATTTCAGAGACCACCTCTTCCCGGTTTCCTCTGTCCATCCCACCACATCTAATACCATAGTTATGTTATGAATTCTGTTGTGTAGGAAGCCACATTGGGCAGGTCCTAGGTATTGCACTGTTGTATCATCTCTTCCCGCCATTTCAGAGAAAAAGCCAACCTCATCACTCCTGAGCTTTCAATGGTTATGCCAGCAGGCCTAGGAAGTCCAGAACATGAAAAGAACTTATGGGTGCGATGGTTCCATTATTATTGATATCAGTCTATTAATTTTATTTTTTGCTTTTTGTTTAGTTCTGCTTTAATAGTTTTTAATGTTTCTTACTAATTATATATAATGGTTTTAGGTAACGATCGTTTTATATTTATTAGATTGTTGTATGCCATCCAGAAGACAAAACGGTTTATAGATATGCAGGATTGCCTACTTCTGATACCATCTTGACTCACCACCTCCTTAAGTATTTTTTTGTCTGTGTCTATCCTACAAACAGTGATGAACTTGCATTTTGGTAAAACAAAAATGTCAGTGGTGTTACTGGGAATGGTTATGGTTTGCTGCGGAAATAGAGAGCTTCATTCTAATGCACATGAGGTTGAAAAGAGGTTGGGGAGGGGGATAACATATCTAAGGTTGTCATTTGTACAGTGGTTCTAACACTTTTTAGCTGCTATTTATGTGTCTGTTAAAAGCTTAACTTGATTCTCTCCAGATAACATCAGGAGCCAGAACTGAGATTCTGTTTTCCACAGTGCTACCAGCTCCATTGTTTCAGAAGCATCACTTTTAAAAATCTGTTTTAAAGGAATTAGGTAGCTGAACAAAAAGAAGAAAGTGGTTAATAAAATGTTCATTTCTTTTAGGATGTGACTGTCATGTGTGGATTTTCAGTCTTGTTTTTAAAGAAAAAATAGTAGGCTGATCATTTTTTTCCATGAGGGAAAAAAGTAATGTAAGCACAAGAATATAAGGAGTTTCAGAATGAACTTGGGATATCACCCTTCTGCCAAAAAATAAAGAAAGAAAAAAGAAATTGTAACACTTAAACCTTCCCTTAGGTTGTAGTAAGTCTGATTCAATTCTGCCAGTGAAATTTCCACATACTCAGTTTTTCTTGGAATCATGTAGCAGCTACAGAGAATAGCCTAGAAGAGGCGTGGTTGTTTTAAGGAGTTGCATACTGGTGTTACACACATGTGTTTGGGAGCATGTTTTGCACACTCCAGTGACAATAACCCCAAAATAGGGTATTGATTATATACTATAGTTCTGTGAAAACCTAAAAATCTCATCTCAGGTTTTCAGAATTTGAAATATAACAATATATTGTTGCCATTAATGCTATCAGTGCTTCATGTGGGACCTAGTGTACTAAAACACAAAGTTAATTTTAGTGAACAAATAATAACTTTTTTATTTTAATTAAAAGATAGTGTGTCTGTGTAAAAAGCAATTATCTCATTAGTTGCACAACTTTCAAGGTTTTGTAATATGGACATTTCAGGTATTTTGGATATCCCCCGCCCAAAAAAGGGACATGAGCTCTTCTCTATCATCCAATAATGCAGGATATGGTCATCAGTTACAGAAAGTCAGATTCTGGATAAATGTGAGAAGAAAAAACTTTCAGCAGTAAAAACATCTCAATCGTGGAATCAAAGAAATAGTGAATTCTTCTTCACATGATTTACTCAAGCAATCCTGTGATTTTAAGAAAAAATAAAACTACTTGCATAGTATTCATCCATAGCTTAAATATTTTCCAAAACAGCATAAAGCATTTGAAGCAACCACTTCTCAGTGCCTGTTGGTGCACACAAATCAGTTCTCCTCAAATCTTTAAGCCGTTGTGTCTTACAAGGCTCATATGACTGTCTCTGGACATTTTTGCATGAACATGTAGAGCAATTTTATATAGCTTTTGGATCTAATCGAAGTGCATTATACACATACATATTGTACATAACCATGCAAAATTTGCAAAATAAATAAATAAATATCAGGCTGCTTCAACAATTGGAAGAGAAATGTTTTATTTATACTACTGCATATAAAAAAAGCCCTGAATGTTTAATGTATATTTTATCAGAATATTTCCCTATTCAGACAAACCCTCCAAAGATATTAGACAGGGACAAGATGCACAGCCTCCAGAGAGAGGAAACTTGAATGTCAGCAGGAGGCTCTTCTCTCCACTCACTTCAAAACCTTAAAAATCGTTGTCTGTGCCAGTTGCTTCAACAGAGGCTATTTTAGCAATAGAGTTCCAACCACTGACATCTTTCTTCAAAGAGGCACTTGGGGAGAAACGCATTGTCAGACTCCTGGCAGCCAGTTTTCCTACAAGCAAGATTCTCATTGAATCTTCCTTTAACAAAGTTAAGTGATATAAATTTCAAGAACTCAATTTTTCCTTCAGCTAAGGCAGAGAATTCCTTGGCTTTTTCCTAGTGATTCTTCCCAAACTGATGGCTGTGCATTTCCAAGACAATTGAGGAAGATACAACTGTAGATTCAAGCAGAACAGTCAGTGATCACTCTTCCTGCTATTCCAGTCCCCCAAAGCACTATACAGGTGAAACTCGAAAAATTAGAACATCGTGCAAAAGTTCATTTATTTCAGTAATGCAACTTAAAAGGTGAAACTAACATATGAGATAGACTCATTACATGCAAAGCAAGATAGTTCAAGCCGTGATTTGTGACAATTGTGATGATTATGGCTTACAGCTTATGAAAACTCCAAATCCACAATCTCAGAAAATTAGAATATTGTGAAAAGGTTCAATATTCTAGGCTCAAAGTGTCCCACTCTAATCAGCTAATTAAGCCATAACACCTGCAAAGGGTTCCTGAGCCTTTAAATGGTCTCTCAGTCAGGTTCAGTAGGAATCACAATCATGGGAAAGACTGCTGACCTGACAGTTGTGCCGAAAACCATCATTGACACCCTCCGTAAGGAGAGAAAGCCTCAAAAGGTAATTACAAAAGAAGTTGGGTGTTCCCAAAGTGCTGTATCAAAGCACATTAATAGAAATATTAAGGGATGACCGCAGCTTCAAGAGGATTGTCAGGAAAAGGCCACTCAAAAGTGTTGGGGACTGAAGCTGGAGTCAGTGCATCAAGAGCCACCACACACAGACGGGTGCTGGACATGGGCTTGAAATGTCGTATTCCTCTTGTCAAGCCGCTCCTGAACAACAAACAACGTCAGAAGCGTCTTACTTGGGCTAAAGAAAAAGAGAACTGGTCTGTTGCTCAGTGGTCCAAAGTCCTCTTTTCTGATGAGAGCAACTTTTGTATCTCACTTGGAAACCAAGGACCCAGAGTCTGGAGGAAGAATGGAGAGGCACACACTGCAAGATGCTTGAAGTCCAGTGTGAAGTTTCCACAGTCTGTGTTGATTTGGGGAGCCATGTCATCTGCTGGTGTTGGTCCACTGTGCTTCATTAAGTCCAGGGTCAATGTAGCCATCTACCAAGAGATTTTGGAGCACTTCATGCTTCCTTCCGCAGACAAGCTTTATGGGGATGCTGACTTCATTTTCCAGCAGGACTTGGCACCTGCCCACACTGCCAAAAGCACCAAAACCTGATTCAATGACCGTGGGATTACTGTCCTTGATTGGCCAGCAAACTCGCCTGACCTGAACCCCATAGAGAATCTATGGGGCATTGCCAAGAGAAAGATGAGAGGCATGAGACCGGACAATGCAGAAGAGCTGAAGGCCACTATTGAAGCATCCTGGTCTTCCATAACACCTCAGCAGTGCCACAGGCTGATAGCTTCCATGCCATGCTGCATTGAGGCAGTAATTGCTGCAAAAGGGGCCCAAACCAAGTACTGAGTACATATGCATGCTCATACTTTTCAGAGGTCCGATATTGTTCTCTGTACAATCCTTGTTTTATTGATTGCATGTAATATTCTAATTTTCTGAGATTGTGGATTTGGGGTTTTCATGAACTGTAAGCCATAATCATCACAATTATGACAAATCATGGCTTGAACTATTTTGCTTTGCACGTAGTGAGTCTATCTCATATATTAGTTTCACTTTTTAAGTTGCATTACTGAAATAAACTTTTACATGATATTCCAATTTTTCGAGTTTCACCTGTACATCTTCATTTTCATAGTGTCTATCTGAATGCCTTCTAAAATTCAAAGGTGCATTTCTCCTGCTTAGTATACACCCTGTATTTCTGAGGTCCCATTTGTTTAATCCAGAATTCAGGGGAAACCCCCCTCCCAATTGTTGTCTAACCAACAAAATATTTCATTCCTGAATCCCTTAGAGATGAAAAGATAATTTGATAAAGTAAAGGCCATCACTGTATTCAGACTTTCTCTCAAGTGTGTCAAATATAGTTAAATATTCATGGCTCTCTTTCATGTCAATCAAACTGTAAGTCCCTCCCAAGTCTATTTTATAAAAAGACTTGCCATTAGAATCATTCCAGAAGATCAGAGTCCTAGAAGCAACCGTTGGCAGTTACATAATTAGTCTGAATTTACTTTTGGAAAGCTACTTTGTACTTACAGAAGCAGAAAACAATTAAGATCTAATAAATTGTTTTGCAGGTTGTTAATACATTTCTTTCAACAAACCAATTTAGTAGATATAGACTATCTGGTGTATAGCAAGAACATGAGCTCTAGAAATCAAGATGATAGAACAATTGCTATAAGGAAAAGGGGGGGGGAGCGGGTTAACGACCATATGCCTGCCTTTTCCTTTACAAAGAGCATTTTCCTGATAAAACAGAAGGAATGCCTGCAACTGATGGGTTTGACAGTTATGGGCCTATTTCATTTTAACTACAATAGGAAGAGGTCAAAGATAATTGTGCAGTCACCAAACCATCATCAGTGATAAGCTGGACAATATGTTAGGAGATCAGGCCAGACCATAAAACGTTCCCCACTATGATTTCAATACGTATTGGCTGTTATGTCGTCTGACAGATAAAATCATTGTAAAATTCCTTTGCCAATACAATTAGCTGTTTTATGATGAGGCTGATATTGAAAAATATACATCACAGCCAACTTGAGAGCAAGTTTACAAGTGAGCTAATATGTTGCTTTTTTACATTTCATGTCTGAACTCCCCTTAATTTCCCTCTTCTGACTTCTTGAAAGGACAGTTCCCTTGTTTCTTGAATTCTCATGGTTGGAGCACTTACAAGCAGCATGACATTTGATTTCAAAGATATTGTAGAGAAGAAATTCAAAAATCATTATTCAAGCATCACTGGGTAAATTTGCCCTGCCTGGATTTTCTTTACTAAAGAGAGGAGACACAGAGTCTCTCACTCTCTCAACATTATACTCTAAAATAAGTAAAATTCTGGTCAGTTGTGTGATGTCTTATTCCTGACCTGGTCTACTGGTAGGTATGGCACTTTTCCAAGAGCCAGCTAGTGTAAAATATCCTGAATTCCCACGGTGAAGGCCATAACCCATGGTACATCTGCATTGGTTTTGTATAGCTGAAATTGGTTCTGTTTATTCTTAGATTCAGCTCCACGGGGATCCAAAGAATTGTAGAGAAAAGGGGAGTGGATGTAGATAGATGTAAAACTTCCTCTTCTCCCCTCTTCTCTTCAGTGTGCCTCAGCTTTTGTAGCTTTCCATCTATAGATATGCAGTGTTGGAACAACTTCTCTAAGTTGTTTAGGGTACCCTGAGGAACTGGTTCATCTCACAATTCATTAGATGAGCCTTCTTAAATCGATCAGTTAATGACAGCTCATTTCAGCCCACCTCTCTCAAATACAATTGAATTTCCAATATATGTGCCTGCACTCGTCACTTAATCTTGATGCAATCTGCAATTTCTTGATTAGTTGTGGTTGTTCTTGTAGAATAATCAAAGGCAGTTTTCATTTTCCGTATACAATTGAAATAGTTACAGGAACATTATTGTCAGTGATAGATATTGTCCATTTGGCAACCCCATCTGTTGAGAATTCAGGAATAAAATTCTGCTTGAACTCATTCTGTGGAAAACTCAGCTGCTCAAAGAAATGTTACACTGAATACTGAAGCCTTGGATTTGTCTGAGATCCATCATACTATCCAGGAAAGCAAAACAACATGGCTAGAGGTTCAGAAATGATAAGTGGCATAAGTATGGTAGCTGTAGTTGGCTCTGCTTGACAGAATTGCATCATTTCACTAGTGACATCTGAATGGCTAACTCATCTTGCCCTATTTGATGGATGCTGATATTTTCATCTCACTTTCTAAATATACCATATATAAAACTCAAGGTACTGAGCTTCCTTAATACTCTTGCCTTCTCTTTTCCCAGATCAGCCTTGTTATATGGGTTGAACTGAGACTAGCCCAAAGTCACTCAGCTGGCTTTCATGTTTAAGGGAGGCCTGGTTTCTAGGTCAGCATCTTAACTACTAGGCAAAGAAAGGAAAAAGATTTCCCTTCCCTGCTGTTTCCTCTCCTTCTTTCCCCTCCCTCTCTCCCTCCCCTCCCCTCCCTTTTCTTTTTTTCTTTTCTTTTTTTCCTTTTCTTTTTCCTTTCCTTTTCTCTTTTCTTTCTGGAATTCAAGATATAGTGTATCCGACTCACATTTATTTATGAATTTATATATTTCATTTAGAAATTAAAGAAACTGAACATTGCATTTCCAATCTTCGGCTACATCAACAATTCTATGAGGGAGATTGGACTGAGAGAAAGTTTCCCCAAATCACCCAGTGAGCTTCTGTGACTAAGGATGGACTTAAATCTGGCTTGCTCCATTCTAGTGCAATTCTTTAACCATAAAAACATATTGCCTGTCAGTGTTATAAAAGGAACTGTTTATGTTCTGATCTTTTGGGAAAAAGAAGAATGGATTTGTCAGAAATTGATTGTGAAGAGAATTTACCATGCATACTCCATCATATCCTCATTCCTCAAGCCAGGAAAATCTGATTCTGAAAACATGGTTATGTCATTCATTTCAAGACTTTGTTTTCCTAAAGACAGGTGCATGTGGCAAATTGCCTGAAACTTTGTCCCAATGTATTCACCTATGTAAAGGAAATTAAATTGCAAGTTGGTGCTTTGATTAATATCTTGCTAGGAGGTTTTTGATATTCTGCCTGTATTCCAAACCCTTCATTTTAGTAGAATAAATGTTCATCTAGGATGATATCTTTGTTTTAACTACTAAAAGACCACCTCTAAAGATAAAAGCCCTGTTCTTGCAGAACAGAAATAATATGAATTTGACCTTTAATAGAAGTTAATAGTAATGCTGAGTTATTTAGCTCAATAAAACTAGAATCCAACAATATTTATATCCGTAATTACTAAGTTAAAATATCACCATTCTCCTAACAATATCATGGCATTACTGGACATCCTCCTATGGTTCTTTATAAAGTTGAGAATATAAGTTGCTACCTTAACCTCTCAGATAATTATTACTCCTGCAATTAACCTCTGGGAGCAGGATGGTTTTATTTATTTATTTCTGCAATTTCTATAGCCGCCCAACTCAGTCAAAGACTCTGGGCAGCATACAGTTCAAAAATATATATTACAATTTAAAATATTAAAAACATTTTGAAACATTAAAAAATAAAACCATTAAAAACATTAAAATTAAATTAAATTAAATATACATAAGAGCAAGATACTTGTCCCATTAGCAATATAGCCAGAAAATGGGGCTCTTCAGCATCCCAGGCTCAGAAACAGCCAGGTTTTTAGGGCCTTATGAAAAGTTAACAGAGTTGAGACCATTCTAATCTCTGAAGGGAGGATGTTCCGTAGAGCAAGGGCCACTGTGGAAAAAGCCCATTTTCTAGACAACCGACATGCTATGGCTAACAGGATCTGTAGCATGCCATTCTGCTCACCTGATTTGGGAAGAGACTCTTGAAAAAGATGATCCTTAGGTACTCTAGTCCCAAGCTATGTAGAGCTTTAAAGGTAACCACCAGCAACTTTAATTGCACCTGAAACCCGCTGATAATCAGTGCAGCTCATGTAGAAGCAGTGTTACGTGTGTCATATATCTAGCAACGTTTACTACCTGTGTGGCTGCATTCTGCACCAGGTGGAGTTTCTGAATGGTCTTTAGGGGCAGCCCCATATAGAGCATGTTATAGTAGTCTAAATTGGAGGTTTACAAGAGTGTGAGTTATTGTGAGTAGGGCCTCCCAGTCCAGGTATGTGCACAACTGGAGCATCACCCAAAGGTCTGTAAGGCCCTCCTAGCTACACCTGCCATCTACTCTTCAAGCAGGAGTTGTGGGTCCAGGAGGACTCCCAGATTGCACTCCAGGGTCTATCTGGGGCCATGTAACTCCATGCAGAACCAGAGATGAAAGAACCCTGTGTCCAGGAGGTCACAATACCCATTGCCATTTTATCTTGCTAGATTTGAGTTGTAGTTTGTTTCACCTCATCCAGTCCCCAACAGCCTCCAGACACCGAGTTAGGATATCCAAGGGCATCACTGCAAAGGCTTGGATTGAGATATATAGTTGGGTGTCATCTGCATACTGAAGATATATCACCCCAGGCGAGGGTGTACTTTGAAGAGCTGCTAGTGAGAACCTCCAAAAATGGCCATATAGTTTCCTAAGGCAGAGCAAAGTATGATTTGCTGGTTTGTACCAAACACAGAAATTAATTTCATTCCATGCCTTTCAATTCTGATTTGTTGATTAATGAGAAGCTACAGGGTCATATTTTCAATTCTCTTTCTAAGTAAGTAAAGTTTATAGTTATCTCGATCATGGAGGAGCTCTTTATCTATGCTGAAAAGAAGGAAACTTCAAATGATGCTTTTTAAAATTTGCTATCCTGTAGAGCAAAATTTGCTCAACAGTGCTTGCTGGTCTAAAGGAAAAGCTGATAATGATGAGAAACTAGCTAAAAGTGTTCAGAAAATATTTAAAGTTATTTAAGAACTTTACATATTCTTACAGGTAAAAGAGTCTTTTTTTGACCATGTTAAATTATTAATCAGCAGTCATGGAAGACACAGTTAATGTTTCATGGCATCTTACAAACATTATTTGTGAATCATATGAAACCAAAGCCAATTTATACAGAGGACGATGCCCATTGGGAACAGAACTTTCTGTTGCTAATTTATGATAACATTATTTCTAAAGTAGCTATTGTCATGAGACATAAGATTAAATAATGACAGAATTCAGTCACTTTCACTAATTAAAGTGCTACTAAATATTCTTGTATTTGGAAAGATAAAAGTAGGACAGTAATGTTATAATTACTAACCTATATTATATTACATGCAAATAGATAAATAGGTATCACTTTGGTGGGAAAAATAATGGCATTTCATGCGGAACTACAAATCCAACCAGTGCCGGATCTGCCCAAATGCAAGGCAATATTAGTGGAGGGAAAAAAGCCCGGATGCTGCTGCAGAACACCATTAGCCACTCTATATGTGGAGCTAGTTCGCTTACTGTGGTATATTTCTGGATAGTCCATGAACATCAATGGAACAGACTTGCAGACTTAAGTAGCCAAACAATTAATCAGTCTCAGCACTGTATTGTTCTGGTTCATGTACATCGCCATACACTAAATAAATGAACTTATATATCAAGGTCAAGAAATAAATTTCTCCTAAATTCCACACTCGAAATGCTAAAATCTATTTTAAATTAGTTACAATTAGCCAACAAGTATCTCAGTCCCATCTTTCAGGAGCTTTAGAATGCACAAAAAGCTAGTGTTGGAAAGTTTCAGCAATTTTTTGGAAACAGTCCTGTGAAAATTACTGCTGATCACTGAATTTGTTGTTAGATGAAGTGACTGAAACTAGGTCCATCACAGAGAACATCCTCTAGCCAGTTCTTGCCAGATGATTCCCCCGAATCTTTGCCAAAGAAATCTGAAGAGTTTGTGATAATTTTCCTTTGGAGTAGTGATTAGAAAGTGGTAAAAGGAAGTGGAAAAGTCTGATTCTTGATTCATCTCATCTCCTTCTCTACTTGACGCCCCTGTAATCTCCTCTGGTTTCTTGATCATAAACTAGTTTACAATTTTTTCTAGGATTTTTTCTTGGGTTTTTGTACCATTAGGTAGTGTGTCTAAGATTGAAATGGAAGTAATTTTCACTGATGCTGAAGGAAGAAGAAATTATAATCAGGGGTCAGGTATTCTGTACCCCTTCTCTAAAATCCTGCTAGTTAAAAGAGTGTTTAAAAGCATTGGGAGATTTATTTAATTATTTATGTCCTTCCTTTAGTTATTTTTAGAAATAACTTAAGGCTGCAAACATATACAACCCATATTCCTCCTTTTATTTTCGTCACCATCACAACCCTGTGAGGTGAGTTGGGCTGAGAGAAAGTGACTGGTGCAAAGTCCCCCAGCTTTGCTTCCCATAAAGTGGGACTAGAACTTACAATCTCCTGCTTTCTAGCCTGAAGCCTTAACCATTAGACCAAACTGGCTCTAATTATGTTAATGATCATGATATCCATTAGAAAACCAACTCTTTCAAGTCTGGTTTATGTAAAAAGATTCTAGGTAACATTTTCCTTTCATGAAAAAAAATCTATGCTTGTTTACTGCTGTGAGGGAAGTGTTGTTGATTGGCAAAGTGGCACATAGTAGAGTTTGAGAAGAAAATCAGCAGGTAATGCTGGAATTCTTCAGTAAAATGAAACTGAATATAGTCAATGTGTATCTTGGATGTTAGCAAGGCTAACTGAAATTTTGTAGCAGGAGAAACTAATAGCAAAACAAACTCAAGAGTGTCTGAGGTGGAGATGTTAAAAGCAAAATCTTAAAGTAATGCAAAAAGTACAAAACAAGAAGAATTAAGACCCGAGGTTAAGAATTACCATGGTTAGGACTAGGAGCACAGAAATCCTGGTCTGCATCCACCTTCAACCAAAATCCTCATTGATTGATTTTGCATCATTCACTCTCACTTAGCAGGATTGTAATAGAGAAATAGGAAGGAGTGCTATGTACACCAGCGTCGGCTGAAAAATAGGGTACACCTTTAATAAATACTTATAACTGCATAAAAAGGAAATAGAGGTCAATAGAAACAGCTCACAAAGACAGAGAATATGCAAATAGCTTGGAAGTGTAAAGATGTTGTCAGAAAGACTGAAACTCAGAATGTGCTGTGATTGAATATCTCTTCCAATCTGTAAATAACAAGACAATAAGAAGAAACAGTATGGTATCTTTTTAATGAAGAAGTAAAATGCTAATAGGTAACAAAGGAAAGATAGAACTCTTTGATTTCTATTTTAGTTAAATCCTCCAACAAGAGGCAATTAGAAGAGGAAGTTGTAGAATACCGATTGCAGTTTAAGATTAATAAAGACATGGATGTGGAATACTTACTTTGTGTTCAAATCAGATCAACTGTGTCCTAGGATACTGAAAAAAATCCTGAACTTCTGTCCATTGACTTTCAGAACATCTGGAGAATTGGTGAAGTGTCCAACCACTAGAGGATAGGCAGTGTATAGTTTGATAGGACTCCCTGGGAATAGATTGTAAAACAATTTATAAATGATTTGGAAATGATTACTAGGAATGTGGATGCATTTGTATAAAATAAAAGTTCTGCATAACTTTGGATTTTTGTTTTCTATTCAAATCTGTTAAATTTGTTAGTACATTGTGAGATTGTAATATATATGATATGTGTTGAATTCAGCAAAGTATTTGACAAAGAACTCCATGACAGTCTGATTAGCGAGCTGATTCAGTATGGAATGATAGAGAAATTATATAAATAAATGTAGTCATCAGTGATTTTTCATTGAATGCCACAAAGATGCTACAAAGTTCTGTACTTTTTACAATAAAAATCTGGAAAACAAGAGTTCATATTTAACATATATATTTAAGATACAAAAATGAGTGGAAAACTAATTTTTAGAAGACAGAATAAAAATGATTTTGGTATGTGAAAAGGTAGAACCCCAACCGCAGTTCCAGTGAACACATTTGAAATTAGGAGAACATATTAAGGGAAATCTCAGAATCCAGCTGTTTTGGAGGATGTGACCAGTAAAAAATGTTTACCACCCTAGTCAAAGGGTCCCCCCCCCACACACACAGTTAGGTACAATTCTGATCAAATAACAGACTGCCGTATTGATTATGAGCATGACATTTTTAGGGAAGCCAGAAGTGTATATGGTTCTTAAAATCTTTGCAGTCAGAGGCAATTTTAGAAATTAAGGTAATGGCTCAAATGTTCTTTCTTTGCAGAATACTACCAGCAGAATGCTTGGTTAGTGTTTATTTTTAAAAATAAAATAAAATTGTTGAAAACTCTGGAGACCTCTGAGAATTAGGTATCAAAGATTTGATTTCAGAAGGAATGACTCTCTGCTGTATTTTAACCTCCTTTTTTAACATCTGCTGTTCTTTCTCAGATTGGAGAGAAAACCCATTTGTGAGATTCAGAAAGCAAGTTATAAGGCTAGATTGTAATGGTAAGTTGGCAGAGTGATGCAGAAAAGTGCCAATTAGAATTGCAAATGATACCATGCATACAGGCATGCAAACATGGAACTGGAAAATTGGCACTCTAAGAGCAAGTACTGATTGAATTTAGAGATACTACACAGGCAGGAAAACTGGAGGAAAGCAGACGGATATGGGATAGAGCTGGTACCATGAGAGAATATTCAGAAGGAGGAGATTGAGTCAAGTCATAGAACCCAAGACTGGCTAAGTTGTGGGCTTTGGTGCATACAAAAGGAATAAGTGACATAGTCAACCGTTTATCACACCAAGGTACCCATAAGGCCACTTGGAATATTTTCAGAGTGGAGGTATCAACCGTCCCACTCAGTACATACATAAATAAAGACACCAGTGGCATCTTTTGTTGCCAAGAGTATAATTTACTGAGCGGTCGTGGATATGGAAGTAATGAAGCCAACTCTAACATCTGTGTGGGTGAACAGCATAGTTAAACATTCTCCTTTTTCCCTGGTCCTCTCATTGTCACTTTATTTCCTCCAATCAATTATATTCAGTTTGTTTTGGGAACAGATTCTTTGTCCAGTGGACTTTCCCAACAGGTGACCTTGGAGCGCTGTTATGTCTCATCCCTGAATTGGTGCTTTTGCATTCCATTCCCTTCGCCCTTGCATTCCAACCCATTTCCTCCCCGTTGCTTCTTGTCTAGCTGTGAGCAAGGGTTTGCGAATCAAGCCAGGACAGGAGGGCAGAAGTGGAACAGGGAGAGAGAAATGATGAAGACAGGGTAACACCTGGATCGAAGAGTACCTGTAGTAGTGGCAAAGAAAATATAACATTGGCATAGGCCTGCAAAAGTTAAGTCTTGTGGATACATCAGTAAAGGTTGAGAAACTGTTTAAAGACAGTCTTTCCTATCCCTTCTCTCTATTCAAACTTCTTTGCAGTCTGCTCCCTAACCTCAAAACAAAGCAATATTCCTTTAGAGATGAGACTCATTTATAGCCCTTCCATTTTGAACAGAAGTATTTGGGATTGAGGTTCATTTTACGTTTATTCCCATTCATGTACTGCTGGGATTTAAACTGTTCCAGAGAAACCAAAGAAAAAATAATAATTTAAACAAAAAATGAATACAGGGCAGCCTGAAGGTGGCTGAAGAATCTTTTCTATTGTATAAAAGCTGCAACATTTTTTTAGGATAAATATGGTATGAAACCCAATTTGATGTAATAGTTAAAAGGTCCCTGATTAGTAACCACAAGACCTTGAGTTCTAGTCCCACTTTTAGACACAAATCCAGCTGGGTGAACTTGGGCCAATCACCCTTTCTCAGTAGGAAGGGAACCATGCAAACGACTCGGTGGTGATATTCAGCAGGTTCTGACCAGTTCTGGAGAACCGGTAGTGGAAATTTTGAGTAGTTTAGAGAATCAGCAAATACCACCTCTGACTGGAGATTTTACAGTATCCTTCCCCTGCCACGCCCACCAAGCCACGCCCACAGAACTGGTAGCAACAAAATTTGAATCCCACCACTGAAACCACTTCCAAAATATTCTAAAGAAAATGCAGGGACTTATCCAATTATAGAGGAATCAACACTGAATCAAAGACAAAAGATGATAGCACTACAGATTGAGAGGACAGAAAAATCTACAGATTGCTCAACAAAAAGTTGATTCAACAGGTCCTGGATTGAAACTTGGATCTCACTGTTCCAGTATGCTAGGGATTTTTATTGGCATTGTTTGTTCAGAATTGGGATCCCTTCTGAGAATTACAAGTCTAGGATTTCGACATTCCACATCAGTAGCATTAGTTGTTCTTAAGTTCCTTGGTTTTGCTTTTTGAGAAGATAGAATTCCCAGGATTAAATTGGTAAGAATGTTTGCAGCACTGGTAACAGGCTTTAAGATGGCAGACACAATCAAGTAAACCCTTCCGCTTTTTACATAGGTGCAATGCATGTGACATACATTAAAAAGAATTGCAGCTTTATTCACCCAAAGCTTTATTGCCCATCATTTTAAAGCCAGTGACTTCTGCTGTTGTGTATAAGAATTCAGAACCTTGTCTTACATTTCCACTGAACAGAAGGCTGGATGCTACCCAAAAATCTCTGAATAATCTTACTTTACCTATGGATCACTTCCACTAGGCAGAAACAAGTATAGTTAGACAGTAAGGTGAGCCTTGAGAAAAAGGCAAAGTGACAGAGGCAGTTTGGTAGAGACAAAGGTATGGTGGAGATAGGCACGGAGAAGCAAGAAGAGCATTGCATTCCACAGCTCAGATCAATAGCAATAGCACTTAGATTTATATACCACTTCACAGTGCTTTACAACCCTCCCTAAGTGGTTTACAGAGTCAGCATATTGCCCCCAATAATCTTGGTCCCCATTTTACTGACCTCGGAAGGATGGAAGACCGAATCAACCTTGAGCCAGTGAAAATTGAACTGCTGGCAGTCAGAAGAATTAGCCTGCAACACTGCATTCCACCCAATGTGCCACCATGGCTCTTTTAGTATTAGCACAAAAATAAACTAAAGTATTAGCACAAAACTAAAAAGTTTAGAGAAATCCATGAAGCTGACTTTGAATGCTGTTAGAAGCTTGACATAAGCAAGGTTAGATGCCTTCCTTCCACACATATATTTGCTTCTTAAAAGTATAATCTTAAAATAGTACAATACTTATTTGGAGATAAAACTTGTTCACAACCTTGGCTTCTAATCTTAAAGCAACAGCATTTGGAAAATTGCCGTTTGGCAGACCAGCTCTCTTTCTCTCTCTTCCCAGAAAGAGCAAATGAGTGAAAGGCTGCAAATGGGCCTTGTTCCAAACAGTCATTAAAAATGTATTTTTAATGTAGCTTTGAGAGATTGAAACCCGTGTTCCTGCATGATCATGCTATAATCCTGCCATATTTGATTTTGGGATACCCCCAGACCCCAGAACAATGTTTCTCAATCTTAGAAGCTTGGCAAGATGTGTGGACTTGAACTGCTGTGCTGGAGAATTCTAGAAGTTGAGGTTCACACATTTAAAAGTTGCCAAGATTGAAAAACACTGCTCCAGGGAGTCCTAGATTACACCTGCACATCTTTTGAGAAGTAAGCATGAATAGGCAGCTTTGCATTGTGCATTGTTTTCAGTTCAACTTAAGGAGTCATTTCCATTGCTCACATTGAGGACTGATATTTTTTGGCTCCTACCTTCCCTCTCTTTTGTTGGTGCAGTCGCTGACTGGAACGCTATTGATAGTTACATTCATATATGACTGTATGCTGATAGGACTCCCATCCAGCAAAGTGGGGTCTTGTCTTTCACTTTTGTTCATCCTAAACTTAAACCTCCTGGCCATTCCTGGTCAGTCCATCTTCAACTGCTGCATAAAGCTAGTGTTTCTATTAGATGCGGCCCTCTAGGCAGCGATCCATATATCAGCCAACAAACATATCTGATAATGCACATATCTACTTACCGAACAACGGCCCCAGCACTCAATACCCCTGCTCAGTCCCATTACTGTATTTTATCTTAGTGAATGCTGAGTAGGACTCTTGCATGCACATCCTTAAATACTGGCCTCAAAGAAGCTCTTCAGCCACTGGAGTAACATCAGGAAACATCCTGGCTAAGGAGGATTATGCCAGCACTTATTAGGTGAGCCTTAAGAAGCAGTTTAAGAGGGTTTTTTATATATATATATTTGTTTTGCTTACCTAAAACAGTTCTCTGAGTAACTAAGACCCGATCAGTTAATAACATGTTAAACATAAATGCAAGTTTAAAAATATAGTACCATCTGGTTGAAAAAGCACTTCCATTTTTAATTCCAACTTTATATCAAGGGTAGCTATTTTTTCATATTGATAGCTGTCTATGGAGCAACCAAGAAAAACTATGATGAAACTAGTTAAAACAGAATTGTTATCAGTTATAAAAGGCATATTTCAAAAAATATGAGTCAGTGACTTTAATGTTCTGCACACAGGGATTGTCATATCTGTAGAAGAAGTTTTGTTAAATTGGCTATTTAAGAGTCCAATGGGGATGTTATACTTTGTTATAGTAAATACTGTGTAGAATTTTGGAACAGAGCAAATTGAGATTCCTTGGAGTTGAATGATCCCCTGTATAATTCAGTTCCAATTGATGGAATTTTATTTAGCTTATCCTGGTATCCCATGCTGCTCATTCATTTCTACCTGCTTCGTGTGATCTCTTGCAGTGTCCCCTGCATGCTTATGGGATGAAGGCATAGGTCCTGCCTCCTATCCCATATCTTCCTTGCCACTGCAAGGTGCATAATAAACTCAGGGTGCTTCCACGATAAGAAAGGGCAAGAATCGGGGATGTAATATCTTTGGAAGGTGGAAACATAAAGAAGTATTTTACTCTTGTCAGCCAAATTCTGCCTCTGGCACTAGCTGTATAGATTGCTGTCGCTTCAGCAAGTATGTCATCATACTGATAGTGCTATAATGCCTTGCCTTGCCTCCTTCACTTGTGATTTTTGCAGCAAAGGCAGATCTGCCACCTACAAGAAATTATGCTACACAGTTCTCCTGTCTATGTCCAACTTCCTTATTAGCAAACCAGTAATGCTACATGAATTCAGAATGCTCTTGATCCACTGACGCAAATATGAAGAGGAGCCTTTCATGTTCAGAAGGTAAACTCTGCTGCCTAATTCCCTATGGACAGTACAGCTTTTAGAAATTTCCCATTCATAACCTATTCAGCATCATCAATAATAAACGTTTAGAGTTGATATGGTAGAGCCGTAAGATCAGTTTCCCTTATCTTTTGCAGCTAAGAATGTTCATACCATTACTTTTATATACTGCAGTATCTCTACTATTGCCTATTTCTACTATGCTGTACATTCCTACCTCTTCCATCTGCCTTTTAATTCTTTTTGCAGACTTCCCCAGTAAAGTAGAAGCTTTATATGGCCACTAAGTAGTATCTATTTTCTTTCATGGGAAGAACATTTCTGCCCTGCAAACTAGAATTCTCCCTCCCTTTCTGCCTCTTTTCATCTTTATATTGAAAAAAGTTGCATTGGTTTTGCCCTCAGGACATAACATGCAGTAGTTATTTGTGAGTGCATATGTTGGACCACAAATGTAGTACAAAAAGTAATGGCTTTGTGTCACTCATATCACAATGACACCAAAATAATACTATACTTCTAGGAGGCAAATCAGAACAAATCTGAAAATTGTAAACCTAAGAAGGCTGTAAACCTGAAATTGTGTATGTGTGTGCATGCACACACATACTTGCTTACAGAAGTTACAAGAAAGTCTATGATTGAAATACAGACAATCCCATTAATAAATAATAGAGCCAATTTTCCCTTGCCATTTTGTGAAAACTTTTTCTGGGAGGACCACAAATAAGAAGCTTAATAAAAGCAAAACCTATTATTTTAACTGGATCAATTTGACTCAGGATATTGAAACCACTTTTATTCCAACACTTTATTTTTCAATACTATAACATTACTACTGTGCTAAATACTAAGTAGTTTACTAAATGACTTTTAGGATTTTTGGTAAGATTATATTGAAATATTTAAAAAATGTACACTCCAGTGGTATTTCTAAAATACTGTATATGCTTTTTGTATTTTGTACAAATGCATCGCAGTTGGATTTTTAAAAAATTAAGTCTGATACTTCTGCAGTATCTTATAAACTCTTTTTCAATATGACAAGATGAATGTGCTGCAAGTAATCTCCTACAGTTGTTTTGTTGTGGGAAAATAGGAGGAGGGAGAATTGTTAGGCATGTCCATCTCTATAAGTATGAGTTACTTATAAAGTAATAAAGGCAGGATAGAAAAAGGTGTAATAAATTTCCCTGTCTCCTCCCCCCTTGATTTTATTATTGATGCATGATGATGTTGTTAAAATATATATTATTAAATCGAATACGGGTGACAATATATAACTCTCAAAAGTAAAACTTCCTCTGTAACACAATTATTCTTATGCATACCTTAGTGGGTTGATAAATCTGATGTTTACAAAATCTTTGGCAGATTATGTTTTTGTAATGCTATTTTCATAAATAATCCATCTGCAATTTAAGGCTTCAGATATATCTAATGAACATATTAATAAGAGAAATAAATTGATTTTACAGAAGTGTATATTTTAATATTTTTAATAGGACTAGATATAATTGTCTAAGGAATAAAACCTGACTGGTCTGGTACAGTCTTATTTATTACTAATTTAAGATGATTTAGCTATTAATCTAGCATGTAGTTAAGATAGAATGTTAAATAGTAAAATGCGTATGGAATAACAAGTTGCATCTTCTTGATCTGGGAATAAGAAGAATTGGAATTGTGCCAGGTTGGAACATCTCTTTGATATACTGAATTATATATGAATAAGAACTCTGGTGTTAAAATACCCTTGGATTGTTTATGAATTTCACCAGTTAAGCCATTTAGGCTCAGTGATTTCCCACTTTTAAAACTTTCTATAGGTTTAATATTTTCAAATTCAGTTGATTTAGAATTTTAAGGATTTTAACTTTGTTTCAAGTAAAACATCCAACCAATCAATCAACTTATTAGCTACACATTTAGAAAAAAAATGAAGTTTTGGGGATAGAGATCCGTATCTACAACAGAAACTGAAAATATACAAGAATCAAATAAAACCATTTTTATTTATTACTTAAGGCATAAAATAAAATCATAAATTTGTTACAAGTTCTGGTTCAAATACAGAGGAAAACATATGCAGCATTTACTTGAGATGTAGTATATATCTAGACTTTTATGATTGCTAAAGCATTGGCCAAATGAAAATGTAAAAATAGAAGAGATAACACAAGAGGTTTTTTAGAAAAAAATCCCTACCTTGTAATCAAGAAGAGATGAAACAGCAGTTAGGATATAAAACCACATGACTCATGGATTCAAATAATTTCACCCTTGTGCACTAATAAATTCACCTATATGCATTTACAAATCACATGTTGCATTTTCCCAGCCGGAGCTTGTGTGCAATCGGGCTGCTCATGGATTTGTAGTTTTTGTTCAAAGAAGAAGTGATTGCCATGGCTAGGATGGTTTTTGCACAGATTCATTTTGGGCACCAGTTATGATATTTCCACACCTGGGAGGTTCTTCTCATGGCTATTAGTATCTTAGTCAGCTTTCATTTTGATTAGAGCAATATACTATACTTGGGTCTACCCTGGAAGAAGCTATAGCTAATCCAGTATGCAGTGGTGTAACTATGGGTGATTCTTGGTTTGTTCCTATAATAGCACAAAGTTGCAAACTCTGTTATTTGCTGTTGGCTTCCAGATACAGTTCAAGACATCGGTTGTCACCTGTAAACTCTGCAAGGCTCTGGACCTAGATGTGTATGAGATCATTTTCCTTTGATTATTTTTGCTCATCTGGATGGTTCAGTACTGGTCTCATTGATAAAGCAGTGTCATCTGACAGAGCTATGTAGATAGGCCTTCATTCCTTCTAATGCTCTATGCCGCCCCAATTCTGCTATTTTTGTAAAACTATGCAATTCCAGCTGTTCCAGGGACAGGGTAACTTGGAAGCCTTCTCACAGAGGTATGTCTCAATGTGTTTCAATGTTCCCAATGTGCTATTGTTTTACAATTTATTATTATTACTATATAAAACTTTTATTCATTAAACATGAAACTCAGTCAACTGAACATTTAAAAATATATCACAAATATCATTGACTGGCACTAATGGTTGATGTGGGTTGCTGCCAGCATCCTAGGTATCAACCAAGTATCTTCTTAAAATGTACAGTATGTTGTTCCAAGTAGAATGTTGTCTTTTGCAGCTCCGTTGGCGTTACAGCAGGAATCTAATAGTAATAATAATAATAATAATAATAATAATAATAATAATAATAATAATAATAATAATAATAATAATAATAATATACTCTATTCTTTAAACGTGAAATTCAATCGAATATTCAAAAATGCATTATTATTATTATTGAGGGGGAGATGACAAATTACATTATGTTGCTGTTTTTCTTGATCTTCTTTTCATTTCTTGCCTAGAGTTGCAAATTGCAATTGAAAAAATATATTAGTTAAATTGATTTATCTGACTGACTGACTGCTTTTCTATTCATTTGATTTTTGTGCGGGGTTGGGGGGGATAATTATTTTGACTTAGATCTGTTATAATGTGCTTTGGCCAAGAGTAGAAAAATATCATTAAAATCATAAGAATTATGCTTGTCACCTTCAATTAAATTATATTTACAGTAACTAGTAACTTTTGAATAATCTAAAATTGGCTGAATTAGTCTAATCCCATGGAGATTTTGATCACAGAATGTAAATATTTTAGCCAGGATCATGAAAATAAGTAAATAAAGCACATGGAAGAGAAAGTTGAATATGGATTTATACTTTTGCAGAAACACACTTTTTCATGAAGACATTTTACTTGCGAGTTGTGTTCTCATTGCTTACATTTTGCCCAGGTTTCATCCTCTGGTAAGGTATTCCCTGGATAATCTTTTAAAGGCAATTGTCTTCATTTTTTCTTTAGTACTTGAAATAGTGATTCCAAAATACCACATAATTCAGAACTCAGTATTCTATAAGAAATTTGGGAGTTGATTTTAAATAGCATTCTTTCTGGGAATATCATTTTGAAAAAAAATACATGATCCACTTGAAAATCTAAAGGGATATAAAAACAAAAGCTCCTTTACTATCTTTACCTGGATTCCAAATGCCTGTGAGGCATTTCCTGGGAAACCCTAGTTCATCAAAAGGACAATTTTCATTGGAAGAATGGAAAATCATTTTTTATCCAGTTTTTACAATTTGTTCATATGCTATTATAAATTCATTAAAACGGGTTGGAAGTTGGGTGTTCTTTTTCAAAAAAACCTGAGTTGATTACAACTACCAAAACGATTAAATATAATTTTAAAAGAAATAACTACAAAGTTTAAAACAAAAATAGTTTTTATATATCTATATTCACTATATATATATATGTAGGTAGGTAGGTAGGTAGGTATGTTTTCTTAAGTTTTCGTGGGTACTTACATGCATGGTATTCAGCTTTGTTCGGGTATTTTCCCACGTCATTGTAGTTGTGCTTTTAAAGTTGTAGCAACGTTTCGGCAGAATCTCATCTGCCATCATCAGGCTTCTGTATTGTGTTCGTCTGTATTGTATTCTGTATTCAATGAACACAATACAGAAGCCTGATGATGGCAGATGAGATTCTGCTGAAACGTTGCTACAACTTTAAAAGCACAACTACAATGACATGGGAAAATATTCAAACAAAGCTGAATAACATACATACACACACACACACACACACACACACACACACACACATATTTGTTTTCTGAGGCTCTCGAGGGTATTTGTATGTGGTTCTTTGGTTATTCGGGTTTTCTCCTGCATAAAATTGGAAGTATCTAGGCGACGTTTCGATGAAGTCTCATTCATCATCTTCAGGCTTGTGTCTTCAGCTTTGTGCTTCTCAGTAATGTGGGCTTGCAGCTGCTTCTTCCTTTTAACTGCTAGTGGGGGTTTGACTTGATTGGATGGGGGCTTGGCTGTGTTCTGATTGGGTGGGGGGGTGTTCTCATTGGTTGGGGGTTTGGCTGTGCTCTGATTGGCTGGGGGGTTGGCTCTGTTCTGATTGGCTGGGGGGGTGTTCTGTTCAGGTGGGGGCTTGGTTGTGCTCAGGTTAGTCTTAGTTGATGGGGGATTTGAGCTGGTGAGCTGTGATCCTGCTGTTTGCCTTTGCGTTCGTGGTCGTGCTGCATCTACATGGTGGGTGTCAGTTCACTTCATATATGGATCGGAGGGGTTTGAAGTGGGTAGTGATGCAGCTGCAGTGCCGCTTATGGTCCGTGGTCGTGTCTCATCTTCTGTGTGGGTGTGAGTCTGCTTTTTACGTGGAAGTGTGGTGGTGGCATCTTGTGTGGCCCTCTTGGGTGTGGGTCTGGTGTCATTCTTCATGTTAGGTACTCATCTGTTCATGAGGGCGGGTTTCCAAATGGCTGGTAGGCGGGAGGTGTCATCTCATTTATTCATGCTGTGTGGGCGTTTTTCACCCACCTAATCCAAAAAGAAAGCCCAACCAAAATCCAAGACAGAGAACAAGTAAATGGCAAGCCCTCCTCCCATATATAAAAGGCACTACAGACAAAATCAGCAAGATCCTCCAAAAACACAACATTAAAACAGCATTCTGCACTAACAGAAAAATATCCACCATCCTAAGAAACCCCAAAGACAAAATCGAGTTAGAAAACCAAGGAGTATACAAAATCCCCTGCACCGCCTGCCCCACCACATAAATCGGACAAACTAACAGAAGAATAAGTGCACGCATCAAAGAACACAAGAACTCAATCAAAAAAGAAGAACCGACCTCTTCCCTGGTCCAACACCTCAAAGCCACAGGACATGAGATTGACTTTAAAAATATCAGAACTATCGCCAAAACTGAACACTTCAACAACAGAATAATCAGAGAAGCCATAGAGATAGAAAAATGCCCACACAGCATGAATAAACGAGATGACACCTCCTGCCTTCCAGCCATTTGGAAACCCGCCCTCATGAACAGACGAGTACCTAACATGAAGAATGACACCAGACCCACACCCATGAGAGCCACACAAGATGCCACCACCACACTTCCATGTAGAAAACAGACTCACACCCACTCAGAAGATGAGACACGACCACGGACCAGAAGCCGCACTGCAGCTGCATCACTACCCACTTCAAACCCCTCCGAGCCATACATGAAGCAAACCGACACCCACTATGAAGATGCAGCACGACCACGAACTCGAAGCCAAACAGCAAGATCACAGCTCACCAACTCAAATCCCCCAGCAACTAAGACTAACCTGAGCACAACCAAGCCCCCACCTGAACAAAACACGCCTCCAGCCAATCAGAACACAGCCAAACCCCCTACCAATGAGAACACACCCCACCCAATCAGAACACAGCCAAGCCCCCACCCAATCAAGTCACACCCCCACTAGCAGTTAAAAGGAAGAAGCAGCTGCAATCTCACATCACTCTGAGAAGCACAGAGCCGAAGACAGAAGCCTGAAGATGATGAATGAGACTTCATCGAAACGTTGCTTAGATACTTCGAGTCTTACGCGGGAGAAAACCCAAACAACCAAAGATCCACATACAAATACCCGCGAGAACCTCAGAAAACAAATATATATATATATATATATTCTTAAGTTTTCACAGGTACTTACATGTATGGTATTCAGCTTTGTTCAGGTATTTTCCCACGTCATTATAGTTGTGCTTTTAAAGTTGTAACTTTAACAGCACAACTATAATGACGTGGGAAAATACCCGAACAAAGCTGAATACCATACATACATATATACATACATACATATATATATATATATACATATATATATTGGTAGATTTTCATGGGTACATGTATGTACGTCTAGGTCTGTTTGGGTCTTTTCCTATGTAAGATTAAGAGTATCTTGGCAACGTTTCGGCGAGGTCCCACTCACCATCCTCAGGCTGGTGCTTTCGGCTTCGTGCCAGTGCAAGCAGTGTGTGATCGGAGCTGCCATCTCTCTATAAATACTGGTGGGGGGGACTGGTGTGCTGGGCTGGTTGGTTGTGCTGCTGCCTCTTGATTGGTTGATGGAGTTGATGTTGGTATAATGGGCTGTGTGGCCTTGTGAGTTTTGTTGTGGAGATATTCTGGATCTTGTGCTGTAATCTCCTGGGTCGTTTGTTTTGTTGTGATCTTTTTTCCATCAGCCTCTCATGTTTTAATGGCTTGGGTAATGGATTGTGTGATGTCCTTGTGAGACTTATTGCTGTGGTATCCTTGGTCTTGTGCTGTGATATCCTGGGTCATTTGCTGTGTTGCAACTTCTTGCGTTCTTGTAATTTTCTGAGGTTTCTGATGTGATATCCTGAGCGGGTAGCCGTGACGTAGCATTCTGGGTTTTAGTCTGGCTTCAAGTTTGGGGTCTGGGTCTGTGTTCTTGGTTTGTGTCAGCTTGTTTGGTTTTGGGGTCGGGGGGTGCGACAGCTGGCGAGGCAGCTGTGGTCTGTTTTCTGGATGGTGGTTGTCCATCGTTTATAGGATGGGCTTGGGCCTGGGTCTGATGAGGGGGATTGGGGGTGGTGTCCCGTGTTGTTTCGGGTCTGGTATTGGTTTTCGTGGCTGGGACTCGCTTGTTGGTGAGGGCTAGCTTCCAGATGTCTGGTAGGTGGGAGGTATCGTTCTGTCTATTGATGTTATGGGGGTGTTTCTCTATCTCAATGGCTTCCCTGATTATTCTCTTGCTGGAGTGTTCAGTGTTGGATATTAATTTGGTTCCTTTGAAATTAATTTCATGTCATGTGGCTTTAAGGTGCTGGAAAAGGGAGGAAGTATTTTCTTCTCTTCTGACTGCGTTTTTGTGTTCTGCGATGCATGCATTTATTCTCCTGTTGGTTTGTCCAATGTATGTGGCTGGGCAATTGTTGCATGGTATTTCATAAACTCATTGGTTTTCTAGCTGGATCTTGTCTTTGGGGTTTCTTCTTCTTATATATATGCAGGTCTTGGCGTGTTCGGGTCTTTTCCCATGTAAGATTGAGAGTATCTTGGTAACGTTTCAACGAGATCCCACTTGCCTTCTTCAGGCTGGTGCTTTCGGCTTCGTGCTTGTGCGAGCTTTGTTGTCAAGATACTCTCAATCTTACATGGGAAAAGACTCAAACATGCCAAGGCCTGCATACCTGTACCCGTGAAAATCTACAAAAACAAGTGTATGTATGTATGTATGTATGTATGTATGTATGTATGTATGTATGTAAGTATGTATTATTGCTTACAATACTTACCTAATTCCCAGATGAATTACAAAAATTTTGTGGTAAAGAAGTGTTTGTGTAAAGAGCTATCTCCAGATTAAAGTTCTAATTGCATATTTCATTTATGTTACTGTGTATTTTTTTTTCCTCTGTGGTTTTCAGTTGTGAGGATTCAGCCAGCTGTAGTTTATTCAAGAAGATGAAATTAAAGAAACCTGAAAAAAAGTTTAGGAGAATTCCGTGTTGATTGTGAACATCTCATGAATCCATATTTGAATCAACAGTTGGAATAGCTTTAGACATATGTCACTTACTGTCTTTTGAACTTGTGTGTGTGGAAGGTGTGTTTTTTGTGTACAACATGTTGTTTAGCCATGTTTTAATTTGGTACCTTTCTTCTGGGGATAGATTCAAGGAAAGGAAAATTTAAGTGGACTCGTACGATACATGTTGTTTCTATAAATAATCAAGGTGAATTCCTCTAATGCTAACTCAGTTTCATATGCTTTAGCTAGTTACAGTAAAAATGGATGGCGTTCAGGCTTTCAAGAGTTTTTAAAAATGCTACTTAATAAATATTTAAATATGTTTTACTTTATTTATATTTAAATTCATTTAAAGGTAAATGGTTGCATATGAAAGTTGGTCTTAGCCCAGGCGCCACTTCTAGAAGAATGGCCACTGGTACATCACTCAAAATGAATGAAACAGTAACCTAAAATAATAAGCAAGTCAAAAATCAAGCCTATATTATGATCTTACTGTATATTTCATAACATTGGGCATTCATTAGTACAGATAGTCTTTAATTTATGATCACAGTTGGGGCCCAAATTTCTGTCAGAGATTGTTGAGGTTGTCAGTCAAACTGGATCTAATGTAACAATTTTTAAGAGGGTTGTTAAGGCAAATCATGCAGTTAAGCAAACCATACAGTCGTTAAGCAAATCCAACTTCTCCAGAAGGGGTTATTTTGCCATTACTCCTAAGGAGGTTACACGAAATTACAGGAATTAGAATGTAAGGTTAATAATAACAAACCAATAACTCTGTTATAGGGCTTACTAGCACAAAACTTTTTAACAGACAGCCTCTCATAAAGGAAAGTAGTGTTTAATGCCTGTATTACGATTGTAAAGGCTATGAAATGGCTACAAAATATAGATTGGGAAGCAGGAATAAAAATTAATAAAACAAAACCAAAAAGATAAATAATCAGCAGATCAGGTAGTTGACTCTAAACTATAAGTTATAATACACGAGGAATATACTAATTTCAGACTGCATGATCAGCTTCTGTAATTCAATCAAATATTAAATATGTGGGGGAAAAGTTAAAAATGCATAATAAGCACTAACAGGAAAGAGAAACAATACAAGGTTGAAATATAAGTGTCAGGGTGATCCTGAAATGGTTTACAGCATTAATACAATTAATTAATACATTAATACAAAATTAATCAAGATATTACTCAAGCTTAATGTCTTCTTTTACAAGTAGTCCTCAACTTATGGCTACAATCGAGCTCCAAATTTCCTTGGCTAAGCAAGACAATTAAGTGAATTTTGCCCCATTTTCTGACCACAATTGTTGGTGAATCATTGCAATTGTTAAATTAGTAACATGGTTTGAATCTGGTTTCTCTATTGACTTTGCTTGTCAGAAGGTCACAAAAGGTGATCACAAAACCCCAGGACACTCCCTCATAAATACATGCCAGTTGGCAAGCAGCCAAAATTTGATGACATGACTATTGGGATGCTGCAATGGTTGTGTGAAAAGTGGTAAATTGGGGGCTACGTGTATTTACTAATTAATTAGTTTATTGACCATTTTTTTCTCCAAGGAGCCAATTCGATATATATGTAAATCCTTATATTTAAATTAATAAAATCCAGTGGATTTCTTAGGTTAAAAGAATTTTTCACTAGGTTTCATATCAATGGAAGAATTTTGGACTCCTCAGGATTGTCAATCAATATTCAGGTTTCTAATGGCAAAGAAATAGCCTAATAGTCTACACAAACATGAAACAAAACTCAGAGAGCCTTCAGATTTTTGTTAACAGTGGATGATAGCATATATACTGGGAGAAAGAATTGTGAGATGATATTTAACAAGCACTGTTATAATACATTAAGTGGAGGGAAACTCCAGGAAAGTTTCCATCTGATTCAGGAATAGGGTTGTAACACAAACTCCCTTAACAATGTCTTTCAAACTTTTCTGGATATTTTGTATACCGTGTTTCTCACAAAATAAGGCCGGGCCTTATTTTTTTTTTGCCCCCTGAAAAAATGTCTAGGCCGTCTTTTCGGGGGTGACTTAATTACCCCCCCTTGCATCCTCGGGTGGGCGGGCAGCGACAGCTTGGATGTTGACCTTGGCGTTGGTGGGGCACTTTGTATCGGGAGACCTTCCGCCACCATTGCTTTCCCTTCTCCCTTGCTGCCATGGTGTTAGAGCAACACCACAGCGTTTGGCGCAGCCACGTGCGGCCAGTCAGGGCTCCTCCCTGCAACCGGAGCCTGGCGGAGACACTCGGCTTCAGGCGCTCCTGTCGCCGCCTTCCCTTTGCCTTCGAAGGTAAAGCCAATTCTTTTAAAAATGACACCCTACTACAACAAAGCCTCCCCTGCCCGAGGGCAGCCCAACCCCACATGGGGAGGCGAATCTCCCAGGGCCGCAGCGCAGGATCGGCCCACCCTGGGAGAAGCACCCAGCCACCATCCCTGCCTGGCGCCGGGCAGAGTGTGAAGAGCTTCTCCTGGGACGCCCAGCGCATCTGACAGGCAGGCCCTCCTTCCCGGCAGCACAGCTCTCACCAAGGCAGCAAGCGCCTCCCCGCCAGACCCTCCATTCATCCCACCAGGGCCATGCCAGAGCCATGCGGGCTAGGCAGAGCCAGGAAAGCGAGCCGTGGGTGCGTGCCCGCCTGCCAAGCAAAAGAGCCGGGCCGACCTGAGCTTGGCTTCCTTCCCAAGTCCCTCCAGCACAAACCCGAAGGTGCCACCAGGAGAGGCTACCCGCTGCTCAGGGAGCACTGCTTCCCTGGCCAGCGGAGAGAGCCCGAAGCTGCCTGTACTTTCCACCCCTCGCCCAGCCCATCCCTGTCCCCACGCATCTCCAAAGGCACTGTCAGCTCCAAACGCTGCAGCGGAATGGGCATCAGGCAGAGGCGCTGACTCGGCGGGGCTCAGCTCGGAGGACGTGGCGCAGGCCGTCGCCTTGCCTCCCTGTCCACGGATGGGTGGGCGCTATCACTGCCTTGGGCGGCTTCTCCCAGTGGCCCCTTCGGGTTCGGGCTGGAGGGACTTGGGAAGGAAGCCAAGCTTGGGTCAGCCCGGATCTTTCGCTTGGCAGTCGGGCGCGCACCCGCAGCTCGCTTTCCCAGCTCTGCCCAGCCTGCACGGCTCCGGCACGGCCCTGGTGGGATGAGTGGAGGGTCCTGCGGGGAGGCGCTCTCTGCCTTGGTGAGAGCTCCGCCGCCGGGAAGGAGGGCCCGCCTGTCAGCTGTGCTGGACACCCCAGGCGAAGCTCTTCGTGCTCTGCCCGCCTCCAGTAAGGGATGGCGGCTGGGTGCTTCTCCCAGGGTGGGCCAATCCTGCGCTGCGGCTCCGGGAGATTCGCCTCCCCATTTGGGGGGTTGGGCTGCCCTCTCGGGCAGGGGAGGCTTTGTTGTAGTAGGGTGTCGTTTTTAAAAGAATTGGCTTTACCTTCGAAGGCAAAGGGAAGGCGGCGACCGGAGTGCTTGAAGCCAAGTGTCTCCGCTAGGCTCCGGTTGCAGGGAGGAGCCCTGGCTGGCCGCGCATGGCTGCGCCAAATGCCGCAGTGTTGCTCTAAATGCTGTGGCAGCAAGGGAGAAGGGAAAGCAACGGTGGCAAAAGGTCTCCCAATATGAAGTGCCCCACCAACACAGCACCATATCCGGGTATGCAACAAAAGTACTTCCTAACGGCAAGCCCCCCCCGCCATTCCCCCCCATTTCGCATGTTTAATATAGGCCTTAATTTGGGGGGAGGGGCTTAATTTGATTTTATGCCAATAAAACATGGTGGGGCTTCCTATTGGTGGAGGCTGTATTGTTGGAGAAACACGGTAGTATAAAAAAATTAAGACTTCTTAAGTAGGAGATATAATTTTGTGAACAGATAAATCTTAGATTAAGTTCATGAAAGTCTAGAACAAATGAATCTAACATGAACCAAAGTGGATGAATCTGATATAGAAAACATAAACAAAGTGGACCAATCTGTGTAATTCTTAGCTTTAGTTGTAAAGATGTCTTTGAGATCAACTCTTGGTGACTGCATTCATGCAATTTTCGTATGTCAGCCCTCCAAGATAGATCAAACCCGGAAACCAAAGACATGCAAGGTGCAATACTACTTTTATAAGACTATGGTAACAGAATCTTGCAAGTTAGAATATGCCTCTCCCTCCCTCTTTAGGTCTTCAGGAGAACTAGGGATCATTATAGTAAAAGCACTTAGACTTATATACCACTTCACAGTGCTTTCCAGCCCTCTCTAAGCCATTTACAGACTTACCATATTGCCCCCAACAATCTGAGTCCTCATTTTACCAACCTCAGAAGGTTGGAAGGCTGAGTCAACCTTGAGCCTAGTAAGACTCGAACTGCTAGCAGTCAACAGAAGTAGCCTGCAGTAACTGCATTATATCTGAGATGTTTTCTCAATTTACATTCATGCCCTGGGCTCATATTTCTTTTAACTGTTGATTTGGTTGGGGCTCTTCCTTCTGCTTCTCAAGTTTATTCCTTCTTCCCATTGTATCTTGACCTTACCATGGATATCGTTTGCCCTTGCCTTCTTCAGAGTCTAATAAATAGTCCCAGAACTGCCACTCAATTGCTAATGAGGTCTAACCTTACTTGGCATTTATGGTCAAGTTGATGCTGTTTTGTAAACACTTTTGTTATTCTGGGCCAAACTACAAATTACAATTTTCTATGGAGAATGAACATAAATAATAGCATTATTTGATGATGTTGCTCAAAATAGTAACCAGGCTTATTTATGTTGAAAAAAATAAACAACTTGTGCATGAAACAGTCAGATAATATGCAGAAAAAGAAGTTAAGGAACTTTCTTAGTCTTCTTTTGTTCTCCACTGCAAATATAGCTTCTAAAAAAACCTCAGTAGAAAACTCATAGAATTGCTCATTATCTTTTGTTTCGTCTTTGATTCTGATATGTGTAATTAATTTGTCTCCTTATTGTATTACATAAAGTTTTCTCATAATACTTTCTGACATATTACATGCAAACAGTATCTGCATAATTGGTAGTAGATGGGAGAAAAGTTCTCTCTTGCCTATCCTTCCTGTATCTGGCAGGCCTTCGGTTTCATATTTTCTTTCAATCTGCCATATTTTTAGAACAGACTGAGACTTTAGAAAATAGCAGAAGTACTCCAAGATAAGTACATTGAGTTTCCACTCTATACCCTGCAAGCTTTTACTTTTGAAAATTAAACCTACTCCTAATTATAGTACAAAATGTGTATTAATTAGCATGCAGTTAAGATATAAAATACATATAAGCACCTCAGTAATGGAATACAGTATAGTTAATACACACACATCTCTCAAATCTGCTTCTATTTCTTTTTGGTTATCATTTATATTATCTTGTGGTTCACTACCTAGAGTCAACGTATGGTGAGTGGAGCTGTTATAAAAATGTAAACCAATAAATTAGAAATGTATTCATTTTATTAAATTCATTTTATTTTCTTGCCTTTTGAATATCAGGAGAGAAAAGTGAAAATTTCACAGTAATTAGCTACTAAAACTACTTGATCTAGAGCTTCAGACATAGTCTAATTTGCAGTGGTTACTCTAGAAATAGTCTAATTCGATCTAGAGAGCCATAGAAGCTGTGATCATACAAAACCCAGAACCATGGAACTATTATTCCTTAAATCAATCAGAATTGACTGGCTTCTACCAATACACTAAACTGTTAACATGGATTCCTAAGTCATAGTGGTTGTGTTTAGATAAGACACTGAGTTACAGACAGTTTATTCTATGGATTAGTGTGAATCTCATCAAAGAAAGGTTGAGCTCTGTTTCAAACAGGAGAAAAGACAGATGGCTGGAGTTTGTTTTCAGCAGATTGGACTAGCTTTACGTGGTGCCAGAATATGCCAAATGTTGTAGAATTTGGCACAGGAGAATAAGGAACACTCATGCCAAATATCAGTCAGATAAGTTAGGGAAATACTGTGCAAAAGAAAGAATAGTAAAGAAACTCAATTCTTCCTAATTGTAATAAAGCTGATTGACAAGCGAAATTTAAGACTTTACTTTTGCTTATAATGAATCAATAAGTTAATCTAGTTTAACTAACTAGCTAATTGAAAAGAGGACTATCACATTTCAGGCAACACATTAGGCAATAAGGCAAACAATAAAAACACAGTTTTACTCCACGCCACCAGAATCCCTTAAGAAACTTTGACTAACGCCATTAAACAGATTGAGAACTTTTGTGGAAAAGGACAAGCATCAGACTTATTCTTAGAGTCGTTTGTGAAACTTTGAAATACTTGTGGACTTCAATACAGGTTCACTTATGGGGCAGAAGATATAATATGTAGTGGTACTAGCTTACCACTGCTTGTAGGTTTCCGTCCCTATAGTATTGTAGGAAGAAAGCACTAGGCAAGGAAACAAATAGGGCAATATCAGTGTAGAGGTGCTGAACAAAAGGAAGAATTAATATGTTGTGACTGAGGATAAGTAATATAGAATACAACAGACTCTTTAGGACCTCGCAAGGCATGGGAATGTCCTATGGTCATCCAGTGTATATTTGAGATAGATTATTGCTTTCTATTTTCAAGGCAATAGAATTAACTACTTAAAATATAATTCCATGGCCGTCCCAAAGGTGCTTTTTCAAGGAGGCAATTGTACTTTCCAGTTTTTCTTGAAAGACGTTTCACTTCTCATCCAAGAAGCTTCTTAGATGAGAAGCAAAACGTCTTGAAAGAAAAACCGGGAAGTCCAGTTGCTTCTTGAAAAAGCATCTTTGGGACAACCATCACCTGGGTGACTGAGAATCTCCATAGATAATTCCATGGCAGTTTCTGTATGTCAAATTTCCTCATGTTCTCTCTAGTAAATCCAGTGGATAAAAGAGGTTACATTGGTGCAGGGTGCATAGGGTGCAGGGAGAAGTAGGAAATGGAACATTCTGTCCCCGAGCCTTTCAAAATGATCTTGAAGTCAAAATAAAGCACCAACAAACTGAAATAAACATGTTTTAGTAAAATTAGAGTACTGAAAAGTTGGGTAGCATGGCAGAAGAAACTAATGAAAAATTTACCTCAAAAAGAGCAAGAAAGGAGATACCCAAAAAGGCTAGTCTCAAACATACCCAGTAAGGAAAACAATGAAAGAAGTCAGTATGGCTGTACAAAAATAAATACATGAAAAGTAATATTTCCAGCAATCTGTGAAGATGGCAAATACTAAGAGTCAACAAAGAAAATATTCTTACTTTGACCTATTACTCTAATAACAGACAATTATGAAGAAAATGCTGAAGGAGCATTACAGTTTAAAACTGGTAAAGCAATACACAGGAAATATTTATTTGGAGTTCAGTTTTCTAAGTTTAAATCAACTGCATTTTAAGAAACAAAGAAAATAATTCCCGATGTTAGAGATTAGCTATACCCATTTTCCCTCCAGAAATCCTGGAAAACAGTAGGGCCAGACAACCGAATAAAAGTGCATATTATATAAAATCTGTGATCTGATCTGGTGCTGGAAAGATTGCATAACAGATGATAAAGCCATCTGTAAATATCTTAAAAACAATGCCATGTTTAGTAGAAATTGTTTTGTGCTGTCAATTACATACAGAGCCAACTTTTTATACAAACTCAAGGTTTTTTTTTTTGCAGTTGTATATTCCTAATAGCAGTATAACAAACACGTTACAAAACACAAATGTTCCGCTTAGTGAGTGAAAACACAAAAGCTTACTATTCAGATAATCCAGAGAGACAAAACATCAGTTCAGGAACAAGCCAAATGTGGTCAGTTTCCAGTTCTAATTTCATTTGGGTAGGAAGGAATCCAGAAAGAGGGCTGGTTGCACAGAAAGGGGGTTGGTTGCAGGTGGATGGATGAAACATTCAATGCCACAAAGAAATAGACTGCAGCTTCCTTCATGCATCCCTTTTGCAGCTTCCTTCATGCATCCCAAACAAGATGGATCAGCAAGTATTGCAGGACCAATTGGCAAAAGAAAACTCAGGACCGTATTGGTTGGAAACATTCATTCTGCACTGAATATGGCTAAAATGATGATCATGATATGTCCTGGAAATCTTTCAAACTAATATTTTCTTTTCATTGGCATTTGAGCATATTTCCAAGTAAATACAGAAATCCCCAAACTATGTATGGTACTGTTTTCCTAAGTGTGGTTCTTAGGGTCTTTGCAGACCTCAAGGCGCTTATAGAAACAAAGTGGTAGTTAAGTTATGCTGTGCTTAGAATTTCATTTTTTAAAGTAAAAGAATCTAAACAAAATAAGATTAGAAATTAACTGAAAATAATAGCAATAACAATAGCACTTAGACTTATATACTGCTTCACAGTGCTTTTACAGCCCTCTCTAAGCAGTTTACATAGTCATCATATTGTTCCCAACAATCTGGGTCCTCATTTTACCGACTTTGGGAGGATGGAAGGCTGAGTCAACCTTGAGCCTGGTAAGATTTGAACTGCCAAATTGCAGTCAGTCAGCAGAAGTAGCTTGCAGTACTGCATTCTAAACACTATGCCACCACAACTCATAGAATTAGAAATAATCTGTATTTAGAGTTTCTACAATGTAGCTGACCTACAGTTAATCGAAATAGATGTTTCTAAACTGCGGTATTTTTTCCATAAAACAGGTTCCATCTTTCTTGTTTCAAACTGCCAAATAAAGGATTTTTGTAATCTTTTGTCCCAAAAGCTTGAGAAACTTGGAAAAATCAAGAACAAGGCATTCACATATTTGCTATAATCTAAGAGCTTTCAATGGGGTAAAAGTTTAATCTGTTTTTCATTTGATTTGATTTTGATTATAAATAAAATGGGTGAAAATCAGAGGTGGGCTGTTACCAATTTGCCCCAGTTTGGGCAAACCCATAGCTAATTTTATGGCCAGTTTGGCAAACTGGACAATCCCGCCCTTGGCTGGCCCCGCCCCACCCGCTCCACCAGTGGTGGCATTCAAAAAAAATTTCTACCTGTTATGTGGGCGTGGCTTGGTGGGTATGGTGTGGCTTGGTAGGCTTGGCTTGGTGAGCTTGGCAGGGGAACGATACTGTAAAATCTCCATTCCCTCCCACTCCTGGGGGAAGGTTACTGCAAAATCCCATTCCCTCCCCACCCCACTAACCTGCTTTCCAGCTCCGTTCTCCTGTGCAGGGCAACAAAAGAAGACCCAGCTGATCCTTTGTGATACCAGCTTTTGTCAGATTCAGCACACAAGCCTATTTTCTAGCCATCTAATTTGACTCAGAATCTATTTCTGCAAGATTAAAAATGGTAGGGGTGCGGCGGACATAAGAGGAAAACATGAGCAAAATTCCATTCTGTAAAAAGGGAAACTTATGCAACATGACAAATAATTTCCCAGAGCACTGGAACACTATATTACTATGAGCCATCCATTCAGTTACCTTATTCCACAGGTGTTAGGAATTCCTCTTGAAATTGAAAACGATGTGAGTATTTTAGGATAGGTGTTCATCATTGGAGATACTTGCAATTGTAAATATCTAAATTTGGTGAAAAAGAGCAAAATCAAGGTTGCAGCTCCTATTATAATAGTATGTATCTTGATAGTATCATCATCTGCCACTTGCCACCCTATACAACAAGAGTAGCATAACCTACTGGCATATTTTAGTATCTTACAGCATCTAGTACTCCGTACTACTTTAAAATTGAACAGTAGAAGATCTGTTTACTTCTTGGTTCAAGGGAGGTATTTTTCAATCTGGGGACGGGATAATAGTTGATAGATTAGAGGGATCCTCGAATAGTCAGGGGACAGTTTCATTCTGGGGGCATGCAGCCTTTTTTCCATCCATTTCAAGCAGTGTTTGTGATGTTTGGGGAACTGAGAGCAAAAGGGTAGTAGGGTTGTGCACGGTCTGTATGTTTGTCAAATCATGGCAGGGACCTCAAACTCCAGAAATTCTGATCAGGATTTTCCCGCCGCCAAGCATCCCACTTCAGAAGAGTTGGAACCAGAAGGGCAGCTATTGGGCGGGTATATGTGTCTGTTGCTGGTGTTTTGTCTTGCTGATGAATTTACTGGCTGTTACAGCTCCAATTTTCTCTTGGTTTGTTTGCAAAATACAAGATTGCAGATAAAATTTTTGTGAATCAATAAATGTTGTAATGCTTGCAAATTCTTCTTAATGAGAACATGGAATATGAAAGTGGGCAGGAAAGGGGTTGTTCTGCCTTCCTCACCTGGAGTAAATATTTTGGATATGCCAAAAAATATTCTTGAAAGAATTTGGATACCAATTCATGTTGCAAAACCTATGGGGCTAGAGATGGGGGAAATATGTAAATACCATCTTGCCATAACTGCAAAAGTTCAACTATTAATCTCACTATCACTCAAAGAATCTAAATAATTGAAACAGTTTCTTTCAAATGATTTCAAATAAGGTCTGTGTACCATAAAATGTACCATTAGGAAAGGAGGAAGGGATAGAAAAAGGATGCTCCAAACTAACAGGTGCTTTTAACAGAACTGAAATAATTTGGAAGGAAGTGGGATAAGAATTGTCCACTGTCCAGGTTCTCTGTGTGGAATTATTTCTTTTGGCCACAAATTCGAACTTCGGTCTGAAAAAGAAATAATCTTTCTTGCTTCATTATGTTTCTTTCTGATCTAGCTTTTGACTCATCTGAGAACTGTACAGCTCAGCCCTGACAGGAACAGTAATAAAGATGCAGTGTGTTGTTTATTATTTCAATGAATGGTTTAGAGAAAAAGGCAGGTGTTTGGGGAGTGCCTTCGCCAACCATTTGTTTTTGTTTGCCGTAATTAGGCATCCCATCATATTCAGGCTGTATCTTAAGATTGCTATGCATGGTATGTTCTCTATTGCACTGCAAGATGAAAATTGATCACCAATCAATACTGTGTAATGATTTAATGCTCACCACAGTAAAAGCTGGTTGGTGGAAATTAGAATTGTGTATATGTGTGTGTGTGTGTGTGTGTTTTCCAGCCTAATCTTGAAAAGAAGCCGCAGTTCTGTGAAAATGAGACAACTTGGGATGTATTTGGTTAAGAATACTAACTTCACTCAGGCTGAAATAAATGTAGCACATCTGAAATATTTAGAGTTTCATTCCTGTTATAACAAAAATGGTTGAGATTTTCTAAATTCTAAAATGAATGTCTTCAATTGGAAGTGAAATTATAATGGGAAAAATGTGGACTTTGTGGCACCCCATAGTGAATAATTGCCTACACGACCTCTCTTCTTCCACTACCACTGACTGATACTGACCACAGAGAAATACTGCTCAGCACAGTTCCCAACTCCAAATCCTCCATGACCAGAAGAATATTGTGTTTACTGTATTTGGAAATTGCTAAGAGCTCTAAAACAATGAAAAAGGTTGCATGCCCTATATGTTTTGATGAAGGTTATCCACTAGGATCAATATAATTTCTGTCTATTGCCTGAATCCTGATTGAAATAGATCTATATAATCCCAGGAAGAGGCACACCACTGCCTCCTAAGATTTTGATAACCTTCTTCCAGCTCTTCACACTCCTACTTACTTCCAAAGGAAAATGGATACTGCCCACAAGTGGCTAAAGTCGTCATCACTTCCTTGGAGTCTACAAGCTGAAGAGTATCCAAAATAATTTTGCAAAACACAACTTTAATCATATACACTAATCATCTAGAGCAGGGTTGTCAAACTCACATCATCATGGCAGCATCATGTGACATATCGTGACTTTTTCCCCCTTTGCTAAACTGGGTGTGGGCATGGCAGGGCTGCGAGTTTGACAGCCCTGATCTAGAGTCAACCACATAGAATTGGATGGATGGATGGATGGATGGATGGATGGATGGACGCACAGACAGAATGAATGAATGAATGAATGAATGTATTTCCTCTGACCACACCCATATAGAGTCAAAGGAATTTTGTCTTGTCTGGTCTCATTTGTTTTTGGCCTTCTGGCTCTGCCACCTCCATAATTTCTCAGTGTACCAAGGAGAGTCCCTCATGATTGGTGGGAGGGAGCCACTTCGTTGGCATAATATAAAAAAGATGTTGAGACTCTAGGAAAAGTGCAGAGAAGCAACAGATGATTAGGGGACTGGAGGCTAAAACATATAAATAATGGTTGTTGCTGGTAGTCCAATGAAAAAAAGGACTAGGACTGACATGGTAGCAGTGTTCTGATATCTGCTGCCACAAAGAAGAGGAGCTCAATCTATTCTCCAAAGCACCTGAAGGCAGGACAAGAAGCAATGGATGGAAACTAATCAAGGGCAGAAACAATCTAGAACTAAAAAGGAATTTCCTGACAGAATAATTTACAGTTTGCCTCCAGAAGTTGTGCATATTCCAAAACTGAAGATTCTGTTATTCTATTCCGAAAGAAGTTGGAGACATTTTTATTAAGTATTCTAGTCATCTCCATTTTTTGCATTTATAGATGCTACTTTCTTTTGAATTAATAATATAAAATATACTTCATGTTACTTTATTTATTTGTATTCTGCCTTTATTGTTCTTACAAATAACTTATGGTGACAAACATAGCCAATATACCTTCTTCCTCCTATTTTCCCTACAACAGGAACCTTATGAGATGGGTTGGGCTGAGAAAGAGTGACTGGCCCAAAATCTTCTAGATGGCATTCATTCATGGCTAAGACAGGTCTTAGACTCATGGTCTCCTGCTTTCTATCTGTTATATCATCCATCCAAGAATCCTCAATAGAATTTATTTAGGCATTTACCTTTTGAGAGTCTAGACATTATCATTTCATGGATGGAGGGACGGAGGGATGGATGGACGGACAGAGAGACAGAGATTGATTGATTTAATATTTTAGAAAGCTTTAATGTCCAGGACATTTCAAATCCCTAGTTTGTATCGATACTATAACATCAATATTCTTATACCTTTTCCATTTATTTTATTATATATTTTCTTCAAAATGTTTAATAAAGAAAAGAAGAGGAAGCAGTTTGACTATCTTTCTTCAGTTTCATTCTTGATCCTGTGTGGGCAAGCCATCACTTTTTGCATTATAAACTTACAATAAAACAGAGGAACAAACGACAGCTCACAATATCACTCTGTGTTTATTGCTAACAGGTTGTGATGTCTGATTACACAACAGTACAAAGGAATGCCTTGCACTAAGTTAATTTCCCGAAACAGAAATGTTGCTTTTTTTTGTTTTTGTTTTCTACATTTTTAGCATTCAGTTGCACAAAATTACTTGTGTCTTCCTGTTGAAGTGACCTCTAGAAATAATTGTAATTACAATTGTCTAGAGATTGACAATTCATAAATCATGCCATGTCACCTCATAGCTGAATGGAGCAACTAAGCAGACTATCATTAAACCTCTTCAATACTTATATGTGGAACCAAATGCGAATTTAGTTTTCATAGATATTTTTATCATTATTGATTAAAGGTATTTTCTTAGGTGAGGCACAATTTAAAACCACCCTACAAATCATAGAGAACAGTGAAATTCAATCAATATGTATTTACCCAGCTGTGTAAACAAGAGAAAAAAATACACAAGGGAAAGCTAATTAAAACATTTCTCTCTCTTATCAATATGTAATCTGGTAGACACCCATCTTGGTGAATTCCCAGGTGTGGTAAAACAGACTGGATTTCTTTATCCTCTAATTAAAAAAGGAGAAAAAAGTCTAGTTCTAAAGTGAGAGAAAGTGAACTTGAAAAAAGAGGCCTAGTTTTTATAGACATTTGAGCAGCTGCTAAATGTCAGGAATTCTGAAATTGGAAGGGGAAACAAAGGAGTAAGTTGATGGGTGTTCCCTGCATGTGCCTAGAGAGATTTTAAAAGGTTTTATTTTATTATTCAGTTCTCCTTGTTTTCAAGGGCAGTCCCGCCATGTATGTACAATAACAAGGTGCTAGAAGGCAATGGAATGAGCACCAAGGAGGCTACGTTTCATTTCTCCAGGAGGGGGCATAACTGGCAAAATATATCCTTGTCATATGTAAATAGAGTCAGATAGACAAAACTCTCATGATGGATTTTTTTCCCCTGATATTATCCCACAATAATATTATATAATTAGAAGCTAATTTATTTAGTCACAAACATATCCCAGAATATTAGTTTTAAAATACCAAAATCTTTCTGTCTTTTTGTCAGATTATTGTTATAGAGTTAAAAAGAAACTGGATTTTTCTGAACAAACAATTCAAGCCAGGCAACATGTTTCCCTATATTTTCTTAACCTTCATTTTCCAGAAAACCTCATTTGTAGTTTGCCAGTTAATTCAAACCAATGTTATTTGGCTACTGCTTCATTACTTGTGGAATTTTTTTTCCAATTATCAAATCAAGGAATTTATCTATAACAATCTACTAATCCCACAATCTACTAAGGAAATTGCATAATACTGTATATCTTGGTATTAGTAAGTCATTCAATAAAGTACCTTATGGAATTTTGATTAAGATGCTACTCAAGGGTGGGCTGGATGGCAAGACTATTAATCAAAAGTATTTTTGTGAGTCTAGAATAGGATATTTCCCAGTTTTTCCAACTGTGGAACATGGTAGTTAAAAAAAATAATCTTGAGACACCTGATTAAGAATCAAAGTACCAGTAATAGGAAATTGGCAATAATTTGAAATTTGAATTTATTTATTCGTATGAACTTAATTTACAGCTTAAGAACCACCACTCCTCCCCTGCTATATTTATTTGTTTTTGTATTGTCTGCAATTGTACTAGTTTCTTGCCAATGATCCAAGTTTGGGGTGGGTGGGAATTGCATAAATGTGTATTGCATAAATGTGTATTTGAATTAGTCAAAAACAATATAAATATAATACACATATACTGAAGGTTATACACCTAGAATGGATATGACAGTTTAAAATTATAAAGGTGAAAAAATATGAAGGAAAATCACCAACTGGGATGTCACTTAGAATAAATCCCTGATGGTCTGATGCACAAAAACACTGCATGCTGCATAATAATATAGATAGAAGCAATGGATTAATATAGCAAAATTAAACTTTTTTTCCATAGTGTATTGGCTGAAGCCACTCAAGCACCGTTCTTCCTCCTGCCTGGCTGGCTGGCTGGCTACCTGCCTGCCTTACAAACATGATTCTCACATATGTTCATATAGACTTACAGATAGTCTCCCTCATCAGAGGAGGTCTCACTCCAAAGGGAATTTGAAGACAGGCAGGAAATCGGCTTTTGTGCATGGGCACCTGGCAGGGGAAACAGCAAGACAACCAATGGACTACTTGCAAATTCTGGTGATGTAGCAAAAGGAAAAGAAAGACCAGCATCAAGGCAGGAACGGTGAGAGTTAAGTGCATTTGAGCTTTCCCCCACTCCCTAGTCCTCAGAACCTATTCATGTCATGCCAGAACGCTGGAGTTTTGCAGAAAAAAAACTTGCGTTAGAAGGTGGTACTTAGTAGCGTCATTCAAATTTGATCCTAGTAAATTTTTCATGTTGTCATCAACACTTTTCTTACTCTGCAAATACTAATATCCTCAAATAGAGCTAGTTTGGTGGAGTGGTTAATGAACTAGATTAGAAACCAGGAGACATGAGTTCTAGTACCATCTTAGGTATGAGACCAGCTGAGTGCCCTCAGGTCCATCACTCACTCTCAGCGTCAGGAGGAAGACAAGAACAAACCACTTATGAAAGTCTTGCCAACATAATCTCAGGCATTAGTTCAGGCAGTTGCCAAAAGTTAACACTGAAAAAATGTTAGTGTGTGTGAGAGAGATATAGCCAGAAATGACAAGTGTACATGTTATATTAGTTATTGCAGTATTGTACAGCAATCTCTCTCTCTCTCACTCTCTCTCTCTCTCTCTCTCTCTCTCTCTCTCCCTCCCTCCCTCCCGTATCTCCTTTCATGACTGCACTTCACCTTGGGTTATATGTCCCATTCAATTTAAAGTTAGAATTAAATTAGAACAAGTTCAGATACTGAACACAAAGATAATCCATAGAACTAAAGATTGTGAGGAGATATAGTGAAAACCCTTAACCTTCAGAAGGGAAGGTGAGGGAGTACATGGTAGGATATTTCAGGTATCAAACAAATTTACTATTTATTCTCCCAGGAAGCAGGATTACAAAAAAGTTACAAAATGGTGAATACCAAATAAATATTTGGACTATTATCACCAAATTCCTTGGAAAGTAGTAAGATCCTTATTGCTGGATGTGATTTAACTGAAGCTGGACATCCAACTGTTACGAGTCCTTTAATCCCAGTGTGATGACTTTATAAATCCCAACAAGAGCATCTACCATACAGGGGAAGATGTCAATAACATCAAATGGCAGGTGTAAGATGCAAGCAATGCATGCAGTGCTCATAACAAAAGGGTGATGTTTCAGTCACCCACTCATGTGGTTGGCCCCCTCCAGACAGTATATTTTTCAAAAATATGTAAATTGTTTGTTTAAACAAAGCTTATTTTATACTGATTTTAGGATATTTGTGTATATACCCCGTTTTCTGATGTGTCATTAACAAGCCCTGCCTCAATTTTAAAAAATCCTGAATGATCTTGACTTCAGAAACTTTTTATTTTCTCTAAAATGTATAAAAAATAGGCCATTGAGGTTTTCTTCCTTCCATAATTTTTCCTAACATCCCAATCACACCCAACTCTTTTATCTCTAAACATATTTATCTTTGTTGAAATGTGTATTATATTCTCTCATGGGATAACACCTTTACCATTTTGCAGCATTAGCAATTATGGCAATAAAGATGTCAGTTGGCATAAAAATAGTTGCTACAGTTTGCTATACATGTTTTCATTTATCTTTGGACAAATCCAAATAGATTATAGCATTATATACTACAATAAATAAAATAGTTATTTCTTATACATACTCAAGATAAGATCAGTAAATATTTCTAAATTGATATAATACGAGGAATTATCACTCAGGGGTATAATAGCTGGTGGAAAAGATCTCTAAATACCTACTAGATTTTTTAAAATGAGTCTTAGAAGGCCGTAGAAATTCTATATCACAGGGAAATTAGTGTTCATTAATGTTGAATAAAGTTCTTTTTAAATCTGAAAATGTGGAAGGTTCTTTTAATCCATCTTGTTCATCCATAAACGATTCAGCAGGAACCTGGGCCTCCATATACTGAGAGATTTTTGTGCAGGTGGTTCTAATCCTTAATCATTTGATTCAACACTTTTGTGGCTTGATCAACTTAAAAGGAAGTGACATCATGTTTGTCTGTTAATCCTTGTATAATAGAGGCCAAGAGTCAAATATAGTTCATTGATTGCATGAATTCAATGGAAGATTGAATCTGTTTCTTAATTCTGAATTTTATTCAGTCAACTATTCCATCAGTTTATTGAAGTGTAAAAGGTGCATGTAACAGCAGAAATTCCAAGTGAAAGAACAAGTTACTAGGGAATCAGATAGATCTGTTTGGCCTAGAATCCAGCCACAGTTTGAATGAAGACCATTATATTGAACCATTTGACTGCCATTAGGATTCCTGTCCATTCTCAAGCTAACCACCACTAGTATTCCATAGCCAAGAAAACTGTATGGTTGTATGGTTATATATCTCTGTCATTATCAGGGGTCAGGCACTTATTTATATTTGTATTTGATATTCCATCCCAAGAATATGAAAAAAGCTTATATTTATTGTTAAAATAATTGAGGTAAAGCAAATTCTGACTCAAAATCAGGGAGGGCAATATTTCATTACTTACAATTAAGGAACATATCTGAACATATCTGAATGTTAATTCAGTCTAAGGAAGCTGTATATATTTAATTGGACTCTACATACTTCTGTTCACATTAAAATCCCAGCCATGGTGGACGACTCAAAATAAATCAACTTGAGAGAAGTAGGCTTGCTATCAAAAGAACTGGGATAATGTATAAACAATTGGAGCATTTTCTAACCTTTGGAGCTTTGATCTAGAGGATATAGGAATTAATTTTTAAAGGATTGGGGTTACCTTATTCCCACAACATCCCATGGTAAATGATCCCTCTCTTTCTGACAAGCACCCCACCAATGTCTATTATGGAATCTAATATAGACTCTATTCATTACAAGGTTTTGGGAAAGAGAGAGAGAAATCTGCTTCTTCAAAACCTTATTATAAGGGAAGGATGAGTTAAGAGATAATACCGAAGGACATAATTTAAAATTCTTCTTGGATTTCAGAGGAGAACATTCCACAGAACAGGTGCCACCACAGACAAGGTCCATCTGCAAATAACTGGCAGGACAAAGAGAAGATACTCTGTGAAGTACAGGGCCTTGCTATATGACTTATCCTAAGAGGAAAACAAATATATCTCTGCTGAAAAAGAAGCAGCTGCACCAAAAAGAAGGAAGCAGAGTTACTCTTAAATTCAGCCTCAGCTGGAATTAGAGAGAATCAAGAGGGAGAAATACAATAGACAAAGCAACAATAACTGCACAGTCAGCATATCAATAGAGTTCATTTTTTTCAGTTAGAGCCCCAATGGAATCAACCACCCTTGGTCATCTTAGCAGATGACCAAGGTGAATGTAGCACACTCGAAGAGAGAATCCATATAATTTTCCAACCTATCAACGTAGAAGGAATGTATGAAGTTTGTGTCATCCATGACAACATAATGTCAGAAAAGTTTGTGCACAAGTGCATGCAATATTTGTGAACCTCGCTTTCAAATATTATTGAGCTTCAGAACTGACGATCAGTTTTTACCAGATTGTGGTGTGCACTGGTCACAATTATTTCTTGTAAAAAAAAATAGAATAACCACTAACTGGAAACTGAAAATGAGAGAGTGTGGTTGCAAAGAAGACAGTTTTTAGGCTGCATCATCAGAAATATGTCATTCCGGTTGTGTTCAGTGGTTAACATTACATTACTTTAAAAAAAAGATTAAGCAAAAATGGAACAGGTTCAGAGAAGGGGAACCAAGATGACCAGGGGAACTAGGAATATATTTCTGTGAAGAGAGATTGAAAGAGATAATTGGCTTTGAGAAAAACCAACTGAGCAGGGATACATAGCATTCTTCAAATACCCCAAAGTATGTCACATAGAAGAAAGTCAAGACCTCTTCTTTCTTGTTCCAAAGTGTAGGACATAGAATGATTTTAAGTTACAAGAGGAGCAGTTCAACAGTAATCAATTACCCAGACAGATGGTGTGCTCCTCTTCATTAGTTGTGTTCAAGGGAAGACTAGAGAGTTGTCTGTGGGAAAATTCCTGCATCGAGCAGAAAATTGGCCTAAATGGTCCCCTACAGCATAGTGATCCATCATTCTTTCATATCTCCAGCTCATCCTTCCACCCACCCTGTGTTCAGAAAAGGAGTCTAGGAATAGTTTACAATTTCTGCAAGGTGCTCTGCTGGAGAGGGTATAATGTAATATTATTAGGACTGCTATCTCCAGATCTTAAAAACAAGATAGTTCAATTCAGGTAGTAAAATTCAGAGGCCAAGGATAGATACATGTCCAGTTGTGTCTGACTCTGGAGGCAGTGCTCATCTCTGTTTCTTAGCTAAAGGAACCAGCTTTATCCAAAGATGTTTCCATGGTTGTGTTATACAATTTAGGAGTTCTTATTAATGGGAAGTTTTCTTTAAAGTCTTTCATCAGTGAATCTACAAGAACTTATAATTTTTACCTTTTAAATATTCAGAACGTTTCTTCATATCTTACTTTTGAAATGGTTAAATACTTAGTTCAAACACTGGTGGGATCATCCCTAGATCACTATAGTAATAGCCTGCTTCTCACCCACTGGTTCATATCGTGAACAATTCTGTTGTCCTGGATCTCTCCAAATACAGCCACGCCTTTGTTTTAATTAATAGCTATATTAGTTGGATCTTAATTATTGGTTTAACTTGTTGGTACTGGCCTTCAGTCAGATTATACAGAAAACCTAGTTTTTTGGGGGGGTGAGGGGAAATGATTATAATTTATGTTTCTGTATGCAATTGGCTTGATTTTGCAATCAAGGTCAATTGGGGTTTTCCCCCCTGTTTTAAATTAGACACTTCATGTTTTATGGTGCTTTTCAGTTTCTCTCTGGAATAAGTTCGCCTTTCAATTACATCTCGTAATTCAAAGTTAGTTACTAAGTACTACAGTACTAAGTTACAACTTAATTTTACAGGATATTTATGAAACTAGAAAAACTCCTCTTTCTACAGATTTACACTAAGGTTTTGATGATATTAGGATTTTTGTTCTGATATTACATTTTATTGGAAAATACATTAATTGTATTTTTGTTGTACTGGTTTATCTTGCATATCATTTGGTATTTTGGTATTCATGTTAATATAATTTAATAGTAAGTCAACCACAAAAATTACTTCAATAGTCACTTTTCTTATGGCCTTATGTAGAAAACAGTGTTGTAGTCAAAATGGGATAAAACCAACTATTGTCACATCTGATCAGTTCAGAGAAGGTTGCAGTAGATGCACTAGGATTAATTATACAAAGGCATTTTTCACAAGTTGCCTCCTGTAAATAGCTGAAAATCAGAGGGTGCTTTCAGATAACAAACCTGGTTGTTCAAGAGGAGAGAAAATCCCTTCCATAACAGGGTGAACTCCATTGCTAAGTCCAGTTTCCTCTTTATGCTGCATTCAAGACACTGATGTGTATCGGAATTTTGATGATTAGGGCAATGGAATTGGGTGCCATAATCCCATCTTGCTGACTACTAAACCTACTGCCATCCTTACTTTAGAAAGCCAGGTATTATCTTAGCAGTTTCATCTAGATGTTAAACCTCATGGGACAACTTCAAACTCAGTGGGACACTTAGGACAACTATCAGAGTTGAAGAGCATTATTCTAGCACCATTTTCTAGAAACGATTGGCTGGAACTACTATCCTTAATGCCAACAAAGCAGAATGCCATGGCCAATAACATGGACATCTGCCAATAACTCCAGTAGTTTTTGAAAAACGGTTTTGATAGCCTATCCCAGGTAAAAACTCAATTGGTATCGATCCAGAAAATCTGCATCATTGAGATGCAACTATTGAACGATGTGATCACTCTTTTCTCAACAAACTATATTGCAAGGAGAATATTTGAATCTGGTGTATAATTGTAAAGACCTCCTGAGTCAAGGCATAATTTTCATTAGTAAAGGCCTTATTTCTGCCTTTCTGTTACAGTATGGAAGAACATGACTTCTTGCAAGCAGGCATTGGTCACATTTTCTAACCGTCTGATACTCATCCAAATCCAGCAGCATGTCCTGGAAATTGGCAATAGAGCATCTGGTCAGCAAAATAAAATTTCTATAGAAAAGCTATTTAATCTGCTCTAGCACACAGTAAGATGGTCAACAAAGATGGGAGGTATGAACTCCTCCCTCTTCTGTCTGCCAAATCTCCATGATGCATATGAGGTCAGCATTTCATCCAGAATTAAATCCTGAATAAGAAATTATTTATGCTTCAAATATTATTTATGCTTCAAATAGATGGTTTAGCTTGCAAAAAAAGGAGGAAGGCAAGTGGGTGGGTGAGGGGAGAACTGTTTTATGTTGAAACCAAGAACATAAAGGAACCAAGAGGTTGAAAGCAAAATATAAATGAGTATTAAAAGGAATTTCCTAATAAGAAAAGCTGTTAAATAATGGAACAATCTGAGGTGAACTCCCACTTACTGGAGTTTTCTTGAACAGAATGGAACTGTCAAGATAATTTATTGGATACTTAGAGTAAGAAGGGAATTGGACTGATAGGTTTCACATCATATATTCTTGAATGTGGCATTAAAGAGTACAGCTTTCAGGTTGGAGATGCTTCCGCTATTGTGAACTTGACTAGCTTATTAGAGTGCTCTCTGAAAGGAAGGCCAATCAGTGACTGACTTCCTTTTCCTGCACACAAAAGCAAAGATGCATGTGTTCCCCTCTCCCAACAGAAATAGACCAAAAAAGGAGAAACGGGATTGAAATGAGCTAAATAGGAGGGACTGCCTGAAGAGGAATGAAAAAGAAGGCAGGAGAACGGATGAAGTTAAAAGGAGAGGAAGAAGTAACTGTGCAGTGAAGCAAATGAAAAGAGAAAAGCCCAGTTTGAGTAGTATAAAAAGGATATAACTAGCTAGACAAAAAGCCTTCCCAAGGGACAGCATGCAATTGATAGGCTAATTTTCATTTATTACTAGCATCTTTACCTCTTGCTCCCTTTATTTTCAACAGCTGTTAATTTGTTAGACAATATAAAATGTCCCTTTTCCCAATTCTCAAACTACTTCTTTGCATTGGAAAACCCTGGGGGAAGGAAGACGGTAGAGTGCTATGCAAATTAATAATTCTTAATAAATTAAGGAGCAAAGACAAAGGTCCGTTACATGAAGCAAGATACTAAAAGGACCAAAAGATGGCAAAGGACTTACTGGTTAAATGTAAGGATGGCTTTCTTGAATCTTTGTCCATTCTAGCAGTATGCAAATCCCTAGTAACCCCCACCTCTAGTAACCATTCATTGCCTCTCTATTTCTTCTAGCTCTGTAAGAAGCTGGATTCTTAAAGGACCCCTAAAATGCAACACCCATGAATCTGGGTCCTGGATAATTAATTCAATTAATTAATTAATTAAATGTATGTGCCTCCCTCACTATCCAAAAGTGGCTCTGGACATGAGAATATGGTCATATCAAGGTCATATCAAGAATATGACCAAAGGAGGCTAGCAGGCCCAAGGCATAAGGGGAATGCTATGGAACTAAAATATATGTGGGAGTCAAAAGTTTTTGTTTGTCCAACATATTCTTTGCAATATTGTGCCTCATATGCTGATATGTTGATCAGGCTTTAGCAGCCTGCCTAGCCACCAGCTTCTCTTTTTTTGCCCCCCTTCTGAAAAAGAAAGTAGTATTAACAGTCCTAGGGGGTCTGGCTAAATTTCAAGGCATTAACATTTGATAGCTAAAGGCTGTAATTGAGTTTTACAGTTTGTGAACGCCATAGGATAAAGGACCTTAGGAGAGGCACTTCCTTTGCTCTAGGCTTATCAGGAGAGTACAGTAGACATCTGGAGTTCTCTGCTCTCAAAATATTTAATTTTGGCCTGTAAATATAGACAAAGCTTACCCAACAAAAGTAGCTGGGTAGAGACAAATATAATACAATACCTCTTGGTCTGCTTGCAGGGAGGTAATTGTAAGTGTCTATCTTCTCTCCCAGTGGAAAACAATGTAGAACGTTTATTATGAACGCATTTATTTATGTATTTATTTATATCCCACCTTTATTATTTATATAAATAATTCAAGGTGACAAACATATCCAGCACTCCTTCCTTTTCCTGTTTTCCTCAGAGCAACTCTGTGAGGTGGGTTGGGGTAAAAGAGAGACCAAGTGGTCCAAAGTCACCCAGCAGTTTCATGGTGGAGGCGGAACTTGAATTCGTGGTCTCCCTCTATCGAGCCTGGAGTCTTAACCACTAGACCAAATTGACTGTTGTTTTATTTCAGCATTCTATGCTATGTGTATTAGTGTCTAAGCAAATAGAGATAGTGCTTGACTTATGGCCTGTCATTTAGCAACTGTTTGAAGTTTCGTCCCCTAGGGCACTTACAATCCAGTTCCAACAGCAGCTCCCTACCCTGCAGTCACATGACCACATGTTGAGCAATCAGCCAGCATTTATGGCCATTTGCAGTGTCCTGTGATCACATGACTATTTTACAACATTTTGCCGAAAACCAGCATTGACTTCTGTTCTGTGGCAAAAATGGCCCATAGCAAACAATTGGTTTGCTTAACAACTGCAATATTCACTTGATGATCGCCACAAAAAAGGGTAGTAAAAATCAGGTTAATCATATGAGTGACCTGATTTACAACTGTCACAATTTATGGTCAGACTCCATTCTGGTTGCTAGTGGAGGACTATCTGTAATTTTAGGACCACAATCCAGTGGTGGGATTCAATTTTTTTTTACTACCGGTTCTGTGGGCGTGGCTTGGTGGGCATGGCAGGGGAAGGATGCTGTAAAATCTCCAATCAGAGGTGGTATTTGCTGGTTCTCCAAACTACTCAAAATTTCCACTACCAGTTCTCCAAAACTGGTCAGAACCTGCTGAATACCCACCTCTGCTACAATCCAAATAATCTTCACAACTAGGTTTGTTTATATGTAAATTATTTACTGTGTTTCAGAATGTTTACTTTCACAGAGCAATAAGTAGCACAGCAGTGAGTTAATTTTTTTTCTCTATCTTCCTGCAATTGAGGAGAAATGGGAATCCTGACTTGCATTTAAAATAAGAACAAGATATATTTTAGTCATTTTTAGAGTAATATGTTACAATAAGCAGCTATAGAATTTTGAAACAAGTAATTTTATTGCAAAATAATAGTTGTTTTTTTAATGAGATGGAATGGAACATTTAATGCTGCTTTAAGTATTTTGCTTTTCTGTGTATTTTAACATTAACAAAATGGAGTCTCTAAGGCTGAAAAGAGATTGTATTTTCAGGCTAGCTTTGTAATAGTTTCCTGAAAAAAATTATAACAATTGTCTTCCAATTTAGCTGTGCAAATTTTGTAAAACCTCCAATCATATTCGAACAGATCCCTTCTCTTGCAATCTGCTGATGAATACATAAGCCAGCAGTTCTGGAATGAAACATATCCAATTTGCCACTTCATTCTCTTTCTGGCTCTTATGAAATGCAATTGGAAGTGGAAATGACAGGGAAGAGACTTCAGTTGGTGGCAAAAAGGATTACAGAGATAAGACAGCACAAACAAACCAAATACAAAACACTTGCTACAAACACAGAGGCACATTATAGTGAAACTGTTCATTCATTCATAGTGTTTCAAATCTAAACCAAACTACATAGTTGCAGAACTCTCTATTAACAGTGATAGTATAGGGAGGGAAAGGTCTAAATCAGGGGTATCAGACTAAAAGCCCGCAGGCCAAATCTTGCTTGCGGGATGCTTAGATCTGGCCTGCGGGGCCACCTGGAAACAGCGAAAGACTGCCCTGTGGTGCCTCTGCCAATGAAAACAGAGCTTAGGAAGGCCAACGTCCTGAGCTCTGTTTTCGCTGGCAGAGGGTTGCAGGAGGCCGTTGCAGCTGGAAATGGAGTTCGAGAGCACATTTTCACTGAGAGAGCACTCGGGCCACTACAGGCACCCCCAACATGAGTGACATCGAGCAGGCTATGCCCATTCTGACCACGCCCACCCCAGACCCCCAACCCTGATGCCCTCAGTGAAATCGAATTTGACACCCTTGGTCTAGATGGAAGAGCAAAATTTATTTCTATTTATTTTATTTGATATTGCATTTGTATGCCGCCCAACTCCTAACTTTAGAAAAAATATACCTAAAACAAACATAGAAGTAAAAGATAGCAAGGTGATAGAATCACACTGAATCAGGGGGAAAAAGAACCCTCATCAAACTCACCCTCACCAAAAGCCTGGGAGAAGACCTAGGTCTTTAAGCTCCTTCAAATCACCAGTTGGGTGAGGGCCATCCAGATCTCAGGGGGAACTTCATTCCAGAGAGCAGGACTGCTAGAAAGGAGTTATGCTTCCACAAGAATCCTAATAGATGGCAATATTTAATCAAAGGTACCCAAAGTATGGCAACCTTCCTATATCAGATTATAACTATCTGTCATAAGTAAGCAGGCTCTATGCCATATAAGGCTTTACCACCAGAACCTTGAATCAACTTGGAACCAAAGCATACCTGTTACTGCTGCTGCATTCTGCATTCTGGACTGTTGAATAAGCACCTGAATGCATGAAGAACATCAAACCTTTCTTCTGTCTGCTGTTTGTTTGCCTGAAATCTATGTGCTTTTCTACCCTGCTGATTTTCAATATCAGAAATGGGAAGACAACTGTTAAGTTTGGGAAAAGAGAGGCTGAACCAGAGCATGAGTGCAACGATACTTTATTATAACAATAAAGGACTGACCGTGCTTGCCAAGCCTGGAACTGGCTTGCAGCGATCAGCAACTGGTTGGACCCCGCAGCCTGCTTTTATAGCTGGCTGCTGGGGAGAACCAACCAATGAGTGAAGGGGAAGAACGCCCCCGTAAAGTGAATGGACCTGAGTGAGAACTCCTAGAGTTCCCAGGACATAACACCCCTTCCCCCCAGATGCGAACACGCATAGTCTTTGAGGTAGGCAGGAGGTTTATGTTGGCGCCCGGAGCGGCGCAGCTCTGGAATGCTGTCTGTCCGTTCCGGGTCTGTCTGGGAAGGCAGAGCCGGTAAAGTGTCACCAACGTGCCCCTCGGTTCGGGCAGGCCCGGGACTTGTAGGGTTGGTCACTGGGGACGTGCTCCCGTTGACTGGATCGGACTGGTCAGCCGACTGGACGCCGCTGTCCGTGTTCGGGCTTTCTGGAATGTCTGCTGGTGTGAGTTGGTCGCTGGGAACGATGTTGATGTGGGGTTGATGCTGAGGCCTCCCTTCGTTTGGTAATTCTGGGTCCCTGCTAGCGAGGGTGCTGTGACGCCTACGCAGCTGGTCTAGGTGCCTTCTCCAGACACGGCCGTCCTTCAGTCTGACTCGATACGACCTGGGTCCAGTGATGGCCACGATCTCACCCGGGATCCACAGGGGGTCTCCAGCGAAGTTCCTCGCGAATACCGGCTCCTGTAAGATAAAATGTCTAACCCCCGATGTGGAAGCGAGGGGAGAGTCAGGGCAGTATTGTGGGTGCAGTCTGTCCAATACAGTCCTCAGGCGCCTGCCCATCAGGAGCTCAGCTGGGGACTTATTGGTGACTGAACATGGAGTTGAGTGCTGGCTCATCAGGAAACGCGAGAGTTTGTGGTGCCAATCGTCCTTGCTGAACCTAGCCAGGGCTTCTTTAGTGGTCCTGACGGCTCTTTCAGCCAAACCGTTACTGGCAGGATGAAATGGGGCTGTGAAAATGTGGCGGATGCCCAGGTTGGCAGTGAAACGGCTGAACTCGGTTGATGCGAACTGTGGGCCATTGTCGGAGACAATGGAGTCAGGCAGCCCGTGTGTTACAAACAGGTGAGTTAATACTTTGGTAATTGCTTGTGTGGTGGTCGTGGATAGCTGGGCTACGTCAATCCATTTAGAATAGGAGTCCACGACCACTAGGAACATTTTCCCATGCAATGGGCCGGCCAGGTCGATGTGAATTCTGGACCACGGAGTGCTGGCGCTCTCCCACTTAGTAGGGGTGGCAATAGGAGGAGCTGGACGGGATTCCTGGCAGGGGTTGCAGGAGCTTACCCATCTGGCGATGTCCTCGTCGAGGCCCGGCCACCATACGTAGCTGCGTGCTAATGCCTTCATTCTAACGATGCCAGAGTGTCCCTCGTGCAACGCCTCCAGAACTCGGGTACGCAGTGAGGTCGGGATGACCACTCGAGTGCCCCACAGTAGACAGCCCTGCAAACTGGATAATTCCTGCATGCGGGTCTTGAAGGGTGTGAATTTGTTTTCAACATTACCACCCGGCCACCCCCTCCTCACCCAGTCCAGCACCTGGGCGAGCGTTTTGTCTGCCTTGGTTTTAGCAGCAATGTCGAGGGCAGTGATGGGGAGGTCCAATTGGGTGACCTCAAAAATAGCGTGGACAGGAGCAGGGTCTTCAGCTGGAGCCGGCAAGGGACAGCGGCTGAGAGCGTCAGCGTGGGACAAAGTTTTACCTGGGCGGTGTATGAGTCTGTAGGAGTAGGCTGCTAGGAAGAGGGTCCATCTCGTCATTCTAGGAGAAAGGACTTGAGGGGTCTGTTTGTCCCCAGCTAGTAGACCTACGAGGGGCTTGTGGTCCGTGACCAGCTCGAAAAAATGGCCAAAGAGAAATTCGTGAAATTTTTTCACTGCTGCAACAGCTGCTAGAGCTTCCTTATCGATCTGGCTGTAATTACGCTCTGTTGCAGAGAGCGTCCTGGAGAAAAAAGCAATGGGAGCCTCGGAGCCATTGGGGAGCCTGTGACTTAATACTGCCCCGATTCCAAAGGGGGATGCGTCTGCTGCCAGCACTAATGGAAGGTTGGGGTCGAACTGAATAAGTACCGCCTCTGACGTGAGTAGTGATTTGACGGCGTGAAAAGCAGAGTCTTCTTTGTGACCCCAGTGCCAAGGTGATTTTTTATCCAGTAATCTGTGTAGGGGTTCTGCCACTGATGCTTTATGGGGCAAGAAGGACGCGTAAAAGTTCAATAGCCCCAAGAAGGTCTGTAGTTCAGTTTTGGAGGTTGGGGTGGGTGCCTCGTGAATTGCCTTAACCTTGGACTCCAGGGGGTGAATGCCTGAGGCGTCAATTTTATAACCCAGAAAGTCCACCTGTCTAGTGGCAATGGCGCATTTTTCTTTTTTCAATTTGAGGCCATGCTGTCTGAACCTCTCTAATACTGCTCGAACTCTCTGGAAGAGTTGGGGTCTGTCCCTGGCCGAGACTAAAATGTCGTCGAAGTAGGGTACTACACCAGGGAGGCCCTGCAAAATCCGCTCCATGAGGGATTGAAAAATGCCTGGGGCAACGCTTACGCCAAATTGGAGACGCTTACATCGGAAAGCACCCCTGTGAGTGACAATGGTCTGGAGTTCCACTGTTTGGTTGTCAACAGGGAACTGTTGATACGCTTGAGACATGTCCAATTTGGCAAAAATGCTGCCAGGTTCAAAAGTGTGTAATAAATGCTGAATGACGGGCACTGGGTAAGCGCTAACTTGCAGAAACTTATTGATTGTGGTCTTGTAGTCCGAGCAAATTCTCAGGCTACCGTCTTTTTTGAGGGGTGTGACAATGGGCGTCTCCCATTTGGCGAAATCTGTTGGCTCAATGACCCCTTGTTTTAACAGTTTATCCAATTCCGCATCTAGTTTTGGCCGAATAGCGAATGGGACCCTACGCGGTTTTAGCCTGATTGGGACCGCCTGGGGGTCGACTGAAAATGAGATAGGGGTACCGTTATAACACCCCAGCTCATCGCTGAATACATCTGAGTAATCAGCGAATAAGGAGTCAGTGTCAGAGGCTGAGACAGCATGGACTCCTGATAGCCCTAGGCCGAGATGGGGAAACCAATCGAGCCCCAATAATGTAGGGAGATTGCCGTTAACTACCACTAGAGGTAGGTGACCTTTGAAAGCTCTAAAATTGACAAGGAACTTGCCTCTGCCGATTACAGGAATGGTCTTCCCCTGGTAGTCCTTCAGGCTAAACTGGCACTTCTGGAGCTGGCTAGTTGATAGGCTGGGCTGGAGCCTCTTGAGGGTGTTCCACGAGATAATTGAGAGCGCTGACCCTGTGTCGACCTCCATGCAGCACGGTTTACCTTCTAACACAACGGAGAGAGAGATTTTACTAACAGTGTGGCGAGTGTGCTTGGCATGGTGGTGAGTGCGACAGTTCAATACTTGCCTCTGCGGTCCAGAGTGTGAGAAGGGGGGGTGCCTTTGTGCTGGGTTTTGAGAGGCTTGGCAGACTCTCGCGATGTGCCCCCTTTTATGGCAGGTATTGCAAGTGGCTCCTTTGAATTTGCAGGTGGCCCTCAGATGAGATCCACCACAAGCTAGGCACCGAGTGATGTGCTTGGGTGGCCCGATGTTTTCTTGTTTGGCTCCTACCTGCGGGTGTCTGGCGTTGGAGAGGCGGTGGACGTCGTTTTCATCACTACGGGCTTCCTCTGCTACCACCTTCTCGGAGTGGACTGGAACTGTCGTTAGCTTGGACGTCGGGCCATGAATTTCGGTGGCTGAGTGTGCTGCCAGTTCTGCTGCCAAGGCCTCCTCGACAGCTTGTGCGAGGTTGAGGTCTTTTTTTGCGAGAAGGCGCCTTTGAAGGTGGAGGTCCTTGACCCCGCAGGCTAGTTGCTCGAGGAGCATGTCCTCCAGGTAGGTTCCAAACCCACAATGCAGTGCTGCTGTTCTGAGGGCGGCCATGTACTGATTGATGGTCTCCTTGTCTGATTGCTTCCTCATACGGAAGGTGAATCGCCTGGCAATCTGTGAAAGCCTGGGAGAATAGTGGTTAGTGAGAATTTCAAGCAGTTCAGACCAAGGAACGTTTTTCAACTCACGTGGAGCCACGAGGGCTGTGGCAGTATCGAAGACGGTGGCTCCACAGTTGATTAGTAAATACGATTTTTTCCGATGCTCCCCAGCATCAGCCAGCCCAATTGCATCGATATAATGGTTGAAGCGGTTCTTGTAAGATTCCCACTTCTCCTCATCCGGCTTGAACGCTGGGAAGACTGGATTGGAATTCATGGTGAATGGAACCAGTAGAAGAACCTGTGGACAAATCTCTCTGGTGCAGCAGCAAAAGGTTCTAGTGCCTGTGGCAGGCAAGTGATTTCAGCTCTGGAGAGGCTTTTCGCAATCCTCTCTCTCTCTCTGGGCTAGCACACGGTTTGGCTGTCAGCCGTTGGCGGCGTTTGAATTCGTGCCTGTGTGGGCGTCAGTGACTTGACTACAGCAAGTGCTGTACCTTTTAGGTTTGAAATTCAAATGACAGCCGTTTGAATTTCGCGCCTAAACCAAACGAGCGGCTGCGGCTCGCAGCGCTTCACTTTTCCTGTAGCTGGGCTAACAAGCGGCTACAGACGCTTCTAACTTTCGATTCTGACCGCTCTCTCTGGCTGCGGATCAGCGTTCGCTTCTTAGTGCTTGCTGACCGCTTTCTCTGTCAGCGGATCAGCGTTCGCTCTTTTTGCTTGCTGACCGCTCTATCTGGCTGCGGATCAGCGTTGCTCTTATCGCCGGCCGATCGCTCTCTCTGGCTGCGGATCGGCGGCTAGTGACTCAGCGGTTGCATGGTGCTTCTGGTAGCCATCCCACCTTCGTCGCCAGTGTTAAGTTTGGGAAAAGAGAGGCTGAACCATAGCATGAGTGCAACGATACTTTATTATAACAATAAAGGACTGACCGTGCTTGCCAAGCCTGGAACTGGCTCGCAGCGATCAGCAACTGGTTGGACCCCGCAGCCTGCTTTTATAGCTGGCTGCTGGGGAGAACCAACCAATGAGTGAAGGGGAAGAACGCCCCCGTAAAGTGAATGGACCTGAGTGAGAACTCCTAGAGTTCCCAGGACATAACAACAACAGTTTTGAGACACAGGCTACAGAGGTTGTAACTGATGTGTGTATGTGCACTCATAACCCATGGACCTCTATTGCATCTAGATCTATTGCATATCTAAGTGCATCTGGAGAAGGAGTGGGGAGGAATCCAACCAGGAGCACCAGAGTTTCCTAGGAGGAGGAGGTCCATTCCAGAGAGAAACCCAAATTGAGATACTGTGTTGTTCTGAGCTGAATAGGAGAAGGTAGCCACATCCCAGAATCTCTCAAGATATATCTTTAGGCTACAGAGTTTTAGTTTTAGTCTGGCAAGAATCTATTAGGTGTAAGCAAATAAAGAATTGGATCCGGATGAATTTCACTGTGTTGTCTTTGGGTTTGGGCCTGACAATTGTCGTTTGAATAAAAGTTTGTTGAACTCATTCCAGTTGTATTATCAGTAGTTTGGGGCTGGAAAAGGTTCTTTTTAACAGGTGCTGGCATTTAGATGACCTTGGTTGGCATTGAAAAAGTTAAGCAGTATAATATCTGGTTAGTATTTAGTTGGGAGACAACCATTATGCACTAGGTTACATGAACTCAAACATACATTCTGGATGTAGTAATGAACCATTTTTCTGTTGCTGACAAGAAGCAACAGGGAAGCTAAACTTAACCTGAATAAGACCTAACTTTCACCTTTTTAAAGTTCCACTGAAGATGAACATGGGTCCTCATTATTCCATGTCTGAGCTAAGTTGGAATTTCTGTGATTATAACAGCTTTATAAAAGAAGTTAAAAGGTCCAATGGAGTCCAGAAATATCATCGACTAAGATTCATCCGGTCATCTAAATTAATAAGTTGAAGTATTGTTAAGTACATTGCAGTTAAAACTCTTTAAATTAAAACGCAATTGCTCTGTCAGCTTGAGAAGAAATTTATTCTAACCTTTTCCATAACAAAGTTCTCTTAAATTACAAAAAAAAATATATACTTTATCTTATCGTTAGATAAAAGTGTATTTGTTTTGAGGTGAACCCAAAGGGATAACTGTCAGAACAAGCTTTTAAATTCTTTGTATATCCACAAAAGCACCCCCTAAAAGCAGTTAAGCCTTTGAAGAAAGAAGAGATGGAATTAGAGCAAGAATTGCTAAGGGCAATGCAGTACTGGAAGAGCTCCAAGTAATTCTAAGTTTAGGGAAATGAGCTGTTATTTTAAATTATTTATTTATCTTTGTCCTTAATGTTTTTATAATGTTCAGTTGACAAAAGTCTGTATCTTGAAATAGAAGCAATTATATGTAACTCTTATTGTAGCTTAAGTTTTTTAGGACTTTTCCTCCAGAAAATATTGACAGAAATTAAAATCTTTATTTCCTGTGCAAGGTTCTGCTGCCTCATTTGTTCTACACCAAGTGTGCTACTGGTTAACTGTGCAGAAGGGCATCTCATAACATTGTGAAAGAAAACTGGCATCACCTTTCTCACTAACAAAATCGTATGGCCCTATACATTGGCAATTCCTACTCAAGCATTTTTCACCGAAAACTGTACTACTCTGCCTTGGAGATTCTTCAGTCCAGTGAATTACGAATTTTGGGAAGAAGATTTTTTTTTAATGAAATACTGGACAAAGTGTTAAGTTATTGAAATTGTTTTTGATTTATGGAATTGTTTATGGAAGGAAGAAGGAGTCATCTTTTATATATCTTTTTTCCTTTTTCCTATCTCTTTGCATTCCTCCTTTTCTTTTTAAATTTTTTATTTTATTTTAACAACAAAACAACATAGACATACCACATAAAACATAAAAATATCATCCTTCTTCATAAATTTACAAACAGTGCATTGGTTTACCACTTTTTTTTTGTGCATCCATTTCCTAGTCACTAATATAATTATATTACATAATAGCTCATATTATCAATCAATAATTGTATAACCTAATATCATCACTAAAAAAAATCATTTATCTATAATTTTGTTAATTCATATTTTAACGAGATAACTATAGTTTACTTAGTTTATTTTGCAATAAATCATAAGATCATACCAAATCTATCTTGATAATGTTTTATAAAGATAATATCAAGGGAAAAAAAATTTTTATGCTAAATCTGAATATTCTATTATTATGTTTTATTATCTAACCATTGATAAAAAAGATCCCAAACTTCATAAAATTGTTTATCTTCTTGTTCTCTAATTTCAAATGTCAATTTACTCATTTCAGCACAATCCAATATTTTCTTAATAATTTCTTCCTCTGATGGAGTTTTCTCACTCTTCCAGTTTTTAGCAAATACAATCCTAGCCACTGTTAATATATTTACAATCAAATACTTCAAATTTTTATTATATATATCAGGTAAGATTCCCAATAAAAAAATCTCTGGTTTCAAGTCTATATGTGTCTTTGTCATTTTTTCCAACCATATACAAATCTTAGTCCAATATTTTCTAGCGTCCTCACAAGTCCACCACATATGGTAGTATGAGCCAGGTATCTGATGACATTTCCAGCACTTTTCAGATTTGTTCTTAAACATTCTTGCAATTCTTGTCAGGGAAAAATGCCACTTGTAAAACATCTTTTTCTTAAATTTACTTTTTATATTTTCTTTAGCTTGTATTAGTATTAGTTTAATTATCTTTGTACTTGTAAGCTTTAATTATATTATTTTTTTAAAAAAGAGACAGATTTCTGTTCTGAGCTGTCTTCTGCCTTTTCGATGTATTTTCCCAAAGGATCAGGTGATCAAGGTCACGCCAGGCATTTGCAAATGTATGGTGGTGTGTCAAGGATTTGAATCTCATTGCTGCAGTACCCTTCTGAAATAGAATCATAGCAGTTCAGTTAAATACTGGCAAGAGTTATCTATAGTATTGGGAATCTTGATATTCCCAATATTACAAAGATTATAACTGCCAGCCCTTCGGGGTAGATCAGATCAGGAAACCGATGCCACATGAATATTGGAACTCTGCCTTATCATTGTAGACGATAATAACCCAATTTTGAAATGATTTTTTTCTTCCCTCTTACATGACTCACTTTAATATAAGAGGGGAAAAAGATAAATTTGATACTCCTCCTCCCCAATTGTCTGTTCTGGTTAACCTGAAGTTTACACAACTCCTTCAGCCACTGGAAACCAAATAATCCACTCCACCCCTCCAGAAACTGGGTAGATCAGTCCCACCACCAGTTCCTGGAGGACAACCAGCTGCAATCACACTGACAGAAGAATCAGAAGTCACTCTTGCTCCATGAATGAGAGCAAATATACGTGTGCCAGGATAATGTTGCAGGATCTCATCTAGGTCAGTCACTAGGACCAGAGGTTTAGTCTTCCAAGCTTTTGGATTCATTTTGGAGCCCATCCTCAGGAAACTTCTCTCAACCTCTCTGCTTTTCTCTTCTCTCTACAATTCTGGTAGAGAGAAGTTAAATCCTGGTGACCAACCCAACTGGATCACTCTTGCTCCCACTGCTTTTTGCCCTTGGTCATTCTGTTTCTCTGTTTAGGTAAGGAAATGTTCTTGAAACAATGTTCCAATAGATTATGAATTGTCTATTAGAGATAAGAGGTAGATCATAGATAACATCTCCATGTCTGCCATGATTATTAGAATACCTCCTAATCTCTGCTGAAAGCTGAAATCAGTGAAATCAATTATCAATCCATAAATGGCTCATTTGGCTGTGGTCCTTTTAAGATTAGTCTATGCAGTTCAGGGAAAGCTAGTCTGGTGCAATGGTTAAAGTACCTAGCTAGAAACTGGGAGGCTGTGAATTCTTCTTCCACTTTAGGCACAAAGCCAGTGCCCTTCTCTCAACCCTAGGAAACGGGCAAAGGCAAACCACTTCTGCAAAATCTTGGCAAGAAAACCGCAGGGACTTTTCCAGGCAGTCATCAAAAGTCAACACTGACTTGAAGGCACAGTAAATTAAATAAATGCCGTTCTTGGATCCAGAGTAAGATTTAGAAAAACAGAGCTCCATTTATTCATATTTTTACACGAGGAAGACCCCAACTGCTATAACCTTTTTTTTTTTCAGGAGAATGGAACAAAGATTTATGAGAACTGCCATTCATAAATGTCAGTGCAGTGCTGCAGAAATTGCTGAAGGACGCCTCAGAAGCAAAGTGAAACAGTGCAGCTCCTTTGTGTCTCTTTTAAAAATGAAGAAAGGGAACCTGCTTTGTTTGTATCTGTTTTGATGGTATTTGAACAAATCAGCTTCCAATTAAATCACTCCATCTGAACTTTTTCCACCCTTGCTTTCTTTTAGGATTAAATGCCTCTGAATGTCAGCAATTGGAGAACAACTGGGTGCATTTTGAAAAGTCCAGTTGGGTTTTTATACCCAACTTCTTGTCTTATACCAATACAGTCTCATGTAGCATGTTAGTAACATGGCATGTCAGTGTCAGTGTTTCAGGTAATATACCCCTAACAAACAGAACTCCAAGGCAAATAGGTTCCTTAAAGAACAGTTTTATTGGATATATCATATTGGCACTGAGTGGTGAAAATCGACTCTAAAGGTTCCCGCAGTTTCACGTAATAAAAAGTAAAAGTCCCCCGCTCTTTCCCAACCCATCAGTCACATCACCCAATTAAGGTGCTTTCCAGTTGCTTGGAAACTTCATTCCTCCTCTCTTCACCTACCTGTGGGAGTGTCCTTGGTTCCCAGGGGAAACTATTTTGTTTTGGCTACAAAACCGCAGCTATCTCTATTCCCCTCTCCCTGTGCCTCATCACCAGTGTGGCAGTGCTGAAGCCTCCAAGATGGCCTCAGTCAGGCCAGCTTCAGAATTGACAGTCAGAGAAGCATAATATGGCCTGAGTGTATTTCTTTCTCATAAAATTCTTCCTGACTAGGTCAAAATGGCCCCAATATTTATATTAAACTGTTTTTTTAATAAAATCAAAGGAAGGTGTTTTAGAATATTTCCCAGCTATCATTTCTACTGTGAGTTAAAAGATTAACATTTCTCTTCTGAATCTGGTTTTTGCTTTTGAAACAGTGGCACATTTAAAGAGCTATCATATGGCATATTTAATTTAGTCCCAATGAAAGAACTTTGATAATGTGAGAAACCCATTGAGAACCACAATTAAGTTATGAAACAGCTATTATTAAAAAAAAACACTGTTTGAGGATAGTAAAGAAAGTTAAACTAAGGGAAGGTGTATTCTGTGGTATTTGCCTTTAACACTCCAGCAAGATGCTGCAAGATATTCTTCCTGTCTTCCATTTCCTAATCCTAAAAGACATATGGAGCATGTACTAGAGACTGTTCTATTCTTGCATTCCATTAGTGTAGAAAACACAGGGATGTACCATACGTCTGCTTGATGAGGGTTATCTGGAAGCAAAAGGGCAATTTTACAGATCATTTCACCCATCCCATTTGATGAAATGGTTGGTCTGATTCAGCTTAAATATTAACTTTCATGAGTATGTTGCAGATGAGAGGTGATTAGAGATGTCCAGAACAAATAGGTGAACATATTTTGTTATTTAAATTTGCCATTGGTTTTCTGTATAATTTTAGAACGGATACATTTTGCTGATTTGACTGTTGTACAAAATAAATAATGGGGTTTTTAATACAGCTTTTCAATTAATGGCATCAGTTCCGGGAAATATTCATGTACAAATGGTAGATTTGGTTCAGAGTTATTTTTTGCATTATAACCATCTAGCCATTTAGTTGGTAGGTCTGGTTTATTTGACCCATTCTGAGTTTTATGTGGAAAGACATACATTTCATAATACTTCCTATTATGGTGTATACAAGTCTCTAAGAAAAACAATTCTGAAATACAATTGCTGCATAAAGCTTTAAAGATAAACAGTGTGAGTACACTGGGAATAATTGTTTCAAGTGTTCTACATGCAAGGTTGAAGGCTTGCCTATAATTGTGAGAATTTATTAGAGTCCCTTGTATGTAATCATAATTTCTTCTTTTCTCCTTTTCCTTCAGAAATGCTGAATTTGATACCCTGCAGAAAAGATATATGGATTTCTAGCAGCTAAAGAACTAATACAGGTAAATTACATTATATATTATAGCTATATAGTATACACAATAGCTACTAGTACTGCAAAATGTTTTGGAATGGCATAAATTTAATCAAATTGTACTATATATTAAGAACTTACAGGCAAACTTACAGGCACCTGCAGTACACAGGAGGTGAGCTGTGTATCTTCCGCATTTCTTGATAGATCTGTTGGTGAGCAGTTCAAAGGACATATGATTTGAGAAGTGCTACAGGAGAAGCTGTGAGGGCTATGAAGTAAAGCAAAGCGAAGCAACATGACCATTTAACTTTGTTCTTGTAGGTGAGGAGGCTGTTTTGCAGTGCTTTACTCATTGCAGTTACTTGTTTTGCATTGCATAATCCGCTGCTGTTAAAAAAATCTATACTTAGCTATGGATTTGACAGCAGTATATCAAGATTTATTATACAATGTGTGCCTGGTCCTGGCTGATTGGATTGAACTTTTCCATTATCTATTTTCTGTTTGATTCCAATGTCCATTTTGTGGTATCTAAGTGTAGAATCTATGTTCATGTTTTTGAAGCTGTCCTTTTTCAGCTTTCAAATTCATACACTCAGTTACACTCACTCAGTTGCTAGATGAAAATAGCAATTTACTCAAGGCTCGTTAGATAATAGCAGACAAGGAAAGAGATGTAAGTCAAAACAGTCTCTGGGAAAGAAAGTTTGCTTGTGTAGTATCACTTTCAGTAGGGACACCACAGAAGAGAAGTCAAATCTATTCCAAAATTCAGAGATCCAAGTCAGCCAGTTCAAAGGTCAAGGTTTCAGGAATCACAAGCAGAATCATAGAAACAACAAACCAGAGCAGAAGATCAGAGAGTTGTTTCTGACAGAGGAACATGAGTCAAGATTGCTTCTTAAATCAGGCTGCAGCCAACTAACTTTAATTAAGTTATTCTCTTGCTTGGCAAGGACCCTCATTGAGTGTCTTCATTCTACTTTCTACTCTAATCCAAGGGCGTGGGGTCCAGTTCTCATCATATGATCACTTCAGCTTTTCTGATCTTACCTGTGTTTGAGCTGCCTCAGGTGATTCCTGCCATGGTGCCCCCTAAGGGTCAGGTGGAGCAACTTCTTCAGAATCAGAGTCTGAGTCCTGGCCCATGACAGAAGTGGAGTTAGGCAGTTAACAACAAATTTGCAACACAAATCTCTTATTAACTTATCTCTTGAATTAACATATTTATCTATTCCAAATCTTCCTTTAATTTCAAGTCCCTTTATTTTTCCACTCTTCACATTCCAGCTACACACTATCGTTTTCTTGAGGCTGCATTGAGACCTCCTGTCATTTATTTAATTCATTTTGTGCATCTAAACAGAAGTGTGTATTCTTGTTTAATTTTTATATCCACTAATTCTGCTCTTTTTATTGATTTATTGCTGAACGGTGTATTCTTTTTAATCATGTAGTCATCAGAATTGAAGTGACCCAGTCTATCTAAGGTTTCTTATTCCTAAAACATCCAGTTTAATTAATCCACGCTATGATTCTTGATTCTTAACAAATGTATCTTTTCTTTTATGTATACTGAGAGTATTTACACCAATCATGCTTGGCCAATAAAGAATTCTATTCTATTCTATTCTATTCTATTCTATTCTATTCTATTCTATTCTATTCTATTTAACACAGTTAAGTTCTGATTTTTCCCTTGTTCATGCTTCTCACTTTCCACATTCCAATTGCATGTTTTCTCATAAATTAAATTCTTCTTTTTGATTTTTGTTCCACCAATGATGAGACTTCCTTGCAAATTTGGTGACCATTTCCAGATCTACTTGTGAAGATTCTACACTTCCTCAGTAATGATGAATGCTCTCTGACCTGGACTGCTTTCATCATATGGGAAAATTTTTTAGTTTATAAGTATTTTGAAGTAAGAACCATAATGGATAAAACAAGAGCTGAATCAATATCATTTTCTCTGTATTAAGACAACAAACTGACTTGAGGCTTCATTGTCAAATAGTGTCAGGTGATTTTTCTCAATTTTTTAAAAATATTTCAGTCAAAAGCCCTGACTGAGCATTACAATCAAATATCTACAAATTTATTTATATTTCCACCCATGCAGTCTACAGGAGTTGCAATTTATGTAGTGTAATCTCAGTCGACCTCTGTCCTTACTTTAATTTCTATTCTCTTTAACCTCCTCAGAGAAATTGACAATTGGTAATTACCATTAGAAAACTATTTGCAAGTAATTAATGTAGCTAACTTTTGAACTGCTATCTCCTAGCAAGATAAACTATCTGCAGTCCACGGATGTTAGATTCATGTGAACCAATTTTCATGGAAATTAACTCAACAGCATTACTGTATTATTAATTTTTTGTTAGAATTTTTTTTTTAAATAAATAGTGGGATACCATGGAATTGTGCTTGGTTTTACAATGTATCAAAAATATTTATCAGTTCCCAGAGGAGTTCTGTATGTGGCGTTGATTGACTTCAGAACAGCTTTTGATTTTGTTTCTAGAAAACAACTGAAGAACAAATTGGAGATTGCTGCTGGCACTTATTAAAACATTGCATGATAACATCTATGTTCAAATCAGATTGACAGCCAAGGTCAGCTCTCAGCTGTGGTGCCTACTTCCAAGGGCATTTAACAAGACTGTATTTTAGTCCTTTGCTATTCAGTGTTTTATATATGGTAGAAAAATGCAGAAATCTGGAAAATCACCTGCCATTTAGCTATTACCTCAACTTTGCTTCTTGGATTGAGAAGAGCATTAAGATCAATTGCTTCCCACTGCATGTATAAGTATCTGTTTATTAACTATGAGAAAACAAAAAAAATAGTATTTTTAAATACTTCCGTCCAAGATTTAAATATAAATAGCAAAATAATGGAACCATTACTGAAAAGATATTTTTTCCCTGGAGGGCCAAAATTCGATCATTAAAAGTGGTAAAAAGTAAGGTTGTCAATATCTTAAAATAAAAAAAAGAATGGTAGTCAACATCTTAGACTTTTTTCATATCAGAAATAGATTTAAAATGTTTGAGGCCAAAGTAAATAGCATGGCTTTCAAATATCTGCTTAGAAAGTCATAGAGCTGTTAGATGTTTATTTTATTTTATTTTATTTTATTTTGTCAAGCAATTATAAAATAACAGGTTTAACTATAAACATAGTTATGAATACATGAAATGGATACATATAAGAAAAAAAAAAAATAGGACAGGGACGGTAGGCACATAGATGCGCTTATGCACGCCCCCTACAGACCTCTTAGGAAAGGGGTGAGGTCAATAGTAGACAGTCTAAGGTTTAATTTAGACAGTTTAATTAGACATGTTTAATTTAGACAGTTTAATTAGACATGTTTTATTTCTGCAATATTTCCCAAACCCAGTCATTCAGGCATCAGTGGCATCAATGAACACTTGAGTATACGTGGTATATGTTAATCCTTGGCTTAATAAAACATGCCTTTTGACTGCTTTGACTCTCCAAGATAAAATTCCAGCCTTCCTGGTGGAAATCACTTATTTGCATTTAAAGGTATTGTAGGCTTTCACGTAATGTGACAAACTCAGTGGGTTTTGAATAGGACAAACTATTCTTTAAGCAATTCTCCAAAGTGATTTCAGTTAAGCACATCTTCCTTTAATTGAGACCAGTAAAAATTGTTGTACTTGCCCATTATTTGTTTGATGTTACATTCCAGAATACCAGAACAGCTTTTACATTGGCCTGTAATAGCCTTCCATCTGCTCTTTAAAAGGGCAGACATAGCATCTCTGTTTCCACACGGTGAATGGAAAATCAGAATTATACTGCACTGCATCCTTTATAAATAAAATCAAAACAAAATTTATCATGGTCATAGATCAGCATATCAATATTTTAAAATATATATACATATAATAATATATATTACATATCATTTTATATCCAGTTTTTATTGCTATAATATAAAAAAGATATTGAGATGTTAGAAAGAATGCAGAGATGATTATGGGCCTGGGAGCTAAAACACATGAAGTAGAGTTGTGCATGGGTATTTCTAGTCTAGTGAAAAGAAAGATTGGGGTGACATGTTAGTAGTGTTCCAATATTTGAGGGGCTCCCACAAAGAAGAGGAGACCACACCATTTTCCAAATCACCAGAAGGCAGGACAAGAAGCAATACTCATGGTACAAAATTTCTTGATTTCCTAGAAAAGATTAATGAAAGTTTAGCTACAGAATTTTCAAAATTATTTACAGTACTAAGGATAAATTGTACAAATTATACTTTATAATACTACTTTAACTGTATTGCTATTGATATTTTTGTCTGTTAAATCTGTCAACCAAATTAATCTGGTGATTAAGAAGTTTATCTAGTTCAGGATTCAACATGCAGCCCGTTACCTGCAATGTGATACTCTAAGACCAGGCTGCCAAACTCCAGGCCCACAGGCCAATTGCATCACATGCTGGCCACACCCACACCAGAGGTGGCATTCAGCAGGTTCTGACCAGTTCTGGAGAACCGGTAGTGGAAATTTTGAGTAGTCAGAAAACTGGCAAATACCACCTCTGACTGGAGATTTTACAGTATCATTCCCCTGCCAGGCCCACCAAGCCACGTCCACAGAACTGCTGGTAAAAAATTTTGAATCCCACCACTGACCCACACCCAGTTTAGCGAATGGGAAAAAAATCTCGATACATCACGTAATGTTGCCATGACGACGTGAGTTTGACACCCCTGCTCTAAGACCTCACAGCAATTTTCTTGAGCCTAGAACAGTACTCTGTGGGATCTGCAGGTGCTTCTCAGCAAGGCCAGGACTCCAAGATCTGTAGATATGAAGGCTGGCCCATTGGAAATTCTCCAGAAAAAGAACTGGCTTCAAGATTTGGCCTATCCTAGCCAGGAGTCTGGCCAGGGAAACTAGGCCAAGAGGCTGTGGCTGTCGCTATCTAAAAGAAGGAAGGAGGAAACAGCCAAGGAGGAAAAGCTCAGGAGCAGCCACTGTGCAGTGCTGTTCTTTTACCAAGTAAAGAATCGGAACATCAGTGAGTGAGCAATCAACCATAAGTCTCTCTGTTAGGCAAAGGGAAAAAAGGAAGGAGTCTATGAGTCAAGGAAAAAGAATGGAAAGTAGATGAGCAAAACATTAAGGAATTGAAAGATCTTTCTGCTTAGAAAACAAGAAAACAGAAACAGGTTTGGGTATCTCTTAGTAGGGTGAGTTTCCAATATTATATCATCCTAAATATTATATGAAAAAATGCTGCGTATTAATTCAGTTACAAAGTATTAATGTTTTGCTTCATGAAAAATGATGCCAACTCAGTGGCCAAAATAAATGGCTATTTTGCAGCTTTGTTTCGTAAATAGCTGCTTCACAGTAGTTTTTTTTTAAAAAAATATTCAATTTATGTAATAAATTTGTTTAATAGTTATTGTGAAACATTTCCATTTCTTTTTTCTTGGTCAGCTTCTGCACCAGTATATGAAAAGGCTTCAGTATCTTTGCCTTCTGGCTAATAATCTTGGCTTCCTGCAGCACTTGTGTCTTTGAGAGCCCTAGTGGAAATACATGTTACTATCCTGTGCTTCTAGGAATCCAAGTTTGGCTGTTAACACCATAGAAATATATGTTGCAACTGAATCATTGTAGCAACAATAGTTTCTTATGGAGTTAAAAACAGTAAATCTGTGGTTTCCAGCATGAAGCCCGTAGGGCTGTGCAAAGCTTCAAAGAAGTGCTTTGCTTCAATGATACTTCAAACAAAGAACTCCTTAGATGCTGCTTCTAAGAAGCCTCTGAAGAGCAGAGTGACTGGCTGAGTTGCTTCACTTCATGTTGCATATTTAGTACCCAGAAGAGGCATTTGTTCGTAGATAGAGCACTGGAAAGAAAATCTTCACATGCAAAGCATACCCCAAAACTTTTCTTCTGTCTATTACAGGCATGTCAGAGAAGGAACAATGCAGAGTGCCTTGTTGAATGCATTGCCTTTTGCTTTAATGATTGTTTGGGATTCATTTAGTTTACTACTGTGTGTGCTTATTGGGGCTCAAGCACTGAATTAAGCAAAGCAGAAGTTCTAGTAATGAACTAAAGCACTGTCCTGTATTTTAGAGAAATGGTGGGTGAGCATTTTGTAGAGTAGTAATGGAATCTATGCTGAGTTTCTTTTGCAGTAAGGATGGAGATGTTCACAGTTAATGTGGGAAAAAGACTCTATGGGAAAATACTATTTTATAACCATCTTGTGAAATATAAGGAAGGAGGAGGCAGATCTTCACCTGGGGGAAATGTGTCTCAAAACTGGGGAGATTAGTACTAAGAAGGCTTGCCACCTGTCCACACTCTATGTACTTTCCCGAAGGAGGAACCAAGCAGACCCTCTTGAGATGTTTCACTTGGATGAGCTGATTTAATTTTGGTAAGATGGTTCCTGATTGATCCCATTGTGATAACTTTTATAGGTGATAATCATCAAACCCCACATAGCTGGACAAAACCTGAGAAGCAAAAACAAGCCCAGAGATCAAAATAAGTTATATCTAATGCTAGCCTGGTTTGCAACATGTAATAAAAAATTCCTGTGTTCTCTCACTGTATGTGGTGGTGAAGTTCTTGGGAGCCCTTTCTGGAAGCATCCTCTTAATAAGTTCCATTTAGGTCTTCTCTGCTCCATGTAATCTTCCATGCTAGAAAAGACTGAAATGGCTTCTGATCCAACTGTCACTGAGCATGATTGGCTGCAGTTGTGGGCTGCAACTGGTTTAGCAACTGGTTCAGTGAGCTTGCATGTGCAGCATTTAAAAAACGCCATTTTAAGCTTAAAAAATTACCCTCTATGTTAGTGCTGGTGAGTAAAACAGCTGAGGCGTGACAATCCACTGTGCCACGCGAATCAGCTGAGCTAAAAAAAACAGGGAAATATAGGACAGGAAAGGGCATGGGTGGGTGGATGGGGCCAACTGCTCACTGGAACTACTGGTTCACTAGATCTGGTCCAAACCAGTGGCAACCCACCACTGATTGGCTGGTATTTTCACAGGCAATAATATTCCCTTTCTTGTTCTGTTGTGGCTGGCTGCCAAATTCTCCCTTCTTTGCATGTGTCTCCTACTTTCCACTTCCTGATTCTTACCAACGTCTTATAAACCACTTAGCCCAAAGGAAAAAGTTGCAGTAAAATTTCTATTAGCTAATACATGTCTGGTCTGGATGTTGTCTTTAAATATGTAGACAGACTTCTTTTAGCACCTGCCTTCTTTCATGATCATTTTCAAGTTTATGATGGTGATGAAAATGTAACTTTGAAACCAACCCTCACATTTACAACTTTTTCAGGTCTGTAAAAAAACAGAAAAGCTCCATCCCACTTTCATTTTCCTAGAAGTAAATACAGTTAGTCCTCGACTTACAACTATTCATTTAATGACCATTCGAAATTACAACAGCACTGAAAAAGGTGATTTATGAGTGGTTTACACAGTTACAGCATCCGTAAAGTCACATGAATGAAATTTGAGCGCTTGGCAACTGGCATGTATTTATGATGGTTACATTTGTGTCCTGGCTCATACGATTACCATTTGTAGCCTTCCCAGCTAGTTTCCGACAAGCAAAGTCTATGATGGAAGCCAAATTCGCTTAACGACCTCATGATTCATTTAACAATTGCTGTGATTCATTTAACCCCTGTGACAAAAAAACCGGTAAAATGGGGCACAACCCACTTAACAACTGCCTTGCTTAACAATAGAAATGTTGGGTTCTGTTGACATCGTAAGTCGATGACTACCTGTAATAAATCACCAGAAATCTGGAGAAGAATGATAGGACTGGAATAATTCCCACTTTTGCTAGTGCCCCAAATTTTTAATGTATGTGCATAATGATAATCTGATTATTTATATGCATTGGCATAAAGAAGCCCAGAAGAAATCCTATATTTAAAATAAACAGTTCAGTTAAAAACAGTATAAGCTCTTTTCTTTTACATTGTTTTTTAGGATAGACATCATAATGCCCAGTCACAGCTGCACCAAAATTTTGATTTCTGAACTATGTTTCCTGAAACAATAATCATTTCTAGCAGGGAAAGTTTTTTTTAAAAAAAATGAAATGTGAACTTGGTTCTCCAGATGGTATGCATTTCCATTATTGCCTGTACTAAATAGGAAGTACTACTTAGTCATTGGCTAAAAACATTGGAAAACATTAAAAAAAGCCTTTTTTACAAATGTAAAAATGTCCCCCCCTCATCCCACCCGGAACTCAGTTGCTAAAAAGAGACACGACTACGGTATATATTCAGCTACTATAGAATAGCTCTATTAAAAAAAAAAGAAACTAGGAATCAGGGAATTATGGCTCATCAAAGAGGCAACTGTCTTTCCTGTTCCCCCAAGGATGGGCTCATGCTTATATCGTTGGCAATATTACAGGCTTCTGGCATATTTGAATATACCAGGCATGTTAACATGGCTGGGTGAATTGCAGAAGCCATCTGTTTCTCTAGGAGTTTGGCAGAATCGGCATCTATGTCATTTTCTAGTTAAGAGGAGATTCTCCCTTAGTTAAACATTTTGTTGTTTGGGGGATTGGCTCAGTTTGTATGAATTCTGAGAGATTTCTATCCATGCTTGCAACAAGAAATTTTAAATGCTAAAATCTAAAGCCTTAGGGCAAGTAAAGAAATAGAGATAGAGAATTGTGACTTCAGGATGACGGTATACTTTGATGTATTCTGAGCCTGGAAACTATGTAGCAAGGAAAAATCATATTCAGTGTTCTCACTTTAGAACAAAACACCCATATTCCAGTAATTTTGCATCATGGTTAGGACAACATGAATCTGTTCTAACCAAAAAGAAATTCTTGTTTTGAGTGGCTATTTTGATTTTTCTTGATGAAGCAGTTTGTTTAATTGTATTCTAATTCATATTTAGCTTTATTTTTTAAACAGACAATCCTCCAACTTTGGTCAATAAAATAACTGGAAAAGGTTCCATCCATGCTGCTTGCTTTGGCTAAGTTTCGTGGGGTGAGAATTAGGACTGATGGGAGTATAATACAGTATTAGCAGTTACAACTGTTTCAACTCCTTCCCTCAAAACGACGCTATAGAGCACTGCACACCAGAACAACTAGACACAAGAACATTTTTTTCCCGAAAGCCATCACTCTGCTAAACAAATAATTCCCTCAACACTGTTCAACTATTACAAAGTCTGCACTACTATTACTGATAATCTTCTCATCACTCCTTATCACCCATCCCCTCCCACTTGTGATTGTAGGACTGTAACTTTCTCGCTTGTATCCTTATGATTTATATTGACTCTTTCCTAGTATGATTTGATTGCTTATTGCACCCTATGACTATCATTAAGTGTTATACATTATGATTCTTGATTCTTAATAAATTTATCTTTTCTTTATGTATACTGAGAGTATTTACACCAAGACAAATTCCTTGTGTGTCCAATCACACTGGGCCAATAAAGTATTCTATTCTATTCTATTCTATTCTATTCTATTCTATTCTATTCTATTCTATTCTATTCTATTCTATTCTAGGTTGAGAAAAATAATTTTGTATTCTGCTGATATGTCTATGGAGATTCTCAGTCATCCAGGTCATGGTTGACCCAAATGTGCTTTTTCAAGAGGCAACTGGACTTTCTGGGACACCTTCGGGACATTCTGCTGATTTGGAAAATGTCCTGGGGTTGTGTGTATGTGTGTGTGTGTTAGTTATGGGGAGGTTAGAGAAGAACTTTTGCACTTGCTTTGTGTATTTTTCTTTGGCAGAGTAACAGTTGGAAATTCAAAGGATATGTTCTTGAAGGGTAGTTGAAGGCTTGCCAACATGCTTGGTCTGACTTTGGAGAGCACTGACAGGAAGCCAAATTGATGATGGTAGTGATGATGATGATGATAATGATGAGAATTCGTTACAACGTGTATGCCACCCAAAACTCAGCAATTAAATTGCAACAAAATCAATTAAAAAATGATAAAAGATGGCAAATGTGATGAAGTGAAGATCTCCCTCTCATTCTCAAAGGCTGATGAGGAACCAGGTGTTCTCAGTCTTCCAAACAATGCACATGCATATTAGGGTATGTCATTTAATGGGATGAAAATTCATTTTTACAATCTTTTCACATATTCTAAAATAATGTGTTTTTATACCGAGAATTAAAATCTTCTGTTATTTTTGGAGTTGCACAATGTTTAGCATCTGATCATATACCCCAGAAATACCATTAATTTTATCTTCTCAAAATTACACCTTGTGCTACAAAAATGAAAGTTTTTTTCTACATGAATCTTACTTAGCTATGCAAAAGAGAATCCATGCAATCATAAACTAACATCAGAAAGCAATTATCTAAGTTAAAAAAATGTTTAAGCGAGTTTCATCAAGTCTTGTTTTGATTCATTCTTCTACATTAGCTGCCAACTTCCTTCTTGGTCTCTGATATAACCCTTACGTTTCTCATGTGTATACACTATGCTTGCTGCCTTTGTAACATGTTTCACACATCTCTCTATTGATTGGACATGACAGGGCCACTGTGTTCATTGCATTGGTTTTTCAATGAACTTCTTTATTTCCACTGTAGTCAGTTTGCATGTCAAAGTTGGCTCATATATACCTTCAGACCAGTCAATCAGCTCCAGCAGAGTGGATGCTCTGGCTTGACCTCTACCCAGTGCATGGCATCATCTTTACAGCCAGGATCAACATTTGTAGAATCTCTTCCTTCAAGTTTTTGTCAATGCCTTTCTTCTTCATGAAATACACCAGATTATTTGCAATCACTTGAGTGAAACAATGAAGATATCTTATACCCGGGTCACTGCACACAGAATAACGTTCTTTGATGGTACTGGGGAATTGCTAATCTATATTGTTATGCTGGGGAATTGCTGGTCTGAAGAGTTATGACATTTATGTAGTTATTTACCAAGCACATCTAAATTAAATTAAAGTAACCAAAATATCTTTACAGTCCCCAAGGCATGTCACAACTTTTGAGTATCGCTATAGTTGGAAATTGAAAGTTGAAAAATTTGACATGTCCTAATGCATATGTATTAAGCCTAGATCTCTATCAAGTCTATAGCCAACTAAACTAAATATTTTGCTTGCTCGCTTCTTTGTTGTTGACACTCGTCTCTTACTATGTTGAATTGAATTCAGTTGAACTAGGCCAGGTTTGAAATGCAAAACCTGTGCCGGCAACAGGCCACTGTCTAGAGAAAGCGGGAGATTTGTTGTTGCTTGTGGACTATCTTGAAATGAAATCAACTGGAATCAATATGGCTTCTGACCTCCAGAAAGCAGGCTTTTACTCTGTTTCCATTATCTCTGGGGATTTTATAAGTGCTTCTAGTGTTTAAAAACTCCCTCTGGGCCCAGGGGTCTCAAATTCTGTGGTGCTGTGCCATCTAAAATGAATGAACTTAACTGTATTTTTTGCACTATAAGACGCTCCAGACCATAAGATGCACCTAGCTTTTGGAAAGGAAAACAAGGAAAAAAAAATCTGCCTCTGCCTCCCAGCATCCATTGGTATTCATCTGGCTAGCATCCTTGCAGCAAATAGCAAACAGCCTGGTCAGTTTCATCACGTTATTGCAGCCTGATTTAACATGAGCAGCTGATCAGTGGTTGAATCAGCCACCCAGCATATTGCCAATCAGCTGTTCTAGGCAGTGGGGATCGCTGCCACCGTCACCACTAATCAGCCTCCACGCGTCCCATTTTTAGCCTCTGTGCATCCCATTTTTGGCCTCTGTGCATCCAATTTTCAAGAAGCAATGGATGGAAACTAATCAAGGAGACCTAGTACTATGGAGAAATTTCCTGACTGTTAGAACAATTAATCAGTGGAATGACTTGCATCCAGAAGTTGTGAATGCTCTAACACTGGAAGTTTTTAAGAGGAGATTGCACAACCATTTGTCTGGAATGGTATAGGGTTTACTGCCTGATCAGAGGGTTGGACTAGAAGATCACCAAGGTCCTTTGTAACTGTTATTCTGTTATCTTTTGCATCCAGATGCCCAGCTGAGTTTTCTGGATTTGCAAGAGATGCCATACCCATTGTTTCCAGCATTTGCCACCCATTTCTGAAATGGCCATTCCCTTATACTTAACTAATGTCTACAGAGGAAGGAAACCCCAAAGAATGTGTAGGGCACAGACCCAGTCTTCAGAGCCACAACCCCTCCATTAGTGAAATACATCAATATTTTAATAATTCTCTGGCTACACAGTCTACAAATGCAGCCTTACTGTTTTTCAAAATTCTTTTAGCATTTAATATAGCATCTTTTCATCATTTTTCTTGGGTGCTAACATTTATAACCTTTGACTCTATTCCACTCTGATATATCTTTATTATTCCCTTTAGATATCTAAAATACTACTTTTCCTTGCTTCAGTTTCACTTCCAGCCATTTTATCATTTTAAATAAGAAACAATTTCATTCTTTCATCTTCTCTCACATACCAGATATATATTTTTTTCTATTTCATTAGTTAATTCATACTTTCTACCACTTACTCCTACTTCCCAAGTCATAATCCTCCATATTCTCTGGACAGTGCCAGACAGATTTAGTCAATAAAGCTCTTCCCATAATGTTTTTAGTAAGGTATGAAAAGTATAGGTAGAGTTACTGGTCTAAATTGTACCCATACTATTTGCAGTATTCCCTGCCAATATTATGGACAGTCCCAAAGAGTTTTGTCACATGTTGTCTAGTATGTCACAAGTGTAACCAAAGCCTGGTTTTACTCCAAGCATGCTTTTAGAAACTGGCATTTCCAATCTAAAAATTGCATAGTTTGCTCACATCCCTCAAACTAGGAGGCAAGGTATATGAAGTACACCAATATGTTCTCAGAATATAGTACATATACACAAACACACAAAAACAGTTTTTAAAGAGAGTATTTCCTAGAACTTTTTTAAAAGTGAATAAAAATACCATTAGATATATTAATAAAGACCAGAAAACGTACTATATATGATTGGGAAAGAGGGGGGGAATTGCTTATTTCTTTGATTTCCTGCCATTGCTGTTATTTCTTCCTTTCTTGCTCATGGGGATAAGAATAGCTGGAATTCTGATAAATGGAGAGGTGGGGGGAAATAATCATAGAATTCTGTAATTTTTGGTGAAGCTAGCTGTTTTGCGGTAAAGTAAAGACACAGCTAATATAATACTTAGTTCGAATCAACGTTGCAAGTTTTAATAGTAGATGGTAATGAGTATTTCACTATTTAACATATTGGATTCTTTGTTATTAATTTGTTTTTTCTTATTGGATTTGTGTAATGCGGCCCATAACTCAGTTCTTTGGATAGCTTACAAACAAATACAACAGTATAGTATGAAGCAATACAAAACCCGGGACAGAAAGTATGCAGAGCATGGCTTCTACAATAGATATTTTTCCAGTGCCCTTTACCAGCAGTGGCCATAGCAAGGGTTTTTTTCCTGAATGAAATGATACACAGTGTCTGTTTGCATGCATTTCTGTACATGCAATTTGTCTTCATGGACTAGAATACATTCATATGTGTTGCTTGTATGCCTGTGAAGATCTAATCAGGGAATATGCATTAGTGTTACCTCTTTTTGTGTCTATGTGTTTGTGCAGGGATTTAATTAGGGTGGGTGCATATGTGTTTACCAGGTCTGTGTATGAGAGAGAGAATGTCTAAGCAGGGTTGATGTCTGTGTGTGTTTTGTGTTTCTTCTCTCCCCTAATCTTGCATCCGTGGATGGGATGCAAATATTTTTACTACCAGTTCTGTGGGCGTGGATAGGTGGGAGTGACTGGGTGGGCGTGGTGTGCAGCACCACCCCACGCATTCCAGGTTTTTTTGCTTCCTGGGCCTCAGGGAAGCCTCCTGGGAGGCCATTTTTGCTCCGAGGAGGCTTTCCTGAGGCCCAGGAAGGCAAACAATGAGTGCAGGGGGGCACACAGCACCCCTCCACGCTCTGTTTTTTGGCCTCCTGGGCCTCAGGGAAGCCTCCTGGGAGGGTGTTTTTGCTCCCAGGAGGCTTCCCCGAGGCCCAGAAAGGCAAAAAAATAGAGCGCGGGTGGGGTGGGGTGGGGTGGGGTGGAGCACACATACACCCATGTGCCTCTTTTTGCCTCCTGGGCCTCAAGGAAGCCACCTGGGTGAAACAGTAAGACAGCGAGGGGAATCCCAGCACAGCTGATCTTCATAACAGCTGATTGTCGGGAGGAAAAGAAAAAGAAGAAATACCAGTTTGGCTGAACAGTAGCAATTTTTAATACTGATTCGCCCGAACTGGCCCAAATCAGTAGAATCCCAACACTGCTTGCCTCTATGTGTTTTGTATGGGTGCACTGTGAAGCAGAAATGTGGGTAACATGTTATAGATTACATGACAGGAGGGAAGAGGAGGAAGTACACCTTAACAATGGAGTGATTGGCAACAGGCTGAATCACTGTCCAGTTGTCTCTCCCATAGAGATGCTTGAGGAAAATATTTTCTCTAAATTATTTTCTTAATCTGTCTCCGACCAAAATCCATAACAGATTTGGGCCCATTCTCTTCTGTTTTTGGAGTGTTATCCTGCTGATGAATAGAGAGAGTCCTCACATTTTTAACTCAATTACTTTCTAACATTCTGTTGAGCTATCAAAAAACCTAAAAATTAGAGCACAGTTGGAATCAAAAGTTAAACAAAAACTAAAACAGCTGTTCATTCAGTAAGAGGGCATCATACACTGCAACACAACAAAAACTAACTGTAGACAGATTCAGAAGCCAACGCTGTCTTTTCAACTGCTCTGACAATACTTTTACAGAATATTAGTTACAAAGCTGTGGTTCATTTACTCAGGCTGGAAGCAGTGGTGATGGCATCTTTTGGCAAATCCCCCCAAAAGATTTGGATGCTTTGATGCAAAAGATGGCAGAACCAGTTAATGGCCAGAATATGCTTTTGATATTTTTCAGAAATGACCCACTGCTTAGTAAACTAATCTATCTTTATACAAAAGAATAAATAGATTCACTCACTGGGAATTGGGGAAAATATAAATTTAATACAGTATAATTATTATTTTATTAGATAGGAACAAATGTTACATTAGAAAGGGAATATCCAACATCATTTCAATTCCTCAAGATACTCCATGATGTGCCAGTTGCCTTCCTGAAAAAAATGTGCAAGTGGGTCACAAAATTGTTGATCTAGAATTCATTCGAAGGTTTAATCCTGTTACCAATGAATTAGAGACAAATTTACCAATGCAACGAGATTTGTATTCAATATTGCTTGTTGATGAACAATTATTAATATAGACAGTTCTTATTTAGCAACCACAATTTGGATTGCCATGCCAGTCATTAAGCGAAGCCGTTACTAAGTGAAACATCACAATTATACTGTAGTTTTCCTTTCCTTTACAAACCTGCAAAGGTCATAAATGTGAAGATTGGTTTTGCAAGTAATTTTTCATCACCATTGTTGTTATGAATGATCATTAAATGAGCCTTCTCTGCTTTGGTTCCTGCCCTATGGAACATATTACCTCCTGGAGTGAGATTGGCTCCCATTCTTAGGACATTTTGTAAGAGCCTTAAGACCTGGCTTCTTCTAGATGTCTTGAGGACCTAATGGGGGAACTTCATACTGGATATGGTTGACTAATTAAAACTTAATCCCACCTCTTGTCTGTCTCTCCCCCGCCCCGCCCCGCCCCCCCGTTTGTCCAGGGTCCTCTTTGCCATCTGATATTAATGATATTACAGTATTTGCTAATGATTTATTTGCTGTGTTTCTATGATTGATGATTTTAATGTTTTTTAAATGGGCTCATGCTTTTATCTTGTAATCTGTCCAGAGTCATTGGATATGAGATGGGCAGCAAACAAATAACTTGGAGGAGTATTAGTTTCTAAGGTGGGAATTATCCCTGCCAAATTTTGGAGTGGTTAAGTTAATTCTTAAACATAAAGTAGCTGATTTTGATATTGAGCCCAAATACAAGGTATCAGCTTAGAGGACTTTTCCATAACTAATATTGCTAATAGACCAAGTCGGCTAGCCAATACTGATAATAAAGTATGCTAATTTAATCATTCAAGAGAAGGGGCTAGATAAAATGAGGTGGAGCTTTGAGTGGAATAATAAAAATAATGTGAGTTAACTGTAGCTAAGGTGATACAAACAAACAATACCTAAGCATATTTTTCCCATGGACCAAAAGAGCCACATTTACTTTTTATGTCTAAAATAGAAGAGAGAAAAAGAATTTCAATCAACACCCTATTTAGTTGAGTTTAGAAAGTCTCACAGAAGAAACTATTTGTCACAGAAAATGAAAGTGATTCAGTAATATCTGCATCTTCTCTGATGCACATTTGTAGCACTGGTTTTGTCATGTTCCAGGGAACATCTATAAAGAAGCTGATGAATGCATCTGAAGTTCCTTGGAGATATTTTAAAAGATTTTTTTAGAACCAAATCCTACCATAGCAGTTCAAGACAAAAAAAGTGAGACAAACCGCTCTCTCTGCCATGTATGTCCTGGGGGAAATGAGGTTACTTGCATCTCTGGTGATCCAATTTCCTTTTCTATAAGGAGCATACCATTGCTAACCTCAGTGAAAGAAATTAGCAATTACATCCATAAATCACTAAGTAACTGGCCATGCTGCTGCTGCTGCATGAGAATACCTATATGCAAATCAAGTATGCAATCATTGGAGGTTTTTATGCCCTAATCCCAATACTAAAAAGAAATGAAAGTGTTATACTTACTCTCCTGTTACTAAATTTTTCTATATTCTGCTAAAAATTTTCTATTAGAAAAGGTATTTTCAAAACATGGATTTCACCTTCTAATCCAGTATTTCTCAGCCTTAGCAGCTTGAAGACATATGGACTTCAACATTTCCAGCATGCTGGCTGAAGAATTCTGGGAGCTGAAGTTTATACATTCTCAACACTGCTCTGACTTTAGGGAATAATACTGTGTCTGTCCTACTTTATTTTGATGACCCCTTCATTCTCACCTATAGACGCAAACCAATCTTCAGTGGACCCTCCAGGTTCTAGTAATATATTGACATGATGAAAAATTAGAAATTAAATGAAAGTGTTTTAATTTGTTAAAGCAGTGTGTCAACTCCCACGAAAACTGGAAAATTTCAAATTGAACAGATTAAACTATTTAAATATTTAGGAAAGTATTTCTGCTTTGAACCAACAAACTTGAAAAAAATTATAGCTGATACCCAGAGGGCTTTGGAGCTTTAGAGTGATTTTCTGGTTAGAATAACTTTGTTCTTGCAGCAATCAAAGTATTTTGAGTTAAGGTCCTAAATCTCTTTCTGTATGAAGCAGTTTTAGAATTAAAAAAATGTATAGAAACAACTCAGTCAACTTTATTAAAACTATGCTTCATGTTTCTTGATCCATGGTAAGCATACTTCTACAGTTCAAATTAGGCTATGTTTTTGTGGATATTTAAATGAGCATTTGAAATATTAACTAAAGCAAATTTCTCAGAAGGGAATCTGTACTTGCCCATAAGTTGATCTCCTAGACCTGGAGATTCTCAGCACAATTACTGCTAACATTTTGACTGAGGAAAGTCATGGTGGGCACTTTGATTTTGGTCTTAACCAGTGACACATTCAAAGTTATTATTTTAGAGGCCTAATTATTTTTCAGCTAATCTCTCCCTTTCTCACTTAATAAATCTTAATGTTTTATTCTACATTGGGTTGGAAGGGAGTCGAACAATATCCCATAGCTGAAATACCTCTGGTGATATTTGGATGAAGCCACTAAGACAATTCTGCAGGTTTTCTTTTTATTGCACCACATACCATATTTGGTAATGCAAGTTAATATTTCCCATTCTTGCCAAAGACAGAATGACCTATAATTGGATGCTATTGTGATTTTTTATGAAAATTACCAAATTCTGATCAATTTAATTGCTTTTAGAAGATGTTGGATTTTAATTATTCTTAGACTGAATAATCTAGCTAGATTTTCAGCCAATGTTTGACACAAAATACTATCATCTTAATATGTTATTTTGTTTTATTGTATAGTATATAATTGCTTTCTTTTTGGTTGTTAGCTGTAAATCAAATAAATATGCCTGGATAGGGGTGCAGAAAGGAGAGAGGAATATGCAGGCAATTTCTGTGGATGCCAGGCTCCTCACTTCTAATTATGTTTTATCAGTTTGGGAGATAAGTTGGTAATATTAGAAGGGGGAGATATCTGTACGTTTCCTTTTTTTGCTGAGATCCTGAAAGTGTGTCCCATGGACTCCATTACCAAGGACACAATAGATTTGTGTGTGTGTGTGTGTGTGTGTGTGTGAGTGAGTGAGTGAAGCAGTTGTCACAAATTTACAATGGGCAACTTGTTATTTACTCTGATATTCCTTGTAGAATTTACAGAATGCAGCCTTCTTGGGGGCAGCCCTAACTGATTTAGTATTGTTTGGATGTCCTTTATAAATGCTGTACATTTACTAGCCATAATTTATCATTTTGAAGGTCATACTTAACCTTAACAATGTGAGAAGCCCTGTAATAATAGGCCTCCTTATATTCAGTAGTAATATTGCAATCTGTTAATGCCTAGGCCCTGAGGAATACATCCAGATGGTTGGAAAAGCACCAGTTTTATCTGAATAAGCTCACTGGACATCCCGGTAGGAATATTATGCTTCAAGCCAACTAATAGAAAAGGATCTCTCTCTTTTAGCTTTTGAAATGATTGAGTTTTTTCCCCTAGAATTCTTAATTTTTAGTCTTGGACTGTCTGATCAAGTCTGAGACACATTTTTGTGTATACATACATATGCATTTAATTTACATTAATTAGCTATCTCACACTTGTAATCTGAAAGGGTCACCTATTTGTTTCCAAGCCCCTCATGAATAAGAATGCTGTGCCAGAAGGCAAAGTTATATAAAAGCACTCTTCCAGAATAATGCCGCTTTTAGAGAGCAAGTCCCCATAACCAAGAATTAGCTCTCAGTAGAAAATCTGAAGATACAAGAATAAAAGCAATCGTGCCCTCAGCCCCTACTTTATGTACTTTATTTAATGTATTTATTTGTATCCCACCTTTATTATTTTTGCAAACAACTGAAAGCAGCTAACATGTTCAATATATCTTACTCTTCCTATATTCTCCACAAAAAGAATCCTCTGAGATGAGTTGGGCTGAGAGAGAATGACAGGCCCAAGGTCACCCAGTGGCTTTCACAGCTAAGGCAAGATTTGAATTCACAGTCTCCTGTATTCTAACCTGGTGCCTTACCCACTAGACCAAATTGGCACTGTTCACTTCTGTCTAACATCTATATGAAGCCACTGGGTGAGGTCATCTGTAGTTACGGGATAAGGTAACATCAGTATGCTGATGATACCCAGTTATACATCTCTTCTGGTGAAGTAAGCAATACTGTTGACATTCTGCATTAGTTTCTGTTTGCTCTATTCAATGCAAGAGTCTATTTATGATCTCTAAAGCCATACATGGCATTGGCTGGGTTATTGAGGAAACTTCCTTTCCCAAATCATATCTACATGCCCTATCAACTCCAGCAGAAAGGACATGTTATGGGTCTTATCCATGAATGAATGTCATCTAATGGGACCCAGGAAGAGAACCATTTCTACTGTGGCATCTATCCTCTGGAACACCATTCCGATTTTCAATTCAATCTTTATTACAGTCAAGGACCAACACAGAACATCTTCCCTTTAGGGTTAGAATAGCCCTGATCTTATTGGTCATCTGGAAGGACCTGAACAGAATGCTGTTTGACTTGGGAATCTGATATAGTGGCGGTGTGGAACCTGCAAAATGACTGTATTGTTAGTGAGATTGAGTATACCCTCCTACAAGATTATTATTTTGTTCTTATGATTTTGGTTATTGTAATTTTTAATATTCCAATCCATTCAGGGTCATGTATGTGAGATGAACGGTTATATAAATAGAATAAATAAATATACAAGTAAATAAATAAAGCCTATGAGTAGGAGCAGAATGTTGCTGGGGTGGGGGTGGTGGGGTAGAGAGAAACAGGACAATGTCTGTCTTGTAGGCTGCGATATTGGACACAGCCACCCATTCCTTTTTTGATGGGGTGAGAAAATGATGAAGAATTTTATCCTGAGATACTTGCTGATTGGTATTTTTGTTAATTTGCTGTTCATTAGAAACTACATATTGGCTTGATTTTGTCCTCTTTCTTGAATTGATCTTTCTCCCCTGAGCTGTTCAAAGAATCCAGTAGTGGGAGGTACTTCAGTCTCCTCTTGGATAGGCTGGGCTTAATTACAAGGACACTCCTCCTCCTCCACTGTACTCCTCCCTAGCGTTCCCAGTTTTTGCTCAGCCTTTGCAGGATTTTTCTGTTGGTTGGCCAGAATAGCAAAAAAAGACTCTCCAAAACTCTCCAAGACTCTCAGGTTTGATTCTCTTTCTCTAATTACCCTCTTGAGATTCCTTACCAACACTGTCAGTCTTATCTAAAAGAATCACCATCGACGGACCTTCCGATACCTCGTTTGCGCCTTCAGCGCTCCGAGGGAGAAAAGAGGCTTTTACCTCAAAGGTCTCTTGCCTTAACATTGCATTTGCTTAAACAGACCTCCATATCCATCACTCCATTCAGCTGGTTATCGCGAATTTAAAGAAGCACCAAACTGAACAATGAGTGTGACTCGTGGTCGGTCAATTCTACAGCCCGAGGCATTTCCCCACAGAACACCGCAGGGGGTAGAAGCACTAGCGCTGATACGCTTCCCTGCTTGCCTTTTTCTTGTGCGAGACGCTGATTTAAGCGGGGGTAACTGCTGGAGGTTTGCGCGCCAAAAACATTGGCTGCCATTTTGCCTAGTGCTCAAGCCAGGCAACATATATTTACTGTGATAGAGTTTAATTTTATTTTCTCACTGGACTTATCTCAATAAGACCAAAAGGTTTCAGCCCTGCTATTGCAATCAGAGAGTTTCGGTTGGCTGATTATCACAGTGTATTTCCAGCAGTTTTCACAGCGAGCACCAAGGCCTAAGTCCGCCTGTGCACAGCAGCTCTAGCAGGCCTATTGTTAAGATACAAAGGCCTTGGCCTGATTAGGTGTTCTCCAAAATGTCTCTCCTTGTATTCGGTCTAATTTGGCTCCCAATAATATCAAATAATACTACTGATATTATTAACAAAAATATTCATAATAATTTAATATATATGTGTGTGTGTGTATGTGTGTGTGTGTATGGATGTATATATGTATATATGTGCATATGTATGTATGTATGTATATGTATATAGAGAGATTAATAATACAACAACAACAATAACAATAACAATAATAACAATAATAACAATAATAACAATAATAATAATAATAATAATAATAATTAATTTGTTCAAATTACTGGGGATTCTTAATTTCAACAGGGCTCCATGTCCAATCGTGGAACAGGCCCCTGGGCTTGCCAATCACCCCATGCTGCTATTTTACTATTCACAAAGATTTTATCTTTAGAGGCAATGGCAGGAGGCAAAAGTTCCAGAGCCACTTCCTCAAGAGACTCAACCAAGGCTCACAAAAGACCATCCCCCGAAAAGGATGCCCAAAGGCATCACCTGGCCATTGAATGGAATATGTGGAGAAATATGCAGGAGACTGAGAAGTCCACTACAGTCCCACCTACTCCACAACCAGCTGAAGCCCCAAACCCTCCTTCCCCACCCCTGGACCTGTCCACACAGTCCAGGAGGGGATCCATCTCACAACCTCACCTTCAGAGCTTGGCCACAATGTCCCCAGCACGTCGAGCCCCCGAGGCCACATTCACCCCTACAGCAGCTGGGCTTCATCAGGAGGGCATCTTACCAGACGAAGTCCCTGCCAAGATGAGGGCGTGGATGGAGCTGGCAATTCAGCAGGGCATCGCAGCAGGAGTCCAACAGTCTGTAGCCATCAGACAAAGATCCACAGTCTCAGATTGTGATTCACAATCCCTGCGATCAGTAAGCAGAATAGATCAACATTGCACACAGGTACATTCCCATGGGGAGTTTTCCATCTACCCAGACACCCCCCTTCAGGAGCCAGAGGAGGAGGGTGAGCAAGATGATCAGTTGCCTCAGGTTGAGTTAGGTTCAGCCCATGGGACTGATCCGGTGCTGTCAGAGGTGGACCTTCTAGAATGGGGCATGTCCGAGGACGAAGGCCTTATTCCCAACCAACCGATTTTCACGGGCCTGTTTCATCCCCAATTATTTAAATCGCTATTATTCAAGGCCAAGAATACTGCATGTCTTAACAAACCAACCCCAGCTTTACAGCAAGAGATTTCACAGGATGAGTCAGAAGACCTAATCTTCTCTCAAACTGTCACCAAAGCAGATGTCATTCTAGTGCCTAATATGTTTTCAAACCTAGTTCAAAAACAGTGGGCCTCTGCTGCATCTTATCCTGCTCCCACGGGATACGATAGGAAATTTTATAATCTGGCCCCTGAATTTGCAAATACTCTTAACACCCCTGAGGTAGATGACCCTATAGTAACCTTGGCATCCTCCTCTACTGTCCCAGGTGAAGCAGAGGAGGCACTCAAACCAGAAGAAAAAAGGACAAAACTAGCTCTTCGCAGGACTCCCCAAGCTGATGCGTGGGCCATAAAGGCAGCTACTGCCGCATCCTTTTTTACTAGATCTTCCTTAAGATGACTGAGGCACACCATCCCCCACTCCAATATGTGAGCGCATAAGGACATTGCCAAGCTCATAGCTGCAGCTGAATTTTCTGTGGATGCAACGTTTAATGCAGTTAAATTTTCCTCCAGAGCCATTGCCTCTCAGGTATCTGCACGCAGACTACTTTGGCTCAGACACTGGCAAGCTGACACTAAACACAAGTAGAAGCTTGCCTTTGCACCCATCTCAGGTGACAAGCTGTTTGGCACTGCCCTCGATCCACTCCTAATAGAATCTCGGAACAAGAAAAAATTCTTACCATCTCTTTTTTGGAAATTGCCCAATAGAAACCCACAGTCCTTTCGAAGGCACTCTTTTCACCCCTTCTACCAGAGTTCCTACTCCAACAGATTCCAAAGGTCCCAGGGATATAGGCAAGGGCAACCACTCAAAAGGTCCGACTTTGAAGACAGGTCTAGGAGGGGAGGTGAAAGCAAGAGACCTTTCTGGGGGACTAGAAACAGGTTTTTCCGGCGTCCCAAGTAAGGAATCCCAGGAGATTCCTATTGGTGTGGGTTAGGGACACAGATTTGGTTTGGCTCTGGAATTCCAATGCACTCTCCCCAACTTCTTTATGAAATCTCCCATCTGGAGACCCAACCAAAAGATCTCTATGCAAGCGGCTATACAACACCTACTGGAGATCCGGGCCATTCAACTGGTGCCTCCGGATCAGCAAGGACAGGGGTTCTATTCACACCTTTTCATAGTTCCAAAGAGTTTAGGGGGATAGAGGGCAATTATAGATCTAAAACACCTCAACCGCTCTCTGATGTACCAGAAATTTAAGATGACCACGTTACAATCTATCCTACTGGGCATCAGGAAGGGTGATGTTTTAACATCTATAGACCTAACAGAGGCATACTTGCACATTCCAATTCGACCTTCCCACAGTAAATTTCTTAGATTTTGCTATAATAATATGCACTTTGAGTATGTGGCTCTTCCTTTCGGGCTAGTATCAGCTCCCAGGGCATTCACTAAGGTCTTGGCAGCTCTGGCTGGACATCTCCGAGGTAGACCCATCCGGTTACAGTGTTACCTTGATGACATTCTAATTCTGTCATCATCGGTTAGTCAGTCCGAACTAGACACCAGACTCTTCAACATTATGGGTTCTCTATAAATTGGGCCAAGAGTCACTTAACCCCATCAACTCACCTAATTCACCTAGGGGCCATCATAGATACCATTGAAAGGAGAGTCTTCCTTTCTCCTGACAGGCAGAAGAGCATTAGACTCCTAGCTCAGGAGATCAGGACCCTTAAATGGGTACCCCTGATCCAGTTATCTAAACTATTAGGGAAACTGATCTCCTATATTTCAATTGTTCCCTGGGCCCGCTTGCATTCCAGAACCCTACAATAGTACCTGCTGCACTTCCAAAGGTCAGGAAGAGACACTTCCAACTCACAGGTCCTCAGATCCCTTCACTGGTGGACTGCACCTGTCATCAACAAAAGTTGCCTATTCAAGGAACCCAACAGAGTGATCTTCACGACAGACGCCAGCCTGTTTGGATGGGGAGTGCACTACGAACACCACACGGCACAGGGGCATTGGTCTGTTCTAGAATCGTGCAGTATAAATCTATTGGAACTCAGAGCTGTCTTTCTGGCTCTTCACAGCTTCCTTCCACTAATTCAGTCCAAACACGTCCTGGTTCTAACAGACAATGTTACAATGAAGGCTCATATAAACAAACAGGGGTACCCATTTGGGTCAACTGATGAGGGAGGCAGAGAAGTTGTGCCTTTGGGCAGAGAGGAACTTACTCTCCATCAGGGCAGAGCACATCTCCGGTCTGTCAAACATGCAGGCAGACTGGATGAGCAGGGCCACGATCAATCAGTCGGAGTGGAAACTGCATCGTCACTATTTTAAGAAGCGGCCTGAAATTCGGACAACCAGTGATCTACTTATTCACCTCAGCTCTCAACACACAACTCCCAAGATTCATATCAAGGTACCCAACCCAGGGAGCAGAGAATATCAATGCCCTTCGATGCCATTGGCCACCAGGTCTACTGTATGCATTTCCCCCCCCCCCAATCCCCAAGGTGATCCAAAAGCTTCTGGAGGAGAAAGTGGAAATGTTACTAGTAGCACCATACTGGCCCAGGCAGCAGCGGTTTGCACACCTCCGAGATCTGTCATTAGTGGAACCATGGAGAATTCCGCCAGACAGAGCCACTCTCTCTCAGGGTCCAGTCCTACACCCAGATCCTCAATGGCTCCACCTTGACATATGGAGATTGAGCGGTGATGTCTAAAAGGTGAGAAAATTTCCAACAGAGTAATTTCCACCATTCTGGCTCCCAGGCGCCCATCGACTAATCGTATTTACAATGCCACCTGGAAAATATTTTGTAAATAGTGTACTAAGTTTTATATTGATCCCACTTCTCCATCAGTCACACTAATATTAGAATTCTTGCAAGAGGGTCTGGACAGAGATCTTTCGCCCAACACCTTGCGAAGGCAGGTAGCAGCCTTAGCTGCGGTCATTTCTTGGGGTAATCTGCATTCCATTTCACATCACCCTAGCATTTGTAGTTCCATTTGGGGAGCCAAAAATCTACAGCCCCCAGTGATTCACTGCTACCCAACTTGGGATCTTGACAAGGTCTTTTCTGCTCTCATGAAAGGACCCTTTGAGCCTCTGAGGGTGACAAGCCTTCACTTTCTAACATATAAGGTGGTGTTTTTGATAGCTATCACGTCAGCAATTTCTGAACTAGCAATTTCTGAATAGCTATTATGTTCTGAATTTCTGAACTAGCCGCATTGTCAGTAAGAAAGGACCTCTGTATATTTCACCAGGACAGGGTAGTTCTCCGCTCAGATCCAACGTTCATGCCAAAGGTCAGTTCAGTGTTCAACAGGGCACAAGAGTTAATTCTCCCAAACTTTTGCCTGAAACCAGCTCATAGACTTGAATACCAATGGCATTGACTCGACATGAGACGCACCCTACGTATTTACTTAGATCATAGCTGCTTTCAGGAAAACGGAATCTCTTTTAGTTTCCTTTCAACCTAACACCCAAGGGTGCAAAGTTTCTCCTTCTACAATTGGCAAATGGTTGAGGGCCACAATTGCCAAAACGTATGAGCCCCAATCACTTTCAGTACCTAGAGGCATAACGGCGCATTCCACAAGGAGCACAGCAACATTGGCAGCATGGGCCACACAAGCGCCAATAGAAGATATTTGCAGGGCAGCAATTTGGGCTTCTCCATCATCAGACACTATAAAATTGAAGTCTTTGCCTCTGTGGAGGCATCATTTGGTAGGAGAGTGTTGCAAAGAGTCCACAGAAACCAAGAGGGACCATTGATCCAGACGGCATCCCTCCCATAGGACAGGCCAAGCTTTGGTATGTCCCACTACTGGATGCTCTGAACAGCTCAGGGGAGAAAGGGCGTTGGTACTTACCTGATACGCCCATTCTCCGTGAGCTGTGAAGAGCATCCAGCCACACCCAATTCTGTCTGGTGGGGTTTCTATTCTGGCCAACTCTTAGATAGGGTGAAGAACAGAAATGTGTCCACACTTCAATTCGCCAAAACTGAGGACGCTAGGGAGGAGTACCGTGGAGGAGGAGGATCATCCTTGTAATTAAGCTCAGCCTATCCAAGAGGAGACGGAAGCACCTCCCACTACTGAATGCTCTTCACAGCTCACGGAGAACGGGCGTATCAGGTAAGTACCAACACCCTTTCTAGCACATTTCTTACTCCTGGAGTCCTTATCAAAGGAGGATGCCTGTTCCTGATGTTTCCCTCGTCTCCTGCATTGTTAGGCAGTCACAACACTATGGCCATGGATTTATCTCTCAATTCCTTTTTAAAAAATAATTTTAAGATTTTATCAGTCAGTTCCACTCTCCTCAGGATTTCTTTACTGTTTGTAATATTCCAAACTACAAAGTGCCTCTTCTTTATACTCCAATAGGAAAAAACTTTTAAGATACAATTGAAGTAAAGCTATCCAAGTAACCCACTCCAGCGATATTCCTATTGCTTTCATAGTTGTAAAAAATGTATATGTCAGAAAAGCCAGCCACTTAATAATGTTAAAAAATACATGGAGTATCTACTTTACAGAACTTAATCTTACAGAGATAAAATATTTTAGATTATATATCATAACCCTTGTTTGAAAGAGAGATAAAAGAATATTGAAATTTGGATGAACTCTTGCTTCTAAAATGAATGTGACAACCAAAGATAATTTTAATATTCCTTTTTAAATGAATTCATTTTTAGAGAAAGTAATACAAATAAAAGAAATGGATAGACAGAAAGCTAGAGTAACAGCCAGACTCATGTAACAACCTATTAATTCAGTGACTATAACATAACATATTGTTATTACAAAGCAGCTACGATGAGTTCATTAAAATAATAGGTAAAATGATAGAGCAACTTAACTTTAAGCATATATATTATAAATATTATTTGGTTCTCCAGCAAAAAGGATTCAGAAACCATTAAAGCATCTCTGAACTGGTAGCCTATTTAAAATTTGGCAAACATAAAAATCAGGTCTGCCCTGAGGGCTCCTGCCATACTTTAATGATAAAACTTGGAAATAGATATGATCTAAAAATATTAAAACTGGAAAAGGAAACTCTAATAGAAAATAAGAAATATTTTAGACGTGGTTTTGTTAGATATTATAGTGAATAATTAGGCAAATTAGATTCCTTCTCTTTGGTACCTGAAGATCTATTACCCTGTTTCTCCAACAATACGGCCTCCCCCAATAGGCAGTCCCAGCATGTTTTATAGGCATGAAATGAAATTAAGCCCCTCCCCCCAAATTAAGGTCTATATTAAAACATGCGAAATGGGGGGGAAATGGCGGGGGGGGGCTTGCTGTTAGGAAGTACTTTTGTTGCAAACCCGGATATGGTGCTGCCTGCATTGACCCTTATACAAAGTGCCCCACCAACGCTGAGATCAACATCCAAGCCGTCACCGCCCGCCTGTCCGAAGATGCAAGGCGGGAGGGAAATTAAGTCATTAAGATAGCCTAGCCATTTTTTCAGGGCTCAAAAAAAAAAAAAGACCCGGCCTTATTATATGAGAAACACGATATATACTGTATATTTAAATTTAATAACCAAATATTCTTTAATGGACTGGACTACATTGGCAACCACATGTGATCTGTGGAAACAAATTTTAAATTTGACAACATGTTGACTAATATGCATGTGAGACAATTCCTAATCAGAACACTCCCAAAAACTTCTTAAAGGGAATTTCCATTTAGGAAGCTTAGAAATGGATTTGACATACAATCTCGCAAGTGCATTATGTAAGACTATTAAGAGGAGATATTGAAGAAACTGCTTTTTAAACAACAAACTTGCAATAATTACAAGTTCATAGATAAGAAATGGAAGTCTGACTTTGTGCAAATCTGCCGCAGATTTTTCAGGTGCCCTCTAATAATGTTTAGGATAATGCTAAAAGATTATTTAAGTTAATGTATTATTGATTTAACAATTATACAACTGACTTATTGATTTAGTCCAGTGGTTTATTACTGTAACTGTTACCGTTGTTTAAAGTATCTTATATATCCCTTCATCTCAGAAATAATCTAAATATTATTTATAAGGATTATTTACAAAATTCTCTGAATAAAGATGAGAATAAAAATAATCCATAAAACAACATATATTAGAGAGAAGTATAGTTCAATTACAAGGAAATCCATCATAAAAACCTAATGCCTAAAATACATCAGTGTTGATCTAGTGCAGGAGTGTCAAATTTGATTTCATTGAGGGCCACATCAGGGTCGTGTTTGACCTTGGGGGGCTGGGGTGGGCGTGGCCAACATGATGTCATATTGGGTGTGCCTGTAGTGGCCTGACTGCTTTGCCAGCAAAAATGGGCTCCAGAGTTCTGTTTTCGGCTGCAATGGCCTCCTGCAACCCTTTGCCAGCGAAAATGGATCTTGGGAGGGCCACATGCAAATGGAAGAGAAGGAGGGAGGGAGGAAGGAAGGAATAATTTTGGGGTATTAATGGCTAAAATCAGGATATCTGAAACCAAATTGATTTAAGAAGGCCTTTAAGAAAACATACTGTGTACGGAGTTATATTTTGCTTGTCCAGTTATTATTAAATATATATTTGTAAGCCAGTTTGAATATTAATGCTATAGCAAAATGAGAAAGAAATTGATTGATTAAATAACATCTGGAGTTTCTGACTATGTAATATATAATAGCTGTCAATTATGGCTGAGAATTAAGCATCTGGCACTTCATTGAGCAAAACATCATTTGATTGGCTTTGCAGACATTAATGACTTTTAACAAAAAAATCCAAGGTAATTTTGAAAAGAGAAAGAAGGTAGGGGGAAACAGTTCAGGTAATTATTTTATAGCTAGAACTGAAAGTATATTAGAGTTCTGACAGAGCATGTAATTATTTTTAAGGTGTTTATATGAAGAATTAATAACTGCGCATATTTAAGACTCATAAATATCCTAAAGAGACTATTCAAATTAATGAATGCTTTATGATAGAGACTTGGCAGTTAATTTTCAAAAGATTTACAATACAATACTATACATGTTTAGTTAAATTCACTGCACCCTACTCCAGGCCAGCTGGGAAAGGGGTGTAGCATGAAATGTACACATGTAGCTAACATCTATTTTCTGATGTCACTCTCAAAGATTCCAAAGGCTATAAAATGGAAGGACCGCTTTAGTTATGAATTGGGGATTACTTGAACTTTGAACCCTGAAAGAAAAAAAGAAGGAATTGTTCCTATAATTTATGACTTCTGGGTGAACATAATATACTGGTAGCCCTCCAGTATATTATCAGTAGCTTGGCTCCATAGTGTTGCTTACGGCTCAGGTTTGAAGTTCTGCTGGCTGCCAGCCCACCCTCACAAACACGTGATACCATTTTGGCCACTTGGCATCCAGCAACCATTTGCAGCATCCCACAGTCACGTGCCCACAATTTTCAACTTTTTTTACTTCCAGATTCCATTTTTAAAAAAAGCCCTTTGCAGACAGTGAATTCACTTAACCACTGCAACATCTGCCTGGCAACCACCATAAAAAAAGTTTAGAAGTTGGGGCACAGTCATGTGGTAACCCACTTAATGACCAGCATGACTTACAACGATAGCTGTGAACTAATTACCATCATTAGTCAAGGACTAGCTGTACTAGAATATAAGCTGAGAATAGATTTCATTGGCATTGCATAACATTCTCAATGCGTGTTCTTCTCCTACTGACACCTTTGAAATCCCCTTCTGTCAATTGTTCTGTTTTTTATGGCTTTGGGTTTGCTTTTGTTTTCTTTGCTGCCATCTAACAGTTTTAAGCAATTGCAGACTCTGCCCAGTTCAGTTCATATAAGAGAAATGTTGCTGTCAAAACAGAGCGTGGAAGGTATCTAGAAAAATGACAGATTTTACGTGAACCACAATTGGATATGTTTCACTTATGAAAGTATCTTTGATCATGGCAAAGCTATGTTAGCATAGGGGAGTTTTAGATTTCTTTTCTCCTCAATTTATCTTGTTGCAGAGCCCTTTGCCAGCTTATGTAATGCCAGCAATGAATACATGTCAACACATCCATGTTCTGTTAACAGGTAGTTGATTGGAATAACTTTTATAATAATTGGGAATAACTACTACTACTACTAACAAAAACTAAAATTCATAAATATGTATATATTTCTAAATATTCATTAATGTTAGTTGGCTAAAAGTTTCTAAGGTCAGGTCTATTTTTATTTGCTTAAAAAAATAAAAAATCATTGTGTACTTTTGTAATCAAGGAAAAAAATTCCACAATGCCGTTAGAATTCAAAATGTTGACCACTAATGTGACTTTGTTGACAAAGATAAGAATATTAAATAAGGAAGCCTTTCCAATGGTGATGAATGGCCAGGAGTGTTGGGCATTTGATAGATGCCTTGAAATTATTGATTGGAAGTTGGTTACTAAGAGTATCATGGACTGCAAGAAGAACTAATCAATCTGTCCTTGACTTAAGAAGAATGACTAATTCCCCTGGGTCCTGAGGCAGAAATCAGTAAATAGAATGTTTTCAGCAAGTGATGCAAATGGATGGTTGTTGTTTTTTCTAAAAATGCATGGTTTAAAAAGTGGGGAGAAGACGAAGCAGAAGAAGATGATCACAGATAGGGCAGAAAGATTATTGTAATCTCCTGGGAAATATTAGTAGTTATTGTTAAAGACAAGTTAGGTTACAGTCATTAGGAGGTGAACCTAATTTGATGACACCTAAATACAGAATAATAACATCTTTTCTCTTTCTGTATATAATTTATCATCCTTATGTTTGTAACAAGGAAATGCATATTCTGGGGTTTAAACCGGCATTATATGCTCTGGACAAGAAACATGTCTTCAGAGTAAACGTTAGTATAAATGTGTATTTTTAAAAAGAAAAGAAAAAGAAAGCTGAGATATTCAGGAAGGTGAGTTCTTGAAGCAATGCCATTTCTGAAGTTTTGCAGAATCCCAAATTTATCTCTCTAGTTTATCATAACATTTCTCCAGGCCTCCGGTTTATTAATGCATGATTTATTTATTTATACATTTATTTTATATTCCACCTTTCTTTCCAATCAAGCATTCAAGGCAGCTAATAAAAATAAAAGTACAGAACAAAAAGCAAGAAAAATATTTATTAAATGGCAATTAGCAGTTAAAAGCCTTGCAGAAGAGATGTGTCTTGGCTGCTCTTGTAAAGGAGGGGGAGCTAATGGAGAGCAATGTACAGGGGATCAGAGCAGGGGGGGGAACCCACTTCTTTTTTGTCAGATGAAATGTATACATTATGTTTTGATTTTACTTTTAGAAGTATTATCAAGAAAATTATGCATGGGTGATGATGACCTTAAGCAAAGTAGTGTAGTTTTTGATGATTTAAATTTTACAATTAAAAGTGGAAACTGCAGCAAAAACCTCCTGATTAGTTTTCTTTTCTTTTTGCTGTAGGATAGTGGTGGCTAACCTTTTTGGGCTCCTGTGCTGAAAATTGTGCTTGTACGCTTGCATGCCAACACCCAGAAGGCAATGTGTGTGGACCCCCCATGCCCCCTATGCATGCACAAGTGATTCCCCCCCACACCGCCCCCTTACCTACACTGCACATCTGTGCACCTCCCAGCTGATTTTCGGCCCATTTGAGGTCTTTTTCGGCCTCCCAGAGACTCAAGGGAAGCCTCTGCAGCCTTTGGAAGCCGAAAAATGGGCCCATTTCATCATGTGCCTGCATAAATGGCTCTGCGTGCCACCTGTGGTATACGTGCCACAGGTTCACCATCACAGCTATAGGAGATACTCCATATTTCTTTTGGGGATTCTTGTGCTGTTCTAAACAGTTTCACACATGCTAGGTTTTAAAGAGTTTTTTAGTTCTTCTGAATTTGATACTTCAGTTTCATCTCTAGTTTTGGCCATTTTGGTTTTGTGTCTGTTTCTACACAGGCACTTAATTTGCAGAGACGTAAGAATACAGGCAGTAAAGTTAGTAGTGAGAGCCATGGTGGTGCAGTGGTTAGAATGCAGTAATGCAGGCTAATTCTGCTGATTGCCAGCAGTTCGATTCTCACCAGCTTAAGGTTGACTGAGCCTTCCATCCTTCCAAGGTTGGTAAAATGAGGACCCTGATTGTTGGGAGCAATATGCTGACTCTGTAAACCATTTAAAGGGGGCTTTAAAGCACTATGAAGTATATAATATACTCATTATACTATATACTAGTATATAATCTAAGTGCTATTGCTATTGCTTGTATAATCATCTGTCCCTAGTAACAACAGAAGTGTGGAATACTACAGGACAAGAAAATTATTGGAATTTGCTCATCATTCTCTGTTCATGCCTCTGTTCTCTTAATGCTTGCTAATTTAACACCAGTGTTTTTTCTATTTCTGATTATAAAAAGGTAACTTAACATAAGTGATTCTTGAGATATTAAGTCTCTACTTGGGCTTTAACAAACTTTTAGGGAGTGACACTGCTTCATCCCAGCTGCTCTATTATTCTAGCCATCTTTAACCTTCCATCAATATTATTGTAATTCATTTGATTGTTGTCAGCTGTCCATGGTCATTGGAAGTCAAGGGCATACAAGTTTAATATATTACAGTTGATTGCATAGTCAGCTAGATATTTAGACTGGGTTTAGCATTTTTAACCATGTATCAAGTCTTTCCCAAGTCCTTCCAACCTATCAAATCCTTTCCCTGAGATAGGTGGGTGTTGTTGTTTAACAATAATAAAGGAATCATTGCAGGATGTATAGTAAGCTGTTTCAAGTAGAGCTGTTTATTTGCAATTGATTGATGGTGATTTTGTCAGTGCTGATGGGTTCAAGTAATACTCCAAATGTTTTGGGATTGCATCGAAGATGTTTAGTATTATTGGTAGTATCTTTGCTTTCTTTTGCCACAGTTGTTCTATTTCTATTGTCAGGTCTTTCCAAATACTGCCACATTCACTACCCAAACTTTTTTGTTTTTCTTATCAACAAGTCTTAAGTGAGGAGTGCCATGTGTCAGGCACTTGTCTGTTTGAATTCCAACATCTCAAAACACCTTAACTCTTTTATTTTATATTACTTTGTCTATTTTACCAGTTCTTGTTTGAATGCAAATGGTATTTCTCAAAGTTATTCCAACACATCATTGTTACTATTTTGTCTGTGAGATCATCTTATAAGCAGCTAACTAGTTGGTTGATTGTTGCTTCAGCTTCTTTGCAGAAATGGCACATGCCATTTGTTGCTTTCTTCTCAATTCTGGTTTTGTGTGCATATGTTTTTAAGGCTTGATCTTATTGCAGCCAGAATCAGCCTCTGTCTCTTTTTTTCAATTTTCATGCTCTTAGCTATTGCTGATTCTTGTCATGCTTTGCCTGATAGTGTGTTAGTGTACTGGCCCTGCAGTGCTTTGCCTTGCCATGTCTCTTCACTTGGTCTTTCCTGTAAGCCAGTTTGGTCTCTCCAGTACTCATTAAGCTTTCATGGTGTACTAGCCTCAGTGTATTTTCTTCACTGTCCTTCAGATATTTTTCCAATGCCCATTTTCTTCTTCTACTATACTTCGAACATGCCATAGCCAGATATACTTCTTGTTAAATAGTTTGTCAATGTTGCTGCATGGATGAAGGGCATGATTCATTGTCATTATTTCTCTAGTATATCTATCCCGAGGGTCTTCAAACTTGACTAAGACTTGTGGACTTCAACTCCCAGAATTCCTGAGCTAACATGACTGGAGGAGGAAATTCTGGGAGTTGAAGTCCACAAGTCTTAAAGCTGTCAAGTTTAAAGACCACTGGCGTATCCAGAGCGTCTACTTCAGTTTGAGTCCAATCCACTATTCTAGCTATATATCTAGCAACTGGAATTGCCCAGATATTAATCACCTTGATATTATTTCTGCCACTGAGTTTCAACTTTAATATCTTCTTCATTCCCATGATGTATTTTTCTTGACTTTTCTGTGTTTGATGTTGTCAGCCTGAAGGATGCTGAAATATTCGTAGTAATCATCTTCATCCATTTTATGTTATTTCCATAGAGCATCTTGATTCCTTCAGTTTTCACTATTTTATTCCCTGTTGATGAGGGTGACACATTCATCTGGTCCAAACTGCATACAATGTCTTGGCTGTATATATGGACAGAATTGAACAATGATTCCATTTCAGGTGGTATTTTTTTCTATACAGCCTCAAAATAGTCCATGTGAAGAAGGTAGGATAGCCTGACAGATTATTTTGATGTTTGATAGTCATGGCCTGACTTGTTCAGTATAGTTGATAGGGGAATCAGTGAAGTTGAACTACATCAGCTATCACATCACTTAGCAGTTTGTTGTTGGTAAACAGGAGATTGGCTTGAAATTGCATGGTGCTGATTCTTTTATTGGATCATTCATTAATAGGTTTGAGGTTTTGTCCTCAGATATTAACCAATGTTCAGTTTCACAATATTTTGTTAAACATCTTGGCAATCAATGGGTGCATACCTATTAATTATTTCAACCAAAAACCATGTACCTCATCTTCACCTGGTGCTGCCTTTGTGGAACTTTGAGTTCCAGCTGCAGCTTTTCAATGGTAGGTCTGCTGTAATACATCTCTCCTTATCCATAATTAAATGGTGAGAGGGAAGATCTGAAGAGACGAAAGTTCTCCTTTTTTAAAAAATAAAGTTTTATTTGGGTTTTCACACACAAAATACAAGTAAAACATCTTTTTTGAAAATAGCATGGTCCCGGGTTGAACTTCTTTATACAGACACAAAACTCAATTTCATGCTCCTTTTTGTATTCTATTCCATATCTTATACTATTTTACATTTTCTATATAGTTTTTCCCCTCTTTTAATTTTCTCAATTTTATTTTGGTTATCTCATCTTAATTCAAATCATTATATTTATACTTTTGTCTGTTCTGTTTCAAGTTCATATTATCTTTTCTCATTAAACAAATTTTCTCCTGTAGTTACTAATTGGAGTATGACACGCTTATATCTTTTAATTACATCCATTCAACTCTTATTTAAGCCTCAATATATACCTTAAGTTTATGACCTTCAATATAATACATAACTTCCAATCGAATTCTGCTTGGTACATTCTTATAATACACACTATATTCTTTAATAAAAAGAAAGATTATAAATATATGTAATTATAAACCCTCATTCCATCCAGTTCAGTTCTATCATTAATAATCATTAAAATCTTAACATCTTTAACACTTCTTTTCAATTAAATATCATACTTCCTTAAAAACACATATAATCTCCATAATCAATTTTTCCCTTATTTCTCTTCACATATGTTTTATAAATCATTAAATATACCTTTTGTTACATTTATTTATTGACAAGCATTCCACTGAATTACGATAGCTATTTAATCAGACATTTTAATCATACATTGTTTCATATTTTCTAAAATTATTTCTACTTCTAATGTAACCATACTATCTTATATACCTTTGCAGAATCCCTTTTTCCATTAAGTTTTCACCCATTATCTCTAAATAGGCCCTGTTTCTGCTTCTGTCCTTTATAACTTCTTTTCCTTTCTTTCTTCCCTCTCATCTTCTCCCTCCCCTTTATACCCCCTTGTCTCTCTAGTTCTAATTCTCTCTTCTGCATTTCCCTCTTCTGTTGCTTTCTGATTTTATACTTATTTTTCACTCTGTTTTTTTTTTTGGAGTTGTTTTTCCCAATCTTAAACTTTCCATTCTCTTTCCCCCCTTTCCTTTTTTCCTCCCATCTAAGATTATTTGTTCATTAAAGATGGCTTCTTCTTTGTCACAATCTTCTTGTTCTGCAGGCATTTCTTGTTGTTTCTCATCATTCCAAATCTCCATTTCTAAAAACTGAAATACGAAGCCAAAAGAACCTCTCCCTTCTTGTGCATCTTCTTTGTACTTTTTAAGTTCCATTTTCAGTTCTTCTAAAAGTGGAGCCATTTTAAAAAGTTTTAAACAACCACCCGATTGATTTTAGTCATTCAAAACAATAACCAAGAATCCAGAAATCATCAAGTAATCCAGATAGTCCCGAGTTATATCTTCTTATTTCTTTTTCAACTTTCTCTTCCTGGGGTTTTTGTTGCGATATTTCAGTTAGAATGTATCTTTTGGAAGTCTTGTTGAGATTTTGCTGTAAGTTCTTTTTTAATTCGAGGCAGTCTCCTCCCTTCCAGATCCTACCCTTTTATTCTTTTTCTCTCCTTTCCTGTTTTTAAAAGCTTTTAATTATGCAGAAATCTTTATTATCCCTTTGACTTTTTATTTTCAGCATTAAATGCCTATTGATGTCAAAGTGGATTTTTTTCCAATTTCTTGCTTAAGTCTCTTAGCTGTCAGTATAGGAAAAGAAGAAAACCAAATCTTTTCCCTTTTATCTCTCCTTTGCAGCTTAAAAATCTTCTTAGGGAACAATGTTATTGTGTTTTAACAGTTTCAATTCCAGGGTGCCTTATTTGTTGCTGTTGCTGTTTGACCCAGTCAACCAAAACTTTCTCTTCTTATCTTCCTCCTGCACATTCTTTTCCGGTGGAGTTCTTCTTTGTGGTGGCCATTTCTGACCACCACTGCAACCGCCTTCAAGAAAGGGAGTAATGGCCAGCTGGGAAGGAGAGATGCGGCTCTCCTCAACCCTGCTGGCAGTCTCCCCCTCTTCACCACCTCTATGGGGTGGCTTAGCCCCGAAACCAGCCGGCTCGGGGCACTCCAGCAGCAAGCATGGATTGAAGCCTCGCAGAGACGAGGTTTCGGTCTGTCGCTGAAGAAGCTCAAACCAGAAGAGGAAAGTTCTCCTTTTGATAATGTGCCAATCCAGGTTTGAGGTTTTGTCATTAGTAGCTTCTTATGGCAGAGGGGGAAGGATAGTGATTGCCATTTGGAAGGCTCTGCCTGTATCAGCCCCCTAAACAGATCAGACCAGGAAGCCAATTATACAGGAACAACTTATTGGCTGCAGTAAAAGAATCTTGAAAGTCTGTTTGTGCCCTTCCTCCTCACCTCTGTTATAGTTCATTGAATTAGAAAGGTAACTGTCTGAGTCATTTCCAAATCCTATCTTGTTGTTCTGGACTTAAAAAAATGTTTCCAACTCTTTTGCTTAGGTGACAGCTCCTGCTCATCTCTGTTAAGGTCATCTTTTCTATTAAGATCACTTTCTATGGCCAGTTAACAAAAGCTCTGATCCATATAAAAATGAATGTGAGGCCTTATTCCTGAGGGTGGTTGTAAGTGACAAGCTGAAACCATAGCTGATGTACTGTTCTTCTGATATGCAATTGCACCCCATCCAAACTGCTGGTTCTGAGTGGTGTTGATTTTCTCAGGTTTATTTTTTCTGGGGAATTTATTTATTTATTTATTTGGATTTGGATTTGTCAATCGCTTACAAGATAATAGGTATAAGTATATACATAGTTATGAATACATGAAATGGGTACATATAAGAAAAATAAAAGAAACAACAGGACAGGGATGGTAGGCACATTGGTGCGCTTTTGCACGCCCCCTACAGACCTCTTAGGAAAGGGGTGAGGTCAATAGTAGACAGTCTAAGGTTAAAGTTTTTGTGGGTTTGGGGAAGAAACCACAGAGTCAGGTAGAGTATTCCAGACATTCACCACTCTGTTGATGAAGTTGTATTTCCTGCAATCAATTTTGGTGCAGTTAACCTTGAGTTTGTATCTATTGTGTGGTTTTGTGTTGCTATGGTTGAAGCTGAAGTATTCATTGACAGGTAAGTCATTGCAATGTATGATTTATATACCATACTTAGATCAGACCGAAGAGGGCGTAATTCAAGGTTTTCTAGGTCTTAGAATTTCAAGTCTGGTGGCATAAGATATTCTGCAATGAGTAGAGGAGTGAAGAACTCTTCTTGTGAAATATTTCTGGACTTTCTCAACTGTGCTAATATCAGATACGTAATGTGGGTTCCAGACTGATGAGCTGTATTCGAGTATTGGTCTAGCAGATGTTTTGTATGCTCTAGTTAGTAGTGTGATATTACCCGAGAAAAAGCTACATAGGATTAGGTTAACAACTCTTAATGCCTTTTTGGCTATGTAGTTACAGTGGGCTTTAGCACTTAGATCATTAGAGATGAGTATTCCAAGATCCTTGACAGAGCTTGGATCATCAACAAGGTCTTGCCTATTCAGCTTGTATTTTATTTTCTGATTTTTTTGCCAATATGTCTTCAATATGACTTCGATCTGCCTTATTTGGTTGAAGGAATCAGAGGCAAGTCAACATAGGTTTGTCCTAATCATCACAGACCCAATGTGTTAGAGATAATGCTTATGGTCATGATTTTTGAGTTAAGATCTGAAGGTGGGACATAACATCACTTCATAATCCTGATGAATCAGAATTTTGTTTCCATGGAGGTAACCAGTGCCACTGACCTTTGCAAGGAGAATAGTTCTATTCAGTCTGTCCCACGGAGCATATGGATCCATTCACTTCCTAAAGGTTATTCAGGGGTTGGTTTGAGTTAGAGGAGGGAGACTTTAAGTTCTTCAGCATTACACTATAGGACTCCTGATAGTTCAGCCCTCTTCCATCTCCTAATTAATATCCCCAGTATATGAAGCCACTAGGAGAGGTTATCTATTACATTGTGGGGTTTAATCAACATGCTGGTGATGCATAATTATGAATCTCCACTCCACTCTGAACAGGAGCTCTTGTAAAGTTTCCATTTCAGTGCCTGGAGTTTGTTAGAATCAGGAAAAACAAACTTAAACTTTGTTCCAGCAAGACTGTCTATGGATTCAGAAGCCAGGAGATTCCAGTAAAATGCCATCATTTGGGACTGTATGGACTTTCTGTGCAGAGCTGGTCCACAATATGGTACCCATGTAGCTGCTTCTACAAGCAACTTGGAGGCATGTGATCAGGAGGATCTTAGTACATCTACATAATTTGCACTAAATTGTAGCCATTCCTGGAGTTGGAGGCTTTGTTGATTTTTACTCTTGTCTTTGTCATTTCATAGTTGGACACTTGCAACTTATTTTATCTGTCAACAAAAAAATGGAAAATTAATTTGGTACAGAATAACCTGAATAGAAATAGGCTCCATTTGGTTTGACACTACTACTCAGGGAGCTATATTGGTTGAAAGTTCATGTAGTCCTCAAGTTACAACTGGAATGGCGTCTGTCTGTTCCAGTCATAAATAGTAACAGTTATAAAATGAGCTGGTCACATAATTGACCCAATTTTTAACATTTTTGGAGAGGTTGTTAAGTGACCATAGTGGTTGTAAAATGAATGCCACAGACATTAATCAAACCTATTGTTTTCTGTAGCACAGTTTTGCCAGAACCCAAAAGTTAGTGCCCGTTTTTGGTAAAACCTTGTAAAATGTGTTCAGATGACCACGGGATGAAGTAAAATCTAAGACTTGTTCCATGTACAAGTTGACATCAAAAAGCCTGAGGATGAGCATTCCTCGTACAGACTCCTTCTTTGGAACACCAGATCCACTGAGATAAAGGTGTGCGCCTTTAAAGGAATATCCAAGGGGATATTAAAAACTTTCTCTTCCAAATGGTTTGTGGGCATGCCATAGCGGGTGACTCCTGAAGATGCAGCAACGTATATTTTGGGGGGATTAGAAGGGTTTTCTAAGGACAATCATATTTAGAGATGTTCTGCCTTCAGTTTAGTTATTTTGTACCTACTATTTAGCCTTAATTGTTAACCCAGTTCTGAACTGTGGGATGCATGTCGCTCGGAGTCATTTCTTATTGGAGGGACATATAAGCTCATAAAAAGAAAAGAAAATGGGAACATAATCAATCACTAATGTTCCCCTGAGCGATCACATCTCTTTAAGTATAAAACCCTCTTTTGCTTCTGTCCATAAAGAAAGGAGAGAAATGTTGCCCCTGCTCTGTATTTTTTGTACATGCTGTGTGCATTTGTCTGGCCATTTTCAAAAGTGCCCGACCCATTTGTACAAAGACAAAAATCCCTGGATGTCAAAAGGCCATTCTTCCTGCATATAAATTCTCACTGAAAGCTGTAATTTTGGCACAGCCAGGCACCTTTCCAACAGTTCCAACCATGGTTGCAGGTTGTAGAGCAACAGTCTCTATGTGTGTGTGGAGTTGGGAGAACAGGTAATGGCTCACACAGTGAAGTAAGAATTCAGTGCATCTGCATTTATAAGGAGGCAAACCCAAACCAGGTAGATTTTTTAAAGGGTCTAGAAATTTACTAGAGTGATTAAGTGATTCATCGTTAAGGTTGTCCAGTAAATCCACTTCAAGTTCAGTACATGAACTACACAGTGATCTGTGTCCAAGTTCCATAGAGTTCCTGTATTACAAGTAACAAAACAGAAGTTTTACAATTTGAACAGGGGTGCCGCAAATCCAGAAGAAAATTGTCTTGAGTGTCTAAGAAGATTGATGGCATAGGTTCCCCAGGCCACACTGCTAATAAAGAAGCAATGCTATGGGAAAGGGCCCATAATAAGAGAAGAACCTCATATAATAATGCTTTTCAGACTTTTTGGTTGCCTGTTTGAATGTTAATCTAAGTTGGAGAAGGAAGGAATCTTGTTCTGGTGGAGCAATTTAGATAGATAACCTTTATTATTATTTTTACTGTGGGCATATTGACACACATTAAAAATGAAATTCTGTTGCCTGCTCTCAAAATGTACACATATGTAACACATGTATATACTTGCTATACACACAGAGAGAGATACAGATATAGGTGTGGGTGGGTGGGTGAAGTAGTAATGCTTCCAAACCAGGCTGTAGTGCAATATGACAGGATGCTCTTGATCCTCCCTCTATAGAAAGTGGTAAGGATAGGGGAAGGAAGATGTACTTTTCTCATGTGACGCAGAAAATGTAAGCCCTGCTGTGCCCGCTTCACCAGTGTCTCACTGTTGAGCAACCAAGCCAGCCTACTCATTAGCTGCATACCCAGAAATGTGATGCTACTGACCACCCCCACAGGTGAATCATTAATACTGAGAGGTGTGTGGCTCTCCCTGTCTGAAATCGACAATGATCTCTTTAATTTTTCACCAAACCCTCTACCTCCTCGCGATAAGCACCCTTATTATTATCCTGAATAAGGCCCTCTACAGTTGTATCATCTGCATATTTCACAATATGATTGGTGATAAACCTTGCACAACACAAGTTTTGGATACGATTTTCCCACTAGGCATGACTTGTCCTCTTCTTTTCATAAGTTTTACTTAGAATTTAGCTCAGTGTGCATTACATTGGTAATATTGTGCTCATTCTCTCCTCTCCTCTCCTCTCCCTTTCGCGCTCTCTCCCCTTGAAAAACTACTTCAGTCATGGTTATTGGGATCTCAAGTTTTCTTGACTGCAGTATTTTTTACCCTTTTCTATTACTGTGAATTATGGATGAAAGGGAACTGTTTCTGCAGTGAGGGCTTTTATGTAACAGAAGATGCCACAGTGCTCTGTGAATGTAATTTAGGAGCACATCCTCAATGGTTTGCAGGACTAGAGATTATGGTTGTGTCCTTCTCCCCCATCTGAAATGGGCTAATTTCCTTCCCCTTGCAATCTGAACTTTGCCTCCTTCATTTGGAGGGTGCCAGGGGTGGGATTCTACCAGTTCGGCCCAGTTCAGGCAAACCGGTAGCTCCAAAGATTAAGGTAGCATTTTAATGGGAAGCCATGTTTGCTATGTTTTCCCCTTTCCCCCTAATCTTCTGACACTAGCAGCTATGGAGACAGGACTGCTAAGCTTGTTATACAGGTAATCCCTGGGTAATGAGCATTCCCTTAGTGAACATTTGAAATTTCATGATAAGTGCCCCCTAATGTTTATGAACTAATCCCGAAACTACAAATCTTGTAGAACCATGGCAGTTGTTCACCCTTATGAACAACTGCAGAGGCTCTGCAACATTCATCACTTTGCAAACCAAAATAGAGGTTCAGAGGAGTGTGTGTGCCCTTCCAATGCTCCATTTTGGCCTGAAAATGTGAGGTCTATGCAGGCCTAAATGGAGCTCCATTTTGGCTGGCAAAGTGCCAGGCGAGGCCTGTGCAGACCAAAACACAGCTGCAGAGGGGCACACACAGCTGAGAGGCTGGAAAGGAGACAGCTTGCTAGATCTTCACAGAGTAGAGACCCAGCATGGCAGTTTGGATGGGGGGGAAACAATTGTGGGCAGCATGAGGTATTTTAGTGGGTCAGGGAGGCCTTGGGTGGTCTCCATCTCCAGCAGGAGACTTGTTCCATCGCTAGGCCCCCTATGGCCTTCCCCATCCTGAAATACCTCATGTGCACTTAACAAACTGCATTTGATTAGTGAATGCATGGGTGAAAGGAGGGAGTGATCCCGTTCAAGGTATGAGATTCATTCCCCTTAATCCTTGGGTTACGAATGGTATAGGCAGTCTCCATAACATTCGTAACTCCAGGACTACCTGTAATTTCCATGTCATTGGCCTCTTTTCTGACTTCCATTCCTCACACCGTGGAAAGCATTTGTTTTATTCTGAAGTAATAACACCCAAAGCATGCCTGTAGTAGGAAATTCTGTTGAACCTCAGGATGTGTACATGGATGACAATCTCTTCTAAATACAAAAGATACTATCCTGTCTCTGTGACAAAAATTGGCATTCTAAAAAGGAGACAAAGAAATCCTGTGTACTTCCAGAAGTTATAACTAAACAATTCTTGCTTCCCCACATATGTTTGACATGAAATAAAAAATCATGTTTAAGTATCTAGTACATGAACTATCGAGTACACAGGAGTTGCCAACATTATTAGCTTAGAGTTAATTATTATCTTTTTGACCTCTATAAAGAGGAATGGAAAGTACAATTTGGGTGAAGATGATGTTTGCAGTATCCACAAACAGTGACTCTCATGTAATATAAGCAATATAATTGAAACCAAGGTGTTTGGTGAAAATACAATACTTTGATAAATTGTTAGCAAAGAATGAATGAGTAAGATACAACTTGCCTTAATGAACTGGATTCATGAATCATGGTGTTTTGATTGATCAACTCAAAGAACTGGGTGTTGTTACTTTTACCTACAGGATGCTACCAGAACTTCACATTCTTTTACAAGTTGTTTAATTTGGGGCTGTCGTGCACAGATTCAGATAAAGTGTTATCAGTATATTGGTTATACCTACTATCATTAGTCTATTCTGTTTGTATCAAGAGAGGCTGCACAATTGCTGATCTAGCATTTTCTGCCTACAGTGATGCTTTGGATGATGGCCAGTACATTAAAGCTGAATAGGGAAAAGAGAGATTGACTGAAATAAGATAGTTCTGGGACTTAAATAAAGTACATGTTCTTGATGTGTTTTCCCTTTCTGTGAAGGAATGGGCCTTTCCTTGGTGAACTGCCACAATGAAAATATTTCACCAGGCACATAGGTGGCTTCAGGAGCAACAACATTTGTCAGGTATAATCCATTCTGTCTAGCTACAGTTTCCTACATTAATAATTTTATAACTATATTACTGTCAGCAATTGCAACCAGTCACAATGTCATGCATATGGTGACATCATCATGTAGATGATGCAGTTATACACGTGCACCTCAATATTCAACAGAAGTGTTTAGTTCCTGAAATTTGCAGGGTGATGTTAACATTCATGTTTCATCATCTGCATCCTTGCTCCCCATGCAGATGTCCATTACTGTCTTGCACTCTATAAGTATATGTACATGATTGTAAGTCTATTAAAATCGTATATGCAACTATCTTTAAAAAAAAAATACATCCAGAAGCTGCAGCTCACATGAAAGGCTGCCAGGGATTTAAGTCAGATCATGTTTCACTAAGCCTTAAATCATTATCCTGTAAGCTATCAGTTCTAGTTGCTTACTAGTTCAGGAAGTTGTTACCTGTATATAAAGTATCTCTACTGTCATCCAGTCGATTACTATTCCCACCCATTAAATCAAGACTTCTCCTTACTTGGCATGCTGAAAGATAGATAGAGCTAGTTGTCATCGGTGAATTGATAGATGTTTCAATGTATCTACTACAGAAAGGACTTCAGCATATTAAGGAACATTGAAAAATGTTTGGATTGCCACTCTGTTTCCTTGAATTAATATGCTTATTAAACAAAATGAAGCATATAAATTACGTTTTAGCTGCCATGTTGAATAATAGTGCTTGAATCTCCATGTTTTCAAGGATACAGAGGAGATAGAAAACCATGCATTGTATTGTTATATTTTATGTAAGATCTGACTTCCAGGAGGGTATTATTTGATTCTTCATTATCTGAATTTTGATTCATTTTGCTTCATATCTCTGCTTGTTATTTCCTCTTAGGGGATGAGACAGCTGAAGAAAAGGGATAGCCGATAGTTCTTATCTCCTAGAACAGTGTTTTTCAACATTAACAACTTTAAGATATGTGGGCTTTAAGTCCCAAAATTCCCACATGGTGACTGGAGAACTCTGGAAGTTGAAATCCATGCATCTTAAAGTTGCCAGGGTTAAGAAACATTACCCTATATGTAATGATGTGGCAAAATAATTTTGAGAATTTCACTGTGAATTTTCACCAGAAAGAAATCTGAGAGAACTAGGCTACCTCTTCATTTTTGGAGAATTGCCAAGGCATACCTTCTGGTTTGGGCATATATATCTCCTCAAATAATTGTTTTTAATAACCAGGCACATGAATATAAGTTTTCCATTAGATTTCCTTTCTACTGAGGGGAAACAAAAGGGGAAAAGAGAAAAAATCAAGAGCAGTCAATTTATGGCCACAGTACAGTCTGTAAATATTGTTGACAAGATTAGATTAGCTTAGGTTAGATTAGATTAGATTAGATTAGATTAGATTAGATTAATCACATTATAAATAGCAAATGATTCTTGTGCTGCAACACTTCTCCAGCATAAAAGAAGTGGGAGAAATGACTAAGGAAGTAGCAACTTACTTATTTGGACAGCCATTTGGACCCAAATATAGGGGTCTCCTGCTTGAGCAATGGGTTGGACTAGAAGACTGCCTTCCAACCCTGTCATATTATTACTGTTACTTACAAGACAATCGCTTTCTAGTTGTTTCTTACACATTCTGGTTAGAGCAGCATGTTGTGGCTATTGTTAGTTTAGGAAGGTTAGCTGATGGGATCTCAAAACAGGCTTCTCTAATGTGGCACACACACACACACACACAAAAACCTTGCTCCATCCTAAGGTGAGGTGGTCCCAACATCTACTGGCCCCCATTTTGCAGGGCCATATACCTTTTGGTTCTGAACACCAGATTTTGTGCTTGAGCCTGAGGCCCTGGGTGCAAGATGCTAGCCAATATCTGTCTGTGCTAAGAGCCTTGTATGATTCTCTGTGACCTATGTTTTTTATTTTTGTTTTATTTTTAGTAATTGTATGCATTTTTGTTTATTTTTCTTTATGGTGGCTAACCCAGGGTTGTGTTTGTGAAATGGGTGACCATATAAATCAAATAAATAAACAACAACAAAATAAAACTCTGGAAAATTAGGTATCTAGTGGCAAAGAAAGATGGCAATGAAGCATCAATGTCATTGCAACTACTTCTTTTCCCTTCTTTTTCTTTGTATCTTTCATTCTTTTCTCTGACACAGAATTTGCAGACAACTGCTTCTTTTAAAATTAGCTGTGCATTATTGGCTAAAAATGGTGAATGAAGTGCAACCATTGTGGTGTTTATTTGAACATTCTTTGTGAAGAAATTGGGAAGGGAGATGACAATGAAGAATGTCTGCTTGTGTCAGCTGAGTTTTAAGAATTGCCCATTGCTAAATGTTCCATTTCCCACAGAATTGTTTGAATGCTAGTATTCTATGCTTTTTATATGATAAAAGGTGTGTGTGTGCATCCGTCTCTCTCTCTTTCTCTCTCTCTCTCTCTCTCACACACACACACACACATTTTAACATCTTATATTAAAGATAATACAGTCTATGAATAAGGAGCAAAAATGCAAACAGAAGGTAGCCCCTAAATCTGAAAAAAAACCCACATTTTTCCTCTTTTTTCTAAGAAAACAAAAATGGAAAGAGCCATAATCATCACCCAAGTTGATGATTAACCTTTGTTGTAATGACGAGGCAGTTGAGTTGCTTGATCATGAACAACTGAATCATGATCCTCTTTATTGGAGTCTAGTCTTGCATTTATACACATTTTTAGTTATCCTCCATCATTGGTTAACTTTGGTTACTGCTTAACTTTGGTTACTGTTTAGCACAGTAATTAATACAATTAATTATCTCTAGTTAAAGTCTAACATATGTTTACTTCCTCTCTCTAATCCTCCTTTAGATAAGTGACTTTGTTTGCCTGAGTTGTATTTGCTTGGAAACATTCTTTATCTGAGGTTTGCCATCCGAGATTGGAACCTTCCTACAATTACAACTCTACATATCCTCATTTTTTATTTTAAATGGAGGATTCAAAGATTTATGAATGTATAGCAATTGTAGAGGATTAAGAGAGGGGGAAGCAGGACGAAACAATGTGAATAAATTTGGAATACATTGAATAAAACAACAGGTTGCAATTAGTACAATAATAATAATTATAGCATAAAAGACAAACTGTCTGAGCCAAGACCAATCAGGGAGCCAATTGGTTAGCCACTCAAAAGGTGAGTAATGAGCATGGATATTATTTTGAATGTATGATTGTAAATTGGCAAGCTCATCCTCAATAGTTTTATTCAAAGAATGAAAATGCACAGCACATCCACGGTGTCCAACTAACATAGAGAACCCTCCCTGATGGGCTAAAAGATAGTTTATGGCAAAACGCTGCTGTAAGACATCTTGATTTAAGTCTTCTATTTCATGCTGCAAATCACGAATAATAGCAGCGGTAGCATTGATGGGTTTTTCAAGACTGCAGGTGAGACCAAGAATAGATCGTCTGTTTTCTTGAGCAATTATGCCAGGATAAGAGCCTAGAGTAAGGACTCCTGTAACAGCCCCTGCCAATGCACGGCCAAATGTAGAACCAGAAGACAATTGTGTGTCAATAATGACTTCATCATTACATGTAGGCCCCAGAGAGGAACGGCGCTGTCGAGTTGATAGGAGCGTACCTATTTGAACAGGTAGAGTAAAATAACCTATAGTTGCACATTGATAATTCTGAGGATGAACATTCGTGACATATTTATCAAAAAAGAACCACATATTAGGATCCTTAAGCTGCCAACCAGTGCATATCGATCCTGTATTAGATTGATCAGAGGCATTAAAAATAGGGAAATTGTCAGGTTACATATCAGGAGCTATATTAATTCCATGCAAAGAAGAATTAAAGGTACTTGACAACCAATAGTAGTCAGAACAATAACTATAATTCCCTAGCTTTTTTAATATGTGCTGGGCAGCATCATAATCAGACCAACTATGAAGCCAAGTGTGTTTAGTGTGACAACAGAAACACAGACCCCTTGTAAATTGACTAACTTTCAAGTAACGCCAACGGACAGAATTCAATTGCATAGGGGGTGTAGAAAATAGCCAGGAGTGTGAAATAGATTGTAGTTGTGAGACAATAAATGTAGAAGACATGATCAAGTTAGGGATAAAAGAAATTTGACCAAATGCCATTGGGGGGTCATAGTATAAAGTAATATTTGTGCCATGGGTCATAAACATGTATTGGGCATGACGAACCCACAAATTAGGGTTAAGACGAACCACAGAAGTGTCATTTTGAGCAGAAACACCGTTAACCATAACAAGAAAATACAAAGTAAAATGGTAACAGAGTTAGCAGTAATAACAGCAAAAACAGTAGCAACAAGATTTTCAGGAGTCTGAGGTAATGAGGCCTGTTGCAGTTGTTGTTGAGCTTGATATGTAGTAGATTTAACCTGGCCCCAAGTGATGGGTTGCGGGCGCGTTGACCTTGGAAGACAGACTTCCGTGTTCAGATGAAGATTGAAATCTGGAATCGGGTTGTGAAGGTCCTGATGCCATGCCATGATACGGATGAACACAGCGCACTGGAACCCACACTGCTTGTCAGGTAGAAGGATCTTCCACGGCAGCGTAACCACGACCCCAGGTGATCAGTGGTGTAGGGCCTTTCCAGGTTGGCTCTGGAGCTTGGCGATACTTTACCAAAAGGCCTTGCTAAAGATTCAGTAGTTCGAAAATGCAAATTAACAGGTGAGTCTGCAAGAGAATCTAAAAAGGTTAAATAATTCCAAGTATATAATGCTACAGTAATGAGATTTTGAATCTTTCGCAGATGGTAAGGGCCAGACTCAGTTTGTAATTGTTTCTGAAGCAATGCCTTAAAAGTACGATGAGCTCGCTCAACTATAGCTTGACCCTGAGAGTTGTAAGGAATTCCGTGCACTAAAGTAATATTCCATTTCTGACAAAAGGTTTGAAATTCCTTACTAATATAAGCGGGGCCATTGTCAGTTTTAAACTGAGAAGGCCGACCCATTACAGCAGAAGAGGACAGGCAATGAGAAATAACATCTGAAGTACGTTCATGTTTTGAAGCAGTAACCCAAAGCAAGTGTGAATGAGTGTCAATAGACATATGAAGATAACAGTGTGGCTTAAAGGTTGAAAATGGAGTTACATCCATTTGCCAGATTTGATTAGCTTGGGTTCCTCATGGGTTGACACTCACTGGAAAGGGAACTGCCAGTTGCTGACAAGCTGGACAAGCACAGACAATATCCCGGGCTTGAGATAATGAAATTTTAAATCGCTTTGCAAACGATTTGGCATTTTGATGAAAATAAGAATGACTGGCAACAGGATCAACAAACAAAGACGCAACATCCTTTAAGTGTTCATCTGCCTTCTGATTTCCTTCAGTCAAGGGAGTATGACTTCGAATGTGTTCTACATACAAAGAACACAAGCGAGCTTCCAAACTATTCTTTAAAGATAAAAACAAGAATAACAAATTCTTATCCAAAGAGAGAGCACAATAAGAAAAGGGAAGAGATTGCATAGCTAAATACACATATTGAGTATCAACGATCAAGCTAATAGGTTGGTCATTGAACAATCGTAAAGCCAAAATCACAGCAGCCAGCTCAACACGTTGAGCTGAAGTCTGCGTGGCAGTAAATTTAGAATACCATTGTTATTGAATCTGCCAGACAACCACACTCCTTGTAGGTGATCCATCAGTAAAGACTGTAAGAGCTTTAGAAATAGGATTTTGCACAAAAATGGAAGAAAAGGCTGGATTTAAAGTAGTAGTAACCACTATTCTAGGATCCTTGGGTAAAGAATATAACAAGTTTCCCACATATTGAGAAAAGGCTATCTGATATGATTCTGAAATCATCATCAAATGCTCATTTTCAACTTTTGTATGAGTGAAAGCTATGCTAATGAGATCCTGTCCTGTAAGATGTAAGGCTCGTTTACGACCTTTAATAATCAAATCCTCTAATGCTGATTGATAAGGATAAATGTTTCTAGGTGGAGTAACTGACAAATTAATCCATTCATGAATGTTGACTGCTTGTGGGGAGGCATTAGAATAAAGACATACTGTGGGTAAGGGTGTAGTAGGAAGAATAGCTAATCAAAGTCCTATTGTTAAGGATATTATCCTGTCCACATATTGATGCTTAAACCTATTCAATATTTCTTGAAGGCATGTTCTTTGAGGATCAGTTAATACAACTAGATCTCCTGGTGATTGTGCTCCCTTCAAAGACTGAAATAAGGGCAACATATCACCAGTTGTAATGTAGAAGAATGGGTGTGCCCAATTAATAATGCCAAGTAATTTTTGCCATTGTACTAAAGTATATGATTTCTGTACTTGTAATTCAGGAAGAATTGGAATGGAGAAATTGTGCAACATTCTATGTCCTAAGTAGGTATAAGGTTCTACCTTTTGAATTTTGTCTGAGGCTATATACAATCCCTGTTGTGCCACAATATCTGTTAACTCTTTTAACAACTTAGATTCATCAAAATCCGGGGCTGCTATCAATATATCATCCATATAATGATAGACTAAATGGGAAGGAAATTTATTCCGAAAGGGTTGAAGGGCATTATCCACAAAATATTGACAAAGTGTAGGGGAATTAAGCATTCCCTGAGGCAACACTTGCCAATGATATCGTTTTATGGGCATGCTATTATTAAAAACTGAGACAGTAAATGCAAATTTTTCTTTGTCTTGAGGCTGCAAAGGTATAGTAAAAAAGCAGTCTTTAAGATCAACTACCAATAATTTATAAAAATTAGGAATTAAGTTAGGATTTGGTAGACCACATTGTAAAGGATCCATGGATTGGATACATTTATTAATTTCTCTTAAATCCTGCAGGAGGTGCCATTTCCCATTTTTCTTTTTTATAACAAAAACAGGAGTATTCCAAGGACTAGTAGAAGGTTCTATATGACCAGCAGCCAATTGTTCTTGAACCAATTGTTGTAAAGCAGCGAGTTTTTCTCTTGATAATGGCCATTGTTCCACCCAAACCAGTGTAGAACAGAGCCATTTAAGAGGAAGAGCCATCATCAAGAATCAAATGGGCATTAAGAAGAGAAAGGATATCACGCCCCAAATACTAGTATGAATATCTAGAATGTATGGTTGTAGGAAAAAGGACTTACCAGCAGATGTTGTAACGTTAATTTCTTGAACACTCTGCCAAGCAGCTGTAGAACCTCCTATTTCCCACAATGAAGAAACTGTCGTTTTTGGCCACTGTACTGGCCACTGTAAAGAGGAGATGACAGTAACATCGGCTCCAGTATCCAATAACCTTTGAAATGGTTGTTTATTAAGGAAGAGCATTAACAAAGGACAAGAGGAGTTCAGTTGATGAAGTAAGGCTACAGATAAAAAGTTGATCCAAATCCTGCATCCCCACGATTACCTATACTGGGAGATGGATTTTCATATGGAAGAAGAAGCAATTGAGCAACAGAAGAATTACAAGGAAGAACTTGAGGAAGATTCACCCAAATCTGAATCATGAGGATACCAGTGTAATCTGAATCTATTACCCCAGGCACAACAAAACAGCCCTTTTTGTGTGCAGAAGAACGAGGCAAAATTAAGCCAACTAATCCCAAAGGAAGAGGACCTTTAAATTGAGATGGAACTATTTTAACTTCCATGGGAAATTTAAAGTCAATTAATATTTGGAGTCAAGTAATATTTGCTTCCAATATTCAGGGATCATTGTATAACCATTTTTTATTCCTTCCAAAAGTCCTCTTGTAAAATTACCACTAATCCTATAGTCTGTAACTGCCTTTTTTAACTCTCTTAAGATCTGATAAGGCAGACCCACCCATTCTGCTACTTGCAGTCCAAGCTGTGGTCCCTGACCAGGATGATATTGTACTGGACAAACAGACACTAATTCTGCAAGTTCTGTTCCTGAGACAGAGGCATCCCTTTTACAATTTTCAACCATTTTCTGAAAAGAAGACTGAACAATAGAGTCAGGAGGCTTTTGCCCTGTATCTGCAGGAGCTGTGGCAATTGAAGACATATATTCAGGTGAAGAAGGGGGACAAATGACAGCATTAGTATAACGTGAAGGTGGAGGTATTAAAAGAGAAAGTTCATTGTGACCAAATTTTTCAATTGTATGCCTACATAAATGCCATACTTGCAAAACTTCTATTTTTGCTCGAGGTTCAGTATGCAATGTTTTCCCTAAACATTCCCAATCAGTTAATTTTAAAGACCCCTTTTCTGGGTACCATAGGCACTGAGCTGCAATCTCCTGGACTAGCCTTAAGAGATTTCTCTGTGGTACCTCGGTATTATTTTTCTTCAACAAATAGCCTAATTCATCTACATGCTTCCTTTGTTCCTCAGAAAGCAAAGACCCCATACTTACAGAAACCAAAAGGTTGAAGAAACCACAAAGGGTTGAAAGTGCACCAAATCCTTGCCGGATGAAGTAAGAGGGTCCCTGTTCAGGCGCTACTTGTAATGACGAGGCAGTCGAATTGTTTGATCATGAACAACTGAATCATGATCCCCTTTATTTGAGTCTAGTCTTGCATTTATACACATTTTTAGTTATCCTCCATCATTGGTTAACTTTGGTTACTGCTTAATTTTCGTTACTGTTTAGCACAGTAATTAATACAATTAGTAATCTCTAGCTAAAGTCTAACATATGTTTACTTCCTCTTTCTAATCCTCCTTTAGATAAGTGACTTTGTTTGCCTGAGTTGTATTTGCTTGGAAACATTCTTTATCTGAGGTTTGCCATCCAAGATTGGAACATTCCTGCAATTACAACTCTACAAACCTTAGTCTCAAATTTATTATTAAACTTCCAATATTTCTTTGGATTCATAATTTGACTGATACCTATCCTTGCTATGACAATGTCTCTTTTCTTCAACTACTGTATGTTCAGTTTAAAACAATTTTGGAGTCTTGTGTTGATACTGGTTCTGTTCAGCTAAAGATCTGCATTAAATGTTTGTTCCCAAATCATGTAGACTGAAATATATTTTCTGTTAAATTTATTTTGAGTTAAGTGATTTATTCACTAGAGAAAAAAGTTGCAAGTGAATGCAAATAAGGTGTTTTTGTTTGAAAGCTGTGATATATTACTATAGGATATTAAAGCATGAAGGTTTTGATTTATAACATTGAATAGTCAAGGTGAACAAACAATAAATTACAGCATTAGCCCTGCTGTAGATTTTCCTTCACCAGATGTCACACAACTTGAGACTGAAACAAAGGGTCTCCTTTCTTCTCCCTTATCATGCCCCAGTTGATAGTATTAAAATTAAAGTGGTGTTGAAAATGCATGTCCTTCTGTGAAGTGACTCTCAGGGACTTCAATGGGAATGGGGAGGGGGGGAACCCTTAATAAAACTGGGTCAGACTAGTGGAGGTGTGCTGCAGATCACAGTCATCATTTTGCACCAGTATGTTTAAGATGAGGAAGGAGCACATTGCCATTGTGAGATCCGCAGCTAAGGAGTGGATAAAAATTAAATAAATGAAGGAAGAAATCTATGCAGGAAGTAAAAAACAACCCAACATTTTAATCCTTGTGGAAAGTTGTATTATTAAATCTTCCATATTTCCTCTTTTCTTTACCAGGAATGTACATATTCTGCTATGACTGAATTCGAGTTCTACACAATTGTTGTATTTATATAACATACTTGACTAAGCAAACTGTTTTGTAGTTTGATAGGATCGCCTGTTTCACACAGTGTAGATAAACGGGCCATCTTCCTATAATATGCCGAACCATGAGTACCAAGCCCTGTGGAGCCTAATTCAGGCTATTGCATAATGAATATAATTTATCAGTTTTATAGAAAAAGGATGAAAATGTAGAAGAATGTCAGTGAACTCATGTAGACTATCGCTCAGCAACCATAGGAATTTTTTTCCTCTGTGATATTGAGAGAGAGTTTCAACTTGGATAGAAAATCAAGAATCAGTAGCTATCCTTCTCCAGTCTCTAAGTCTGCTTCTTCCTGAAGTCAGTAAATTAATCACAAGAAAATGGGAATGCAGAAGAAAGCACAGTGAGGGTTAGCAAGGGAAATGTTATGAGAGGCTATGGTTCCCTTGGACCACCAGCCCTGTGCGTCCTTCAAATTACCATATAAGTTATGCCAATTACTTGAAGGAAAATATATTTATTAGGGGCAAGGGGAAAGGAAGGATAGTTGTTGGGTAGAGTAAATATATATGTTTTTCTGTTACAGGGAGAGAATGGAAATTATTTGGGGGGAAAATTAAAATATATGTGCTCTTTTTTACTGATTTCTGTTCAGTTTGCCACTTGAAGAATATAAAATGTATTATGTATATCTGGGTTTACTCATAAATGTATCACATTTAATATACTTATTAGATATAAGAGTATACATTAATCTGACAATAAGTATCAACTATATAGGAATGATTTTATTAATTTAAAAAGCAGAAAAACAATCCACATGATAATAATCAGTTATATACTTTCTCCTTACAACTATATACGGTATGTACCTTTTTTAGAAAAGAAAACCTGGGGAAAGGTACGTTTGCCTTTCAACATAGCCTATTCGGTTGCATTTTATGAGCCAATCTTGACAGCTTCTGCTTATTTGTGTGTCTGTGTGTGTGTCTGTGTGTGTGTCTGTGTGAGTCTGTCATTTGGGCCAGCAGGGTACTGCAGGAGGCCATCCAAGCAGAAAGTGGGGTGTGGGGCTGCCTGCCACCCCTCCGTGCCCCATTTTGGCCATCAAGGTGCTGGCCAAAGCACCAGTACTGTGTGTCCAGGCGTGCGCCATTTTGGCTGATAGCGGGCTGCAGGAAGCAGCCCCCCCCCCATGCCCGGTTTTGGCTGACAGGGTACTGCAGGAGGGCATCCGTCCTATCTCCTCCCCTCCCCGCCAGCCGGCCCACGGAGGACAACTACAATGCTGATCCGGCCCGCCAAGAAATCCACTTTAAAACACCCCTGGTCTAGATGTTGACTTCCATGTAGTAGGAATATTGTATAATCCAAAAAAATATGAACAGGTCTGGTCTTACAATTGAGTAATTTCTTCCAAAAGTAACAATTGTAGGGCAGTGTACAAACATGTTTTAAAAGAAGCATTAATCTCCAACATGATAATTTACTCAAGCCTTTTTTGCGATGGAGTGCAGAAGAACTGAAATACAGAAACTTGTCATTCATTCATACATAGACTTAATTCCACTAGAATACCATGAACCACCACAAACCTTATAATCTTTTAAAATTAAATATTCTCCCCACTGTTACTTTTGAAACAGGGTTCCTTATTAATGTGAATAATTGGAACTTCTCTATTTTATGTGTCCTTGTCTAATTGGAGCACTTTTGCTTCTGTAACGTTTTGCTTCTATAGTAGAAGAGATGCATATATGAAGCATGCATCTCATTATCAGTTTGGAACAGTATGTTGATGCTTAAAATAGTTTTAAAAATTGTAATTCAGAGTGCAAAGTAAAAGCTACATTATTGCTTGAGCTGGTGACAGTCTTGACCTTTGTATTTTGTGTCTAATCAAATGGAGTAATTTACAGACTAGTAAAATGGGGAGCTTATAGACTAACTTGCAGATCGTAATTACACTAAAGTTCATAGTCTTCCTAACATTTCCAGTGTACAGATTAGAAATTTTATGAATGTCCATGTCTTTGTGAAAATAATTAGAGCCTCTAGACATTAACCTTGCACTATATTTCAGTCCGCAACATATAATTTAATTAGATGAGCAAAAAGCTTGTTGAATAATGGATGTTTTACAGACTTCCAGTGTGGATACTGTCTGTAAATTTAAAGAAAAAATATTTTTATTCCTAATCATTTTAAACAATAAAGTAAATGTTTCATCAGTATCTGCTAACAGAGCATTAAAGCCAAGTTGTTTATTCCCTATAAAAATGAAAAGTTTCTGAGAAGCTAATTATCAACTCATCTATTTTTTTTAAATAAAGTCTTTACTCATAGATAAGACATATTAAATTCAGCATCTTCAAGGATTAATAGAACTTTCAACAATTCCTAGCTAGCAAATAATAAAGAGAAAAGGAAACATATACATACTGTGAGGTCTCCAACATAACAACATTTTTCTGTATTTTTAATTATTTACTTTGATTTCTTATAAATATTTCCTGCTAGATTAAAATACTGCACTGCTTAGAAATGTGTGATTTTGTTTTTGTTTTGCTTTCAGGGGTTTCTATTTAAAAACAACAAACTATTTCTAATTAATAATATATTATGAATTGTATAATATACACATTATTCTTCTATTCATAACCCTAACCCTATTAAAAAAACAAAGTGTTGGAAGTCCAAATCATTATTTATTAAACTTAAAGATATGGAAGTTGCAGTCTTTACCAATCCAATTACTATAAGAAAGCATAGAGGAATTTCTAAATCAAACAGGTGAACAATAAATGGCTATTACTACTGCAGGAAGATATTAAGTCAAAGTGTAAAAATGAATGAAGCATTCTCTTTCAAGGGAGGCTCTAAATCCTGGTGTTCTTTTATTTTATAGTATAGGATTCTAGTCAAGTCAATTATAGAACATGGAACAAAAGAAGCAAAACAGAAACTGAATTTACAGAAATAATAAATAAACTTTTTAAACTTTTCATTACTTTTCAAGTAATGAATGAGATGCAACACTGTCAGGTACATCTTTTTTTCATGACAAGAACTCTTTATTTTATTTTTTTATTTACAACATGGGAAATGATCCAACTCATTTACCATCCTAGAAACCTCTATTAAATGGAAATGATAACCTATATATACTAATACTTAAAGAAAATTAAATAGATGTTTTATCTAATTTAGAATATTCTGCTGAAAGTGGATTTGTTCCAAAAAGGTACATGAAGTGGAATATCCTATACCCTTTCAATGGAGTGTACATCAGAAAACCCAAACAAAGTGGCTGTGATTTTTCTTGACTGAGAGAAAGCCTGTGATACTTTGGAATGGTCTTTATATTCATAAGTCTGAAGAAAATTAACCATGGTTCAGTATGCAAACATGGATATAGAGAGTTTGTAAGGAACATGAAGCTAAAATAATGTTAAACGTACTTTTATCACAGAAATAATATTCATTTGACTCTTGGTGACTGCCTGGAAAAGTCCCTGAAGTTTCCTAGACCAGATTCCAGAAGTGGCTTGCCATTGCTTATTTCCCAGGGTAGAGAGAAAGAGTGACTATATCACTTAAGAATAAGATTCAAATCATTACATAAAAACAATATCTAAACTATAAGGTTCCATATTGTATTTAAATCAATTAAGCTTCTGCAAATTTACTGAATTAAAAAATGATTTAGGACTATTTTTTGGAAAAATAGAATGGCAAACATTTTAAGATGGAGAACATTAAAATTGTTCTCATTAGGAAGAGTATCAGCAATAAAAATGAATCTCTTACCAATGCTCAGTTTTCAATTTCAAATTTTCCAAATAAGAACTGAAGACCAGTATTAAATGAGTGACAGAGACAAATAACTAACTAAATGTGAACAAATAGAAAAATGAAAATTAGGCCCAGTACAGTGTTTTACAATACCTGAAAAAATAAGGTGGTAATACCAAATTTATTATCAACTCAACTGTCTAACTTGTGTCACAGAATAGATTATATTACATTACTTTTTCTAGATGGTTTGCATTAATACCTTTCACTTGATACAAATAAAAATGCACAGCTTATAAGAAATCACTCAGCCATAAGCAATGAATTAAATACTTGTATGAACACTGTCATCACCCCTTGCCTCAACATTAAATATTTATTTTCATGAAGGAATATCCACAAAAATATAATACAAACCAGTAATTCTTCATAAAACAAAAATGAAATAGTTTGATTTTTTTTAATTCACAGTGTGCAGTATACCTCAAAAGGAATGACACAAAAGGAATGACACAAAAGGGGGGGTGGGGTTTATACTTAGAGTCCTTGTTTTATAAGTTGAAAAGACTGATAACATAGAACTCAGAACATTTGTTGAGGCATATTTATAAGTTACTATTTGCTATTCAAAAACAGAACTAAGTTGAAGAGTTCAGAATTTAAATAAGACAATAGATATATAACAATGGGAATATCACTTAGGGAAAATTACTACAAGATGTTTTACTGCTGGTATATTCCCTCTGTATTGAATAACAAAACAGATAACTCACTTTCTAAAACCTGTTACAAATATAATCATAGGTCAGATCATTTTTCACATTTGGTGAAAATACTATACAGCTCAACAATTTTGTAAGTCACTTTATAATACAATGAAACAAACATGAAAGGATGAATTCATTTTTCTGCCATCTATTTTTTGTTACACATTATTAAGCCTACTATCCTCACAAAGAACACTTAAGTTACTTGTGCATATGATTGTGACTGCCAGAACTCTTCATGCTTTTCATTGAAAATTACTTATAGTTTCCTTTCAGAATGGCAAACCACCTTATCTGAAGAACGATAATTCAACTTGGAAACCATTTACAGATTATAATTCTACATATAACAGAATAAAAGAGTTGGAAGGGACCTTGGAGGTCATCTAGTCCAACCCCCTGCTCAGGCAGGAAACACTATACCATTTCACAGGTGTGGGATTCAAATTTTTAACAACTGGTTCTGTGGGCGTGGCTTAGGCAGTGGGCGTGGTTGGTGGTCATGTGACTGGGTGGACATGGCTTGGTGGTCATGTTATAGGCTGGGTGTGGCCAACTCAATATCACTCACATCGAGGCATGCATCTCCTCACCTGGCCTCTCGTGACTGTGGGGATGCTGCAACAGTCATAAGTGTGAAAAATGGTCATAAGTCACTTTTTCAGTGCCATTGTATCTTTGAATGGTCACTCCACACAAGCAAAGTACCAGCAAAGGAGGTGGGGAAAACTCCAGAGACATTCCTGAGACAGGAAGTCTAGTCCTGCCAAGAATGTAATAACGGTCAATGGAGAGACAGTTTCTGTAAGCAACACCAGAATGTTTCCTTCCTGCCTTCCTTACAGGATTAGGCCAGTAATTTCTTCTAACAACCATTAGAAGAACTTTCTCCAAACTGCTTAGAATGTTAACAACTGGTTCTAGCGAATAGTTGCGAACTGGTAGAATCCCACCCCTGCCATTTCAGACAAATGGTTGTTCAGCCTCTTCTTAAAAAACTTCCAGTATTGGAGCATCTGTAACTTCTGGAGGCAAGTTGTTCCATTGATTAATTGTTCTAACTGTCAGAAAATTTATCCTTAGTTTGGTTGCTTCTTTCCTTGATTAGTTTTCATCCATTGTTTCTTGTCCTGCCTTCAGATGCTTTGGAGAATAGGCTGACTCCCTCTTCTTTTTGGCAACCTCTTAGATTTTGAAACACTGCTATCATATCACCCTTAGTCCTTCTTTTCATTAAACTAGGCATACCCAATTCTACAGGGGTGGGATTCAACTGGTGTTACTACCGGTTCGGTGACTACGTTTTGCATACTAGTAAAATGAATAAATAAAATAATATATTGCAAATCAATATATTGAAATGATTTATCTTTAGAAACTTGTGGAATCCAATGGTTTCTAGATGTTTGTATACTTTTCCAATAGCTGGAATCATCAGTACTATCAATCTTGATTTGGAACAATGAAAGTTAACTAAATTGTTTCTCAGATACTACAGAGCTTGACTGCCTCATGGGTTTACTGGACAGCAATGAAGCTGATCAATGAATAACTAGAAAACCAGGTGGCAGACAGCTTGATAGGCAGAAAGAAACGCACTAGGGCTCATAATCATGCAATAGACACAGTTGAACTTTGATTGCTTTGATTTGTTTGTTTCTAGTATTGCATAGGATGAATGGTTCTATAGCATTAATAGAATTATAGAATCTTAGAGTTCAAAGGAGACATTTAGACCATCAGGTCCAAGCCTTTCCTCAGGGCAGCAATCCCAATTAACACACGTGGAGGCAATCTAGCTTCTTGGATGCATCCAAGACAGGGAGCCCATTACTGTCTAGTTCACTGGTTGAATTGCTCTTAGTATTAGGATGTTTTTTGGAACTATTTTTCTATAATTTAAATGAAATACTTCCTGTTACTCAATAGAAAAGAGCAGATATTGACAGTCATCTATGTGGTATATTTTCTGATATTTAAATAATCTATCCTTTGTCCCCCTCTACAGCTTCTCTTCTAAAGTCTGAACTTGTCCAGTTCCTTCTATTTTCATAGCATTCAATATTTAACCATCAATCATCTTCTTAGTCCCTACACTTGTTCTGTTTGCCTGAATCCTTTTAAAAGTATATACTCTAGAATTACAGTTAATATATAATCAATGGTCAATGCGGAGTCAAGTGGAGTTTCTTGTAATTTGAAAACTGTGCACCTAAAATTATATTTGCTTATCTTGCGCACATGATGTCACATTGTTAAGTCAAATTCAGATTGTAATGAGCTACTATTCCAAGATGTTTTCATAATCATTATCAGACTAGGCTCTGCTCTGGATGTTTATTTTGTTACTTTTCAGAAAGTTTCACTAACCTACCAAACTGTTCTATGCTTCCTAATGTGTTATCTGTAAATTCCCTCCATCACTTCATCTAAATCATCAATAAAATTGTTATAGGGTACAGGACTAAACCTTGTAGCAACCATTTTATATCTCACTCCAATCTGATGAGCAACCACTGATGAATAGTCTTCAAAAATGATTTTCAAATCAACTATATAATACATCCACTTAATTTCCATATAACTCAGACCATATTTAACCATGTTGATAAATCAGAGTCTATGGGTGGGTTGGCTGCCAAGCACCCAGATTTTGATCACATGACTATGGAAGTGCTACAATGACCATAACTTTAGGGACTGGGCATGCCATTCATTCTGCCCCATTGTAATTTCAAATGGTCACAGAATGAATGGTTGTTAACTTGTAGACTACCTGTACTTTGCACAATATCTCCTCTTTTCAGAGAAGACTGAGCCCAAACTGGCCTAAACCCCGGCATGAGCTTTAATAGACTCCAGAAGATGGTAGAGGACAGGAAGGCCTGAAGGAACGTTGTCCATGGGGTGGCAATGGTTCGGACTTGACTTCACAACTAATAATAACTAAATAGATATGGAGCAACATATGTGAGAGCCTGAAATGCACTGGTCAGAATCATGATAGAAAAAGAACTGTACCTAAAAAAGAAGTAAATGGTAGAAGCCTCAAAAATAGTGGTGGTCCTCACTTAGCAATTGCCTCATTTAGCAAGCATTCACAGTTATGACAATAGTGAAAAAACAGCTTTATAACCAGTCTTTACATTTACAACCTGAACATGAAAGTTAAACTGAAGTAAGACCATAAGCACAGTCACAATTCCACTTAATTGCTGATTCTAAATGTGGTCGCTAAACACAAAATGAGGATTGTTTCTATCAAACCAACCAAAAGAGGCATGTTACATAAAGCCATAGAAAATAATTTGTTGCACTTACGAGTTCCTTTGCTATCTGTTTCTACTATTTCTGTGGCCCCTAGTGGGAGTAGATTTATGGTTGTAGATAGCCAAGGCATGGAAAGCTAAATTCCAACACAGTCAACCCAGAGGTGATCTCCCAGCACACACCTTCCATCACTGTCATTTCATGTAGCTTTGAAAGATCTGCAACCAACCAACCGAGAATCTTCTCTCTCCCTTTCTCTTTCCCTGTTAGATCTCTAACATCAGTCAAAACTGGAAAGAATCAAGCTGTGGCCAAGAAAGTTTTTACACTGATTCATCTATGTATAAGCCGTTCCCACTTTCAGTCATCTCCCAATTGGATTATGCATTATAGTGCTTCATATAGGGGTTGCCCTTGGGGGGGAAAAAGAAACTATTGCTAGTCCAGAATGCAGACACTAAGTGGTAGGGGTATTCTTGTGTGTCCCTATTGCTGCATGAGCTGTGATAGTTACCAGATTATCTCTGGCTGCAGTTCAAGGTGTTGGTTATCATTCAGAAAGCCCCTCATGGAAGACCTGGGTATTTGAGCGATCACTTGTCATGTTTTTTGCCCATCTGTTGAAGTCAGAAGGAGTGGGCTCACTTCAGTTCCCATTGATTGAATAGCAGTATCTTGTGGGACCCAAGCAGTGTGGGAGCATCTGCTGTCTGGAATGAGCTCCCCTAGGGGTACATACTGCTGCAACCTTAATGACTTTCTGCAAACTGTTAAAATTTGGATTGTTCTTCCTGGCCTTGAGATAGGATGGTTTTCTAGATGCTATGGGTTTGTGATATGGAGTTGGTCTTCCACATGAGCAGTCAGTCGTGTGTGTGTGTTTGAGTATATGTATATACTGCTCAAAAAAAATAAAGGGAACACAAAAATAAGACATCCTAGATCTGAATGAATGAAATATTCTTATTAAATACGTTGTTCATTACATAGCTGAATGTGCTGACAACAAAATCACACAAAAATTATCAATGGAAATTAAATTTAGCAACCCATGGAGGTCTGGGTTTGGAGTTACACTCAAAATTAAAGTGGAAAAAAACACTACTGGCTGATCCAACTTTGACGTAATGTCCTTAAAACAAGTCAAAATGAGGCTCAGTAGTGTGTGTGGCCTCCACATGCCTGCATAAACTCCCTACAATGCCTGGGTATGCTCCTGATGAGGAGGCGGATGGTCTCTTGAGGGATCTCCTCCCACACCTGGACTAAAGCATGCCCTAAATCCTGGACAGTCTGTGGTGCAATGTGGCATTAGTGGATGGAGCGAGACATGATGTCCCAGATGTGCTCAGTTGGATTCAGGTCTGGGGAACGGGCGGGCCAGTCCATAGCATCAATGCCTTCGTCTTACAGCAACTGCTGACACATTCCAGCCACATGAGGTCTAGCATTGTCTTGCATTAAGAGAAACCCAGGGCCAACCGCACCAGCATATGGTCTCACAAGGAGTCTGAGGATCTCATCTCGGTACCTAATGGCAGTCAGGCTACCTCTGGCAAGCACATGGAAGGCTGTGCCGCCCCCTAAAGAAATGCCACCCCACACCATTACTGACCCACTGCCAACCGGTCATGCTGGAGATGTTGCAGGCAGCAGAACATTCTCCACAGCGTCTCCAGACCCTGTCATGTCTGTCACATGTGCTCGGTGTGAACCTGCTTTCATCTGTAAAGAGCACAGGGCGCCGGTGGTGAATTTGCCAATCTTGGTGTTCTCTGGCAAATGCCAAACATCCTGCACGGTGTTGGGCTATAAACACAACCCCTACCTGTGGACATCGGTCCTCATACCACCCTCATGGAATCTGTTTCTGACCGTTTGAGCAGCCACATGCACATTTGTGGCCTGCTGGAGGTCATTTTGCAGGGCTCTGGCAGTGCTCCTCCTGTCCCTCCTTGCACAAAGGCGGAGGTAGCGGTCCTGATGCTGGGTTGTTGCCCTCCTACGGCCTCCTCCACGTCTCCTGATGTACTGGCCTGTCTCCTGGTAGTGCCTCCATGCTCTGGACACTACGCTGACTGACACAGCAAACCTTCTTGCCACAGCTCGCATTGATGTGCTATCCTGGATGAGCTGCACTACATGAGCCACTTGTGTGGGTTGTAGACTCCGTCTCATGCTACCAGTCGAGTGAAAGCACTGCCAGCATTCAAAAGTAACCAAACCATCAGCCAGAAAGCATAGGAACTGAGAAGTGGTCTGTGGTCACCACCTGCAGAACCACTCCTTTATTGGGGATGTCTTGCTAACTGCCTATGCTTTCCACCTGTTGTCTATTCCATTTGCACAACAGCATGTGAAACTGATTGTCAATCAGTGTTGCTACCTAAGTGGACAGTTTGATTTCACAGAAGTGTGATTGACTTGGAGTTACATTGTGTTGTTTAAGTGTTCCCTTTATTTTTTGAGCACTGTATTTCTATTCATTGTAAGCCACCCAGATTCATTGAGAAGTTAGGTAGTAACTAATAAATAAATAACAATTAAATTTCTCTGAGCCCTGATTAATAGGATTTGCTAGGTGAAAAGGATATGGTTACTCCACAAGAATTCTGATCAATACTTTCACTTTCAAATTTGAATTTTAAAAACAATCAAAGCTTTTTGTTTTATTTGTCCCACCGTAATGGTGTGCTGGGAATTAAAGCTGCTTCTCAGAGGAGCCAACTTTCAGCTGGCTATAGTTTACACAACAGCTATTAGCCTCTTTATCAATGTGGGAATCCATGCTTAAAAACCACACACTGATTACACTGACTGAAAACTTAAATCTTAAAAATTAAATGGACATGTCTTTGCTAGACAGCAAATGGAAATTAATTAGTTTACATGTTAAACATACTTTAAAAAAAATACAGGTGGTTGTTTTTATTGTTTTAATCATATTTTAATTATTGTGTTTGCTTTTTTTTAACATAAGAATTTTGACTATTTTAGTCTGTTGTAAACTGTCCTGGGCAAAGCTGCATCTAGAAGAGCAACGTACAGATTTAAACTACAAAATTAAATAATTATCTGTGTGCCAGACATACTGAGAGATACTCACTATTCATATTCAAATCTTGGAATTTCTGTGGTATTGTAGATACCACATCTGCCCTTTGGTTGGTATAATATATTGTATGGACAAAAAGAGCAATTTCATGTTATAGTAAACAATATGGCAGATGAATGATGGATATAGGGGAAAGGACTATAGTGAACAATAAAATCTTCTATATATCAATGTATTCATTTATTTGTCTATTTGTTTGAAATGATTCCTTTGAATGGATGCCTTTTTGAAGCCTACTACTCATGAAACTCCCATGTGGAATAAGCATTTGTCTTTTCTTCAGAAAAGATCTGTATCCACATTTGTTTCTGTGTTTGTGCCAACGCTGAAAATAAATGAAAAGCAGAAATAAGTGTAATGTATTAGGCTGGGAGAACAACAAGAAAACTAAATTTTCTCTGGCCAAACCTGTCAACTAAGCCATTTACTTTTTAACGTGTATTTTAACTGTTGCATAATTATTCCATTCAACTACTAGAATAAACATAACTTTTGTGAATGCAATGTTATACTAAGAATATTCCTGTTTTTATAATTAAAGGCTATGTGCTAATTGGGAAGTAATTTGTGTATTTGCATGCCATATCATGTGCTATTCTCTTTTTATTTTTATAAGCCAAGTGTTTAATCAGCCAATTCTATTTAATTTGTTTTATTTGCATTAGGAACTTTAATTCTCTAACACTGCTATTGGTGTTGAGCAAGTATGCATTATTCATCAGCAGTTGGCTCAGGAGAACAGGAGCCTTTTTGTCAATTCTTCACGATCATTTTAGACAAATGAAAGATAAATGTTTTAATGTTTCATTGTAGATTTTGATTACATGTTTCTAAGTATTATAATGCCAGTGTTTTGCCAAAATTTTATTCTTTCTTTAAAAAAACCACTTCCGGTACAGATTTTATTCTAAAGAATACAATTTATTGGAAACTAAGATTCAATTCAATCAGAAAAGAGTTGGTCTGAGGCGAAGTCATCATGAAAGTCTCAACCCAGATTTGTCTTACAGGGTCTGTGTAAAGAAAAATGAATAAAGTTCTGAATGCCATCACATAGTCCTGTGAAGAAACAGCAGGATATAAATAAATGAATTCCCACTTGCAGGAAGATTTTCCTTATGAGAGAATGTATAGAGAGCTACTTTGTAAGCATGGAGCCTCTGTGGTGCAGTGGTTAGAGCGCAGTACTGCAAGCTACTTATGCTGCAGCCAGCTGCCTACAATTTGGCAGTTCAAATCCCACCAGGCTCAAGGTTGACTCAGCCTTCCATCCTTCCGAGGTGGGTAAAATGAGGACCCAAATTGTTGGGGGCAGTATGCTGACTCTGTAAACTGCTTAGAGGGGGCTGTAAAGCACTATAAAGTGGTATATAACTCTAAGTGCTATTGCTATAGATGGGTCTTTCATGTATTTAAACCTCTGCTTTGGATGATTTGCCTACTTAGTTTGTGCATTGGTCCATATAACTGATCTGGTACAGGTGACTTACAACACTTCGTTTAGTGACCGTTGAAAGTTATAGTGGCACTGAAAAAAGAGACATTTTTCACCCTTACAACCATTTCAGCACCTCCATGGTCACATAATCGAAACAGGAGCATTTGGTAGCTGACTCATGTTTATGATGATTGCAATGACCCAGGACCATGTGCCCCCCTTTTGCATCCTTCGGATAAGACAAATCAACAGGGAAGCCAGATTCATTTAACAATCCTGTGCCTAACTTAACAACTACAGTGATTCACTTAACTCCTGGGGCAAGAAAGTATGCTGTCCCGCTCAATTGCACACACACACATCATGGTGGTTTAGTACATTTATTAATATTCCCGAGCAATTCTCTCCACCAAAACCCCCAGAAGTGACCCAATTAAGTCCAACCAAAAGCAGACCGATGCTAGTCCGTAGAGCAATAGCCAGTGAATCCACAGTGCACTTGAAAGTTTCCCAAAGACAAATCCACCAGGCAAAACTATATCCACAACACAAGAAGGTTCTCCAGGTAAGAAAAGTCCAGAGTTCACCAGGCACAATCCAAAGTCAAGGTAGGGTGTCAGTCCAAAGCAAGACAGGAATGACAACGTCCAGGAAACACGCAGCTAGGAAATGATCACATTGTTCCAGCTTCATCTCCATCTATCTGCTGTGCTAAATAGCCAGCTTCTGGTGCATCCCATCAAGAGGGATGAGGCTGCCACCTTGCAAGTAATTGGGATGACCTTTGCTGCTCCTGCTTTTCTCTGCCCTACATGTTCTCGGCTCAGGTGCAGAAGGCAGTTCCCCCTCCTCATCACTAACCAGCTGTAGTTGCATTCTTTCCCCACCTGAAGCCTCTGAGCTGTTCTGCTGCGGCTGTGCTTCAGCCAAATTGCTCTCAGCCGGCTACTCTGATCCATTGACCAACTCTCATCCTGATGTGCTTGGGCCTGGTTCATCCCCCTCAGAATTATTATCTGGAGAGGTATCTGGGAATGCTTTTGGGGGAGTCATCACAGAAAAGTTGTAAAATGGGGCAAAACTCACTTAACAAATGTCTCACTTAGCAATATAAATTTTGGGTTCAGTTGTCGTAAGTCAAGGAGTACCTGTATAGAAGCAACATAAATCATTTTCTCTTGACTTTTATATGTATTGATTTTTAATTAAAATAATTAAATAATTACTAATTATGTGCAATTATTTGTTGACCACCCTATACCAAGCATGAAAACATTTACTGGATACATTTTATATGTCAAAGCAGTGTCAGTTTTGAACAGCTCCAAGTATGTCTCCAGGTTATTAGGGCTAAAATAATATTAAATGGTTTCTGAGATGCAAAAAGGTTAATTCAAAATAAAACATTCAGCAAGAAAACAATTCTGGTGGAAAATGTACATGTATTTTTTTTATATTTAAACAATCTGAAGCCCCAAATAACAACCATCATGAGATGAAATCTGCCCCTAAGAATTAATCGACATTTATTACATAGTTCTGATCTGTAAGACAATTTCCTTTGGAAAGCATTACTGCTGAAATTGTTGTCTATCTGAGTATTTATTCAATAACTAGTGTATTATGGATAATTTTTATATTTGAGGTATCCATTTATATGTTTGTAAACCCCTTTGTAGAAACGGCAGAATTAATATTTCCTTAAAAAAACTTTATTTATTTGAAAAGCAATATAATTTGGATAATAAAGGGCATTTATTTAGTTATTTATCGTATGGCTAATAAAGGGCAAAAGTGCATAATACTTTCAAAGGATAAATAGTGGATAAGGTCATAACAATTGATATATTTACAAATTAATTCCTTCCTTCCTTCCTTCCTTCCTTCCTTCCTTCCTTCCTTCCTTCCTGTCATTGACTGATATTTTGACTTTTCCCTTAACTATATACAATATGTTACTCCTGGTTCCATTATAATTTCTTGAGGAATACAGGTAAACCCCCCACCCTAATGTAGTCATTCCATCTTCCCAATAGAAATGCAGTAAGAAATATCTACCATCATTCTGAACTGAAAAGCATACAACTAAAGATGCTGCACCATATTTTCTCAAGCTTTTTAGCGTTAGTTAACCTTCAGTTACCTCTTGTCTGGTAAGGATGACAAAAATTCTCAAGGTTTTTTTTTACACTGTCAGTTCTGACCAAAGAGTGCAAATCAAATATATTTATTATCCTCTTTGACCAAACTTTGCAGTAGAAAAAGAAAAACAGTTTGATGCAACAATTCTTTATTGGAAAAGGGAAAAAGCAATAGGACAATAAAGCCACATATCTAATTAAATTATTGTAATTATAAAACATGGAGAAGATATTTGGTCACCAAATATATAGGGTTAGCTTCACTTTAAAAGTGTATTAGACAAGCTAAACAGTTAATAATTGACTGAATAACTAACTAATAATGCACTATGAGTTAACAATACAATATTATGGGTATGATGAGTTTTACCTGACGGTAGGTCATTCTTTCAGGGAGAAAGTCTATGTGGTTACTAAGAGGTAATTCTAACATGCTAGCACATCATTGCAATCATTGTTAAGTCTGTCTATAGTTACTACACTATCTTTTTGGTGGCATTGTTAGTACAGGTTCCTGACTTCCCAGAAAAAGTTCCATTGTCGATTGTAGGATACTGTAGGAGCAGTAGTAGTAGAAATATTTTGCTATTGTCACCATCTCTATAGAATAGGCTTGACAAAAAATTATTTACTTACATCCATTGTACTCATTTTCAGTATTCTGCTGATCATGCTATAATGTTCTTATTTCAATGCCTCTAGGTTTCTAGGAGATGAAATAAAATGAAATTCTGTTCATTTAGAGAGGCTACTTAAAAAATTGTCCACTGTCTGAACTACCTCAATCTGACACATAGCTAAGGCTGCAACAAAAACTCATTTTTAAATAATGGTAGAGCACTTACGAAACATGTGATTCATCAGCCTTTGTACAGTAGCACAACATTCTAATTGACAACGCAATATTGCAGAATAGAAATTCAATATCAAAACTGTTACCTATATGTGCAGGGGTGGGATTCAAATTTTTTAACAACCGGTTCTATGGGCATGGCTTAGTTGGTGGGCATGGCTTGGTGGTCATGTTATTGGCTGGGTGTGGCCAACTCAATATCACTCACATCGAGGCACACATCTCCTTGCCTGGCCTCTCATGACTGTGGGGATGCTGCAACAGTTGTAAGTGTGAAAAATGGTCATAAGTCACTTTTTCAGTGCCATTGTAACTTTGAATGATCACTCCACACAAATAAAGTACCAGCAAAGGAGGGGAAAAAACTTCAGAGAAGTTCCTGAGACAGGAAGTCTAGTCCTGCCAAGAACATAATAAGGGTTAACAGAGAGGCAAATTCTGTAAGCTACACCAGAATGTTTCCTTCCTGACTTCCTTACAGAATTTAGGCCAGTAATTTCTTCTAACAACCAGTTCTCTGAATTGCTTAGAACAGTGGTCCCCAACCTTTTTTTGTACCAGGGACCAGTTTCACGCAGAAACACTTTTTCAAGGAGGGGGGGAGAGACACTTTTTCAAGGAGGGGGGGAGGGGGAGGAGTCCGAGTTTGGTGGTTTGATGTTGTTACCTAGTCGGGTAATAAAATGTCTGCCAGCAAACCACCAAGTTCAGGGAGGCTCAGGACAAGTCCCTGCAGGATGACTGAGAAGCCCGCCTCTCAGCCCTGCCTCCCTCAGCCTCATCCCTCAGGTGTCTGCCTCGTTCCTCTCTCAGCCTCATCCCTCAGGTGTCTCCCTCCCTCCCTCAGCCTTATCCCTCAGGTGTCTGCCTCATTCCTTCAAAGAAGCCAGCAGGGTGGTTTTTCCTGTCGGCGCAGCTCCTCCAAAGCGCCCGTTCACCCCCACCCCGCCACCCACGGTTCAATCCAGTGCTCTGTTCTGCCTGCCTGCCTTCGTTTCTGGTTGTTTCGGAGCAGCTTCGGCTGAGTAAAAGAGGTGAATAGTTATTATTCTCAGCCAAAGCTGTTCCAAAACAACCAGAAACAGAGCACTGGATTGAACCGCGGGGGGCGGGGTGGGGGTGAACGGGCGCTTCAGAGGAGCTGCGCCGACAGGAAAGCACCCTGCCGGCTTCTTTGAAGCAGTTTCTTCCTGGGCTGGTGGAGGAGCGAGAGCGACTGAGAGAGGCGAGGCAGGAGAAGCCGAAGCCGCTGAGCCGGAGAGCAGGACAGGCTTTGGTTGCTTCCTCCCTCCCCTTCTTTCATTTGTGTCCTTGATCCCTGATCCCAGCAGCATTCACCGAAGGCAAAGAAAGCTGCCATTTTTATTTTTATTTTCTTTGCGGCCCGGTACCAAATGATCCACGGACCGGTACCGGTCCACGGACCGGTGGTTGGGGACCCCTGGCTTAGAATGTTAACAACTGGTTCTAGCGAATAGGTGTGAACTGGTAGAATCCCACCCCTGTATACATGTCTTGCAGTGGTCTGGAAACCCTGATGAGGTGGCCTTGGCATGAATTAAAGCCCCCTAAAGGCAACAAGGGAGATCCTCAGAGCTAAACATATCAGTGTCCTCGGGTAGCAGGAATGTAGGGCAGCAGAATAAGAAGTCTGTTGACTCAGCCTCTAATCTGCCAAGTTACTTTCTCCACATCATATGAAATTACACACACACGCACGCACTCACACACACACACATAAACACACTTAGTGCCTGATATAAAAATTATATGATAGAGCAGTGGTAGCTAACCTTTTTGGGCTCCTGTGCCAAAAATTTGCATGCACGCTCGTGCACTTGCGCGCCAGCACCCAGAAGGCAATGTGTGCAGTTCCCCCCCCCCCATGCCCCCCTGCTCCATGGGCATACATGCCAGATACTTGACAATCAGCTGTCGGGCGGCGCACGCATGCACAGTGAGGCTCTTCCGGCAACCTCTCGCATGCCAGCAGAAGTGGCTCTGTGTGCCACAGGTTTGCCATCACGGTGATAGAGTATGCATATAAAATCTTGCTTAACAGTCAAACAGTGCAATCAACTAACTTTTATGGAAGCTTCTTAAATACATGCTAAAATTTGATGAAGTGGCTTATATTCTACTTTGTGTAGTATTTATATATTCCTTCACTGTCTCTGTTGCTATAAATTCCACCTCTATAGGTTAAAATTCAGCGTTAAAGTCTAATGCCACATAACCAAAAAAGAAACTTGCTGAATAAATCTTATGCTCCTTTGATTCTCAATACATCCCCATGTAACCCGTGAAAAGATTCCCTGGTAGATTAAGAGATCTACCAGATACGGTAGACTGCATCGTTTAAGTCTGAGTGGGAGAGAAAAACAAATGTTGCAATTGAGATTCAGTATGTCTTATTTGTATTAAAAGCATGAAAGAATACTCTCAGTCTCTCCATTCTCAGTTGTTTAGTTGAGATAGACATTGTTGGAGTTTTTTCAGAGTTTTTTCAGAACCAATATAGATCTACAGGTAGTTCTCAACTTACAATCACAATAAGAATTAGAAAATTCATCATTAAGCAGCGTGGTCATTAAGTGAGGCATCATGTGATTGTACCCAATTTTGCAACCTTTTTGCTGTGGTGGTTAAGTGAGCCATATGGTCATTAAGTGAGACATCACATGACTGTGACTTGTAACCTTCCATGCTGGCTTCCCCATTGACTTGCTGACATGCTGGCTTCCCCATTGACTTTGCTTGTTGGCAGCTATCTGGGAAGATTGCAAATGGTGATCGTGTGATTGCAGGGACAGCGTGCTGATTGTAAGTCACTTTTTTCAATGCTGTCCTAACTTCAAACAGTCTCTAAATGAATGGTCAAAAGTCGAGGAGTACTTGTAATGGCGTTTGAATGAAAGAAGAAGAAAAATGACGTAATTATGAGTTTTACTTCTGTTATGAACTGTTAAAGAAAGTGAAAGTGTCTAATCAGGGCAAAGGGTGGTTGCCTATTTATCTCCCCTTTCTTTTGCAGAAGAAATAACACAAAGCCAAACAATGTTGCACCTAATTTTTATTTCAGAGGGTTCTCTGGTGGTAGGACTGAGAGATGGGGAATCTATATCTGGAAGGAAATCCAATTGTTTGTATATATAAGCCCTTTAATTAGAACTAAAATGGATTTCTATTAAAACAACAGCAAAAACTATTGTTGAGACAAGCTTCCATATGATTTCTATGTAACATTTATCTTCCAATACCATGCATTTCATGAATGGAGTGAATAGGATATTTGGCCAAAATATCTGTATAATTAACTGCTTCTGTTGATTTTTGCTTTATTTTCTTCTAAAGAATTGTGGATTTAAACTGATATGCAGGTGAGTAATTTTTGTTTTTATTGATTTTATTAGGAAATAGCTTACAGGTTGTCTAGATGTCTTCAAAAAGAGGAAAATCCAAAACTGAGAAGCAGTGTCCATCAAGGCACAGCGGTGGTGGCAGCAACACTATCTTCTCTTTCATCTACCGACGAAGAAGATGAAAGGGTAATGTTTTATTTGAAATAAATGAATAAAAATATTATTGTAGATATAAAAGAATGGCAATTTGGAGGGATATGCTTTAAGTGTGTGCTGATTAATTCAAACCAGAATTAATAAATTAGAAAGTAGTAGCTCCCAATTAACGGACAAGCAATCACATACTGAAATGCTATAACAAATTTACAGAAAGCTAATCAAATGTTACGAACGAAGCTTACATACTTGGAAACACAATCATACAAAAACTTTGCTATGAGCTGCTATTCTACTCAGCCCTCATTCCATGAGGGCATCGGTGGTCCTCATTGATTATATTCCCCTATGTGAGTAGACTGCAAAAACACATAGGCTCATTTTTTCATCTTCATTCAGTATTATAGACAGAACCTTGGTTCCTGATGAGGTGTCCCTTTATTATCAGATCTTCCTCTAGGTAAGAAGGTTGCTACTCTAATAGTTGTATGAATCACAGAGATAGTGATGAAGTGACCAACCTATACCTGCACTTCATTAAACAGTCATCGTGAATCCACACAACTGACCCTTCTACCTTGCTTGATCTTAGATGATCTCACTATACCTCAGATGTATTGTGTTGAACTTAGAAACTGAAAACATTCAGTGGATGCTGCATCTAGGTCGCATGGTATGTGTATAAGACAAGCAATTTTTAGACAGTTCTAATGGGCTCTGCAGAAATGTGTTGCCTATGTGAATGGAGTAATAGGTGATCATTCAAAGAACTGTAATGATTGATAAATAAATAATCCTTCAAAAGCTAAGAAGCAGCAGGAGCTGGGTTTAGTCAAATACTTTTTTCTGACCACAGAAAGATTGTGCAGCATTGTTCCTTCCATTCCTAAAAGGTAGTCAAAGAAAGAAATGCTCAGTATCATATTAAATGTTCTATTTTCTATTTGCTGCCAGAATGTTGGGACGGTATTCAAAAGCCTGAAGCCATAAAACATTTTTTCTGGCTTTGATCCAGCTCCATTTCTTCATAAAACTTAGAAGTGTGTTGAAAAAAATGCTCAGTAGAAGTAGTGTTCAATGTTTTTTTTAATTAGATAGCTGGAGCAATCTCTAGGGAGAAGGAACATATTAATAGTTATCTGGATCAGAAAAAGTTGTTAATTTTTTTTAGGAGAGGGGTGGTTCACCCATTTCTACCATCCCCCCATTCCCCCCTCTACTTTTGAACTATAACAATAATTACTCTTCTTTAAAACTTTATGAGCAGTTCAAAATTGTAAATGTTGGTGTTTTAAAAGGTTATTTTTTGTGATCATGATCTTTTCTTAAATAATTGTATGCTTTGAACATTGTCTTTTGATATTTTGCTTGTGTATGTATGTATATGTGTATATATTATATGTATTTTTGTATGTGTGTATCTCTTGGAATTAATGTGTTTTTGAAAGTGTGACTTGGTACATTAGAGATCTACAAAAAATATAATAACCTAGGGCTTTTTTGTTTTTGTTTTACTAACTTTTACAAGCTTAAGAATAATGTGTTTTTTGCAAGAAAGAGTTTTGTATAATAAAGAGGGAAAATGACAATGTTAACAGACAATGATTTGACTCAAACACACACACTATATTGGTGAGCCTTGAATCCTTATACAGAATGCCAAACTGAACTCCAACTTATTTTGACAGAACTAGAATAAAAGTGTCTCATTCTGCTAACCCAAGAGGAAATAAAGTTAAGGCTCCCAGCTGGCCATGTTCAAGAAACTAAGAGGTGAGAAAATAAATGAAGTCAAATATAATGTTAGTCTTCCCACCTCAAAAGAGTTTTGATAGGCAGAAGGTTTAGTGAGATGATAAAGGTCATTCTGAGAATCCATCACTCTGCTTAGCTCATCTTTTCAATCACCATGTATGGAACTAAAGTTGTCTGCAATGATATATAATTCCAGGATTACCCCAGAGACAACAGAAGAGCCATTTACTTGCAAAATACTTTGTAAGGCTCTTTTGAAGGTTCCTAATTTAACAGTGCTTCAAAGCAGGCCCTTGTTTTAATTCCAAGACCTGTTCCAATGAGGTGATTCAATAGAAACTTTGCTGAATTGAGAGAAACTTTCACCTCACGAGAAGTAGAGGAAGAAATAATGTTAAGAGAAATGGGACCATTCAGTTACAGTTACTTCTACTTTTATTTCCTCAAACACAAATAGCCTGCATGGGCAATCCCATAGCTGTGGAAGAAGCTCTAAGGGTTTTGCACTCCAACAGGTGAATCAAAATGTTGTGACTTTCATGGGCTTCAGACTAATAATTTCAGAAGCTATGGGCAGGTCATAGTCTCAATATGCTATTTGTTCTGAAAAGGAAAGATCATATATGAAAGACATAGAAGTGGAAATCTTGCCATGAGTGGATCAATACTTGATAAGGATTTTATTATTGCAACATATTCTTTTTTATTCAGGTAAAGGCAAGATTAGATAAAGTAATCCCCAGAGCATGATAAATAGTGTTGGGTGAAGTTTTTTTTAAAAAAATCTGGCTGGCCATCCTGTCAACAGCTTGATGCTTAGGAGTTACCATGTTAAGTACCAGAAGACCTTGGTACCCAATTTATAAATAACAGAAGGTGTTTTGGGTACTTGACATGGTAGTACCATTACCATTTTCCATTATCCCTTGAAGTGTGCTATATAAAATAATTGTGCATGATGAAGTGTAAAGGCAAGCTTAAGCAAGTGTCATGGATTTGACCCCATGAGGCTCAGAGAGTGCTAACCTGACAGAGTTGGGCCAGGAGGCTTCAGGGAAGGATCAGAAGCAGTTGTCCCCATTAGTGACAAGGAGGAGATGGAGACTACACCTCCACCCAATCCAAGAACATGTAGGGCAGAGAGGAGACAGGCGCAATGCCGGTAAGCTAAGCTGCACATGAGGAGACAACCTCACCCTCCTGAAGGGCCGCACCAGCATCATCTACTTAATCCTGCCCTAAGGACTTGAGTGTTGGTGGAGCAACGTGCCCAGTTCTGTGCCTTTAGTGTTCATGCCATGCATCCTGACCCATTTGACTCATGGATTGTTTCCCTGGACTTCCTGTGTGTCTGTTAGACTCATTTTAGCTGGGGACTCTTGCCGTGCTGAGCTCCGAACCGAACCTGCACAATGTAGGTGCTTTCTGAGGACCTGTTTTTTTTTTGGGGGGGGTGTTGAATAAATACATTTAGAATTCTCACTGTGTGTGTGTGTGCGTGTGCGCACACGTGCAAGAGATAGTGGGGAGCAGGGCAGCGCAGCAATCATGGTATAGATCCAAGACTGAATCTGATTAAGTGTGATCCAGGCAGAGTCATAAGATATCTTCCTTAATTAGAATGGCATAGAAGAGAAGCTGGGACTATTCCTTGATTCCATCCATGAAGAATCACCAAAAGAATCCAATGTTAGAATGTTAGATGATCAGAACAATGACCTGATCTTCATTAGTTCCAATAGCACTCAAATCCATTAGCTATGAAAAGTTTCATAAATAAATTCTGTTCTGTTTGTACTATTTTTATATTATTTAGTAGTTAATACAATCTGTCTGAGCCTGTTAAATAGTTTATCTCCAAGGAATTAGAAAAGCTCTTGGAACTATCTGAACTGTTACTGGTACTTATAAATTGAACCCTTCCCCAAAACTAAATATAAAGAGCCTCCAAGACTCTGTGCTGCCAATGATCATCTGCTGTTATTTCTTGCAGACAAGCGATTCTTTCATGCTGCTTTAAAAAGGGGCAGTAGTGAAGCTATTGCTGAAGAGTCCACTTAGATCTACCTGCCAATTTGAAATATTTTTATATATGCAATGTGATGAAGAAAGTAGTGGCCTGCCATTCCCAATTTTTAGGTTAAGGAGTTGCACCTTCAGTTTGACATGTACAAATTCTGTGTGATATGCTGAAGCTCATAAAGCAACATTGGCCAGGATCATATTTCATTTTACTGTTTTAATTTAAATTATGTTATTATTTCCATATTTCTATAATAGTAAAATTAAAATTACCAGAAGCTTGAGCTGTTATTTTCATCAGTAGTGATATTGAATCTTTCCCTCTTTATCACCCTCCCTCTATCTCTTTTAGCTTATATCTCCCTCTACTGATAAAGAGAAAATAGTGCAGCGTTTGGGTTGTGTATGCGTGGTTTTTTTTTTTTTAAACAGATGGAAGTGGAACTTGAAGAGAGAGGTTAACAGAATAGCGGTACTTTTTTCCATGAGGCTTAAAGCACCCATGTTATCATTTAATTTCCTTCAAACATCACAATTCAAAAAATTGAACGATTTTATCTTATGCATTCTGAAGAGCTCAAGATCCTTACACCAAACCCCAACATGCTATGCTGTTTTTGCACTCTTAAATTGAATTAGTGGATTATCTAAATTATTTTCAACCTGGTTTTATATCTGGATTTACAATGGAGGAAGTCTAGTTGTTCTAATGGATGATATACAGCATGCTGAGAATTGAGAGAGGAAGTAGAAATGTGATCCTGTTAAATACTGCTGGATCCCTTTGGTTACCATTCAGTATGATATTTCTTTGGAGGTCTTGCCATAGTAGAGGTTCAAATTGCCACATTGCAGTAATTCCTTTCATGTCTCTACTAGCAGAAAATTATGCTGGGTGTTTTTGGTGCATTCCCTTGGGAAATACCCTCGAAAGTGTCTCCCATGTTGTTAGTAGATATGTGAAATAGTTGGAAGGGTTGTCATGAATGTGATGATAATAATCAGTGATGTGCATCTTTCCTGTGAGTTACTGAGGTTGAACGCCTCTGAATATCTCCTGCATGTGGGAGAATGAACTAATGTTAAAGGTGGACAAATGTGGTTTCAGATTCTGGGTACTGAGGGATATGGAAGACATACCTGTTCATGTGGATTGCACTTATTCTTAAGGATCAGGTTTGCAAAATGTAATGTTCTCCTAGAAAAAAAATGAAAAAGACAGACAAAGAGATCAAATTAGGAAGCCCAGATAATCCCTTTGTAACTATCATCTTTGCGATGAACGTTGAACATGTGGTGAAGATTTTTCAAAGATTTTTAGTAAGATTTTCCCCCCCAAAACATAATAGCTTATTTAGCAAGGCTGATTGTATTGGTTTCCTTTGAAAGTTGTATTCCTTATTTTTTTTCCCCTATATTTCTTTCTCCAAATAAATCCCATTTTTATATCTAGAAATTTGGCTCGTAGGCTTAATATGAAAATTACTCAGTAACACTCCCCCACTGCCAGAATCCAAAACCAATTTGGGCTAAGCGGAAAGATTGGCCTAAAGTCACCCGACTGGCTCTATTCCTAAAGAAGGACTAGAAACTGGGTCTCCTCTCTCCTAGCATTTAACTTCTTTCCCACAGTAGACCCATACGTTATACCTATGGCAGAATTTATAAATAATGGGAAGTAGTTATACTTTATTTGCTTCGGTTAGATCAATTTATTTTGCTTCGCTGAGCAATGTATCTGGTTTTTGAACCCACAATTTGGAGAATTCAGAGAAACTAAAACAAGTTTAGAGAATGACACAAGGATAATCCAGGGACTAATAATTTCATCCTATGCAGAGAGAATAAAGGGGAAATGGTTTGGCCGTGAGAAGATAAGACTGAAGGAGAATATGATATCACTCTTCAAATGCCTGAAAAAAATATCACATAGAAGAAAGTCAAAGCCTCTTCTGGCTCTGTGTAGACTGTAGGGTGTGGAATAATGGACTCAGGTTACAGATGAACAGATTCCAATTGAATCTGGGGGGAGAGAATAACTGTAAGAGCAGTGCAACAGATGGCTTCCTCTTCACTATTCAAGTCGAGTCAGAACAACTGTTTGTCCTCAATACTTATATTTATATTCTTGCACTGAACAGAGAGTTGGATTTGACGGCTGGAATGGTCCCTTCCAGTGCTATGGTTCTGTAAGTTACTCAACAACACCAATTTCTCCACCAACCCACTCAAAGCATGTGATCCATGAAGCTGCATGAAAATAAAAATTCAGGCATACATGTCTATTTTAGAAAACCACCATTGTTCTTCTGATGCTACTAAGAAGAGAAACAAATGAGTGAGATGGGTGGTCCCTAAATATAAGTGAATGAATAAACAAATGAATGAAAGAAACTGAAAACAGGCAATCGTAAACAGGCAATTTCCTATCATTATTCTAGTTTAATGAAAAGAAGGACTAGGGGTGACATGATAGCACTGTTCCAATATCTCAGAGACTGCCACAAAGAAGAGAGAGTCAACCTATTCTCCAAAGCACCTGAAGGCAGGGCAAGAAGCAATGGATGAAAAATAATCAAGGAGAAAAGCAAAAGAGAAATTTCCTGGCAGTTATAACAATTAATCAAACATGCCACAGAAGTTGTGGATGCTCCAACATTGGAAGTTTTTAAGAAGAGTTTGGACAACCTTTTTTTGAAATGGTATAGGGTTTCCTGCCTGAGCAGAGAGCTGGACTAGTCCATGGATCTCCAAAGTCCATTCCAACTCTATTATTCTGTTATCCTAACATCTGATGCAAGAATGTATTTGCACTTCTCTCCTTGTCAAAAAACCTGCCAGGACTTGCCCAGCAGCTGCCAGAAGTCAACAATGATTTGAAGGCAGACACACAACACCAACAACCTCTACCAAAAAGAGGAGAATCACTCTATCTTTGTTCAGTGGAATACCCATGATGGAGATATTTTTTAAAAAAAAAAACCTTTTCACTATGTTTATGAGCTTTTCTGTAGTATATTTTATTGTTTCTTCATCTCTCAGCCTTGTCTGGAGATGGAGGACAAAGGAGTATTACTTGTATTAACTGAATGCCACTTCTCTGTCTTTTGTCTAAAATCAAGGGTAACTGAAATAAATACACATACTTCTGGGAGTTAATTCCACTGAATACATTGAGACTTATTTTTGAGTAAACCAAACAGTTTACTCAGTTTTTGCAATCATGAAGAACCTTATTCAAATCCAGGATTATACTGAAAGAATGAGGCCTTGGCAATTATTCTTGAAAAGGAAATTTAGAAGATAGTAGCAGTTATTTAAAGATATAATTCTCTGTCTTGTCACTCCATTTTACCTTAATGCTTTTTGTAAAGCTTTGAAATTGCTGCCTTCGCATAGAGCATATAAAAGAAAAATATATAAGGTCTTTTCTAAATGATACTCCTATTGGATTTGCAGGATGAAAGCAGCAAATGAAAAGTAAATCTCCTTATACCTTAACACATACCTGCTCATTACTCATCTAACAAAATATACCAATGTATATGTGATGTAAAAGTTTGAATTGTTCTTCTGGGAAGAAGAGACGAATATTAGTTTATGGAATGCTATTTCTTTTTCCCATTCCATTATTCTTTCTTAAACTTCTAATTTTGCAGTTCACGATCACCTCCTCTGTTAAGAAAAGCAAGTGCTATTTTCATTGTAATTTATTTTTGTGTGTGTGTGTGCAAGTGGGGTGGCAACCAGTGGGGTACTTTTTTGGAATTTCTGTCTAATAACTCAATCCTTGTGGAGTAAACATTAAAAATCATGGCATTTATGCCTGAGAAAACAGGTTTGCATTACAACCTCCACTTACATATATTGGATTAAAGGTAAAGATTTTATCATAGACACAGTCACATATATCATACAATCATTCAATAAAGAAAAAAAATTGTTGACTTCTTTGTTAACATTAATGAGCAATACATTGGATATTCAATGTATTTGCTAGTGAGGCAAAAGAATTTCTAAATGGGAATGAAAGGAACTGAATTAAATACTTTTGAAAAGTTGTGGATTGTATAGATCCAAATATTTAATATGCACAGTACATGGGACAAATTTAAGTATGTGAATGCAAGTCTTGGAAAAATACCTATTGCCTGAAGCAAACAACTTGCCAATCTGTCACTCAGTTTTCATAAGTGGCTATTGTAAAGTACTTCATTAGCAAGTATGCTAGTGTTAATTAGGCAAATAGGTGGGAATGAGTTTCATTTATAAATGTGTTATTGATTTCTGCCTTGTTTTTATCAGGTGCTCTCAGGCAAATGCAGCAAACTCTCTCTGTAGCTTAAGAGTGGGATGATGAGGGCAGGAGATGGAGTGAAACAAAGAAAAAAAATACTCCTAAGCAGTGGCAAAGGGCTTTTTGTATTTGCTTAACCAACCTTGTAATTTGCATTTGGGTTGCCATTTTATGATGCCTTTTCTTTTATATTTAGGAGGTAATGCTGAATCCTTAGTTGTTTTGAAATCTGAACTATACACATCTGACTTCTGCTCATTTCCTCAAAGGGTTTCATTTTCCTGTTTAAAAATATTTCTGCGATAAACATATGCTATGCTAATAATGACCTCCAACAAAATATGTCTATGACTTTATGTATAATTATTAGGAGTAAAGTAATTGAATTCTGCTGAAATTACTTCTGAATAAACTGCATAGGAGTGAACAATTGATACAGAAATAATTATTTTTGAATCATTACTTCCAGTGTGATAATGGTTATTCACTGTTACAATAAACATCATGAACATTATAATAAAAAAGTCATCATACTTATTTTGATACCGCTGTGGATTCTTTTCCTTCAAATGTCACATAAATTCAAATTATATCACGTATAATTAAAGAACTGTAGTTCACATAATATGGCATGTTCTAGTGTTATTATTTTGTCTGACTTTATTTATGAATACATCTATTCATGGATTTTTATTCTGCTCTTTATAATATAATGTGTGAAGTCCTCAAATATATATACTGTGACTTGTTGAATAAACCATGGCTTAATGCAACACGTGAATTTAGACATTCCTTTGCTTTAGATATCAATATTTCATTTTCTTTTCTGGCACCAATTTTATATGTAGAAGGTGGTTTAGACACTCAGCCACACAGAGATAATATTCCTAGATACTGCTATGTACCTGCCAATCTCTAGACATTGGAAGTGCAAGAGGTCATCCTGCTCAATTCTGGGAATGATGGGAGCCAATCAAAAACTACTAGTGGGCATCAAGATGCTTCCCCGTGGAAGGGAGAAATACAGTGCCAAGAGGAAAATGACCACATCTCCTTCCCCATTTCAAGGCCAACCCTCCTGTTTGCATGAGATCCACTCACCCAATGCAGTCAGTGAGTAGTTGTGTGGTAGCGAGCACAAAAGATCTTTATTGACTCAAGGAGTGGCCTGGTGCTTGGTGAGAGGCCTCGAACTTTCAGGCACTTGCAAGGACTGTCATTATTATTTTAAAGTAAGAGATTGTGGAAGATAAGGGGGAAGATAACGAAGATGTTTAATGTAGACCCTTAGAGAGAAAGAAATGAATGTTGACCAAAATAAAGGTATAATTGTAAATAAAAATAGAATTATAAGAAATAGATTTATAGCAAAAAAAGAAGGAAAGTCAGAAATTAAATGCTTACCTATACTATTTTAGTTTTTTCTTTCTTTTTTTAGTATTTATAATAGTATAGTGGGGATTTTGGCACTAAATTAAAAAACGTACACTTTTTTATATTACAAAAAAGTTACTTTTTCCCAACCCTAGGAAGAAGGCAATAGCAAATCACTTACCAAGGAAACTGCAGGGACTTGTCCAAGCAATCTCCAAGAATCAGACACAACTTAATGTAAAGGAACAAAAACAATGGGAAGAATATTTAAGAAAATAGTAATTAAAATTAATGTATAGGATAAGAACTGTGGTATGTACAGAATATAGAAGGTTAAGCTCAAACTTTCTGGTGTTTTAAAAAAAATTTTTACTTTAGACTTAAGCAATAAATAATATCAATTTTGGGAGACAAAAGCCTGTTCTGTGTGCATCTGCTGTGTTAGTTGCAAAGAATACTAGACAATATCACTGTTCCAGTAGTATTTTGGATGCTGATAGATTTGGAGGCAATAGGTATAACACTTTACACTGCATTTAAAATTCAAGGAAACTCAGTGATTAAGAGTGCTGGACTGAAATTGATTACACCCAGGATCAAGTCCTCACTCAGCCATGATAAGTACTGGCTGACCTACTGATTACAGTCTCTCAGCCTATCCTAATTAAAATTAAAACAAAAATTGAAGAGGATAAAATAGAGAAAATCATGTATGTTATTCTGAACAATAGAAAAGGCAAAGTGAGTATCAGTGAACAGTAGTAGTCTCCTCCTGCTCTGAAAGTTTCTAACTTATGGTCTATATCAGGAGTGTCAAACTCAATTTCATTGAGGGCCGCATCAGGGTTGTATTTGGGGCTGAGGGTCACTCATCAAGGCTCCGTTTCAGCCACAATGGCTCTCCTGGGCTCCGTTTTCGGATGTGATGGCCTCCTGCAGGCATCTGCCAACAAAAATGGAGCTTGGGGAGGCTGCGCACAGCCCATCCAGGCTCCATTTGGGCCATGACAGCCTCTTACAACCCGCTGTCAGCAAAAACAGGGCCATATCGCAAGCAATTGTTTCATTGGCAGAGGCACCACGGGCCGGTCCTTTGCTGTTTCCAGGGCGGGCCTGTGGGTCAGATCCAGCCTCTGGGCTTTTACTTTGACACCTCTGGTCTATATAATATGACCATTGTGATTTATCTGAACAAATTTTAATATGGATATGGTTAAAAAAGAAATAAACATACAATTATTAGCAGAAAATAAAACAGAATATATACACATTCTCCCATGAGCTGTTCAGAGCATCCAGAAGTGGGAGGTGCTTCAGTCTCTTCTGGAAAGCTTGGGCTTAAAACTCCAGGACGCTCCTCCTCCTCCACAGGACACTTCCCCAAGTGTCCCCCAATTTTAGCTCAGCCTTCGTGGTAAGAGGTTGTGCGCTCCCTGACTGGAATGGTTTTCTGATTCAGCTAATCAAAATTCAGGTTTGCTCTTGGGTTAATTCGGCTTTTAAATTTTTCCCCAATTAATTTGGCGATTTCAAGGCTTGTGGCTCTATTAGGTCATCCCCCCGATCAGTTTGAGAGTGGTTCTTTGTGGCTGGTGGAGCCTGCCACTACGCAGGCAGCCTGAGATGGCCACTTCAGGCAATTAGCTTATCTAATCCCCCAATTGTCTTATCTCTGCGATCTTGGTGGAGCGCTCGCAGCCGCGGCTCACTTCTCCTTGCCGTTTCGACTGACAGGATCATTTATCTGACAATTTAGAGAGTCAGCAGCAGTGGCTCATTAAACTGCTCAGGCAATTAACACCGGAGATTCTGCTTTCCCACCATTTTCAACGGCTGGCTTCAAGTTTGCACCTAAATATCACAGGCGCCATTCCCTCCTGGTTTCCCTTCTTGTGGACCGGGCAGGTACCTTCCCACTCCACTTCCCTGGCATTATTTCTCTTTTATCTTGCTGGTGTTGGATAAGCAGGCTAGTCCTTAACCAAGAATTTTTTTCTTTTTGCAATTGCTTTTGGATCATTACATTGGAGTGAAGCCGCAAGTGCCATTTCAAACAGCGGGATGTTTTTGACAGGAAAGGATCCATCCAGGCCCTGTATAGCTGGTTTCCCTTGTTGGGGACCAGGGGTCCAGAATATTTCTTGCTTGGAGTGCTTGAGGGTTTCCCTTGTTGGGGACCCTTAGATACTGTTTCCCATATACAAGTTTTACATGTAGATATAGGCAGAAGTTTAAAGTCTATCTTGAACCTCCTGGAAAGTTCTGGACAAATCCTTCTAGTGGTATAGGGCAATGATTACCAACCAGTGAGCTGGGGACCACTGGTGGTCCACGAGAAAATTTTGGTGGTCCACAGAGAAATGTCACCCCCAAAGCAACCCCCCAAGGCAATTAATCCAGGTTGTGCGGGAACACAAGGCTGCGCTGCCCACATGGCCCATGGGAACACAAGGCTTGTGTTGCTTGCATTGTGAATAACACGAGGTAGTGAAGGGAGAGGGAAAGGGTGAAGGGGGGGAACTTGCCCCATGTGCCCCACACACCTGACCTGGCCACCGGGCTGCTTCTTTTCACTTCTTTCTTCTGTTTTTGGCTGCATGCAAGGAAAGCAGCAAAAAATTCTTTCTCTCCCCCAAACTCCACCAGAAATGAGTCTTTGGGACCCTGCAAGGCATCCTGCTCCAAGACGCAGCAAAGACTCATTTCTGGTGGAGTTTGGAGCAGAGAAAGAAAGACTTCTGCTGCTTAAGCTCTTTCCTTGCATGAAGCCAAAAGTGTCTGTCTGTCTGTCGCTCTCTCTGTCTCTCTCTCTCGTTGAGTGTTCTTTTGAAACCCTCAAACAGAGGGCGAAGGAGGGGAGTGCTTGTCCTCACAACTCTAAAGCATTGCTGCTTTGAAAGAATCCTATGGGACAGCTCTCTTGGGGGCTTATGGCATACAAGGTATTTCATGTGGGGTTTGTTTCAGGGAATTACACTGTCTGGTACCCCACAACAGAATGGCCCTGGAAGGGAGTGCCTAGGCACTGTGATGACCCAGGGTGGGGATACAAAATAAACACAGTCACAAAAACCCGGTGAAGTCCTTTTTATTCCTTCACTTTGCTTCCAAGCTCCAAATATCTTTGACAGAAGACAAAAAACTCCCACACAAGCAGTTACAAGAAGGAGGGAACACAAACCAGGCAAGATAAGGGCTGGAGGACATCCACAGATAACAGAATACACACTGGGAAGGATGCCAAACTCAGAGAAGAACCATAAACTAGAGATATTTCCACGCTTTGTTTCCAGCGCTCGCCCATATGCATGTCCGTCCTCTTATTCAGTTGTCACAGCTGCAGCCCATGAAGAGGATCAAGGCCCTCTCCTCCACAGTAGTCCACATCTCTCCCTTATCCTCTCCTCCCTGCATGCCCTAGGATGGAGAGGGGATGGGCCTGGGTCCTCCTCTAACTGCCCAGCCGGCCTCTGCCCTTCCCCAGCCTCCTCCACAACCTTTGGAGCTGCACTTCCACTCCCTGTCGGCTGTTCCTCCTCTCCCTCAGAGTCAGTCTCCACCAGGGGCATGATAGGCACCACATAGAAGAGAGTATGTCTGCACCAGCCTGAAGTTGCCAGTGTCAGGGCATAACAGAGGGAAAGGTTTCTCACACTGAGACAGAGTAAAGGGTGTCCAGTCCTAATCAGATGCCCCTGGTGTCCAATCTGTCAACTATAAAACCTGTATACAAAATCCTCTTTAGTTTTGGGAATGTGGCTCAAGGCTCATGATTTAATTGGAGTAACTGCCGGAACCCTGACACAATCTTTAATGTGTAGGCACAGAAACAAATATTACTTTCAATTAATCTTCTGGCCAGATAAGTATGTAGATGTTTTCAGACTTTTCAAAGGTTTAATTAACTTATGAATAAGTGAATAAGTGGGCTTCATTATTTTTGATATCTCCTTTTCAGTTTTTGCACTTCTACAGTTTTTCAATACCAGTGTGATCTGCCTATACACAAGATACAGTATATTATCCCTAGAATGAAAGCATAGGTTTATTATTACTTCAAAGGATGGTTTACTATCACTTTGCTATGGATTATAACAGTAGAGTTTTAAAAGTAAAATAAAAAGAATAAAAAGAGTAGATAGACTTAACTTCAAGGATTATTAAAACTACATTGGAGACAACTTGGAGACAACTAAAATGACTTTTTCAGAGGTTTACATAAAATAAAATGTACAGGACCAAAATAAAACCTACACTGGGAATGGCTGATTAGGAGGGAAAGCATAGAACTACTAGGCATTTGAAACTAGCTGGCATTACTTGTAGAGAGCAGGTATTTACACTAAGATTTCGGTTGGAATATAGTTTGTTGCAAATTGGAACAAGTTGGAAGCTCACTTTGACACAGGGCTTATTCCAAAGTGAAGTTTGTACATCTTAACTAAATCATACTGGAAAATTGCAAAAGAGTAGAACTTTTTTTAAAAATTTTATCTTAAAGTACAGAAGAAGGAATGATTGAGTGTAATAAATTCATATGGAGCAATACAGACTGCCCAATTTTTTAAAAAATAAATGTTAAAGTTTTTCCAAATGTGATGGGCAAGAAAGATTACCCAATAGAGATTTCTCTATTGTTTGTTGGTTATTCTTGGCAAATGTTGTTAAAGTGTCTCTTGGAAGATACTGGGTTATAAAACAATTGGTGAATTGGTCTTGTAGCTTTATGATAAAAGTTAATTACATTTCCTAAGAAATTACATTTCTTAAGAAATACACAGAAAGCAAATATTGACATTTTAGGATGATTCCCAAAAGCCTAAAGCAGATTCAGCAACTATTTTAACATTTAAATAGTCCCCCAAATTTCCCATTGGCTCTCAATGTTTTATTTTGCTTATTGTAAGCATGTGATTTTTCCCAGATATTATGATTAAAAATCTGATAATAACCATGAACATTATAACATTGCCATGATTAATATGTGCACGGCCCATTTATTTCTTTATGCAAGTTATTTAAAAAATTATAGCTTCCTTTTCTGATTTTTCTTCTCAGGAAATTTGGATGTAAAGTCATCAAATAACATTTCTCCTCAGAAGATCCCATTATGTAAAGAAACAGATAATAGATGAGAATCTTGGCTGCAGTGCTGGAGACTATAATTTATTTTTAATCAAGGATAGTGTGCAGACAGCTTTTTTTCACAGTTTAAAATGGACTAAATTAGAAAAAGGTGAAAAGCTATTCCAACATTTGGAAAAACTTTAATCAGTTCCTTATTGTAAATTGTCTTCCTATTATGTGTGGTCTTAAAACCATCCCAATGATCTGCATCGTATTTAGGAAGAAAATGAAAAGTTTCCATTCTCATGAAAGAAATTTGAAGCTCTGTTGAATTAGAGATGTTGGATCAACATTTCTTTCTTATAGGATCATCAGTTTGAGAAACCTGGGCCAATCTTGCCAGGAAAACAGATAGTTTCACGACTTAAAGTTTTTCTAACCTAATGTTATACATTTCCATCCTGAACATGTCTCTTCTACTTAGCCTGCAGTGATATTTTCTATCTGGGAAAATTGATTTGTGTCTCTGCTGTTGATCTTTTATCTGAATATGAGATTCCCACATGGGGAATAATTTTCTTTGCTTTTTCATCATTTTTTTTCAAAGCTATTACAGATATTATGAACAAAAGTGACAAGAGAAGAAAGCAATTCTTTTCTTGACATAACATCAAGGCCTAGTTTTTGTAGGATTTATTATGCTGTCACAGCCAAATTTGTGTAGGACTTTATGCTAGAATATTGTCATAATAGTAATTTCAAATGTTTCAGAGCTATTTTTTTAATTAAACTCTCTGCTTCTAACTACACAAGTTCTTTCTTTTGGAATCTTTTACAACCTTCATTGAGGATTCCAAAGTCATAAGAGAATACTTGTGTGCCACATTTTAAATCGAGCCAGCTTGATTATGACACATTTTTGAAAGTGATCTGTAGGGTATTTTTAAAAAACATCGACTACCAAGGGTCGAATATAGTTCTGAATTACAGTCCACTGTGCATAGGTGCTGAATAAAAAGTAAATAAAGGCTTAGGAGGAGAGCAATTTGGTATAGTGGTTAAAGCACCAGTCTAGAAACTGAGGCACTTAGTTCTCATTGCACCTTAGGTACAAAGCCAGCTGGGTGACCTTTAGCCAGCCATAGGAAGCAGGTAAGGGCAAACAGTGTCCAAGAATGCAGTCACCAGGGAGTGACTTGGTTGTTTTTTCATGCTGTGTTTGTTGTTTTTGATTAAGATGATGATGTTTTATTGCCCATTCATTTATCGTGCCTGTCCTTTGAAATTATTGAAATCAAGTACATATTTTTGAAGAATGTTAGCAATACTTTCACACAGGCTTATTCTGTGTGCTTGTCAATTATCAAAAGCCACAAAAACATCGTGGTTTTATGTCTTCATTGAGGCAGTATTGAAAAATGATACATCAGTGTTCTATACAAAAATGACAGGTATAATAAAGTCAACAAAAGGAGAAAAACACTGCAGTTTTCAAATTTTCTGAAAATTGGTACCCCCACAAGGGAGGCAAATAACAAACATACATTATGGACCAAAACAGCCCTATACAAACTTGAGTGTGATGTCATGATGAAAGTACAGAATGGCACAGACATCATATCATGGCATATATTCTAACATCAGAGATTAGCTGCAGATGCCTAAGACCGGAAGGGTTTTCGTGCAAATCTATTTCCCCATTACTCAATGAATTTATCTCATATCTATGAATAAAAATATGAAACATGGCACTTAAGTTCTATATTGTCAAACTGGGCAACAAATCTGACAAATCCAAAATAACTTTTATTGTAGGATTTTAATAAAAGATTGGAAGTCTTTCTGGAAGAAGTTTTGTTACAGCAATAATGTACTTCAAAAGATTTCTAATATCTTATTTCCTTGTACATCTCTTTAATTTTCACTTAATGTACCCACATAGTTTTCCTATGCAGTAAAATGGCAGTAATAACATTTTTGTTGTGACTGTTTTTTTCTCCATAATTTTCAAAATCTTCCAATAAATTATTAACTTATTGAAATAATTATGTAAAAACTTTCCATCCACAAAAGCACATTTCATCATTATGAATGAGTGAAAGTATTTCAACAGTACTTCATGTCGAAAATAGAAAGGCACTTCTGATTATGTGATCTCACCCTTACCTAGTAAAAGATACCAGTTGTAATATTAAGAGGCAAGTGATGAAATGATTGTGATTCCATGATGCAAACTCCACCCCTTTGATACTTACATTATAACATTGTGCACATAGACGATGCATTCAGAAAGTATTCAGACCCCCTTCACTGTTGTCAATTTTTTAATGCTGCAGCCTGGTTCTACAGTTGTTGAAGTTCTTTTTTTTTTCTCATTCTCTACACCTATTATTTCATAATGACAAAGCAAAAACAAAATTTTAGAAATGTCTGTAAATTTATTAAAAAGAAAAAACTGAAATATCTGATTGGTATAAGCCAGGGCTCTAGCTGGGCTACTCTAGGGCATTCACAAAGTTGTCCCTAAGTCACTGCTGTGTTGTTTTGGCTGTGTGCTTAGGATCGTCATGTTGGAAAGTGAACCTTCTACCCAGTCTGACAACATGAGCACTGTGGAACAGGTTTCATTGAGGATATCCCTGCACTTTGCTCCATTCAGCTTTTCCTCAACCCTGACCTGTTCCCCAGTCCCTGTTACCAAAAAACACTTCCAGAGCATGATGCTTCATTGTTGGGATGATATTGGGCAGGTGATGAGCAGTACCTGGCTTCCTCGAGACATAATGTTTAGAATTGAAGCCAGATAGTTCAATCTTGGTTTCATCAGACCAGAGAATCTTGTTCCTCACAGTCTTGAGAGTCCTTCAGGAGCTTTTTTGCAAACTCCAAGTGGACTTTCATGTGTTTTGCACTGAGAAGAGGCTTCCATCTAGCCAGTCTGCCATAAAGCCCAAATCGGTGGATGGCTGCAGTGATGGATGTGCTTGTGGAACTCTGTCCCATCTCCACACAGGACCTCTGGAACTCCGTGTGAGTGACCATCAGGTTTTTAGTCACCTTTCTTGCTAAGGTCCCTACTCCCCCAATTGCTTCTTCCATTTGAGAATTATGGAGGCCATTGTGCTCTTAGGAACCTTCAGTGCAGCAGGAATTTTATTGTAGCCTTCCCCAGATCTGTGCCTTGCAATAATCCCATCTGTGAATTCTGCATGCAATTCCTTTGACCTTCCTTTGACCTGCATGCAATTCCTTTGACCTTTTGTTCTGCTACAGATGCACTGCCAGCTATGAGGCCTTCTATAGAGTGGTGTGTGCCTTTCCAAATTATGTCCAATCAATTTAATTTACTGCAGGTGGACTCCAGTCAAGGTATAGAAGCGTGACAGCACTGTCAAGAGAAATGGGAGGCACCTGAGCTAAATTTCAGGTGTTATTGAAAAGAGTCTGAATACTTATGACAAAGTGATATTTCATTTTTTTCTTTTTAATGAATTTACACACATTTCTTGTTTCACTTTGTTATTATGGGGTACTGAGTGTAGAGAGAGAAATGAGGTAAAAATGAATTTCAACAATTGCAGAATCAGGCAGCAGCATAACAAAATTGACAGAAGTGAAGGGGGTCTGAATACTTTCTGAATGCACTGTACATAAGGGATGGAACATCTCAATGCTCACTTGATCTTTCTGATGAAATCTTCCTGCTGCCAATAACCTCTGCCTGGATTTATAATGGCATATGCCATAATAGTTGAATAAAAAAAGAACCTAAAATAAATTTGTACTTATTTGATTGATTATAACAGCTGTCTGAGAGACAGTGAAATAAAGAGATGCAGAATAAAGAAGATAGAAACAAAAGTACTGCTTCAATCTGATGACTGTTTAAGAATTGACATTTAATATTGGTCCATACTGATAGAGTTTTGAACTGACTGTTTAAAAATTCCCCCTAAGGCTTATTTCATTAGGATAATATACTGATAGTTGCTAAGAATCTGAACTTATCTCAAGATATTAATATAATCACTTCAGGAAGTGATTTACATATACCTAAATTAATTACTCCCTCACCCTATTCCCAACTACTTATTGTCTCTCATTTCTGGCTGTTCTCAAATCTCTTTCAGCCAAAGAGCTATGGTAATTCAAACAAATCGCATGTATTTCAACCCATCATGTCAAGATTCTCTGGAACATAAAGTGTATTCATATATATCAAGGGTGTCAAACTCAAGGCCCATGGGCCAGATCTGGCATGTCCTGTTTTGGCTGACAGAGTGCTGCAGGAGGCCCTCCAGGACAAAAATGGGGTGCAGGGGGGATATGTACAGGTCTTCCATGCCCCATTTGGACTGACAGAGTGCTGCAGGACGCATCCGTACCTTCTGCTGTCCATCCCATCCCCAGCCAGCCCATGGAAGACAGCTACAGTGCTGATATGGCGCTCAAAGAAATCCAGTTTGACACCCCTGATATATATGATGAAAGCAACACAATACTGTTTGACCTTGTCATGTTTCTTGTTTTGATTATCAAAACAAAATAATGACAAAATGTCCAAATGTGCCATTTACTTTTTGATACAGTTTTATGTCAAATGTTTCAGTGGTTATGTTGAGCTGAATAGCAACAATTTACTTTTTAAATTAATTGTAACTTTTATTTTTATTTCTAGGTTTTGAGTTTTGGACATTTGTCGAAGGTGTTGGTTTTAGAGCTAGTTTATTCTGTCCTACGCCTGCTTCACTGAATTGTGATTAAAGTGAATATCCCTGAGAGGATTACCATCAGAGACAAATCTTTATATTTTTCTTCTGAAAACTTCCACTGTTGAAGTAACCTTATATTTTGGGCCACAGTCATGTGGTCATCACAGTTGCTGCTGTTCTTCACAATTCTCTTGGTATCCACAGTCCATGGTAAGTACATAAAATAATGTTGGTTTTAATCATATGAAGTGTTTCCTGGGACCGAAAATTTCCAGCACCTTCCAATTTGCAATTAGTGGAAAAGAGTTTGTTACCATTTTCTTAAAAATAATGGGGGAAATAAAAATGTATTTCTTAAAAATAAAGGGAGGAAACTTTTTCAGATAATTTTCTTTAATTTTGTTAAGCGTATCTTTCTAACCTGTTATTCTGTTAATCTGATCTAGATATACTATATTGCTTGATAACAGCAAGTGTTCTTTTCTGAAACATTATGGAGGATTTTTTATTTCTACTAAAAAAGAGCTGGAGGAACAACTGATGTTTATGCAATGTTAATTGTGATCAGAGCAGATTAAATCAAGGAGTTCCCAAGGCTGTCAATCCCACTCTTTGAGGAGATGGATATTCCTTTTGAAATAAGCAGAATACTTATCTTTGAATAATTTTTTTCTACTGAACATCTACTGTGCTTCTGTTGTGCTTAAGTCTTGCCTTATTTCCCAGGGAAACTGATTACCATTGGGAATATATCAATTGTACTCACTAGTAAAATGGAGGCAAGGCCAAAATGGAGGCAATAATAGATCAATTTAGAACTTAATTATTTATGAATTTAGAATGTATTTAAAACTACAGCAAATGTAGATTTAATTAGATCTTATTTTATCCTTGTCTTCCTTGATAAGAGTTACAAATGTTAAAAATAGTGAGCCAGAAATCAGCAAGCTAGGAGGAACTGTTATATAATTTTTGAGAAAATATCTCTGGCCTTCAAGGCCATGATAATGGAAAAGTGACCATTGCATTGAAAGGTAGGAGGGAAACGTGTAAAATTTAAACCTTGGAGAAAACATATGTACTGGGGTTTCTGTGTTTGGATATTTTGTGTGTATAAGGTTTGTACTTTATCTGCAGTAAATCTGATTGTGCCACATCTGTGAGTTTCATGGTGCCTGGAAAGACCAGATTTATTACCATGCTTGCATGAAGTCTGAAAGCAAAACTTTACTACCTATGTTCTCAGTGTTACAAAAGAGCCCGTGCCTTGAATCAATTTGTGATACAGATAGATCAGTTTACTCCAAAATTAACTAGGTAAGTACTAGGTAGAACAAAACTGATCACTATCATAAAGTCCCATAACAATTTTGGCCCAAAGTCTGGCAGTCATTGCTAGAGCAGCTGCAGCAGCCGCAAACCTTCATTACTGAATAACTATCTTGTTGCCTGAGGATTAATATTAATGATCTAGTCAAGTAAGTGACCACCAACTGTGAAATCCTTCACTTCCAATAAAGTAAGCACACAGTGCAATATTACTGACTTTCAGCTGTTAGTTTAGGATGTTGCCTGGCATGAGAAAGAGGCTTCATTTACTAGCTTGAACAGGAACTGTCAGATGTAATAATGAAGAAACCCATTCAGCAGATATCCTCAACTTCTGATATCTCTTATGTAAGGATGTAGGAAGAGGGAAGAACAAAAGGGAATAGTGGTTTCTTTCCTTCCTCTTTCTATTCTGCCAGTTTCTTAAGTCATCCATTGGTACCCACACTTGATTTAATGCAGACCAGTGGTGGTATGCGACCGGTTCAGACCGGTTCAGCTGAACCATAGTAAAAAAAAAAAAAGCCTCCCACGATCAGCTGAGAGGAGGAAACAAATCCTGACAATCAGCTGAGAGGAGAAAGAACAGAAATGCAGGATCGGCCCTCCCACCTGCCCCTGTGCTTTTCTCTTCTTTGTCCTCTCAGCTGATTGGCACTACAGGTCTCAGCTGGTATGGGGAAAGCTGCACATGATATTAGGTGCACGTGTACTCAATCATCGAACCGATAGTGGAACAGATAGGATCCCACTGCTGATGCAGATTGTTTGGTTATCAATGGAGGACTTAAAATATTTGTGGAGGTTTTTTTGCAATGAGGTACCCTAAATGTTCCATATCGGGATTGTCAGAAAAAGTGTCACTCAAAAATGAGTCTTAACTTTAAGGGGCACTCAGAAATCAAATGTATTCTAGATATGTGGAACTATAGTCAAATATTTAGGCATTTATGTTACTCTTCAAACTCAGGCAGAAATATGGTTGCAAACTCTAATAGACTCTGGCATGACATATAACTTAATTAGCAGGTAACCTAAAATATTTTTACCCTATGCCCTGTCTTCCATCTTTGTTCTGCTCCTGGAAAATTTTGGGCATTTTCCTGAGATATGGTCCACCTTGTGTGACTACTGGTGTCAGAAGGGAGACTTTTTCCTTATCTCAACAGATCTTATACAACAACACTAGGACCATTATGTTGTGATGGAATGTGCACCTGCAGGAACAATGGGGGAGACTTTGGCAACACAGAACCTTCCCAGAAAGAGGTCCAGATTAAGAAACTGCACAGTCTGTAGCTGGATGAGGAAGGGGAGAAGAGGTTCAGGGTAGCCACAAGCTAGAATCTCTCAGGATATATTTGGTGGGCAAGACAGTTATAGCTTTAGTTTGGCAAGATTCTGGACATTGGATGTAAGCAAATAAAGGATTGGACTCAACTGGATCTTGCTATCTTATCTCTGGGCTTGCACATGACATATGTTAAGGCTTGGACTGATACTGTATCCAGGTTTGGGGAGGGGGACTTAATTTGATCAAACTGGAAGAAATATAAAGAAAGGCAACAAAGGAGTTATACTATGTTGGAATGAAAGTTGGAATAAGTTGTATCTTTCATACCTTGGCCATTGCTGACAGCTGGTTCTCTGCAAACAAGCCTGTTCATATGATATACACAATTAGGTCAAGAGGATTTCCACCTGGCTGAGTCAAGGATATTACCTATAACCTGTAAATTAATCCCAGGTAGCTGATTAGAGCTAAATTAAATCTCCTTGGTTAATGATACAAATAGGGCTGAGCTGTTTAATAAAGTGTTAACATTTGTTTCCCTACTTCTAAAGGAAAGCTCCAGACAAGGCAGAACTGCTAGGTGCTCTATCACTTTTTCACTTGGTATCCACTGAATGCAGATTGAAAAGGAGCCAAAAAAGGGGTATATATGCTACCAACCAACTTCATCCACAATGCTGCTAATCCCAATCCAGTTGCCAGAAGTTGCTGGATTTCTATTATTTTTCTTCATTTGCTGCCACCCCAAAAGTCAAGATTTGGCGGCTTCCATTGTGATGCCTGGGAGGACTTTGCTCCCTTGCAATTAAATGTTATCAATGGATAGGCCTAAGGGAATGGTTGACTCAGTCAGATCATGTTATTCCAATCAAGTCACAGTTTCTTCAGGGGAAAAGAACATCTAAACTGGATGGCCTAAAGCAACAATGTTAGTTAATTCACTGTGTCAGTATCAGTATATTTCAACCATCACTTTAGAACGGATAAGTGAACATCATTTGAACATGGGTAGAGTGCACTATGTGTGGCCTTTGGGCTTTGTAATGTGTATTAGTCAGTTTTCATTGACTTTAATTCCTGCATTTTACTTGTCTTCTCTGAAAAATGTGTTAGCCCTAAAATGAGGAACTTGTAGAATGTTTTCCCCTTTTCAGGAAATTACTTGGTCATTTTAAAGGGGAAACAAGTATGATCTGTTTTAATTTTTTTCCAAGTTGACTCATTAAAGCAACTGCATCTTTAAAGTAAGCTGTTACAGTAAAACCATGAAAACTGACCAGGATACTTTAAAATGATGAATTCCCATATCTTTGTGTTTTGATCCTGTCTTTTAAATGATCTGCAAAACATTCAAGTCCTATTATTAGCCATCTCACTGACACACACACACACACACAATATTTTGGATTTCTTGGTGCTGTTCATTTGCATGAATATTATCTCTTCTACATATATTTAAATTCAGCATGATTAAAGGGAAATCATGTTGAATTTAAATACCCTTAAATTCTATGTTCTGTATTTTTGGTGTCTTGAAATAAATGTGAATAGATAAATAGTTGATACAGTGTTGATGAGAAAATAACAGAAATGTCTTTGGACAGAGTGGCTCAATGGCTTACAGAAACAGATGAGCACTGCCCCATATAGTTGGCAGCGATGACTAGCAGAGTAAAATATGCAGGGACTCCTTTACCTTTTTTTATCCTTGAAATAAAACTGACCTGTTTTTATGGTAGCAATCAAAATTTAAACTAATCTGTTTTTTTAGGATCGATTCTGAAGCTACTTTTTATGGTTTTTCTTTTTTATTGTGGTTGTGTGCTTGTGTGCTTGCACAAAAATGCACAAGGAAATGATGACATTCAGGTGGATTCTGTAGATCAGAGGTCTCCAAACTTGGCAGCGTTAAGACTTGTGGACTTCAACTCCCAGAATATGGGAGTTGAAGTCCAAAAGTCTTAAAGTTGCCAAGTTTGAGGACCCCTGCTGTAGATCCTTCAGCCACAATCATATAATTGAATCTTCCCTCTCTCCTGCTTGTTCTGCTGCTACCATCCATTCCCTTCCAGAACCAATCCTTCTCTGGTTTGGTTTACTTTTCAAGCAGTTGAGTAGTAAATGTCCCTTGACTTTTCCGAGGTGCTTAGCTTAATGGAGATGAAGAGTATTCCAAATAAGGATGAAACCAGTCACACTGTGCCTCCTGGCGGTCAAAGTAACAGAATGAATGGGTTGATTCAGTAAATAAATTCAAGCCTTTTATTATGGATAACAAGATTAGGCAATTAATGTGAGTGAAAGTCAAAGGGAGAAATGAAAACAAAAAGAAAAATGGCAAAACTAACTTGAAGAGATTTGTCTCAACTGACTGCTTTCCAGACAAGATTATATATATATATATATAGAGAGAGAGAGAGAGAGAACAAGAACAGAGAGAAATAGGAAAACAAATGCAAATAAAGAAATCAGTACAACTCAGATGATTTTTCAATATACATACTCAAAATTAAATATCTCATAGCCTTAGAGTCAGTTTTTTATTTGCTTATTGTTCTATCTCCAATCCAGCATTTTTGGATTCAGGTTTCTTCCTTACCTGGCATTTATTTTTATGTAGAAGAAATATTTCTTCCTTTTAGGACAAAAAAAAATTGAAAACAAAGACAAAACACAGCTGCTATATTCTTTCTTTTTTTGAGTTCATCTGATAAAAAAGTTTTCTTGATGCTGATCGATTTTTCAGAACTTGATTTTCCAGGCTCTGATGATCAATGCCCAGTATCAGTATTGACAGTTTTAGATTGGGCTGACAGATTCAGATGTAAACTTTCCTTTAACTTTTACTCTTTTCTGTCTTGAACTTCTTGGGATGTGATTTCTTCCAATTTACAATTACATAAACAATAAAAGGACTGCTATAGGAAGAAAATATGTATATGTACTTGTGGAATGGTAACAGAAAATTAATACTGATTATCAGTACTGGAATTGATGATGTCCCTAGTAGGTAATGAAATATCTGCAAGCAAACAACCAAGCTTTCAGAGCACCAAAAACTCCATAGTTCAACCTTGAGCTACAGATGTTATCTTCTACTGGAACTAATGTCAAAATCTATATTTGCTCAATCTGATTAAATATAAGATTCAAACATGTGAGGGAATGACTTTATGTGAGAGCTCTTTGAGGCAATCCAAACAAGAAACCAAAACGATGAATACTTATTCTACCCTTATTATGAGGTTACAGTCACAAAATATTGCCTCAAAGATGTCCTCCTTTCCCTTCCCCAAAAACTGGGGGAGAGGGTTGTTTCTCTTTTGAGGTCCTTTCCACAGCCCTGTTCCTTTTTGCAGGATGAGGTATTTTTTGTCTGACCATTGTCTAGGCTGTAGTTCTTCCTCCTCCTGTTTCCCAAGGTTATTTTCACAGCCCATTAATTTTGCTTCTCTGTTCATAATAACACACATTAATTTTTAAAGCCATGTCCCTAACTGGTTTAGGAATTTAGCACTGGAGGAAGGCACAGGATTTCAAAAGGAAAAACGGGAGTTTGTTCTGGGTGCAGAATCTTTAAATGTATAGTATATTTTAAGTAGCTCTTCATTTTAGAGAAAACAGCTGTAGCATTTGAAGAATAGATCTCGGAAATATGAAAGTGGGGGAGGTTTCTACTCCATTCTATGTAGAACTCCTAAAAACGTACACCCCTCCTATCCCATATTAGACAGGAAGAAAGGTGCAGCTGCAACTAATGAATGTACCCGAGTTTGGCCTCCTATACCAAGTGTGTATTTTGGTTTCTTTTTCTACCTTCTTCCTTTAAAAAAACTGTGTTCATTTTATCACAGATATTTTCATTGGCAAAAGGCATATTAAAAATTATCACCATAGAAACACTGCACACTTGTTTCTAGCAAAACAGGTCTGAATTCAATATTATAGTTTAGATAAACATTGAACACTGAGTGAAACAATACTATCAATGGGAATGCATATTAATTAATGTTCTGTGCTCAGATAATATCTAAAGAATTCATACTATTTAATGGTCTATGTGGGACACACAGAAACAGTGCAGTTGTATATTTATGATAATGTCTGACATAAGTATATACTGTAGGTAGTAGTACTTGCATAATATCACTTGCAGGTTGACATTTAACCCCCAATGCCTATTCCCATCTCCAAGCAGACATGCATTAGTATAACTCCCATGTATCCATTCCTTTTGTTCCTTTGAAATAATTGCTATATTCCAATTATGGGAATCTTCCTACCAGAGTTCTGTTACATTTATTAAATCAAATTTGCATTTCTCTACTATGAATTTGAACACATGTGGTTTATTTCTTTGAGATTTAATGTGCAAGTAACAAATAGCTTCTATAGCAGGGGTGTCAAATTAGATTTCTTTGAGGGCCAGATCAGCATTGTAAATCTCCAAAGGCCGGCAGGGGGGCAGGGGGGGGGATGGGATAGATGCCTTCTGCAGCACTCTGCTGGCCAAAAAAGGGATGTGGGATGACCATGCGTGCCCCCGTGACCTGTTTTTGGCCTAGATGGCCTCTTGCAGCACTTAGCTGGGCAAAACGGTGCGTGCAGAGGCCCCGTGAGGCCTCCGCACAGCCTGTTTTTGGCTGGCAGAGTGCTGTTGAAGGCTGGGGAGGTAGAAAACAGGCCATGCAGGGGCTTCATGGGACCTTCACATAACCCATTTTTGGGCAGTAGAGAAGGCCAAAAATGGGCTGCAGGGGCCCACATGGGGCCCCCTGGGGCCCATTTTGGCTATCAGAGGCACCACAGGCCATTCCTTTCATATTTCCAGGCCAGCCCCGTGGGCCAGATTTAAGCACCCCGCAGGCCAGATCCAGCCTGCGGGCATTCAGTTTGACACCCCTGTTGTATAGAAATAGACATAGACCTTAAATCAATTAAGAAACTCTCTCTCCCTCCCTCCCTCCCTCTCTCTCTCTCTCTCCCTTGCTCTCTCACTATCTTCTCCCACACACACGTAAGAAGAATATCTTCTACAGGAATAAGAAAATGTGTCACTAGGTTTTTTTTTTAATTCCAATTATTGGAAGAGAGAGTTTCTGACAACATTTTTGAAATGAAATGTTTCCTATTTGATAGGGACTTTTTAAAAAAAGGAGAGAGAAAGTTCTTTTGATCTACAAGGATGAGAAAGTATACTCTGTAGCATAAAAACCATACCATTCTTTTCAAAGACCAGACAGGTTTCCAGAAGACTGAATAGATTCATATTTTTAGCATATGATGTAAGTTACATCTAATAGCCTTATGAAATATTAATAAATTAAATACTTATTTTTTCCAAGTACAATATGAACAGGTTAAATAATATTGAAAAATAAACAGTAATAAAGGATTCTTTTCTTTCAAGGAAATATGATAACAAGGGCTATTTTTATTGTCCCATTTTTATAAAAATAAAAGAGCTAATAAGGTAATTCATATGTAAATATCTTTATGGGAACTCTGGGATTTATAGTCAGTCTCATTTTATATCAAAGACTAATTTGATGCCAAAGATTTTTTTTATTTTGGGTATTTGCTGTCTTGGTTTTCTGTTATGTACGCAGAGAAGAGATAAGCTTTGCTGCTGCTTTTATTTGGTCCTGTGATTGAGAAATGTGTTGTTTTTTACATATGTGGCAGTGAACGGAAAGGAATTTGAGAATATGTTAAAGGTGCTAATCTGACCAATGCTGGTTGCTAAATGTCCTCCTAAGGAAGTCACAGTGACAAAGAAGATGACCCTCTAACTAAAAGGTTGCCTTTTAATAATAGATCAGTTGGGGTCCTTTCACCCATGATTATTTTCCTGGTCTGCTTCTTTCAACTGGTTGCTGCTGCATTTGGTTTACTGGGGTCATGTTGAAGTACTAATCCAGTCTTAACATTCCTCCAGGCTGAATTCCCTGGAGGAATATTTGGGTTGCTGTTGGATTGTACTAGACCTGTTGTTTATTCTGAGGTTGTTCAATTTTTAATCAACACATGCAGCTAGGCGCACACATGATTTCATATTCCTCCTGGATGAAATCTATGTGTGAGGGTGTAGGAATGCTGGGTACTTTTGTTTTAGACTGGCTATTGGTATGAACTTCTGCAGAAGCAGGATAAGTTAAACTGTACTTTCAGTCATGTATTAATAGATTTGTTTTAATTTTTACTTTATGATAGTGTATATTAAGCATGTTAATCATCCTATTTGGCTGAAAAATCGTTCCAAATGCTATGGAATGATTGGGAATTCTTGACTGTTTTCCGTGGCTGTTTTTTCCTTTTATTTTATTTTTATTCAATGTATAAATACATTGCATTGCCACGAATGCATGAAGATACTAGTAGCAGTCAAAGATGTTTGGAGGTAAAGTTTCTTCAGTTTGCTGTTGGAATTTAGTTCTCTTTTTCTGGTAACACCTGAATCAGGAGAAAACTGAAAATTCTGATGTAGTGACTAGTGCCGTTACATTTAATGAATGAACAAATTATGGTTAAATTATGATATCCTTTTGAAAGATGGAATTGGAGAATTTATTGTACGACTGATTACATTTCTAAAGAGAAAAACAGTTTGGAGATGCCCCTAGAGTCACTATTTTCTTAGTAAATAAGAAATCTTCTCTATTTACTTAGAAACCTAGTTGACTTCTGTGGCAAAAAAGCGTTATCATCTTCTGGTAGTGTATTAAATATAAATGTTTGTGGCATGAATAATTTCGGCATTGGAAAACTCATTTAAACCCTACAATGTGTTTTATATGGGCCAAACTATAGTACTGCATAATTGTACTGACCTTTTTATATAGTCATCAAGACTATAAAGTCTTGCTAATCATCCAAATTACCAAGAGTAACCCAGTTACTTAGCAACTTGCTGCCCTTATATTTATATTTGTGTGCTCTTTACACAGATCACTGAAAAGGGCCTTGCTTTATACCTCATTCTATAGACATGGATAAAGAAATGTGTACTGTATTTCATAGACTTCCAGTCCAATGCTTTAATACTAGCCTTTTTAATATATCTTATTTCCCAGTGTTATATTTCATGACTAAATATCATCTGTAACTGTCCAAAGCAATATAAATGAATATATGATTCCTTAACTTTGCATTGTTTATGTCATGTGTGCAAGTACAGTGGGAGAATATCCAATAATGGATTTTGTTTCATTTAATTGATAATAGTGGAATTAATATTGAGCTTTGCTGTGGAAGTCATTATGGTCATTATCCTGCAGATATTAAGCCAATGTTAAGAACAGAATTATTTTTTTGCACATTTCTTTTACAACTTCTCAGTTTATTTAGAATATAATGCAATCAAGGATATAGGTAAAACCAAAAAATATTCTATAGTTTTTATAGTATATCAGTTTTTAGAACTGATTTTAGATTTCTACATGTAATTTTTTCCTTATAACAGAAGGAAATAAAATGAAACATGACAACTATTAAAAAGAGTCAGTAGAAAGCATCAGAGAAGCAAATTGGAGAAAATTCTGGAGTGTAATTTAAATCATTACATGTATATGAAATAGAGCACACCCTTCCTGAATATTTAGAGTAAAGATGATTTATGTTGTATTTTATGTAGTTAGTTTCAGGTTGAACTTAGTGACCTGAGCAAAACTACTTTCTGGCTGCACTCCATTATACTGAAGTTGGAGAAGTCATATATAAAACAGTAATCCAGGTTCGAGCTACCCAGGACATCAAAAATAAAGACCCAATTTCCTCATTGTGACACATTATTTATTGTGACAAAAATACACTAAGGTATATCTTGAACTCTTCTAGTATTATACAGTAGCTCACAATTTTTCTAATTGGTTAGATTATTTTCTAAACTGAAGGTTTAATTGAATACATGAAAATTCTCACTAGCAGCTGCTATTAAGAAACCTTATCTTACATTGGTTGGTAGAAGGTATCTCATTTGATCAAATAATATAATGTTTTTCTCAACACTTGCTTTTGATATGATTCATGTTTAATGTTTTATAAACTAAATGTGTTAATCAGTAATCATATTACAAATAATGCAGTTTACATGTACGAATGTATGCATTTCACAAGAACTGTCATTGTGCCATTTCCTAACTTGCTCTCATCTGAAGCATTTTCTTTTCTGAAAATATTTGAAAATGCTAAAAATTAGTCCAACCACTGTCTATTGATTAACCACTGATATATAAATCAACAAGCTCCTAAGAATGTGAAGATACCAATAGTAGTTCAGGGTTGAAATGAGGAGTCCTTGATGCTCTTCGATATTGTTTTCTTGCAGATATTTCAGTACCCAAGCTAGGTAACATCACTTCCACAAATACAACCCAAAATATGGAACAGATATGTGGGCAATATCTTCACTGTAATAAAAAAAAGGACCAATAAGAGAACACCCACAGAATCATCAATAACATATTCAAAGGAATCCAATTTACCAGAGAAGAAGTAAACAATAATTCACTACTTTTCCTAGAGATCTTGATCAGCAGAGACCACAATGGCAAACCAGAAACACAAGTGTAAAACAAACACACCCACACAAACCAAGTGCTCCACTCTCAAAGCAACCTCCCACAAGAGAAACTCTGTAAGAACTTTATTCAAGATGAGCACAAATTCACTGCAGCAACCTTGAACAACAAAAAAGGAAATAGCATCTATACAATGTATTCCAACAAAATGGATATCCATGCAACTTTATCAAAAAGTATCTGACCACCCAACCCAATACAGCACAACCAACACAAGCCCTAAAAATAATAACATTGCCATGCAGAAGAACATATCAGAAATCACCAATAGATTACTACAATCACATGGAAACAGGATAGCACACAAGACAACTAAAGCCCTTCAAAACATTGTAAGTAAACCAAAAGATCTAGTAGCCTCAGAAGGAAAAACAAGAATCATCTACAACATACACTGTATGCAGTCATTACACTGTATGTCATACAGTGTAATGACTGCAACAAACACTACGTAGACAAACAGGCAAAAGTCTGGCAGAACGCATCCATGAACAGCAACTAGCAGTCAGAAGAAATGATGAAAGCTCTTTATTTTCACAACATGTGGACAGACTTAACCATAGTTTTAATTGAGAAATTGTGACTATCCTAGACCTAGACCAAGCCAAGTCCAAAAACACTAGGGAATTTCTAGAAGCTTTGCACTCTGACAAATTAGCTATCAATAAACAAATAGACATAAACAATATCTACATACTATGCAAAAGAGACAATCAACAAGCCAAAAAGAGAACAAAAAGACCAAAACAACTCCTCACCAGCAATCAGCACCCAGATGAGCATAGATTAAGTCCAAGCTTAATATCAGACTAACAATGAAGTAAACATTATCCCATTCAAGGAACTGCCAAACAAACCAATAATAAATAGTCCAACCAATGAAACTCTAAAACTACCCCCACCAACATGAAAGGTCAAGCCACTAGAATATAGACTGAGAGCAAACCCCCTCCTTCCTTAAACTGAGGATGTTATCTGGTTTGGGTAATGAAATGTCTGCAAGAAAATAATCAAGCTAAGAGAGCACCAACAACCTCTCATACAGAGATATATTATATAATAAGTTAGTTGTTAATTAATTTAGTTACAGGTCTGTACACTATAATTTCAGATGGGGTTTGTGTGTACAGTATGTTGTATTATTGTCATAATTATGGTTGGTTACATAGCTAGATAGATTTAGCATTTTTTCCATTTATTGAATCCTTCACAAGTATCTGGGATAGAAGGTAGATGTTATTTGATGGTGTTAAAGGTATTATCACAGGATGTAAGCTGTTCTAAATAAAGCTGCCTTTTACAATTGATTGAATGTGATCTTGCAATCCTGATTCTGCCCAATCGATGTTTTGGGATTACACTCAATGCACCTATTATTATTACTCTTTCTCGTCTCTTCTGCTGTCTCCAGTTTCTGCCATATCCACTATCCATGCTATTTTGTCTTTCTTATCAACAATTGTTCAGTCTAGAGTGATATGTGGCATGGACTTGTCTACTGAATTCTAAAGTCCGAGAGTACGTTAGCTCCTTTGTTTTCTATTGTTAGTCTCTCCAGTTTTTGCTTGCAGTCAAATAGTATTTCTTATAGATATTCCAATGTATTGTTGTTATTATTTTGTCATGCTAATGTTGTCTGTGCAATCTTTGTCCACATAATTTTGAGCAGCAATTCTACATCAGATAGTATTTTCCCATATATAGAATACAATTCTATCTATAATACTCTATAATAGAACATTACAGAATATTATATCATAATATATATCATTATAAAAATATTCTATAATACCCTGTCACCATCTGATGTAGCATCTACAGCTTCAGATTGTCCGTGTAAAAAAGGTGGGATAGCCTAGCAGATGTTTTTGTTGTTTGATAGCCATGGCCTGACTCATTCCATATTGTTTACAGAAGAATTGTTGCAATGACAAACAGTAGTGGTGATACTGAGTCTCCTTGAACAATTTCTTTCTTGATATTAGCCTCGCTCAGCCTGTCACCACCCTTGACCAGCAACTGTGTCTTCCATTGTGCCATTGATCTTTGCACAAAGCTTCTGATGTTTCTACTGATTCCTGTTATTTTGATTATTCAAAAACATGGCAGGGAATTGAATGCTTTCTTGTAATCAATACAAGCTACATTCAAGCTGGTCTTTCTTCCATCATTATCATTATATTCTGAATACTAATATTATCTTCATTAAAGGTTAAAGACAATTTTCCACATTGATTCAGTATTGTAGATAGATGTTTGTTGACTTTGCAGCCTAGGACTGAAAGATGGTGACTGGTCTAAGGTGATGGCTAAGGAAGGGCCAGAACCTGGGGATCCCTTGTTCCTAGTCAGCTCCTTAAATTGAGCAGCCGCATCAGAAGTTTAGTAGCCATCAGCTATGTTATACAACCCAAATTACTGTATTTTGCAATTTACTATTTTAAATTACTGTATTACTAATGTAACAAAATAAGACGATAGAAGGGGACCTGGGGAGTTTTTTTGTTAGTGAACAGATCTTCAACACAAGAAAGCAACATTCTTTTGAAATTGCCGGTTAGAAATTATTAATTTGCCTGAGAGAGAAGTCGATTTTTGATCTTAGTAAGTCTTAGTAAGTCTATGATGGATGAACCTAGTAGAAATGAAGTCCTTTTCTTTTTCTTTTCTTTTCTTTCTGTTCTTTTCTTTTCTTAAGTGACTCAGGCTAACTGCTTGTGAATTGTATGGTCATGTAGTATTCCAATATACTGTCTCCCCAAAGGTTGGAAGGGGAAGGAAGGGCTTAAACATTCTGACTACATGCCCAGCCCAAAAAATCATATTCTATTTCCCTTTTTAAAATGTAGTTATTTTTCATTTTAAAAATACCAGACACAAGACCGCAAGAAGAAACACTGCTTTGTCCTACACAACAAACAGCAAAACAGATTTTATATCTCTCTATAACAAATTTGTTCCAATCCTAGACAAGTATAAGTATCTGAAATTATACAATAAAGTATAATTTTGAAGTACAGTGATTCAGTTAGTAAGACATCACATGACCCTGCTGTCATTGAATGAATCACTGCGGTTATTAAAGGGGCCATGAGACTGCAACTTGAAATTTCACTGCATGTTTCTCTGTTGACTCAGCTTGTTGGAAACCTAGGAGTGAAGCACCCAAATCTCAATTATGTTACTGCAGGAATGCTGTAATGGTCGTAAAAGTTACCTACTCGGCACCATCACAATGTAGAATGGTTGCCAGACAGGGCAGTTCTTAAGCAATATAATGTGTATGTTTCCTTTTTTATGTGTATGATTTCTTATTTTGGTCCTAAAGTTCATCTCTTCATTGGCAAACCAACAGTTTTCAGTGAATCCTGAGAAGTTCTCATGGTATATTATCTCAATCCTATTTGCTATGTTTGAGATGACATGGCCTAGCCAAGAGTAGATAGGGAATAGTGACAGGAAACCTCTTAGACATATCTTAAAATCAGCTATGTATTAGTGGTGGAGACTCTCTCCAGGTGATGGAATGCATCACAATAATAAAGCTTAGGGTCATTTAGTATGGAATATTAAGAATCCAGTTTCTTTAAAAATGGTGTTGGTCTATGGAACTGAATTATCAGATCATAGCTTTCTTTAAGTTTCTCCAACTCCAATCACACATTATATTGTACATCATATTCCTTTTCAATTAAATTTCATTTTCAAGGTTGAATGTGATGTAGAATGCACAAAGAGTATTACAGACAGATTTATTTATGTATTTATTTGCACTAACAAGACCACATGCCCACCTAGAGTAGTTGTGGGGGTCTTAGCTACTGCTTATATTATTATCCTTGCAATTGTAATTTTAGTATCATTCAAGACTATATTTTTTTATTCAACTTGCATAACTGCATAATTATATTTTATGCATTCAGTCCAAAGCTTGCTTTCAAAAGCACAAGAAAGCAAATAAGCAGTGAAGGGTTTTTCTGTTTGGTTTTCTTTATGAAGTTATATTAACAGTTCTTTAATTTGTGCTTCCTTATGCCTCCCTTGTTAGATAGTGGTGTCATTGATTTTGAATCTGTTTGAGTGTATAAAAGCAGTGTTGATTTTATACATCTGAAATTACTAACAGCTGATGTTTAAACCAAAGAAGTAAAACTGGAACAAACATTGATAAAACTTACCATTTTAAATACCCACCCCTGAATAGTTGTCACAAAACACAGATGGCCATTGGATGCCCCAAAGCATAATCCAGATTGCCAGAACAGCTGGCTGACAAACAGAGCTGCGGAATCAAGCCAAAGTACTGATTTTGATGTAATGCTTCATTTTGCCACTTTTTTTCTGACAACTGCTAAGGATCTCTTAACACAAGGAGGAGAATGAAGAGGGAAGTGAGATATATTACATGGTTTGGAAGGGCAAGATGAATACAATGACTTGAAAGCCATCAGGTTACAGCTCCATGAGGGAAATTGTTGTCTCAGGATTCCCTCATGTTTGTCCCAAACCTCATGGCCTAGCTTCCAAAGCTCACTGCCGTGCTCGTCATGGAACATGGTAGGCTCTGCCAAATAGAGTCAGCTCTGGAACTGAAACAGAATCAAAATTAATTTGTTCATGTTTCCAACTCGTAAATATATGGTTATACTCTTGATGCTAAGTCAATAATGTTGCATAAAGAGGCTGAACATTTCTAACATTTCAGTTCTAATTTAACTAGGAAAAAATAACCTGTATGCCAGATGCTTGATTGTAATATCAGTAAATCTGCCTTAAATGTTCTGTTTATTCATTTCATTTTTAAAGCTCAGGTGAGAAAATTAATTTTCCTTTCATTTCCCTTTCCTTTCCTTCCCTTTCTTTATTATTCAAGGTAGAATAGTAGGTTTCTACTGGCTAGCATTCTTGATTTAGTTTACTGGTCTTCCCCATGTTGAAGTTTCCTGGCTACCTAGACTCCCAATGAAACACCTTCCCCTGATATTTGGATAGTCCCTCCTTTCATTGCTTTCAATCAATGGTGTCCAAGAGATTTTTTAATCTTGTGTATTTCAGTGTACCTAATATCTATTAGCTAGTTTGTGTTACTTTATATAATATAGCCAGACATATTTTTTTAAGTAAATTAATAAATAAACATGTTGTCCTTTTGGTCATCATTAAAGTGTGGAAAGCACTGTAGAACACTGCAGAGATGATTATACACATTGAAATTGAAGATATTCATACACACTTGGCTACTTTGTAATTATGCTATTTTGAGACCATCACAGTTCATTTCATCAGTCATCAAAATTTTACTAAAAGTCTCTTCTCTTTTGAAAGATACGTTAAAAGTACATTCTTTTTCATCACGTTGACTAAGAAATGGTAGAGAAAAATGCAGATTTTTCTCTATATGGATTCTAGAAGTATTTCATCTTGTTCTACGATCACACAGATAAGATTAAGATTTTCCTTTAAATTTTCAATGATTGTACATTTTTCTAGCTAGATTGTTCCAATTTTAATAGTTAGAAGGTAAATAAATAAATATACTATACTCCCAGTGATTCTGGGCAGTTAAAATATTTAAAAACAAGAAACAATACAAATATATAAAAACAGAACAAACATATATTTTCTTTGTTACATTCTGCACAAACCTAACATAGATAATATTTGTGAGATTTTCTAGCTTGTTTATAAACCATCTCACTTTTGAGATTTCTTGGAAAAAATACCTTTTCAGTTCTCTCGCCTGTTTTCCTACCAGAATGTCCAAAGTTAAGGTGAATGGATTTATAGCTCTGATTTGCACCTTCATTGTTGTTATTACTATTACTACTACTACTACTACTACTACTACTACTACTACTACATTATGGCATGCAAATTAGCTGTCTTATGGGCTTGGTGAATCACAATATGTTTTTTTTTACCCCAAAATATATTATTGAGCCCCCTCCTCACTTGCCCAAATACCTTCCATATTGGTCTCTATTGACTTGATTTTGTTTTACTTTGTTTGGTTTCCGGGCAACTTGTAAGCAAGGCTACAGCCATTCACCATTTTATCTCTGCTGTTTATTGGAAGCTAATGATATTGTTCAAGATATAGGCACTTTCTGAAGCTCGTTTTCTGCAGCATACTCCCTTCTGTGATGGGTTGAAAAAATCCTAGGACACTATGACACCCAAGGATACAATTTTGGGACAGAGGACAAAAATTGTTTGATTTAGTCTTAGTTTACAATAATGTAGAGACTCATCCTAAGGAAAATATCAAATGCCATTATTGAGCAATTATTTTTTTCTCCAAGGGTAGAGAATTAGTTCCTGTTGCCAAGATGGCGCCGACAACGGCTGCTTCAGTGAAATGCTCTCTAATGATTTCTTTATTCCTTATTATTATCTGGAATTCACTGTGGATTTCATACTCACGAGACCATCTGCTAAGAATTAGGCAATGTTTCCTTAAGGAGCAGCTTTCTGATTCCCCACCCCCACCTCTCTTTGCAAACGTGGAGGAGATTCTAACCAATTCCCCGGTGCTTAACGAATGTACCTTTTCTTTATGTATACTGAGAGTATTTACACCAAGACAAATTCCTTGTGTGTCCAATCCCACTTAGCCAATAAAGTATCTATCCTATCCTATCCTATCCTATCCTATCCTATCCTATCCTATCCTATTCTTAAACCCTATAAAGCCAAAACACTACTTCTGATATTATTCATTACTCAGATGGGAATCTATGCAATGAAGAATGCCATGAAAGTGCTACAAACCACATTTTTAAGAGCCATTCTTGCTGCCCCTAGAGATGTATCCCTTGCCACTCTTAGACTTGAGGTGGGGATGCATATAATAGAGCTGAAGGCCTGGAGCATGAAGATTAATTATTCTCTAATGGTCTATTAGCCTTATTATTCATGGAGGGCTATTTTGTTACCTGGAGGGGTGCTATAACGTCTGAGTAAGCGTGTTATAGGCTTCTTACTCTGAATTATGAAAAAAACCAGGCATGTACTCTCATAATGGATAGATGTTATAGAGGTCGTTAAGATGCCCCAGACAGTAGAGCTGGATGTCAAGGACACCTTGGTTGCTGGCCAAATATTAAACATCTCTCACATTCCCTGGGCTGAGGAAGGATTAATACATTATATTCAACACTTGTACTGAATAGATATGCCAATCCCTTTTATCTGAACAGGTTTGCCCTTGTGGTTGAGAAGATATCAAAGCAATTGTCCATGTACTGCTGTACTGCAATTTCTAAGGGCACCGTGCCAGCTTAAGAATATATGATGCCCATAGAGCTTGGTGATTGATGGTGCCCATCAGTCTGAACACTTGCATTTAGAATGATTTTGAAGGGGTGTGTGAGTTAGTGCTCCCTAAGCAGCCTAGGTCACTGCCTACTCTTAATCTAAAAGCAGTCCTGGCAGGCACATATGGAATTCCCTACCTGTAACAGTATTGTAGAAAAACAAACTTTGATTAAATAAAATTCCTGGTTTCAGGTTCCAGTGCTACCATTATTAGTAGTGGAGCTAAATTCTGTATTGCTGTTCTTGGAACATGCTATCAAACATTGTATCTCCAATTACTATGATTTTATATGTTTGCATGTGGATCATTGATCATCATAATCAGGCAAGGGCTACTGAGGTGGAAATGTCAAAACTGATGAAGAGTTCTATTTTCATGAGGTTTATAAGTCCAATATCAATTCTCTGCAACAAATTGTCTGTTTCAAGCACCACTGATCCTAAAAATAGACACTTTCCTTATAAGTCTCCCTCATCTGCAAGTATTTTCATGTTTTTTAGAACCCTGCTCTGGGGGGGAATATTCTTAGGTTATCCCTGGTTTTATTAGGGGATCTAGTCTTTAGGGGATTTATCTTATTTGATTTTTGTTACTCTCCTAGCCCATTCATAATAATAAGAAAAAATTAAGATTCAGTATGGATACAGAAGTACAATATGTGTTCAATATCAGTGTTAAGTTAACTTTATATTATCGAAACACCTTATAATGTGAGCTGTTCAGTAATGCAGAGGGAGTTTAATTGCCCTCGTCATCTCAGTTTTTTGCAAGCATCTCACCAGCTATTTGAGAAACAGAATATTGGACTGGTGATCATTTGACTTGATCCATCAAGTTTCTAAATGAAGCGAACATTAATTAACATGTATTATATTATATTGTCTTCATTTTGGATGCAAAAAAAGCCACTTTTCCAAAAATTGTAACTGTCAAAAAAATTGGAATCTTGTGAGGAAGACAGCAACAAAAGGAAAACATAAATAATATATAAATAAATAATAGCTATCAAAAGGGGATGAATGATGGGGACTGAGGAGAATATTTTTTATTAATATTTTGAAAAACAAAGGGTTGTGGGCTTAGTTGTGATAAACAACAAAAGAACCATCTTTAAGTTAGGGATTTGCAGTGCTTCGGATTCAGTTCTGAAAAGTTGCTTTGGAGTACATAAGATTACTAGAATAATGTCATTTGCTGTATTTGAATTCCTATGTACATTGAAGCACTGCACAGTCCTACCGTGCTTCTAAATTCTTGCCTGTTACATAAATAAGTTTCTCCAGTTATTCATGGGTGAGTGGAAGACACTCTTCATGTGCTTAGGTTCATGTGATAGGTTTGAAAGGCTACATAGAATGACCCAAGTTACTTTGCAAATCATTTGATTTGACACTTCTATAAACTATGGGGAATATTTTTGTTTAAGATGCTTTGGTATCTTCTAAGCATCTCTCTTATTTCCACAGCTTTTAGTCGTGCTCCTGTTCCTATGGCAGTGGTCCGGAGGGAACTCTCTTGTGAAAGCTACCCAATAGAGCTCCGTTGCCCAGGAACAGATGTTATCATGATTGAAAGTGCCAACTATGGCAGGACAGATGATAAAATCTGTGACTCAGATCCTGCTCAGATGGAGAATATCCGCTGTTATCTGCCAGATGCTTATAAGATTATGACTCAAAGGTAAGGTTTGAACATTCTTGCTGGATGGGTTTTGCTTTAATCTTGCTTGCTATTTATGAAAGTCTGTTACTGTTTGAGGTTGTTAAGGTATTTGCAATCTGTTTTCATGCTTCACAGCTATGGTAGTGTAAAAATGAACAAAAGAGTGAGTTACAAACCACAGAACTTTATTCAGATCTTCGGAAATGATTTTAAACTAAACTCAGTATTTATTGTACAAGAACCTCAAGTTGTTATGACCTTGATTTAGACATGTTTCATCTGTGGTCCCTTTATAGTTTCTCATTTCCTTTTATCTGGTGCCTTTTCTTTCTTTTTTTCTATTGACTTGCCACCCTAAAGCACATATTTTCTCTTGTCCTAAATTTTCCAGGGATTAGAAACTGGTCATGGAAGTATGTATTACATTAACTTCAAATGTGACTAGAAAATATTTAGAAGTGGATTTTTTTTTACTGGAATCCTTACAACTCCGTGCTTTGCTTTTTCCTTTTTTCCTTGTTTGAACTTAGTCCCACTTTTAATTTAGACCTTTGTAGATGTCACAGATGCTTCACATATGTTCGCTCCATAGTCCTTGCCCACCCATGTAAGGTGAGTTGTAGATGAGGGGCCTGAAATTGACTGACAGAGCTCTAACCTACTGAGTTAATGGCAGACGCTAGAATTAAAACAGGATTCCTTATTTAATAGTCCATTAATTTAGACAGTACACCACACATAATCATAAGACGTATGTCAGCATTCCAAGTAACTTCCCCAACAGAATAAAAACTCCTAGGCAAGCATATTCCTCAAAGTACAGATTTATTAGGCATGTCACATTGGCACACCTGGGGAAACCCGAATCTAAAGTCCCTCGGGTTTCCCTCTAGTAAAAAAAAAAAACATTTTCTCTCTTCCTGCTTCATCAGACCATCACATAGCCCAATCAGGCCATAATCCAAAATTCATCTGGACTCACAGCCCACCTCTTCACACCTGGTGGGAACATCCTTGGTTCACAGAGGAAAGAATTTTATTTTGGTTACAAAGCCCTCACTTTCTCTACCTCTCCCCATCCTGTTTCCACAGCTCACCCAGCTACTGCTGTGGCAGCCCTGGAAACACCAAGGAAAATGGCTCCAGGGCTGAAAAAGTACTTCAAAATTTAATCATTCCTTTTATGAGATTCTCATCCTCTATTCTGCCCTCTGGTCTTGTTCCTTCTTTAAAACAAACAAGCCAATCACTTCTGAGTGTGATACTCACATTTACTTCCAGCTGCAAATTAGTATATAATCCTCTTCTTGGTAGCTAACATTGCCTACTTAATCTTGCTTCCCTTTAAATGTATATGTGCAATATTATAATCTCTATTGGAACAAATATATTTATGTCAGCTTTGAGTTGGCCTTTCCTTTATATAAGTATGTCATAATTCCTGACAGAATATCTTTCTTATAAAGAAGCAGCATCATTCAACAAAACGTTCCTAAATTTCACATATGACCCCAATGTTCCCAGAGATTATCCACAATTTATTTCTGAAATACTTAATGTCTATTTTTGTTGAAAAGCTTTCTAAATATCCAACCACATTTTTTATCATTTCATTTTAAATCCTCATTAACATTAGCTGTAGTAAGCATTTATGTCCAGAAAATATAAAACTAAATGCATTTTTAGCTTGAAAGCTAGCCTGGCAGGCTTTCATCTTAAAATAATAATTGATATTTGAACCTGTAATGGAAATGATGGCATACTTTAACTATTATCTGTAGTCTCCCTCATTTTTGTTATATAAAATGTCTAGTGGTTGTTTAACTATGAGATTATTTATTTCCTGTTTATTTGTTTACTCTTTTAGAGGCATGCAAGATTTTCAATTTTATATGTATTATATATGGTTTTCACTTTAATGAAAATATGAAGTTAAAATTGCAGTAAAGCTGGACTGTTTATGTGCAAGAAATACAACCAACATATTAAAATATTATTCTGTATGTCTAGTACTCTTGTCATTTGAAAGACTGTCGTTCCTATATTTCTTAAGTGTCTTCTGATTGAAAGAGTACTAGTCTGTAATGTATCTCAGAACAATATGTACATTTTTTGCTAAAACACAAACTTAAGATAAAATATATAAAAACTGTTCCATACTAGCAGGCTTGTAGGCCTGCATTCCTATTGGTCCGGAAAAGCTGGGCCGTGATTAGATAAAACTAAGCGTTCTGATTGGTTCTTATTCGGCTGCCGCGATTGGGTAAAACCAAGCGCGGCAAGCTCAAATGCATGTCATAGGCTGCCTAGCCGCAGCCAGCTCTATAAAAGGAGCTGCCTTGGCTGGGAGTCTCGTCTCAGTATCTGGTTTCCTAATAAAGAGCTGTTGTCACTATTTCGAGTCTTGTCTCTCCTTGGGAACCACCGCCCAGACATAACAAAAACAAATTAGAGTTAGAAAAAGGAGAAACAAAATTGAAGAGACCCCCTCTTCCCCATTCCTGTATACAATCTGTAGCAAAAAGTGTCATGGGGGTTGGACAGTAAGCAACTCCCCATTATTATTTCTGCTATTGTGGTTTGCAACAATCCTCCCCAAACAGCTTACAGGCAGGGACTGCTTGTACAAACAATTATACATCAGAATACAATAAATACTACTTAAAAACAAATGAATGTTATGGCATCTTCACAGATAGCAGTTGCTACCAATGGCCCTATGAGAGGAAGAATCCAACTGAGCTGCCTTCTGTGTAGTCTTTGTTGTCTGCATTTCTCCCTCACTCTGATTTTCTAATGTGATAGCACAGTGTTCAAAAATCAAGGGAAATACTTTTTAATCCATACTGGGCATTAGAGATTGGTGGTGATCCTCTTACAACTCTCCTAGTGGGAGATCCTTTTCAAGAGCAAAATCACCAATCCATTAGTCTCTTCCTTACAAATTGGATGTAAGCCAAATTCACACATACATGATGTAAAAAAGAGAAGTGGGGAGGGAGAACTATTAAATTCCTCTTCTGGCTCAGTTAGAAAGAAGAGATGTGATTTGTCTGACTGAAGGGGCAATATTCTAGGTCAACTCTATTGGAAACATGGTCAGAGATTATTACTGACTTTAAAAAAGTTTAAATCTCCTGAGGAGATTAATTTTATCTAGGGGGACTGAGAAAGATAATATAGTCAAATCTTTTTGTTTTTGCTTTGAGAAAACGTGGAAGAAGTACCAGGTGATTGAGGAGAGTCAATATCCCTACTTCCAAAAGGGATTAGAAAACCTGTGACCCATTGGGTCATTGTTTCAGAACTATTCCCTTACTTAAACTGAGAAACAGTCTGACCAAGGCCAAAAAGGCAGTGGGAGCAGGAGCAACTTTTGATTTCCTGCTGCCTTGACTGCCTTTTGACAGCCAAAGTTAGGATTGGTCTACAGCAGGGGGGTCAAACTTAGGCTTAGATCTGGCCCATGGGGCCTCCCTGGAAACAGCAAAGGACTGGCCCCCAGCACGGCCCTCCTGGGTTCCATTTTTGGCCATGACGGCTTCTTGCAGCCCTCTGCCAGCAAAAACAGAGCTCAGGGTGGTCCCTCTGAGCTCCTTTTTGCTGGGAGAGGGCTGCAGGAGGCTGTTGTATCCAAAACTGGGCCCGTGGGGGCCACACAAAGCCCCCCTTGAGCTCCATTTTTGCTGACAGAGGGCTGCAAAACAAACTAAAAACAAAAGGAGAAATATTTCCCCTTTTACCTTTGAGCATGCAAGAAAGGGACAGGAAAGGAGAAAGGGAAAGAGGAAAGGGAAAGGAAAAGAAGCGAAGTGAGCAAGGAAGTAAAAAGAAAGCAGAAAGAGAGGAGAAAGAAGAGGAGGGAAGGAAGGAAGATTATAATGAGAGTGAGTGAGGGAAGCCCTGCCTTAGTACTTGGCCACCACACGTGCTCCCCCACATGAGTGACATCAAGCTTACCATGCCCCCCCACCCCACCCACCCCAAGGTCAAACACAACCCTGGTGCGGCCCTCAATGAAATCGAGTTTGACACTCCTGGTCTACAATCCCTAGAGCCCTCTGGAGAGCTAGGACAAGACCAGTCTATTTGATCTCCAGTGGATTAAAAAGAGCAGGAGCTGAAGGACTAGGGCAGGCCAATCTACTGAACTTCTGGGTAATGATGTGACAACATTGGCAGCAATGAAGGAATCACAAATTTGCCAAATTTCTATTCCACAGAAGTTGCAGATCCCAGATTTTGGATGCTTTTTGTAAGTTAACTCTTTTGAGATATCATCGTTTAAACTCTGTTTCCCTATGATGCAGGGGTGGGATTCTACCAGTTCACACCTATTCTCTAGAACCGGTTGTTAACATTCTAAGCAGTTCGGTTGTTAGAAGAAATTACTGGCCTAATCCTGTAAGGAAGGCAGGAAGGAAACATTCTGGTGTTGCTTACAGAAACTGCCTCTTCGTTAACCTTTATTACATTCTTGGCAGGACTAGACTTCCTGTCTCAGGAACGTCTTCGGAGTTTTTTTCCCCTCCTTTGCTGGCACTTTGCTTGTATGGAGTGACCATTCAAAGTTACAATGGCACTGAAAAAAGTGACTTATGACCATTTTTCACACTTACGACTGTTGCAGCATCCCCACAGTCACGAGAGGCCAGGCGAAAAGATGTGTGCCTCGATGTGAGTAATATTGAGTTGACCACACCCAGCCAATAACATGACCACCAAGCCATGTCCACACAGTCACATGACCACCAAGCCATGCCCACCACCTAAGCCACGCCCACAGAATCGGTAGTTAAAAATTTGAATCCCACCCCTGCTATGATGTACTGTTTTACCAGGGGTGGGATTCTACTGGTTCTGTCTGGCTCTGTAGAACCGGTAGCTCTGAAGAGCAGCAGACATAGAACCAGTTCTATGTTTGCTGCTGTTTTGGCCCACCCACCCACTCGCCTGCCCACCTGGGCCCTTACCTGACCTTTATTTCCTACTTTTTCAACCTCAGGTGCTTTGCGCAGCACAGCTGTGGTTGAAAAAGCAGTAAAAAAGTGCCTTTTCAACTGCTGCGCACCCGCGCTGCTCAGCTGTCCAGGCAGCAAACTGACGATGATTCACACGCATGTGCAGTAAATTGTAAATCACCGAACTGGCAGGCAAATCTTAAATCACCAAACTGGTAGTTACACCGGTCGGATCCCACCCCTGTGTTTTGCCCAGCTAAGGGTTACAGACAGGGGTGGGATTCTATCGGTTCGGATCAGTTCTATAGAACCGGTTGTTACGGTTCCTGTTAGTTCTGAGAACCGGTAAATTGAGCCTCTGGCTGGCCCCACCCCTCTCCACCCGCTTCTCTGCTACATGCCCAGTCAGTCCCTATCGCACATGCGCTACATCATGCCTGCAGCCTGCTTGCCAAGGCAGCCTTTTGCTGCAGCCCTGCCTGATCTGATTATCTCCCTGGGTGAGTGCAAGACCTGGTTGCCTTTCCCCACCACCACCACTTGCCTTTTGTTTTGCTCCTTCCCTCCCACCACTTGGAAGGACCAGCCCTCCCTGGACCTCCCCTCCGCCGCCGCCCCCAGGCTTTGCCGCACCTCCCCTCGCCAACCTGAGGTCTCCCCTCACCAACCCGGAACTTGTCATGCCTCCTCTCACCAACCCAGGGCCTCCCCTCACCGACCTGGGGCCTTTGCCAAGCCTCAGGGTGATGCAGCGATGGTGGCAGCCAGACTGCTTGCTTCCAGTAGCTGCCGACTCGGCCCTGCCCAGTGCCACTGCCGCTGGATGAAGCGAGCAGTCCCAGGAGTTCCTGCCCTCCCTTTCAGAGCTCCACCACTACCGCCTCTGCTGCCCAGGAGAAGCGGCAATAGAGGTACTTCAAAAGGGAGGACGGGAACTCCCGGGGCTGCTCACTTTCTTCTTCTCCCGCTGTCCGCTTGTGTGTGTGTGTTTTGGAATGCCTCCACCCAGTACCACCACCATCGCCAGATGAAGTGAGCTGTCCTGAGAGTTCCCGGCCTCCCTTTCGAAGCACCGCCACCATCAACTCTGCTGTCCAGGAGAAGGAAGCGGCAGCAGAGATGCTTCAAAAGGGAGGATGGGAACTCCCGGGGCTGCTCGCTTTCTTCTTCTCCCACTGCCCACTCGTGGAAGGAAGGGAGGGAGGGAGGGAGGGGAGGGAGGGAGGGAGGGGAAGGAAGGAAGGAAGGAAGGAAGGAAGGAAGGAAGGAAGGAAGGAAGGAAGGAAGGAAGGGCAAGAAAGAGGAAGGGAGAGAAAGAAAGAAAGAGCAAGAAAGAAAGAAAAAGGGAGAGAGAAAGGAAGTGAAAGGAAGAAAGGGGGGAAACAGAGAAAAAGAGAGGGGGGGAGAGAAAGAGGGGGGAGAGAGAGAAAGTGCGAGAGAAAGAAGGAAGAGACAAGAAAGAAAAGAAAAAGAATAGGGAAAGAAAGAAAAAGAAAGAAAGGAAGTGAAAGGAAGAAAGGGGGATGGAAGGAAAGGACAGAAAAAGAAAGAAAGAAAGAAAGAAAGAAAGAAAGAAAGAAAGAAAGAAAGAAAGAAAGAAAGAAAGAAAGAAAGAAAGAAAGAAAGAAGGAGGGAAGAAAAAGTGAATGAGATATATGGATGGATAGATAAACACATGGAAGGGAGGGAGGGAGGGAGGGAGAAAAAAAGGAGAGAAAGGAAGGACACAAACCCTGGCTTCAGTAGACTCTTTGAAGCAGCACAGCAATCTAGGGCTGGCCTGCAAGGGATCTCAGAGGTCATCTAGTCCAACCCCTGCTCTAACAGAAGATCCTTACAGAATCAAAGAATAGCAGGTTGGGTGTGTGTGTTTGTGTTTGTGTGTGTGTGTGTGTGTGTGTGTGGCTGTCAAAACTTCAAAAACAGGTCAAATAGTTCTGAGGAGTTCAGTTATAAATTAGAATCAGTGGTATTCCACTATATTTTCACTTTAAAAACTGCATCAATTAATTAAATAACAAAAGATACAGATGGCATATGTAAATGAGTTAGTAAATTAATGCAGAAGGGAATAAAGAAAGAAAAGGAAATGTATAATATATACTGTATATACTCCAGATAAATTAATTACAGTGGTACCTTGGTACTCAACTGTTTTTGAAATTCATCGAATTTGGTATTCAATGCCATGTCAATATTTTGACATGAACATTTTTTAAAATTTTTAAATCACATCTCCAACAGCAAGGCAACTGGACCCAACTTTTATTAACATTATCCAAGGTGTCCAGTATACATGTGTCCCAGCTGAAGCCAGTCCTGCACTTGAGCCCTATTCCCCACAGAGATTGTCTGAGCATAAATGCTTCCAACTCCTATTGAATTTATTGTCATCACTGCTATCAAATCTTCCCTTACAAGAGGGCTATATGGGTCATTTCTCCCCTCCCCCTCCAATCAATTCTGAAATGCTTCCGGTTATATGAGAATGCAAGACAGTTTTACTATATTGTGTGAATTCAGAACCAAAGTGAACATGAGCCCTAGTTTACCACTTACCATTAAAACAACGCAGTTCTACAACTAGGTTTATACAGATACATAAACATTAGAATTATTTTATGCAATGGGTGGTCATGCAGCCAAACAGAAAGGCATTTAGTGCAGGAAGTTTTTGGCTTATAAAAAAAAAGTTTCAGTATTTTATTAGCTTCAGGGTATTTTTATTCTCAATTATTTGGACAGAGTTCAGAGATATTTGCACAGTGCTGCTGAGGCCAAAAAAATTCTTATCTTCAGCTCCTGCTCAAATCTCATTGGAAGATTGCAAATGTTCCATGTTCTGTGTTTCTGCTTACCACCAACTTCAGGCTACTTATCTTTACTTTTTAATTAGACTTTTCTTTGTTCTATATAATTGACCTTGCTAACAGAAAAAAAAATGTTGAGCAATAATCTCTTTTCCAACTGTGATTAACTTTTTCCTTCCCCTTACCCTCATGGTTTTTCAAGCTTGCTGAAAATGTATTTGGCAGAAATAGTTTTTTTCTTTTTTAACTTTTCTATCATGTTGGTTTACACAGTACTGTTATGGCTAATAAATATATATTTAGTGCATGTAGGGACTGTTCAAATATTGGCTGCAATAACTAAGGCAGGTTGGGAATTTGTATGACTCAAGCACAGGCTTTCCAAAACTATTACTGTTTTCATTCTTTTTAGAGGGTGTAACACAACTTTAAATCCCATTTTAAATTATAATGCTTGCCCACTAAAGTGATATTTTTGGATTCCTTATATTTTGCAGGAGAATATATATAAATCTAACATGAACCAGTATTTGGCAATTTGTTGATGTTTCCCAAAATGAATACTCACTCCTTCTTTCACAAATGCTCACAGGATCCCATGCATGGTCCTGCTATTATAGTGCAAATTCTGCCCCTTTTCTATGCAGACAATCCTCAACTTAGAACCAATCGCTTAATGACCATTCAAAATTACGGAATAGTCCAAAAATGTTACTTATGGCCCATTCTCCAAGTTACAATCGATACATCTCTCCAATGAAATGATTGCATTTTGGGCGCTTGACAGCCAACTCACTTTTACAACCAGTTTGATTTGATCATCTAGTAAAATGGTTTTCCAGCAAAAAAAAACCCAACCTTTGGAGAGTTGGATTGGGACCATATTACTTGCTTAACAACCATGGGATTCGTTTAAACGACATTGTAAAAACAATTTTAAATTCAAGTTATGTGGTGACTCAATTTAAAACCACAACAACTTACGCCCCATATTCTGGATTCAATTGTGATTGTAATTCAAGGACTACATGTATGTGTGTGGTCTCATGTGGCATATTTCAAAATGGGGGGGAGCTTACATTGGGACAGCACAATGCTGATTTCATCATTTGTCTTCTGATGGCCCCCCCATACTTTTTTTTTTGCACATAAACTTCTTTCTTTCTTTCTTTCTTTCTTTCTTTCTTTCTTTCTTTCTTTCTTTCTTTCTTTCTTTCTTTCTTTCTTTCTTTCTGTATTTCAATAATTATTCTCTTCTAAAGTAAAATATGTGTGAGAGATACTATAGACCACGCTGCCACAGAATTAAGCATTTCTGTTGATAATTAACATTTCTACTTTCAAATGACTTGAACAATAGCTTTATTGAACAATAATAATTTTACTAAGGAAAAGAATTCTAATATCAGGGACTTGGTTTGATCTCTGTTTTTGATAGGTTATAAAAGAACATTTGCTTCAATGAAAGCAACCATAGGTTGAGTTAAATCCTTAGAAAACAAAATGGAAGAAGTTTTTCTGAGAGATATAGATCCTTGATCTCTGCTAAATAGCACCTTAATAAGTTTTTATCCTGCTGAAATTTGTATTACATATTCTTAACAATTGCATTGTATTGTTCTAGGTAAGGTTAGAAAAGAATAAGCAACATAACTGTGTGTACTCTATTCATGAGAAAAATGGGAGAATATATACTTATTTGTGAATAAATTTAGATTTTACTTAAAATACAATATTTCTAAATTGTCACCAACAAATGACCTTGATTCTTTCTTTTCTTTTTTAATAAAAAGTGAGGTTATCATATTTACCAAAGAACCAAGTTACTAATCTCATTTTATTTCTCTGTCATCAAAGAATTGCTACTTTTTTATGTCGCATTCTGTCTGTCTATCTGTCTGTCCGTCTGTCCGTCCATCCATCCAAAAGGTCTTTCTGTCTGTCTGCCTGCCTTCCTGCCTACCTACCTGCCTGCCTGTCTTTCTGTCTGTCTACCTACCTACCTATCTACCAATATAGATCCATCTACCTATCTACCTACCTACCTATCCATCCATCCGTCCAAAAGATCTGACTGTCTGTCTTCCTGCCTGCTTGCCTGTCTGCCTACCTTGTCTACTTACCTACCTATCTATCCATACATTCATCCAAAAGGCCTGCCCACCTGCCCGCCCACCCATCCATCCATCTAGCTAGCTATCAATATATCTAGCTATCTACCTACCTACTCTCTCTCTCTCCATCCATCCATCCATCCATCCATGTTCGAAGCGCCGGCCCCGCAGGCACATCGGGAAAGTAGAGCAAAGCCAGTCCAGGAGGGAGGGAGGGAGCGGGGAGGGAGAGAGAGAGAGAGAGAGAGAGAGAGAGCTGATGCATCAGATTGAAATGAGGCCTAGTTTAGACTGAGGCCCTTTAAACAGGATCCATTGGACCAGATCTCCATCCTAAAAAAATATTTTTCCCCAATGTATTACAGTGCCAATTCTGAAGAAGGCAAAACCAAAATGTACTGGTAAATTACAAGGAGAATGCGCGCGCGCGCGCACGCGCGCACACACACACACACACACACACACACACACCCTTCTAACCCTGCTGGAGCAGGTGATTGGACTAGAATAGATATCTCATTATCTTTCTCCTCCCTCCCTCTCTCCTTATTTCTTTTTCTTTCTGTCCCTTCCTTCCATCCTCCCTTTCTTTGTCCCTTTTTCTTTCTTTCCCTTTTCTCTTTCTTTCTTCTCTCTTTCTTTCTCTCTTTCTTTTCTCTCTCTCTCTTTCCCTCTCTCAGGCTCACCCCATTGACTTGGTGCACCGCTCTGCTCAGACTTGCTTGGGTAGGTCCCTCTGGTGCAGTGGGCTCAATGGGATTGGCCTGTGGGGCTGGCACCTAGAACGCAGCAGTGGCGGCATGTTTGAAAAGTAGAGCAAAGCCAGAGGTCGGTATTTTTTGCTGCAAAGAATCACAAAATCTTCTGGGCTGTGCACAAGAAGGAACACACATGTCAATGCAATTCAGCAACATAAAATAAAGAAATACAAATTTAAAAAATCAACAAGAATCGGCAAAGCATCTCTGATTAGATTCTATTCTCTACTAGAATCTAATCAGAGATGCTTTGCCGATTCCAGTCCAATGACCTGCTCCAGCAGGGTTGGAAGGGAGTGTATGTGTATGTGTGTGTATGACTGTCAAAACTCCAAAAACAGGTCAGGTAGCTCTGGGGAGGCCAGTCATAAATTCGAACACATGTCTAAACAACCAGCCATTAAGTGAGGATCACTTGTATTTGGTTCGCCAGTCACCTGGCCACGCCCACCCAGTCACATGACCACCAAACCACATCTACCTGGTCACGTGACCAGCAAGCCACGCCCAACTAGTCACATGACCAGCCAGCCATGCCCTCAAATTAGGCCACGCCTACAGAAATTTGAATCCCACCCCTGGGTGGGAGGCACCAAGGATGAGTTTGTAGCACCAAGGGGGCGGTGGACTGAAAAAGTTTGGGAACCACTGATCTACACTTTCTTCTTTTCAACCACAGTTACATCTGGTGTACTATCATAGAATCATAGGGCTGGAAGAAACCTTGGAAGTTTTCTAGTACAACCCTCTGCCAAGGCAGAAGTCCTTATTCCATCCTGGAGAAATAGTTGTCCAATCTTTTCTTGAAAACCTCTAATGATGAACATTCAAAACTCTGGGAGGCAAGCTGTTTCATTGGTTAATTGCTCTCATTGTCAGGAAATTTCTCCTTAGTTCCAAATTCAAACTTTTGTCAGTTTGAATTTGGAAATCTCACAATACTTTAAACTGCTCATTCTCAACTACTTTTTCAATTCTGTGTTCCCACCAATTTTTCACTACTGACACATGATAATTTTTAAAGATGTTCCAATGAAACATTTTGCCCACTGTGTTGTAATGTTTTTTAATAATTGTCTGTACAATCTTCTTGCATGAGCTGAATATGTAATTTACTGTTACTGCTTCCTTGTAAAATCTGCACTTTGAATCATTTGATGATTTTTCAGTTCTGGCCTTGACTTCATTAATTTGAATAGCTTACTCTTGAGCAGCCAAAAACAAGCCTTCCGTTTCTTTTTTTTTTAATGTACCATCTGTAAGCCATGCTTTGTTTTATCTTTATCTTCTTTCCCCTTGTCTTTTGTCGAAATAGACCATGTAATGCTTTTCCATACCATTTCAATATATACATTTGATTTCTTGTACATTCCTATTATAAGTTCCTATTTTTAAATGCTTGTTCTTCACTGTTTCACATAATCAGCCAATGCCTGCTTCTCTTCTTCAGTAGCTTGTTTGACTTGAAGCAAACTTCTACCTCCAATTGTGCAGGACTCATATAATCTATCAATATCACTAAAGGAATGTAATGTATAGTCAATAATTTTCTTGTTTTTCAGTCCAAACTGTCCAGTTCAGCTTATGTGCAGTTAATATTTCCAGCAGTATATCATACAGAGCCAGTTTGATCTAGTTGCTAAGGCACCAGGGTAGAAAGCAGGAGGCCATGAGTTTTAACTCCTGCCTTAGCCATGAAAGCCAACTGGGTGACCTTCAGCCAATCTAAGTGTGTGTGTGTGTGTGTGTGTGTGTGTGTGTGTGTGTGTATATATATATATATATATATATATATATATATATATTGTGTGTGTGTGTAGAGGCCTGATGATGATGAATGAGACTTATCATATATACGGGAGAAACCCAACAACCAAAGATCCATATATAGAAAATATATATATATATATATTATACATACTTATAGTTATGTAGTTCTCCAAAGTTATGTAGTTTGAAATAGTATATTTAATTGATGAATCATGTGTGAATATCAGTGCTGCATCCTTGTTTTTGATAAAGTTTTCATTGATTTCATAAAGTTAATCATTTTTTTTACTTAATGGCTGTCAAATCAGAAAGGCTCAAGGCAATTTCCACTAAAAACTCTATAAAAAAATAACAAGAATGTTCATAAAAAGGAAATAAAACTGTTATATATACCATGCTACTTGCCAATAATGTCTTCTTTCACCTATTCTTTTTTAATTTAGCTTTAGAACTTCCAATAATTGCAAATCTGGAAATATTAGGGAACCTGCTATGTGCAAATGGTTTTGTAGATCAGCCAAAAATATCAATTCTTACTGTCATTTCACATATGTTCGTCCTCTACTTGATTAACCTATGAATTATAGGAAGTCAGGTTTCATACTACCGATTCTAAGTAATAAATGCATAAATTGCGGTTTGAGAGTATATATTTGACTTCATTGCTTTTGGCAGTATGTTATGTCAGTAGCATTCTGAACTAATGTTCTAACAAAACTCTAATGTGGACACAAATGAAGAAAGACATAGTTACTGTGGTATTCCTTTGAGTATATGTAATAATTTAAATATGGCCAAGTTAAATGTAAGTCTAAAGCTGATGCATATTTTAACATATTTTTATCCTTTATACTATTTCAAGCAAATTTCTAGGATAATAAACCTTTTTGAGTGGTACTTCTTAAGATTTTAACTGTATAAATCAAGGATCCATAACCCCTGACCACGGCTTGGTCAGAAATGGACTGCAGAAATGGTGGGCAAGTGCACGCAGCTCCATTTGTGCGAGTGGCAGGTGCATGTGCCCGCCACTTGTGCAAATGGAACTGCACATGTGCCTGCCACTCACACAGAATCATCCCCTCTCCTCCCCCCTGTTCCTCTCCCGCTCACGGCAAACCAGATAGGTTGGAGACCACTGATATAAATGGCATTGCCTATATGAGAAACATTAAATTATTTTTTTTTCAATTTCACACTTTTTATTTTATCCTTTAATTTGGCTCTCATTGTTAGAATAAAGAACTTCTCTCTGAATTCAGTTTGTAAGTTCTTTGTTGCATGCACTGAATTCTTTGTTTCAGATAATATGAGTTTTCAATTCTTAATGCATGAGGGGCAGAAAACCTAGAGTTGCAGATACAATAGATAATAAACACTGATCATTTTGCATACCAAAAACTTTCATTATAGACAATCCCGATTCTAAAATTGTTGCTTATTCTGTTTTTAAGTAAGTTAGAGTTCTGACATTATTATTTTTGACCAGTTTAATTCTGATATAACTTATGTTTTAACCTTTGTAAGACATGCCATTTAGTTTAACTATGAGTCAGTACTTATTGTCAGTTTATGTAAATTATGCAACCCTTTCTTGGGCTTGATGCTATTATGAAATTCCTTGGATATTAAGCTTGAGAAAAAAATAGTTGAGACTCCTAAATAGGCAATTCCTTTGAACAAAAAGTTAAAATATTATTATTTTTAATTATTTTTTTATTTTTAATATAATAATTCCATCTTCAGTTAAACAGTGTGTTGTCTGGGTACAAATATCTTTGTTGAATAGTAATCAAAATTTGCAGCATCATTCATTACATTGGTATTTCTATAATATAAAAATTGTAATATTCCACATATTCTACAATATTAAACTAATAATATTCAACATATTAATCGTAATATTTGCTTATCTCTATTAATTTACCTTCTTTATTTTGTTTCCCTGTTTTTAACTTCCATTTTTGTTATTTAACCATTGATAAAATAAATCCCATGTCAAATAATATTCAGTTTGCTCTTTCTCCTTAATTGCAAATATTAGTCTGTTTATTTCTGCATATTCTAATATTTTCCTAATCAAATTCTCATCTGTATGTAACTCTTCACTCTTCCAGCTGTCTGCAAATACAATTCTAGCAGCAGTTAATATATGAATAACTAAATATGCATTTTCCTTACTATTTTTGGGGGGTAGAATCCCTAATAGAAATATTGCTGGCTTCAAATCAGTATGCTGTTTTATCATCTTTTCCAACTACATATGTATTTTTGACCAGTGTTTTTTTTTTTTTGCAAGTCCACCATATATGATAATATGACCCTGGTGGCACTTCCAGCATTTAGCTGACTTGCCAACCGACAACCATGCTAGTGCAAAATGCCATCTCTTTTAACAGATTATACAAATACAAATTTTCTTTGTATGCAGTTGACATTGTTAATTTATAGTTCTTGTCCCACAATTTTTGCCATTTATCTAATTCAATTGTACAACCAAAGTTTTTTGCCCATACTATCATTGTTTCCTTTACTTGTTCATCTTCCAATTTAATGTATAGTAGGTAGCTGTATATCAATTTTTCCTCTGCTCCTGTTAGTATCTTGTTTAATTCTGTTAATTCTTTATAAAAACCGTGTAGTTTTGCATCTTTCTCATATCTAGAATGTATCTGCAGTTGTGAATATCATGTCATATCAATCCCTTGATTGTTCAATTCTTGTTTATTTTTGAGTTCCCCCTTCTCATTAAAATATCTTTATATCTAACAATATTTTCTATGTTAACGACATTTGGATGAACCAGTACTTGCATTGTCGAAAGCCAAACTGGTATCCTCAAATAGTGTTGTTCTCTGACTTTCTCCCATACTAACAATAATGCATTCCTAATATAATGCCTTTGAAAGTAACCATGTATTTTATTTTTCCCATACCACAAGAAGGCATGCCAGCCCAATTGCAAATCATGTCCCTCCAAAGTCAATAGTCTTTTGTTCCTCAATACAATCCATTCTTTCACCCAAGTGGGTACCGCAGCCTGATATAATTCCCAATTTGGTAACCCAAAGCCTTGTCTATTTCTCACATCTTGCAACATTTTTAAATTTATTCTTGCTTTTTTCCCTTGCCAAATATATCTTAATATTACTTCATTGAGTTCCTCAAAATATTTTTTCCCAGTTTTATTAGAATTGTTTGAAATAGACACAATAATCTTGGCAATATATTCATTTTTATTGTAGCTATCCTACCTATCAGTGATAATTGAAGGTTTTTCCATTTCTCCAAAAAATTTTAATTTGTTGCATCAGCTTATAATAATTATCTTCTTTAATAGTTACACGTCTTGCTGTCAAATTAATCCCTAAGTATTTTACTTTTTTAGTAATCTGAATACCTATTCTCTTCATTAACTCTTTTTTTCTGCATATCTGTGAGATTTTTAACTAACATTTTAGTTTCCTCTTTGTTTATTTGCAATCCTGCCATTTTGTTATATTCCTCTATTTTTTTAATTAGTTTAAGGCCTGTTTTTTGTGGATCTTCCAAAATGAAAACTAAGTCATCTGCAAAAAATTATTTAATTTCCATACTGTTTATCTCTATATCTTGTCTGATATTTCCATTTAATACTTTTCCAGTGTCAATATGAATAGTAGGGGAGTCAAAAGACATTCTTGCCTTGTGCTTTTTTAAATATCAACCTTCTATGTCATATCTCCATTTACCGTTGCTGTTTGCTTGTAATATATCACCTTAATTATATTAATAAATCTTTCCCCAAAAGCCATGTCTTTTAACTGTACTAACATGAATTGCTAGTTCAGATTGGCAAATGCTTTCTGTGCGTCTAGGAAGATCGATGCCATTTGCTTCCCTGGGTGTGCTTCCTAGTACTCCAGCGTGTTTAAGATTATTCTCATATTTTATTTAATTTGTCTCTTAGGTAAAAATCCATTTTGATCTGGATGTACAAATTGGTTTAAAAATCTTTTAAATCTTTCTGTGATTATTGAAGCATATATTTTGTAGTCTGCATTCAATAAGGGTATTGGTCTATAATTATTTATCTGTTGTAAGTCTGAGTCCTCTTTTGATATGAGTGTGATGTATGCTTCCGTCCATGAATTTGATAGTTTTGCTTCTAACAGTACTTCATTGAACACTTCCAGCATTGGTATACATGGGATTTTTTGCAAATCTTTGTAAAGTTCTCCTGGTAGACCATCTGGGCCTAGCTTTTTACCATTTTTTTGTCTCTTAATTGCTTCTGTTAATTCCATCATTGTTATACATGCCTTTAACATGGCTTTTTCTGTTTCAGGTATTTTAGGTTTTTATTTTATACTTTTTAAAGTATTGTTTTATTTTGTCTTCAGTTTCAGAACTGTCTCTTCGTCATATAGTTTTCCATAATAATTTTGAATTACTTTCTTTTTAATCATCATTTTGATGGTAAAGGTTTACTTCCTCATCCATTAATTGGTGTATCATTTCTTTTTCTTTCTCCTTTTTCAAGCTATACACCAGCCATCTTCCTGGTTTATTTGCGTTTTCAAAAAAATTGTCATTTCTAATTTTTGGTGCTAAATCTTCTTTATTATATTTAACTTGCATTTTATTAATTCCATTTGGTTTCTTAAGTTCTTTTTTTGTGTATGGTGGTTCTTTTTGTAATACTGTCTCTAGTCTCTTATATTACTCTTCTAATGTCTTTTTGGTTTTGTTTCTTCTTATTTTTCTTTCCCATATAAGTTATGACTAAGCCTCTAATATATCCCTTGGCTGTATCCCATACATTTTGTAATGTGGTCTCTTTTTTTCTATTCTCTTTAAATAAAAAAAATCTAATTCTTTTTCCATTAATTGAATAAATTCCTTGTCTTTTAACATTGATTCATTCAACATCCATCTTAATTTCCTTTTTGTCCTTTCCATGTGACTGTTTTTGGATTATGGTCTACCCAATTACGTGTTTCTATATTCAATCCTTGTACATTAGATTTCAGTTCAGCTGACATCCATATCATACCTATTCTTGACCAAGACATGTGCCTAGTTGAGTAGAATGAGTATTGATTTTCCCTAGGATGTATCTCTTTATTAAATTGATATAAACTGCTAATATCCACTTTGGAAGTATAAACAATATTCAGTTTGTATGAACCAGTGGTGAATGTGGTGGTTATATTTTCCAAGAGAGAAATCTTTTTTTTATTCTACAGTCAGTCCTGACCTAGATTGAGATCATAAAAATTACACAATTACATAGTAAGAATGGACAGTTTCAGTTTCAACTCCCAATCCTTAAGAAGGATTAAGGACTATAGCATAGCCTCTTCCTCTGTTGAAGTAGGATTTCTGCTGAAGTGATGCATCTGATGAAGAAGCAATTTCCAGGGTCTGGGAGGAATTAATGTAATATTAAAATTAGACATAGTCTTGCATTCATCTGAAATGAAGTTAATTGCTTTGAGTGATAAATAGATATGTTGAATTGTCTGCAATTTTACCATTTTTAGTTATTGCTTCATGATCAAAAGAATATGGTTGAGCATGTATGATGGAGCACAATTGTTAAAATATATAGATGTAAGATATTGTTGGAAAAATTTTTAATCTCCCTTCAAAAATAATTATTTTTATCCTTGATGTAGCACTCACAACTTCTGGATGCAAGAGCATCTACAAGGAGTTTGTGGAGGATGCACAACTAGGGGAGGCATTCTCAGGAATTCATTGTGAATTTCATTCATTGAGTTCAGGAGAAATCTTTTATATTTTGTGAAATGAATGGAATGCAATATAGAAGAAATGTGCCTGATCAATGAAGCTTAGAAGAATAAATCATATTGCAGATATTTTCTGTTCTTTATGTATGATACAGTAGGGTACACACCTGTTATTGACATTTCATATTGATTGCTAAATGATTGTATTGTTCTTCAAACATTGCACGGCAAGATTAAGCATTTTCTGTATTGTTATTATTTTAGTAAAAATATGTTGCACAAAAGAGAAAATGCAAAAAGAAATGGACTACTAAAACATAAGCCCAAAAAATCCCTCATGGTATAAATGATTAGTGAGCTAACTGTTCGATTCATGTAGATGGCACATTATAGAAAATCAGAGGCTAGGTTATTGTCCCAAGCTGCTTCTGTTCTAGATGTTAATCTAAAGTAGGAAATAGGGAAATGAAAGCTAATATCAAAGAATATGCTGCTATTTAAATAGAAAATGGAGAGTTGTGCCATAAACATAAGGCAACTTTTCAACAAAATCCACTAAATGCAAAAATGTAGCCAAGCCATATATTAACAAGAATAAAATGTAATAAATCCTGTGGTTAAACTACAATTTAGATTGCCTTCCCTTCCCTTTAGTTTAGCTTCAAAGTTCCTATATTAAAAGTACTGAAGTAAAGACAGTAGAAATGTTACATGTGAGTTGATATACTATATTTATATCCCATCTTTATTATTGTTAAAAACAATTTAAACTAGCAAACATACCTAACGCTCCTCCCCCCTCCTATTTTCCCCACAACAACAACTCTGTGAGGTGAGATGGACTGAGAGAAAATGACTGGCCCAAAGTCACCAACTGGTTTCATGCCTTAAAATGGGACTTCCTCACTTTCTAGTCTGGTGCCTTTAACCACTAGACTAAAATGGCTCTTAAACCTATTGGAGGGATTGTTTGAATTGACTATTCATACTGTCCCAAACCATATCTCTTCTTTTTGAAAGATGGATACAATTATTTTCCCTACAATATTCCCTATACATTTTACTATGTAAAAATCATAATTTAGGGAAAGGTGAGCAGTTGTTCCAAATGGTTCCAGGGCCACTTGTTACAAATGGCATTATTATGTCTTTCATTTAAGAAAGCACATAGTAGAATATTCATATATGCCTAGGAAAATATTTACTGACATCTGAGCACAGGTAAAACAGGAAAGTTAAACGGTTTCCTTAAAATGGACTTTTATCCAGCTCAAATGAAAGTTCTCAATAAATACAAAATGTGCAAACCCAACTGGAAAGAATGTTAACTTCAACAAGTAGATAAGCACAAACTTTTCCTTCATCATCGATGGTCCAGCTTCCCAACAAAAGACTACTTTGGACAATAGTGGGGCTTGGAAGAAGCCTGTAAGAAATTTTAATACATTTATTTCTTATTGGGCTATATATAATTTTAGAGCTGGTGGTACAAAATCACCTCCTTTTGAGTGGAAAATTTTGGGCTAAGGGATTCACATAAGATATATCCCAATCATCACCAAGAAATAATTCTTCTTCTTCCTCACCTTCCTCTCCCATTAAGTGCCATCCTTTTCATGTTATCTTTGCTGAATTAAAGTGCCTGTTTAACTTATATTTGAAAAAACAACTTACTGTGCTTAGTGTACAATTCAGACCGTAGCTTTTACATATGTTTGCCTTTTGTTGTATTTACATATTATTTTGCTTAGTTGTTGCTGAATGAAAAAAACCAGGATAATCAGGATAAGTAAATATAATTCACAATTTAAAAGCTCATGGGGTGATGGTAATATTCTCTTAGCATATCCTGGAAAGAGTTTCCAACTATCCATGGTTAATTGGATTGGAGCTGTCTCATTTCCCAATGACTTCATAAATAATTAACTGTTTTACTATTAAATAAAATACCCAAATAATGTTTTTAAATGAAAACTAATCTAAAAATAAGTGCAATAAGAAATATAAAATTATTACAGCAAAAGGCCACTTTTTAAAAAAAAAAAAACTTATAACAACATCATAATAAATAATTGTTTTAGAATGTAGAAGAAATTCAAATTGTCTTACAATTTAAAAGAAAACTTCTGAATTGGTATATGACACCTTAGAAATTGTCTGAGACATATAAAGGACATAATTACTAATGAAAATGTTTTAAACACATGAAAGGACATTTTATCACGAATGGTAGACTTCTGCAAAAGTGAAAAGATACTGGATACAAATATATATCATGATGCAGAGAGTTCTAAAATTAACTTTCAGATGAAACCAGAACTTTTCTTATTAAGACTTATGGACTGTCAACTAGAATAGTCTCATGGACAATTGGTTTTATATATGACAGCTGCAGTGAGGCTATTATATGCACAGAGATGGAAGACTATAGAAACACCAATAATGGAGAAAAGGGTTTTGAAGATGGCTGAGTTTGCAGAAACACTAGAGCTCAATTGACTTGTTTGATTAAGGAGGGAACTACAACTTCTTTTATATTTGAGATATTGTAATGTCTGCAAGAAGAACTATAAACTTCAATCCATCTTAGTTTTTTTAACACAAATAATTATCCCTAAAACTTGCTTGATTTATATTAACAGGAACATTCTTTTTCTTGAACAAGATTATTGATTTGCAACTAGAGTATATGAACTAAAGAAACATATATTGACATATCTTAATCTATCCAGTTACTATATCAATAGTTCTATGAAGCTTTAAGAGTGAAGAATAAAATCAGTTTTCCTCCAGGTGGTTTCCTATTTTCATGCCACTTTCAAGCTTTCCAAAATGCACCAAAAGAATTTTCTAAGACATGTGTTCAGTCTGAGTATCTATAGAGAATGGAAATTTAATTTTCAGAAAGTTATGAAAATTTGACAGCTTTTGGAAGTCTTCCTACAACTTATCAACCATAGAATCATAGGGCTAGAAGAGACATTGGAGATCTCCTCAGAACATGGGTCTTAATTCTCTCCCAGGCAAATGGTTGTCCAGTCTTTTCTTGAAAACGTCTCCACAGCTCTGGAGGCAAGCTGTTCCAATGAGTAAGTGTCCTCACCATCAGGAAAATTCCACTTAGTTCCACTTTAGATCTTCCTCTAGCTTCCAGTTTGGAATAGCTTCCATCCATTGCTTCTTGTCCTGCCCTCAGGTGCTTTGGAGAATAAATTGACCCCCTCTTCCCTGTGACAACTCTTCAAGCATTGGAAGATGGCTATTATGTCACTCATAAGCCTTCTATGTTAGGCTAAACATACCCAATCCATTTAACCATTCATCATACAATTGAGCCTCCAGACCCTTTAATCCCCTTTGTTGCTCTTCTCTGAACACTTTCTAGGGCCTCAGCATCTTTTCTGTACTGTGGTGACCAGAACTGGATGCAATATTCCAAGTGTGGCCTTACTAGTGCCATAATAAAAGGTACTATCACTTCTAGTGATCTTGATGCTGTCCATTTATTGATGCAGCCTAGGACTGCATTGGCGTTTTTGGCAGTCGCAGCATACTTCTGGCTCATATTTAAGCAGTGATCTAGTAAAACACCAAGAACCCACTATTCTGTACTTGTGCGTTTGGTTTTTCTCACCACTGAACTGCATCTTATTGCATAGGGCCGATGCTGAAGTCTGTCAAGATCCTTCTGAATTTTGACTCACTCAGTAACAATTATCTTTCACTGCTTTGTCATCTGCTTTTCTGGCCCTGAGGTAAAAAGCAAGAGATCAAGGTTGTTACACTGCAGGCTAATTTGTTCCTACAACTAGAATACTTAAATGTTTCAAATTTTGTTCTGCTGAAGCATGAAACACTGAGTCATTACTATCTAAGCAAATAACATCACAAAGTATTGTAGGAGAGACTTGGGTTTCCATGAACTGAAGAAATCCAAGAGCTACCATAAAAAAAGGGGAGACATGTTGTAGTGGTGGTGTTCTGTATCAAGGAAACCAAGGCAGCTATGTGCAAGCGTGATAGGATATTGCAGGAGGTGTATTGTTTTCCAGATGTCTTTATATAGGATGTGTTTAAACCATTGCCAACTCTCCTCTCCTCTTGATACATGTGAAGTTGAATGAAGATGGCCACTAGCTTTGAAAGAATTATGAAGAGAGCAAGATTTGGAGCAGAGGGGTAAAAGAACTAGCAAAAGAAGGGTTTGGCACACACCAGTCTCATCGGGAGGATGTCACACTACAGACCTGTCAAACTCAAGACCTGTGGCCCAGATCCAGCTTGCAATGTGATTAGATCTGGCCTGAGGGTGTGCCTTGGAGAAAGCGAGGGACCGGCCTCCACTGCGTCAGCCCCAACCAACCCCAGCCTGGCCAGGTGCTTCATCTAGGCTCGCATACAGGAGGTGGCAAGTGCACAGGGTCTAGTGCACAGCTGACCTGTGATGAGCACCATTTTGCCCCACAGGCTGACCATGTTCCTGCACCAGGTGGCCACCACAAAGCTGTAGTAGAGCAGCACATAGAGCCCAGCAGCAGTGCCACAACTGCCCCCATGCCTCCACCACCTCCATGGTCCGCTCTCTGGCCTGGCCCTACCTGCTGGCCCCACAGTCCATGAGCACTTCCCTTTCATTGGGATGGCCCTTGCCACTGCATGGGAAAGCCACAGCCACTGGCAGCACTGTCACCCTCTCACCCTCCCTTTGTTTCCTCCTCCTGGTCTTCTCTTGGTTGTCTCCCATCCTTGCTCCTAGGGGGCTCCCTGGCCAACAGCAGCCCTGATGCCCTCTCCCCCTCCTCTCATCCCTTCCTGAGCACAGAGGGAGGGAGGGAGGGAGGGAGGAGAAGGAGGGAGGAAGGAAGAAAGGAGATGGGAAGGAGAAGGAGGGAGGCAAGGAAGAGGGAGATTGGAATGAGAGGGAGGCAGCATCTGAGAGAAGTCTGCCTTAGTACTTGGCCACCAACAGCCCTGCTGCCCTCTCACCATCTCCTTGCCCACTCCTCCTGGCCTCTCTTGGTGGTCTCCCATCCTATTGCTGAAGATGCTTTGCTTACAAACCTGAATCTTCTTGCAAGGAGAGGGAGTGGGCCTCTCTCTCACCTCCCACACCCCTTATGAGCATGGCTGGGCACCCCTTAGGGGAAGCAGGACTGGGCTGCTGGGTCCAGGTACCCCAGGAGCTTGAGGACCAGGCTGGGCATTTGGTCTCTGCTGCCCAGGACTCTGACCACTCTGCCATCCAGGGGTCCTCTGCATGGCCTGAGAGGCACAATGAGGTTCCTCTGGTGAATGAGGCTTTGGTGCTCGCCTTGGTCTCACCCTCCTCCACTGGAGACCGTATCCCCCTCCCAGCCTTGCCTGTCCCCCAGGGATGGGATTCTACTGGTTCTGTCCACCTCTGTAGAACCGGTAGCTCTGAAGAGCAGCAGACACAGGACCAGTTCTGTGTCTGCTGCTGTTTTAGGCCACCTGCCCACCTGGGTTTTTTACCTTTCCTTTATTTCCTGCTTTTTCAACTGCAGCTGCTTTGCGCAGCACAGCTGCGGTTGAAAAAGCAGGAAAAAAGGGCTTTTCCAACCACTGCGCACCCGCACGCAGTGCTGCTCAGTTGCCCAGGCAGCTCAGAAGGTCGTAAATTGCACTCACGTTACTTGTGCAACTCACGCATGCATGCACGATGCAGAGGAACAGAACCGGTAACTATACCAGTCAGATCCCATCCCTGCTGTCCCCTCACAGGAGGCTGCTGCATGTGGAAGCATAGAGGAGAAAGTTTCGAGGAAGCAGTTTCCTCCGAGTCCAACTTCTGCCTTGGCAGATCTCTGGAGAGGAGGATGGGATGGTGGGGGAACTGCAAGAGGGAAGGCTGCCACAACAAGCCAGCATCCTTACCACACACTATTGGAAATGGGGATTCCCTTTCGAGAAGGGCCAGCCTCCCTCATGCAGGACCAGGGAGTGCTACTCCCCTGCCTTCTCCTCTTGCTCTCCAGAGCAGGGATCTTCAAACTTGATAGTTTTAAGACATGTGGACTTCAACTCCCAGAATTCCTCTTCCAGTCATGTTAGCTCAGGAATTCTGGGAGTTGAAGTCCACAAGTCTTAAACTTGCCAAGTTTGAAGATCCTTGTCAAGGCAGAAGTTGGACTTGGAGGAAACTGCTTCCTGCAAACTTTCTCCCCCATACTTCCACACACAGCAACATCGTCCTCCGCCTCCTGCTTTGCTGGGAGAGGGCACCGGGTAGGGAAACACATACATACAACGTGTACACAAACACAACATTCCAAGCTTGGAGTCTTTTATCCACACCTGAGCTTGCAAACTGCCAATCATTCCTGGGCTTGGGGAGAAGGCCCCCCTCCTTCCTCTGTGGATAAAAGTCCCCAAACATGGAATGCAGTGTGTGCGCACACACACACACACACACACACACACACACACACACACTTGGCTGCCAGGAGTTTGAAGAGGCAAGGAGCTTGTCAGGCACTGAATGGTCCCCACATTGAGATATCCAGGGCAACTTGTTATATCCTGACCCAGCCATCCTGAGTCAGATGCACCCATTGAGTGGCATTGAGCCAGCTACGCCTAGTCACAGTGACCACCCAGCCACTCCTACCCAGCCACACCCACCTAACCACTGTGAGTCGTCACTTACATGCAGTTGGTTGCACTTACATGCAACCATAATGCTGCCAACAATGAAATTGAGTTTGACACCACCACCCCGTCATAGTAGAAAAAAGGAAGAGGGTAACAAAGCTCAGAACTGAATATTCAATCAAGCGTTGGGACCATGGAAGGATGCAAAGGGAGAAGCAGGAGGTCAGAATGGGATCTCAGAGTGGGTACTCAAATCTATGGTTTCAGAGATTTCATTATGTCCCCAACTTCATTAACTGCATAAAGCTATGCTGAACAGCAGTGAGACCAAAGGATTTAACTTGTGCATTATTGCAGGCTGAATACCTTAATATGAATGACTCACCTTGTGATTCCAACAAATGAGGTGAGTACTTTGAAGAACAAAATTGTAGAAATACAATATTTTTTTAAAACAATAATAAAGACCTGAAAAGAGAGAATAGCAATGAATCAAATTTAAGATAGGAACTCTTGAGTACAACAACAAAGAACAAGCATTAGATCATTTCGCTCTGCATGGATATATTCCATCATTCATTTATATGACTTTACACAAGTTCTTAAACCCTAAAATTTATATGAATGCTGATGAAGCATTTGAAATATGAGCATGCTTCATGTTGGTTAAATAACCTCTGCTTTCCAATTCTAGAAAGATGGATTCCAATTCTAGAAATATGTGTCTTTTATTGTATGATAAACTGTATAAACATTAAAATATACTTACCGAATAAAGAAAACTCCATAAATAAGCAATAAAGCCCTTCTTGACTGAAGAATATAGGAACAGAGAGAACTTTCCTCTCCTCTAATAGAAGACTGAAGCAGTAACCAAACACTAACAGGCACTTTGGTTAGATTTTTTATTTTAGAAAATTTTATAGCAGAGGTGTAAGAGTAGGAAAAGAAATTACACCAGGAGATTCAAAAGTGGCACATGGACAGAGCTCACTAGAGCCTCAGCACCCCATTCGTGCCAGAGTTCCTGGTTTTTTAAAAAGCAGGAGTTTGGCTGATCAATATAGGAATGGTTTGGTTCTTAAATTCTGGTGTAAGAGTTATTAAGTATTCTAGCAAGTTTAGGATATTTCACTGTCACAGAAATATTTAGAATGGTGACTGATGCATATTGTATCAGCAAGGAGACATGAAACACTTGGCACCACGAGACAAACTGGACCAAAATTGAACTGCAAGATGTTCTGTTTTGATCTTACTGTATAAAAAGATCTTCTGATAAGCGATACAACTGTTCTGTTTTCTCTTTTAAAATCATGTTTAAAACATACTACATTTGACTGTCTTGTTTTGATCATTCCTATCAAGGGGCGTATTCACTTTGATAGCTTCTGAAACCATTGCCAGCAATTTGTCATATTTGATTCAGTTTCCTGCTTTCAGGCTTTACAGCCATGACGACTATAAGAGATTGTTAACTCCCTGGATTTCCCTCTCTTTTGAAAACAAGCTCAATGGCACTATTTAAACTTTCTGGGGTGTGTACAATTGTAACTTAACTATTTGAAATGGAATATAAATAACATCTTCCTAACCATTGCATGCTTTTTGTGGAGGTCCCTGCCTTCTGGATGGTCCTGCATTTGTTAGTGTGGTGGTGTTACTATTATTTTCTAGTTAGGAAAGGATATTACATGGCATTGACAGGAAGAATTAGAAAAATAGATACTTTGAAGTAGATACTCCAGGGTAAATTTGTTAGAGCGGTTTTTAATAGCATTGCCCTGAAATACTTTCAGTGAACTCAAAATTGACATTTAAATGCTTTCAATATAATGGGTAGCTTCAGTGGCATCCCCAGGGTAGGCAAGGGGGTAGAATGCAACAGCAGCAGCAGTGTGCTGCTGTGACATAAGCTCCACTCCTTTTGTATGTGTGTCGTGACACCACATACATATACAAAAATGGTGGAAATGGGCGACCTGATGTTGCTTTTGCCATTTTGATGAAAGCAGCAAGATCAGACAAATGGGTTGCTTTGTTTGGCGGATAGAATGCTTATTGCCTCCTTTTCTTTTCTGTCCTGAGATAATTTTAGGAAACAGGGCTCTGGATGCTCTAAACAGGATTTGAAAGAAGTTATTTCCACCTTGAGTAAATACATGTCTCAGCTATTTATTAAAACAGACACCTCTTTTTCCAGGCTTCTATACAAACTAGGGGAAGATGCCACTGCTTTAATGAATCCAATCAATTCATCAGCATACCTTTAATGCAACTCTTAAAGAAGCAGCACAATCGTTTTGGGCTATTGTGGAAGCCAGGAAAATAATGAAAGGGCTGCTAGGACTAGCAAAGTGATGCTACTCTTGCAAAGACTTTGAAGCATTTCTTCCAAACCTTTTTCAAAGTTTGCTGCTTTCATGGGCAATGCTTGCCTCAGAGCTTTTTCTCTTATGCATACCTGTTTCTGTCTCACAAAAAAAAAAAATCTGAATTTTTTTTGTGAACTAGCTTAGCTCTGTAACATTGTGCCTTTTCAAGCTATTCCCCATTCAGAAGAGAAAAGATTCTTGTCTCTGCTGTAATGGTGCGGTTATGTAAATATGGAACAGTTTTTCTTTGACAGAACAATGTTTGGTTTCCTATTTTTAACAGCTCATTTTATTGTGGCTTCAGAGAGCCTCAGCATAAACCCCAATAATTTCTGTTTCAAAGTAATAAGGACTCCTTCTGAAGTGGGGCAGTGAATAGCTCTGTGCCAGGTGAGCCTCAGTAGTAAAGTTACTATATAAACCTTAACAACTAACACAAAACCCTGCCACCAAAAGGCACTTCATTATCCCTAGGATCACTGCAGCTGTGTGTAGTAGATAGAAGATATATAACTGTTGTGGTAGTAGTTCCTGTCCTCCAATAAGGTATTTTTCTTGGTTTTTACAATTTTTCTTTCATATTAGTTTATAATATAAAATACAAAAATACAAAAACAAAAACATTCATTTGAAGTACCTTTATACATTCTTGATAACTTATCTGATGTATCTTATCTACCAATGATACATTATCATATAAACATTTTCTTTTAAATTATAATTTAGTGCAGGGGTGTCCAACCTTTCACCTTCCCTGGGCCACATTAGAAGATGAAAATTTGGTTTGGGCTGCACATAAAATAAAATAACAGTAACGATACCCGATCATCCCAAAAAACCATAGAAAACATAGTTAACATATTAAATTTATTTGGAAATAAAGTTAGTGAGATGTTTTTATTATTTATTATTAATTATTTATTAAAAATTATTTATTTTTATCACGTTTTTTTATCACAGTTTTTTTATCACAGTTTATTTTCCGCCAAATTTTGCGGGGGAGGGGAGAAAGCTCGCCTGCCTCACGCCTACCTCTCCTCCTGCAAATAGCCCGGCTGGATGAGGCAGGACTGGAAGGCAGAAGCAGCAGCGGCAGTGGCGGGGGCAGAAGCAGTGGCGGGGAAGTCTTCTGCCCCCGCCGCTGCTGCTGCTGCTGCTGCTGCAGTGGCGGGGGAAGGCTTCTGCCCCCGCCACTGCCCCCGCCGCCGCTTCTTCCCCGCCACCGCTACTGCTTCTGCCCCTGCCGCCGCTGCCCTGCCGCCGCTTCTGCCACCGCCGCTTCTTCCCCGCCACCGCTGCTGCTTCTGCCGCCGCGTTTCTGCCCCGCCAGCACCCTCGCCGCTTCTGCCCCGCCGCTGCTGCTGCTGCAGCAGCGGGGAAGGCTTCTGCCCCGCCGCCTCCACCGCTTCTGCCCCCGCCGCTGCTGCTGCTTCTGCCCCCGCTGCCGCCCTGCCCCCCGCCGCCGCTTCTGCCGCCACCGCTGCTGCTTCTGCCCCGCTCGCCACTTCTTCCCCCCACCGCTGCTGCTTCTGCCCCGCCGCCGCTTCTGCTGCCGCTTCTTCCCCGCCACCGCTGCTGCTTCTGCCGCCGCTGTTTCTGCCCCCGCCACCACCCCGCTTCTTCCCCCCCCCGCTCGCTGCTTCTGCCGCCGCCACCGCTTCTGCCCCCGCCGCTGCTGCTGCTTCTGTCCCCGCTGCCGCTTCTTCCCCGCCACCGCTGCTGCTTCTGCCCCGCCGCCGCTGCCCCTGCCGCTTCTGCCCGCGCCACCGCTGCTGCTTCTGCCCCCGCCACGCCGCTTCTTCCCGCCACCGCTGCTGCTTCTGCCCCCACCGCCGCTTCTGCTGCCGCTTCTTCCCCGCCACCGCTGCTGCTTCTGCCGCCGCCATTTCTGCCCCCGCCACCACCCCCGCTTCTTCCCCCGCCCCCGCCGCCGCTTCTGCGGCGGGGCAGAAGCGGCAGGGGTGGCGGCGGGGGCAGAAGCGGCGGGGGTGGCGATGGGGGCAGAAGCAGCGGCGGCGGGGGCAGCAGCGGGGCGGGGCAGAAGCGGCGGCGGTAACAGCAGGAGGTGGCGCTCTGACGGCGCCCGCCTTTTCTCTTGCTGCTTGGCCTGGCGCTCGCCTCACCCCGCCTCGCGCCTGCCTCTCCTCCTCCTCCTCGCTGCCTGTGGCACGATGGTTGGGATGGGCACTGGGCCGCATTACGAGGCGACCTGGGCCGCATGCGGCCCGTGGGCCGCGGGTTGGACAAGCCTGATTTAGTGTAAAGTTTAAACCTTTCATCCACTTATTCACCCATAGTTCAAGCTTTACATTAAATCCAAAGTTCCTTGCCCACTGAATCATACAATGTTTTACATATTTACTTTCCAAATTCAAATTCAATAATGTTTTATAAACCTTAGCAGTAATATGTTCATCACTTGCACACAGTAGGATTTCTAATTCATTTTTAATGAAGTCAACCTATAACTCTTTTTGTCTAATTTAAATCTTTCTTTCAGTTGTAAATATGTAAACTATTGGCAGATATGTCCTTCTGATTCTAGCTCTTCCTTAGGCTTGAGGATAGAATCACCAAGATTAAACTACATTATTTTACCATAGGTCCACCAGTCAGGCTTCGCCACCATTTCTTTTCTAAAAAAGGAAGAACACCCTTAGGGGATACCTAAAGAGGCATCTTCATAAAAAAGCTTGTTTTATATTTATTCCAAACTCAATATTTTTTGTGGTTTTGACTTGTAAACATAGTTGGCATCAGGGGTGCAAGATATTTTTTTTTGTTTTAAATAGTATAAATATAAATAAATAATATTTAAATAATATAAATATAAATAATCATGTAAAAATTCACCTATCTGGTGGTCCATTATAATCTTCATTCTTGTTGCTTAGAAATATTTTAAATTTTTTCTAAACTGAACCAAACTCCCTAAATGAGGGAGGATAAGGAGAAGCATGGAATACAAGAGAGAAACTGTGTCTTCTTCTTAATTAAATTAAAGGGAAGATAAGATAAGGATACATTAAAGAAAGCTTTCAGCATATGGTAAATGTATGTGTGGACTTCTATTTCTCTCCAGATTTTTTACCTCTTCATAACATATCAGGATACAGTGCCTCCTACTCCCTAATCTTTCCATTGGATTTCCACCATTTTTTCCCTATGATCTAATTCTGGATTCAAATAAAGGAAGAGTATAGCTAAAATCTCCAGGTTTGAAATAAAGAATGAGCAAATATCTAGCCACCATAACACCTGGGACTCACAACACAATGTGCAAAGTCTAATCTTACATTTGGCAAGAAGGATAACTATTCCAGCTGCTTACCTTATTCTCTTCCAAACTTGAGCTTCCAGATACATTAGACTTCCCTACCTGGCATTGACAGTTCCATAGTATCTGCGGGTTATGCAGAGAAAATCCAAAAGATGTGGAAAACCTCATGATCTCTAGACTGATTTTACCTATGAAGTCAACCAAGACAGACAATTTATTAGAGTGCTAATTTTCTAGAAAATTCCATATTTATTTTAAGAACAATTTTTGAACTGCTCTTCTAAAAAACAGTGATTATAATTCTGAACCAATTCATTCATATTGTTCAGCTTCTATTAAGACAGTACATGTGTTTATGCCTGTGTGTCTGTGTGTATTGAAGAATGGGTGGACAGACTGAGGATTCAGGTTGAGGAATGAAACTGCCTCTTTTTTCCCCCCATCTAGATGGTCGTCAATGTGTTGAATGCTTCAACTATCAGGAATTCCCTCAGTATAGTTCTGTCTGTTTAAATTGCTTTTCTGCTAAAGTGATTTAATTCACATTTCTACTAAAAAGAATGAACAGCATTTTTCTTTGCATCCCTGTTGTTTCTCAGCAGTGTCCCCACCCACAGACCTTTTTTTTTTTTTACAGTTTTGAGTTGCTGTAAATAAAATAACTTTCTGTCCCTCTTTGAGTTTTTGTGTGCAGGCTTATAATGACTTTGATGTGGGCTAAGCCCTATTAGCTCCTTTTGGCTTCCTTTTGTTCCAGGTTCTCCATTCATAGCTTTCATATTTTTTTTCTACGCGCTGTTTCTCAGTATGTTTATTCCTTGATCTCATTATCTTAGGGATTGATTTTGAGTAGGCATGAAAGAACACTTTTATTTAATGGCACCTATTTGATTCATGAGCCTAACTTTTGCTTGGTACTTGCAACTTAATTCAGGATAGCTAGATTTTTTTTTTCAAATGTGAACCACCTAATGTAATCCCTCACCAGATAAATGGAAATGCAATTCATTATACATGATAATTCCATCTCAGGATGCTGTTTGGCTTAAAAATCATATACATAATTATATAAAATTGTGATATGGTTGGAAGGAATCTTGTAAATGTTCTTGTCCAATTCCTGATCAGGAAAGGATTCATTTTATAGAAAAACTTGGGAAAAAGTAATGAGAGATATGTAAAAGATGCTGTTGGCTATGATAGCAAAAGTTATGTATGAAAACAAATAGCTTTTATAGTTAAAACGATACAAATCATCAGTGGAATGAACTAACAATTAAATACTGATACTAATGCCAACTGGATATGGATAAATATGGATTTTATGCTGTAGAATTCTATGTAGATGTATTATTTATTGGGGGAGAGAGGGAGAAAGGATATTAGTGGAAATCTGTAAGCATATCTGATTACTGTGGTTCTTATATTTATAACTCAATATCAGATTTATCTGTTACAAAAATAGACAGTCATCTTATATTACCAGAAATCATCCCATAAAATGTTCCAATGTTCAAACTGAAAAACTGTTTGTTTGTTTTAGAATTAGGAGTTGTGATGTTGAGGCATTCACATTTATTTTTTAAGCTTAATGTGACTCTGATCCTTGCATGCTTATTTATACACTAATACTGAAGCAATCACTTCGAGCTACATTTAAGCAAATGCATCAATTGGTTTTTGTCGTACAAATTCTCTGCTATTTTGAGTCTATCACATTGATATGCAAGACCAGGTTCTTGACATAGATAAATGTGAAGTGCTTCTCTGAGTCAGGGACTGTGCTCATTAGGAAGTGCTTTAGCTGTCATGTGGTTCAATATAAGATGGATCAGCTAGCAGAATTTTATATTGTATAGTTCTCCAGCAAGTGAAGATTGGCTTGTCCAGCTGGAAGCAAGACATTTGTTATCTTAATACAAGGAAACCCATTCACATGACACTGTGCTGCTTATAATGGATCACCTACAAAAGTACCAGATTGGGGGCATTTGGCCATAAATGCAACTAGTAGAGATAGAATTATTCTAAGATTGTAGTTCAAGAATGTTCTCTAAGATAGCTCTATAGGCATCCAGATTTTCTATGTCTCAACTTTTAACAATTCTATAATTTTTACCAGTATTCTCCTTATATTTTACTTTTTGATTTGCCTTTCATTTCAGTCAAATTAAGAGGAGCTGGTACACAAAAATAACGTGACAATGGATGTCACAATAAAAGTTTCAGAAGAAAAAGAATAGGTACTATCACTGATCAATTGGATCCCAGGCCAAACAAACCATCTCAAAACTACAGCTGATGACTGATTGAACCATATGTAAATCCTGGGATTATCTGATGAAAGCCTTGATTTTTTGGCATTAATTGTAAAGAAAACTCATTTTGTGTGATTGAATGTAGTCCATTCAACCAGTAGTAACACCGGTTGAATCCCACCCCTGGTGAGAATGTACATGCTATCAATGCTTAAATGTTTATAAGTTCTACTTAACACTGCACAGATAGAAACTTTTACTAGTTTTATTGTTTAGTCTGCTAAAGGAATGAAATTAATATAGAAAGTTATGGTATGTTTCTGCTAAAGCTAAAACTTGGATGAGTTGTCTATTGAAAACAAATTTGATAAAAATAAAGAGAACCCTGGAATGCATTAGTATGGTAAGACTGTTGTGACTGTGTTAATATCATAAGACTTTTATGACTCATCTCATCTCTCAAGTACCATGAATAAGAAGCAGTGGAAAATAATCTAGTAGAAAATAATCTTTTCACCATTCTGACTGTAAGACATCTTGCTAGAATAGCCAGTTAGTAAAACATTGCAGTTAATGCAAGTTAGGTGTCAAACCAATTAAATCTAACTCACTCTTTCTTTGAATATTCTATGGAAATGATGGTAGAGTATTAAAAAAAATTCCTTTTTATGATCCTGTCATACCTTAATTAGGGGTAGAGTTGGAGCATCTCAACGGAATTGAACTTTTACTTGATGGCAGGGTATAATTACTAAAAATAAATAAATTATATTTTTAGTACTATAAATGTTTTAGAACATAGAATAATAGAGTTGGAAGGGATCTTATGGGGCATCTAATCCAACACCCTGCTCAAGCAGGAGACCCTATACCATTTCAGGAAAATAATTGTCCACTCTCTTTTTGAAAGCCGCCAGTGATGGAGCACCCACAGCTTCTGAAGATAAGCTATTCCACTGATTGATTGTTTTCACCATTAGGAAATTTCTCCTTAGTTCTATGTTGTTTCTCTCCTTGGTTAGTTCCCATCCATTCTTATTCTGCTTTTTGATGCTTTAGAAAATAGTTTGACTCCCTACTGGAACACTGCTATTATGTCACCCCAGTCCTTCTTTTCATTAGACTAGACATACCCAATTCCTGTAACAATTTTAGCTTTCAGCCCCTTATTCATTCTTGTTGCTGTTATCTGCACTCTTTCCAGAGTCTTAACATCTTTTTTATATTGTGCTGATCAAAACTGGATGCAGTATTTCAAGTGTGGTCTTATTAAGATTTTGTAAAGTGGCACTAGAACTTCAAATGATCTTGATTTTAGCCTAAGAATGCATTGGCTTTTTTGGCTGCTTCTGCACACTGTTGGCTCATATTTAAGTGATTCACCTATCCTGTATCTATACAGCTGGTTTTCTTGCCTAATATAAAACCTTACTTTTATCTATGTTGAATTTCATTTTGTTGGAAAGGGCCCCGTGTTCAAATTTGTCAAGATTTTTCCGGCTCTTGAGCTTGTCTTCTGGTGTCTTTGCTATTCCTCTCAGCTTGGTGTCATTTGCAAATTTAATGAGTTCCCCTTCTATTCCTCATCTAGATAGTATGAAGATATTGAAGAGTATTGGCCCCAAAATGGAACCTTGGGGTACTCCCTCCATGTAGACGTAGTTTCATTGAAGACTATATCATTGAAGAGTAAACAAGAGTAAACATGTAAACAAGCTAAATTCACTACTAACATGGGCAACATCCTGCCCATACGCTTTTATCTTTCTTGGTTACTTCAATCTACCTCATATTAACTGGACCCTAAACGAATGTACAACTGAACCCATACATGCAACCTTCTACAATGCTGTTACAAATCTGGGAGTGGAACAACTAGTAACCAACAATACTAGACTTAAAAACTGCCTCGATCTCATCTTCTGCAATAGTTTGAATTTAATTTATGGAATACAGACTAAAAAACCCCTTTCCAAGAATGACCACAATATGATTGACTTTTGTCTCAACATATGCCCACACAAAAATCATCACAGTGATGTAATCCCCAATTATAACTTCAAAAAAGGCAACTATGATCTTATAGACAAGGATCTCTCATCCCTTGATCTATTCACTGGATGGAATACTGTTGAAGACCATTACAACATATTTTTACTTGAAGTCAAAAGAGTCATCAAACTATATGTACCAATAACAACTCCCAAAACAAAACAAAAAACAGGTTACCCATAACAATAAGGAAACTTCAATCCAAAAAGAGATCACTCTGGTGGAAAAACAAATCTGGTCACGTTGCCAACTTCAAAAGCTGATACAAAAATTTATGCCACCAGTTAAAGACTGAATGCACCAATTATCACATTAAACAAGAGGAAAACCTTCTACAGACCAATTCCACCGCGCTTTTTACAATTTTGTAAACAATAAACTAAAAGACTCAAGGTCCATCCCACCCCTGATAGGACCTAATGGAAAAGACTGCAACAACGACATCATTAAAGCCAACATCTTTAATACATTATTTGGCTCAGTATTTGTAAACAGCAATGGATCATGCCCAGTATTTCCTAGCCGAACCACAGAAAACTACAATGATCTAATACATATCAATTTTACAGAAGACAATGTTGAAAAAGCACTATGCAATCTAAAACCATCTCTATCTATTGGACCGGATGGAATATGTGCCTACTTCTTAAAAAAGCTATCCACTGCCATAGCAGAACCTCTAAGCATAATCTTTGAAAAATCTTTCAGGACCAGCTCCTTGCCTAACCTATGGTCACAAGCCACGGTCATCCCCATCTTCAAAAAGGGAGACCCTAGCCTAGTTGAAAATTACAGACCAATCTCTTTATGCTGCGTCACCTGTAAAGTCATGAAATCAATTATTAACCAATGCATTATCCTCCACTTAGAGACAAACAACCTACTCTCTAATAAACAATTTGGTTTCAGAAAAAAATTATCCTGTAATCTGCAACTCTTACACTTCAAAAACATATGGACTACACAACTCTATCAGGGCAAAGCAATAGACGCAATCTACATAGACTTCTGTAAAGCCTTTGATTCAGTGGTACACGAGAAACTACTCCTAAAACTAAAAACTTATGGTATCTCTTGACAACTGCATAACTGGATAGAAGCATTCCTGTCAAACAGACAACAAATGGTCAAAATTGGGAATGTCCTATCAGATTCTGTACCTGTCAATAGTGGTGTCCCCCAAGGCAGTGTTCTAGGACCAATTCTCTTCATACTCTACATAAATGACCTCTGTGATCATATTAAGAGCAACTGTATTATCTTCGCTGATGATGTAAAGCTGTTCAATACCACAGACAATACTGCTACCCTTCAAAAAGACCTCGACTATGTATCAGAATGGTCAAACAAATGGCAATTTCAAATCTCAACAAATAAATGCTTTGTCTTATATATTGGCAAAAAAAATCAGAAAATAAAATACAAGCTGAATAGGCAAGACCTTGTTAATGATCCAAGCTCTGTGAAGGACCTTGGAATACTCATCTTTAATGATCTAAGTCAGGGGTGGGCAAACTTTTTGGCTCGGGGGCCTCATTGACTTTTAAAATTTGACAGTCAGGCCGCCACCTGGTGTCGAAATGCCTGTCATTACAAGTCAAAATCAAATGAATGCAATCATTCAATCATTCACATCAAACCTTAATTCTGTACCAATCTTCGGCGGGCCGGATTAGAAAGACCAACGGGCCGGATGTGGCCCCCGGGCCGTAGTTTGCCCACCCCTGATCTAAGTGCTAGAGCCTACTGTAACTACATAGCCAAAAAGGCATTAAGAGTTGTTAACCTAATCTTATGTAGCTTTTTCTCTGGTAATATCACACTACTAACTAGAGCGTACAAAACATTTGCTAGACCAATACTCGAATACATATAAGTAGGTTGTGGTTTACTTTATCAAATGCTTACTGAAACCTAAGTATACTATGTCCACAACATTTCACTGATCCACTGATTTAGTCAATTTGACAAAGAATGAAATAAGATTCATTTGGCATAATTGGCTACTGGTTATAACTTTGTTTGCTTGTAGGTGTTCGCAGATTTGTTGCTTGGTTATCTTTGCCAAAATCTTCCCAGGTATTGATGTCAGACTGGTTGGTCTGCAATTTCCTGGATTTGTTTTTCCCTTTTCTGAAATGGGAACTACATCAGCTCTTTTCCAGATCACAGGTAATATCCCGTTGTTCCAAGAACTTTGAAAGATATGTTTCAATAGTTCTGAAATCACATTTACCAGTTTCTTCAGAACTCTGGGATTTAGTCCATCAGGACCCTGTGGTTTAAATCCATCTAGAGATAACAGGTGTTATCTTGCCTTATTTTTGCATATTTTAATTTGCATTCCTAACCTGTCATTTACAGTTCTGCTTTTGGTGAGTTGAGTATTAGTTGTTTGTGCGTGATACTTTTTGCAAAGTATGAAATAAGCAGTTCTGTTTTCTCTCTGCTGCCTATTACTTCTTTGCCATCTTCTCCGATTAGTGGACCAATCTTTGACTTTTGTCGTGTTTTTTATTTTGTTGAAAGAAATTGTTTTTATTGCTTTAACATTTGTTGCAAGTCTTACTTTGTTCAAAGCTTTAGCTTTCCTAACTTCATCTTTGCAGATTCAGGCTATTTGTGGGTATTCTGCCTTAGGTTATGTATTCCTCTTTCCATTTTTTTGTACTTATCCTTTTTTTCTCTCAGTTGGTTTGAGAGTTCTTTATGCTACCATGCTGTTTTTTTCTTGGTTTTCTCGTTTTTCTTTTTTAGTGAAATTGAACTGGACTGGACTATAATTCTATTTTTTAGAGTTTCCCAAGCTTCTTGAGTTGATTCCCCCTTTAAGATTTTCATCCATGGAATCCTTCCCAAACTCTCTCTGTTTTTATTAAAACAAGCTCTTTTAAAGTCTAAGACACTGTTTTAATTATATTCTATGCTTGTGTCTGTTTTATATTGAATTATAATATGGCATGGTCACTCTCCCCTAAAATTCCTGAAAATTCAATTCCCTCTATCACTTTTTCACTGTTGGTAAGAATAAGGTCCAGTATAGCTGCCTCATAATTGCCTTCTCAACCTTTTGGGTGATGAAGTTGTCAACTAGGTGGGTGCAAGAATCAGGAGTGCTGCAGAGTGTCTCCCAGTTGATGTCAAGGTAGTTAAAGTTCCCCATTACTATTGTAGTTGGTTTCCTACATATATTGGTTAAATACCCTGATTTTAAAAGGAATAATCATAAATTATGATAAAACTACCACTACTAATACATTCCAGTAAATAAATAACTTGGCAGATCCCTTGAATCGTCTGCTTATTACAGCTTTTCAGATTTGAGGCAAATAAATAGATTCTTTGTTCGTATTACAGATAAATAAAATGCTGCTTCTTTTCAGGCAAAATATAATATAAACTGCAACTATACACCAAAGACAAAATAAAAGCTTATTATGTCATTTTTTGCAAAAACTGAGGAACTGAGATGAAGGACTGGCAATAATATATGGCATAATAGGGTCAGTTTTCTACTAGATGAAATAACTAATATATGGAGAAGGAAAAGTTAACATTTCTATTTATGTGTTTTAGTTAAACTTATACCTTTTTACATTCCCTGAGACCTATGTTGCTGAGATATTTATGTCCTTTTCTGTGCAAATCAATTCAAAAGAAACCAGAATAGTGATAATTTTAAATTCCTTGACAGAAAAAGAAAGAAAAATAGTATTACTATTGATCAAAAAAACTTTACCGATATACCTTTTATCACATTTTTTGGAAGTGTTGCCTAGAATATGTTGAGAGACAGATTTGTTTGTGGAGTTGTTACTATTTCAAAACACTTTAGCAAATAAGAACTTTATATGATATAAAATATACATTAGGTAACTATTATAGAAATAGTAGTAAATATTTATAAGGTTGGCAATTAACAGGAAAATAAAAAAGGAATTACACATTTTGACTCCATAAACTAAGATCAAAACTTAAAATAAAAACTATGAAATACAGAGAGATACTTTAGCTATATAAAATGTACTTAATCATAATTTGTAGACATTTAATAATCAGGATGCCATTTAATGACTAGGGTATAAACATTATTTTTTTAATGTAACTTCAAAATGGAGTTGCATTGAAATATTTACAAAAATACTTGTTTTTGCAGGGAATGTAAAAATTCTTCAAATACAGGTAGTCCTCAACTTACAACCACAAAGAAGCCACAAATTTATGTTTCAAAGCAAGGTAGCTGTTAAGTGAATTGTGAATTAAGTGAAACGGTTGGGGCAGTGGTGGGATTCAAATAATTTAACAACCAGTTCTCTGCTCTGGGTGGGCATGGCTAGGTGGGCATGTGACTGGGTGGGTGTGGCCAACTTGATTGGTCTCACCCTTAGGAAATTTTTCCTTAGTCCAACTCACAATAAAATAGCACTGTTCCAATATATGGAATGGAATGGAATGGAATGGAATGGAATAGAATAGAATAGAATAGAATAGAATAGAATAGAATAGAATAGAATAGAATAGAATAGAAGTGTCAGTCTGTGCTCCATTCAAAATCCAAGAAAGAAATACTTAGACTCCATAGATTAGAGGAAAGAAATCTTTTACTGAAAATTGAAGTGGTAGCTTCAGGTAAAATTCTGAATCTGAGAAATTAGGCGCGCAGATCATATATACAAAATGATGGAATTGTTCCCACCCCCGAAAGTTCAAAAGATTCTTCCAATTAAAAGTTCTGGATATGATCATGTGGACATCTTCAGGTGGTGATAAGGCCTCTGTCCATTGACCTTGGCATTTTTTGATAAAGATTTGCAGTTGCACAGAGAAAATAAAGCCAAGCCAGAAATAGAAACCTAAAGCAGGAATTTATACTCCCCCCCCCCCATTCTCCATATATACAATACAAGAATGTAACACCTCCAGTTCTCTTCCGAGACAATTCCCCCTCCTCCCACCATTACTTTATGGCAGCCAAAAGACGCAAAGCAGTAGCAGAAGATCTTGAAGGCTGACAAGCAGAGTTGGAAGGAACCTTGGAGGTCTTCTAGTCCAACCCCCTGCTTAAGCAGGAAACCCTACACCCTTCAGACAAATGGTTATCCAATCTCTTTTTAAAAACATCCAGTGTTGGAGCAATCAACCAAAAACGTCACAGTTCCTGGAGGCAAGTGGTTCCACTGATTAATTGTTCTGTCAGGAAATTTGGGGGCTCCTACAAAAATGAGGAAGTCAATCCATTTTCCAAAACACCAAAAAAAGCACATCAAGAAACAATGGATCGAAACTAACCAAAAAGAGAAGCAACCTAGGATTAAGGAGAAATTTCCTAAGGGTGAGACCAATCAACCAATGGAGTAGCTTGCCTTCAGAAGTTGTGAGTGCTCCATCATTAGAGTCTTTCCAAAAGAGTGAGGGAAGTATACCCCAAACGGAACTACTAAAACAATGCAGAAAACTTAAAACAGCCATTCCCCCTTTTTTAAAAAAAATGTCAACCCCAAAGCAAATGCAGCAGCTGAGGAAGAAACTAAGAGCAACTGGCCATGCTAATTGAAACCCTGGGCATGCTGCCAAAAGCCATTAACCCTTCCAATTCTATTCTATGTTCTCTATGTTCTAAATTTGGTACCTCACAGGAGAAGCAATACAGCTGGCTGGACCACACATGCATTAAATTCATGGTCTGTATGATCAAGCAGCATCATTGTCCTCTCCTGTGCCTTTTTCCCCCAGAAAAAAACAAGAAGTAGCCAACACTGCAGCATAAAAGGTCTTGGGGAACTCCAGGGAGTATCAGCTGATCACAGAAATGTTACTTAATACTCTTTATAATGAAAATATTTGTAATCTTGTCCTTCTTCCTGAAGGAAAGAGGTTAATCCTATCCCAAGATGGGTGATTGGTGGGTTTCCCTGCCCTACTCCTGTCAGTTTCTGTTGTTTATTGACTTTATTCAGTGTGTGTCAGCTGCATTCCAGCTGAATTGTTAAGTGGTTCTTGGCAATCTGCCTGGAGCTCTTAACTGAAGGGAGAGAGAAGAAAAAAACCTCTCTTGCACTTTATTTTCAGCCGATTCTCCGAACTGCATAAGCAATTAACTAACTGTTCGGGTGAACTGGTGAGAACCGGCTGAATCTCAACACTGGGTTGGGGTCTCTAGGATACACTTTAGGTTATTAGAGAGCCAGTTTGGTGTAGTGGTTAAGGCATCAAGTTAGACACTTGGAAACTAAGAGTTCTATCCCATTTTGAACACAAAGCTAACTGGTCACCTTGGGCCATCACTTTATTATTTTTATTCCAACTCATTGATTACTAGTATGATCTGAAGCATAACTATCAAGACCCTGAATAACTTGATTCCATCTACAGCTCTGTTTTCAGGCACAAAATAATGACTTGTATGTTGCTAGTTTTTAGTTGATTAACTTTCGGCATTCTGAACTGCTAATTTGAATATATTTTATAGCTATCTTTATCTATCTCTCTATCTTTAAAATAGTGCATTTGAATTTTGTTTTAAGTTAAACTTTTTGCCATCAGTTTAGGTACTTTTACTAAAAAAAACTAAATAATTATTTAAAATCGATACAACAGAGGTGATTTCCTGTTCTAGACATAAATTTTTATTACATTGATTCTTATTTTTTTATTGTGATGCTTCCTTAAAGTATCAGGCAGCTTTCATGGATGGATGGATGGATGGATGGATAAGGGAGGGAGAAAGATAGCCATATAAAATGTATTCAGACAGACAGACAGACCAAGCAAACGTATGGCGTTAAATTGGAGGGTTTTCTGCTTTTAACAGATGGCAGTATTAGTGCCAAGAAAAATCCATGGGTACATGTCTGAAGTCACCAGGAATCAAGCTTGTCTTTAAAACAGCTGTATCTTTCTAAAGTACTGTAGTCATAATATTTTTGAATTAATGAAATATTATCCTGAATGTTGCCTAGGCTTTGGAATTATTAGCTGTGTTACTCCAATTTTTATTCTCATTTTTATTCCCATTTTTCAGGTGTAGCAACCGGACCCAGTGTGCAGTGGTTGCTGGCCCAGATGTGTTTCCTGACCCTTGTCCAGGAACATACAAGTACTTGGAAGTGCAATACGAATGTGTCCCTTACAGTATGTATTATTATTACTATTGCCGTTGCTATTATAGTTGGTGGAATATTGTTGATCTGAATACCAAATTGCTATAATTGTTGGCATTCAGTTTTTTAGGTTCTCTCATGCTCACATAAGTGGCTTCTGACAAACTGAGGAGTCGTGTACAGTAGAGAAGTTGACTAATGTAGAATTGTGGTTCTCAACAGGAAGCCATCTAGTTCCATTTCCCCATCCCCAATAGTTTTATTTATTTCACAGTAATTATAGCCTTATGGCTATATTCCTTAATGGTTCTGAAAGAGTATACAGGTAGTCCTCAGTTTACGACCGTTTGTATAAAGACAGTCCAAAGTTACTACTCTTACAGCCTGTAATGCAGTTCTGACCGTCACAAAATGTCACACATGCCCCGTTTCAATCACACGATTGCAACTTGGATGTTTGGCAGTTGGCTCACATTTATGTCCGATTGCCGTGTCCCACAGCCGCCTGATTTCAATTCCCTCCTCCCCTTTTTTTTCTGGTTTCTGGCAAAAACTACCATGGAGGAAAGTTGATTCAAACTAATGACAGCATGTTTTTCTTAATGACCATGGGATTTGCTTAATGACCACAGTGACTCGCTTTATGACCATTTTAAAAATGGTCATAAAATTCGATCTGGTCACATGGTGATTCAACCTACAACTGCAGTGACTTACAACCAAAATTCCGGTCCTGCTTATAAACTGAGAACTACCTGTATTCCAACATTCCAATTTCTGAACGAGGACAACCAAGGAAGATTGTTTCCATATTTTCCTTTTGGGATCTGCAGGTATTTCATTGGTTAACACAGGTAATCCTAGTTTAGCATCACAATTGGGATTACAATCTTCCTTCAGCTTTCCTTTGATTTACAGACCTGTGAAGCTCATAAATGTGAGGACTGGTCACAGAGTTACTTTTTCATCATTGTCATTAACTGCAAAGAGTTGCTAAAAGAGGCAGTTGGTAAATGTGGATTACCTGTGTTGAAAATTAGTTGAGGGACAAAGATAACATTTTGGTCTGTTTCAGCACTCTTTTTCTTATATAAAGAGATGGGAACTTCTGCAGTACTTAGCATGAATTTGTAATTTAATTATTGCTTGCAGTTTAATTATTGCTTAATTATTGTAGTTTAATTATTGCTTAATTATTCACAAAATCTATATTTTTATTGTGAAAATATCATTTCTGCACTGTTCTTTTGTAATTACTCTCAGAACAATCCTCCCATACCTTCTTTCAGTGTAAAACAATTTCAAACATTATTGTTTGAACAACTTTGCATTTACTCCATCACAATTGTGGGATTTTCACAAAACTAAATTTGATAACTGGCTTTCAGAATATAATGTATTCTTCATCTATCCAAATGAGTATAATAATATTTGAGAATATTTCTTAAAATGAAAGGTTTCTGAAATGGGTAATATCTGAGACATTTTAGGCTGAAATCTTATTCAGCCGCAAATAAGCCTCATTGATTTTATTCATTTTATTTCTAAATAAATAGCGGCTTGCATAGGATTAAGTTGTTAGAAGAACAATGCCTATTTCTATTGAACAATTGCTAGAAGAGAAAGAATTTGAAGATTCTCAGAGAAGAGTCATTTTGGGAAAGAGGAAAGTATTTGAAGTAATTGAGTTAATGATTGAATGAAGGGAGCAGATCTGAGTTGGAAACTGAATGAATAGATATGTAATAGATTTTTGGTCATGCCCATTTTGGCAATTTTACTAAAAGAAGTGGCATCATTCCCACAATAAAGTGTATCCAAAGTATATATGGCCAGTCTATCTGTCTATCTCAATTTATACTGAGCCATTTGAACAACGGGGTTGGCAAAGGAGCTAATAAGGCCTTGTAAAATAGTTTAAGTGTTGTTTTACAAAAAGTTCAAATCAACTTAATTCAGTTCAAATACTGGGTAGCACCCTAAATTGCATCTATTTAAAATGTCCTGTCTGAATAAATCCATCTTTGTTATGGCTTAATATGATGACAAATGTTACATGCTATTCAGAGGCAAATATGGATTCCTACAATAAGATTGACTCAACTACCCAGCCTCAATTTAATCTGATATTTTGTACTAATCTAACGTCTCAAGCATCTTTCCTCAAGGCAGAATAGTGGGGAGTTAGATTTTTGTTCCATAGTTTAAGGAACAATGCAAGAAAATGTTCTGTTCCATATATCAACAAACATATTTGTGCTGTGTTGTGCCTCCAGAGGTAAGGATATATTTAAGGGGATTTCTTTTGCTCAAGTTAGTGTGAGAAATTCATATTAAAAGTCTAGTCCTCAGTTAGTTAGACAATGAACCATCTACCGCTTTAAAGATTAGAACTAAAATCTTCAACTCTATTGTATCTATGAAGCACTGGAGATCAGTATAGGTTTTTCAACTCAGACAACGGTGCTATCTAAAGAGAGAGTCACTTTGGTAACAAACAAATTGGTATCCTAGATCAATTTATGGCCTTGAATTCCTTGTTTGTTGCCATAGCAGCACTACTTGCTGCCAACCCTGAAATAACAACCCCACAAAAATTAAAAAGGCAACCACCACCACCATTCCTCTCAAATAAAGTAACCTCTTTTTGTTCAGGGTGTTTAATTACTGTGATCTTTTCACCTTCAAATGATTGATCATAAATAACTAAAATAATCTGTTGTCTCCTTGAACAACAGCATACTGTACTGGGAAAGTTAGGATTTCACTCATTGTCAAGTCTGTTTCTTAAAAAGAAAAAATATTTTTAAGGATTGTTTGCTTTTGAGGAGGCAATTAATTGTCTTTAAAAGTTTCTAGAGAAGTAACTTGCTAGATGCCAACTTTTTCCTTATGTCTTCTCTGGCAGTATCATAACAGGATATAACAACAACTTCCAGAGCATCACAAGATAGTAGAATTTTCACACTTGTCATAGCCTTCCACAGTCTGCAGTACCCACAAAACAGCCAGTTTTTGCACACCCCAAAATGTAACAAAACTGTCATGAGAAAGATAAATACTAAAACCAGTAGATTTGAGGGGATAGTTTAAGATCTCCTGCCACACCTCTTCTTCCAAGGGATTGCCAATACATATTTGTTATGATGAAGTATCAGCAGTCATGCTAAATGCCCTGACAAACCATACACTGTCTGAATAGGGAGATCTTAGGTCCATCATGGGCTTTTATTTTTATTTTATATATCAAATTTAGAAACCACCCATCTCCCTTGAACTTTCTCTTTGACTCAGGAATAGGCAAATATAAAGAGCTTTGAATCTTGAGAGCTCAGAGACTAGAAATACAGAACCTTAGTAATCTTCAAAGCACTGATCCTAAGTGAAACCTGAGTGGTTTGGGAAGGTACTATGCTTTGATTTGCTGGCTCTTCTATGCAAATAGATGCAGTCTGCTTTTTACCTGTTGTGCTTTTATATAAATGGAATCATATAGCAACATCTTTTGGGGATAGAAAAAAAATAATTCCATCTTTATATGAAGATCTATTGATCAGATGCTTTAAAATAAGGGACCCCAACCCCCGGCCACACAAGCAGCAGCTGAGCAGGTGAGCACGCAAAACTCCATTGGTGCCAGCAGCAGGAGTGCACACTCACACATTAAGCTCCACTTGCGCAAATGAAATTTCGTGTCACGCACCTGCCACTTGCACAAAACTATCCCCTCTTCCACTCCACCACCATTTCTGCTACTGCTGCTTCCAGTCCACAGAGCCGGAAAGGTTGGGGACTGTTGTTTTAGAATAATATTGTGCTATGCCAAAGCTAGGATGTTGTCATAGGAAGCATTTCAATTTCCTAGGACACATTGTTCCTGTTCATGTGCTAGGTTTCCGTGAGGGATGTCTAGAAACCAGGAATGTTCGTGGGGCAAATGAGGAGTCAGGATAGCAAACAGAGCATTAAGATGTAAACCTCATACACTTGGAATGTGCATGCATGTACAGAAGGGGCAGGGCTTACACTGCAGTGTGGCATCCTCCAAAACTGCCCCTTTTTCTATTCCCTCGAGGTGATCCTGGAAAATACAGCTGATCATGTAGAGATAAATCATAATCTTACCAAACGTTTGCATCTAGAACCTACCTATTTCACTGTAGACATGGAGCTATATTTGTGGAAGTTGGCTTTTCAGTGAAGTCACCAGTACAACTTCATTCTGCCCCTCATATGTTGAATTTTATCCAGAGTAAATGGCCTAATAGCTACTGTTTTTCATGTCAGTAGTTATAAATGAAATGAGGAGTTACAGTTTTCAGTGCAAAACAGAAGAACTAGAGTTCATCAGTAGAGTTAGCCTCATTTCTGATGTGTTGTGCGGAATGGGATAACTCACTGTGGCCAACTCACCATGGCCATCTTACCCTGTGGTGGTATTCTACCAGTTTGGCCCGGTTCTGGTGTACCTGTAGCGCTGAAGTTTTGTGGATACTGAACCGGTTCTCTCTGAGGAGCTGCTGGAGCTGCTGTTGGGCCCACCCACCCACCCTGGCTCCCATACTGACCTTTATTTCCTGCTTTTGAAATGCAGCTGCTTTGTGCGTCACAGCAGATTGCTGTGCATCAGCTGCTGAAGCGACAGGGAGAGCGCAGGATTGCAGGAGGTGAGTCGGAAAGCCTCTGCGCCTGCGCAAAGTGCACGTTAGGCATGTGTGCATGGAAAGCACGCCCACCAAGCCACGCCCACCAAACCAGTGTTAAACTATTTTGAAACACACCACTGATCTTACCATAACTAAACTAGTATGGCCATCTCGCTGTGGTCAAGTCGCCACAGGACAATTCACTGTGGGACAGTTCCACACAGAATAACTCAAAGCAATAAATGTTTTCTGCCACTGTTTCTTCAACATTATTTCCATTGACAAAAATGGAGATAATATTGAAGAAACAGTGCATATAACATCTATTGCAATCCCATGTGGATTGTCCTGTGGCAAGTTGGCAACAGCGAGTTTTCTGGCCATGGTGAACTGGCCATGCCATGTTCACCAGGATGAGATGGCCATGATGAGTTGGCTACGGCCAGCTGTCCTAGACCCTGCTGAATATGTATCAGGTCTTCTTATCAAAATATAGTTTTCATAAGTCATCTGGTACAATAATGTCACATTTTATAGTCATTTAAATTGTTAAATATATCAAAAACCTGTTTTGTACTTATTTTGTCCACTACCAGTAACCAAAATTTTGTCACTTTTTTCATAGCAAGACAGATTTTTTTCCCACATCTTTGCCTTCAATCCATGGAACAACTGTGTTTGCATTTTCCCCTCCTTTACCCATTTTCTTCTCAGAACAATCATTGTTTATATTAGCTGAAATCTGTGTTATTCCCTTGATAAATCTGTTAGCATTTGTAAAGAATACCTTTTTAATACCATTCTTCACTTTCTCCTTCACAGGTCCCTGGAAACAGAAACTGTTTCTGATTCTCACCTAAGAAACTGCATGTGCAAATTGATTTTTTGTGCATAGCTTTATTCAAGACACTGATCTTTGTAAATCTATATAATGTTTTGTTTTTAAAGAAATGTCTCCCGATTCATCTTAAATCAAAGTTCATTTGTTTGCCAAGGTCCACTGTGATAACATAGAAGAAGAATAGGTAGCTAATACTGGAATGAAATGGAAAAAAATAAGGTATCTTTGTTAAAAGAACAAGTGTTTAGTTCCTACTTAGAAAGACATTTAAAAAGTTCATACTTTCATAGACTTTCATTTTGAAATATATTTCTGAAGCAAACAAATACAATGAGTGTTATAATGTATAGACTAGATCATGCTTAAAACACTAAAAATTAAACTCGAATATGAAGCATATTCACATATAAATATATTATCATATATACATGACATAAACATAGCATATATGTATACACCATTTGCATCACTGTTATTCATTATACTTTATCTGTCTTTCTATTTTAGAAACCATCCTTAGTTTCACCGTGTACATCAATTCATATATTGCATTTTTTTCTTTAAATTTCCCAATTCTATCAAACCATGACTTCCTCAATCTTCCCCTTCTCTTAGACTCATTTACTACTTCTCCTGCAGTATATTTATTTTGCAGTTGGATCCTCATTTTTATTCTTGACAATCTCAATATACTACTTTCATACTAGTTACTCATGTTTTCAGTCCACATTCATGAGCACACATTAATCTCCAACCTTTTTCTTGGGTTCTCACCAAGATTTAAGTAACCTATTACTGTTTACTTCTCCTGTCAAATTCAGTTTTCACTTCCATACAAGTAGGCAGAAGTACATTCTTATGCACAGCCATTTTCATTTCTTTCAGTAAACAATCAATCTTCAAAACAGATCATCCATTACCCATAGCCTTTCTTATTAATATTTGCATTTCGTAAAATTTCTCTATACACTTTCCCATATTTACCACTTTTCCTTGTACCAAAGTACACAGATTTATTTATTTGCACTAATGTTTCATCATTTATGTATATCTTACAGCAGAGGTGGTATTCAGTAGGTTCTGACCAGTTCTGGAGAACTGGTAGCAGAAATTTTGAGTAGTTTGGAGAACCAGCAAATAACACCTCTGACTGGAGATTTTACAGTATCCTTCCCCTGCCACGCCCACCAAGCCATGCCCACAGAACAGGTAGTAAAAAAATTTGAATCCCACCACTGTCTTACAGTCATTCACTTAATTTTCTACCCATCTCCCAGAGTGTTTCTTATGAACTTGTGGCTGTGACCTTTCTTGTCTAAGTATACTTGTCTCAGTGGATGACTGCCCAATCGGATTATGTGGGATTTATCCAGATGCTTATAAGATGCTTTGAGTAACCTTGCAATGCGACTAGTACTAATTAAAGCTGATTAAATGTCAACACTATTTTGATCACTGTATGAAAGGCAAGAGGAACAAGAAATGCTTAGAGAGCTTATTGCTTAAGCCTACCAGCTTATCCAGAAGCTGAAATATTCAAACCTTCTTGGAATGATGGAAGACCAAGATTGAGCCTTGGATCTTCTGTACGCTTGTGATCCACTTCTAAACTACAACATCGTTCCCAGGTAGCTAGGTAGCTGGAAAACAGTAAATGGGACCCCTTTTATCATATATAAAAGCAAAGTTTCATAAGATGTTTCCATTTGCTTGTTCATTAAGCCGAAAGAAAAATTTGTTTACATTCATTTTTGAAATCTATTAAATCAAAATATATACATGATCCCAGTATTTTCTAGCATTCTTGCATGTCCACCAAAGGTAAAAAGTGTGCCATCTGTTTGATCACATTTCCAACAAATATCTGGAATTCCCTTGTACATTTTTGACAGCTTATCAGGCATCATATACTAGCAACCCATCATTTTTTAAAAAAAATTACTTCAACCCTTTCTTTCACATACTCTACTATTGATCCAACTATATATTATATCCAAAATGTTTTACGCATTTTATCATACACTTTAACTTACTCATCCTCTGTATCCATTTTTAATAAAGGTTTGTACATCTTAGCAATAATGCGATCATCATCTATACACAACTCCACATCAAATCCAGTCTCACCATTTTCAGATTCATAATTTTTCTTATTAACCTTCACAGAGAAACCAATGGAGTGTAAAGCCTTCCAACTCTTACATTTTCTCTTGTTTTAAATTTAAATTCTCTTTGGGAAAAGTTCAGCAGATCAGCATATGTTAACTATTTTTGCATAAATATCATTTCACTTCTCAAATAAGCTTCTTGAGATTAAAACCATAAAGGGATGTTGGAAGGCAATTTTGCCTTGTACCTGTTCCAAATTCTCAATATGGCAAATCTAATAAAATTATTTTTAAAGTCTACATTAACCGTAATTTTATGGTACCACAAATAGCCATACCAACCAAATCTTAATCATGTCTTTCCAATTCCAATAATTACTTATTTCTTAGTCACCCATTTTTATTAATACTAAACAATATACAATTTCATGTCTAGTAATCCTCTCTTTCTTTAATATCCTGCAGCAGTTTATATTTAATTCTTGCTTTCTTGCCTTGCCAAATAAATTTGAAAATATCTTTTTGCCATTGCTTACATTTTATATCAGTTGCCAATATAGGTATTGTCCAGACAAAGCAAAGGTTTTTTGTTGTTGTTGTTGAGTATGAGTATAACCTTTGTATGGTTATTGGTGTTTCTTTCAATACTTTCTGGACCATCTGAGAGTTTTCACTACTTTCACTATATTTTGTACATCTTTGGATGTACAGTTTTTTGGATATGTTTTTTTATACGTGCATTTTAACAGTATTTTATGGGCATCTTTGGATGCACATAAAACAGGCAGAAATAGAAAGCTAGTTATATATTATAATCTGGATAAAAACACTATTAGTTATTATCATAATAAATGAAAACATAAAGTTGACAGTGTATTTGTTGCTGACAGAAAACTCACATGGTTTACCCATCAGTAAAAATGAGACATATACAATTTAATGAAGATTTCCAACTCAGTAATGCATTTAAATAAAATCTTCTCTTTTTATCAGTCCTGAAACACAGTAAATATATTTTATGAAGATCCAGGTAATACAAAATAATGGTGTCTTCATAGCTTTTTGACATTACTAATGGGGAAAAATGAGACAAAACTGCAACCTGAAAAAAGTGAGAGCTCTTTTCTCCAGTTCTTAATTATTTTGGTGCAAACAATATTTAGGGGAAGTGGGACTTTTTTTCATAGATTTAGAGGCTATTTAAACTAGTGATTTAAAGTGCCTTCTCACTATAGAAATCCATATTAATGCATCACTGACAGATGGCTACCTACTGACTACTATATTTGAATGTTTCTGAAGAGAAGTCCACCACTTCTCTGGATAGGTGGTCTCCCTATTTGATCAGTGTGTTCTTCCTTTTACCTTGAGATTCATTTTTCCTATTATGTTTACCTGTGATGAAATCCTACAAAATAATTGATCTGAATTCATTCAAACACACTTTTTGAAGTCCAAAATATGCTTGCATATTGCACTCCGTTTCAATTAAAGTAAAAGCTCCAGTCTTAAATGTTAATTTTGTCCTAATGTTCCAGCTAGTCCAGTTTCATTTCCTTGACTACCTTTTCCCTATTGGTTTGTATTAAGATACTTGATCCTTTTTTGGCTTCCTTTGTCCTCTAAAGGATAAAATAGTTCCAATCATCTAAGAAATCCCTGGAAGGACTGTCTTAGCAGAATGCGTCTTCCAGCAGATGTCAAAGTAATTACCATCATTACTAATTATGCCTGTTTGCAATATCTGCATTGCTGTAGGACGGCATCATCCACATCTTTTCCTTGTTTGGGCAAGCATTTTTTTAGTTTGATTATGTTTACATTGTTTACTGTCTTTCACAAAATTAGAAAACTAGTTTAAAATGATTTTTCTGATATACATTTGCCTCGTCTTTTTACAAAAATAAGGAGCTATTAGTGAGATGGGTGGCATATAAATTAAATAAATAAGAATTTGGATGGATGCTTGATTATTGATTATGTGCCATTACATCACTGTCCATTCTAATGTGTAGATTACTTAAATCTGACCCATGCTTTTTTGTTGGAAACAACCATCTGTTTTCTTTAAATTTGCTGGCATTTTGTTAGAAACTTTACAGAATGTTCTTCTGTTACTTGCCATATTTCTGTATGTATTCCATCAATTCCTCTAGCCTTCTGATATACTAATGACCAGAGTGCTGCTTTAGCATAATTCTTTATTGCTTAGAAGTACTTATAAATAGGGGATATTTTCAAAGACATCTTGGATGTTAACATCTCTCTGTATAGAATTTCAGTACACAGTTAACACCATGGCCACCTGATTGGAAGTGATTGATCTGTATACCAATACCAAAGAAAGGAGACTTAACAGATTATGCAAAATACTATAGAATATCCTTAATTTCAGAAACTAGCAAAATGATGTTTAGGATCATCCAATACAGATTAGAGCTGTACATGAAAAGGGAGATGTCAGATGTTGAAGCTGTTTTTAGAAAAGACCAAGGAACAAGACATTGTAGATGGAGCAGACCAGGTAATGAATTCCCAGGAAGACTAAAACAATTTTTATTGAGATTAGCTATTGTAGCAGAATCTTACAAGTGTTGATTTCCCTCCTCTTCTTTCCTTCTTTCCGAATGAAATGCATCAGCAGTCTGGAATCCCGAGACGCCTGAAAGAGATCTAAATCCAGCCCCCTTGAAGTTCATTGGCTCTTATCTGGCACCAATTTGTATTGACTAATAGTAGATGAGATTCATGTGAATAAGTTCAATGGAATAAACATGTAGGACTTTTGAACTCTGTCCTGGCTTCTTGGTTTCTTGTGCCTGACAGGAAGGAATCTATTTCTGAAAGTTACTTTGCTTGGCTTAAAAGATACTTTTGCCTAGGTAACAACTCCTTCATGTTTCTGATAAGGACAGCCTTCTTATTCTACTTGCTAATACATTCTATATTAGTTTAAAAAAAAGAATACAAAAAAAAATCATCATGTGGTTAATATAAATATTTGATTTGATTTGAAATCAGTATATGCTTCACTGATTATATAAAGACCTTTAGCTGTGTCAAGCTGTGAAATGTCCTTAGGAAAAGAGGGATTCCATTGTCTTCATAAGGACAGAAAGTTGCATCCATTGCAAAACATGGCAAAACAGACTTGCTCAACGTAACTGTTGAAATTTATGATGGACTCCCACCCCAAAAAGGTATTTACAATCCAGATCTGATGTTCTACAGCTACCCTTCCCCCATAGTCATAATCATATTTTGGATGCTCAGCAACCAGCCTCCAATTTCCAGTCTTTAATAAAAGTAATTATAGTTCCCTTCTTGATCAAACATGTGAATTTGGTTACTTCTACAAATTCAGCCATCTTTACAATGTTTGTTTTTTTGTTTGTTGATATGCTGCTTAGTCACTATCAAGTGACTCTGGGCAGGTTAAAAGCAAACATAGAAAATATTAAATTGTAAAATAAACAAAAAATAAATAGGTTACACACCAGAATGCAGTGGGATGGATAGAAACTAACCACCTTTAGCATGGAATGCCCCATCAGATCCCAAGGCAATCAGCAGAAGCAGGTTTTGAGGCTCTTACACAAGGCCAGAAGGGTGGGGATGGATCACACGTTGAGGGGAATGATGTTCCAAAGAACGGGAGCCATAGCAGAAAAAATCATTCTCCTGAACCCACTGAAATTCCTTGGTTGACAGGTCTGTAATATCTCCCTTCACCTAGAATGATGGGGACAGAATCTCATGGGGTTAGTGGTTTAAGGGGCTTTAAAAGTCATAACCAACATCATGAATTGGAACCATAAGCAAACCATTATTGCTGTTTCTTACTCTTCTATCTTTAAACCCTGCATTTTTTGTATTTTTGTTTTTGAGTTTGTGTTTTGACGAATACATTTATTTGTTTATTTGTCCATCTCACAATTGCAACTAATTCTGCAGTCTTCTCATTTAATTTCATCAATGTTTATCCAGACAACAGCTAATTTATTCAGTAAATATGATGCAATTCATTTGGCCTCGGAAACAGGTTTTCACTGATCATATTTATTTAACATTTCAGTCATGCCTTTTCATCCTTCATCCTACTTTTCACAATTTCCTGTCAGACCACCTAACTTTGTGTTAGAAAAGACTGAACTAAAATAGTTGAATAACTCTTTTTTCTGTTACTTTTTAGCATGTTGCCACTTCCTTGTGTAGCTGGTATATTGATTCTTTTCTGTTTTTCTTTTCTTCTTATTGTTCTTAATGTTTTTAAAAAACAAACTACAATTCATTCTGAGTTTTATCTTTCTTGCCACTGTTGCTCCAGTTCCAGAATATCTCTATATTAATCCTTGTTGATCTAGCCCTCTTTCTATTTCCTATATGTCTTTTTTTCCAGATCTTCTCTTCTGTTATAGCTACATTCGTCTCTCCTGTTTCTCTACATTTTTCCCCAAATTAAAAGACTCACACCCATCTTGAACTTCCTTTCCTATTAGCTTCTCCTCATCATTCTTATTCTGTTTTCTTGAAAAGACATTTTTAAATTATACTTAGCTTTAGCTTCTCTTAAAATTAAAAATTTCGGAGTTAAATGGTCACTTCTTACTATTTCTGCTTCCTCAATTAATTATACTTTATTGAGTAGGATCAAATCAGGGATCCTTTGCTTCTTACTTCATTCTCTGAAGCAGAAAGATAAGCCTTGAAAGGTCCTTGCTTGGCAGAACTTTTCTCTCCTAAAATATTGGGACAACTGAGCTCTCTCAGCCATTTTTCGATATATATTTGAGTTTTATAATTTGCTTTTGGAAGCAGTAATGACTTGGTTGGGCAAATCATGGTGGATTCTAACAAAGGCATTGCTTTTATTTATTCTATTTTAATCTTTTTACAGTATAACCAAATAAATTCACTGGATTTCAGAGTAGGGATGTAACTGTTCCCTAGCTTTTGTTTCTATTCCTTTTGAATAAAGGAATTAAATTACAGTGGAACCTCAGGTTGTGACTGTAATCCATTCCAGGACTTAGGTCACAACCTGATTTGGTCATGACCGTAAGCATAACCGACTGTGCATGTGCAGTCCAGAAAAATGGCGCTGAAAGGGAAATCGCCATGGAAGGGAAAATCGCCGTGGCTGTGTTTGGTCTTCATCTGAAGATGTGTTTGCGATCAGAAGCAAAATGTTTCCAAAAATTCTGGTCATCACCTGATTTTGTCATGGACAGAAGCATTCACAAGGTTCCACTATATATCCTTTAGTCACTAAAGACATATTCCACGAGCCTCCATTATGCCTTTTAAAGCAGAGGTCACCAACCGTTTGGACCTCAGGGACCACCAAACTCATAATTTTAAATCCCAGGGACCGCTAACCAGTTTTGTGGGTGTGGCCTAATTTGTGGGTGTGGCTTGGTCATGTGACTGGCTGGGCATGGCTTGTATGTAAATATTATAAATATTTATATAAATATTGAATTTTTTATTTAAAAAAGAGCAACTTTTACCCAAAATCAGGCAAAGCGGGCAGGCAGATTGAGTTGCTCACAGAATCACAGATTCATTCAGAAATCTATCTATCTGCCATTGGCTAGCTCAGTCTGTCACATAAAATTTGCTTGCAAGCAAACTCACAAAATTAACTCACAACACACCATGCATGTAAATATTGAATTTTTTATTTAAAAAAAGAGCAACTTTTACCCAAAATCAGGCAAAGCAGGCAGGCAGATTGAGTTGCTCACAGAATCATTCAGTGATCTATCTATCTGCCATCGGCTAGCTCAGTCTCTCAAATTTGCTTGCCGTGAGTCTGCACTGAATAATAGAAACTTCAGTCCTAAGGGAGATTCGGTTGTGCTTTAAAGCAGAGCCGAAGATCTAAAGACTAGCTAGAAAGCAAGAAATCCAACCGTTTCCTGCTTTCTAGCTAATCTAAATCTCCCAGCACAGCAGAACAGCTGATGGTGGGAAAAAGGAAAAATAGCAATTTAGCAGGCAAGGTTCCCAGTTAAGGAGTGAGTGGGTGGGGAGGATTCCTGCAGGCCACGTGGGCAGCACAGCCTTGTGTTTCTGCGCAGCCTGGATTAATTGCTTTGGGGGGGTGCTGTGAGGGAGTGCTCTGGGGGTGAGATTTCTCTGCAGCCCACCAAAATTTTCTCACGGCCCACCAGTGGGCCACAGGCCACTGGTTGACAACCACTGTTTTAAAGTGTATTTCCCTTCCTATAATGTTCAACTGATTTCTATTTATTTCTCTAACTCTGAAGAATGATAAATTGTCTCTGTTTCTGTTGCTATGAACAAATTCTATATGTCTCAAATCACAACACAATAATGATTATAGGTGGTATTTGTAGTAACTCAAGGAATTCCTATTAATTTATATTTTCTGCCCTGTTTCTAAAAAGAATAATTTCTCCTACAAGAAAACAAGCTACTATAGTTTTAAATTATTTTTTTTTAAATTCACTTACAAGAGGCAAAACCAGTGGTGGTATTCTACCGGTTCGGCCGTTTCTGCCAAGCCAGTAGCACTGATGAGCAGCAGAGAGTGAACCGGTTCTCTCCAACACTCTGCTGTTGGGCCCACCCGCCTACCTGGGATCCCATACTCACCTTTATGTCCTGCTTTTGAAGTGCAGCTGCTTTGCATGCCAAGTAGATTGCTGGGCAGCAGCTGCTGAAGTGACAGGAAGAGTACAGACTTGCAAGAGGTGAGTCCCACCAAAACAAGCCCACTGAACTGGTGGTAATAATATTTGAAACACACCTCTGGGCAAAGCTCTACAGGAATGGACTTGTGTAGATATGATTTGAGCAGTAAGATAGGGACAGGAATTCTTTTGAACAAAAATAATATCAATCACCCACAAATCTACAATGCCATACAAGTTCAAAGGAAGATAACTTTGCTAGTAAACCTGAAGTAAAATCAAAAATCAGTTCAGTACCATGAAGCAGCTGTTGTTATGATATCAGTCAAGATATATAGAACCAATCCTAAATTGGGGCAGAACACTTATGTAAGGGTACCATGACTACAAAATGCTGAACTTCTTCATTTTAAGGGGAACTAAAATGTGCAGGCAAACATGTAGCCTGGATTTCAAGATTGCTGACTTTAATTCCATCAAAACAAAGCTAATTAGGATTTCATGATAGTAGAAGTTAGTAGGTAAATGAGCTCAGGATGTTTGGAGTGCTTCAATTAAAGCAATACTAAACGCAAAACAGCAAATAGTTTCCAAATGCAAAAGAAAAAATTGGAGTGTGTGTACAAAATGATAAATAAATATTGAAAGCAGAAAAGAGCGAACGGATAAAGGGCAAAGGAATCAAGATACGTTTAGTAGGATGAAGAGAAAACTGAATTGGGGGAATATTTGAAGGGTTATCAAAAAATAAAGCCTCTTTTTTTATTATCGTATGATCAAGAAGTCAGGACAATCAATTTAAATCACAAGAAAGCATCTTAATAGAGCATTCTAGCCATAATTGAAGGTAGAACCAATTATCCAGTTAATGATGATCCCTTGTTTATTTAATGCGCTCAAGAAAAGGGGCAACCAATGCTTTAAATCTTTAAATGCTTTAAATAGTGGGAGTTGTTTTTGATAGCTCAATGGCCCCTTCCAACTCTGTGATTCTAAAGAGATCATTAAAGAAGTTTACAGATAAAGAATTGGATAGCAAAAGCTCACAATGAGGAAAGATTAATGAAGAATATAAGAACAACAAAAGCAAGAAAAAGAAATAATATTCCAGCTGCTTCATGAGGATAGCAAAATGTTAACTCATAAATATAAAAAAAATAGCATTACTCAATTTTTCTGGCTCAGCCCACTCCCATAGGGGAATTTGTGTTCCCCAGGAATCTGTGATAGACAGGCTGAAGGAGCAGGATGCTAATTTGAGATTAAAAGAGATATGTTTAGTCAATACTAGTAATTCTGATAGAGTCAAATGTATGGCCTGATTAATTGTACCCTAGGATACAGAAAAAGACCTGATGAACATTTTGTGAACTTGTATTATTATTTTTATATATACATTTTGGGAAACAAGTAATATGCTAGTGATAAGAGAAGAAATGTGGTTCCAATCTTTTAAAAGCTGAGAATAGAGAAGACTATAGATTGGTTGCTGTAGTATAATTTCTTGGAAATACTTTATTGATATTGATTGATCTATTGATCTATAAGCACCATGAAAAGAGTGCAGTGATTATTAGTGTGAAAAACATTTTGAGCTTGGAATATTTCTGAACTCAGTGGCCATTTTAAGCTTTCAAAGTAAATATTCATATTCAAATAATTTATGCTGACCTAACAAAAGATGGTTATTTTGTAGTGAGATTGGAACAAAACCATATCCATTATCACAACTGCATTGTTGTAATTGTTGCTATTGTTGTTTTTCACAAAAGAATTGTTTTTAAACAAAAGTCCAGCAGAAACCTAGTAAAACAGAAGGAACCAGCTGTTTCCTTGCTACTATTAATTGAGATTAATAGGATAAGAGCAGGGGTAGTGAATGTAAGAAACCAGAACTTGTAAATCATTTTGGTATGAAACATCTACAAGAAAGCAACCAAGCTCAAAGAGCACCAAGGACCCCTTATTTCAACACTGAGCTGCAAATATTCTCCTTTATCAATACATACTGCACAGCATGATAAGTACGTGGATATAAAGCTGGTACAAAATTGTACACCAAAGATATTCATCAAATTGAAATGAACTATTGAGTGGGATGACTCAACTACTCTTCATTTACTCTTCAAAAGTTTGAATAATGGCTTCAGTGAAAGATAGAATGAATTTGCAGAAGCCGTAACATTAAACGGCACAATTAGCAGACTTAACATTCAAAACAGCTAGATTAAGTTTAACAGAAACAAATCATCTAGGAAATTAAATGAATAGGAACAGAATGGTGGATGCCAGGCTTGGCACTATTTGGGAGAAAAAGATATAAGGATAGTACTTAAAGACTATAGCAGTGGTGATCCTGACTATAGCAGTGGTGATCTAAATTGCATTTTAGTCACCATTTCCAGGAGCAGGTCAGGGGCACATCCAAACTCTTTGGTCCTCTGGTTGCTTTCTTGACTGACTACTGTTAGACACATATTTAAAATACCCAGAAATACTGTTTGTTGTGATTGGAGCTTGTGTTTTTGACTTTTACTAATGTTTCTTTTGCAGATGTCTAATTTCACTTTCTATTTTTCCATTGATTCCATTGATTGATTAATAGTCAAATTGAATGTTGACTATTTTGATACTGTGAATAATATTGATTTCCTTGTAAATTTCAGTTCATTGTTCTGTTATGTCACCTTTCCACATATAGAGTAACATTACTCCCAATACTCACTCACTAATCCTTCCTTTACATCAGGATTATTTAACCTTTTTGGATCAAAAGCTGCACTTGGATTTGAGCTGACATCCAGGATACACATTACAAGACACAGGAAAAGACCGAGCAAAAAATTAAAAAGTTGGACAGGGCAGGACAAAGAGTTCTACTGTACATGATAAAAACTACACCTTCAAAACTGAGGGTTCCCTAAGGATTTTCACAGACATGACAGCAAATAGTAGTGAAATATTTCAAGGCATCGCAAACTGCTCCCCTAGGGAACTTACTTCTTTGCTACAGCATTGTATGTCCTGTTGTTCCTCTATTTCACCAGGTGCCTAATGATGTGCAGTATTTATGTTCAGTTTTGTCATCAGAGACTTCCATATCTTCTCCATTTTGATTCTGTTTTCGTCACCCTGCACTGTTCTATACTTGTTCTTTGCTGCCTTCTACATCAGCTATTACCTCCTACCATAACTCACTTTCTAGAGCAGAGGTCTCCAAACTTGGCAACATTAAGACTTGTGGACTTCAACTCCCAGAATTCTCCAGCTAGCATAACTTAAAGTTGCCAAGTTTGGGGACCTTTGTCTTAGAAACTTTCCTCATTCCAGTGACTGTTACCCTTTAGCATCAGTGAAAGCACTGTAGAAAGTTAGCCAGAAATTTGGAATCAGACTATGCTGGTAGGGGACACTGTTCTTTTCTATTTTTTATTTATTTATTGCTTATTTTTGTTTATATATTGGAATGATTATATACGATCTGAATTGTTCCAATGCTGACTGGTGCATAGCAAACATACAATAATATAAACATAATCATAAGGGAGGTAGAATACCAGTGCAATCATGTTTAAATTATTTATTTAATTGTTCTTCAGAGTCATGCTCAATCTCTCTGCCTCAAGGACTTCTGACTCAGTGTTTCAACCATACCTCAGAAGAGAAAGCAGCATTCTCCAGGGTAAATCCAAACAAACAAAACGTTTTTTAAAATATACCCCCACTGGATTACTTGCCAACAATAATAAAAAATTAACAAAGAATAAAATCAATATATCCCAAATTATATTTATAATCACAATGAAAATAAAGCTGCAATCTACAAAATCTCCACCAATTTACCACCTTATAAGATTTACAATAAGCCACCTTTCTGCCATTCTCAAAATCTGCTCACAACCACTTCCACCAACCAGTTTGTTTTATTGAAGAAATAGTTTTAAATCCATCTTATAAATACAACCAAAATGTGAGGATCTTAGAACAAAAGAACAAAATTAGAACAAAAACCACACTGAAATATGCAGGAAGGAACTCAGAGTACACTTAGTGATACCAGCCATTCCTTTTTGTAAATGCTTTCTAACAGAAGGATACTTCTTTTAAAGAAAACATTGCTTGTATTTAAATCACGCAGCAATCTTATTGACAGTTGCTTGAGAATAAGCCACATTAAAAAATTGAGGTTTTCTTCTGAGTTAGCATGCATAGGATTTATGCTATACTAGGTGGATTGAGGAGATTGCTTTGCAGTGATACAAATAGATTTGGGATAATGACTACTATAAATATATTTTGAATGGTATTTGCCTTCATTTGGCTTTGCCTGCTCACTGTAGTGGAGCAATCTGTATCATCTGAATGATCAAATATTTGTTTGTTTCCTCTTCTGGAGCTTAAATGTGAACTGTATTAATCATAGGAAAGAAAATAGATTCTAGGGACGCTCTTACAAGATAGCATAGCTATGCTTTTGATTTGCTTTCTTTGAATGAAAGAATCACAGGTGAGTCAATTAGCTTAGCCAGCAATGTGGTAATATATAAATAAGAAAGAGTGGGGATTGGAGGGCAATGTGGGGAGAAGGATAGGGTGAGGGAATCGGTGTGCAAAGGAGGGAGGGAGGAAGGATTATACCATATCTTTGAAGTTTTTGGCAGCCATGTGCATCCTTGTTCTAGGATTATCTTCAATAGTTGCATTCACAATTGCTTGCCATTGATTGAAAAAACAAGTTGGCAGACCTTCTTATGAATGGTACTTAGAAAATGTATCAGAGCAGGCTATGAGCACCTTAATGTTTTGGAAATTAATTCAGAAGTTGAATTAGCAACTTTTATTTGGTGGTGTTTTGTGCATTCCTAGTTAGTGTACAAGATTGAAGTGTTCGATGGTTTTGTTTGCATGTCTTATTTTTGTTACAGGAGAGTTGGAAAAAAGGACTTTGAGCACAGAGGATCATATTGTCTTCCCATAATATGAATTTCCAGGCAGACAATTTTAAATAAGGCTTTATCTTTTATATGAAACTATGCTTTTGGAATAGTTGAATAACTGAATTCAAGATCTGTATTTTAGGTTTTGTTATTGGAATGTTGTTATGATTTGCTTCTCTGCATTAATAAAGCCCAAATATACAAAGGGGGAATATAATAAAAGAGAATGTGGAGAAAATGAATTGCATGTGGAAAAAGACAGTGTGAGAGAAGAGGAAGAATGTGTAGCTTTATTTCATTTATCTGGGTTAATGGAAGTTGGAGTATGGGATGACCAGCATTTTCCTGCATGGAAAGAAGAGGAGTACATACTAAGACTGGGCTGTATTTATATATGGCAGAGATGTGGCTTTAGAAGGAGAAGATGCTGAGTGAATCTCAGAGGATCCAACTTAGTTGGAAATAAAATATGCAGGAAGTGGAGTGTATGTAGAAGAGTATGTGAAAAAAGCAACGGAGTTCGACTTGGTGTCTTGTGTACAGGAGTAACTTATATGTGAGTGTGCAAAAGGGAATAAAGGATGGAATGTCCATCTGGAATGGGAATTGTAAATGATAGAGAAAAGGTGGCATAGGTAGTAATATATGTATTAGGAAATTTGCAGTGAGGATGTGTTTCCTTTGGGTGGGGGAGATTATGTGTTTGTAGATGCGGAGCAGTTAGATGGATGTGTGTGGAAATGGGAGAGGGATTTTGTGTATGTCAGGCCAAATTGGAGTGGAGAAACTGTGTGGGAGATGGTGGTATCTATGGAGGTGAAATGGGGCAGAGTAGCATGTGGAATGTATGTTGAATGAGTGCAGGGATGCGTTGTGAGGGAAGTCAGATAACATGCAAAGTATAAGCAAAGATCTTAACTATATTCTCCAAGCTATTAATTTGTAAGTTGCAAGGCCCTCAGGAATTAATGTCTTTCACATGAATTAGGTCATATGAGATTTGACACCGTATTTGTTTCAATGTGTGCTGCAGTCAGCCTGTGCTGAATGACTAAAATTTATTTCAAAAAGGTGCTTTGGGCCATTCAGGTGACCTTGTTCACTTGGAAGATACTAAGAGATTATGCATTTTGCTTCAGTGAAGTGATTCAGATGGTCTCAAATTGGTTTGCATGAAGCTCCTAAACAGCACTTCAAGTCTCACCTCCCCAGATGTGCCGGCCAGAAGTCATGAACAGCCTGTTGAGCATTTTGGCAGTGTGAATCAGAGGGTTTAAGGCATGCCCAGCTGTTTACCCTAACTTGCTTGGATCGTTTGCAGGCACGAAGAAGGTGCCAACAATGAGGGAGCTCTGGTAACCCAGGCAGGGATAGGAAATATCCTGGATAGCCTATTATGTGCAGCTGTAGTGGTGCACCTTCCCTCAAGGATAAAGCAGCACCGGTGTCATAATTTGTACCATAGTCACCTACTCCCAAACACCCTTGATGTTAATTGGAAAGTTGTGGCAATGTGGCACGGTTGACCAACTAGCTGCAATGTAAGCAGCAAGCTTAAAGTCACCAATGGTTTGCTACTAGAGGGAAGAGGGAGGGAGAAGAGGGAGAGTTATTACTATGACTGAAGTGAGATTTAAAAAGTCAGGGCAGTAATGTAACTAGCTCCTCTCTCATTCTCATGAAGATAAAATGAGGGAGGGGAAACTCTTTCAAACTTCGAAGATGCTGTTACTATAGTTTTACAATAAAAATAGTACTAACCTACAGGACAATGCTTCCTAATCTGATCAACCGCAAAAGATGGACAGTTCTGTGACACCATATAGTCTGCCGAAGAGGTTGACAGACTCCTTGCACATGGCCTTGCATGGATCATCCTCCAAAGTCCATGGTACTGCTGCCCAACTTCACAGTTGTTATACATATGAGGAGGTTTGGCACTACCCTTAGGAAACCCCCCCAGCCAGCACTTTGGAATAAGTCTCCTCTGAGCCTTCTCCAACAAGCCCCCCCTCAACTTACTCTCAGACTGCAAAGCAGTGCCTCATTCAGAGCTCTATGTATCAAAGCATTCCTTTAAAGCTTTATCATAGAAATCATAGAAATATCCTTCATGATTGTGTGTCTAAGTCTTTCATTGCCTGTCTACCTAGGATTAAAACCTGGGGTGGGATTCAAATTTTTTAACAACCTGTTCTGTGAGCGTGGCTTAGTTGGTGGGCGTGTGACTGGCTGGGCGTGGTCAAGTCAACATCGCTCACATCGAGGCATGCATCTCCTTGCCTGGCCTCTCATAACTATGGGGATGCTGCAACAGTCGTAAGTGTGAAAAACGGTCATAAGTCATTTTTTTCAGTGCCACTGTAACTTTGAATGGCCACTCCACACAAGCAAAGTACCAGCAAAGGAAGGGGAAAAAACTCCAGAGACATTCCTGAGACAGGAAGTTTAGTCCTGCCAAGAATGTAATAAGGGTTAACAGAGAAGCAGTTTCTGTAAGCAACACTAGAATGTTTCCTTCCTGTCTTCCTTACAGGATTAGGCCAGTAATTTCTTCTAACAACTGGTTAGAATGTTAACAACCGATTCTAGTGAATAGGTGCGAACTGGTAGAATCCCACCCAATTAAAACTGTTGTTTACTTCTTCAGTATTTTCTCTATTTTTATCTATTTTTGAGCTCCAGAAAATAAAGCTATCTCTCTCTCTCCTTTAAATCTTATCATCAACTACAAGTTGACTTGCATGCATTTTTATGTCGTTAAAACAAAACTGGGTGGTTTTTTTTTACTTTCATAATACACTATTATAACTTCTTTTTACTTTTGAATAATGATGCTCTATCCTCTGAATATATCAGACTGTCGGTGTTCTGGCTAGTTGTGATCATTCCTGCCATTCTTATACTATATTAGCTCTTTAAGATATTCAGAAATGGACACATATCATTGCCTCATTCTCTTTTCTTTCCCGGTTCTCCAAATTCAGTTTTTATAGCAGCTTCTTGTCTTTCTAAAGGCTGCTAAGAAACATAAAGATAAATCTCCTCCATACGTTCTTTTTCTATTACCCATCTTAGGTTAGCTATCCAATTTCATTTTTTCTGTCTTTTATGAAATCTTATGTTTTTTGGCATTTTGTCTCTGTATGTAGCTCTATTCTCCCTAGTAACATTTTAAACAAAAAATTGTCTAAAGAATTAATCTAATTTGCACACTTTCTTACATTTCTGTGGTTTTGGTTAAGCATATAAATCAGGGGTGTTGAACTCAAGGCCCGGGGGGCAGATTTGGTCTGCAGGTGCTTAGATCTGGCCCACAGGGCCTCCCTGGAAACTGGAGGACCGGCCTGCAGTGCCTCTGAGTGTGACCTTCCTGAGCTCCATCTTTGCTGGCAGAGGATTGCAAGAGGCATCGCAGCTAAAATGGAGCTGGCGAGGGCCACAGACGATTTTCCCAAGCTCTGTTTTCACTGGCAGAGGGTTGCAGGAGGCCCTCGCAGCTGAAAACGGAACTTGGGAACCTGTTTTCACTGTGCTCGAGCCACCACAGGCGCCCCTAGTATGAGTTACATCACGCATCCCAGCCCGTGAGGTCAAACACAACCCTGATGTGGCCCTCAATGAAATCAAGTTTAACACCCCTGATATGAACCAATATCTTCCAATTTCTAGGAAACCCCCCCCCCATATCATTTTTTACACTTGACACACACTTGACATAGAATTATTAGCACTTTAACTGCCTCTTCTCCTGAAACTCTGAATAGTTCTGTGGGTATTCCATCCATGCCTGATACTTTCCTATTTGTCAACTAGTCTCTTAGATGTACTGATTCCCTTTTTAATTGAGTCAGCTCCTGAATATATATCCTTTCTACAAATGTATCTGTCATTCTGTAAGCCCATATGAAAAGGGTTTAGTATAATCTTCCTTTAACCACATTTGCCTCTTTCAGATCTTTTTGGTGAGTACTCTTTAGTATTCCTATATTAACCATACATCCTCCTGTGATTTCTCTGATCTTCTCTCATTTCGCTTTTTTTATATTCCTGTTTGTTGACATGCTTGGTTAAGCTATCTTTCCTAGCCCCACCTTGCTTTAGAGTTGAAAGTCTCTGTTCATTGTATAGCCCTGTTGCCCAAGGCTACCCTGATAGCTTGTTCTGAAAGTCACACAAATCTTTTCCCCTTGGGATAGTCACTTACTCCCATAACTTTTCAGGTTCTCTTTCATATAAAGAAATGTATTCAATTTGTTCTTTACATTGACTTTATATTCTAACTATATATTTTTCAGGTTATGTCTTTCTGGAACACCTGCTCTCATTAATGTAACATGGTTTATTTATTCAGCATCCTGTCAGCTTCAACTGAAATATAGTTTTGGTCATAAAATCAGCACAAGAAACCATAACAGAGTAAAATTATAATAAATACACATAATATAAATAGAAAACTACAGCTTTGCACATCTAGAAAAGCCCCTAGGCTCTCAATATCCTTTGTTTTCAAGTTGTTCTAAATCATGCCAGCCTCAACTTGAACCACAGAGAAGGGCAGAGGCTGTTCTATAAAAATGGGCAGCATTACAGGCAGAAAAATGCCCTTGGGCCCTCACACCTCTCACCAAAAGCCTGTGATGTATCCTGAGCATCCTTATCTGGGATGCAGTTCAGAATAAGCAGCACCCAGAAGGCAGTTCTGAGGATACCTTGGCATCAATCCATGTAAGACTTTAATGGTTAAAACCACCACTTTGAATTACCCTCAAAAGCTTATTTGTAATTAAAATAACCCCTACCGCATCTTGTGTTATGTAGCCACAATAGCTGTCACATCCAGATTGCTGCACTATGTACCAACCACAGCTTTCAAGTGATCTTCATTTCTACTCATGTTCTGAATCATATATCATACATAGTACATAGTATATAGCATATCTAGGTGAAAGCGGCTTTCTCCACTTTAATGACATTTAGTTGTTCTTAATGCAACCAATTTGGCATGCTTTTATTTCTGCTTTGACCATTTCAGATTTTCTTGGTTTGTAGAGCTCAAATTCCTACCAAAGACCGGGCTTTCTTGTGGTTACATTTCTGTCTCCAGACCTACTTGTGAATGTTCTATGCTCTGCTCCAATAACTAGAGGCTCTGAGAGTTTCCTCATCTGGCAAATAAACGTATTTAAATATTATAGACATGTCCAGTACTTTGTAAGGGTCTTCAACTGTTGAAATAGATGTGGTTTGCTATTGCTTGGTTTCAGATTGATTTTGAAATTATTTATCCTAGGTGGATTTACTTCTTTCACTTCTGCAGTACTAGATCTGCCCTCTGCTAGCTATGGATTATTCTTGGCTTTCCCCTCCCCTGACAATAGGAGACAATAGGATTTAATAGGAGTTCTGTCTTCCAGCTTATACTGATCTCAGAATCAACGAAGTTAGTGAGTCCCCCCATTTACTAGAATTAACAGGTGTGTGATGTAACTATTCCTACCTTTAAAAAAAAAAACGTACCTCAGAGCACCTAGTTTAAATTCACCTCAGTGGTAAAAACTAGTTTTCTTTGTAATGAGTGGCATTTGAAAGCTGGATTAAACTACAGATGGTGGATGCTGTTCTTATTAGTATCTTTCTGAAGAGTTCTGAAAAGGAGCAAGTGTAATGAACACATTAGACAGTTTTCTTCCTATACACACTTCTAATCCTACAGATACAGATACAGATAATCAGAGTTGGAAGGGACCTTGTAGGCCATCTAGTCCAACCCCCCACCCAAGCGGGAAACCCTACACCATTTCTGACAAATGGCACTCCAATCTCTTCTCGAAAGTCTCAACTGATGGCGTTCCCACAACTTCCGAAGGCAAGTTGTTCCATTGGTTGATTGTTCTCACTGTCAGAAAGTTTCTCCTTGTTTCCAGGTTAAATCTCTCCTTGTTCAGTTTCCATCCATTATTCTTTGTGTGGCCTACAGAAGCTTTAGAAAATAGCTTGACCCCTTCCTCCCTGTGGCAGCCTTTCAAATATTGGAAGACTACTATCATGTCTCCCCCAGTCCTTCTGTTTACTAGACTAGCCAAGCCCAGTTCCTGCAACCATTCGTTGTATGTTTTAACCTCCAGTCCCCTAATCATCCTGGTTGCTCTTCTTTGCTGTACTTTTTCTAGAGTCTCAACATCTTTTTTATAATATGGTGACCAAAACTGGATTCAGTACTCTAGGTGTAGTCTTACTAAGGCTTTATAGAGTGGTATTAGTACTTCCCTTGATCTTGACTGTATCCCTCTGTTAATACAACTTAGGATTGCATTAGCTTTTTTGATGGCAGCTGCACACTGCTGGCTCATATTTAGCTGGTTGTCCACTAAGACTCCAAGATCCCTCTCACAGTTACTGCTATTGAGCTTGGTTTCACCCAATCTATATGGGTACTTTTGGTTTTTCTTGCCTAAGTGTAGGACTTTACTTTTCTCTCTATTGAATTTCATTTTATTAATCCTCCCCAATAGGGTTCAATTTATTGAACAAACCCATTTTGGAGTATATTATTGCATACCACTTTCAGATATATGGCCAGCAAGATTTCTTCCATCATGTCACTGTCATTCTTTTCTGTTATTCTACTGTCATTCTATTTGTTTTTCATGGTGAGCGGGAAGATATGTATCCCCCACTACTCTGTATAAGTGTGATTGTGTGTAGAGGTAATCCTCAACTTATAACCAAAATTGAGCCTGCCTATTATGTTCATAAGTTGTGACAGTCATAAAGCTGATCATTCATGTGACTGATCCAATTTTATGACCTTTCTTGCAGCAGTGCTAAAGAAAATGCTGCAGTTGTAAAGCAAACCATTCTTTACTATGGACATTTTTGCTAAAAAATAGAAATGAATTCTGATTTTCAGCAAAATATCATAAAAGGGCCAGGTACACTGCAAGCATCCATTAAGGAAGGCTATTGCCAAGACCCCAACATGCAGCCCTGTGAGCGCGGGAGGGAGGGGGAGGGCCCAGGGCCCAGCCATCAGAACATTGGAACTGAGTTGTACATAGCCTTGAGGAGGTCCGTTATACATTCAAACATTCACTCAGCAAATGTTAATAAATCAAGGACTACCTGCCTATGTATATCTGTGTAGGTGTGGGGAAGCAGTAAATGAGAATCCACTTTCAGAAAGTAGTGGACCCTGTTTTGTCTTTTCTAAATTAAAAGGTACCTGAAATATTAAAAAAAAGGTACTGAAGCTTGAGTTGCAGGACAATCTACGTAGATGTGATTGCAAGACTTTTTTTCCGACTTCAGGAATTAATGGAAAAGAAAATAATTTGATTTGCACCATCATTTGATTTGTATTTTTAATACAATACAGGTAGTCCTTGACTTGCAATGGTTTGTTTAGAGACTGTTCAAAATTACAACGGCACTGAAAAAAGTGACTTATGGGTATTTTTCACACTTATGACCATTGCAGCATCCCCATAGTCACATGATTTACATTCAGATGCTTGACAACTGGCTCATATTTATGATGGTTGCAGTGTCCCAGGGTCACGTGGCCATCTTTTGCAACCTTCTGACAAGCAAAGTCAATGGGGTAGCCAGATTCACTCTACCCCAGAGTGCTGAGGCTGCTGACTACCAGGAGTTTGATTCTGACCGACTCAAGATTGACTCAGCCTTCCATCCTTCCGAGGTCAGTAAAATGAGGACCCAGATGGTTGGGGGCAATATGCTGATGTTATAAACCAGAGAGAGCTGTAAGGCACTGTGATGACCAGGAGAGAGGCACAAAAGCAACAAAGTGACAAAAGTAGATAAAGTCCCTTTAATACCTCCAACTTGGCTCCCAATGTCCAGTTATCATCAGCTGGAGAAAAAACTCTCCCAAGAACAGTTTTTAAAGGGAAGAAATTCTGTCCGAACCCAAAGTATATATAAATTATGAATAAAAACCAACACAAACCACACTGCAGCAATTAACGAGACAGGGCAGGATAAGGAATTGAAGACTTCAAAAGGTAATGAAACACATACAGTTGGGAGGACGGAAATCAGATAAGACTTGACAAACCAAAATAATTCACACTTTGGTTCCAGCAAGGTACTATGCTCAAATGCCCTTTTTAAATCCTGTTTTCCCAGCTGCAGCTAATGAAGGGAAACAGGACCCTTTTCTCCCCCGTAACCCACATAACTCACATTACTCCCTTCTCCGTTCCTCCCTGTATGCCCTAGGATGAAGAGGAGGTGGTCCTGGGTCTTCCACTGAAGGCCCAGCTGGTCTGTGCCCTTCCCCGGTTTCTTCCACAGCCACTGAAGCCACACTCCCACTCCCTGTCAGCTGCTCGACCTCCCCCTCGGAATCAGATTCCAACAGGGGCATGACAAGCACTATGAAGCCTATATAAGGCTAAGTGCTATTGCTATTGCTACTAATTTAACAACTGCAGGGATTCACATAACAAATGTGGCAAGAAAAAACAATTACTACCCACCTGCCTTTCAATCGAAGGACCTGTATACTGCACGAGTCAAAAAGAGGGCTGTGAAAATATTTACAGACCCCTCACATCCCAGACATAAACTCTTTCAACTCCTTCCCTCAAAACGACGCTATAGAACGCTGCACACCAGAACAACTAGACACAAGAACAGTTTTTTCCCCGAAAGCCATCACTCTGCTAAACAAATAATTCCCTCAACACTGTTCAACTATTTACAAAGTCTGCACTACTATTACTGTTAATCTTCTCACTACCCCTTATCACCCATCCCCTCCAACTTGACTTTTTCCTAGTATGATTTGATTGTTGATTGTACCCTATAACTATCATTAAGTGTTGTACGTTATGATTCTTGATTCTTAACGAATGTACCTTTTCTTTATGTATACTGAGAGTATTTACACCAAGACAGATTCCTTGTGTGCCCAATCACACTTGGCCAATAAAGTATTCTGTTCTGTTCTATTCTATTCTATTCTATTCTATTCTATTCTATTCTATTCTATTCTATTCTATAATGGGACAAAACTCACTTAACAAATTTCTCATTTAAGAATATAAATTCTGGGCTCAATTGTAGTCATAAATCAAGGACTAGCTATACAATCTAAATTACAGTTTGTAAACCAATATGCAAATCAAAATTAAATTATCATTCATTTGTGTACTCCACTTTTATCAATGCACAGTAACTATAGTAGAAGGCCTGTTTAACACATTTTTAACATATGTTTAACATATAGGACTAAAATATTTAGTAGGGATGAGGAAAGAACCAGGAAATATATTAAAATAAAAATATATCATTTTTTCCCATACAGAGAGATGTAAGGAACCTGACGTGTTTTAAATATTTGTTCTTCTTACTAGCTTTCTAGCTGCTGAGTTGTGCTGCTTGTAATATTAGGGGTTCAGCAGTTGCATATATGAGAAGTCAGAAGAAGAAATAATGCACTGAGAAAGTAAACATAAGGCAGCAAGACCTGAGAAGGAACAATGATTATATAAGCCAAATCTACTTCCTTCGTGTTCTGTCTTCTAGTGATCTGCTAAGGAAATGAGTTTTGTTTTATACACTAATGAAGGAAAAGGAGACTTCTGAATCAAAAAAATGCAGAACACAATCTGGTCCCAAGTGTGTTTCCAAAACAATCTCCATGCATGCTTATTAGCCGTAACAGTGAGTAACAGTGAGTACTAGCTCCCAGTCTCCCAATTACCTCTAATTGGATAATCCCAGGCACTCATTGTGATGTAATTCCATCAAAGCTCTCATGTTCTCAGTTCTTGCTGCCTTCCTCGGTGAAATAGCCTGGCATTTTAATATTCTGTTGTTAGATTCCCTCTCTGCATTCCGCATTACATTCACAGTATTTAGCTGCCTTTGGGGGTTTTCTTTCTTTCTTTTTTTCCTTCCATTCATGTCCGATTGATCTCAAATTCTTAGAGATCTCCTGGGTAGGTCCCTGCTGTTTTCTTCCCAGGGTTTTCAGAAGTACCTTTGCCTTCTTCCTAGGGCTGAGAGAAACTAACTAGCCCAAGGTCACCCAGCTAGCTTCATGCTAAAACGGGACTAGAACTCAGGTCTCCTTGTTTCTATCCTGATGCTTTATTACACTGAACTGGCTATTTACAAGGTTGTTAACTGGGAATGGAGAGAGAGAATGTTGGAGACAAATGTGCTTGGAAGCATTTCTTTGGTCACCAATTTCCCATTTGGTTCTTAGAATACACACACACACACACACACACACACACACACACACACACACACACACACACATTCTCTTTCTACTGCTTAGTATTCCAAACTACCAATTGGGTAAATACTTATCTAACACCCATAGCCCGGGCTTATCATTCAAGAAGTCCAGGCCAGCTTGACTTCGGGCCAGTCACACTCTCTCAGCCCAATTCACCTCACAAGGTTGTTGTGGGGAAAATAGGAGGAAGAGGTGTGCTGGATATCTTAGCTGCCATAATTTTTAAATATAATAAAGGCAGGATATAAATAAACTCCAGGACATTTGCTGAGTCTAGTGTCACAACTCCTTATTTTTAACACACTTACCTAGTTTGGAACAAGAATTATTTATGACTTTATCTGCCTGTATGTTTACTATGATTACAAATAGAGAAAGTGGGCATTCTTTAAATATGAGCTCAGAAGCTTTCCTTTGTTGTTTTAATATAACACTATATAGTGCCATTTCCTCATCCTTATGTTCTGATTTTGACATTAGATAGAAAACCTTTTAATGTCTGCAACAATCCAAAATCTGTTAAAATCAGAGGTGGTATTCAGCAGGTCCTGACCAGTTCTGGAGAACTGGTAGTGGAAATTTTGAGTAGTTCAGAGAACCAACAAATACCACCTTTGACTGGAGATTTTACAGTATCCTTCCCCTGCCATGCCCACCAAGCCACGCCCACAGAACCGGTAATAAAAAAAAATTGAATCCTACCACTGGTTAAAATCCTTTAAATGATATTGTATTTGTGCTTTTTGCTTTTTCTAAATCAATTCTTGTTATTAGTTTTTGAAAACTGTGTACCATTAAGAAAGCAATTACTTAATGCACTTATAAATCATTCTTTTTATATTACTTAATTGATGGGCAGTTGGTTTTAAAAAGTATATCATTCATGAATTCATTAATGAAAAGCTGAAGTTTTTATCATATAATATTGTGTTTGATCTATTGTTTTTTTTCCTGATTAAAATGCAAGAAGAAATGTGTTCTTTACTAATGTAATGCTATTGGAGGTTGCAGGCTATGACATCTTTTCGGGAATATATTCTCATTTGGAGACAATTCCTGGAATTAATGTAATTAGGAACTTTCAGTCATTACGATCCTAAACTTTTCACATTAAAATTAATACAAGTTTTATAACGGTGTTAATGGTTTCTTGGAAATGATGCTGAATGCCTTTTAACACTGTAATGTATTTTTTTTTTAATTTAAAGACCTTAGATCTTAGATACATCATGTTCACAAACTGTAACTGAAAATGAACCAGAGGCTAAAACTTCAATGCAACAGCAAAGATGTCTGCTCAGTACAGTACCATTAATCTATTTTCTTTTTCTCTTTCTTGCTTTTCTTCTTTCTCTTCAATAGAAGTGGAACAAAAAGGTAATTAAATAGCTTTCACCTGTTTTATACATATACTCATTCTAAGCAATTCAGGGATAAAATGTTAAATGCTTAAATGTTAGTTGAAGCTCTTTCATCATTAACCTACACCACTTTAATCTCTTTTATTAACGATTTGGTCAGGGAAGGAGTGGCTGCTATTTAATACTAACATGTCATCTTTTTGCAAGAAATGTTTAATAGTACCATTCTTCTTTCCTACAGATTGTTTTAACAATTACAATGTATTCCTTCTGCTTCCTCACAATTTATGGGAAGCATATGAAATAATTAGCAAGAATACTCACATACTGTAGTATTGAAAATTATTTTTGTATAATATTTAATATTAAACATTAAAAGGCAGAATCTCATGCATGCCTGCTTATAAGTAACTTTTTGGACTTCAGTGGTATATTTTTTTGAGTGTGTACAAGCTATAGCTTCAAAGTATACATTGAATGAAGAAGGGTTTGAATAGTTCTTGTCCAAAAATTGAAAAACTAAATTTTCTGTACTGTACATGGTTTGAAGCCTAGTACAGACAGCAAAGGATGAAGACCACATTGCATAGTTTATTCCCTCTAGCTTAATGTTTATGTTTACTTGACCCAAGGTCTCACTTTTGGGAGAGTTTGGATCCATAAGTACATAGAGAACATATATTTCTACATTTGAGTGTATACTGTACAAACTTAATATAGATTTCTGAAGATCTAGGATAAAGTTGATTGGTATACTTACTGCGCATTTTGTTGTTGAAGTTTGCATTATCAAAACCATAAAATATAATAGTACAATATCACTTATTTAATAATGAATTTATTTATGCACTTACTTGCTTATTTTACTCATTTATTTATTATTGTTTGAAACTGACCCCTGAAGTTCTCAGGGCAATGAATAATCAGTGAAATCATATTAAGGAAAACCAAACAATATAAAAGAAAGCATAGGAATCGTGAATGCAAAATCACTAGCAGCAATAAAAGGAAGTAACATTAAATGTATCTATAAACTCACACTAATGAAGCAGGCCATAAAAAAAAGTTCTAAAACCACTAAAATTGTTTTTCAATGCTGGCAATGGAGAGCACTAAAAAAAAACAGTATAGATGCCAGACAAAGGTATTTTATAAACAGGCCATCATCACTTTTGTAACTTCCCTTCTTTGGTGAGAGCAGATTGAGATACCTATAAATTTTTGAAGGCCCAAATGTTTCTTCAGGATACATCTTTTAATGCTGTTTTGTCTAGACAGAATCTTAGTTTATTAGCTCTTTAATCAATTATTTATTCTGCTTCTGAATATCAATGGCCTTATTTGTTTTAGGAAAGGAGAACTGGGTGTCACCAGCAGCATATAGATAATAATATGCATATTTAAAAGCTCAGGAAATAAACACCGGAGGAGCCCATTTCATAATCTCCATGAAATAAACAATCATCTCAGTGCCACTTTTGGAATTAGCTATCCAAATAGGAGGGAAACCATTGTGCTAACTTCTTCTTCATCCTAATTTGTTCATAAAGTGAATTGGATTAAAAGTTGTTGAGAGAAAATGACTTTAGTTTAAAAGTGCCCAGTGAGGGTAACATGCAGTAATTATTTTAAATTTTCAAACTGCACCATTAATAATATTTTATTAAACTTGAATGCTACCTGGCTCATAAATAGCAGCATGCTCACAACAGCTTCTTTTGAAGAAGCTGGAGCAGCCCATGTTCCTTAAGGCAGTTCCAACATCATCCAATTAACTGAAAAATCACAAGTGGACTGGTAACTGTACACTAGCTTTTTCATCATAGTAGATAGAGGTGACCCTGGGCAAGACTCCCCTGAGAAGCATTACACTCATGCGTTCACACAACCACACGGTGCCTCTCCAGCTTCTTACTTTTCACTCCTGCAATTTTCTTCAACCTCCAAGAACTAACAAAGTAGAAGCACAATAACTAGCTAAGAGAATGTTCCTTAATTTTTATCTAAGTACGAATTTGTTTCATTGAACACAAAAATGCTCTTGCTTGGGCACTGGCAGCTATCATTTTAAATATACATTTTTTTATATACCTCATTCCATTTTCAATGCAAATACAAAGGGACTTGTTTCCCCTACAATTTGCTCAGTTCAAAAGTCTGGTATTTACAGTGCTTGGGAATGTTTATGTTTAAGGTTACAAGAAAAGTGATGAGGAAAATATATCTATTTATAATCATAACTTGATAATAACTAATATAAAAATAAATTATCTTAGTAATCAGTTCAAATGCTCCAATTTTAAGTGTATTCAAAATGATATCTTTCAGTGACAATCCAAAGTGTTCAGTATTTGATTTTGAGAGGTATTCTTTAGGGCACATCCACAGCATCAATGTTTCTGTCACCCCCTCATTCACGCAAAAGGAAATAAATTGCTAGGGAATTTTTCCAATCATGTTTTTCAGTATATCAAATGTGCAGATTTGTCTGATGTTCTGTAAAAGAAAAGAAAAAAGAGGTTGCAGAGCCAGAAATGAAAGTTTTGAGAATCAGAATTAGGTTCCCAAAAGGAAGTGATATTCAAAACTAATCCTGAAGATAGAGAGTATTGGGTGAATGTACTCCAATAGTCCCAGTGCAAAGGAATACTACTGTAGAAAGAAAGGGAATACATCTCTCTTTGAAATTATATTTTTTGAAAAAGATTGAAAGAAGGAGGAAGTAACTTTCCAAATACAAGCATGAAAGCTGAAAGTTCTGTTCCTACTTTGAGCTGTTACTGCATTTCAACCACTCTTTTAAGGAACAAAGGATATTTGCTGAGAACACTCATGTCCAGGAGTCCTTGGAAATTTAGTCTGACCCTAAGCGTTTGATGTAAAGCATGGCTGTCCAAACCTTTGGCTTGCCTGGGCCACTTTGAGTGAAGAGGAATTGCCCTGGGTGACATAGAAAATATAACTAATAATCACTTAATAATGTTAAAAATTTACAATTTTGTAGGGCTACATTATTAGCTGTCCAGGGCCATATGTGGCCCATGGTCCATAGGTTCTACGCAACTGATTTAAGACCCTATATAGGATTAAAAGATGTCTTCTGATTTCTTGAGCCAATAATAAAGTAGCAGAAGTAAAGCAAATTAGGAAAGCCTGGTTTAAACACCTTCCTACACTCAACTAAATATTACCTTACTTACTTAGAATTAAGGTCCAGAGCAAGTAGGCTTAGGATAAAAAAGTGCTGTTGGAAGAAACCATTTGGAGGGAATCATTTCCAAACAGAAAGAAACCCAAAGTTCACTATCTAGCTGCAAAAGGAAGAGCCAGAGCTGTCATTTCCCCTCAGTTTTTTCATTTCAGAAGACACCATAGAATATGTGAAACATTTCCCACTCCCAATAGTCTCTGGCAAAGAAAGTACATCCCTTTTTCCTCATGGAACTGGGATTGCAATTCTGACTGGCTTGAAGGCCAAACACAACACTCAGGGACAGGGCTGCCACCAGGAATTCTCAATGGTGAAATGAGTGCTAGAAAAAGCACCAAAGGGATCAGCATCTGTTGCCAGTTTCTAATTGGAGCTGACATAGACATACCGAGTAAAGTTTCTATCCTACTTCCTTCTCTGCCTTATTTTTTCAGCCATGGCTGTTGCTGATCTCTTTAAAAAGTCTCTGTTTCAATATTAACATATATTTCTTTTTGAAATACCAGTCCTGATGCCAAGCTGAGCTTTAGTGAGAGATTGGCCTCCATAAATAAGGCTCTGCTATATAGTTTATGTGGGAACACTTCTTCTGCTCATGCTTTACTTTGATCCTTCCGATCCAAGATGATGCCATATTCATTCTTTGAATGTTGTGTAGAAATAATAATTGAGAGCCCTCCAAGCTCAGGTGCCAAAAGGAAATTTTTGAAGATGGATTAAACCTGTAAGAAAATTCCCCTTCTGCTTCAGTTGCAAATACCATCCAGTATAAGGATTGTTCTAAGAACCAAAACAGAAGAGGAAAGGATTTGCAGGCCATACTTGCTATTATCCATTAATTGGTACATACATCCCAGCTGATGCTGTTTGCATTTTTATAAACCAACATATTAAATGCAAACATGAATTTCATGCCATACTTTGTTTGGCTTAGTTTTAGACAGGAAAGGGGAATTCTATGCATTACACTTTTTTGACTATTTCCATTTTTGCTGGGATAATGAGTAGAGAACTTAATGTAATAACTGTGTACAAAAAATATACCTTATCTGAACCAATGCAATGTAATGCAAGAGATTACATTCGAAAAATTAAGTACTGGTAGTTCTCAACTTATGTCCGCAACTGGAACCAAAATTTCCATTGCTAAGCAAGGCACACCCAATTTGATGACCTTTTTGCCATGGTTGTTAAGAAAATCACTGCAATTGTGGTCGCTAAGCAAACTTAATTTTCCTCATTGATTTTGCTTGTTGGAAGCTGGTTGGGGAAGTTGCAAATGAATCACGTGACCCTGGACCACTGCAACCTCGTTGCCAAGTGTGCAAATTTTGATCATGTGACTATCAGAATGCTGTGATACTTGCAAGCGCAAGAACTGGTCATAAATTACTTTTTTCAAGGCCATGGTAACTAAACTAATGGCTATAAGTCAAGGACTACCTGTACAATAGTTAATCATATAGCAAAATTGGCATTTAAAAATGTTTCTTAAAAAGAAACGGAAGTATATCTAAAACCATATTTTGGTGTTGGAGGGAAATAATATTAGTTACAAGATTTGTGGAATGGAACATCTCAGCAGGTCAGTCTTGGCAGTTATGAATTTGCTTAAGTAATGTTTTTATTTTTATGTATTTCAGAGGACATTTTAATGCTTTAACTTAGTCTTCCTGTATTGCATTTTGCTTTTTGCTTTTTATTGCTACTGGTTTTTTCCTTCCTCAGGACACATTCTTTTAATTGTTTATTATTTGCTATGGATTCATTCCAAATGTATTTATGTGGCAATTCCCCAGCCCTTTTTAATATTTAAACTGCACACCATAAGAATGATTTCTCTGAAATAGAGTTTAAATGTCTTTTTAGTTGCTTTTTTGGTTTTATAGCAATATATGTTGTATATGTCATGTCAAAGTTAAAAATTATAATCCCTATAAATTTCCCCTTATAACCTTTTTAGTGCAGAGCACCATTTATGTATTTTCAGAGTTAGGAGAAGATTGATATTTTTAGTTCTTCTCCTGGAACTTGAGTTATAAATGTCTAAGTGCCAAGAAAAGTCTTCTATCACATTTAATAATCAATTTTACTTTTAACCTCTTCCTTCCCTTCAGTTTTTCTTTGCCCTGGACTACTAAAAGGAGTATACCAGAGTGAACATTTATTTGAATCTGATCACCAGTCAGGAGCCTGGTGTAAGGATCCACTGCAGGCTTCTGACAAGATTTACTACATGCCGTGGACACCATACAGAACTGACACTCTGACAGAATATTCTTCCAAAGATGATTTCATTGCTGGAAGGCCAACAACAACGTACAAGCTCCCACACAGAGTGGATGGCACAGGGTTTGTGGTGTATGATGGGGCTTTATTCTTCAACAAAGAAAGAACAAGGAACATTGTCAAATTTGATCTACGGACAAGAATAAAAAGTGGGGAAGCTATCATTGCTAATGCCAACTATCACGATACATCCCCTTATAGATGGGGAGGCAAATCTGATATAGACCTGGCTGTTGATGAGAATGGTCTTTGGGTGATCTATGCAACAGAACAAAATAATGGTAAAATAGTCATTAGTCAGCTAAACCCTTATACCTTGAGGATTGAAGGGACATGGGATACATCCTATGACAAAAGGTCAGCTTCTAATGCATTCATGATCTGTGGCATTTTATATGTAGTGAAATCTGTGTATGAAGACGATGATAATGAAGCTACAGGAAATAAAATTGACTATATATACAACACTGAACAAAGCAAGGAAAATGTAGTGGATGTTCCATTTCCAAATTCATATCAGTATATTGCTGCAGTGGATTATAATCCAAGGGATAACCTTCTTTATGTATGGAACAACTACCATGTGGTTAAATATTCATTGGATTTTGGACCAATGGACAGCAGAACAGGTAAGGTTCTTCGATAAGTTTTATTTTCTGTTATCTCTTGATTTGCAACCAATTTAGTCCGTGGCTAAGGCCAAACTTTTTTCTTCCATTAAAAACAGCAGGATGGGAGTTTGACTGGAAAATAGATCAAAAACGTCTATTTGTGAATGTTTTCTTTCACCTTAAATAGCCTTCCTCTCCTTGACTTCTACTCCAGTGGAGATGAGAAAGACAGTGATGGGATTCATGTATCCCTTTATATAACCCCTTAGGAGGTTTATCATTTATTCAGTTAACATGTTCTCGGTGCAAGTCATTTTTGTTCATTTGCATTGTCATTTATAGAAACATAGAAAACTGACAGCAAAAAAAGACCTAGTGGTCCATTGAGTCTGCACTTGGAAGTTTTTTATTACTATGAGTTTATGATTTTTATGATTTTATTTTTTTATTTTTGTTGGATGATAAGTATGTGTTTATCCCAAGCATATTTAAATTCAGTTACTGATGACTGAGCCACTATCCCTGCTGCAAGTTTGTTCTAAGCTTCCACTATCCTTTTTGTGAAATAATACTTTCTAACATTACTTCTGAACTTTCTTCCTGACAGTTTGAGGTTATGCTTCCTTGTTCTTGATTTTTGCTTAATATTGTACAGCCTCTAGAATGTTACTCATACGTACCCTTAATATATTTAAAGTTTTCAATCATGTCTCCCACTTCTCTTTTGTCCTCTGAGCTGTTACTTATTCACAATCTCTCTTGATATGTTTTCTCCCTCAGATCTTGCATCATTTTTGTGGCCCATCTTTGGACTCACTTAATGTTATCAATATCTTTTTATAAATGAGATCTCCAGAACTGGACACACTATTCCAAATGGGGTTCGATAGATATGAAGCCCTACTAGATTATGATTTATATTACAATTTGAGGTTATATGTAAATTCATAAATTGTGCATTATTCAATGAACCATGTTTAAGCAAAATATATAGCTTAGCTCCATGCTTGAACACAGTCATAATCTTTAAAATTAGAAAATATATCTTGAACCTCAGGCAGCAAGTCAAAGAGAATTCAGTTTTAGGTTAACTCTGCATAGTTGCAGTGTATTAGAAAAAGCTGCTTTAGAATGTGAGGAAGCATCTTTTGAATAATTAAAGCAGCCATGTCTTTCTAAGGTTTGTGCTGCTCCAGAAGCATCTCTACAAACAAAGACAGAGGCAACCAAACTGAGCTTCCAAAGCACTCAAAATATCCACTTCCTTCAAAACAAAGTACTTTGCACATTCTGCTTTGCATTCCCAAACATATCCTTTTGCAAAGATTGAGAATGTGGAGTGCCACTAGATCACTTTGCAATAACCATGGCATTTAGGTTGGTTAATGTCTTACAAGTGTGTAGGTGAGGCAATTATTATAGTGCCTCCTCTATCAGGATGCAAGGCCTGGAAAGCTAGATTCCTCTTGGAAGTCTGGACGGTGAGATCTCCTACCTTCTATCATGCCTGATTAAATGATCTCTGCCAGCAAGTTTTGTTTAGCTATGGTATTGCCTAAAGAAAAGGTAGAATCCTAATGAGACAGCAGAGGCTAAGGTGCTGAACAATAATTCCCTAACAATATTTTTGAGACATGATCCCACGGGAAAAACCAGAATCCTTGTAAAATACTGCCACCAATGCCCAGTCCTGCCAGATGGTTAAGAAAGCCACCATGTTCAGCAATAGGAGATAAAGCTAAGGTGGCAATGGAGCGGCAGTTTCCCTACTGAATGAACTGTTTGTGATATTCAGTGGTAAGGAAAACTGATTTTCACACACAAAAAGTATCCCAATTATAAAAAAACTGCTAAAAGTGAAAAAGTCTGCCATAAAGGGATCGTGTATCAAGATGTTGATCAATGTGGAATTCCTTGGTGTAGTCACAGTGTTAATTCAACCATGCAAAACCTGGATGGACTTGGGAGACATAAAAAGCAAATTTTAGAAAAAAAGCAAATAATTGAAAAATGTGGCTTGGCATAAATATAGAGGAAATATTTGGAGCTTTATTAGTTGGGATGCTTCAGAAGAGAAATTCATCACCCCATATAGAGAAGATGTTTCTGACTCATGGTTAAGCCATCCAGGAACATGGTAGAAGGCCATTTGTAGCTTTTTTGTTAAAAGCAATGCTTCAGAAAATAATTTCCAGTTAATGAAAAAAAAATTACTTATTAAATAAGTAAATACTTATTATGTCTTTATTTTGTGTAGTTCAAAGTAATAATGCTCCTTTTTCTTTGTTCCATACAACAACAACTTTGTAAAATAGATTGGGCTGGGAGAATATGATTGGCCCAAGTTACCCAACTGGCTTCCATGCCTACTAGAAGGCTTAAACTCATAGTCTCCCGGATATTCCAAGCTTTTCTAATCAAAATGATTTTTAATTGATTACCTTAACAACTGCTACAAGAATGTTATATTTTCTAAAGCACCATTGACTGTTTAGAAAACAGTATACTGTTGCAGTGTTGAACATTTGTATACTGTTGTTTTCTGGAAGCTTTAATGTAGATTGAAATGAGATGGTTATTTCTATTTTGTAGTCAGAGGAATGAAACCAAAGAATGAAGGAATTCAACAGAGGATTAGCAGACCATCAATTTTCAGCAGCAAGTCAGACAAAATGGGAATTAAATAGAAACACAGAGGAAGGAAATGAATTCATGGTTTGGCAAGGAAAGAAAGGTGCCTTATATAGTACAGGGAATAGAAAGATAGCCGTCAAGATATGTTTTTATTTGTTTTGTTCCTATAGCATTGATTATTTTTTGAAGAGCAACACTTTACCTAATCTCTGGAGTGACATAGAAGAAATCTAAAAATACACAGCTGTGACTCATTTACTGGTAGAATATTGTATCTGTTCCTACACACTATCTTTCAGTACAAACAAATCTGAACTTGTTTATATTAAAGTTTTAAAATATCAATTGGCCCTTATTACCACCCTGTTGAAAATGTCGTTGATGTAATTGTAGAATACTGAACTACGGGCAATAATTCTTTATGGAGATAATTGTGGTCATGAAGGGCATCTTGCCAGGTGCTCTGTATATAGTGTAGCCTTTCTTTTCAGTGGCCATGATTAAATAAAAATCTTAAAACATATGTTCCAGTTTCAAAAAAAACCCTAATTGATGCAAAATGATACAATAAAATAGAATATATTTTTTTAAAAAACAGTCTAAACTACAGAAACAATAGTCATTGAGACACCACCAAATATTGTCAGGATTCCGTAGAATTTAGTAGCAGTGATCACCTCCCAGACTACCAATGTTCAGAGAAAGAAGAGGCTTTCCTGAGTGCCAGCAAAGATGGTGCGAGTTGACCTTGGGTGGGACTTTGCTTCAAAGGAGAGGAATAGCTACAGAAAAAACATGCCCTTGTGTGCCTAATATGGGAAGGATAGTACTTCAGAAGTCATTCATCATTCTTACTGGATTAGCAGAAGCTGTTGAGGGAATATGGTCCCACAAATATCCAGAGCCTAAATAGTAGTTGTCAAGACTGGCAGGGGCACAGTTAGGAGTTACACAAAATGCTTATAGCAAAGTCCAGAGAAGCAGCTCTCATCTCCTCAGTATTAGTAGTAATTATTAATTGATCGTTGTGGCCATATCAGATCAAATAAAAATAAAATACAGGATCTAATTCCAAGATAAAATAGATAAAAAGGAAATACCCATAGGAATTTCCAGGAACAAGATTTGGAGTCAGAAGTTTATCAACAGACCCAAAGTCCTAGACTTTGTAAATACCACCAAAGGATGACAAAGTGCGATCCTCAGGTCCTACTCATTTTCCTTATCTTCAAGCTTAGAGCCTCTGACTTCTCAAGGCAGAGTGGTTCAGAAACCTGCAAGTTACACAACTGATTTTTCCAGGTAAGAGTTATTGGATCAGAATAATCCCTAGATACTATTAAGGTAACAAGCATACTTATCACTTCAGAGATAGGAAATGGACATTTTAATCTTGTTTATTACATATTTCTGGATTATATATCATTTACAGCTCAAAGGAAGGAAAATACAGTAAAATAGGACTCATTATATCATAAAGGAAACCCAAACTGAAGTATATTGTTTCACAGAAGAAAAGCAAATAAAAGATTATAAGTTGTTTCTATACTTTCATTCTTTTGTATACATTAAGACAGTGGTTAACTGAAAGCCCCAGGCTACTTATTTAAAAAAAAAAACCTGTAAATGCACCTGCTACAAACAATTGCTGCCTTTTCTACTATAATAAAATATATAATATCAATAAAAATAGAAGAATATTTTTGGGATTTATTAAACATTAAAACTGTTTTAAACAAAGTTATTTAACAGAATTTGTATTTATTATAGATACTGTAAATGTAGATAGACATAGATATGCAGCAGACATACACGTACACATATCTTTAAACCTGAGACACTGGATTTGGGGGATTTTGTGTTTTTGTTTGTTTGTTTTCTCCACAAGGCAACCTAAAATCTTGTGCAGCATAAAATAGAGTGCCATATAATAGGACATATAGAAAAGCAAAAAATCCCATTTGGAAGAATAAACAAATCACTTAAAGGAGTTATAGATTCAATATAAGATCTAAAATATTCTATTAATAAAAATTATTAAATATATAATAGTGCCATTAGGGACATGTTTTAGGGAATACAGAGATCAAATCATATTTTTTATCCTGATTTATTTTTAAATTATTAATGTAACATGAAATACGTACATCAAACCTTCCACCCAACTGCATATTACTTTAAAGAAAAATCCAAAAATTGATGTCATAAAATAAAAAGTTAAAAATAAACTAGGAGAAAAAGGAGACAGAGATATACTTTAGCAGGCAATGTTTACATTGTGAATTTTAAATGTTAGAACATAGTCAATGATTTTTGCTCAAAATGCATGCAACATTTTAAAAAAAGAAAGAAAACTATAGTGGCACACAGTAGAAAAACACACTATTTATTTACTTATGCAAACAATGAGATGTATATTGCCCCCTCCTGAGATAGGCAACTTACAATAAAGCAAAAATATAAGTATCACTAAAACCATGGAATATTACATGTATATAGTGGTTATTTCTTGATTAGGGAGGAAGACAGAAGAGCAGGATCAGGAAAAATAGAGTATATCTGACAGTAGGTATTACTAAGCCTATTACTAATTCAGTCCAGAGCTTCCAGACTGTTTTATTCCCAGAACAGTAGATTTTGCACACTAAGGTTTCATCTTTTGTTTCCTGTTGCTGTTGTTTCCTTCTTTTTTCTCAGGCATGCATTCTCTCCTAGCCCAAAATATGAATGGATATGGGGGCTGGGGACAGTATTCCGCCAAACAAGATACCAAATTTATTAATGTAAAGAACATAGAAATAAAAGAGACAAAACCCAAATAAAATACAGAGCATTAAGTCCCCAAATCCTCCCCAAAAAGCTCTGTCTTCAGCTTTTTCCAGAATTCAACAATGTTGAAGAAAACATTAATCACTAATGGGTGGTCTTTCCAGAGGGCCAGCTTCAGCACCAAAAGACAGCACTTCTGAGCTTCAGCCCTTTACCACCTGAAAATGGGAGAATGGTAGTTGTTTCTCCCAGCATAATCAGACTTACTCTAATAGGGAGATATAATCCTGCAGATAACTAGGCTCCAAGCCATACATGACTTTATAAGTTAATACCAACACTTAAATTCCACTTGGAAGCTGCTGTACTGGGAAGCCAATGCAGACCTGCAGAATTAATGCAATATGTGCCTAGTAGTTGATTCGTATGAGCACCTGAGCCAATGTGTTTTGTATCAACTGAAGCTTTCAGATGTTCTTTAAAGGCAGCACCATGTAGAGTAACAATTTACTCTTACTCTCATGGTGCTGCCTTTAAAGAACATCTGAAAGTCTAAATAGCTAGTTATGAGGATAAGAGCCACTATAGTTGGGTCCTCTCATCCAAAGTACAACTGGTGCACTACTTAAAACTAGACAAAGGTCACCTGGTCACAATTTCTACATGCTGATCTGGCAAGAGTCCTGAGTGCAGGAAGATGCTTCCCACTCCAGCCATAGACTTGCTCCTTCAGTAACCCTGTACAGAGATTAAATGGAGTGCAGAGCATCCCCAATGCATAAACAGTAGCTCTTTCTTCCTAGAATTTAATTTTTTGTTTCTTCCATCCACACCCATGCAGCCCACAGGCACCAAGTCTGACAGCTTCTCTGGCCTGAACAAGGTTGCAATACGTAGTGGGATACCATATTACATTGATGATACTGAACCCTTAATCATAAAATATCTCTCCCAGCAGCTCCATGTAGATGATTAATAGCAAGAGAGGGAGAGAGCATTGACCCCTGGGGTATTCCACAAAGGAGCAACCATGGCAGTGGTAGGGTTCAAATTTTTTTACTACCAGTTCTGTGGGCGTGGCTTGGTGGGTGTGGCAAGGGAAGGATACTGTCAAATTTCCAGTCAGAGGTGGCATTTGCTGGTTCTCCGAACTATTCAAAATTTCTGCTACCAGTTCTCCAGAACTGGTCAGAATCTGCTGAATACCACCTCTGAACCATGATCTCTTTCCTCCAACTACCACTGATTGTAACACACTGCTAAGCAAGGAGATGAACCATTGGCAGACAGTGCCTCCAATCACTAATCTTTGCAGCTGTCTAGAAGGACGTCATGAGTCAGTGGTATTAAAAGCTGCTGAAAAGTCCAAAAGCACCAAGTCAAGCATATTGTCCCTGTCTTGGTATCAACATAGGTCATCAGTCACAGTTATCGGTGTCATGTGAAGTGCATAAAGCATGCTTTACTTCCAGATACGCATTCATTAGATGAAAACATTCATATAGAAAAGTAAGCAATAAACTCACCAGATAAATAGCACAATTGTCTGTTCTCCACTGCCACCAAAGCTTTTCTGTCCGGGACAGACTCATCTATAAAAGCACTATTTCATAATTAAATAAACCTATAAAAATACAGAGCTAGAAATAAATTACTTTTTACAAAGTGTCTTTTCAATATAAGTATAGTAATTAAAATAAAATAACACATTAAAATAAGTATGAATATATGGACATCTTAATTAGTTGAAAGCAGTAGAACTATATTTTAAAATATAAAGTTATTAGTATTCATCTCTTTTTCAGTGAGCTATATTTAAAAAAAAGTTGTCCACTATTTTCGGTCTCCTACACATACTTTGGGAGCTGCCCAGTGTTCTATGAATTCTCATCCCTCAAAAGTTTTGTTACACTGTCAGTATCTGAAGATCTATTCTACTGCCAAGTATGGTCTGTTCCCCAAAAAATCCTTATTGAGGTGGCATATAATTAGGAGGAGAATAAATAATATGATTTTTCCCCAGTTTCTTTCCTACAATAGATAGTTTCATAATGAACCAAGGAAATGCGGACAAATATCCCATAAAGGATTGTTGGGGCCTGAGATACATTTTAATGCAAGAAAAGGAAGAATAAATTTGGGAAATAGGGTGATTTATCATGCTTGCTTTAAATTTATGGTACTATTTGAAAAAAATGAAGTTGTTGATGATTTCCAAGTTAGCCCCAAATCATAGTCATAAATCTGGCTCTGTGGGTTGACTCTATTATAAATAAATATATTCAAGGCAGAAGTAATATAATTCAGATTTCCTCTTGATGCACCAATTTGAACTCAACTATTTTTTACAATATAAGATAGATAAGTGATATCTTGGCATTTGAAGCATCGTCTTTCAAGGTTATAATACTGATTTATTAATTCATGTTATTATACATGGTACAACCGTTTCTACTTTTAGGAATGTTGCTGGAAGCCCAGGGGTTTAACTTATTTAGAGAAAATCCCTTGGCCCTTATTCTTATCTATTCTTTACATAGATTTTTCAATGTGGAAAGAGGAAAAAGCATTCATTGTGTGGTAGATGAGTTAGACTGAGTCCCGTATAATATTATTGAATGAGTCTGTCTTCTTGTTCTACTGGATCTGTCAATACCATATTCTTTAATAGACTATCTAGGAGTACTTCAATAGCACAATATTGTTTCTCTACATTCTGCTGCATGTTTCTTGAGTGAGTAGTTCTATGTGCAATGCACCAGGCAATGCCAGATTTAGGCATATGTTAAAAAAGCTGCCCCTTAGGCATGGAATCATAGAATCATAAGGCTGGAAGTGACCGTGAAAGTCTTATAGTCAACCCCTGCCCAGGGCAGGAGATCTTATACTATCCTGAACAAATGGCTGTCCAATATTTTCTTGAAATGCTTGAGTGATGGAGCAACCACAATTCTAGGAAGTTAGCTGTTCCATTGATTAAATGTTCTTACTGCCAGGAAATTTCTCCTTAGTTCCAGATTGGATCTCTTTTTAATAAACGTCTGCCTGTTGCTTCTTGTTTTGCTCACATTTGCTTTGGAAAATAAGTTGATACTCTCTTCCCTGTGAAAGGCTCACAAGTACTTGGATGATAGCTATCATTTCACCCCTAATAAGCCTTTTCTTCATTAGGCCAGACATACCTAGTTCCTTTAACATTTCATCATATAGTTTAGCCTCCAGACCCTTTTATGATCTTTGTTGCATTTCTCTGCAGTAGGGCCTCCAAATCCTTTCTGTACTGTGGTGACCAGAATTGGATGCAGTATTCCAAGTGTGGCCTTGCTAATGCAGTATAGAGCAGTACTATTACTTCTCTTGATCTTGATACTATATCCCTTTGTTGATGCATTCTAGAACTATATTGGCTTTGTTGGCAGCTGCAATACTCTGCTGGCTCATACTTAAGTGGTGGCCCACCAAGACACCAAGATCCCTCTCACAGTTACTAGTGTTGAGTCATGTACTGTCTACATTCTATAGCTGGCTTTTGTTTGTTTGTTTTTTTGCTGCCAAAGAGCAGAACCTTGCTTTTATCTCCACTGAACTGCATCTTGTTGCCTAAGGCCTAACACTCAAATCTATCAAGATCCTTCTGAATCATGGGTTTATCTTCCAGGCTGTTAGCAATTCACCCCAGTTTGGTATCTTCTGCAAATTTGTTGAGTCCTTCTAACCCCTCATCTAAATCATTTATAAGATGTTGACAGCCAAGACTCTATATGTAGCTTCCTAGCTTTATATAGCTTAGCACCTCACCAAATCTAAATAAAGCACCAGCTTCAGGCTTAGCCCAATTAGAAATAAAATGTATGTTGACTGTTCTGGCCCCATGTTCTTTTTTTAAAACAAACCTTTAAGGTAACTATTTTGGTGTTGAAGTGATTGATTACTAATTCTTATTTGCAGAATTCATCTGTCTTTGTGAACCTACAATCAGATCTAACTGGGTTGAGGGAATGTGAGTCAATGATACTATTGTCAATATATGTCAAAATAAGTACTTTCTAGTCCAGAATAAATAGGGGGGGAAACTGAAGAGATGGAAGCTCAAGTACTAGATTTTTTTTTATTTGAAAAGAAAAAGAGACAAAAGATAATCCTTTTTAAGGTTCTTAATACCTTCCATTCTAAAACTTTTCTAATGAATTTTTATTGCTTTTTAAATAGTAATAAAAAAGAAGAAAAAGAAAAAACAAAATATAAGGATACAAACATAACAAGTAAAAATACAACAGAAAATAAAATAAGATATTGAAGGATTTTATTTTATATATATAGCACTGGTGTGACTTTGGAACCAGCAATTACAGGCTATTAATTGCAGGTGCTTTGGCTGGCAATTATTGGCTATTAAGTCAAAGGCAGATAAAGCCAAACAGTCTAGAAAACATGCAGAGATATATCCAAGAATCATTTATTCATTTGGAAACTAATAGTTCTTACCACTCATTTTAATGAGGAATCACTTACAAAAGATGAAAAGATGGTATTTACTAAAGGCCAAGCTAAATGTATATGGTAAATTAATGGAAGCCACTATCAAGCAAGTTATGTTCTACTGAGTAACCATCTTGGAAACATATTTAATGTAAGAAGTTCATTGAAGATGCAAATTTAATATTTTTATAGAGAATTTCTAGAGGAATATCAATATTATGCTGCACATTACTACTGGATTCTGAATGACTTGCAACTGACCTTCGATATATTGATATAAGCTTGGCTAAAATTGATTTTTGCCCTATCTGCCTGACTTGTTTAATCCTTTGGATAGTTTTGCAAATATTTATTTATTTGTATTTATTTGATTTGTCAATTGTTTACAAGATAATAAGTATAAGTGTATACATAGTTATGAATACATGAAATGGGTACATATAAGAAAAATAAAATAAAAATAAAAGAAACAATAGGACAGGGACGGTAGGCACGTTGGTGAGCTTATGCACACCCCCTAGAGACCTCTTAGGAAAGACAGTCTAAGGTTAAAGTTTTTGGGGTTTGGGGAAGAAACTACAGAGTCGTGTAGAGTATTCCAGACATTGACCACTCTGTTGCTGAAGTCGTATTTCCTGCAATCAAGTTTGGTGCGGTTAACCTTGAGTTTGTATCTATTGTGTGCTCTTGTGTTGTTTTGGTTGAAGCTGAAGTATTCATTGACAGGTAGGACATTGCAATGTATGATTTTATATACCATGCTTAAATCAGACCGAAGACGGCGTAATTCAAGGTTTTCTAGTTCTAGAATTTCAAGTCTGGTGGCATAAGGTATTCTACAATGAGTAGAGGAGTGGAGAACTCTTCTTGTGAAATATTTCTGGACTTTCTCAATTATGCTAATATCAGATACATAATGTGGATTCCAGACTCATGCATTTCCCTTAAGTGCTTAGTTTCAATGAGATTTCATAGAAAAGAAATTTCTCTTGATCAACATTTGGGCAATATGCATGCAAGAACTTGCATGCTCTCCTTTATACTTAGATTGCTAGAAAAAAAACATTTACCATTGGGAAATTATATCTCTAATTTAAGAGTCCCAATGAAGGGCGTTTGATTTGGCCATCAATCTTATTTGAAGAAAGCTGTAATACCCCCTAGCTTACTACATCAACTAATTGGCCTAAAATATTTGGTTTCCATTCTATTCCTTTCTTTATGACCTGGAACAGTTAAACTCATCATGCAATATGTAGTAATATTGCCAGTATTATTAAATAGACTGACAAATAAAAAATGATCTATTCTGGATTTTGTTTCTATATTTTGGAAGATAGAATATCTTCACTGATTTTCAGCAGGGCCTTTATGAAGCTATAGAACCTGCTCTTGCATTTTCTGAAATTCTGAAATTTTCTGGTAACCAAAGAGGAAGGTTAGCAGAAAGGAATAAATCTATCAGAAGAAACCATTAAATGTGTATTTATATATATTCTCAGTCTTTTGACTAAAATCAAGTGTGGATTATATGGATTAGTAATTTCTCTTCTCAAACTGGTAATTTAAAAATTATTTCTTAATCAAATGTATATAGCCACTCATATCATCAAAGGCAACTCTGGGTGGTGAACAAGAATTAATAAAAACAATAAGTAAAAATATTCCTGAATTTCTGGTCACCTTTTTCAATGAATCTTGATCCTTAGTCATACCATACTTCCCCAAAAAGGCCTCAAACTGGCCAAAAATCAGCTGGGAGGCACACACTTGCACAGTGAGGTAAGTTTGCCTGGGGCTCGTGTGCCTGCACAAATGGCTCTGCGTGCCACCTGTGGCATGCGTGCCATAGGTTCGTCATCATAGGTATAGGGTCTCCTGCTTGAGTAGGAGGTTGGACTACAAGGCCATCAAGGTCCCTTCCAGTTCTATTTTGAGTAATTGAAATAATACAAATGTATTTTTTGATCAAGTCCTGGCCTCTATAGATTAGAATTCCTGTCAGGTTCATATGCAATCATATATAGATGTGTGCAGAAATATTATTCTTCTATGGGGAGGAAGAAGAATTATATGTAATAAACCATCCTTTCTTTCTTAATCCCGAGATTCATTTCCTCACCGGTCAAGATTAGCTTTGGCCCCATTGCTTTATGTGTCAATGTAGGGCAGCTTTACCTTACTCTCAAGTGTCTCCATATTTTTGGAATTATATTTTCTGGTAGGTCCTAAATAAGAATGCAAATAGTATTTGCTTTCAGGTATTTTACACTAAATTGCCAGTTCTCCGATAAGAAGCAATACTGTATAATGATCTATTCTTAGTTCAAAACCTTTGAACAAAGTAATATATTGTATATTAGGAAAAGATATTTAAGGAAATTGTTCAAAGCCATTTATTAAATGGAGTTGTTTAAAAATAATCATTTATTGCTCATTTTGTTATCAATAGTTGCATAAATTATCTCAAACAACCTCCAAATGTAGATAAAGAATCCAGAATCCAGAATAACAGACTCAGAAGGGAACTTAGAGGACTTCTAGTCCAACCCCCTGCTCAAATAGGAGATGCTGTGCCATTCCAGATAAATGTCTGTCCAGTCATTTGTTTAAAATCTCCAGTGATAGAGCACCCACAACTTCTGGAGGGAAGACCTTCCTCTGATTAATTGTCAGGAAACTTCTAAGTTGGGTCTCTCCTTGAAGAGTTTCCACCTATTATTTCTTGTCTTTCCCTCAGGTGCTTTAGAGAATAGGTTGATCTCATCTTCTCTGTGACAGCCCTTCAAATATTGGAAGACTGCAATCATGTCACCCATAGTCCTTCTCTTCAGTAGACTGACATACCCAGTTCCTGCAATCCTTCATCATAGGTTTTAGTCTGCAATCCCCTTATCATATTTGTTATTCTTCTCTACACCCTTTCTAGAGTATTTCTGGCATGTTGGTAACCAAAACTGGATGCACTATTCCAAAAGCAGTATAAAATGATCTTGAGCAATGCATTGCTGTACTGATGCATCCCAAGGCTACATTGGCTTTTTGGGCAGCTGCAATACATTCCTGTCTCATATTGTCTATTTGGACTCCTAGATCCATCTCATGTTTACTGCTCTTGAGTACCTATTTTATACCTATGCACTTTGTTTTTCTTGCCCAGGTGTAAAAACCTTAATTTTCTCACAGCTGAACTACATTTTGGTGGATAGGGATATTCAGAAAATAGTTAATTTTATGCAATTGAAAATAATCCCTTGAATATATACTCGTATGACATGTTAAGTGAATGTTTTCAACTGATTCAAACATTCATAAATAAATAATACCTGAAAAAGTCAAAGAGGAGGACAAACTATGCAAATATTGTTTTCCCATGTTCAAAAAGATGTTGAGATTGTAGAAAAAGTACAGAGAAGGGCAACCAGGATGATTAGGGGACTGGAGACTAAAACATATGAAGAACAGTTGCAAAAACTAGCCATAGCTAAGTGGCCATAGCTCATAGTGAAGAGAAGGACCGCAGTGACAGGATAGCAGTGTTCCAATATTTGAGGGGCTGTCACAGAGAGGAGGGGATCAACCTATTTTCCAAAGTACCCAAAAGCCAGGCAAAGAACAATGGATGGAAATTGATCAAGGAGACATTCAACCAAGAAATAAGAAATTTTCTGACAGTGAAAACAATCAACCAATGGAACACCTTGTCTTCAGAAGTTGTGGGTGCTTCATCACTGGAAGCTTTCAAGAAGACACTTGTTAGGAATGATCGTCACCTAACAATTGGGTTGGCAATATATAAACCAGGATAGTCATTTAATACTGTTGTATCTTTAAGAGAATGTTGTGATTGGCTGAGTTTCCTCCAACGGCCATAAGATGGAGCCAAAATCCTGGTTTGTTCTTTTTTGCATTTCCTTTGCTTTCCTTTTGCCTGATCATCATTCTGCTTGAATTGCTGTGAGTCTTGCAACTATTTGCAAACTCTGTTTACTGAACTTTGTTTATGATACTGGTAAAGAAAAGGACTTCGTTTTTGGATTATCCCTGGACTGATTATTTTGAATACTACCTGCTTTAACCACGTATGATTTGGACTGTTTGTTGGACTTTGTTTACCCGTTTACAGGAAGTAAAACTTACATTTTTAATATTCAGTGTATCTGTGTGCTGGTTGTGTGTTATTCATCACCACTCTCACTATGTTTCCCTGAGTGCACTCATTCTCCTAACGGGGAATACCTCAACAACACTGGACAGCCATCTGTCAGAAATTGTATAGTCTTCTGCTTGAGCGGGGGTGGGGGGTGGACTAGATGATCTACAAGGTCCCTTCCAACTAAGTTATTCTATTCTAGTCTATTTCTTTATATTAGGAATGTTGAAGGAAAGGCTAAAACTCTTATCTCTGAGAAGGGCAAGCAGGCACAATCTATACACATGACATAACCTACAGTATATTTGATATTCTAGTTGCCAATATCCACTGCCAAGGTGCATTGCAATACAGTGTAAAGTTCTGATACATAGTTACCAAGGAAGATCACAGTAGGATGAAAAATACAGAATAATCACTTTGAGATGAATCTTATGTATCAGTAAATAAAATAGCTAATGGGAATATGTTCCCATGAAATAGACAGTTTGTCCAGCTATACTATCTACAGCAGAGTTGGAAGAATACCAAGTAATTAATACTATTTTACACCCCCTAGAGCCAGAAACAACTGGCACATATGTGCGAGGGGAACCTTCACCTTTTAAACCATATACATGATAAAGGTAAAGGTTTCCCCTGTCCAGTCATGTCTGACTCAAGGGAGTGGTATTTCTTAGCTCAGGGAGTCAGTGTTTGTCCAAATATATTTTCCATGGTTATGTGGCCAGTGATATGGCGAGCATGACTGTATGCCGAGATGCACAGAAAACTCTTTTCTTCCCACCAAAGTGGTACCTTTTATCTACTTGCATTTTCATGGTTCTAAACTGCTAGGTGGCAGCTGGGGCAAGTAACAGGGGCTCACTCCATTGCATAGCACTCGGGTCTCAAACCCGAGTTCTCAGCTTTCCAGCTAACATGTTCCACATTTTTAACCACTGAACCATTGCACCCCCATTTATATACAATAAAAACTATATTTAACATTTCCTCCAATAATTTCAAAGAGGGTACAATGTTAAGTAAACGTAAAAGTGTTGACTTGAGAAAAAGTGGAATATAACTAGAAAATAAAAACAAACAAAAAATCTCGGTTTGAAGGATATGTTAGTGCTGAAATATATTTCAACAAAAAATTAAAAGAAATATTTTGTACTTAAGTTTGCCTTAAGTTAGCTGATTTTTTAAAGAAAATGAAATATTAATGAAACCAACAAGCTACAAAAGTGTTAATATCTTCTGAAATGCCAGCATACCTATTTTGACTGGATTCATGATAAAGCACAGGATAATAAATCTAATACAGGCTTATATAACTGTTGACTAAAATGTAATTAACAAGTTTAGGTATATATCTGTTCCCTGAGTATGTATCAATGCTGAATATGTAAATACCGTGTTTCTCATATAATAAGGCTGGGTCTTTTTTTTTTTTTTTTGAGCCCCGAAAAAATGGCTAGGCCGACTTTTCGGGGGTGACTTAATTCCCCCCCTTGCATCTTCAGGCGGGTGGCGACGGCTTGGATGTTGACCTCGGTGTTGGTGGGGCACTTCATATTGGGTCAACGCAGGCAGCACCATATCCAGGTGTGCAACAAAAGTACTTCCTAATGGCAAGCCCCCACCACCACCACCACCCATTTCGCATGTTTTAATATAGGCCTTAATTTGGGAGGAGGGGCTTAATTTCATTTCATGCCTATAAAACATGCTGGGACTTCCTATTGGGGGAGGCCGTATTGTTGGAGAAACAGGGTAGCTATGCATGTGTTTAAAGTATTTCTTACGCTTTTTTGGAGCTGAAAAGGCCCAACAGGAATCTGAACATCAAAGGACTACCCGATCCTTGCCCTTAGGTTTACAGTATAAAAACAAGGTCAAAAGCTAAAATGTTTGGAATTAAGGGGAAATTACCAATCAATTTTTAATGTTACCCAGCTGTGAAGGAAAGGGCTCACAGTTCAAACATAAGCTTTGCAAGATCTTTAAGGAATGGCCTTATAAACCTTGTTTTACACAGCTGTAATGCAGACTGAAATTAGTTGTCTCTGAGGGGAAGAGCAAGGCACAGATGGAGCTTTACGATTCTAGTTTTTTATATCAAGTTTTTTCTTCAAGTAGAGGGAGCAAGATGATGTGACCATCCTCAGAACTGATGAACCTGTTGTTCTTCTGCACTTGGCAGTTGCTTCTAATATCCTTTCTGAAGGAAGAGTTGTCAAAAGCAGGAAGAAGTTAAGATGGCAATACTTCGATGTCTGCTGGGTCTTTTCTACTTCCTTGGATGATTAGAATTTGGAGTATAAAAGAAGTTGTGTTATATAGCACACGTTTTAGAAAGTTGAGTGGGGAAGTAAGAAACATTTGGGAAAGGTGCATCATAGGGGGTTTGCATAAAATAATTTGTATATAGCAGTGATGGCTAACCTTTTCGGCACCAAGAGCACAAAGCACGCATGCGTGCATCCCCAAAATGCAATGCACACACACATGTATGCGTGTCCCCCATGCATTCATCTGCCTTCCACGCATGCGCAGCAGAGACCCAAAGACCAGCTGGCTGACAGGAGGTGCACGCGCAAGCGTGGCTGAGCTGGGGCGATGGCTCACATGCCCACAGAGAGGACTCTGTGGATGTGTGCTATAGGTTCACCATCACTGGCATGTAGGAAAGTTGTCTATAAATATATCTGTGACAAATAAAAAAAAATAAAAAATACATCTATATTAGCGGATTTGTGACAACAAATGCTGTTTTTTTTTTTAATGCATGGTATAGTGAGCAGACAGAATTTGGGCTGTTTTGCCCAATTCTAATTAGAACATGAGACATATTATTGTTATTATTATCATTATTATTATCATTATCATTATTATTTATAACTGACTCTGCAAAAGGAGTCCCAACATAAGACTGAAACCAAACAAAACAGATGCACAGATATAGGGCAGAAGAAGTTAGCCCTTATATGAATCGTTTCTTGTCATAATCAAATTGTCATTTGTAACAAGCTCGACAGGAATAACAACTGAGAAGCAGCTGCAGTGAAAGCTAATTCAATTTTAGACTAAATTAATAGAAATACTGTTTTCCGCTCACAAAAACATAGAAGTTCACTTTAATTCACCCGAATGAAACCATACCTAGAGTATTTCATCCAATTCTGCCATTAAAGTTTTAAATAAGGTATAGACACAACGGGGAAGACCATGAAAGATAGCTCTTTTATGACATGAGGAAATATTGAGCATATTGGATATACTGAAGAAAACACTGAAAGCAGAGAAAGCATGACAACATTCTTCAAATACTTGGGACACTGTCACATCGAGGAAGACAAAAATTAATCTAGGCAGTAAAACTGTAATGCAATTGAGTTACAATAAATTAAATTAATAAATTAAACTTAAGTTGACTATAAGGAGAAATATCTTAAGAGTAAAAGCAGCTCAGTTGTGAACTCAATTACCTAGAGCAAAGGTAGGCAATATGATGCAGGCCATTTTCAGCCCATTTTTGGTGGCAGAGGCACCTTTGATATTCCACAGGCCAGATTTAAGCACCCTACGGGCCAAATTCAACACACAGGACTTCAGTTTGACACCCCTGCTGTAGTACTTTATCATGTGTATTTCAGCCCATGATAGGAACGTGTCTATAAAAATAAGCTCTAATTTATTTACTTCTGGATGAAGTTCAAAGAATAGCAAAGTTTGAGTTGTTCAAAAAACAACTGAATAATGTCTAATGCAGGAGTGGTATTCTACCGTTTCGGCCCTGTTTGGCCGAACAGGTAGCTCCAAGGATCATCTGTGGGCAAACCACCCCAGTTCTATACTGGCCTTGATTTCCTGGTTTTGAAGCTCAGCTGCTTCGTGTGGCACAGAGGATTGCGGTGCATCAGCTGTTGGAACACACAGGGAGAGTGCAGGATTGCAGGAGAAGGTCAGTATCAAACCCTCTGCGTGCTCACACAAAGCGCGCCCACCAAGCCACACCCGCAGAACCAGTGGTTAAAAAAAAGTTGAATCCCACCACTGGTCTAATGATATTCAGTACATAAAGAATGTTACGCTAATTATGAGAGAAAAACAGGTGATACTTAGAGAGGAGGAATGTATTGTGGAGAAAGAAAAATGTGTTCTACAGCAAGGCACACTGGGAAAGCAGGCAATTTCTCGGCATTTATAAGCAAAAGTCAGAACTAGAGACAATCCTCATAACACCCAAAAGCAGACCTTGGAGCCCACCTTACATCCCACAGAAATACCTATTACTTAGAAAGACAATCAAGTGTAAGTTAAATTTGAGATCACTATTGCAAAGCAGCAAGTGGAGAAATGGGGGGAAAATTCATATTCTGTGAAACAAGAGTGGCTTCGAATATACAGATGTTTCTATTACCGGAAGAGCTTACTTCTGAAAAATGAAGAACTAAATGAAGAATAAGGTTACTAACATAGTAACGGTTGAATGCAATGACCTACCAAATGAAACATTAGAATATTCCATTAAATGTGCTTTTCTCAGCTCCAAAGCAGAATTCGTTGAAATAAGTAGGAAATGAAAATATGAGGGTTGGGATAAAAATTTAATAGCCCCGAAACAGAGAGATTAAGATTGCAATTTTATGCATAAATTCCTGGAACTAAGCACCATTGTACTTAGTGGGGATGAATACTGAATAGATGTGCAAGAGATTACACTGTTAAAAATAAAGCAGCCTAAAACAAAAAGAGATTTGAAAGAAACAAAATCCCCAAAAGAGATTAGAAATATAGTAGAGTGTTTAACCACCGTGAGACCTACTCCAGAATAAAGCTGTATAACACAGTGCTGTAAATGATAGTTAAATGATAGGAGCCTCTGTGGCGCAGTGGTTAGAGTGTAATACTGCAAGCTACTTCTGCTGCAGCCAGCTGCCTACAGTTTGGCAGTTCAAATCCCCCCAGGCTCCAGGTTGACTCAGCCTTCCATCCTTCCGAGGTGGGTAAAATGAGGACCCTAATTGTTGGGGGCAATATGCTCACTCTGTAAACCGCTTAGAGAGGGTTATAAAAGCACTATAAAGTGGTATATAAGGTTAAGTGCTATTGCTAAAGTAACCAAATATTAAACTAAGTCATCAAGGATTCTATTACACATATTAAATCCTCAGCTGATAGGCCACAGATAATTAGATGCAATTGTAAAGTTGCTCAGCCCATCCCACTGGTGCACTTGCAATAAGTACTGGGTGATTTTGCTTTTCAATTTTGTAATGTCGTTACAGAGGTGCAAGTGAGCAGAACTGTACACCACTTTCTGAACACAGTCACCTTATAAAGTTGTTGAAATCATAGCATCTTTATGTACATGCCACTCTTAATACTTTCTCCAAGTAATTTGGAATTTAGCTTCTTTATAGTATTTCCCTGGTGGATTCACTTTGCAGGCCATTCATGGTCAGCTCTGGCTCCAGAAGTATGCCTCTTAAAGAAAACTTGGAATAGGTTGAAAGAAGATTAATGAAGATGAGCAAGAGAATGTGAGGAGAAACTGAGATTTTCATCTTTGAGAATAATAGGATAGCTTAGTTTACGTGAAAAAATGTCAGACAGAAGAAATCCATGTCCTGCACTTTAACACTGTAAAAATAAGATATGGCATGACATGAAATAATAACATACTTGCTGAATACTATGAAGGAATTACCTAAGGAGACGTGGGTATTTTTCATTAAATGGGTTCAAGAAAGGGTTGAAGAGACATTTGTCTGGATATTTTAATTTGGACTTTTGTATCGATCAAAGATTTGGAAGTGATAGGATAGGAGAAGAGAAAATTCGATCTTTAGAGTTTTTAATACATCTACCCCAGAACAGATCTAATATTCAATCATTTAAGGAGGACAGTGTTGAGCGCAAAAAGACACAGTGCCTTCCAGCTTTTTGTCAAATACTACAGCAGCACAGAATATATAGTGCAGTGCATGACAGGTTTTAGGATGGCTTCATGTGCTTGTAGAATTGTAGACAGTATTAGACAGAAGAAAAATGAATATATAGGAGAATTAAGTTCTTGAGGCTGATACGTGCATACAAAAAAAGTTAGGGTTTATTTGGGAAATAATATGGGTAATAGGAAAGCCTACATTCCTAGATTGGGAATCTCTGCATTCAGTCACTCAAGTCTTGGTCATCTGACACCTAGACCAGTGGCCCCCAACCTTTTTTGTGCCACAGCCTGGTACCGGCATCACAAAATGATCTGCAGCCCGGTACCGGCATCAGCACGCATGACAAGGCAAGGCAAGCCGAGTGTTAGGGATATACCCTAGCAAGGATCTGCAGGGCAGTCAGGCAGTCAGGCAAAATATGTGAGATAAGTGTTGTGTAGCTTACACTCAGTAAAAGCAGATACACAGTGCCTATTAAATAGTTTTATTCCAGCAAGAGTTAAAGCATAGTCAAAACAGTCCATATATCATTCACTTAGTTCAGTCCGTCCAGGGATTATTCATTTGCAAATTCCAGTGTCGAAAAAGAGAGGTCAGTACACTTACAAAGATCAGTCCGGTGGCAGTAGAGAGATATGCAAAAACTCAGAAACTCCTCTCTTCTTATCAGTTTCTGAGTTTTTGCATATCTCTCTACTGTGAGGAGATAAATCACCGGACTGATCTTTGTAAGTGTACTGACCTCTCTTTTTATCAGCAAACTCAGCAGTAGAGAAACACGAAGCTACCAAACATCAACGTAATCCAATCCAGTAATTGTCAGTAATTGCCAGCAAACTGTCAGCGTCTCATCAGCGTCTCTTGCTCCCTCTTATGGTGGTTTCACACCACACCCGAAATTACATGCTTTGCAGTTAAAGTGACACACACTTAAACTAACAATGATAGCTTATATATATTATTTTTACCCAAACTACGTTAGGTGACCTATGTTATACCTAACACCGAGCGACCGGCCAGCCAACCGTCCCCTGCTTCTCCCCGCCACCTTCAACTCCTCCTTTGTACCTTTTTTGTGCTTTTTTGTGCTTTCTTAATCTCCTCCACCATCGGGACGGCTCTTCATTCGAAGCTGCCCCCACTTCGATGAAACTAAGGTGCGAGGATTCCTTCAGGACCCAAACGCCTCTTTCCAACCAGAAAAGCTCACCCAGAAGCACTTTCTCGTCAAAACAAGATGGCGGCGCCCAGCAAACCGGCGGCCTGGTAGAAAATGATCCACGGACCGATACCGGTCCGGGGCCCAGTGGTTGGGGACCCTTGACCTAGACTATTGTAGCACCCTCTAAATGGGGCTACCCTTGAAGAGTATTCAGAAGCTACAACTGGCATAGATTGAGGCCACAAAGACAGATCTTGGGATCCATAGAGTGGCCCATATTAGACAGCTGTTACACAGGCCGCCTATTCCCAATTTACTTCTGGGTTCAATTCAAGGTGTTTAAAGTCCTTCATGGTATGGTCTAGGTTATTTGAGGAACTGCCACACCCAATGGGATTTGTCCATTGGGACATCATGTCTCTGAGATGAAAGGCACATCCACCCTTTTGGCCTTCTGAAAGGACCTAAAGACGTGGCTCTCAATGGGGCCAGGGACCCAATGGGGATGGTGGTTAATGGACCAAGACCTCATTAACTCCTCCCTGTGTGCATCTTGCCCTTTCTTTCCATCTTTGTGGGTTTTTAAAATCAGTCTTACTATTAATACCTATTGTTTTATTTTTACTTTATTGTTTATTGGTTGTAAGCTGCCTAGAGGTGACAATAAGATGGGAGACATATCAGTTTAATAAATAAATAACTGCATCTACAACTAAGAACCTTAGTACGTTCTCCTCCATTATGAAGTGAAGAGACAGACAGATGAGAAAGAAGGCTGAACTGAAAGAGGAAGGAAGTGATGAAAGTTGTTCAAGTAGTCTTCAAGAAATGAAGGCCACTTAATCACCATTCAAAGTTATGACTGACACCCCAAAACTACGTATAAACATGTTAGGACAGCTGCAGTGCCCCTGTGGTCATTCACCTTTACAACAGGCCAGAGGGATGCTGCAGGGTCCCATCTCTCTACCTTCCATTTCGCTCCCATGGGAGCCCACAGCATTTGGGCCTGCTCCCCAGTCCTCCTGCAGGCAGCCACCATTTTAAGAGTTCTGACAATTCCTTGCAGAAATGTCAGCTGCTTTCAGAGTTTTCTGCCTCCATCAGCTGAATGTCAGGAGGCTGCAATGCTCTCCTGGATGGCTAATTGCTAGGCTTTGGGAAGCCAGCCCTGCATGCAAAGGCAATAGCTTCAGGACAAGCTTTTCCTTGCTTAACCCACCCCCCACCCACCCCCACCCCGCCTCAACATTTCTTCAAAACATGAAACAAGAAAGGCTGGGAGGGACAGATTTGGGGGGGGCTCCCTCCCTCCCAGTTAGGTGCTGAAACTCATCCTGAAGCTGCTGCCTTTCCATGCAGGGTTGGATTCCCTAAATCTAGCCACAGGCAGTCAGGAGAGGCTTGCAGCCTCCTGATAGCCAGTTAATCAGTGGCCAGCTAATGGGGCAGAAAGCTTTGAAAGGCTCTGTATCAAAAAGGTTTAAAAAAAAGAAAGAAAGGCTAGGGAACTGGTCCTTTTTTTGCTGCAGGAAGGCAGGACATCTTGGCAGGAGCAAAATTAGAAAAGGCACCCAGCGTTTTCCTTCCTCATTGCTTCTCATTGCCAAGAGAGCTATGCAGTGGGCCATCTCTTGAATGGGGAAGGACTTGGGAAGCCTAAGGCAGGTGGGTGGTGCCAGCACTGGGTCTCCCAGGATGTCTTCCACCCCTGAGCTCCACTTAACAACCCATGTATTCGTTTAATGAATACACTAGGGAGAGCAGGGATGGCTGGCCACTTCTTGAAGTAGTTCATTTAACATTTGTCAAGACTGTAACTCAAAGACTTGACTGTCTACCTGATCAGAAGCATGTTACATGGAAACATGAAGAGTTTATATTTTCAAAACAGACCGATGATAACAGTACAGAATATCACTGCTAACATCTCTACATCTTTTATCCCTAATAATCAGTAGGCTTTTAGATGCAGAAAGCCAGTCCATTCCAATAATTCGTTTTCGAATTCTGGAAATATTTAACAGGGCTGCTATCACCTGGACCTAGTAGTTTCCTATTGTAAAAACTGAGTTTATATTAGACATGTTGTATTTCTCTAGAGCTATATAACATTCTCTAAACCATATCTGTTGCTTTGTTTCACTAAAGGTCAGCAATTTCACATTCAAGATATTTCAGAATACTTCCTAGACCAATTATTTACTGGTTTTCTATTTGATAGGAAAGTTCAGAGCTCTATTTATTGACATCAGATCCTCATTCTTCAGTTTGCTTTGCTGATAATACCAATTTTTCCCTGCATCTTCTGCCACAAAGATAATAATTCATTTTTCCTCTCAAGATGACCTTGAGCATTATGGCTTAATAAATAGTGGCTTGTGCCTAGTACTAAATTATTGTGGAAGGCATGTTGAAATTGTCCTCCAGAGTTATTCTGTAGAATTTGGCCTTTTTCCTAGTTTACTCAGATATATGGAAGATATATATCATGCAGCTGTTTTTTTCTAATCCTTCTGGAGTTTATATTCAGAAATGACTGTATTGTACTAGATCTTTTCATTCCATCAAGCTTCCAGTATGCTTTCCTTCCAATCAAGGATTCCAGCTCCCTGTTCATGGTTTGGAGCTAAGATTTGCTTAAAAGCACTCTTTATTCTTCTCCACCTCTTTAGTTTATGCATTATTCCTTCTTGATTAGCTGTTATATTCTACTTTTTCACTGTGCTTTATCTACTTTATTGACTGGAAGGCTTGCTCTCCATATTCCACAATTGAACTGACTATTACCAACCAATAAAAGGGGATAAGACCTAGGATAGATACGATGAACATGGAAAGACAATGTGGATAAAAAGTATTAAGGAAGAATCCTGCTGGCAGCAGCCTAATCATACAGTATGTGCAAGGTTAAAGGAACTAATATAGTGCCCCCAAGGGCTGCAGTTTGAGATGATCCCAAAGAGTGGGCTTCTGCATTTTTTCTTGGCATCTGTAACTGGAAAGTCAACAACTTTGATTCTAAAAGTCAGCAGCCTGATTTGCCCCTTTTGTAGAAGTCTGACTTTTCCCAAACTGTTCCCAAAGCCCTAGTAAATTTGAATATTATGTTTACTTTTTTACTCTATATCAGAGTTCTATACAACTCTTGAAAACTCTAGGAACCAAGCTATTTTTCTAGTACATTATGAGAAACATTTTCGAGAAGATTGCAGGACTGAAAACAAAGAAAAAACTGAAGTACTAGTCAAAAACCTTACAGATAAACAGAAAAAAAAAACTTAATGAACAAGACAGATATCCAGATAGTCAATAAAGTAAAATGTTTAGGAATTCAGCTAACAGCAAGATGTGCAACCATTAAAGAAGACAACTATTGTAAGTTGATACAACAAATCAAGTCAGACTTGAAGTGGAAAAATTTACAATTGTCTTTGACAGGAAGAATAGCTACTATAAAAATGAGTATTTTGCTGAGATTATTATATCTATTTCAAACAATTCCGATAAAGCTGGAAAAAAATACTTCGAAGAATTAAATAAAACAATGTCAAAATATATCTAGCAAGGGAAAACAACAAGAATAAGTCTGAAAATGCTGCAATATTCTAAAAATGCCAGGCTGGGAGTTGTACTATCAGGCTTTGGTACTTATATTAGTTTGTTTGTTTGTTTATCAAATTTAAATTGCCGCCTATTCACCCATGGTGACTCAAGGCAGCTTACATGGATGAAAGAATGGATTAATTTGAGACATTGGTTTGACCTTGGAGAGACATGATCTCGAACTGGAGTGGCGTGCCTTTTTATGATATGGGAAAAACAAAATGCATAGCTATTTTGAAAGACACTATATTAGAAATGCACTATTGTCAGTATGAGCAAAAACTAAAGCACAGCACTATTTGAAAATACCAGTCTGTCTTTCTACAATGGAGGCACTGATACATCCAAATGTTATTAATATGGAAAAAAATGTCAAGATATAAAGATATTTCGAATGAAGAGGGGGAACTTAAAACTAAACAAGAATTGAGGAGTCAAGGGATTGATATAGCATGGTGGTCACAAGTGTAGATACAATCTCAATATAAGAAAGATGCTAAAATGTACAGTTTTTATAAAGAACCAATAGAACTAAAAATGTATATACACTGCTCAAAAAAATAAAGGGAACACTTAAAAAACACAATGTAACTCCAAGTCAATCACACTTTTGTGAAATCAAATTGTCCACTTAGGTAGCAACACTGATTGACAATCAATTTCACATGCTGTTGTGCAAATGGAATAGACAACAGGTGGAAAGCATAGGCAGTTAGCAAGACATCCCCAATAAAGGAGTGGTCCTGCAGGTGGTGACCACAGACCACTTCTCATTTCCTATGCTTTCTGGCTGATGGTTTGGTCACTTTTGAATGCTGGTGGTGATTTCACTCTAGTGGTAGCATGAGATGGAGTCTACAACCCAGACAAGTGACTCAGGTAGTGCAGCTCATCCAGGATGGCACATCAATGCGAGCTGTGGCAAGAAGGTTTGATGTGTCTGTCAGCGTAGTGTCCAGAGCATGGAGGCGCTACCGGGAGACAGGCCAGTACATCAGGAAACGTGGAGGAGGCCATAGGAGAGCAACAACCCAGAATCAGGACTGCTACCTCCGCCTTTGTGCAAGGAGGGACAGGAGGAGCACTGCCAGAGCCCTGCAAAATGACCTCCAGCAGGCCACAAATGTGCATGTGGCTGCTCAAACGGTCAGAAACAGACTCCATGAGGGTGGTATGAGGGCCTGACATCCACAGGTGGGGATTGTGCTTACAGCCCAACACCGTGCAGGATGTTTAGCACTTGCCAGAGAACACCAAGATTGGCAAATTCACCACTGGTGCCCTGTGCTCTTCACAGATGAAAGCAGGTTCACACTGAGCACATGTGACAGACGTGACAGGGTCTGGAGATGCCGTGGAGAATGTTCTGCTGCCTGCAACATCCTCCAGCATGATCGGTTTGGCAGTGGATCAGTAATGGTGTGGGGTGGCATTTCTTTAGGGGGGCCGCACAGCCCTCCATGTGCTCGCCAGAGGTAGCTTGACTGCCATTAGGTACCGAGATGAGATCCTCAGACCCCTTGTGAGACGATATGCTGGTGCGGTTGGCCCTGGGTTCCTCCTAATGCAAAACAATGCTAGACCTCGTGTGGCTGGAGTGTCAGCAGTTCCTGCAAGACTTGTTTTAAGGACATTACATCAAAGTTGGATCAGCCTGTAGTGTTTTTTTCCACTTTAATTTTGAGTATAACTCCAAATCCAGACTTCCATGGGTTGCTAAATTTAATTTCCATTGATAATTTTTGTGTGATTTTGTTGTCAGCACATTCAACTATGTAATGAACAAAGTATTTAATAACAATATTTCATTCACTCAGATCTAGGATGTCTTATTTTTGTGTTCCCTTTATTTTTTTGAGCAGTGTAGTTATCTATTGTGCATTAAAATGGAAGGAGATCAAGTAAAAGAGACAATGATAGTATGAACCAAAAATTTGGTTACACAATAGAGTTAGATAAATGGCAGAAGCTTTGGGACAGGAATTATAAATTAACGATATCAACTGCATATAAAGAAAGTCTTTACAAAATGTTTTATAGATGGCATTTTTCACCCACAAGATTGGCAAAGATGTTTAAGGACAAGTCCGCTAAATGTTGGAAATACAACATCAGGTTCATATTATCATATGTGGTGAACATGCCCAAAGGCAAAAAAAATTGGACTAAAATACATACATGGTTGGAAAAAATGACTCGTGGGCATTTTACCAGAAAAATATAAAGGGAACACATATTTGATTTTACATTTTGCTGTTGTGGTAACAGCGGCTAGAACTGTATTTGCACAACAGTGGAAAAGTGAACCATACAGAGGAAAATGTAATTTAAAAATACCAAAATGTGCAGAAATGGATAGATTAACACTCAAAATTAAGGAAAAGGAAGAAACTGAATATTTTTTTAATATGGGACTCATTTTATCAATGGCTAGCCAATAAAAACAGGTCAGAAATATGGAAATTTAAGAGAAGGATTAATTTTTATAATCTTATTATAAGTAAATCTTATTTTTACAATCTCCATTTATTAAAATGAATAAGCAAATATTATCATTATTATGAGATTAATACCAATGTATGTAATGAATATTATTGTAACCATTATGGTTATTATTTCTCAAAATTATTTGTACACAGACAACACACTGATTATTTAGAAATGGAATTTTTTATCTGTAATAAAACTATAAAAAAATAAAAAATAAAATAAAACTCTGAGAACCAAGCTATTTTTCTACTACATTGTGAGAAACATTTTCGAGAAGACTTTCTTGGAAGTCCTGGACTCCTATCAAAGAAATTAGCTTCCATTTGGAAAATTAATGTCATGAAACAATTTCCATGTCATTAGCACCAGGATGCACCACAATTGCTAATTCCATTTGTCATTATCTGTCTATCTAGGGAATTGGTAAAATGCACAGCTGGTGCAAATTGGCAAGTCAATGTGCAAAGTACAGACTTACACTGATTCTGTACATACAAATTCATACCTGTACTTTTCATGATCAGTTTGCTGACCACTATGTGATTGTAGAAAAATATCCTCATTTTGAGAGGATGCAGGTTCAGCTGCAAGCACTGTATTTCATTCCAAATCTCTTCATGTGACACATTCTTTCTCCTAATCTCTAATTTCCTGTAACTAAAGACCAACTGCTAGCAGAGGCATAATGCAATCTCATCCCTGACGTTTCCACCTACTGGCAATTAAAATTGCCTCGGCTCTTCTGAATTAATTAACTTGCACTCTATGAATGTATATGCTTTATACTAAGCATACACTGAGAACCTGTGCCTGTAGCAATCTTATTGTAACTGTCATTTACAGTAAAATATGATGCTGGTAATTTCCACGCCCTTACTATTTTACTGGTTTGTTACCTCCAGATCTGGCTTTCTTTAATGTGATTCAGGATGGGAAATTATTTACTTACCAAAATATCAAGCCCCCTACAGAAGTTCATAATGAAGATAGCAAAATTCTCACACAGATTCTTGGAAGGCAGATTTATTGCAAAGAGAAAAAAAAGAATTTAAGTTACGGAATCTTGGAAAGTGGAAAGTGGATCTATATGGATATTTATATGGTCTTCATTACTGATGACCATATTAAATGAGGACTCAATTCTCTTTTACCTTTGATCCTCTTTCTAACAGAATCTTGATTGAATGGGAAAGATGTTAATCACTTATTGCTACCACAGAAATGTCTTCTTGTGCTGTATTTTGGAAATGTCAATTTTCATTCACAGGCTAAAAGAATTCCATCACCCTAAAGTGGTAAACCTACATACCTGGTTTCTGAAGTTGCCTATTTGCTTAACTGCCTTTTTATTTGTTCATTTGTTTATAAAACAAATTTATGTAGCTGCTCAACTCATACACAGTGACTTTTCATTCTTACCCTTTCTTCCTATTCATGTCGGTTTGATATCTACAGTACGTCTTCCAGCATTTTCTCCTTCTATTATTTACAGTACAAATGAAGAAGAAAGGTCATTATTAGCCTCCATTACATTTTGAATATTTTCAAAGAAATTCACATTGATCATTTAAGATCAAATACATAGCTTAGACTGTAAACATTTATAATAAGATAAAATAGCATTTATTAAAATGTTTTTGTATGAAGTGGTTTTAAACTGTTATACTCAATGGGAAACAAAATAAAGATGGTATTAGGGAAATGTTTAAGTAGATATATAGAAATGTGTATATTTTAAAAAAATTATTAATCCGGGAAAACTTTATAAAGTTATCAGACGATAGACAAGTCCATTGCTTCCAAACAAAATAAATAAAAATGATCAAAACCAAAATTCTGAGAGCTGTACAAACACATTTATAATATGAATTTATATTATAAATAATGAAGGTGATTTAAATTTATTGGTGTATTATTGCTGCAACTGAATCTGGGCAGAATGAAATAATATAAAACCATTTATTAATGCTTTGTGTATATTATGTAACTCATTATGTGATAAAATATTTTAACAATCAAGAACTAATCTATTTACCAGCCTTCTGAAAAATGATTTGGGAAATAAAAATCAAATACTTTTGCTTCAAAGTATTGAATAAATGAAATGTTTAAGGAAATCCAAACATTAACCATCCCTACACCAACTTCTTTTACATTTATACCAAGCCATGCTTTTGAATCCATTATCCTTGATTTGTAGGAACCAAATGTGGAATTTAATTGTTTTATGTTAAATATAAAGTTACATTGTGAAGTAAACCTTTATTTGTATGGCTACCATAAGAACTGGGAAATTTGTTAGCAATGTAATTTGTTACTATTAGGAGATTCAGAATCGAGCTTTAACCCCAACTCATTAACATAACTTTAACCTTCTTTTCCTTGCTGTTTTTTTTTCTCTTTTTTAGTACATTACTCCCTGGCCTATTCTTGCTTTCAGATTTATGGGTCATTACCAGTGGTGGGATTCAAAAAATTTTACTACTGGTTTTGTGGGCGTGGCAGGGGAAGGTTACTACAAAATCCCATTCCCACCTGACTAACCTGCTTTCCAGCTCCATTCTCCTGTGCAGGGCAACAAAAGAAGACCCAGCCGATCAGCTGGGACCCGGGAGGCAGAGAATAAATGGGGGTGGGGCGGTTCTCTGAACTACTCAAAATTTCCACTACCGTTCTCCAGAACTGGTCAGAACCTGCTGAATGCCACCTTTGGTCATTACATTACCTATATTAGCCCCTTTACTAATAAACTTTAATATTACCTAATATGAATGTAATTAGATTATTTTAGTGAGGTGAATTAAGACTCCCAGTATGAATAGAAGGGCTAGAAATTCATGTGCTCTCTTTGTCAACAGGACAAGTACATCATGGTCAAGTTTCCTATCTTGTTCCTCCAATTCATCTAGACTCAGATCTTGAAAGACAATCATTTAAAGGTGAGTTGCCATTGAAATCATTCTACACTGAAAAGATTCATTTGTTAATTGAAGTTTGTCAAAATTTGATCACATAAAGTTATTGAAAGGATTTGCTGTTGTTGAACAGATTTGAAAGTGTTTCTTTCTGAAATTAGTTTTAATATGTATTTTATTGCAATGTTTTCATATATTTAATTCAAGGTTGTTTTTTAATACTTTTGTCATACTATCTGGGCCTTATTGTTACTCAGAATTAATTGAATAATTCCCTAAAATTTAGATTTAACATGTGTAATATAACTGGACACATATTTTGTTTATCTACTTAATCTATGTTTTATTCACATTTCATATTTAAGTTTTTATTTTTGTTTTCATTTATTTTTAATATTTTGCATTTTGATATGGTCTGTTACTATTCTTATAAGCTGCCAAAGTCATGTTTTGTGAGATGAGCAGCTTATATATTTGCTATAAAAATAAATAAATTATAGAAAATAAAAAAGTACACCACCAATCTCAAAGCAATTTAGAGTCGTCAAAAATGATAGCAGAAAAAAAAAAGGACACTGGCTATTCAATTTAGGCTGTAATCTGGTGCATGAACAGAATCTTTTCAATTACTTTCCAATCTAAGAACTCAATTTTCTAGCTTTGATTTCACTGTCAATATACAGTGCTACTATGCATTTATATCCAACATTTTAACAGTGGAAATTAACACTACTGTCTTCAGCTTTAAAGGGATGCTCTGGCAGATGGCTTGGCTGAATGTTTATCTTCTGTAATTTGCTAGTGGTTTGGATAAACCTTTATGTATTATCCTAGAGAAATCCCATAAAATGGATGAATGTCATATCTTCCCAAATAAAAAAAGGGGGGGGGAGGAAAATCCAGTTAATTAAAGTCTAGTCAAGCTGTCATTGTTACCCAGGAAGATTCTAGATCCAAATAGCACTTTTTAAAATAATGTAGTAATTACTAAAAGTAAGTATGTAATACTAGAAAAAAAGAATGGCCAAATAAAGATATCTTCCTTGGAGATACCGGGAAGGCACATAGATACAAGATATATCTTCTTTGTAACAAAGTGATTGATACAGTGAATATTCTAATTAAATATGGGCTAAGTGACATAAAAATTAAGTTAATATATTGGGGGCTTGAAAGTCAACTCAGAGTGCTTATCAATTTGGGGAAAATATTATATAAATGATCAAAAGATTCAATATTAGTTCTTTATTCTTCAACAATTTTTATTAATGAGATGGATGAAAAAATGAAGTGAATAGTTACCAGATCTGTACATTGTCCAAAATTGTGTAACATAGCTTTAGATTAGAACTTCAGAAAAGAACTTTAAAAAAGAAATAAAAGCTGTGTTAGACAAATTGTGTGAGAAATAACAGAATGAAATTTAGCAAGTGATAAATATAAATTTGGCTTGGCTCTTTTTCTTGTTGAGAAATAATTTGAAATAGTAGTTGTTACAAATAAAATATGAATCAGTAGAATAATGTTGCTACAAAAGGACCAAATACAATTTGAATTGTAATTAACAGAAATCTAGATTCCAAATCATGAAAAAAAAATGGTACATTTTCCTTCTTTGTATCCGTTGTATCTTATTTTATGTTATAATTCTATAAAAATGTTAAACTTGAAGAAGGGTCAGGAGAATAATCAGGGATTGAAAATTAAATCTTCCATTGTGAGATTTAAACTACTTGGAATGTTTAACACTGAAAATACAGGTACAATTGAGGGACAGATATAATCACAAAAACTTGAAAGAAATGTGTCACACAGAAGGTAGCCAAAATTTATTCTTGATTTTAAGGAATGAAAGAAATGAAATCAATTAAATTTCAGATATAAAGATTCTGACTGAATTGGACAGGAAAGGGAGTAAGGAAGATCTACTTAACCATAAGAACAGTTTGTGAAACTATTTTCCAGAACAGCTGTGGGTTTTCTTTCATTATTGGTTGAGCAACCAATTATAGTGGAGCTTCAGAGAAAGAAATCAACACCAAAGATTATTGAATGCCTAAAATGAGAATGAAATCAATGGGATTTGCCCATTAGAACACATGCATTCCTAGCTACATTCCCAACTTTATATGTGGAATGTATTTAAGCATCATGTTGAGTTTGGGCAAGGAAACATCATATTGTCTTAGTAGAAGAAGATAAATTAGAAAAAAAGGTAAACACGAGCTTGGTTCAGAGGCAGGCAGACAGCCACCTTGATGTAAAGTAAAGGTAAAAGAATCCCTGCAGGTTATAGTCCGGAAGCCATTACCGACTATACGGGGTGGTGCTCATCTCTGTTTCAGAGCTTTTGGTTACTCTGGATCAAAGCCTTATGATTAAGACTCAATGGAGATGTTATGTAAGACATAAATGAAATGCAAATAAATCATATGTTTCAGAGTAAATGTGTATTATCAGTACATCACTCAGTAATTTCTTCATGGACCAGATCAAAATTCGTTTGAATCTTTTTCTGCATTTAGATGACAGTTCCCCAAAGCCATGTGTCTTCTTGATGTAGAATATTTTTTAAAACTTTTATAGTCCATTAGTGTTACACCCTTACGGAATTATTCTTGTGGGCCCTATTACTATATAATACTCTTAGTGCCTTCAAGAAAAAAATCCAATAGTACTGCATATCCTAGGTATTTTACTTGGGCCAATGGACCTTCTGCATTCCTTTTTAAGAATCAGGTTCATTTCTAAATTGTTCTTAAGGATGCACCACAGCAACTGTGGAGGGAAGAAAGTCCTACCTCAACACTTGGGATGCAAGCCCTGCCCCTTTTGTATATGTATTTACTTGTTTTTAGTCTCACCTTTCCAGTATTCTTATAGGACTATAGCTAAAGAGCTTCCTAAAAAAGTGTAGCTTCTTCTTCAGTGTCTTACGTTGAAACTCTTGGTTACTTCGGATCAAAGCCTTATCCTCAAAGTGTCCATCCACTTCAGATTTTTTTAAAGAAAGGGCAATAGTACAGAATGCATTTTCTCTTGCCTTTCTAATTTACCATTTTTATTTTTATATTTTGTTCAAATGATAGTTAAATCATTTTAGATACTATAAAGTTAATTTCAAAGCTAATTATTCTTGAAAAGAAATTTATTTAACTTTTTTTGTGAAAATATTTAAAATCTCCCCAATGGAATTAAGAGAACCAACAAGAGCAATTTATATATTATTATCTCAATACTGTATTGCATTTAAGGTACATTAATTAAAAATTAGGCTGATTAGAGAAGGTTTAAAAACATAATAACAAATAGAGGAGATAAAAGGTTTTTTGATTCAGTGTGTTTAAGCATGACTATGGCCAGGCTATGTTACATACGGTTGCCTTTAGCAAACATTCTTAGACTATATCTTTGGAAGTTTAAAGGTGAAGAATAATCCAAACCTACAAATCAATGTTCTTGATCTTGTCATGTTGTTTAATATTGTGTACTATTTTAATTATTATTTTGTTACCAAGGTCATATAAAAAAGTTGTTCCCTGTAAATGTTTTGTACTTCAATTTTTATTACTCCGGTAAATATGGCCAATGACATGACATTCTAGGAGATATAGACCATCTGGAAGACATCAGATTGCCTGCTCTGAGTATAAACTAATTTTATAGAGTGACATGTTAAAATGATATCCTTCTTTTCTTATTGCCGGTAGCTATATAACAGTAAAGTGTTATGTCACTCAATCAGTTAATAAAAAGTATGTAAAAGGAAAAAGAAAAACAGAGGAAGGGAATTGTTCTCCAGACAAAAATATTTTGACATTTGTAGAAAGGGAAGGAAGGAAGGAAGGAAGGAAGGAAGGAAGGAAGGAAGGAAGGAAGGAAGGAAGGAAGGAAGGAAGGAAGGAAGGAAAACAAGAGCTGTACATAATCTGCAACAATATAGAAGTGTCCAGTTCACAGCTCAGTCTGCCATTCCCTTTTCACAAAAAGTTTCACTTGGGCCTGAAATTGATCGCTTCTTTTCTTGTTCTTCTATTTTTATGCTTCTCTTTTGTAACTTTGGTGACTATTTTCTCTTTGCTTTCTGTCTCTGGGAATGTCTCAGGGAAAGACTATCCGTATGGAAATATGCTTTTCTCTATATACTGCAGCAACTTTTATCCCTTCTTTATATGGTAAGAAAACCACATGTCTCCTTACAGAGGATTTTGCGATGAGCAAAACAAAAGCAGAGTGCTTTTTGGGAGCAGTAATTTCTACTAAAAGAAGCAGCAAGTGTGAGTGTTTGAGGCAACACTCATCAGTAATTCATTTAACTCCATGTCATAGCTAACTACCTATTTTCCCAGAGGGCTGTTCATTTGCTTGCCTGGATGTGGGCAAGTTTGAAGGCTCTTTTTAACCTGCAACCCGCCCTTTTAGCAAGGGCCACAAGCATGCGTCTTGGCTTTTTTTTTAACCTGCACCTCATGATGATTAAGGCTAGAAACTGGGAAACTGTGAGTTCTAGTCCTGCATTAGGCACAAAGCCACTTGGGTAACCCTCAGCCTAGGAAGTAGACAATGGCAACCTACTTCCGAAATCATCTCAAGATGACTGCATGGACTTGTCCAGGTATTTGCCAGGAATCAAAAACTGACTTGAAGGCACACACCATCATTAGAAGTTTCTGGCAATAATATTTGTGGAATGCCCACGCTTTTCTGGTCTGCATAATATTTTGTTTAAAAAACAGAAAGGAAATTGAGTGGAAGAGGACAGGAAGAAATTGCTTTTCCCCTTGGTTGCATAATTCACTCAAGGTAGCCCAGACAAGAAACCAAAACCATGAATATTAATAGAGTTGGCGCTTTATTATGAGACTACAGTAACATAACCTTGCAGGTATGAAAGCATATCCTCCCCCGCGCTTTTGCCTTTTCTTTCCAGGGAACTAGGGAAATGTCCCATTTCCTTTTTTTAAAGAGTTTTTATTTAAAAAAACATATGCATACAAAACATAAAAACATAAAAACATTTTATATACATACAGTGTGTCAGTTGGTTACGAATCTTTTGGGCTATCCTTTTGTAGTTATTACTCACAGTTTATATCAATTTTCACATTGTCAAAGTAACATGTGCTTATATATTTATCAGTTATTAATCGTCCATGACTAAACTATTTATTCCATCATTTTATACAATTTTTTTCTTAAAATTTATGTCATACTTTCAACCAATGGTTATATATATCTATATTATGTTTTGTATCAGTCTATTAAATTTTTATCATAGAATTGTCTAGTCTATTACATTACCATGTCTTTTTGTCCAACCATTGATAAAACAAATCCCATATCATATAAAATTGTTTATCTTCTTGTTCTCTAATTTCAAATGTCAATTTACTCATTTCAGCACAGTCCATAATTTTTTAAATAACATCCTCCTGCATAGGTATTTTATCGTTTTTCCAATTCGTAGCAAATACAATCCTAGCCGCTGTTAAAACATTTACAATCAAATATTTCAACTCTTTGTTATATATTTCCGGTATAATTCCCAGTAAAAAGATCTCTGGTTTAAAGTCTATATGTTGTTTTATCATTTTTACAATCACGTGTGGATTTTAGTCCAATATTTTTTTGCGTCCAAACATGTCCACCACATATGGTAATATGAACCAGGTATCTGATGACATTTCCAACATTTATTCGATTTATTCTTAAACATTCTCGCAAGTCTCGTCGGGGTTAGATGCCACCTGTAAAACATCTTATACAAATTTTCTTTATATGCAGTTGACATTGTCATTTTATAATTTTGAGACCACAATTTTTGCCATTTTTCTAAATCAATCCCATATCCAAAAATTTTACCCCAAGCAGTCATCGTTTCTTTAACTTGTTCCTCCTCCAATTTAAATTCTAATAAATGTCCATAAAGTTTTTTAATCACCTTTTCATCAGTACCCATCAAGATTTTATCTAAATCAGTCAACTTATCATAAATACCTTCTGTTTTAACATCTTTGTCAAATCTAGATTGTATTTGCAAATAAGAAAACCAATTCATTTTTACACCTTATTCTTCTAATGATTGCATAGGTTTAAGTTCACCCTTTTCATTCAATATCTCACCATATCTAACTGTTTGTTCCTTTTTATATATTATTCGATAAGAAAAAGCTTCAATGGTAGATATCCATAATGGAATTTTTAAATAGTATTGTCTTTTTATCTTCTCCCAATTCAAAAACAATGCCTCTCGGATGTGATGTCTTCTAAAATACCCCTGTGTTTTAGTTCTCTTGTACCAAAGGAAGGCATGCCATCCCAACAGCAAGTCATGCCCTTCTAAGGTCAATAGTCTACTGTTCCTTAATGTTATCCATTCCTTTACCCACATCAGATTTGTCGCCTGGTAATACAACTCCCAATTGGGCAAGGCAAACCCTCCTCTTGTTCTTGCATCTTGTAATAATTTTAGTTTTATTCTTGCTTTTTTGCCCTGCCAGATATATTTCAACACAATTCTATTTAGGTCTTCAAAAAACTCTTTCCCTAGTCAGATTGGGATTGTCTGGAATAGATCTAAAATTCTAGGCAGTACATTCATCTTAACTGTAGATATTCTCCCAATCAATGATAATTGTAAATTTCCCCATTTTGTCAAATCTGTCGCAATCTGCTGTTTGAGTTTAAGATAATTATCCTCTTTCAGTGTGCTGCATCTTGGTGTAATGTATATCCCTAAATACTTAACCTTGTTTGTGACCTGTATTTCTAAAACTTCTTCCAACTCTTTCATTCATCTTGCTAACATATTCTTTGTTAATATCTTTGTTTTATCTTTATTTATTTTCAAACCTGCTACTTTTCCATATTCTTCTATTTTTTCTATTAGTTTAGGTGCTGTTTCCAATGGGTCTTCTAATATAAATACCAGGTCATCTGCAAAAGCTTGCAATTTATACTCTTCCTTTTGATTTTCATTCCTTTTATTTCTTTATCTTCTCTAATATTTCTATTCAACACTTCCAATGTTAACACAAACAGCAGGAGTAACAGTGGACAGCCTTGCCTTGACCCTTTTCTTATATCTATAGATTAGTTCTCCATTTACCATAACCTTTGCAGTTTGTTCATAGTATATCATTTCAATGGCTTGAATATTTTTTTTACCAAAGCCCATTTGTGTCAATTGAAATAAGATGAATCGCCAACTCACCTTATCAAAGGATTTTTGTGCGTCTAAAAACATCAAGGCCATTTGCTTTTCAGGATACACCTCATCGTATTCCAGAGTATCCAAAATAATTCTCACATTGTCTTTGATTTGTCTCTTTGGCAGCAATCCATTTTATTCAATATGGATAAAATTATTTAAATATCTTTTTAGTCTTTCTGCCAAAATTGAAGCAAAACTTTTTTAGTCTGAGTTTAATAGGAATATAGGTCTGTAATTTTTAACTTGCTGCAGGTCTGTATCCTCCTTCAGTATAAGAGTAATATATGCTTCTGTCCATGTTTTGAGTATTCTTTTCTTTAGCATAACTTCATTCATAACTTCTAGTAGGTGAAGATTCAATATTTCCTGGAAAGTCTTGTAAAACTCCACTGGTAAGACATCTAGACCTGGTGCTTTCCCAACATTCTGTTTTTTTAAGGCTTCTGTTAATTCCATCATTGTTATATTTCCTTCTAGCATTGTTTCAATATCTTTAGATATCTGAGGTAAATTCGCTTTCTGTAAATATTGCTTCACTTTTTCTTCTTGAGTATTCTCTTGAAAGTACAATTTTCCATAGTAATCTTGTATATTTTTTTTCTTCTCATCATTTCCATAGCATACATGTCCTTCTTCATTTATCATTTGGCGAATTCTTCTTGATTCTCTATCCTTTCTCAGTTTATAAGCTAGCCATCTGCCTGGTTTATTTGCATCTTCAAAATAATTCTGTTTGGCATTTTTAATTTTTTGTGCTAGTTCCTCTTTTTCAATTTGTCCCATTTTATGTTTAATTATATCCATTTTATTTTTAATGTCTTTTTTTGCGGGGACTTCTGTAGATCTTTTCCAATCTTTTATGATCATCCTCCAATGCTTTGAAAGTCTTTTTCTTTTAATATTGTATTATTTAAGGTCCATCTAGATCTCCTCTTATATCCTTTCCAAATAACTATCACTGGATTATGATCTGCCTAGGTGCTTGTTTCTATTTCAATCTCTTGTATGTTGGCCAGTAATTCTGCTGACATCCATATCATATCGATTTTAGACCATGATGCATGTCTGTTTGAATAAAAAGTGTATTGCTTATTTTCCACATTTCTCTCTCTCCATGCATCTTTTAAGTTAAATTCTTCAGTTATTCGAAAGAAAGATTTTGGTAGTATCTTTCTAGCTTTCTTTGTTGATTTCTGCATTTTATAGTCCAACTGATTATTAACTATTCCATTAAGATCTCCCATCATACAAATATTAAAATAGTCCAATTCAATTATTTTCATATGTAATTTCCTGTAAAATTCTTCTTGGTTATCATTCGGAGCATAGATTACAATTAAAAGTATTTTAACATTATTGTCGATTATTTCCACCATCAAAATCCTTCCATCATCATCTGAGTAAATTAATTCTGCCGAAATTGTATCTTTAATATATAAAACCACACCTCTTTTTTTAGCTTGTGCCAGTGACATAAATAATTTCCCTAATTTTTTTTGTTTCAATATATATTCATGTTGTTTCTTGATATGTACTTCTTGTAGGCAAATTATATCAAATTTTATTTTTTCTAATTTGTGAAATACTTTCCTTCTTTTAGTACCCAAATTAAATCCATTTATGTTAATCGTAATCAATTTTCTTTCTTCCATTTTAGGCTTTGTGAGTGGTTTTTATTGCTCTAGTAGGTCTTAATTCTCATTGCTCTCTGGGTACACCACCTACTGCACCTTCTTTTTCTTTTTCAATTACTGCTATACACTCTTCTTGAAATTCAGTTAATGACTCTTCCTTTCTTGCTTCTTCCTCCTTTCCTCTGAAATATTCTAAGTAGAATAGCTCAGCTTTTGCAACTGTGTCAATTCTGTGTCTTTGTTCTTGCCAGGTGAACAAGAGGCCTTCTAGCATCAGCCTTCTTGGTACCTGTTTCAGCACCACAATTTCTTTATCTTTATACTTTAAAGTTTTCTCTCTTGCCACCTGCAGTATCTGTGTCTTGATAATCTTTTTAGTGAATCTGATATGAACTTCTCTTGGTAGTCTGTTTCTCATTGAATATCTTGTATAGACACGGAACACTTCATCCATCCCATCCATCATCTTCTCTTTGGTTATCTCTAATGCTTCTGTCAGTATTTCTGTCATTATTTCAGCAAGATTTTCACCTTTTCCTTCTTCTACATTTTGAAATCTTAAGTAGAATTCTGTTCTATCAAATCCCAAAGAAGAGTCTTAATCAAAACAGACTTTCAAAAAATTGTTAAAAAAAATAAAAACAAAGATGGAAAATTTAAAAGAAACCAGTCCAGTTTAAAATTCAATAGCTTTACCAAATTCAAAGTTCCGATAAAAAGGGGGAAAAAACTTTCACTTTAACTAGCTTAATTTCACCACTTAAACTCTTTTCTCTTCACTTTTAATTTCACTTTAAATCTTTCAGGGTGTTCTCTTCAAGCAATAATAAGTAAAAGTTCATTTCACCAAACTGACACACTTTCCTTCAATCTCTTCCATTCCGGAGCTGTCCCAGCTTCAGCAGCTTGAATGGCTGCCTCTCCGCCGCTGGCAAAAGGGCTTTTCCTGGATCGACCAGGGACTTTGTGATGTCCCTGGGATTGACAGGACGTGCCCTAATCAATCACTGTCTCTACGGGATGGTTTAGGTCCATCGGGACCATGCAGCAGTGGAGATATCGACGGCGATCTTGGAGGATCAAGATCGCACATCATACTGCCATGACACCAGCTCCGCCCTCCCTCTGGAAATATCCCATTTCTTCTGTGGACTGAATTGTCTCTTATCTGACCATTGTCCTGGCTGTAGTTCTTCTTCCTCCTGGCTCTGAAGGTGATTCTCACAGGCCATAACATCTACCCATTAGCTCAGTTGTGACATGGAGAACAAGATTAAAACTTAAACCAACTTAAACAATTTACAGACTATTGCACATTTTATTTACATTGCATCTTCCTTTTTCCATTTTTACTTTAAAGTGTTGATCTTTTGCCTTGGTGTATCTTAGGAAGACAGCTTTGCAAATATTGTAAGACGAAAGTATTTGTTACAAAAGCTAGGTATTTACAAGAAGAAGTCAAATGGAATGTAGGTTGTCCAATGTAAGCAAACTCTTTGGGACTAGAAAATACGCATCATGGAATACTGGTGAAACTCAAATTGTCTATATGTAATTCTGTAACAAAATTCTTACTATGCATTCTTTTTATTTAAAATTTCCCCACTGGTTGTCATGAAAAATTTGCACTTCTGTCTTGGAAAGGCCCAAGCATGAATGATGTTTTATATTCTTTCAGTTAACCACAACAACCTCTTGTTGGGAAATATTTTTGAAGTCAATTTTTAAAAAATCCTTAGAATCAACAGATTCTGGTATTTTGCAATACCCAAACTTCTGGAAGTTTCCTGATATTTTACAATTGTTTATTAATTCCATACTTAGCTTTTGACGCAAATTTGAACAACTTTATGCTTATCAGCATTACCAATTTAGAAATCATAGTTAATATTAATATAAAGTTATTTTTATCTGTAAAGGTTTGAATTTTTTAAACATTGGAGTATTAATAATCTCCAGTCAACACTGAATAAATACCACTGATCCTAAATAATATAATATATTACTTATGTTTTTTAATAGTACAATAAACAATATAAAGGAAAACTCCAGTTTCCCATTCCATGCAGGAATACAATTTAAACATTCACAATATCCTCTCATTAAAAGTATTCCAGTGAAGTAAAGGCTATCAACCAGAGTAATTAATTCTGCTACTAAAAGACTTATGTTTTTCCTAACATAATCTGCCTTTCTATAACTGAAATTTCATTGTACAAAGGAATAGTTTTCTTCCACTAAAACATAGTGAAGAAACTTCGCAAATTTTCCTAATATGTTAGAAGAACTCATACAATCTTCCATTTTCATGCTATAATCCAAATTAGAATACACACAAAAAATAGTTTCCACCTCTGATTGATTGCATTCCACTGTAGAAAACCCATAACTTCTTTGATCACTATCAAACAATTATAATTATTTTTAAACAAAACCTGTGAATGTTAGCCATTATTCTAGGTCCTGTCCTTTCTTAGTTTTGTCCTGTTTGGTACCCTTTAAGATACTTTGAAGTGTTCTAATATATTGTCTCAGTTTTAACTTTTCAAAATTAATATTGCTTAAGTTTTCCTTCATTCAACTTGAGAGCTAGTTTTAGGTGTCCTGATTATACTCATTACTTCCTCTGAAAATGCACAGTTTGTTGAACTCTTTCTTTAAGAGAAGTAGTCAATTCCTTATACATTTTCATGAGCTGAATATGCTTTACATAAAATTTTTGAACCTGTTATATATCTACTTACATGTAATTTGTTTCCTAGTAAGGGACAGTGTTAATCCATTATGACTTGTTCTTAACAAATGCATATTGGCTTTTCGTAACCCTTGGTTTCAATATGCTTTGCTGACCATCATGATCATCTATTGATGCCCAACTCTATTTTTCTGTGTCCCCCCGTTTTCCCAATTTTGAGGACAAGCAAAATATTTGAATTCCTCACATCTGACACATCAGCTTTTGTTTAGGATTCATCAAAGGTACAGTAATAAAATTTCAGCTAGACCATCAGCAAGTTCCCACAATACCATATCAGCAATTCATCTGGCTCTAAATTTTAAAACTCATTCAGGGTTAGTTCAATTTGCTGATTCTGCTTCTGTTATTCTCGAGTTTCAATCATGCCTCTATGTTCTGCTCTTCACAATTGCCTAGTAAAAGACATATTTTCTTGGTGAAGAACATCAAATTAAACTGGAGTTTGAGTAGTGTTCTGTTAAGCAGCCCCATACTTTTTTTCCCTTTTCCATTTCTCTTCTTACCTCATGCTTCTTCTATGTTGCCACATTTCATTTCAACTCCCCATATCCACCTATCTCCCTCCTCCAGGGGAAAATACTTATGGCTCAGCACATGTGGCAGTATGTGGGCATCATTGTGGGCGCTGGCATAGCTAATCAGTCAAAGTCTTCTTGCAGGGTATCTAGTACCAGTGGCCCTTCAGGACATTGGTAATGGCAGATGAGTTACAAGTATTGCTAGCCAAGGCAGCAGGTGCCCTCAACACCTCACTCAAGACTTAAAAGCTTACTCCATAGTACTTCTCTGTTTACCATATCAAATGCTGCTGTGAGGTCTATAAAAGCAGCAAACCTTTATTATACGTGAAGTCAGTTTTGTCTTTTATTTGCCTTTCCTTTTTGGTCTAATTTCCTTTACTGATCTAATACAATTTTGTCTTCCTTCCTTCCTTAATTCTGTGCATTTGCCCAAGCATCATCATCATCATCATCATTACTGCTATCATTACTATTATTATTTCATGGAGGAACTCAACCATCTCTAAGGTGTTGTAAGTCTTGACTGCAAAGTACTGTCTATTTAACTTCACTTTTGTTTATCAAATCACTACTTTCAGGTTAATGAAGCAATGTTCCATGTGAGGAAAAGTTCATTTGCCACCTCCTGCTACTGAATTTTCACCCCAGGATTCAGCCTCCCTTGCCATTTATTCGAAAACTGGCTGCTTTATATTTCTTCTGGACTCCCTGCAGCAGCCCAAACTCATTTAGCAGGGAGCAGTCATTCAGGTCTCTCAACAATGGGAATTAAGATACATTCCTTGTAATCAATAGCCATTAAGGAGATTAGGTTCCTTCTCCCCCTTGTCTTTTTTCCTATTGAATACCATTGCTGATCATCTGTTTGCTCTTCTTCTTCACATTCTTACTTATTTCAATAAATATTGAAAACTTTGTTTCAATTCATTCCTTTGGATTCAAAAAGAAAAAAAACAGGAAGTAGTCTAAAAATAATTTAGCCTAATCACGTTTCAAGTATTACCATAGAATCCCGTAGTTGGAAGGAACGGGTGGATGCCATCTTCATGCCATCCTGAGCAACTAGCAGTTCAATCTTTTCTTGAAAACTCCCAAAATGAAACATCATAATTTCAGGAGGCAGGCTATGAAATTTTAAAAATTAGCATGCAATGATAAAATAGTCCCATGTTTGTTTCAAAATTACCTCAGCTGTTTTACCACATATGCACATTTATCATTTGAATCATTTTTCCTACAGAGTGGCAAGTAGGGGTGCTTATCTTAACATTTAGCCATTGTTGTAACTTTATTATTTTTTATCTATTTGGTTAAATTGGATTTAATTTTTTCTTGTTTTTTAATATCCTTAGATTCCCCAAAGAATAGCAACATTCATATATTCCCAATTCTAGCAGAACATTTCATACCTAGGAAGAGGAACAAAAAACATAAGATTTGCCACTAACTTGCTTTTGCTTTGAATTGATAGCATCAACATCTGGAGGAACAGGCCTGGGTGGGACTACCACAGTCACAACAAGCAGAGCTATTACAAGCAGCACTGTACACACAACCACTGTATCAGCTCTGGGTAGAAGGAACAGAAGCACAACTACACTTTCTCCAGCTTTGGATAGTCTGAATGAAATGACAACACATCTGCCACCTGCCTCTTCCCAGCTGCCTGCAGTTGGTGCAGAGAGTTGTGAAACTGTGGAAGCTCGTGAAATCATGTGGTTCAAGACCAGACAAGGACAGGTGGCTAAGCAGCCATGCCCAAAAGGCACTGTGGGTAAGCCCTAGCCGGATGCTATTTCTTTTCTTTTTTAAGACATTTAAGCAGGAGTTAATTAATGTTAAACAAATAACAGGGTATCAAAGTTTTGCTTGTCCTTCACCTTCTTACTGTCTTTTTGCAAAATGATCTGTGTGGAGGTTAAAAAAAACACCTTAGCATCAAAAGGCCTTTGTTATGTTTGTTAATCACCTTTTCAACAATGATTGGCCCTGGATTCTGAAATGATTTAAGGGAATTTCCTCTGCCTTGATCTGTTTTCCTGCAAAAATCCTAATTTCCATGTGAGATGGTAAGATGAAAAGAAAAAGGAAACTTCCTAATGTCCCCTCTTATTTATTAGATTTTTATCCTGCCTTTATAATTTTATAAATAACTCAAGGCAGTGAACATATATAATCCTCTTTCCTCCTATTTTCTCCACAGCAACAACCCTGTGAGGTGATTTGGACTAACAGAGTGACTGTTCCAAAGTCATCCAGCTGGCTTTTGATACAGATCCTAACAAGCTCCCTAACTTTCTAATTGAAATTGGCAGGATAGTGTATGGAATGCCAGCCCATGAATCAAATTAAATCAATTTTTATTGCACCCCTTTAGCAGTACAAAGCAAATATAACAGTATGCCCAAAGATGAAAGAAAATGTAGATAAAAAGCTTCACTCAGCAATAGGCCTAAGGATAAAACTAAAGGATTAAAATGAATAACAGAGAGTGTAAGACAATTTTAGCTAAAAGAACATTTAAAAATTAAAACCGTCATTGAGTGATTTTGATTTTTTTTTTAAAAGAAAGAACTTAATTCTTAACTTAGAGTTAGACCACGTCTAGCTGACTATTAACCAGAGCTCCAGGGATGTTTAGTTATTTTCTTATTTTAAATACAGTCAGTAGAACTTGGCTATGGCAACTATCACAGAGTGCCTGAAAGAGTGCAACATTTTCTGATAATATTGATGGTGGAACATCCCATTTCAAGGTGCCTTTTTGGACCTTGGTGAAATAAGAATATCTATCCTCCATATGTTCTTGTTGCCTACATTTTAAAGATTGTTTCAGTTCAGAATACTAATGGATCAGGCCAATGAAAATAGATTTTCATGGCACAAAGGCTTCCCTTAGTATAGAAAATAGTTGCCTGAATTTTAATAAAGGCATGTGAAACTAATAAAGAGGAATGTTACTTGCATATTCATTGAAAGTATTAGTGCTTAACAGAGTTGCTTGTTTGGTAAGATGGGCAGCTGGAAAAATTAAATAAAAAAAATAGAACAAATAAAGTCAATAATACATGTTAAGGAACACTTGTTTTCAGTGTAATGGTCTTTTTGATTATCCTTTGAATAACATTTATGTTGGCAATGATTTAATTTGCTCTGGTATTATATCAGTTAGGCAGTCTATTAATAAGAGGTTGTTTTATAATTTTGTTATATAGTATGACATTGTAGCATAACAAGGTTGTTATGCATTTTATGTATTACCATGATATTTTATAATAGTGTGACCTAAATATATTGTTGAACATGTCAGTTCATTAACAAGCTATAGTATTAATGTTGAATACCTATTTTCCATTGGATTGGAATTAAAAGAGCAGAGACAGTACTTGCTTTTAAGATCCAAATCAGTAAATTGGAATCAGAACACAGCTGTTCCTGTTCTAACGTAACTGTGTGAAAGACTGGAAGATGGTAGACAAATTATTTTGCTCATCATTTCTCCCTATGTTCAGAATATATATATGAACCAGTAAGATTCAGAATTAAGATGCTCTGCTGTACTTTAATAGAGTCAGTGATTATATTTTAAAAAATACTGTAATTAGTACAGTTATTAAGTAGCTATTTGAGGGTTGTTTTTTTTCCAGGAAAAAATATTTTTGAATTCTTAATGTTTTCATGTAAATGTAAAGATTGGCATGCAGAATTATTTTCAATTTGTTTTCCCCACAATTTCAATTATGGGAAATCATCCCTGTTTGGCTTCTGGCATATCAAGTGCCCCACATGCAGTTTTTCTTAAGAGTATATCAGCTATGAAAGTCTAAGGCTTTATTTATAGTATCTAGGGGTGAGGCATTTTTAAAAGTTACCCTTGCCATAAAATAATGTGTATTGAGAGCACTCCTTTTGCCTTTCATTTAGAAACAAGGGATCTTTTAAAAGAAAAAAAGGCTTCAGTTTCATCTAAATTTAAGTTAAATAAAAATTCATTTCACAGAAAGCCTTTCATAAGATCATCCATCATATGAAGGTGGAGGTTCATTCTCCGGGCATTTGAGTTGGTTTCTGAAACATCTCCAGTGGAATTTAGGGGATGTCAATGTCGGTATTCTTCTGCTTATAAGGTGTCATGCAGTCAGTAGGTCTTGTGATGGTGAGGTCACATCAGGTGAGGGTCACATCAGGCCAGGGTCTTGTGATAGGTCTTGTGGTGGATCAGATGTGGGTATGTCAAGTGAGGGTCTTGTGGTGGGTCAGATGTAGGTCACCAGTGAGAGTCTTGTGATGGGGAGGTTGTGTCAGGTGAGGGTCATTGCTGGTTGGGGGGCTTGCGTGGCTTTGTTGAGGGTCAGTGCTGTCTCTGGTTGATTGTGTGCTTGATTTGAATTCTGTGGGGTTCATAGGCTGGTTGTAGGTCAATGTATCTGTTTATGGAATTGCTTGTGGTGTGCCAGGCTTCAATGAACTCACGAGCAAGTGATAGTGTGGCCAATGATTCTTGTATTGCTCCAATCAAACTGGTCCCATCATATATTTAGTAATTTCTCCTTTCGGTCACATTAGACCCTGTAATTCCATGATTGTTTTTAGAAGCTCTGGGAGCTGCCTCCAAGAATTCAAAACCTGTGTCGAATTCTGGACTTCAGAGTAGTATTCTGTGCCAGGATGTTTATTTTGCATTATCTCAGTGATAGCATGAGTTTTCAACCCAGATAATTGTATCAGAAATCTAGATATATAGGAACAAAACAAAGTTTGTTTTCTCAATCACAGTGATATCTTTCTAAGGTATAAGTTAATGCATGAACTAGGAGGAAAAGAATTCTCTTCTTCAAAAAGTCATCTTATTTGATTATTAATTCAAGCATGACATTGTATTATAATTTCAGGTGTTTCGACATTCCTTTGCCTTGCTCCTGGTGGAAACTGGGATCCTCAAGGGCCAGACCTCAGCAATTGTTCCTCACTTTGGGTCAACCACATCACTCAGAAGGTAACTGTTCACTTAGACTTGATATATTTGTGCTAACAGTGTATGTTACAGTCATTCTGCATTCATTTAAAAACAAGATTTTGTAATCAAAACTTTGACTAAATCAAAGCAAACTACTCTATGCAGCAAAATAAAAAGCTGTGGAGAACTATGTCAGGCAAAGGTATAAAAAAGGCTGAAGATCAGTTCAGTGTGACTTACCTTAAGTTAGAGATTGACTCAAGGACTCCATGAGAATAATCAGAAATGTAAATCTTTGTAACTTAAAACTTTTAGATATCCTAAAATCTTTTAGAAGAAATGTTTTATTATGTAAAAAAAAAAAGAATGTAACACATGACGAAAATGCAAAAAAAATACTTTCAGATTTTACTAGTATGGATGTTAGCTGGAGAATGTATTTATTATAACCACTAGTCACAATGCACCTATGCAATATTTCAGGAGCACATGAAATAATGTCAAAAATAAGTACTTTGTGCTGTTCCTACATTTTATTGTCCTTTGATATCATAGTTTATTACTTTTCTTTTAGTTTTCTTCACAGTAAAAAAAAATTGTGTCTGATATCTTACTCTCTCAGCATAAAATTTCATGCATTTCATGAAATGAAATATGACTAAATAAGGACATGTTTACAGTTTCAGTTCTAGCTTTGTTTGGATATTTTCCCATACTCTGTCCTGTAGGAATGGAGGAATGGAATTGTCCCCATTAAAGTACCTTCAGTTTCAAAGAATTGCATTATATTAAGTAATCTAATCTTTTCAGGAAATAGATTGAAATGTCATTTAATTACTCAATTTTAAAATGTTGTTATGATTGCTAGTTTCACATTATAAAATGGGTAAAGACTTTCTATTTCAAGTTTTACAAAATAGCTAAAAACTATTTGTAACAGAATAACAGAGTTATTTGTGAAATAGACCAAGCAGAAGTTCTTCTAATATTTATTTTTTTTCTTCATGGTCTTAACATTTTTATAGTGTTTCATATGAAGTAGCCTCTAGTAGCTCATTTTAAAATAGTCTACATTTTATTTATTCTGTAACTGATGTGCTATCATATTTGAAAAGTGGAGGAATAGTTTTATTAATTTGGTTGCTCTGGGCTGGAGATTATGTCTCCAAACATTGGTCATGCTAGATTCTTAATGTCTTTTTATTTTTATATGAATTCATTATTTATAACAATGGGCGAACTGAAGATCTTAGAGAAAAGACAGCTAAGGAATAGTGTCATTTATCCATAGAATAAAGACAATTTTGATAGATATTATAAATAATGAATTCATATAAAAATATAAAGGGGGCCTTTTGAAGATGTTTTCTTGTGCTTTATTAGGCTCAAGCAGTGCTCCCCATATATTGTTGACAGGGGACAACAAAATGGTGGGTGCAATCAGTTAACTGAATATCTGCCCCTTTTGATGTCTGTGCAATGTGTGAACATACCTTAAAAGGGAGCTGAGCTTCAGTCACCTGGTCACACCTGCTTTTGATCACTCTTGTGGATGCTTCTATATATACACATTGGTTCTTTTTCAGTTAAGCAGTGATCATTGCAACCCTGAAGTTTTGTGATTTGGCTTCTTTAATTTCTTAAAGCAATTAGTTTAAAAAAAACACCCTAGTGAAATAACGCCACTGTCCACAGTTCAGTGTTTTACGTAAAAATGTACCTTAAAGCAGAGATTTGTACAATTTGTAACTTTCAGGTGCTTCCAGACGCCCCATTTGATCAATAGGGAAATTGGGAGTTATAGTTCAACATCTTCTGAAGACCACAGATTCATCATTCTGACATCCTATTTAGACCTATTTAGAAATAAGTCTCCTTGAAATCAGTGGTGCATGTCATATAAGTAACTTATAGGGCTGCATTCTTATTAGTATTTTGCAACTTCATTTTATTATAAAACAAATATTTGGTATGTGTTTTACCTATACTTTTTGCAATCTGTTTTCTTCCCCAAAACCAGGATGTTTTTTTAAAAAAGTCCAGTATTTTGTATAGTTCCCTGTTCAAAATATAGATCAGCTATTTCTTCCTTAGTTCTTCTTTTAAACAAAACAGAGCTGCAACAGGACATTGCTCATTGGTTATCACAGAGCTGATAATCTAAATCTGTTTCATTTGTCTCATCTGTGCTCCAGGCAGAATGTAATTTTTGTAGATATAATACATCTCAGGTCATTCCACTCTTAATAATTTATATCAGGATGGTATATATAAGTACAGTACTGTCAACTTTTCAGAGAGACATGCAGTATATACAGATGTTACTTTATGCCATGCTCCTTGTGTATGAGGTTTACATTACTTCCCTCCCCTGAAGATCTGGCTATATAGGACTGATGATTCCCAATAGGGATAAAAGAGGTCACATACTGCCACCAGATGAAGGTATTCGTTTTCCTGTTACTTTCTCTTAATGTGATAATATATGTGATAATAGATAATCAGAGTTCAAAGGGAGCTTATAGTCATCTAGTCCAACCCACCCGCCCCGCCCCGCCGAAGCAGGAGACCCTACACCATTTCTGACAGATGACAGTCCAATCTCTTCTTGAAAGTCTCAAGTGATGATGCTCCCACAACTTCTGAGGCCAAGCTGTTCCATTGGTTGATTGTTCTCACTGTCAGAAAGTTTCTCCTTATTTCCAGGTTGAATCTCTCCTTGTTCAGTTTCCATCCAGTATTCCTTGTCTGGCCTACAGACACTTTAGAAAATAGTTTGACCTCTTCCTCTCTGTGACAGCCCCTCAAATATTGGAAGACTGCTATCATGTCTTCCCTGGTCCTTCTCTTCACTAGACTAGCCGGGCCCAGTTTCTGCAACCTTTCTTCATATGTCTTAGTCTCCAGTCCCTTAATCATCCTGGTTGCTCTTCTCTGCACTTTTTCTAGAGTCTCAACATCTTTTTTATAATGTGGTGACCAAAACTGGATGCAGTACTCTAGGTGTGGTCTTACTAAGGGTTTATAGAGTGGTATTAGTACTTCACTTGATCTTGATTGTATCCCTCTGTTAATGCAACTTAGGATTGTATTAGCTTTTTTGGCTGCTGCATACTGCTGGCTCATATTTAGCTGGTTGTCCACTAAGACTCCAAGATTCCTCTCACAGTTACTGCTAATGAGCCTATCTATATGGGTACTTTTGGTTTTTCTTGCCTAAGTGTAGGACTTTACTTTTCTCTTCATTGAATTTCATTTTGTTACACACACATTTGTTCTAGTCTGTCAAGATCCATCTGAATCTTGAACCTATCTTCTTGGGTGTTAGCTATTCCTGCCAGCTTAGTATCATCTGCAAATTTGGTAAGCTTCCCTTCTATTCCCTCATCTAAGTCGTTAATGAAGATATTGAAGAGTACTGGGCCTAAGATGGAACCTTGTGGCACCCCACTGCTTACTTCCCTCCATGTAGACTTAGACCCATTAAGGACTACTTGTTGAATATGGTTTGTCAGCCAGTTACGAATCTCCACTTTTTTCTAGCTTACTAAGAAGTAGGTTGTGGTCTACTTTGTTGAATGCCTTGCTGAAATCTAAATATATTATGTCCACAGGATTTTGCTGGTCTACTAATTTAGTCACTATGTTGAAGAATGAAATAAGATTGGTTTGGCATGATCTGTTTAACAAATCCGTGCTGACTGCTAGTTATTATTTTAACTGTTTCTAGATGTTGACAGATCTGTTTTTTATTATCTTTTCTAGTATCTTCCCGAGTATTGATGTTAGGCTGATTGGCCTATTGTTTCCTGGGTCTGTTTTTTTTCCCTTTTTTGAAAATGAGAACAACATTAGCTCTTTTCCAGTCCTCTGGTAGTTCCCCGGTGTTCCAGGATTTCTGAAAGATATGGTGCAGTGGTTCTGAGATGACCTCTGCCAGCTCCTTTAAAACTCTGGGATATAATCCATCAGGCCCTGGTGATTTGTGTTCATCAAGATCAGACAGGTGTTCTCTTACTATTTTTTTTGCTTATTTTAACTTTTATTTCTGGTCTGTCTTTTACAGTTACGTTTTTGGGGGTTGAGCTATAGTTTCTTTTTGCGTGAAGACTGATGCAAAGAATGAGTTAAGCAGTTCTGCTTTCTGTCTGTTGCCTGTTACTTCCTTGCCATCTTCTCTCTTTAGTGGACCGACTGTTTCCTTGATTTTTTTCTTGTTATTTATATGTTGGAAGAAACTTTTTTTATTATCTTTGACTTTTGTTGCAAGTCTTTGTTTGTTCTGAGCTTTTGCTTTCCTGATTTCGTCTTTGCAGATTCTGGCTATCTGTTGATATTCTGCCTTAATTGTATGTCCTTCTTTCCATTTTTTATACTTGACCTTTTTTTCTTTCAATTTGCCAGAGAGATCTTTGTGCAGCCATGCTGGTTTCTTCTTGGATTTCTTGTTTTTTTTTCTCAGTGGTATTGTGCTGGTTTGGGCTTCTATGATTGTACTTTTCAGAGTTTCCCAAGATTCTTGAGTTGTTTTCCCCTTTAGGATTTTCATCCATGGAATCTTTCCCAAGTTCTCTCTGAGTTTATTAAAATCAGCTCTTTTAAAATCCAAGACTCTGGTGTCATTATGTTCTGTTGCTTGTGTTTGTGTTAAGTTGAATTCTAGTATGACATGGTCACTCTCACCCAAGGTTCTTGCAGTTTCAGCTCCCTCTATCACTTCTTCTCTGTTTGTAAGAATTTAGGCCAGTATAGCTGTCCTTCTAGTTCCATCCTCTACCTTTTGGACAACAAAGTTGTCAGCTAGGTTGGTTAGGAACTTATTTGATTTCTCACTTGGTGCAGAATTAGTTTTCCAATTGATATCAGGATGATTGAAGTCTCCCATTACTATTGTTGTGTGTTTCCTGCATATGTTTGTTAGTTGGTTGGCAAAAAGGACATCTATTTTTCTGCTTGATTGAGTGGCCTATAATATGCACCCATGGCCATGTCATCCTTTTTTTCTTTTATATTGACCCATGTGCATTCTAGGAGGTTTTCATCTTTGCTTTCATGCATTTCTGTAGCAATATAGTGGTCCTTTACATACAGTGCCACTCCAGTGCAACTCCACCTCCTCTTTTATGGGGTCTGTGTGTTTGTGTCCTTCTACCAGTATGTTCCAATCATGGGTTTCATCCCACCAAGTTTCTGTTATTCCAACTATATCATATCTACCTTCATGTATTTGTAGTTCAAATTCACCCTGTTTGTTCCCCAGACTTTGTGCATTTGTATGTAGGCACTTGAGATCTTTATGACTGACGCTGTGTTTATTTGTCTACATATCCTGTGTTGTGCCTGCCTGCCCTTATTTTCTTGCCACCTGTTTGATTAGTGCACCTGGTATGGCACTCACTATTAAATGCTTGGTTTTGGTTGGCATCAAGGTTGATAATCTTACCTGCACAAACATCTATTTTACGTGCACTGGTATCCTTGTTAATTTTAGGTTGCTGGTAGCAGAAATGTTCTGTATCCATTAATTCCCTGTCCCCACTGTTCAGTTTAATTGTTTATCCCGGAAATCTGTGAATTTAATGCCAAGTAACTCAGTCCCTTTCTTTGATGGATGCAAACCATCTCTTTCGTACAGTTTTTCATTGGACCAGCTGCAGACATCATGACCAATAAAACCAAAGCCTTCCCTTTTACACCATTCCTTTAGCCACACATTAAACTCCGCTACACGCTGGCCTTTCCCTTTTTGTTCCTTGTATACTGGTAGAACCTCTGAAAAGATAAGGCTACAGCCCACACTACTACTTCCTTCTTTCTCTTTTAGTTTATATGGATTAGTCAACTTTTTCAGGTGCATGACTCATTAATTACATGAAAAGAAATGTATTTGTTGTTTTAATAATTGTCAATTATTAAAATTTGTATTATTTATTATGTTGGCTCAAAAATTTCAACACAAATACGAAAGCTCTTTCCTGTGATTAATACAAGCTGTACCAACACAAGCTAAAGAGATCAAGATGTCCTCCTTGTGAAAAAAGACATACAGAAAGAACCTACTGAAATGGGTGAATGCCACAAATGTATAGGGTGGGAAGCACCTGTCCTCCAAATGTGACATCTGAGCATTTTTTTTTGAGAGAAATTGTATCTTCTGATGCTTTTCCTGACTCGTGGGAAGGTGTTGTGGAAAACAATTTGATGTTTAAGAACTGACAAAGAATCTGATGTGATTTCACAATCTATCTAAGTACAGAAACTTCAGAATATGTTTATTTTACTAATATGCTTATGGTATCCCTTGCAGCTCTGACATTTTAGGGAATGTCTGCCATTTTAGGGAACTCCTGTGGATTTTATTAGTATTTAAATCATTTATGTTTGACGTGAATTCTATTCAAAGAACATTTCACACAGAATTCCAAAATTCCAATGACTTAGTCAAGTCATTTGTTTTAAGAATTATATTGGCCTAGCAAATGCTTCAAGCCCTTTCAAAACCTCGAAAATGCTATATTGTTATTGCCGATATCAGCTGGGCTGCTTTTTATGTTCCCTCATCATGACACATACACTGCTCAAAAAATAAAGGGAACACTTAAACAACACAATGTAACTCCAAGTCAATCACACTTCTTTAAAATCAAACTGTCCTCTTAGGTAGCAACACTGATTGACAATCAATTTCACATGCTGTGTGAAAATGGAATAGACAACAGGTGGAAAGCAGAGGCAGTTAGCAAGACATCCCCAATAAAGGAGTGGTTCTGCAGGTGGTGACCACAGACCACTTCTCATTTCCTATGCGGAGTCTACAACCCACACAAGTGGCTCGGGTAGTGCAGCTCATCCAGGATGGCACATCAATGAGAGCTGTGGCAAGAAAGTTTACTGTGTCTGTCAGCGTAGTGTCCAGAGCATGGAGGCACTACCAGGAAACAGGTCGTGGAGGAGACGTGGAGGAGGCCTTAGGAGGGCAACAACCCAGCATCAGGACCATTACCTCCGCCTTTGTGCAAAGAGGGACAGGAGGAGCACTGCCAGAGCCCTGCAAAATGACCTCCAGCAGGCCACAAATGTGGCTGCTCAAACAGTCAGAAACAGACTCCATGAGGGTGGTATGAGGGCCCGATGTCTACAGGTGGGGGTTGTACTTACAGCCCAACACTGTGCAGGACGTTTGGCATGTGCCAGAGAACACCAAGATTGGCAAATTCACCACTGGTGCCCTGTGCTCTTCACAGATGAAAGCAGGTTCACACTGAGCACATGTGACAGATGTGACAGGGTCTGGAGACACCGTGGAGAATGTGCTGCCTGCAACATCCTCCAGCATGACCGGTTTGGCAGTGGGTCAGTAATGGTGTGGGGTAGCATTTCTTTAGGGGGCCGCACAGCCCTCCGTGTGCTCACTAGAGGTAGCCTGACTGCCATTAGGTACCGAGATGAGATCCTCAGACCCCTTGTGAGACCATATGCTGGTGCGGTTGGCCCTGGGTTCCTCCTAATGCAAGACAATGCTAGACTTTATGTGGCTGGAGTGTGTCAGCAGTTCCTGCAAGACGAAGGCATTGACACTATCGACTGCCCGCCCGTTCCCCAGACCTGAATCCAACTGAGCACATCTGGGGCATCATGTCTCGCTCCATCCACCAATGCCACGTTGCACCACAGACTGTCCAGGAGTTGGGGGATGCTTTAGTCCAGGTGTGGGAGGAGATCCCTCAGGAGACCATCCGCCACCTCATCAGGAGCATGCCCAGGCATTGTACGGAGGTCATACAGGCACGTGGAGGCCACACACATTACGGAGCCTCATTCTGACTTGTTTTAAGGACATTACATCAAAGTTGGATCAGCCTGTAGTGTTTTTTTCCACTTTAATTTTGAGTATAACTCCAAATTGAGACCTCCATGGGTTGCTAAATTTGATTTCCATTGCTAATTTTTGTATGATTTTGTTGTCAGCACATTCAACTATGTAATGAACAAAGTACTGTATTTAATAAGAATATTTCATTCATTCAGATCTAGGATGTCTTATTTTTGTGTTCCCTTTATTTTTTTGAGCAGTGTTCATTTCTCTTAGTCTAGCCCATAAAAAACCTTATAATGTTTTCACTTTTTTTTTCAACCATAGTTGAAATCAGGAGAGACAGCTGCCAATGTTGCTAGAGAACTTGCTGAACAAACAAAAAGCCACTTGCATGCAGGGGATATCACTTATTCAGTTCGTGCCATGGACCAGTTGGTGGGATTATTGGATGTGCAGCTTCGAAACCTGACACCTGGTGGAAAAGACAGTGCAGCACGAAGCTTAAACAAGGTAAGAGATAGCATCTTCTAAACTCATGATTGTAGCTTGTGCATTTAGCCACGAGAATTCAACTCTCTGGGGATGGGACATTGTGACCCTTTTGAAGAGCTCTTTGCTTTTTTGTGAAATCAGTTGCTCTCTATTTATATAGCTGTGGTTTCAGAAAATATCAAGATAAGGGAATTGTGTAAAATATTTTTTTGAACTTTAGTTTCTATGGATTGTAGGAATGAATAGGATACACATAAGTAGTAAAATGTATTAATCCCCCCCAAATTCTCCAGTTTCAATTCCCCTTTCCCAAGTTCAAAATAAAATAAAGTTTTAGTTTCCCTTTACCCAGTTTTTAACTAGAAGGCACAGGATAGATTATCAGTAGAATAGTAATTTTCAATTTCCACCCATTCTACATTTAGTTATTTAGCGTATGGTACACATTCTACAATTAACCATTTATTGGGTGGTATGTCTTTTCTTCAGTAGGCCATATATCATTTTACTAGATTCTAAAACTATGCATTAGTTTCTCCTAGCATAGCTATTTCTACATATGACATTACAGTATAAAAATAATTCTATTCAATGAGCACTGGAGATGTAAACTGATCAAGTAACAAAAAAAAAACTGCAAGCAAACAATCAAACTCAAAGACCACCAAGAACTCTACCATTCAACCCTGAGCTACATGTATTCTATTGGTAGATAATCCTATGGATTTCTTAGCTAGCTTTAACTTTTGTGAATGACAGAAACGTAATATCAGGATAACCTATGCTGCAAAAATAGTTTGAATATTTACATCATATTGAGGAAACTCCAGTTTTTACAGCACTAAACAATGTTACTGAAGTTTTTTTTTAAACTTCTTTATTTAGTCAATTTTGCTTCTACAACTCCCCCGCACACATACCCCACCCTCACTTTCCTTCTGTCCCAAGAACACTTCCCAATAATTACCATGTGAGGAAAAGGAAGAGGATTGCAAACAAAATTTGCTGTCTGAGTTCCTAGTTCTATGTAATGAGGTTCTGAATATACTGTACATCAGCTTTGCTGACTAAGTAATTCTGGGAGTTGAAGTCCACAAGTCTTAAAGCGGCCAAAGTTGGAGATCCCTGCTGTAAATGATATTTTTCTGGTTGAAACTAATGGAATTTGAGACCCAAAGCATTTGGGAGATTGGAGAACACTAAACTTCAGTGGAAGAGCTCTGGAAACTTATTAATTCTTACTGTTTGCCTTTCTTCCCTGCTGTCATTTTCTCCTGCCCTTTGCATTTATGGGAAAAGAGAGATGGGGTGGGGGAACTAGTCCCAGGACCCAAAGTGCAAAATGATGTGCTTGCTTGCTTTCTGGATTTCTAATAATCTTCCTCCCCTTTTTCCAAACTTGTTTTCATTGTCAGTTTTGAAGACCATTACCCCCCTTTCTTCCTCTTCATGCTGCTGTGTTTATAACTGAATCTATAGCTATGTTATTGTGAGACTGATTGTATAAAAAGTGTAGTATGCCCCAGATATCCATTTGATAACTCCAGTAATAAGTATTTCTTTATTAGATTCATGTTGAAGTGGAAAAGTGAAATCACTGCTTCATATGCAAAACTGGGATAGACATAACAGACTAGCATATTATAGAAAAGATTAGGTTAGAATTTCATTACTGGATTGGGGAAAATTTTGTTCATTTACATGGAGAAACATTCAATCATCTATCTACTATGTACAGGAATCAAGTACAGCTTGCAGTAGCACTGCCCAGAGATTTTTCAGTCGAACATAATCAAAATGTTGTCAACTCGTAAAGCATTCCTGGACTGCTCTTGAGTTGCCATAAGCAGGAGCAGGGAGAAGCTTGGTTGCTATGACCAGAAGCACATTCCATGCATACCTTTCTCTAGATTCTATCCCAGGTTACTAGAGCAAGCCGGAGAGGCGTGTTTTCTACAGTCCGCAAAAGTGTTCCATTGGAGAATGTGATTTATGACGCACCCTGGGAGGAGGGGGGAAACAGTGTCATAGGTGGGCAGTAAATTATGTGGGGCGGAGAGAACTGCACTTGGGCATGTTCCTCCTAATAAGTAATTGGATTTCTTTTGAAACTTCGCTGGAGACTCATGAATTAATTAGGGCGTCCATCGGAACCCTGACAATATCTAAAATAACATATTATAATTAATTGTTGAAAATATTGGGATTTAAAATGGCAAACAGTGTAAGAGTAGTTCAACAGTGGAACTAATTACCCCAATGCAGCATTTCCTTTAAGCTCAAGCAGAATTGAACCAACCGTTCAGCTGGGATGTTTTAATTTGGATCCCCTCACTGTACAACATGATTGGTCCCAATTGCCTATTGTCAACTCATAAAATAATTCTATGGTCTTTTAGAGTTGCCAACAGAAAGGGAGGGGGGGAGCATTGCGACAGCTTGCAAACTGAAACTGCATTCCATAAATGTTTTCAAGATAGTAACTAGGTGACCGAAGTTTCTGCCGCATAAAATTCTAACTGGAGAGCATGATTGATGACTCTTGGCTATGGATGTGTCCCATTGGAGAATATGAATTATGATACATCCAGGGGGTGGGGGAAAATCTGGGTCAAGGGTGACAGTGAATGATGTGTCTCAGAGTCAGCTACACCCAGGCAATGCCGCACCTTTTAAGTCCCAATAAATCCTTTTGAAATTTTGGAAGTTTGACTCAAGACTCATGCTTTAAATGCCGGAATCCTAACACCTGTCTAGTTCTTTCCACTTCTAGGTCTTTATGTTTCCTTAGGTATTCAGGTCCAAGGTTTATCTGTAGACCAACATCGCCTTCTTGTACTGATTACAGAAAAAAAAGAGGTGCTATCTAGAAGACTTGATATTCTGACTTCTGCCCAATATTAATCAAATGTTAACAATATTTGACAATACAGCAGAGTTTTCTTTGTGATGTCATGATATACACATTTAGTCATTTTGAATGATCATGGTTAGGAACCATTCTGAAGATCAGCTTCTTTCAATGTGATCTACAAGAACTCTCAAGTGGCAAATAATTAAATAAAACAGATAAAAAGCATTCTTGTCTACAGTCCCCATTTGAATAGCCTGAATACAATTAGAACAAAATAATTAATTCAAAAATAATTAACCTTTCAGGCCATTTAGAGCTTTTGCTGTAATCTTCTTCTTGTTTCTCGCCATGGTGTCCAAGGACTAATACATGTAAATGAGGAGGCGTGTGAGGAGGAAAGGTTGTAAGGAAGCCTTTTGCCTCCTGACAATTTTACTTGCTATTGTATAATATAGGGTAGCAGTAGCACAATTTCCCAGTTAGCATTCTGGTATTTAATTCTGTTATTTAATTAGGTCCTCTTGAAATAGTGGTTCAAGTGCTAATTTTTATAACTATTCTAATTGTGTGAAATAATTCATTGCATTTGGTTATTAAGAGATAATATTCCTCTTCAGTTATGCCTGAAGTTGCTAAGTGACCAAAATGTCAATTAGTTTATTTGGGAGTAAATACTGACATACCGGACCTTCCGATTTACTGACTTCAGAAAGTTTAGGCATCCCATTGGGACCAGATTGTTCTTTTTTTTTAAAAAAAAAGAGGTGCCACCATACCTAGTATTATTTTACATTTTACAATATACCTGAATTGTATTTAATAACAGTAAAATTTTATTTGTCTGTATGCATTTACCTGGAATACATGTCTGTAGCTCATTAAAGGATACATCTTTTAATAGTAGTCTGAAAAGGTGCTACCAAACTCTTTCTTATGTCTTTGTAAATTTCTCTTCATATATATTCATGGCCAAGGGATGCAAAAATTTAAAAAGTTAGGAAAAGGAAGAAATGGAGTAACAATGCAACTCAAGTGGCAGTTCCAGTTGAGTTCTGATTGCAGCCATAGGATCCATATTAGAATCATTTTAATCTAGAGCAGGGGTCTCCAAATCTGGCAACTTTAAGACTTTTAGGCTTCCATGGCTGCCTGAGGAATTCTGGGAGTTGAATGTACAAGTCTTAAAGTTGCCAAGTTTGACGGCTCTTGATCTAGAATGTTAGAATAAAGCTTCACATCCTCCATTAGCAAAGCATACTAATTATCTTCTTGAATTATCATTATCTTCCTCACCTCAGTGAGACTCTTGATGATCTTGCTGGTTAGTACAAGAATGATATTGTTCAATATGGAAGTATAATTCACTTTCCATCTGCTAGCCTCTTCCCATCTGCTAGCTGATAAGTAAAGGACCCCCATTCTAGAAGGCAATGTTTCATGTTATTCACTGAACTCAAACAAACTATTGCTGTTGATGTTACTTGGACCTATCATGTGGGGAAGAAAAGGCAGTTTGTTCCAGAAGCTGTATAATCAGGGGTGGGATTCAAATTTTTTAACAACTGGTTCTGTGGGCATGGCTTAAGTGGTGGGCATGGCTTGGTGGTCATGTGACTGGGTGGACATGGCTTGGTAGTCATGTTATTGGCTGGATGTGGCCAACTCAATATCACTCACATTGAGACACACATCTCCTCGCCAAACCATCCAAGTGTGAAAAATGGTCACGAGTCACTTTTTCAGCGCCATTGTAACTTTGAATGGTCACTCCACACAAGCAAAGTACCAGCAAAGGAGAGGAAAAAACTTCAGAGAAGTTCCTGAGACAGGAAGTCTAGTCCTGCCAAGAATGTAATAAGAGTTAACCGAGAGGCAGTTTCTTTAAGCAACATCAGAATGTTTCCTTCCTGCCTTCCTTACAGGATTAGGCCAGTAATTTCTTCTAACAAACGGTTCTCCGAACTGCTTAGAATATTAACAACCGGTTCTAGTGAAGAGGTGCAATCTGGTAGAATCCCACCCCTGTGTGTAATCCTTTGGGAAGTGCAGAATAGAGAGTCTTGAAGTCCACACGTGGTCACCCTGGGGTCTCAGATTTCCTGTTCCTGCTTTAAGACAAAACAAGAATGAATATATCAGCTTAAGAATAACATTTTAGTACAATTTGTTAATTTGAATAAGTTTAGTAGGCATTCTATTTCACTATTTCAGTCTCAGCTCTCCCTTCTTCAGACACAGGAAAGGACTGAGATAACCCTATGGCACAGATGTAGACGCCTTTCAGAAACTATTAAAGGGAAATTAAAATCCACTGGGATACTATTTCGCAATTGTATGGTGGCAAATAGTGGCAAAGCAATTAGTTTTAAATGAAAAGAATGCAAATAAAGAAACTTCTGTGTTACTACCATCACCTGCTAAGATAAGTTCCCTCCAGGGCATACATTTGTTTACATTTTCTTCTCTTTGTGTCCCCCAAATCACTGTTATGCTGATTCCTCCCTCTTTCTCTCTTCCTCTTATTTCCAAGAATCACACAGCACAGAAAATGTCGGCAAAGCTGTAGCTGAAACATTGTTAGTTTTGACTAGTTCACACATGATTTCAGGATTTTGTATAATTTTGTCTATTAGTTTTAGGTCTCAGCATATCAAATTATCCTCTCTTTCAATCCCATTTCTTTCAGAATCTCACTGTATAAACATGGAACATTCATGTTTCTCAGAAAACATTTTGTTTTTAATTATATCATGATGATGTTTAGGGTACCAAGTATATAGTTTGTATTTACAAACCAAAAAAATATATAATAAAAAGTGTAGAGGAAAAAAGGGGGGAAAGGTAAAATTTTAAAGAAAAAAAGATATATAAAAGAAATAATTTTCCATTTCATCAAGACAAATCAATAACTTATTTTTATCTATTGGCAGATAAAAAGCCTCATCATTTAATCATCAAATATCCATTAAAACACAGACATGCAATTTCATATTCTTTCTTTTAAAAAATAGCTTATCATTGCACTTTCAGAGAAAGTATATAATTTTCTCAAAAAGTGCAACAAAAACTTTTTCTCAAATATTATCTCATGTCTGTAAACAATTTTTTTAAACTTCATCAATTCAAACTTAATCAAGAAAAAATCCATTGTTACCAAAAGCAATTTATTGAAAATTTTGGTCTTTAATCCTTTCAAATCATATCATACAAATTAATTGTTTTCTTTATCATCTCTCAGAAACTCCTTCCCAAGTTTAACACTTTTCTTCATTTTGAATACTAGAGCTTATCATTTTCTCTAAACATGCAACAACAACAACAACAAACCTTCATCTTTTGTAAGGCCAAAATAAGAAAATTGTCCAAGTCAAAGTTTTTAATAGAAATTAATATGTCTAAAGTCACTTTACTTTGGATATTTATATGACTTTTTTAGTTATTAAAACATCTGCTTGTTTCATTTCTAAGTCATCTGTAACACCTTGGCAAATATTATTGTGACCTGTCTTTTTAAATCCATATCCAAAACAGCCTGATTCTTAGGATTTCTATTCTATCTCCTCTTCTTAAATCTGTTTGTATAATAGGAGACAATCTTAAGAGAAATTTCTGAGGTCATTGTTGCTAAATATCCTTGAATGCTTCCAAAATTAAAATAGTTTTCTCTATTCTGTATTAGTGGGTCTTCTTTAATTATAATCTTTAGTTTTTTTCTTGTTGCCTCTAGTAACCAGCCTTTCGGGTTTCTCTAATCCACAACATTTTCCCATGAAAAGATTTCATACACTTAAGACTCATTCTCTTCATATACTTTAATAGGATTTTGAACAAACCACAGGATTATATGGATTCTTATGATTAGTTCCAAAATCTTATTTCCAGTCAATCTGGCCCTTTAGTCCATTTATAACTATCCAAAATATGGATAAAGGGATCATCCCATTATTACTTATTTCCAAATAAAACATTTTCTTTAAGTTCTTAAATTTACATGACATTTCTTTTGCTAAGGATTGAAAGAAAATCATTCAGTGTTTAAAATATGTCTTTTTGAAGGTTGTTAGTATCCAAAAAGCAATTTACAAGCTATTTCCAGAAGTGATTAAGAAAGGAAGTGTATGAACCAGTCTCCTTTTGAAGACTTCAAATTGCAGCTTGGGTAAAACTTCTTACTGCCTCTCCAGAGAGATGTCTCCCACAGTGAGACTATGTTACAGTCTCACCATGGGAAGCATCTACATGAAGCCCTTGTGATCCAAGTCCTCTTCTTTATCGGAGAACAATTTTGAGGCGTCAATCCATTTATCACTTCCTCATTCTGCCATGGTCATTGGCTCCATTGAAAGCAAAGATGTCTTCAGCCCACCTTTGTTCCCTGGTTTAAATAATCTGATAATAGTCCATATTACTAGTCCAATTACACTGAGATAATTTTTTTCTTTAATCCTGTTGGATTAATTGTTAGTTAAAAACAGAGGTTAGAACAAAATCTATGAATCATCTTTGAATGATAATTATCATATCAATAATAGAATAATAAATGTTTCAAATATATTGATATGTTATATACTTATAAAAATGTATCAAAACAGATTTGGAATCAAGGTTTGTTATTTTTTATTCACTCTTTATTTAAGCCACCTAGAGTCACCTGTGGAAAGATGGAATGCATAAATGTTTAATCAATAAATAAATTTAAATTCATTATAGTATTTTTTTCTTGGATTTTCTTCTATATCCCTCTCAGTGAAAAAGCTAACCACTTTGGCAAGGATTTTCATTTCAGATGGAATTTGTATAAATCTGTGTAGTATACCCAAGAAAGAAAATATTCAATTTGTAACAGTTTTGCAACTTCTTTATCTTTCCTATACAGCAAGAAAATTATAAATTACTCAGTTTAACTATATTTTGAGAAGGTTTTTGTCAACACTGAATTATTTGTACATTTAAAAAATGAATGCTTCTAAAACAACATTGTATATACCCATGGCCTATGGAAGGCAGTCTTATCAAATCTGGATGGGACTACCATATTAGTTCTCACTGTGAATATAACACTATTTATGTTTGCACTCCTAAACATTATGTGCAATGCAAAGCACTTTCACTTTTGAGAATATTTCCATGTCACTGGGTTTTTTTAATTTAAAAAAGTTTGAATTGTAGAAAAGCCACCAATTCTTAGACCCATATTATTGTCAGATGACCTACTATTTTACAAGATCAGGGAATAATTATCTATCTTGAAATTTGGGACTTTCCAAATGTTATTGTGGAAACATATTATTTTGAACCACTATGATTGTTGTAGTGGTTCTATTGTAATTTATCTGCTTTAATAAATATTTTATAGGTACTTTTAAAAGCTCTGCTCTTCTTGTTGCTATGTTTCTGATCACTCAAATATTCTCAACTAAATTCACTTAAAGAGATTTTCTAAATTTCCACAACACTCATTATGCTGTTTCTAAGTTTATGTTTTATTGAGAGAGAGAGAGAGAGAGAGAGAGAGAGAGAATAAGTGAATGTAAATGTAAGTTTGTTATTGCTTCATAAATTATTTCCATAGAGATATTCTACTTAAATTTCTCTAAAATAAGTTAGTTTAGCATATTGTAATTCAGCTTTTTAAAAATATACAGTAATTAGATAATTGGCAAAAACGGCAAGTTCTCTTAAATTCTATTCTGATGAGCGAAGTTCTATATTTGCCAAGAGACTGAATGAGACTGTTGAGTTATAAAAGAGAACATTGCCTATGGCAAAATCATAACTGGAAATGCTAAGTCCTAAATCTTTGCTTGGTTTTAGTACACCATAAACATTGCTTTGTTGCTTAATTTTAAGTAACTTAAACAGTCTTAAAAATAAAGAGATATTTTTAGGATAGAAAGATTTGAATGGAAATCTATAATACTTATACTTTATCTTAATAATTTTAATAACTTAATAATTGTATCTGGTGTTCAGTAGTTAGATGCCTAGCTTAGAGTCTATAATATTATTAAGAAAAAAGTACTCTTGTATCATTGTTTTATATATTTTGTTTTCTTCTAATGCTAATTTATTAAAATTCTGTTTTCATAACTGCCATCTTTGTGGAACCAGCTTCAGAAACGGGAACGTTCTTGTAGAGCTTATGTCCAGGTACTTTCCATTTTCTCATTAAATATATCATTGTTTTGTGTGTTCATTTTTACTACTATTATTATCTACTATTATTATTACAACTCTTAGAAAAATAGCCAATTATCTAGTCTCAGGAATCATTAATAAAAAATAGGAAAAAGGATAATAAAAAAATCTTGTTGAAAAGTATAATGTATCTGAAAGTAAAGATCTGATCAGAAAAATCCCATTAACTGAAATGATTATTTCTGTGGCAACTTATTCTTTAGATAATGCTACCACAATATGTAGATGGTTTGGGTGATTTCATTTTTTTTTCCATTTTCACAAGTGATTGGCACCAGGTTTTTTTACATTAGATCTGAAAATCAATTATCACATGATTATATATCCTATAAGTTATATGTGAAGGGTAACTACCTGTCAAACTGTCTTGTCCTGATTTTTCTTTTTTTAATAGATTATATTAATATTAAAAAGTAACTAGATGAGGGGCTGGCATGATGAAAACTGCTGATTCCTAGAATTGTCTTATGAACTACAGAGAGCACAAAGGTTTATTGTCCATGATATTCAGATAGCAATACTTTTAAAAACACATACAAAATATCATATCAAGGATAATTTACTGAAATTTTACAAATGGTTTTGATCTTTAATGATTGTTTAAATTAAATTAATTAAATTAAAATTAAACCTCCCTTAGTTGTTTAAGAAAAGGTTTGCCCATTTCCATTCTTCTTTTCCAAGAGACAAAATGCTGCTTTGAAAATGCAACTAAAGTTATGAATGCATAATATCTCTATAAACATAAGCACTCTGAAAGAAACTGGAAAGGAAATAGATCAGTGGTGGGATTCAACTTTTTTTACTGCCGGTTCTGTGGTGATGGCTTGGTGGGTGTGGCAGGGGAAGGATACTGTAAAATTTCTAGTCAGAGGTGGTATTTGCCGGTTCTCCGAATTATTCAACATTTCTGCTACCAGTTCTCCAGAACTGGTCAGAACCTGCTGGATACTACCTCTGAAATATATATGTGTAGAACTAAATATGGGGGCCAACCAATAAGTGAAGAGTTGTCAGAAGCAAGATTTTTTTTTAACTTTCCAAATATTTGTAGTGGTCTTCTTCATCTAGACTCTTGATTTTATTTCCATAGGGCATCCTGATTCCTTCAGATTTCACTATTTTTCCTTTGTTTGTGCTGAGGGCGGCACATTTGCCAAGTCCAAACTCCAATATCTTGCAATATCTTGATTGTATATACAGACAGTATCGAGCAGCAATTTTATTTCAGATAGTGTTTTCCATAGAGCTTCAGATCACCCATGTAAAGGAAGTGGGATAGCATGGCAGATGTTTTTGATGTTTCATAGCTATGACCTGACTTGTTCAGTATTGTTGACAGAGGAATCAGTGCAATGACAAACAGTAGTGGTCATAGTGAATCTCCTTGAAAGAATCCTCTCTTAATATTAACCTCTCTCAATCTATCACCATTGATCAGCAACTCTGTCTTCCATTTGCCATTCATTTTTGCAAAAAACTTCTGATGTTTCTCCTGAAACCTTAAATTTCTAGGCACTTGATTATTCAGTCATGTGGCAGGAGTTGAATATCTTTTTATAATCATGCCAAGCTACGTTCTAGTTGGTCATACTTCTCTTGCAGTTTCCCAAAATTATTTTGTCATTTAGGGGCTAATCTTTTGTTCTTCTGCTGTTTGGGTAGTTTCTTTTCTGCTTAGGTAGAAAGAGGTTGTTTTCAAGTAGATGCTATTGAACTACATCAGCTACTATACCAATTATTATTCTTATTTGTTTTAGCTGAACATACACAAAGTATATTTTGATTCCAGGATGAACAATTAAACTATAAAAACACCTAGCTAATTAAAGACTTAAATAGCTTAACACTGGCTTTGATTTATAAAAGATGAGGATTACACTTGAAAGTAAAAGTGGAGGTCGAATGAAGCTAACATATGAGCAAGCTCATATACAAGTCTGTCTGTTTATAATTTATGTTGTAGAGATTTTAAGGTGGGTAATTTAACATGTATTAATTTCCACTCTTTGGTTCACAATCATAAATAATATAGTTTATCTTTATTTATTAAACATATCCTGATTAATTTGGAACATGTTACTTTTGCTCTCATGTAACTGTTCATTTTTAAATCTTCACTAACATTTGAGAGCTGTAGTTTGTTACACTGGAAAACGTAGTCCTGTTGCTTGTTATGTTCTTTTTAATGAATGGGGGCTGCCAAAAATCCATCTTTCTCCTCTTTCACAGGCCATGGTTGAAACAGTTAATAACCTCCTGCAGCCACAAGCTCTAAATGCATGGAGGGACCTTCCTGCGCGTGATCAGCTGCGGGCAGCCACCATGTTACTGGACACTGTGGAAGAAAGTGCCTTTGTGCTTGCAGATAACCTCCTTAAGACTGATATTGTGAGGGAGAGCACAGACAACATTCGTAAGTAGCAGAAGTAACTTGGGGGAAATACATTTCTTCAGTTGTATCTTAGATCATGTTTTTGAGTCCATTATTTGTATGTGATAGATATATGGGAGAACTCAGCTCTACAAATCTTTAATGAAAGCTGACAAAGATAGTGTTACATGTTGTATTCTAGCTGGAATGAATGAAATATGATAGTCCATGCTTAGTGAAAATGTCAAACACATTTCCATGGGTTGTAGAAACACTTAATAAGATCGGTGGCATTTCTCAATAGTATTCTGCATATTTTTAAAAGAAGGCCTCATCATACTTACTTGTTGTTTGCTTCATTTAACTAGTATAGGTTATACAAAATATATTAGATAAATTCATTCAGTAGACTAATGACTTACTATTATCAAGAATGAAGGCATATCCAATAAGCAGCCAAGTAACACAGTACAGTAGATTCTTTGGAAATTATATTTATTGGAAAGATAAAAATACAACTGTCAATACAGTCCTGGGCTGCATTAATTGAGGGATAGAATCAAGATCACATGAAGCATTAGTATCATTTTATAATACTTTGGTAAGATCACAATTGGAATATTGCATCCAGTTTTGGTTGCCATGATATTAAAAAGCATACAAAGAATGGTTGCAGGAATTGGGTATGTCTATTTTAATGAAAATAAGGACCAGGGTTGACATGATAGCAGTGTTCCAATATCTGAGGGGCTGCTAAAAAGAAGATGGGATCAACCTCTTTTCCAAAGCACCTGAAGGCAGGACAAGAAGCAATGGATGGAAACTAATCAAGGGGAGAAGCACTCTAGAACGAAGGAGAAATTTTCTGACAATTAAAACAATTAATCAGTGGAATAACTTGCCTCCAGAAATTGTGGGTGCTCCAACACTGAAGGTTTTATGAAGAGATTGGGCAACCATTTGTCTGAAAGAATATAGGGTCTCCTGCTTGAGCAGGGGATTGGACTAGAAGATCTCCAAGGTCCCTTGTTATTCTGTGTGTTAAACAGAAAATAAATGAATACATGACACAAGACTTGTGTAATGGCTTATTGTTTCTATCCTTTACACATCCTTTACACTGATGTGTTCAGAAATTGAAGTATTGCACTATTTTCCCCGCAGTAAAATTCATGTTAAGCATCAAAGTGAACTAAAATAAATATTGTTTTACAGTTTGTTGGAATAATATTAGATAATTATTGAATTCAAGCAGTACCTATCTTGGCATCTCTGGGTACAAAGTAAGCAGCAACTGAACAGTGAGGTTTTTTTTTATAATTCAGTTCCACTGCATATTGTTTGAGGGGATGTTATGGTCTTATCACACAAACACAACACACACACCCACACACACACACACACACACACACACACACACACCTGCTGTGCGGTCTCATTATGGTGAGGGGCAGCAGTGGAGATATTTCTGGGAGGAATAAGTAAAAAACATTGTATATGCCAAGAATATACAGTATAATGAACTAAGGCACAGAGTTACAGTAAGCAGGCAGCAGCAATATGGGAGGATGCTGGAAGTAGCGGTGACGTGATTTCATATTGCACAAGAGAAGACAATAGCAAACAACTGCTATACAATAAAACCACATTAACAAACAAGATAAATTGATGATGATGTAGTGTTGGATTTTGGACCTCTCAAGCTGGATGGCACTCAGTGTGCTACCAGGAAGAGCTGAGGATGGCACAATAGATTAAAGCCATCTACATACTGATGTTACCATACAGGAAAATAAAATTACATCTCCATAGACAAATTACAGTGAGAACATGGAAAATAAAAAGCATGAACAAGGGAAAGTTCAACACTGTGAAAGACTAAATGTATCGAATATACATTGTCTTAGACAGCAGTGCATTGAAATGGACTAGATCTTTGCTAAAAAGATTGTATTGTTTATTACACAAGATAGAAAAATCATAGTTCTAAAGCCAGAAAGGATAAAGCAAGGCAATATATGCACCCAATGATCAAATAAAATTACTTAATATTACTATAATAAATAATATCAAACAATATTACTTAGATTTACGGACAACTTTTTAATACAGGTAGTCCTTAAGTTAGGAAAGTCACTTAGTGATGGTTCAAAGTTATGACACCCTCTCTCCCAAAAACATTTATGACCCAATTCCGAAGTTATGTATGTTGCAGCACCACTGTGTTCATTTGCCCTTATGACTGACCACAGAGATGCTGCAACATGCCCCCTGCCTATTTCTCCCACAGGCACTGGGCCTGCTTTGCTAGCCCACTTGGTTCCACATGCTGCTCCCCACCCCATCACCAATTGCTCACTTACCTTCAAAGATCTCCAGAGTTCAAGATGTTGTGGTAGGAAAGGAGAACAGGCAGAAAAGTGGCCGTCTTTTTCTGGTGAAGCTGTTTTTCTTTTGTCACTAGACTCTTGCCCACCGTTAGCTCCACTAGTGCTAATTACACTAGTGGAATTAAGGGTGGGTGAGGGAAGGCATATGCAGACAATGGCAAAACTCTCTTTCCTGCAGGCCTTTCTCCTCTTTGCAAAAGCATTTTTGCAAAGGTGAGAGAGACATTTAGAAATGTGAGATCCATTGCATTACTTCATGAGGATGATTGAGTAAAGGAAAGGGAGAGCACATGGGTATTTGAAGTAGGAGATGAAAAAGATCAAGCCAGTGATCATGGAGTATACTCATCATAAATTGATGCCAACCTGGTGTTTTGCACTATTGATTTAAACGGATATAGCATTGCCATAATAACCTGAGAAGATGGCAATTGTGCTACAAAATATCAAGCAAAGACAATATGTTACAATATGGGTATTGCTACTAACACCTTTACTAACTGCAGTTGAGTCACAAGAGTCACTTCAGTTATGGAAGTTTTCCCACAGAAGCATGCACAGTTCAGATATTTTTTACTTCTAAACTGCCCAAAGTCACAGGTGAAAAGGGTGATGTAAAAATTAGATAGAGATAGGTAGGTAGGTAAGTGGGTGGGTAGGTGGATGGATGGATGGGCGGGCAGATGGACAGACAGACAGACAGACTCACTGAGTTAGTAACTAATATATTTGTTGCACCTCAGTTGAACCATTTCTATGCTCAGATTATCTGTATCTCCATTTTATAAGTACCAAAACTATTTCTAAAAGAAAATTGATGTCCCCTTTCTCTACTGAGGTAACTTTTACCATGCCTATTGAGAAGACAAGACTGAAATAACATCTTTAAAAGAACCCTTGATACTGTAATATGATATTTCAACAAAGATATCATTTAGTAGGCGATTTTTTAAAATTAGTTTAAGTTTTAATGCCAGACCTGGAATGGAACCATACTTAGGAGATTTCAGCAGATATTATTTAAGAATGGATTTAGCTGTCTCATAAACATCTCTTGCCCTTATTAATGTAGAACCATTTGAAGTGGCATGTGTTAATTATGGTACATTTCAGGCCAACCATCAATTTTACGCTTACATTTGCTGAGACATGGCGTTCCAATAGCCACAATCAGCTATTCTGTGGTTACAGACTGAATCATTGAGGCCATTAGATTCTGGGACAGTAGTGGAGGTCTCTAATGTTTTAATCATGGACTGATAAAATACAGTGAAATAGCAGAATTCAATGAGCTCTTTACCCCATTGTGTCCGAAACTTTTCCCTCAGGCAGCATGGCCTGATAATTTGGTCTCAGTTGGCTCATGTTCCAAGAACATTATTAAACATGAATGCTATAATTGCTAGATGCCAAGTTAAAGGAGATGAAATTGGGAAAAAAAATATGCTGATAGTCTCCTCGTTAACCTTATTCCAATGCTTGGAAAAAAGGGTACCAGTTTGCCAGATTTTTCTGTTGTAATACCTGGAATTAGCTACTTTCCAAGATTTAATCAATCAATTAGCTAATCAAGAAGATTCTGATTAGTTAACTATTTCATTCCTAATAAAAGTGTATTCAAACATATATCCATCTGTACTGAGTGTAGACTTCATTTTGTACAAGGTACATACCATATAATATTTTTTTATAAAATTGAGTGATGGAAGGGCCCATCATTCTAAACTCCCTGCTCCATGCAAGAATCCAAGTTAAAACACACCCAGAAGACAGTTGTCTAGTGAGGGGGAATTCAACATCTTTCCAATTATTAACTCTTATAGGAATTTTGTTCCCCTAACTTTTAATCAAAACCTATTTTTTTATAACTCATACCATTATTCTGTATTCAGTCCTTCTTCAATGACATCTTTTCAGGTATTTGAAGAGAGGTAGTATATATCCCCACCACCACCAAGTCAGTATTCCAGGTTGGATCTGTTGCAAAATAAAGTAAAGTCATTCCCATGATTCAGACATTGTGCTTCATTTGAGTTTAAAATTTTGTTTCCCTTTCTTCCAATCATATCCCGTGGACAACTCATCTTTAGGTTGTAATTAAGTACTGGTCCCCAAAAACATGGACTGGTTGGCACTCTTGGGCACCCTTTTCACCAATAGAAATTCTTTCCTGATCAATGAAGCCTGGAGTAGAACAATCATGATATGCAAAGAGAGAGAGAGAGGGAGGGAGGGAGAGAGAGAGAGAGAGAGAGAGAGAGCAGAAGGATCAAATTAATTCTACCCCATCAGCTGGATGGTGCAGAATAATATTGTGATAGAAGCAAAAGTAGAGGGTTCAGTGTTCTATTTTTCTCTACAATATATCAGTTGTCCACCCAGAACCTCTATAATGTCTTATTCAGTCTCTTAGAACCAGGCTCTGGGAGAATCTAGCTGTTTCTTCTATTGATGCCTTTTTCTGTCAGTTATGAAATTACATAAGATGGAATCAAATTCATTGTAGTGCTTTTGGGCAACAGTCCCCAACCTTTGCAATTGCTGGCCCAGCTTGTTGGGGGGGAGAAGGGGAATTGGGCCTAATTCCAAATAGGCCATGGCCAGGTAGTGGGCTGAGGCCCAGAGGTCTCGTACCTACTTTAGGGTACCTATGATGTGCATTCATAAAAAGGTGGTTGTGCAAGGTTGCATTTTGGTGCCCCTACTTCTTAACTCTTAGTCTTAGTTCATCAGTCTAGGTTTTGATAAACTTCAGTTTCCCCACTACCAGACATGCTCAGTAGTAGACCTGGTTTTGGCCTATTTAATAAATTTTAATGGCTTCCCATCTTTTATACATAATACAAGGCATTGAATAATTAAAACAAATAAAAATACAGTAAAACCAGGATTTAAAAAGCAAAGAGCTGCCAAGAACTTTCATAACTTCCTATACTCAGATTTTTATAAGTGGACAGTGCAGCAATCCTCCTTTTAACATATATGGGCTTGAGATGGGGCCTCTATACTCTTGTCCATCATTGCAATGAGAAGCTAATCATTAACTACAAAAAAATGTACTAAAGTAGACAACTTCTCCAAAAGATATGTTCTGTCTGTCATTCCTGGAAAATCAAAAGCTTCAGAATGTATCAAATTAAGATTTTTAAACATTTGGACACATCCTTCCAAACTATGATAACCTGGAATCATCAGCAAAGAGATGTTACTACCAGGACATATAATCTCTCAAACGCAATTCTGCATATTGCTAACTGTGGCAGCAATAACCATATTCCAGCTGCAAAGGAACTCTTCAGAGCCAGGATCGTTAGCCACCTGTTATATATACATAGGTGCTTTTCTATTCCAATGCAAGCTCTAGAGATGTTGTTCAATCCAAAATTTTGAGAGCTTGTGGCAAGTGTCCCATTCTGTATCAGATTCATTTCTGAGATTGGAATCTAGCCTAGTTGTCATATGCAATTTGTCAACTCGTCGTCAGAACCCTGACACAGTTTCTGCTTGAAATTTTGGAATAAAATTTCCTAATTTTTTTCTTTTTTTGGCAACTTTATGGCCATCGTGATCTTGCAGGACAATTTTATCTGATCTGAATTGATGAACTGATGATACAAAGGGCTGTCAACACTGATATTTAGAGTGACTTAAGCAAAAACCCACTCCTCTATAGACAGGACTTATTTGGGATCTCTGTCATGTACAAAATCTTTCATTTTTGCCTTTTATGTATTTTTGCCATTTAGAAGGAAGATTCATTAAGTCTCTAAACAAAATATATTTTGCACCTGTTCAATAAAATGTGTTTCCATCTTCATATGCCCTGATAAGTTTATCGAATACCTTCTTAATCCATTCTCATGTCTGTTCAGAGGAGAAAACCTTTCTAGTGTTAGCTAATAACTCACCAATTAACTGATATATATTGTGGCCATTTACGTGTTTTGTAGTTTTGTGCAAGATCCAGTTTTTATATTGTTGCAAGCAATCAGCCTGGGGTCAAAATAATTCACTACTAAAACAAGAGACAGATGGAAATAGACCCTTTTTCCCAAAAAGAATGTTGTAGCCTTATACCATGTTGGTGGGAGTGCAAAGCAGTACAAAAATTTGAACATTGATTTCATTACAAATAGAGCTTTCACTTGGTACATGAGAATCATTTGAATTAGTTTGTTAGCTTTATTAGTTTTCCTATAATTAATTAACTGATCAGATTGCCATCTTGTTACATACATACATACATACATACAGAAATATTGAGAGAAACTGGTTGACTTCTCAAGCAATTTATTCTACAGAAGTATCCTATGTAGACTATATGGTTCCGTTAGCTAGGACAATCTGTATTCTTATTCAGCATGATGAATTGCTGCTAAGGAGATGAATTAGTTTTATTGATTGGGATAAAATTATGAACCTCCATTTTGCCAGATCAAATGAAAAGTTTCCCAGACGTAGTAGGAATGTTATTGAATATTTGAAATATGTGGAAACATCATTTCTATTTTGTAACAAAACGTTGCCTTATCATGGAAAATATGAATTTTGATATGGATTGGTTTGGTTATTTTGCTTGGATTTAAGGCTAAATGATAAATTATAACTTGTACTGAAGATATTGCAACATTGAGCTTTATATGCAAGGAAATTTATGTATCACAGAACCTGAATATAAACAAGTTTAATGAATTCTCTCTGCCTTGCAAAAGTTTGTGTTTATTTGCCATCTAAGCAGCTAAGAGAAAGAATATCACTACCTTTTTTCTCCTTTGGCTGTCACTATATCCGTGCTTATGTTTCAGGGTGTGAAATCCTTGCTAGGGATTGACTTCCTTCTTCCAGCCAATTTTCCAATATCCAATTTGCAATGGAAAAAATGTTGGAAGGTAATATTTGGTGAGCTCCTTATGCTCCCTACTGTTGTGTGTGAAAGTCTCTTGGAATGATGAGCATAGGTTTGGCATCAGTCCATATCATTTTACAAATCATCTCCAGTAATTCGATCTGCTCTGCAGGGTGCTTTGCTGCCTGTTTAATCAGCTAAAAACAGCCAACTCAAGCACTGGGAAGAAAGAAAGCAAAGTCAGCAGGATCCCATCCCCCACCCCCACCCCGAAAAACATCTCTATTTAAGGCATGCTGATTTGAACAAACTGTTGTTTCTCCTCTTGTCCTATAATCCATTATCAATACTTTGCACTTACACACATTCCATTTTTTCATACTAATAGAGCTGGAAGTTGCAAGGCTAAGCACAGATGGAAACCTGGAAGATCTTAAATTTCCACAGAATACTGGCTTTGGCAGCACCATCCAGCTGTCAGCAAACACATTGAAACAGAACGGTCGAAATGGTAAGCTCAGCTCTTCACTGCTGCTTTTAGGAGTGGAGAAATGTTTCCTTTTAAGTTTAAATCATAGCACTTTCACTGTCTTTCGGGCTATAGCACATTATTCATGTAAGTCAAATTGCTTTATTGAATCAAACAGACAACATACAATAGCTGAATCCTCAGAACAAAGTCTCTGGATCCTTAGCTGCCCTGGTCTCTAGCAGCAGCAGCTGCTGCTAAATGCCAGGTCAGCCTCAATAAGTTCTTCCCCATCTGAGATATATTGTACATGAGAGGGCTGGGCTGGCATAAATAACTGAGGTCAGCCTGAGCATAGAAGGCAGTTCCCTCTCAGAAGCTTGACCACCCAGCTACAACTCCAGGGGCAGGGAAAGTGAAGTGGCTGTAGTCATTTGGGAGACTGATGGCTTTGAGAGTTACTGCAGTGCAGATAACCATATGAAATCCTGTTTGTGCATTAGAGCTTCAGGGATCACATGGAATTGCTGTTGCTATACCAGGTGTCCTGGTGCACAGCAGCCTCCCAATCTGATCATCATGATTCTGTTGCTACACTTACAATTGAGTTTTTCAACTTACAATTACTTTCAATCTGCCTTCCTTGCATCCAGAATCAGATGCCTTGAACCCTGGGGTTGAAGACCACCTTAGGCACAAGGCCAGCTGGGTGCTAGCTTTGTCTTTAAGTCAGCTCTAGAAAAGAGCCTATGGCAAACTGTTTGAGCAGCTGTCATACAAAATTGCTTGGATTTGCTCTGAGCTGGACTTCAGCTATGTCAGTCCTACTGAGTTGACAGAGACCAGTTTGGCTTGTTATTTGGGAAGAGTTTGAACCTACTGGTCCCAAGAAAATTAACAGAATCCTTGGAGTAGCAAGCCTGTCTACATATGTATTAATTCCATATCTCTCCTGGTTGGTGAAAGCCTCCAAGGAGATGCTGTATAGTTAGTTCAGATTATACCCCTTCAAGTTAGTCCTTGAGAGAGATGGCCTAGTCTGTGCTTAAAGAAGCAGTGATCTGCCCACTCTTCAAGAAACCATTATTGCACTGAATGGTAGACACAAATTTTGTCCAATCTCCATCTTTTCCTTTTTTGAGGAATCTTGCTGAAAAAGTGATCAGTGACCTCTTTACACAAAGATGCAGCACTGAGATCCATTGATCATGGTTATAGACCAAATTCTGAAGGGTCTAGGATGAGTTAGTACATATCTGAGGGAGAGAGAGAACAAAATCCTGCTCCAAGTCTCCTGAACTGTTCCAAAAGAATATCATAAGAAAATAAGAATATGGACAGTGCCCTGGCCCATCTGGTTCAGCAGTTTACTCTCTCAGTGGCCAACCAACTGCACAAGGAAGCTTAATATCCATTGGTCCATTGACAATAGCAGAAATGTAGGAAAGTAATGTTAAATCATAGCGAAAAGGCTTGGAAGAAAAGAGCATTATTACATACAATTTTATCCATAGTCTGAACTAAAAACATTTGTCTCTAAAGTAGACTTGTCAAGGGCCACAATTCCATCTATCCACAATTTGTCATGTAGTTCCCAAATTAAGAGAGATTGATTTTAAAAAATCCATGTATTAGGAGAAATGTGTATAGAATGCATTATCAAAAGAAGGTTGCTTGCCAAAACATCTAAATGAAGTTGCATTGAAAACATATATATTAGGAAATATAGGCACCAAAATGCGTACAAATGTGAAGATGTTCCTGAGCACAGTAGGGGTGAAGGTGCAAAAGGCAAATATGTTTTTTTATTTAGGCTTAGAACATGATGTAAACATGGTGGTCATTTCTGTAATTTGATTAAAGACTGACCAGAATTTATGAAACTGTTGCCTAAATCATATATAGTATCATTCTCATTGTTTAACTCAGTCTTTCACAACCTTGGCAACCATAAGATGGGTGGCCTTATCTCCCAGAATTGATGGGAGGCTGGAGGATTCTGGGAGTTGTAGTCCACGCACCTTAAAGCTGCCAAGGTTGAAAAAGCTCAGGCAGCCATAATATCTTTATTTTCAGAAAGCACCTCATATAGTGTATTGTACATATTATGACCAGCCTCACATTCAGTGGTTTTGGCATGGCAGTGGCAACACATTTGCAGTTCAATATGCTAGAAGTTTGGTTTCTATTCACTTTACATTTCCTTCCCATATGGCCATACCTGTTATGACTGGGAGCTTAATAACCCAAGATGTAAGGCTTGTTATTATGGCTTTGAAATTGGAAGAACATACTCAGGGACTGTGTTTTGTGTTGTATTATATTTTCTCCATCCTTTCTTGTTTTGCAGTTATTTATGGTCTGTAGGGATTTGGATTCCATTTTCTGACTATTCTGGCTGCCCATACTTTAACTGCATGGCTGCTACTTTTTTTTGTTAAACAAGAACATTAAGACTTTTTTAAAATTAAAAGTGTGTTTTTGAAAGGGATGAAGGGATTGGATGCAAATCTGGTTCTTTTGGAAGGAGAACTTATACCTTTATTCCGTTCCAGAACCTCAATATTTCTTTTTTTTTCCCCTCCCCATTGGCCAGTATTAATTAACCTGATAAATACTATCCTCATAAACAACAGCTAGAACTGAAATCTTCATGTAGGCTTTTAGCAAAAGAGTGAAGAGTAAAGGCAAAAAGGAAATGTTATAAGACCAAGTTATCAAACGGGCATTATTTTCCCCAGCCTTACAAATTACAACTTTGCTTTGAAAGTACAGCATTTTTCTTCTGTTCATAGGTACCTTTAGGGGCATAAATATTAACAAGTGGATTCTTTTTGTTTATCCCATTTTAGCCTAAGTCACCTCTTAGCCATGTATTTGCCATATGCTAAATAAAAATAAAACCTCTTAGCCCTCCTATCCTAAAACCCTTGCCTATGCACTATTTCTGTATTTCCATATTCCTGTGATTTTTGAATTTTCAAAAACAATCTCATCAAATTGTTTGAACTTAAGACTGAACTACACTAAGGGAATGGTAGTTGGTAGCACCTACACCTATGCTGGTTGAACCTCTAGTGCACCTCTAGTGCAATAAATAGTGCTTTGCTAATGCTAAATGCATAGCTGGGCTTGTGACTGCAACTGAGGTTAAAAGTAATGAAAATGTGCATGTTTTCCTACGAATATTTCAATTAGAGGAATAGGAAAGGATTACAGTTTGATTAAGAAAAGACTTTCATAAAATTGACACAGGCTGCAAAATGTCATGAATATGTGTTCCAAAAAACACGCACAGATTATCTCAAGGCTGAGCCTGAGAATCAATAGGCCTATATATGTCAAATTGCTTTCTTTTTTAATTTTATTGGTTTTTAAAAACAAACATAAACAAACAAAACATAAAAACATCAAGCTATCTTCCATAGGTATACATACAGTGTGCCGGTTGGTTTACAAATTGTTTTGTGCTTCCATTTCGTAGTCTTCAATTACAATTACATTACATATAATCTCATATTGTCAATCAAAAATTAAATACCTTAGTATCATTATTAATCAATCATTTGACTATATTTTTATTCATTCATGTTTTACAAGATAACCATAATTTACCTAATTTATTTTATAACAGTTCATATTATCATCCCAAAACTATCCTAAAATCATTTTGTAGATATAATAAGAAAGAAGTACATCTTTATATATTTATTATTTTCTAAAAATCTATATATTTCATTACTGTACTTTATTGTCTAACGATTGATAAAAAAGATCCCAAATTTTATAAAATTGTTTATCCTCTTGTTCTCTAATTTCAAATGTCAATCTACTCATTTCAACACATTCCAATATTTTCTTAATGATTTCCTCCTGTAATGGTATTTTCTCATTTTTCCAGTTTTTAGCAAATACAATCCTAGCCGCTGTTAATACATTTACAATCAGGTATTTCAAGTCTTTACTATATATTTCAGGTAAAATTCCCAATAAAAATATCTCTGGTTTCAAGTCTATATGTTTTTTCATCATTTTTTCCAACCACATGTGGATTTTAATCTAGTATTTTTTAGCATCCGCACAAGTCCACCACATAGGGTAATATGAGCCAGGTGTCTGATGACATTTCCAACATTTTTCAGATTTATTCTCGTTGGGGGGAAATGCCACCTGTAAAACATCCTATACAAATTTTCTTTATATGCTGTTGACATTGTCATTTTATAATTTTGAGACCACAATTTTTGCCATTTCTCTAAATCAATCCCACATCCAAAATTCTTCCCCCAAGTAATCATAGTTTCTTTAACTTGTTCTTCTAGTTTAATTTCTAATAGATATCCATACAATTTAATCACCTTTTCATCAGTACCTGTCAAAATCTTATCTAAGTCAGTCAGTTTATCATAGAAACCTTCTGTTTTAGAATCTTTATCATACCTTGAATGTATTTGCGCATATGAAAACCAATTCATCTTTATATCTTGTTCCTCTAGTTTTTGCATAGATTTAAGTTCACCCTTTTCATTCAGTATTTCACCATATCTAACTGTTTGTTCCTTTTTGTATATTATAGGATACAAGAATGCTTCAATAGTCGATAACCAGACTGGAATTTTCAAATAACGTTGTCTTTTAATCTTCTCCCGGTTTAACCACAGAGACTCCCATATATAATGTCTTCTAAAATACCCCTGTGTTTTAGTTCCTTCGTACCATAAAAAAAGCATGCCACCCCAACAACAAATCATGTCCTTCTAATGTCAACAATCTAGCATTTCTTAGTGTTATCTGTTAGATCTGGGAGGATGGTTCAAGAATGGAGGCAAGACTCAGATAACAACAACAGCTCTTTATTAGTGACTTCAGATCTGAGCGAAATATCCCAGCCACAGCAGTCCCTTATATAGGGCTGGCTGCGGCTAGGCAGCCAATGAAGGCGATTTGAGTTTGCCACTCTTGGCTGGGCCAATCGCGGCAGCCCGTTTACTAGCCAATCAGATTAGTCTGCGGTGACCAATCATGATCTGATATTCGCGGGCCAATCAGAGTTGCAGGCTTTCGAGCCTGCTAGTCCGGAACATTATCCATTCCTTAACCCACATCAGATTTGTAGCTTGGTAGTACAATTCCCAATTAGGCAAACCAAATCCTCCTCTAATTCTAGCATCTTGCAAGTTTTAACTTTATTCTCGCTTTCTTACCTTGGCATATATATTTTAACACAATTTTATTTAAATCTTCAAAGTAGTCTTTTCCAAGCCTAACTGGAATTGTTTGAAACAAATATAAAATTCTGGGTAATATATTCATCTTGATTGTTGAAATTCTCCCTATTAGTGAGAGTTGTAAGTTTTCCCATTTTGCCAAATCTAGCGCTATCTGCTGTTTAAGTTTAATATAATCGTTCTCTTTTAATGTACTACATCTTGCTGTCAAATATATCCCCAAGTACTTGATCTTATTCGTGACTTGAATTTTCAATAGGTCTGCCAGTTCTTCCTTTTGTCTTAATAGCATATTCTTTGCCAAAATCTTTGTCTTATCTTTATTTATTTTCAAACCAGCCACCTTTCCATATGTCTCTATCTTTTCTATCAATTTTGATGCTGTTCCTAAAGGGTCTTCTAAAATGAAAACCAGATCATCCACAAATGCTTGCAGCTTAAATTCTTCCTTTTTGATTTTCATCCCTTTTATATTCTTTTCATCTCTAATATTTCTGTTTAACACTTCCAAAGTTAACACAAACAACAAAGGTGATAGTGGGCACCCTTGTCTTGTTCCTTTTCTTATATTAATAAAGTCTGTCAGTTCTCCCTCTATCATTACCTTTGCCATTTGCTTATAGTATATAGCTTCTATTGCTTGAATAAATTTTCTAGCAAAACCCATCTGTTCCAACAGTAATAACATGAATCGCCAATTCACATTATCAAATGCCTTCTGTGCATCTAGAAATATCAGAGCCATTTGTTTTTCAGGATGTGCCTTGTAGTATTCCAAGGTGTCCAAGATTACTCTCATATTGTCTTTAATTTGTCTCTTTGGCAGAAATCCATTTTGATCAAGATGGATAAAATTATTTAAATATTTTTTAAGTCTTTCTGCCAATATTGAAGCAAAGATTTTGTAATCTGCATTTACTAGAGAAATGGGTCTATAGTTCTTAATTGGTAATAGGTCGGCCTCCTATTTTGGAATAAGTGTAATATAGGCTTCTGACCATGATTTAGGTATCTTCTTCTTTAACATAACCTCATTCATAACTTCTAGCAATGGAAGATTCAACAATTCTTGTAATGTTTTATAAAATTCTGCCGGAAGTCCATCTGGGCCTAGTGCCTTTCCATTATTTTGCTTCTTGATTACTTCAGTTAACTCCATCATCGTTATATTGCTTTCTAACATTTTTTTCAGTCTCTTTAGGTATCTGAGGTAAATTAGCATTCTGTAAGTACTGCTTGACTCTTTCTTCATCAATATTCTCTTGCATATATAATTTCCCATAGAAGTCTCGAACAATTTCCTTCTTCTCTTTGCTACCATGGTAAACTCTATTAATTGCAATATTTTCCTTGATTCTTTCTCCTTTCTCAATTTTTATGCTAACCATCCACCTGGTTTGTTTGCATCTTCAAAGTAGTTCTGTTTAGCACCTCTAATTTTCTGTGTTAATTCTTCTTTTTCTATTTGACCCATTTGTGTTTAATTATATCCATTTTTAGCTTGATGTCCTTTTTCTGTGGCGTTTTCTGTAGCTCTTTTTCAAGTCTTTTATGCTCATCCTCTAGGGCCTTAGAGGCTAGCCTTTTCATAGTATTCCTTTTCCTTGTATAGTCTATTATCAAGCCTCTTAACATATGCCTTCATTGTATCCCATACATTCTGTATTGATGTATCTTCTTTTTTGTTTTCTCTAAAGAAAAAGGCCAATTCTTTCTCAATCCACTGTGTGAAGTCTTTTTCCTTTAAAATAGTATTATTTAACGTCCATCTAGATCTTCTTTTCTTTCCTTCCAAAAAATTCTGTATAAAATAATTCCACTTTCTCAATTGAGTCAATTCTGTGTCTCTGTTCTTGCCATGTGAACATTAAACCTTCTGGAATCAGCCATCTATAATTCACCTCTTTTTAAAGTAGCATTTTAGTCAGGAATCGATATTCTCTTCTCATCTCTCTCACTCTTCTGGGTATTTGTTTCAAGACCACAATCTCCTTGTCTTTATATTTCAAAGTTTTCTCTTTTGCCACTTGCAATATTTGCGTTTTAATGGCTTTCTTTGTAAATCTAATGTGAACTTCTCTTGGTAAGCTATTTCTCATTGCATATCTTGTGAAAACTCGATAAACTTCATCTATTCCATCCATCATCTTCTCTTGAGTTATTTCCAAAGCTTCAGCCAGTATTTCTATCATTATCTCAGCTAGGTTTTGTCCTTTTTCTTCCTCTACATTTTGGATTCTAAGATAGAATTCTGATCTATCCATCTCCCATCTCAACATACCACTTTTATCTTGTTCAACCACCGTTAATCTATTATCAATATCTCCAATCTTCTTGTCTCTTTGTTTATCTTCTTCAATTTTTTGGAATCTCTCATCATACTTCAGCATCATTTGTTGGATGTTCTCCACTTTTTCATTGTTTTTCCCTGTTCTTTATTCAATGTTCTCAGTTCTTTGTTCAATGTTCTCTGTTCTTTGTTCGATGTTCTCTATTCTCTTTTCAATATTCTCTGATCTTGCTTGAATATTTTGAATTCCTTGCATAATCATCTGCAGTCACTTTTTCTTGTTCTTTTTCTTGCTTTAACATTGTCTGTATTGAACGTTGTCCTCCAGATGGTGCAGAGGAAGAAGTAGAAGTTGAAGAACCAGGAGCTGTAAATTTCCTGCTCATTTTAAGCAATTTAAAATCTTCAGGTTCTTCTAAACCTTAATCCAATTGTGAAGTAACCAATTATAGTTCAAAATAAGAATAGTAGAAAAAAGAAGCCCAATAATAATAATAAAAAAAGAAAAAAAAAGAAAGGGAGGACAAAATTTCTTCAGGTTCTTGTATACCTTAATCCAATCAATAGCAGGATAAAGAAAAAGAGCTTAAAAAAAAGAAAAAAAGAAACAGGAAAAATTCTTCAGGTTGTTCAACACCTTAATCCAATTGAAGGGTCTCAAATAGAAAAAAGTGCATAAGAATAAACCAGAAAGGTAGATGAAAAATCAAAAATACCAGGAAAGAAAAAGGCTTTTAAGGCCTTTAAAATAAAAAGCAAATGTAGAGATTGGACTTCCCCCCCCCCAAAAAAAAAACAAGCTCCAGCAAAGCCAAAAACCCAAATAGTTATTACAAAAAAAAAAAGATTAAAAAAAATACAATAAAGCTGGTGAGGAGGGATAGCACAACTTAGGAAAAGTAAAAAGGGCACACTGCACTTTGTTTAATTATCCAAGGCTCTTATTATAACTCTCTTCTCCAAAAACTTACCACATTTTTCCCCCCGTACATTTCAACACCAGACTCCAGCTGTTGATAGAAACCCAGAAGAGCACCTGCAATAATACTCTCCTATGCTCTTCCTTCTATCTTATCAAATAGCAATGTCCTTGAAAAAAAGTCTCAGTTCTTTCTTTCTCAGCTTTGTCTGGTCACAGGGAAATAGAATATTTTCAAGCCTCTAGTTGGCAGTGTTACAAAGTTTCTTTGCTCTCACTTTCCCCCTCCTTTTCCGAGCAGGATATAATAAGAATTAATAAAAAAAGAAAAAGATATTTTTTAAAAAAGAAATAACTAAAGGGAGCCTCTAGCCTAAAATATTACAAAATCAAAAAGGAGAAGAAAAAAATAGATATAAGCGAAAAAACCAGTCCAGTTTCAAAATACAAGATCATATATAGAAAATCCAGCAATGAGAAAAACAAAACATTACTTTGACATTCCTGTTTAAAATCATCACTTAATCACTTATGTCAAAACTTTTACAGATTCTTTCTTTTCCTTAGGGTGTCCTTTCAAATCTTAGAGTAAAAAAAACTGTTCCCATCAAACCGGCACACTCTCTCTTTCTGCTCTCTTCCATTTCGGAGCTGTCCCAACTTCAGCAGCTTTAATGGCTGCCTCTTTGCCGCTGGCAAGAAGAGCTTCTCCTGGATCTACCAGGGACTTTGCAGTATCCCTGGGATCAACAGGATGCGCTCTTCACTTTCACCATCTCTTTGGGACGGTTTAGATCCGATAGGACTGTCCAGGAACAAAGATATCAGCAGCGATCTCAGACCTCCAAGATCGCATGCCATATCGTCGCGATGCCAGCTCCGCCCTCCCCTCTAATTGCTTTTAATGCTGTGGAAAAGTTACCAAATTCCTATTTTAATTAGTACCAAGAACTAGATAATAACACTCACACTGAGCCGGCAACGTTACAGAGTAGTGCATCTTTATATATGGCTGTATTACAATTATCTTTATTGTGATGATATGTACAGCAACTCTGATTAATTACATTAATCACTTTCTTCACATTAGTAGGTTGCTGCACCACCAATCCTGCAAACAGTTCTGCAATTTTTTAAACCCCATTAATAGAGTGTTTTCTGATATAGAACAAAAGATTATGGATTAGAAATTCTGAGAACTGATTTAATCAATTACCAAATTTTCTGTTTCAGGTGAAATCAGAGTGGCCTTTGTCCTATACAACAATCTGGGCCCCTATCTATCCACAGAGAACGCCAGCATGAAATTAGGGATGGAAGCCATGTCTACTAATCATTCTGTCATAGTGAATTCTCCCATCATCACAGCAGCGATTAATAAGGAGTTCAGCAATAAGGTTTACTTGGCTGATCCTGTTGTGTTCACTGTCAAACACATCAAGGTGAGGACTTGCTTCCCTGACAGAAAGCCTCACATTTTGGGGTGGATTATTTTTCATTATTCCTGAAAACATCATACAAAACGTTCACTTCCTCCCCTACCCACAATATATAACACTTTTCAGGCAAAGCCAATCTCCCTCCCCAGAAGTTATCTGAGCTACTTAAAAGATATATAATCTCCATTAAGCACTTGGAGTTTATAATTTTTTTGTAGTAGAAATGAAGTAATTCTGCAGATCTGACTTTAGCTCTAAACAAATCAAACAATTGGGGGAAGGGTAATTCTTAAAATGAAAAGAGCAATGTTTCTGTGACGTTCATCACCCTCTGCTGCTAATGACCGAACAGAGATGATTTAATTTAGTACTTTTTTTTCATCTATTTATTTCTTCCCTATAGCAGTCAGAAGAAAATTTCAACCCCAACTGTTCATTCTGGAGTTATTCTAAACGCACAATGACAGGATACTGGTCAACTCAAGGTTGTCGGCTCCTCACAACAAACAAGACACACACAACATGTTCCTGTAATCACTTAACCAACTTTGCTGTTCTGATGGCCCATGTGGAAGTGAAGGTAAGCAATGGATAAATACAACTATTAAAAATTGGAAATGGTTAAAGAATGGAAGGTGGTGTCATTGTATGTGAACAATATTACAATTATACACCTCTTGCTGAGAAAGTGATGTCATTCACTTGTCTACTTAGTGCCTGCATGAAGAGAAACCAGCTTTAACTCAACCTTGGCAAGACAGACTGGTTTTGGACTTTTATCCATGCTTGAAGGCCTGGTGATTTGTCATATTTGATGAGGAAGCACTCTCTCCAACAGAGTTTGTAGGCAATTTAGGTCTCCTGGAATCATAGTCCTGCTGTAGCAGCAGTTGGAGGTCATGACTAGGGAAGGACTTTGCACATGTTCATATTGTGTGTCATTTGCACCCTTTCGGAGAGCTGGGAGATTTGCTCGCTCCTGGGTTAATTATGTCTTAGCTTAATTCTGTAACATACTCTACATGGGGATGCCCTTGAAAATTTCCTGGAATTTGTGCTTCATGTGGTATCATGCAAAGTTCTGTGTATTATATATTTTATTTGTGTAACATCATTGCTATATAAGTTGTTCTGGCTTTTAGTTGGCTTTCTCAATACACCTGGTTATCACCTTTAAAGCCCTATATGACATGGGGTGAAGTTATTTATGGAACTGCTTTTCTGTGAAGATATCTTCCCATCCAGTCAGATCAGATAGGTTGAGTATCATCAGGCCTCTTCCCTTAAATGTTGCTATCTGGTGGGATTTTGGAGGTGTGCCTTGTTTGTTGCTGTCCTGGCCTTTTGAAATAGCCTCTCCACCGAGGTTCAGAGACTCCAACATTGTTAGGGTTCCAGAGGATTGTGAAGGCATTTAGCCAGGGTGGAAGTGAACCCAGCATATGTGGAGTGATTATGTTATTATAGGGTTGTGGTTATAGAGCGTAGTTAGGGGTGGGATTCCACCAGTTCACACCTATTCGCTAGAACCAGTTGTTAACATTCTAAGCAGTTTGGAGAACCGGTTGTTAGAAGAAATTACTGGCCTAATCCTGTAAGGAAGGCAGGAAGGAAACATTCTGGTGTTGCTTACAGAAACTGCCTCTCCGTTAACCCTTATTATGTTCTTGGCAGGACTAGACTTCCTGTCTCAGGAACTTCTCTGGAGTTTTTTTCCCTTCCTTTGCTGGTACTTTGCTTGTGTGGAGTGACCATTCAAAGTTACAATGGCACTGAAAAAAGTGACTTATGACCATTTTTCACACTTACGACTGTTGCAGCATCCCCACAGTCATGAGAGGCCAGGCGAGGAGATGCATGCCTCGATATTGAGTTGGCCATGCCCAGCCAATAACATGACCACCAAGCCACATCCACCCAGTCACATGAGCACAAAGCCATGCCCATCAACTAAGCCATGCCCACAGAACCGGTTGTTAAAAAATTTAAATCCCACCCCTGAGCGTAGTGGTCTAGTTTTGGTGTAGTTTTACCATGAGGCTAGAAACTGGGAGGGTGTAAGCTCTAGTCTCACCTTAGGTACAAAATTATCCAGGTGACTTGGGCCAAGTATTCTCTCTTGAACCCTGACAAGCAATGGTGTACTATTTCTAAAATCTTACCAAGAAAACTACAGAGATTTGTCCAGGCAATCATTAGGAGTCAATACCGACTCAAAAGGTAAGGGATAGATGGAGGGAGGGAGGGGAGGAGGGGAGAGGGAGGGAGGGAGCGAGGAAGGAAGGAAGGAAGGAAGGAAGGAAGGAAGGAAGGAAGGAAGGGCTAGGTAATGATTTTTTTCTTGTTATGGTAGCAACTGCTGTAGATTATTGTATTGCTCATTGTTTCTTTAGTTAAACTTTCTGGGTTGCACATTTAGTAATGGGGGCACAAGAAAGCCTAAAAGAGTTGTGTAGTGATTGACAAATGTTGCCTCCCACATTTAAATATGCTTTATTGCCTTCGCATCTGGTTCATACTAAGGGAGAGCCATATTAAGAACTATATTAAGAAGCTAAAAATAGAAAAAAAAACACTCATTGGATAAAATGGGTTCTCATAATGATCACCTCAAGAAAGGTCATAAAATTGGGCATGGTCACATGGTGACTCACTTACATGTCCAGCATGACATGACAGTAATTCCAGGTTCAATTATGGTCATAAGTTATGGCCCATAATATACATAATTGTATTCTTTTCAGACCCAGAGAAAGGGAAGAGATGATTGTAACCATCAGGACACCATTGGAATTTTGTGGAAAACTAAAGGTGAAAACAGGCATAAGACTTGGAATGTGTAAGGGCTTAAGCTTGCGGGGCAAGCCCTATTAAATGCCAGTAACATATCAAAAAATATCAATCGCTCAAAGCTACCAACTGACTTTCCAAGTATCTGTTAATTCAGGAAGGAAAGAGGAAAAGGAAGAGGAAGAAGCTTCACAGTCCATATGAATTTGGCTCCCACATGCATTCATGTTTCTTGTTTTTCATTTTAATGTTTCTTCTGTCTCAAATGACTTTTGAAACATTCTGTAGAAAGAAAGAAATTCAGCAAATTCTCCATTGGCTCAATTCATCATATAGATACAGCTATTCCTAACATGGAGAGGATCACATTATACCTCTTGTCATATAAATGCTAAAGGCAATTGGCTAATCTGTCATTTAAGTTGTTTTATTATTGCATTCTCTTCTGTTTCATTATGACTATACATTTGGGGGCCCATTTTGTACACTGCTTTCTTGTCATTTGATGAAGGGTGCTTTAGAACTATTTTAATGAATACATAAATAGATGGTTGCTTTAAATGAATGCATAACTTCAGGGCCAATGAATTTCATACTAGTTTAATAAAAACAATTTAATGGAACTTGCTGATGCACTGTTAATCTCTTGTCCCTGTATTCATAAGATGTGAACACACAGCTATAGCAGAGAGAGAACAACCTTGTCACTCAGAGATAGATACTAGGGAAAATACTATAACTCATCGTTAGTTATTTTATAAATACCTTGATAACTGTACAGTGATTTATAGAAATTATTTTGAAAGCAGACCCTTGTAGAAAATGTAATTGAGATTGTATACCTTAACTGCATGAGAACTACAATTACTGAATTCTACTTTAGAGATTAAGATTATAGTGTTGCCTCTAACCTGGATATGAAAATTAAGTCAACCTTGGTTCTCTTAGATGCTAGTTACCTTGTCATTTCCATTCCTGATGCACACCAAAATTTTGAATATGGTTTTCACTGATCTTATAGTTATTCCATCTTTAGAATGATATATACTGTACCATTAATTTTCTTAAGCTTTTAGATAATTATGTACTTAGTCTCTCTTCCTGCCATGGATTTATGGTAGCTATTCTTATGCAGCAGATAATATGACCTCTGCTACTATGATCATGCCATTGTCTTACTCACTGTAAAAAGGTAAGAAAACACCTATCTAATCTTGACAAATATAAATCACCAGGACCTGACAGATTACATCCCAGAGTTCTAAAGGAGCTGGCAGATGTCATCTCAGAACCCCTTTACCACATCTTTCAAAAATCGTGGCACACTGGGGAACTACCAGAGGACTGGAAAAGAGTTGATGTGGTTCCCATCTTCAAGAAAAGGGGAACAGACCTGGAAAACTACAGACCAATCATCCTAACATCAATACCTGGGAAGATATTGGAAAAGATAATAAAAAACCAGATCTGCCAACGTCTAGAAACAAGTAAACTAATAACTAGAAGCCAGCATGGGTTTGTAAAAGTACAAATCATGCCAAACCAATCTTATTTCATTCTTCAACACAGTGATTAAATTCGTAAATCAGCAAAATACTGTGGACGTAATATACTTAGACTTCAGCAAGGCATTCGAAAAAGTAGACCACAAGTGGGATAGATAGCATCACCATCAGATGGATTTGTAGCTGGCTGACAAACCATACTTAACGAGTAGTTCTTAATGGTACTATGTCTACATGGAGGGAAGTAAGCAGTGGGGTACTACAAGGTTCCTTCTTAGGCCCAGTAGTCTTCAACATCTTCATAAATGACTTCGATAAGGGACTAGAAGGAGAAATTACCAAATTTGTGGATGATACTAAGCTGGAAGGAATAGACAACACCCTAGATGATAGGCTAAAGATTCAGATGGATCTTGACGGACTTGAACAGTGGGCCCTATCTAACAAAATGAAATTCAATGTAGATAAAAGTAAAATCTTACACTCAGACAAGCAAAACCAAAAGCACACATATAGCCTGGGTGAAACCAGGCTTAATAGCAGTAACTGTGAGAGGGATCTTGGAGTCTTAGTGGACAACCAATTAAATATGAGTTAACAGGTGTGCAGCAGCAGCCAAAAAAGCCATTGCAATCCTAAATTGCATTAACAGAGGGAAGTCATTTGGAATAAATTCACTTGGAACAATTATTGTAAAAACCAATATCAAGGATATAATTCTTAATTTAAGAAGGATATCAGGAAATCAACTGAGATTGAAGTGTGAAGAGAATCTAGGGGACTCCAATACACTGGTCGAGTGATATAATGATATAATCAAAATCAAGTGAGGTACTAATACTACTCTAGTCTTAGTAAGACCATACCTAGAATACTGCATCCAGTTTTGGTCACCACAATATAAAGAAAGATGTTGAGACTCTAGAAAAAGTGCAGAAAAGAGCAATCAAGATGATTAGGGGACTGGAGGCTAAAACACACGATGAACAGTTGCAAGTACTCAGCATGGCTAGTCTAATGAAGAGAAGGACCAGGGGAGACATGATAGCAGTGTTCCAATATTTGAGGGGCTGTCACAGAAAGGAGGAGCTCAAGCTATTTTCCAAAGCATCTGAAGGCCAGACAAGGAATAATGGATGGAAACTGGTCAAGGAGAGATTCAACCTAGAAATAAGGATAAATTTTCTGACAGTGAGGATAATCAACCAATGGAACAGCTTGCCTTCAGAAGTTGTGGGAGCTTCATTATTGGAAGCTTTCAAGAAGGGCAATCGCTTGTCTGCCATTTGTCAGAAATGGTGTAGGGTCTTCCTGCTTGTGCAGGGGCATTGGATTAGAAGACCTACAAGGTCCCTTCCAACTCTGTTAATCTGTTCTTCATATATTTATATGGATGGATCTGAAGCATAAATAATTACGACATAGATAATGTTGTTGTTGACTTGGCATGGGAGCTAGAGTTGAAACTACTGCTTCCAGCTCTTGAAATGTTTCTTCTTGGTTTTACTTATCTGAAGAGGATTCTTGACTAAGGACAGATTAAATTAATTCTAGGCAATTGAACAAACCTTTCTTTGAAGCAGTGTTATAGATTTATAGCTGTTTTAAATATATACCAAATTCTTTTCAGGAATGTAAACTTGCCATAAACATTGCAAGTTACAACTTTTAGGAGATTTTGCTTGTTTCATAAAATTATAAAATTGAATGAAACATTTGGTAATCAAGCCCTATCATCTGCTTTGTTATCATTTATTCTTACTCCTTTCTCAACTTCTCATATTAATCAAGTACATAGTATCAGTTTAAGAGGATTTTTTTCTAAATTTTCCCATTTAACTTCTCTTAGTTACTTCTTAGCCACAGCCATTTGGAATAAATTCACTTGGAGCAATTATTGTGGAAACCAAAGGATATAATTGTTAACTTAAAAAGGATGTCAAGAAATGAACTGAGATTAAAGTTTGAAGAGAATCTAGAGCAGGGGTCACCAACCTTTTGGACCTCAGGGACCGCCAAACTCATAATTTTAGATCCCAGGGACCACTAACTGGTTCTGTGGCCGTAGCCTAATTTGTGGGTGTGGCTTGATGGCCATGTGACCGGCTGGGCATGGCTTGTATGTAAATATTATAAATATTTTATAAATATTGAATTTTTTATTAAAAAAGAGCAACTTTTACCCAAAATCAGGCAAAGCAGGCAGGCAGATTGAGTTGCTCACAGAATCACAGATTCATTCAGAAATCTATCTGCCATTGGCTAGCTCAGTCTGTCACATAAAATTTGCTTGCAAGCAAACTCATAAAATTTGCTAGCAAGCAAACTCACAAAATTAACTCACAACACACCAGGCATGTAAATATTGAATTTTTTATTTTTAAAAAAGAGCCACTTTTACCCAAAATCAGGCAAAGCAGGCAGGCAGATTGAGTTGCTCACAAAATCACAGATTCATTCAGAAATCTATCTATCTGTCATTGGCTAGCTCAGTCTGTCACTTAAAATTTGCTTGCAAGCAAACTCATAAAATTTGCTAGCAAGCAAACTCACAAAATTAACTCACAACACACCAGGCATGTAAATATTGAATTTTTTATTTTTAAAAAAGAGCCACTTTTACCCAAAATCAGGCAAAGCAGGCAGGCAGATTGAGTTGCTCACAGAATCACAGATTCATTCAGAGATCTATCTATCTGCCATTGGCTAGCTCAGTCTGTCACATAAAATTTGCTTGCAAGCAAACTCATAAAATTTGCTAGCGAACTCACAAAATTAACTCACAACACACCATGTATGTAAATATTGAAATTTTTATTTTTAAAAAGAGCAACTTTTACCCAATATCAGGCAAAGCAGGCAAATTGTGTTGCTCACAGAATCATTCAGTGATCTATCTATCTGCCATCAGCTAGCTCAGTCTCTCAAATTTGCTTGCCGTGACTCTGCACTGAAATTGCTTGCAAGCAAAACTTCAGTCCTAAGGGAGGTTCAGCTGTGCTGAGCCGAAAATCTAAAGACTAGCTAGAAAGCAAGAAATCCAACCATTTCCTGCTTCCTAGCTAATCTAAATCTCCTGGCACAGCAGAACAGATGATGGTTGCAAAAAGGAAAAATAGCAACTTAGCAGCCAAGTTTGCCGGGTAAGGAGTGAGTGGGCAGGGAGGGTTCCTGCGGGCCATGTGAGCTGAGCAGCCTTGTGTTTCTGCGCAGCCTGGATTAATTGCTTTGGAGGGGTGCTCTAGAGGTGAGATTTATCTGTGGCCCACCAAAATTTTCTCACAGCCCACCAGTGGGCCACGGCCCACCGGTCGGCAACTGCTGATCTAGATGACTCCAACACATTGGGCGAGTGATATAATAACCTGGTATGTGATATGACTAATAAGAAAAAAGGGGGATATAAGTTACATTTTTTAATGTTTCCTTCTTTCCTTCCTTTGTTTTTTACTTGTGACTTTCAATAAAATGTGTTGTCTTATAAAAGGTACCACCAGACTTTTTCTGTTACATGATTAACAGCTAAAACTTGGATTCCATAGGAAAGGCTACATTTCAGTCTAATCCTGATTCTGGATATTTTTGTATAGATTGTCTGCCTAAAGATATGTTTAACATATTGAATCTTAGTATTCAATTAAATGGAATATTGACTTTAAAATGTTCAAGGGAATAAGGCAAAGTATATTCAAAATTCACCAGGATTTCACCTTAGGATTTGGTGGAAGCAGTCCAATGCCAATAGAAGGCAGTATTACATTCGTGACCCATATTTGAGCAATACCTCAGTTACAAAGCAGAACATTACACTGACAGAGCTGTTTTGCTAGCAAAAATAATTATAATAATATAATTGCTGCTTATGCTAATAGAGTGAATGAATGGTAGAGTTGTGATATCATGTAGTATATTATGTGTGTGGTGACGCAATTTTCTGCTGGAGGAGAATTTCTGCTGTTTTGAGTTCATTGATTCCCTTCATGGGCATTACCACCATAATACTTGATCACTGTCTAGTTATGTATTAAAATCCAGCTTTCAATCAAAAGTGGTTATCTGAAAAGGTGTACTTGTATTATAAATTTGCTGTCTGCCAGAAACGAGGTTCATGTTTTGTGTTTATATGATTTGCAAAATTCTCCTTGGTATAAATCTTTCTTGTACGGTTTAGATATTAAATTACTTCAAGTCATATTCTTTTTTATCCAAATTTCTTTTTTTCTTTAAAATGAACTTTGCACTGTTCAAGATTCTTTGTTCTCAATGTATGAGGGGGAGGAATACAGGTGCCACTTCATTCAATGGCATCTTTCAAGAATTGTAATATCTAAGTGTGTAAGTACATGCTAGTTCAAATATTAGGAAATGATATAAACCCTCTGATAGTAACATTTTTCCCATAGGTTTGCTGTTCAGTTTGTAGAATAATTGTCTATTTGGGGTAAAAGATCCCATTTGGATGTGTCCTAGAATCAGTAATGCTAGCAGGATTTCCTAAGACTAAGCGAGTGCTTGACCTACACATATATGGATTTTGATAGGGATAGGATGTCTAACAAATCTAAGGCTGACGAGTATGAGGAGAGCTTTTGTCATAAGAATATTTATCAGTCTCACCATTGCTTCCTACCCCTCTCCTGGGTAGCAAGTTTTGATGTATGCTATACTCAGTTTATATCTGCCCCCTTGTGGCAGTGAAATGGCACTGATAGTTTTGATGCTATTGGATTGGTTGTATTATAGATACCCATGATTAAACAGTGATACTGCTATATTTCCCAACCTCTTCAAGGGCAAATTTAATAATCAAAGTTTCATTACATGAAAAAAACAGATGACAAATGAGGCAGAGGAACAAAGATGAATTAATTTCTATAAAGCTCTCCTGCAGAAAGAATACATAGTGATTATCTCTGCATTGAAGGAACTAAAATGTTCACAATCTTTGGTCTCTATCACTGCTGGATCCCTCAAAATGTTGATACAGCCAGTTAATTGATAGCGACAGATTCTGGGGAAGTTGGAATACAAAACAAGGCTTCTCTGTTAAATCCAGAAGGTATATAAATTTAAGACAAAAAACAAAGGAATTATTCACTCTGACTTGTCATTGAGCTGACAATTAAATCAACTGTTCTGTAAGATGAACAATAAAATAATTGTGCCAGCATCTCTGGGAAGGGTCCTTCTAAACAAATTCCTCATGCAGTCCTATTATATACCATGGAATTTGAGCAAGTTATACATATTAAGGAGAAAAACACATTTTATTAAGTTGAATTCAAGTTCTAATGATACTTCAAAGACATGAACACCAAATTATAGCAGGAATGAAAATGGATCTATGCCTGCAGATAGGCAAGTGGCTGCTTCAAATACTAGAGAAGGAAAACATTGTAGTTAATTTAATTGAATTCATTCAACATCTGTTTCAATTCAAACTTGTGGAAGGATTTCATGCTGAGGGGAAGCTTACTCAATCTACTTATGGCTGCAGTATTGTCTTACTAATATATAAAGTTAGACTTTCAAGATAAGGATTTCTATTTCAACATGTAATGTATTTCTATTACAGGAAACCTGAAAAATAGGTTCTTTTGAGATAAATAGTTTTTAAAAGCAAAGAGAAAGGTGAATAAGTTTTTCTTCTATCCTTCGTAATTTTAATAGAAGTACAACCTTGATTTGCAGTACATATAATTACAGATGAAAATAATGTGAACAGTCAGTCAGGTGGAAATCAAATGCAAAATATTGGATAATCATGTTAAAATTTGCATTTTCAACATTGCTAGCTTTGCCTTCTTAATATTCTAATACTATATATAATATTTAAATCATATATATATATGTGTGTGTGTGGATATATATATAAGTATATGTATATATATGTATTTAATCTATACTATAATAATTTAAAAAGTGGAAATTCATTTTAATGTTGATGGCTTTTATCTTCTTGAAATGAATTACCATACTTTAAAACATTGCCAATATGGAAGGATGAAAAATGCAATCATTATTCTCTCTAAATATTTCATTTCATTTATTCATTTATTTAACAATATTTATAACCTACCCCAGTTCTGGCAGAATCTCAGTGGGATCCCTCGATATTGCAGGCAGAGAATTAAAAAATATAATTTATTAAAATAATCAGTGAATAATCAAAAACCTCATAGGGGTCCATGAAGCAAAACTAATTAAGGACCAATATCATATTGATCTATAATTGGCCTGTGCAAAGTGATTTAGATTCATTTCATTTAAGCAATTTTTGCCTTGGAGATGATGCAGTTTTCTTTACTGAAATGAAGATGTAATCTGCTTTACTTCTTTGAAATAACTCAGATAATGTTAGATACTTCAGACCAGATTCAGTGGGAGAAAGACCCTCTCAGCAATCCCCTGCAGCCCTGGCTAAAAGTATTCTAGGCCAGATACGGTAACTTCAGGATCTCACAGACCAAAATTGTCCACCTAGCTCAGAGGTCTCCAAACTTGGCAACTTTAACTATGTTGGCTGGAGAATTCTGGAGTTGAAGTCCACACGTCTTAAAGTTGCCAAGTTTGGGGACTGACCTAGCAAAACTTCAAAACATACCAAGGATGTTGCACCCTCAGAAACTTTCAGCAAAAATTCCTCTCAGACTTCTCCTGCACTACTTTCCAGAAAAAGCTTCCTTTTGTTTTCTCCCATAGTGCAAGCAATGTAGGTGAAGTCTAAGGACAGTTCAAAGCAGTCTGGTGTGAAGCAACATGGTTGCTTTGTTTTTGAAGCAGCTTGTTTTATTCAAAAATTTGCCAAAACAAAGAACCCCACTTTAAGTCTCATGCTGCAGCACAGATTTGATCTAGATTGCTAATGCTATTAATCTATAATATGCGTCACTTACGTTCATTGTCTTTGTATAGCTGAGATCAAAACTCAGATGATACTTTTCAGGATACTAACTTTTAAGCAAAACAAATGCAAGAAAAAACACAAGCAAACAACATCATCTTCAATTATGTTAATATGCACGCTGTACATTTGTGAGAGAAAGATGTCAAAGTGTCTCAATTAAGCTTTCTTAGATTTTGAGAGTCAATTGATGAATTTTTTTTTTTTAATTATTTGCAGCATGGAGATGCAGTCCATGATCTGATCCTGGATGTCATCACTTGGGTTGGCATTCTTCTGTCCCTTGTCTGCCTCCTGATCTGCATTTTCACTTTCTGCTTCTTCCGCGGACTCCAAAGTGACCGAAACACTATCCATAAGAACTTGTGCATCAGCTTGTTTGTGGCAGAACTTCTGTTCCTTATTGGAATCAATAGGGCAGACCAACCAGTAAGTAACCAGTGAGAAAAGATGAATTTTATCTTTTTCCCTATCTCTGGCTTAGTAATATTACACCACTGGCATATTTTCCATTAAAATTAAAATTATAACTAGCTAATTAGAGTAATCACTTGGAATTGAGGGGGCACTCATTTCCCCATACATTTTCAAATAAAATGTCCCAAAACCATGAGAAAGCTTTCAAGCTCATAAAAATTCATTTTCATGCTGGATTTTAAACATCATGAGGGGTGGAATTGGAGATAACAGTTACTGTAGCCCTCAGCATTTAGAAGGGTTTTTTTCAGCTATACCTTTTCTATATGATCTATTTTCTGGCTGACTGGCATTTTCATAAATACAGAAAGCTTAAGTTGGTTTTATATTAAAAGTTTTGATTTTTTTCAGTCATTTAATTTTTTCCATCTTTTCATGACCCAGTGGATATTCTTTTGACAGGACTGTCTATCAACATTGAGTTTTTAATAAGCCAATGCTTATTTCATTAATGAAATAATCTAACCTCTTTATTTTCTGTCAATCTCAAGAAGAAGATATTGTATCTCATAACTATAACAGATGGTTCAACCTACTCAAGATGATACTCCTTCAAACAAGGCATATGTTACAGAAAATAATTATTTTTAAATAGAGCTTATTTGGATATAATATGCCTCCTGAAACTTTAAAGATCTGACTCTAAAGTCTTTATAACAATTTATTCAGGATGAAAAACACCTCTAAGAACAGAGATCCTGCCCCTATGATATTGCTAGGTTGAATGTATAATTATAGAAACCCCCCCCCCGTTCAATCATTCAGTTCAGTTATGTTATGTTAACAATAAATGTAATGATAAATACTGTAAAAAAATTAAAGCACTGTACAATATTACAGTGTACTAAAGAAGAACGTTCATAAAAAATCCTCACTCATGTAGTTCTATCTATATAATCTTTAAAGAAAGTGCTCCTCATAATAGTATGTTCCCTACAAAGTCAAATAAACAAAACTTTGACTTTTTTACTTTATCCTGATTCTAGCCCCTCAAATCTTTTTCTAAAACAGTTAATTTGACTTCTTTCGCTTTCCATGAAGAGGGATATCAGAGCTTAGATTCCCATTTGGTCAACTATATGATTTTGAAGTAACTCCTTTCAGCCTCATGTTTGTTTGCTTGTTCGCTCGTATTCTGCCTTTATTATTTTTACAAATTTTTACAAAAGCAGTGACCATATCCAACTCTTATATACAGTTATTTACTCATCATTAAATATCCTACCTTATTCTTGATGATTCAGACAATTGCTAAGTGCACATACAGCATACATATCTCTTCCCATTTTAAATAAGAAAATTACTGGTGTGAGAAAAATAAGTGAGATACTTTGAACTGAATTCTACACATTCAATTCTAGTTTTACTAATTTATTAGATACAAATTTCTTTTTAAAGTGCCCACCTAATTTTTGGGCCAGAAAACTGAGTAACAGGGAAACTTTCCAAAAATGTATCTAAGGTAGGATTCCTCACATATGATGATAGTAGCATGACTCCTTGGACAATTCCCTCATGATTCCTTTATTTGGGGTTTAATAATAGTATGAGAAGCCAGTTTCCGACCTGATGTCAGGATATGGTATTGGAAAGCCAAACACTAACATGGCACCTATTTGAGGATCCAATCTGAGTCGGTCACTCCGGAACCAGAGCTTATTTTTTCTAAGCTTTCAGGCTTGTAACCTCTTTGGATAGTTGATTCCCCTTCCTCACCAATCTTCTTTTTTTTTTTTAAACAAGTTTTATTGATTTTACAAACAAACAAACAAAACAAAACATCATTAAACATTAAAAACATAAAACCTCTTTCCATTGTAGATCTTTACAAGGCAGGTAACATATTGTTTTATATCACGTACTTATAATTTATCCCATTTCCATATAAACACGTAAATTCCCTTTACCAAATTCCATATTGTTTCTCTTTAATCATTATTCAATCATATTTCCTTTCTAATTTATCTGCTATTCAATCATCACATTTATATTTTCCTCTGGCTTGTTTATAATTATTCTCATCTAGTCTTCCTCCGAGATTTTATTATTTATTATTTAATTCTTAATTAAACACACACACATAAAACATAGACATAAAAACATAAAACTTTCTTCTAGAAAGTAACTTGGCCCCAGATTACCTCTTTTTGTATGGACTTCAATTGAATTCATGCTCTTCTTATATACCATTACCTATCTTGTTTACCATTCTATATCTATTATATAACTCCTCTCCACTTTTGCCTCATCTTAATTCTGTTTTATATATTTAATCTTGCTTTAAAGAAAAATATTTTTATATCTTTTGTCCATTTACATCTGTCTCATTTCCAATTTAAAAAAGAATAGTTTCCCCTGGAATCACTAATCAGAGTATGATGCCTTTCTATCATTCCCCTAAATTAAAATTTAAAATAACACCTAAATCCCAATCAGATTCTGCTTAGTACATTCTACTATTTCAGAAACCAATACTACAATAATAAATCCATAACAGTCAACACATTAATCCATTAAACTCTATATTTAAACTAATATTTTAAACATTCCCTTTAGTATTTTATTAAAACTTAATATCATTCATTATTAAACCTTTTAAAGTTATACCTTGATATTTTAGTCTTTTATTAAATCTTAAAAAATTCTGATTATCTACTTATAATACAAATACCACTATTACAATACTCATGTGTACTTTGCAGAATCCCCCTTTTTTTTAAAAAAAACCCCATATATTACCCATTATCCCTAAAAAAAAATTTCTTTTCTCCATCTTGTTTTATATCTTTGTAACTTTTTTCCCCCTTTTCCCTTTCCTTCTTAACCCGCCTAAACTTTTTACCCCCTCCTCTCCAAACCTCTGCCTTCTTGATTTCCCCTTTCTGTTGCATTCCTCTTTCCTTTTGCTTTCTAGCATTCTGTTGTTTTTGCATCTTCTTTTTCTCTTTCATAAACATTTTTTTTATTTCTTAAGTCCTTCCTTTTCGCTCCTCTCTTTCTCCTTTCTTTCTTAGTCACACCGTTTAGTTCATTAAAAATGGCTTCTTCTTCCTCGGCTTCTTCCAGCTGTTGTTTAATTTGCTGACACATGACAAGGGCCATATCTAGGAAACAAAGGGCTTCTCCCATAACATCTTTGCCTTCTTTCTTTATTTTTAAATATTGTTTTTTTAGTTCATCAAGAGATAGAGCCATTTTGAACTGTTTCTTCTTCTCTTTCTGTATCCTCTTCTTATTATTAAGCCAATCAGTTATTTCCAAACTTAAAACAGTTCCCCAAAGTCCCAAAATCCCGCAGTCATCAAACAGTCCAGGCAGAGTACAAGCTTCTTCTTTTTACAATTTCTCTTCTAGGGGTGAAGTCAAATTAGGGAAAGAAAAAACGTCCAATCTGTGCTTTAAATCTTTCTTAGAATTAATTTCTATTCTCTTTATCTTCAAGGCATCTCCTCCAGCAAAGTCTTAGAGTAAAGATTTGTTTTCCCAAGCCTCTCCCTTCCCACTTATAACAAAGGAGTTTAGGTTTTACCTTCTATCAAAAGGCTGGTTTCCCTTGTCCATTTGTTAATTCCATAAGGGAGGGAGAGTAACTTCCCCTTTTCGTCACTTTTCTTCACAGCTGAAAACATCAATCGGGAACATTATAGCTTCCAAGCCAATACTTTCCCAGGTGTTAAATATGTCCTTAAGGTCCCAGTTCGACCAAGAAAAAACTTTCGTTTTAAAACTCCTTCCTCCTGCACATTCTTTATCCAGTTGCCGGCTTCTTTATGGCGGCCATAAAGACCGCCGCTCCACTGTCTTGAGAGAAGGGGGTTATTGCCGGCTGGGGGGGAGTTGCGATACCCCTCAATCCCTGTCCGGATCCCCCCTTTCTTCAACTGCCCCAAAAGGGCAGCCTTAGCCTCCAAATCCGTCAGGATCGGAGGCACCAAGGCGGCTAGCACAGCAGGGATCGCAGAGAAAGCGAATCCCTGCTGTCACCGAAGCCGACAAACCAGAAGCTCACCAATCTTCTTTTGTCATCAGCACTTTTTCCCCCCCAACATTCACTTAGAATCTATCATCTCGCATATAGTGACAATAGATAACCTTCTGTGTAATGCCGTTTTATGCATTTGAAAGCTAATACTATAGTCTTTCTCATCCTTTTCTCAATGCTAAACATTCCCAGAATCTACATTCTCTCCTTGTAGGACCTGATCATTTTTTTTGCTCTTCTCTAAACCTGTTCCAGTTTGTATGGTATTCAGAATTGGACAAAAGGAGGGATCTGGACAATAAAAGCAGTTACTTATCTTGAGTTGGAAACCATTTGTTGATTCAGGATTTTTTTTTAAATTACTGGTCCTTTTTGTAGCTATATCACACTGCTGATTATATTCCAGAATTCTTTATCTGAAATCCTATTACCATGTCATTATCCCCCATGGGACATTATTATATTGAACCGTTACAGTTTTTGTTTTAAGCCTTTAGCCTTGTGTCTCAACTATTATCTTGCTTAGACTTGCAATATTTTATCAATTTCTATTCTATAAGAATGCATAATGTCCAAAGTAGCTGCTTTTAGTTATTTTCTTGCAATACCTCAATTAAACTGCATAGTTCCTCTGTTTCATATTCTGAAGCACTTCTTTACCTCATTTAGTATTTCTGTGTATGTGTGTTTGTCAATATGTGTCATTTCAATGTTGACTCCTGGCAACTGTGCCTAGACACAAGGCCCTGCAGTTTTCTTGGCAACATTTGGATGGATTTACTATTGGTAAAGTACTGTTTGAAAACAAAACAAAACTTTTTTATTATGATGTAGTCTCTCTTTCCCCTGAGAGAGAGGGAGAGAGAGAGGGAGGGAGGGAGAGTTTGGTGTAGAGATTAAGACATCAGGCTAGAAATCAAGAGACTATGAATTCCAGTCCCTCCTTAGACACAAAGTCAGCTGGGTGAACCTCGGCCCAGGCTCAGCCCTAGGAAGCAGGCATGGACAAACCACTTCTGAAATCTTACAACAAACCTGCAGAGATTTGTCCAGACAGTTGTCAGGTGTCAACACTTAGTTGAACACACCAAAAAAAGAAGGTGGAGGTTCCCCAGTAAACCAGATTTTACATGAGGCATGTTTGAGACAAATGATGGTAGTATAGTAATAAAGCAGATAATTTATAGTGTCTCCATAAACTCTCTCAAACATGTGTCTTGAGGTCTTTAATTCAAAGGTGAGAGTGTAGGAGAAGCTTGCCTACTTCTTTTCTCACAAATAGTTAATTTTTAATATGCAACAAAGCCTGCTTTACTGCATTTATAGGATTTCTCACCATTCTTTATTTGCAAACTCGTTCATTCTCTGTATATTAAGATCCTTAGAAATGGCAACACCTATCCATATTCTTGGAGACATGGATATCAACGAAGCTACTGATTTTCTGGGTGGGGCGAATGAAAAATTGTGTGGTTGTTGTTCAGCAACTTTTTCTACTTTAGAAACTGTTGAAAGCAGAATGCATGGTTTTGCAGCGTGCATTATAATTTTAAAAAGATCACTCATTCCAAAATCCAACTGAACACATGTAAATATGTGAGTTGGCATATGCGTCTAAACAAGTAGTTTAATCTGATACTGTATCACATGTGTAAGACATCGTAATGGAATGGTTTTTCTATGCAACAATAATTAAATGGTTGAATCCTGAAAATAAAGTATAAATTAAAAAAACAAGATCCATACATACACTTATACCTCCAATTTAATATGTAAATAGCAGAAGGGTCACCTAACTGCATAATTTGCACCCACCCTTAATCAACATACACATATAACTACTGCTCTATTTTGTCTTTTTTGTTTTCCCAGATAGCCTGTGCTGTGTTTGCTGCTCTGCTGCATTTCTTCTTCCTCTCTGCTTTCACTTGGATGTTTTTGGAAGGAGTACAGCTATACATAATGTTGGTGGAAGTCTTCGAGAGTGAACATTCACGTAGAAAATACTTCTATTTGGTTGGCTATGGCATGCCTGCTGTAATTGTAGCTGTTTCGGCAGTAGTAGACTACAAAAGTTATGGCACTGGAAAAGTGTGAGTTTCATTTTGTGTCCAATTTGTGGTTTGGGAGGGGAATCTGAAAAATTAGTAGAAATGAATATGGATTGAACAGAGACAACTGTAAATAAATAGACACAAAAGGTAAGTTTATAGTCTGTGTGGAAAAACCATTTTCCATTTTAGAAGAATCAAAATGTGCCCAAGATTAAGAGAGTATGGAACCTACACATATCAAAACATGAAATTAAGTAAAAATTGTGACAAGGGAGCAGTGCAGTTCAATCTTTATACTAGTTTTACTTTTTTAATCAACAGAGCTTTGAGCCAATTTCCAAAACATGGTGAATAATTGATGGCAAATTTTGTCACTCATCATTAGTCATTTATTAGAACATTTTGACATGTGTGAATTACATCCCACAAGGCCCACCAAAGTGTTAAATGGGGTAAAATTGTATTCTCTGAGTTGAAAGCAATAAAATGACATTGAGTGCTGAAGAAATGTCATATCTATATACTGAGAACTGTTGTCTCCAAAACTAACATTGGACTGTTCTTGTTGGATGGTCAGACCTCTTTTCGCCTTTTCTTTAGGATGAGCACAATAATACTGAACCTTAGTATTCCTGCCTTTGGTAGCAGGAATTTATTGATGAAGGATTTCATCTGCATGTATTGGCAGGATATCTTTAAAATATGGTAGATCTCTAATCAGAGGTGGGCTGCACTTTTGTTGACAAGGGGTTCATTGGTTGTGAGCATGCGCACGCTCCCTTTACTCGTATATGCCACTTTGGGGCTGAAACACAGCTTCAAACAGGCAGCTAATCAACTCAGGCAGCTCCGGTGAGTACAGCAGGGCAGCGCAGAACTTGCCTGGGTGGAGGAAAGGTTAGTTTTTTAGGGAAAGCATACAACAAGAGCTGGTGGATGGGCCCAGCCACAGATCATAGCTAGGTGTTCACCCGAACCTCACCGACCATCCAGCAGCCCATCAGTACTCTAGACAAATTACAAATCCATCAGGGTATGATCATCACATGGACACCAAAAATCTGAATTTCTTAAATATTTCTGATGACAAGCAGTTCTTTCCTATTACATTTTTTAAAAAATCCTCTTTTTTGGCCAGGCATTTTGTATGTTATTTGTTGGTAGTCTGTTCATTATTTGACTTAAGTACACAGAAAAGCCTCAAAAGGCCTTTCTTAACGAAGGAGCAGAAGACAGGGTACACTTTTATTTGATAACCTCGGGTCATAGATATTTTTGGGTCCCTTGCTTAAAGAATAGCAATATTTCAGGCTCCTCCAGATTTACACCTGTCCCCCTCTGGTGTCCTTCTCAGGTATTTATTTTGTACCTCACCAATTTTCTCTGTGAAATGGAGTTGTGGGTTTTGTTGAGAAGCAGTCACATTTGGGGTATTTAGTCTGAACCCGTGGTGCTAAATCAAGGAAAACTAGCCTGATATAAGGATTTTGTGAGTTAGAAAACTGGGACGGCTCTGATTTTAACATGTGTGAACTCTAAGAAATCTGAGAATTCAGTTAAATCACTATTTATGTAACCTTTTCAAATCGAAAATAGAGAGAGAACAAGCACATTTTGGTATCATATTAGCAGAGATGAAATATTTGAAACATTATTGAGCAGGAGAAGAGGAGATTTCAGGGTCCATAAAGGTGGATATTGTGGATAGGTTGTTGCTGGGTTTTCCCTCCCATTCTGCTAAAATGCTTTATAAACTCTTGGTCCCTTACCATTAAGAGTCTGCCCAATGAAGCATCTCACCTTCAGTAGAGCCCTTGTTTCATGCAGGCCCTCTTACTTTCATAGCTTTTCTTGCTTGTCTCAGGAACCTGGGAGTTTAGGAGTTTGCCCCTTATTTTGCATAAAACAGAAAAGTTGCACTTATTTGTGGTTTTGATGATTTGAAGAAAATGGACAGTGGAAGTGTGATCTTTGTTTTATAATCATAGAGTAAGAGGTAGATTTGAAATCATACTTATATATGCTGCAAAGAAATAAAAAACTTTCTATTTCTTATTCCTTCCTATACTTGCTTTTTTTTCTTTCTTCTTTTCTTTCATTATTGTTTTTACTCTTTATTTGTTTGTGTTAGTTTTGATGTTCTTTGTAAAACTGTCAATAAAAATTAATTTTAAAAAAGAAAAACAGGAAGGGTCATGGAAGATTCATTAAAATTTATGTTAAGCTATAATTTGAGGAGAAAATGGCATACAGTGTTTTACAGATGGTAAATAATAAATTAGATAGATCACTTAATGATTAATAAATTAGACAGATCATTTCATGATAAATATTGGAAATTCCATAACAAGGGTTGAAGAAAGTGGTGTTTGTGTAAAAGAAACCTCAAAAGTGCTGGAAAGAAATCATTTTAATATTCAGAAAATCCTAAAAGTAACATTTCAACTAAAACTACAAGTATTTTTATTAGGAATAAATCCAGAAAACATACATGAAAAGTATCACAATTTACTAAGATATATGTTGACAGCTGCAAGAACAAAGTTGGCACAACAGGAAGATGGAAACAGGAACAATCTGCCAACATTATCAGATTGGGAGACCAAAATATGCAGCAAGGGCAATTTGTGATAAGAGCTTAACTAAATTTATGCAGGAATTGTTCCCTTAAATAACACATACTACACCTCAGGGCAAATTTAAACATTTGGAATATAGTTTCTAAAAAAAATTATGAGATCAATTAAAAATAACAGATGAAAATACTTAAACAGAATGCTTTAATGTTCACTATAATGTTCAGTGTAAAGTGTAACTATCTAAATTATGGTTAGTCATTTGGGGAAACAAATGAGAGGGAAGGGAAGAATATGTTACTAAAAAGTTTTCCCACAATACTTTTTATTCATGCTTAGCAGTTGTTCCTTTTTGTTCCATCTTATTTTTGTCTTTATTTATTTCATTATCTTAACAATAAAAATAGTTAAACCCAAAAGAAGAACTAAGTAATCTGGATTGAGTGCTATAATCTCAATTTTTTTCATCATATTTATTTAAAAAATGCAAATTTGGGTAAAATTATTTAAATTGAGCAAAACTATTACTTGCTCTTAATGCAACACAGTAGACTTCATAGATAGTGTTCTCTAACAAGATTGGCAAAATGTTTCCACATGTAAGTTTTCCAAGTTTTGTTTTTTATCATTGATAAAGATTTTGATCTGTACACATTAATTTTCTTATCACATGCTGGTTTACTATGTCAAGAATGCTAGCAAGAGATTTTGTTTTAAAGCCATTCTGTTATTTTTGCTACGATTTGAGGGAAATCTCAGCTTTCTATAAACATGGTTAATCTACCCTAGGTAGACTTGCTATTTAATATATTTCATTTATTCTTCCTTTGTGACAGAAATATCACAGAAATCTTTATTTTCTTTCTAAATATTTTATTCCTAATTATTAGAGAAATGTGCAAAGATTTTATAGCAAATTTAGTTTTGGCTTGATGAAAGGCATGTGTGGAGAATGTTTCAGGTTTTTTAAAGTTTTTTTTAAAGTAGCATTTTCCATCTATAAAGAGAACTTCTTTTAGAAAGCCCTTTAGATAATTCATTCTTTGTTATTGTATCAATTACTGTTCTGCATCTAAAACATGTCATTTTTCCTAGTTGTAGTGTACTTATCTCAACTGCATTGATTAATAAATGGCACTGACTGCTAGCAGGGACACAACTAGTAGCTAGTTGACCTAGATGGAGAAAACAACCCTGGAAAAGGAGGAAGAACTGTTGGACAAGACTTAACATGTTCAGAAGCAGCAATTTATTCCAATTGATGATGAGTGTAAACTGGGACCAGAAAAATCTTACCAGATTGTAAACAGTCCAACCCCACTATAGCCTAGTTTTATTTGGTGCAAATTCAACCCGTCAGTTGCTTTGCACTAATTTAAACATTGGTTTGAAAGTCCAGTACTATTACAATACTGGACTTGTACAATACTGGTACAATACTGGTATTGTACTATTATAAGTAATGGTATTGATAATCCAGTGCTATTGTCATCTATTATTGTCTGAGAGAGGTTTTTTCCCTAGCTCTAGATAGAGATGCCGAGTTTCAGTCTAGGAACAACCAGTACTGTACAATGAAGGTATGGCTCTTTTTTTTGTACCTGTGAAAGTCAGCCTAAGTTTGTACCTATGTATATAAATTAACATATCTACAGTAAGTTTTATGCAAAGTTATGTAGGGAGTGAATGTACTGGGGTTGTTGTTTTTTTAAGAAAACAATGTTTCTGAAGGACAAATTGATCTAGACCTTCCTTCTTACAAAATCATTGAAGAAAGAGTACACTATAGTAGGGTGCTTATTCCAAGGTGACAGTTAAGATCATCTACTGAAATGGGTAGTTGAGTGAAGTAATATTTGGAAGCAAGTAATCATCAAGAACTCAGCACAAAGGAAGAACAATTGATTTGCAACAAACATGTACTTTTGCCAGACTCAGTTCCATCAGATATGGAAGCAGCAAAAACTTAAAGGTCAAGTTTGCAATACTGGTCAAGGAAAGACTTATTTCAAATAAACATTAGACTGCAATAAACAAGAGCAAAAAAAACAACAACAAGGATCTGAATTCAACAGCAAAATAAAGATTGGTTCCACAGAGATGGTCAGGGGAAGAATTTAAGAAAATTCATTTTGAGATCTACAAATTCATTCATCAACTCATGTGCCAATCGTGTCAATGACACAATTGCATGCCCTTCCTTTGTCTTCCCCTCTCTGAAATGTAAGCTTGGACCCTCTGACGTTGGAAACAGGAGATGTTTGACATGATTGAAAGCAAAATAAAAACCAGAAGAATTATAGGACAAGCTTTCACCTGCGTGGCAAATCAGCTTGAAATTGACACTTGGTTAAAGATTGGAAGGGTTAAAGGGTTTTCTGTCTCCTAATAAGTATGATGTGCTTGCTTCTTTATGTGACAGAAAAAATATGGAAGGACAACACGAAGATATATTAATTGCCTAAAGCGTGTACAAGAATGATACCATCCCAAGATTAAACCATGCCCATACTCTCCCAATGTATTTCACATCAATGTTTGAACTGCTAATGTCACAGTGATCTCCATCTTTGAGCAATTTACTGAAGCATGATGAATTAAACATGTTTTCATTCATTTCTACAAAACTTTTCAAACAAATAGTCTGGAAGGTACAGACCTAAATAATATAATGGCAGAAGAAAAATATTTGGCAAAATAGTGAATAGACGAAAGAAAGGGGGAGAAGTAATCAATCTGAAATTCAAGCATTGTTTCCAATTCAATAGAAAACATCAGCAAAGAGGGGGGATGCCTTTTTCATCATTTAAACAAAAAGAAATTATGCTTTAACACCTCACTTTCTCCCCAATGTTTCTAATAATGAACGAATGCCTATGAAGATTTCAAATAGCACGATCCCTTATTTTTCAAAGTTATCCCATGATCTAGCTTTTACTCCCCAATTTTGTTGCCTTCAAGGTCATATGTTGAAATGTAGGAGACATAAAAAAACAAACAAATATAAATACATTAAGAGTCCATGCAAATCAAGCAAAATGAAAAAGAAGTTCTCTTGAGGACGAACGTAGATATAGAAAATAATCCCTCCATGAGATCAAACACAAGTAGAAGTATAGAAGGTGAACAATTTGTTACCTCATTTGTGACTGACTCACGTAAATCAATTCTGTGCATAAATTAAAAAAGCTCTTTTGGCAGTCTGCTCCACAAGCAAATTGCTCTTAGTGGTAATTATATTAATTGAGAGCAGTCTAGAAGTAATTTACCAGGAAGCCTCTGTCAGAAGATAATCTGCTCAGTTCTGGGTTTTTGTTTTTTATTCAAATCTGTAAATTTTCCAGAATTTACTAACAGATTTAATAAAACAGAGAGAAAGAGCATTGATTCAAGAAACAAGTCCCTCATCAGTGCCAAGGAGTATAAGGCATTTGACCCTTAGACTCTTCCCAGTGCCCTCCCCAGTGAAATTAATCTAGATGAAAACATAAACAAGATGGTAGTCTTACAGCAGAGACTCCATTCAACCTTAATTCTGATCCTGAACACAAATCTGTAAATGAAATCAAAGGCCAGTTTGAGAAGATCAAGAAGCCATTTAGTACCAAAAGTTTGTGACAAAGTTTCATTCCAGGGAAAGCAATATTGTTGTGAAAAAACAACCTAAAAACTCCTAGGGCAGGAAGAAAGTTTAACCTTCTGAAAGCAAGGAATGAAATTCCTGGTGCATTGAGCCATAGGCTAGGGCTGTTTGTTTTCCTGTAGCTCAAATAAAACAATTGTAGCATAATTGCTCCCCCTGACTGAGCATTTGTGTTAATGCATTCTCAAATTTGATCTCGTCTTTGTCCCGGAAGCTGATTGTCAGGCAAAATGCAGACCGATAGATAGATATTCATCGGGCAAAATGAAATTGGGAGAAATGCCAGACAAGGATCCGCTACTTTTATTTCCATCAAATCTAAATGTCACATGCTAAAGAGCTCCATTTAAAGACTGTGAAGCAATTACATGATTTACATTTAGAGTCTGCAGCCTTTTACTAATAACTGTATATTCTTTCTGCTACCTGTATCCAACTACTATTCAAGAATGATGCTGCAGGCTCATAAATTTGACAATGCATTTATGAGTCAATTCCCTGGAAATACTAGCAGCTATAGGAGGTGACTTTAATGCTAGGATAAGGTTCTCATATATAATCCTTTACTTTAACTTTGAACTTGCTGAACAAATTGAACAAACATTTTTTCAGTCAGTGATCAGTACAAAAAAAAGAGAGGAACTATGCATATGTAAATAAATAAATAAGTAGGTAAACTTAAAGTAGCATAAAATATGTTTGAACTAATCTAGTCCAGTTAACTAATCCTTTAAAACCTAGTATCTACTTTATTTGCTATATTATAGTACAATCCTTGGCTGGGTGCACATATGAATAAATAAAAGAAAATAAAATAGCTTTCTGGCATACAATACTAAAGGGAGATAAAACACAGAATTTTGCCTAGCTAAGGCTGCTGATATTGAACCTATATTGATAACATAATTTCTCAGCCTCCGCTTCCTCTATACTATTTCCCATTTTAAAAAATGGCTATGCTTAACAATTTTGAACTCGTATTGTTTCTTTAAGGCTGTTGTATACTCCTATTATTTTGATTAGTTTTGCATAATAAAATAAATAAATTACTTAGCATAATAAAATATAACTTTTAAATGATTCCAGTAGCACCACCACCCACATTTGCCCCAACTAAACAAAAGGTATGCCACTGTAGCCTATTAGTCAAATAAGACATGCAGCTTTCTTGCAGGATCCTTCTTTCAGTAATTTACATCTAAAAAATATAAGTGAAATCTTTTTAGATGTAAATTACTGAAAGTGGGGATTGGCCAAGAGCTACTATGAGTGCCATCAATGGTTCAAAAATCAATGGTGTCTTCTTACACTATTTGGACAACTTAACACTGCCAGCTAGAATCCTCTTACACTATTTGGACAACTTCAAAATGAACACATAATCATCTTCTGTCTTGGAAAGTTATTTGTCCCTCCCAAGTTTAAATGTAGAAATGAGTTCTTCTTATAATCAAGTGGTTGAGAAAAGTAAATATTTTTCCACACACCAAAAGCATCACAATACTCATGGTGCTGCAAGACACATTTGTGACAATTTGTAAATAAACACTGACACACCCTGGTTCTGTTTGACAAGGAATGTGTTAAAACAAAGAAGTATGGTTGCCAGATAGTATGCTCACAGAATCAGCTGGAGCACTGTTTCCCATTACTGTAGATATTCAAATACTGTATAAAATAGGCAAAACATGAGTATTCTACTTACAGCATTGTAATTTTTTTTATAAGGATAGTCGTAAAAGTATGGCATTACTTATAATTAGGAAAATCCCTGGATATCCTCATGAATTCTTTATCAAATTCTGGTAGACCAAGTCTCAAACTACACAGTCCAAATTCTTAGGTTTTATTACACTCCCCACAAGTCTAGGTACCAATTTACAACTGAATAGACTATAGTCATGCTTATGCTGGACCCTAAAGTTTCTATTCATATTGAAAATTACAAGTGCCATTCAATTGCTCTTTTGTATTTTGATCTGTGATCATAACCCTAACCACACTGAATAACATCGCCTCAATAAAAGGTTGAATAAAATTAAAAAATACAATCGGATTATGGAACTTTGCTGTCTTAAATATCTGTGGCAACAAGCTATCAAACTAAAGCTTAAGCACACACAGTCTGGGATTGAATTGTCCAAGTTTCGTCACAGCAGAGTTAGCAGGAAAAATGGGGTTGAGGAACAATTCAGAGATCAAAATTCACAGACAAGGTATAAGTAACAACTTCTAAGAGTTAAGCAGAAAGGTGTTATATAGTTATTAGCAGAAATCAGTTATCCACAAAGCCACATTTTTCAGGTTTATGATTGAGAAGCCATTATTGATTTATCAATTTATTATCTATTTACTCATTTGATTTTTATCTCACCTTTAGTTTTGATCAACTCAAGGTGATGTAAATTCTTAAGGACTCCGCCTCCTATTTTCCCTGTAATAAATGTACAAGACGTTGAGAATCCATTGGTTGGATGGCTGATGCAAATCCACTGGTTGGGCAGCCATTTAATAAATAAAATAATGAGGAGGAGGAGGAGGAGGATCCAGTAGCAAACTGATCACAAGGAGAAACTTTTATAAAGGAAGCTTTCAAGCCCTTATACAAGTTCAGCCAGAACTAATTCTCCTGAAGCAGGACATGGTCTACTTGGGAGAAGTTCCTGATTCCCCCAAAATAAATCATTACCCCTATGATAGCCTTCCTTGGATTCTGGTGTTTCTCTAAGCCCCTGTCCTCTCAGCTTGGTGCAGTCTCCACTCTCCAAGACTTGGTGAAAATGTAATTTCATCAGAGCATAAGCAGGATACTTTGTTCTTTAGGTCAAGACTTTGCCAATTTTTTACCTCTCCTTAGATAAGGAGATAGGAATATGAACATGTTTGCAAATAAAATAATTAAAATGCTCAAAAATAAGTTAACTAAATTGTATACTTACTACCATTGTAGGGTTAAACCCAGTTGTATGCTTAAACACACTTCCAAGTCAGGCTTCACTCCATGTAATTTTCTTAGCAATGGTAGACAAGTGATTCCTGGTTGCCTTCTTCCAGGGTGACTCTTTTTATTTCCCAGGTTAACCTAGAGCAAGTAAACTAGTTGTCCAATATTTCCATCATCAGTGGTTTCTTCTAAAAGATACAATAAAGATTTTTCTCTGGGATCTAAGTAGAGAGGGAAAAACAATCAACAATGCTAAGATCTTGGGTTTCATTTCAGTCAAAGTTTCAGCTATCATCTACCATTGGAATTTCTTTTCTTTGGAGAGGAGGACAACAGATGCTAAGAAAATTATAGAAGGCAAAGAGATTTTATGCAAGGATGGCAACAATAAAATACAAATAAGGTGAGGATTTTGTGAAGAAAAAAGTTAGTCCAAAATACAGAACTGAATAAAATGAACTCATAATCATATGATTTTATCTCTGTTCAGATCTATATTTTTGTACCATCTGTTTATATTAAAATATATATCAACATTATGAATGTTTGATATTTCTAAGTACGATGCCTCAAGCAAAGCACTCTGGAATCTAAAGACTATAAATGCCCTCTAATTCTGAAGAAAGGTCAACATCTCAAAACAGTATACTATTCACTTTGTGATTTTGAGATGATAGGTTGAGAAATAGGAATCACTTAAAGCTATCCTAACCTAATGATTTTAAAAATAAGTGATTGCTTAGATTTGGTTCAGTAGACACAAAACTTGCACCCAATTTCCCTTTCTTTGTTGTTTTAGCCAATATCATTTAATAACACTGGCTTAATCTGCACCCATAAAGAAGATAAGAAGTGAGTGAATATTATTAGAATGAAAAAACCTAGAAGAAGTACCAAGACTCTGAGATCTGTGTCATTCTCAGATTTTTGTTTTTCTTTATAAGATAGATGAGAGATGGATGAGAGATAAAGATAGAGATAGAGATAGATATATATATATATATAGAGAGAGAGAGAGAGAGAGAGAGAGAGAGAGAGTGGGAAACTGGATCTATTGTACATTCCGCCAAATAAAAATTTCTGTACAGCATATATATCTGAAAATGAATGATTGACTGAATGACTGAATGATTGTACTACCCTACAAATATATTCAGTTCAAGACAGGATACAGTGATACTATTTAAGAAATAAAAATCAATTCATCAGTGTAAAGTAGCGGTGAAATTGAGGAATATTATCAAGCTGGTTTGATCTGATTGATGTGAACAGGGTGTAATTATTTTTCCATTCTTCCTGGTGTTTTTTTGGAGGGGTGTTGGGTCCTGGCTCCAAGCTCCTGAGCTCTGGATCTTCCAAACCTCTTCTCGTTCTTACAGACAGGAGGCTAGGGCTTTGTTGCGGCTTGGAGTAGTTACTTAACTCTAAGTTACAATTAAGTGGTGAATGTCCTTAGAGCCATTTCTGTACACGGGGCTGGAGTCAGGAATAGAGGCTGTTTCTTAATATAGTTGCAGTTTTAGTTAAGAGACAAATGTAGTAGTGTCCAACATTTCGAATTCAAAGCAATTTGAGTTTGAAACAGCCATTCTGTCCTCAGTAGAATTGCCATAGTACTAAGCTCATGGCATTCTAATTTTAAGCTTGAGATGTTTCAGATTGAAAACATTGTTATGTTCTTAAAAAAAAAAAAAGAGGAGGAGGAGTGGTGGAGGGAGAAGCTATTCTCCCTGCAAGATCAAATACATAACTCTGCACTTCTACATAAGGCTTCTGTGCCAATCTGGAAACTGTTTTAGACCGACATGCTTACATAAATTTGGCAGGGTTGAGGAACAGAGCTGGTTGAACTTAATATGGCATGCATGAACAGGTTTGTTTTATTTCATTTTGTTGCTCTGTCTATTTGCTTTATGCCACTAATATTATATAAGGAAAATGGAAATCTGAAAGCTTTGCAGCTCCCCACTGGCCAGGTCAGCTCAGTCAAGGTAAAAGGAGTGAAACTGACAAGGGTTTTGTCTGTTCCATCTTAATTTCAGTACTGTATGCTTCAGCCCCAAAAGAGACTACCCGGTTTTGCTCCCATTGTTTCTTTCTTTATGTGGAATTGAGTTGAAGGGAGCAGCACAGAATCCTTTTCAATCCTTAATTTTGCCATGTCAAATCAAGTGACATATACAGAAGGAAATCTGTTCTACAGGGTTTGAGGAATGACAGCTGGCAGTACAAGGTCATTTTAAGAGCAACAGGAACAAAATTTATCCTTATTTTATCCTTCAGTCAATATAGATGGCTTTAGTTAATGTCCTTTGTATAGCAATTATGCATGGTTACTGCAATATCAGCATAAATCCAAGTCATATTTTGTCTATATTAGTTATGATCAGTGACTGACACTAACAATTCCTATTTGGTAAATGAAAAACTGATGAAAAACCAGTTAAAAGCTGGTGTGGAATGCTAAGTTGAATCCTAAATAAAACAGAGACCTGATCATTTTTTACTTTTATTCATTCTAATCTCTATCATAAATAACATATATTCCAATCTTGAATGTATGAAGTAGATAGCATGTAAATATTCAGAGGCTGCAATAGGCTGTAGATAATTACTAGGATTAGATAATTCCGTTTTGTAAATATTGGTGCAACTGTGCTTTGCAGTCATTCTAAAAGGAAATTATCATATAGATTGATGTATATAAAAAGCTTAGGTAAAACTGGAGAGCATCACTCAATGTCCAATGTTAACAACAGAAAAGCTATATTTTCTTTGCAGGCTTGAATTATCTGGAAACCCTTTTTAAAGCTTCACATGCCTTTTCAGCCAAAGTTCCAAATAGCATCTCCACAGTTATTTCTACACAAATATAACTGCCTCAAGATTGTATTATAGAGTGGAAATTTTTCCTGTATCCAACTGAAATCTATTTCCCTCTAGTATAAACCCATTGTTTCTTGTTTTCTGGAACAACTCTGAAAAATTCTTCCCCATCAGCTTCTTTAAATTCTAGAAGACATGTCTGTCTTTAATCTTCTCTTCCCCAGGCTAAAAATACTAAGTACTTCTCCTGTATTTGTCTCCATACAGTCATATTTAGTCAACTTTAAATTTGATAATCATATTTCCTGACCTTATTCAAGATGTAGAGCAGGTACACCACTCCTCTCAGTAATTTTACTGGATATGCTTAATCAGTGAGAGCCGTGGGGGTGCAGGGATTAGACTACAGTATTGCAGGCTAATTCTTCCAACTGCCAGCAGTTTGATTCTCACCGACTCAAGGTTGACACAACCTTACATCCTTCCAAGTTGGTAAAATGAGGATCCAGATGATTGGGGGCAATACAATGTCTCTGTAAACCACTCAGAGTGTGCTATGAAGCAGTATATAAGTCTAAGTGCTATTTTTATTCAACCATTCCTATATCCATCTAATAGAAGCATTACCCGGCCTACACTTTGCCATCTTGTCTACTAAAATATCATGGAAAATTTTGTCAAATGCTTTGCTGAAGTTAGGACACACTTACAGTAAATCCACCATACTCCCATGTTCAACTAAACTGGCCACTCAAAGATAAAATGACTAAATAAAGTTAATTTGGCATGACATATTGTTGATAAATCCTGGTTAACTCTTGCCAAGCAGTGCATTCTTTGCAAAATGCTCATCAGTAAACTATTTAATGATCTAATTTCAGAGTTTTGCCTGGTACCGACATCTAGCTGACTGATCTGTAGTTATCTGAAGCTTCATTTGTCCCATTTTTGAACATATCCAATATTTTGACACTATGATTGTTCTCCACTGTTTGTCAAAAATTAAACAGGAAGAAGATCCAAGATTACATTTGCAAGCTGCTTGAAGACTATGGGATGCAATGGGGACCCTCTATATATCAGGCAACCCTTAATATAAGTGCCATATATAATAAACAGAGAAACAGAGTTTCTGAGCAGAAAAACATCAGCAGTATATAAAGGAAAGCTATATACTATCAATCAGTAGCAAAGTTTCTTTTTCAATAATAGAATTCTTACTATATACTTCTTTGCATTTTAAATCAAAGTTTCTTTTTTTTGTACAAGATAGAGGTGCAAGAAAGCAAAGGAGAAAGAGAAATAGAAATAAAAAGAAAAATTCCTAAGAAAGCAACTTCCTAAACTCAAACCAAGTATAAAAATTTCACTATCTTTTCATCTCTTAATTAACAAATATAAAACTCCTCATCCAATAATTCATCTCTTAAATATAGACCTATACAACAGGTAACATATTTCCAGTCCAGGTGTCAGCAAAATGTCCAGATAGAGCCCTAAAACAATAACATTAATTAACATATGTAAAACTAAACATTCCACATCTTATTTTTTAGCTGTAAGCAAATCCACATTTAAAAGTGGTAAGTGGTCCCAATATCCTAGTGTGAACAAAAATAAATAAAATCCCCAAATAACAATATGTCACATTCAAATAAACATATCTCAATTCTAAGCAAATCCACATTTAGAAGGCAAAAAGGAATCCCAGTATCCTAATATAAACAAAAGACTGGAATTTAACATAACAAAGATTGATAATATTTTCTTTAAATAGAACAAGCACACAAGCAGTCCAAGCTTTTTAAGTAAAAGGACTAAGATACATAAAGTAATGTAGGGGGAAAGCCTAAATACCATGTTAGGTTAAGTAGGTCCAATACATAAACATTTTTCCAGTCAGATGTCAGAAAATTAAAAAAGAAAAAGAAAAACCCACCCCAAATTGCAAAATGCTCCCTTTTAACCCTGGTCAAATAAACTGATTTTGTATTCCTTCTTTTAACATAAAACAATTTTGTTCTTTAATCCATTATGATGATTGTTGATACTTGCTTCAAATTTCTTCAAAACTTTACAACAGACTCTTCTATAACTACAACAAAAAATATACCAATTACTTTATGGGATTGTCATTTTTATTTCCTTCTTAATTTTTAAAGCCTCATCCAAGATAGTTTATGTCTAGTGAAAAAATCTTGTCCAAATACTTGTTTATATTGTTTTTGGATGTGCTGTGTTGCGTATCATTTTTTGTAACACCCTCTTTTGGGAACAGACTGCAGTTCCTATGTATATTTCTGAATGTCATTATAAGTTGCTTGATTTGTTATGTCTTTAATATCAAAAACAGTTTTTCTTTTCCACAAAAATATGTTTATTCTTTAAAATTAATTTCAAAGTCTTAATATATAAAGTCCAATATTCCAATGATTTCTAAGTCCTTAATCTATTTAAAAATTTCTAAAGCCAAAACCTTGCCTTGCTTCTTGCTGTTTATTTTAAATACTTAAAGGTTGTAAAGATGCATCTTCATTTTCTTATATTAAGGATTGAAGGCACTCTCTTGATATTTTCAGCCTTGTAATTTGAAGGTGTCTAACTTCTTTAAAACAGTTAATAGACAATTCCTGAAAGAGGTTAACAAGAAAAGTGCAAAATTAGTTCTCTTTGAAAGACTCTGTTTGCAATTAGAGCAAGTATGACAAATTCCTTCATCTACCGGTTCTCCCATTCTCCAGAAACTGCTGTTTTGCAGTCTTCTTCTGAAAAGCAACCATATGGAACGCACCTTGGGTGATCTCATGTTCTCCCTTTAACCAGCTAAGATTAAAGGGCTGGAGCTATCTTCAGTCTGCCATTCTTTCTGGGAAGTCCTGAAATCAAAGTAAGTGTGCAGGACAAGAAAGGGGGACAGGTTTCTCTCATACTAAGATCCACTGCTACATGCATTTTCCTCCATCCTTGCAATTATAAGAGTGCTGAATAGTTTTTGTTAAGTCTCCTCACTCTGAGAGGACCCATGCAACCTTGATTTTAAAGATTATTTCAGATATACAAGAACTTCTTAGAACCTGAAGCAGTGGCCTGGAGGTGGAGGTCTCACCTCACAATCAGGAGGCTGTGAGTTCGATCCTAGGTAAAGGCTAATATTTGGAATAGACTCTCCTGCTCGAGCTGGGGGTTGGACTAGATGACCCCCAAGGTCCCTTCCAACTCTGTTATTCTATGTTCTATGTTCTGCTTATACCTTCCTCATTGGCAATGTAATAGTCAGTTGTCAAACAATCTGGTACCAAATCAGTCAATAAGCAAAAGTAAGAATCAGATTAAAAGGTTCCTTCCAGTCAAAAGATTGGCTTCTAGTCTGCTGCATTGCTTGAGAAGGACAAAGAAGTACAATGATATAAACCTTCATTTTATGATAATGAAGATTTTTATTTGATATACAAGAGACACGAGAATTATTTCTAATGGCCTCATTAACTTTGCTACAATAAAACCACTCATCAAAGCATGGGTATTCTTGGAAGTCAATTCATGCACTAACTGGCTAAAAAAAGTCTGACAGATCTGATATCCTCTTACAGGGATCAAAAAGAGTGCACACCTGACCTGAAGTCAAGCATGCTTTATGCCATTAATTGTTCCCTAGCAGGAGTTTCTTCTGGGTTGATGTACTGTATGCAAAAAATCATCACCCAGTGTAATTAGAAGCTAAAATAGTTGAATGTCTTGACCTGATGATTCCATGCATATTTTATTTCACTTCCCTCTCATGCCAAGAGATTGTAGCACTCGTTGATGCATGTTTATTGGATGGCTTATCAAAGGTCAAACAATGAAGGGACACTAGAAATCTCCTTCCCACCAAAAATCTCTACCACAGGACTTCCGGTATGGGATCTCCCATATGCACCTTGTGAGCCTCAGTTACATTTAAGCAATTAATTCCTTAGCAAGCCTTGTCTAATAATACTTAATCACAGCTTTAAAATGTTTTTGACTAACCATAGAATTACTAGATTCATTTAGTTATTCTTAGCATATCTTATTACTCAAATTAACTTTTTCCCCTTAATGTTGCCATTTTTGAGAACCTGAAGCACTATCATCTGATGGCATGTTTATTAAATACAGTATAAATGAGTCAATTATATTCAGGAGTTTATCTATCTTAGATCTTTACATTTGCGTTCATTTTAGCGAAAATGAACCCAAACTCTAGTCCAAAATGTTGGAAATGTAAAAACATAGAAGGAACCTACTTTCATATGTGGTGGTCCTGTAAGGAAGCCCAGAAATACTGGCAAAAAATTAGAAAATGGTTGGAGGAAATAACCAAAGAACAAATCGAATACAAACCAGAGTTCTTCCTATTAGGGATCTCTGATAAACATTTACCTAAAAAGACGAAATATATAACAATTCATATTCTAACTGCAGCCAGATTAGCATTTGCCCAGTGCTGGAAATCATCCTATATACCTACAGATCAAATGGTCATCCAGAAAATATGTGACTGTGCAGAAATGGACAATTTAACCATAGCACTTAAAAATAAAGAGTCTTCAGCATTTTATGATAATTGGAATGCGTGGTATAATTGGTTATCTCAGAGATAAACTGTTCAATGAACAATGGGTAATTTAAGCATAAATAGTGATAAGATGTGTATATTTAAAGTAAGGTAGGAGAATTGGATCTTGCAGACTGTCAAAAAGGATATCTGACTGTTTTTAATGTATTTTCTTTTTTCTTCCATTTCTTTGTTTTCTTCTTTCTTTTATACCTCTTTTTCTCCTTTTTCGGTTCGCAAGACTGAGCGTTTTTTTTTTCCCTTTTTTCTTTTTCCTTTTTCTCCCCCTGTTGTATATGTAATGTTGTTATGTTTTTAATTGTAAATTCGCTCTTTACATTTGCTTGTCTTCCACAATTTATTTGCACTGACTTGCAGTGACCTCTCTATCTAAAATTTAATATCATCCCTAATGAAATTTTTTAAACTTAAGAACTAATTTAAGGGGAAATGCCACATTCATATATATCATCAATTGTTTAAGACTGAACGAGTCAGAAAGGTTGAATTATATTAGCAAGATATTGAAAATGGTTCCTTAATAAATATTTAGGTATCAATGACTTTAAAGAAAAATATGCTCAGTCCAATGGAACTATTTAATCAGAGAACTACTTAAAGCTTATCAACTTCTTGGTGCTTGAAGGACTAGTAACCCATTAGTTAGAGGTTATATATCAATTAATCCGCTAAATTATTCAAGAAAATTGGTATCTAAATCTGATTAAGTTCATATAGTTAGCAAAGTTTCAGTTGTAACAGACATAATCTTCCATTCCATTCCATTTGATCTGCATACTATTTTAGCTCTACCATACTTCAGTTTTAAACAGAAATCATATCCTTTTTCTATTGCATAATATTTTGATTAAATACTATATTCAGAGGATATGCAAAATGATGTTCAAGTAAATGATCTGAATTTAAACCCTATGTTTTATGGAATGCCATGAAAACTGCCTCTAATAGATATTTAGTATGAATTGTATGTTATATTTAAAAAGAATTAGTATGAAAAAATACAATGGAAGTAGGAGTTAAATAAAAAGAAATGGGATTTCCTGAAATTTATTCTGTTTCAAATACAAACTGCAAAGACTTATTAATACTGGACATTAAAGATATTAATGTACCTTTCATTTATGTGAAATATAGAAACTGTGAGATTGAGTAATATTATTCAGTAATATTAGTCCCAAGGCTATTGGGTATTGGAACTCTGTACTATTGGATATATGGAACGAAGAAAGAAATGCAAATGGAAAGTGATGGTCTATACGTGAAAGAGAAGTTCAATTCATACCTCTGAAGATTGTTTTAGCATAGAAGGTTGATCCAGCAATGTATGATAATAAAGAATACTGATAAAGGTTGTTACAAATCTGCAGTTGTAATGGTGCCCAGATATAGTCAAAGTTAAATAGTGTGTTTATATAAAAACAATTCGTTTATTCCGATAGTTCTGGTAAAAATCTATAAACTCAGAAACACTGCAGCTATAACTAGTGACCAATTTCAAAGGAAGAAGACATACAGAAACAAAACTTATAAGAAAAAATTAAAGTGTGGCACAGTAAAAATGAATAATGGAAATTATCAGCTGTGGAAATTCAACATGAAAGTGCTTATCTCCTTCTCCAAACACCAGGTCGACATTAGAAAGAAAGGTGCAGTGCAGGTAGAGGTACTGTATGTGCATGTATTGCACAACTCATAAGATGAAGCCATGAAGCTAGCAAATGTACAAACAAATTTATTTCTTGCAGGAACTAGTAGAACAGAAGAATAAGGGAGAAATGAATGCCAATCCTTTTAAGGTTAGAGAAATTATCAAGCAAACAAACAAGTTTCTAAAGAAAGACTGCTTGATCTGGAAGACTAAACAATCCAAACAGGTATCCAGAATGCTCAAAGAAAGGCAGACAAAGACAAGCCCCAAATCAGAGAAAGAATGAGTGAGATACTGCAGAATTATTTGGTGCACTGAACTTGACAGCAAAAAACAGAAGACTAGATATCAATCACTACATCAATGTAGAAGGAGGGGTATAGATTTCTGTCTTTGTATGTCATGCCACTCAAAGGCATATGCAGAATCTTTATTTGGATGTGCCTTATCTAGATGAAATGACTAATCAATAACAGCTATCATGACATTTCCACAGAAACAAGTAGACCATTTAGTACAGAAACATTTCTAATTAATGGATTTGCAAGTGAATACATATATAAGATATCCACCTTGGGCAGAAATGCCTTTGAATTGCATCATATAAAGGGAAAATTGATTCATACTTCATCAGACATGAACAGCCAAAGAGAGTCAAGATGCAAATTCCACAGAGACTTCTACCAGAGCACAAAAGACACTAACAACGTATTTTAGCATCTTAATTGATGATTGTGCCGTTAAATATATACCTTACAAAGTATAAAGATGCAATATAAAAATGTAGGTGCTGGCATACCAAATTGTTCCTGTATAGTGACCCCAAGGAAATTATTCAAATTGGAGGGCAGTTGTGCAATTTTCATAAACTCAGCTGTGGTCTTCAAAAGATTTGGGGAAGGGCAGAATGAGTTTTGATTAATGTGCTTCCTCCCACCTTTGATTTGGGAGGGCAGTGTTTCAGTTGCAAAAAGTGCTACCTCCACAACCTACCTTTATCAGATTGAGGTTGCTTCCCTCACTTTCAGGGCAGCCATCCTTTCTCTTCCATCCCCATCTCACTTGCCTAGAGGGGAAAATCCACTGCAGTACTTATCATTGTTCTGAACCTGTGGAAGGTATGTGTATGCGTGTCACTCTGAGCATCCTTCACCTACTCCAATCATCAGTGGAACAGTTTCCTTTAAAAAAAACTCCAGATTTACATTAATTTTCAATTTGTGCATTGCCACAGGAATATCAATCACACAATGTCCTAGAAGATTGAGTCTAGCAGTTCATTATCTTCTAAAGAGTCCTGCATGAGGAGTCTTGGGTCACAATGCCAAGGAAAACATTACTTTTGAGAGAGAATACCTTAGACCAATGATAGCAAACCTCAGAAACAGCTGACTGACATGAAATGTCCTCAGCAAATGGTTAGTGTAGTATTGTGACATTCTCACATTAGGATGTTAGGTATCCCAAAACTAGATCTAAAGCCTGATTCTAAACTGGTCTACTTTAAACAACTCCTGAAGAACAGGGGCTATGGTATCATGTAGATTTCTGGCAGAAGATTTCAGTGAGTAACTGTGACCACAGAAAAATACATAAACTGCTTGCTTTAATGGGGAAAGGACTCAGCATTTCTGCCCAGAAAGTTTGTGCTGGACAAGTAGGATCTACTTAAAGTATACTGTATGGTCTTAACAATATCCAAGCCAAGTCATATAGATCAAAACCAGCACTTTGAATTGTATCCAGAAGGCTATATTTTTATCTTTTTGAAGCAGATATGCCAACACATGTAGAAGAGTACTGAGATGACCTTGGAGAAAACATTGCTTTGGTTTCGCATGAGTAAACATGAATTTAGCCTGAAAAAAACTGAAAGTATAAGAAAGAAATTCAACATTGCCTCACTTTGACTCTCTTTGATGTAAGAGGGAGAGGGAAATGAGTTAGGATTTCAATATTTTATTTAATATTTATCTATTTGTTTGAATGTATTAGCTGCTAAACTTCAATGGACTCTAAGATAATGTTATTTTAACCTATGCTGATTATATATAGTTAAAATTCTAGTATTTTTTTTAATGATGTTGGTTTTCTGATCTTGACTACCTTGAAGGACTGACAGCATTCAGGTTCTATGCAAATAACAACTCTTATTCACTAATAAACAGGATGCTGAATTTTTTGTCAACTGCATTTCAAAGACCACTGCATAATTTAGTCACAAGAAGAGTATGAGTCACTGTTGGCAGGATTATCTCCTACAGAAAGTGCCACAACTGGCACACCAGTTGAAGCTGGACAGAATCTCCCTTCCCCAACCATGGTCTCCATCTTTTATCTGATTTTTGTCATGAATCTGGAAAGACCTCCTCAGACCATGTACCTCCTTTTTCAAAGAAGGTGATATTCTGTTCAGATCATCAGATGGTTTTTGGTCAAATAGTGACCAGTCTTTCTGGAATTCAATTGCAATCTATTTCTCCACACTTGGACCCTCACAGAATCTAGGCACAAGGTAAACACTTCTATTACATTACAGGCTTGAGGCCCAGATATCAATCTGGGCATTATAACATACTCATGATAGTCCATCACAAAGTGACAGAAGATTTCTCCCAGTAGGTTCATGTAAATTATTCTCTGCCCATACTATTACTTACTAAAAGTAAGGAAGAAGCAGAACCACTGCAAAACAGTGCCCCTCATTCCCAATCATTACAGGGATCTCAGAAGATAAGAGCCATGGAAGATAATTAGTGCCAACAAGAAGTAAAAAAGGACCAGAAATGACTCCTTGTCCTCATCCAGGTCCCAAATAGATCTCCCACCAGCACAAACAGATTGGTTCCTCTTGTCTGTGTGGGCATGGAATGAGAACAATCTAGATAATCCACTGAAATGGCTAGATCCAGGAGGAGCCTCTTCAAGGCAGATTGTATCTTTGCCTCATTCAAGGCACATGCACTAACCCCTCTTCAAACAAGGAGTGATTATCTCCTTTACCATCCAGCCATTGTCTAAGTGATGACTGATTCAGATTGCAAGCCACCCTTCTCCTGGAATGGTTCAAGTTTAAGGGTCACTTAGACCTCAGAACAGATATCACTGATGTGATGACTATGCATTGTTTGCAATTATATTGCAAATACTGTGATCATGCCTGAAATTGGAGTGACTTGTGGGACAATCACATATCGATCCTTAAAGGTAAAGGTTCCCCTTGCACATATGTGCTAGTCATTTCTGGCTCTGGGGTGTATGTGCTCATCTCCGTTATAAAGCCGAAGAGCTAGCACTGTCTGAAGACGTCTCCATGGTCATGTGGCCGGTATGACTAAATGCTGAAGGCACATGGAACTCTGTTACCTTCCCACTGAAGTGGTCGTTTTTTTTTCTCCTTGCATTTTTACATGCCTTCAAACTGCTAGGTTGGCAGAAGTTGGGACAAGTAACGGGAGCTCACTACGTTACGTGGTGCTGGGGATTCGAACCGCCAAACTGCCAACCTTTTGATCAACAAGCTCAGCGTCTTAGCCAGTGAGCCACTGCATCCCTATTACATATCTTTAGAAAGAGGTAAAGAACAAAATTACTAGGTTTCATATCAAAATGGAGCAAACTGAAACTTAATTCAGTTAAGAGACTTATAATAGTTTTAAAGAGAAAAGAGGATTAGCCGGTTTATAAAAGTAATCTAGCTAGCCATGTGTCTGATGTATCCTCCTGAAAAGCCCGTTCATCAGTTGGAATACCTGCAAGGACAATTACTCTTTGGCTAACTCATACCTTTTCAAAAGTGGAAAAGTATGGTATGGTTGAAGTTGCTGTTTAAGTCATGGTTTCCAACTTGTATGAATTATGAATGTCCATGAAGAAAATATAGTGAGACATCTTTCCTCTTTTGGTCCAGAGGGAGCAAAAGCATTTTTTGCAGGGTAAGTCAAAGAATAATGCCTCCCTACTTTATCCTGCATGGACTCCCCTGTAAATGCAGGGAGAGACAAAGAGTATCCAATTCCTACTTCTTCCTACACAAACTCATGATATAATTGGAAATACTTGTATATTGTGGAATCATGTTTTTCTTCTCACTACAGCCCAATCCCAAGACATAATTTTCCCCACTGGAGTAGGTGAGAAATGAAATCACGCCCCTATGCTAGAAATAGTTCTCCAAAATTCCATATAATGTGTGTTTTGGGGTTTGTGTGTTTGTTTCTCCCTCTGTGTGTGTATGTGTGTGTACAGCTTACACATAGTGCACACCTAATTAGTGATTACTCAACAGTCAGGTAGAGTTACTTAAGCATATATATTCTTTTGATCTACCAGAGGATGCCTTTAAAAGTATAGGGATTTTCTCAGGCTGTTTTATTTTTGAATCAAGTAAAATCTGACAGATTTTACTTTATTTGATTTAGCCCACTGTATTCAAGCATTTTTGCTGATAGGCAACTTTGAGGGGCAGGATGAATAAGCACAAATAAAGTTTGATGTGAACATGGTTATAAAATAACTATTTCTATGGCTTTTTTACATAGATATTTACTATGTAAAAATATCTATGAGTTTCCATAGAAATTGACGAATTGTATCATAGGGTATTTTAGAGACATGATGATGTTCATGTCTTTGAACATGATTTTTGAGAAAACTTGATGAACTGGTAAAATACAGCCTTCCTCATTACAGGGACTACCTTTGTTAGCAACCATTTGCAAAGTACTATGGTAATAAATGGTAGTAAACAGTAGTAAAGTAACCATTTGGCAACCAATGTGGATAATTATATCCAAATTTCTGCACCTGCAACCATATGCATCGGAGCAAGAAGAACACTGGCATTGCTACACAAGAGAACTTTATTTAAATAACATGGCAGCAACCTACAAACTTTGTATCCTCTGTCCATGTGTGTGTGTCTGTGAGAAAGAGAGAGGGAAGATGAGAGAGAGAGAGAGAGAGAGAGAGAGATGTGTGTGTGTGTGTGTGTGTGTGTGTGTGAGAGAGAGAGAGAGAGAGAGTAGTTCACTTAATGCCAATTTTACCAGAACAAATTGCAAAATAAGGACAGACTGTAAAATATAACTGGAGCAGGGTAAATATTGTCCATACTTTGAAAAAGAGAGTGGAAAAGATGGTATCAAAAAAAATCCAAAGAGCTGTAGATTGGTCACTTTGCCATTATTATCTGGGATGATTCTAGAGCAGATCATAAAATTATTCAGACCGTGATACTATTCAGTAATAACCATGGATTTGTTAAAGGTAACTCTTTCTATGCTAGTCTTATCTTATTTTTTTTAATTAGGTAATTTTCTTAGCAGATTTTCTTTGCAGACTTCGATGATTTCAGCAAAGCATTTACAAAAAACTTCCAGATAATCTCATTAACAAGTTAGTTAAGTATATGCCAGATAGTATAAATCAAGAGGATACATGACTAATTAAAAATGTTACTAAAGGATTGCTCATCAACAGCTCATCATAAAAATTATTATCAACAGAAAGATTTTTCAAAAATGACAGAAAATATGATTTATTTTTATTTTTCATTGGTCAGACTTCAGATGAATTATTGTGTACAGCTCTAGACTCCAGACGAATTATTGTGTACAGCTCTAGATTTTACATTAAAAAGGATTCAAACTAACTGGGACAGATGCAGAAAAGGGCAATGGAGAATTTTGAGGCTAGAAATAAGTCAATACCTGGAATGTTTAGCCATGGAGTAAGAAGACTGAGAGATGATACGATTCTTGAAATGTTGTTAAACCAATCACTGGAGAAAGCAATTATGTTTGGAATAGTTAGCAGCAAAAGGAAACCAGGCTGTCAAAGAACAAGATGGCTGGGCACCATCAAAGCTGACACCAGCCAGAGCATAGAAAAATTCAAAGAAGTAATGCAAGATTGGAAGATGTGGAGAGACCTGGCCCCTAGGATCACCAAAACTCGGACAGGACTGAATGGATAACATCATCTTCATGTCAAACCAAAAGAGAGGAGGACCCATTCTTTATCATTCCAGGATGCAAGAATAATGGCTTAAATTATAGGAAGGCAGATTCTAAGTTAGAAAAAAGCTTCCTAATATTAATACTAGTTTGACAGCCAGAGTGGACTCCCTTTCCCAATGAAGATGGTCAAGTGGAGGCTAGATACTAGGCAGCCATCTATTTGTGATGCATAATTTGGATTTCTGCATTGCCCAGAGGCTGGGCATAATGACTTAATGGTACCTTCCAATTCTGAGATTCTGTCTTGTAGCTAGTGATACCTATTTTGTCGCTACACAAATTAGAAATGGAAATTTAATTTCCAAGATCATTAAATGCTAGGGATATTAAACATAGACAAAATTAAGTGATGAATAATTTAGATTACGAATCTCCTGGCTTAATCATAAGGTTCATTTCTAGAAATATTCATGAGGAAAGGAGAAATCTGTATCTGGTTAAGTTTCAGACCTGCTAATTTATTTTTCTCTTCACTTAATTTTTAAAGATTTTCTTAAGCAAAAAAGTCACCTACTGTGAAGCTGATAGCTGCAAAGAATGGCTGTAAGCTAGATTTTATGACTGTTTTCATAATTATTTTTAATTGTGAACATCTTCAAGTAAAATCTCTGCTGTTTCCTTGTTTCGTCCAGAAGCTAACACCTGACTTTCTCAATAACATTACCAAAGACAAAACATATGATCCAATTTCACTGAAGAAGCAGTGTAGCATCTCATGCCTCTTAATGGAATATTATACAACCCTCATTTATCTCTATTCACTTACTCCTGATATTTATTTCATGCGCTATCCCTGAATGCCATTTTTCTTCCATTATCATTTCAGATGTTGGCTTCGACTTGACACCTATTTCATTTGGAGTTTTATAGGACCTGCAACTTTGATCATTATGGTAAGAATTCTTAATTAGCTATGCTGTTTTCTGGAAATGCATCCTTAGGATCTTGCATGTCTTGCATCAAATGTAACTTAATTGGGAAAGGATGATGTCAGAAACCTGTCAGTGGTAATTTCCATCATGGATGAACATTATAAAAATGTTTTGCTTTAAATCGCTGAAGATATTGTCACTGAATAGGAAAAAGCAGACTTGGCCATATAACGATAGCTCAAAGAGAGCAGAGAGTAAGTCTTTGCAGGGGTACATCTACTGTACCAGTTAGGCCTTTTGCTGGATCAGGAGGTCCTTCAGATAGTCATTCATGCCCTGGTCACTTCACAATTGGATTACTATAAGCATGGGGTTACCTTGGAGGCCACTCAAAGATCCAGCTGATACAGAATGCAGAGTTACAAACAGTGATGGTGATACTGTGCTATGGTCACATGACCCCACTGCTTTGGGAGCTGCACTGGTTGCACAGTTGGCTTCTGGGTGCAATTCAAGATGCTGATTATGACTTTTAAAGCTCTTCAGAGCTTTGGACCTATGGAGGGACCACTTATCTCCAATTGTGTGTGACCCTCTGTTCCATCTGATACAATCAGGGAAGATGGATTTCATCTTATGAAATCCATGATGACTCTTCTCGGTTGTATCATCTGCCCACTAGCTCAACATCCCCACCACCCCAGGTTGTTCAGCTCAAAACCTAGTTGTCTTTCAAGGCCTTCACTCAAAATGGCCCATTCAGTTAAGTTTGGTTTTTATAGCTGGTAGTATTTTTCTTCCAGTCAGGTGCAAGTTCTTGTTATGTGTATTGTTTTTTCCTTTTTATTTGTAATAGTTAAGGAGTTGAGTAGACTCAAAACTGCATAATAAATGAGTAAATATGCATATTTCCTTAAAAGACCACTTTTCTGTAAAACTTTTCAGGAATATTCATTCTTTTATTTTTCAGTTAAAATTAAAATCAGAGAGGACTTTTTGAGAATTCACACTTATTTGTGTGAAAATAAATCTCTGGTGGATTTCTTCAGGATTAAGAAGAATACTGTACCAGTATTCTTTTATGGGTGTTTTCCTTGTAAGAAAATGATTCAGTGCAAAACTATCAACATTTTTTCACGAGTGTTTTTCTCCCCATGCCATTCACTTTATCTGTTTCCTAGACAAGATAATGGAAAGATAGACTGATAGAGTGACTGACTGATTGGCTTTTGGGGCTAGTTTATTTACTATGTGTTATTTGAGAGTAATCAAACTCTACAATGCATCATTCCAGCCAGCATGTTATAATATTTGTGAGTTTTGAAGGTAGAACACAAATCTGAAATAGAAGAGAATTTTAGATTTTAAATGGCAGGTCACACTCCAGATATAATTTATTTAGCCATATACAATCAGCAAGATCTATATTTATAGCTTTACTAGCTTTACTAGCTAGTAAATTCACTCAGTTGCCTCCTCTGATTCACTTGGATTCTTGGTGTCTATTGGAACCATTATCCTTCAGAGAAGATTTGCTGCTCACAAAATTACTGCAGTGAGCTTTGTTTCCCTGTTTTATATTTTTTGCCACCAAATAAAGCACCAGGTCTTATTTTGGGGGGATGTCATCCACTGACTAACCTCAATTGCGTGTGTGTGTCCCCATCCCCCCACTGCCTCCTTTTTGCTGTCAGAGGCCTTCAGGAACTTCTTCTTCTGCGGCCAGGAAGGCTTTCCTGAAGGCCTCTGCAGCTGATAACAGAGCTCCGGATTGATCAGGAGCTTTGTTATCAGCTACAGAGGCCTTCAGGAAAGCCTTGCCAGCCTTGCTGGTTGCAGAAGAAATGGGCCAGCAAGGCAGGTGTTGGGGTGTGCAAAGCCTCGCTACAACTGTCCACAGGTAAATAGTAGGGCAGCTCTACACACCCCCATCCCCACCCTAGCTTAATTTTTACCTGTGCACACTGGAGTAGGCAGGATCTTAATTAGGGCTTATTTGGGGGGGTAGGGCTTATATTGGGTGCACATGTAAAAATCAAGCTCAGGATAGGTCATATTTTCAGGGAAACAAGGTATTTGTGTAGTGACATGCTTAGAATGCCTAGAGGCTAAATAGAGTATTGTCCCCTAAAGGCTCATATCTCATAAAGGTCTTTCTTTTTAAGTGAGGGAAGACATTGAGTAAATTCACTCAGTTGCCTCCTCTGATTCACTTGGATTCTTGGTGTCTATTGGAACCATTATCCTTCAGAGAAGATTTGCTGCTCACAAAATTACTGCAGTGAGCTTTGAAAAAATATTAAAAAACCCTCTGAGATTGAAATCATTTTTACATAATTCAGTGTAAGAGTATGATATAACAATGCTGCCCTCAAAATGAGAAAATATATAAGAATTAATGGCTCCCTTTAAAAGGATCAAAGCCTTTTGGAGAATTTTTGTTTTCTAAAGACTCTTTTTTAAAAAGTTACTTTGAAAAATTCTACTGAGCAGAAATGCTAAATCTGGTTTATTCTGAGTTAAAGGTGACATTTTTAAAATCCAGGATCTTAATGACTTACACCAAACTAGTAGTTGAATATGTTGAAATTGCCTAGTTTTCATAATGTTTCAGGACATTTATAGAAACAAAGTTCTTGTAGTGTAAGGGAGGGTATCTCTACCTTGTCTATTGAAATCTACTTTTGTCTATTTTTATGGTACTGCTTTTTATTTGCAGTGTCCTACATACGGTATTACTAATCTGCCTTGTTCAATCTTACGAGTCTTATATATCAATCCTAGAATTGCTTGAAGAACAAAGATAAACGAACTCCAGAGATTCAGTGATCCAATGTGTCATGTTTCTCTTTTACTATTAGAAAAACCATTAAAACAAGTTTATTGGCATAGTTTTGTGAGTTTTATTTACTGCTTTTCTATGAAAAGCTTTCTGTTTTCCATGCAAACTAAAAAAGTCCAGTGGACTTTATCTGCTGTGGATAATGCAAATAGTATAATTCTCATTGAGTACATATCAGTTTATTCCTCTTCAGACTTGGAGGTAGAAGGTCACAGGACAAGAATTCATCCATATAAAATGAATAAGTATTTAAATATACTGCCAGAAAAAGGTTCCTAATCTTCCGGGGAGGGGGACAACGACATCTACTCTAGAACATAGATTCACCTTTACTGTGTGGTATGGACAAGTAATTCAGTCTTGAGCATCTCTCTCTGCTTTTGGCAACTATTATAGTCTATAAATAGTTGTACCATGTCAAAGAGAATTAGATTCATCCTTTTTCCTTATAACTTGCCATTTTATTTTATTTATTTGATTTTATTTCAGCTTAATGTAATCTTCCTTGGAATTGCCCTTTATAAAATGTTTCATCATACAGCCATTCTGAAACCTGAATCAGGGTGTCTCGACAATATCAAGTAAGTAAATCCTTCCCCTTTTCATTATTGTTTCCAGCTGAACTACACAATGGAGTACCAAACTAAGACACTTGTGTCCTCACACTATACTTATGTCCTGAGTGAAATTAAGGGTGTCAGGTGTCAGAGACAATTAAATAACTAAACTAACTTGCAGCAATTTACTGTGGATTCCCATTAGTGTTCATGTTCTATTATTCAGTTTTTCACACTAATGTCTTGCTTTGGGTTGAAGGGCAGGTAAGTCATATTCAGGCATAGCAAGCACATTGGAGTTTCTTTTTCAGGAAGCCATGGTGAGGGTCAGTAATCTTTCAAAATGATGGACATAGGTTTCAAAATAATAATAAGAAAAAATAGCAAAAATATCACAAATATGAGGTTTTTATGACATTTTAGCAATGTCTTTCTCAACATTTGTGTCAGATTTCAGAAATCTTGCGAGACTTTGGTCATATAATTATATATAGTTTGGCAGTTATATGAGTGCCATTAGGATAACAATATAATTTGTACTTAATGTTGAAACAATGAATGAAGAGGTAGGAAATAATTTTATGTTGTTGGTTTAATTCATATTGCTTGAAATATTTTGAATGCATGGGTGGATTTTTTTTCTTGATTCAATGTTAGCAAGAGTAATGTCTGGCCCACTTTTCTATGGTGTAATATATTGAATGTCTGTTTCTGCTTCTCTGTTGGAGTGACTATGTGGCCCTTGGATGATTTTGTTTAAATAAATCAAAACAGAAACAAATCATGAGCACAGTTTTAAAAATGAATACTTTGAATAACAGTCTCTTGAATTAAACAAAATTGGCAAACAGATTTTTTTTTAACATTAAAGGAAAGTTGGGTCAATTATTTAAAAATAATATTATTAAAACTAGTATTTAGAAAGACATTACACAAACTGTTTCAGAAAGATTATCAGAGATTATTACAAAAAAACCACCACTTGCTTTCTTTTCATGAGGAGATCTGCCACCTTTTGCAGCATCTTTCCTCTGACACTTACAAATACTTTCCAAAATTACATTTAGAAGAAAAAGCAAGGAACAGGTATTTCAGACCTTTAGCTACTCTTAATCTTGTAAAGTAGTCATTCCTTGTCCTCATGTAGGCGACATACAAGAATACATGCCTCTGTACATGCATAAAGACCTGGTGACTTCTTTCAGCAGCACAACAGATACTACTTCTATCTCCCCACCCACCCACCCACCTTACACTATGTGTGTCTATGCACCAAGACAAATTCCTTGTGTGTCCAATCACACTTGGCCAATAAAGAATTCTATTCTATTCTGTTCTATTCTGTTCTGTTCTACAGTGGTTATTTGAACACATAAATGTCAAGTGATTACTGTTGAAAGAAAGAAGATGGAAAACTGTTGAAAGCACACACTGAAGCTGTTTTTGAAAAAAAAATGTTCAAAATGGTGAAATAGATTGAAAAGGCAATTGATGGTCTGTATTTGCTTTTTGAAGAGAAATTGCTCAGCCTATGAAAAGAATTCTCTTTTAAAAGCAACAAAAAATAATCAATCCATCATTCTTGTCAGTGAGCATACACAAACCTCTGTCCTCTGTCTTCATTTTGTGTGTGTGTATGTGTGTGTGTGGTAGGGGAAGGTGAAGAAAAGTGTTTGAAGAGAACTTCAAGAGGACAGCTGATCTATGATACTCTTCAAGACCTCGATGAGTCTGTGGCCCTTAAGTTGGGATCTATTATCTTAAAGCTTCATTGAGTTGGATAATAATCTCTTAGCTTGATTCAGGGGGGGTGGGGGGAGTTGTGTTACCTTCCTTGATGATCAACTGGGAAAAAATTCTATCTATCTAATCTACTTCCCTTTCCAGCATTCCTAAGATTTCCAGAATTAAAAATGGGTTTAGTGACACTCTTAATGACAAGAATTTAATGAGTAGTTTTCTGAGTAGACATGTAGGTATGTAGATGCATATGAACAAATCATAGACAATTTGATGTCTTATCACATCCAATCACTGACAGAGAGATCTTATAGGATTTGGGGAGCAAGGTGATGACCCTCTTCTCCTGGAATGTGATCTGGTTTCTTGTCTGCTGGGGAAGAGAGATTGAAATGGGAGCATGTCATGGCAGACTGCCCACCCTGGTTGTCCTGTCACCTTACTTGAAGGTCAAGAGGCATCCTCTTGGTATTGCTGCTGATCCATAATTATGAGTCATCATGGTTAATAATTATTGTAAACACCTTCCAATTTCTAATGATTATAAAACAACACTACTGCAATTAGAATACTGTTTGTAATCCACTCCTGGAAAATCCTCAGTCTCATAATTATCACTACATGTAAAAACCAATTTTACAGATTAAAAGTACAGCAAAATGTCAGCCATAATTATTACAGGCAGAAAAATCTTTTTTCCAAATAAGGCTGTAAGATTTGGTTAAAAAGATGAAAGATAGAGTTATAAAATTATGTGAGATAAATTACATCCATTTCTGTCTGTTGTCCAATGAAGCTGATTTGTACCAAGAAAAATTCATACCGTGAATTCATAGCCTTGCAGCCAAAAGAATCAAAGGGAGCTTAAGAACACACTGGTTGCAAATGTAGCAATTAGAACAGTGGTTCCCAAAGTGGGCGGTACCGCCCCCTGGGGGGCAATGAGATGCCTTAGGGGTGTGTGCTAAGAGGCAAGGGGGCTGGCAGGGGGGTTCTAAGAGGTGGCAGGGGGGCATTTGAGGCACCGGCCCCGCAGCGTCATACCATTGACTGTTGCACTGCTCTGTAGCTGGTGCCTCGAATGTGGCAGCTCTGGTGCAGCAGTCAATGGCATCCGTGGATCACCTAGGGAGAGGCAGAGGAAGGGGGGCTTTGACCCCATGCCAATATCCAGTATCCCGCTCAGCCAAGCCCACCCCTCTTTGTAGTTACTGTGCCTGACAGCAAGTTCACAGGCTGCCCCTCCCGCCAGGGATCAGCTTCCCAAGCTTCCCCCCATGGGGCACTCACATCATAGAGGGCAATGCTGTTCCCTCCTTCCTGGAGCAGGGCAGGGTTGAGGAAGCCCAGGGCAGGTAGCTTTGTTCTACTTTCACAATGTGCTGCCACTGCGTTCAATGCGCTGGCTCCGCAAACTCACCCCATTGAGCCCCTCCGGTGCAACAGTCAATAGGGTGACCCTGCAGGGCTGGCACCTTGAATGCCCCCCCCGCCACCTCTTAGCGCCCCCAAGGGGACTGACAGAGGGGTGCTAAAAGGTGGCAGGGGGGCATTTGAGGCACCAGCACTTCAGGCTCACCCCATTGACTGTTGCAGCGCCTCGAATTCGGTGGCGGCAGCTTTGCTTTACTTTCCCAAAGTGCCACCACTGTTGCATTCTGTCTGTCTACTTATCTACCTATCTACCTACCTATCTATCCATCCATCCGTCCATCCATCCAAAAGGTCTGTCTGTCTGCCTGCCTTCCTGCCTACTACCTGCCTGCCTGCCTGTCTTTCTGTCTACCTACCTACTTACCTACCTACCAATATCTATCTATCTATCTACTTATCTACCTACCTATCCATCCATCCATCCATCCATCCATCCAAATGGTCACGGGGGGGGGGGGGCACCTGATGCATCAGATTGAAATGAGGCCTAGTTTAGACTGAGGCTCTTTTCCACATTGAAACGTCTTTGGCTTCTATTAAAGGTTTTGTGGATGAAACATGGTCAAGACGAAACATGGTCAGGAAGCTCTCACATTTTGTTGAGGCTTTAAACAGGATCCATTGGACCAGATCTCCACCCTAAAAGTTACTTTTCCCCAATGTATTAGAGTGCCATTTCTGAAGAAGGCAAAACCAAAATGTACTGGTAAATTACAAGGAGAATACACACACGCACACACACACATACTCCCTTCTAACCCTGCTGGAGCAGGTGATTGGACTAGAATAGATATCTCATTATCTTTCTCCTCCCTCCCTCCCTCCTTCCTTCTTTATTTCTTTTTCTTTTGTCCCTTCCTTCCACCACCACCCCTCTTTCTTTGTCCCTTTTTCTTTCTTTCCCTTTTCTCTTTCTTTTCTTTCTTTTCTCTCTCTCTCTTTCCCTCTCTCAAGCTCACCCCATTGACTTGACTTGCTTGGGCAGGTCCCTCTAGCTCAATGGAGTGGACCTGCGGGGCCGGCACCTAGAATACAGCAGTGGCGGCATGTTTGAAAAGTAGAGCAAAGCCAGAGGTCGGTAATTTTTGCTGCAAAGAATCACAAAAGCTTCTGGGTTGTGCACAAGAAGGGACACACATGTCAATGCAATTCAGCAACATAAAATAAAGAGATACAAATAAAACAAATCAACAATTGTCAAAGCATCTCTGATTAGATTTTATTCACTACTAAAATCTAATCAGAGATGCTTTGCCGATTCTAGTCCAATGACCTGCTCCAGCAGAGTTAGAAGGGAGTGTGTGTGTATGTGTGTGCATGGCTGTCAAAACTCCAAAAACAAGTCAAGTATCTCTGGAGAGGCCAGTCATAAATTAGAACACTTGCTAAACAATGGGCCATTAAGTGAGGACCGCTTGTTTGCCAGTCACCTACCCATGCCCAGCCAGTCACATGACCAGAAAGCCATGCCCAGCCAGCAAGCCATGCCAGCCAGTCACGTGACCAGCAAGCCACGCCCATCTAGTCATGTGACCAACAAGCCACACCCTCAAATTAGGTCATGCCCACAGAAATTTGAATCCCACCCCAGGTGAGGGGTACTGAGGATGAGTTTGTAACACCAAAGAGGCAGTGGACTGGAAACGTTTGGGAACCACTTAATTAGAATATAGAATAATAGAAGGCCTTGGAGGTCTTCTAATCTAATCCAACCCCCTGCTCAAGCAGGAAACCTTATACCATTTCAGACAGTTTTTGAAAATCTCCATTGATGGAGCACCCACAACTTCTGAAGGGAAGCTATTCCATTGGTTGATTGCTGTAACTGTTAGGAGTTTTCTCCTTAATTCTAGGTTGCTTTTTTTCCTGGGTTAGTTTCCATCCATTGTTTCTTGTCTTGCCTTGTGTTGCCAGCAATTGTCTGCAATCCATTAAAGCCGCTGTATCTTTTCCTAGCATCAATCCATTAAAGCAGCTGTATCTTTTCCCAGCATCACAGTGTTGCCTTCCACAGCTACTTTATGATCACAGAAAACACCTATTTGGTTAACAGAGTTGCAGAGAAGTTCTGTATTCACAGTCCTGCATAGTCCAAAATACCTTTTTGCCTTGAAATTCAAAGTACGTATAATTGACATAACTTACTTTGCCCAGAAAGCATTACTAGATTGTCTGTATAAAATTGGTTTAAACTTGGAAAATAAATATACTAACCACCACCACTGTTGTTATTTGTTACATTATTATATGTTACATTCAGTATCTGAAGTAATTAACTGAAAATTGTGAGAAGGCTGGATATTAGATCACATTGATTAATCTAAAGCAAATATTTTCTTCCACATGCTCTGAATCTTAGTTTAGTTGACAAATGCTGACACAACTGGTAGGTCTGCTGATATTTAAAAAAAAAAGAAATTGAATGCACATGTTTCTTTGGATTGCTCTTTGTGGTAGATAGGAAATCATATCTATTTAGAACATTCAATTTAGTTTGCTGTACAGAATAAAGCTTCTGTATTACTTTTTCTTCAGCTAGACTAATCAGGTAGAGAAGCTGTGTTCAACGATTATTCACAGAGATACATTTCCAGTGAAATATTCTTGAGAATCTGAGAATGAAACAAAAAGAAATAAAAGCTTTTCTACTGATACTGTCTTAAGAAGTTAAGATAAGTACACACAACTCTGCAGTCAGAAAAAGAACTTGCTGTATATTTGCTGCAAGAACAAAGTTATAGCCATGCTTTGTGGATCAAGTAAAAAGAACTTGGAACAGTAAGTGGCCATATTTCAGCTCTTAAGAAAAGACGATTTGATTATATCAAATCAGTTCTGTGCAGTTGGAATTCAGACATAGCTTTTAAAAACTCATAAAGGAAAAAGCTCTGGTTCTCTAGACAAAGCATCGGAAACTATGCTGAACGGACAGCTAGAAATGAACAGAGTGGATTCAACTGTACCTTCAAGAGGACAAAAAGAGTTGTAAGAGTTGGTGACTTGCTACAGTGAGGAATAGAAATTAGAAATAATATATGCTGGCCAGATCTGCTGGCTTTATCTGTGTGCTGTTTCCCAGAAGGCCCATGAAAAAGCAAGTGCTTAAATTCATCAAATAGATCTTTCAAAGAGTCTATGGCAGTGTTCCTCAACCTCAGCCATTTTATGAAGTATGGACTTCTATTCCCAGAATTCCTCAGCCAGCATGGAGAATTGCTAGCCTGGCTGTGGAATTCTGGGTGTTCAAGTCCATACCTCATAAAATGGCTGAGGTCGAGAAATGCTGGTCTATGGAGTTTCTCAGTCATGCAGATCATGGTTATCCCAAAGGCGCTTTTTTCAAAAGGCGACTGGACTTTTCTTTATTTTCTTGAAGAGATTTCATTACTTATCCAAGAAGCATCCTCAGTTCTGCCTGAAGGCTGGGAAAATGGAAACATTTATATTCCTTGTAGTCATCTGGTTGTTAGCACTTTGAAGGTCGGTCATGGTAAAAGAGGACATCTATGTTAAAATTGATCAGCCCTCTCTCAACAGAGGTGGAGGGATACAACACTACATTTCTCCTGTTTACAACACAGTCCTTTCAGCAGTTCCAAGAAGATTCCATCTCCATTTGCACTCTGATTCGGGTGACCCTGAGGACATAGATAAACCCCCAGCATTCAGTCAGGACTGAGGATAAGAAGTGAAATATCTTCAAGAAAAAACAAAGTCCAGTTGCCTTTTGAAAAAAAGCATCTTTGGGATTGAGTCACAATGTAATAGACTCAGTAATTACCCCAATTTCCCTTGAGAGACAAGAGCTGCAAAACAGTCATTTTAGGACATTCCTTTAGGACCAGAGGTGGTATTCAGCAGGTTCTGACCAGTTCTGGAGAACCAATAGTGGAAATTTTGAGTAGTTCGGAGAACCAGCAAATACCACCTCTGACTGGAGATTTTACAGTATCCTTGTGCCATGCCCACCAAGCCACAACCACAGAACTGGTAGTAAAAAAAAATTGAATCCCATCACTGTTTAGGACATAGTTTTCTTTCAAAAGGATAGAGGAAAGTATTTGGTGTTTAACTATTCTTGACTCAATTGTAATTAATTTAGTTAAATGTGCCCATTTAATATTGTAATATTAGTCAACCAAAGCTCAGCATAATCATATGTGTAAGTTAGATTTATAAAAAACCAATTTTAATAAATCTGTAGCCATGATTAACAGGGTAGATTGTAGAAATTGTTAATAAGGAGCTGAAAATGTAGAACTTCCTAAATAGATCGTTTTAAAAACAGAATTGCAAACAATTTCATGGTACCCAATGCCCTGCTCATAAAAGGAATACAAATTAAATCATTGCTGAAATGAATTTGCAACTTTATTAGTTAATTGGTTCCACTGTCAAACTCCAGTTAGGACATTTTTTGAAAATCCAAACTTCTGTATGATCTTTTTTCCACATATCTCTGCATGGTATTGATATAGCCTCCCAACCCATGAACTTTTTTCTCAAAGCTATTCATTTCCAGCTCTTGCAATTTCTTTTTATAAATTTGATTTCTGCCCCAGGTTCTTTGAATTTTTCCTAGAATTGGACACAGTGCTTGAGGTGAGGCTTGACCAAAGTAGAATAAAGTGAAACAATTACTTCCTGTGATTTGAAAAACTATACTTTTCTTGATGCAGTCTAAAATGAGTTTAACATTTTTGCTGCCGCATCACACTACTGACACATATTAAGTTAGTAATTGACTACTATTCCAAGATCTTTTTCACGAGTACTTTTACTTAATGAGATATCACTCAGACTATATTGGTACATTTGATTTCTGTTTCCTAAATGCATAACTTTGCATTTGTTAAATTTCATTCTTTTGAATTATCATCACCTTTTTCTGAATTTCTCTCTTCTAAGATATTCTGTTATTCCCCTCAATTTTGAAATAACTGCAAATTTGATAACCTCGTCTATTTCATGGTTATGATGATATAACAATTTTGATTAAACATATTATTTTACATAATAAAATGTTGAAAAGTGCAGGGCCCAGGATTTAAGTGTATAGTCATTCAGTATTAACTAGAGTTTAACAGTGAACTACTGATTAGCTGACTGATTTCAGTACAATGTTAGAGTCATCACTGCATCCATCTAATTGCTATCACAATATCCAGCCAATGCTTATCTAACTACTGAACTAGAATGTCAGGGAGGATTTAGTGAAATGTTTCGCTCAAGTCAAAATATATGTCAATATCATTCCCAGGGTCTACTAAAGAAGAGATAACTCTGGACTTCAAAATTGCTTTGACAAAATCATATGGATTTTGGTAATTACTGTATGGTTTTCAAGCTTCTTATATACTGCTCTCTTTTCTTTTCTTTTGCTTAAGAATTTTCCAGATCTAATCTTTGTCTCCTATATCTTTTTCCCCAAAACCATTTTACTATTATCAGACACATAACTATGGGCAAGAGTTTTGTCCAATAACTGTTAATAAAAAATATTAGTAATTATTTCTGTACTTTATTAGAATTCATGTTTTGTTCCCCATGTTTTTTCACATCTTTGTGAAGCCATTGAAAAAGATTACTAAGAAATTTTGCACATCTTAAAGCAACTATTTACTGAGCCCTCAAAGCTTCCTTCATACCTGGTATGCAATTCTGGCAGAAGACATCTGTTGTTTAAAATAATATTGATATGCTCTGTTGCATGTCTGCATGCTCTCTGAAGCACACATTGCTCCTTGAATCTGGATTTCTGCACAGACATAGCATCAGTGGTGTTCACCTAATATGTAAAAAAAAAATCAAGATGGTGGTTGTGACAGTGCAATAGAAACTCCATCTATGTTATGTCCGAGGCAATTCTTGGACATAAGTCCACACATCTTAAGTGTCTATGAAGATTTTTGGGACACATATCTTAAAGTTGCCACGTTTGAAAATTACTGGACTGGATTATATGCCCATTATATTTATCCCCAGATGACATTGTCACCCCACAAAACTCACTGAGGCAAAGGACAAGGCAGCTAAGAATAGGCAGAGCCTAAGTGCTATTTATTTATTTGTTTATTTATTTATTTATTTTATATTGCTGCCTATTTGCAACTTAAGGTGGCTTACAGAATAAAAAACCACATTTAAAACAATAAAAATTTACAAAAAGAATCAAATTAATATAGTACAACATAACACAATCACCCCCCCTCAACTCCCACCCCCTGCCCCAGCGACAGCAGATGACATGAGCCATATAATAGGCTCCATCCTGCTCTGGGTTCCCCAGGCCCACTGGCAGAACCAGGTCTTCAGCCCCTTCTAGAAGAGTATTAGAGTGGGGGCCATTCTAATCTCTGGAAGAAAGAGGGAGCCACCATGGAGAAGTCCCTTCTTCTGGGTCCCACAGCATTCCCTGCCTCCCGACTCTGATGGGTCAGGTAGATGTGACCGGCAAGAGACGGTCCCTCAGATAATCTGGTTCCAAGCCATGAAGGGCTTTAAAAGTGACAACCAGCACCTTGAATTGCACCCGAAAGCAAATCGGCAACTAATGCAGCTCCCACAGGAGAGGTGATACATGTGCATACCAGGCTCTGCACAAAACCATGTGGCCGCTGCATTTTTCACCAACTGGAGCTTTCGGATGCATTTGAAGGGCAGCCCCATATAGAGTGCATTGCAATAACCAAGACAGGAAGTGATTAGGGCATGAGTGACTGTGAGTAGGGACCGTTGGTCCAGAAAAAAACATAACTGGTGCACAACCTGCAGTTGTTCAAAGGCTCTCCTGGCCACGAGTGCCACCTGCTTTTTCACCTGCCCTAGATTACGCACAGGGTCTGTTTGGGACAGTACCACCCCATCCAAGACCAAAGGTTGCAATTCTCCCTGAGCCAACAAACCCCAAACCCAGAGCCATTCAGTTTTGCCAGGGTTTAGTTTCAACCCATTGCTCCCCATCCAACCCCTAACAGTCTCCAGGCACTGCGAGAAGGAGGACATGGCATCACTTAACGTACCATGGGCCAAGGCATACATATCATTCATTGTTTAGAACTCAGGACTGTTCCCCTGAGCTTGTGGTCTTTTGCCACTACTGCAGTGAGACCAAACACAAGCAATTAGCTCACAGAGAAATCTAAAGTAAGTTCAAGTGCAGAATTAAGTTTTCCCATGCTTTTCAACTCACAGCTAAAATCCTTTTATTTCTTCTTCTTCTTCTTCCTCCTCCTCCTCCTCCTCCTCCTCCTCCTCCTCCTCCTCCTCCTCCTCCTCCTCCTCCTCTCCTCCTCCTCCTCCTCCTCCTCCTCCTCCTCCTCTCTTCTTCTTCTTCTTCTTCTTCTTCTTCTTCTTCTTCTTCTTCTTCTTCTTCTTCTTCTTCTTCTTCTTCTTCTTCTTCTTCTTCTTCTTCTCTTTCTCCTTCTCCTTCTTCTTCTTCTTCTCCTTTCTCTCTTTTATTGGACTCACATAATATTTCTCCAAAACCATTGCTCTGTGGAATCACAGCATCACTGCTAGTGCCATTGAGATGTTCTTCTATGTTCAGTTTCACCCTACTTCACTATTCCACCTCCACAATTTTCTTCTGTAAAGTGCCTATTCTTTTTATTCATTACAGATAATTATATTCTAAAGTCAGTCAACACTTTAAGGGAGGTTTAAGCTTATCCAGTTCATTAATTCCTGATTCAAATTAAACCTTGTTTGCCTGCATATCAGCTATATACTATGTATATAATGCTCAACCTTAGAGACAGAATCTACTGTATTTTTGCCTCTGAATCAAGACAGGGTTTTCTGAGAAATCTTCTGCCTTGGTGTAAATTGCATGACTTACAAGGGTGATAGAGATTAATTCTGACTAAATCAATTAATTAATTCTTATTCAACCCTAGGAAATTGGATTAGGTCCCTTACTGCATTTACTGGATTCAACCCTTAAGTTGTCACAGTATGTAAATGTGCAATATTTACAGTTGCAAGATCCAATCTGAGTCGATGACCAGGACCAGAGATTTACTCTTCCAAGCTTTTGGACTTGTGATGGAGCCCATCTTCAGGGAGCTTCTCTTTACTAGAATATATGCTTTGGGTTATTCTATGATAATAGAACCTTTACAGTGATCTTTTTCCTGTATATGGAGGTGCTGTATCTGATCCCATTGTCTCTTTTCTCCTACTCTGGGTGAACAGAGTAGATAGCTATTGTGAATGAACTTCATGAGCTCTTGAGTATTTTGAGGGTCCATATTTTGAGTATGAGAAATGCTTGTATGTATATTCTTGGATCAAAATTCCACATTCTATTAAGGCAGAATCTCCTAAGCTGTGAGATGTACCTCGCTTGTAGAGTTCATAGGAGGTAAAATAATTCTACTTTCCCCAATGTTTCATTGTATCATTTTCATTGTTCATTTGTTTTCATTTTGGTGTTTACATATTTAGGGGAAGTATGTTCTTTAAGATTATACTAAAGGGATATGCAAAAAGTTTAAGAACCCCCATTTCAAGACAAACAGAAAGCCTATCCTTCCAGCCCCAAGAACAGTAGTTTTGAAATTATTTGAAGAGGCTCTTCTAATTACCTTTCAGGTTTTGTGACTGTGTGTTTATGTGTACATGTATGTCAGAGAGATTCGTTCAAATCCTTTTATATAGCTTGAGGACAATATGTGAAAAGTTTCACTCACCTGGCTCATTTCAAACTTCATATTTTTGGCCATCATTGGTGGGTAATATTACTAATTTATTAGGTAATGTACTTCTTGGAAAGTAGTGCAGCTTACCATGCTCAGACTTCATGCAACTATAAATCTAAGGAGTCCCAAGTCTATAAAACAAACTAGAACAAAAAAAAGCTCCTTTGGCTAAAAATATAGTATTGTCAGTCAAACTTCAAGGACAGTCTGACTTATATTAAAGTATCATACAGAAAAGATACAATACCTCACCAATCAACATTCTTAATACTTGAATTATTGTGATGGGTCTTTAATGGTAAGTATCAAACTGTACTGTCCAAGTGATTATTCAGTAAGTGTGATTCTTTTTTAAAACTTTGGGTAATATTGTTTCAAATGGCAACACAATTGACAATTCTAGAAGCCAAATAATGAATTGAAACTTTCATGTCATTTCAAGGGCCACACCACTCATTACAATCCTATTGTCCTCATTTATTCGTACCTATTTCCTATATTCTTACTCATGTTTATACTTATACCTATTATCTTGAAAGTGATTGGACAAATCAAATAAATAAATACATAGATAAATAAAATAATAATTAAGCAGGAAAACTAGTAAAACATGAACTACTGAAGCTAAACTCTGTCCTGAAATAGTTGCTTTTAGCAAACAGCTGAAGCTGGTGGAAAATACTCCAAGAGTTGTTAAGATCCTGTATAGAAAAAAGTGCTTCAGATCAGATTTGACCACAGATTTTTCAGTTAAGGAAGCATTATGGAGGCCCTTCATCTTTCTTTAGTTTAGTTACATTTAAAAATGTGGAAGTAATTTTGGTGGAAATTAATACAATGTTAGCAGAGCTTTGAAGAACCTTACAATCGAGAATAGATTTAAGCAAATCTGCTCATCATTTCTGACAGTTTTTCTTAAAAGATTATGTTTCTCTGCACAAATGTTATACTTTTAAGAATGATTGAATTGGCATGTTTAAAATGTTTGTATTTTTCCTTGAGATAACATATCTATTCATATACATATACAGACATTGAACTATTTTGTTTGTTTCTGTTTTTATTTGTCTTTCTTTTTAATTTTTCTGAGGGTTTTGTCTTAATGTTTCTCTGTGCAGTTTGTTTTTTAAATTAGGGAGTTATGATAAGTTGTGAATTCATTTCCTTTTGAATTAGCAATTTTTCATATTGACAGAAGCAATTTATTTACTTATTTATTTGATTTCTACAGATCCCCATCTCAGCAAACAAGTCTGAGTTGCTCACAATTGATATGTACCATATCAAACCAGTATAGTATTAAAAATTGATGTACCATATCAGTGTAGTGGTTAAGGAGTTAGACTAGGAGTAGCGAGATTCTAGTCCAGCCTCAGCCATAGAAGTTGGCTGAGTTACTTTAGGCCAGTCTATCTCCTTCAGCCAATTCTACTTCACAGAGTTATTCTGTAGAAATAACAGGATACAACACAATATACAGCATCTTAAACTGCTGCAACAAAAGGTGAGATACAAATCTAATAAATGAATAATAAATTTAACAAACAACTGAAAGAGAAGAAAATGTTTCTGATTTTTAACCCAGAAATTTCATCTATTCCTTCTAACACCTCAATTTGGTTAAATGATAATGATGAGAGGCATCCTAGTAAACAATTCAGAAATGGTAATAGGTATCATCAATCAGAAGTCGTTGTTTGATTATTAGACACTGGAACAGCTTTCCTCCAGAAGTTACAGGTGCTCTATCATTGGAGGTTTCCAAGAAGAAATTGAACAAACATTTGTCCTGAATGGTATAGATTATCTCAAGTTCAAGCAGGGGTTGGACTAGAAGACCTCCAAGGTCCCTTCCAACTCTGTTACTCTATGTTGTATTGTTACTTTTAGCATCATCAGTGCAGTGTAATTTGTACTCTTATTCTAAGAGAGCTGATGGAAAAACAGATTCAGCCAAAAAAAAAACCTCAAAGTGTTTGGAATAATACATTGATGACGGCATAAATATTTATAGAGATTTTTGTTTCACTTATTCAGATGCAGAGTATTAACTTAAGATAGGAAGTTACACACATACATATAGCTTGTTGGGGGTTGGGGAAATGATGTTCCATGTAACTGGTGAAGTGGAGTATAGTCAACATCATTCTTTGTCAGTTTTCCTGTCACAGTTTACACACCTCCCTGTTGTAAAAACACCCAAACTTACAGAAAATACCTATTCAGCAGTAATAGATATAAGAAGGAAAACAAGAATTTTGAACTACAGCTTCATCCTTTATTCAAAAATTCATGCAGATCATAATTTTCATGTTATATTTTTAAAAAAGAAATTGTCATGCGTGGTTATTTTCATATTACAGTATGTTTGTTTCTGAAATGATTAATTTCAAAAGCAGGGCATGAAAATCAATGCTTAGTCAGAAAGTACAGCTGCAAAAATATTGCTTATTAAAGGCTGTAGAAATGTATTGTTAATTAAACAACATTGGTGATTTTTTTCCTTGGTTGTTCACATTTTTAATAGGCTACCAAAACATTATCTTTCAATGGCATTAAAAGAGGTTAGTTTTCAACCTGCTTATCCAATTGTTTCTCTAGCTTTCTATGATTTGAATTGGAGATGAACTTGTTTGATTGCTTACCTACATGGCACCTTTTTGTCATTATATTCTAATGCTGACATTCTTGTCTTTATGTCTATGCATTCTTCAGCTTTGAGGATAACAGACCCTTCATCAAGTAAGAATGACCTGAATGACTGATAAATTCTATTTATCAGTGTGTTCCCATGAACTGACTGTCAGATCAGTATTTAAAACCATTACAGCTTCTGTCATTCACCTTTGAGAGAGGCAGAAGAGCAAACTGTGAGGGAAAAACTGTAAGACCTAAAGTGTTATGCTGTATCTATCTTGATTGGCAATTACTTGGACATCCTATTCAATACTATTTATTATAGCCTTGAGATACCTTCTCCATTATATCCAGAACATTTATTGTGTTTTAGTTTATACTGGCTGATGCAGGTGTTTGGCAGGATTCTTTTTAAATGCATGAGTCTGAATGCTCTTTATTTAATGTGAAAAGGGGATCCTAAACTGACAACTTAAAGATACACCGCAATAAATAATTAATCAAAAGTATTTAGATCTGTTATTTACATTTTTTGAAAACTGAAGACTTCTAATAACATCCTTATGTGTAGAACAGCTGAATGTTAAGAGACACAGCAAAATATTAATTATGGGCCTTAGATAATGCACCACCCCAAATCCTGCAATCAGTGGTATTATCTTTGCAAGTACTGCTACTTTACAGTGGACTTTCAGTTTGTTCTTCTGGTGAGGAGTCATTTATGTTCATTTATTTTGTCTCATTCTCATCATTGTCATTCTTTTACAAGATTATGAGATGCAATCTATTACATTGGGTTTGTGATTACTATACAGAGTCCAAATCTTAATTATGTATAATTGTTAGTGTTAAAATATACCAGTTTATAACAAAATATTATCAGCTGCACCTTTTACATGCATCAGTTTTACACACAGACACACAACATGGAGAAAATAGTTAATAATGTACTTCCTGCTTGATGTACATCTGTTACTGATTTGATTATATACTTCCTAAATCAATCATCCTGCATTTAACAAAAGATTAAGAGGAAGATTTTCTACTATATATTTTTAGGAACAATAGCAGCCTCAAAGAAAAAAATATTTAGAAGAGTTGATGAATAATGATAGTGCTTTTTGGTCAGGGATGAGATGAATAAGTTATTAGAAGTTCTGGTGGGTCTTAATTCCTACTGTAGGTTTTCCTCTTTGCAGCTGGCTGCCTCATTATGCCAGCAGAAGCTTCTACCATTATTCCAGTGATAGTTGGGTAAATGGAGTGTATTTAGTTTGGAACCATGGATTCTAGAAGTCAGTGGAAATGCTTAACAAAAAAACAACAATTAATGTGAAAAATGCAGCAAAAAAGGAAAACGCTACTTCCTCAGCTTTTACTTTGGTTGATCTAAGTAATCTTAGGGAAGTGCTCATTTCTCTGACAAGGTTTTTTTCCAATAGCATTGATGGGACAAGATCCTTAAAATATAGATTAAGCTAACACTTCTTTCAATAACTCTATTCCATTATTGCTCTTATATTTTGGAAGAAGAGCTAAAGTTGAAAGAAAATACTTGCCTAAGTCCATTGTTTTTCCCTGGACATATTTCTTGGTCCTGCCAAACTCCCACCTCCATTTGACAGTTCATATGTATTTTTAGTTATATTTAATTTTAGGACACTGGCATCTTACAAAGCCTATGAACAGATTTCCAACATTATCTTTATTTACCTGAATGCCTCGGGCCATGTATGACTTTGTTAGAACATACAAATGGGGAGCGAGGGTAGCATTGTCACCAGATTGCCTTCTAAATGTATAAATGTTTTTAAAATAATTGACAAGTCCTCTCTGGAGACTTCCTGTGAAAGGGTCCATCACATGCTCTCAAAATTCCACATTTTCTCACCAACACAAATATGTATGGAGTTTTGCTCCATGTCAACTTTCATAATATGGTTGTCATGTGCACTAGAAAATTCCTGATTCATAATTCATTTTCTTAGCAAATATATGATATGGCCTAGCTGACCTTGTGCATACTTGTTCAAAAAGATTTCCAAGATTGGATTTGGCTAGTACTTAGTGGAGAGACCTCCAGGTCAAACAGGAGCAGTAGCAGGAGACACTGTCATGGACTTCTACACTTTGCCAAGAAAACTATAGAAACATGCCCCAGTGATTTTTATAAGCAATTCATATCTCTCCTAAAACTGACAAATAAAAAAACTATTTTTTTCGAAAAATAATCTAAAATGAGATTACAGGAATCATTTTCTTGTATCATTACATTTCATGCATTTTTAAAGGGAACTCTGAATAATAACATATCATTATAGCACCTTGTTGCACCCTACAGGTTCTCCTAATTCATACTACTTAATTATAGATTATTATACTTATTCTTTTTATCAAACATTTATCCTTTTCAGTAATACACCAAAATCACTTTAGATGATCGGCCACCTTAACCCTTAGAATATATACTAATACACTACATTGTTGTTTTACAGTACCTAAAACTCAGCTAATCAAATTAGTACTTTATTTCAGTAATTGATCTGCCTTAAATAACATAAGGCATAGAAACACAATTACATAAGATTAAAAAATGAATATGATATAGAAATGGAATAAAGAACGATATATTGAACATAGCAATAATAGGTGAAAATTTATTAATTCAAATAAACCAGTTAGATCTCTGAGAGTATTAGCAGTAAATCTTCAGTTAAGAGGTTGAGGTTGGCCTGATAAGCAATAGACAACACATGGATTCCCAGAAAATGTAAAAAAATTTTATACATCAACATAATCTTGAAAATCTGTTCAGACTTCTCTATTTCCCTACTCATACTAAACAAACTAAGGTGGAGTTATTTTGAGTTTCTTTCTCATTGCTAGACTGTGACAAACACTAGACAAGTTTTCTCCAAATCTCTCCATAATGCCTTCCTTTTTCTTTCCCCCTTAATGACTCTCCCATATCTTCCACAAAGTCAACTGTATATTTTTTATAAGCAACCATCATAAATTATAACTAAAACAGATAAAAAGTTAACAGTTATGGTTAAACTTTGAAGAATTTTAATTAAATCAAAATATCCCTACTAAGATCCTGGCAAATCTTTCTGACTATTAAACAGAAGTTGACAAGATTACAAGAGAATGCATCACTCTGGCCAGCTAAAAGATAATTGAGATGAAAAGAACCAGGACAGCCTGACTACGAGTTAATAAATTTATAACACAGATGTGTGTGAACTTCTGTTTCAGTGGCTTCTGACTTACAGTGACAAATTCATTCAATGTATGAGGTTTTCTGGAATTACCCTTCCAGAGACTGTAGTTTGCAAGGCATTGCATTGTGTAAAATCCAATCATTTCATGGTTAATAAGTGTAGTATGATGACAAAAGGCATCATATAGATTGCTCCTTTTCCCCATTATGCACACTGGCAGTGGAGCAACACATTATCATTCATGTAATCTAATATGTCACCAAGAAAGTAAAATATAAAACAGTAGAAGTGATATCTAATTTCTAACAGGGAGACCAGTTTTGAAGGCTCATTCAAATATCCTCTGTAACTGCAATTGGAAAATGCCTTACTAATAATTCTCTAAGAACACAACCCTGTGACAGAGCTTTTGCCTCAACCCCAGAATTAATCTGCAGTTTATCCATGCTGTAAATGGAGGTTCCAAACAAAGCTGGAGAAAGCAGAAGCCTCCATCCATCCCATAGAGGAGGTTTGATAGATGGCTACGCCTGTGAGTCTAACCATTTGTCAAAATCCACATCCTCTGCTGAGGAAAGCATTGGGGAAAGCAGCTGGTGATGTCACTCCCCCATCAGGAATTCCATGGATCACTTTCCTTAATTTATTCCCTATTAAAGCTAAAGAGGCAGAAAGAGCGAGGCTGTTGAGACAGAACAAGTGATGGTAGAATATTTTATGCCATCTCATAGGCTGTCTATACACAGTATTCCTAAGAGCAGAACCATGTACCCAGACAGTTGGTAGATTTCCCATCAATAGATGGGTTCAAGAGAAACCTAGCTAGTAGTGCCTTAAGTCTGGTTTCCTGCATTGGACTCAATCATCTAAATCCTTCCTATTCTGTGATTTTGTAAAGAGGAAAAAAAATCCAAAATTGTTACAAGAATACAAATAGTCAACAAACAAAATTATCTACTCAGATCTAAGCCTTTATGCACGGATAAAATATATATGCTGTTGAAGGACATTCTTTTCTATTAGAAATTTACATACAAGCTAACTACTATTTCTGATTTTCTGGGATCATCTTTGCCATGTAAGATATGAGCTTCTCCTTTTCCAATTCGCTAATTACAAGCAGATCTCTTCCTTTCAATAAAAAATATGAAATTCATGAAATGTTTATAGATCTAGGAACTTGGATCTGTGACTCTTAACCCTGTTTCTGACAATTGTATGAATGTGGGAGCTTCATGTAAGGCTGCAAGCATCTTACATTCTGTTAGTCTACCAGGTAGATTAGTCAGAAAACATGACATGATCAGCTAATTGTACTGTATTGTAAGATTAAAGGTATTAACATAATCTTGCAAGTTTGAAAGTACAATTCTCCCCCCATTTCTTCTACTTCCAAAATATTAGGGAGGATCTGTTATGAACTCTAGCCTGCCCACTATCCAGCTATGGACCATGCTATCTCTTATCTGACCACTTCCTAGGCAGCATTTCTGGGCCCAATCCCCCAAGGTCTATCTCATGCAAATTGTGCCTATTTTTGCTTTGATAAGATCAAGGTGTCTGACTCTATTTCTCTGTTATTTCTGTTTCTAATTGTCTTTTCTAAACAGTCTCATTCAGATTTATTACCTTGGTTGTAATTATGAGAAAGCTTGCAAACTATGATGATTATCAAAGTGGAATATGCAGACTGTGTTTGCATCAGAGAAATATTTTTTCATAAAATCAAGACAGTTAGAGTAGAGTTTATTCTCAGTTATGAAACCATGATTTATAATTAGTTGTGCAGGCCCAGGGCATATGTGAAAGAAGATTTTTAACATAATAAAATGGGTTTCAACCATTTCTTTCTATCTCCCTATTGTCTTGTGACTAGTTGATACTGATTGTCATATGAATAAATAAGCAAATCAGGCAAACTCCCTCCCCCCCATGAACAGTGAAGACTTATCTGTTAATTAATTTATTAGAGCATTTTTATCTAATTATTATGTTTTCTAAAACAATTCATGAGAGTAAAACCTGTAAGATTGGCAGAAGTTGCAGTCTGAGAATGATGGAATTACAGTCTATATAAACTAAATGCTTCTAGCCTCTAAATTCATAAATATTAAATTGGAGTTAATATTTACTTCAATTCTCTTCCAGATTTCTGGCACTGGAGCAATAATTAGTGAGTTTTTGTTCACTGGAAAAGTTTATTCTTCTGGCAAGAATTGTAGCCAGTCAACCAGCTACAAAATTTTAAAGAATTTGACTTGGCTACCATGCAGATAGTTTTACACATTCTCTGCATTTAATTATGTTTAATTCAACTTTTCTATAGTACTTTGTGCCAAATTGCAGCACAACACCATAACAATTATGTCAATATAGAAAATTAATATCTGTAATGTTGTACATCTCTCTCTGCAAAGAATAGTTAAATCCAGTGGGCATGCTGTATGAATGCTGTCTTGTATGAAGTTTATTATTGCTTGTGGCTCTGAGTCAGCAGAAGTAATATGTTGGAAACAAGGTAATCAGAAATAGTATTTGAGTGAGGCACTTCTGCTTCGATTATTCTAAAAGTCGTATTAAAGTTGAATCAGATAACACTACCGATTATCACAAAAAAAATATCTGCTACTATAGCTAATATGCAATTCAAAGGTAATACCTTAGAATTTGAAGAAGCCCTTAGTATCTTCTTGCTAATTAAGCCAAATCTTTTGAATTATATCAGGGAACCAATGACCTGAGACTTATGTGTAGCTGGAATGATTCCATATCATAGGCTTCAGCTCTGCTACATCATCTTGAAAAAATGCATCCTTGCCTTTTCCATTTTCTATTAGGTGTTAATTATGCAATCTCAAGCATCTCTGCCTTTTCTGAATCCAGTTTGTACACCTGTTATTTCACAGTCCATATATTGATAACATTTGGATTGAAAGATATGGAATATTATCTTGCTAGCATGTGAGATAACTGCAATTGATTCATAGTTTGAGTAAAACTGCCCGTTTTGACGTTGGAATATAAAGCAATCTTTCCAAGTCCCTTTGTCTTTTCCATACCTGCCTATAAACCACAAGTAAAGCCTCATACTGTTGTAAGATTGTTCAAATTCTGCAGGTATTTCACCAATTCTTACTATCTAGTTATTAGCAATGTTTTCTCACACTTAATTTCACTTTCCAGACTGTTTTTTCTAGAATATCTGGGTCTAGTTCACAGATAAAACTTCCATATGTATTTGCGACTTGGATATTTGTTTTGTATAGCTCTTTTTTATGTTTATAGCATCTTCACTTTAAAAAAAAAAATCAGCAAATCTCTGCCTTTATTTTTTATTGTACCTATTTTTGTATAAGTTTCCCTCCATTGCTATATTTTTCACAAATAAATCCCATTCAATTGTTATCTTTATTTTCTTTGCACTGTTGATTTAGACATAATTTACTGTCTTATCTCGCTGTTCTCAGAAACTCTGTACTTAACTGGGTAAATTTTCTTCTTATTTGTTGCCTGTTGCTTTCTCCTGTTCTTCAGCCGTATTCAGCAGAACAGCTGATAGCTATTTCACTTTCTATTGCTTTTCTATTTTGGAATATTTTTGTTTGCTTTATGCTTAACAATGTCATAAATTTCAGAGCAGAATTCTTTAGGCGCCCTATTCATCAAGTTAAATCAAATAAATATATTCATAACCACTACATATAAAATATTCCTGAGGTCATATTAGGTTTGACTGATAATTTTGTTTTCTTTACTGTCAATTCTGCAAGATGTTCATGATGGAAGCCACAGTCAATTTGATATGTTAGTAGTTTTTTCATCTTAATTTGCAGTGTATCTACTTAATTAATTATGGTGTTATCCATATGATGATGCCAATATTTACTCTTTTAGATTGTTGGAAGAAGGCATTTGTGATAAACACTGAATTTTCTAGGCACAATTCTATGAATATATTTAATATTTTACTTATTATCATTTGATTTCCAACTTTAGCATTCCAGATTCCTATAATTTTTATGTTCTGTTGGAATATTTCACTTCCTCTGCATCTGTGGGTGGAGCATAGATTTAGATAATTAATATTAATTGGCTTGTTTTGGACCGCAATCAAGATCATTCTATCCTTTTGTAGAGTTGTATCCAAGCACTGACTTGACACCCTTTGATGGCTTCTTGATTTCTTCTGTGATTTTCTTGTCTGAGGTAGAAGATTTGATGGTCCTTGTATGTAAAGTGATATTACAGTGCATTTCTGTTCAGTGAGTTCTAGAATATCAAACTTCAGTTTTGGCATTTAACAGCAATAAGGTTTCTCCACATTCATAGCTATAATGATGGTATCAATAATTTACAGCATTGAACTTTTATCTTTGGTCATATCAGCAGCAAGGTATCTTTTCAGGTTTAATCCAAAAGGAACACTGCCACTCTCCTAGTTGCCCCTTTTCCCTATAGCCATCTGGAAACTTCCTGTCTCTGGAGAATCATCTTCCAATATCATGTTGACATTAACCTAGGTGTTAAATGCAAATTAGTTTTCTTTTCAGATTCCTAAAGTGGATTATTTCCATCCTCCTGTGGATCATATTTACTCTGATCCCTTGGCAATTATGAGTAAGCCTTCTAGGAGTATACAGCTTCAGCAGAATAGCTCATGGTCTCATTTACACAAGTTGTTTTACCACTAGAAAGCAACAGTTCCTGAAGAGGCCACCTAATACAGGCTTCAACTTTTTCTGCAGGCTTCTTTGTTCTTTAATAAAAGGAAGCACACCCACAGATCAAGGGCAAAAAATTTCCTGGGCAAAAATATTGATCCCATTGTCCGAAGACAAAACTGAAATCATTCTTATTTGCAGTAGCAACAAGGATCAAAGTTTTTTTTTTAATTGCAATGTCTATAATACTGTGGTCACATGGAGAGCACATACCTGGATTTTCATTTCATTTCCTATAGCAATTCTGTTTTCAATTGCCTTCCCAAAAAGCCTCCTAATATCAAAAGATTCTGGGGAAGAAAACTCCACATTCAGTCCTCATATTTGCAGGAATTTCCAAAACTGCTGGGTGATTCAAACTTTCTGACACTCATTAATTTTTAATAAAATGACTGGCAACTTTTCATTGAAATATTAATGTAGCTTATTTAAGGTGTGTAAATTGCTTTATAGTTATTTTGCAAATTTTCTAGTAGAAATTTCATTCCTGCATTTGTGGGTTCCTCCTTTCCTTATAAGACAGTATCTGCTGGGTATATTTATTGTTTAGAATGTCTTTTCACTACAGATATGAAATTGGGGCAGAACCAGAAGTTATATTCGCAACATACAAATATAGACACACAGACACACACACACACACACACACACACACACAGAGAGAGAGAGAGAGAGAGAGAGAGAAGGATATTTAATAACATTTATTAGATTTCTTGTGATAAAATTTAGAGATGTATTCCAGCATCATAGTACCATAATATTCTCAGGCACAGTTTGTAGCTCTGAAAAATTTCTCATTACCCATGAAGATAGAAATAGAAATAATTCATTTTTTTTCTTTACTTTCCATGATATTTCAGGATTACTATTCCTTGAATAATCAAATATTTCTTGATAATCTCCTTATATTTGTCCTGAACTTCCCCCCTAAAAAATGAAATTGTCTTGCATTTTATTTTGCCACAGTGCTTAATTCATTTAATGCATTCTAGAAACATACAAGTCTCTCATATCTGGGCTGCAAAAATCTGAACAATCGCTAACTGAGAGCGCAAAAGCAAAAATGGCATCTAATGAATTTTTGCATAGTTTTATGATTGTTCCACATAATTTCAAACTACAAGGGTCTATAACAGTTCCAGTAGTGCTGATTCTTGCATCTGAATTCTCTCACTGATACTTTGTTATCTATAAACAGTATACATTTTAAATTGCTTTTGCTGCACCTGCAGTCCTATTGCTCCTATTTCTTTCATTTCTAATTCAATGAAAATGTTGAATAACTTTGGTGTTAATCAAACATATTTCAGGTTGATCTGGTAACTGTTTCTGTATAATTCTGTGCGATTCTGAGACTTCTTAGGAAAATACTAACATTGGTACATAAAGATAAATTCAGCTAGGAACACAGCCAAATAGAGGCTAGGACACAATATCCCTGGTAGTTTACCCACCTTTAGATCCCATGCACCTACTACCAATACAAGAATGCATTGTATGCTCACTGAAATGACCTTCTACAGGCTTGAAGTATTCTCCTTGACACAGAATGGAACAATCCTGGATCAGGCCAATCCACAATTTATACACTGCAGTCTCCCATAGTTAAAAAAAAAAAACCTCTTACAAATTATCAGATTAATCTAAGTCAAAATAATTATGATATTCCAAGCCATATAATATTTTGTAACCCATATTCCACCACCAAGGAAAATGGTAGTTCACCTCCCACTACTATTTTTCTATCACCATTATTTTCCTGATCTTTTTCATTCCCTTAGAGACAGTTTTTCTTTTCTTTTCTTTTTCAGATAAGTTTTTTTATTTTCAATATAAACATACAAATTTTATGAACATTGCATTAACTGGGTCAAGTCTTTTTAAGCAACAATAACAATAACAGTACAAATAGGTATATGTAGTTCTAATGTAGTTCAACTTCCACAACTTCAACAGGGCTAATAATCTTTTTTCAAAATCCATTTCTCGTTTTCCCATTAATTCATTTATACATAAAAACATTTCTTTGTGCCTTGTATTTATAGTCCCTAAATACTATTTTTTAATATTTTCAAAGAATTATTCATAGTTCAACTTCATAACTTCAATATTCCAAATGTGTAGGGTTAATAATAATGCTAAATATTGACAATATTCAATCAATCCCAAGAGTGTTTCTCAAAATCCCACACAGTTCCTAGTCCTTAATTATTTTAAATTCATAATATAATTTAACGCACTATTAATATTGATAATACAGTTCAATTACCTAATCCTAAATCCCATCTACTGATTTATTTGGATTATATTATTAAACTATATTTTCTATTAGTATATATACTACTATTTTCCCTGTATATATTTCCTCATTTTATTGAAATGTTTTCATCCCTCATCTCTTGACCTTTTTGAAATTCCATCATTTATTGATTTTTTAATCAACCTTTTCTCTCTTTCTTGGAATCTTGTATCTCTTTTTGTTTTTTTGTACCTACCAATTTTCCCCTTCTGAGTACCTTTTATCTCTTTCTTCTGCTGTATTTGAACTCCCATCAACAAATCTTTTTTATTTTTCTTAAGGATATTTTTTTCCTTTTCCCTCTATTCTATTATAAACTTTTATGGGGTTATGTCTTCTACTTATTAATCCTTTCTCCTCTTTATTTTTAACTTCTTGCGAGAGACAGTTTTTCTAAAGAATAGAATCAGTGTAGGGGCTCAATCTTTCTAAATTCTTTCCAAGAGTATTCAGAGGCCTTTTAAATCTGTCCCTAGAAATTCTTCCTTTGAATTTTGTAGTGATAAACCCAGAATGCTTGTTTATTTATTTTTGTGTTATTAATATGTTTCACATTCTGAAAACCTGAACTGTTTTCAATAAGTAGACAAGTATGAAGTTAAACAGATCATAAACAGAATAGAAATAGAATAAAAACAATCCAGCCCCTCTCCAAATATTAGTGAAGTTAATGGCTATGGAAGTCAATCATATAACGCCAACAGTTTCAAAGACGCCTAAACACAGGGGCCAGCATCATAAGAGGGAAAGACATTCCAGAGAACAGATGCTTTGCAAGAAAACCTCAACCAACTGTCAGGTTGCAGAGCAGAGAACAGGGCCTCACTGGAGAATTGTAAATCTATCTCCAGGTTGGTACCTGGAGACAGATTTAATTGAAGATTAACTGTTTCAGTTTAGTAATACCAGCTCTCTGGCTGAATACTAGGCTGGCAACCGGCACAGAGATGTATGCATGATAATGTTCCCTATTCAGGAGCCTAGTTGATGAACTGTAGGTTCCAGAATATTCCAAAGGAAAGCCCTAGAAAGTTGATTATATTAGTGAGTTTTGAAGTTACTGATGCCTGAATCTATGTAGCCAAGCTATTTTTATTCAGTAATGGGCTCTACAAAGATCGGCTGTTCGAGCAGCAATGACAAATCTAGGAAATCACAAATCAGAATGTGAACTTGTTCCTTCAGGGGTCTACAGTTCCCTCCAGAATAGGGAATACTTTTAATTCCTATTCCTACCCAGGAGCTGTTGACACACAATGCTTGTGTTCTACTGACGTGGTCCATATTTGTTTTCTACGCTATTGCATTCAAGCAACAATTTAAGACTTGCATGGCCTGTCCTGATCCCAAAGTCACCAATTAATAGAGCTGGGATGACACGGTACCCCAAATGTTCTCATTACTGTATCAAACCACTTCATAGGTATTATAGATGACACTGTAAGTAAATTGTGTCATTCCAGAGAAAGACAGTCGGGAAGCCAAACTACAATACTGTATCTCAATGTTTTGCTCCAGAACAAGTGCAGGGCTGGGAGTACATAGCAGCACTCCAGCAGTTCCTAATCCACAAAGCCAATACAGACTGATACTGAAATCAGTGGTGATTAAATATAGCAGAAAAATCCCATAGGAGAACAGATTGAAAGCATTTTCAGAATGGAAAAGGGAGGTGATGTATGATGAATCATGTATTATAATATCACAATGCAAATTTTGCCCATTACATAGTGATGTATGCTGTTACATTGATATGTAACTTTCATGTAGACACAACAAAAAAGGGGGCAAATGTTATACTATAGCATCATGACACATGTTTTGTCATTTTGGCACCATGGACAGCAGTTGTTGGTATGTCCATACCATGTCCATACTGATTATGTTCCTCTCAAGGGAAAGTAATCCATCATATTAGCCAAGGGAGATTCTCTTATGATTAAGCCAGAACAGAACTCAGACTGAAGTGGATCTAGAAAATCAGTACTTATTAATAGTTAATAATACACTTTGGAATTTCTTCTTTTAAAAAACAAGCAATGCTTACAACAAAACAGAAATTTATGGGCAAAATTTATTTTGAAAGCTGGCTAGGTTGTATTTAAATTTTGGTTCAGGTTATTTAATATACAATTCATTTGAAAATACATTATGCAAAGAATTTTGGAGCTAACTGCAGAAAATACACAAAATGTATAAAGCCATCTGCTAGTGTTCCACCATTGCACTTTTTAAAAATAATAGGACTGTTGTTCCCTTAACTGTCCTCGTTTTTTTCCAGAGTGATTTACGTAGGATCAATGTGATGAAGCTTTAAAAATTAGGCATTTAAGGGAAGGAGGCAAATTTAAAATATTTTTTATTTTCCTCTACAGTGTCATATATCTCTATATTTTATTACATCTGCACTGCTCTGCTCAAAAACATTTGCTACAAGCCTGTTTTTCTAGAGAGGCATTTTCACGCTCATGACATTTTCCATCTATATATTTTCTTCAGATTATGAATTTGATAATAAACTGCATTGAATTCAAAAAAATCATTTCTCACAAATATTCACATTCTGCCTTTCTTTTCATCAAAGAATAATCTAAAATACTGTTGTGTTCATTGAATTGTTTTCTTTATCAGTCAAATACACTTCTTTTCTGTCCTTTCTTTTTTCTTTCTTTCTTTCTTTCTTTCTTCCTTTCTTCCTTCTTTCCTTGACAGGTCATGGGTTATAGGTGCAATAGCTCTGCTCTGCCTATTGGGACTCACCTGGGCCTTTGGACTTATGTATATTAATGAAAGCACGGTGATCATGGCGTACCTCTTCACCATTTTCAATTCTCTGCAGGGAATGTTTATATTCATTTTCCATTGTGTTCTCCAAAAAAAGGTAAGGATGATGCAATGTTGATTTTGATGATGATGGTGGTGGTGGTGGTGGTGGTGGTGGTGGATCTTTTAAAGAAAGCAAATCAGGTGCTTAATATTTTTTTCATAACAACAACATTTTAAATATATACAGGGTCTTATATTTTGCACTTGTTGCGCCTTGGCTTTTAATTGGTTTGCTGTTCATAGAATGTGTCTGAACCTATGATAAAAATGAACAGTTATTAATGATCATGGAGCATTTCATTCAATGTATATTATTTAGAAATACATTTTAAAAAACAATCCCTCTGAATTTCTCTCATAATTGTACTATTCCAATTGATTTTACCTTGGCAGCAGTGTGGCAACTTTTCAGGAGCCAGGGTATTGATCTGGCTTTTGTAGTAGAAGCTTTTGTGATAAGAGAGAACCAATCTGGTGCAGTGGTGAAGGTACTAGGCTAGAGACTGTGAGTTCCAGTGCTGCTTTAGCCATGAAAACCAATTGGGTGACCTTGGGCCAGTCCCTCTCACTCAGCCCAATCACAGGGTGGTTGTTGTCAGGAAACTAGGAGGAGGACATTGTGTTGAATATGTTCCCTGCCTTATTTGTAAAAATAATAAAGCTGGGATATAAATAAATAATGAAATATTCTTGAAGAACTTGCTTTTTTTAAAAAAAAATATAGTTTATTAATTTTTACAATTAAAACCAACCAACAATACATACACAAATAAACAAAAAAAAGAAAAGAAGAAAGGAAAGAAAAGAAGGAAAAATGTGGAGGAAAGAAAGAAAAGAAAAAAAAAGAAAAAAGAAAAAAAGAAGGTTAAAAGTATTCTTATTCTTTTTACAGTTTGCAAGATCTTTTTTCATAACCTTAATTTATGTCATGTACACACACCTGTTCTTTACTTATATCGCTACCTCGTTATTATAGCCTAATACTTTCCTCTTATGCCTTATGATATATAATTTATCTTTGGTCAATCCAATTATACCAACAATTCCAGCTATGAAGAACTTGCTTTTGGCAGATACTAGTACAACCTGGTTTCACCTGTTCCATCCAGATAAATGCAGAGATGGGGATTTTGTTAGCCATCAAACAATATAAATTTTCAGTTTCAGTTTTTTAGGATCAAAGATCAGCCAAAAGAACTTTCATTTCATTGAACATAATATTGGTGTACATTAAAATATAGAACGTGGGGTGAAAAGTACATTTTGAACTATGTGTTTTGAGACTAAATAATCCATAGCAATCTTCTTTAAAATTGTAGATCCAACTTTTGTACAGGTAGATACAGAAAATTATAGGCCAGAGAGTTTTAACATGTCCTGGATGAATTATTATTAATAAAATAAGTAAGCGTATAGAAAGTCACATCTTTTTAAACAACAGAATGTTGTTTTCTAGTGTTAATCTTACTTCACAACATTTAAAACTGCTTTGAATGTCAACAGTGGATGTGATCTACATAGGTTAACTTTATCCATTGGAATTTGAATTAGTTGTTTCCAAGTTGTTCCAGTGATTTGAATGTACCTTTTCTTTAGGTATAACTGAGAGTATTTACACCAAGACAAATTCCTTGTATGTCCAATAACACTTGGCCAATAAAGTATTATATTCTATTCTGTCTATTTAGGCTTCAAAAAGACTTTGACGAAGTCTTTCACTAAAACTCTAGAGTAAATTTAACATCATTGGGATAAAAGGAGAAGTCTAATTTCTGAGTAACTGAACTCAGTGGCTTGTGGGTTCTTTCTAACTCTTTGATTCATTGAAGTCCTTTAATGGATTGCTAACTAATTAAAGAACAGGGAAAAGAAAGAAGGAATTAATGGATAATTTTCATAAGGTGGAAGTATCCAAAGTGAGGTCTCCTAAGGATTTGCAATGAGATTGCTTTTTAATATATTCATAAACCACCTGAAATTGCAGATGGGCAATATGGCATACATCTCCAAAATTAATCTTTCCAGTCTGGAAAAGGGACTTTAAAATGGCAAATGTAATTCACAGTAAGCAAGCAGCAAGTGATGAAGTGCCATCCAGGGCCTTAAAATTCTTGGCAATGTACCATATAGCAGCATGGAACCTTTAGAGGATTAGAAATATTTCTCCAATGCTTCCTGGAATAGCAATATGTCCACACAATAATGCACATTGAGATGGTCATTCCAGGTACTGAAGAAAAGAAAAAGCAAACACTTAAAATGGACATGATGAGAAAAATGTGAGTGGAATTAGTAGGGAGATTAGCAAGGGAGTTCCCAGGGGAGACTCTTTTGGAGTGTGTACCCTTTCCTTTTTCTTTTTACCTATCTTCTTCTTTCGGTCCAATCTAATCTTCATCTAGAATTTCTCTGTACTCAATACCACAAGAAGCAAATAGTGAATACTTATGTGTGAGTTTGGTTAGAAGAGTTCATAGAGAAGAATCCAAGTAACATGGACAATGACCTGAAAAACAGATAAAATTGACACAAATATAGCAAAAGAGAAGGTGAACTTGCATTATATGTAAAAAAAAAATCACTACACCTGTACAGAAATGCATAAAACCAAAGATGAATGGTAAAACCTTGAATGCATATGGATTAGTATAAAAGGAAAAAAGAATGACATTGCCACCCGACCAAGCAGAAGAAATAGATGAACTTTTTTGCTAACCTGTTAACTAATGTATGTAGGAAACATACGACAGTAGTAATGGGGGACTTTAACTACCTTGACATCAACTGGGAAACAGACTCTGCATGACATGGGATATCGAACAGGTTCCTTATGAGCCTAGCTGACAACTTTGTCATCCAAAAAGCAGAGGGAACTAAAGGGTCAGTAATATTGGATTTAATTCTTACCAAAAGAGATGAAATGATAGAGGGGTTGAAGTTGCAGGAAGTTTGGTGGAGAGTGACCATGTCACATTTGAATTCAATATAATGCAGACACACATAATAGAACAAAATCAAACTAGTATCTTAGACTTTAAAAGAGCTGATTTCAACAAACTTTGAGCTTTCCATGGATTAAAATATTAAAGACAAAACAACTCAGGAAATTTGGGAAACTCTGAAAAATGTTATTATAAAAAGCCAGTCCACCACAATATTGCTGAAAAAGAAAAGTAGTAGAAGAAGAAGAAACCAGCATGGTTGTATAAAGAACTCTCCGATAAACTAAAAGACAAAAGGAGTAAGTATAAAAAATGGAAAGAGGGACACATAACTATAAGACAGAATACCAGGATATAGCCTGAATCTGCAAAAATGAAGTCAGGAAAGTTAAGGCTCAGAATGAACTAAGACTTGCAACAAATGTCAAAAATAATTTCAAAAGTTTCTTTCAACATGTAAAAAAAACAAGAAAAAGGTCAAGGAAACAATTGGTCCACTAATGGGAGAAAATGGCAAGGAAATGTGAGTAGCAGGGAGAAAGCAGAGTTGCTTAATTCATTCTTTGTATTTGTCTTCATGCATAAAGAAAAAAAAATAGCCAAACCTACCAAAAACAGAACCATAAAATACAAATTAAAATAGGCAAGAAAATGGTGAGAGAAAACCTGTTTACCTAGATGAGTTCAAATCACCAGGAACAGATGGATTACCCAGAGTTCTGAAGGAGCTGGCAGACATGATCTCGGAATCACTGAACTAATTCAAAGTTCCTTGAGCACCAGGGAACTATCAGAGGACTAGAAAAGAGCAATGTGGTTCTCATTTTCACATGCACAAAAAAAAGAGGGAGGAGCAAAATGGATCCAGGGAACTGAAGACCAGTCAGCCTAACATCAGTACCTTGGAAAATCCTGGAAAAGATAATCAAGCAATAGATCTGCAAACACCTAGAAGCAAAGTTATAACAAGAAATCAATATGGTTTGACAAAAACAGGTCGTGCCAAACAAATCTTATTTCATACTGAGACTGAATTAGTGGACCAGTGAAATAATGTGGACATAGTGTACTTGGATTTTGGTAAGGCATTTGACAAAGTGGACCACTACCTATTTCTTTGTAAGTTAGAAAATGTGGGATAGGTGGGATCACCACCAAATGGATTTGTAACTGGCTGACAAATTGTAGTTAACATGTAGTCCTTACTGGAACTACATCTACATGGAAGGAAGGAAGCAGTGGGGTACCCCAAGATTCTGTCTTAGGTCCAGTACTCTTCAATATCTTCATAAATGATTTAGAAGGGAAACTCATCAAATTTTCAGATGACACCAAGCTGGCAAGAATAGCCAACACTTCAGAACACGCTCAAGATTCAGAAGCATCTCAACAGGCTTGAACACTAGGCTCTATCTAACAAAATGAAATTCAGTGGTGATAAAAGTAAGGTTTTATACTTAGGCAAAAAAACCCAAATGTACAAGTACAGAATAGGTGGAATAGCTCAATAGCGGTAACTGTGACAGGGATCATGGAGTGCTAGTGGCCAATACAATCCTAGACTGCATTAACAGAGGGATAGAATCAAGATCACATATAGTATTAGTACCACTTAATAATATCTTGGTAAGTCACGACAATATTAAAAAAAATGTTGAGACTCTGGAAAGAGTGCAGAGAAGAGCAACAAAGATGATTAGAAGCTAAAACATGAAGGAATGGGTATGCCTAGTCTAATGAAAAGGACCAGGGTAACACAATAGCAGTGTTCCAATATTTGAGGAGCTGCCACAAAGAAGAGAAGGATTCAGCCTATAGCAACAGAAGGAGGACAAGAAGCAATGGATGGAAACTAACCAAGGAAAGAACCAACCTAGAACTAAGGAGAAATTTCCCAACAGCGAGAACAATTAACTAGTGGAATGCTTGCCTTCAGACAGTATGGATGATCCATCACTAGAGGTGTTTAAGAAAAGATTGGACAGCCATTTATCTGAAATAGTTTAGGGTCTCTTGCTTGATAATCTGGTCCCTTTCAACTCTGTTATTCTGTTAATTATCTGTTCTGTTAAGTAGTGAAAAACGCGATTGTCTTACCCTTGGATCTGTGATATCCAGGAGGAGGAACTGAAAAAAAAAAAAGCAGACCTGCATACATATTAGACTTTCAGTTGGTCAGGGGAAACGTAAGTGAGACTCAATGCCTTGAAATCCTAAACAATAAAAACATTCAAAAGGGATGGGAGATAGGAAATTCTATAGAATGAGATATTGAAGAAGCCATCAGAAATTATTCCCATAAAGAATTCAGTTTGGATACATGCAGAATTTTATAAAATGTTGAAAAGCAAAAAGGGCATGCTTAGCCAAGGGAAAGGGGATGATTACAAGGCAATTTCTAGAAAGGATCTCTATTAGATAAACTAAAGCTGAGTATGAGTTGAGACTTAGCACAGATACCAAAATAAATAAATAAAAAGGGCATGTTAGAAATAAAAAGAAAACCAAAGACAATATAGTTCGACCGTGAGGAGAAAGTAGTGTACAATATTCAGTGGAGCTTGCTCTTGTCATATCAACCTTTTTAACAGGTTTAGTATGTAAACATAGGATGATTGTTCCAGCAAGCCAGAAACACTATCATGTTTGTTCTCCCTTTTTCTGATATCCAATGTTACTCTGTTAGCACCCACCTACGTATTCTTTTGAAATGGCCCAACATAAACACTCATTGTTTTCATCAAGACTACATAGAAACTGGCCTCCGAATAGCACGTCTTGATCTTAAGAATGACCATCTACCTCGAAAGGTCAGTCAGTAAGCTGGAACCATGGCTAGACTCAGGGGTGGGATACAACAGGGTTAACTACTGGTTCCGGATTTACAAGCTTCCCTGCACACTGTGAGCCAAGCACCTGTAAATCGTCATCAGCATGCTGTGTGCAGAGACGCAGCCTTTGAAACAGCCCTTTTTTCCTGTTTTTGTAACTGCAGCTGTGGCTTGTTTGGCAGGTGAAGTTGAAAAATCAGGAAATAAAGGTCAGGTAAGAGCCGGGTGGGCAAAAACATCAGCAGACATAGAACCGGTTCTATGTCTGCTGCTCTTCAGAGCTACCGGTTCTACAGAGGTAGACAGAACTGGTAGAAACCCACCCCTGTCTAGACTTGATGCCTGCTACTTTTCATCCGTTTCATTTCCACTTGAGTAAAAGGGCAGGGGCCAGCTTGACTCCACTAGTCATCTTGATTAATCTATTAAGATTTGTGTCACTATTAAAATTATTCATCTTTTGATGACCTATTTGGAAATGAAAATGTTATGAGACCATAGTGAGTCATTTTAGCATAGTTCGTCATGGAAAAATAGCATGGAGATAAGGATAGTAATGGAAGGATGTAGTTGTAATCCAATATATGTCCTGGGGAGCACATAAACAAAAAGGGAGGCACATAAAAACTTACTGTTTTATGCCATGGTCGGAAAGGGTGGATAAATATAACAAGTTTAGCCTTAGCAATATGATTTATGATGTATTTTGGTACCATGGAAAGACCCAGTAGTTTCTCAGTCACTGATTAGTCCCAAGGATTATTATTATAATTATACAGTATTATTACTCTTACTGCTGTTGCTGCTTCTCAAACTAAATAACAGCTACAACAGGTACCTTTTGGTTTGGTTTGAATAAGGAATCAACAGTGAAATGGTCAAACTCAAATAAGTTGGCAGCTAAAACAAAAAAATGTAATTAAAAAACTTGTCCAACTTGAAGAATGGTTAAAATAGCAAATGTAGTTTGATGAGACTACAAGTTGTAAGACAAAGTGAAATCTCTGTATATAATAAATGATAATTATAAGATTATAAGAATATCCCAAAAATATTGGGTGGCTCTTGTAAAATATGCATGTTAACAAAATTTCTATCTGTCAGTTCCAAAAGGCCTCACTGTTTGGATCCACAACATATACTACACTAATACATTATGACATCCTAGGTCCTAGGGAAGAACTGGATGGAATGAAACCAAAACCTGCTAAACCAGCTGTGATTTCACATTTTTGTATCTTTAATGATTTATTGTTTGGTTTTTATGCCAAATCAAAATAAAAAATATTTTATAGAATAAGATTACTTGTTATAAAGTAGAGTAAAAGACATAACTAAATGAAAATGAAAATGGTATTTCTATATCATTACTAACAGTAACCAGCCAGTTCCACATATGCAGTTTTGTTCAGATAAAGGGCCATATTATATATTATTTTGGAGTTCTGACCTCACATAAAATAAGTTGTTTTAATGCAAAGATCCCAAAAGGCTGTCTAATGTGAAATCCAAGATGTGACTCTTATACAGTTGACATTCAAAAAATATATGTGCTATGTCCTTTACCTCTGGAGCTTCAAAAAAAAAAAAGTACATTCATCACAAATCCATCTGCCCAAATTTCACTGAAGTAATACCTCCCTAACGTTCTTGAGCATTTCTGTATTTAATACTTGGTAATTTGGGAAGTGTGTTTAAAGCAGCTAATCCATTTCAATGTACCAGCTTACTGAGGATAGCAGTGTCTTTCAAAGTATCTATAGTATAGCTAAAATTCTTTGTGCAAAAATCTTTTCTTTTGTCTTCCAGAAAGAGTCAGACAACAGAGACCATATATTCCTGATATAATTTGTCAGTTGTGCAATCCAAAAGGTCCCCAGTTGAGATTTTGCCTATTCTATTAGACATATTTTTGAGGTCTTTAGTTTCGTAGCCTTGGTTTGCACCAATAATTGTATGGCCTGATTTTAGACAAAGAACAAATTGTTTAAATTTCTAATTCAACTCATACTGCAGCAGCTGAGCTTCTTTTATCCACACCCAAATGATGCTATGCTTGTGTTTGTTATAGTAATGGCATGCGTTGTAAGCCCCAAACTTCATCTCCATATAATAGTATAGTGGTAATTTTGACTTTGCATGCATTAATTGGAGCTAAAACATCTGAATCCTAATGCTTTGTAATTTATAACACTGAATTTCTACCTGCTCTTCTCTGGGTGAACTCCTTTGATGATGAGGGAATCCAGATCCAGTATCATAGAAGATTACATCTAAATAAGGAAATACGTTAGCTTGCTCAATTGACTGACCATTTAATAGCCATCTATGGCTGAGATGGTTTTTTAAAAACCATGATCTTTATTCTGATGTATTAATAATCAAAGAATTATTAGGGCAGTAGCCAAGTCTTAACAATCTATGCAACTGAAAATAGAAGAGTATTGTCAACATATAGTAACATATGTTGAGTACCTTAGTCATGTGTAGTACAGAATCCTTAATCAGTCGTGGTAAGTCATTAACATATAGAGTGAATAGCAATGGTACAACTATGCACCCTTGTCTTATTCCTTTGTGAGTAAGGCAGTCAATTCTCCTTGTCATGACTTCTTTAACCCTAAACCGCACCCTGAAGCAGTTTACAATATACTTTTTACAGTATTTGTCTAAAGGACTTTGGTCAGTGCAAGCAGGCTGTATTCTGTATTGAGGACAATTAATTTCAATTTCCTCTATAATATTTTTCTGTTTACTCAAATGCTGCACTAAGGTTTATAAAGGCAGCAATCAGCTGGGTCACCTTACTGACATATTTGGTAATTAGATGGTTCAAGCAATAATGGATTGTCTGAAGTCAGCTTGTCCTTCTGCAAGAATGTACAGTACTTGTCAGCTACCCAGCTCTCAACTCTCCTCAAGAGGAACCTGGCATATATTTTAGCCACAATATCCATTAGATGCATGAGCCTGTAATTGCTAGAATCCTTTTTAGGAACTACAACTGCCATCTTCCCCCTGACTGCAATATGACAGACACTATTTATATGTATAAATAAACCTACCAAGAGAGAGGCTCATGGTTGGATAATTTTTTAATAGCTTGGCTGGTAGAAAGTCCTCAACAGGAGCTTTATTGTTCTTCATACCTTTTGTAATAGATTTAATCTTGTTTTTCTAATACTGGTAGCCATGGTGTAGTTTCAGTAGGTGGTAAATTGCTGTTTAGTAACCGTTTCTCAACAGGTTCCAGAGAGCAAACAGGTGATGATATTAATTTTCCCAGTCCTCAGCTGTGATTGGTATATTGAATGTGAATCTCCATTCTTTCAGGATCCCAGCTAAAATATAGCTGAATTATGACTTCTTGCTGACAGCTCATGTCCTGATCAATTTGAAGCAGCCTGGCTCCCCCACTCCTTTGAATTAATGAGCTTTTTGTATCTTCTTCTTAGAGATAGCATCCTAGCCTGTATATATACAAAGGAATGCCTCTGAGCAAATCTCATAACTGGTTCTTCAATCACTTTTTCATCAAATGAGCTTCTTTGTCAAACCTGGGAGAACTATCTATAAGGAAACTTTTGGAGGAGGGTTTGATTAATAGATGTTTTTAGTCAACATGTGCCACAAATTTATGAATGCATTGAAGACTGACTGCTAGTCAGTTGTGAGTGAGTGGATTGTTAAGACCCAACTGATAGCATTCTCTGATTTGAAACTATGCAGCAAGGGTGTCAAACTCATGGCCTGCGGACCAGATGCATCATACGCTGGCCATGCCCACCCCCAGTTTAGCGAAGGGGGGGGGGAAAGTCATGCTGTCATGTGACAATGATGTGACTACGCGAGTTTGACACTCCTGCGATATCACATTCCCTTGGTAGACATACTTTGGATCATATTAACCATTTTATTTTATTCTGACTCATCCCTCAGTTAACTAACATGTTTGAGTGTAAGGTGGATGGATGGGTATACATAATCATTATCCTTGCCTCCCAGAATTTGAAAATTACATTTATAAATCAGCAGTCAACTTTAGACCAGCATTATTATCTTTATTTATCTCTTGAATGCCAATGGTGATTATCAAAAAATTATTTGAGAGTTCACTGTATTGACTATATTCATATCATGTAATAAGGGGATGTATTTTTATGGAACAAAATTATGCTGGTAAATGAAACATTTACCAGCATAAGCTCAACATTTTTATATCTGAATTTAATGGCCAGTATATGAAGCAAATTATTCCTGTTATATGATTTCTCAACCTGCCATTGCAATTATTCCTTAGTAAGAATACACAATCCCCTTGAAGCTCTCCCTTTATACTTTAATTTTTTGGTAGAGATGTATCAGCACCGAAAATCTGGGAGTTATAATGGGTCACCCACCCCTGCTTAAGCAGGTGTCTTGTAAAGCTATTTTATCAAATTCTGAAAAGAATCTCACCAAATCAATTAATATTCTATACTAGAAACTATTCTGGAATTGTTTCAAATTCAGATAAATTCTAGTTTGAGCTTAGTAATTGGGAATTTCATTTTTGATACTTTTCTGAAATGATAGGGACACAATTGGGACACTTCCAGGTAGAACGTGTGTGTCAAATTTTCTCTTATACTTGGCACAATTCTAACCTTTTTTAGAAGGGACAAGTTGTAGGTATTCATACATCAAATGACAATAAGGGCACATTCTAGGTAGAATTCAGATGCCAAAATACATTATATGTTAGCTAAATATTTCCCCTTTCAATATCTTTAAAGTCTAATTGAGAAAAGTAATGCAAAATAGCTAAATAGAATTTCCAGAATCTGAAGCATTATACTTCAGAAGTGAATAACTGGATATGAAGGCTTTATGGCAGAAGATGTCTAGCTACCACTGAAGAGAAAGCATTATACAAATACTGATCCTTGATCTTAACGGGAAGTAGGAGCCTTCCAATCTTAGACAATTAAGCAGTTCTCATATGGTGAATTAAAAATGATTAGTATATTTAGCTTAGTAGGAGTCTGGGTGCTTCTGTGATCTCATGGGCATTATTTTACCTGGATTGAGTGTTTGTAATTCTTCTGGTGAGTTCTTCAAAACATGTGATTATGTCATCAATATCTAGCTACCCAGCTTCTCTTGGTCTTTAATTCTAAGAAGCTGGGAATATTTCTTAATAATCAATGCAACTTCTCCTTTTCCATTGTTCATGTTCTTTTTAAAGAAATTCTATCTTTTCATTGCTGTATTTCACTTATAGATTTCTTATTAGGTCTCAGTTAATAGATACAACCATAATATGAGTATTAGAATATAGAAAGTGAAAATAATGACATTTATGAATAATGATATTTTCTGAATTTTTTAATTGAACTACTCTCACACATTCTCATAAGTTGTTTTGTTTATTGTAGGAAAAGAAAGGTAATAAACTAATAAACCAATCAATGAAGTCGTTACATTAAGTCCTTCTGAGTAGCAATCTCCAACTAGCACAAAATTCAGCTGAAAGGTTTTTAATCAGGAAGAAATTTCTTGTCACAGTTTAGCCAGCAGTGAAATGGCATCATGGAATGGAACTTGAGTTAAAAGTGGTTGAGAATCATTTTGTATAGCTTGCATTAATAGCCAGAAAGCTGTGTTTGTCTGAAACTGCAGTTGATGTATTTATTAAGGATTGATTGGTTGATGGGTTATTAATTCTACTTCTCTATTCATATTGAAAATTCAAGCAGCAACTAAAACACAATATTCAAAATTTAAAACAAATATTAAAATTATAATAGGAAAATGTATTTAAGTGGGGTTTTTTCTTTATTTCCCAATTTATGCTGTTTTTTCCCTGTATTTATACATTTCTCCTGCAATAGACTTTGGCTAGATGAAAATAAATATTCACTTAACAATTAATAGAATATAGAGTTTTTTCATGTAAATTGATTTAAAATGTAAATTATAAAAGTATCTGCATTTTAGTGGCTAAATTACAAATAATAATTAGCTGAGAAATTAAATGGAATCGAGTTGGCAAGAAATACATGTGACCCCAATACCGATTATATTTTTTCTGATCTATGTAGCCATGGATAAGATATATTTTTCTATTCTACTTCATATTGAAGAAGTTTTAGATGGACTTGCTCTGCTTTATGGAGGTTTTTTTGGTGTGCTCTTAAGTTTCCTGGTTTATACTGTAAAGTTTAAAAAATTCAATCATCTTGTACTTATCTATGTTGAAAGGTGATTATATGAATGAATGAACCATACATGCAAAGATGTAGGGCATATTGGCAGAGGAAAATGGAAATTTCTGAATTAGATAGATAAACTTTCTTTTTGTACCTCCAAAATATCTAATTTTATTTCTTATTACTCCTCAAAAAGCCTGGATTTTTAATTGGACACCTTGATAGCAAATACTATATATTTTAAAATATGACAGTAGCAGTCCAGAAACAATTATAGTTGAATCAATTTCCCAATACATGCACATACAAAATCATTTTCAAAATTGAAGAATGGATTTCCTGCTAATAAATATCACGATTTAATTTGTTAGGTACGTAAAGAATATGGGAAATGCCTGCGTACACATTGTTGTAGTGGGAAAAGTACAGAGAACTCCATCGGCTCAGGAAAAACTTCTGGGTCACGAACTCCTGGACGGTACTCCACAGGATCACAGGTAAAAAGTATTTCTTAAGTTGAAAAAATGTAGTTACTTTGCCCAAATAATTAACTTTTCAGTCATAATTGTTAGAGTTCTTTTCAGCTAAGTTTCTTTAGCAATTTCCTTATACAGTTTACTTATACAGTAGGAAAATGGGCTGACGGGGGTTTATAAAAATAGAAGATTTTCACTTCATGTCAGATTCTGCCCCAGATTCTGTGTTCTGAGAGAAAAAAATACTTAGCTGTTGTTATTAATTGCATTTTGATACTTTCGAAACGTGTTCAACGTGGCTAACAAGAAAAAATACATAGAAGATGTTACAAAAGTACAGTCTTAAAAGAATTGTCATTATGACTTATTCAGAACTTTGAAAAGCTCAAAATGAAAACTCATTTTGGCCAGGGGTCCCATTTTTTTTTTCATGCATGCCTAGGCACAGATCCCTCATTTCTCTTTGAAGGCCACATCATAGCACTTTTGATGATATGCAGTTATCTTGTTTGCTATATAACTTATTTCTAGAAATATTAACAAATCCTTCGAAGGATATGTGGACAGGAATAAGCAAGATACAGTTAACAATGAGTCCCTGTAACTGGTTTTCCCTTAGTCCTGGTACTCTTATTCTGAGGGTCATAAAGCTTTTCCTTCATGTGATTGCAAAGTTGTCTTTTGGTCTTGGGGAGGACATGTAATGGGTATCTATATATGCTTAGGCATTTACTTAAAAACAAGCTTACTGTAATTGTTCATCACAGCTACAAGCAAATCATTGACTGTAAATCATGAAAGCCACAGAGGTACAAAAGACCCTCCATTACTGCTCTGGCAGTCATTATGTCTCCAAAATCCTCTGGAAATTATCATGCTTTGCCTCGTGCTTGTTCAGTGTCAACCACTCAAAGTCGCTAGCACTCAAGCTATATAAAGAATGAGAAAGAAAGAAAGAAAGAAAGAAAGAAAGAAAGAAAGAAAGAAAGAAAGAAAGAAAGAAAGAAAGAAAGAAAGAAAGAAAGAAAGAAAGAAAGAAAGAAAGAAAGAAAGAAAGAAAGAAATTGGTGCAACTTTGAGTTCTTCCACACAAATTGTTAACCATAGGCAGAAATGCTTCATTGAGAGACTTGAACAGATCACATCAGCTTCATTTTGTCTTGTCCCAGCATGGATTGCAGCTTGCAATTGCGCTTCCTTGTCTCATCTGCTCCATTGTGTAACATTTTCAAACACACACATATATTTTCAAACAGATATTTCTGTTCACTGGTCACAGTTTCCACAAACATTCTGTATACAATGAGAAGGGCAAGCTCCTATAAATCCTGGCTGGTTCACCATTTCCTATCTGAATGTACAACAGGTATATCAATGGTTAAACCAAGTGAGAGATTATCAGAAAGGACTGGACTTTTCACACACACATAACACACCCTGCAACCAGTAAAAAGAAGACAGGCTAAAAAAAGATGTGTAAATATACCACATTCGGGTAGAGATTCTTGAAAACAGGTGGCCCCTTGGGTAACTCAATCCCAACTCATGTAGAGCTTTAAGGGTGACGATCCCACCTTAAATTGCACCCAGGAACATACCAATGCAGCTCATGCAGAAGTGATGTTATGTGTGTGTTGTATATCTGACACCTTTTATTGGCCATGCGGCCACATTCTGCATCAGTTGAAGTTTTTAAATCTTCTTCAGGGGCAGCCCCATGCAGAGCAGATCCCTGGATCCCCAGAGTGGATCCCCAGACCCCCAGATTGTGCACAGGGTCTACACTAACCCCATCCACAACTAAAGATGGAAAATCCTTGTCTCCACAGGATCCAAGAGCCCATAGCAACTCTGCTTTATTAGGGTTGAGTTGGAGCCCGTTTCGTCCCATCCAATCCCCCAAATATGCCACTGTTATAGAAAGGTGGGATACTTATTTTACTTTCTTTTGGGGGGAAGGGATTTGTTTATGAATATAAAACAGAGAAAATGGGGAACACCGTTCCTCACCAGTAGATGAGCATTGAATGGCTCTGATGTGTCTTGCTTATTTTGGTGGGCAGGAATGAAAATGTATCAACTGCTACCAGATCTGGTCAGATTAGCCATAATAAAATGTTTTTATGTCTTGGTGAGTGAAATGCTATGAACAGCCGTGCTTTATTCTCCTCCCCGCCACACACACACACTTCTTCCCTTTTTGTTGTTTCTGCTTGGACACTTGAATGGGAGACCTTCCCACAACCCAATGTTTTATTTTGTAGTCCAACTTGCAATGCTGTAGCCCCTTTTTTGTAGTATGCCCATGAAGTTACTCAGAATTCTCTTTCAGTGCCTTTCAGGGTGCTGATCTCGGATTCTACTCCATTATTCTGCCAATTTGCTCCACAATAAATACCATGAAAAAGTTCTGCCTTCTCTATCTTCCTTTCAAAGGAGACATGTTCCTCATTTCTTCCTTTGCTCCTGTTCTTCATTATCAACTGCTGCCTCAGACTTAACTTGTCCATCTCCTTTAATGTGCTTCCAGAAAAGACTAAAATAGTGACATTACATTAAACAAAAGATAAAACACTGGTGCAGTTTTCCTATTTTGAGCCTGTCCTTTAAAAGGGGTTCAATACATCAGAATAGGTTTTATTGTTGGGAAGGAAATGAGATAAACAAAGAAAGAAAACTCAAGCCCTGAAGAGCTAGGAGAGAACAGAAGCAGCCATGAAAGGGAGAGAGTAACGCCAGAATGATGACAGCAGTGGTCATCAGATGACCCAAGCTTTTAACAGAAGTTTAATCACTGGTAGTGCACCAGCTCACAGTGCCAGCATTGAAGAACAACCCAAAGACTAACCACTCCTTTGAGGTTTCAAGAATGTACAGTATCTAAGGCAAGGGTCCCCAAACTTGTCAAGCTAGGCTGGCTGAAGAATTCTGGGAGTTGAAATCCACAAATCTTAAAGTTGCCAAGTCTGGGGACCTCTGGTCTAAGGGTACAGCTTCAGGCCCAGAGCAGTTATATAAGCAGCAGAAGAGAGTCTCTGAAAACCCAGTAAATCCTATCTGACCGCAGGAGCAAATGCTAGGTAGCTCATTCTACCTCATCCACACTATGTGACCTTGAAGCAAGTTTTCACTGTGAAAAAATATATTTATATACGTATATAGCACAGAAAATACAGCATAAAATGTTAGTTACTGGCTAAGAGATAAATTAGGATCTTGGATTATAAGTGATAAGGCTAGTGGCATAGGGATAGAATACATGAGTAGGTTAAACTTTAGGAAGAATGTTTAAAAACAAACGAGATTGAACACTCACTTGTGTAAAGCTTTTTATAATGAAAGGCCTGCTTATAGGAATTGCCTTCTTCCCTTGCCTTTCTGTCCCTATCCCCAAAATGGACCTATAACTCTTACCTTCTGCTGTTTAGTAAGTATTTGTCTGCCACTTTCTTTTTGGCTTGGTCTTCTCTCTTTTCCTGCAAACAGGGGCTCTTCCTTTATATAACCTTCCGATTGCAGAAAGGGGAAGGGTACAGTGAAACCCTGGTCAGACTTCCCCCACAAGAATCTTGGTATAGAGTGCTGAGAAATACTTCATGCTAGCTGCTTTACAGATGGAATTGGTGGGTCAACTTGTGTTCCAGGGCACCACATCAGAGACTCATCTCTCTACTCTCTGGTGTTGATCGTTCAACATTTCAGTTTTTAGTTGGTAAAGTACACAAACAGATTCAAGAATTATTTGGAGGGGGGTTGCAAATGTACTTTTGCATTAAAATGCATAAGGAGTTTTCTTTCTTTACCTTTATTTAGGAAACAGCACATGGGCATCTCCGGAGTGTGTGGGCGGGTGGGGGGAGAAGGAGAGAGAACACTGCAACAAAGCAGCACAAATTATGTACATGCACTTGATGTCATGACATGGGTGTTAAAGGGCACTATTGTGTCACAGTACTATGTCAGAATGCACATTTTGTTGCTTTGGCATTGAATGGACTTCTATGACATGGTGTCATATTTGAACACTGGTTCTCCACTGATTAATAGAAGATTTCTAAACACGGTTTAATGTGTTGGTTGGAACACATGCAATCCTAACAGCTCAGGATACTTTGTAAGACATTGCTTCCACATGGTTCTCACTTGTTAAAGATTTGGTCTGCTGGCTGACCAGCAAATAGCAGGGAGACTGATTGGGGGGCTGGGGGGGACCTTGGAGAAGATGCTTTCAGTGGCCGTAAGGAAAACGAAAGCTGCCTTCAATATTGTTATTCTTCAAGCATCGTTCTTTTTCTTTTAAATTTTCCAAAGCCTTTATCTGAGTAATTTGCACTCCTGCGAATGTGATTGGTTTTGTAATGTTTCTTAGCCAAATTGTTTATTAATCTTAATTAATTGTTCATTAGTTAAGTTCCTTATTGTTAAAATACAGAATAACCAATAATAATAAATATATAAAAGTAAGTGTTCTTTTAAAAAATGCTAAGAACAGATAAAACAGTCAAAAAGTGCTAATATTATTCATAGCCTTAACATAATTTAAAAGTCATTAGTATCTTGTGAAAGGATTTTCGACCCAAAATTTCACAGGTGGGAGCGTGGGGTTCGTGCTGAGTGATATGCAGCAAAATTAGAAGAACTTAACCAGAATTTGCAGGCAAAAATGGTTACTTTTGGAACCTTATCTTTGCCATTTTGTTTGCAGATTTGGGAGGTTAGGTGAAGTCATCTAGAGCCCGTATATAAAAAAATAATATATAGTGAAATATTACCTGTTCACAGGTGTTCTTTGTGTTCTATCCGTTTCCTTGCTTCAGTTTTGACAGACCTTTGTCAAAATTTGAAAACAAAAATCTTGAAGTATGCTTGTGAGAGAAAGAAGATCAAGTAGGGTATGAATGAATCTTAACATGATTTTTCTAGATCGCACTGTAGCAGAGTACTGAGAATTTTTAAGGCCCAGGTGTTGCAGGAAATTACGAGACTCAGACCTTGGAATCCAAAAATAAGTTGGTTTTATTTGCGCAAACAGGTTCACAGTATTTTAGTGAGAGTCACTTCTGAACAACTTTCTTATAGAACAGCACATGCCTATATGCTTCTTCAGAAGGGGCAAAACACAGAAATATAACTTGTCAGTCATTCATTGGTTACTTGAAACACAGCTTTCCCCCTCCCCTCTTGCTAGGCTAGGATGGCTGGATGTCACAAACCCATCTTACTAAACTCCCTAGCTTGTGGTTTTGTTACAAACGAGACAAGATATCTTGGCAAATATGACTTTGTGACCAACAGATCATCCTTGTGGTTTTAGCGTTTCATACTTCCTTGTTCTTTCTCTTGCTAATACCACATATTTCACTATCTATAAAACTTGTATCATTATTTCTCTAAAATTAATATATTTTTATGTCCTGCCTTACAAGCATCTGCCAAGAAGAAGGAACCTCTAATGTTTTATTTATTGCATGCTATTTTTTTTAATCATAACATCATAACTATTTCACAACTTTCCAGGTTTCTGTAGCACTGAATAACTAGGTTCTTAGTTTGGTTTGAAATTTCTGCAGAGGAAAAACAAGCTTTGTATTGGAGTACAATAGTAACATTTTACCTCTAGGTAATAATAGATAGAGGCAGACAGATAGACAGACATATGGCAGATTTGAATCAATTTTTTACCCGTAATAACCCTTTATTTCCACACTTCTGAATTACTAAAATTATACTACTACTGACTCCTAATACAAAAAGACAAAAAAACTATATGTAGAGATTATAATTAGAAACATCTATATTTTATTCTTACAAAACTATTATTTAATAAATAAACACCTTTGACAGATATTTTACGAAATTGTATATAACAATAATCAGCCACAGTCATGCTGATGTTATTGTGCATGAACAATAATGAATTTAATCTCGGAATGAAAGCCAGTTAATTAAAACCAAAATTAAAAATATTCATTTAAAAGCCTGTTTTTAAAGTATTTTTAAAAACCAGTAAGCCAACAAAGAGCTATTGTTATCTGTGGGGGGAGGGGCAGGAAAGGACATAATGAAACTATGTCCTTAATCAAACTCTCCCCTTACTTACTTACATATGCTGTGCAGTAGTCGGAATATGCTGAACATATGCTATGACAGTTGCAGTTTTCATCATTTTTGTCATCAAAATTAGAAACAATAGAGAAATTTCCATAGAAATGGAATTTGCATAGATACATTTCAACATGAAATCTATTAAATTGGAAACAGCTCCTAAAGTGGTGGATTTCCAATTGATCGGTTCAAAAAAATCTTGATTTCTTTTATTTTATTGCATTTTAACCATTTTTTTAAAATGGTTCTCCTATAAGTCTATCCTGTTCTAATTCTCATTCCTTGATAAATGTGGATGCTGAGATATTGACAGATAGATCTATCAATATTCGCTATTATTATCTGCCCAGTCTAGATTGAATATGAACGCACTCGTTTCAGATGGGTTTTAAGCCAGATGGAGACAGCATTAGTTGTGCTTCTTGATGATGTGGGTAGTGACTGGTGTGGGTAGTGACTCTTTGTGACTGGCTTGAGGTTTGGTAATATCACTAAAGTGATGATAAATAATTATGCATCTTGGGCTGAGGCCATCCAAGTGATACGACCAAGGTCTTGTCCCAAATTCTGAAAGCTACCCAGGTCTGGATGTGGTCTGGATGTAGGATTGAGACTGAGGCTCAATCCTAACAAGAATGAGTGACTGCAAATAGTTGGGCTCTGGGTCTTGGGATCTTCCATTTTTTATTGTGGATGGTTGCATGTAGTCATCCAAGCATGATGGACTACCAAGGGTTGTTTTTTTTCTTTCTTTCTTTCTTTCTTTCTTTCTTTCTTTCTTTCTTTCTTTCTTTCTTTCTTTCTTTCTTTCTTTCTTTCTTTCTTTCTTTCTTTCCTTCCTTCCTTCCTTCCTTCCTTCCTTCCTCCTTCCTTCCTATCTATCTATCTACCTATCTATTTATCTATTTATTTATTTTCTATAACCACAAAGCTCAACCAAATGACTCTTATACTCCCAGCTTATACTTACCAAACAGATGATAGCTAAGGCCAAGGAGGCTTTTGTGCACATACTTCTTATGTAGTAGTTGTGCCCTTTCCTGGCCTAAGAGATCCTTCATGCCTTAATGAAAGGATTGCTATAATGCACTTTACATGGGGGCTACCTTCGAAGATTATCTGAAAGCTACAGTTAGCAAGAATGCAACAGCACAGGCAATGATGGCAGGTTCCATTAGGCCACCGTCAACCCATTGCTACACAAAATAAACTGATTGTCAATTGGCAGTGCAATCCAAGGTGTCAGGTATCACCTATAGAGCCCTTCCTGGCATAAGACCAGGAAAGCATGCCTCCAATTGTTTTGTCTGTCCAACGAGTTCTGGCAGAGTGGATATGTTTTGGGTCCTGTTGATTAAACTGTGAAATCTTGTAGGACCTTGGAAACATGTTTTTGTTCTGGTGACACCTGTCTTCTGGAAAAATCTCTCTATCTCTCCCCCCTCCTCCCTGCCCCCTCCCTCCCTCCCTCCTTCTCTCTCTCTCTCTCTCTCACACACACACACATCTCTCTCACACACACCACACACACATTGAGATCCAGATGACCCCACCCTGAAAATTTTCAGGATCTCAAAGTGGCTGCTCTCCCAGGCTTTGGGGCAGGGTGGTGGTTGAACACTTTTATGTGGGGGTGCTTGTCTTCAGACTACTTGTGATTTCTTTGTGAATGTATTTCCCTTTATTTTTTAAAGACTAGAACACATAAAATCTAAATACTGTTAGAGGAAAGCTGGAATTTGAACTTAAATTAAATTTAAATTTAAATCAGGTTTTTCACCAGATATACATCTTACCTTTCTTTGAAGGGTGGCATAAAAGTGCCAAAATTAAGTTGTCTTTTGAGTTCAGTTTGAGAATTAATATTTTATTCTTCTGAAATTGTTTGCTGTACATGTATGTATACATTATATTTCATTAACAGAATTTAGTGTCAAAAAGGTTTATGGAAAATGCTGAAACTCATTGCAAATGAAATTTTAATGTAACTAGTGAAAAATATAATCCAAATTACTGCATTAAATTTTTCTCAGAATATTTTAGACATAAAGCATCAGGCATGCCACATTTCTTCTCCTCATTACATTTCTAGACTTGGGAATTGAACATACATTTCAATTTATATATCAATTTATGAACGATTATCCTACATTTATCTGAGCAGTTATCTCAGATACTTGCATTCAACAATATCACTTACTTTCCTAGTGACAGTCTGAATGTTAGAGAGGTAGAATGAGTATTATGTTTTCGTTACATTAACTGAATGGGAAACACTTTTGTTTTTATTTACCTACTGATTTTTATTCAAGAGCTCAGGGTACCGTAAGTAGCATATCTCCTCCTCGTATCTTTTCCCACAACAATGACTTGTGCGGTTGGACTAAGAGAAAAGGGGCAACATTAACTCAGCCAGGAATTTTCTGTGGCTAAGAGTAAAACTAAAGACAACATTTTAACTCCTTTACTGAACTGGCACTTGTACTGCTTGCAAGTTTCCAATTTAGGGAAAAAAATCCTGGATTAGATGAATTTATTCACATTTTAGCATAGTTTGGGGTAACTTTCTGACTTGAAGTCCACTTTATTACTTTTTATCTTGTTTAAGGGACAAAAAAGAAAGGTTTGTGAATTTGTGTTGTTATAGAGTGAGCGGGCTGAAGACAATAAGCTTTTTTTGAGTTTTTGGTGAATTCTAAGAAGTGGAAATTGTCTTGAACTTTAACATACATGTTTTACTCCAAAACACTCTTGAAAAGGAACAAGCGAACCCCCCACACACCTTGTTCCAGGGTAGAAGGTATTAGGTGGTCTTATAAGTGCATGAGCTTCTGAGAGATTTAATGCACTTGGTTTCCCCAAGTCAGGGGGGGAAAAGGTCCAAGACTTTCAACTTGACCCACTGTGGGCATCTCTGGAGGGTGTTCATGTAAGCTGCATATTGTCCACCTTTGCCCTAGGAAATGAAGGGGAGAACAATTTCAGAGAGAAAATCAAAACACCTTGCTTACTTCCTGCACTGCCAGAAGCCATCTCCACAGACACAGAAAGAAGCAGGTCATTGTTTCCTATGGATCCTCTGCTTGATATTCATCTTCTGCCCCTTCTTCTTGTGCTTCTGCAGAGCCGAATTCGCAGGATGTGGAATGACACTGTTCGAAAGCAATCAGAATCCTCCTTCATCACTGGTGATATAAACAGTTCAGCGTCACTTAACAGAGGTAATTATGGACTTTTCAAATACATATGACCTTTGTAATTATGAAGAATCTAAACAGCAATGCTTTGCAACATGTAGCATCTTGTTCCCTTGAATTAAAATGTTACCACAGAATAAAAGATCCATTGTGCACTGTATTTCATTAATAGAAAATATTTCTTTTAACATTCTCTCAGTTCTTTAACATGGATATTAAATGTTGTTGAAAGTCAGTTGCAGAAGGAGTAGCAGCAGTGAGGCAGAATAGTTTTGAGGTCAGACAGGTAAAGTTATCTGTCTTCTTAATGTTACTGCTATTGCAGTAACAAATATTGTCAAACTTAACGGCCACCCATGAAAGGTGTTGGTAGATCCTGCTAAACTCTGAAGTCCAAGAGAAGGTTCCATGATGGAGAAAACTTGCTGCATAATGTCGAGTTATGCCCTTTCCCCAGCATAGCCTTCCTGAGTCTTTCAGAGGTCAGTGGGAAAATTCATATGGATATCACCTACATGTAGTAATGTAATGAAGATGTTTTCAGCCAGCCTCAACATTGGATCTAAAATTAAAGCTTTCCAAAATCAAAGACACCAATGTTCTGAACTCCATTAAAAGACATGCCAGAATATTCCTCTTGGGGAATGTTTTCTCTCTCTCTCTCTCTCTCTCTCTCTCTCACACACACACACACACACACACACACACACACAACACTGTGTGATCACTAGCTTTAGAAAACAACTTTCTCCAAAAATTCTGGGAATGTTAATTGGAGCAGCAATGAGGGTAAGTGTATGTTTGTATGGGAAAATGAGGGTAAAAGTAGTGCTGAAAAACAGATCTGAAATCCCCAATCAGATTTTGGCTACAGAGAAACAGCCATTGGGGAGGAAGGCAAGACAGTGTCTTTCAATGTCACTTTGCATTGCCTTTTTTTTCCCCCCTCTGAAAATCCCAAGAATGATGCAAGATGACGGGTGTTAGTCTTCCAGGGGAATTGTAAGTAATGGCAGTTTTCTGAATGGTTTCCTCTACCCTTCTGGGGGCATGAGAACTACAGCCATGAAAATAATGGCATTTTTACTCATGCTGTACAAGCTTCAATAGCTGTAACGGAGGACAGATGGGTCTCTAACTTAAAAATACAGCCAGAAAAAAAATGAGGTTACCATAATTCTGTTTCATGTTTGAGATGCTACCATATCTTGTACAGTTCTTCCAAATATTTTTCATTCCTTCCAATGACTTTCCTGATTGTCCTTCTGTGACATTGTTCTGTGTTTTTTTTCTCAACTTTTCTTAAGCATGGTTCCCAGAACACTATTAAAATCTTAAGAAGAGCTTAGTAGGATACAGGAAATAATAGTCCTATGATTCAGAAACCTTATTTTCCTTGATACAGCTCATGTTTGCCTTTTGTACTTCAATGATATACTATAATTATAATTGAAATTCTGTGATCTTTTTCACAAAGCCAGTGATTCCCATTCCATGCTGATAATCACTGCATTGCTTCCATGCATTGCAAGATACTCTGATCTAGAATTGCCCCAGGTAGATGCCATACTCTCACCTGTAATTCCCCACGTTCTTCTGGAGAACAAGCAATGCTTGCCCTCTTTCAGTCATTTGGCTTTTCACCTGTTGTCCAATGTTTTTGAAAGATAATGGACAACACGGTCACTGTCTTCTATATGTTAGGATATAATTCATCCTCTAGACTAAAACTCATTTGAAGTTAGCAAGTTTTCTTCGTTATATGTGTATTAACCTCAAACTACAGCCCTTCATTTTGCTCTTTATAATCACCTAGTGGACCATAAGAAGCTACCTTATTGGAAAAGACTGAGACCAAATAGAAACTAACTTCCTTTGTTAACTTATTCTGCCATGAACTTCTAATCGCCATTATTGTACATTTGTTAAAAATTGTTCTTCAAGTTCAAGATATTGCAATAATAAGAAAAAAGACTTTGATGGAGATGAATGAGATCTTTAAAAAACCACAAGGAAAAAAAAACAAGCAAAAGTTTGCAGAAGATGCTAAGACACCTTCCTAATTTAAATGAGCTTAAAAAGCAAATGAGGTATAGCACAATGAGATTTGAAAGATTGTTCTCAGCACCACCACACAGACGAGACCAGGACTCAGCTGCTTGTAGACAATGAAAGTAGTCTTAACCTCAAGTGAATTAGGAAGGTGTCTGTGTTTAGAATTACTTCGCATTCATCATCTCTGCCCTGCCACCTTTTCACTTAGCTATCCAAATTTTTTTTTATTACTTAAATTCTGAGCCACCTACAGTACATGCTCTTGGGACATTTAGCTTTGTTTCTAAATCCATTTCTGATCATCTAGAGTACCTGGTCTACTGTAGCTGCCTCCCAAAATAGAGACACCTATGTGAGAATCTTTTTTCCATAAATTCATTAACTGAAATTAATATTTTATTTCCCTAGCTTCCCTCAACTGTGTCAGTCTTCCCCAGCCTCAGTATCCTCCACATATCTAAATTTTATTCTTCCCAAAATTCTCAACAATGGCCAATCTAATTATGATTCTCCCTCCCTCCCTCCCTCCCTAACACCTTAATCACTTCAGGTTTATTATTTATATTATCACTTTCTCTTTCCTTATAAATATAACCAGAACAGGATGGATGTAACTAACACTTTCTCAATCACCACCTGACCTTTTGCAATAGGTCTGTTCCCATAAGAGAAAACATATTATCTATCTGAATTTTCAGGGCAATGTTTTTTGTTTTTGTTTTTTTGGGGGGGCGGCGGGGCGGCAGAATTAACTATTGAGAAACTCTGAAGAACCATTACTGTTTAAAAGAAATATCTCACTTTAAAATATTACAAACTCCCTCCCCCTCTTTTTTTTCCTTTTGGCCAAATATCTTACTGCTTAGTTGTAGCTCTGCCCATAAGGTTGAAAAGAAGATTCAATTTTCTCCCACTCATCTTGCTAGACGCACCCACGACATAAAAACTATATCTGCTTCCCCATTAGCCTCTTTCAATCTCACTTAAAATGTAATCTGCCCCCTTCAGGTGAGAAATAATATTTGAAGTAAGTATTCCTACAGCAGCGCTAAGAGAAAAACCCTTCCGCTTAAAAGAAGATACTGTACTAAATGTTCATGTTAAAGTGCAGGGATTCCTTTAGATAATTTATGTTTCCAAATATAATAAAAATAAATTCAAAGAGTAATTTTTTAAAGTATAAATATTGATGGCAATATTAATTACTGCCTTTTAAAAAGCTTTCTCCCTGGATGCAGACCAACCGCTTGTAAGCCATGGATGATCATCAACACTCTCATCTTGACTTGTCTTGCTGGGGGCCCTAGTTGCCTTTCTCCCAGCTCACTGTTTTCAGTAGATTATTTGGCACCATGTATGAGGAAAAGATGCCACATTTAGGAAGCAGACAAAGAGCAGAAGAGAACCTGCAGCAGCTTCTGATCTTGAGAATATAGAGCAAGGAAGACATACGTATTTTTAGGCTTAAATGTTGTAAGTGTTATGATATCCTGTAACTATCTAGCTGTCCTCTGTAAAAATAGATAAAATGCAGGGGCTTATAGATTTCTAATCCAGATGTGGGGTTTTTTTTTAGCTTTAAACTACCATTTTTAAATTTTTAACATGTTTCAATTATTGCCTTCCTCTTGAGTCCTTTCAAGATCTTTCAATTTATTAATTTTGTTAGGGCCACCCACTTCATCAAATATCAGGTGACTTACAAAATCCCAGAGACAATTAAAACAGTTAAAATATGCATAAAGAGACCACTAAGATTAAAAGTCACAGAACAAATTGTAGAGATTGGAGTTTAAAAGAACTGCAAGGCTAGGTGATTTTATCTGTTTCCAAGATCGGTTATTTTTCTATGGCCCAAACCTCCATGTAGTAGACATAAATTTACAATGGTAAAGACTATACAATATCCAGTTCTGTGGCAGATCTATAAGTTGGTAATATGCAGAAGAAACAGAGAGCAGGGACAGGGTGTGGGATGGAATTTGGTTTAGGAGAAGTCACAATCTTGGCTCTCTGCTTGGGGTTTTAAGTGGCTTTTAGAAACCTTGTTGTCCTAAAGAAAGCCTAGAACCAGGTAAATTAATCATTCTAAGTATTTGGGTACCTATTCACCCTCATTTATGGCAAAGAGGGAGATTCTTTCAAAATGCAATCCTACTGATAGGGAGCAGAGAGCAAACTTCAGGCACATTCACCTGAAAACCTCTTGTTTTTCTAGTCTCTGCGAAGCCCGAGATATGGAAAATTGTCTGCAATGTATAATCATCTTCTCTATTTCCTTCCTTACCTATTTTTCTTCATCAATGTTGTCTCTTTTTCCTTACCCAGAAGATACCTACTCCCTGAATTCTCTCTGTCACTTATTTCAGTGGGTTTTTCATTTGCTGCTCCCCTCATCATCTAGCCAGCTGCTGACAATCTATTTGACAATCTGATTTTATATTCTATCTTTATTGTAAAATGAAAATTCTTATTTGGTCTGTGCATACACTATGCTTAAATCATTATATGTTGTGGGTTTATGATTATATAAAAATTTTAGCACAGAGACAGTTGTATAGGAATGTGAGTGGTAGAGAAAGAGTACAGACGGATGAATGAAAGTTATGTGTGAATAAGAGGGGAAATAGAAAGTGTATTGGAGTAGAATTACAACAAAAACGATGGAAGGTTGCTATGGTCGTAGAGGAAAGAATAAAGTGAATTCTGGTCCTTTTGCTTCAGAAGTAAAAAATAAATTAACTATTTTCCAGTTGTAGGATTTGGGTTGGCCATAAGAAAAGTCTTTCTGAAGTGTAGAAATTTCCATGCCCTACTGGACTAACATGACTATCTTTTGAAAGTTAGGTTTAGTTTTTGATCCAAATAGCCTACCCTTTGCTTCTTATTCTAAAATTGTAATCTATTGAGACACAGCTGCTTCATGAGGAAGTTAAATGAATTATTCAAACTTATACAGAACCTAGTTAAAATTATATGGGGCTTCCTTTGCATAATCCAAATTTTCCATTGATTGAGTCCCCTCAAAGAGCCCACAAAATAAGTCTGCATCTTCCTTGCATTACAGTTGAGGTATTGGGGTGGGAATAGAAGAAATATTCCGGTGACTTTGCAGAGGTAAGAGCTCAGCCTATAATTTCCTGATCCTTAACTCGGGTACTACAGATTATCAGCTCTGCTTTCCTTTGCATTGAGTAACATCAGCTTTTTGTGTTATAAATAGATGGTTTGGGTGATTTTATCTCAATTTTGTTTGGTTTGAAATATTATTTTCCATCTTATATTGCTTTTATATAATATAAATCCACCCCCCCAACTATCCTGTGCTATGTGGCTTGAATCAGAATCATGTGGATAATAAAAGTATCAGTGGTTTGGTGTTTCAACAATTTAGTTTTCACAGGGACAATTATGTTGCAGTCTGCATGATTTTTTTTAAAACTTCAGAACAATTACGAGGAGGGTAATTTGTAAACTCATGAGAAGTGGCTTGGGCTTGCCTGAACAAGACTGTGATTCTCCTTGTCATGGCAACACAATCTGCTTCAAGGAGGTACTTCATATGACACAAAGCCTCAACTGTCATGAGAGAGGGCTCTTGCAGGAATTGCTGAACAACACAGAACAGGAAGGACAAGAAAATCAATACATTGACTGCATATTGCTACCATGCTATTTGGCCAAGTGCTTTCAAAGGAATGGCTTGATCAAAGCATGAGCAAGTGACAAAGCTTTGCATGGTCCTAGTGATTAGGGATGCACAGCAAGATAAAGCTCCTTCTCCAAATTCCTCTAGCCCAATAAATAGAAAGAAAACAGCCACTGGATTAACCTCTGACTCTGCTTTGGCACAGAGGGAATTTCCTTGAGACCAAAATGTCTCTCCAAAAGAGACTACTAACTAAGCGAAGGGAGAAGAGGGCACCACCATACTTGTTCCCTTCATGCAGAAATTAAAGCCTGTTTGTTCGTTCGTTTGTTAAATTTGTTTGCTGCCCATCTTGCTAGAAGACAACTCTGGGTGGCTTACAACATTAATATATGTGCGAACAGGAGTTGCAGGCAAGTTTCTTACAGAGTTCTGGAACTACAACACTGGCTGGCCTGTTGGAACCAGTGGGAGGAATAGAGTACCATATCAGTTCACACGGCTGAGGCTATCAAAATAAATACTGCATGTATTAGAAATGAAGTAGTGGCAGCTGTTTCCAGGTTGGGAATGAGAAGTGCTGTTGGATCATTCTATCTTTGCTTGATGGCTGCTGAGAAGAAGAGCAAGACCAGATAGATACTTTTTCTTGTGGGCCCACCTGGGTTAAAGGGGTGGATCACAGAGACTGACTACATTTAGGGAAAAAAAACTGCCGATAATGTAACATGGAAGCTTCCTGAGGAGAAGAATGGGATGATAGCTGCTCTGGTGGAAAGGAGGAACCAAGAGTGTGGAATGACAGCTGCTGGGACTACAGCAGTGAGCCTGAGAATGGAAGAATAACCCTTTCATGTTGTTCAAACCGCACACCATAAACATAGTAGGGAATTTCTGAAAATACCTTTCTCTGTGAGTTTTGCAAGACAGAAACATTTGGCTTTGCTTGTGAATTCCCTGGCTCTTTCTGATACCTGTCACCCTGCCCTACTAGCCCGACTGACCACCAGCCACAACTGCACCTACCCTATCTCTGACTATAAATGCAAACTTAACATTTCTTTACTTCAAACTAAAAATGTAATAGTGGTTTGGCATTCTGCCTTCTATTTTTATGACACACAGAAATATCAAGATTGGGTTAAAATTCCTGTTCACTATTCTAAGAGATTCTAAATATTCTAAGAGATGTAGGCCCTTGTAATTATGACTATAACATATATGAGTATCTTTATCCATCTCTGACTATCTGATGACTTATTCTATGTGAAGTGAAAAATACTTGTAAAATGTAAATGGCAAAACAATATTGGCAACAATAGCGAGAGATAAGTTTAAGTGCTATGTATATATTTGATGGCTTTTAAAATCCTTGTTCTTAGTCTTTATGCATCATACATATAGACCATGCTCTTGCACAGATGCTTCATAAGAAATGTTAGGTTGCTGAGGAAAAAATTGACTGGAGCCACTTCCCACAATTCCCTCAGATTTTTTGGGTGGCAATGGTGGTTTTACTGCCACAGCAATAATGTTCTTAGGACTTTCTCTGCCTTCCTCTTGTGAAAATGCAAAAAAAAAAAGTTACTTTTCCAATTTATTTTCCTCGTGTTTATTTTCCTTTTCCTATATAAAATACCTCTGACTTTTGACTTATGGCAAAAAACATCTGAATGCTCAAAAATGTGAGAGCAAGCTACCACGCATGGCACTGTCATTGTGTTCTTTGTCTTAGATGATAGCATATATTTTCCCATCCTGCCAGAATGTATGAAAACATCCTATAATCTTACCTTTGGGTGCCCACTTGAGAAAGATGTTTTTAGCTACTCATCCAAACCTTGGGGATTTGTCTACGGTTTTCGTTCCCACCCATAGAATAGCTGTCAGATCTATTTCTGGTGCCTTAGCTGCCTTCTATAGTTTCAGACATATGAGTGAAAGATGCATAATTACTAATGTTTCCAACTAATTCCACATCCTGTTGAAATAAAAAATAAAATAAAAATAAAAAATAAAATGGAAAGAAATAGCCCTCCATTGACTCAGAAGAATAAAAAGAGGCCCACATGCCTTTTGTCAAGGAATCTCTTTTTCTATCTACAAATCTTTCTATTGCATCATTGTCAAAACTCCTTTTGCTACCTTCTTTACTATATGTTTTTTTTTTTTTAGTTCTGACAGTGGATGTCAGTTCACAGTCTTTGGACTGTGCCCCTTTTTGGTTCGATTTCAGATTATTAAAAATTTAGAAATCTTGTAAGAAATTTTGTGATTGAGCATCACTCCTGTCCCTTATGGTCTTGATCCGCAAAACATAATACAACATGATGGACCACTGTTATTATTTTGGAGAGAAATGGAGGAAGTGATTTCCTGTGGGAACTTTTTCTCCTCTTTGTGAGTTTCCCTATTTTGAGTTTCTACTGTATCTCCCTCAGTCTTCTCTTCATAGGGCTGAATTTGTACAGTTTTCTTTATGGTATTTTCCAGACTCATACTCTGATTTCATACCTGTGATGAGCATTAAAGATTGGTTGAATGGGTATTTCCATGTCTGAAATAAGAATCTAACACTAAATATACAGCAAACAGGATTACAAAATATATAAGATTCAGTATTGCAAATGTCTGGGTATACAGGTGAAAGTCGAAAAATTAGAATATCGTGCAAAAGTTCATTTATTTCAGTAATTTAACTTAAAAGGTGAAACTAATATGAGATAGACTCATTACATGCAAAGCAAGATAATTCAAGCCATGATTTGTCATAATTTAAATGATTATGACTTACAACTCATGAAAACCCCAAATCCACAATCTCAGAAAATTAGAATATTACATGCAATCAATAAAACAAGGATTGTACATAGAACAATATCGGACCTCTGAAAAGTATGAGCATGCATATGTACTCAGTACTTGGTTTGGGCCCCTTCTGCAGCAATTACTGCCTCAATGTGGTGTGGCATGGAAGCTATGAGCCTGTGGCATTGCTGAGGTGTTATGGAAGACCAGGATGCTTCAATAGCGGCATTCAGCTCTTCTGCAGTTTGGTCTCATGTCTCTCATCTTTCCCTTGGCAATGCCCCATAGATTCTCTATGGGGTTCAAGTCAGGCGAGTTTGCTGGCCAATCAAGCACAGTAATCCCACAGTCATTGAATCAGGTTTTGGTGCTTTTGTCAGTGTGGGCAGGTGCCAAGTCCTGCTTGAAAATGAAGTCAGCATCCCCATAAAGCTCGTCTGTGGAAGGAAGCATGAAGTGCTCCAAAATCTCCTGGTAGACGGCTGCGTTGACCCTGGACTTAATGAAGCAAAGTGGTCCAACACCAGCAGATGACATGACTCCCCAAATCAACACAGACTGTGGAAACTTCACACTGGACTTCAAGCATCTTGCAGTGTGTGCCTCTCCATTCTTCCTCCAGACTCTGGGTCCTTGGTTTCCAAATGAGATGCAAAAGTTGCTCTCATCACAAAAGAGGACTTTGGACCACTGAGAAGCAGACCAGTTCTGTTTTTCTTTAGCCCAGGTAAGACGCTTCTGACGTTGTTCATTGTTCAGGAGCGGCTTGACAAGAGGAATACGGCATTTGAAGCCCATGTCCAGGATCCGTCTGTGTGTGGTGGCTCTTGATGCACTGACTCCAGCTTCAGTCCACTCCTTGTGAAAGTCCCCAACCTTTTTCTGACAACCCTCTCCAGGCTGCGGTCATCCCTGCTGCTTGTACACCTTTTTCTTCCCCACTTTCCCCTTCCACATAACTTTCTATTAATGTGCTTTGATACAGCACTTTGGGAACATCCAACTTCTTTTGCAATTACTTTTTGTGGCTTTCCCTCCTTATGGAGGGCATCAATAATGGTTTTCTGCACAACTGTCAGGTCAGCAATCTTTCCCATGATTGTGATTCCTACTGAACCAGACCGAGAGACTATTTAAAGGCTCAGGAACCCTTTGCAGGTGTTATGGCTTAATTAGCTGATTAGAGTGGGACACTTTGAGCCTAGAATATTGAACCTTTTCACAATATTCTAGTTTTCTGAGATTGTGGATTTGGAGTTTTCATGAGCTATAAACCATAATCATCTCAATTATGACAAATCACGGCTTGAACTATCTTGCTTTGGATGTAATGACTCTATCTCATATATTAGTTTCACCTTTTAAGTTCCATTACTGAAATAAACTTTTGCACGATATTCTAATTTTTTGACTTTCACCTGTAAATTATCAATATACCATCTTTTAAAATAGTAATAGCTTTTTTCCAGTAATGTAGGAAAATATATTAAAATTTTAGTATTTTGGTTATTACTTTTGCAGAATTAAATGTTGAAAGTTATCTTTAAAAGAACACAGATTCTGATCTCATATTCTGAAAACTAAACTTGCCATATGTATACAGAATAAACTTTTTACTTGATTACTATTTTCACAGAATTATAGAACTGAGTTCGAGGAAAATACATAGGTCATCTTCTACAAGTATCCTCTTCCTATACCTATTATATTCTATTTCTTTTTCCTAAGCATAGAACTTTGCATGTTCTATTACATTTCATTCTAGATATTCAAGCTAGATTGTCTAACCTATCAATGTTGAATTTTATTTCTGTCTTCTAGGGTATTATTTATCTCACCCAGTTTTGTGTCAACTGCAAATTTGATAAGCATTCCTCCATCTCTTCATTCAAGTCATTAATGAAACTGTTGACGAGTAGAGGACCCAGGATTGATCCTTGTGGCACCCACTTGATACCTCTCTCCAATTTGATGAGGAACCACTGATGAACACTATTTGAGTATGATTTTTCAAGCCAGCTGTGGATCCATGTAATAGACATGCTATCCAATCCATACTTAACTAGCTTCCTAATCAGATTTCCTGAAATTAACATATTTAATGTCTACTGAATCCCTAAGGAAATTTTCCATTCAGAAAATAAGGAATTCTTCTTGACAAATCCATGTTGACCTTTGGTAATTACTGTGCTAACATCAAGCTGTGTTATTCTCAATCAGTCTCTTTATGGTCTTCTCTAAAATTCTCCCAGCTACAGTGTCAGGTTGACTGTAGCTCTGTGCTGCTGGATTCTGCTTTTTCTCCTTTTTGACGAGAGGGACTGCAATTGCTCTTCTCCAGTCATCTGGCATCTCATCCAGTCTCTGGGATTTTCGAAGATCAGACATTAAGGATCAGCCAGACCATCAGCAAAGTTCTTCTGTATTCTAGAAAGCAATACACCTATCCCTCATTGAAAGAATTCCTTGACAATCTTCTGTCAATTTCAAGTTTCATTTCTGCCCCTTCATGTTCCTCTTCACAGTTGTCTGGTGGAATATATGCCCCCACTTTGGAGAACACAGAGCCAAAATACAAGCTGGATAGCTCTGTCCTTTTCTTGTTGCATTTTAGCGTTTTGTCATCTTCATTAAACAGCTGGAATACTACGATTTTGTCTTCTTTTTTATTCACATAATTAAATAGTTTCTGTTCTGTTTTGCATCCTGTACCAACTTCACTTCATGTGAGATTAGTTTTTCTGATACTATCTCTGTAGCTTATGTATATGTATCCTGGTGATCTTTCTATCTCCCATCTGTGTCCTTTTTTATCTTCAGATCTTCAGTAAATTTTTATGCAGCTACATTGACTTCTTATGCTGTCTTTCCTATTTTTCCTAATTGGAATTGCTTGCAATTTTGTTTTTAGTATATACTTTTTTAAAAAAAAACATCTTCTCCTGCTATGTAATCCTATTTATCTTGCTCTGACTTTATTAAAATACTTTTGAGATTTTCCAAAATATATTTTTGACTGCACTCAGCCTATTCCTTCCCTTTTTATTTCTGGGTTTTTTTTTTTTGAATAAGTAATATTTTTCACTTGCAATATTTTAATCATGGGAATCATCCTATCCTGTCTATGAATGTCATGTCATTTGCATGTCAGGCATTTTATGAGCCAGTGTTGTTTCTGATTTTTCACTGAATGTTTAATAAGACCCATTGTAACAACATATCCTCTTCTTTCTCCAGTGCATAAGTCCTTATTGTAGGATTTCCATCTCTAGGTTGTACACAATTCAGTATGTCCTGCTAATCAAGCTTGCCATATTTTGGCCAAACTTTACAAGTCCTTCTGAGATGCAACCCATTTCATGTCAGGTAGTGCAAACCATGATCACAGAAACCAAATCTCTCCCACTGACATACTCAGTTATTCACCTATATTCTTCTTTTTCCCCCTTTATACCCGTGTATAACTTTATAGTTGTCATGTGATTAAAAAAAACATAAAACAGCATAAAAGCATAAAAATGCTTACGTAATAATAAAATCCTAAAATTAAGACAATTATTTTCCTGCAGAAAGCAATAGCAAACAAAGCAAATAAAATAATCCTTAGAACAGGTGGAGCTTCATTGTAAGTAGAGTTCAAGTTGTATTAGAAAGGACATTGAAGGAACATGTGGGCAAATTTGCACTGGCAAAAATACTGTAAAATGGCTGAAAATAAGACATTAAAGTGGACCCCAAAACAGAATTCTACATGTGTTAGAATACTGTTATGTAATTTGCTGACCTGAAAAGTTTCCTGTTTCCACCACTTGAGCTTCCAGATTCTTGAACTCGTTCCTCAGACCTTCAAAGATCATAGTAATATGGCTGTAAGTGTTCTTTGCAGAATCATTGTCCTCAGGGTGCAGGAAAAAAAGGAATAATTGACAGTGGACTTGATAAGCCTTGAGCATGAGAAAAATAATAGTCCTGGAAAATGAATGAAGAGTCAAGATAACTGGAAGAGGGCAACCTTTCCCATCTTCAAAAAAAGAGAATAATAAAATATGGGGAACTACATATTACTCATCTAACATTTGCAGACAGATCTGCTAATCAGAATTGCCAATAACAAAAACCTGGGTGGAGTAGCTAATATGTGGAAGGCAATCTTTCAAAATGCTCTTGAGGAATTGGCTGAAAATAGCATTTACCGAAGACAAATGCAGCATTAAACACTTCATCCATTTTCTAGGAACTGTTTCTATCAAACTCCAGCTAAAATCCTACTTCTGTGACCTACAATTCACAATTGCCTGAAGGAAAATATAACCTCTTATCAGATAAGATTAAATGAAAATAGAAGTAGAGTAGTTCTGACTTTTCTTTTTAATTCTTTGCTATTTGACATCTTCACCGAGCTACTGGTACACTGTTTTTTTTTTTTTCAAATTTTCTTTGAAGTATCAAAATTGGCCGTTTTTGTTGCTGTTAGCATCTCTCAGGAATCTTAGCAAATTTTGTGCATTTCATTTCCCAATACAAGCTCTGTAATTGCTGTAATTCTTTAATTTCAGACATTCTTCTTAGTTCACTAGTTCCTGTTTTCATCTCCAGTATGGATCTGGATTGATTTTCAGCCTTTCAACTTAGTCAGCTGGCTTCCTTCTTTCACTTCTTGAAACAATATGTTATGATTACGGTGTCTATATAGTTTTCTTGGCAAGAATATAGTCACAGTCCTCTTTAGATATGGTTTCTTCCCTGATTGTGCAAGGTAGATTACAGCCCCTGGATTTCCGCTGTTCTCCCACTAAATACTAACCAAGCCTGACCTTGCTTAATTTTGTTTAAGCTAGTTAGCTAAGAACAGCCACTTGCTGTGACATTCATTTGTTTAAAATGTTTTTTTTTTAATTCAAAGTAGGTGTTTGATTAGCTCACCTTTAATTTCCTGTAAAATCAAGCACTCTGCCATTACCTGATGCCCTTTCCCACTCTAAGAAGTCTTCTCTCTGAATCAGATCCAGGATATGTGATCCTTTGTGTCCTACTTTGTCAGCAAGAGATGTCCAAGATTTCCTGGAATTATAATATTTGGACAGTTTTTGCCTTAAGCAAATCTCAAGTTAAATAAAGTCCACCACCATTATTACTCATTTATCATTCTTTCAAATGACTGCCATTAAGTCACTCATCTCTGAAATCCATTCCTTTATATCTGAAAATGTGACATTTCTCCATCTTATTTTTTGCTATTATCAGAACATGAAATAAAGTATCTTTGTTCTGAATTTTTTAAATTCCAAGTAGTCACTGTGTAATTAAGTACAATATTTGTACTCTTTAAAAAACCCGAGTTTTCTCAATTGTCAATGTCTTATATTATATAACATTACCATTATAAAAGAAGTATAAGGAAGAGCATGACCATTACATTAAACCTTAAAGTGCCCTCAAATGCCTTCCCACACCAATATTATTGCCCTCCTCCTTCATAAGTATAAAAGAGAAAGTCATCTAGAAAAACTGCCTAGCTATTTCAAAAATCCCTTAATAGTTAGAAAACTCCCAATTATTTGGCATTTTTACCTTTAATCTAACATGTTGTATATTATTTAAGATATTCAAAACATTGAGGATGAAATGCAAATCAAACAATAATAAGAGCATTAACCCAAATATTCCACTTGGACAGTAAATAGATGTCTCTTTCTATTTATTTTCTAATGTTACATATCCTGTTTCATGTATCTTTTTTAGCCTTTTGTGTTAAGCCCATAAATGCATCAAGGCTTATTTGCACAGTATAGCATTATAAAGCATTCCTGACAGATGACTGACCCATTTCTTCTGGAAAGGGAGCATTATTCAGTTCCCATTATTCCATAACATGCACTCTGAGAGAACGGAGAACAAATTGTTAGGCACTTGAAGAAAGGCATCATTTTCTCCTTTGGGTATCTTTTCCAAAGGCTAAGGACTCAACTTGCATCCCCTAACTATCATCATTGTCTTTATTTATTCTTAGTCCTGTTTAAATCCTTTCATGGTGTCCAGGAATGAAATGGGGTTTGCCCAGCAAGACTGTAGTGATAAGAATTTGGACAAGGAAGAGAGAGAGTTTAAAAAAATGTGTTTCTCCTTTTTACAGCTCTATATTCCAGGATTTTCCCCTCACAAATACTCTTGGCAAGCTAAGCTTCTCTTCAGGTTTAACATTGGTGCCATTTATTTTTGCTAATGCCTTGGGTGAAAAAGTGGAAGAAATCTTATCAAAAATGATGTTAATACAAAACTAGGTAGAATAGCTAATACTGAAGGAAACAAAAAAAAATTGATTGGTTGGAGAAATGGACTAGAAATAATAGAATGAATTATTTCAAAATGCAAAAGCATTTTTAAAAAGTTCACTTAAAAATGAAAGCAGGTATAGGATAAGGATGACTTGATAACAGTGTGTGTGAAATATATTTGGAAATTGTATTTGATCTGAAAAGAATAAAAAGATATTAATAAATCGGCAGGCATGGCTGCTAAAAGGGAAGTACGAGTGCAGGATCAGTGAGTTTCCAAATCAAAAGAAAATATTATTTCCTCTCTCTTTGGAAGTGATTAGAGTCCCTCTTAGTTACTGCTTCCAGTTCTGAGCACCACGTTTTGAGAAAGCTGGAACTGCTTCAAAGAAAAATGAAGAGGATAATCAGGGATTGTAAACAAGCCCTTACAAAGATAAAGAGAGAACAAGGCATATTTTCTTTTCAGGATAAGCGACCAAGAAGAAAAGCAATAGAAATGTTCAAGTCTGGTGTCACACACAAAAAGTTAAAGACTCTTTCCAGAAAACAGGAACTGGAATAATGCTTTTATGTTACAAAAGGGTAGATTGTGCTTTTTCCAATATTAAGGAAGTAGCCTAACTAGTTATCAAGGATAGTGGTGATTTTTCATTCAGGAGATGAGCTCGAGCAAAGGGAAAGGAACACTGAGCACAGAATAGACTTGATGAACTAAGTGACTCCCCTTCAGCTCTCTTTTTGCATCATGCTTTGATTAGAGGAAAAAATGTGGAAGCTGAGGGATCATAATGTAATTGTTTAATTAATTAACTAGGTTACTTAATATAACGTGAACTAAACTGTCTGTGCCCCCTCCCAAGTTGTGAAGGAAATCTTTCATGCTAACAAATCGTAACTGCCAATTACAGGTAATTCTTGTTTAGTTACCATAACTGAGGCCAGCAACTTGGTCATTAAGTGAAATGGTCACTAAGTAAACTTTTGGTTGTACTTATGATCTTATTTTGGCTTGTCTTGGCTTTACAGACCTGTGAAGGTCTTAAATGCAAGGATTGGTGGCACAGTTACTTTTTCATTACTGTTATAACTGAAGTTTGCTGTACAAGGCAGTTGCTAGACGAGGACTACGTAACTTAAAATCAGCTGACAGTTTTTGACTAGTCCAGGCTAAATGTATTAAAGGCTTTTAAATGTATCAAATGTAATACACCAGACATCCATTGGTGCTGGGCAGCAATAAATTGTTTACTTTTAAAGTAATTGTTTTACTTTTACTTAATGATAAGGGATGAGATCTGAGGCTCAAATTCTTTGGCCTGACGAGTTAAGATAAGTTGTACTATCTCATACCCAAAGTCCAAAACATTTCTAGAATTCCCAAAAGTTATGACAGAAACACCATTGTTCATTTCTGTCCTTTTCACAAAATATCTGAGGAAATAAGCATGAAGAAAGCTCTTTTAAAAGAAAATTGGGGAAGGTCTCCAGCCAGCTAAAGCATGGCATGAATAATTGTTTTCTGGTGATTGTTTCAAGTGACCCCACAGATGGCCCATAAACAAATTATTCTGTTCTTTTGAAGTTGATAGCATAGATATTAAAATATGGAGAATATACTAGAGGTTGAGCTTTTTTGTTCCTATTTGCTCAGATTTCTTTCCAGCCAAGCCCCATGCATTTTGGTTATATGTATTCTGGTAATTACTATAAACATAGTCAGGATGTCTTACAATAATCAGTGAAACAGATCAGCTGCAACTGCCAAAAACATCAATTCAGTCTTAGGCTGTATCAGCAGAGGGATAGAATACAAATCATGTGAAGTGATAGTAGTGCTTTTATATTGTTAGTGGTAAAACCATCCTTGGAATACTGAGTCCATTGGTCAACATGATGTAAAAAAGATGTTGAGGCTCTAGAAAGAGTGCAGAGAAGAGCAACAAAGATTATTAGGGAACTGGAGACTAAAGCACATGATGAATGGTTGCGGGAACTGGATATGTCTAATCTAATGAAGAGAAGGTCTAGGGGTGACATGATAGCAGTCTTCCAATATTTGAGGGGCTGTCGCAAAGAAGAGAGGGTTGATCTATTCTCTGAAGCACCTGAGGGCAGGACAAGAAATAACGGTTGGAAGTTTATCAAAGAGCAATCTAATCTAAATTTCAGGTGAAATTTCCTGTCAGCGAGAACAATTAATCAATGGGTTGGTATGTCTTCAGAAATGGTGGGTGTTCCATTACTGCAGATTTCTAAGGAGTGATCAGACAGCCATTTATCCCAAATGGAATAGGGTCTCCTGCTTAAGAAGAGGGCTGGACTAGAAGACCACCAAAGTCCCTTTCAAGTCTTTTATTCTGTATTCTGTATATCATGTTGTTTTTATCTAATATTTGCAACACTTGTTTTAGTGCACAAAATGTGCACTGGAATTCTCTTTCTTCATCCTAAAGCAGAAATGGTTTGAACATTTGGAAGTCATTCATGGGTTTTTATTCTCAGTGCAATGAGTATTTATTCAAACTAGTTCCATCATATTTTATGCATACTTTCTCCAATCTGCTAAACTTGGAATAGCCATGCTGGCTAAGAATGTTGGGGGCTGTAATCCAATTCATTGTAAAGGAGAACAGGTTGCCCTAAATAATTGTTTCCTAAAAATTAAAGAAAGGTGAGAATTGAGTATGTTTAAATTTATAAATTATAACTTGGTAATTATATGATTTACATCACCATGGAATATGGTATATACTACATATCTTGGCAACTAAGCTCAAATGTTAATGCTGAAATAAGAATATTAATTTCAAATCAAAACATCGAAATGCAAATTATTTTTATTTCAAAATGTAGTTTCAAACATTCTGTTTTAAAACTGTACAACTTTTGTCAGTGTTGTAAAAAACATCCATTCCACATTTAGTATTTAGTGTGGTATAGCAGTTAAGAGCAGAGAGATTCAGATTCAACTCAAGCCTCAGCCATGGATGCTTATTGTGTGAGTTTAGGATAATCACTATCTCACAGTCTTGTTGCTATGAATACAAATTGCATCAGGGAGCCTTATGCACACAACCTTGTGCTCTTGGGAAAAGATTATTTTGATCAGCAGGAAGTTTCTGAAGATGCCCCCATTGTCAGAAGTTTGATGTTCAGGTCTGCAGGAAACAACCTTCTCCTTTTGGCTCCCAAGCTATGGACCACACTCCCTAAGCAGATGGCTTCTTCCAGGATTAGAAAGATGATAAAGACTCATCACTCCTTGATATTAATGTTGATATTTTCAATTGCGTTACTATTGTTGTACTCTGTATTTTTATTATTATAAAATGCATTCAGTGTTGGATGAAACAGAACAATGGGCAACAAATCCAGTTCAACATCATCATCCAACTGGATTAACTTAATAGGGATATGTACCGACAGGAGCCATGGTGGTGCAGTGGTTAGATTGCTGCATTGCAGGCTACCTCACTGCTCATTGCAGTGAGGAGTTCAATTCTGACAGACTCAAGGTTGACTCAACTTTCCATCTTTCCGAGGTTGGTAAAATAGGGCCCAGATTGTTGGGGGCAATAGGCTGACTGCTTAGAGAGGACTATAAAGCACTATAAAGCGGTATATTAACAGCTATTGCTATTGCTATGCAAGTTAATCTACAATTATTTGGGGATGGAAGCACTAGGTTTCCTATAGGTCAGTGATGGTGAACCTTTTAGGGACTGAGTGCCCAAACTGCAACGCAAAACGCACTTAATTCATCACAAAATGCCAACCTGATGATTTAACTTGAATAATGAGGTTTTGTGAGGAATTTCAATCACTTTTTCACTTCTCCTTAGTGGCACTGAATTTCTTTAACAGCACAACTCAGGAATGATGGGAGTGTAGTGCAGTAGCCTCTGGAGGGCCATCACATCCTTATTCCTTCCTTTCTTTTTTTCCTTTCCTTTCTTCCTTCCCCCCTCCTCTGATTTCACCTTCATTCAGGGGTGGGATTCTACAGGTTCTCACCTATTCACTGAACCAGTTGTTAACATTCTAAAGAGTTCAGAGAACCAGTTGTTAGAAGAAATTACTGGCCTAATCCTGTAAGGAAGGCAGGAAGGAAACATTCTGGTGTTGCTTACAGAAACTGCCTCTCCGTTAACCCTTATTACATTCTTGGCAGGACTAGACTTCCTGTCTCTGGAACTTCTCTCTTTTTTCCCTCCTTTGCTGGTACTTTGTTTGTGTGGGGTGACCATTCAAAGGTACAGTGGCACTGAAAAAAGTGACTTATGACCATTTTTCACACTTACGACTGTTGCAGCATCCCCACAGTCACGAGAGGCCAGGCAAGGAGAAGTGTGCCTCGATGTGAGTGATGTTGAGTTGGCCACGCCCAGCCAGTCATATGACCACCAAGCCATGCCCACCAACTAACCCATGCCCACAGAACTGATTGTTAAAAAATTTGAATCCCACCCCCATCTTCCTTCCCTTAATCCTGTATATTGTGGTTCGTCATTGTTAGTATTTATTAAAGAATGCTGTGTAGCTTAGAACCTCTCAGCAAAAATAACAGCAGCTGTTGTTTGTAGCTATCCTAGGCTGTAATTTATACACACGTACACACACACCCTATTTTTATTCCACTTTCCCTGGGTCCTTGGGAAAGGAATAGCATCTTTTCCTCATCCCCATCTTTAATAAACCCTAATCTCCCCTCACAGCCTTTTAGCTACTATTGTCCACCTTGCTTACCCCTCCTAAAAATGAGGCTAGGGAAGAAAGCCAGGAGGGGGAATCTAAGGGGGAGGGAAGAAGAGACCCAGGCAGATCCCTCTGTGAATAGCCTCCCACTCAGATTTTGACTGATTTCTCCCCGATCCTGTGATGAATAGACCCCCACCCCTGTTTTTGGACTCTTATTTTATTTTCCCCATTTATTGGGGGAAATTGGATTATTATTTTTTGTAAATTTTATTTGAGTTTTCACAAAGAGAAAAGAAATATAACTAAAACATCTTTTTTGAAAGCAGCATAATCCTGGGTTACATTTCTTCGTACAGACATAAATTCAGGTTCATGCTCATTTTTATATTCTATTCCATATCTTATTACGATTTTACATTTTGTGCATAGCTTCTCCCCTCTTTTAATTTTCTCAGTTTTGTTTTAATTATCTCATCTCAATTCAAATCATTGTATTTATATTTTTTGTCTGTCCTGTTTCAATTATCTATTATCTTTTCTCATTAAACAAAATTTCTCCTGTAGTTACTGATTGGAGTATGACGCCTTTATATCTTTCCCCTAAAGTTGTAACATTCAATATAATACATAACTTCCATTCCGATTCTGCTTGGTACATTCTTAAAATACACACTGTATTCTTAAAAAAAGAAAAAAAATTATAAATGTATATAATTAAAACAACATTCCATTCCAATTCAATTCTATCATTAATATTAATATTCATTAAAATCTTAACATCTTTAACATTACTTTTCAATTAAATATCATACTTCTATGGGAACAATTATAAGCTTTCCATAGTTAATTCCCCCCACTTCACTTATATTTTATAAAACATTAACTAATTAAAATGTTCCCGTTCCTTCCTAATTCAATTTTCTCATTTATTTTATTTCACTTATTTTATTCACAAACATTTCACTAAATTACACTAACTATTTTATCCCTCATTTTAATCATACGTTGTTTCCAATTTTCTAAAGTTATTTCTATTACTAATATAATAATACAATCTTATGTACCTTTACAGAATCCCTTTTTCAGTTAGATTTTCACCCATTATCTCTAAATAGGTCCTGTTTCTCTATATCTTGCCCCGGTCCTTTGTAACTTCTTTTCTTTTCTTTGGTTGTTTTTTTAAGTCTTAAATTCTCCATTTTCTTTCTGCCCTTTCCTTTTTCTTCCCCACATAGAATTACTTGTTCATTAAAGATGGCTTCTTCTTTGTCCCAGTCTTCTTGTTTTGCAGTCTTTTCTTGTTGTTTCTCATAGTTCCAAATCTCCATTTCTAAGAATTGAAAAACAAAGTCAAAAGAACCCTTCCCTTCTTGTGCATCTTCTTTGTACTTTTTAAGTTCCATTTTCAATTCATCCAGAAGTGGTGCCATTGTATAAATTTTTAAACAACCACCCAATTGATTTTAGTCATTCAAATATAATAACCCAAACTCCAAAGATCACCAAATAGTCCAAATACATGCAAGCTGTTTCTTTTTTGCTCTTTTTTTTCCACTTTCTCTTCCTGGGGTTACTATTTAGTTTCAAAGTTTCAGTTAAAATGTATCTTTTAGAAGTCTTGTTGAAGTTTTATTTTAGATTCTTTTTAATTCCAGGCAGTCTCCTCCCTCTTCCAGATCCTGCCCTTATTCTTTTTCTCTCCCTTCCTGCTTATGAAAAAGAAAGATTTTAATATCCAGAAATCTTTATTATCCCTTTGGCATTTTGTTTTATTTTCAGCTTAATTGCCTATTGATGTCAAAGCGGATTTTTCCAATTTCTTATTTAAGTCTCTTAGTGTCAGTATAGGGAAGGAGAGAGAAGAAAAAAAAAAGCCAAACCTTTCCCTTTTTACTTTCCTTTGCTGCTTCCAACTCTTCTTTGGGAGCAATGTTATTTTTTGTAAATTTAAATTCCAGGGTACCTTGGTTGTTGCTTTTACAATTTAACCCAGTCAGCCAAAACTTTCACTTCTTATCACATTCTTTTCCAGTCAAGTTCTTCTTTGTGGTGGCCATTTCTGACCACTGCTGCAACTGCCTTCGGGAAAGGCAGTAATGGCCAGCTGAGGAGGAGAGATGTGGCTCTCCTCGACCCTGCTGGCGGTCTCCCCCCTCTTCACCACCTCTACGGGGTGGCTGATCCCTGAAACCAGCCGGCTCGGGGCGCTCCAGTGGCGAGCCCAGACAGAAACTGCACACGATCGCAGATTTCTGTCTGTCGCCGAAGCCCTTCAAACCGGAAATCCTGGAGGAAATTGGATTTTTATTGGGTCTTCCCCCCACTCTATGCCAAAAGGAAAGCCAGCCAGGCTTCTCCTCCTAGAAACACCCTTATCCTTTTCCCTGCTCCCTTTTCCCTTACCCCCACTCAATCCCACTTCGAGACAGAGGAGCGTGCACTGGAAACACATGTTAGGGTGATGTCGGAGCGCACTTTCTGACCCTCCAGCACTTTGACAGCAACTCTCCATGCTCTTCCAGGCCCAGCTTGCTGAGATGGAGGCTTGCTTCTGTTGCCCCCCTCCCCCCCGGGGGCTTTTGTGCTCAGCACTCAGTGGGGGAGGGGAGAGCTTCCCCATGCCGCCCCTTCTCTCTCTTGGCCCTGCCAACAAGGGAGGAGGAAAGTCAGGCTTGAGAGATGGCCCCCACCCCGCAAGATCTGCCCCCACCATTCTCTCCCAGCCTTCTTTGCTGGCAGCAACAGCAAATGTACCATGATGAAGGTGGAATCCTGTTGCCGCGCAAAGCAAGTACAAGGGCTCCCACACTAAGACTCCAGCCCTCACCACCACCACGACAGAGCGACAGCTGTTTTGTTCCTCTGCCACAACAGGGCCACAGGGAGCTGCAGTAGAGAGGTGAAAGAGCTGCATGGGTCGCATTGTGGCTCTGCATTGTAATAGGCTTCAGGAGGAGGACAGGACCCTGCACAAGTGAAAAAGTTCCCTCAATCAATTCCAACTTCACGGGATCTTTTTCTTTCGTGAGAAGTTGGAATTGATTGAGTGAAACCTGACGGAGAAATGCAATTGGAGCTGGGCTGGGATGACAGCATGCATGCCCCCAGAGAGGGCTCTGCATGCCACATATGCCATAAGGTTCACCATCACAGCTATAGATGGTCATACCTATAGATATTTCCAATAAGGAAATTATGTACCTGAGTTCCATTTGCTGGGTTTTAGTGACATCCAGTTTTCCAAAAAATAACAATATGCCCCTTTTCACTTGGAGCACCAATTGGAGCACCACGGATGCCTTCACTTTTTTTCATAGTCATTGGCAAAGGAAAAGAGGTTCCTGATTGGTTTGCCAAAATACTGAGCATTTCTCCAGGTTCATTTTTTGTACTACTATTATAATGTATCTTACATCCCATCTGAAAGGTTTGTCTTGTACAGTATACTTTTACATCATTATTGTCACCATTCTTTCCTCTCCTATATAGTTCCTATAGCATTTTATGGTCAACTGGACAGCCTGCAAACCATCCATCAGTTTTTGGCCCTGCAGAATTATTTCTTGCACAAGGCCAGCATCCTGGAATTATGTCAGAACCTCATCTTGTGCCAATCATTGACAGAAGGTTATCCATTTTTAAAAAACAAGAATTCTTGAAATGTTTGGCAACAACTCTGTTAAAATAAAGGAAAGCTTCACAAGACAATAATTTTTAATCAGGCTGTTTGTTTAGGCAGACTTTGGAACATGCTTGTTTACTCTCATGCTGGGCAAAAACATTATTTTTCTTTAACTTTGATTGCTCATATCAATCTTGTCTGGAATCTAATTTCTATGGATAAGGGTTTTCATATCTGTGATCGCTGAATTAACTTTTAGGTGTTGTTTCTGGGTGGATTACTTTATATCAAGAGCAAAGTACAGATTGGGCCTTGTTGAGGGCACTATTGGAAGAGTTCAAAGATGAGTTTAGGGACAGTTCATCATAAAGAAAATCTGTTTCTGTGTTTAGGTAAGAGTCAACAACAAATTGACAGCACACAATCAGTCAGTTAATCAGGAAAATTTGCCAATTTTGGCTACTAAAAAGTTTGAGAGTTGGTTCTTTGTAAAAAAAAAAAAACAGAACAGAATTGTAAATATGGAATATGAAACCATAATATCTGAATGTGGTATAATAAGCTTCTGTATCATCATGAAGTATTCACCAGAAGTACAATCTGACTTAGGGGAGATCCTGTTAGAAAAGGACAATGAACATTATAGCATTATTGCTCAAAGTAATCTTTTTTTATTTTACTTTTTGTACTATTATTTGAGTATCCTAAATCCTTTTGCCTAGAACCTAGAGAACTCTGAAGAAAAATTGTGACTAACATGATGGTGTTAATTGTGCCATTTTGTTTTGGCTGTCTTCCTTATATTTGTTTGGCTTTTTCTACCAAGTTTCTCACAAGGGTTGAATGTAGCAGGCATGCAGAGTAACACTTCAACTTACATTCTCAAAAGTTGGTTTTGCATCACCGCAATCCATTTCTGTCTTCATTGTCAGCAGTGTCTGCATTGATGGCATTTAGCTTGTTGCTTGAAATAACTGGCTGCTTTTAATCAGGACTGTTTAAATTGTTGTCAGTCTGAATATTTTCTTTTCTTTTTTTTAATTCAAATTTGCCTGATTGACTTTTTTTTGCTTTTTGTTTTGTTTTGTTTTGTCTTTCTCTTGGCTGCTCCAGGAGCCATGGCTAACCATCTTATAACCAATGCTCTCCTTCGTCCTCATGGCACTAACAACCCTTATAACACATTGCTCGGGGAATCGGCCGTCTATAACAACCCTTCTGTCAGCATGTACAACACACCAGGTGTCGTGGAGTTTCTCTCATTTTTTTAGTGAGAGTCCCATGATGTGCTTTTATAGACACAATTTTTCTTTCTTTCTGTTTTCTTTTCTTTATTTCTAATTGAGCACAAATATTTCCCCATGCATTTCACAAAGTCCTTCCATTTCTTCCAGGCTTTTTGGCAAAATGCCCCAATTAATTTTGGAAAATCTTTTTTCATCCTATTAATCAGAAAATATATATATATATATACAAAATATATATATATATACAAATATATATATATATATATAAATTTTGATATTTTCATTTTTATTTGCTCTTCAGTTCTATCCATTTAATCTCTTGTATATTTATTTGACAATCATTCATTTGAGAAACAGGAACACTGCCAAGGTAAGTGATGCTTACCATTTATTTTCAAATTTAAAGGATAACTAGAGGAGGACAGAGTATAAGTCAGATGTGTTTCCCTTTAAAAAATGGTAATAAATTGAAGTTGACTGTCTTTACATTCCACTAAGATTAGTACAGCTGAATATTAGCAAATTGTCCACTAGTTTCATTTTAAAAGCCACAGTTGATTAGTATACCATTCCACGTGACCCGGATTGAATTAGTTGACCTCATTATCCTGCAGAATAATGCATAGGTGTTATTAATTACAGCCAAGGTTGTTTTATTCCTTGCAATAGTTGCCTGAAATTTAGATCACAGCAGTAACCTCAAAGATTCTGAAATAGGTAGATAATTACTTCTCTTTCACCCAGAGAGATAAGATGTATTTTATGTTTTGAAATGGATTTAATTGCATCTAAAAGCTATTATTCATTCTATAACATTACTCATATGACTACATTTTATTTTCAAAAATTAACTAAAATAATGGATAATTGTGTTGTACACCATCATAAGAAATTATTTTTAAAAATTTCCTTGCAAATATTATGTTATTTTTACAAGATACTACAATTTCTTAATGTTTACATCAGATAAATCGGAATTAAATTTCCTCCATGGAGTATTACATATACATATGTCCCATTAAATTTTATTCCCAAATAAACATATGCAGATCTGCAACATTACAACTCAAATGTGTTCATCTGTATAACATCTTCATTCTAATGTGGATGAAGTTAAAATACATACTTTCAGCTGGAGATTTAATTGCAAAAAAAAAGGAACATGGTCCCTTGCCCATGCATAGAATGGCAGAATTATTCATTTAATCATGTGTTAGGTTTGCATGCTTTTTACACAAAGTTACTTTTGTTTCACATGAATTTATATGCAATTTCAGAAAACATGGTTTGGCCAAATGTCAGGGCTTATCTTGCTAATATTTTAAATCTGGGTTTCTTGGTAAACAGCTCTCCTGATATACAAGTGTTTCATTTCAGCTAAAGATTACAATAAATCACCAATATGTTGAAGTTTCCATAGTCAATACATAGTAGATTATGGAATCTTGAACTTTTTCTCTTGATTCATTCTGTTCTTCAGGATTGGTTTCCAGGATCAATTGGTATCCATCTACAGTTAATCCTCAACTTACAACCTTTCATTTAGCGACCATTCAAAGTTACAACGGCATTGTTACAAATTGATTTGCAACCAGTCCCTGTAATTATGACCATCACAATATCCCCAGGGTCAAATGGTCAAAATATGGGTAATTGGCAACAAGCATGTATTTGCAATGGTTGCAGCATCTCAGGGTCATATGATTGCCATTTGTGACCTTCCCCGTCAGCTCCAACAAGCACGAACAATAGGAAAAGTTGGATTTGTTTAAATGACATGATTCATTTAGCAACTGCAGTGATTCACTTAACTGTGGCAAAAAAGAGGTCATGAAATCAACCAAGACTCACTTGACAGTTGTCCTGTTTAGCAGTGGAAATTCCAGTCCCAATATTGGTCATAAATCAAGGACTATCTGTACTCCAGTGAAGTGCTTTACAACTGATTCTGAAGTCACACAAAACTGATCCCAATATATTTCTATGCAGACAAAGTGGCACAGTTTTGCACAGGCACATGTACACAAAATATTTGTGTCATGTATGTAAAATTGCATGATGTGGAAGAGAGGGAGGGAGAATATTGGATTCAGCAGTTCACTGATTTGCCCTCGAATCTGAGTTATAATCATGACTGTTGATTAACCCTATCACAGTTCCCTAAAAAGCAGAGAAAATGTGGTCATAGAGAGAAAAACCTAGGAAAATAATTACAATTATTTATCTTGATTAATTGTGACAGTTTTTATGCTAGTTGCATTAGCAAGCTGGCCTTCCCTAATGACTAGCATTGTAGAAAAGACCAGCAAGTTCATATGTTATACTTGCACCTCGGCTACAACAACCAACTGCACTTCATTTAGGAAAGAACCATCATCCCTTGCTAAAGATTTTAACCTGGTTTGAAAACAAATGCATAATTTGTACCATACCTGGCATATTTCCTCCTTGCATAATGAACCAACTTGCCTGTACATTTCATCCTGTTTTATTAACTGATTAAAAACTATAACCATTTCTGCCTTTTTCTCCATAATAGACTTTAGAGAAACTCCATTTATCTGAAGCTTGATCTGAATGAAAACACATAATCAAATTGAGCTACTTCCAAATAGCCCATATCAAATTACCATAGAAATTCATTGAATGGCTTTAAGTGTGAAAATTCCAACATAATTCTTAAATAGACTGTTTTTCATAGATCTAACTTGTATCCCTATGTTTAGAAGTAAATAATAATCTGACCCCACAATAACAAGTATGGACAGATCTGTCTGTCTGTCTATCTGTCTAGCTAAAAGGTTTATCATCACACAATGGGCACTCATCACAATATAATCCTGGGCTGCTTAGAAAAAAATCAAACTCATATCGTAAGAAAAAAAACCCTCCAAGTTAAAAAAAACATCATACTTTTAAGTAGGCATCATAATAAGCTCACACCAGCTATACGTGCTGAGCTCAATTCACATCCTGGCCCAGAGCCTGCGGACCATGCAACATCTTCAGGCCTTTTAGAAGTTCAGGAGGTTAGAAGCCTCAGTGGGGAGAATTGGATGGGCACTGCTACAAAGTGGGTCCCTCCCATCATTTGATAGATGAGACCTTCTGGTAGGGCAGATGAATGCCTTCAGATCAAATCCCAAGGGTGTGGGAGGGAACTGTTGCAAATTGATTTTCCAAACAATCACTGGGATATATGAATAAGGAACTTAGACTAGAAATCTACCATAGTCTGTTTTCTTACCCCTAATTAAAAACTGGGATACCTGGATCACACAGCAAAAAAATTCCATGTTGCATATAGCTAGAGAAGTAAAGCTTGACGTAGATAGACGATCTCAAAATTTGGTATATTTAGTACATAGCCTTACTATCCCAGGAAATAGAATGTGTAACAATAATAAAACAATACAGGCAATCCTTTTTAGTGACCACAATTGAGGCAGGCAACTTGGTTCTTAAGTGTCGCTAAGTGAAACCACAATTGTGCTTATTGTCTTATTTGAACTTTTCTTTGCTTAACATATCTGTGAAGGTTATAAATGTGAGGATTAGTTGCAAAGTTACTTTTCTATCAGCATCATAACTATGAGTAGTCGCTAAACAAGGATTACCTGTATGATTTATTTGTGGGAGGTGAACTCTTTGTCTGCAACTCCTGATCCCAGAAGGTTGGGATATGAAGGCATGAGATGAAATCCTATTTTTTTCTGCCAGACATAACCTGACAAATTAGGTAGTGTGCTGACACAAAGCCTAGGAAAAACAAACACTAAAGAGCCAGTCAGGAGTAAGAAGAGCTTTTAAGAAAAGAAAGGGGCAGCTCCATTTTTTCTCTTTTGCTTTTTTTCTCACAGGAGGAGTTAAAATATCTCCACCGGTGCTGGCTCCTGATAAATCAATGCCCCCAGCCTTTAGAATCTGAGTTTGAAGATCCTGGAAAAAATATTTCCATTTAGGGAATAATGATGTTGGATTCTGATTAGAGTTTTGGATTTCATTTAGTAAAAAATCATTTGTACTATGTACTGGTTATATTTTGCTTTACTTATTCTGCCTTCATGCTGTCTGTATATTCCTGACTGGTGAGTAAATTCTGCAGAAGGCATTGTCTTTTGTTACTGTTTTATTTTCTACTTTTGTCTTCAAATCTTGACTAATTCTTTATTTGTCTAATAAAAAATTGAATTCTAAATGAGCTGCTAAATCTTATTCTGACAAGGAATTTAGCCCATAGCACATGCCAGCTGCCTGGCTTAAACTAGAATGAGAATAAAGCAGGTCTGGAACTTGCCACTGCTTGAGTAAACCATTGCAATGAGAGGTTGTTAGCTTTTACTGGAATAAAATTGATGGTAACAAATTTACCCTGTAGACTCTCTCCTGAGAATTGTGAAGTGTGCAAAAGGGTTGTAAGTGGAAGATCAAGAGTTCTTCCTCTGACATCAAGCCTGCTTGTTGTTTGTAAATTCCTTAAAACTTAAATGGCAGATATTCAGGGACTGAGGGGATAGCCTGGAGGGCATGTGTGTTATGGTTGTTCCTCAGTATTTAGGATGTTATTATTACATAGATTATATTGTTATTTTATTGTTTGTTGATATGCTTAGTGTTTGATTTTACTACCTTTCTGGAATATAAGCCATTCAGAGTAAAACTTGATTGAAACAGCAAATAGATCTAATAAAATAAATAAATCTAGAAAAGCCAAAGGACTCAGGGTTCTTGTTCTATTTGTAGGTATCTTATTGCATAGATATTTTCTTTGGCTTAGGATAATGGTACCTCTTGGGCAATAACTTCTCAAAAACTGGTAAACTGAAAAGCCTGGAGACCTGTTTTATCCCACTTCAAATTCATGTTTTCCAGTATAGACTCAAAGTTCAATAGACCTTAAAGTGTATAGACCTTAAAATCTTTAAACATCCGTATTTCCAAAATATTGTTTTTTCACCTTAACGTATCTAACCTTCAGCATCCTTAGATTGGTGGAAATTGTTGATGAACTAGTCAGTGAAGGAAAACAGAGCTTTGGCTGTTTCTATCCAGGCCCAAGGAAGAGCAAACATCAAAGGAAAGAGAAAATGGAAATGTTTTGCTCCAGGAAAATGGAGGGAAATACATTTCATTTAACATTGCCTCAGGAAAGCATATAAGAAGCATCGTGGCCCAAAATTCCAGCAATTATCTGCAACAGATGTGTCGTGTTTGTTCTTCTACCCAGAATAATATGGACTTCACCTAGAATCAATTAATGGAAATTTGGAAAGCGAAACTTGGTGGAGTAGATGCTAGAGCATCAACCTTACACCTTATTTGTCAAGATGAAGACTTACTGAATAGCAGTGTGGAAGTCATTGCTCACAACAATCAAGAAACCAAAGTCAAAACATGCAACTTCAACAAGGGACCTGGCCACATGACACTTTTAAAAGCAAAACAGACCGTTTTTGTAGTAGTTAGCAACCAGCTCCAACCTCCACTATCCATAGCAACTTCTAGAAATATAAGTGAGCTCCAAAAGTCCTTCAAATTTAATACTCTGCCAACTTTTTACAGAGGAAGTAATCTATCAGCAACCAAGAAAAACAAGAGGAAACTGTGTTTGTAGATAAAACATGAGAGGAACAGAAGTTCCCATTTTTCACCAAGATTTTTCATTTCAACATATATTCTATCTCCCAACTGCCCAAATTCAGTTTAAGATGGAAAGAATGTCAAAGTTCATTGAACCTGCTAATCATGGACCCTTCCTACTTATCTTGGGGCTAAGGTGATATTCTCCATTAGTTCTTCCCTTTGAAGACAAAAACCTGTCAAGGAAAAGAGAAAAAAAATCAAATGAACTAATTGCATAGTCGGTGCAAGCAACATAGCATTTTTCACGAATGATGCAAACTTCAGAGATATGTAGTTGCTAAATGGGAATGTAATTCATCTTTTTTAGTCGTTACTAAACAAATTCATCTTTGGGTGGCAACTTGGTAATTTGATCAGGAAGGTTTTAAAGTAGAATTTAAGGAGGCAGGAGTTATAAGAAGAATTGGTGAGTAACAAATTGATAAGTAATAGTTAAATACAGCAGTAAAACAAAGTCTTTTGGAAAATATTACATTAACAATGAAGCAAAGAAAGTACACATAATTTTTTTAAAAAAGGAGAGATTGAATATAGAGCAATTAACCAATTATGTTAAATGTCTGTACATGTCAACCCTTTGAGGTAAGCAAAGCCATGAAAAAGATGCAGAAAGGATTCCAGGAATATTCTATAGTATTGCAGAGTAACAGAATTTGGAAAGCTTGTCAGAGTTTGTTTTACTTCATCTTATACCAAATTAAATCAAAATGGGATTACTTTAAGTTTCTTTTCATGCTTTCCTGTTTCCCAGAACTAACTTATCTTTTTTCCTCTCTTAATTGTTCATTGCTCTCTTCCTTTACCATAGTCAGATTTATATTTATTGACATTACACTAACACACAAATTATGAGTAACAACAAAGGTGAGCTAGATGTGATAAGACACAAAGTCAATTATAATAAGATTCTCTACCTCTGGAAATTTTTATTAAAAAGATGGTCAGCCATCTCTAAAGTTTATTTAACTAGTTTTCCTGCAATACTGCAGAAGGTTGAATTAGATGGCCTTTGTGGTTCCTTCTAGTTTTCAAATTCAACGGTTCTCTTTTTCAGTAGTGTTAATTCAGTGGAGTAATTTATGTAGCCATCAAAACACAGTAGCAAGCTACCTTGACAAAACTGATTAAAAGGTAGAACTCTAGCAGAGGAAAACAGGAATTCTGATCTCCATCATGTTGTCCTCCTATTGCAAGGACTATGAACTGGGTGAGGGATTATGGTAAAGGGGCAGTGATATTATCTGTGAAAAAAATTACACCCTCCCGATTTTATACCACAATGACAGTTCAACAGAAATAGGCCTGGAAGAAAAACTTAACACGTTACCACTGAGTGACTTTATAGCAAAGAGTTACCAGGCTGAGGAAGAATCCAAGTCAATTAATCCTGAACTTTGAATAGCCAGAAAGTTTATAATTCTCAAAGGATTTTTAATAATATTAAGACTTCTGTGAAAATAATGAGTCCCTCAGTGAGATAAATGTCTGGAACTGTTTAGATTAATTTTTTACTCTAACAGAAATAGAGGTATAGAAAAGATCTGACAAATGGAAAGCCCAGTGTTAATAAGACAATCCAGACAGAGTTCTTTAAGCAGTTTGTTTTTATAGGATCAAATTCTTCATTGTGGTTTTATATCCTTTTTAGCTGGAGCTAGTAAAATGAAAAATTATATGAGATTGGTGGATACATTAAATTGCAATCAAGACTCACATGAAAAGTCTCCTTTTTTCTTCTTTTCATAATCAAGAATAGAGAGGAAAAAATAACAAAATGAATAAAAACAAAATACAAAAAGAGAAAACAAAACAATGCAATTACAATAATATAAACTGTATGATTAACCGTACTCATGCATAAATAAATGAATGCATGATTCTTTATATAACAGTTCAGTAAAAAAAATAATCCCATTTCCATTGCAATTGCCCTGCAAGGTCTATAGGCAGTTCATACATGAGAGGCATCAGTTTTTCAATTCCCTGGGTAGCTGGGGCCATAAATGTGTCTTTCAGTTTTGAAGAACTGATCTTGTGGCACTAGAGAATCTATTTCCATTGTCCAGCTCTCCGTTTCTCTGCAGTAGCTAAGAGATTCCAAAGAATATATATACATCTGAAAATATTAAACTTTGTTTGAAATTAATGTATGCAATTACTTCTTCCCCAAAAATAATTATTCAGGAAATTGCAATACATAGATTTTAATGATGCACATTCTTTTTCTGTACAAACAAAATAAGCTTTATGAAATTTATAATTTTATTTTTTTGTTATATAAGCCATATTCTAAAACCTAATAAAGTTGCCAATATTGAGATTAAAGCATTTTCCCACTGTTTAGGAATAATATGGGTCACTAGTTTCTAATGACATTTAGTCTTTAAGCCTTGAATTGATGTATTGATAATGAATATTTATAAAGATAAATTGTAAACTTTGGAGTCTCATAGAATTTTATGATTCTTTCTAATTACTTTGAGGCTGAACATGTCACTGGTCCAAATAAAGATATCAACAAATGCTTTAATTGTACATACTGTCAGAAACTGATAAACATTATTCATATTTTAAGATAAAAAATTATTTAAAAATGCATCATTATCATCCAGATGATTATCTGATATAGAGATCATCATCTATCCAGATTTTCCATAAGGGCATTTTCAAAACTATTTCAAGATCTGGATTACCTCTCAACACCAATTTATCATTAGAACGATATAAATGTATTTGATTCAATAGTAACGTGATGGGAGATATAGCAAATCTATTTCATTTTTAACAATCCATATAAACTTTCAAAAAAAGAATTTCTGCCAAGTAAAAATCTAAAAACTGGTACTAATCAAAATATATAGAGTGGTACAATTCAAGATTCAGAAAACTAAAACCTGCATCTTTAACTGACAGTTAGTATCTTTTTCAAAAATGTCTTTACAACTGGAGAACTCCATGAAACTGTACATGAAACAGTGCACAATATATGAAAATGTTTTCTGGATATGTACATAGAACATGCCTCTATTGTTTGCAAGTTTCCTGATTATTATTTACATAAATTACATGGCTTAATGCAAAAATTATCATATAGACTAGTGGTGGCTAACCTTTTTGGGCTCCTGTGCCAAAAATTGCATGCGCGCCAGCACACACACACTCGCGTGCCAGCACCCGAAGTGTAAATGCATGTCCTCACGCCCCCTACACATGTGCACACAATCCCCCCGCCACCCCCTTTACCTGCACTGTGCCTCACAGCTGATTTTTCAGTTGGTTTGAAGCCTTTCTCAGCCTCCCAGAGGCTTGGAAAAAGCCTCTGCAAAGCTTTTCAGGCTGAATTATAGGCCCATTTTGTTACTTCTGGTATTACAGGAAGTGATGAAATGGACCTATAATTTGGCCTGAAAAGCCTTGCAGAGGCTTTTTCCAAGCCTCTGGGAGGCCAAAAAAGGCCACAAATCAACAGAAAAAAATCAGCTGTGAGGCGTGCACATGTGTAGTGAGATAAGTTTGCCTGAACTTGCATGCCAGCACAAATGGCTCTGCATGCCACTTGTGGCACGCGGAGCCATAGATTCACCATCATGGATATAGATCATCCCATGACAGGATCCTAATTTATTCAATTTTGTGATAGGAGTAGGTTCTAAAGTTACATTTCAGAATCTCTTAATTGTTAGCACAAGATGATTCATTTTGAAATATCCCAAAATATCAAAAGTTTGTTAACTCACATTCAAGGATTATCTAGGTGTAAGTAGTAGTTTTTCTTTTTCATTCTTCCATCCATACCTTTTAAACTTGTAACATAAAAGAATCACATTATTTTTATTTGTGTGCACAGCAATTAAGGAGCAAAAATAGACTTGGAGAAAGCTATATACATATTCATGACATTTTTGTTTCCCCAACTTGTTTAATTTACCTTAGAGAACAGAGCATGTATATATATTCTATTGCTGTTTTCACCTTTAAAAACACCTCCTAAATTTGCTTATAAACATAAGTTTTCTTAATTTGTTTATTCATTTTAAAGATTTCATACATAACATTGCTTCAGGCAGTTACAAATGCCATGAAAAAATGTAAACAGTTCAAAGCAAATGTAGCATTACTAATGTGAGCCCAGTGGCTTTAACTATCTACAATTACTACCTACTGTCAGTTTGCTGCTTAATTCAAAATTTAGCATAATACCAACCCAATAAAGGATAAATATATCAGAAGCATAAGATTTGGTAAATTACACATGTTGCCAACATCCAAAAGCAAACACATGATCCTCGACTTACAGCAGTTAATTTAGTAACCATTCAGTTACAATTGCACTGGAAAAAACAATGACTTATCAGCGTTTTTCTCACAATGATTTCACAATCATTGCAGCATCTTGGTCACATGATCAAAATTCAGTTGCTTGACAACTGGTTCAGATTTATGATTGTTGCAGTGTCCTGGGGTCACATGATCACCTTTTGAGATCTTCTGAGCAAAATCAATGGGGAAACCAGATACATTTAATAATTGTGTTACTAACCTAACAACTGCAGTGATCCACTTAACAAATGTGGAAAAGGAAGGTCATAAATGTGACAAAATTCAGTTAACAAATGTCTCGTTTAGCAAAAAAAAAAATGGGCTCAGTTGTAGTTGTAAGTAGAGGACAAACTGTATTTAAAACCACAGAAGCATAGAGTTAAAGTGAGCCACTTGGGTTATTGAGAATTAATTTAGAAATTTTAATGAATCTGTTTTGATAGTTACTCAGTATCGCCTAAATATTTATTTTTGGTTGTTTCATAATTTTAATTTAAGCTTAATGCCAGTTAGGGCAGGGTGTCTAGGTGTCTACATTATTCTTCATTACATAATTACTTCAATTTTTAATGTCTTCCAGAAAACATGTCTTCTGATATTGAGATAGTATGAATCTTCGTTCTCTAAATATAATCAGCTGGTAATGATGGGCAATTTTTGAAAAAATAGAAATTAATAATCATTTTAAATATCTATCTGTCTATCTATCTATCTATCTATCTATCTATCTATCTATCTATCTATCATCTATCTGTCTACTTCAATGAGCAATTTATATGGAGTGCTCACAGTGTGACAATTAGAATAAATACTTGGATTATTTTTCTTTCTCCATGGCTAGTCAGTTGGTAGATTTTACATTCTGGACTGTTATAATCCAGCTCTTTTATGATATACAGGAAATAGCATTAACAAGGACCCTGAGATTTCACAGCAGATATATCTAGATCTATAATATTTCCTCAAAGGCTTTCAGTAGGATCTTTATGAATAAAAACTTAACATGTGATGCAAACAGGCGGCAAGTTTGACACCCCTGCCCTAAAGGAAAAGTTAGAATCAGTGAATATATAACGTGAATATGGGATGCCCCTGGCCCTGATGAAGTAGACAGGGCCCTTGATGCTGTCAGTGCCACCACCTCTCAGTTAGATCCTTGTCCCTACTGGATGGGGAAAGCCTCCAGGATGGTGACTAGCAGGTGGGTCTAGACAGTGATTAATACATCATTAGAGGGGGGGATATTTTGGGATGCTTTTAAGCAAGCTCTGGTTCACCCCCTCCTTAAAACACCATCACCATCACCATCACCTGTCTAGACAATTTTCATGCAGTTTCCAATCTCTCATTCTTAGGGAAAGTTGTAGAAAAGGTGGTGGTTTTTGCAGCTGCAGAGGTCCTTGATGAAATGGATTATCTGGACCCCCTTCAGTCAGGATTCATGCCTGGTTATGGGACAGAGACAGCATTGGTCACGCTTATCGATGATCTCTGGTAACAGCAACATGGTGGTAATGCAACCATCCTTGCTTTCCTTGACCTTTCAGTGTCTATCAATACCATTCGCATCCTTCTGGGCCAGCTGCAGGGGATGGGATGAATGGCGCACTTCTGCGCTGGTTCGACTCTTTTTTCTGTGGCAGGTACCAATCTGTATTGATAGGGAATGAGAGCTCCAGCCCTTGGCCACTATTCTGTGGTGTACCGCAGGGCTCAGTACTTTCTCCACTTCTTTTCAACATCTATATGAAACTGCTGGGTGAGATCATCCGTTAAGATATATACTGTATGCTGCTGACACTCTACTCTATATTTCCATTCTTAGTACCCAAGTGATACTGTGGCTTCCCTTTTGCTTCCCTTTTGTGGTGTCTTGAGGTTGTGAGGGCCTGGATGGGGGACAACAGTTTTGATTGAACCCTGGTAAAACTAAGTGGCTTTGGGTACACAGGGATCCGGGATCTGGGACTTTGTCTTCTTTGACTCTGGATGGGGTGGCATTGCCCCAGAAAGACCCAGTCTGCAATTTGGGAGTTCTCCTGGACTCATAACTCCTGTTCAAGAAACAGGTGGCAGTTATGGCTAGGAGAACCTTTGCACTTCATATTGTGTGCCAGTTGTGGTCTTTCCTGGACCAGTCCCTAGTCATCACACAAGTGGATTAGTTTAATGTGCTGTACATGGGATTACCCTTGAAGAGCATTTGGATGCTACAGCTGGCATAGAGTGCAGTGGTGTGGGTATTTTGGGGAGGGGGGGGAAGAATGGCCCCTGCGACAACACTGCTCCACAAGCTGCAGTAATTACCAGTCTGCTTCCAGTACAATTAAGGTATTGGTGATCACCTTTAAAGCCCTTCATGGCATGGGTCCAGGTTACTTGAGGGACCACTGGGATTGGCCTGTACCACTCATGCTGGCAGAGGAGACATGCTGTGGGTCCTGTCAGTCCAAGTATTCCGGCTGGTGGGGTCCAGGAGGAGGCCCTTCTCTGCTATTGCTCCTGCCTTCTGGAACTTCTTGCCTCCTCCCATTTTCACACATCATGCTGCTGCCACTACCACTGCCACTGCACCAAGTTTCAGGCTTAAGAGGCTCGTGATGGTGATGGCAGTGCCAGTAGGTGTGGTGAACGGCGGGGGGATGGTGGTAGGCAGGCCGTCCCATTCTCACACCCACCACCATCTCCGCTGCCACCACACTGAGCTCCAAGCCAAAGAGGCTGGAGATGGTGGGGGCAGTACAGCATGCAAATATGGGGTGCCCAGGCTGCCACTGCCCCACCCACCACCACCACTGTCCTGGCCTCTTCAGCCAGGAGCTCAACAGCAATGGTAGCAGCGGCAGCAGTGTGTGAAAATAGGAATCTCCAGCCATCGCTACCACACTGCAGTCTGCTCACCACTCACTCGCTCAACTGCCTGCTCGGCTCTCCCTCCAGCCACCCACAGTGTGTTGTCCCCACAGCAAATTGGCCATATGGAAGGTAGTGTGAGAAGGAAAAAGAGAATTGCCGGAGTAAACAAAGAAAGTAGGAAACACGGGAGATGTAGTTGTAAGTTTTTGTGAATTGTGACTTGGAATGTCAACAATGTTCTGATTCCTCCCCCCCCCCCCATTTTTTTCTCCTTTTCCCTTCCATATCCCTGCTGCCTGTCTGCTTGTTTAATAGAGATATTGATAATATAATTAGGCTTTGTTTATGCACTTCTAGTACAAGGATTCATGGGATAGCATGCATTTCCTGGGGACAGTAATAGGATTCTGTTGTCCTCACTTGTGACTTTTGTCCTAGGTACTAATGAAAAATGCAGGAGGACTCTTTGTTGTGTGAGTCTGGGAACTTGAGCGCATCAAACATGTCCTGTTCCCTCAATCCTTTTATAAATAATGTGGAAGATCTCTCGTTTTAGTTTTTACAAGGCTTTTTGACCATATTGATTTTCATGTCTTTGCTTTTCTTTCTGACTGTAATCCTACCGTCTGGTGTTGCTATATTTTGTACAGCAACTTGAAAAACTTGCTGGGAATTAACCAACAAGAGTTAGATACCCCAAAAAACCCCAAACAAACCCCACCCTCACTTAAATACTTGTGATGTTGTATTTCCGTGCAGAAGAGAATCCTCTCAACAGCAGAGGTTCTAGGTTACCTTGAAAACAATGTGTTTATTATAAGAAGTGAACATAGGTTGATCAAGCACAAATCTAGCGAGAATAAACTGATTTCACCTTTTGATTAATTTATTTGACTGTGGGAGTATTGCAGATATATTTTTATTTCAACAAATCCATTTTTGATAGCTAAACCAGTGGGATGGATGGATGACATGGCAAAACAGGCTTGAGAAGCACAGTCAAAGAATTCTCAATTCTGCTCATCAGACTCAAGGGAGGGTGGTCACTTCTAGAGCTTGTCTCTTTAGCATTGTTATGAATTATTTCAAGAAGAAAATGGAAAGACTGCTTTGCAGGTTTGCAAATGGCACACAACTGGACAGGAATGCTAATAATCTAGAAGGTAGAAATAAAAATGAGTTTGATAGATTAAGGAAATGGGTTGAAAATAACAGAATATTAATCTAAAAGACATAAATGAAAAGTGTATGTGCTCTAGGAAACAAATTAAATTCAGAGGTTTAGAATGGAAGGATATCTGGCCTGGCAACAGTGCTGGGAAAATGATCTTAGAACAGAAGTTAATTACAAACACCAGTGGTATATGACTACGAAAAAAAGAAAATGTAATTTTAGACAGCATCAATAGATGTCAAACTTTTAAAGCACAGGAAGTAGTACTTCTGCATTGGTCAGATCCAAACTTCTAGTGCCACGGTGCCACTATATGTAAGAAGAATCTACACACATTGGAACAGTTTCGAAGAAGGCAAGAAACATCATAGGACTAGAAATGAAGAAAATTGACAGATTTGAAGACATGCTAGCATTCTCCATATTTGTGAGAGCTGCAACTCCTTTATTGTCTCTGAACCCAGAACCCAACGTAATGCTTTAAATGATAAGTTCAGATTCTAGAAAAGAGAAAAAACATAGTCATAAGAGCAGCTTGATGTTTAATACCAATTTCCTAGGGAAATGATGAGCTCCCATTCACTAAGCTGAAATGGTGGTTGGACAGCCATCTGTTGGGCATGATTTTCATTTAAATTTCTCCTTCGAGCAAAGAATTGGACTGTATAGTTAAACAGCCTCTTTCAATTCTGTGATTTCATAAATATTAATGATTTGTTTTTCTCCATAAACTACAGTGAGAAATGCTGTGCTATGGTAATAAAAATGTTATGAGAAAAGAATAGAGAGGTCTGGCTCAGTATACATTAATGAGGGAATAAAACATTTCATTTGCAAGGAGTGAAAAAGAGAAGGTAATATACGTCTTTAATGCAGATTTAGAAAAAAGAATTTCTTAATTTGAAATTGCATTCTAATACAATTATTAGAATTGATGGAGGGTGGTGTTGCTATTTTTAACATACTTCATGTTCGATGTTTTGACATAATTAAGAAGTACATTACTATTCAGCATGCCCTTTAAATACTCTCAGTCTGAGTTCTTATTTATTAAACATGGAAAAGTCAAATTCAAAGGCTTACAGGCTACCTTTATTTCAACAGAGTTAAATAATGTGGCTTCAGCTAGAACACAGAGCGAAACCACACTATAACTTTTAACAATAGACTGAGTTTCAAGGAGGCGGTTATGAAGAAACTTTCCTTGGGGAAGTGATTGATTGGACTCAAATGCACCATTTTTGGCTATGAGAAAAAAATATCTGGAGGGTGCTATTTTTTGGACCCACTTGACTAGTGTTTTTAGCCAAGATATGTGAGCATGACTGCTTCTGCTGCCTTGGTACTAGGAAGCTGAGGAGTGTTGGGATTTTCTATTAGTTTCCTTTGACCTTTTATTAATGTCCATAATTTCTCTCAGGGTCACTTTGAATCACTCACTTTTGATCCTTGTGAACACTTTTAACAGTAGGCTTCAACCTTTTGGTCAGGCCATCTTTAATGTTGCTTACTGTTTAATACCTAGATTATCTTATCTCACACAATGCTCCATTTTGCGCCTATTATTCATATAAGACTACTGGGAGAGGTCTTGATATCTTTGAAGTATATTGCCACCATATGCTGATGCTGTCTAGTACTCTGTCTCAGAAGAAGCCATTAATTCCTTTAATCAGGGTTAAAGTCAATGGTTAATTATGCATCTTCTAGAATATCCTTTTATGTGTCAAGCTTTGTTTCTCAATCTTGACAAGTTTGAGGTGGATGTCTTTTTTTGAAGACATTTTGCTTCTTATTCAAGAAGCTTCTTCAGCTTTGACTGTATGGTGGGGAATGGAAAGATTTATTTATATTCTTTGCAGACAGCTGGTCATTTGCATTCTTTTAGAGAAAGCAAAGTCGTTGAGGCCACTTGGTAGCTTGTCTGTGTCCTTAGGGTTACCTGAGAAGTGCAAATGGAAATTGGAACTGCTGAAAGACTGTGTTGTGGAGTTGTGCATTCTGCAGGATGTTTTCTGTCCTATCCCTTCCCTGTTGAACACAGGCACAGGCTGCTGGGGATGAGTCTGTGTTGTCTGCATCTCAAACTGAAGCTCAAATGCTACCTGTAGTCTACAATTTTTCTGGAAATCTGTTCATACTCCCATACCATTTGAAGGGTGTTCATTCCAAAGAGCATAGATTGACTGATGACTGAGAATCACCATAGATATTTACGATGGGTGAACTTCAACTTCCAGAATTTCCCAGCCAGCATTACTACTTCAGTGTAAGAGGAAGGCTGCATAATCAACTTCATAGCATAGCATAGTGTAGCCTAGCCTAGCCTTTGCATTTCTATTAACAAATGAAGGGAAACCTAACCATTTTTAAATATGGTAAAGAGCATAGATTTACTGACACGAGGAAGAAAAGTATGTCTATGAAACTTAGGAGAAAGGGAAAGGATGCAATCATCTGAATGAAGATGACCTGCTCTTGTGGAGTGGGTGGAGGTTTCAAAGACATGCAAAAAGGTATAAGTTTAACTATAGGAGTTCAAATATATATCAGAAAGTATGAATTGATGTCACCCATGTTTATTTTATATTGCAAATGAAAGGAGGAATCTATATGCAGATAATGCAATAATTGTCTCTAATACTTTAGTAAATTGTGACAATAAAAAAAAATCTATAGATGGAGAAAACCATGCAATATTTTAAATAAATGAGAAACAGGAAATATTCTGAGAGGAAAAAGAATGTGGAAAAAAAATGGATCATTTGGACAAACCAAGAATGCCATTTGAAGTATAGAAAAATGTTTACTTTTTCTGAGCTTATTCATGCACCCAGATGAAAAAGAATCATTAAAATGAGACAGTTGATAGATTATAATAAAAGATTTAGAGTGCTAGTAATGAAAAATACAAGAATGATGAGAGTTTCTGAATATGAAACAGATAGCTATTTTATAATATCAAGAGTAGATCTTGGGAAAATAGAAAAAATATGTAAGAGGCAGATAGAAAAATATCAAAGAACCTAGAGTGAAATTAAAATGGTAGTAAGAGAATGGATGAATTCTATGGATAGATTAGATCAGTGTAGATTAGAATATACATCTTGCAACAGAATGAATGAAAAGTGAATGCAACAGATTTGTCAGCAGAATGAATGGAAAGGGAATGCAAGAACAGAAGGATTGGAACCTAGTGAAAAGAATTCTGTGAAAGACGCCAAGGAAGGAAAAAAGAGGTGGAGAGGGAGAAGGCATGATATGGAGAAGGATACAGAGAAGGATGGTATCAGGACAGAATGGCATCAGAAGACATGCAGCACAACAGCTGAGAATGGCAGAAAAACAGTTTTCAACGCAGCAGCTGAAATAGTAGTGCAAAACTGCATATTTCAGTCTTAACTCAAGAGGAAGCAAAAGATCATAAATAAATTCCTGAATAAATCTGATCTTTTAAAAATATTAAATTTTTAATTAAATTTGTTTTTCAAAAATAGATTTTTGAAATTTTAGAATTTAAAAAAATTCCATTCTATTGCAATTGCACTGCAAGGTCTATAATTAATTCATTCGTAAGATGCAAGTAACATCAACCCTTCTATTCCCTGGGTAACTGGGGCCTTAAATGTGTTTTTTCTTTTTTGTATTTTATTTTTAATCATTTATTTTTTTCTCTCTGTTCTTGATTTTTAAAAGAACAAAGGTCTCAAAAAGTAAAAAATTAGATCAATTTATTACCAAAAAATAAAAAAAAAATAAAACCCTTCATAAAACCATTTTTTTTCAAAAAATAATTTTTTAAAATTAAATTTTAAAAAAATCTAAATCTTTAAAAAATTAAATTTTAAATCTGAGCCACTCGTTCAACACTGCTGCTCCCTCATCTTGTTGGCGCTTGGCGGTCTCCATCAGCTCTAGCTCATGGAGAGAGGGTTTTCCCCCGCAAGCCGCTAGCTTGCGCGGAGCAGCCACTGGCGGCAGCCTCAGGCTGTTTCCTTCTGGTGGGTGAAGAAGAGGGGCTGCGTTCTCATCTGTCTCCCCATTTCTGGGCGGATGAATGCGCATGGGCACTCCGGTGTTGCTCCGTGGTTAGCTCCAGTTTAAACTTAGGCTAGCTAATTGGAGCTTTGTGGGTTGGATTTGGCTTCCACTCCCTTTGGGGAGTTTGATAGTAACACCCACACACACACATTTCTTTCCCCCTTTCTTTTGGGCAGAACGACTGCCTCTCATTGCGAAGGGTGGCTCGGTCGAATTTCTCCCCCAATTACTCCAGGGATTCACCTTGGGTCCCAAGTAGGGATGTTGGGGTTCTGACCTCTTCCTACTCCTTCATACACTTCAGTCTTCCTAGTTCATTTATGGGTTTCCCCAAATGACGGGAGATAGGGTGGAGAAATTTGGCCTCAGCTGCTTTTGGGACTTTTTTCCACCAATATTCAACCCTTCCCGCTTTGGTCATTGAGGCAGCATCTTGGATGTCTCAGTTTCCATGGTCAGAGATGGCTGCCCTTGGGTTCCTGGAGTTCCCTGGATGGGAGTAGGATCTGCCTCCTTCTGGGTTGCCAGGAACAGACTTTCTTCAGAGAGTCTGCCCTCTGCCATGGTGGCCTGAGTTTTTTCCATGCACCCCAGGCATCAGAGAGAAAGTGGAGAGTACTCAGGAATCCCTGTTGTTTTCGGTTAGTTTTGGGAGAGTTGGCTTGATGTTGGGATTCGGACCAATGTGCTAATAAAAGCCATTTAGCAAGAAAAATCTGGTTGTTTATTAGCCGTGCCATGGCGGCACAACCTAGGTCAGTGGTGGCTAACCTTTTTTTTGGCTCCCGTGCCAATAATCATGTGCGTGCTCACTTGCACACACTCGCGTGCCAGCACCTAGAAGGCAATGTGTGCTGGCCTCCCTCCATGCCCCCTCAGAGGAATGAAATCACCAGTTTGTATACCAGGCAATCTATCATGGGAAATATGCTGTCCCCTAGCAACAAAGATTAAATATGTGACTAAAATCTAGGTTGTATATTCTACAGAATAGCATTGAAACTGTTCAGTTACCCTAAAGTAAAGCACTCAAGCTGTTTGTTACTCTTATGGGGAACAAAACAAAGCAAAAAAAAAATACTTGATGGAATGATGGACAAAAATAGGCGGTGGACAAGAGGGGAAAATGCATACTGAAAAAAATAAGAATGAGAGAAAGACATATATAAAGAGAACAAAGATAATTGAATTTGGAGTCAAAGAGAACAATTAAATTAAAAGAGGCAGAAAAATATAGAGCAAGGTTTAGTTCTAATGGTTTTGAAAGGGAAGAAAAAGAGCAACAAGTAGCCAGCAGCAGAACAAATGGAATTAAAAACAATTTAGGATGAAATTGAAGAGGCAGAACACCAGAGGGAGTATTTTAAAGATCTGTATGAGAATAATATATGGAGAAATCAAAGTCAAACAAATGCTTTAAATTTTATTGCCCAAGAAAAAGAATAGATGAAAAGAATTCAAAGTTGTGAGAAGGCTTCAGGAGAAACATTACAGTGGGACTGGGAGATGTATTAGGATATGGAGGTGGTTTGTGTAGGAAATGATTGTGCATCTTGTTTAATATTTGTGTGAAGACTGTGTGCCTGATTATTCTACTGCTTCAAACAGATATAAAAGAGTGAATGCAAAACTGCAGGAGATTACTATGCTAAATATGCTTGGTCAGGTCTTGGTGGAATGGAGCAAGAAAGGATAATGCTCCAAGAAAATAATTATTTTGGAACTGCAAATTTTGGGACATTACGTCAGGTAGGATGAACTGATCAGATTTTTGCTTCTCAGAAGAGAAAGATATAGATGTGAGAAAGCTAATTTCATGGCTATTGGTATATAAAGAAAGCATATGAAAAAGTGTGATGGTGGGGAATGGAAAGATTTATTTATATTCTTTGCAGACAGCTGGTCATTGCATTCTTTAGAAAAGCAAAGTCATTGAGAGCCACTTGGTAGCAGGTGGAACTACAAGATATTTTGCACAAAAGTTGTTAGCACAATGTAAAAAGAGGAAGATATGATGGAAGAAAAGCATGAATTGAAAGAGCATAAATTGATGGGTGAACTTCAACTTCAGAATTTCCCAGCCAGCATTACTACATTCAGTGTAAGAGGAAGGCTGCATAATCAACTTCATAGCATAGCATAGTGTAGCCTAGCTAGCCTTTGCATTTCTATTAACAAATGAAGGGAAACCTAACCATTTTTAAATATGGTAAAGAGCATAGATTTACTGACACGAGGAAGAAAAGTATGTCTATGAAACTTAGGAGAAAGGGAAAGGATGCAATCATCTGAATGAAGATGACCTGCTCTTGTGGAGTGGGTGGAGGTTTCAAAGACATGCAAAAAGGTATAAGTTTAACTATAGGAGTTCAAATATATATCAGAAAGTATGAATTGATGTCACCCATGTTTATTTTATATTGCAAATGAAAGGAGGAATCTATATGCAGATAATGCAATAATTGTCTCTAATACTTTAGTAAATTGTGACAATAAAAAAATCTATAGATGGAGAAAACCATGCAATATTTTAAATAAATGAGAAACAGGAAATATTCTGAGAGGAAAAAGAATGTGGAAAAAAAATGGATCATTTGGACAAACCAAGAATGCCATTTGAAGTATAGAAAAATGTTTACTTTTTCTGCGCTTATTCATGCACCCAGATGAAAAGAATCATTAAAATGAGACAGTTGATAGATTATAATAAAAGATTTAGGAGTGCTAGTAATGAAAAATACAAGAATGATGAGAGTTTCTGAATATGAAACAGATAGCTATTTTATAATATCAAGAGTAGATCTTGGGAAAATAGAAAAAATATGTAAGAGGCAGATAGAAAAATATCAAAGAACCTAGAGTGAAATTAAAATGGTAGTAAGAAGAAATGGATGAATTCTATGGATAGATTAGATCAGTGTAGATTAGAATATACATCTTGCAACAGAATGAATGAAAAGTGAATGCAACAGATTTGTCAGCAGAATGAATGGAAAGGGAATGCAAGAACAGAAGGATTGGAACCTAGTGAAAAGAATTCTGTGAAAGAGCACTAAGGAAGGAAAAAAGAGGTGGAGAGGGAGAAGGCATGATATGGAGAAGGATACAGAGAGAGGATGGTATCAGGACAGAATGGCATCAGAAGACATGCAGCACAACAGCTGAGAATGGCAGAAAAACAGTTTTCAACGCAGCAGCTGAAATAGTAGTGCAAAACTGCATATTCAGTCTTAACTCAAGAGGAAGCAAAAGATCATAAATAAATTCCTGAATAAATCTGATCTTTTAAAAATATTAAATTTTTAATTAAATTTGTTTTTTTTTCAAAATAGATTTTTGAAATTTTAGAATTTAAAAATTCCATTCTATTGCAATTGCACTGCAAGGTCTATAATTAATTCATTACGTAAGATGCAAGTAACATCAACCCTTCTATTCCCTGGGTAACTGGGGCCTTAAATGTGTTTTTCTTTTTTGTATTTTATTTTTAATCATTTATTTTTTTCTCTCTGTTCTTGATTTTTAAAAGAACAAAAATAAGTCTCAAAAAGTAAAAATTAGATCAATTTATTACCAAAAATAAAAAAAAATAAAACCCTTCATAAAACCATTTTTTTTCAAAAAATAATTTTTTTAAAATTAAATTTTAAAAAAATCTAAATCTTTAAAAAATTAAATTTTAAATCTGAGCCACTCGTTCAACACTGCTGCTCCCTCATCTTGTTGGCGCTTGGCGGTCTCCATCAGCTCTAGCTCATGGAGAGAGGTTTTCCCCATGCAAGCCGCTAGCTTGCGCGGAGCAGCCACTGGCGACAGCCTCAGGCTGTTTCCTTCTGGTGGGTGAAGAAGGGGGCTGCGTTCTCATCTGTCTCCCCCATTTCTGGGCGGATGAATGCGCATGGGCACTCCGGTGTTGCTCCGTGGTTAGCTCAGTTTAAACTTAGGCTAGCTAATTGGAGCTTTGTGGGTTGGATTTGGCTTCCACTCCCTTTGGGGAGTTTGATAGTAACACCCACACACACATTTCTTTCCCCCTTTCTTTTGGGCAGAACGACTGCCTCTCATTGCGAAGGGTGGCTCGGTCGAATTTCTCCCCCAATTACTCCAGGATTCACCTTGGGTCCCAAGTAGGGATGTTGGGGTTCTGACCTCTTCCTACTCCTTCATACACTTCAGTCTTCCTAGTTCATTTATGGGTTTCCCCAAATGACGGGAGATAGGGTGGAGAAATTTGGCCTCAGCTGCTTTTGGGACTTTTTCCACCAATATTCAACCCTTCCCGCTTTGGTCATTGAGGCAGCATCTTGGATGTCTCAGTTTCCATGGTCAGAGATGGCTGCCCTTGGGTTCCTGGAGTTCCCTGGATGGGAGTAGGATCTGCCTCCTTCTGGGTTGCCAGGAACAGACTTTCTTCAGAGAGTCTGCCCTCTGCCATGGTGGCCTGAGTCTTTTTCCATGCACCCCAGGCATCAGAGAGAAAGTGGAGAGTACTCAGGAATCCCTGTTGTTTTCGGTTAGTTTTGAGAGAGTTGGCTTGATGTTGGGATTCGGACCAATGTGCTAATAAAAGCCATTTAGCAAGAAAAATCTGGTTGTTTATTAGCCGTGCCATGGCGGCACAACCTAGGTCAGTGGTGGCTAACCTTTTTTGGCTCCCGTGCCAATAATCATGTGCGTGCTCACTTGCACACACTCGCGTGCCAGCACCTAGAAGGCAATGTGTGCTGGCCTCCCTCCATGCCCCCTCAGAGGAATGAAATCACCAGTTTGTATACCAGGCAATCTATCATGGGAAATATGCTGTCCCCTAGCAACAAAGATTAAATATGTGACTAAAATCTAGGTTGTATATTCTACAGAATAGCATTGAAACTGTTCAGTTACCCTAAAGTAAAGCACTCAAGCTGTTTGTTACTCTTATGGGGAACAAAACAAAGCAAAAAAAAATACTTGATGGAATGATGGACAAAAATAGGCGGTGGACAAGAGGGAAAATGCATACTGAAAAAAATAAGAATGAGAGAAAGACATATATAAAGAGAACAAAGATAATTGAATTTGGAGTCAAAGAGAACAATTAAATTAAAGAGGCAGAAAAATATAGAGCAAGGTTTAGTTCTAATGGTTTTGAAAGGGAAGAAAAAGAGCAACAAGTAGCCAGCAGCAGAACAAATGGAATTAAAAACAATTTAGGATGAAATTGAAGAGGCAGAACACCAGAGGAGTATTTTAAAGATCTGTATGAGAATAATATATGGAGAAATCAAAGTCAAACAAATGCTTTAAATTTTATTGCCCAAGAAAAGAATAGATGAAAAGAATTCAAAGTTGTGAGAAGGCTTCAGGAGAAACATTACAGTGGGACTGGGAGATGTATTAGGATATGGAGGTGGTTTGTGTAGGAAATGATTGTGCATCTTGTTTAATATTTGTGTGAAGACTGTGTGCCTGATTATTCTACTGCTTCAAACAGATATAAAAAAGAGTGAATGCAAAACTGCAGGGAGATTACTATGCTAAATATGCTTGGTCAGGTCTTGGTGGAATGGAGCAAGAAAGGATAATGCTCCAAGAAAATAATTATTTTGGAACTGCAAATTTTGGGACATTACGTCAGGTAGGATGAACTGATCAGATTTTTGCTTCTCAGAAGAGAAAGATATAGATGTGAGAAAGCTAATTTCATGGCTATTGGTATATAAAGAAAGCATATGAAAAAGTGATCAGGTGGAACTACAAGATATTTTGCACAAAAGTTGTTAGCACAATGTAAAAAAGAGGAAGATATGATGGAAGAAAAGCATGAATTGAAAGCATAAATTGAATGCTTAGCAAATTATTTAATACTGAGCAGGGATAATAACAAAGAAATGTAGATGAATTAAAGTATTTTAGCAGAATGCTGGTGAATAGTATGTGGATATATTGCAGTGAATATTTGTCAAAAGAAACAAAACTGGCTTTAAATGAGAAAGTGCTTTTGCCCACTTAATTGTATACAGTTAGAGCTGGGGAAATCTAAAAGTTCAATGCAATGGGAAAACTAGAATATAGGGTAAAACAAGAAAAGGTGAAGAGTGAATAGATGTTGGATCAATGGAGACGTAATGCAAGGATGAATGACTAATATGAAAAAAGTACATGGAAGTGGTTTGGCGATATAGAGAGAATGTATAAAGCCTGAGTCTTCAGAGAGAAGTAGTATGAATGAAAGAAGAAAATGATTGAGAAAAGTCATGGCTGAATGAAATTCATATGTTTAAAAACAAAAGGCAGTTTACCATGCAGTTGTATGAATGTGGTGAAGAAAGAATGATTTGTAGGGCTCAGAAGGTATACAGAGATATGACAAGTGGTGCTATTGCAAACTATATTTATTCCCATTCCTTTTTCTTACCTCATGATTTATTTCTTTGGCTTACTATTCCTTAATTATTTTCTGCACTTTGCAAAACATTGTTTTCCCCAAAAAGGAAATAATGGCATGATGGATTTTTACATATTTAAGACATTATTTGAGGTTTCATTTGTTGTGATAAAACATTTGAGAATTCAGTTGCAATTCATTCGCTCATAGTTACTTTATATTTTTCTTTGCCATATTCAGTTTTATCTCTTTTATACAAGTGTTTTATAGATCAATCCCACAACTCTCTAAAGAAGAATTATGTGAAATCAGTACTATGTTCTTTAGTGCTAAGGCTTATTTTCTGTATAGGAACTGATTACATGGAAAAATCTCCTGTCTATGTTCCTTCTTTAGGAAAGATAATTTCTCCTGATTGCCAAACTGTCCTATGAGAATAATTTAGTCACTGATGTAACAATGTCTAGGAGAAAGATAGTGATCTGGAGCAATAAAGTTCTGAAACAAGAATTCTTGATAGTGTTAATCTAATAATGACCTCTGGGCTCCAGCCAAACAGACCCAGACCCCTGACAAGAGTTGGCAAAGGAGAGAAACAGTGCATCATCAGTAATGAATGAACAGTGCATCATCCAGTAATAATGGACATAGGAAAATCCCCCAACTCCATAGATTCAGCTATAAGGCAGTTAACCAGACCTAACCTTGCAGCTAATACCTCAAACTTCTTGTCACCCCAGTTTACATTTCTTAAACCAAAAGATAGACATTTCTTCTAGTATTATGGTTAGACGATTATTATGGTTAGGGCAGTTTTATTCACAATTCCTGAAATGCAAGCCTGGGTCTTGTTATCTGCTACTTTCTTCTTCATTCCTCAGGATCACTTTAAACTGAATTATGATACCAAAGGACATTCTGAATTCCAACAAGTTTTCTGCAATTGTTCCAAGACAAGAAACATGACTTAAATATGAACAAAAAATTTCAACTAAAATATATTTCAAAGAACTTTAACTTTCAAACTTTGCATCTGTCATTGCATTAATCTAATGTATAATATCTAGTTGCAGGAAAGAACATGACCAATATCAAAGACACTCCAGATCAGTGGTGGGATTCAAATTTTTTTACTACCGGTTCTGTGGGCGTGGCTTGGTGGGCATGGCCATGTGACTGGATGGGTGTGGCTTTTTTTTTTTTGGCTTTTTTGCCCACCCCACCCATCTTTGGGACCTTCCTAGCCTCAGAGGAGCCTCTGCGGGGGCATTTTTGCTCCCCTTTTCTGAGGCTCAGGAAGGAAAAAACAGAGCATGGGAGGGGCGCAAAGCATCCCTCCAAGCTCCATTTTGGGAGCTTCCTAGCCTCAGAGGAGCCTCGAGGAGACGTTTTTGCTCCCCTAAGGCTCCTCTGGGACTCTGGAAGGCAAAAAATGGAGGGGGGGCTGAGCTCCTCCCTCCATTTTTTGCCTTCCTGGGCCTTAGCAAGGAGAATCCCGGCACAGCTGATCCATGCACAGCTGATTGTCAGGAGGGAAAAAAAAGAAATTATCCTAGGCGAATGTCAGGCGGGCAGATAAGCAAGCATCAGGTGGGAGGGCAACCGGATCGGGGGAGTGGCCGGCTAGAACTTACTACCGGTTCGGCGACCTACACCGAATTCTTGCTACTGGTTTGCCCGATCCGGTGCGAACCAGTTGAATACCACCACTGCTCCAGATTTTAATTAAATCAGTCACTCAACTGGCATAAATATATAAGAATATTACTATCAACAATGTTATCTTTGTTCAATAAATGGCCTAGTAATAATTTAATTTTACTGAGGAAACTGAATGGAAAATGTCAAAAAGGGAAAGAAAACTATAAAAGCAGAAGCAACAGAAACGCTAACAAAATAATAATAATAATAATAATAATAATAATAATAATAACAACAATAATAACAATAATAACAATAATAACAACAATAACATATATTTGGGTTACCCAATTTAGACTCAGAAATATCTGATCCCTCTGCCTCAATCTGAGTTACGAAGTCTACAACTAGCCCTAAACTTGGTTGCTTTTCTAGTGTTTCCTCCCTCCCAACACTTTTGGGAAGTACTTCTCACCCTAAATAAACATGGTCCACCCATTTTAAAGTTCCCAAGGGTGAGAAACATTGCTTTAAGGATAAGTTTCTCCTCCCTTCAGAAAGCAGACTCAGTAGACATTCTGCATACTCAGAAACCCCTTACCTCATTCCACAATCTTCTCTCCTTTAAAACATAACATATGCAATAGATAGAAAAACGGAGAGATAGCTAGGACCTCTCTAAGTTTAAGTGATTTCCTTTCTAGTTATCTTTCACTTCTTTTCTTTTCTCCTCTTGTGTTATTTTTTTCTAGCCATATTAGTTAAAACTTATATATTGCTAGCTTATATAGCAGTTAGTAGTATATAAGCATCCAGATATTCCACTGACATTCTTGTCATCAGTTCAAAGGGAATATAGTGGTCTTTCATTTTCCTTCCAACATGCCTGCTCTGAATATTGCAGTAGCCAAAGGTAGACTGCCTTCTCTTTTACTATTCATCAGTAAAGGTGGGTGTAAGTCACATATTTTTTACTTCAGTTTCAATGTCTGTCTGCTTTCAATCCTCCATTAACTATAGCCATCAGGTAAAGAAAATATGTACTCGGGTTTTCAGGTTTTGTATCCTTAGCTAGTAACCTTGACATTGCAATAAGTAATCTACATACAGTTTGTGTAGTCATGTAAATCAATTAAAATTGTTTGAACAATTGAATAATCCTTAGTAACATATATTTATATTTAATAAATCTAATATTTAAGATGCTCTCCATGATTAGAGATTTTTAAGTGAATTTTGATTTACAAACAATGGCCTTCTTATAAAGCAATAGTATGAATTAACTTGAATAAGAAGCTATTAACATTATAAAGCAAACTATCTTAATTATGTAAAAAAATAGGCCATATTTTATAGAAATTGGTATGAGGAAATATCAATACATTTGAAAAATCTATGACCATCATTTTGAGAGGGGGGAATCTAAAGACCCTTACAGCAAAAATGCCTTCATAGAGAGAAAAATTTTTGTGAGAAGCAACACACATGCACATACAAATGACTTTCTGATTATAATGAAGCTGATGGTTGGAGTTGGGAGCTTGAGGCAGTAGTACAAGAGATGAAATCACATTTCCCCCCTCAAAATGAAATCAGTTGTTTGTTCAACTAATTCAATAGCTGCTCTGAATGGGAGGCAGAACCTCATCAAGAAGCAAATATTAAAATTAAACTTTTCTCTACCATTAGTATTTTTACAACCCAGGAACTGTGACTACCTGAACTTGCAAGAATCAGTTTTGGACAAAACACTTTCCTTCCCAATCATAACATTTTACATAAATGCCAAAAGTGTCATTTTGTCTGTCTCCTGCTTTTATCACTGCTGCTTGACTGAAACACTTTCCAACACACTGCAGCTCAGGAGGAAGAGATCAGAATGAGAACTTCATGAAAGCCCAAGGATCAAGATAGAGTGGATCCTGACTGGTAGATTCCTCCCTAAAGAAATAGAAGTCTCCTCTCTCACTCTCTTAGTCTGAACTAAAGTCATGCCCCAACCAAAGTCAAGGTCCACTGTAATGTACACATTACTGGGAATGAAAATCATAGATAACCACATCAAAAAGAAATAAAACAATTTATTCAAGATAATTATATTTCATTAATAGTGGCATTTGCAGATTGTTGAATAATAACTCAATAATCTTTTCACTGCTTAAGTAATTAACATGATTTGATTGGAAGAAACCTCTTCTTACAATCATAGGAGATAAATGTGAACTGCTTGATGAACCATAGCTCACTCACTGCTTGTTATCAAGAAACAGAGAAAACTAGAATGATGCCAAAAAATCATAATTCTAATTTTGTGTGGAATACAAAGGGTGAGGGAAGAGGAAGTTGCCTTTTTTTGTAATTCATTTTTCCTCCTCCTCCTCCTCCTCCTCCTCCTCCTCCTCCAGCTTGCATATTTTCTTTTCAATAAATTACCACCTGGCTGTGAAGGTTAAAGTGATCCTTATTTAGTGAGAAGGAACAGTAAGCAAACTTATGTTATTGCTTGTATTACATTCAACAAAAGACAGTGATGACTTTCCCATACTCTGCCATGAAGGAAATGAAAGGAACTTACTGTTCTCCTTTTTTTCTAGAAAAAAAATGGCTGTGCACTCCTTCAAGTTTTATGAGAGCTCCGTTACTCCCTCTTAATAAATATGACTGATCAGGCAACACTACATTTATTTTTAAAAAAATGTTTACAAATGCAGTTCTTTTTCTCTCAGGCACCTTCTATTCATCTGGAAATTAAAAGTAGGATGTTAAAATATTACACAGAGTTCTAGTCCTACAGTACATATCTAATGAGTCTTATGTCACTAAGAACTGGTTCGGTGTAGTAGTTAAAAGAACTCTGCTAGAAACAAGGAGACTGTGAGTTCGAATCCTATCTTAAGCACGAAGCCAGCTGGGTGATCTTGGGGCAGGCCTTCTCTCTCAGCCCTTGGATGCAGTCATAGGCAAACATCTTCCATAATCTTACCAAGAAAACCAAAAGGGTTTGTCCAGGCAGCCACTAGGAGTCAAGACTGAGTCAAAGGTGCAAGAAAAGAAGGGTCACTATGTATTCAGTGATTAATTAGTAGTTAGTAAGATGCCTGTGAATATATTACTACAATCTGAGTACGTTGGAAAGAGTTAGAAAGCCAGACAAGAGACTTTTCACATCTACAGGTAGCCCTTGTTTAACAACCACTCAGTGACCATTCAAACATATGACAGCACTGAACATTGTATGACCACTCCTTATCAGTGTCGCCATGGTTATATGATCGTGATTTGTGACCTTTTCTTTTCAGCTTCAAACAAGCAAATCAACAGGAAGTTGGCAAGAAGTCACAAGTCACAGTCAAGTGAGGTCCTTGCTTATTAACTCACATGGTCCTCACTTAACAACAATAATCAGGAGAGTCATAACTGCCCTTGCCGAGTAGCACATCATATTTTTCCCATTTACAACCGTTTTGTATAACAATGGAGCTTCTGTTCCTAATTAGCATTGTTAAGTGAGGACCACCTGTATTTCTTATAAGCTTCTTCCTGCTACCATGTTAGTCGAACTGTGTGGAATGTACAGGAATTGTGTAAGAATAAAGCTAGAGAGGAATATAAGTACTGTAGTAGAAGTATACTTGCTCTTTAAAACATGGGTTTTTAGAGCAGAAAAACAGCAGTTATAAAAAACAGCCAGTTTATACTAAGTTAGTTTGTCAGACCCTGTTATTTTGGTATGAAAACAAAAAATTGTCAATGTTATTCCATATGAGAAATTACTTCAAATAATCCAACAAGCCTACACCACCTGGTATAGTGCATACATGTGCAATCAATTATACACTTTAATATAGCTACAGTTAATATTTCTATCTTTCATCAAAACTAAACAAAATGTCTCAAAAAAAACCTGCAAATTTTTTATATAATAAAACATTCAATCCAGTGATGGGATTCAAATTTTTTTATTACTGGTTCTTGGGCGTGGCTTGGTGGGCGTGGCAGGGGAAGGGTACTGTAAAATCTCCAGTCAGAAGTAGTATTTGCCAGTTCTCCAAACTACTCAGAAATAACCTTCAGTAAAATGAAATTGGATTTGCAACATTGTTGACAGCTAATCTGTTTATTCCAAGCATTTCTATTTATTAAGACCAGCTTTCACTGAAGTTTTCTGATTAGACTAAGAAGTGTTCTTGGATCCAAACAGTATTTTACCAATTGCATCAGGCTCGGCACTTAGAATGCTTGATGTTGTTTCTGAAATGTTTCTCAAAATAAGTGTTTGTTTAAGAGTATACAGAATATTATGGCTGAAAAAAGCTAACATGATATCCACAAAGAGAAACACCCATGTTAATACAGAATTGGATTTCAATATTTATGCATCAGATGATGTAATTAACAAAAAAATATTTACCAGTATAATATACATTAAATATTTTTATATATGGATATATACCACGATACTTTCAATTTCAGTTTCTAATTTTGATTTTTTCTTTCAAAAAGCCGATGATGAGGTGAAAACAACTTCATTTATTATTATAAATATGTGACTTATACTCAAATAGAAACAACCCATGTAAATAAATTCATTTGCTTCAGGGAGTTGAAATAGTTTCTGTTAATACTTTTTTCTGCATATCATCAATTTGCTTTTGATTCATATTTCTTCTATTGTCACTGTAAGCTTACTTGTTGTTTTTTCTTTCCTTTTCTTCATGCTGTCGTTTAGAGCCCTACAGAGAGACAAGTATGGGAGTAAAGCTAAACATTGCATATCAAATGTAATTTTTTTAGTTCACTTTTTAATGCATCATATATCAGTGATGTACATATTTAAAAACAATTCATCTCTCACAATACAGAATCAAGAATAATAAGCCATATTTTATAACTATATACAGATAGTGGATATGTCGTGTCTGTTTCATTTTGTTTTTCATCCAGTATGTTTAGTTTTGTGTAATTGTATGAGAATGACATTTCTTTTTAATTAAGAATATTTTTGTCTGCAAAATCATACTGTTTTCTTGCTGTGGCACATTTCATGAGAACTATATTCATTTTCAATGCAAGGCAATCTTTTATTTTCCTCAAATATATAAAAATAATAACTTCCAACTAATAACTGTATGCTTTTGCTGAAAAAGCAAGAAACAATGCCTTAATGGGTAGGCATAACCAGCTTGGAGTGATCCACTAATCTTTCCAACCTTCAACTATTATGTGGATTGTTAATATCAATTTACACGACAGAAAATGAATGATTTTGTTCTGCATCTGTAATGGCTATTTTTCACTCATACTTTTTTCTGTCTATATGAAATATAGATACTATAACACCCGAATTACAGTGTGGTAAAATACGCCTGAAAACATTATGGGTGGGGGGGAATTGGGGAAAAAATGTACTTAAGATCAGAAAAATTATAAGGTCTGCATATTCCCCAATCACAGGGCTTTACAGATGCAGATTGAATTCATTGTTTTCAGAAACTTTGTCTTTTTCTGAAAGTGAAAGGCCAACAAATGGCCAGCAATTTACTTCCACAAAACGATGCTGGTTTAGCCTTGTCTGCTCTTTCTGGCAATAGCATCTCAATTAACAGAAAAATGTGAACCCTTTGCATGTCTCATCTTTTGCATGTGTTTAAAAGATTATAATATTAGAGATACTCAGATGGATCGTGAGTGCTTGAAGACTGTTAGTTATTCTAAATAAGGGTTATCACCAAAAGCTGCAGTGAGATGCTTTTTTGGTACTTCCAACTCCAGCTATTTCAGAAGTGCGTTGATTCACATAACTGACGGAACCAAATAGGAACCGTATCACAATACTTTTAGTAGGATCAGCTAAGAAAAGGAACTAGTTTTTGAATGTAATAGTGCTTGCCCTAATGTTAAAAAAGAAGAAAAGCATGTTTTTTTTTTCTGTTGTATGACAAAACCATGTTTGCAGTATGTACCTATCTAAAGATGCCATCAGCTAGGAACTCAGTTACTTTGCATCCACCAGGAAAGTGTGAAGATCAGCTGGGCATGTTAGGACAAAGCAACAGTGCCTATGCTCCAGTTAAAAATACCAAAGCTTCAAATCTCAGTCATTAGTAAAAAATTAATTCAAAGAAGAGAAAACATCTACTGTAATAAATTTGATATGTGTTATAGTTGTCTGACAGGTGTCAGACTCCAGGAAGAAGCAAGACTACTGTGTAGTCTTGGTCCGTGTTTCTCAACCTATGCAACACTCTTATGTGTGGACTACAATTCCCAGAAGTCCCCAGCCAGCAATCTACAGTGTAACTTTCTCAGTTAACATTAAAGATGGAAAAATTGTTTTCCCAAGGAGGGTTTTTTAAACTGAAAATACTGAAAATAAACATACATATCTAAACCAGGTTTCCACAAAGTGGTCAATATTGATCCCTAACAATTAATGAGACTATCCAAGATGCCATTGGGGCTACACCAAGGAGTTGATGTCATTGCTGTTGTTATGGTAGTAGTGGTATTAGTACCACTATTAGTAGTAATACTGTTAAAATGGTATTATTTTTATATAATCAATATTTTCAAATTGATGAACAATCTGAAGCTTCATGAAGGGTTGATGCACTGAAGAGTTGGGGAGGTGGGGGCTTGATCTAAACACTTACTGATGTGTGTTTATCTCTCCTTCATGTTCTTGTCCACTATTAACAATTACCATTTTTGAAAATGAGACTGAGACACAGGTTCACTATTTGACTGAACTAAAATAATTTTATTAAACATTTGATAAACACTTTTATCAAATTAGGGTTTGATTAGGGTTAGGGTTAGGCCCAAATGGTATAAATGTAGATAACTAATCATATTCTTATTTATAAGCCATTGGCATCTGCTATTTATTGCATGAAAATGAAAATCCACTTTTGGATATTACATCTTCCAAAATAAGATAAAAGGCATCACCACTTTATTGCATTCTTCTAAAATGCTGCAGCAAAATGGTTTTTTTAAAAAAATGGAGAACAGGAAATATAATTATAGATGTTATAATTGTCACTATTCTGTAGATAGCAAACACTACTATGTTAAAGTAATGGGTAGACCAGTATCCAAGGTCATGTGTCCTACAGCAGAAGGCCAAGTGGTTTTTTGTTTTTGTTTGTATTTTTGCTCCCCATTGGCTTCAATAAGGAGAAAATAACAAAGACAACATACAGTATGTTTGTAAAGGAATGAAGTGTGGATCTAAAGTCACCACTGATTTGACCTCAGAATTCCTCAGCATGTTCCCTCTTTGCCCTAATCATTGGTCAGTCATCTACCACTCTTGGGATAGCAATAGGGCAGTTATCCAGAAGTTATCCAGAAGTTATCCAGCTATACTGCAGTTATCCACAAGTTACACTGAATCTATGAAATCTATCCTTAATGCTATCTAGGTATAGATGCCCTCAGAGGGATTCTAAAATTGGAAAACAAGGTTATAGGCTAGATTCAGACATCAAAAAACATCTTGCAAGAAAGCAACAGCAAGCCACTTCCATATCATTCCAAAAAAACTGCACAGGCAAGTCCCTGAAGTCATCTAGGGTTGAGTTTGACGTGAAACTACATACGTATAGTTTGATTGTGCAAGCTCATTGCCGAGAGGCAATTTGGGGAATTAATATTGCAAATAAAAGTAATAACATTCCTTTTTAAAAAAATCATTAATCTGATTTAAATAAGCAAAATTTTATATGAGAAAGGAATTTATTTAAACTGTGCATATCAACTATAACAGCAGGAATAACTGTTAACTGGTGCTGGTGCTGGCCTCGTTGCACTCCAAGTGGCCTTATTTTTTATATCTTTTGGTTGGAGAACGTGGTCATCTCTTTGCAACATAATCATGAACATGTTTGTGATAGAATCCTCAGGGTTCACTGAATGTAGAAATCTTGTTGACAGTTTCTAGTTCAATAGATCAGGTAAGCCTAACTAAGTCAAACAAGACTAACCAGATGTGTTCTAGAAATCCACAAGAACACCAGAGATAATGCCTTTTTTCTCTCTTACATAGTTAACACATATAAGTCTTCCATGTTCAAGGTATGACAGTCATTATTGCTATCAATCAGTTATTAATGGCACTGACCTCCATATCTAAGCCACCTTTCCAATATTTTTAATTGATGAGTCCTCCATACATTTTAAATACAATAATTTCTATAGGTTAATGCTAATGCCATGTAGCTCTTTTTATCAGATTTGCATGCTCTGGCTCTTAAGTTCAGGAGACAATTTCACTTTCTAATAACAGAGCTAGTATAGCACAATATTTGTGCCTTTCAATTGTGGAATGCTCATTACTCTCAGTCCAATCTAGCTCATAAAATTTTTATGGGAATAAAACTGGGGATGCAGTTGAGATCATAGGAAAAAAGGGAAGGATTGAAACAATATTGCATAATTAATTAATTAAGAGATAATTAAGTTTATGGTTTGTAAGTTTGCTATTCAGAAAATTTTGGTGCAGGACTTTTTGGAAGTTCAAGTTTTCTGCTTAATCTGAGATGAATGTACTCTGAATGGTATTCCACTGATTGAAATTCTATGCAGACTTAGAAATAATATCCACTACTAGATTTGCTACTGAGTCAGAATGAAAAGAATTAAGCAAACATCACATGGTTTGCAGTATACTGCATTCTGCCACTAAATGCTGCTTATCTCTTTAAAAACAAAATGAAAAGACATGTATCAGCAATTTCTTCAAATGTGTATTGATGATCTCCTGGTCTCCATTGCCTGTCCTCCCTAAATGATTCTACTACCCCAATTTGCTGTGTCCGCCATCGGGAAAACCATACTATACCACGCCTTACTGATCAAATAGCTATATAGAAATCTGGAGCAGTTATCTGACCAGAAAGTAGGGTGAAATCTCATCTGGCTTACTGTCCAAAGGTGGCCTGTTGATCAAAGGGCGGAAGGAGGGGGGGTGGAGTAAAGAAAAACAAACTGAAAACAATTTCAAATATTTATTCTTGCAATTGTGCCTAATATAAACAAGCTTTATGTACATCTTTATGTACATATGTAAGGAAGAATGAATGACTTAGAAGCCCTTTTTAAAGTTCAGGTTACTCTGCTTTGTCATATACATTTTCTCAGAACTATTTTTTCTTTCAATTTTTACTAATGCTTTTAATACTTTTTAAAGGAATGACTATACCTGTGCATGCTCAATTTTCAATAGCAAACTTCTTTCCTGATATGTGTATATTTTCAGACTAACAACACTAATAATGTAATGCCCAATCTCATTGAGCCTCAACTGAACCTCTGGCCATTTTTTAGCCCTTGCCAATACAAGCCAAATTGGAAGATGGACTTTTCATTTTGTTTTAAAGATGGTTTAGCCAGCATGCTGTCAGAAGTTCTTCAAACTGACTCCATGAATTCTTCACTTTCCTGTTTCCAGAGTCATTTTATTGGGAGAGTGTGCAGGGTCTTCTCCATGATTCTACAGTAATTCTTTTTCTCTATGCCTGGCTTCCAATGTGGTGGATTGCAACTTCACACCTGGGGAGCAGGGAACAAGGGATACTAGAGGAGATGGCAGGGACCATCTTCAGCTGTTTACCTCTGTCTGGACTGAAGGTTTCCAGATGTGTTTGGCATATAAACTCATGCAGCTTAAGGACCTTTTTGTGATCTTGGAAACATAGAATCAGATGGTTAGAAGGGAGCTTGGAGGTCTTCTGGTCCAATTCCCTGGCCAGTGCAGGAATCCTCACACCATTCTGGAGAAGTGGCTATGCAGTCTAGTAGCCGTATCTTCATGAGGCCAGCCGTTTCTCTGCTATTTAGTGTCCCAGAATCATACCACCAGGATCCCCATTACCCTAAATTTTGCTGTCTTGCATATTGTTAAGATATTAGCATTCCACTGTTCATCCCACCCATTTCCAGTAACAACACCTGCTAAGATTTTTTTTTAAGTCTCTGGCCACAGAAAGCATATGGTTGCAGAAGAATGTCTGGCAACTTGACTGAACTGCTGGAACTTACCTCACTGCTTCTGAGCAACAAAAAGAGCAAGACTCAGAATGGCCCCAACTGCACCAAAAAGTCCACCTAGTGGTCTCCAGAAAAGGAAACTAAATCATTCAAAAGTACCACAAGAGAAGTTTTGGGGAAATGTTATGCATGCTTATTCTGTTGAGTCCATTGAGACCTACCTGTTTGCTTGGAAATAGTCCTGGAAATACCCTGCTAGGTATATTAACTGGTTTCTCAGTGCTCTCAAATCAACATGAAAAAAGAAAAGCGAAAGTTTTCCTGAAGCCAAGTTTAAAGAGTCCTTGGAGTACTCATCTCTAATGACCTAAGTGCTAGAGCCCACTGTAACTACATAGCTAAAAAGGCATTAAGAGTTGTTAATCTAATCCTACATAGCTTCTTCTCTGGTAATATCGCACTACTAACTAGAGCATACAAAACATTTGCTAGACCTATACTTGAATACAGCTCATCAGTCTGGAACCCATATCATGTATCTGATATTAACACAATTGAAAAAGTCCAGAAATATTTCATAAGAAGAGTTCTCTGCTCCTCTACTCATTGCAGAATACCTTATGCCACCAGACTTGAAACTCTAGACCTAGAAAACCTAGAACTACACCGCCTCCAGTCCGATCTAAATATAGTATATAAAATCATACATTGCAGTGTCCTACTTGCAAATGAATACTTCAGCTTCAATCATAACAATATAAGAGCACACAATAGATACAAACTCAAGGTTAACCAAACCAAACTTGACTGCAGAAAATACGAATTCAGCAACAGAGTGGTCAATGTTTGGAATACTCTACTTGACTGTGGTTTCTTCCCCAAACCCCAAAAACTTTAATCTTAGACTGACTACTATTGACCTCACCTCCTTCCTAAGAGGCCTATAGGGGGCGTGCATAAGCGCACCAATCGTGCCTACCGTCCCTGTCCTATTGTTTTTTATTTTTCTTATAAGTTTCTATCTCATGAATTCAAAATTATGTTTATTCTTATACCTGTATCTTGTAAGCGATTGACAAATCAAATCAAATGTAAATGTAAATGAAGTTTTCTTGGCGGTGTCACAGAAATAGTTGCCTACTATCTTGTGCAGAATGTTTTTTATGACCAAACACAAGGACTACAGTTAGTCCACAGATTATAATCCTTGTTCAGCAACCATTCAAAATTACAATGGCAATAAACAAGGAAGATGAGGCATCTGTTGCAACATCCCTGATTACTTTATCATGATTTGGGCGTTCAGCAACTGGCTCACAATTATAATGGTTGCAGTGTTGCATGGTCATACAATTTCAATTTGCAACTTCCTGGTTGGCTTCTGACAAAATTAGTGGGGAAGCCAGCAGAAGATTGCAAACTCCTCCCATCACGTTTTTGCCAGCCTACCCACCCTACCTAAATACTTGCACATGCTCGATAATATCTGCCCATAACACTCACCCACTCATAGGTCTTGCCTAGTGGCCTCTTTGCCTGGGACCCCCACTTCTTCCCATGTCATCACATGAGATCCTCAGTTAATAACCCATGCAGTCCAGGGGCGACTGGGACTGCTGGGATTGCCATCATTAAGCAGTCTAGTGATTTGATATTGCACTTTTCAACTGCATTACTTAGAGATGGCAATTGCCTTTGCAATCTGAGGACTACCTACTACATTTCTGGGAACGGGGGGGAATCAGCAAAGTGCAGTAATTTTGAGCTTGACTCTAAACTGCTACATGGATCCTTCATTCAGCTTTCTTGGCAGTGATGCCAAAGTGGCTTGCCATTGTCTTCTTCTGGGTGTTTTTTTATTTCTCTATCTAGCCTTAGTATTTCCTCACAACCTCCCACCAACTACTAACTGGGCTAGACTTGCGTAGCTTCTGAGTCAGATCAGCCACAGGCTGCCACAACTGAGTTTAGGACCATTTGTTGTTCAGTCACTAAGTCATGTCTGACTCTTTGCAACCTTATGGACCATAGCACAATAACCCCCCTTTTCCATTGTCTCCTGGAAAATTCATGCCCAAATTCATGTCAATGGTGTTATATAACTCTCTTATCCTCTGCCAAGCCCTTCTCTTTATTCATCAATCTTTCCCAACATCAGGGCCTTTTCCAATTAGTCCTCTCTTCTCAATTAGTGGCCAAAGTATTTGAGCTTCAGCTTCAGCATCTGTCCTTCCAAAGAACAATCAGGGTTGGTTTTATTTAGCATTGACTACAGAATAACCTAGTTGGAAAGGACCTTGGTGGTCTTCTAGTCCACCCCCCTGCTCAAACAGGGAGCCCTATACAATTTCAGACAAATAGTTGTTCAGTCTCTTCTTAAAAACCTCCTGTGATGGAGCAAGTCATTCCACTGATTAATTGTTCTGTCAGGAAATTTCTCCTTAGTTCTAGGTTGCTTCTCTTTTTGATTAGTTTCCATCTGCTGCTGCTTCCTTATTTAGACTTTCATGACTAATCTGCATTTTACAGCTCTTTGCTCTTTTTTTGGATAGGTTGTACTGCAGTTGAGCAGTTCTGCTTTGTGCCTGCTGCTCACCACCTTCTTGCCATTTTCTCTCATCAATGCTGAGTTCCAACTTTGCTGGCCATTGTGTGAGCGGCAGGCAAGCATGCATGTACACAGCTCTATTTGCATGCGTGGCAGGCATACACACCTGCCACTCACACAAATGGAACATGCATGCACAGGCCTGCCCACTGCTTGCACAAGCATGATCTATTGAACGTGCTCGCCCATTTCCATGGCCCATTTCCGAATGGTTCAAGGCCTGGTAGTGGGCCACAGCTCAGGTGTTGGGAACTCCTGCATTAATGGATCAATCGTTTCCTTGACTTTTTTTCTTGTGTTTTACATGTTGAAAAAAGCTTATATTTGTTATTTTTGACTTTTATTGCAAGCCTTAGTTCATTTTGAGCCTTAGCTTTCCTGATTTTATTTTTGAAGGTTCAGGCTATTTTCTGATATTCTACTTTAGGTTATTTGCCCCTTTTTTCACTTTTTATATCTGTCCTTTTTGTTTTTCAGTTTATTAGATAATTTTTTGTACAGCCATGCTGGTTTCTTTTGAGATTTCTTATTTTTCTTCTTCATTGGAATTGTGCTAGACTGGACTTTTATAATCTCATTTTTCAAAGTTTCCCCAGATTCCTGGATTGTTTTCCCTTTGAGGATTCTCATCCATAGAATCCTTTCGAAACTCTCTTTAAGTTTATTGAAATCAGCTTTTTTGAAGTCCAAGATTATAGTTTGACTTTGTTGTATTTCTTCTGTTTGCATAATGTTCCAATATTGCATGGTCACTCCCTGCCAATGTTCCTGTAACTTCCAACACGTTCCATCGTTTCATCTCTGTTAGTGAGGATTAAGTCCAGAATGGCTGTCCCTCTAGTTCCCTTCTCTGCTTTTTGGAAGACAAAGTTGTCTGCTATGTTGTCTGTCATGAGTCGATTTGATCTTCCACTAGGTGCAGAGTTTGTCTCCCAATTGATGTCAGGATAGTTAAAGTCCCCCATTATTATTGTAGTATGCTTCTTGCATACCTTAGTTAACCTAGTTAACTCTGTTTGGTTGGGTGGCCTGTAGTATATGCCTATAGCAATGTCATTCTTTTTTCCTTTTATATTGACTCAAATATATTCAAGACGGTTTTCATCATTGCTCTGCTGTGTTTCTGTAGAGATATAAGTCTGCTTCTTTTAAACAATTTAAATCCTTCTAACTGTATACTCTGTACAAGGATTTCATCCTAATTTGACCTGAATCTCCTTGCAGTCCAAGGGACTTTCAAGAGTCTTCTCCAACACCACAATTCAAAAGCATCAATTCTTCGGCATTCAGCCTTCTTTATGGTTAGGACCATGTAATGCTCTACATATTTATTGAGAAGGACCTGGAAGCCTTTCTTTCCTAAACAGGGTGGATACTAGGGAACTGCATGCATCCAAGAGCCTTTTTTAAAAAACTCTCAGCGTATTTTGGAAGGCAGGCCTAACCTTAAAGCTCAGTGACATAAAGCAGCCAAAGAGCTGATGAGGATAGCTGGCCCAGATAGTGATTATTTTGACTAGTAAAATGTGAAGTGGCCTGCTCCCTGCCCTGATGATCTCGTTATAATTATTGTCCTGGGAAGTGTGTCCTTCTGGGCGCTTCTCACCAAACTCATCTGGAGACCCTTCCTAAAGATCTGGAGATTCTTGCCTAGGACTAAGCTACTGGGAAATTTGCCCAGAAGGGACAATAAGGACTAGCAGCAGCAGGAAAAGTAGAGAACTTTCCTTGCATCTCAAACAGTCTAAAGATGGTAAGCTTTTTTAGACTACTACTTTTGGGAAGGGTTCTATTGGATCCTGGGTGCCTTCCCCAATGCTTTTACATAAATTATCGTTGCCTTAGCTTCCTTATCGGATAGAATCAGCCACCCAAAACTTAGTCCACTCTATTTCTTTTTTATTCTTGATTGGTAAATACAAATGAAATAATTGATTGAAAGGCTGTTATTTAGGAGCATGACTGAAGTGGGCAATTAATTGAAGATGAATCAATTTGTGTTGATTTGTAAATTAAAGGAACAGATTAGTTGGGGTTGATTTGAATTATCATCATGATTATACCAACTAAGTATTTCAGACTGTTGATATGATCATAGATGCTTATTTTATTATTTTAATTTTTAACTATATTATCTGAGTGATAAAGCTCTATATAGGTAGGTTTTGTTGCATTAAAATATGTCAAGACTGTAGCGATAGCTAATGAAGTATGGTGAGAGGGATAGTGGGAAATCATTCTCTGTGTTCATAATTGTAGTACATGTCTGTGTTTAAAGGGAATACATAAGAAACTATTAATTCCAGAATATAAATTAGTTAGCAGGGGCAATATGATTTCGTTCAGAAAACTAACACGAGAGGAAGAATTAAAATCAGTCCTTCCAGTACTACTTCCTTTATTTCATCCTTTTTGGCATCTATTGGCACATATCCCTGCTCTGTTCTAAAACAAAAACAGTGGAGAATCAAGCAACAGGTTTCTTGGCATTTTACCGGTCTCGCATTTAAGGAATGCAATAAACATGTGATTGTTCACAATATTTAGAAATTTTGTATGCCTTAATTTGTGAATGGGAAGAAAGTAAATCTGTATGATAGATCTCTGGGTTAGATTGCTGAAGTGTCAAACATTTAATATTTTAATAGTAGCAGTAACAAAATTATCAATCTCTTCCCATCCCTACTCAAATAATATAGCTGGTATGAAAACATTTATGCTAACTAGGACAGGTTTTTATTATGGAAGATTTCTGAGCCCTCTTCACCTGGTATTCTGACTAAATTTCTCATTGTTTATCATTTACAACAGGCTCAGATTCAGTTTCTCAAAGTTCTGGGGGGGTATGGGAATGAGCTGAATTCTGCCTATCACTGCCTTACTCCTTCTTTGATTATATTTGATGTACCTAATAATCATAATTAGATACATCTGAACTGCCAATGCTTAGGTCAATTAGAATAAGATGGGGAAACTTATGGCCTTCTAAATGTAGGCCTATAATTCCCATATCTAAGGTTTTATTTTCAAGATTCAATATATAAGATGAATAAGTTGTAATTAAATATGTATAACATGCAGTTGCTGCTAATCAGTAAAAAAAAATTAAGTTTTGGTATTAGAGTCCAGCCTGAAAAAAATAGCCCAAGAGCCCCAGAATGCTTCTTGAATTCCAGCTGTTTCTGGATGTCTAGATGGTAATGGTGGCAAAGTAATGCATTTCTAGAATTTGTCTCCTATATCAGTTATGGCCATTTTGAACCAGTTAGATGAGTTCATATTTATTGGTTTGGTTCTATCACAGTTAGACTACTTTAGTATAACCTATATGGAACTAACTTTAAAGAGTATCCAGATACTTCAACTGCAGCAATTAAGATGTTAACTAGTATGCAATAACATCATGTATGCATTAAAATGTAAGATAGATACTATGGAACACACAGGCACATAGGCTCACCTCTTTAAAGCATTTTTTTGAAGCTTCACTACTAGCTTGAAAAGTTATACAGCTTGAACTACAACAGTTCATTTCAAAGCATACAGAGCCCTAAATTAATTTAAACCTATCTTGAAAGACCTGTAGTTGCCAGTTGTTTTCTCAGCATAGTTAAATTGGTTAAAAAAATTTAACACAGTTAAAAATGTTAGAGCAAGACTGTCTGAAGAAGTGTCTTTCACAGTATGAAAGTGAGCAGGCATTGAGATTCGCAAGCAAGGCTACTGTTTTTAATGCCCCATTTGTTGAGCACAAAATATCTTTATTTGTGTTAATCCCAGTTTCTTTTAATCAATTTTAACTCCCACTCTTTTAGTCTACAAGAAAAGAATATCCTTCTCTTCAACCAGGCCTTTTGAGCTCAGATAATAATTAATTCAGAATTTTTTAAATTAGATTTCAACTGTTTGTACTTTACATGCTGACTTTTTAGCCATCTTCAGTGTACTATGGAAGACAAACAATTTACAAATTGAAACAATAGTTAATGGATAAGGTTTAAATCCATATTTCCATGTCTTGAAACCCAATATAATTTCTTTTCTCTTTATTCCCTTTCTTACACAATTACTGTATATTGTAACAAACAGTATATTATTGTTTCTTAGGACAGTAGCCATGCAAATCAAGAGTATATACAAATACTTTTTGGTACAAATCAAATTTTCTTATGTGATATTTTTCAGAGGGGCTTCTGAACAATGCCAGGGATACAAGTGTCATGGATACTCTACCACTGAATGGTAACCACGGCAATAGCTACAGCATTGCTAGCAGTGAGTACTTGAGCAACTGTGTGCAAATAATTGACCATAGCTATAACCACAGTGAGACTGCCTTAGAGAAAAAGATTCTGAAAGAACTCACTTCCAATTATATACCTTCCTACCTGAACAAACATGAATGTTCTAATGAACAAAGTAGGAATCTGATGAACAAATTTGTCAATAATCTTGGCAGTGGGAGTGACGATGCCATTGTTCTCGATGATGTCACCTTGTTTAACCAGGAGGAGAACCTGGGCTTAGAACTCATTCATGAGGAATCAGATGCCCCACTGTTACCCCCAAGGGCATATTCTGCAGAGAACCACCAGCCTCACCATTATAGCAAAAGACGGATTCCACAAGACAACAGCGAAAGTTTTTTTCCCTTGCTAACCAATGAGCACACAGAAGATCTCCAGTCACCGAATAGGGATTCTCTTTACACTAGTATGCCTGCTCTGGCCAGCATGCCAGGCACAGAAAGTGTCACCACCAGCACTCAGACCGATCCCCCATCAACTAAAGGTGGCGATGGCGATGATGTGTACTACAAGAGTATGCCAAACTTGGGCTCCAGGAACCATATCCAACAGCTACACACTTACTATCAGTTGGGGCGGGGCAGTAGTGATGGATTTATAGTTCCACCAAACAAGGATGGGACCCTGACAGAAGAAACCTTGAAAGGACCAGCTCACTTGGTCACTAGTCTATAGAACACTAAGTAAACATTTTAATAAAACAAATGCTCCCTGTACAACATCTGGATTATTGTCTGGATTTAAATCAAAGCAGTGGTAATATTGTGTGTTCTCCTACTCCATATTGTTCTAAACAACCAACAGTTCTCATAACTTTTTAATGGAATTGATAGGCCCACGAAGGAAAAAAAAAGGCTAACTGCCTGTTGTTCCCCCTCACCCAACACATACACTGGCGTCACATCAGAGAGACCATATGCTAATGAATAAGATGCAAAAGGAAGTGGTCCATTGTGTGGCCTTCTCACATTATACTGCATTTGTTTAAGCATCTTTGGGTGCTGTCTTCTTAGTACCAAGGACCTGACTTACAAAAGGCCAAACATGCATTTGAAACTACTAGCAATGATGCGTCTAGATTGGAGTGCTGCACAAAACAGAAGCAAAAATAGCAAAACTGTTTATTCTGAATCTGTATCACATAATAGTTTGGGGTTTTGGTTTTTGGTTTGGGGGTTTTTTTGTGTGTGTGTGTCTCTCTTTCTCTCTCTCACCACTTAATTTAGCCAAAGCTCACTGAACTGTGGAGCAAACAAAATCTAATGAAATAGAAAGTTGGTAATTGTATGCTACATGGTATATTTTTATGTTTTTCTGTATTAACTGATGATAATTCTAATGGCAGAAAAAATGGAACAGTTCCTATGTAATGTACAGATACTAGCATTGCACATATAGTCTACTCTTTGTTCCGCCAAAACTTGCGTCCCTGTTAATGTGGTGGAAAAAAAACCCTTTTTCTGTTGTGCTGGTCTTGCAAGTTTGTCTACCAGTAGAAACAATTCTTTTCATGTATTCTTTATTTGGCCTTTTATTCCTCTCTCTCATTTTAAAAAAATCACTGAGTAAACAAAGTAATGATTCTTTAATTTTGGGTTATGTGATATCACACTGTGTGTTTGTGTGTCAGTATGCAATATATATAAATGTGCATATAGACACAGATAACATCCACACAATATACTCTGTTTCTTTTATCTATGGATTTGCCAACAGTTTCTTTTTTTCAGATTAGAAATTTGACCCACGTGTTTCCAGGGCACAACTGATAAGATGCAGCAGCCTTTGTGGTCATCAGTCCCTTCACCAAGGCATTATGTCCCTTCCAGTAGCTGGGATTTCATAATGGGACTTATGCAGATGAACATAATGCCTTTACAGGAGTCAAAATCTAACCTCAGGCTAGGAACTTTCACTGCGATGGTTTGAAAAACTGCTTCATAGCAAAGATATTTTTAAAAGCCTATTTTGAAGTGGATGGAGATATATATAATGGAAGGGTTTGTGTGTGTGTGTGTGTGTGTGTATATATATATATATATATATATATATATATATATATGTATGTATGTATGTATGTATGTATGTATGTATGTATGTATGTATGTATATATACACACACAAACCCTTCCATTATTTTTCCTAACAGGAAATGTATTTATTTGACAAGGTTTAAAGTAATGTAGACCTTCCCAGGAGGTAAATTAGCAGCACAGATTTTACTCTTTTTTTAATTTATGATGCATTTTGTATGGTCACCCAGTTGAATGACCTCATTACTAATATTTGTTGTAACAGTGAAATTTGTTTGCCAACCAATAAACAACTGATTAAGATTTAGAAGGCACTGTATATATGTCCTGTACAATCAGTCTCTTCTGATTTATCTCCCTTTCTATCTTTAGCAAAAGAATATTAGTTCTTTTAGTGCTGAAGGTAGCTATACAAATGAAAGGATTACTCAGCACAGACTGATGTAGAGAAGGAAATAAGCCAGGTATCTAAACTTGTGAGGCAGGCATAAAAAGGAAGGGCCTGGGGCTTAGCTGGGGACACGCTGACTTTAGCTTTAGCTAAAAAGATGAGCTATTTTTTTTACATACATTTTTCTACCATATTTATACTGTATGTAGCATTTACTGTTTGATGGATCTTTGTAGATCATACCAGCCCATAACATAGTGGCATGAAACAGTCCCTGTGCATCTTTTATGTGGCCATTTTGAAGAGTTAATTCCAACAGATAACAGAAGGCCCTTAACTCCACTGCTGATATTATGTGAGTGCTGTAGGGCACTCCTGGAGTAATCTGTGAATGCAGAATTCATATTTGCAGTTGTGGATAACAGCAATAGCCCTTATGATACTCAGAGGTGACAAAACTGGGAATTAACTCAATCTTCCTGCTACAGCTACCCAGAATACTAGAACTGGATGTAGTGCAGGTAGTCCTCGACTTACAACAGTTCATCTAGTGATCAAATTTACGACGACACTGGAAAAAGAGACTAATGACCATTTTTCACACTTACAATTGCAGCATCCCCCCCTGGTTACATGATCAAAATCCAGACACATGGCAACTGACTCATATTTATGACAATTGCAGTGTCCCAGCGTCCTGTGATCACCATTTGCAACCTTCTTACAAGCAAAGTCAATGGGGAAGCCATATTCACTTTACAACTATGGCACTAATTTAACAACTGTGGTGATTAACTGTGGCAAGAAAAGTCATAAAATGGAGTACAAACTGACTTAACAGACGTCTCACATAACAACAGAAATTTTGGGATCAATTTTGGTCATAAGTCGAGGACTGCCTGTATACAGAGCAAGGGACATCTTGATCAGCTTTGGGATTTGCTTAATTCTCTTCTCCCTATCATAATCCCAAGAAAAATATTAATTGTTACATTATTTCCATTTTCAGAAGCATTTCGACGAATTCCTTGAAACAGAAGTAGCTGCTTCAAGGATGTTCCAGCTCTTACTTGGTTGAAGCTACTGTATTATGAAGGGTACATTACTTGCATTAATGGCATTCACGTACAGTAATGGCTAATTTGATTCTGTTTTGTGAAACAGAAATGCAAATACATTTGAAGTCTCTCCTAGATCTTTTGTTCTTGTTTTACTACTTGGTCCTTGTTAATTCTCTGGAAAGGCAATATTACTCTCAGTTGCTTTAACTGGCTTTAACCATGGAGAAAGCCTTCTAAATTCAGGAGGAGATCAAATAGCTGTGCTGAATTGTATCCTTTGAAGAGATGTAGATAAAATCCCTTTGCTATTCCATACACCCCAACCTAAGTGCTCTTTTGTTGATACTTGCTTGCAGGATTTTGCAAAATAAAATTAAAATCCACCAGTTCTATCTGAAGTTGATTTACTGAGACACATACATTAATCATTTTTAAGTGACTTGATTAGGAAAATATGAGAAGAAACAAAGAACATAGAAGATAACATTTCAGGAAATGAGATGTGACCAACATAATTTATTACTTTTGTGAGTGTTGTGCACATTTTCCTAACTTTTAGGAACATCTCAGGTAGATTTTCTCTGAATTTACATGGAAGCAGACCAATATTTTTCATACCCGTCTTTTAGCCTAATGAAGGTGACAATCAAGATTGAATCAATGTGTGGAGGGAAATGACATTTCGTCCACTCTTTCCATCTCCCAATCAACACACAACACACAGAAATGTTCATCAATGATAACTGTCCTTTGCAAAAGACAGTTCTTTTATTACTGCATTTTTCTTATCTCAGTGTACTAAAATCAACAGTATGGACCTCCACAGCCCCACCGCCTGTTGTCATCTTTCTCTTTCCTCTGTGTTTTCCTCCCACACAAATGTGCAAATGTCAGTGCCCAATCATTCAGTTCTATGTGGACACAATGCATTGCCAAGATTCAGCTGACTACTTATCAGCTGTAAACCTGACCAAAGAAGGCGTTCTGCTCCCTTGCCATATGTGCAGGGGAAGATAAGAAAGAAAGATTAAAGCAGCCGGTGAAAGAGCAACTGTTGCAGCTTCTGTGACAAAGAAGGTCTCTCTGTGAGAGATAAGTCCAGTAAGAAAGGTACCATGAAAGAACTACAAGTCTCAATGAATATATGACTTAGCTCTGTGGGGCAAATAGGAACACACAACACGTTAGAAACACACAGGCTGTTAAACTCTAGTGGTAGGAGAGCCATTTCATTGACTCTGTAAGACTTAAATGCTGAACATAAAACTCACACCCGAAGACTAAATCTTATACTCCTCCCGCTCTGATTTGTCAGCTTATTTGGCCACACCTCATGACATGTCTTCCTGCATAGACCCTGCATTTCAAACATACACTCAAAACGTTGTTACTGTATATTAGATAGCTAATATATATTAGATACCAGTAGCATAAATTAGGGACAGAGTCTTCTTAAAACACCAGTTGGGCTCCAAAAACTAAGAATGACACACTGAAGTTCTTCTGAGCAGTTTTGTTTATTGTTTCTTGTCCATAGATGAAATCTTTCCAAACTAAACAAACTACTTACACCATTAAAGATAGTCTTCGAAGACTCCCAATGGAAGAGCCGTTCTGGCTCTTTTTCTCCCACTCAAATGATCTAAACTTCACTGTCTTGCACTCCCTTCTTCTGGGGAATCCAGACTACATTCCATCACAACACCTTGTTGACATAATTATTCAACTAATAAGTGGTCTTTGTAAACAAAAATGTTGCAATATATGACAACTGTATAGAATTGCTATTGTTCAGGATTCCACTCAGGACAGGAAACTAAGAACTCGGATGGCATGATTGCACTATTTTCCTTTCTGTTTTTAAGCCTAGATCTTGCTGAACTACAACTCCAGCAAACCTAGCCAACATTCCCAATAATTAATGATGCCACAAATGTAGTTGTGCAAGGAATAGAGTGACACATTATCCATCCTTACATTAGGCCTGTGCCTACTGCACTGTGCCTATTAAAGGCACAGTTTAAGAGTGGCCGGCATTCCTAAACCTATATGATCTTAAATATACTCCTAAAACTATAGGTTATATAGTGATGTAGCATGACTGCAGGAAAATGGGCACATGAATAGCATTTGAAAATATACCCATATGGAAGGGAGAATGTTTTTTTTTTAAGTTCATGGTGAACATCCTCCAATCTTAACTCCTACCATTGATCTAGCAGAATAAGCCCTTTGTTCCTCTGCAGTCCACTTCCTTCCTGCCTTCCACTTCCCACTTTAAAAAAAACGCTACTTTTCATTCCAACTTTGAAATGCTGTTATCTCATCCCTGTCTTCCACTTGATTCTAGGAGGTCCTAACATTTTGTGTCCCAGCATTTTGTAACCATAGATTTAATTGATATTTACAGAAACCTCGTTCAGGTATACAAAATATCTGTTTGCACCGAACACATAGAAAAATCCAGATGGAGTGTGTAAGACAAATTTGAATGCCTACAAAAAAAGGGGGGGCGGGGGGGGGGAAATATGCATCACATCAGACACTTTGTCCTAACATTGGGATGTCATTTCACATACCAAAGCTTTCTTGACCTGCCATTATTGACAAATCATAAGGATACCCATTCCCATTTTACAGCAGTTTGAAGAAGTTACTGTTTTTAATATCTGAACAAGCATTTTGCTGCCAGAAGTCAAAAATGGAAAACTATTTTTAAAAATTTGGACTGTATATATTTCTTTATATTTTATTTATTTTTTATTTTCTATTAAGTAACATTGTTAAATAACCATATAATGACTTCAACTTGACATGAATTTATAGGAATTGACAAGGAATAGCTATCCTTCCAATATTGCCCTTTTAAAATATTTTTATTTGCACTCATAAAACTATGCAATATCTAATTATATAGTCCCTCTGTTAATTCCAATATAATTAAGAGAATATGATCATCTATAAAAATCATGAATGCTCAAAAAGAAAAATAAATGTTTTTTGAATGAGAGCCACCATAGCATAAGATCAAATCATATTAACTAATGTGTTTTGAACACCAGATTACCAACAATTATATTTATCTACACCATTTCCCCCAAAAATGGTTTATATACACCCACGAGCCTTTTTTATTGAATTAATTCCCTGCATTACTAAGGGGAAGCAGGGGAAGGGATAGGAAGCAAAATTGACATGCAGGGTGTCATTGACAAGTAAAGCCATTTCTTTCCCACTGCATCCTCCTTATCTTCTGTACCATGTCCCAAACAATTTTCCACATTTCTGATTCCTTTGGGCCTTTCACTTCCTTTTCTTAGGACAAAAGTTGATACGAAAAATGTAAGAACTTACAGCAGACGTTTACCTACTAAATTTATTGATATGAATGACTTAGATGGTTAAATTAAACCCAGACATTCCCTACCATAATTAGGAATCATAAACTAAGTTTGCTGTCTGGTAGATGCATGGACATTTCCCATCCTGATATGAGCTCTACATTCCTCTTGAATCATAACTGTTGTTTTCTTTCTTTTACCTCCCTCACATTTGCCAGATACAATAATCGTTTTAGTTCACTATCCACTCATATCTTCACAACAAGCTAAGCTGTATCCTTATGTCATTTTGGAATATGTGCATGAGGCTGTGCAAATTTAAATATTCCCACATATGGTATCTTGGAAATTTCCCTGGTACTGAGGAACTAATCGATATTTTTTACCCCGATTTTGCTTCAAATGAAGAGTTTGCCTGAGTTTGGAATTAGACAGAACAAATACAAACTTAAAACCATTGCATTGCAGAGTACTTCTGATCAGGATTCCAAATGCTCCATTCCTTTGAGATATTCCTAAATTGTGCAAAATCGTTACTATTTTGCTTACAAACAGGGCACTTTCTCCATTGAGCATAAATGCAAGGTAAAGGGAGGGGGCTAGAAAAGCAGCAGAGATTCTTGAGATTCTTCCAACGGGAGGCACACATTTTCAGAATTCTAGTCCAAATTCTAGTTTCATCTCTTCTTAGAGATACATTGCCTCTCTCCCTTGAACTCCCCGCCCCGCTGCATATATGTTTTGTGCCCACTGAGAAAGTCTGTTTCCCAGGGCTCTTGGGGAGCAATGCTTCCTTTTTAGTCTTTTATCATTTTCTGCATTTTGCCACTGTTGCCTGGATGTTAATGGATGGTTCTGTTTTGGCCCTGGGAGAATTGATTAACTATTAGTATAACCATGCAGGTCACTCAGGGTCTAAAACAGTGCCTAAAGAGATTGGAAAACAGAAATATAAAAAGCAGGAGTATTTCCTCTAAAGTGGACTTTATTTCAGGTGCAATTCTTTTTTAAAAAAAAGTTCTAAGCATTTACAAATGAAGCCAGTCTGCATTCAAGTCAATGGAATGTGAGGTTTTTCCATGTAATGAAGTGCGAGTACTGATCTGAGAACTAATCCGAGGAAGATCTTAAATAGCCCAAGCTTTGCCATTAAATGAACAGTGAGCAACTCCCTCACATAGCCTTCCAACACACCAAGAAATATAACTGGGAATTTGCAGGATTTTCATACCCTATTCTCTCAGCCCATCTTGAAAGAATTGACAAAAAATCCTGATGAACAATATAAATGACCAGAATTAAGCTAATTTACCAGAAAGCTATGAAATAAAGAAATATCCTAATTATTACATCTGTTATCATCCTGGAACAAATCCCTGCATTCTGATAAAACTTAAGTTGATGCTCTTCTTCCTTTAGTGCTGGGAAATTGGTAACATGCTAGAAAGTTTGAATAATCCAGATCTTATGTTTTTTTTCTCTAATATGCATTCAAGTCTCCTTACCACATCAAATTAGAAGGATTTTTTTATCATTCAAATATATGGCCAGCCTAGGTAACGGTGACTATGATGCAGAAGTGGAATTCTCTTCAACAAAATCTTCCCAGTCTTCACTAAAAGACTGGCATTTGCTGATCTCAGAAATACATAAAAATGAGATTCTCAGCCTATCTAATGACATCTAACCTGGATACTAACTGGCTTTGATTTCAGACCAACATCTCTGTACTGCTTTGAAAGCTGAGATCCTACACACCCTGGTAACATGTAACTAGCTGATTTTACTGGTTTCATATAGACTTGTGTGTTTGTTGCCTTCCTTAATCTTCCTGTCTCCTCTTCATATCCAAATAAACTTGTTTTTATATCTGGACATTTAAGTCTAATGTTTTTTTTAAAATAATTTATCCTAAAAGATTTCTAACAGTTATTAGGATTTTCTTCAATTGTTTGTTGAGCTTTGTTATGTTCTGTGTTTGTATTTCTGGGCCATAGAAAGGATTTACAAAGCAACTTTCTTCTTCCTAGAACTGGGCTGGGGGTATCCTCTTTAAAATGCCCAGAAACTTTTCCCTTGGCCAGATGCCTATCTTTCATGGGAGAAGAATCCTTGGAAAGCAGCAGATCGTCGCAAGCAAAGTACCTCCCTCCCAAATCCCCATCTGCCTCAGACCTCTGCAGGTTATTTTCCAACATATTCCTTTCTATCCCAGAGCAGCTGATTTACAAATAATATTCAGTTATGAATTGTTGCAAAAACTCTACATACTATTGATAAATCCAAAATCTTAATCTGTTGACAAATACTTTCATGTAAAGAAAAAACATCTGGTCATATTTCTATGAAATGTTAATTTTGTTTGCAAAAAGAAAAAAAAAATATTTTATCAAGTTCAATTTCTGAACCCTTCCTCAGGACTTTTTTTCAGCCAACAGCCCTGGACTAGCCAACAACAACGATGACCATACTTCTTTATAGATCAGCCCTCGTTACCCTGGCCTGGGCTGGATCTCTCCCTTCATCTCAGCAGGGGGACTGTCTGACCAGCTTTGTTGGTACTTGGAAAATGCATACAAAAAAAACCCCTCACATAAAAAGCTTAATGCCACTTTCAAAAATCCACTAATGGAAGATTTACAAAACTACAAATGCAACTCTCAGGGAATATATGCACCCTCCAATTTTTATTTTTTTTTGCATATCTAAAAAAACCCCACATGTTGTTAAACATACTAATATAGAAAAATTTGTAGCAACTACCCCCAAATAATATATGCTATATATTCATAAACAACAGCTTTTTGCTGATTCTCAAGTAGAAAGAAAGAGCAAACCAGGAATGGGCCAAAAAGGAAAGTACTGTACAAATTGACTAAGACTTGGTAACAAACTATTATTAATCCTAGGGATATGTACTGTATCATAATCATCCATATTTCACATTAAATTGTTCAATTTTATAGCAGAATCGCAAGGGTATGTAATAAAGCAGAATCTCTACAAAGCTCAAATTATTTGAATCTATGTATTTAACCTGGGATTGATCAATGATTTAGATCTTCAAAATGCTACAAAAGCAGGGGCTGGTATCTATAAAAACTTTGACATTGTTTTGGTTTCTCAATACTATACAACACCAGGTTCACATTTTATTACCGAGCCTAGTTTTCAAAAACTTTTTCATATAGTTAAGTATTAGAAATTTGAAATGACCCAACATCCTGAGGTCAAAACAGTTAATAAAGAGATGATACACCTGTTTTTTGAAGTTGAAACAGAGTATTTCAAGTTCTGGACAGTTCTAATTTGCATTTTGTACACTGTTGCTTTCTAGTTGCAGAACTTTGGAGAAGCCTTTCATCTGTATCAAATGGACTTGCACTATGATGCAGAATGACCATAGCAAAGCATTCATTCAATCTAAATAGCTAGAGGATATTATAGAAGAAATCATAACCAAATGGTAATAGGAAAATTTATGGACCATCCCCACATCTTAGTATTAATGTTTAGGGTATACTCAGATTATTATACATATTTAAATACTGCATCTTGTTAGCAAATGTCACCAGTAGTAACAAAGAAACAATGAAATCTATCAGTATGTAATGTGGCAGATTTAAATTTTTCATTCAATAGTTACTAAACAATGAAGAGGAGGAGGTCAATTAATACTACTCCCAATTTGTAAACTCTTTTTAAATGAAAAACCCCATTTGTTTCAATCTGGACAAGCATTTTTCTCCAAATAGTAGATTTTTTTAAAAAGGTAAATGTTTCTCCCTGTCCAGTCATGTCCTAATCTAGGGTTGGAGCTCATCTCCATTTCATTGCCAATGGAGACAGAGTTTTCCAAAGATGATTTGTTACCTTCTTATCTCCAGTATTTGCATGCTTTCAGAAGCAAGTTTACTCATGTGGTTAAGATGCTGAGTTTTGCCGTTGGGCAGGGTGAGCTTCTGTCCTTTGCTCCAGCTCCTACCAGGCACATGAAAAGACCCCACAACTGATCCTCCCCAGGCAATGGTGATGGCATCAATCTAAGAATACTGAAACAGAAAGTTTATGACCTGAATATTTTAAACTTACAAATATCATTAGGAAACTACTTCAGAACCACATGTGGAATTCCAGGGAAAGTGAAATACGGTAGATGGAGGAATCAAAGGAGCATCTTACCACCGGGTAGTATATTGGCTCTAGCTCTTCTTAATATTTACACCAATGATCAGCTGCTCCCTAAAGGTAGTAACAAATGTACGTATGCTGATAATCGAGCAATGCATGAACAGGGGAAAACATTTGAGGAGGTTGGCAACATTTAATTGAAGACCTGGCAAAGCTGGATCCCAGTTAAGACCAAAGCCAGCAAAAACTCAGATATATGTTTTCCATCTTTGCAATAAGCAGGCAGCTAGGAAACTACATATTATATGGAAAAGAGCCTTACTGGAGCATTGCTACCACTCTAAATGTTTAGGGTCACTTTATATAGTGGGAATTTTTGTTGATTATTCCAATAATAATTTACAGAAAAACATATTGCTTTTATGTCATTAAGAGTATAAAGGAATGTTTTGGCTTGGTTACTGGGAGTACCTCATCAACATATCATTTCAATTTATGAACTTGAGCTGCTAATGTAACTCTCGAAATATTATCTTGACATATTTTTATTGTTAATAGTTCTAAAGCCAGAAAAATAAAAATGGGGAAAAGAGGTGACACTGTGTTCCCTGCAGATGGTGCATTGTTGTGTTAAAGAGCCATTTATGTTGCCATGGATTTTTGTTCTTTATAAATATTTGTGTCCAAATGAAAAAAATTATTATCACAATTCATTTTTCTCAGAACTGCAAATATGGAAGCCATTCCAAATTGTCAAACACTTTTTCTACATCAAAAAAACCACAACCAATTTCTTTCTTTGTCAGTAACTTTTAAAATATGTCTTTCATACCTCTCTGGAACAAATCCAATCTGATTGAAATGTATCATTCACTTAAATAATATATTTTATTTATTCTTTTTGTAAGTATTGCCATAAAAACATATAATCTACTTTTAATAATAAAACAGTTAGAAATGACTCTGGGCAAGTCAAAGCTTTCTTTCCTTCATCTAATCTACTTTTAATAATAAAACAGTTAGGAATGACTCTGGACAAGTCAAAGCTCTCTTTCCTTCATCTAAAAAAATTAAATAAAAATTTCCTTGCGTGATTTCCTAATCCCATTCATCACTTCAGTAACCAGAATTTATTGGAAAGACTTGTTACAGAAATATAACTGAGTCCTGCTTCTTTATTTTTGTCTTCACTTGATTAAAGTGTACTTTTTCTTGATCTGTAAATTTTGTAAATAATGTTTTAATCAAATATTTGTTAATGTTTTGGGAATTAGATCTGCTTTATAATCTGGAATAATGCTCTCTTTTGTCACAGAAACATGTTAACTCCACCCCGAATGAACCTAATGCTTTTTTGTTTCTTGTATATTTGATAGGTCAATTTATCTGAATTACTGCTATTTAGAAAACATTTTTCTTGATTACCTTTCTTATAAATTTTTGCCCCCATTATCTCTACCTAATTCTGTATTACTTTTATCTTTTATTCTAAACCCAAAACTAGATTGAATTAATGCCTTTATTCTAACAGAATGAATCTTTCTGTTTCCTCGTGGTTTGCTTTCTAATTTAATGCCAGAGAGATCAACAAACATATTGTGAATTTTTTGCTAACATCCCATACTGTCAATAAAGAGATATCAGAAGTGAAATTGATTTGGAAGATCTACAGTTCCTGATAGCACTAGAATATAATATTCTCTTGTAATATAAAAGTTCATTAAGTCTCCACCTTTTTGATCTGGAAATTTCACTGTTTAGTCTTACAATCATTGGATTACGATCTGGATAAGGAGATGCAACTTCCACATTTATGGGCTTGGTTAACAAGGAGTTAGAAATCCAACACATGTCTATCCTTGAATAAGTGTTAAACTGAAGAATAATAAGTATTCTCTCTGTTGGATATTTATATCTCCACACATCCAAGAGAGAGAACAATGATATACAGGCTTAGAGGTTTGGGGAGGTTTGCCAGTTGGGATGAAAACCTCATTCATATCTTTATATTTATATGGCTACCAACTTAAACAATATGACTGACCAGCGTATAAAATTATTTAAAAATACAAAAGAAAATAACATATTGGTAAATGCCAGTAAAAGAAAATAAAACAAATCATGATCAGAAATGAAATGTATTGTATCCCTATCAATCTATTTATCCTGGATTAAATGCTTGGGGAATGAGTTGGAGATTTACTTTCTAAAGGTCTGCAGGATGGCAGCCAACTGTATATGGGAGGAGGGAAATTGTTCTAAAGATCAGGGTTTGCCACCACAAAGGCGCATCTCCTAGGTCTCATAAGATGACATTCTTTCAGAGAAGGGACCCAGAGTCTGTCCTGCCTGCTGTAGCATGTGGAATAGGCAGATAACCGTTGGGAGAATGTGATCCACAAAAAAACTGGGCCTATGCCATGCATACTATAAAGGTAATATCTAGTACCTTGAATTGCACCCAGAAGCCTTTGGAGAGCTATAGCAGTTTGTGGAGAAGAGATGCTACATAAATATAAGGAATGCCCATTACTGGTCCAGAATGCATCACCACATTCTGGACCAATTGAAGCTTCTAGAGAGTCTTCAAGAGGAGCCCCATGTAAAACATATTGCAATAATCTAATCAAAGGACAATTAAGGCATGAATGACCATGAGCAGGTACCCTTGAGCCAGTAATGAGTTCAACTGGCATTAAGACAAAGTTATACAAAGACCATCCTGGTCATGGAGGCCACCTGTACATCACATCTGAACAAAATGCCACTTACCTCAGACAAAGATGAAATCTTTCCAGTTCCAGAATCTGTGAGGCCCCAAATTCAACCATATCCTCATGGTCTCCAGATACTGGAATATATTGACAGACTCACTGGAGGCAAATATATGCAATTCAATATCCTTCAAATATTTATTTATTTATTCATTTAATTTCTATAGCCACCCAACCCAGCCAGGTGACTATTGATGACAATAAGCTGACAGGACTAGCTAACACCCCAGAAGACCAGCTCAGGATCTAAAAAAAAAAGAATTTGACAGACTTGAACAATGGGCCCTAACCAACAAAATGAAGTTTAATATGGAGAAAGCAAGGTTTTACACTTAGGAAAGAAAACCCAAATGCACAAGTTTGGAACAGGTGAAATTGGCTAATTGAATGCACAAGTTGTTAAGTGCACATGAGGTATCTCAGGGTGAGGAAGGCAATGCAGGGGGGGTAGTCATGGAAGACGCCATCTGCTTAAGACCACCCAAGGCCTTCCCCAACCCACAGAGATACCTCATGCTCCCCACAATTGCTTCCTCCACATCCTGCCATGTCAGGTTACTTATCTTGTGAAGAACTAGTGAGATTCTCCTCTCCAACCTCTCTGCCATGCAAGATCGTGGTCCCCAGAAACTTCCAATCTCTGCACAAAACATTTGCAAAGTGATGGGATGCTTTGAGGGAATGAAATTGCACTGCCTCAAAGAGTCCCATCGACTTGCAAATATTTTGCACTAAGAAGACTGAAAGCTTCTGACTTCTGGTTTGAAGGGCTTCGGCAACAGACAGGAATCTGCAATCATGCGCGGTTTCTGCCTGGGCTCACTGCTGGAGCGCCCCGAGCCGGCTGGTTTCGGGGCTAAGCCACCCCGTAGAGGTGGTGAAGGGGGAGACTGCCAGCAGGGTTGAGGAGAGCCGCATCTCTCCTCCTCAGCTGGTCAAACTCCCTTTCCCGAAGGCGGTAGGAGCGGTGGTCAGAAATGGCCACCTCAAAGAAGTACTCAACCGGAAAAGAACATGCAGGAGGAAGATAAGAAGTGAAAGTTTTGGCTGACCGGGCTAAGTTGAAAAAGCAATAACTAAGGTACCCTGGAATTTACATTTTATAAGAAATAACATCGCTCCCAAAGAAGAGTCGGAATCAGTGAAAGAAAGTGAAAAGGGAAAGGTTTGGCTTTTTTTTTCTTCTCTCTCCTTCCTTATATTGACAATTAAGAATAAGAAATTGGAAAAATCTGCTTTGGCATCAATAGGCAATTAAGCTGAAAATATAACTAAATGCCAAAGGGACAATAAAGATTTCTGGATATTAAAAACTTTCTTCTATAAGCAGGAAGGGAAAGAAAAAGAATAAGGGCAGGATCTGGGAGAGGGAGGAGACTGCCTGGACTTTAAAAGAATCTAAAGTAAAATTTCAATCAGACTTCTAAAAGATACATTTTAACTGAAACTTTGCAACTAAATAGTAACCCCAGGAAGAGAAAGTAGAAAAAAAAGAAAGAGCAAAAAGAAACAGTTCGTGTGTATTGGGATTACTTGGTGACTTTTGGATTTTTGGCTATTATATTTGAATGACTAAAATCAATCAGGTGGTTGTTTAAATTTTTTTACAATGGCATCACTTTTCGATGAATTGAAAATGGAACTTTAAAAGTACCAAGAAGATGCACAAGAAGGGGAGGGTTCCTTTGGCTTCATTTTTCAATTTTTAGAAATGGAGATTTGGAACTATGAGAAACAACAAGAAAAGACTGCAAAACAAGAAGACGGGGACAAAGAAGAAGCCATCTTTAATGAACAAGTAACTCTATGTGGGGAAGAAAAAGGAAAGGGGGAAAAGAGGATGGAGAATTTAAATTTAAAAAAACAACCAAAGAAAAGAAAAATAATTCGAAAAATAAGTATAATACTGGAAAACAACAGAAAAGGGGAATACAGAAGAGGGAAGTAGAGGTAGAGAGACAAAGGGGTAAAAAGGGGAGGGAGAAGAAGAGAAGAAGGAAAAGAAAAGAAGTTACAAAAGTCCGGAGCAAGATATAAAGAAACAGGATCTATTTAGAGATAATGGGTGAAAATTTAACTGAAAGGGGGATTCTGTAAAGGTACCTGAGATTATGTTGTTATGTTTGAAATAGAAATAACTTTAGAAAATTGGAAACAACATATGATTAGAATGAGGGATAGAATGGTTAGTGTAACTTAGTGAAATGTTTGTGAATAAAGTAAATGAAATAAAATAAATGAGAAAATTGAATTAGGAAGGAATGGGAACACTTTAATTAGTCAATGTTTTATAAAATATAAGTGAAGAGTGGGAGAAATGATTATGGAAAGCTAATAATTGTTCCCATAGAGGTATGATATTTAATTGAAAAGTAACGTGAAAAATCTTAAGACTTTAATGAATACTAATATTAATGATAGAATTGAATTGGAATGGAATGGAATGTTGTTTTAATTATATACATTTATAATTTTTTTTTAAAAGAATACTGTGTGTAGTTTAAGAATGTACCAAACAGAATCCGAATGGAAGCTATGTATTATATTGAGTGTTATAACTTTAGGGGAAAGATATAAAGGCGTCATACTCCAATCAGTAACTACAGGAGAAATATTGTTTAATGAGAAAAGATGATAGACAATTGAAACAGGACAGATAAAAAATATAAATATAATGATTTGAATTGAGATGATATAAATACAATAAAATTGAGGAAATTAAAAGAGGGGAGAAGCTATGTAGAAAATGTAAAATCGTAATAAGATATGGAATAGAATATAAAAATGAGCATGATCCTGAAATTGTGTCTGCACGAAGAAATGTAACCCGGGATTATGCTGCTTTCAAAAAAGATGTTTTAATTGTGTTTCTTTTCTTTTTGTGAAAACTCAAATAAAATTTACAAAAAAAAAAAGAAGACTGAAAGCTTCTGGGTGCTGTGATCTCGTGGCCTGAAGTCCCATGAAATCACGGCCCTCAGAAGCTTCCAATCTCCATGCAAAATGTTTGCAAGCTGATCGGATGCTGGAAGTGAAATCATCCCACTCTCAAAGAAACCGCAGCAGAGAGGAGGTAGATCTTCGCAAGGTGAGTCCAGTGTGGCAGGGGGAAAGTAATTGTGGAGATCCACCAGGGGTTATGTGGAGACCCAGCAGGTTCATAAGGGTGAACAACTGCTGTGGTGCTGCAACATCCGTAATTTTAGGACTGTGTCATAAATATTTGGAGGAGTGATCATGTAACTTCAAATGGTCACTAAGTGAACTGTCATTTGAGGATTACCTGTATAAATAAGAATACAAAAACAGAAAAAAGAACATTCAATAACATTTTATAATATGATATATAAATGACCAAATGGAAAAAAGGAGAAAAATGTCCTTAAACATGGTAAGTTAAAATAGTTATTGAACAATCAAGTTGTATATTAGGAACTGAGTTTCATTACAGTTTCATATAATTCCAACTGAATATTTAATTTCAAATAAATATTTCTTATGTTGGAGCTCCCTCTAGTGAGTAAAAGAAAAATACGGGAATTTTAAAAATTAATTGAAGAATTTCAATTCAAATTATTCCAAACACGTTGAATAGCATATAATGCGGTAGTTTCTGCAAAGTAATAATGTTTAGAAGATATGAAACAATAAAATTCTTAGTTGTACAATTGCATAAAATCTATTTTATGTCAAAGCAGTGTTCCTCTGTGTTTGTCAATGTGTCTTTTTCAGTAGCTGTCCGTGTAAATAAATTGTGCAATTCTAAATGTAATTGAAATGAAAACTATTGCACTTCTGATTAGTTCTGCAGGATTACTGCAGAACCCACAAAATATACTTACTGTATGTCTATTCCTTTTTGAGATAAGCAACAGTGCGCAAAGCACAGAAAAAGGAAAGAAATAGTAAAACAAAGACAAAACAAAGGACACGAGAAAAGGAAATTCAGCCAAATTTAGGCTACACCCACAACATTTGCCATACCTCTCATTTTTCTGATATTCTTTCACACCATTCTTGCTTCCCTCACATCCATGCACCATTTCATACATTACCTTTTGGGGTGGGGGGGGGGGGACTTCTCACTTGTCTCTAATAAATCCATACGTTCCATCCAAACTTTATTTTTCTGTTTTTCCTTTCCTTTCAAATAAGGAGAAATTTTCTGACAGTGAGAACCATTAATCAGTGGAATAGCTTGCCACCAGGAGTTGGGGGTGCTCCATCACTGGAGGTTTTCAAAATAGACTGGACAACAATTTGATTGGGATGGTCAAGTCTCCTGCTTTGAGCAGGACTTTGGACTAGAAGACTTCCAATGTCCCTTCCAGCCTTATGATTCCTTATGTTTTATCCCCTCTTCGTATATTTGTTTTGCAGTTCTCACATTTATTCTCTCTATATGATTTAATCATTTCAATGTACTTATTTCTTTTGACTTTAGCCTCTAATCATTCAGCACATACCACACACGCTTCTCAAGTTCCCTATTCTCATTGCATTCAGATAACTTCAGAGGTGGTATTCAGCCGGTTCTGACCAGTTCTGGAGAACCGGTAGCGGAAATTTTGAGTAGTTCGGACAACCGGCCAATATTGATGGGATATTTTACAGTATCCTTTCCCTGCCACGCCCATCAAGCCACGCCCACAGAACCGGTAGTAAAAAAATTTGAATCCCACCACTGGATAACTTATATGTTTCTCCTAAGACTCAGATCTCACTTCCATATAATAAAGTAGGCAAAAAGCCATTTTTGCTTACTTCAATATTAATGTCTTTATACACGCTACTGTACATATTATCCACTTCTCCCAGCATTTGCAAATCTTAACATCATTCATTTTCCCATTTTTAGTTGGAACTGTATCAAGATACATAAATCCATCTACTTAGTCTTTTCTTTGCTATTTACAGTACATATAATTTCCTATTGTTCACTCTCTTTTCCCTGTCAAACACAACTATCTTAGTCTCTGATACATTAATTTAAAATTCATGCTCCTTGTTGCGGCATGTAACCTATCTCAACATTAGCTATTGAGGGTTTAATTTAGGCTTCTTGTTTTTTTGCATACTCTCATGTTGAATAAATTGCATAGTCACTTCATAAGCAAACTACACCCATATTTTAATATCCACTTCCAATTATACCATATTCTTTTCCAATCTTAACATTTTTCAATGTTCTCTGACCAATAATTTCATTTTTATCCATTTTTTCTAGACAATTATTCCATCTTTTAATATATCTCTATACATAGCACTTCAACTTATATACCATTTCACAGTGCTTTACAGCCCTAAGTGATTTACAGCAGGTGTCACCAACCTTTTAAACCTCAGGGACCACCAAACTCATAATTTTAAATCCCAGGGACCACTAACCAGTTCTGTGGGCATGGCCTAATTTATGGGTGTGGTTTTGTGGTCATGTGACTGGCTGGGCATGGCTTGTATGTAAATATTATAAATATTTATATAAATATTGAATGTTTTATAATAAAGAGTAACTTTTACCCAAAATCAGGAAAAGCAAGCAGGCAGATTGAGTTGCTCACAAAATCACAGATTCATTCAGAAATCTGTCTATCTGACATTGGCTAGCTCAGTCTGTCACATAAAATTTGCTTGCAAGCAAACTCATAAAATTCACAAATTAACTCACAACACACCATGTATGTAAATATTGAATTTTTTAATAAAAAAAGAGCCACTGTTACCCAAAATCAGGCAAAGCAGGCAGGCAGATGGAGTTGCTCACAGAATCATTCAGTGATCTATCTATCTGCCATCGGCTAGCTCAGTCTCTCAAATTTGCTTGCCGTGAGTCTGCACTGAATAATAGAAACTTCAGTCCTAAGGGAGGTTCGGCTGTGCTTAAAAGCAGAGCCGAAGATCTAAAGACTAGCTAGAAAGCAAGAAATCCAACCATTTCCTGCTTCCTAGTTAATCTAAATCCCCCAGCACAGCAGAACAGCTGATGTTTGGAAAAAGGAAAAGTAGCAATTTAGCAGGCAAGTTTTCTGGGTAAGGAGTGAGTGGGCGGGGAGGGTTTCCGCAGGCCATGTGGGTGGCGCAGCCTTGTGTTTCTGCGCAGCCTGGATTAATTGCTTTGAGGGGGTGCTCTGGGGGTGAGATTTCTCTGCGGCCCACCAAAATTTTCTCATGGTCCACCAGTGGGCCACAGACCACTGGTTGGCAACCGCTGATTTACAGAGTCAACATATTACCCCCAACAATCTGGGTCCTCATTTCACCAATCTCAGAAGGATGTAAGGCTGAGTCAACCTTGAGCCGGTGAGACTTTACTACTGAACAACTTTTCCTTCCTTACTTTTCTTTTTACTCCAAGAAGTCCACTCTTGATAATAAAAAGATTAAGGCCTGACCCACATTTATGATTTTTATCATGCTCTCTCAAACAATATTCCATTCCAAGGTACATCATTTTTTCCCAATTCTTATTCCTGTCTTCATCTAGAAGAGTTGAATACAGAAAAGCAGAGCAGAGCAAAGAAGAGCAGAGAAGAATTTAAAAAGACATTTGCATATATTTCAGTGGACACAATTATTTCCATCACCAAAGATTCCAATGCAGAAAAGTTGTGAACCTTGGAACTGTAATAGTTTGTACTAACAATCACAAAGTAATTATTTTGCTAACAAGTACTCCTCTTCCATAATATAATTCTCCAAATGGGAACAGAAAAAAGCAGGCTAACTCCTAGAACCAAACCATAAGGGAGCGGGGACCCAATGTAGAAGGAAGCATCACTTCAGTACACCTGCAAGTAGTAGAGCAAGAATCTCAACAAAACCTTAGTAAGTACCAAATCTTTTGCAAATCAGACATACTAAAATATAGAAAAAGCTTTAAAATAAAAAGATTCCCCTTTTCTGTATTTATATTCATTTAAATGTTTATCTTTAGAATTTGGCTTTATCCCAAACTGAAAACATGTGACAGGTATCTAATCTGGAAAAGTTAATTCCAGACAACTGCTAGATAAAGACCAAAAGAAATGGATTCGTGCGATCCAGAAGAACAGTAAATCCCATTTTATCCATAGACTGGAAGAGATGTTGGCCTCCACTGCTTCCCCTGCAGCATATCCCTGTCGCTTCTTGGTCCTAGGAGGAATGTCCCAAATGGAATGGAAGGAGGGATCTGATAAACTCACCTCTTGAAAACAAATCCTAAGCCCATGTATGCACCAAAGTCTTTGAACCCTTCCTCTTTGGGAAGCTGCCATAATATCTTCACCCACTGAGATGCTGTCTACCTTAACAGATCGGGACTCATTTCCTACTTTGTGTCCCCCAGGCAGTTGGTCTTATCTGAAGGCAGCGTTACTTTTGATGAATTCTAAAATTACAATCTAAACTTTCTTTAACTGAATATAGGCTAAAGGGGATTGTTTGCTTTGGAAAATTAGAGAGAATGTGAGGTTCTCAGTTTCAGATTTGTCAAATCAGGACTGGCCCTATTGAGTAAGGGAGGCAACTCGAGGTCCGTAGCATCTGGTAATTGGATTGGCAAAGTTGCACTATATCCAACTGTCTTTACTCATGAGAAAATTGTAGCGGAAGAAGGAACACGGAGGACTCTTTGTTCTTTCTTTGCTGACACTTTTGCAAAACCACCCATAAGCTAAAAACCAGCCTACCAGAGTTCCTATCTATGTCAGTTAGCTGAAATTACTCAGCATAAAGGAAAACAGCAGAGAAGAGGGTTAAGGAGAAAAAGAGAGAACAGGATGCAAAACTATCACCCCAGCCTCATCCCATCCATCTGCTCGCATATCATCAAAGCCACAGAGAGAGAGCTTCTGCCTTTGCAAAGGCAAGGAAATGGTGATGACTTACCAACTCACTGAAGATCTCCTCTATCATAGAGTCCCTGCCTCTTCTTGTCCAGATCATCATCACTGGGGAAAAATTAAAGGACTCAAAGATCAAAACTAGCCATGCACCCTCTTTCAAGAGTGACCATGAATCCTTCCTTTTATCAGAAACAGAGATAGAGAAGGAAAGGAAGTGGATTTCTTGGAGAAGGTGCTTCAAACAAGCTTTGTCTTCTCCCCAGTTAGCTAAGCTTCAGCACTTGCAATAAGCTGGGCTAGAGGGTGGAATGGAATTTTTGTTTTCCTTTTCTCAACCCTACGTTACCTTTTGTGCCATAATTTTTAGTTAGGCTTCAGACCAGTGGTGCGATTCAATTTTTTTTACTACTGGTTCTGTGGGCATGGCTTGGTGAGTGTGGCATGGTGGGCGTGGCTTGGTGGGCGTGCCTTGGTAGGAATGGCTTGGTGGGCATGGCAGGGGAAGGATACTGCAAAATCCCCATTCCCTCCCCACCCCACTAACCTACTTTCCAACTCTGTTCTCCTGTGCAGGGCAACAAAAGAAGACTCAGCCAATCAGCTGGGACTCAGGAGGCAGATAATAAATGGGGGCGGGGCCAGTCAGAGGTGCTATTTGCCGGTTCTCCAAACTACTCAAAATTTCCGTTATCGATTCTTCAGAACTGGTCAGAACCAGCTGAATACCACCTCTGCTTCAGACCACAAGAAACTTACTTAGCTTATTGCACTTTAAGCATGCACTCAGGTACCTTCATTGTGTCGTCTCACATGCCCCCCCATCCACTGATTAAGGAGAGAAGATAAAGTCTTTCTGCCCAGTGGGTAGAGCACCTATTTTATAAAATATGTACCTCCCCTCTACCGTTTTCTCATAGTCTTTTTTTCTTCAGGACTGTAGGGTAACATGAGTGGCAGCTTAAGAATTCCTCAGGTGATAGCAGTTTCCTTGCCAAATTGGAAATGGAGCATCAGAGGAGTTTTAGAACAGCTACCCTTAATTTTGCAAGGGAGAATTACATAAGTGGGGTCCTTGGAAAGGCTCTGAAAATGTTGAGTTGTACAGATCTGTTCAGGAATCCAAAGGGCCTTGTTCCTGAGTTTGACAGCTTGAATGGAGACAATTTTTCCACTTCCCCCAAACTTGAAGCATGAATCCCCCACCAGCCTCATTGCCAAAACTTGCTTACTTCTGAGTAAGAAAGAACTGAGGTTCAAGAACTGACCCCATCAGAAGAGCTCTCTGCTAGAGTTAAAAGGGAAGGAAAGTAAATGTATTTTTTATTCAAGCCCCCATCGATCATGGTCCTGAATAGATATGGTTTGGATGAACAAGGAATTAGAAAACAATGTAAAATATATAGATATATTGAATAATACTTGGGCAGATCATAATCCCTTACAGATAATTTGGAAAGAACAAAAAAAAATAGAAGATGGATGTTAGATACACAAATACTGAAAGAAAAAGAATACCTACAAATGATTAGAAAAGAAATGGAATTTTTCCTTAAAGTAAATAAGAATCAAAATACAACTCTCCAGAATTTATGGGATACAACAAGAGCTTAGTAGGAAGGATTGCTGCAATAAAGATGAACTTGCTACCAAGATGGCCATACTTATTTCAGACTGTGCTGGTACAGTTAAACAAAAAATTCTATGGGGTAGTAAATAATATAACAAAATTTATATGGGAAGGTAAAAAACCTAGAATCAGATTAAAACTATTGCAGAATAATAGATACAGAGGTGGTTTCGGACTCCCTGATTGGGAAATATATCAACAGGCAGCAACATTAACTTGGATTAGAGATTGGATATCCTTAAACAACAGGAGAACATTAATGCTAGAGGGACATGACTTGCAAGTTGGATGGCATGCCATCCTATGAGAGAGAAATAAAAAGACATATTCATATGTTAGGCAACATGTAATTAGGGAGGCATTAATAGAGATTTGGCGTAAAATTAAATCAAAACACTATACTAAGATACTGGGCTGGCTTTCGACTATGGAAGCAATGTTCAATCCAAATACTATGGATATTTCTAAAATGTTCAGGTATAATCAGTTATTAGATAATCATGGAAACCTAAAAACAAATCAAAAATTGAAGGAAGGAGGAATCAAATTAGACTGGTGGCCCTACCTGCAGGTGCAAACAAAGTATAAAAAAGATATGGAAGGATTTCCAGTTTGAGCTTCTTCGGTGACAGACCAAAACCACGATTGTGCATGGTTTCGATCCGTGCTCGCCGCTGGAGCACCCCAAGCCGGCTGGTTTCAGGGCTAAGCCATCCAGTAGAGGTGGTGAAGAGGGGGGAGAGTGCCTGCAGGGTTGAGGAGAGCCACATCTCTCCTCCTCAGCTGGCCATTACTCCCTTTCCCGAAGGCGGTTGTAGAGGTGGTCAGAAATGGCCACCTCAAAGAAGAATTCAAAGAAAAGAATGTGCAGGAGGAAGAAGAGAAAGTTTTGGTTGACCAGGTCAAACAGCAAAAGCAACAACTAAGGTACCCTGGAATTTAAACTATATAAAAAAATAACACTGTTCCCAAAGAAGACTTTCAAGCGGAGAAGGAGATAGAAAAGGGAAAGGATTTGGGTTTTTTCTTCTCTTCCTTTCCCTATACTGACAGCTAAGAGACCTAAGCAAGAAATTGAAAAAAAAATCCACTTTGGCATCAATAGGCATTTAAGCTGAAAATAAAATGTCAAAGGGATAATAAAGATTTCTGGATACTTAAAAGCTTTTGAAAGCAGGAAAGGAGAGAAAAAGAATAAAAGGGCAGGATCTGGAAGGGAGAAGACTGCCTGGAATTAAAAAGAACTTACAGTAAAATCTCAACAAGACTTCTAAAAGATACATTTTAACTGAAATATGGCAACAAAATAGTAAAACCCCAGGAAGAGAAAGTGAAAGAAGAAGCAAGAAGAAACAGTTTGGGAGTATTTAGATTACTTGGTGATTTCTGGATTTTTGGTTACTGCATTTGAATGACTAAAATCAATTGGGAGGTTGTTTAAAAGTGTTTAAAATGGCATCACTTTTAGAAGAACTGAAAATGGAACTAAAAAGTACAAAGAAGATGCACAAGAAGGGAGAGGTTCTTTTGGCTTCGTATTTCAACTCTTAGAAATGGAGATCTGGAACTATGAGAAACAACAAGAAACACTTGCAGAACAAGAAGATTGGGACAAAAAAGAAGCCATCTTTAATGATCAAGTAATTTTATGTGGGAGAAAAAAGGAAAGGGGGGAAGAGAATGAAAAGTTTAAGATTTGAAAAAACAACCCAAAAAAGGAAGAACAGTTTGAAAAAAAAGTATAATATTAGAAAGCAACAAAAGAGGGGATTACAGAAGAGAGAATTAGAAGTAGAGAGACAAGGGGGTAAAAGGGGGAGGAGAAGAAGAGAGGGAAGAAGAAAAGGAAAAGAAGTTATAAAGGACAGAAACAAGATATAGAGAAACAGGGCAAAGGTATACGAATTGAAAGTATAAGCCTGTTTAGAGATAATTAACTGTTAAAGTTAATTGTAAAAGGGATTCTGCAAAGGTACATAAGATAGTATTGTTATATTACAAATAGAAATAATTTTTGAAAATATGCTTAAAATGATGGATAAAATATTTATCGTAATTTAGTGGAATGTTTGTTAATAAACAAATGAAATAAAACGAATGAGAGAATTAAATTAGGAAAGGATGGGAACATTTTAATTATTATTAATGATTTATAAAATATAAGTGAAAAGAAATATGGGGAAAAAAATTAATTATGGAAAGCTTATAAGTGTTCCCAGGAAGTATGATATTTAATTGAAAAGAAATGTTAAAGATGTTAAGATTTTAATGAATTTTAATGATAGAATTGAATTGGAATGGAATGGGTGTCTTAATTACATATATTTATAATCTTTTTTTAAGAATATAGTGTGTATTTTAAGAATGTACCAAGCAGAATTTGATTGGAAGTTATGTATTATATTGAATGTTATAATCTTAAAGGTATACATTGAAGTTTAAATAAGAGTTGAATGGATAAAATTAAAAGATATAAAGGTGTCATACTCCAATTAGTAACTACAGGAGAAAATTTGTTTAATGAGAAAAGATAATATGAAATTGAAACAGGACAGACAAAAGTATGAATATAATGATTTGAATTGAGATGAGATAATCAAAATAAGGTTGAGAAAATTAAAAGAGGGAGAAAACTATGTAGAAAATGTAAAACAGTAATAAGATATGGAATAGAACACAAAAATGAGCATGAAATTGAGTTTGTATCTGTATGAAGAAGTGTAACCCGGCACCATGCTATTTTTTTAAAAAAATGTTTTATTTGTATTATGCTTTTGTGAAAACCCAAATAAAATTTTCAAAAAAATACTACCTGCTTTAACCATGTATGATGCGGACTGTTTGTTGGACTTTGTTTACCCGTTTACTGGAAGTAAAACCTACATTTTACTATTCAGTGTATCTGTGTGTTGGTTGTGTGTTATTCAACACCACTCTCACTACATTTCCCTGAGTGCACTCATTCTCCTAATGGGGAATACTTCAACAAGTACTTTTATTAATTTATCAGCTTGTTCAAGGCAACTGGGCAGATAAATTGCTTGGCTTGCTTTGTAACAATTGTCTCAGCTTTGACTGGTAAACAGATTTGCCAGGTTTCAATTTCTAAAAGTTGCTAGACTTGGAAGGAAAGCAGTATATATTGAAGGACTATATACAGATCCCAGAAATGCTGCAAACCATTTTCACTTGGCTTGCTGCAACCCCTTCTGCAACTCACCTTTTAAGGTGAGTTTTGTATTCTTCAAAAATGATAGTGCCCAGGACCAAATCTTCATTGCCTTTTTTATTTAGGGATAGATATATTCTAAATTATTTATCACAAAACTTGAGTCATTTATTAACCAGTTAATTACCTTTAATTAGCAATTATTGTTTATTAACCAATTCTAATCTGAAGCCATCGTTTAGAAACCTACTGAGTCTACACAAGGTTTTCCTGGGCCAGTGATCATGCACTTCTGATCTACTCCATTTTCAGAACTGTATTTGCAGAAACAGGGGCCATTTTCAAAGTGCCTGTAATGTATTGTGTCTCCTCCAAAAATGGCACTTGCCTCCAAGATGGAGCCATGCGGTCCAGCAACACCAAGGGACATAATGGTCTGCCCTTTTTCCTCACACGATTTCTGGAACTCATCTAAAGATAAATGTGCAATTGGTGATGGGGAGTGAGGAAGAGACTGTGGGACTCAGGACTTGAGGAACAGGAACCAGACCATTTGGTGCTTCAGTGGCTGGGGGAGGTCTTGGGAAGTCCAGGCCAGGTGGGTTGGGCTTGTTCTGGGCCTCCCAGAGACTTTCTCACCTGAGGCACTCCATGCTCAGCTTAATGCCTTGCACAGTCATTAATGACCTGTGTGCTCACTTAATAACCACACTGGAGAGAGCAGTATTCATCTCGCTTAAAGATATAGTTATAATGGGTAGGCTCCATTGTAGTTGTAGGTCGAGGACCACCTGCAGTTTATAAAAACAGGTTCCAGTTTTCTAACTGTGAAGGTTCTGGAGAAGCAAGAGATGAAGTTTCATATAAAGCCATTTCCTGAGTAAAAAAAAAAAAATTGGCAAAAGGAAAGGAAGGTGTCTCAGTCGTAGACAATATACCTTGGAAATAAATACAACATTTCCCTATTAGATAAAATGACTTAAGATCAACACAAAGCACTTTCACTTGTTTGTGAAATGCTCTTATTTATCTGTTTAAAAGCAAAAACAAATCAAATTGTTCAGATCAAGCTCAATTCCTGGTGACTTCAAAACACCTATGTAATTTTCCCAGGAGCAATATAGAAAAGTTTTTGTCTTTTTTTGAGATTTATAGCCGAAACTTTCCTGGTGGTGTCCTACCCAATTATTAATCTGATGTGGCCTGCATTGACTTTTCTTCAGCCAAAGTTGGTCAGGTAATACCTGATAAAATCACCTCTGATTCACACTTTAGGCATCTTACCCTTAAATAGTCAATTGTCTAGTTTATAGAATACTGTCCTGGCTTTTGAAGAAAAACAAACCTTTGAACCAATCATCCAAATGTTTTCTTGACAATAACCTTTGAAATTCAGAAACCCAGAGACATTTTTCTCAGATTTCATTCTTGGGATACTGGGATGTTATAACAAAATCATGGAATCTCTAGAGTGGAGTAAATAACTATTCATCGGATGCTGGGGCTCAGTCATTGATTCATCATAGCACATCATACAATATGATCTCAAAGCCAGTGGTTATGACCTGTTTTGATTCAGCAATGCCATCATGGGTCATAGCTTCTTGGATGAGAAGTGAAACATCTCCAAAGAAAATTCAGAAAGTCAAGTTGCCTCTTGAAAAAGCACCTTTGGGACAACCATGACCTGGATGACTCCATAGGCATATTTCATTCTGGTTCATCTAGGAATTTTTTAAATGTATGCATTTCATCTCCTGCTCCTATGTTCTGTCACTACAGTCCAATTTTGCAATTTATTACAAAAATGTTTAAGTTTGTCCAGCTGGAATTCTATTCTTCTGGCACTTCAAATGTAAAATATTACTGTTCCACTGAGCAAGGATATGTACAAAGCTCACAACAGCTCTTTTTATGCTGCTGTTTAGGAGTAAATGCTAGCAGCTGCCTTGGTTGGGATTTCTCGCCGGTGTATTTGTTTTTTAGTATCTTTAGTATCCTATTCCACCAAGCTAAAACAGAATCTTTTGTTTTGCTGTTTCCCACAGCTAATCAGTTCCAAGTTGCCCAAAACAACATAATTTTGGTGACTGAATCTGCAAACTTCTAGACTGCTGACAGAAATTTAGACAACTTAAAAGAGATTTTAAATATTTTTGAAGAAATCTTGTTTATAACAGTAGATTGACCCAAAGTAATTAATTTTTTAACCTGCCCTAGAAGTTACTGAAAGGAATGTGGGAGATTGGGAGCTGTTCTAAACAAGGGGAGGGGGGAGGGGGGAGAGAGAAACAAATCTGTTTTCATATTTAAGGGCAAAGGTTAGGATTAGGTTCATACAGTTCATACAGTTTTCCATAGAGCCCTATATAATAGCCTTTTGCAAAAATGTATTAAGAATAATCTGTAGCCAAGTTTTCTAGAAACAGGTTTGGAGCAGTCAGTTGGTGTACCACCATATCTTTTCTGTTACTGATATTCTTGCGGTGGGGGAAGGGGAGAATCAGGAAACAAGACTTGTATGTTTTCATAGAGATAACGTAAACCACAAATGGCAAGTAATTCTGAAAATCTTAAAATTCTGATCTTTTTTTTTCAGGCACAGGTGCATTCGCAGCACTAATGAAAGGAAACATGGAAGCAATGTGTGCTGCTGTATCTCCTGCTTTAAGAAACAACTATGAGTGTTCAACACTCAACATTTGTATCAGTGCAGAAGTGCATCCTGATCATACGGTTTTTGACTGGGTGACATCATAATTAAGAAAAGGTAATGAAAGAGCGGTTACTGATTACTAGAAAGTAATTAACAGTAACCCTATTCTGAAAATATACTGTGTGGTATACTTGCCACATACTGTAGTTGAACTACTAACTCCCATGTAAAGGAACCCTCTATAAAGATATGCTGTGTCATCAGAACTGTCAATAGTTCATAAATACAGCACCACTACATGTTCTATGAACCTTCCTTGTCTTACACTCATGGGGACAGGTGTCAGCTATGCTTGGGGAGTACACATTCATGAAAATGTATCACCTGAATGGGACTTATGAACACTATAAAACTGCAATAATAAATGGTAGCCAGTGCTTATTATAGGAAAATGTAACAGAAACCACCTTTCAACGGTCTTTGCATATACAAAACAAAATTCCAATGAAGACTTTGTCTCCAGATTCTGTATAGTATCTATTGTTTGGCAGAGTAATCACGACAATGGTCACTTCTCAATCAGCTTCCCTGGAGATTTCAAGAGGGTGGAGCTTCAGCCTCCTTCTCTGCATGCATTGCATGACATGTTTGTGTCTGGAGACTTGAAGCACCACTACTGCAATCACTACCACCAAAACTTACTCACAGCACTCTTACTCTCATAATAGGTGAGATGCCTTCCTATCTTTTGAACATAAAGAGAAAGAGACCCTTATCCAAACAGTCTCTCTGTATCTTGATATACATACAATTTTTGCATCTATTATATTGTACTACCTAACAAGGGCAACTTTTCTCTGTCATGACGGTTCACTCCTCGGTCTTGAATGCTTTCTGTTCCACTTTCGCCTGTCACTTTCCCATCTCCCTCTACCTTCTTGAACATAGAAAAGCGTAGAAGGCTAAACAGATTCTTTGCATCTTCTTGGTGCATCCGTGCTTCTACCTCATCACTTTCCAAATGTGACTTCTCTCCTTGTCAATCAATGCCAAGAATTTCAAACATATCTTCTTCTACTCTGCTAACTTCACTAGTATGGGTAGCCATTCTGTAGGTTCTTTATCTCATATCAGAAGGTACTTTTCTCCCTCCAACTCCTCTAGACTTGCCTCAATTTTTTTTTAAAAAGCGTATGTCTTTATTTCATCTTCTATCCCTTCACCTCTCATGAATTATATTGTTCTATTTCCATCTTTTGGTCTTGACATACATCTATCATCTATCCTATCTCTTCCCTGAATTGTCTATTACTGTATATATGGATACAACCTGTGTTGGTAAGATTTGTTTTTCTAAAATTGATCCTTATGTGTGAGTGCCCTCTTGTGGTCAAATTATTCTTATCTTATTTGTGATTTAGGTCTGCACTGGTACAAATGCTGTTGGGAATAAACTGGATTGAATTTATAAATTTTTCTTTCATGTAAATATATATAGTAAGATCAAGACATCAGTAACTTTAGTTTCAGTAACTCCTATTCTTAAGGTTATTAATTTTACAGGATAATAGGGGAAATAAATTTGAGAAGAATGTTTTGTGACTGACATCATCAATGATGAAAAAATAAAATCATACTGTAGTTGTGCATACCGCTTAAACATTTGAAGTATTTTCATTCAAGAATAAAAATTGAAACAGACACAGCTTAAGAACATATTTTTTTAAATGTATTTTGTAAATAAACAGTGACCACATTACTCAATACTAACTCTTCTACCACTGATTTCAAAAACAATTATTGTTTTGGTTCAGCACTTTTAGTCTCCTTCAACATTTCTTGCCAGTTTTTCTCCATTTCTTCCTTACAAGTGAGAAAGGCATCTTCCAGACGTCTCATTGAATTGGCCAAGTCTGGATTAGCACGCATTACCACCATATCATAAGCCATCCAAGTAGCCTGCACTGGGACAACCCAACAGATAAATTCAGTGATTCAATGGGTGAATTTGAATGGGATGAATGAGAAAGTAATAAAAAATAAACAATAACAGAACTGCCAATTCTATTTCCATTTTTTTTTCAAATATGTTATTTAAAGATGCAAGCCGATGCTTGCAAATTTTTGTATTATGCTACAGAAAATAGTTTATTTGTCTATTGTTTTCCATTTCCCTAATCCTCAGAGTAGTTCTGTGTCACAATTTTTAATTATAAAACTTCTTGTTTTGACTATGTGTGCATTCCTGATTACTTTTAACATGGACACTATGCTCTAATGTACAGATATGTAATAAACAAATTTGTTAAATAATTACCAGTAATCACACAATGTTGTTAGTCCATTAAAAACAGTAGTGTGAATGAATCAGGAATTTCTCCATAAAAAGGAAGTTAAAATCTCTTCCCTGAAATGCGTTCCTGATGAACACAGGAGTATGTCAACGGTTTTTTTTTTTACATAATCTGATTTATATTATCATAGTTGCTACATGTTTACAATGTCTTAGACCAAATTTTTATTTGTACAATGATATTTTAATGAGAGCAAAATCAGTCAAATGACTACCTGTTTAGCGACTATTTGAAATTACAACAGTACTGAAAAAATATGACCAGTCTTCATACTTATAATCATTGCAGTGTCCCTACAGTCACATGATTGAGATTTGGGTGCTTTGTAATTGGTGGGTATTGTCACAGCATTCTGCAATCACATGATCACCATTTGCACACTTCACAGCCAGCTTCTGACAAGCAGAGTCAAAAGAGAAGCTGGCAGTAAAATTGAAAGTTGTAGTTATGTGATGTCTTGATTAACGACTGTGGATAATTCACTTAATGACTGCAGTGGAAGTGAGATCCTAAGTCCATCAGGGTCATGTAATACAGTATTTTGCTTAGCAACCACATCACTTAGCCTTATTATTGGAGTTTTTCTTTCAGTTTTTTTAATGCATTAAACATTTCCAATAATACAATATTCTTTAATGAACTGGAAAACCTAATCTGGAAAGATGGATTTCAATACAGAGACATAATGAATTGAAGATATTCAATCTTTTCCCCCAACATATTATCTGCTTCCTTGACAACATGTTTTTAAAGGCCCTTAATACATACGCAACATTTTATATGGAAAGGCAGAAAAAAAATACCTGCCATGTTTAACCAAGATAAACAAAAATTTGCATTCTTTACTAGTGTGTTTATAATTGGGTCTGCACATTTACAAAATGGTGAAAATTCATATAAGAAATTATTTTAATTTAGTACTTTAAAAAATTCTTCTGAAAAATGAAAAATAATTATGGTACTTAAATATTTATGGAAATATACTTAAATGAGCAATTTTTCAGAAAAAGCAAAATAACAAAGTCCCTAAGAACAAACCACATTAAGCTTAATTCCATGAAATACTAATCTGCAGAAACAGATCAGGCTACATAAAACTGTTCTAGCATAAAAACCCATAGTTCTTAACTATATACTACATATGACCAGTGCTACCAAATGGGAATGCACATCCAACACAGTATCAAATTTAACAAGTTACTAATAAGCATTGTAATTCGAATGCACATCTACAAAAATTGCAGTAAATTCTTATTACTCTGAACTGACAATTCGTTAGCAATATATAAATACACTTCAGGAATATGTCACACCTGATAATTTTTCCATGTCTTCCAGAAGTTTTTCCAAATCCCTGTTCAAATCTTCAAGCATTTTTACCATGTTATCATAACTTCTTTCGCAGGGTTCACATTTAGCCATCTAATAGAAAAAAATGATATTAATAGTAATGCATGTGTGAACCTATATTTGATGCATGCAATAAAATGATAGTTTTAATATTTTTTAATATTCATTTTAAGCATTTTATCAAACCAGAATATTCCCAGCATAACTTAGAAACAATAAATAAAAATAGTTCTTGAGTGCAGACCCATCCAGGTTTCAGAGGGTGCTTGAGATTGTTCTTAAGTTTGGTTAAGGCCCTGGTCGCTACTTGAATATGGCAGTAGTGATGCCTTCAAACAGATCACACCATTGCACTCTTCTTGTGCATACTTTGACATGCTTCCTGGTTTCAGGAGGATCTTGGAAGGATCAAATTGCTAGGATTTGTTCCAAGTTAAAGTTTAGCTGGGCAAGTCCTATGGATTTGACTGAAGCTTGATCCTGGGTTATCTATAATTATTTTGATCCTAGTAGACTTGAGGAAATGAATAGAGTTCTTGATACTGTGGATACAGTACATGCAATTTTGATTCAAGCTCCTCCTGGTTGGTCAAGGCCAGGAAGATGGCACGTAGGTTGATCTGTCTAGTAGCAAATTCTTCCTTGAGAGAACGGATGGTCCTGATGCTTGAAACCGGCTATGGTCTATGCTCCTTTTTCAAGAAGAAATCATCACTGAATCCTGCATATCAGGACAATTTTCATCCAGTCTCCAACATTTTTCCTGGGAAAGGTCCTGAAGAAATGGATTATGTGAATCTTTTCCAATCAAATATAGTCCAGGTTACATTCATTCTATACTTTTTTTAACCTCTCAGCAGCCTCCAATTCCATTAACCATGGTAATCTTTTGGACTGACTTACTTGATTGAGTACTGTCCTGGAATGGTCTCCTCCTTCCTTCAGGTCCTGCTCCAACCAGTGTTGTTTGAAGGAGAGCAGTCTACCTCTAGGCCCCTGCTTTGTGGGGTACCGCAGGTGTTTTTCTCTCCTTTTTAACATTAGGTTGCAGTCTTACCACCACGCTTATGATATTCAAGTTTATATCTCCACCATAATTGCTATCAAGTGAAGCTAACAAGCTTTGTCACAGTTATAGAGGTTATGGGATCTGAATGGTGAACCACAGACTCCAGTCCAATCGTTCCAGGATTGAATAGCTGCCAGTTTTGGGGTCCTACAAAAACTGGAAAATGTTTAAACTTTGTCTTTGAGTGGGGTAGTCCTACGCCATTTGAATTTATTTGGAGACATGGGGGTCCTTCTGAATTCACAATTCCTATTGAAAGAGCAGGTAGCAACTGTGGTTGAAGGCATATTTGCAAAACTTTGCCTTATATATTAATTGTGCCTATTCCTGGAGCTGGGAGCCCTGTTCTCAATCATTCATGCCTTAGTCATCTCCTGTCAGCCTTCCCAGGTAGGACCAGACCAGACAGGAAACACAAGCAGATGAGCTCATTCTACTTTATTGTAAAGCAACGTGAACACAACCTTACAAATCTGAAAGTATAAATCTCCCACCATCTCCTTTACATCCTGAGAAACTAGGGAGGGTCCCTTCTGAGCCTTTTTCTCTGCCCATTATGCAGCTGCAAGCTATGCCCTCTCTTATCTGGCCATTCCCTAGGTAGCATTTCTTCATCTGCTCTCCAGGTCTTTCTCACATATGGATTATTGCAATGGATTGATATAGTCCAACCCTTTGCCCAATGCAGATATCAGTTATAATAATATTACTGATAAATGATCATGTGGTTCTGTTTAAATATTTCCAAAGAAAAAGTTCAGCATCATTCTTGAACAATTCTTACTATGTAGAAGTATTTCCTAATAATCAACCCAAGACTGCTGCCTTGTGAACACTGAACAGTGAACATATATCCACATTTTTGTCCTATCTCCTGTAACAATTCTTTTAACTCATTGCTCAGTTTGTCTCCTTCTCCTCAATAGAATTCCTCTGTGAAACACTTGTTTAATATGTAGGATAATCTTAATCTTTCCCAGTGTGAATGTTTATTCAGCACAATTGTTTTTATTCACATTCTTATCCAAAAATTTAAATAGCAAATGCTACTATTGCTTATACTGAAGTCTACTGAATCACTTAACTTTATTTTAAAATAAGTTAGATACTTGTTTTGATTAGTCAAAAATATCTTTGTCGAATAACCATTAATTTATTAGACAAATGAAACAGATTTCAGAATTTTAACGTAATTTCAAAACGAAAACCAAACAGGATATGATCCCTGTAGATCACAAAAAAATATGTCTCAAATACCACATTCCTTTAACTAGGTAGTCCTGGACTTTCAACTGGGTTAACAACTGTTGACAGTCACGATGGTCACAGAACCAAGCACTTCCAAGCACTTGTGCTACCTTCCTCCCCTCCTCCAGTTACAATCACATTTTGGACACCTGCCAACTTGTTTGGCAACCTGTTCACATTTACAACTAGTTGACAAGTGTGATTGCAATTTTCAATCTTCTCTGCCTGCTTCTGAGGAAAGTTGCTAACAAACGGGACAAAGGGTTTGACATGCCCACCCCCACCCAAGCACACTGAGGAATTTTACTCACCTTCATGCAAGGAGGGGAAACCCTCCCTCACTCTGGAGGAACCGAACTTTCTGAGCAGAGCCTTTCAGAAGGCCAGGTTCAATAGCATTTTTTCCTCCAGAGAGAAGGATTCCAGAATCCACCTCTTTTGCTAGCATCCTTCTTCTCACCTTTCTGGATATTGTGAAATCCTGAGGCTCAGAGCCTTTAGTATTTTCTCCTTGGAGGATAGTTGCAGTTTGCTTATAAGAAGCTTCCTAAGGCGGCCATCCAAACCATCTCAGGCCAAAGAAAATTGCCAAAAAAGGAGGGTTTTGCTACTATAGAAAGCTAAACCTGCAAGTTACCAAAGATGCTATTTCAAACATTTTAATGATCAAAGGTGGGGTCCCCAAACTCTTCAGTTCACTGACTTGTAAAAGTTTTTTGTAGGAAAATAATTAAATAAATTATACTTTAACTAACAGTAGTACAAATAATAGTACTGACCTTTGGTTAGTCCCATCAACCTTAGGGGTCAGGATTGATCATTTTGTGAAACCTTTTGTGGAATCTAAGGGCTCTTTCCACAACCATGCTGTAGTACTGTTTATATGTTTTTAAATCAGAATGTTATATCAGAATGAAATATGCTGCCCATTACTGTCCCTCTATTATACCTGTCCCAGATTAGCAAATACCAGACTTACACATTTTAAGGTTGAATAATATTAGAATAAAGAAGGAAATACTATTACAATACTTGTATAGCTAATGATTTATGCCTGTCTCACAGATAAATGGATGAGATAAAGTCATGGAAATGAGGTAGAAAAAAATATGCTGGCAGTACATATTTGTATCTTTTTGATATGTAAGTCTGGGTATATAGCCTATGTTCTGGTAGTTCCGTTATTCTTTGGTAGGAATTCTTCACACAGGGTTAATGCTAAAGACACCTCTCCTTTGGAGTGGCAAAATATTATCCGTACTAGAATCCTAGATCTTGTTCTTATTTTCTGTTTGTGAATACAAATACTTTTGTACACTACTGCCTGAATACTGTCAATACATTTTCCAAACACTGAATGATTTGTAAATAATTTGTAAATTGCTCCTTTAAAGCAATTGGAAAAAATGATATTGAACGCCCTTCACAACTGAAGGAATAGATTTTATAGTTTCAAGGTTGAAGTACATAACTATCCCACATGTATCAATGAATCTGAAATACTTAGGAATTATCTCATTAAGAGCAGTAATAAAGACATACAAACCTATTTATTGGACTTGATTAGATTGTTGATTGGAAGTGTGTCAAATGAAATACTCTGTTCTGGGTTTACTGTTCAAAATGCTATTTTAATGATGGAAACCTACTTTAAATGAAGCTATTTATTTTTAAGCCAAATCTGAATGTGGGTCATTCTCTATCCCAATTACTTGGAATTTGGCTGTGGTTTTACTTCATAAAAATTGTTCATAATATCATAACAAGTTTGGATTGTGTTTAGTGTATTTAAGTGAAGAGATATTGAACATGGCAACCTTCTAGACCACAAATGAAATATATAAAATATACATTGTACTTTGCAGCGTTTTGTCTCTACTACAAATATACAAGCAAAATACAAAAACAAAATCACAAAGTTTTGTATTACCTAAACAAAACTACTTTAATTCTGCAATGTCCTACTTATATATCAATATATTCACAATGAATTTAACGAATGTTTATTAAGCTTGCATGTAATATAGCCACATTAATCTTAATATAGCCACATTAATCTTAACATTTAGTCAGAAGTCCATGGTATTCCATTTAATAGGACTTACATCCAAAGAAAGTTATGTTTAACATTGCTGAAATATAATTTATCATTCAGATATTTTTTTTACTTCAGTGGTATATACTTCTCAGCCGTCAAAAACATGTTTATCTGCAAGTAAACCGAAGTCGGAAAGATACAAATAGGTAACAGGATATTCATTCCACTGACCTTAGTTCTATGAAAATTATGTCGGATTGGGGTATAAATTAAACCAAGTCATTAGTATTTCCCGCCCTCATGAAGGATGAAACTATTTTTACGAAGGACTTTTAAAGAACCCTACGGGATAAACTGCTCGCCGCCCCCGTGATTGAGGAAGACTGGCTTAACGTAGTTCATTCCACTTATTATTTTTTTCAATACTTTTCACTGAGGTTTAACACACGCAACACACACGTACACACGAGACAGGAAGTAAATATTTTAGGAACGATAAGTTATACTGGATCACCGGTTTTCGCGCTGAGTTAAGAAACGCGAACTTCCTCCAAGACTTCTCTCAACTACCGCCAAACTACTTGGCTAGAAAAACCAGACAGCGGGGAAACGCGGGACTTTGACAAAAAAAAAGTTTTTTTGTCCCCTTCGGTATCTCGGGAGGAGGATGGTGGTCCCTAGCAGCCCTTTCTCCTCTTCCACGATAACGATCTTCACACAGGGAAACGGTCGCAGCTACATTAAACCTAACTAGGGAGGGAGAGGGAGAGAGAGAGAGAGAGAGAGGCCGCCCTCAGTTTAGCCCTCCATTGCCTCCCGCCCCGGTTTCACAAACGGTTTCTAACGGCCTTCGCAACCAGGGTGAACTCGATCTGCTTCCCTTGAGCCGCCAGCATCAACCTCCCCGGGCCGACCTACCTTCTCACCCGCCATCCCTCCTCCACTTCCCCGGGGCTGCTGAGGCTGGACCTCGGCTTCGTCCGAAGAGAAAGGACGCCGCGCGGTTGGTGCGGGAGACGCCCCCACGCGCCTCTTTGCTCGGCTGCCGCAGCGGGAAGGTCCCTGGGCGTTCGTACCCGGTACTTCTGCCGACAACTTTCATCGGGCGTGTGATGTTAAAAAAAAAGAATTCATTAACTTTTCACGTACAGTAGGACGCTTATTGTCTCATCACGCACATGTTATATATAATTTTGTCTTTCAATTGAGAAAAAAAATATTTGTCCATTTTGCATCGAGCACTTGTGTTCTGATTTTATTTTATTTATTTATTGAATTTATATTGCCGCCTATTCACCCATGGTGACTCGAGGCGGCTTACAGAATGTAAAACCATATTTAATACAAAAAAAAACCCAATAAAAACTAATAAACAGAATCAAATAAATTAATAAAGTACAATAGAACAAAACCTGGAAAATAAATAAATAAAAATCACCCACCCCCCAACTCTCACCCCACCCCCCACCCCATGACAGCACATCACACTAGCCATTTGATGGGCTCCATCCCACTCTGGGTTCCCCAGGCAAAACCAGGTCTTCAGTGCCTTCCGGAAGAGTATTAGAGTGGGGGCCATTCTAATCTCTGGGGGAATGATTTTCCAGAGAGAGGGAGCCACCATGGAGAAGGCCTTCTTCTGGGTCCCACCAGGTGCATCCCCCTCAGGGATGGGACCCACAGCATTCCCTGCCTCCTCACTGTAATGGGTCGAGTAGATGTGACCGGCAAGAGACAGTCCCTCAGATAACCATAAATTTTCCTCCTCTGGTGTTGATTTATAGTACTAGGTAGGTTTATGATAAAAAAAATCAAGGTTGGGTTTTAATTTAAGAAGAATATTTATTTTTGTAAAACTCATGGATGTTCAACCAATAGCACACAAAATATAAGTAAAATAAATTTAAAAGTTGAGTCTGAGTGTCCCTGAACTGCTCTCTGAGTCTCTTAAAGCAAAAATTGGGTTTTAGCAGAGATATAGTGAACTAACAGCCAGTCAAAAACTCTAGTTTGTATCTATTACATCAGAAGTCCCTAACCCCCAGTCTGTCAATTGTTTTGTACTGTAATTTTGAAAAATAATTGTTTTAAAAGAAAACAGGATAAAAAGAAGATTCAACGCCTATATGGCTGGTGCGAATTGCTTCTCCTCTTTGGCCCTTAGATAAATGGAGGCTGAAGGGCACCTGATGGTCACCTTCCTCCTGTTTGGAGGAATATCACTTGCTGTACCAATCAGGACTTCACTGGCTGAAGGCATAGAATAGCAGCAACAGTTTGAGATGTTTGGAAGCCTTTCTTTGTGAAAGATATGGTGGTGGCAGATCCTATTTTCAGGTGAAATGTTTGGACATAATAGAATGGCTATTCTTCCAAAAATAATGATGCATGTAATCTATGGGATGTATATTGAGTAGGCCTTTTCTAGGGAGACTTCACAAAAAGAGAACTTTTGTCTCTGGCCAATAAAGAGCACTTATTTTTCACACACACGCACACACACACACAAATCCCGCTTCTTCTGCTGCATTTGTGAGAATCCTAAAAACAGTTACTACCCAAAAAAACAGGTCCTCCTTGGTTGTGCACTGCTGACGCTCAAGGATGTTAATTCTTGGGGTATGATTGATTTGGTCAGTTAAATCATATAAGAGCCACTGGGTTTTTAAATGTGTAATGAGAACAGGGTCACTAGCAGAAATGGGTTACAGTAAGTCTCCTCAATCAATGATGATAACCAAGTTCAGAGAACACTAAGAATTCAACATTCGATCTATAGTATTATTCAGTGCTCAGAATAATGTTTGACGTCATATGAGATGAATATCAGTTACATTAACAAACCCTGTCTGTTTTCAGGATCAAACTGTTGCTGCAGGAGGCTTCTGGAAATGCTGGAAGAGGCCACTTTTACAACCATTAAATCGATACATAAGCCAGTGGTGCAAAGAGCCATGGGAAGATACATGCTCCGCATTACAAGACAAGATAGAAAGACCTGCATATGGATTAGAGAACAAACACAAATATACAATATCATCAAGAGAGTGAAATAATTAAAATGGAAATGGGCTGGTCATATAGAAAACATTTATTTATAGTAGGATATAATATAAACCTGAGCTATTTACTGCATGCACATTGAACTTGTTCTCTAAGAGGTCAAGGCAGTATAAGTAGCAGTTTCCTAATTTTATTTCTACAAGAAACCTAGTTGGATTAAGAAAATGGTTAATCCAAAATCATTCATAGAACTCTGTGCTCGAATAGGGGTAGAATTCCAGTCTTCCCATTTCTTCCCATTTCATGTTAAATACATATGCATTGTAAGATGCAAATCTGAGTCCTCGGGACCACATACAATGGCTCCCCAGACCTAGATGTAGCCTTTATAGATCCTTCATATTTGCTGCTGAATTCTAAAATATTATGTCATGAAACTGAAAAAAATATGAAATACATAAAAGTGATCACATAAAGTATTTATTTAGATAATTTATGCATTGTCCAATCTTAACTTACAAGGGCATTCTCTTAAACAGCTCTCAAGGAACATTAAAGCTTTAAATAAAACAGCATTAAAGCATAATTAATATCAAACATACACACTAAAATAGTACCACATCCAAATGCATAACGAACATAAATGGAATCTGCTTGCTTGCAACGAGTTAGTGCATTCTGGGATAACAGATTAGACTTTCTTTCACTGAAGAAAGCTATCATATTCCCTTGTCCCCCCAATAATATGGACACCACTCTTGATGAGCCAAGAGGGACAATATGAAGGATCACATCAGGCATTAGGATCCACTAGGCAAATAAGCAAAGAATGGGGGGAGTGGAGTATGAATTTTGGGAATGTAAATCAGCATATTTTTTAAAAAAAGGAGAAATATAAAGAAAAGTTTAGGGACTCGGAGAACTCAGAGCAATTCTGAAAAGCAGAAAATTTTGGGACTTGGGCTACCAGGAAAAAAAGGGGCAGGAGAAAGTATGCAGAGCTTTCTGTTTTCTTTTTCTTGTTTTCCATTTCTCTTCAGCCAATTCTCTATCTCCTGGTCTCTACAAATGTAGACTCTGATGTCAGAGGTAATGAAATACAAAATAAGCAGCAAAATAAAAATAACGGGGGATCCAATGTCAACAAATGAATATTTTTTTCCTTCAGTTAAAGTGCTGTGTAAATCTTTGACATAGTGTTTGAGGAAATTTTTCAGTCAGAGCTTTCTAGTGGTTAAGAAGGTTGAATTGAGAGAACTGATGGTGAAAGTGAAAACTGAACCCAAGTAATATACTGCATACTTTTTATTGCAATAATTGAGGAAGAACCCAAACAATTAATTAAACCTTGGGTCTAACATATTCATGTTCTACCATAAAAAATAAGAACATTTAAAGTTTTAATGTGTCTAAAGTGTGAAAGAATACTCCATTACAATGTATCTTTTAGATCTGATAGCCATTCCTTCTTTGATGCTCTCTGAACTTATATTAAAATAAGAGCAAACCCCAGTCCCTACTTGCACTGATGATGTTACCTAGTTTGATAATGAAATGTCTGCACGAAAACCACCAAGCTCAGAGGACCCCACAGTTCAACCCTGAATTACAAATATTATCTTCTATTGATACCTTCCACTATCTTACCTAAGACTTTAATAAAAATATTAATGAGTAAAGAGGTCCAGAATTGAAGCTTTTGGCACCTCACCCCACTTGATTCTTCATTCTACTTACGTTATGTAAAAAATAAAGATATGTCTACCCCATTTTCCACAATCAATTAAACAAATAATCTAATAAAAAAGTAAATAATCAAGAAGAAGTCTAGCAAGACTTCTTGAGAAATCTATGCTGACCAATGTTATCAAACTGTTTTATAGAAGACCCTCTTCTCAGAGCTAAAGTAATTTTATTCCAATGCGCATTTGGCCGTTCAATTGGGTTAGTTTAGTTTTAAGTACACTTAATTATATCTATTAATGGTTTTAATAATGCTGTTTTATATTTATTTATTAAATGTCCAATCATAGACCAAAACAGCAATAAGAATTTAAATAAACCAGATAAAATAAGCAGATTAAAAAACCTGCAGGAAAGAGGAAAAAATAGTTAACAGCACTATTGTAGATAATATTCATAAACAAAAAAGTCCTCTAGAACTTCTAGAGTCAATGTAGGAACCAAACATTATAAAATTAGAGCACAGTATATTATCCTGACCAATCAGCAAACTATAAAAAAAAACCTTGTTAACCTATTAAAACAGACTATACAGCTCATTTCAAAGAATCCCAAATGCTTTGACATGTGCTTTCAGAAATCAGTGCAGTCTTCTTGAAATTTCTTGGAACCAGGTCCACATCCATGTCTGCATTTAAATGTGGAGACCAAATTCTCTTCTGTTTGTTCCTGACATATAAGCATGCTTGTAAGCAAAATAGGATCCCGTTTATGTTCCACTTCATAAAAAGGGCACGTTTTCAAGTGTACAGCTATGGAAGCAATATCGCTGAGTTGCCACCTATCGATAGTGGAGAACAGGGTGCTAAATTTCCAGATCTAGAAAAAGAGATGAACAAAAGAGAGTAAGAAAATATCAGTATTGTGATAGTAAGATCTTGCAAATAGCTCTTCCCTATATGAACCAAAGGAAAGTATGGACAATATTTGTATATTAATTATTTCAATAACTTTGAAAACAGGAAAGTGTTTTTTATTCATTAAATTTATGTGGCCACCGATCACATTGAAAGAATAAATACTCTCTGATTTTTTAAAAAATGAAAGATAGTATCAATTATAGGAATTAAATACTTCTTTGATTTTAACAAAATATTTAATGATGTGCTTTAGGTCAAAACACTAAAAATCCAGCATCTATTTTTTTTTTTAGATGTTGAAAAAGCATTTTATATGATTTCTTTAAAACTCTTGGACAAGTACTGGTTAACAAGGACATCCACAGTTTTGTAGTCTGCATTGATTTTTTTTAAACCTCTAAGTCATATGTTACTACCTTTTTTAAAGAGTATTTCAGAATGTTTTTAGTCAAACACCAGATGTTCACTATTGTGCTTGTCAGGAAAACTATGCTATCTGTGGTATCTGTTGATAAATAAAATATTCTCTATAGGAGGAAATATTTTTTATTTTAATGTGATTCCTAGGCCCATTTTTGATCTATGTAGTTACCATCTGAAGTTGATATAACAAGTTGTTGGTTAAATGCTTTAATTGAGATGGTTGGAAATTATAGTAAAATTTCTAGATAACTTTAGCTATGGATGTGGTATGGGTACAGATGTTAATATACTTCTTATTTGAATGTTCTTGTTTCCCTGATTCAAATACAAAATATATAATTCTTTGGATTCATGGAGGATCTAAATAAAATCCAACTTAGAACTAAACAGAAATTTCCTGACAGTGAGAACAATTAATCCAGAGGTCTCCCCGGTCTATGGACCAACACCGATCCACGGCATGCCAGAAACTGGTCCATGCAAACAAGCAAAGCCCCATCTGCGGGATGTAGGCAGCACATGAAACCACCCCTCCTCTGGTCTGCAGAAAACCTCTCTCCATGGAACCAGTCCCAGGTGCCCACTGAGGGGCCATTGAATTAACCAACGGAACGACTTACCTCCCAGAGCTATGGATGTTCTATTACTAAAGGTTTTCAAGAAAAGATTAGAAGCCATTTGTCTAAGATGGAATAAAGTATCCTGCTTGGACAGGAGATTAGACAAAAAGACCTCCAAGGTCCCTTCCAGCCCTATGATTCTATGATCTTTCCTATAGATGTTATCACCTAGCCAGGTTCGCAATAGGATATATTGTCCCTCAAATTGTCAATGTCTAAGTCATTTCATGTTTCAGGATTAACTGTAATGCACTGTTCTACCTGTGACAAAATTGATAATCAATATGGACCTCCAATTATAAAATCCTTGAACTTTGCATTGTTAACTGCCTAGTTGCCTCATTTTACACCAGTGGTAAGTTCTGACACATGTAAAAACAGTCCTACATATTGTACACTCTAATAATCCGAAGATGTAACCAAAGCATAGTCTTGACTCTTTCAGGGACTTTTGTAGCTGGTACTATAGTCATAATTACATAAAGATGCTCTTCGCTCAGCTGCTAATTATGTTCAGTGAGAGATAACAATCAAAGTGCATTGCCATATTACATATCTATTATTTCTGAGATAATATAACATCACACAAAATACTCAGTCTCCATGTACAGCTTCTACTGACTAACACCAATCCATCTTGTCTGGATTTAATTTCAGCTTTCTTTTTCCTAGCCCATGATTATGGGAAACTTTAACTTGGCTCCTGTCTGGGAGAGAATCAGTGACAACACAGACATTCATGGTCAAGTCACATTTTAGATCTAGTTTAGAGAGATGCAAAATACTTTAGACTGGGGGACATCTCGAAGGAAGTAGTGATTTACCCTTTTTCCATGAAGCCATCATTTGCCCTTTATAAAGAAGGTTGTTGAGAATTTGTTAGACTTCCAGTTGCAGAGAGCCCTGGAAGAAATGACCTGGATATTTTTAAAATCTAATTGCTATGAAGTTGCTGATCCATTGTTTATTCTTTGAGCAGGAATTTTGAATTTGAATTTAAAGTACTTAGCTTGCATCCAGTAATGATCCACAGTATAACTACGTGATTGGAGGTTCTATGGGCCTATCACACTTGGCACATTTTGTATTTTGTCATACATTTAAATTGCTAAAATTTTACATAGCATTGGAAATATTAAAGATTGATAGAATTGCTTTTTCTAGCAATGCTAATGCCGTTTTATTTGCCAGAGGCATCATGTCAGTGCTCCAAAGGCTGAGGCAACCTGGCTGATTGGATTGTTTATACCAGAAGCAACTGCTTTCTGTTTTTGGATAAATGAACCAGGATATTGAAATTGTTCAGCTTGCTCAATCTGAACTCCATTAAAGTGGCCTGAGAGTCCTCAGTTATGAATATTTTGGTCTTGTTGGTATTAATGGTTAAGCCATGAGGATCAGCAGTTCTTACATCAAACAGAATGTTGTAGGCTTCTCTTTCAATCTCTCTTTCAATTAAAAATAATTCCTGTCAGCAAACATGAAATCTATGATAAATTCCTTGTCCAAATTTTATATTACAATGAGTAGCAAAGACTTTTCACATTATTGCATCTATCAGAGTTGAGCAGCAAGGAATATGCAGTGCATACTTGTTTCATACCTGCATATACAGTGCAGGGAAGCCTCTGGACATTTTGCCATTAACACAATGAGAACATTGTGATCCTCTATACCTCCTGCAGGAACCTACTCTTTTAGCAAGCACATCTTTGGCAGTGAGTGTTTTTTAGGGTGTTGGTTGACTTGATTCCGTTAAATGCTACACAGCAGTGAGCCTCTTTCTATACTTGATGTGCTCCACAAACAAGTGTACAAATATTTGGTAATAACATCTTATTTCTTCTGAAGCTGGTTGTTCTCTTATTTCTTCTGAAGCTGGTTCTATTATTTTGTGATACTTTTACTGGTTTATTTTCATTAGTCCCTTGCCCACAACTGATAATAGGCTAAATTATTCATGTACTCCTGGGTGCAAAGTAATTGATTATAATCCATATTTTATGACTAAACATAGGGTTGTAACTTAGTAAGAGTTGGTTGAGATTCATATAAGCCTAGTAAAACCAATCAGTCAGCCTATCCTCATTATGATTGTACCATGGACAATTTAGTTGCATATACTGCAGGAAAAAAATGAAATAAAACCTACATTCTTATCAATATCTGTATTCATTTAATTTTTTCTATATGTTTGGATGATTCCTTTCTCAAGAAAAAAATAGAATGAACGAATAAAATAGTATCACCTTATAGTATATTTCTAACACCCAATTAAACATTACATTATTTACAGTATTAAATGAGAATATTCACAACAAAACAATTTGTAGTACTTCATAGCAAATGTGAAGTTTGTGTCATGCATATTATGAAATGTTACTGTGACCTGATATAAGCTCACTTATAAATTTAAGTGAACATAAGGTAACATAAAAAAACAAATAAATTAAAAATAACCTTTATAATAAAGCAAAGTTTAGAAATTTTGGGTACTTAGCAAAATGGCAGCTTTTGAGATTGGATACCAGTACTCGTAGAGGGTGATTATATGCCTGTCTAGTTAAAATGAATTATATGTATTTTGATTATTCATTTATTTTATTTATTTTTATTTGATTTGATTTGTCGATTGCTTACAAGATAATAGGTATAAGTAAAAACATAGTTATGAATACATGGATACATATAAGAAAGATAAAAAAACAATAGGACAGGGACAGTAGGCACATTGGTGCACTTATGCATGCCCCCTACAGGCCTCTTCGGAAAGGGGTGAGGTCAATAGTAGAAAGTCTAAGGTTAAAGTTTTTGGGGTTTAGGGAAGAAACCACAGAGTCAGGTAGAGTATTCCAGACATTGACCACTCTGTTGCTGAAGTCGTATTTCCTGCAATCAAGTTTGGTGCAGTTAACCTTGAGTTGGTATCTATTGTGTGCTCTTGCGTTGTTATGGTTGAAGCTGAAGTATTCATTGACAGGTAGGACATTGCAATGTATGATTTTATATGCCATACTTAGATCAGACCGAAGACGGTGTAATTCAAGGTTTTCTAGGTCTAGAATTTCAAGTCTGGTGGCATAAGGTATTTATGTTTTATAGGCATAAAACATAAAGGATATGGATTCACAATCTTTGTTCAAACATAGTATTTATAATAATATATGATTAAACTTCAGTGGAACTCTTGTTAAAGAGGTAGACTTGACAGTAAACTGCTGTTATATTCATGCATATGTCTACCTAGTTTTTTTGAAAGCATTATGTAAGTGACTTATGCCATTGACTTCTTTAAGGGAGGTTGGTTTTTTTTTAATATTCCAAGGCTATTTATCACTAGTATTTCCTGGGGGTCCCCCATTTAAGCACAACCTGATCAGATCCTACTTAGCTTTTAAAGATAAATCAGGGTTGAACAGGTTTTGCTACTTAGCTCAATGGAGCTGTTATCACAATGTTTTATCAGTTAGTTACATAATTTCTATTTTCATTTATCAAATTTTTAAATCGCACATGTCCCTCACAAAGGCAAGCAATTTTAAAAGGCAAGGGAACAACGCAGCTTCATGCAGTGTGCTCACAGTTAAGCAATACATAACTGTTTGTCACTGAGATAAAAAAAATGGAGCTTGGAATCTAATGTTATATGGCAAAGAGGAATTGGGGGCTATGGTTTGGCCAATTATTTAGAAATTTGTCATTTGGAAACTCTGACCTTTCATTTGAGAAGTTTAAGTCAAATTCTATAATCATGCAATTCTGCTTGTCACAGGATTGTTTAAACTGTAGTATGTTCATGTTTAACTAAAATTACAGGTAGTCCTTGACTTATGACTACAACTGAGCCCAAAATTTCTGTTGCTAAGTGAGACATTTCTTTTTTTTTTTTTTAAATATAGTTTATTAATTTTTACAATTAAAACCAGTCACAATACATACACAAATAAGCAAAAGAAAGAAAGAAAGAAAAGAAAGAAAAGAGAAGAGGAAGAGAGGGAAAGAATTTTAAGAAAAGAAAGAAAGAGGTTACAGGATTAAAATTATTCTTATTTAACAGTTTGCAAGATCTTCTTTTGTTTTCATCACCTTAACTTGTGTCATAAAACCACACCTGTTTTTAACTTATATCGCCTTTCTATGGGACGTAGGGAAAACCAGTCAAAAATATTTCCATAGACATTTAATTAGAGACGCACTATTAACAATTTGGAGGAAAATAAGGAAAAAACATTATACAAAAGTACCAGTATGGATTTCAACAATGGAGGCAATGATTCACCCAAACAATTTGGAGCTTACTAAAATGATTAAATACAAAGACTTATTAGACCCACAAGGAAATTTGAAACCGAGGCTGGATCTTCAAGAGCAAGGACATAAAATTGATCAATGGGTTTATCTTCAGATTCAAAGCAGATATAAACAAGACAAAAAGAATTCGAATTAATAACAAACTACAACAGTTAGATAAAATTTTATTAGGATCAAATAAAAAAACATAACAAAATTTTATAACTACTTATTAGAAACAGAACTAGAAGAAGAAATCGTAAAAGGAAATATGATTGCTTGGAGTAAGAATGTAGGGCGCAGCATCACATTAGCGGAATGGGAGAAAGTTTGGGGCAGAAACAATAAGATTACCAAATCGGCAGCATACAAGGAAAATCTTTATAAAATGTTCTATAGATGGCATCTCCCCCTTGAGGTTAGCGAAGATGCACCCCAACATGAGTCCGCATTGCTGGAAGTGTAGGAAAAAGAAGGAACCTTTTTCCATATGTGGTGGTCCTGTGCAGAAACCCAAAAGTATTGGAAGAAAATCAAAACTTGGTTGGAAGAAATCACCAAAGAGCAGATCGAATACAAACCAGAGTCCTTCCTACTAGGGATTTTTGATAAGCAAATTTCCAAAAAAACTAAATACATAACAATACACATTTTAACAGCGGCCAGATTAGCCTTCGCTCAACATTGGAAACAACACCAAATTCCATCAGAAGAAATGATTATTGAAAAAATCTCAAGATGCGCAGAAATGGATAAATTGACTTTGGCGCTAAAAAACAAAGACACTTCACTATACTATGACAGCTGGAATTGTTGGTATAATTGGATTGACCAAAGATAAATAATATATTATAAGGCATAAAAGGAAAGTACCAATACATAACAGTGAGACATTTCTTAAGTGAGTTTTGCCCCACTTTACAATCTTTCTTGCCATAAGTTGTTAAGTGAATCCCTGCAGTTGTTCAGTTAGTAACCTGGTTGTTAAGTATATCTGGCTTCCCCATTGACTTTGCTTGTCAGAAAGGTGATCTCATGACCCAGGACATTGCAAGTCATAAATATCAGTTAATTGCCAAGTGCCTGAATTTTGAACACATGACGATGGAGATGAGGCAAATGTTGTAAATGTGAAAAATAGTCATAAGTTACTTTTTTCAGTACCATTGTAACTTTGGACAGTCACTAAATGAGTAAGTTGAGGACTACCTGCACTTTGTAATGCTAAAATATGCATAACTTAGAAGCCAAATATAAATATCCCCCTGTCCTTCTATTTGGATAATTCTGCTGTACTTGTCAGCTTGGAAGCCATTTTTCTTTGAGGCTTCTGGGCTGCCACATTCAGTCCCTGGGAATTTGGGAGGGGGGATTTCAAAGGAATGGTGGAAGATTAGCCACAACAACATTCCTTTCTCAGAAAGTCAAGAACATGTTACCCTGCACCTGGAGGGGAGTGACTGGGAATAGTTTCCAGTTGGAACAAAGTGAGAATTAGACAATGTGATGGACAATTGGGTGCAAGGGTTGGATTTGGGGGTTTGGGGGGGTTAGGGAAAACCTGGAACTCTCAAATACTTGGAATGCTGATAGTACTTTTGGTGCCCCCAGGGCTTACCTTTCCACAGACTCTCCATGATGTTCTTCCATGAGAATATCTTTTCTTTTTCCATAGCAGAAAAACCATTCCTCTTTCATGGAGCAGAGTAGCACAGATATCCCTCATCTGTACTGACACCTGAGCCAGCTGAGACAAGCTAACACTATCCAAAAATCCAGCAATGTATTTCAGAATCTCCAAGGGAAGACTAGTTAGAGCAATCCTTTCAATCCTTTGTCTACTTCTTATACTTTTCTTGGCTTCTGAGAGCACAGGATCAATCTCTGGCTTAACAGCAAACGCCATGAGGTGCTGATTGTAGATAACATTTGTCTTTTGCTCAGAAGGATGCCAAGGATATTGAACAAAAGTGCATCCCAAATAGGCAAGTGGGCAGCGACGCTGGAACCACCCATCTAGGGAAGACTGGATATCTGCATGAACATTCTTGAAATGTGAAGAAAATTCATCTCTCCTAAAAAAGTGGTTGCAAGAGAATGTAAATGCAGAGCTGCTTTTGTTGTATCTTTGGGTAACACTCTCACTATGGAGCTGTAGATGGAGGTCTGGTGGGTCTTTTGTATCCAAAATATCTGCTAGAACAGTTTTTGAAGAAAAAGGTTGGGCAACAAAGCTGTATGTTTGAGTCCCGATATCCACATATAAGGCATCAGTGGACTTTGTTTTAGATATCTCATGACCTTTTAGTTCCTTCTCAAGAGCGCACAACAGTGTAGTTTTTATTGTGTTTGATTTGGGAAGTTCTTCAACACTTATGTCCAACTCTGAAGTATCCAGGGATATGCTCTTACCTGGCTTTTTATGTGCCACAGGATCCCCAAGCTTTGCTCTTTTGCCACAGTAACTAAGTGGTGGTCTGAAGGTGGTCTCAGTTTTCAGTTCCTGAGCTTCCAGGTTTCCATATACAAAGTCTTTTTCTCTGGGAGTGCAAGCAGGCATCTGACCAAAATGTATGAGCATCCTTCCATGGTGCACCAAGTACATGTTATACTCCCCAACAGGAACTTCATTCTTCAGTCTCTCTAGCACTCCATCTTGCCATGGAGCCAACCCTGTTTTTTCAGCTGCTAAATTGATTTGATGGATTTTGTTTTTTTCAGTGCCTTCTGTACCGCTGCTTTCTGCCACAGTGCTACCAGAATCATGTTCTTTACATGGAGATCCACTTTCAGATGCATTTTTTGTATTTCTGGTTGACAGGTCTGATTCCTGGCATGCTTTAAATTCTTTACTAAACATAGTTTCCCAGCTTTTGTAACCAATCAAGTCCACCCCTTCTTTAGTTTTCGCCAGATTTTCAAGTTCCTGCTGGGTGAGCACAGCTGCCTCAGCTTCATTTGTGGTGCTCTGTTCAGCAATTCCTCCAACAGCTTTTTCTTCAAAGTAGTCAATATCATCTGTTGTTTCTTCCAGGGTACAAGCCCCTCTGCATTCTGGGAAAAGCTCAGCCATTTTGAGTGCTTTAAAGAGAGCTGCCTGATCTCTCAGAGCTATGGCTACATCCAGGCACTCTTCCTTGGGCTGTTGCTTCATAATGTTCTCATGAAGAATGGCTTCAGAATCTGTACATGGCCAACGGTTCCATTCCATAGAACAGGAAACTATGCTGGCAGGGCAAACTTGGAGATGTTTTGCCACTTTAAAACGGGCCATTGTAAAAGGGCAGCCATAAATAGAATTAAGGCATGAAACTTGTTCCAGGGGACACAGGAGTTTATGATCATCCTCTTTGCACATATGAAAAACAGCACCACAGTGAGAGTGGCAACTGATCACCACACATGAGACTGAAGGCTCTGCTGGAGCTTGGCAGTATTTGTTGAAACACTTCTCACAGTGCTTATGTAGTCCAAGTGGAGTCCGCCGCCTGCTAATCTAAAAGAAGGCAGGGGGAAAAAAGAAAAGCAAGTATTCAAAGCATTTAGGAACACTGAAACAATGTTTATAGCTAAAAGAATTCTGCCTGCTGAAATGTAAATGAAATGTTTTACACAAAAAAAGATTTGGCAGATAACCAGCCATTTTCAAAATAACGATGAGATATAGCTACAACTCTGCAAATTTTTAATATAAAAATCAAGTAACTATTCATCCATAACCAATAAGAAAATTACAACTGTCTGAATCATCACAAAACATGAATCCTGAACCTACAGTGAAATTAGAATAGAATAAAATAGAAATGTTATTGTCACTTTAAATGTACACTAATCAGCATACATTAAAATGAAATTTCGTTGAATTCAGCTTTCAAAAGATAACCATTATGTATATACACACATATATAAGACACAGAGAAATATCAAAGTCTACTTCAAATGTATACATGTGAATGGTGAAAAAAAAGAATCCTGAAAATTTACAATCAGGAACAAAGCTGTTAAAAAATCTTGTAGTCTTGCTATAAATATCTCCTCCCAGAGGGAGCTACAGACTGTGAAGTGGGTGTTTGGAGTTTCTAACAATACTTTGAGCTCTAAGCACATAGCATTTGTAAACAGTATCCTGAATAATTGGAAGCAAGCTTCCTACAATCTTCTCAGCTGTCCTTACTATTCTCTGTATGGACTTTCTATCTGAGGCACTGCTACCACCAAATAAATTGATGCACTTGTTAAAATGTTCTCAATCATTCCTCTGTAAAAAGTAGCAAGGACAGAAAGAGAAAGATGTGTTCTCCTCATCCAACACAGGGAATGCAGATGCTGGTTTGCATGCTTCCCTAAGGATGACATGTGGAGAAACCAGTTCAGAGACCAGTTAGTTATCTGTACCCCAAGATACTTAATACTACTGACCACTTCCACAGCTGATACAAAGCCTTGATACAAAGTGGAATATGACTATGCCGCTCTTTTTAAAATCAACCATGATCTCCTTTGTTTTGTTCACATTCAAAACTGGGTTATTTTTATTGTACCAGTCCACCAAAGCCTTCACCTCCTCCCTATAAGAATCTTCATTGTCATCCTGGATAAGCCCCACCACTGCTGTATGGTTCGCATACTTCACAATATGATTCATAGTAGACCTGACACAGCATTTAGGGTCATCAAGGTGAACAGTAACAAATTCACAGCCGTGTGGGGAACCTATACTCAAGGAGATGGAATTGGAACTTTCCTTCCAACTTGCACAAACTGGGGCCCATCAATAAGGAAATCAAGTATCCAGTTACATAAAGAAGTATTAAAACCTAATAGGCCCAGTTTGTTCACCAAATGCTGAGGAATGATTGTGTTGAACACCAAACCAAAGTCAACAAACAGCATTTGCACATGAGAATTCTTCTCCAAGTGTGTCAAACTAAGATGAAGCATGCAAGAAAGTGCATCATCTATAGAGCGGTTCTTCTGATAAGCACACTGTAATGTGTCAAATGTAGGGGGAAGGCATGAAACAATATACGGTAGTCCTTTAACGATCACTCAAAACACTTCATCATAATGGAAGTGAGAGCAACTGGACAGTAATTATTTAGGCATGTAATTATATTTTTGGGGGGAGACTGGTACAATGATAGCAGTCTTAAAATATGATGTAATCAAGGCCTGACGCTGTGAAAGATTGAACATATCTGTAAGAACAGAGGCTAGCTGGTCAGCACATACCTTAAGTATTTGCCCAGGTGCTGAAATTTATTTCCCCATTACCCAAAGCTACTTTCTCTTTTAAATGTGGTTGTCCGCCTACAATCAGAGAAGAAGCAACCAGTGTTTGACCAACATTTAATTGGAGAAATAAAGCCTAAACTGAACCTGGAAATATATTACAGTTAATCCTTGACTTAGTAGCACAATTGAGCCCAACATTTCCATTGTTAAGCAAAGCAGTTGTTGGGTTATGCCCCATTGTAACCTTTTTGCCACAGTTGATGAGCAAATCACTGAAGTTAAGTGAATCCAGCTGTTGTTAAGCAAATCTGACTTATCCCATTGACATTGCATGTTGGAAGCCAGGTGGCAAGGTTACAAATGGTGATCACATGGCTTTAGTACAGTGCAACTCTCATAAGTTCCTGCCAGTTGCCAAGCACCCAAATTTGATCACATGACCATGAGGATACTGCAACAGTCATAAGTGTGAAAACTGGTCATAGGTCACTTTTTTCAGTGCCATTATAACTTTGAACAGTTTGTGATCTATTTTCTGTTTTTCTTCTCTACATAGCACTTAGACAAAAAAAATCAACAAGTAGTCCTTAATGGTATTACATCTACATGGAGGGAAGCAAGCAGTGGGGTGCCACAAGGTTCTGTCTTAGGCCCAGTACTCTTCAATATCTTCATAAATGACCTAGATAAGGGAATAGAAGGAGAACTTAGCAAATTTTCAGATGATACTCAGCTGGCAGGAATAGCCAATAACCTGGACAGATCAATCTTGACAGACTTGAACACCGGACCCCATCTAACAAAATGAAATTCAATGTAAAGAAAGGTCTTACACTTAGGCAAGAAAAACCAAAAGTACACATATATACTGGGTGAAATCAGGCTTAATAGCAGTAACTGTGAGTGGGATCTTAGAGTCTTAGTGGACAACCAATTAAATACGAGCCAACAGTGAGTGGTGGTAGCCAAAAAAGCCAATGCAATCCTAAATTGCATTAACAGAAAGGAATACAATCAAGATCGAGTGAGGTACTAATACCAGTCTATAAAGTCTTAGGAAGACCACACCTACAATACTGCATCCAGTTTTGGTCACCATGCTATAAAAAGATATTGAGTCTCTAGAAAGAGTGCAGAGAAGAGCAACAAAGATGATTAGGGGATTGGAGACTAAAACATAAGATGAACGGTTGCAGGAACTGGGCATGGCTAGTCTAGTGAAGAGAAGGATCAGGATAGACAGGATAGACATGATAGCAGTGTTCCAATATTTGAGGGGTTGCCACAGAGAGGAAGGGGTCAAGCTATTTTCCAAAGCACCTGAAGGTCAGACAAGGAATAATGGATGGAAACTGAACAAGAAGAGATTCACCTGGAAATAAGAAGAAATTTTCTAACAGTGAGAGCAATCAGCCAATGGAACAGCTTGCCTTCAGAAGTTGTGGGAATTTTATCCCTAGAAGCTTTCAAGAAGAGACTGGACAGTCATCTTTCAGAAATGGTGTAGGCTTTCCTGCTTGGGTGGAGGGTTGGACTAGATGACCTACAAGGTCCCTTCCAAATCTGTTAATCTCTTAAAAATCACTGCTGCAAGTGTACTAATATGTAGATGGACTGTTTGAATATACCAGTGGATAATTTGGGAAGAAAAAAGGAATAAGCAAAAAACAAGGAGATAAGAAGAAAGCAAGAAAATGTCTTAATTGTCTTCTTAACAGATTAAGCAACTTGAAACAGGTTATTTACATTAATTACATTAATTTGCATTCTTTTACTGAGTAGGGAATTGAGATTTAGACATAAAATTTCAAATTATAGAAATTTGCTCATTTCTACATCTAATTGTTTAACTATAGTTGAGGACTTCCAGAGTTGCTTAAATGACTGGCCATATAGATTTTTTTAAACAATTTATACTCATCAGCACAAAAAGCAATTAGCATCAGATAGCTATTTCCTATAAAAACAGGGTTATGAAATTATTGAACTATCAATTTAAGCAATATTCAAGGATACCAAGTGCTTTTAGAGCTTATTATTGATTTAATTATTGGATTAATATCCCATTTCTTCATTTGGGAAGTAGAGAAAATAAGAAGCTGAGAAACAGAAATTTAACAGAAGCCCGCTCATCATTCATAACATGGTTTTTTGTTTCTGTATGAAAATGGCCATTGTAGTTCATTTAATAAACCAGAGAAACAAACATGATTTAGCAGACTATGCCAACTCAGTTAACATTTGAGAGACTTTACCTGCTGGCAATTATTATAGAGAACCATTATTAGATCACCACCTCAAACAAAACTGAAGGGTAAATGACACTAACAAAAAAACACATGTTTTCTTTATAACTATTATTTTTCAAATGTACCTACCATAGTTCCAGTCAGTTGTCTTTGATGTCTCTGGAAGAAAAATTAAAATAGTTAATCAAAAGAGATCAGCTCCTTCCTGAAATTTAAAATGAGATGTGTGATACTGCATTTAAAGAGATACTATTGAAAAGCAATACCAAAAGTATGGTTTTAATGCCATTAGTTTACAGATTGTATTTGACATTTTATTATTAGAATAAAAGGAGAAGGATAAAAGATAAATTTACCAGAATTCCTAGGATGGCTTGAGAGTCTATTCCCCTTGAAAATTATACCTATTCCTTGCATCATTAGGCAGGGCCCAACAGTTGTGCATGTCAACACTTAAACAGCAATTAATATAATTTGGGCAGGGGCAGTTAACACAGTAATAATGAATCCCTACTTTCTCCCAGTCAAGACCAACAGTAGAATAAAGAAGGAATTTTGAGCCAACCAGATCCATATATATATTTTGTAATGTCGCCCTATTAGTGATTACATGTTTTTGGTAAATCAAAGTGAATGTGGGTCTCCTCATTCTTAATACTATGATATTGCAATAGATTGACTATAAGAAACATTTACTTTTCCTCCTAGAAGCAGAAAAGCCACATATTCTGACATACAGTAAACTCTTCAATGCTATTAGTTAGCTACATAATGAGTTTACAACTTCTTCCATAGTATAACTGATGCTTTCAATGCTAGGATTACTAGGAGTAAAACTAATTAATTGATTTAAACCCAGAGACAAAAATGCAACTGACTATCCATTGTTCATGTTTCTGTATTTAAAAAGATATGCAACATTTAAGATATGCAATATGAAATAATTTGCATATACGATATGTAAAAAATATGCAATATGTAAATGGACTCCTCTCAGAAATTTTCATGCTATTCAACATATGATTAAGTATAACTGACTTTGTGATCATGTCCATACTGAAGATGGAAAGCTTCACCAGATGACATTCTCATTATTATTAGCCATTAAGGTTTGAGCACTTTTAAAAAGGTTGCTATTTCAGATTATGATATTGTTACTAAGTCAGTTTGACAAAAAGAAGTAAGTGAGATTGCATTTGCATAATAGTAATATAAACAAATATTTACTTTTCCAAATAAATACTTTTCAGGTGAATTATTTCAAAATATTGTTTGAAATTTAAACAACATATGAGACTCCTTTTTTTACATATTTCCATAGATAAGAGAGTATGTGAGATTTATTTCAACTAGTTGACTTGATAATTTATCAAATGCTCATACTATATCAACTAATTTTATGTACGACTTTGATAATTATCAATCAGATATATATTATCAGCATGCAATAATATGTGTTGAATGCCAGTTCCTTTTGTATTCAGAATATCCTTCAATTTTCATTAAGACAGGTCAATAGTCCCCAAACCTAATTTACTATAGGAGGAGATGAAAATAATCCTTGATGAATTCCACAAGGCATCCTGACAGATGAGGAAATAATTCATTTTGTAATATTCTTGGCTCAAATATTAATATAGCACATCTTAATGCAGTGAGTAAAAAAGGCAGCTGTTAAATTAAGATTTGTTCTGAAAATTTAAATTATTTTGATATCTCAGATATTCTGTACCAAGTTATAATGATCTCAGTTTTTCTTCTCTGATGGACCAGTCAACTAAAGGGTGGGATGCTAAAAAATATGTCAGGAATAAATCTGAATTGAAAAAAACAAATTCTTGTTGCAAAGAATTTAACTACCAAATCAAACTTTAGTCCTTACACTTATAGCATTTTCCATGTAGGGGAATTAAAAATTAGTTGAAATTGTCTTATAGTCCAAAAAAAGAAAAATTTCCAGCTATAATTACCTGATCCATAACTACTACTCTAAAAATATTTAAAATATGTATATAAAAACCTGGAAAATGCTTAGTTAAGCCATAGTAAATAATTCATGCAACTTGGTTCTATCTTTTGGAGCTTTTGATAACTACAACAACTTCTGAAAGAGAAGTATAAGACAATCACAGTTCGTCAGCTCCCTGTATAATTAAAACAGAACCAATAAACAAGTCTAATGAATCATAATATTCTGCAGTTAGAAGGGACTATTAGGATCATCTAGTCCAGGGGTGTCAAACTCATGTAGTCATGGGAATATCACATGACGTATCATGACTTTTTCCCCCTTCTCAAAACCGGGCATGGGCATGGCCAATGCGTGTCAAATCCAGCCCTCAGGCCACATGTTTGACAGCCCTGATGTAGTTCAACCCTTTGAAACATGCAGGAAAATTATTCAAATCATCTTTGTGGCATTACATTTTTATCTGTCTTCAAGTTAGTGTTATTATTATTATTAAATGTATTTGTCATTCATCTTGTAATTTGAGGCTTGTTGAACCCCTCATGACTGCCTGAACAAATCCCTACACTTTTCTTGGCAAGGTTTTGCAGTAGATTGCCATGACATTCTTCCTAGAACTGAGAGTGAATCATTGGCCCAAGGTCATCCAGCTGGCTTCATACATAAAATGAGATTAGAACTCCTGGTCCCTGGTTTCTACTCTAATGCCTTAACTGCTAACCAAACCAGCTCCTGACATAACTGTCTTGACTGTCTCTCTCTTCTTAAAAACTTCCAGAGATGAAGAATCACCAATTATTGTTAGTAGTAATGTCAGAAAGTGTTTTCCTTACATTTAAGCAAAATCTAAGTAGCTGCATATTGTATCCATTATTTCTGATCCTAGTTTCTGAGGCATTGGGGACTAGTTCTTGATCATCTTCCCTATGACATTCTTTTATGTATCTGACATTATGTCTTCCCTCAGTCTTCTTTTTACATTTCAGGTTCCATCAGCTATTCTTAAAGGACATGCTTTTAAGTCCTTGCATCATCTTTGCAACCATCCTTAGAAAGTGTTCTAACTTGCCCCTACCACAGATTATACTGCTTTAAGTGTTATCTCATCAATGCACTAACTAAGCTGACTAAGTTGACAGATTTTTGCTAAACCAGTAAAACAATTAAAAATAGATGATCTCTGTTAAGGTATTGAGATTTAAGAGCTGACCAGTTGCTGCAAGGCTGATGCAATGAGAATGAATCAGCATTGGTATTGCCTTTTTAGATTAAGGATGGGTCCACAGAAATCTTTACCACTTTAAGAGGTATCTATATAACGGCAGCCATTAGAGAGTACGTTTTCTCTCCTTGTGTCCTATATCTATTGCAGAGTTCTCCATGTAGAGTTAAGAAGATTGATTGCTTATCAGCAAGCTTGATTGCCTACCATATATATTACAGTATATGTCTTGTATATAAACCACTGTTAAATGTCTAAGCCTCTGTGTGCTGTGTTTTGCTCCTGGGTTGTCTCATTATAGTAGTCACGCTGCAAACGTTCTGACAATCTCTTTGTCAGTCAAGGAAATGTTAAGTAAATTAAGTATCCCTCCTTTTTCCATATACCAGAATTGGAGCTGTAAATGGAATGAAACATCTTTTAGAGCTGTCATTTATTGTCTTGGTGAACAGGTCCAATGGAGGTCCTTCCCTGTGTCACTTACTGATATACAGTTGCTCTTTTCAGAGAATCTCTTCTGAGTGAAGTTCAGGATGCTTTAGCTGTTCATTATAGTTTCTACCTTTGATCAAGTTAACTAAACTGCTTTCATAAATGATCTTCATGACACTTCTGTCACATTAACTTTCTTTATTAAAGCTCCAGTCTGTGATTCTTAAAATAACTAGCATGCTGATTGATACATAGCCATCTTGAGTGAGAAGAAGATGAGTAGGAAGAAAGAGAACTTTAGTAGTACTAAATCAGTCTAAGTCTATTCATGCTGTTTATGATAAAAACCCAGGATACTTTTCAAATGTTCCCACTCTGAATGTTCTACAAGTATATCCACTATTTCTGAAGTGAAGCAGCTGTAACTGACTGCTAATTGTGTGAGTAACATGCCAGCTGATACTATATATACAAATCTTCAATTTTACCAGTGACCTTGAAAAAGCAAAGCCAAAATAAACAGCTTTCAATGGTGGGCCAGGAAAAGAATTATTTATTAGAGGTTAGCCTCATTATTCATACTACATACAAATATTTTATCAAAGGATGAGCTTTCTGAAACTTTACAAGGGTTAATGAGTTTTTAAAAGATATTGTTAAACTATGGAACTGTTGAACCACTTTCTGCTCACACAAGTCTTTAACAGCTCAGCTGGGCTACTGATATCTAGCAAAGTAAAAAATCCAAATATTCCTCCCAAGAATTCAAGAACTATTCAGTTTAGTAATATCCCAATTTCATAAATTAAGAGCAAAAAAGCTGACTACAGCACACTTAAATCTACAGGTAGTCCTCGCCTCATGACCACAATTGAGGCAGGAACTTTGGTCATAAGTCATTGTGATCATAAGTAGAGTTACCACATGACTGTGTGCATTTTTGGGGCTCCTGGGCCTGTGTAACAACACAGGAGGTTACAACACAGGAGGCTGATAGACACACAGCCAATAAATACTTCAGCCACACATGTTCTTATGAAAAAGCCAGCCAATCTGCAAACATCAACTCCATCCACCAATCAAGAAATGAGAACACAGCCAACCTCCCCACCAGTATATATAGGGAGACGGCAGCTCTGATCATGCTTTGCTTGCACAAGCATGAAGCCAAAAGCACCAGCCTGAAGATGGTGAGTAGGACCTTTTCGAAACATTGCCAAGATGCTCTCAATCTTACATGGAAAAAGACCCGAACATGCCAAGACCTGCATACCTGTGCCCGTGAAAATCTATGAAAACACACACACACACACACACACACATATATGTTTACAACTGTAAATATACAACAGTGCTACCATTTTGGCATTACATTTACCATTCATACAAAGATATTGCTAAACCATTAATTTTCATATTATTGATATAATATTTGATTTTTGGTTTTATTTATCCTAGCTATTTTTGTTCCGACCTTCCCTTCTTTTTTGTAATCACTGATAAAACTTATTCCACATTTCATATTAAACTGATTCCCCCTTATTTTTCAATTCTAAAGTTAGCCTATGCAATTCTGCACAAGCCATTATTTTCCTTAATATTTCTGTTTCTGGTGGTATGGTTTCATTTTTCCAATGTAACCTTCTATCATTATTCCCAAGAGAAATAATTCTGATTTAAATGGAATATGCTCTCCCACCATTTATTCCATCCAAGTCTGTATCAATCTCCAGTATTTTTTTTGCATAGTTACACGTCCACCACATGTGGTAGAACATACCTGGTAAGTCCTTGCACTTCCAGCATTCTGGGGATAAATTTTTGTACATTTTGGCAAGCCTTGCTGGGGAGAGGTGCCACCTGTAAAACATCTTGTAGAAGTTTTCCTTATAAGCCGTGGCCATTGTTAATTTCCTATTATTTGCCAGAGATTCTGCCATTTAATCAGTTCAATATTGTCTGCCAGACATTTGAAGACAGAAGAACAACTAAAGCACGAAAGAAGCGAGCACTCCGCAAAGCCAGAACTGCAAATGCTGCAGCAATGGTGCCCACACGTCTGCACAACATGTGGCACAACATTCCATGCCCGTATAGACCTTACCAGCCACTTGCAGACACACCGCGGACAGCCCAATACCTACTAGATGTCAAGGTCCTCTTCGAACATGATGGACGAACATCATGAGTTTGGGAAGACTCAGGGAGACAGTGGAGGGCAGTGGGGGCTGGGATGCTATGGTCCATGGTGTCACAAAGAGTTGGACATGACTTAGTGACTGAACAAGAACAGGGTTAGGCTTAAGTTTACTTTTCTACCTCTTGCTAAGTGAGGACCATGTCTTAACTGAGAAACCTCCTTCAGAAAAAAAAAATGGCTCAGGAACAGTGGTGGGATTCAAAAAATTTTATTACCGGTTCTGTGAGCAGTTCTTGGTGGGCGTGGTGTGGCTTTCTGGGTGTGGCTTGGTGAGTGTGGTAGGGGAAGGATACTGTAAAATCTCCATTCCCACCCTTCTCCAGGGGTAAGAATACTGTAAAGTCCCTATTCTCTCCCCACCCCACTAACCTGCTTTCCACTAACCTGCTTTCCAGCTCCGTTCTCCTGTGCAGGGCAACAAAAGAAGACCCAGCCAATCAGCTGGGACTCAGAAGGCAGAGAATAGATGGGGGTGGAGCCAATCAGAGATGGTATTCTGAACTACTCAAAATTTCCGCTACCAGTTCTCCAGAACTGGTCAGAACCTGCTGAATACCACCTCTGTTAGGAAGTAGAATCCCCCCCACTTTTTTTTTCTTTACTCCTATAACAGGTATAAGAATGATTTTGCTTTTTTTCTTCCTTAACAAGGTCTATTGGAAGAGTAGAGGGACCTAATCTTAGCAATATTGTTTCCTGCCTTTCCCTCAGTGGTGAGATTCAAAAAAATTTACTACTAGTTCTGTGGGCATGGCTTGGTGGGTGTGGTGTGGTGGGCGTGGTTTGGTGGGCATGGCAGGGAAATACTGTAAAATCTCCATTCCCTCCCCACTCCTGGGGGAAGCTTACTCCAAAATCCCCATTCCCTCCCCAGCCCACTAACCTGCTTTCCAGCTCCGTTCTTCTTTGCGGGGCAACAAAAGGAGACCCAGCTAATCAGCTGGGACTTGAGAAGCAGAGAATAGATGGGGGCTGGGACAATCAGAGGTGGTATTTGCTGGTTCTCCGAACTACTCAAAAGTTCTGCTACTGGTTCTCCAGAACTGGTCAGAACCTGCTGAATACCACCTCTGATTTCCCACCTCAGCCTATGTAATTCTATGAACACTGAGGCTGCATCCATTGATAAAATTTAATGGGTGCCCTAGTTTCCACTCATCACAATAATAGAAAAAAGGTTTAAAAGAAAAACTATTAACCTCATCTTCATGTTGACCTTGAATCTCTAAGCTGCTAAGAGGCACTATGCAATCTGGGGTGCTATTCGAGGTTATGACTGATTCTCCTGGGTTATCAGGATGTTCCCACTAAATGAAGGAAAGAAGAGCACAATGCTCTTTCTCATAAGTCTCTTGTCAAATCCTGGTAATAATCTTACTAGGAAAATTTGTCTAAGTTTATGAGGGTCATAAAAGTCTCTCAGTGTATGACAATAGGAGTAAAGAATTTTTTAAAAATGATTTTTAAAATTGTCCTAAGTGCAAAATTTACCAAAGACTCTCTTATGCTACCAGTAGATATAACAAATCTAGAAGCAGGTTTATTCCTCCCCCTTGCAGGTACACAAGATAATTTTGCAAGGAGGAGAAGTAAACATGAAAGATTGAAAATCCCTCGGAAAAACGTATTCATTTCAGTATGTAGATACTTGGTTAGTCTTCCAAAAAGAAAAGGGCATAGAGATTCTTTTAATTGTGATTAACATGTAGAAGTTTCTGTAGTTTATTGAATATTATCTTTATTGCTCTTCACAGAAGGCTTATTTGTAAACGCCATATAACTGAATTACTAATAAATAATAAACTTACTTATATTAACGTGCAATGCTTCTATATTTGAAATATGACAAGTACTGTACTAGTGATTTATAACATACTCCAGCCATTGTTGTGGCAATATATCATTATCAAAGACAGGCTTTATATCACCACAGCAATATATGAATAATGCTGTAAACACCTAGTGCAGAAATGCTATATATCACGTCGGTTTACCTTTTTAAATAAATATAGCATTGAAGTTGCAACTCAAAAACATTGACTCTTTGTACTTTTATTCTTTTGAATATAAGAAGCACTTAAGGACAGAGAGCAAACCAGAGATGGACTACTTGTTCTCCTTTTCCCTGCTTGACTTTGTCAGGGTTGGGAAGGAAGAAAAAGATGGGCCTGGATTAGTACTTAGATGTCCAAATTACACCAGGGCTGTGGGCTAGAGTGGGAAGTTGAAAAAACATCCTAGAAGGCAGCACTCTTATATTGCAAAGAAAACAGGATCATGTTCAAAATGGTGATAAAGAGACAAGATCAGCCTGAAGATGGTACTTATTCTTCAGAACTCTTCCTTTGAACTGCTTCCTGAAGTACTTTTTCTCCCCTAACTTCTGCACTACATCCTACAACACCTTGAATCTCCAAATACCTACGCAAGGGTCTTTTTCTGACTTTAGTACAGCATTCAATACCAATATTCCAGACATTCTTCTAACTGAACTAAACCAGCTAGCAATACCTGAACACACTTGTAAGTGGATCATAAGCTTCCTAACAGACAGGAAGCAGCAGGTGAAGCTAGGCAGAATCACATCTGATACCTGTACAATTAGCACAGCTCCCCCACTCCCAAGGCTGTGTGCTTTCTCCACTTCTCTTCTTCCTATATACCAATGATTGCATCTCAAATGATCCATCTGTTAAAATACTGAAGTTTTTCAGCTGATACAACAGTGATTGGTCTCATTCGAGACAATGACAAATCCGTATACAGACAGGAGGTTGTACAACTTGCCTTGTGGTATGACCGGAAAAATCTGGAACTGAACACACTCAAAACCGTAGAAATGGTGGTAGACTTTAGGAGAAATCCTCCCATACTATTACCTCTTACAATACTAGACAACACAGTATCAATAGTAGAGACCTTCAAATTTCTAGGTTCTATCATATCACAAGACCTCAAATGGACACCTAACATCAAAAACATCATAAAACAATGAAGAATGTTCTTTCTGCACCAACTGAGAAAGCTCAAACTGCCCAAGGAGCTGCTGATACAGTTCTACAGTGGAATTATTGAGTCTGTCATCTGCACCTCTATAACTGTCTGGTTTGGTTCTGCAACCCAACAAGACAGACACAGACTTCAGAGAGTAATTAGGACTGCAGAAAAAACGATTGCTACCAACCTGCCTTCCATTGAGGACCTGTATTTTGCACAAGTCAAAAAGAAGGCTGTGAAAATATTTACAGACCCCCTCACATCCTGGACATAAATGGTTTCAACTCCTACCCTCAAAACAACACTATAGAGCACTGCACATCAGAACAACTAGACACAAGAACAGTTTTTCCCCCAAACGCCATCACTCTGCTAAAGAAATAATTCCCTCAACACTGTCAAACTATTTACTAAGTCTGCATTACTAATACTATTAATCCTCCCATCCTTCCTTTTATCTCCTCCCACTTATGACTGTATGACTGTAACTTTGTTGCTTGTATCCTAATGATTTTTATTGATGGTTTCTTAGTATGATTTAATTGCTTATTGTACCCTATGACTGTGATTAAATCATCAATATTAACTTTATCATTCTTGACTCTTGACAAATGTATCTTTTCTTTTAGGTACACTGAGAGCATATGCACCAAGAAAAATTCCTTGTGTGTCCAAACACACTTAGCCAATAAAGAATTCTATTCTATTCTATTCTATTCTATTCTATTCTATTCTATTCTATTCTATTCTATTCTACTCTGCAATGACAGAAAACAGAGAGACAATTGTCATTTATTTTGGCAAACTCTATTCTCATGAAATCAACATGAACAATCATATTTGGCATTGGAAAACATGGACAATGTGTATCATGAAGTAGTTTGCCTCTACTTAACCACTATTCTAATCAAACAAAGACAGAAACTCTAATACAGATGGTTCTTGCTTAGCAACTACAGTTGGAACCAGCAAATAATCAGTATGCAAAGTAGCTGCTAAGTAAAACTGCAACTGTGCTTATGATCTTACTTCAGCTTTCCTTTGCTTTTTCATCACCATAACTACAAATTGTCACTAATCAAGATGTCACTAAATGAGGAATACCTGTATAGACACAGACAGAAACAGGTATACAAGTCTGGATATGGGTATATTGTATGTATGTATATCCATTCATAGATAAATGACTATAGAGAGAGAGCCAGTTTGATCTAGTGCTTATGGCTTCAGGCAAGAATCCAGGAGACTTAATTCTAGTCCTGCCTTAGGCATGAAATCCAGCTAGGTGACTTTGGACCATTCAATCTCTCAGCCTAACTCATCTCTCAGGGTTGTTATTGGAGAAAACAGAGGAAGGAGTATTAATATGTGTGTGCATTATTTATAAAAATAATAAAGGTGGGATAAAAAAGAACTTTTAAAAAATGACCTACTGCATTCCTTTTGACTCCTAGTTGCTCAGACCTCTGTCTGCATAAAGTACTGCTAGCCTGCAGAATAGTCTTCCTATAACAGAGTAATAGAGTTGAAAAGATTCTTGGAGGTCTCCTAATTCAAGCCCTTGTTCAAGGCAGGAAGGCCTATATCCGTGATGGCGAACCTATGGTATGTATCACCCCAGCTCAGCTCTACTACACATATTGCAAGTTTGCTGTTACCAGTGCAATATAACATGGTATTATAACTTCAAGTGATCTTGATGCTGTCCCTCTATTGATGCAACCTATGACTCCATTGGCCTTTTTGGCATCTGCAGCACACTGCTGACTCATACTTAAGTGATTGTTACCTTCCCACTGAAGTGGTGCCTATTCATCTACTCACATTTGCATGCTTTTGAACTGCTAGGTGGTCAGAAGCTGGGGCAAGTAATAGGAGATCAGCCCGTTGTGCAGTGCTCAGGTCTCGAAACCAGGCTGTCAGTTTTCCAGCTGACAAGCTCAATGTCTTTAACTGCTGAGCCATTGTACCCCCTTCATTTATTACAAATCATCATTATTACTTAGTACAAAGTTTTTTTTTTCATTTACTAAGATTCCTCATTATTATTTGATACAAAGATAGATAGGTTGAGGGCTATATGCAGCTATAAAGGCTCTTTTTTTAAATGTCCCCAGCCCATTTCCTCTCAGAAATTTCATCTTAGATGAGTAGTGACAAATTCCTGAAATATAAAATACAATTCCCCATGGTATTTGTCATAAAACAAGAATGGTATATAAATCACAGTTAGGTTTAACACACTTCAAAAACAATGCACAGCCACTGACATTCCAGTGCCAACAACTGTGTGATGTCATTACATTATCATTCTGTCCACTCTGCCTCTAAGCTTATCAGAAGAGAAATAAGAGCACTCCTGGCCTTCTTTTGATTTAATGTCCTACGGGAGGGAGCCCTGGCATTGAAAAGAGATTCTAAAGATGAGATCATATCTTAGGCTGACTATCATCTGTTGACGGAAGTGGAATAAATACAAGACAGAAAAGAAAGTAACCAAGATAAGAAAACTTTAAGACTACATGTAAACTTATACATAAACTGTGCAAGTGCTGGTGGATTTAGGGAGGTAAGTATCTGAAGCAGTTAACTCAAATAGGTTAATGCTTAATATCTTTCTTCAGTTAATTAACTTGATATATATTTCTTATTTTCCAATGGAAGTACAGTAGGTCCCAACTTTAATCAATCCTTCAAGCTTCAAAATAGTCTAAATATTTGGACAAAACAATTTGCAAATTAACTGCATGTTATTCTTTTTGATGGTGATTTTGACATAACAATATAGTGTTTATCTTCCAGCTTCTGTTCGAAAGGGTTTAAAAACACAAAAAAGCCTTACCGTTAAATGTACAATCTCTTTTCATGTACACAAAGTTCTCTTGGATTTATCCAGTTGAGCTGAAATGGCCGGAGAATGCTTGGAGCAAAACACTGTACAAAGAAATCTGAGGAGGCAGGAAATAAAATAACTGAAATGGATCCATGTGACATGGACTGTTAAAAATAAAACTGATGTACTCAGCAGCATGATTCACTTTATGGAACACTGTCCTTTCATGGTATTTCTCTCCACTACTGCTAGAGTGATATTTAACAGAGTTGCTGTTGAACAGGTGATTCATATTTTAATAAAGGACACTATTACCAGTAAAGGGCAATGATATTTTCTTTGCTGTATTATAAAGTTTTGCATTCCTTCTGCCTTTTATTTTTCACTACAAATATTTTTCCTCAACCTTTTCCATACTTAGCAGCCAGATCACAAATCTTTATTCAGTACAAAATATCTGAAAACATAAAGTTTAAACTATCATTATGAATCTTACTGACATTAAACATTAAGTAATAAAGCCAAGTCCAAATCATAGTTAAGATGCTTGAAAGCATATATGGGTTGGTTGTTCTTTTCTTCCATCCTAGGCAGCAGCTTTTCATTCCATTTTCTAATGAGTTTTATTCTGGTTTTATAGAATTAGGCCATTATTTTGACTAATGCATGGATCCTACTATCCTACTCCTTGCAAATTTCTTTTTAACCTCATTTTGAAGCACATCTACAGTAACACATTTTCTTCAAAAAAATAAGCACAAACCAGGAAAAGGGAAAATCTAAAAGGGGTTCATAAGCATAACAATATTTATTTGCTATATTTATAACTTTGCTTTCCAAAAAACCCTTAAAGAGCAAAACAAAGGAAAACTTCACAAAACGTCCATTCTAAGAAAAATATCTAAAATCAAACAGTATATGTACATTTATTTTAAAAAAGCAATTCAATTTCCATAGTTTACATGAATGTGAAAGACTGTGTGATACTTTTTGTAGATTAAAAGCTAAAGGACAAAAGTGCATTTAAAAAAATTAATAACGTAAACAATGGTTTTCTGAAATAAAGGACTGCCCTCTATAAGGACACATCTTCACTACAGACATATCATGTCCAAAACTGAAATACTTCCCATTGTGGCCAGTTTGCTTTTGGATAAACTTCCAAGTTTTGTTAAAATGGAGCACGCAATATGAGAAAATATTGACAATTGAATTAAATCCCAATCTGACTATAAATTGGTCAATAGCAGATTGTGATTAAACCTGCCATTCCCTTCTTAATTGTTTTCCCAGTTCTATGTCCCATCTCATCACTGTTTCTAGCTGTTTAGTAATTGTATACAGGTAGTCCTTGACTTACAACCATTCATTTAGTGACTGTTTGAAGTTACAACAGCATTGAAAAATTTGACCATTTTTTTTTCACTTATGACCATTACAGCATGCCCAAAGTCACCATGATCAGAATTCAGATGTTTGGCAGATTCAGAATCAGAATCAATCTTTATTACAGTCACAGACCAGCACAAAAATTAAATGTTAAAATAAATATGTTCTCTAAAAATATTGGAAAATAACTAAGCAAAGTAATAATATGAATAAGGATAGTTACCGGTAATTATTTAGGTGTTTTTTCCTTATTATAATTACAGCAGCACAAAATTTTGCTACTGCAAGAATGGTATCTGGATTTGAAACCTCTAGGAGATAGTGCACATAGAAATTATCTGATTTCCCTAAAATCTCTCCAATAGAGGGAGGATATACATTGATCTGATGTCCCTGTAGAACTTGCAATGCAATATAAGATATCTTCAACTTCCCCATTGCCAAATGTACACATTCACTCAGCTATTGGAGTTTTATCATACCTGGCCTGAAGAAAAGCTGAGGGGATGTTATTAGAGCTGGCTCTAAAAAATGCTATTCTGCTCTTAGGAAAAGTCAGATCTTTCAGATACCTTGCTGGTTTCCACACACCCCATTTAATACGGTTTCTGCTGTGGAGAGATATCCTGTTAAATTCTAGCTGGAACTGTATGTCTCCTATTCTATTGGTAACCACTTGCTAGGCTTGATCCTGGGGTATAAAAAATAGTGGGGAAGGTCCATAGAAAGCCAGCTTATGCTCCATCGCTTGTTCATAGGGGGAGGGGAAGTTGTCTATCAGGACTAAAAGGGTCAAACCCACTGGGAGGAATGGAATTTTCAACCAGGCCCTTATTTGAATTTGAGCCATTCCTGTCTCAATTCTCAACTGCACATTTGATGTCACGTTAGGTGCAGCTAAAATGGATCACAGGAATTTTGTTTGCATGGTTTCTTTAAAAAAAATCCTGTTCGTGCCCCACAGAGAACTTGTCTCAGTGTTTTAGCCTCAACTAGTTTTAAGGCTGCAGGAACTAATTGTCCTCCACCAAGGTAAAAGAAAGTGTTTTGATAGCCTTTGAAGACCTAATAGCTGATTGCATTGTATGGTTCAGATGTGCCTTCCAAATACCTTTCTTATGGAAAACCATCCCAAGGTACTTGAATGTCTTCATCCCTGGCATACTCCACTTTGTGCACTTATTGAGCCAGATAAAGTCCCTTGTGGGTTACACCTTACTTTTAAGGTGGAGTTAGAATATAGTTTTTATATGGGATAGAGGAGGGGTTTATCAATAGCAGTACTTTTTAGTTTATTCCAGAGAGTACTTCTGGATATCGAATCAAAGGATTGTTTAAAGTCAAGGAAGGCTACAAAAAGAGAAGATTTCTTTTTATATGTATATTTTTGTACAAGGTGGTGAATACCAAACTATGATCAACTGTTGATCTCCCTTCCCTGAATCCAGCTTGTTTGTCTTTAATTATGCCTTCTGAGATTATCCAGTTTTGAAGTTTGTGGTTTAGGTGTTTAGCATACAATTTGCTAACAACATGCAGTAATCCTGTAGTTTCATGGATTGTTTTTATTGTTTGGCAACTGGTTCATATTTATGGTGGTTGCTGTGTCTTTGGGTCATGTCACCTTTTGAGATCCTCTGTTCTGACCCAAGCCTGGTTCCAAGAAAGCAAACACAAGACAAAGGCAGCAGATAAAAGGATGCTTCCAACTAATTAGCTCTGACAAGAAAGAGCCTTGCCAAGTTTTTGCAAGGCTGCCAAAAAACAACAGATAAGAAATAGTTTACAACACAAGAGTCTTCAAATACCAACTGTAATGTCCACGAGGCTGAATTTCAAAATGTCTTTGCTTCCTACAAAGAATGTTCGCTGCACAGCTCCCTTTTATCTTCTTGAAGGAGGGGCCATTACCTTGTAGCCTTACTCCCGAGTCGCCCATGCTGTTGTAGCTGCTCTTTCCTGCGAGCAATCCTGCACGCACACGCACTTGGCACAGGCTCCTCGGGAACCTCCTCATCGCTGCTGCCAGCCCCACAATCTCTGAAGGCAGCAGTCCACTCTCTAATGGTCCTGGCCCCTCATCTGAGTCCTCGCTCTCCTCAGCTGTCTGCAGCTGATGCCGGCTAACCACAACATCCTCTGACAAGCAAAGTCAATGGGGAGGTGAGATTCATTTAACAACTGCAGTGATTCACTTAATAATTGTGGCAAGAAAGTAACTAAAATGGGTCAAAGCTCACTTAGGAACTGTCTCACTTGGCAATATAAATTTTGGGCTAAATTGTGGTCATAGGTCAAGGGCAACATGTATATATTCACCAGCCTGTTTTCATGGGCAAAAGTGGCAACAGAAAGTAACATCACAAAACAAAAGGGAAACAGGGTACCTTTCCATTCTTGTTTTCATTCTATTTTTTAAAGTAATATGCAGTATATTTTAATTCCAATATAAACTCAAGCACACGAATTTGAGATATTCCATTCATAGATTTGTATTCCAGAAATGGCTTTGAAATGAGATTTCCTAGTTTGATTTTTGCAGCCTAACAGCCTATTGTTTTCCTCCACTCACACTGGATAATGCCTTACAGACTGGGAGAAGAGATCTAGCAGTTCACCCATTCCCAAGAGTAATTATATAATTATGAAGGGTTGTTGATACTAAAACTGAAACTCATGATGAACTACAGTTAGTATTGCTGGGGAGCTCTTAGTGCTTCTGCCTTTCATCCAGTATTAAAAAATAGCAAAAAAAAGTTTTAGGACCTCTGGCCCAAAGCTCAGGAATTAACAAACTTTGTAAGGAACTTGGTGTCTCTCTTGAAATTCAAGGATAGTTCTGTGCTGCCTTGCATGTAATTATAGTTTAACTATAACATTTGATTTTTAAACCAGTGAGATCAGATCTCTAGATATCAAAAGTTTACTGAAAAAGCTTTACATAGTCAAAAATAAGATAAAGCAACAAGCACAGAAAACTCAAATTAAAATTGAATTTTAATGAGTCTATGGCATGGGTGCAGGATATCTGCAGAACCATCCTTCCCCAATGGAATGGGCCCACCCCACTTGTGCTGGCAGAAGGGGCCTACTGTGTAGCTGGTGAGATCCCCTTGGAATATTTTGCTGCAGGAGGTAAGATTCCCCCCCACCCCCACAATGCGCCTTTTAGCCTTCAAGAAAATTTTTAAAACTTGGCTATGCTGTCTGGCATTGAGTTCTGAAGGAGAAGCTGTTGGGCTAGAAGTGGTTGGTGCATTAAGACAGAAAGCACGTCTTAATGTCGTGCTTGTCCACCTACCTCATGGTTTTTTAGTCAGTTTTAATTTTAATATTTTTATACTTATAATTGTCTGGATATTTAATAATAATAATATTTAATATTAACTAGATCTATATTATTAACTAGATCTATAGGATCTTGAGACTTCAAAACAGTTTTACATTGCGGAAAGGCTTGGGATAACTCATATGGAACAGCTTATCCATTCAGATCTTTCAGCATGGCATCAACTTACCAGATGTGCCAGTGGCTTGCCAAAAACCAGCCCCTGTCCTTCCTCCTGAAGTTTGGCAGACCTCTACTCCCCTGGTCTTTTGCACAGCACTGAAGACCTGGCTTTTCCAACAACTGCTGGGACAAGATGAGTGAATATCATACCAGGTTTTTCTTTAATGTGTTGGGTTATCATTTTAATATGGTTATTTTAATTTTAAATTGGAAGCTGACAAAGTTTGTTATAAGATGGGCAGCAATATAAATGTTTCAAATAAATATGAGTTTTTCAGCCAGGAACTGAATGGGAGAAGTACAGCCATATTAGTACTGAGACCACAGGATGTCAACACTCTGGTCTGTCTGGCACGCTATAGTAGCTTCATACAGTCTTTCCCGAAGATAATGCTGCAAGATTGTATTGGCATCTCAGTTCTTGTCTTCTAATGTCCCCTAGAATTCCATCTTGTTCTGATCATCACCCACTCTTACAATAACCAGTTCAGTTCTTAGCATAGGGCAGGGAAATGTGTTGTGGCTGATGCATAGTGATGATGCAGCAATATTACCATTTGGGATAAAACTGGGGGTTGTGCCTCCAGCAACCAAACAGTGTGCTTTATGGTTGAGATTTCAAGCATTGAGCATTGAACGATGTATTCTGGATTAGGTGTAAAAAAAAATGATATACCAAACACCTTGTGTGTTTATAACACAGCATGGAACTGCTTTACAGGATGTTCAGAGAGGCAACACCCCCTTCCACAAAGACACCAGAAACTGATCATTTCATCCAGTAGGTTTCATATCCAATGCTTTTATTAGTTTGTAGATTATTTTAAGATTTATCCGAAGAAGTCAATGTTGGAAAAGTACTACTAATGCCATAAAATAAAAATTCCATGTTTCTTTGTTTTTGGTATAATATGATGTTATTTGTACCAAGAGATGGCTTCTGGTGGAACCTACAAAAAATGATTGTCCATGTTTTTGTGAGAGTGAACCAAATCATTCTGTATAAAAAGATGCAATCCATAATTTCCCATGGAACCTGGGGGGAAAATCACATGAAATAAAGTTCTGTGTCAGATCTCCTGAAGAAAACTTTTATTAAGTTTCCCACAAATGATGCAGACTTCCCAATGAATCTACTACCTCTTTCCAAGATCTATTGGATAAAGTTGCAGAGGGATCATTTTAGAAAATGTGCATGTTCAGTGTTCGAGCTGCACCAAGGGTATCCAAAAAGAACACACTTTTGGATTTCCTTTTTTAAAATATCAATTCAATTCAGTTTATTACAGTCAAAGACCAGAGACCAGAACAAATAAAAACACTCAGTAAATATCAGTAAGTAAAATTCTACCATATAATAATAAATAACAATTAAAGACTATGATAAAATCCAGCTTTTTAAAATCATCGTTATGAGGAATGCTCATGGCCCATTTGCTTCCTTTTTTAAAAAAATTTCCTTGTGAATTCCTCTCTGTGGGCAACCCCGCTGGCTTTAGTTTCCCTGTCGAAGGTGCGCAAACACCAAGAAAGAAGCTGCAACCTCCTCTCATTCAGTGGCTCGCTGAGCAAAGCGATGGATGTCGGCCGGTTATACTTTCCGCCCTAGAAGCAGCTAAAGAAACGGCTCGTTCGTTACGCATCTCGCGCGTCTTACATGGGACCTTTCTTGCACCCCCACGGCAAGTCAGTACGGCAAACCTCCGCTCCGGATCTCGTCGGAAACTTAATTCTCCCCAAGCCGCTTCTGTACCTAGACTTATTTACGTACGGCGGACCGGAAGCTGCGCCAAATGGCTTGCTCAACCGCGCCTGCGCGCTGTAGCTTTTCGCACCCGGCTTCGCCTTGCGTAGAGGGAGGGGCGCCTGTGCGCGCCTTGGGCCCAAGAAGGATTTTGGTACCGTGTAGGCCGGCTCTTTAGCCGGCCGCAACCGCAGGTACTGGGGGTGCTGGTGGTAGGTGAGGTGTGCGCGCGCCTGATCCGAGGGGGCGGCCTTGCGTAAGAGAGAGCGGCCGCAGGGCTGCGTTTCGTCCAGGGCTGTGAGCAGGCCAGAGAGGAGGGGAAAGGAGTGTGCGCGGCCTTTTGATTGGGGGCGCCCGCAGGCTGAGCCTGGCGTCCCCCTAAAGGGGAGCGGACTGGAGGGGGGGAGGGGCCCCTCGAGAAGTCGGCAGGGCTGCTGCTTCTTACTCGCGGGGCGTTGAGGTGTTGACTTGCGACGCTGGAAGGTAGGGGGTTACTCGGAAGGCATGAAGTAGCTGGACATGGCCTATCTTCTCCTTCCAGGGTTTAGAATGAAAGTTCGCCTTGGCATTTCCTACCTGGGATGGTTTGATAGTTCCAGGGACTCAGCTTGGCACCTGTGGAAGATTTGGGGAGCTTTTTCCCATTGTATGAAGCTTGGTCCTTTTTTATAAAATACTGAACAGAATTTTCACACCAATCTTATTTCCTTTGGGCGGGGGGGATCAATCCCTGTCAATTGCCCCTCCGCCTCCTTGTACAAAGAAGCGAGTCTTGCCCAAATGTTTAAGAGTATGCAGATCTTTATTTTTCTGTTAATTATTATCATTAGACCCAGAGTGTAGCTGTTTCAGAGGAGACAATTAACCAAATTGTTTTTCTGAGAGATAACAGTATTGTAAGTAGTAAATCCTGTTGACTTGCACATAACTTCAGGGATTTCTGAGATACCACAAATAACCATTCTTGTGAAGTTCAGAGGTCAGTCAGTGAAATTCCATACACACGGAATTTCATATCCGTCTTTTTTCCTCATGCCTAGTTTCATTCTTTGTAGCTGTTGATTTTGGATTCTTCCAGAATCAAAATTATATAATCACTTAGCCAACCAATTAAAAAGGATTGGTATCCTGGATAGAGAAATGTTAGATATGTTGATATTAAAGATGGATTATAATCGTAGGTGAGTGTTTTGCACTCATTCTGTTACAAAGTGAATTTCACTTCCATAAAAGATCAAGTACATGGTTTAGGTATTCTCCAATTCAAAGGAGGACAGTTAAATCACTATGAGAATGATTGATATATTTTTGATCCCTCTACTAACTCTAACCCTATACTGTTTCCAAGTGAAATTCAACATATTGGTATTTACAAAATCCTAAACAGTTTACATTCAAGCTACAAGTGGTACATCTCTTTTGGTACTTATCTACTTGGATCTTAAGTTCTTCCTCAGAGTTGCTTATCCTGATTAATCAGAAGTATTCTGTTCCTTGGTATTGCTTCATAAGGAATGGTCTCCCCAAGAGGATGACTTATAATCTTTGTTATGGTACTTTGGTACCATACATTTTTCCAGTTATTCTAACAACTTTTAGCACTTTTAGATTGTTTTATTGCTTCATTTTAAAGATATAGAATGGAGAATCAGTTTATTTTAAAACATGGATTTTAAAATTATGTTAAGTTGTGATATGTTTATAAACTGACGTACATATACCAAGCATACATCAATTGTACCTGCTTGTCCTTCTCTGGCCACATGTCCCTGCATATTCTTCAGGAACCAAAAGTGGCCCTTGAGCCAGGCAAAGTTGAAGATGAGTTGTTTATCCAAATAAAGTTTAAACCACCCGATAATTTACGGCACCTGCCTATATTAAGCATATAAGAATAACTTTGACTCAGTGGATAAAAATGTGTAAAGATTATTTATTGCATGCATGCTAAGGTACTTCAAGCTCAGAGAAATATGGAATATTTTCTTTTAAAGCTACAATTCTTACATTTTCTTTGAGAATGATAATAGCATATACTGACCCCTGCCCTTATGTTCAACATAGATATGTCTATGAAATGCTACTTGGGGATAAGGGAATCAATTTCCATTTCAATATTGTACAAGCATTATGTATATATAAAGCTGAAGTATTTGTCAGAGGGCTTGTGCTATTTATTTTAGGAGCATTGCCAATGAGACATGAAGGAATTCTTCAGACTGCTGTTTTTAATTCCTGCAATATGTTTTGGGTTTAACTAGATGTTTTATTCCATCTCTCTAGCTGTAACTTTCTCTTTTTATATATCAATCTGTCTAATTCACAGTGAAATCTATTGTAAGTGACTAAATAGGTGTGATCTTAATTAAGGACTTTCTCTAAGCTTATTACTTGAACATATCATATTTTTATTTTCCCTCAACTGACATGGTTTATGTTTCTGGAATGGTAGCTCAGGGGAAGTTGTTTCTGTTTTCTTTACTGTTCTTGGTCATTATATTAAGTACTTTGATTCTGAAATGGTAGTCTCTTATGTTTCACCCCTCTACTGGAATTATTCCAAAACACACTAGTTCTGTCCATGCTTATATAAAAGTATGTAAGTGGAACTTCCTTGTAAGTAAATGGCAAATGTTTTTCTGGATGCTTCTAAAATCTTTTTAGAAGATTTGTTGAATTTCTTAAGTTCTTAATTATCTGTCTTGTCTTATGGTATTATGCAAGTACCCTGTTCTGGTAAATTTTGTTTTAAAGCAAGGCATGCAACTTTTGTGAGCTTGAGGATTTTATATCATAGGGTTGAACTCTATCAGTAGGCAGAATAGATCCATTTTTTGAGAGTTTGGAGTGAAATTGATGCTATAAGCCCCAGCAACATCTCTCCTACTTGTACCTGTCTACCGTGAGAAGTTTCATGGACAGCTCAATGAATGCTATATGGGCTGAACATTTTTGCTAGTTTAATTAATAACATTTATTTCAAAATAAAAATAATACAACAGAAAATTTTCTATTTATAGGACATCTCGGATAATGTTTAACAAAGGTTGGTTATAATTACCTTATTTGGCAATGCATTTCTGTAGTTAGATTAACTCACATGGTCTCAGCTTATCCTGTGATTGACATATTTTGGACTATTTTCCACATATTATTTACACGATTATTAATAGAAAGACTGTGTGGCATTGTGATTTAATATTGTAGAGAATTCAAGGGTACACTCTCATGGAAACTCAAGAGTTTCCTGCAACCAAGGCTACTTCCTAGGAGGGATATAAATATTAAAATAAGGAGAATTTCTCAAGTAAGATAGCTCAGGCCCATGGAGGAAAGATAGGACACAAATTTAGTAAATAAGTAAATGATCTTGCTTAGTAAGGGTGCATGTGCATCCTTGGCTGTGTTTTATAAATTTGGAATTTATCAAAGCACCAAGAATTGTGGAGTTCTTGCACAGGGGAAGTAGTCAAAATAATAAATACAATAATAGATACATATATACTAGGATTGTTGAAAGGTGTAGCTTTTCAATGTTGGAAATAGCCTCTTTTTCATTTTTTTTCTCTTTGTACAGAAGGATGAATAAGAGAATTTTCAAGCAAGTTGGCATACACTTTTGGAATTTTTCTGTTTCTGACACAATTTTCAAGGAGTTTTTTCCTTTACTTATTTACAATAATATATGTACATATTTTTCTCTTAGTTTGTTATATGTGTTACTTTTCTGAATTGTTTTTTCTTATACTACATTGTTATAAAATCACCAGATTTGATCCCAACTACCTTCTTACTGCCTGCCTCACCATGTCTTATTGTCAGTTCAACATGAAGCTTATTGTCCATTTCATCTTAGTGTCTGGATTTATATATGGCAGTGTCTTTGATTTTGTTTACAGCATTTTGATTACAGTATGTTTATGAAAATACAAAATGCCCCCAGAACTGATCATGCCCATTCCAGTAACATATTGTCATCATTCTCCAAGCACTTGGAATCATTTTCTTAAGAAATTGTGAACTGTGCCACAAAAAAGCTCCTCTTAATTGAGTCAGTTTTACCTTTGAGAGAAATTCACAGACACACGAATGCATTTTTAATTCTGTCTTTGGAAAAACAAGAAGAAGAGGAATAATAAAAGGAAGAGAACGGATGAGCCTAATTAATGAATGTTTCTAGAACTGGATGACAAGTCAGGCATTCAAATACAGGTTTATAGAGAAGACTGGCAAATTTGTAGATGAATTGAGAGGAAAGCTGGCATTTAATGCAAAAATATTTAGCTTTTGGTAGAGAATGGGTTCTTGATTGCACATTGTAAGCTTGCAGAGATATTGGGAATACATTGTTTAATATAATGCTAGAGGGAAAGGAGACAAATTTAGACTTTTCTATCAATCATGAACATATGAATGAGAAAGAGAAAGTATCTTGTGTAGAAATCAGAAAACAAAAGCAATAGCACTTAGACTTACATACCACTTAATAGCATGCAATCATTGAACCAGTTGTTATACCGGTGGAATCCCACCCCTACTTCTACCTATAGAGATAAAGAAGCCTTCAGAACAAATGTTCAAATCCTTCCAGTTGTTTACATTAGGAGTTGCTATGGGGTAGCAGTAGTTTTGGTGCCAAAGACCATTTGGACCAATATCTTTCAGAGTGCAGAGTCCAGTAACTAAAATTCTTTCCTCAGATCTTCGTTTAGCCTAAAATCAGTTTATATAGAAAGCTTATACTTTATTAAGCTACCTAATTCACAACTTCATTGCTTGAGGTTGACTGCCAAAATAGTTATTTCTAATACTTTCTGTTACTGTGGTGTAACATAGTACAAAGCTTTCCTCCATTCTCTGTTTAAAATCCACTACCTAATAAGGCAATCTGCTTAAGTGTAGGAGAGCCATAACCATTAGGGATTTTTTTTTCTAAAGTCCATAAAACATCCATTTCCTTGTAATTTAAGCCATTGTTTGTCTTCTGGAACAACCAAATGATTCAGTGTTTTTCTACACAGTAGCTTTTGAAGACTGCCAACATATCTCCCCACCATTTTCTCCAGATTAAGCATACCCAGTTTCTCCAACCCAGAACTAAGGAAAAATTTCCTGACAATGAAAACAATCAACCAGCGCAATAGGTTGCGTTCAGAAGTTGGGGGTGCTCTACCACTGGAGGCTTTTAAGAAGAGCCTGGATAGCCACTTGTCTGAAATGGTATAGGTTCTCTTGCCTGAGCAAGGGATTGGACTAGAAGACCTTCAAGGTCCCTTCCAGTTCTGTTATTCTATTAACTATATTTGATATAGTTCAGGTCTTTCCTGAACACTAATCTTTGCCTGCTTTCCTTTGGATATGCTTCTGTTTGTCAAGTTCTTCTTGCCTAGAACTATATGCAGTATTTGTAACCAATCTACAGTTGAATTGCTGAGCAAAATTGGTTTATTGATTGTATCAAGGTGAAATAAATCTTTAAGATAAGCATGAGATTAAAATAAAACAAAAAGAGCCATATCCTGTTAGAAAACTCTTTTATGTATATGTGAAATTATTACCTGGTGAACGTTTTGGACCAACATTGTCTGGAATTGTAAACTAACACTGATCAGTATTTGAGAATTACATATATAGATATGGCTGTGAAATTGAAGTAAAGCTTGAATTGAAGAATTCCTTACTTTTAGGTTACCAGCAGTAAGAATCTATTTGGGTAAGACTTTTTGGGGCTCTGGTTTTAGCTTGGTTAGATTCTCAGTGGTCAAGAAAAATTGAAGAATGAGCAATAAAAATGGGGAAAAAAACAAGTCAGAAATCTAAATCTTTGTGTCTCTTTAACATTATATCTATAGTGGCTGTAAATTAGGTGAAGGAGAAGGGAAGTTGTAGAAACTTGAAAGATATCAAGTAGCTTTAGTCCATTTATTAAAGAAAGAGGAAGAAATCACACTGATTCTTGGTTCATTTTTCCAGGTAAATTTATTCTGATTGCACCTATTTTCAGATTTGGCTTGTTCCAGTTTGCTTGCATTTTCTTCTTTTTTTTATTTTTGAGATTATGTTTAATTTGCTTGTTTTTCTTATTAAGGCAAGATAGTTGCTAAGAAATATCTCTAGTAATAATTAGACAAATGAGGCCAATTTTAAGAAGAATAAAAATAGCTTATCAAACTTTTTTTTTCTCAAACAAGATAATTCCTCTAAACCCTTTTCACTATTGATTTTAAAGAATATACACTTGAAGTAAAAACATAAAGTTATATGTCACTTGACACAGATTTCCTTTCTAATCTCTTCATTGTTTAGAAACCATGACATCTTCAGGCAAAGAGAATTTTCGACTCAAAAGTTATAAAAACAAGTCTCTGAACCCTGATGAAATGCGTCGCCGTCGGGAAGAAGAGGGCCTTCAATTGCGGAAGCAAAAACGAGAGGAGCAGGTAGAATGAAATGCTAGGAACATTGAAAATGTATATGCACATACGTACAGATACACTCATACATACGTACATATATATATACATTAAATATTTAGTGGAAAATCAAATTATCAAGGAGCAAAAGGGGAAAACAGAAGAAAAATATTCTTCCCATAAAGTAATATGTTCAAATATAATTAAAAACAGAAATGAATAAAATCCTCTCTGATTGTAAAATTTTCTAATGCTTTACGTTCCTGTATTTTAATTCTTCTAAGTCAATGGATTTCCCCAAAATTTAATTGGTTTAATGGAATTCTTAATTGATTTTAAGAAAGACATACTTTTTGGCATGTTATAAAAACATTTTATGTGTGTGTATGTGTGATTACAGTTTAGAAATCTTTAAAATTTAAACAGTAAAATTATGTAATTATTTACTAAAAGTAGTACTTGTATTTGAAATAATTTATTGGCACTGGCCATATCTATGAATTTCCTGGATGATGAAGGGCCAGTTAAGTAAAAGAAGCCAAATGTTGACTTTATCTTCAAAAATAAGAAAAAGAATGTTCCAGGAACTAAAGGCCAATCAGTTTGACTTTGATACCTAGGAAGATGCTAGTGCAGTTCATAGTGACAGGTCTGTAAACATTTGAAAAACATTCAGTGATTACTTGAAATTAGCATGGATTTCCTAAGAACATATATTATTAAGACTCATTTGATTTCAATTTCAAGGCATATGCATAGCCTTTCATGCTGTGATCTCACAGAAAATGCAGAGAATATATAGATAATAAATAAAATAATAAAAGTTGAGATAGTTAGTGCAGCATTGCTATCATTCTTATATATTAAAGGGGAATTATTTATTACTTGTATACTCCAAGTGTTAGAGCTCAGCTGTTTTTTGTACCCAACTAAGCTTGTACAATTCCTTGTTTTGAGAAAGCATTCAAATAAAATTTCTAAGGAACATTCCAAGCTCCTTGCTGTGTCTTAAATGCAGGTTTTTTTTAATCTCATGAGGCTGGCAGTATAACTATTTACACATTATTAGATACTGGGCCAAAATTTTCACATACTGCCCCTTTAAGTCTGGCACCCTGGATTCTTATTGATAAGTTTGATGTATCCTGGAATTTCCTTAAATCAGCCCTGCATGTTCAAACATGAGAATGAAGCAACAGTTTTGAGACAGTGAACTGAGGATATTGCTAGCCAATTAAACTAGCATTTCTTCCCAAAGATATTTTTTGACTAGCCTCTTCATCCTGCTAAATATTTACCAAATCAACCCTTTAGCATTTTCCGTAGCTCAATTCAATGGCCATCCCACAGCAGGGAGATAAAAGGGCGTCCCATTTGGCAAAGGCTTTGCCCATGTGACGAAAGGGCTAACAAAACTATAAAATACATTTATTACAGTGCATCTTTTAGGCTGGCACACGTTTAAAGAAATCTGGTCACTCTTATTGGCTCTATTTATAATTTTTACTTTCAAAAAGGACATGGTTCTCTTATTCAAAGTTTATCTAAATTTTGTTATGTGTTATACAAAATTTACTGCTTCCCATGTACATGTAACAAGTTTCAGATTGGAATACATTTTATTATATACTGTTCATTGAACATACTTCATATTTTTTTTCTTCCCTATTACTTAGAAACTTAAATTTCTTAAATTGTAATTATGTTCTTGTGAAATAATAAGGAAGAAGAAAATATGAGCTTTTCGATATGCTTTTGGTGTTTGGTTTCAAGTACTGGATAAAAGAGTTCTACTCATAATGTTCTTTCTAACATTACATGAATTTTCTAAGTATAATTGTGTTGCAGTAATTTAAAGAACTTTATATTTTATATGAAATAATGTAAAATATGTTGAGTATTCTGCTACTGGAAACTATTGAAATTCAGAAAATCTCTTTTGTTCTACCCCAAGGCCAAAAAAATTAGTAGTGCTTACTATTACCTACTCTCCAACTTAACAGAAAATATGTCACTGATTATTTTAAAATATGTGAAATAAATAGTTTAATTAGGAGCTGTGAGCCCCTTTCAATATGTAGCTCTGTGACTCCCAAACTAAATTAACTAAGGAAGCCAGCAACTAAGAAAGTTTGGAAACTTATGATTTAGTTGATAATCTTCTGGAAAGGTTAGTATTTCATGTTTTAAAGCTGTTGCACAGGCAACTGGATGATCCTGCTCCTCTATACTCTTACATCCCACTTAAAGTGGACTAACAAAACTGAAATTCAGAGACCACTACTTTAGGTTAAAGGATATTAGTAGCTGTGTGTCATTCTGTTATGGATGTACAGCAGAATATCTATACTCTTTCAGCTAGATCAGGGGTGTCAAACTGACGTCATCACGACAGCATCATGTGATGTATCGGGATTTTTTTCCCCTTCACTAAACTGGGCATGGGGTTGTCAGCGCATGACGCATCCGGCCCAGAGGCCGGGAGTTTGACAGCCCTGAGCTAGATAAAGATAGACATGACAGCTGAAAGTGGGGGAGGAATAGGATTTTTCAAATACATCGCACAATATTTATATTTTGCCTCAATTTATACTCTTCCACAGTATCCGAATGATATAGAAAGTCTACACATCCCTGTTAAAATGCCAGATTTTTGATATGTTAAAAAAATCAGAAAAGATAAATTACATCATCTTTTTTTCAACCTTTAATACAACATATAAGCTGTATAATTCAATTGAAAAAACAAAGTGGAATCTTTTAGGGATAAAAATAACAATTTACAATAACGTGGTTGCATAAGTGTGCACGTCCTCATAAGTGCACACTTATGGCTATATTCATACTATATGTTATAGTCACATTCATACTGATGTTAAATAGTAGTCAGTACATGCCATCAATTAAAGCGACTTTAATCAAGCTCACATAAAGTTCAGGTGTAGGATTTTTCTGGCATTTACTCAGTTGCCTCTTACAGTAAAAGTCATGGTCTGCAAAGAAGTTACAGAGCATAAAAAGGATTTTATTGTTGGAAGATATCAGTCAGAAAAACAGTACAAAAAAATTCCAAGGCATTAGATATGTCATGAAATGCAGTGAAGACGTCATCAACAGGTGGAGAAAATAGGGCACAACAGTGACATTACCAAGAACTGGACGTTCCTCCAAAACAGATGAAAAAACAAAACTGTCCGAGAGGCAGCTAAGAGGACTATAACAACATTAAAGGAGCTACGGGAAAGTTCTGGCAAATACTGGTTGTGTATTTCATGTGACAACAATCTACTGTATTCTTCATATGTCTGGGCTGTGGAGTAGGTGGCAAAACAAAAGAGTTTCTTACAGAGAAAAACAAACTTGTTGCAAAAACCTATGTCAAGTCTGACAAAAGCATGTGGGAAAATGTTATAGTCTAATGCAGGCCTGTCAAACTGGCGGCCCACAGATCAGATGCGTCATGCACAGGCCACACCCATTCTGGCTCTGCAAAGGCAAAAACGTGGCGATAGGTCATGTGACGTGATTAAATTTGACACCCAAGGTTGAACTTTCTGGCCATAATTCTAAAAAGTATGTTTGGCACAAAACAACACTGAGCATCAAACTACACCATACAGAGAAGCATGGTAGTGGCAATATTATGCTTTGGGGCTGTTTTTCTTCAGCTGGAACTGGGGCTTTAATCAAGGTGGAGGGAATTAGGAACAGTTCCAAATATCACTCAATTTTGACATAAAACCTTCAGGCCTCTGATGCTGACAGTGAAGATGAATTTCACTTTTCAACATGACAACAGCCTGAAGCATACCTCTAGGTCAACAAAATAATGGCTTCACCATAAGAAGATCAAAATTTTTGAATGATCCAGCCAGGATCCAGACTGGAATCCAATTAAAATTCTGGGGAATGACCTGAAAAGCCTAGAAGATCACCTTGAAATTTTGGCAGATTTGGAGCACTTTTGCAAGGAAGAATGGACAAAGATTCAGAAGGCAAGATGCCAGGCTCCTTCCTCAAAAGACTGCTGTCATAAAATCAAAAGTGCTTCAACAAGGTATTTGTTTAAGGTTATGCATCTTTATGTTATGCATCTTTATGTACCTTTCTTTTATATTTCCACCTAAAAGATTTCAATTTGTTTTGAATAGTACAGCTTTTATGTTATGTTAAAGCTTGAAAAAAAAAATCTGAAGTGATTTATCTTGGTCTGATTTTTTTTACATTTCAAAAATCTGACACTTTAACAGAAATGTGTAGGCTTTATATCCATTGTATATAGCTGATTGTATAATCGCCATTTTCTCCAACAGTTATATTATTTCGTGCCCCTCCTAGCATTTTTTTTTCAAACATGACTGAAGAGGTTATAGAGTCTAGGACCTTATGATTGTTTGATAAATTGTGAATTGTTTTCTCTAAATTACATACTTTTAATTTTAATATTATTTAATATCATTGCATTTCTCTTCTAGTTATTTAAACGTAGAAATGTTGCTACAGCTGATGAAGAGACAGAGGAGGAAGTTATGTCAGATGGTGGTTTCCATGAAACTCAAATGAATAACATGGAAATGACATCTGTAAGTCCATAATAAAATGCCAAATCCAGTCTGAACATCTGGCTGACTGTGTGATCAGCCATTGTAATAATTTCATTATTGATCATTTCGAAAGCTATAACGCAAAACACAGTTTTCTGGAATCAAGATATCTACTAATTCATGAACAGTCTCAAAATAAGTACAGTGAAACCTCGGGTCACGACCGTAATCCATTCCAGGACTATGGTCGCAACCTGATTTGGTTGTGCCTGGAAGCATGACCGTCTGCATGCACGGACCCAAAAAAATTTGACGCTGAAGGGGAAATCGCCACAGCAGAAAAAAATCGCCATGGTGGTTTTCGGTTTTGCTTGGTAGCCACCCGAAGATCTGTTCGCAACCAGAAGCAAAACAGAAGCAAAAATTCTGGTTGTCACCTGATTTGGTCACGACTAGAAGCGTTCACAACCCGAGGTTCCACTGTATATTTTATGCTACGTTCTTGCCTTCAGGGGAAAAACCCCAGATAAATAACAGTTGGGCTATGCACTATATATGTGTTATTGTATTTATAAGCTATTTTCAGTAGTTTTAAGCCTCTTGCAGATAAACAATCTACATGGTATTTAAGTTGCACAGTGACATAGTCATTCTGTTCTATATAGGAGAAACAAAGTCTATAGTTAAAGTATTTCTGCAGGATATTTGCAATGATGGAGGGAAAACCCTAGCCTAACACCACTTTCAAAGCTATACCTGATTATTTAAAGGGGGAATTGAACTACTGAACTTCATTCTTGCTAGCTTTTGTCCCATATCTTCTTTCAACCTGATATTGCTTCTAGCAAAATCAATAGCAGACTTTTTTACAGCCCTGATTGAATCTGAAACTTAAATAAATTGATTTTTCTTCCATTCAGCTGTGCCTGATTCTAGACAAGTCCTTGCAGTTTTTTTGGCAAGATTTTTAGAAGTGATTTGCCCTTACCTGCTTCCTAGGGCTGAGAGCTGGCTTTGTGCCTAAGGTGTAAATTGGAACTCATGGTCTCTGGGTTTGTAACCTGATGTCTTACCACTGCACCAAACTAGCACTCTCTGGAACTTAAGCAATGTATTATTTGAGTTGGGGGTATTTTTTGGCTGCCATTCTTTCCTAGCTAAGTGTTTTTGGTATTGTCTGGTTTTAATCCTATGTACAACAGAGAGTTGTAATTATGAGATGGGTGGTCATATCAATTGATATAAGAAGTAAATATAAAATAGACAGAAAATTTAGGAGAAACAATGTGTAGATTTGGAAGTAAATGCCCAGTAAGCATTCTGTAATTATTCATACCAACACTAGTTACCATTCCAGTTTCCCTCTGAAGCAGGGGTCTCCAACCTTGGCAACTTTAAACCTGGCAGATTTCAACTCCCAGCTTTGCTGGCTGGGGAATTCTGGAAGTTGAAGTCCTCCAGGCTTAAAGTTGCCAAGATTGGAAACCCTTGCTCTGAAGGATGTTTTAGTAATAAGTTTATGCTGAATCTCCATCAACACATGAGCGACATATGATGGCCTCTTAGTGCTTAGAGCTGGAAAAGGCAAACCTTATATCTCCTTCCTTTTTCAGGCAAACTTTCTTTCAGATCTGTTCTTATCAAAAAGCCAACACTTCTAACTCACCTGAAATGCATAGATTCCTTTTGTAGAACCTACATGTTCTCAAAGCCTGACTGCCAAATCATTTCAACCTGAGATTTATTTTCTCTCAGGCTTTGGTCCCTGAAAGTCTTCAGCACAAAGCCAAACAGAGCTCTTAATCTCCAAAAAATTATTTGTCTCTTAGAGGGACTTTGCAAGTTTGAAACAGATCTTTTTCAGGTCTCAAGAGACGATTTCCCATCCATCACTAATGCTACAACTGGATTTACAGCATTAAAAACTTATATTAAAAATACTTAGTCCTTTTGACTAGCTCCATCTTTTCACCTGGCCTAATGATTACAGCCTAACTTATTTAGCTACTTATAGTAAGATATTTCAGGAACTGTCTCACTACAGTTCCCATTCTTTAGGATCACAGCTGTCCTGTTAGTATTCTCTGTTAATGTTCCTGCGACAGTGCTTCAATTTGATATAACCCATTCATATTCAATAATGTATAAAATTAAATTGTCATGGCTTTGTAGAAGCTTTTGAATGTTGAGTTTTGCCACAGGTCCTTTTGTTTCATAGGTTCAGTAGGTTGTTTCCATTCTATATAGTCTGAGTTAGTCCATGTTTGGATGCCTTCAAACACCAAAGGGGAAAGAGAACTTTAGTCAACTACTATGAAGATCCTTTATAGTTTGGTGTGAACATGGTACAGGTAGTCCTCGAGTTATGACCACAGTTGAGCCCAAAATTTATTTTGCTGAGTGAGAAATTTGTTAAGTCGGTTTTGCCCCATTTTACAAATTTTCTCACAGTTGTTAAGTGAGTCATTGCATTTGTTAAGTTAGTAACATGGTTGTTAAGTGAATCTGGCTTCCCCATTGAATTTGCTTGTCAGAAGGTCACAAAAGTTGATCTCATGATCCAGGACACTGCAACCATCATAAATACATGGCAGTTGCCAATCTTCTGAATTTTAATCATGCGACCATAGGGATGCTGCAATGGTTGTGTTAAAAATGGTCATAACTCACTTTTTTCAGAGCTGTAACTTTGGTCACTAAATGAACTGTTGTAAGTCGAGGACTACCTGTATTAGGTTGTATAGGTAGTCTTTGACTTACAACTACAATTGAGCTCAACATTTTTGTTAAGTGAGTTTTGCCCGATTTTATGACCTTTCTTGCCACAGTTGTTAAATGAGTCAATTTAATTTTTTTGAATTTAGAAGCAGTGTTTTAGTTAATTTTTTTTCCATTTGGAATTGTAGAATGCAGTGATCACCTCTGACATGACTGAGATGATCTTTTCCAACAGCCCAGAGCAGCAGCTTTCAGCTACCCAAAAGTTCCGAAAACTTCTTTCAAAAGGTGAGTGCAAAAATACTAGAGAAAGTTGCTGCTCCTAGGCATGTCTTGTGAATTTCCATCAAAGTTGTCCTATTATTAGCAGTTACTACACATCAACAGGATGCCAGATAAGGAGCTGAGGAGTACCAATGCCAAAGAAACCTCCCTGGATGCTCATCAGGCTCATTCCTGTTCAACTTCCTTCCTACATTAAAAAATAATTAAAAACATTGGATCTTGAAAATGTAGAGCAAAAGTGCAACGATTTGATAATTTCTGAGAATGCCTGTGATCCCTAAATTCTCCTAGAAAAATACAAGCTGAATGGTTGCTTCCCTATATTTCAGTTTCATGTCCAGAAAATAGACAAAGGTAAATAGAGGACATAGATCATGTCTTGGTGGAGGGTAAAGATTTGTAGTTAGCATTCTGGTGCCCTGAAGCTATACAGTGAGGTGAATTCAGAATGTAATCCAGAGCATTCAGAGATGTGTGCATTGCACCTGACTCAAATAATTTAAAGCAGCTGAATTTTTTTTTTGGTCTTTTGTGGCTGGCACAGCAGGAATAGATTCTTAAGAAAAGCTACATTTAGTTAGGAATTCCTAACAGGTGTTCCATGTCCATCCCAAAATATTTTGCCTTTCACATCCTAATCACCGCATTGCTCTAGCAACTGTTTATTCCAATTCAACTATATGCCCGCTCAATAATCATTTTGCAGCTGCACTCACATTGGGTTTTCAGAATACCCGATAATACCCACCATCCCAAAGAGGTTGTAGAGGAAAGAAATTTAGAACACAGTGTAAAATAATTCATATTTTATATAACTTTGATGGATAAATATATAGAGAAACAAGTGGATGAAATGATCTTATCTAATTCTAAATAATAATATATTTTAATTTCCTGTTCCATTCATCATTCATTCATATACATGTATTCATACTTACTACACTATACTTTGGGATGATGTCATAGAAAGCACAAAGTCGGAAAATAGAGAATGACCTAGTGCATAAGCTGTCCGTAAAAGTTAAATATGTAGATTTTTCTGTAGATGAAGTCTGCTCTTCTCTTTCTCAACAAGATTAAAGTTTATTCAGTTTTATAAAACAGTGTGCATCTAGGGATCCAGTGTTTCACAGTGGAGGAAATTTTGCTTGCCTGGGTTGCTCTTCTCCACTCGACCTAAGAGGAGGATCAAAACATACAGTGTCTCTGATTTGAAAAGGTACTCGTCTTCCTAAAAGTCTTTTCCCGACCCCTCTGCAGCAGCCTCCCTTCCACAGACTATCCCAGGAGCAGCTCTTAGCTCAACAGCTGAGTCAATAGATTCCACTTGTGTCACCTCTGCAGGTGAACAGAACTCATTCAATCCCCTTGAAGAGCTGAGAGACCATGGGGTAGGAAGGGATTAAGCCTAGAGACAACGGGCAGCCAATCCCCCATCTCCCACGACCAAGTGATCGGCGTTTCATCTGGACTTCTGCCATTGGATGCACCAGGTAACCTTGGCAGACTTCTCCCCACTCAATCCTCATGGCCCATTTCCCCCAATGGCAAAGGAGACTACACTACCATACAGGGAACCTCCTCTCTGTGTAATAAGTGAGGCAACCAGCATCTTGAGGAAGAGAAAAGTTGCCACCTTGATGGGCACAGACTGCATCTATCCTTTTCAAGTGAATGCTCACCCAGCAGAGGAAGAGAAAACACTTGTTCCTTTCTTTCATTTTTCATCCTTCTATATTCTGAAGGAGTTTATCACAAAAACTCAAGGGGTAGGGCTGCTTCTTCCAGAGTAGGAGCATGTAAAATCTTTATTTGTACCTAACAGACTGAATGGGAAGAGCAACCCAGAAAAGTATTTCCCTCTATCCACTGAAGGAAAACGGATCTTCATGGAAATTGCAAGGAATTGTTTGCTTCTAGTAGATTTTGCATAGCATCTTTGCTGTTGGGTTCTTATTTTGTAAATCACTTAACACTCACAACATTTTTTGTAGTTTTCCTATATCTTCTCTCACATACCCTCACATACGCACCCTCACACACCCTTCTTATATTTATGTAATCATTTTCTTAATTCTGCAACACAAAATGAAGATCTAAATGCTACTCTTGGTCTTTATTAATACTTAAAGGCAATGTTTAATATCTGACTACTAGCATATTGAATATAACCAGTTGTTACTACTTAGTTTATCATGTTTCTTTTTTTTTAAATTATGTTCACAATTTGTCAAAACTCAAATTTCCCACCTGTTGAATTACTGTTACAATTAGAACACTTTTATAATCTGATTGAAATTTGCCTTCCTGCAACTTAAATCCATTGTTCAATTTGGATTCTGTATTTTGTATTCAAAGAATAATTTCTGCGTGAGATATTTGAACAGGGCTTTCCTATTCTCTTCTAAATATTCAGTCCTTAAGACTTGATTTTGCATAATTCCTTCAACCCACTTCACAGAACTTAGGTTTTGGTTCCTTGATCATCCTCATCACTTTTCTATGAACATGTTCCAGTTCTCTGGAATCCTGAATTCATTCTCCTGAATTCTTAAAATGTAGGCCCAGAATGAAACACAGTATTTGGGATAGTTAGACCAATGCAAAATGACTTAGAAGTTATAATTCTTTTGATCCAGAGTGAAGTTGTATTTGTCATTTTTGCAGCTACATCATCATAATTTCTCTTTCTAGTAAAGATATTAACTATCCTATCCAATTTTAAGCCATCTACAGAATGAATAAGCATTATTTATGCCTCCTACATCAAGTAATTGTTAAAAATAGCAAACAGTACGAGGGCTGTTTGTACTGATTCTTATAATTCTATGCTTAATGCATTCATCTTTATCAGTGGAGGGATTCAAACATTGTTGCCACTGGTTCGGTGGGTGTGGCTTGGTGTGTACGCTTTGTGTGCGTGCACACACTTTGCGTGCATGTGTGTACCAAATGCGCACTTTGCACAGGCGCAGAGGCGTTTGCGCAGGCGCAGAGGCATTCTAACTCGCCTCCTGCAAGCCTGCACGATCCCAGTCACTTCAGCAGTTGCCGCACAGCATTCTTCTGTGCCACACAAAGCAGCTGCGCTTCAAATTCAGCGGATAAAGATGAGTGTGGGAGCCTGGGTGGGCAGGTGGGTCCAGCAGCAGAGCCAGCAGATCAGCGGAGAGAACCGGTTTGGTCTCCGCTGCTTATTGCTCCTACCGCTCTCCAGAACCGGGTAGAACTGGTTGGATACCACCACTGATCTTTATACTCAGCATCTTTCACAAATTCTGAACTTTAGTTTTCAATAGCACTATGCTTTTTAATTGTCATATGGGCTTCTTTTTATGCCCTTCATTTTATATTCATTGGAATTATTTGTGATAATGCTTTTAGTATCTCCTTTAAAAGAAATTCTTACGTATCTTAATATTCCCATAAGAATATTCTGCCATAGGATCCTCTTGATTATTGCTCTACATTTAATAAAATCCACTTTTTGAGGTTTAAAGTATGTTTTTGACTATAGTTAAATTTAATTGACTATTAATATTTTTGTTAGAATCATGTGAAGAACAGCTGACCTTCCTTCACCCTCTGAAGGTAATTTGACACAAATCAGAAATTTGATTAGAACTATACTTGACAGAGTTTTTCTTAGTGGTTGATTTAGATGATTAAACCCCTCCCCCTCCTTTTAAAAAATATTTGCAATTTGGTTTTAGATACACTTGCAGGTCTTTTCCTTATGTGGGCAAACAGTAATTGACACCAACAATAGTAGTTTTTATTTGTTGCCCCACTTATATTAACCCAGATGTTCTCTACACTATTATTAGATTTGTTCAGTTGAATTTCTGAGTAGATGTAGAGTATTCACTATTCGTTTATTTAATATTTCCTTACCTGTTACCAAAGATACTCAAAATCAACACAAGGAAAAGTTAGACTTAAAATACAAAATAAAAAATATTGAAAACATTTCAAAATGTCACATAAAAAGATGGCATTTTACACTTCTGGTTTTTTTTTTTAAGAAAGTTTTATTGAGTTTTAACAAAGCAAATAAAACCATCTTATTTGAGTACAGCATGGTTCCAGGTTATCACATTTCCATACAGACACAATTTCATATGCATATTCATCTTATGTATTCAACTTCATATCTTATTACTCTTTTTCCAACTTCTCACTCTTTCTCCCTTTACTTCTCTTAATTTTCTTTTATGGTTATCTCATTTTCTTCTTATTCAATTGTATTTCTTTTACTTAAATTTGAATATCTTTTTATTCATTATACTTATACTTTCGTCTGTCTTGTTCACAATTTCATATGTTCTCTTCCAACATTCTTAAAAAGCAAAATTCCCCCTATGATTGCCAATCGGAGTGCAACACTTTTAAGTCTTATTGTTATTATCGTATGAAATCTCATTAAACATTAAATTTGTGCATTCTAAAATTATAACATTCAAATTTCTAATATCTATTTTATATCATGTAGATCTCATCATTCAGACTCTGCTTGGTACTTCCCCTTGAAAATTAAAAAGAAAAATTCTAAAAACATAGCAAAAACAATATATATGTATGTATGTATGGCATTCGGCTTTGTTCGGGTATTTTCCCATGTCATAGTAGTTGTGCTTTTAAAGTTGTAGCGACGTTTCAGCAGAATCTCACTTTTGAACAACCACCCGATTGACTTTAAGTCAAAACAGAAAAAGAAAAAAAAATCCAATGCCAAAAACTTTTTTTTTTAAATCACCAAATGATCCCAGAATGTTCCTTGTTTCTTTCTTTACTTTTCCTTTCCGTGGGTTACTGTACCTTTTAATAAGATTTCAGTTACAATGTATCCTCGGGAGTCTTTTCAAAATTTCACTGTTAATCCTCCTTATTTTGCCAGGTGGCACTCCATTTTTTCATTATTCCAGGTTCCACCCTTTTGCCTCCACTCTTCTCCTTTTTAGGGCCTTAAAATGACCAAAGAAAAATCTTTATTCTCCTTTTGACACTTAGATTTCAGCTTAAAGTTGCCTATTAGTGTAAAAATAGCTTAACATGAATTTCTTTCCATACCATTTGTAATTGTCAATATAAAGGTTTAAGAAAAGGGTTTTTAACCTCCTTTTCTCTCTCCTTCGCCACTTAAAAATCTTCTTTCAGAAGTATCCCTCTAAGTACTTTTAGATTCAGGGTACCTTGCTTAAATGTTCTCTGTTGTTTAGCCTGGTCCGTCCTGCTTTCCTCTTTGTCTTCCATTTCTGACCACCGCTACAACCGCCTTCGGGAGAGGGAGTTTAGACCAGCCAAGGAGGAGAGATGCGGCTCCCCTCCACTTGGCTAGCAATCTCCCCCCTCTTCACCACCTCTACAGGGTGGCTTCTGGCCTGAATGCGAAGGATCGGGGCGCTCTAGCGGCAAGCACAGATCGAAACCGCGCACGATCGTGGATTTTGGTCTGTCGGTGAAGAAACCCAAACCGGAATAGACTTACACTTCTGCTTTAAGGAGTAAAGTCAAGTCACATTTCTGAGGAAAACTGTTGAACAGGTTTAGAGGCTGCAGATAAAATCTTTATTAAAATAAAGATGCAGATATTTAGCATAAAATAGCTGGATTATTGGTAGTTACAGTTAAGTGCATTGAAAGCTAATCCAATAACATTAAATTGAAGAAAACATACACAGGAAAGAATGAAAAATATAGATCACAAATAGAATTGCTGAATTTCAGCTGCTTATCTTCTGTCTCTGTATTTGCACTATATAACAAAAACTCATTTTTGTTGCTTTCTCTTATTGAAGTAGAAATTGGGAAGCCTATTTCTTCTAGAATCACTTGTTATATCATTCCCATGTGCTGCTTTTTAAAAATTGTCCTTTTTTCCCTCTCGCTGTGAAAAAAAGAATCGTTCAGCAAACACTCCTGTTTCTAGAACCATTCAGATAGCTAAATTACAGTTTGAGACTATTGAAGTTCCAACCATACCTGGTTCTACACTTTTGCATATTTGTTGTTGTCATTAGATGGGAGGAGGGATTGTGACATTGATCAGATGGGCACGCATCTCCTCACCTGGCCTCGCATTCTTACAATGACTACTTTCAAATTCCTAGTCTTGAAGCAGGCACTTGCATGAAAAAAAATAAAATGTAAGGTTTATTAAGGAAATAACATAGTGATAAAATGGCTTCTTTCAAGTCTTTTTACAGCTTACAGTCTCTAATGTTCTTTTCTCTATTATGGAGAAAAGGCCTATCCAATAAGAACAGGCCAGAGATGGAAGAGAAAGGACATTGAACTGAGATGGAAGGGAAGGGAAGGAAGCCTGAAGAATTTCAGTTTACCCAACTGGAGGCATGTTCTTTTGAGACAGACAAACAAAATAAATATTTTAGAAAAGGAAAGAAATAAAGCACAGAGTCCCTGTCTGCATTTGTTGCCCTAGAATTGTTTGATTTCATAGGAGCAGAAAATCAATTGGTGAAAAGTTAAATTCTGTAATTTATGTTTGTCTGTATGTGAGAGAGAAATAGTTGGGATGATATATGAGTGCACAAATAGTTTAAAACCTTTTGTCAGGATTCCAGCAATCGCCCTAATTAAATCATGATTCTTGAGCCAAACTTCAAAAAGCTTCAAAGGATTTATTAGAGGCAACATACTGGCATTGCCCTGTATGGAGCCAACTCTGGCATATGTAATTTACAGTCACCTGTGCCCCCATTTCCCCCCTCTCCCCTGGATGTCTCATAAACCAGATTCTCCAATTAAGCATGTTCACAGGGTGGGTAATTAAATATATTCACGGGCAAAAGCTCTGGTAGTTTAGTTACAATCTTTTAAAGGTAAGTACATTCAATTTAAAATTGCTGCACAGCTCTTCCAGATTTCCTCCCCCCCCCCTTTTTTATGGCAACTACTAAAACAGACATAGGAATGTTTTATAAGTTGACACCTTTAACATGAATCTATGCACTTCATACTAAATTTTATCATATATTTTATAATTAAAATCAGTTAAAAGTTGGAGGTGAGTGAAACTATATGTTTATCATTTAATTAACAATTAATTATCTTAATTTTCATTTTTCCCTGCTCCCTTTTTGAGAAAATAGCATCTGGTTCAAAATATGTTTCAGTCCATATCTTAAAAGAATGATTTTGCTTTTATGATACAGACCATACTGTAGCTATTTGCCCAAATGTTAAATTGCTTCATATTCAAAGAATAACAGCGTTATTTTAATATATTTTCATTTTGTATCATCTCAAACAGAACCAAATCCTCCTATAGATGAAGTTATTAGCACACCAGGAGTTGTTGCAAGGTTTGTGGAGTTCCTGAAACGGAAGGAAAACTGCACATTACAGGTGTGATGTTTGTGTGTGCTCATTAGTTTGTAAAATGCATATTCATACATAATTTTAAAAAATCTAAACTCACTGCAGTCAAGGTACTGTATGATAACTCAAAAACTTTTATCATTAAAATTTTTATTTTTACAAAGAACATGGTTTCATTTTAGTTTATTTCCACTCAGTGAAACCATGGATGTTAGTTTTTATTTCCTATTTATTTGTTTATAAATTGTTTAAATTCCCAAATGAATGCATAAGTACAGTGGTGGTATTCTACCGCTTATGCCCAGTTATGCTGAGCCAGTAGCAGTGATAAGCAGCGGAGATCGAACTGGTTCTCCCTGTGCTGTTGGGTCCACCTGCCCTCCCGCCCTCCCATACTCACCTTATCCGCTGAATTTGAAGCGCAGCTGCTTTGCGCAGCACAAAAGAGTGGGCAGCAGCTGCTGAAGCAATCAGGATCGTGCAGGCTTGCAGGAGGTGAGTTAGAACACCTCCGCGCCTGTGCAAAGTGTGCATTTGGTGCACATGCACACATAAAGTATGCATGCACGCAAAGTGCACCCACCAAGCCACACCCACCGAACTGGTAGTAAAAATATTTGAATCTCACCATTGCATAAATATACAACTAAATGCATGTTTAATAAACTTTAATGACATTCTTGATGTGCTATGACATCTTCCCCTCTACTAGTGAGATGTTTGTGTGCAAAATCCCTTGAGTTTAAATTAAGGTGGAAGGCTACAAAAGTGGAATATGTGGGTTTGTCACGATTTGCATTGCGTTGTTTGATAGAGTTCTTTACATAAATCTGTCCAAAGGATCAGTATTAGCTTGAACTAATACTAGTTTGGTCCATGAGTCTTGTAATGTTGTTCAGGTAGTAGACTGATGACTAAGGGCTGCTGTTTACCTTCCCTGAAGCTTTTCCCTATTGTTATGAATTTCTGTCTCTCTCTCTCTTGAAAGGGTTGCAAACCTGGATGCAAATATTTCAGTATCCATAATTGGAGATATGAAAATAAAGACAAATAGTTCTGGAGAGTTCTCCCCCACCCATCCATCCCGTTTTTTTTTTTAATCGCATCCAAGATGCTCATTTTAAAATGGTGGGCTTTAAGCAGCCAAATCTTTTTCTTTCTCTTCCTTTTTATGTGGTTTCCCCATATTAATCATTTTGTATATGTGCCTTAAACCACAATTTGCATTATGGCTTGTTTATAAAAATGTAAGTTTAATGGTGCCTAAGACAAATGATCCAAATAGCGTGAACCATTCTACAAATAATTTGCCCTGTTTGTTAATGCTTTGAATGGCTTCTGAAATCCAAAACCTCATAAGAAGACTGTGCCTGCCATTCCTCAGTTTGCACATGCTCTTCTTGTGTTGCATCAGAAGGCCTCAGAAGCATTGGAAGAATGACATGCATAATTTGGAGATTGGTGTGCACAACCATCTTGCAATGCTTTGGAAGGCCTCAGAAGCTCTTTGAAGCATTGTGAGAATGGAGCGTGGTATTCAGAGAAGGGCACAAGCAGCCTCAGGAGGAAGGCTTGGCGCAGCCAACAACCACAGAGGACCAGGTTGGGCGGTACACCTTGTCAGTAGTGGGAGGAAGATGATAAAGTGCGCTGTGCATTGCACGGGTGGCTGGGGCTTTGCAGTTGCAACTTTGGGGATCAAGTGTAACTATCACTTGTTCATTGCCACTGTAACTTTGGTTGCTGAATGAATGGTCAATAAGCAAGGACTCTCAATTGTGATAGATTACTAGATAGACAGACATATAGAACTTTATTTTGGTCATTGACCAATGTATATTAGATCAGTAAAATGAACAACACAAAACTATCCCCTACTAGAACTACTAGCAACAATTTGTGGGTGAAGCTTACATATAATTAGAAAAAAATTGCTACTTTTAGAGAAATTTCTCTTGATTATTTAACAGATGATACAACTAAAAGCTGTCAGAGTGCCTAGGAAATTTAAAGAAAAGAAAGGTAATGAACTGGTGGCGAATGGCTCTGTAGAACTGGTAATACAGAAGAACATGGCTGTGGTTTCTATGGCACCCATATCATAAGGGCAATATTGAGTTTCATATGGAGTTTTCCTATATTTCCCTTCCGGGAAACTGGGGAGAATATTAAATTGAGCTAAAGATAAAACTCTCTTAAATTTGAGAACTGCTATGATATAAATAGGCTGGTTTGGACACTGAAAGGTGGTTATTTGGAATTATAGTGTGAATGAAAGCAGCAATTTCTGTTTAACCTTCTATATCTAAGAACCTTTTCTTCAGATCCATCTTGATCTACCTCTCTAAGTTAGATAGTATCACTGGAGAAACCATAGATACTTAGATACTCAGATACTAAAGACATCCTTGTATTTCTTGTTATTATTGGTAAGTTATATGTGACCTTGTAAATTCAAATGAGTATAAACTAATGGAATTTAATGTTATATTTTAAAAATCAGTGACTGAAGCTTTTTCTATCTCCTAATGCAGTTTGAAGCTGCCTGGGTTCTGACTAACATTGCCTCTGGAAATTCCCTTCAAACTCGGATTGTGATCCAAGCAGGAGCTGTTCCTATCTTCATAGAACTACTCAGCTCAGAATTTGAAGATGTGCAGGAACAGGTTAGTTAGATTCTCAGAAAATAAAAAGGGAAAAGGAGAATAGTATGGATTTCCCCACAATTGAAACTTGTCTTTATCGTGTTATTCTATCTTACTAGATTGCTATGCTGTGTCTTGTTTTACTGTGACTTTATGATTTATTGCTGTTTAAATTGTATTGTTTTACTGATAGTTAGCCTGAAGGTATAGTCTTTAAATCTTCTTAGATGGATAATATAATACTATAAAAGTCTTCGTAGTGGAATACAGGACACTGAAGATTCTACTAAACATATTTAATACTGACTCTTTTCTTTCTTTCTCAGGCTGTTTGGGCTCTAGGTAATATTGCAGGTGATAGTACCATGTGTAGAGACTATGTACTCGACTGCAACATCTTGCCCCCTCTATTACAGTAAGTGATACAAATGGTACTCAGATTTATTAGTAAGGGTGATACAATCTTTGTGAAAAGAAACTATTTACTAGCAAAATGCATCAAAATCATTCCACTTTATGAATTGACAGGCCATCCTACAACTAAATAATCTGGATCTGTTCTGTGCTTGGATGGAATACCACAGGGGAAACTGACTTATGCCCCCTTCATTTCCGTGATGAAAATGAAATAAAAAGTGTAGTGTAGATAAAATAAGGAAGTGTTTCACAAATTGGTAATTTCTTATTAACAATAAAAAGACACTTACAGTTGGTTCATAAGTAATGCATCCCATAAGCCTGAATAATAAATATATAATATACAGTCAATCAACTATGCAGGAAAATGATATTGCAAACCTCTTATTTCTATTTTCAGATTGCTTTCCAAACAGAATCGTCTTACCATGACTCGAAATGCAGTATGGGCACTATCTAATCTTTGCAGAGGGAAGAACCCTCCTCCAGATTTTGTTAAGGTACACAATAAAATTCAAGAAGAGTTAATGTCCCAAAGGTGCTTTTTCCCAAAGGCAACTGGACTTTCTTGAGTTTTTTCCTTTGGAAACATTTTGCTTCTCATCCAAGAAGCATCTTCAGTTTTTGTTTTTTTCTGGGTTTTTTTTTTCCTGTTACTTTTTCTATTTGTGGAAAAAGTTGTTCACAATAGGTTTATTTTCCCAGAATGCCTCATTCGCAATTACTTTCTCATTCTCAACTGTACCTATTATTGCTATGTTACTGTAAACTATAAATAATCTTTCTGGAATATTTCTTTGGAATAGCAACCAGCTCCTGCATAGAGAAGAAGTGGCTAATTTTTCATTATTAATAGTAGAGGGGGCTAAGCACTTCAAGTACAGTAATTGAGAAACAACAGGAAGTTTCTTTCCCTTTTTGCAAACTTATTCAAAACCATTGATTTTTTTCAGAGTGAAAAATGAGATCTACATAGAAGAAAACAGGGGTCCAAATTCTATAGAAATATATCATAGGAGGTAAAACATAGCTCCTATGGTTAAACAAGAACTTTTCTAAAGAAACAGAAAGCCAGGCTTGCCAATATCTGCTTTATTTTTGGTATATTGCATAGGATGTCACTTTTGTGCTCATCTGTGTAAGTCATAGGCTTGTGCTTGATGCACTGACCTCCTGTGCTCAGGGAAGAAATTCATTCTCTTGAACACCAGATAGTTGATCGATAGAGTTGAAGAAATACAGAGGGGAGATAATTTGGGAGCTATTAACTTTATTACAGTCCTCAAAAAAATAACTGGCTATAAAGAAGAGTTAGGAACTTGGAGAAAGACATAATTGTGATGGCCTCCTCGGATGCTTCCTGAATGCCTCTCCGGATGCCAGCTCGAAAGAAGATGAGCCGCTTCCAGGCATGTTACGGAGAGGTAGTAACAGGTGGTAACCAGTGGCTTTAAGCAGACAGCAACAAGTCCACACACAGAGTGATCACAAGGAGCGATCAGATGAGCAGCTAGCTGAGCATGGGTCAGTTGAAGCCCAGCTGCAGCAGGACAGCCCTGAGGCTTCAGGTGGAAAAAGTGCCCAGCCGCAGCTGGCCAGCAGGAGGAGAAGGAACTGTCTCCTCCATCCAGTCCAAGAGCACAAAGGGTATAGAAGAGACAGGAGCAATGGAGGCCAGCCCGCTTACTTATGAAGCAGCAGCCTTGCCCCTCGTGATGGGCTGCACTGAGTGCCACTATTTAGTGCAGGAGGAGGAGGGAAGCAACATTAGGAAAATTCATTTGTTTTGGTACCTAGCATTTACCAGCCTCTTAGCTGAACTTCCTACCATGACCATGTACCGTATTTTTTGGACCATAAAATGCTCCAGACTATAAGACGCACCTAACTTTTTGGAAGGAAAAAAAAACCTGCCTCTGCCTCCCAACAATTTGGTCAGCTTCACCAGAGCCTGATTTAGCACAAGCAGCTGATTAGCAGTTGGATCTGTCTCCTGATCAGCTGTTCCAGGCTGCATTGATCGCCGCCACCCATCTGCACTGTTCCTGCCCAATACCGCTGCCACCTATTGCCTCCATTTTCAGCCTGTTTCAGGTGGCAGGGATAGGCGACATTGGCGTTCATCCCCACTTCTTGGAACGGGCCAAAAACAAGGTGTGCAAGGGCCGAAAATGGGATGCTGGAAGCTGAAAATCTGTTGCGCAGAGGCCAAAAATGGGGCACACAGAGGCGGCAATAAGTGGCAGCGGCGATGGCATGGATGGGTGGCAGAGATCCCCACAGCCTAGAACAGCTGATCGTTGGTATTCCCGGAGGCAGATCCAACCGCCAATCAGCTGCTTGTGCTAAATCAGGCGGTGCTGAAGCTGATCTTGCTATTTGCTGCAAGGAGGCAAATTGCTGGGAGGCAGAGGCTGAAGGGTGGGGACGGCGTGTGGGTGGGGCATTGGCAACATTTGCTCCATAAGAAACACAAATATTTCCACCCACTTTTTTTTGGGAGACTGCGTCTTATAGTCCAAAAAAATACGATATTTTAGACCCTAGATTTGTGCCTTGGCTCTTGCACTTGTTTTTGCCTTGAATCCTGTCTCCAGACCCTGGACGATGGATTTGGTATTTGTACCTTGCCTTGCTTCTATTTTGTCTTGCCTTGAGGGTTTCTCCAGCTTTGTGGATTCATACTGTAGTCATTCCGGAACTGAGCTGTAAACGTTGGGAGAGGGTTTTCCTTGTTGCTGGATTGGGGATTTTCTGGGGAAGACTCTTGGAAAGGTTTGGAAAGCGTCAGTAAACCTCTTGAATTCTCCAAAGTATGTGAGCTGGAGCTGGACAATAATTTCGAAGAAGACTGAGATGAATGCATATTCTTTCATACCAAGGACACTCCCCCACATAGTCGATGACAGGAGGAGTTTGTGATGGGTATAGAACACATGGTAACTTGTCTACTTGAGGAAAATATTACAGATAAGCTGCTATATGGGGAATAGGAAAACCCATTGTGGGAATACTGTAAGTGCAATTACAGTATATCTTGATTTCATCAACAAAACACTTGAGAGTATCAAGTGATTAGAGATGGCCTTATCAATATAATTCATTTGGACTTTCAAAAATTATTTGACAGAATTCCTCTTCAAAAGTTTTGGAGTAAACCTAATGGTCAAGGGATAAGAGTAACTGTCTTAATGAATAGCTGCATTATTTTTTAAAAAAATAGGTGAATTAATATGGTGTTAAGAAAGTTTAGTAGCTGTATTGCTGTCCTAGTGTGAGAGTCAGAATATCTCCTTCTCTATTGCCTGTTTTCTCCTGGCGTACTCCAGAGTAAGCATTCAAATCTCCACCATACTTACTGTTTAAAAAATGTTCTCCAAGAAACTAAAAAAAAAGAAAATGTTGATAGATCTTTTTTCTTTCTCATTGACATGTACTGGTAATTATATCTTTGGCTTGTTTTAAAGCCACAATTATTCTTTAGGAATTAGGCAGGAAGTCAGTAATTTCTATGTGCATGGAAAGCAGGAGCCCTTTCCAACAAAAAATTTGTTTACCTCTGTAAGGTTCCAAATGTTATGCAAAATCAAATACAAAAGTAAATGTATTATTAAATGGACAGACATTTTAAGGACCAGCAATTTGTCATATAATACATATTTCAGTTTGGGTAAAATCTGAAAGAGGAATTGGTTTCTAAATTTTGGTTTTATTTTTCAGTAGAAACTGAAATTCTTCTTAATTTCAGAGTATTAAAATCAACAGAGATAATCCATTTGTTACATACATTTTTACTCCAATTATTTAATCTTTGGACTGGTTCAGTTTTACACTCTACACTTGATGTATAGTGGAGCACTCCTTTTATATATAAGAATTCAATTTTGGCATTTCTTGAGTCATTTTAATAGAAACCATTTGATTAATTACTTTCCTCTTTCTTCCTTTGTAGGTATCACCATGTCTGAGTGTCCTTTCATGGCTGCTGTTTGTTAATGATACAGATGTTCTAGCAGATGCATGTTGGGCTCTCTCCTACTTGTCTGATGGACCGAATGATAAAATTCAGGCTGTGATTGATGCTGGAGTGTGTAGGAGACTCGTAGAACTGTTGATGTAAGGATTTTAGATGAAGTAAATGTGATTTTTAATTGAGTTATTCTGTTTCCTGTATCAGTGTAAGATTGAATCAATGTTCGTTGCACATTCAGTGATTGATTCATCTGGTTCCAGTGCCTCCTTTTTGAATAGCATTTAAAGAAACACTCAACTTGGCTTTACAGCACATTTTTCTATCTAGCTATGATCTTGATGAAGAATAATTTTCAGAGTAAGGTGTTTATTTGGAAGTAAAACTTGCTCATTTGCAATATCTCTTTTAGTTGCCCAGTCTTCCTTTTGCCACTCATTGAGGGCTATATAACCAACTCTTCCTTTGTATGATTCACAGTTCATGAACAGCTGGGAAGGGGCATCTTGACATTGCTGGACATGTAACCAAGTTTAATAGTTGGAGGCTTTTGTGGGGAACTGCACACGTCTCAGTGAGATAATAAACTCGGAGGGATTAAGGATGACTGGGTTATCTATACTAAATGACAGAACAGCATAGAAAGAATCCTTGGTTAACACTAGCTTTAATGAGGACAATATAGACACATTTTGCTTAAGCAGATTCATATCTGCATACCTTTCACTCCCACACATGAACAACAGATATCCACAATTGGCCAAGAGGAACGGAAGTAATAAATTAGCGCTTCATATGGTTTTGTATATATATGGTTCCCTACCCTCATCTGATAGCTTCTTCTGATCTCCCAAAATTACAAAATTTAACATGAACAATTCTGGACTTTATGTTCATAATGCTGGATCACATAGCTTAACATTCTGAAATGTAATACTAAACAAATATGAACTATACATGCAGTGTAGTCTTGTACAAAGACATTGAGTTAAATCTTTTTATACGTTCCAGGAAAAAAAATCCACTTTGCTCCCAAATAAACTGATAAATTAGGGAAGTTTTGAGCGTTGCTTATATTTTTTAGTAATTTGCTATAGTTTCTGAGTAGTGAAAATTCAAACAGGAATTTGTTTACTAACATTGTATTCACTCTGGACTTCCATTAGGGTAATATTTTTCTTTTATTCAGAGACTCCCCTCCCCCCAAAGTAACAAATAGTATTTTTTTAAAAAGTACTGAATTCAGATATGTTACTTCTTTTACACATGGTTTATCCATTTGACACTAGAAGATAGATTCTTATTCATTCTCCATCTTGTATTTTTTAATTATTGGTAATTTAAATATATAAGTTGTACATAGTTTTCATATATGGACTCACATGGTTCTTCTCAGACTGTGATGTAGTTCTGTCTACTTTTGATAAGCAGTTTTTCTTTAACCTTTCATGACTTGTTTTCAAGAAATGTGACAAATTTGGTTTCAGCCTTTGTTAACAACTGTACAGCAATATTATAATAAGCAACATTCAGTATTACTGTTACATAAAACCCAAAAGCAAAACACAGCCAGAAATATTACAATGTCATATGTTCATGAGTATTCATTGAAAAAAGGTAGTATTAAAACAATGACACCACATAGCATCACAGAATATCTATATTTGAATAAACATTTGTGTATATTTTATAATCTAGTAATAATTTCACCTGTGGTATCAGGTTTGGATTTTTTTGGAGTCTTCCTGTGCTTCTTGATTACTGCAGAGGATTATATCTGTTAAACTGCACCCTTTTCTTGTTTTAGGCACAATGACTACAAAGTGATATCACCTGCCTTGCGAGCAGTTGGGAATATTGTTACAGGAGATGATATCCAGACCCAGGTATTAACTTTTCAAACAGGAACTTAATGTACTCATTTCAAACAAGTTTTTTTTCCCAAAAGCCAACATGGTTCCCTTATCATACTTCAGATTTCAGTACTTTGAGGTTTGCTGAATGTTACTTTACAGGGTCTGAGACACATAGTTTGCTGAATAGGTATGTGTCTCCCTGTAAATTTTATCTATTTGAAATGTACTTATATCTTTAGATCATAAATAATTTCACATGATCTGGTATATTCCTTCTTAAAGGTTTAGAAATAGGATCTATTGCCTTTTAATTCTTATTGTTCAACTCTTGGTAACAAAATACAAAATTGTTGAATTAATACTTATCCCTGAAGAACATGGTTTTTTTACATAGAATTTGAATAAAAACTGGTATAAAAATGTGAGTTGGGGGAGGGAGGACCAAGCTCATTCTTCACTCTTTGCTGTATGTGCTTTTCTTTTTGTGAGGGTCACACATATTGTTGCTTATTAATGTATTAAAGAGAGTCCATTGCTGAGTGGTTGAGCAGGTGGTTTCAACCAGATCTACATATGAATTTTCTGTAATGCCTGAAGATCCATCATGTATCATAAAATGGTGTGGAAATACTTAAACAAAAACATTTCAATAAGATCCTAATCTTGAATTAGGACTTTAAAAACTTCCTTAAATAATGGAAAGTTATTGGACAGTACTGTTGAAATGAATCCAACCATTTTTCTCAGGGTAAGACTACCTACATTTGTAGGTGTTCCTTGATGATAGCTGCTTTTTTTAACACAGGAATGTTAGTTATTACACATTTGGTTCTGAACATGTTCTCCTTCCTCAAAATGAATCTACAAATGTAAATAATCTGATCTTAGTGGTGTTTAAACAGATGAGTGGTTGAGTATCAAATAATGTAGTGATCTGTATCCATAAATATGCTTGTTATTTCCAAGTGCAAGACTGGAAAATCAGGTCCTCAAATAGCTAGAAGTACATTAGTTGGTCAATCAATCAATATTATTGATAACTCCAGTTTCTCTTAGTCAGTTGTCCTGTAACCAATTTTATTCTAATCCTTTGATTTTGAGATGGTTGGGAAGGGGGGAATGCAGCATGCTTAGGCTTCAAGAAAAATCTGTTTAGATGTTGAGGAATAATATAAGTCTTTGGTGTAGGCTAACATTTTTCTTCTCACTCTGTATCCTCCATCACCTTAACCGCATCCTTAAATCATAATAGCCAATAATTGCCAAAGAGCAACATAGATTATCATCAGTTTTTTATTGGTTGTATGCATTTATTGATATTTGACTCAAGCATTTGCCCAAGTATTTGATAAAATATTCTATGATATTCTGATTAGCAGTGATTAAGCATTGATTTTATGGTTTGACAGTAAGTGTACATGCTACTTCAGATGAAAATGAAAATAGCCAAGGATTATCTGCTACATGAAAAGCTATTATGTGTTAGGTCTTCTATAATTGATAGTTTTTGGCTAATAGTTCATATATTCTATAATAAGGCTGACCCTTTTTATTAGATTCTTTGGATCATTTTTAAACACATCCCCAGATTTCCCATGGTCTTCCAGCTTAACGTCTGTTCTGAACTATGTTGGATCTGCTACACTAGTGCATTTTAAATACTTCTTAATTTTACAGGAATTGACACCACATCTTTCTCAGAATTTTCTAGTTGCCAGTGGGGAAAATTGCCCGTGTATTCTACTCTTTGTTTTCTGTTTTTTTAACCATAAATCATCCATTAAAGCAGGGTTTCCAACCCCCAATCTGAGGATTGATACCAATCCATGGCCTGCTGGGAATTGGGCCGTGCAAGCAGCGGGCAAGTGCACGGAGCCTCCTTTGTGCATGTGCAGGATCTAGATTTTGCATGCACATGATCTAGGTTGCATGCGGGAAACCATCCCCACGCAATGCTGCTGCTGTTGCCGCCAGTCCATGGAGCCAGAAAGGTTGGGAATTGCTGCATTAAAGGATAGGTCAGTGAGGAATTTTTATCAAAGACACTTTGAAAATCTGAGTATATTGTGATGATTGGTATATCTTAGGGGTGGGATTCAAAAATCCCAGCAACCGGTTTGCTACCCAGTTGCTGGGTGGGCGTGGCCTACCGGAAATTCCGGAAGGCCCATTTTCCCCCCTCCCAGAGCCTCCACATGGTCCGTACTTACCTGCATCAAAAATGGGTTGTATGGAGACTCCTGGGAAGGGGGAGGGCGCGGGGGGCATCTGGTCAGTTCAAATACCAGTTTGGCGAACCAGATGCACATTTAACATCCACTTCTCCTGAACTGGTCCAAGCCGGTAAAATCCCACCTCTGGTACATTTCCATCCACATGTCTGTTGATATTCCAAATATTTTAGGTTTTGTTTCAGAGAGACTTGTCCTTTATGTAGCAGCTTTTTTTTTATTACCATTTCTATCAGTTTGCTTGAAAGAAGTTTAAGCTAACTGCTCTTCAGTTTCTCAGATCTTGCCTAAATACTTTTTAAAAATTATGGCTACTATGTTTTTATGATCCTGTAATTCCTTAATTCAGGTTAGAATCGGGGCAACATAAAAAGTTCTATACAGCTCAGCAGAGCTGTCAGATAACCAGTCAAATCTGCGGCTCTCCTATAATCCTCTGCTACCAATCTGATACGTAAATTGGTTTTACTGACTGGTTTTGCTTTCAGATTCTTTCCTATCCTGTTATTATTTAGGCAGATGTAGCAAAGACTTTAGTTAGTTATCTGCACATTTTTTAAAAAATGTGTAGGCTACCTAATAATCAGTTAAGCTCAAAATCCTAGTCCACAGTCTATTGTAATAAAACTTCTGTGGCAGATGCCAGTCAGCATAACCTGCCATTGATCTGTAGTTCAGGTTCAAGCAGCAGATTTAGTATGTTGAGAGAATTGCTGGTAACTTAGTGTTGGATGGCTGTTAGAAAATAAAATTATGTATTCAGTTGTTGCTTATGTTAATACTTTCCTGAGAATTTCTTTGAAAACATATTGATTATGAATATGGCTTACATGGCATATTCAGCTTTAATTTTATCTTCACAGCAAAACATCTGAATTTGATTGATCTGAGAGTTTCAAAATAACCCAGTAAGCTTTTGTGCAAGTTCCGTTCCCAAATTTCTCTAAAATCCTAACCCAATATTTTTATCATTACATACACGCTGGGAAAAGCTGGATTAAAGAAAAGGGCAAGATTGCTGCTCCTGCCCAAGCTCCATCAAAACACATAAAAATCCTCTCTGTAGTGCTTTTTGCCTCCTAAACATTTGTGCACAGCATAAAAGGAGCTGCTGTGTGCTCGCACCACTCTTTTGCTGAGCAAAAAAAGAAATTTTCTTTTTTACACTTAACAATCTTTTTAAAAAAACAGTATTAGAAGGCACAGACCTGCGCATCCACGAAGATGCTTCCTGATGCTATGAGCAGAGTAGGTTTCTTCAGTCTGGGCTCTGATCTGCTGCCAGCATGTTGGCTCCATGATGCATGTGTGTTGTAGACTTACAAAACAAGTGTACCATTTCAGATCTGCCTTGGTCAGGGACTGTTGCCCAGCAGCATTAAGGCCATTAGCCCCCCACTAGCCATATGTGAATGCAGATACATGTGATCTCCATCCAGGGTCCAGTAAAACCAGGGAACTACATGGAATCAATCTGATGTGCAGCTTGAGTGCTATCTCCCTTTAATCTTCTTCTTCTTCTTTTTCTTCAGCGTTTGTCTCGCGCTCGGGCGAGGTCCGCTAATGTCCTTGAGTACTGCTTCCACACCTCTCTGTCTGCCACGTGTGTCGGGTCTGCCTTGCTATCTCCCTTTAATATCCTTTATTATTCCATTGTTTTGAATTTCACATTTCCAAATCCTCACTTAAATACCAAAAAAAAAAAAAACCCACTAGTAAACAGCAAAAAGAAACAGAAACACATCAGCGTAGAGTGCTGCTTCTGATGCCACAGCATGATAGCCCTCAGCCATTCTTGGTTAATCTCAAAAGTCTCGTTGGGGGTGGACCTAGTTAGTACTTGAATTGGGGGAGTGTAAGAGGATCCCAGGGCTATAGTTGAAGAAGCATCACAGAACTTGCAAATGGCCCATATTGCTGCTATGAGCTCCACTCAGGGGAGAGTTTCCTTTAGCCTTTGATAGTCATTGTTCATATTTGTTTCCACTGACCATCCCTCAAGTCCTTTCTTACTGGATAAGCCATCTGCTGTCATGCTTCTCTCTGAAAGTTTTTCTTAAGGTTCTTTTTTAATTACTTGCTGAAGTCTAGGACCACACTTTCTGATGATGTTTTGTGCTTCTGTTAATTATCCCAATTTCTTTAAAGTCAATACATCATCTGAGTATAGTCTAAAACCTATTCTCCCTTTTTCTAGGTAATACTGAACTGTGCAGCCCTGCAAAGTTTATTACACTTGTTAAGTAGTCCTAAAGAATCAATCAACAAGGAGGCATGTTGGACAATATCAAACATTACAGCCGGAAACAGAGCACAGATTCAAGTAATTAACATTTTCGGGCGGGAGAAATAGGGACATATTAGCAAGGGCAAAGTGAAACGTCTTTATAAAGCTTTTGATAAGGATGTAACTTTCTCCTGGTAATCCAAAAAATGTTATATTGTATTTCTAAGTAGAAACTTTTAAGAGAACTGAACTTCAGCTATATTGACATTTAGTGACCACAGTTGGGACTGGCAACTTGGTTGTTAAGTGAAGCTGTGATTAAGTGAAACCATAATTGGGGTAATGATCTTACTTCAGCTTTCATTTGCTTTACAGACCTTCAAAGTTTATAAAAGTGGGGTTAGTTGCAAAGGTAGTTTCATCACCACTGTAATTGTGAATGGTTTCTGTACAAGGCAGTTGCTAAACAAGGACTACCAGTTACCTGGTGTCAAATAATATAGTGTAGACATAAATAGGGGTAAATGCACATTGCTATGACTACCACTAAATTCTTATTTAAATTAACTCTAGGAAGATGGGTTTTTTGTCTGTAATTTTCATTTGATATTAAATCCTTTGTTTTTCAGACTGTCATAGATGCCAATATTTTCCCAGCTCTAATAAATATTTTGCAAACTGCTGAGTTTCGGACAAGAAAAGAAGCAGCTTGGGCGATCACTAATGCAACATCAGGTGGCTCAGCAGAACAAATAAAGTAAGTGGTAGTGAATTGCTCATAGATGATTGATCAGAACCATTACGAAACATTAAGAGTGGAGATCCAAGAGCTGTATGTTCTTGACCCCCTTAAAACGACCCCCCAAAATCATGCTATTGAAATTCATCAGAGTGCCATTTTTGACAATGCAGATATTTATATTATTGTGGTTAAAAGTGCAGAAGAAAAATAATAAGATTCTACAGTGCTTAATGCATTATTTTACATTTTAAACCTCCCAGACTTTTCAAAAAAATGAAAATAAGCAATTTTGGTTCCATCTTCCAATGACATCACTGCCAACTTTCTTCTGTTCCTTTAGAAACCAGATACCCCACCCCCCCAAAAAAAACCCAAACATCAACCAAACCCTTTCTCCATTGCATAACAATTGCCTGCCCTTCCTGTAATTGCTCCCAGATACTTTAAAATAGAAGAATTGTGGTAAGAGCCGATTCCATGTTTTATTTTGTCTGGCCTGCAACTTATTTTATTTGATATATCTTCATTAATTCTTTAGGTTGGTCTTTTAATACTTTTTAGCAGTTTTTCTATTTTACTACTGACTGAATACTTTCCCAGAGAAAATTGATTATTTATCAGTAATAATCTTCCTTATGTATTTAGAACATTTGAGTCATATTAATTTTATGTTTCAAAATTATCTGTCCTTACAAGTGATATAACTATGATGTGCATGTTGATCAACAAAATCCTCTGAGTGACTTCCAATTGGTATGGTTTTCAGATATCTAGTAGAACTTGGTTGCATCAAACCACTCTGCGATCTCCTTACCGTGATGGATCCAAAGATTGTGCAGGTAGCACTTAATGGACTGGAAAACATTCTGAGGCTGGGTGAGCAAGAAGCAAGAAGAAGTGGCACTGGCATTAATCCATACTGTGCGCTCATCGAAGAAGCCTATGGTAAGGATGATGGCTAGGAACCAGAAGATTGAGTTGGTCTAAGCCCGCCTTGGCAGGAAAGCCAGTTAGGTCAGCTCCCCTCTCAGCTCAACTTGCCTTATAGGGTTGCTATGGGGAAAATTGGCAGGAGTATTTATGCTTGCTGCCTTGAGTTAACATACATAAAAAGGTGGGATAAAAAAGTAATAATATCCAGTAGATTGGTCTAGCTTGTTTTCCATTGTTTCCATTTTAATTTGAAATTTAGTGCAGTGTGCCTATTCTTTCACTCCCTGTCTAAAGCACTTATTATAAGCCTCTTTGCCTTCATCTTTGCTATATGCTTCCTTTTAGTTGCCTCCTATATTCCATTTCAAATAATATTTGTATATTGCCATAGAAAAGATTAGTACAAATATAAATCTGGTTTTTGTTCTCAAAATAAGAACAAGATTTGAAAATTCTCTAATTCTATTATATAACCCAACAAAAGATTGTGGAAGCCATATCTTGCCATTTAAGCTATACTTGGCTACATTGGGTAAAACAAATCATATTTATTTCAACTGTAACATTAAGAGATTTGGAGAACATGTAATTATTTGTACACTGCATTCTCTGTTGTCTAGCTGACATCTGCAGATTCTAAGATAGTAAAGAGAACATTAGTTAATAAGGCTCAACCAACTTTAGTGCCAAAGGGACCTATAGCACCTTGAATATAGCAGTGCTAGTTTTTTTTACAGTTTGCATAAGAATAAGTGAGTTCAGGCTGTCTGTTAGTTCAGTTTCTAGGTTTAGGGAAAGATTGAAATAGAGCAACTATATCTTCCAGTTCAAAATTTGATGGAAATTCTGTATTTTCTTGCAGGCCTGGATAAGATTGAATTCCTGCAAAGTCATGAGAACCAAGAAATATATCAAAAGGCCTTTGACCTGATTGAGCATTACTTTGGGACAGAAGAAGAAGACAGCAACATTGTCCCACAAGTAGATATTGGCCAGCAACAATATATCTTCCAACAGTGTGAGGCTCCCATGGAAGGTTTCCAGCTCTGAAGTGCTCCTGTCTGCCATTAATGTAGAACTCTGAGTGGTCTCATTTACCATAAATGTGTGAGCTAATTTGCTTGCTTTGCACATACACTACCTTAAACACAACTGGAAAAATACTTGGCTCTTAGTTGTAGGATGCCACTTTGATAAGGGCTTATCTTAAATACTGAGCCCATTGTTCGGAACTGGTGCACTTCTGTAAAGATACTGTTTTTCCTGATTTTTCCTATTTTCCTAATACACTGAAAACGTAACCCTAGAATCTCAAAAACAAGGACATTTCCATGTGGAGCATTCTTTACTGTCTACTGAGACTTTTGAGAGACTCTTCCTTCCCATGCATTCCTTTAGGTGCCTGCCTTGTTCAAAGAATTTAAGAGAAATAGTTAATGCAGACTCAGAATTTGAGTGGCATTCTTCTGTGCGGCAGCCTGGATTCCTGTTAATTTATAAGCATATATGATTAGAATTATTTCTATTCCCTGTGTTTATGGCAGCCCATGAATACCTTTCTCCAGGTTTTAGGAATATTGCTAATTGTCAGCAAGCTGATTTCAGTGCTCCCATTTTGACTGCATAGGATTTGGAGTTCCTCACTTTCTTCAATGCAGACAGGGAATCAGCTCATCCTTCTACATAGCACTTTCTTTGACATGTTCTAAATTGGGCCATTGATAGAGAAAACCTCTGTACACTGTCTAAATTAGCAAAGCTTATTTAAAAGCTCTTAAAGCGTACTTTCACATCACCACTGATGTGATGAAAACTTCCAACTTAATTTTTTGTACAGCTCCATCAAACAAAGCTGTATGTATGGTTAATATTCTAAATTATTGATGCTAGGACACTTGATCCCTGGTTTGCATCTGCTTTCACAAACTGCAGTTTCTAAATCAAATCAGACAGTTTCATTAAAAAATACCAGAAACCATCTGCCCTGTATAATAGATTCCAACACACTCAAATAATAATCTGTTTCATGGTTAAACTATAAGCACTTCAGCCATTTAACACTCTTGCACCTTTCATTTAGTTTTCAATACAGCTATCTCCAATGAAAAACTAGTACTTCAAGCCTCTGCAGCAGCTAAGAGCTTGAATACCATTTGGGTAAGATGAGGTTGGAGGTCTCTAATAAGTTTGGATTTAAGACCTTGGAAATGAATACCAGTTGCTTTGATCTTCTCCTACATTCATGTTCCCTGATCTTGGTAGTATAATATAATTATTTCAGGAGTGTTGTCCTATGAATGAATTAAGTGGCATTTTCATTCAATTTAACTTGACCTTTGTTTACGCTTTACAAAAGAAAACTAGCATCAACTACAACATACTACTTTGTCAAACTCTGAAGCGAATTCTGTGTCCTACAAAGCTTCCATTGATATCTGCAGCCACAATCCAAATTATTGTATTCATGATAGCACTCTGTTATGCTGAAGGTGCACCATAGGTTACGATGTCAGTTGAATTTCCTGTTTGATCTTGGGATATTAAAAATAGAGCTAAGATGGCTGGGATGGTACATTTTGCAATAAACTAATTGTCCATTTTGTTGATTGTCCAGATTGTTGGGCCCCACGTGAGAGAAGGAATTTATGGGCTCATTTTAATTGTTGTGTACATATAACAAATTTGACTCCAGATGATGCGACAATCATGCTTCCTGACTGGCTAGAATTGCTTTGGGAAGAGATCCCCATTTTTAATACCAGAAGTCAGATGGGTAAAAAAATCTTACGCATAGGAAATCAAACAATACACAGTTGGCAGTTCAATAGTAAATGAGCAATCTTTAACATTTTTAATTTTATATAATCATCTTTTTTTCTTAAAGAATGGTAGAAACACTGATGAAAAAAAGTCCATTTTGTTTCCACAGCGGTTTTTTTTTTTTTTTGGTGGCTGGGTTTTTTAAAGGATAAATTTCTGACTACATGTTGTTTCTATATAATATGCTTTAAATCATGTACTTTATTGCATAGTTGTTCTAGAGAGAGCTACGTATTTTGTAAATCAGCTTCAATGAAGTGTGTATGTGATACTGAAATGTATCATGTACACCAGTACTAATGTGTGTGCATATTTAGTTTGTACATGCACATACACACTCTTCTGGGACAATTGCTAATGTGTATGTATATATGTATATTTACACAAACTTCACAGTGGAAGTTTTTCTCTGAAGCTCCTAGAATAATGGTGCATTGGTGTTTCTTCTAGTAAATAATGACAGTTCTCTCTTCAAAAGGGTGAATTAAATCATATATTCAAATGAATGGAGTGTGTATGTGTTTATAGAAGAGTTAATTAGATTTATTATACAGGTGAAATATAGAAATAGACTGTACAGTCCAGAGTTGTATAATTGAAGTATTTTAGATAGATGAAGCTGTAAAATGTTACTAGTTCTGTAGCCTGTTGAAGGTAGTTATTTGTTTTTTTTGTTTAATGTGGAGCCAAGGAGAGGAGATAAACTCCTGAAACAAGTGTCAACACTTTTCAGGTGGCTTGAATGGAATGTGAAAGAGGACTGTAATTGTTATGTTGTCTTAAAGTGATTCAAAAAAGGGGGAGGTGGGAGAGTTTGGAAAGACCTTTGAAGAGCTTCTAAACCTTTTGTTTACTAGGGAAAGCCAACACTGGATTTAGTATCCTATGTACATATCCACAGTTATATTCACAAGATTTTTGGCAGTAGCAGAGATTCCTCTAATGCAGTGGGATGGGATGATTCTTTGTGAGTGGCAGGCGTGCACATATGCACAGGTCCATTTGTGTGACCAGAGCTTTGTGTGCTCACACAAGCACCCACCACTCACACAAGTGGAGTTCCACACGCACGCTGCTTGTGCAGCCTAGTTCCAAACAGACCACGGCCTGGTATGGGCCACAGCCCAGAGGTTGGAGGACCCATGCTCTTTTAATAGTTCCAACATAGGCCAGAAGAATGAAGGAAAATGAACATGGAAAGACAAATTGTTCTTTTCCTTCTGTGATAACCTGTACTTTCCATCACTTCATGAATTCAGGGCCAATTTCAAAACTTAAGGCTAACCCTCTTGTATAATTCTACAGATAGTCCCCAACTTACAACCACAATTGGGACCTGAATTTTAGTCATAGGTTGTTGCAGTTATATGTCAAAATACCACATGACCGGACCCAAATTTTAGGTCATGTTTGCAGTCATCATTTAGTGAATCGTGGTTGTAAGTCTGAATCTAATATACAGAAAGGACATTACTTTTGCTAGAAATTCAGTCTTGGGATCATGGAGATCATGTGATCATTTTGCAATAGCCAGATGTGCTGTACAGCTCATAAAGCACCCTTTCTGAGAATGTTGTAACTTTGGTTGTTAAACAACTGATCCTTAGTTTAGGATTACCTGTACCTTGATCTATTTCTGAACCTGAACTGCAATGGACATTTTTAACTGGAAAGGGAGAATTAGATTGGGTTCTGCCAGCAAGCTTGGCCAAAACTACAGGATATAATCAGTATTATTCAAGTGAGTAATTACATTGCATAAAATGTTTCTTTTTGTCTTAAGAAAATGTGTAAATTTTAAATAATTACACATCACTGACAAATCCCAAAAATGCAAGAGCAGATTAGGAGCAGATCAGGAGATTTTAATTTAGCATTAATGCAGATAAGTTTATCTTTGTCATAGTTTTTGGAGAAATGTAAAGTAGAATAATGAGAATTTGAACTTCAAGTTGCTATCCAGTTGCTAGAATGCCATTGCTAAGTACGCATGGACAGCACTATGGTTAGCATAACTGCTGTGTAAGGACAGCTCCCCAATGGTAAATTGGCTGTTCCGCCAAATTGTTGGCAATTAACAGCTAAGGAAATCTTTCTGCAGTCAGGAAGAGACAGCACTTGTGTGTCTTAATGAAATGTCATTTTGTCCTGAACTAAATCCTAAGTGAAAATAGTTACTACCTGCAGTTTAAAACCTGGGGTGTTGCCTTATGAAATGCATTATCTATATATCATTCTTAAGCACAACACAGTAAGAATTTGAGCATAGGTTGCCAAAAGAGATGGTTATTGCAGAGAATCATTTTTGTGCCCCAGATACAGATTCTGTGCTGAACAAAGCACAGAAGAGATTTTAGTAAAGCCTGTATGATTCCATTAATAATGCACATGGGAATTTCTCCATTCAGTTCTCCTTTGATAATTTGAGATGCATTTTATTTTTAAGTTGTTTCCTTTCTCAGTTTTTTCCTGCATTTAATTTAAATTTAATGCTTTACTTTTCAAACTTTTAAACATATCTTCTGTGCATTGTACTTGGAATCCCATCTGAGTTGTATTGTCAATTGTCAGCCAGGTTCTCTGACAATCTGACTTCATTTTTAAAGATTCTTTTTAATTTAACCAATTTTGAAATTGGCATGCTCCAGCACACAAAAGACCCATAGACATTTATTTTTTTTTGCAATGGGAAAAAGCAAGTGGCTTCACCTGGGTGTTTTTTTTTTTTGGGGGGGGGGTGTTATCCCCAATTGTCTATTTTTTTTTAAAAAAAAAGATGAAACAATGGATGGTATGCCCTTCCACTTTGTCCTTTATGATTGGCCATACCCATCATGGAAGTCATTTTGTGAGAATGTTTCTAACATGCTGCCTCCTTCCCAATTTGTTCTGCTACTGCATAATTCTGAAATGGTATAGGTAGTCCTCAACTTACAACAATTTGTTTAATGACTGGTCAAAGTTGCAACAACACTGAAAAATGTGACATGACTGTTTTTCAAAGTTATGACCTTATTCCCCATGAACATGTGATTAAAATTCAGGTGCTTGCCAACTGGTTCATATTTATGACCACTGCAATGTCCCAGGGTCATGTGATCACCTTTTGCGACCTCACAAGCATAGTCAATGAGAAACCAGATTCACTTAAGAACTGGGTTACTAACTTACCAATTGCAGTAATACATTTAACTGGCAAGGAAGGTCGTAAAATGGAGCAAAACTCACTTAAATGTTTCACTTAACCACAGAAAATTTGGGCTCGATTGTGGTTGTAAATTGAGGATTACCTGTATAAGAAACTGTACTGGGCATGACCAGCTTTCCTTAGTGAAGATTAATATTAAAACTGATGTTCAAAACAGGCTTTTCTCTATTCTTACCATAGTTCATCTCCCCACCTATTGACCTTACATTACAAAAAACATGAAATATAGCCTTTCCAACTGATGCTACCTGCTTTGCTTTCAATATTATCAACTATACTTCCATAACTAGTGCACAAAGCTGGTTCTTTTGCACATGCTGTAACTACAGTACAAGGTTAAGATGCTCTTACCAGCCAAATAAGACATAAAGTACCATCTAATTTAATACTTAATTTCACATTAAACTTCAGTTGCAACTTTTGGAATGAATCTATTTTTAAATTCCAGCCTTTTGCATCTTTTCAAATATCCATTTAATAAAAAAATGAGTTTCCATTTGAAATAAATATTGGCATGAGCAATATTGGGAAGCAATTAAAAGTATGCTGTATGGTTTCTTAAGGCCTTCATATTCCAGGTAGCTTTTAGATAGTTGCTGTAAATACCATGCATTTCTTGCATTTCGGTATTCTGGTTTGAAATTAAATCATACATGACATTTATTTCATGAAATGGAAAAAAATGTCCAAGAGTATAAAGAATTTTGGATACAATTACTAGACTAACATACTAAAGAGATACAACTTTAGGGCTATACTAACAAGGCAAATCTGTTTAAGTTTACATATAAGCGGGAATAAGTACGAATTATTTTACCATTCATGTATATGTTACCCAGTTCAGATGAATTCAGTATCCTGGATAGATCCATTTATTATTAGAGCAGGGTGTATTTTACAGGTTACAAATATATATTCTTAAGTTTTCACAGGTACTTACATGTATGGCATTCAGCTTTGTTCGGGTATTTTCCCACGTCATTGTAGTTGTGCTTTTAAAGTTGTAGCAAAGTTTCGGCAGAATCTCATCTGCCATCATCAGGCTTCTGTATAGATGAACACTATACAGAAGCCTGATGATGGCAGATGAGATCTCCAAACTTTGCTACAACTTTAAAAGCACAACTACAATGTCGTGGGAAAATACCAACAAAGCTGAATGCCATACATACATACATACATACATACATACATCCCCCCAGCATCCAGGATTTAAAGAAACATTCTAATACATAGATTCAGACTTTCAAAAACAAAAAGTGCTTTTGTTTTAGTCAGAAATCGAGTCTTCCATCAGAAAGAATGAAAATTTTAGAATTACCATTGAACTATAATTTTTTTTTTATTTTTTTTGAAATGTGAAAAAATGAAATAAATGTTTCCTTTGTTGCTCTTCCAAATCCTGATGAAAATTGCACACCAACAGATCTAATCTTTTTGATTATGGCTTGGTAGAAGTACTTTCAGCAGTCTCTTCTATCGGCTCAACACTTTGGTGCATATACCGCAGTGATCTATATTTTGGAGCATCCTGCAGCAGAATGATCATAACATGGAAAGTTAAGAGACAATTAATCCTGTCATTATATCCAGAGCATGGCAAATATCCCTAACAGGAGTGGACAGAAGATAAATTTGGTTATCTACTAGATAACACAGAGTAAATCAGCAAACGTTCAGATTTCTAACTTCAGCAGTAGTGAGAGCAAAACAACTGCTTCCTAAAATAACCCAGAGGTATATTTCTAAGCTACAGACTTTATTCAGGTCAGTTCGATCTTAGGAGAGCAGCAAATATCTCTCAATTGCTACCATTTTTCCATTTACATTCATTGTTCTAAGAATATACATACATGTATAAATTCTATAAGCCTGAAATCTGCAACAGAAAAGAGGTAAGTGGGCAGCCTATGTTTTTACTGGGGTACTCCATGTTCAAGTATGTTTTGTCTTTTTGGATTTATGTGTCACTCATCTCTTTGGAGGTAACACTGGGCAGCTTTAAAACATTAAAAACAGAAACATTAAAAACAGTAATAACTGTAATCATAGTTATACTAAAAATTCATTGGGGGGGAAAGCATAAACATGGGAGGTAGGGTCTTCAATCTACTAACCACCTCCACAGTGATGGGCCCCTTGTTGGGGACCCAGGCGCACTAGTAGAGATAGGTCTTCAGGCCCCTGGGAAGGTCAGGAAGATCAGTGCAGCTGATCTCACCTTGGGAGGCATGTTTTAAAAGGCAGGGGCCACAGCAGAGAAGTCTCTTCAGGATCCTGTCTGTTGGAATTCCTTGCCTGACGGGATCTGTAGAGTGCCCCCTCTGCTGGCATGGATGGGGGGAACCAATCTCATTGGGGTGAGGCAGTTCCTCAGTTACCTGGGATCCAAGCCATACAGCGCTTTAAAGGTAATAACATCTTGAATTGCAGCCAGAAGCAAACCAGCAGCCAATGAAGCTCATGAAGCAGCAGTATATCATGGGGCAGTTGAGGCTCCAAGAACTACCTGTACTGCTGCATACTGCTCCAGTTACGGCTTCCGAGCTATACTCTTCAAGGATAACCCATTAGAGTGCATTGTAATAGTCCAGGCATGAGATGACTACAGCTTGAGTGACTGAGTGCAAGGACTCCTGATCCAGGAAGGGGTGCAACTGACGCACAAAGGGTGCAAAGTTGGGCAAAACTCTCCTGGCTATTACTGTGAGCAGAAGTCAAGAGTCCAGGAGAACCCCAAAGTTGTGCACTGGGTCTGCCTGGGAGTCCCGGATCTAGGAGCCTCAGTGGCACAGTGGTGAGAGTGCAGTACTGCAAGCTGCTACTACTGCAATTTGGCAGATCGAATCCAGGCTCAAGGTTGACTCAGCTCTTCCATCCTTCCAAGGTGGGTAAAATGAGGACCCAAATTGTTGGCGGCAATATGCTGACTCTGTAAACTGCTTTGAGAGGGCTGTAAAGCACTATAAAGCGGTATATAAGTCTAAGTGCTATTGCTATCTTGAAGCTCCATGCATCCAAAGCCAGAGTTTGGTCTTGCCAGAGTTGCATTGAAATTGCTGTCCCCTACCTGGGCCACCACAGTGTCCAACACTGGAGGGGAGCAAGAGCATCATTCGGGTCACCAGGGGTAGAGATGTAAAGTATGTGGTTGGAGTTCTTTGGACAAATGACGGATACAACAACAATCATGAAGTCATTGTTATGTATATAAGGAAGAGAGCACCCAAGAGACTCGTTGGGCACTGTTTAGGATAGATGATTGACTGATTTGACTGATTGGCTCATATAAACTAAGTGTTTTCTACTCCATGGAAAATGTTTAAACAAAAGGGAGAAAATAATGCAGTCCCATAGGACAGTGGCAGATTGATTGGCAGGGGCTAGGAAAGTCATACTTTTATTGTCAATTATTGCAGAGGGTCTTCTCCACACTATTTTCAATGAGCTTTGAAATATAATTGAATAATGGGTAATCTATTAATACTTTTGTTCTCACTTTCAACCCTGTAACCATTTTCTACTAACCTGTTTCCCTATGATAACTGCAGATACAAAACCCATAAGCAGGAAAGCCATTGCGAAGTAGGCAACTTTCACACGAAGTTTGCTCCTTGTTGCACTCATCATCTTTGCCCTTTAAAAAGCAAACATAATGTTATCCCATGGAAATGGCTATACTGTATGTAAGATCTTGAAGGCAATCCTCCCATGGTTTTAACTTAAACTTAAATTTTACTAGTTTAACAGTTTAAAGCATTTGCTCTGTTTTTATTCTACTTTATTGTGATATTGCCATTTCAGTTAGAGAGATAATAACCTATTCCAACAGGAGAAAATATCAAATCTATGTGATGGATCATCTCTGTTGCAATTCTCTTCTGCAACAAAACATTTGAAGAGACTGACTCCATAGATGAGTCACTGAAAAGCAATCATACTTCCTGTTAATTACAGTAGGATGTTTGCAATTTCCTATACAGGCTTATGAGAAAAGATGAAACAGCATGTTTGCATGACAATAGCAATGACAGTGAAATGTAAAAGGTAGGCTTGTACTATGAAAGTTAAGAACAGTGGACAGCTTTCTCCAATCTGAATGTGAGCCAGATGTTTGAGCTTCAATTCCAGAATTTTCATTGCTCATATTAACTAAGGAAATCTAAACATCTGGACAAAGATGTGCCTGGGGAAAGCTAATAGTGCTTACTGAATCATACCTACAATTACTTTTTAGTTCAGCATCCTTACAAGAGTTTTTTGCAGATGAAATATGTCCTCTGAACAAGACGTTCCATTTAGCTGCCAACAAACGTTATTCTCACCAAATTTACAGAATACAGAAGGGAACTTGGAAATCATCTAGTCCAACCTCCTGCTCAAGCCGGAGAAACTATACTGACTTGATTACCTTCTTCTCTGTGACAGCCCCTCAAATATTGGAAGACTGCTATCATGTCACCCCTAGTCCTCTTCCTTAGACTAATTCTTGCAGGCATTCATCATACACATTTATCTCCAGTTCCCTAATAATTTATTTATAAAATTTAAAAATTTTACACAAAAAAATTATATAATTTAAAAAATCACTATTTAAGCCAGTCTACCAAAAACTATCAATATTGTAATTCCACAGTAGTATTCAGCCTTATTTAGCCTAAAACAGATGAAAATCCACTTGACTGAATATCCCAGAATACATGTTTTATAAGTCTATTATGTTTTATAAGCCTTTATCTAAACTAAACAGACAAACTTTTTGGTAGTTCCTCAAAGAAATGACTTAAGTATTTGATGTGAGTTTCCAAATCACAGGCCGTAATTCTGTTCTACTCTACATCTGTCAGACTAAATCTAGATTTTTGTGTCAAGCTTTGGAAAAACAATACTTCAAGATTGTTGATTATTGATTGTTGTTCCAAACAAATTGGAACAGGAAGATGGAAAAGTGGTCCTACAAAGAGAGATTGGGGGAAATTGTTTAATCTTGAGAAAGAAAATTTCATGAGGATAGGATAATATTCTTCTAGATCTTGATGGGAGTATTTTGTAGACAAAATAATCTACAGTCCAGAGTGCATTTTGTAGCCAGTTTACAAACTGCATTATAGACAGAGCAAATTGGCTCAACTGACAGCAATTCCAAAGGTGACTATAAACTAAAAGCTGCACCAGAGCTTCCAAGAAAATAAGCAAGTTGGCCTCAGATTGCTGCTCTTGTATTAACATGTCCTCATCTCCCACCAATGACCATCTGCCTTTTCATCACATGAAAAATATGTATCTACTTGAAACAATTGGTGTCAGTGACGATCATTTTTAATGGGTAATGAACATACGAAATATGCTGAGGTATATCTTCTTTTTTCTTGAAGCGACCTGACCACAGCAACAGTTTCTTATCCCATTCAGAAACTTCGTGGCTAAATGGAGAGGAGCGCACTGCAGGAGAAACAAAAGAGAAAATGCACCACCTGAAAACCCAAGGACAAAAGGCAGCATCAGAACTGAATTCTAACATCACAGCCAAGGAACCCCATCCCATGGTAATGTACCGTACAGACAGAGAATAGAGAATAAAACAGTTGGAAGAGACCTTGGAGATCTTGTAGTCCAGTGAGGCCGAACTTTTTTGTTGTGGTGTGTCGAAAGCGTGCATGCGCCAACAGCCACAATGCAATGCACCCTGTCCCCCCCCTGCTCGTGTGCAACACCCCCACCCCACCCCTTTACCTGCACTGCACATGCATGCACCTCCCAGCTGATTTTCAGCCCGTTTGAGACTGTTTTCACCTTCCCAGAAGCTGGAGGGAAGCCTCTGGAGCCTGAAAATGGGCCTGTTTCAGCACTTCCAGTATTTCCTGAAGGCCCGTTTTTCAGCCTCCCGAGGCTGCTGAGGCTTGCCTCAAACCTCTGGGAGGGTGAAAACAGCTTCCCTCGAGTTCCAGAGGCCCTCCGGAAGGTGAAAACAGGCACTTCCGGTATTTCCGGATGGCCCTTTTTTCAGCCTCCTGAGGATGCAGAGGCTTTCCTCAAGCCTCCAGGAGAGCGAAAACAGCCTCAAAAGAGCTGAAAATCAGCTGGGAGACGTGCGCATGTGCAGTGCAGGTAAACTTGGCTGGGGCTCGCGTGCCTGCTCAAATGGCTCTGCTTGCCACGTGTGGCACATGTGCCATAGGTTCGCCATCACGCTCCTATACTATTCTGCACAAATGGCCGTCCTGTTTCAACAATGAAGACAGTTTTAGCCCACAACAAAGAGAAGCAACTGTGCAATTGGCATTCATTCCCCCACTCCTATGTGATAGCAGAGGTAAACATTTCACTTTTGTGACTCCCAGATTTCCTGCCATTATTCCTCCTTTCATTGTTCTCTCCTGATATTCAGATCAAAAGGATATTTTCATAGCAGCCTTTTCTAGAGAGCTGGGTGTAATATATCCAAAGTAAAATAATTTGACCTCATTATTTGTGCTTCAAGTGAGAACTCTGGGTTGACTTGTAGTTTTCTTGCTGCCTGTGGTACTTAAGACCAACACCAAAGATCAAAAGCATCAACAATCTACCTCTCTTGCTTCAGTTCAACTTTCACTTCCATAAAGTGTCACAGGAAATATCATGGCTTTGCACTAATTAAACTGGATTCAAAACCTCAGTCAGCAGAAGGCTCACGAACTAGTCTGAGTACATCATTCTAATCTAATGTGCTGTGAGGACTGTAAAAATACAAAGAGGGCTGTATTACATATAGGTAGTCCTTGCAATCACAAACAATTTCTATTTCTAAGCAAGGCAGTTATTAAATAAGTTGCACTCAGTTTTACAATCTATTTTATTTTATTTTGGGGGGGTCATGAGGTTGCTAAGTGAATCACTGCAGTTAAGTGAATCTTGTGCTTGTTAAGTGAAACCAGCTTCCCCCATTGACTTTGCTTGTCTGAAGCCAGGTGGGAAAGTCCCAGATGGAAATCACATAACCCTCAGATGCTGCAACCATTGTAAAGACATGCTGGTTGTCAAGTGCCCAAATTTGGATGCTGTGACTGGAAATGCTGCAATACTTTTAAGTTGTACTTCACCTTTTTTAGTGCCACTGTAACTTCAAACTGTCGCTAACAAATGGTTGTAAGTCGAGGGTGACCTGTATATGCTTTTTAGTTTCAAAACATAAATGACTAAAAATAAGATTCAAAATATCAAACCTGCTAACTCCCCTGAGACTGGAGCCTGTGTAAAATAGTAGTAGCACACCTGCTAATATTGCAATTGCTTGTTTGAAAAAAGTTTACATTGCAACTTAATCTCTGTTTACTTACCTAGAAAAAAAAATCTTACTGCTGAATAATAAGAGATAAGAAAAGAAATGATGAGGGTGCCATTGCACTATATATTCATTATGCAAGAAGGGGGAAGCCTTACATCAGGGGTCCCCAAACTTGGCAACTTTAAGACGTGTGGACTTCAACTCCCAGAATTCTCCAGCCAGCTGGCTGGAGAATTCTGGGAGTTGAAGTCCACACGTCTTAAAGTTGCAAGTTTGGAGACCTCTGCCTTACATTCTCTCAAACTTTATGAAATCAACGTTTTGAAACCTTAAGCCACTCATATAATCATTGATTTTTGCTGCAACCATTAATCATCAAGATATGATCCTCACTGTAAGTGCACATTTGTAATTTTCACGGTAAATTTATTATCAGTCCAGCCAGAAAACATAAATTCTGCAAAACATACAATTTAAATCCACTCACCTTGCATGCTTTGTGCAACTGAGAGAATGCACCTTTTGTTAGCAAGATAGAATTTAGTGATGAAACATTTCATAAAGAACTACAAGAATTAATTGAGTGACATACATTATACAAGGAAAAGAAAACATATCCCCCAAAATAGGGCTCAAAAGAAAAAAAATAGCTCAGTATCCTTGGTTACACCACATTTCCAACCATCAGATATATTTATGAATTCAAAACAGTTAGAAAATCAATGTTCAGTGCTGTGATCACAAGCATGTGGTTTCAAAATAGTAGATAGATCAGCACAGTGGGGGACAATTCCTTGGAAAAACTCTACAAGCAGGGGTGGGATTCAAATTTTTTAACAACCGGCTCTGTGGGTGTGGCTTAATTGGTGGGCATGGCTTGGTGGTCATGGTATTGGCTGGGCATGGCCAACTCAATATCACTCACATCGAGGCACACATCTCCTCGCCTGGCCTCTCATGACTGTGGGGATGTTGCAACAGTCGTAAGTGTGAAAAATGGTCATAAGTCACTTTTTCAGTGCCATTGTAACTTTGAATGGTCACTCCACACAAGTAAAGTACCAGCAAAAGAGGGGAAAAAAACTCCAGAGAAGTTCCTGAGACAGGAAGTCTAATCCTGTCAAGAAGGGTTAACAGAGAGGCAGTTTCTGTAAGCAACACCAGAATGTTTCCTTCCTGCCTTCCTTACAGGATTAGGCCAATAATTGCTTCTAACAACGGGTTCTCTGAACTGCTTAGATTATTAACAACCGGTTCTAGCGAATAGGTGCGACTTGTAGACTCCTGTCTACAAGTCACTCTAACCCAGGGATATCAAATTCAGGGCCCATAGCCAAATGCGGCCTGCAGGGTGCTTAGATGTGGCCTGCAGGGCCACCCTGGAAACAGCTAAGGACTGGCCCATGGCGCCTCTGCCAGCAAAACGGAGCTCGGAAGGGCCATGCACTGAGCTGTTTTTGGCTGCAATGGCCTGCAGGTGCTCTGCCAGCGAAAATGGAGCTCAGGAGTGCTGCGTGGCAGAACACTGCAGAAAGTCGTCACAGCTGAAAATGGAGCCTGGGAGGGTGCCCCCAACAAGAGTAACATCAAACTGGCCACACCCAACTCGGCCACACGCACCGGGCCACGGAGTTCAAATACAACCCTGATGCAGCCCTCAATGAAATTGAGTTTGACATCTGTGCTCTAACCCATTCTTTCTAAAGTTTGGCAACTTTAATTTACATGGGCCAACTCTCAGAATTCCCCACACAGCTTAAACTTCCCAAAGTTGAGAAAAACTGCTCTCACCATTATATCTGAATATTCAACCATGTCCATTGTTTTGATTCTTGTGAGCTACTGTCTACCAAAAAACAGCACACAATTCCTGTGCGGTTTCATTTGATACAACAGTGGGATTGGCAAAAATGCCACTAGTGACCAAGTATGCAATTCCGTGCTGCTGTATACTCACAAACTGCAGTGGAATATGCATCATCAGGAGAAATTGGGGAGAGTTTTGACAACTGAGAGCTTTCTCAGAGAGAGGACCAGATTAAACAACTGCACAATCCTGAGTTGGATGAGGAAGGAAGAGGTTCAGGGTAGTCACGCCCTAGAATCTCTCAGGAAATTCATAGGGTTATAGCTTTAGTTTCGCAACTTTGTCTCTATTAAGTATAAGCAAGCAAAGGATTGAACTCGCTTGGATTTTGCTGTGTCACAGGTAACTCAATACTACTCTAAACCTTTACAAGTAGCTCTGTTATTCATTTCATTGAGAAGCTTTAGTTGTTCATTTAATAATGTCTCAAGTGTTCTCGGTGGCTATCCCCTTTAAAGCAGAGAGCCTAGTTTCAGGAAGCTTCACATACTAATTGTGGCTTGCTTAAATGTAAGAGCATTTAGAAACTGATCATAATCAAAATAGGTACAAACTAAGGTATATGTAACTACATGCCTGTCAATTTGCCATCAATAAATGAGAAGATTCTAGACCAAACATAACGTGGTCTACGTGAAAACATTTTGAAAGAAACAGTTATAAATCAGTTCAGATTTGTCAAAAAGTCAAATTAACTTTATCTCATATTTTAGTTGAGTAATTTCCTTAATAAATTGTGGAAATATTGTACATCATGACATTCTGATTATTCAACTAATTAGATAATAGGGGAATGGCATGACACTTAAAAAATATGTAACTGGTTCCAAAACCATAACTCAATTTCTTGTTGAAGATTCCTTGTCAAACTAAAATTTATAAAAATAGATGGTAGGAACTGGAAAAGTTTTAATCTTAAGAAAAAAATGTATAGGAATGTTTCAAATATGTGCAATGATGTAATATAGAGAAGGCTACATCTGTTCTTTAGAGCACATGAGACAAAATAATGGATTTAAGTTATCAAAAGAAAGATTCTGATTGCTTTCTAACTTTTACTTATTTATATATTTATAGCCTGCCTTTATTTTTATAAATAACTCAGGCTGGCACACATATCTACTATTCCTTCCTCCTCCTATCTGCAAATAGGGCAATTCAATATTTAAATCAATTACCCATTGATATAGTGGTTTTCCCTGACTAGATTGTTCAAGCAGAGGCATATTTATCTATTTGGAATGTTTAATTTAGATTCAGCAAAGAGTTGGACTGTATGCCTAAGTGGCCCCTTCTTATCAACTATTAATAAAATATTTATTCTTCCTTGATATTCTCAAATACTTCAGTCAAGGGAATGATACAGAAATCCAACACAGAAAAATGCTTTGTTTCTAATTTAATATACCCTCTTTTCCAAAAAGAGTGACTCCATATCCTTCCCTGTCATCCCAGAATCTATATATGGGATGACTGTATATTATTGGTCCACTCTGTTCTACTAAATTTTAAGTATGTTTATATTTTATTTTGACATCCCTCTGTCAACTTTGGTACAATGTTTAAGACAGTTCTTAACTACATATATTTCTGGAACGTGAATTCCTTACAACACAAAACAAAAAAAGTAAAAATACCAAGCCGATTTTGACACCTGTGACTTCCTGGAGAAGGCCCTGAACTTTTCTTGCCAAGATTTCAGAAATGGCTTGTCCTTGCCTGCTTCCTACAACTGAGAGAAAGAGACAGGCCCAAGGTCACCTTGCTGGCTTTTTGCCCAGTGTGGGACTGGAACTCATGGTCTCCTGGTTTCTAGCCTCACACCTTAACCACTACACCAAACTGACTTTCTTTTTCCTGAGGGGCAAATTAAAAATTTGCTCTGAATGGTTTGAGTGTGAGAGTTTGGTACATATATACAACTTCCTAAAATTGCAGTTTGTCTTTCTGCATATACAGTTTTAAAACTAAGGGAATAGACCATACAATGTAGTCATCTACTGGCTGTGTTCATCCAAAAACATAACCCATGGTCCATCTAACCAGAACAAACCACAATTACCTGGATTGACACACCACAAGCTATAAGAATCATGGTTTGCTAACGGTGGTTCAGTTCACATAACATACCAAGAAAGAAAAAACAAGCAATCACATTTTGGTTCAGCATACTGTGTGAACCCACAGATGTGTCAACTTCCATTCATATTATTTTTAGGCCCTTAATATTTTCTCATATGTTCCAAGTTAAAAGCCTGATCAAAACCAAATTTAATTGCGACAGCGATCTTAGTAGAACTAGAAAGCACAGGCTATTGATCCCACAAATAAATCAAATTCTCCAACTCTCTGAAAAAAAACAGCTTCCTGCATTTTGGGGCATAAATCTATACCATGTGAATTGCTCCCAACGAAGTATTCACAGGATTCGTCAAGAAATTATGAAGGCTCCACTTTACCTGTTTCTCTGAAATGCGGGTTTTTTTCATCGGCCTTCTCAGGTTTGCAACGCAACCTATTAGTTGTGGAATACGGTCTTTTAGCAGCACGTGCAACCGAAAAAATGCTCTTGTCCAACCTCCTGACAATTTTGCCTGGACGAAAAAGAAGCAGGCGTGTTAAATTAAAGGCGAGAAATGAAGTAACTCAATCGCTTGGCTTCCGATTCCTCTAGCTCGAAAGATCGGGTAAATTTTACGGGACCGAGCGGAAAAGAAGGGGCTCCGTTTTCTAAGGAGAGAAAACCTAAAAGCTGCTTAGCAGCCAACAGAAGCACCCACCAACAGCCAAGGATAACTCAGACATGATCGCAAACCGTCCTTGGATTTCCGCGATCCGACTTTGAGTTTCCGGCCTTTCCGCTCTCCGGCTCCCAGCCTCTTCTTCGTGTACTGGCTCGACGGCACCTCTCTCCCCTTGCCAAGCGGGAGTGGTTGGGTGGCTGAGGCCGACTAGTGGAACCAGCGCGAACTTCAAATAAAAGCGAGAGTGGAGCGCAGGGAGGAGGAGAAGGATTGCTCCTTAGGATAATATGGATTTCTGCTGCTAGCTTCATTACTCTAGAAACTATTTTTATGTTAACTTTAATGTGATAAAATGTCTACTATTTCAGGGGTGGAAATAATTTTCATTGCCCTTTGGGGCTTTCCTAGAGTTAATTCATATTTTCTTTAATGTGATGCCAATATATTATGATAAAAATACAGTATCAACATGTTCAGATTGGTTCTTTCACTGGAAAAGGTAAAATATAGCCTTGAGACTAGAATGCTGGATCTAGTGTGGGAAGGGACCAACAAAAAATCTGGGATTGTAATAATAGCCCATACAAGTTGGTCATCAACCAGAAATAACTGCTTTTTATAGTGGCATAGAATTCCTAGACTGGACAATCCCTCTTACTGCCTTATATGTTACTAAAAGAATCTGATGACTACCTTAAATGCCTGCATTGTTAGTAGATATTTGGCCTCTCATTTTTCCATGATAGAGAATCACAGAGCCCATCCTCATTTGCACCTAAATAAAATACAAATACACCCTGGCAGCATCTTATTTCTGCCATACCCATAAAAATAATGTAGGCTTAAGAAGTCTTTTGTAACCACTCCCTCCTTCAAGCCAACAACAGCTGTAAGGTGACTGTATAAGATACCTTTTACCCACTTTTACATCAAAGAAGAAGTCAGGTGACCAGCACCAAGCAGCATTTATTGGTTTTTCCTGCGGATACATCTCCTCTCCGCTGGTTCCTGGTCCAACTCAATTGCCCTCATAATACTGTTGTTTCCTTATAGAGTTGGACTCAGTAGCTCTAAGCCACTGTCTAACCCAGCTGAGGGTCTATAACTTTTGCCTGTTTAGTGCAAAACTGAAATATAGAACCATGAGTTTATGAGACCTCACTCCATCACTTTGAAAACAGAGATCAAAAGAATCTGGAAATTGATGCCTAGAAATTATTCTTCACCAGCTGTAAGGGCTGCATATTTACAAGCCTGGCAAGATTTTTGATAATGGAATAAACAATACTTATCTGGAGGAATGTGAAGATATATACTGAGTTATATGCATCTACCCCATGTCTACCAGAGATTTAAATGTGAAAACAAGGGAGATGTCTGATTAAAGTGACCCCTGAACATTATGATACATGATTGAATTTATAAAGGGGAATGTCTCCTGGGATACAGAAATGTAGATCTCTAGCTGATGGTATCTATAGCATGCCTTCTTTGCCTAATCTAATATATGACAGGCTGAAATCTCTGGGGAGAAGCAGTCCCTCAGATAAACTGATCTCATGCCATAAAGGGGTTTTAAATTTATTTTATTTATTTATTTGATTTGTCAATCACTTACAAGATAATAGATATAAGTATAAACATGAGTAAGAATACAGAAACAGGTACAAATAAATGGGGACAGGGACAGTAGGCACAATGGTGCACTTATGCATGCCACTTACAGACCTCTTAGGAATGGAGTGAGGTCAATAGTGGTTAGTTTGAGGTTAAAGGAGTGGGGGTTAGAGGATGTAACAACAAGTCAGGTAGTGCATTCCAGGCATTGACCACTCTGTTGCTGAAGTTGTACTTTCTGCAATCAAGTTTGAAGCGGTTTACATTGATTTTGTATCTGTTGTGTGCTCTTGTATTGTTGTGGTTGAAGCTGAAGTAGTCATTGACTGGAAGGACATAGTAGCAGATAATTTTAATGCTTAAGTCTAACTGTAGGTGGCATAGTTCAAGGTTGTCCAAGCCCAAAATCTCAAGCCTGGTGATATAGGGTATTCTGTTGCGAGCAGAGGAGTGTAGTACTCTTCTCGTGAAATATTTCTGGACTCGCTCGATTGTATTAATGTCTGATATGCAGTGCAGATTCCAGACTGATGAGCTGTATTCAAGTATTGGTCTGGCAAAAGTTTTGTATGCTTTAATTAGCAATTCGATATTTCTGAAGAAGCTTCGTAAGATTAGATTTACAACTCTTAATGCCTTTTTGGCAATGCTGTTACAGTGAGCTCTGGCACTTAGGTCATTTGATATGAGAACTCCAAGGTCCTTGACAGAGTGAGGATCATCAACAAGGTCATATCTGCCTGGTTTGTATTTGGTGTACTGATTTTTTTTACCAATGTGTAGGACAGAGCATTTGTTGGTCGAGATTTGGAGTTGCCAGATGTTTGACCATTTAGACACATAATCAAGGTCGCTTTGAAGGATAGTAGTATTATCAGTGGTGTTGAATAGTGTTAATTGTGTTTTAATAATAATTTAAAAATAGTGTTTTAATAAATTGGGTGTCACAGTGCAAATCCACCACTTATGTACAACCTTGGGGGATTGGACTAAAAGCCCTCCAAGGTCCCTTCCAGCTCTATGATTCTACCTCAGATTGAAGAAACAGCTCCTAAATTGGGGGATTCCTCCAGCTTGGGAGATGCATCATGCACAGAAGTAGCCTCTCTTTACTCAATTTGTATTGAAATTGTCTCTTTTCCCTTCCCACAGAGTCGTCACTGTCATTGATAGGATTCCCTCAAAGAAGGCAAATACACCTTAAAGGACATCAGCAACCTGAAAGAATATGCCGGGGACCCCAGTCTCACTAATGATGCTCTATTTCCTTACCACCATTGATGCCACCCTTCTCCGAAACAAATGACACACAGGCACTATAGGTAGGGATGGGATTCTACCGGTTTGGACTGGTTCAGGCAAACCAGTCTGAGCACACTCACCGTGCAAGCTCACCAAACTGGTTGTTACACCGATTGAATTGCACAGATTATAGGTAAACCACGGTTGTGACTGGGATTGCTATTGTGTGTGGTTATAAAACAAAAAGTCAAATGACTGCACCAACTTGCAAAAGCAACTCCCCATTGCAGTTACAAACCAAGAATCATTGTTTACCACAAACCCTAGATCAAGCCAAGCCATTCTTTGTGTCATCCAACCACAAGCTTTGGTAAAATTTTTGAAGGCTTCATTGGTGGAGGGTGGCCAAAGAGGAAGACATGGAGGGAGATAAGCAGGTGTGGGAAGTTGTAGCACCCCTGTGGTTGTAAGTACAGGTAGGTTGCCAAGCTCTGGGATTTTGATCATGTGTACAGTGGCCAGAACATCAGTGCCCAACTAGCTTTTAAGGAGAAGTTTAACTTTTGACAAGGTTTCTTTTAAATAACTATTATCCCTAAAAGTCCATTTCTTATAGCCGTTTGGAATGGTGCATTTCAACCTCTCTTCAGTCTCCTTTGTGGCATGCCCTGGTTCGCACATGGCTTCAAGATCGGTTGCATGGACTAAATGAGCTATTTTTCCTAACCGGCTTGCCTAAACAAGAGCTTCAAAACATCCCAAGAAAGCTGCTCCGAGAAAAAGACCGGCCGCAGGTCTTGGTTTTCATCTCCAACGCGGCTGCTGTTGCTTTTTAAAATAGGTTTGAAGCACTACTTGACGAGTTCCAGATCTCTAACCACCTGCATCCAGACGCTCCAGGCCATCAGTCCCAGGGAGCAGCTGAAAGCCCAGCGGCCAGCACAATAGACGCCCGGCGACTTCCGGCCCGGCTCGGGATCCCGCGGAAGCAGGCTCTTGGCGGGGCGAAGGAGCAGGAGGGGGCGGGTCTGCCCCCATCACGCCTTCCAATTGGCTGCGTTGAGACCTTCCAACATGGCAGCGCCCGGCTCCGGTCTAAATTGCGAGGACTTCGCTGAGTTTCAGGTACGGAGAGGAGGAAAGCGAGGCTGGTGGAGCCCGGCGTAGAGGCGCCCGGGACGTTTCCCTCCCCGCGGTCGGCTGGCACGCGCAGATTCGCCTCCCGATGTGGAGCTGCTGCGCCTCCTCGCTCTCGGGAGTACCTTTGCTCGCGCCGTAGAGGGGGAGCGGAGCGGGCGAGGACAGCAACGTGGAGCAGACTTCGAGAGATGATTCTTCACGCGTGGAAGGCTCGTTTTGTGGGGGGGGGGGGGGCTTGAAGGAGAGCCGGGTTCCTGGTTGCTGTAAAAGGTTTCCTTTGCCCAGCACACCCGACAGCCGTGCACGTGCGTGGAGGGATGCCTGCCTGGGTGTAGTGTCTTCGTGGTTTTAGAAACGCTCTTCCTTGTAGTTTTCTCTAAAATAGATCGGCATTACTGCATTGCACGAGGGAAGGAAGAAGTGAGAGGGTGAATGTTTTGCCTCTCCGGAGGACCTTGGGGATCCTTTTTAGAAAGCTGAATGTCAATCAGAACCTTCCTTTGTCCCGCGAAAAGGAAAGGGTCAAATGGCAGATAATAGGAGGTGGGAGCTGAGAGACTATCGGGTACAATGAGCGGCAGAATAAAGCATGGACAAATTCTGAATCGAAATAGAATAGACCAAAGAGGGGAAGAGTTAATTTACACATTTCTTTTTGTTATATTTCTGTAATAATTCTTATGGTAGCTTCAATATAATTTTAAAGTATTGCAAAGGCATAGAGAATGTAATCTTGCTCTTTTCATTCTGTTATTTTAACCATATTGAAAGGGAGAACGGGTTTGAATAGTTTCCCCTGAATGAAAAGGTTGGACTGGAGCAGGAATGGTGGTCTCTTGAGGTAGAATAACAACATTAGGAAAGTGAACTATCCTGGGAGCAGACATCCTTTTCTTTAGTATGAAAAGAAGTCTCTGTAGCATTCCGATGCTGCTTCAACACAATACCACAGACATCAGTGCTGGAGACAAACATGTCATTGCTGGTGTTCCACTGCATTTTGTTGGTCGCTACTGTTACTTAGAGTAGCGAGGAATATTAGGACAAGACCTGGAATGTTGGCCTCTTTAGATGAAAATAGGCATGGGATTGCAACCATTGCCCTTAGAAGTAAATACAGGTAATACTACTTTAGCTACCATAAATGGAACCAGCAACTCCATTATTAAGGGAAGTGAACACTAAGTAAAACTATGAATGTACTTACAACCTTATTTCAGCTTTACAGGTGGTAAACATGAAGATCAATTGCAAACTTTTTCAGCACTGTTGTTGTAACTGTGAAGAATCACTAAACATGGTCTATTTGTTGAGTGTAATGGGATAAAAGGGCTAGCCAGGATAAAAATGGGAATTATGACTGTTGAAACCAGAATAACTCAGTTCTGTTACTTTATTTTGTGGTCTAAAAGTTAATTGTGTGAAGCATAGCAGAACAATAAAAGTTAAGCCACATTTGGGTTTACAGTTACTGTAATGGCAAAATACTGCATTAATTACAAATTCAGAATTGATCCCAGAACCAGTTGTGAATTGCTTTGAGACCCTCTAGCGCAGAAGTGTCAAACTCGCGTCATCAGGGCGACATCAAGTGACTTCCTGTTTGCTAAACAGGGTATGGCAAGTGCGTAATACATCTGGCCCACGGGCTGCGAGTTTGACCGCCCTGCTCTAGCATTTGGTTGTTTTCACCAGTTGAACAGCCCGTCATAGTAATAGCACCCTAGTGCTATACTGGAAGTAACAAAGAATGTATCCCTTCAGGAGTACTATTTGTATAGGTGCATGGTAATTATTTTTCCTATTCCTGTTTTGCATTACCAAAATTGACTGGATAAGGTATTATTTTTGGAGAATTTCCCTTCTAGATTTTTATTTGTTTCTTGGATTTCAAGGCACCTGACTCAAAATGTCAGCTTACAATTTTAAAAAGTCTATATTTTTTAAAAAAATGAATACAGACCCATGGACACAGCCACATAAAAAGCAACCTCCGTGAACCCAGAAGAGATGACACTGATCTTATTTGTAGCTAGAGACTCCCTTCTCTGTGAATGTGAATGCCTAGCTATTATACCAGCGCACCCCAAACTTGGGTTGGGTAAAAGTGGTTTTTCTTGGATAATGACATATAAGCACATTCACAGAGGACATTTAGATTAACTTAATGTTTAATCTAAGTTGGATAAAAAGGACTTTCTGATAAGTGCTTTTGGTAATGAAGGAAAAAGTTTGGGAAGCATGGCATTATAGTGTCTTACAAAGATAAGCTGCGTGTCATCCTGATGATCCTGCTGCTTAGTGGGATCCTTCTCCAGACTTCTTGATCCTGTATCTCAGTTGAATCTTGATCCTGTATCTCAGTTGGAATCACTTCGAGGGTTGGGCAGTTTACATCCCCATTGATAGTAGACCTCCAAAAGCTAATTAAAATCAATTTATTTCAGAGGGCTTTGAAGTGAATTGTGACATTGTGTTTACAATTTTAATTTTATTTTATGTTTAATTTATTGTGGATGTTTTGTTGTGTTTTGAAGTTGTTGTAAATCAGGGCAATGATTTATTGTAAATTCAATAAATGGGTAAAAGAGTGAGTTGTATGAGAATATTTCCATGTTCAGCTAAGGTAACATGAGGGTGGGGAATTCACTCCTGCTTGATGAGAACTGAGTTAGGAAGACAGCAGCTTCAACAGGAGCTAGGTTACTATCATTGAATGTCTGTCTCAGGTTTGGTTGGATGGACAATATAAGTGATTGTTCATGGATTTTAACTATTTCCCTCCCTTTCTGAGAATATTAGCGCACACATGGAAAATGAGATGTCCTGAAATGGAGAGGTAGGGAGAGGAGGCATCGTAAATAGAATAAGAGAAGAAGAGGGCATCAACAAGCAGAGGATATAAATGGATTGGGCATCATGTATACTCTGATGACATGCACCTCTGTTTCTCCATAATATATCCATGTTCAGTCAGATTTATTTGTGAGAAAGCATGTCCACACAACATCCTAAACCACAAATCAGGCAATTAATGTACTCTATTGTGTTAAGTAAATAGCCAATGTAGATAATTTATAGTTCAATGCATTATACAGACTGAATGAGTAAATCATGGCTAGCTTAACCCTGAGAAACGTACTTTGTAAATACAGTAATAGAATTGTAGGATTGGAAGGGATCTTGGAAGTCTTCTACTGCAAGTCACAACTCAGTGGAAGAATCCTCAGACCATCCCAGAAAAATGGCTGTCTTGTTTGAAAATCTCTGGTGATGGAGCACCCATTACTCCAGGAGGCAGTCCTTTAGTTGGAAGACTGCTCTTGTGTCTCCACTTCTCTTTAAGTGAAATATACTCTATTTCTTTAACCATTCTTCACAGAATTTAGCCACAAGCCCCTCACTATCTTTGTCACTCGTCTGTGTTTTTTTTCCAATTCCTCAGCATCTTTCTTGTATTATGGAAAAAGGGTGGAACAAGATGTATTCCAGTTTGTTGAATTCCAGGTCAAATATACATTTAAGATAATGAAGTTATTGTAGGCATTAAAACATACTCCCACAACTTAATTTGCTATTCTTTTCATAGAAGGAATCAAATGACCTGTCCAGTAAAAGGCATCACAAAATTTTCAAGTGTAGACAGTCATTTTTGTTGACTATGGCTTTTGATCTGGAGATTCCTGCCCTGAGCAAGGTTTAGACTAGAAGACTTCTAGACTTCCTTTCAATCTTATGATCTATTATAGTAATCTGGCACAACCAACATGAAAAATACTCTGCAAGTTTCTAGGAATTTTAAATATGTGATTCAAAAATATATTACCTGATCTGGTTACTAACATACTGTTTATTTCTTTTAATTTAAAATTTGCAACATTAAGTCTAAGTTTTTCCTCCCCTGCCCCCTCCCACCCAGGAATTGCTCAGGGTAACAAGACAAATTGATGACAGAATAGTCCATGAATTAAATACTACAGTTCCAACAGCTTCTTTCGCAGGAAAAGTTGATGCTAGGCAAACTTGTGAAGAACTTCATCATTCGGTAAATATATTTGTCCTTCCTCTTCATTGCTTTTTTCATTTAAAATCTGATTTTGTTTTCACCAGATGTTATGATTATTGGCAATTTATAGTGCTATAGATCTGGGAATGCCAACATTTAGGTGACCACTAGATGTCAGCAAAGGTTGAGAATTTTCTGTAGTTCTTTGCTGCCATCTAGCTGTTTCTTGCAGTTCATATCTGCTGGCCTTTTTAATCATAAGCATGTACCAGTATTGTTCTTTCATTGTTCTTGTCACCAATTTTCCTGCTTGTGTCATATACAATAAAAGATACTTATCTCAAATAGGAGACAGAGATTATTGTACTTCTTTCTCCTCCATAGTACTATATAATATAGGATCTGTGGCAATGCTGTTCCTTCCAAACTCCCTCTTGTTTGTGTATCATTTTAACTCTGCCAATTTAATTTGTATCCTGCTTTTAATTATTTAAGTACATTTATATACAAAAATATATAAAGATAACTGTACTTCTGTCTTATTTTATTCAAAACAGATCTTATAAAGTTAGTCATATTATGTTGTATAGTTATTGCTAATGTTAAGTGTATTTAACACTATAAGAATACACACACACACACACACACACACACTGATCCAGTGTGGCTTGATATTTTTTATTTCCAGGCTAGGACAAGAGAGAGTGACTGGTTCAAAGTCACTCAGTGGCTCTCATTCCTAGGGGAGATCTAAAACCTGAGTCTCCCCAATCATAATTTTGCATTTTAACTTCCCCATACTAGTTTTTATATAAATTGGCACGTGCACTATTGGCAGATAGCAATTATTGGGGTTTTTTTTCAGCCTCAAGTAAATTATTACTTTTGTATAGGTATGGAATGTGTCTCAAGAAAAATGGCTTTGGCAATTTTGTAGCTCCCACAGGTCTCAGCTCAGATTTTTAGATCAATTAATATTATAGCCAGAAAGGGTTTTAAAAACCACCAATTAATTATACTGATTTTGGTGCATGAGCCTCAGGTTTGTCTGTACATGCAGTAGACCTAATCTATATTAGTTTTTCTTATTGCACAGGCCAAGAGGGTTTGTGCCCCAAATTAAACTATAAAATAAAACAGGTTGTTGTGTTTTCCAACAGAAAAGACTTAGCCAAAATCCTTTTGCTCCTCATATGTCTACTTGGACGTATGAGGAGCAAAAGGACTTGTGATTCATTTTAAAAATTCCTGGGACTATTATTTCATTGTAAGAATACACAAAGCAAACAAAACAAATATTTATAGTGGACTTGGCACCAGGGAATAGGCCAACCACAATAAAAAGTAACAAGTAAAACCAACAACAGTGCTATGCATGCTACTTATATTCCCGAGTAGAAGTCAAGGTATAAATCTAATAATAAATAAAATATTCATGACATAAAAGAAATAAGCAAATAGGCATTGAGAGTTTATCCACCAACCTGCTGTTATTTGTTAATGTCCTGCCCTCAGAGAAATATGCTACTTTACAAAAGTAGCAATCCTACTGTAGTAAGTTAGCCAAAGAGACTGTCAAATCCTTATCTGTGAAAAATTAGTATGGATATGACAAGCTTTCTAATATCTTTGCACGTCAATTTGCAACAATCTCAGATAATTAGAGTTGCCCCAACATGCTATTCCTTTTACATCACTACTCGGGTCAGGCCGAAGGAAATACTCATCTGTTACCTGAAGCTGTTAGAGTTTGGTTGGGACAAAATGGACTGAAACTGAACTCAAACAAAATGGAGTTGATGTTTGTTTGGGAGATTCTTTGCCAGCTCCATTTATAATTCTGGATGGGGTGTTCCACTTCTTGAAGGAGCAATTATGCAATCGGGGTTCTTGCTATAACTAGATTAGGCAGGTAGAGGTGGTGACCAGAGAGGCCCATTCATGCACATATTGCCTCACAATGTCATATAAAAGGCTGCTTTGAAGAATACTGGAAGCTGAAGTTTGTGCAAAATGTGGAGCTCACAGTCATCACATCCACATAACGTCAGTGCTGTAAATCCTGCATTTGGTTCTGAATGCAATTCAAAGTGACATCTAACATCCTAGATGGCTTGGCTCCTAAGTAACTTTGGGGCTTCCTCCTCCTCCAAGTGGAATCTACATTGTGGTACATGTTCCCCAACAAAATCCATTAACAGTTCTCCATTACTAAGACATTACTCCATTACTAAGATGGCACAGACTCACAAACATTATTTTTTTGTTGCAAACCCTATGTTACGGAATAGCTCCTGAGATCAAATCAGCACATATCTTAATTGCCCTCCATAAGCAGGAAAAGTAGCTTTTCCAGCGAATATTTGAGGAGATGAGGAAGTTAATGTATTGTTTTATTATATTGTATTGTTTTATTGTTGTAGACTGTCAGTAGCCAGTACAGATTACAGCTGAATATTATAAACATTGAAAACAATATATTTTAACATGTAATACAGATACAAGATTCTGATTTAGTTACAAAAGTGCTTTGAAAGTTATGGGGGTACAAACCTACCAACTTTCTGCAACCCTTTAAAACTGCCTTTCTTTTCCCTGGATTGGGCAACAGCCAAGAAGGTGACACCATCCTGCTAATCAGGACAATGGGCATCATGTTAACTTTCTTTTAAGTACAGTATATTGATGTAAGCTTCATTAAGAGATACCAGCACAGTACCAGAGTCAATTACATTCTAATAGAAATTTAAACAAAATATCCATATTTCTATTATATCCTTTTTCTTCATATTATTGAGTCTTGATATTTCTCCAAATATGATCAAGTATATCAGTGGTTCCCAAACTTTTTCGGTCCACTGCCCCCTTGGTGCTACAAACTCATCCTCAGTGCCCCCCACCCAGGCGTGGGACTCAAATTTCTGTGGGTGTGGCCTAATTTGGGGGTGTGGGTTGCTGGTCACATGACTGGGTGCATGTGGCTTGCTGGTCATGTGACTGGGTGGGCATGGGCATGGCCAGGTGACTGGCAAACCAAATACAAGGGGTCCTCACTTAATGGCCGGTTGTTTAGCAAGTGTTCTAATTTATGAGTGGCCTCTCCAGAGCTACTTGACCTGTTTTTGGAGTTTTGACAGCTTTAGATCAGGGGTCTAAATCCCACCCCTGCCTGTGTGTGTGAGAGAGAGAGTGTGAGAGAGAGGTTGGATCAGATCTCTCTCACTCTCTCTCTCTCCCACCAACGCCAGAAAGCCACCGTCAGTCAAAATTCATATTAGTGGTCTCCGGGATTTAAAATTATGAGTTTGGTGGTCCCTGAGGTCCAAAAGTTTGGTGACCCCTGATCTAAAGGGGTGAGCCTGAGAGAGGCAAAGAGAGAGAGAAAAGAAAAAGAGAGAGGAAGAGAGGAAGAAAAGAAAGAGAAAAGGGAAAGAAAGAAAAAGGGACAGACAAAGAATGGGGGATGGAAGGAAGGGACAGAAAGAAAAAGAAATAAAGGAGGGAGGGAGGAGAAAGATAATGAGATATCTATTCTAGTCCAATCACTTGCTCCAGCAGGGTTACAAGGGAGTGTGTGTGTGTGTGTGTGTGTGTGCTCGTAATTTACCAGTACATTTTGGTTTTGCCTTCTTCAGAATTGGCACTATAATACTGTACATTGGGGAAAAGTAATTTTTAGGGTGGAGATCTAGTCCAATGGATCCTGTTTAAAGCCTCAACAAAGTGTGAGAGCTTCCTGATAGTCTTGACCATGTTTCATCCACAAAACCTTGAATAGAAGCCAAAGATGTTTCAATGTGGAAAAGGGCCTCAGTCTAAACTAGGCCTCATTCAATCTGATGCATTAGGTCTCGCTCTCTTTCTTTTTCTCTCTCTCCCTCCCTCCCTCCTTCCCTCCTTCTCTCCCTCCCTCCCTCCCTACCGGACTGGCTTTGCTCTACTTTCCCGATGTGCCTGTGGGGCTAGCGCTTCGAACATGGATGGATGGATGGATGGAGAGAGAGAGAGAGAGGCAGGCAGGAAGTCAGGCAAACAGACAGAACTTTTGGATGGACGGACAGACAGACAGACAGAATGCAACAGCAGCGGCACTTTGGGAAAGCGGGGGTGGCAGCTTTTCCCAATGTGCTGCCACTTTGGAGGTGCTGGCTCCAGAGCAGTGTTAATCAATGGGTGAACCTGCAGGGCTGGCCGGCTCCTTGAACGCCCCCCTGCCGCCTCTTAGCGTCCCCAAGGGGGCCGGCAGAGGGGCGCTAAGAGGTGGCAGGGGTGGTGCATCGAACGCGGCCGCGGCAGCACATAACGTGCCACCGCTTCCGCATTGGAGGCACCGGCTCCGGAGCGGTGCTACAGTCAATGAGTGTCGGCACCTCGAATGCCCCCCTGCCACCTCTTAGAGCCCCCCCTGCTGGCTCCCTTGCCTTTTAGCACCCCACCCTAAGGCATCCCACCGCCCCCGAGGGGGTGGTACCACCCACTTTGGGAACCACTAAAGTATATGTTTAAGTTTTCAACCTAATTTTATTTTGTTAAGATGGAGCTGAAGTTCTTGAATTTTGTACATTTATATCTTAGGTATTTTATATGCTTTATTGTAAACCAACCATGTTGCTTTAATAATCAGTGACCACTGTTCTATCCAGCTTACTAAAGCTTTGCCATAAACATGTTGATGAAGTTTACTTTAGTGGAATGCAATACATGCTGCTTATACATGCCACTTTGCAACTCTTGGTTCTGGAAAAGGATCCATAGCCTATTGGGACAGTGGGAACTTTATATTTTGTGTTTGCTTTCCTCAAAATGCCCTTTCATTTTTCAGCAGCATAAGAAATAAATTAGTTTGCACATATCTTGTTCAGTAATTTGACAGTGCTAAACCTTTTTTATCTCAAAATATTTTTGAAGCAAAATAGCTATTTCCTCTTTGAAATTATTGTAATTTAGCCAGCAAAATGTCAATATTTTCACTTACAGAGGAATTCTTCAGTTACTAAGAAAGCCCTACTAAGATGTGCTCAAAATATTGCAGTTGTATGTTACATTCCATGGAAAATATTTTTGTTTTGTCCTGCATAATTGTCCTTCCAAAATCGATTTGTGAGATTTGATAAGCTTGCTATTAAGTTGTTATATAGCAGTATTCAGAAGCTTTTCATCTGGAATCTAAATGGAAGACATTTTGTTGTCATTATATTGACAAATGCTTGGAAGATAACCATCAAATCTTCAATTCCTTTAAATTCACGAGTTGTATTTTATTTACTTGTATAAGAAGGTGACACTTTCATCATCTCCATTGGTAGATAAAAGGAGGGAAAATGATGACCAAGAAAATGGAGGTTTTCTCTTGATTTCAGATTGCCTGCCTATTTAAGGTAGCTAAACACAGCATTAGTTATTGTCAAGTAGATCTACATAAATACAAATAGTCATCTATTTCACAGGCCTTGAAATAGGCAAAAGTTTGAACAGAGAGCATTGCAATTGAGTGTGCAGACAAATCAAGGAAAGGTTAAATGAAGCTCCTTTAGGACCCTTGCCACACCCCCTTTTCAAAGAAAGTGAGTGTAAGTGGTATTTTTAGAGGACAAGGGTTTTTCTGCTAACCACTTATTTAATAGCTACAGTATCTGGGTGAGCTATGAACAGAAAGTCCTTAGAATAATAAGAAGCTCTTGCTATGTCCATTACATGTGCATGGAAAGTGGTAATTTTATGAAAGCCTCTTCAAGTTCTGCTTTTATTTTACTTAACATTTAACTCATTATTGAACTGCTTTCTTATCTAGTTTTCTTTGTTTATATTTACTGTCTATTTAGTTGAAAGAAGCCCATGAAAGTAGGGAGAGAATAATCAAAAGCTGTATTGCCCAAACTTCTAATGTAGTAAAACTTCTTCAAGAAGAGAGGAAGAAATCTCCAGATGACATAACATTACTAAAGCAACTCAGGAAAGAGCAGACAAAAGTAAGTAGCAAAATTTGGTTGCTTTAAGTTCTATTATATAAAATATGATTGAAAATTGACTGTTCCAGTGGCACAGGAAAGTAAAATATGTAAAATTACAAAAATAGTTATCTGTGGTTTGACATTATAATCATCCTAATGCTGGAAAAGGACCAGTTCTCTCTAACAAATGTTTCTGTCATTAGATATTCTTCTATACCCATGTTTCACTGGAGAAAACAGATAGAAATAGAAATCATGAATTGACAAACTGGCTGTTGCAGATTGTATTATTAGATAAGGCAATGCCTTCTTCAGTTGAAGCTCAACACCTGGCATCTTCGTGGGCATATCTGCAATTTTCTCAGCCACAGTATGGACCAGCCATGTCATATTTCAGGATATTAGTTCAACTTCCCAGTTTCACCTTGAGCCCTGGGGGTTCATTCTAAGCAAGCCCGAGCCTGCTCAGCCAAGATCAGCTTGGTAATACAACAGGATTACTCGGGGGAAAAAAATGACCCTGTGTTCTACTCCTATCTTAGGTGCAAAGCCAATCACCCTCTCTCAACCATAGGAAACTACTATAGCAAACTATTTCCAAAAATGTTAGGTAAACTGCAGGGTCTGGTCCAAGTAGTTGCACGACTGTCTTGAAGGAATACACACAAACAGAAAGACAAAAATAAGGAATCTACCATCAGTACCATTTTCTCATATACTGAACAAAATTTATATATGCACACACACATATACACACAGTTTTATATTGTATTACATGTACAAGTATTCATGTCTTGTTAACCACACATAATTAAGTCTTGTTTATGGAAACTTGTACAAACAGATGTTCTATTGATTAATATAAATTAATAATTAAATTATTATTAATGTTTGCTAGCTGAAGTCAAACACAACTTGAAAGGAAAGCAAACATGAAAATTTAATCTATAAACCATTTTATACATCTAAATTTCTAAGCAGTCCTTGGGACGCTTATTTAGATATAGAAAAACAGGTGAATGGTGCAGACTCTTCTGTAATGATAGTACAGTTTGGAGATCCCATGCTCTATCAATTTTTTACATTTTTGTGATCTTAAAATGTACTGTATCCATTTCAACTGCCATCGGGTGGCTTCCCAAACATTTGGCATATTATCTATTGTTAAATAATCTGAGTATTGACAAAAGAAAAAAGGTTTCCTGAAACAGAACAAATTGTGAAATCATGTTTTGTCCAGAAGAGAGCAGTACAGGGCAAGGCGACTAACATACTTTGAGCACTGCAACTTCAACAGTGAGCTGGAGCCCTCAGTTTCTTCCTAAAGGGTTGCAGAGGGGTCAACTGGATAGAAAATAAGGCTCTACTAACTACTTTCCATATGAATGTAATTTCAGGCATCAGAATCTGCAAAATTTTTATAAGACAAATGTGAAATGATTTAATATACATTGCTACATTTCTGTTGATGTAATAAGACTGACATTCTTGTCTTGACTCACTAATATTAAAATTAACTGCAATTATTACCAAAAAAACCTGTTTTTTTTAACAGCTAATTAGGATGACACATTTATAATGTGTCATTATAAAGATACATATGTTGAATAAAGAATTTGTCATTGTGGGGATTTACGCCATCTATATGACAACATCATCACCCAGGTGATCTAATTATTTGTGTTATTGTATCATTATGCCACTGAAATAAATAGATTTAAATGATATAATTTGCATCATTTGATGACATCATTATGCAAATATTGTAAATCGCAGCAAAATTAAGTCTGCTGCACATAAAATGTTGCATTAAAGTTAAAATAACCCATTCAAAAGTATATTCTCTGATTTTGCAATTTTTCAGCTGGGCTGAAAAGAAAAAAGATTTTCTAATTTCTCACCAATATGAATTTTAGCTTTGTTCTCTTCTAAATGTCTATAAAATGCTTACTACTTCTAATATTTAATTCCTCAATATTTTACAATGAAATTCCAGTTTTTCATAGGAAGACTTATTTACTGAATGGTGAGAAAACTTGATTAAATGTTTTATTTTAATCTGTTTTAAGTATATTTTTAATATTTTTATCCAAATCTATTTTTATACAGTTTGTCTGCTTATGGTCAATCCCAAATGTCTTTAAAGCCTTTCTTCTTTTCTTTCTCTTGTAGTTGAAATTAATGCAGTCAGAGTTAAATGTTGAAGAAGTGGTAAATGACAGAAGCTGGAAGGTAAGGAACAGTCCTAATTTGTGAATTTTTGTCATACCATATTAAGGCTCTGATTGATGGGGGATGAAAGCTAGGAAGAGAACTACAGTTCAACTTAAATCCAAATATGAAAATCAAGTAGAAATACCTTACATCCAAAAAAAAATGCATACAAGTAGTCTTCAATTGTAATGGAGCCCAGAACTTCCATCATAAGTCATAACTCAAGACATCCATGTGACCAGTCTGATTTTATAACCCTTTTTGCAGCAGTCATTAAGTGAACACTGCAATTGTTAAACAAACACCACATTCATTAAGCAAGTCAATGCATTCCTATGGGCATTTTTTGCCAGGAACCAGCTGAAAAGGTTGATTTCTGACAAAAATAGTGTAGCAAATCCTGTCACATGAGCACAGAACTGCAACTGGCCATAAAGATCATGTAATTCCTGTCATGTGACCACAAGGATGCTGCCATCAGAACTTTGGAACAGTTCTGTTATAAAAACATTTGCCCTCCATGTGTGGAAATATTTTAACCAGTTATTTAACCCCTTTTATTCTGAAAGTTTACAAACCTGGACAACTAGATATCACTAGTTTTGTTTTTCTGAGCACATACATTTGGCTCTGATTACTGCTTTGAAGCACAGAAGCTAATTAAGTTTTTAGATATTTGGATCCATTCACATTTGTATCAATCAATTTTCTGTTTTGCTGTTTTAGATATTTAATGAACGCTGCAGAACTCATTATAAGCCCCCAAAGACCCAATAATGCAAATGCGGGGGGAGATTCCCCTGAAAGTGGTCTTCAGTCATGCAAATAAACTGGAAAAGAAACATGGAACAAAATGCATGGGACCTCTTGAAAACCCACGGGATCTATGAGTGATTTTGCTAATAAAGATCAACCAACTGTTAATTTGTACAAGATATTAGAAGAAAAAACATTAAAAATATTCAGATGGAATGTGATGTCACATACTTGGCCTCTTTTGATACAGAAGCAAATATACTTTACTTTTATCTACTCTCATATATCTGAAGATTTTTACATATAAAACAACGTTGTACTCTGCTAATTATGTAGGTTCCTTTCAGACTGTGAGAAATATTGATGGTAAACAAAACTTTATTATAACTACCAACATTGTATAATCCTAAAGTAATCACATCACATTGTGATGGCGTGTTTCAGAGACGAGAAAGACTTACACTGCAGAGGTCCCCAACCTCTGGGCCGCAATGAGCAAAGCCCCATCTGCACATGTGCAGGATCCAGGCAGCATTCAAAACCACGCCTCCCCAGTCCTCAGAAAAACTGCCCTCCACGGAACCAATCCCTAGCGCCCTTAGAAATTTTTGTTGATTTAAGTAAAGCATACACAAATAATTAGTAAGGTTGAATTTTGGAATGTTTTGTATGAATATGGATTTCAGGTTTGATTTCTGAATGTGATAATAGTACTGTATGATCGAAGTAAAGTACTGTGAGAATAAATACAATACTTAGTAAAGAGTTCCATATTGATATATATGATACGATATCATCTTAGTTGTTTAATATAGTTATGCATAACACTTAAGGGATGCTTGTAGAGACAGTTTGGTTTTGGATTGATTATGTGCCATCAAATTGGTGTTGACAACATGAGAATCTATGACTCTCATCATTATGGAAATATTTCAGAACTTCCAATGGTGCACCCATCACCATTGTAACTGACTCCATCCAACTGGCTGCTTGTCATCCTTTCCAGTTCCAAGGACAGTTGTTTTATCTGTTTGATATTAGTTTGGTATTTTTTATATTTAATTTTGTGTCTCCATCTGGTTATGACCAGGGGTGGGATTCAAATTTTTTAACAACCAGTTCTGTGGCCGTGGCTTAGTTGGTGGCCGTGGCTTGGTGGTCATGTTATTGGCTGGGCATGGCCAACTCAATATCACTCACATCGAGGCATGCCTCTCATGACTGTGGGGATGCTGCAATAGTCATAAGTGTGAAAAATGGTCATAAGTCACTTTTTTCAATGCCATTGTAACTTTGAATGGTCACTCCACACAAGCAAAGTATCAGCAAAGGAAGGGAAAAAAACTCCAGAGAAGTTCCTGAGACAGGAAGTCTAGTCCTGCCAAGAACGTAATAAGGGTTAACGGAGAGGCAGTTTCTGTAAGCAACACCAGAATGTTTCCTTCCTGCCTTCCTTACAGGATTACGCCAGTAATTTCTTCTAACAACTGGTTCTCCGAACTGCTTAGAATGTAAACAACCGGTTCTAGCGGATAGGTGCAAACTGGTAGAATCCCACCCCTGGTTATGCCCATGTATAAAAGCATCCTTTTGGTTGTTTGAAGACCATGTTAGCTATGAAGAAATGATTGGAGCCCTGGTGGTGCAGTCGTTAAAAGTGCAGTATTGCAGGAAAACTCTGCCTACAGTCAGGAGTTCATTCAACTTTTCATCCTTTTGAGGTTGATAAATTGAGGACCCAGAATATTGGGGGCAATATGCAATAATGCTTCTACATTGTAAATAGCCCAGAGAATGCTATAAAGCGCTGTGATGTGGAATATTAATCTCAATGCTATTGCTTTTGGTTACAGAAATAGATAGACTAATCTCCTGCTTCATTTTGGTTTTCTAAACTATTCAGTCCAGCTATTTTTCATCTTTCATGTTTCCACATCTTGGTTGAATGGCTTTTTAGCAGGTGCAGAACACTGCTTAAGGGGTTGTCTATTAGGACACATAGATCTCTCTCACAGTCACTAATTATTGAGTCATGTACCACCTATTTTATATCTGTACATTTGGGTTTTCTTACCTAAATGTATGATCTTAATTTTTTTCAGCACTTAATTGCATTTTGTTGGATAGTCTTTGTTGAAGTCTGTCAAGATTCTTCTGTACATTGAGACTGTTTTCTAAAGTGTTCATTATTTCCCCCACCCTGGTGTTTCCAAATATGATGAGTTCCCCTTCTGTCCCCTTATGAAAATCATTTATGAAGATGTTAAATAGCTTAAGACAGAACTTTGAGCCACTCCGCTGCATGTTTCCCTCCATGTAGTTGTAGATATATTGAGGATTACCTGCTGGGTGCAGTTGGTCAACCAGTTGTGAATCCATCTAGTGATGCTGTCTATGCCACACTTTTCTATCTTACTAAGAAGTAGGCTGCCATCTGCTTTGTCGAATGCCTTACTGAAATCTAAGTAAACTATGTCTACAGCACTTCTCTAATTTAGTCATTTTGTCAAAGAAGCCAATAAAGTTTGTCTGGCATGATCTGTTTTTGACAACCCCTGCTGGCTTCTAATAATTGCCTTGTTCATTTCTACGTGCTCACAAATGGACTGTTTGATTATCTTTTCCAGAGTCTTTCCAGATATTAATGTCAGGCTGATTGATCTGTAGTTTCCTGGATCCACTTTTCCCCCTTTTTTGAAGATGGGAACCACATCAGCTCTTTTCGAGTCTTCTGGTATTTCCTCAATGCTCCAGAGTTTTTGAAAGATATATTTGGGTTTCTGAGATCACATCGGCCAATTCCTTCAGGAATCTAGGATTATGCTATTAGTACATTGCACTATTAGTATTACACCATTAGTACTCTAAAGCAAGATTATAAGTATTTTAGTATTTTACGGGGAATTGATTGTATAAAGAGAATCAATTGTAAAACAAATTATGAAGGAAGATTATAGGGGTCAAGAGGAAGACTGAAAAAAATTACAACTGAAAGAGTTGATGAATTGCAAAAACAAAAGTATCAAATGATAAATTAATACGGTGGGAGCTAGGATGATTTACAAAGATCAAAAAGTATGGAGAAATAGTGCATAGTGTTGGTATATGTTCGTTTCAGTTAAATTTCCTTCTCTTTTTCCCATATCATGTATTTAGTTTTTTATACCTTTTTTCTGAGCTCTACATAACATTTATCCTGAAAGTAAATAGCCAGAGGAATATGTATGACTTGAGAAACGTTGAAGATTTTACATAAAAGTGAAAATTACTTCTAGTGTTTTTGCACGGAAACACTATTTTGATAGGCATATTTGGAGTTTCAACATTGACCAAACTTTAATAACATAGATGTCTTGATGGAGCTCTTCTACATTATTAAGTTTCAAAACATTTGTACAGTATTTAGTGTCCCTCAGCTGGTGATAGAATTTGCTGCCCTTAAGCAGGGTTAGTGGGGCCTCATTAGTATGTTGATGGAGACTACTGGGGCTTTGGGCCAAACTGGGAAACTGAAAAACCTCCTGAGCAAAGACTGGCAAACAATCTCCATGCTGTTATCTATAAAATCACATGGTTGTGTCAATAATGTCAATGCGAATTTTGCTCAGCAATAAAGAGATTTTAATTTTTTATTAGAATGGTGCAATATATGAATATCCAAAGATCACAAGATATGAATGAAGAAAATTATTTCAGTATTAAAGGAAGCTCAGGCTACCAAGTTTGGAGACGTTTCAAACAAAGCCACTGATAAGAGGTGAAAGGAATTATCGGGACTGAATGCCTCCATGGATAATTAAATAAAGGTTGGCTACATACTTCTGTTGATTACATTTGTAGGAAATTCCTCAGATCCTGAGTTAGGTTTATCTGATTTAACAAAGTTGTGTATTCTGCTAGCAACTTGCTAGTAGGAAGTTTCTTGCAGCATTTACTCAAAAATACCATATCTCTCATAACATTTGTTGCCCTGTTACATTTTGTATCTTTCAGACATAAATTCTTCTCTAAAACAAGCATATTAATCTGTCTCTTTCAATGTTTCCTTAAAGAATGTAGGATTTTGCTCTTCTGGTCATTCTACGGCATGTTTCCTTATCCTTTAATGAGTTGGCCTACTTGCTGATTATTGGTGATTTCTTTTTTCTTCTTATCTGAGGGTCTGATAAGCTATCCCTTGATTTCTTTTTCTGAGTTAATCTATACACGTCCCCTTTTTTAAGTCAACCCCATTGTCAGTATTGCATGACTGAGTCAGTCATCATGTTAGGGCTGCAGAGAAGCCCTAAAAGACCTTGGAGTGTCCCTTATTCAAAGCCCTTGTGTAACATTTTGAGAGCATTATCAACAAAAATATAAACAACTAAGACAGCATCTTCAATAATAAATACGTTGCATGTCTGTTTAGAACAAATTTATTTTTCTGAGTGAGCACATGTACAAACTCGCGTGGTGTGTATAAATGTTTATAAAATGAAGTGTGAAGTTCAAGAATCAGGAGCACATGCTGCTTATTGCTCCAGATTGACATGTATCCCCCCCACCCCACCCGGCCTCTATTTTGCTGTCAGAGGCCTTTGGAAAGGCTTCTGCAGCCAAGAAACAAGCTCTGGATTGACAGCGAAAGGCCTCTGGTAGTGAAACGGGTGCAACGCTCGTTTCTCAGCTTTCCAAAATGGAGGCTGGGAGGGGGTGCTGTGCGTGAGCAGTGGTAGGTGGCTGCAGAAGTGGGCTGGCCGTGGCCACATGGGTTCCTCTGGGATGGGGCTATTGGTACTGCCACCGCAAGGTGAGACAGTCAAAAAGGCATCCTCAAAAATAAGACTTAATGCCTCTTTTAGAGGAAAAAAAAAAAAAAGACCAGGTCTTATTTTCAGGGAAACACAATATCTGTCTTTCCTTCAACTTACTTGGAATCTCTATTTTATCTCCACAAAAAATACCCCTGTGAGGTAGGCCTCAAATTACCAGTGATTTCCCAAAATTGGAAAAGAAACTTGAACCTGGGTCTCACTGGTCATCTCTTCAATTTCTGTAACATACTGACTCGTTCTCACACGCTAAGCCAAAACTAAACTAATCACATTTGGACTTCATTTATTTATTAAATTTATATGGCACCCATCTCCTCGATAGGGTGACTCTGGGCAGCTTAAAGAACAGAAAAAGATACATAGAAAAGCAAATTGCACATTAACATTTTAAAACTATGCAGAAAACCAGGATCAAGAAGACAGATGGGATGGGGTTGAGGTCTTCTTACCACATCAACAACCTCCAGTGATGAGCACCCTTCTCATGACTCCAAGCCAGCCAGCAAACCCAAATTTGAATGCCCTTCTGGAAAGCTAAAAGGGTGTGAACGGTTCTCATCTCCAGTGGTAGTGTGTTCCACAGGGTGGGGCCACAGCAAAAGACACTCTTCTCTGTGACCCCACCTGCCTGAATTCCTTAGTAGATAGGGTCCATAGCAGGCTTCTTCTGCTGGTATGAGTGGGACAGGCTAGTTTCATTGGTGTGAGATGACTCCTCAAATAGGCCCAATGCCATTGGGGTTTTAAGGGTATTAAAAATAATTAACTATAGTCTTGAATTGGACCCAGAAGCAAACTAATAACCAATTCAGATCATGCAGCAGTGGTGTTATATGTGGCACCCTAGGACTTTCGAATACTCTTCAAAGGTAGCCCCATGTAGAGCACATTGCAGTAATCCAACTGAGAGATGACTAGGACATAAGTGACCTCATGATCCAGATAAGGGTGCGATTGGTTCACAACATGAAGTTGCCTAACGGCCCTCCCGCTCTTTGAACAGGAATCGCGAGTCCAGGAGACTCCCAGGTTGCCACACCAAGTCTGTCTGCAGTGCAACCCCATCCAGAACTGAAGACTATATCAGCCAGTTTAAGAGGTGCCTTGCACCCACAGTCATTCCATCTTGCCAGGGTCCAGCTGAACCCTGTGGTCCTGTATCCACATCCCCTACAGCCTCCAGGCACTGAGAAAGGGTGGCCACAGCATCACTTGGATTATCAGGGATGGATAAGTAAAGCATAGTGATAATACTTTGTCCAATGGTTTCATGTTTGTTAAAAAGAAGCGAGTAGAAGCTGAGCCCTATGGCACCCCACAAGGGAATGGCTGTGGGTTGGAATTCTCTCTCTCTCCCTCCCTCCCTCCAAGCCCCACAGCCAACCCAAAAAGATCCTATGAAATGTCAGTCTATTCTGAGTCATAGATATGCTTAGAAGAGGCTGGGCCTCTGCTGTAGAATTGAGAATCCCTTATGCAGCACCAAAGTAAAGTTAGTAAGCACCAACCAGCAGCACCAGAAGATTACCAGTAGATTTTAAAAGTTTCATTTTGTCGTCTCCCATTTTTTCCCCTAGGTCATTTAGACCGAACATACCAAAAGAACCTGACTGACAACCTTTCTTACAGTTCCTTTCAGGTTCATATCCAGTGCAACTTGTTAACCATTATCTAGCCAGATACTCTAGTCAGATAACAATGCCAAATATTGTAAAATATTTCAAGTCATACCCCTTAGGATACTTAGCACATATTATATGAAAAGACAGTCTCTGTTCTGTACAGAATACACTCTATTCTGTGGAGCTCAGCAACTAAGGGAATCAATGCTTGTAGCTACAAGTAGTCCTCAGCTTATGACAATTGACCCCAAAATTTCTGTTGCTAAGCGAGATGTTTGTTAAATGAGTTTTGCTCTATTTTACGACCTTTTTCCCAAAGTTGTTAACTGAATCACTGAAGTTACTAAGCTAGTAACACAGTTGTTAAATGAACCTGGCTTCTCCGTTGACTTTGCTTACCAGAGGGTTGCAAAAGATGACCACATGATCCCGGGACACTGCAATCCTCATAAATATGAACTGGTTGCCAAGCATCTGAATTTTGATCATTGACCACGGGGATGCTGCAATGGTCATAAATGTGAAAAACGGTCATAAATCACTTCTTTCAGTGCCACTGTAACTTTGAATAGTCACTAAATGAACAGCTGTAAGCCAAGGACTCCATGTATGGTTTAAAAAGCATGACCTCAGTAACATAATGGTGAGTTGTCATCACTTAGATAATATGGGTTGATGCATTAAAAGAGGCAGTGATCCTATGCTACAAGCCCCACCTCCATTGGTTGGCTTGTTCTACTCCCATGAGGTGCACCATTTCCTGTAGTCATCTGAATACATAGATACGAGTAGGAAACAAGTAAAAAAACGAATAAGAATTGAGGCACTAAGGAGGACAATAGATGATGGATAGAAAGAATTGCTTTATAAATATTAAGGAAGCTTGATTGTAAGTTGGAGAAGCAGAAATAAACTAGTTAGGGGAAATTCTGTGGTTTTGTTTTTCTTTTATGGTCTTTATTACCAAAAAAATGATAGATTAAAGTTTATAGAGGTTAGGCATCCTTTTCCTAATATAGGTTTATTCGGGGGGGGGGCGGGGGGCTCCCTTTATGGAGCAAAAAAAAAAAAGAAAGATTAAAGGTTTATAGATGTTAGGCATCTTTTTCTTAATGTAGGTTTAAATAATATAAAAAGGATTACATACATTTGATTGTAATAAAGAATACTAATATGGTAAATTGGATTAATAGATTTTTTTTAAAAAAATGAATACATAGATCTACATATGTTAACTAATTAAGTGGAATGTGGTTAGGCTTAACTCCTAGCAACCATCTTTGATAAAAATTCATAGCTGTCCCATAACTATTCCAGTAATTGCGTTGATCCTATCCATCTCTCCATCAACTGGTTCTTTCCAAATAAAAAACAATGTTCCTCTGTTGTTTTTTTTCTAAGGTTGTTGCTGAGGTATGTGAGCTTATTCAGTGTTTCTGAATTTTGGTGACTTTGCGATAGGTGGCTGGGGAATTCTGGAAGCTGAACTGCACAAATCTTAAAAGATGCCAAGGTTGAGAAACATTCATCGAAGTGACAGAGAAGCGTTATTGCTCAATTACAAATAAACTTTAGATGCTGCTTGATTAGACTTGTTTTAAAAACCTATTTCCAAATCTGTTCTGGGAATCTCTGCCCAGACTTTCGACAAGTCAATACCACCTGATTTCTCCCCATTAGCTGTGCAAGACTCACCGCTCCTCTAAGTGAGTAGATGCCCTGGAGCCAAAGGGTGGCGGTATAAAGCAATCGACTGCTGTTCTTTCTAGGCACATTATTTTTGTCAACGTCCTCAAAACATTTCAATTACAATGGGGAAAAAAACAGAGCACTTCCAGAATATGCAATTTCTTTTTTCAACATGAGACAATGTTGGTCAGAAGTGAATATGGATATTTGTGTTTACTCTAACCTCTCTCTCTCTTTTTTTTTTTTGGAAGGGCCTCTTCCTGAGCAATTATTAGCCCAGGAAGACAATATGTGATTTGCTGAACTATTGTGTTGTTAATCGGGTTCTACTGCTATCTTTTGCTTTGTTCCTGGACAGATCAGGCAGAGTCAGCAAATTATTAGGTTTGGAAAGAGTTGTTGGACTGGTTTTCTGAGTGGCTGTTGGCTAAGCAAATGTCTGAGCATGTGGTCCAAGGGGGAGGGTCACACAGCTGCAGTTGACTCATGGATCAGATGAGCAACTGATGAGTAAGGACATAATTCTTTCAGTAACTGCTCCCTCTTAACCTTATTTTTTTAGAAAAAGAACAGGCGACTCGTGGCCCATGACGGAGTAGTAATAGGAGAAATGGAGAAGTTGAAACTGCTTCCTTGCTTGCTCATTTGATTTATACACTCACCTTACACAGCATAACCTTGGACAGATCACAAACAATACTAAAAACATAAAAAAATAGGGGGGGGGAGGAACCCACAATACTAAACTCCTGGTGTCCCCAGTTGTAGCACATTGACTGCTCCATTTAGCTTCAGCCTCACATTATCCCAACCCTTTTGGGGAAAGTCAAAGCTTTTGGAAGGCTAGAAGGGCAGGGCTTACCAGATCTCAGGAGGAAGGGTGCAGTAAAGAGCAGGGGGCACTGCCTAGATCCCACTAAATGGCAATATTTAAGGAAGGAACCTGGAATCTGCTCACTCGGCAGACCTAATGAGCCATAGTGGCGCAGTGGTTAGAGTGCAGTAGTGCCGGCTACTTCTGCTGACTGCAGGCTGCAATTCAGCATTTCAATTCTCACTGGCTCAAGGTTGGCTCCGCCTTCCATCCTTCATAGGTGGGTCAAATGAGGACCCAAACTGTTGAGGGCAATAGGCTGACATTTAAAGAGTGCTGTAAAGCACCGTGAAGCCATATATAAACGTAACTGCTATTGCTGCTATTGCTAATGGAATAGGCAGATACCCTCAAGATGCAATCCGTAAATGACCTGACTGTGGATCATTAAAAGCTTTAAAGATAACAAGTATTTTGAATCACACCCAGAAACTGAAAGCTAGTCCAGCTCACACAGCAGCTATTTAACATGAGCAAACCACAAGAGTGCCAAAAGTGCACCTGCAATCTCATTCTGGACCAGTTGCAATTTCAGGATGGTTTTCAAGGGCCAGCCTCATGTAGAACACATTGCAGTAAACCAACCAGGTGTGACTGCAAACAAGGCCTCCTGCTCCAGGAATGGATGCAATTGCTTCCCAAGATTAATCTGTGTCATAGTCGCCATCTTGAGCAGGCACTATGAGTCTAGGTCTAGGAGGACATCCCCTACCAGCTCTGTCCAGAGATGTGCAACACCAGCAAGAATCAAAGATGATGTCTTGCCAGAACTTTGGGGTAGGGGTTCAAAAACCCAGAATCATTTAATTTTGAAGCCGATTCCTCCCTATCCAAATCCTTATAGTATCCAGGCACTCAGTCAGAATTGCTTGGTTGGCCAGTGATGGAAATGAGTAGCTGGGTATCATAAACTCACTGATAATACCACACTGTAAGAAGTAACCTTGAGGAAATAACAGGAGGAAGAGCTAAGACAACAGTCAAATAAAAAAACAAAACCCAAGTTCAGGGCAGAAATGTAATACGGTATAGAAAGCATCTCAGACATACCCTCCCTGGTTCTTATGAAGACAAAGGGAAGTGGGTCCATATTTCAAAATTTATTTACTATAACCTTATAATAAAAGTACTATTAGTTTCCATGACTTTGGTTTCTAAGTTTGAACTACTTTGGAAGATAGACATATACAACATGTGATCGGATAAGCTCTTCCAAGCTGCATCAAGTAGATAGATGTTGAAGAAGAGTAAAAGACTCAAAGCATTGACTTTTCAAAAGTAACTGGACTTTCTTGTTTTTCCTTGAAGACATTTAGCTTCTCACCCAAGAAGCTTCTTCAGTTCTGCCTCAAGCATTGAGACACCCCAAATTGAAGAGGCCAAGAGTGTCCACCAACTGGAACCTACTGAAGGAGAACCATAGCAAAACTCCAATTCCCAACAAACCAGAGCTAGTCCTGGAAATTATCAAAATCAGTGATACTAAAACCAGTGAAAGATCCAGGAGGGTCAGAATGGATGGACCACCTCATCCCAGACCCTCCACAGTTAATCCACAGAGACAACTAATGCTGTCTTAGCACTATAACCAGGCCTGAATCCTGACTGAAAAGGGTCTAGATACTGCAGGCCAAGCTGGTATTAAATAGCAACACCCAGAGAGTCCAAAGGTATCAGGGCTTCAGATAACAGGCCTTGTGGCTGAGCACAGGGGTCAAAATATACTGTAGTATTGGCCTTAAACACAGAGCCTTTTCCACCATACTTCCTGATGCCCATCAACAAATAGAGTTCTCCACTTAGAGCAAGCTTTTACTTTCTCAGAATAACAAAGTTGGAAGGGACTTGGAGGTCTTCTAGTCCAACAACAGGAGAGCCTTTATACCATTCTGGACAAATGTGTCTGATCTCTTGTTAAAAAACTCCACAACTTCTGGAGAAAAGCTGTTCCACTGATTAATTGTTCTGATTGACAGGACATTAGTTCTAGGTGGATTCTCTCCTTGATAAGTTTCCATCTGTTACTTCTTGTTCTGCCCTCTTTGGAGAATAGGTTGACCCCTTTACTGTGACAGCCCCTCAAATATGTCACCCCAGTCCTCCTCTTGGTTAGACTAGACATACCCAGTTCCTGCAAATGTTCATCGTATGTTTTAGTCTCCAGTCCCCCCATCTTTGTTGCTCTTCTCTGCACCTTTCTGGAGTCTCAATATTGCTTTTGTATCCTGGTGACCAAAGCTGGATGAAGTACCGTATTTCAAGTATGGCCTTACCAAAGCAGTATAAAGTGGTACGAACACTTCACATGATCTTGATAACTGTCCGTCTGTTGATACAGCTTAGCCTCTCCCTGCACCTCCATTTTACCTAACCAATATACTGGCTAAGAGAAGAGCTCCAACAACAAATTACATGCAAAACTAATGTCATATCATTTGTTTTTAATAGAATTAAGATGTGTAGTACAGATTTAACAGTAACATGTTTATAAAAAATGATATTTTTTTTACTTTTGCAAAATAAGCACTATGTGTATAGATAGATGTATATACTCCATAGGAATGTAACAAAAGATCTTCTAAGTAGCTCTTTAGAAATAAGTCAAATCCTCATGCTTTTCTTTCTTGCTCTGGTAATTAGTGAGCTCCACTGGCTTGTTTTCATGGGGGAGCCTTTGGTACACTCGGACATGAAAGTACTCTTCATTCCCCACATGGATCTAGAAAATAAGAAAAACAATCAGATCCAATACCAGACAGAGAAAGCGAAAGTTAGTCTAATTAGCAAGAAATACTGCTTATAAACAATTTACAATATCTCAGGAAGGTTAGGAGTGGGGGGCGGGGGTGGTGTCTGCATCCAGATCAAAGGGAGGATTTTGGCATCTCCCTCTTTCCTACCTTGAAAATGGACTTTAGAGTAACAGAGTTGGAAGGACCTTGGAGGTCTTGTAGTCCAACCTCCTGCTCAAGCAGGACACCTTATACCAATTTAGACAAATGGATGTCCAATCTATTTTTAAAAACCTCCAATGTTGGAGCACCCACAACTTCTGGAGACTACTCATCCTATGATTAATTGTTCTAACTGTTAGGAAGCTTCTTATTAGTTCTCGGTTGCTTCTCCTTGATTAGTTTCCATCCACTGCTTCTTAATCTGCCTTCAGGTGCTTTGGATAATAGGTTGATCCCTCTCTTCTTAATGGCAGCCCCTTAAATATTGGAAGGTAGCTATCATGTCACCCCTAATCCTTTTCACTAACCTAGACATACCAAATTCTTGCAACCATTCATGTTTTAGCCTCCAATCCCCTAATCATCTTTGTTGCTCTTCTCTACACTCTAGTCTCAATGTCTTTTTTATATCGTGGCAACCAAAACTAGATGTAGTGTTCCAAGCGTGATTTTACCAAGGCATTATAAAGTAGTATTAACACGATCCCTTTATGCTCTGTGCACCATGGTTGCAAAGGGCTCTATCAAACCTGTTATTGGTCTTGACAGAGACTCCTTCGATCCATCACACAGCAAAATGAATTGCATTTATACAACTTAAAAAACTGACTTGGCCTTTTTTTTTTCCTGATCCACTACCATTATCGGCACAGAGCACTCATGGGAGTTGTACAGCTCCTGCATATATTACCTGAACCACCTTTATTATATCTATTAACTGGGCAGCAAATATTAGAACACAGATATTTTTTCTTTTAATTGGCAGCAGGCGCAGTGACTATTGCCACTTATAGGGAAATCTAGAGTGTTTTCATTTCCAGCCGATAGATGAAGTTTATCACTCACAAAAGTTGGGGAAATCTGGGCTGTAAAATCTGAATGATGGCTAGAGAGTCGCAAAGAGATATTGGGTGTTTTTACAACCCAGATAAGGTAATCCTATGCAAGAAGAAATTTATACTATAGCATCTTATAGGAACCACATGTACTACCTTGATGAAGTAGTTTATTCCGGCAACTACTTGTGTTTTATATGAAACGGCATCGAAGATGTCAAACTTTCTGCTTTCTTTTTCTTCCAGTTGTGACTTTATCTTTGGGAACAGAAAAGGAGAAAAATGCATGTTGTTGCTGTTTAAAACACACATCCTGCAATGCCACAGTCATTATTTGAAGATACAAATACAAAATGCAGAAATGAAATAAAAAAATGAAAGTTGAAAAGATGGTCTCTAAAAAGATATCACTGAAAGCATCTGCATTCCAGCTTGAAATGCCCCCAAACCAAATGTGGTACATTCTTGAGGCAATGTTTTACTGTTTTTATTCCATGCTTCTGTTCAAGTTTATATTTTTATAATGCCTCAGTCTTGGGGTGTTCAAGCACACTTCTACAAATTATACCTCACTCCGGTTGGCCCCAAGAGCCAGTTGTTCTACCCCATTTAGCATTTGATGGATAGATCCTAGAATTAGAAGTGTTTGCATCACAGATGAAGAATTAAACCATTCTTCTTTTCCAGCTAAACATGAACTGTTATGTTTTGTGACTATTTGTACAATCCTTCCTTTTCTGTTTCACATTTCACATTAGACTATGCTTAGTTTAATTGTTCTGGAGTGTTTTGGGTGTCCAAATCTAGTAGAAATGAAGAAAGAAATTTCGGTGGCTCACTAAATTTACCATCTTATTCTGTCTTACTGGGATGGAAGCTCCATTGATCTCAATGGGATTTATTCCGATGCAATACATACAGTTAGGGGTATTTAAAAAAAACAACAGGTTACCCATCCTGTCTTATAAGAAAGTTTAATTAACCAGCACTATTCAACTGGTTTTTGCTTTACTGTTAGAATGGAAAGCCTATGTTTGATGTTTTATCATCATTTCTATTTGAAAATTAATTCTACAAGGGCAGGTAGAATTCAGTGCACTTGTGTTTAGAGTCCTGCTCTAGAACCAAATTCCTATACAGATTACTCACATAATAAAGCAAATTATTTCAACTCATATGACTTCTAATTCTACAAAAAGGAGCAATTCTGATGGGCTGCTTTTAGAAAATGCATTATGTCACTGTTTTCTGAAACATAACTTAATAAATACAGCCACAACTAACTTAGCTTATGCCACATGTTAAACCATCACAGTGGTTTGCTTCATAGTACAAAGTATGCCAGAATCAAGGACATTTTATGTTCTTTTTTATTGTAAGGTCATTATAGTTTAACAATATGTCACTATGTCAATCATGAATGTTTGCCCAATTGTAAATTAGAAAATAATAATCGAGGAACTAATAACCATGAAATGAAATACTGCTTATTCAGTCAATGACCAGCAAAATAATAATGACTGCAAAGTAATTTTGAAGAAATAAATAGGAGAAATTATCCTGTTCTGTGGAAAGTGATGCACAAAACTTTATTTGCTAAACTCTGTAACACCGCAAGGTATATCAGGAACCAGCAAAGATATATTTGCTTTGCTGTGCCTGGTAGATAATCAGAAAGAGCAACAGAGAAAGCAGAGCTACACTGCAATGAAGTAGTGCATTAAGAGCAAATGTTTTATCCTCTCATTAAATAAGAATATTTGGGAGGGGGATTTCTTGTTGCTTGTTTGTCCTAAATCAGGATCCTCATATTCTTCCAATTGGTCAGTCTTATGAATGAACATTCTGCCCAGATAATTTTACAAATCTTGTATGGAAATGCAATCTTTACAATATTGCAAAGCACAAGCAAAAATTTAATTCTGGATATTCAACCAGCTCTTTACTGAAGTGTCTGACTCAGGTAATTTTCAAACTTTAAAAGAAATACAATACCAGAAAATAGATGCTATTTCCTGAGTGACAATTGGGTCCCCGGAATGAAGCAGCAACTTTAAAATATCAGTTTAAATGTTTCACAAAATAATTTCTGGATTTTTTTTTAAATTATCCTGCTTCTTTCATATAGAATTCAAGGCTGTAAATATACCAGATACTCTTTCCTCCAGCTATTTTCCTCACAACAAGCTGCTAGACATCTCTCCTGCAAAAGATATCTCAGCCTATAGAAGGAAAGGGGGCATGGGACAGGTCTCAGAAGGGATCCTCCCTAGTTTCCTGGAAAATAGAAGCAAAAGGAGGGGGAGAAATACTTGTGGGCTTTTAACAGTTTGTTAATATACTCTTACAATAAAGTTAGAGGTAGTATTCATAATTGTACTTCTTGTCTGGTCTATCTCGAAGGGCTTTACAGGCTGAAGATTATCTATGGGGGAGGGCAATACTCACTGCTGCCATTTGGGTGTTTTAAAGGGAACTTGAAAATAACAATGGAAGGAGGCGACGCCCTCCAATCTGGGCTCGTTATGAGCAACTAAAATGCATCCACACGGCTACCGTGGGACACCCAACGGCAGATTCCAACCGAGCTCCTTAGATTTTTTTGGTCAAACCACAGCCACAGTTGGTTGAAAAGGTGAGGCAAGAAGCAGAGCAGTTTCATCCCACCACTACCCGGGCTTCCGTCCAAGGCTACGACAATTAAATCGCAGCCTCCACCTCCGAATACCCTTAAGCCCCCCTCGTCCCAGTGCCCCGATTAGAAAGGAGAAAGTCTTTGTTCAGATGGCGCCAAGTTAGAAACTTTTGACAACCAACTGAAGGCTTCAGGGCGAGCGCAGGGGCCGTGGGGAGAAAAGGGAAAGAAGTCGTCAGGCGAGGATGCCAAGTTGGCTTTTTTTCTTTTTACCTCCTGCGTGATTTGCTGCGTCTCCGCAGTCGCTGCCTTTGGCTCGGAGAGTCCGCCGCACGACATCGCTGGTGGAGGGAAAGGAGGTAGCGGCGCCCACTCGCTGTGCAAACCACAAACTCAGCGTTTCCTGCCCCTCGCCCCTAGCCGTCCAGGCCTTGTATCAGCTGTCTCGTCAGGGGCGTAACCAGAGGGGGGGGTGAGGACCAAGCATCTCATTCGATGGACAGAGTATTTCCGGGTTCCGAAGCCATTTTTGGAAAACATGCGCTGTGAGTCAGTCAAAAAGCTGGGAGGCTTTAGGGAAGGGTGTCGGCTGGCTCATGTCGGTGACTCAGTTAATAGTGCGTGGAAATAAAGGCTAGGAAGAGACGCTTCTTCTAACTCCCGTCATTTTTATTTGAGCGTCTTAGTTCCTAAACGCTGCGCGATTGCAGACAGAATGCAAATGCAACCCCATTATTTTGGCCGGTCTGTTAATATGGAGGCAGCGTTTGCACATAATCCTCAATCTAAACCGAAAACATGTATGGGAAGCACGGGCCTTTACTTTTACACGTCATCCCCCAGAGGCCGCCGGCAAATCCTGTGTATCACAGCTAGCCAGTCTTTTTTGGCAATGCCTAACATTAAAGCATGGATCACCTGTGGGTGGAGTCTAACGATCATTTTAAGTATTACCAGGGATCCCTCCTGAATGAATTAAAGCAAAAGAATGATAAACGGAGCCTTGTGAACAACAAAGCACAAGATGACAACACACTCACCTGCCCAAGGAGCATAGAAATGGGAAAATCCATGCCTTGCCTGGTATTAGTTTTCCTTGTTTCTAGAATAATGTTTAAGTTGTTAAAAGACTGACAACAGTTCATTTAGTGACCCATTCAAAGTTACAATGGCACTGAAAAGTGTGACTTACGACTGTTTTTCATAGTTACAACCTTTGCAGCCTCCCCATGATCATATGATCAAAATTCAGATAAACTTGGTTCATATTTATGACAGTTGATGTTTCCCAAGGTCACTTTTGCAAACTTCTTACAAGCAAAGTCAATGGGGAAGCCAGATTCACTTAACAACCAGGTTACTAACTTATCAATTGCAGTGATTCACTTAACAACTGAGGCAAGAAAGGTCGTAAAATGGGACAAAACTTAATTAACAATAGAAATGTTGGGCTCAATTGTCATAAGTCGAGGACCATCTGTTCCTGATTCTTATGAATTGATGCCTCAGATCCACAGTGATAAAGGAACAAAAATGTATTAGCAATAATTATTTTTATTTTGAGTAAAAATGATCTCCAGCTAATCTTAGATGCTTTGGAACAGTTTTAACTATAAGGGTGCTCAGAGGTGGTCGTTCACTGGATTTGAAGGTTTGCACTTACCTTGTATACAGGGACTTGACAGAAGTGCACATGGCCACAAATGTGTCCGTGTCCATGATACAATATTTGCTGAACTATGGATGCTCAAAAGCAATGTTCATCTAATAATAAACACATACAATGACAATATTGCAATGCTGTAGAAGCTTCTAGGTCCTGAGCTTTGAGCTGCGCAATTGAAACTTTGTAACTGTGTTTTAGTTACAGTTGCACATTAAGCAAACCATGGAAGAGCTGCTAACGATACTCAGTTTTATATCTCCACCCCAGATCACCTAAGTGATGCCATAGACTGGTTCTGTTCCAGTATCCGCAGGCAATGGGGGCCTAGATACAATGTGACCCTGGATATCTGAAGTTTTACATGCAGCAGACAAAAGCATTTCAATATAGGTTCACAATGGTTTCTTACCAAAGGATTCCTCCCCAGAGAAGAGAAAAGACAGGGGGTAGAAAAGTAGTGATCCCAAGATCACAAAGTGGCTAATCCATGTCCAATAGTGGGTGTGCCATGTAAGCTGTATAGAATGATACTACTAACAATATTTCAGGATCTATGCTAGCATGAAAAGGAGACTATATAAATATTTAATTGCTTTAGGATGGCATTTAACATGCTGAGTACTGGATTTTTGATCAACTAGTACTCACTGTAGTTAATTAAACCAAAAATTAAAATTACTTTTAAACGATATAGTATATTTGTATATAAACTGCAGCAAATTTATCAGCATTTATCAGACTATTTCACCCTCTACATTTTCTATTCCCATAGCATGTATATATTTTTAATTTTCACATCTAATCTATTTCTTTATGAACCAAAAATACACTTTCTTAGTTCTCTCTACTTCATATTCCTGAGACACTTCAGTTGTAAAAACCATTGTTTGTTTACCACTGAGTTGGCCGTTGATAGTTTCTTCTAGAACAGGGATGTCACATGCAGGCCACATCCGCCCCAGTTCCGTGAATGGGGGAAATGTTACAAAACATCATGTGACAGCAACGTGACACCGGGAGTTTGACACTCATGTTCTAAAGATTCAAACACATTCAAACACAGAAGAGTTCTTAGTAATTTTTTATATAAAGGGCTGATAAGACGAGGCACTTCGTATAATTTTACAGGGCACTTTTTAAAATTTGTCTAACTCACAGCAGTAGCAATAGTCTCATTATGAGCAACATCACTACAAATGGTTTCTGAAATTTCCTGATCTTAATGGACTAAGGCAAGGGTCTTCCAACTTGGCAAGTTTAAGACTTGTGGACTTCAATTCCCAGAATTCCTGAACTAACATGACTGGAGGAGGAATTCTGGGAGTTGAAGTCCACACATCTTAAAGCTATCAAATTTGAAGATCCCTGGACTAAGCAATCAAAGAACTGATAGAAAACCACAGCTTTTAGTTTATAAGTTGAGGGGGAAATCTCACTCTTTCAAGAGTCTCAACATCTTTTCTGTATCATGGTGACCAGAACTGGAAGCAGTATTCCAGCTGTGGTCTTATACCAAGACAGTATATAGCAATACTAACACATTACTTGATCTTGATACCATCCCTCTGTTCATGTAACCTAGAATTATACTGGATTTTTTTGGCAGCTGCAGCACACTGCTGGCTCATACTTAAGTTATGGTCTGTTAGGACTCCTAGATCCCTCTCACAGTTAATGCTGATGAGCCAGATACCACCTATTTTATATCTGTTCATTTGTTTTTCCTTTCCTAAGTAAGGTCTTCTTTCACCACTGAATTGCATTTTGTTGGATAGGGCCCAGTCTTCAAGTCTCAGTTTAATTCTCAGTTTCCAAATTCAGTAGATTCTGAAAAAGTCTTTGTGCAAATCCAACCAGAGAAATAACTTATTGCTAATATTTTCTAAGAGTCAACTCAGAAATGAAATTGACAATAATTCAGTATCTGGACTTGTGAAATATAATTAATTGAGAAATGTTGGGTAGCATATGTGAGCCCTCTCACTTTCTTTCAACTTGACCCACTTTGTGGAAGCATAAATAATATGGAAGAGAGTTGACTGAAGATGTGGAGTTAAAATAAATAATATAATAATAATATAATAATAATGAAATAATAATTTCAGGATACTGAGTTCCATAAAAAGCTCTAAGAAAATAGCTGTAGCTGGGCTGCAAAGAAGCTAAGCAACTTGATAGTGGAAACTTACTGTAGTGTAGTTTATTGCCCTCTAGTGTTTGCTGGATTAATTGCAGTCCAGATATGACTCCTACTCGATGTGTTCCAGATTCCAAGAGTCAGTTGGCTATTTTGAATATCAGCAAATATTGTATAAGTTAATTTTTTTCCTGCTCTCAGGGCTGAGCAATTACATTTCTTGTCAGGATTTTTTTTAATTATTAAAAAAGATCTGTACTGCAATAATCAAAATAAATCTGGAATTTATATTGCTCTGCATACCCCTGACATTGACAAATCTTGAAAACATCTGCCTTTGAGATGGGGACTTGAAAGATGGGGACTTTTAAATCAAAGGCATGTTCCCTTCACCTGCATCTGAATTATTTCTGTAATGCTGGTGCAACGCCGTTGCCTTCTGTAGTCAGTCTACCCAAAGATGTTTAAAATTTCACAGGGGAAGGGGGTGCATTGTGCATGCACCTTCTTTTCAAGTCTGCTTGTGTCTTGAGGATTATCCATTATAGGATGCTTTTAATCCTGCATTCATGTTTGTGAATAATAAGTTTTAGCATAGTTCTGACTCAGGACTTGTCTTTTTCACTTAAGGTTTATGTAAACATTTGGGGAAGAATAATGTCATTGAGAGTGATAAGGAGGTGATCTGCCAGGAAGAATAGAATAGTATGAACCAACAATAATTTAGGTCTAAAAAAAACAAAGATCTGACACTTGGACGTGCTTCTTCTCAGAACGGCATTGTTTCCTTGAACAAATAAGGGTGAGTTGTTTTTTTGTTACCTGCAGATGTGATAGTAGAAAACAATGGAGAAGTAAAATTCATCATTGGCTTAGTGATGTTTAATAGCATTGGAAATTGCCTTGGCTGAAGCTTTTGATATAGAACAAAAAGCTTTGAAAAAGCTTACAATAACAAATATACACTGCTCAAAAAAATAAAGGGAACACTTAAACAACACAATGTAACTCCAAGTCAATTACACTTCTGTGAAATCAAACTATCCACTTAGGTAGCAACACTGACTGACAATCAATTTCACATGCTGTTGTGCAAATGGAATAGACAACAGGTGGAAAGCAGAGGCAGTTAGCAAGACACCCCCAATAAAGGAGTGGTTCTGCAGGTGGTGACCACAAACCACTTCTCAGTTCCTATGCTTTCTGGCTGATGGTTTGGTCACTTTTGAATGCTGGTGGTGCTTTCACTCTAGTGGTAGCATGAGACGGAGTTACAATCCACACAAGTGGCTCAGGTAGTGCAGCTCATCCAGGATGGCACATCAATGCAAGCTGTGGCAAGAAGGTTTGCTGTGTCTGTCAGGGTAGTGTCCAGAGCATGGAGGCACTACCAGGAGACAGGCCAGTACATCAGGAGATGTGGAGGAGGCTGTAGGAGGGCAACAACCCAGCATCAGGACCACTACCTCTGCCTTTGTGCAAGGAGGGACAGTAGGAGCACTGCCAGAGCCCTGCAAAATGACCTCCAGCGGGCCACAAATGTGCATGTGGCTGCTCAAACGGTCAGAAACAGACTCCATGAGGGTGGTATGAGGGCCCGACGTCCACAGGTGGGGGTTGTGCTTACAGCCCAACACCATGCAGGATGTTTGGCATTTGCCAGAGAACACCAAGATTGGCAAATTGGCCACTGTCGCCCTGTGCTCTTCACAGATGAAAGCAGGTTCACACTGAGCACATGTGACAGATGTGGCAAGATCTGGAGACGCCGTGGAGAACATTTTGCTGCCTGCAACATCCTCCAGCATGACCGGTTTGGCAGTGGGTCAGTAATGATGTGGGGTGGCATTTCTTTAGGGGGCCGCATAGCCCTCCATGTGCTTGCCAGAGGAGCCTGATTGCCATTAGGTACCGAAATGAGATCCTCAGACGCCTTGTGAAACCATATGCTGGTGTGGTTGGCCCTGGGTTCCTCCTAATGCAAGACAATTCTAGACCTCATGTGGCTGGAATGTGTCAGCAGTTGCTGTAAGACGAAGGCATTGATGCTATGGAGTACCCCGCTCATTCCCCAGACCTGAATCCAATTGAGCACATCTGGGACATTATGTCTCGCTCCATCCACCAATGCCACGTTGCACCACAGACTGTCCAGGAGTTGGGGGATGCTTTAGTTCAGGTGTGGAAGGAGATTCCTTAGGAGACCATCTGCCACCTCATCAGGAGCATGCCCAGGCGTTGTAGGGAGGTCATACAGGCACATGGAGTCCACATACACTACTGAGCCTCATTTTGACTTGTTTTAAGGACATTACATCAAAGTTGGATCAGCCTGTAGTGTTTTTTGCCACTTTAATTTTGAGTGTAACTCCAAATCCAGAGCTCCGTGGGTTGCTAAATTTGATTTCCATTGATAAATTTTGTGTGATTTTGTTGACAGCACATTCAACTATGTAATGAACAAAGTATTTGAAAAGAATATTTCATTCATTCAGATCTAGGATGTCTTATTTTTGTATTCCTTTATTTTTTTTAGCAGTGTATTAATTCACATCCACTTACCTTTGGCTGCTATACTAATAAAAGTTTCCTAATAGATTTTCTTAATCTGTACAAATCTCCTTTGGCATAGAAATAGTAAATATAGATTTTTTAAAATATTTGCATATGTAATGTTTTTTATTTCTTTATTTTGATTGCTTTTGTCACTGCATGCTTTCCTACTTAATTCTGTTTCTTCATAATAATGTTTTTCAATCTACAAAAATAAAAAGAAAAGATGGACCAGCAAGTCAATCTATTTCATCTAAGAGAGAGGATTAGTTTCTGAGAAGATTCGTAAAGATGAGTCCTGATGGTGCAGTGGTTAGAATGCAGTATTGCAGGCAAACTCTACCCACAGTCTGGAGTTTGATCCTGATGGGCTCCTGAAGATTGACTCAGCCATCCATCCTTCTGAGGTCAGTAAAATGAGGGTCCAGGTTGTTGGGGGCAGTATGCTGATTCTGTAAACTGCTCAGAGAGAGCTGTAAAGCATTGTGAAGTGGTGTATAAATCTAAGTGCTATTGTTAAATTAGTGGTCCATAGAAAACATGAACCAACATCTGCAGCTACAAACTAAGCTCCATTCTGTATGCTTTTCTCTGTTTGGACTTTATAGAAGTGGGTATTGTATGAATTTTTCTATCAATACAAAAACTTGAGAGGATATTAACATCAGGGGTGGGATTCTACCAGTTCACACCTATTCACTAGAACCGGTTGTTAACATTCTAAGCAGTTCAGAGAACCGGTTGTTAAAAGAAATTACTGGCCTAATCCTGTAAGGAAGGCAGGAAGAAAACATTCTGGTGTTCCTTACAGAAACTGCCTCTCCGTTAACCCTTATTACGTTCTTGGCAGGACTAGACTTCCTGTCTCAGGAACTTCTCTGGAGTTTTTTCCCCTTCCTTTGCTGGTACTTTGCTTGTGTGGAGTGACCATTCAAAGTTACAATGGCACTGAAAAAAGTGACTTATGACCATTTTTCACACTTATGACTGTTGCAGCATCCCCACAGTCATGAGAGGCCAGGCGAGGAGATGCGTGCCTCGATGTGAGTGATATTGAGTTGGCCACGCCCAGCCAATAACATGACCACCAAGCCACGCCCACCAACTAAGCCACGCCCACAGAACCGGTTATTAAAAAAAATTAATCCTACCCCTGATTAACATATAGGATTATTTGTAATTAATGAAAACCATCAAGGTATAGAATAGTTTTGCTGATACTGAGAACATGTATTGATACCAAAACAAAAATAGGCAAGCAATTCTAATAAAGCAGAATCCAAATCTCACTTTGCACTTCAGTTCAAAATGAGAATATTTTGTGTGCAGAATACTTTGAATGTAAATGTTTTGAGTTCAAAACAGGTTTTTTCAGTTCAAAATGCTGTATTTAAAACATTATTTCAATTGAAAAATGCTAGCAGGCAGAGGCTTAAAATTTTGAATATACATACATACATACATACTTGTTCTGTCTCACCTATGGCCACGAGTTGAGAGTCCAAATGTCCAAAGGAAAAAGCACGAACAGACAACATCAGGAACAACAGAGTTAACTTTCCTTTGGCTGAATTCGTCGTTGGCAGATTTCCCAGAAGCTGTCTGCAAATTCTGATAATGAGCAGAACTATAAATCAGAGATGAACAGCAAACAGAATACTTTGTCCAAACTGCAGACGCAAATTAACAAGTTTGACCCGAACAGGGATTCAAAGCTAATACGCCTCCTTATAGTCCCTGAGGGGCGTGTCAATCTCTTTCCTCAGTCCCTGATTCGACGTCTCCTTCCAGTTTGTGCTTGTTTCTGCTTACATCTGTTCCTTGCATCAAACCAACTTTCTTCAGTTTGATCTTCATCCAAGGACTCCGGCACGTTCTCCTGCTTATCTGCCGATACCTGAGGCATAACTAATGAGGAAGGTCCTGGAGAGGATGAGCATTCCGAAACTTCCAGCAATGCAGGTTCAAACCCCAATACCAAGTCCTCCTCTTCCTCCTGACTCCCATTTATGTCACTCAACAAGGCAGGCTCAAACCTTAATGCCAGATCTTCCTCATCACTCGAGCCTATGTCTTCTGACAGAGCAGGTTCAAACCTCTGAGTCACAACACATACATACATAGATAGATACATACATACATACATACATACATATCCAAATTTCAAGATATATATACAATTTCAAGATCCCCTTGTGTTGAAATTAATGCCCAAACTAGGCCTAAGTGAGAGTGTATACATCTTCCAAAAGAAAGCCTACTGTGTGTACTTCATACATACTGTGTGGACATTGTATGTAAGCGTATCTGAGCTCTATTTTAGATTTTGTACATTTCACGAGTTGTTTTCCCGGCCTTAGAGCTCAGGGGAAGCTAACTCAGTGATGCAATGGTTAGGAGGAGTTCCTGGGAAAGGAGCAGCAGCTGGTAGCAGAAGGAGGGCAGGCTGAGTTTGAACCTGGAGCTTAAGCAGGAGAGTCTCCTCTTTGTTTCTTAATGGAAAAATGGCACCCCCTGCAATCCTCCTAATCTGCCCTTCACTCCTTCTATTGCTTATTTATCATGCAAGTAAGTAAACTTTGAACTCTTGTTTTCAATCCCCCCCATGATCAATGTGATATTTTAAAGAGAAAGATACCTAAGAAAATGTATTTTGTCCATTAAGTTTTAACATGATGAGCTGGTGAGTTTCTGAATGCAATTTTGTAACCTGATAAGGGCATTCCTGATTTTCCATGTCAGGAATTTTATATATAAAATATGTAAAATAATCTATATTTTAGATTATAAATGAATCATATTCTAATCTATGTTTAGATAATACATATAATTGTCAATATACTATATTGACATTATTTCATGGATTATATTTTATTTAACTGATAACTAAAACTACCTCAAAAAGTTTTGAAAAGCAGAATGGAACAGAATAGGAGTTGGAGGGGACCTTGGAAGTCTTCTCGTCCAACTCCCTGCTCAGTCAGGAAACCTTATACCATTTCAGACAAATGATTGCCCAGTCTTTTCTTAAAAACCTCCAGTGTTGGAGCTTTCACAATTTCTGGAGGCAAGTCATTCCACTGGTTAATTGTTTTCACTGTCAGGCAATTTCTCCTTAGTTCTAGGTTGCTTCTCTCCTAGATTATTTTCCATCCATTGCTTCTTGTCCTGCCCTCAGATGCTCTGGAGGATACGTTAAGCCCCCCCTTCTTTGTGGCAGCCCCTCAAATATTGGAAAACTGCTATCATGTCAACCCTAGTCCTTCTTTTCAAAGCCTGTGATGGGAGACGGCCAGAAATTATTGCAAATGGATAGGCACACCTGAGGCTCTCAGATGCTGTTTAAATGATACGCAAGGAATATCATAGATGCTCCTATTTCCAAGTTAGGTTGGGCTAAGTTGGATAAATGAGGAAGAAGAAGCTCAGCAAGATGGTTAGTATGTAGGAGATCTGTACCAGGAATGTAATTAACTGATCTAGAAAATAATATATGGCAATTATATAGTATGCTTTATTTTATTTAAGTTACAAATGGTTGAGAAAAAGCATAGCTTATCTAATCCTTGTGGTGTACGGGAAATATTAGATTCATATCAGCAATTGATTGATTGATTGGTTTTTTTCCCCCTTGATGGCTAAATCTAAGATGGCTATTCCATTATCTAGATGCAATGGATGTGTTCAGGGTACGTCCGTTCGACAATATTTCTCTGCCCTGCCAGTTCTCCTTTGTGGATAGCACGGAAGGTTTATCCTTCACCTGGGAGAGGGAAGATATCAAGGAGGAGCATGAAGTAGAAGATGATGATTTTTACAAATATTTTGTTGGACTTCATGATTTTTATCAGTTTTATCCGAAGGTGATATATAGCTTTAGCAACAACATGGAACAAGTGGAAGAGCGGAATTCCCTCTATGAAGGCAGAGTCTGGGTGGATGAGGAGGAGATTCCAGAGGGCAGCCTGACCCTCATGCTGGACCAGGTTCAGTTCTCTGATGAGGCTATGTATATATGCAAGGCCACTAATTCCCGGGGCAGAGGGTCAAGAAAAATGAAGCTTGTTGTAGAAGGTAAGAATGTTTTTGTTATGATCCAGGGTGGGATACAAAATAAACAAAGTCATAAAAAACAGGTGAAGCCCCTTTTATTCCTTCACTTTGCTTCCAAACTCCAAATATCCTTGACTGAAGACAAAAAACTCCCACACAAACAGTTACAAGAAGAAGCAAAAAAGCAACACAAACCAGGCAAGATAAGGGCGTCCACAGATATCAGAACACACATTGGGAAGGACGCCAAACTCGGAGTGGAACCATAAACTAGAGATATTTCCACGCTTTGTTTCGAGCGCTCACCCGTACATATGTCTGTTCTCTTATTCAGTTGTCACAGCTGCAGCCCATGAAGAGAATCAAGGCCCTCTCCTCCCAAGTAGACCACGTCTCTCCCTTATCCTCTCCTCCCTGCGTGCCCTAGGATGGAGAGGAGATGGGCCTGGGTCCTCCTCTGACTTCCCAGCCAGTCTCTGCCCTTCCCCAGCCTCCTCCACAACCTCCAGAGCCATACTTCCACTCCCTGTTGGCTGTTCCTCCTCTCCCTCAGAGTCAGTCTCCACCAGGGGCATGACAGTTTTCCAGTTTTGCCCAGTTGAAAATACCTAATACAGGAGAACTGTGGTGTGTGATTTATCTTTTATAAATTGCTGACACTTTTTTTCTTCTGGTATGAATTTTATCTGTTTATTTTGCAATAAGCCTGACTTCTGTAGAAGAATGCTCATTTCAAAGTGAATATATCTCCTCTCACCAGATTTTTTAATACTTTATCTTGCTTAGAAAACAAATCAAATCATAGACTGAGGGATATATGACTTAGCAATAGATAGTAAAATATGCAATAAAAACAATAACAGGGAATAATAGAGAGTAATTAACATTTTAAAATATCACAGCATATTTTTAAAAAAATTAAGCATAAATTTAGATTCCAACAGTTTTTGTATATACACTGCAAAATTGTTGCAACTCAAAATTTCTTGGTTTCAATCTTTAGACAATCAAAATTGAGTCAGAATATGAAGGGTAAATGATTTTTCAGGAACAATTTTTGAACACTGGACCTACCATAAAGTGAGACCTGTCATCTTAAGGTCTCTTAAAAGGTTACTAACAGTAGTGCGTCCTATTTCCAAATGGCGAGAAATATCAAGATTCCACTGTTAACTTGACCTTTGGTAATTTTTGAAAATGATTTCTTTTACGACTTTGTTTCTATAAGATAGCTTGCTTTTTTAAAACGTATGCACAGAGCCTGAGCTTGATGACATTAAAAGCATTAACATTTCAAGAGGAATATTTTTATTAATGTAAGAGAATCCAGAATGCCACAGAAATTGCTGGTATGTCTAGTAAAACACAGAGTCTTTTTCTGAATATATATTTTATTCCTTCAGCTGAAAAGGCCTAGAAATAGCAACAGAAGAATAAGCTGGAGTGGTTATGTAGTTTGCTTAATTAGGAGAAATTGCATTTCTAAGCAAAGCAAATCTCAGCAAATTCTTACATAGTTAATCATGAATATTGGCTAAAAGATTATCTTGTTAAGATTTTAGAAGGGTGAAGTTGTTTCCCAGTTAAAAAATTATTTGATCAACACGAGCCTTGTTTTTCCAGTAAATATAGAGGAATGCAATTTCAACTGACCTTTCAAAAATGTACATTTTATTTCTTAAGCATACACCACAAACCAACCCTAGCTGCATTATTCCCACATTCTGCTAAGTCATATTATGAAAATAGAGGAATCTATTTTATATTATTACTTAAAGCAGGGCAGCAAGTAAGAGAGGAAAGTTAGAGCAGAGGTCTCCAAACTTGGCAACTTTAAGACTTGTGGACTTCAACTCCCAGAAATGTCCAGCCAGCAAAGCATAGCTGGCTGGGGAATTCTAGGAAGTCCACAAGTCTTAAAGTTGCCAAGTTTGGGGACTGCTGAGTTAGAGGAACAGAATAAATGATCAGCAGTAAATTGGGAATAGCTCTCAGAGTGATAATCCTCAAAAGTAAAACCAGGCAATAAAACTGGTATATTTTGGGGAGTCAGAGGTGAACTTGAAACTAAGTAACCAGAGAACAAGGGACATGACTATCAATGCCGAACAGAAGTATTTATATAAGTAAAGGAGAAGCTTTGAAGATTAATTTTCTGGAAATAATGTGTTCCTTCTCACACCCACAATTTATGCCCTATCATTTTTTTTCTTATTTTTCTTCTGAAGAAATTGAGACATTGGAAGTCATAGCTAAGATATAATGAATCTTACTAATACTAAAAAAAATATCCTACAGCAGATTTTCAGAAGTTCTAATCCAGCATTTCCCACATCACATTTTCTATATATTTAGGGCTTTAGCTCTTCTAGTTCTACAGTCTGGATGTCCAATGCCTCTACTGAATTGATAACTACTGGAAATGAAGAATACAAGCTCTGGAAACCTCGTTTGAGACATCTCAGAGCAATTGTTACAAAGCTGTAATTAGATTATTAGTAATTGTTCTGTTTTTCCACTTCTCTCAATTAGATGCTGAAGAGCCACAGGTGCAGTTCAGCACAGTCGATGACATACTTGTAGCCAAGTGCATCTCAGCAGGCTGGTACCATATGCCTAAGGTAACCTGGCGTAACCGCAAAGAAGAGGATCTGTCCGGCTATTCCAAAACAGAGATTCTGGAAGAGAAACAGGATGGGTCCCACCGAGTGGTATCTACGTTACATTACCCTGTGTTACTCCATGAAATCTACACTTGTCACATTGAAGAGAGCGATGTGCTCAACAGACCTGTTAGGTCCATCCACAAAGTTCCAAGTTAGTGATTTCTTGTTGAAAGTCTCTGTTGGGTGTTGAAAGAAGAAATACGTTGTTAAGCAAAGGAGCATGGATTAAGCATGATAGAGTAGCTGTTTTCTTCTTCCCAGCAACCTTGCTCACAATGCTATCTTTCAGTGGTGGGAAATGGTTAAACCAATTATTGGGCTAGGAGGAAGGCATATGGATTTTTCCTTGTTCCCGTTGACTGTGGTACAGAATACAAGAGGCATGAAGGAGAGGGCAGCTCAACAAAGAGAGGGTGAAAGTGCAAGAATGAGTGTTGGCCTTTGAGATGTTGCTGATTATACATCCCAATCATAATGCTTAATGGAATCTGGCAGTTATATTCAGGAATGCTATGGTATTACAGATTCTCCAGTTCTATAGTAGTTTGTGTGTGAGAGAGATACACAGACAAACAAAGATGTGATGAATATCAGAAGTAATGGAGGAAAGATGCACACACATGTAGAATCATGGACCAAACCAACAATTTGTGTAGATTGTTCTCCAGGGATGGGATCCGACTGGTATAACTACCGGTTCTGTTGTTCTGCGTCTCATGCACATGTGAGAGTTGAGTGAGTTGCGTGAGTGCAATTTACGACCTGCTGAGCTTCCCGGACAGCTGAACAGCGCTGCATGTGGGTGCACAGTGATTGGAAAAGCCCTTTTTTCCTGCTTTTTCCACTGCAGCTGTGCCACGCAAAGCAGCTGCGGTTGAAAAAGCAGGAAATAAAGGAGAGGTAAGAACCCGGGAGGGCAGGTGGGCCAAAACAGCAGCAGACACAGAATCGGTTCTGTGTCTGCTGCTCTTCAGAGCTACCAGTTCTGTAGAGCTGTACAGAACCGGTAGAATCCCACCCCTGTTGTTCTCTCTTGAGTTAGTATTAGTAGACCCAATATAGTTCTCCTGTTTCTTGAAAGCAGTTTGGCCACATGCGAAAACAATCAGCTGGATCTGATTATCCATCTGTCCAGGCAAGAGGAAGGAGCAAAAACTTCCACACTACTCTTCTGAATATTCATGAAGGTTCAGATTGAGAGTTGTGGTATCTTAAAAGCCATTTCTGGTTTGACACTCAACAAGGTGTCATTTATTCCTAGTTAGAAAACTGGCTTCTCATTTCAATTAATGCTTGTTGACACCTCAATTTTAAAAATACATATTTAGAAATACATTCCATTGAATTCAAATAAACTTACCATATTTTTTGCACTATAAGACGCTCCAGATCATAAGACTCACCTAGCTTTTGGGAAGGAAAACAAGAAAAAAAAAATCTGCCTCTGCCTCCCAGCATTTTGCTTCCTTGCAGCAAACAGGCTGGTCAGCTTCAGCACAGCCTGATTTAGCATGAGCAGCTGATTGGTGGATGGATTGGCCTCCCCACCGCCCATTGCTGCCATCAACACCCATTGCCGCCGCCCATTGATGCCCCTGCGCGTCCCATTTTTGGTCTTTGTGAACCCCATTTTCAGCGCTTTTGTGCCCCATTTTTGGCCTTTGCACATCCCATTTTCGGCCCGTTCTAAACGGTGGGGATTGCTGCCTATTGCTGCCGATCGCTAGTGCTGGCACCGATTGCTGCCTTTTGGCAACGGCAAACGGCAGCGATAGGTAGTGATAGGCAACAATAGGTGGCAATAGGCAGCGGCAGTAATCCCCACCACCTGGAAGGGATGAAAAATGGGACATATGGAGGCCAAAAACGGGGTGCATGGATGGAGGCCGAAAATGCCCAAAAGATGGGGGGGGGGGGGTTCGTCAACATTTGTTCTTTAAGATGCACAGACATTCCACCCATTTTTTTAAGGGGGAAAAGTTTGTCTTATAGTGCAAAAAATATGGTAATTATCAGTTAATTTGGCAACTTTAAAGAACAGGTGTTTAGAACGTCAAAAGTGTTTTATTCTCTCTCACAAACAGTAGACAGAATGTGGGGCCCAATTAGTTTTTTTATATGCATATCTCCATTTTCTGTTTGCAAAAAAACAGAAAAAGTTAATTTCTAATATAGCAATTGATAGTGTACTTAATAATTGAGATTGGTATACTTAGTTCAAAGATGTAGCAGTACTGCTGATGCAGCTACCCAAGGGGAGTCTCACAAACCTCTCTGAGAAAACAAAATGGCTCCTGGCAGGTTAGTTGTGTAGAAGTAAGTTCTATTCAGGTGAGAGAGGATTAGGCCACGTTCTGTGGTAATTTGTGTTGATATAAGATTATGTAAGTACTTATCCTGAAATTTTGAATGAGTATGAACCTGTAAATGTCCCTATAGCAAAATGGGAAAGCGTTCTTCTCTTCAGGGGCAGATTCTTAGAAGACTTATTTGCTAGTGAGCCAACGTATAAATTGTAAATGGCCCTATTTATTATTTATCTTTCTGGCACTCTCTTTTTTCTTTGACTTTCTCATCACAGATCATTGCCCCACTAGTGATTTGCAGGGTATTCTAGAGCATCCGCCACAGTAGAAAAATAGCAGTAATATTTGGTTCCACACTAGTGATTTGTAATATCTCACACCATTGTTCAATTATTGCCATGGAAGAAATAGTCTTCGTTATTGATAGGTTGCCACAGCAATGACAGCGGGTGACACTGAAAATGCTATAATGCTGTAAATGGTGAATGACAGCTTTTTAAAAAATCATTTCAGTGAGTTGGATGATACGGGGAAGACACTATGCAGCGGGCAAGCGGGGGTGCTCTTCCTCATGACTGCCTTGTTGTGCTTTCCTCCAATCCATGCAGCATCACAAAACCATCCTGGGATATTTCTATTCTGCCCTCATTGATGAATCTCATTCTGCCTCAGCAGTGAGCAAAGCAAATGATGCTCTTCTTAAGAGACTCAAATGGGGCAATCAGAGGAGAGTAATTGATGAAATTCTCTTGGCTTCACCAGCCTGAAGAAACAATGCTATGTGAGGAGAAGACAAGTTTTCACAAGTGGTAGAACAAGCCATCAAAATATGGTTAGCTGATCAGTGTTTGTTGGGAAGTAGTTCTGTCTGTTCTAGCAACCAGTGCTTTATTGAGTGAACCCAACTAACTCATCTGCAGGAATGGATGGTCTGCATGGGAGTATTCATTCTATCCAAGTAAGCAGGAAACTGTCGGCTTTATCAGGCAGAACATAACATCATCCCCTGCAGTAAAGTTGCCCATCCAGCCCTGGCACATCCGGCAGTCCTGCAGCTGATTGGGGGTGGGGGTGGTACTGAAGGGCACCTACTTGAAAACAGGCAATCTTCCAGAAGACTGATGGACATGCTTCCAAAAAAGTGGGGGAGTGTTAAACAATTTATTCCCTCTGCCTTTTCCTTTCCCCCCTCCCTCTCCCTCCCTCTCCCTCTCTCCCTCCTTCTCCCTCTCCTTCTTTCTCTCTCCCTCCCTCTCCCTCTCTCCCTCCCTCTCCCTCTCTCCCTCCCTCTCCCTCTCCTTCTCTCCCTCTCCCCCACTCTCTCTCCTAGCAGGAAAGATGGGGACAAAGTGGCCCATGTTTAAAAACAGCATTTCCCACTTTTGCTCCCCCCACATCCCAAAGAATGAAAGGGGATTAAATCACCAGGGGCAGCAGGTTAGAGCAAAATCTATGTTTCAAAACAGCTTTCACCACTTTCCTTGCCAGCTTGAAAAAGAGATATAATAGGCAGGGGATTACTTTCCTGGAAAATGAGTGACACACTCTTGGTTTCTCCTGTCATGCAAGCCGAAGATGTCCTGGAAAGCTATGCTTGCCAATAGCCTCAGGTGCTGGGCAGGTTGCAATCACTAGCCATGCCCTCCCTAGGCATCCTTGGCAAGATGTTGAAGTGGTTAAAACAGGAACTCTTGTTCCAGGAGAAAACTAAAAGCACACCTTTAATGTGAGAACTTCTAAATATGTCTTTGGGCTGCTACTGCAGTGGGCTGGAGTTCCCAAGGCAGCCTCATGAGGATGTGCCCTTTAACGCTGATTAGGGAGGCAGTTTCATACTGTGATTAGTGGACCATGAGGAAGAGCCCAGAATCTGATGGGCAAGTTGTTCTTGCCAATGATCTGAAATGATAGCTAGTAAAAGAGCCTTTGAAATTAGGGTGAATGGCTGCATGAAACTAGATCAAAGGTATCATGATGTTTCAGGTAGCACATTCCTATGATAGAGGTGGAAAGGTTTCAGGAAATCAACTTTTTCCAATCCATACAAAGTGTAGCATAAGCACATCAGTAAACAGGGAAAATATTTTACATAGGAAACTATGAAATACACCTTAGCCCATGTAAAATGGATGCAGTAGTTGGGATTTCAAAATGTTGGTATCTGACCTTTAATAGCAATGAAGTTGCTACAGAACCAGACAGAAAATATTAGCAAGTTTGGTCCGATGGGTCAACCAAAAGTGTATGTATAGATATATAGAAGATATAGATACAGGTAGTCCTCAACTTACAATCATTCATTTACTGATGGTTTGAATTTACAATGGCACTGAAAAAATTACTTATGACTGTTTTTCACAAGACTGTTGCAGCATCCCCAAGGTCATATGACCAAAATTCGGATGCTTGGCCACTAGCATGTATTTATAACAGTGCAAGTGATTCACTTAACACCTGTATCAAAAGTGGTTGTAAAATGGGCCCAAATGCACTTAACAACTGTCTTGCTTAGCAACTAAAATGTTGGGCTTAATTGTGGTCGTAAGTCAAGGACTACATAAATAAGTATGTATATAGGTATAAATATGTAGGGGTAAATATCTGTGAGGACCCAGAGTGGGATACAAAAGCAACAAAGTCACAAAAACAGGCGAAGTCCCTTTAATTCCTTCAACTTAGCTTCAAAGTTCCAAATATCATTAACTGGAGAAAAAACTCCCCCACAAACAGTTGCGAAAAGGAAGAACTTCATTCAAACTCAAAATACTTATAAATTATAAATAGAAAAAAACAACACAAACCACACTGAAGCAATTAAGGAGACAAGGCAGGATAAGGGCTTGAAGATGTCCATAGATATCGAAACACACTGAGAAGGATGCCAGAACTCAGATAAGAACAGACAGACTAGAAATATTTTCATGCTTTGCTTCCAGCACTGGCCCAGGCACAGTTTGTCCTTTTAAACAGTCCTCACAGCTGCAGTCCATGAAGGGGATCAAGGCCCTTTCCTCCCCCATAGACCAGGCCATTCACGTTTCTCCCTTATCCATTCCTCCCTGCGTGCCCTAGGATGAAGAGGGGGTGGGCCTGGGTCTTCCACTGAATGCCCAGCTGGCCTGTACCCTTCCCCAGCCTCCTCCACAACTTCCGGAGCCACACTCCCATTCCCTGTTGGCTGTTCCTCTTCTCCCTCGGAGTCAGATTCTAACAGGGGCATGACAATGTCTATGGAGACTCTCAGTCATCCAGGTCATGATTGTCTCAAAGGTTTGAGTCAGAACAGATGAAGTTTCCTGGATGAGAAGTGAAACGTCTTCTTCCTCAAAGAAAAACACATAATCCGGTTGCCATTTGAAAAAGCACTTTTGAGATATGCAGGAGTAACTTTTTAACTGGTTGTTTGTATGGCTGGATTTCTTTTAACTTTTTAACTTTTCTTTTTCTAGAGAGGAAATATCACAATATGTACAATCACTACTAGAAAATCAACACCAAGTTGATGCAGCGAGGGAAAATAAGCACTCATTTTTTCATCATATCAGCTCGATACAGTGCCTGCAACAGCAGAAGGAAGAGGGAAAACACAGAAAATGAGACAATACATTTTGCATGTTGAAAGGAGGGATTGTTTATATCATTCTGTTAGATGTTTGAATTAAATTGAATTGAATTAAAAACTGCCAAAATAATCTATTTGGACAACCAAGACTGGATTGAGTTTTTTCATACTTACCGGCGGGGGGCGGGCGGGGGGTGCTGATAAGCCCATCTCCTATACTAAACCATCCCCAACAGATGCCATTCGGTGGTAGAAGACATCTGGCTGAGGGGAGCCCACCTAGCCTCTAGTCCAGAGAAATTATTTCATTGTTAAACCAATCCTGCCATTAAGAAACTTTAAAAGTAATAAAAACAATGGGAATCAAATATAAACATAGGTCTGCAACAACCAGTGACTTTGGTCTCATTGAATTGTGTCTTTTGTTTCAGAAGCAGAGAAAAACGTTTACAGGATCGGATTGCTAGTTTTGCACCCAGCCTTGTTCTTTTTTGATTCAGGCTTAGGAACAGCAATGGGGGACTTAATCTTTCTTCCTGTAATTAAAATCTCTCATGACATTTCTGCCTTCCTGTAAGAACAGACAGCAGGACCTTGATTTTCTTGTCTCATATCCTTTTCCAGATATTTCAAGGGAGCTATCATATCCTCTCCTCAATTTTCTTCCCAATTCCCCCCCCCCCCACCATTTGTCTTCATAGGACTTGGTTTTTAGCTGCCTCCTCATCCCCACTGCATTTTTTTGTAATTCAGCTGAATCCTTCTTAAAATGCAACACCCAGAATTGGACAGAATACTTGATATGGGATCTGAACATTATATCAAATAAAGAATAGAAAATAATAATAAACCAATCTGGGTCGGTCACCGGGACCAGGTGTTTTGTCTCCTGAGCTTTCAGGCTCGTACTGGAGCCCAGATTGGATCCTGCTACATTATCCTGGGACACACATATTCGCCTTCACTTGTGAGAAAATAATAAAGCACCTATGTTAAGGAAAGCAACCAGTAAATGTGTCTCTCTCCCCGCCCTCCCACAAAAGATACAGGTCTCTCCCTCTCCAGTAGCATCCAATTTTAGGGGTGATGCTCATCTCCGTTTCTTAGCCAAGGGAGCCGAAGATATTTTCTATGGTCATATGGAAGCATGAATATACAATGAGGTACACAGAACACTTTTACCTTCTCACCGAAGTGGTACCTATTTATCTACTCGCATTTGCTTTCAAACTGCTAGGTTGGCAGGAGCTGGGGCAAGTAACAGGAGCTCATTCTGTCACATGGTGATTGGATGTTGAACTGCCAACCTTTTGATTGACAAGCCCAGCCTGTCTTAACCACTAGGTCACCACATCCCCTACAAAAGGTCCCCAATGACATCGTAATAAAATAAACATAGCCTGACCCTGACCATACATAAATTACTTCAGATACAACACTGCAATTTATAATGACAACTAATAGCCACCAAGGCCCTCCAGAGTGGCTTAGCCTTTGCTGTCTGAAATGCCTATCCTGCAGTGGCCAATTTGATGTTAAGAGAGGCAAAACATTGGTGATGATGAAGACAGGCTAAATTCTGTAGTTAAATCAGGGTTTCTTGACCTCAGCAACTTTAAGATGTTCAGCTTTTAAACATCTTAATTCCCCTACATCCACACACCTTGAAACTGCTGAGATTGACAAAGACAATGTGAGAATCATTTTGGATACTCTGGAATATTATGAAGCACACCCTGAGAAGCAAATGGCCTTGATGTTTCTAGATGCTCAAAAAGCCTTTGACAATGTGAGTTGGCAATTTATTTTACTGCAACTGATACAAATGGTTTTTGGTAAGAAATTTATCCAAGCCATTGAAACAATATATCATGAACAAACTGCAAAGGTGATGGTGAATGGAGAATTAACAGAATCCATAGATATAAGAAAAGGGACAAGGCAAGGCTGTCCATTGTCGCCTCTGCTGTTTGTGTTAACATTGGAAGTGTTGAACAGGAATATCAGAGAAGAAAAAGAAATAAAAGGAATGAAAATTAAAAAGGAGTAGTATAAATTGCAAGCTTTTGCAGATAACCTGGTATTTATATTAGAAGGCCCAATGGAAAGAACACCCAAATTAATAGAAAAAATAGAAGAATATGGAAAAGTAGCAGGTCTGAGAATAAACAAAGACACAACAAAGATATTAACAAAGAATATGTTAACAAGACAAAAGAAAGAGTTGGAAGAAACTTTAAAAATACAAGTCACGAACAAGGTTAAATACTTAGGGATTTATGTTACGCCAAGATGCAGTACCCTGAAGGAAGATAACTATGTTAAACTCAAACAGCAGATTGCGACAGACTTGATGAAATGGGAAAATTGCAACTATCATTGATTGGGAGAATATCCACAATTAAGATGAATATATTGCCTAGAGTTTTATACTGTACTTATTCCAGGCAATTCCTATTCGATTAGGGAAAGAGATTTTTGAAGATTTAAATAGAATTGTGCTGAAATATATTTGGCAGGGTAAAAAAGCAAGAATAAAATTAAAGCTGTTACAAGATGCAAGAATAAGAGGAGGGTTTGCCTTGCCCAATTGGGAGCTGTATTACCAGGCAACAAGTTTGATGTGGGTAATGGAATGGATAACACTAAGGAACAGTAGATTATTGACTTTAGAAGGTCATGACTTACTGCTGGGGTGGCATGCCTTTCTCTGGTATAAGGGAACTAAAACACAGGGGTATTTTAGAAGACATATTCATGAGGCACTGTTTTTGAGTTGGGAGATTAAAAGACAATATTACTTAAAAATTCCAACATGGATATCACCTATTGAAGCTTTTTCTTATCCAATAATATATAAAAAGGAACAAACAGTTAGATATGGGGAATTACTGAATGAAAAGGCTGAACTTGAATCTATGCAATCATTAGAAGAATAAGGTGTAAAAATGAATTGGTTTTCTTATTTGCAAATACAATCTAGGTTTGATAAAGACTCCAAGGCAGAAGGTATTTATGATAAGCTGACTGACTTAGATAAAATTTTGATGGGTACTGATGAAAAGGTAATTAAAAAACTTTATGGACATCTATTAGAATTTAAATTGGAGGAGGAGCAAGTTAAAGAAACAATGATTGCTTGGGGAAAAATTTTGGATATGGGATTGATTTGGAAAAATGGCAAAAATTGTGGTCTCAAAATTATAAAATGACGTCAACTGCGTATAAAGAAAATTTGTATAAGATGTTTTACGGGTGGCACCTATCCCCGACGAAACTTGCAAGAATGTTTAAGAATAAATTGGATAAATGCTAGAAATGTCATCAGATACCTGGTTCATATTGCCATATGTGGTGGACATGCTTGGACGCAAAAAAATATTGGACTAAAATCCACACATGGTTGGAAAAAATGATAAAACAACATATAGATTTTAAACCAGAGATCTTTTTATTGGGAGTCATACCGGACATATACAATAAAGAACTGAAATATTTGATTGTAAATGTTTTAACAGCAGCTAGAATTGTATTTGTGAAAAACTGGAAAAATGACAAAATACCTATGCAGGAGGAAGTTATCAAAAAAATTATGGACTGTGCTGAAATGAGTAAACTGACATTTGAAATTAGAGAACAAGAAGATAAGCAATTTTATATGATATGGGATTTGTTTTATCAATGGTTGGATAAAAAGGCATGGTAATATAATAGACTAGATAATTTTATGATAGAAATCTAATAGATTGATATAAAACATAATATAGATATATATAACCACTGGTTGAAAGTATAACATAAATTTTAAGATAAAACTTGGAACATCTTGTATAAAACGATGGAATAAATAGTTTAGTCATGGATGATTAATAACTGATGAATATATAAACATATGTTAGTTTGACAATATGAAGACTGATATAAATTGTGAGTTAAATGACTGCAAAAGTATAGCACAAAAGATACGTAACCAACTGACACACTGTATGTATATAAAATGGAAGAGGATTTTATGTTTTTATGTTTTTGTATGTGTATGTTTGTGTTTAAAAATAAAGAAACTTTATTTTTTAAAAAAAAAACTGCTGAGATTGAGAAGCTCTATGTTGAACAAACCCCCCCCCGCCCCACTTCCCCAAAGGGCAGGGAAAGCAAGAGCCCCTCCAGAGATAAAGAAGTCCTGAAGACACAGAAGACTGTTAGTGGTGGTTGCAACAAGACGGAAGACCCTATTTTCGAATACTTCCCTGCACCTGTGCAATCTGTTTCCCACTTCTGGTGAACAAAAACAGCAAGCAGTGGGAGGTTCAAAACCCGGTGCTCTATTACAGGTAGGAGTTTTGAGTGAAGCCGGTTGCCTCGTTGCAATTCAGAAGTCTGTTGTCACAATCTGTGTCATATGTTGGTGGCTATTTCATAACTTCTAATTATGTGGCAACCACTCAAACGTAGAGTTAGTTGTAACTGTAGGAAAAGATTGCCCACGCACAGCCATAACAGAATGACAATTGCTTTTCCATCTCATGCCTCGTAGTTATACAATATACTGAATTCACCTTGTTGGGGTTAATTACGCAGTTTTATTGTTCGGGGGAGGGGGGCAGGAAGGTATATCCATGATCAGGCAGTAAAAGATACAGCCGTGACTTCAAGGTCATTATTCACCCGTTTCCTCAGCCATGGTGATGTTTGTGAATAGCGGCTAACAGTCTGGGTGATGTGACATCTGCTTTCTCTTATGGAGCAAGGTGCCTGCTTTCAAGCCAGAGATGGGCAGCACACTGGCAGCTGCTCCCCTGAGTAGGCCACAGACCATAAACAGCCTCCAGGCAACCAATAAGAGAACAGCATCCAGGAAGACAAAGCCATTTTGTGATTTCTTCTGCCTTTTCTCTGTTTCTGCTGCCTTCTGCTGTTTTGAAGGATTCCCCCAGCGCAGCTGAATGCAGGGTAGGATGACACTGTTGTCCTGCCTCAAACAGCAAAGGACCTTTTGGATAGTGCGGTCCATAAATAATTATTTGAAAGAAGATCCCTATACCGCTAAACAAGGCATTATTTACCGCTTTCAGAAGAGATCTTCATGGGATTCCTAAATATCTAGTGACCTTTTACTAATGTCCTTTTGAGGACAAGTAAAGTAAAATCATAATGCTGGTAGCATAAGTGGGCAAACTGATTATTTAGAATTATTCCCACTAGACTAGTGTTTAGGCCAGAAGGAAACTGTCTTGGGAAGCACCTAATCTTGGAATGGAATAAATAGGTTGGAACTTGGAAGGGATTTTAGAGGATATCTAGTCCGATACTGGTCCAATGCAAAACATCCTGTATGTATTACACCATTCTTGCCAAATTGCTAACTACCCTTCCAGTGTCAGAAAGTCCACAAGCTTCCAACCCTGGAATCTATTCCATTGCTGAACTGCTCTAATTATTAGGAACTTTTTCTGGACACCCAGGCAAAATCAGTTCCTTCATAATTTAGAGCTGTTGTTTCTTGTCTTCGGAAACAAAACAATTCTTCTCAGTCTTCTGAATAACAACCTTTAGATACCTGAAAATAACAATTATGTCTCCTCATAGTCTCCCCTCCCCCCCTTTGTTCCTGTGTAAGCATGCAGGGCTGGTAATTGGCCCAAATTCTGTATTAATTCTAGTCCTCACATCTCTTCTTTGTTCTTAAGGCCTTACAGGAGAGGGTGAGGGGTGGTGATACAGTATATAAATAAATAGAAGTAAAGAATAAAGTTTGCACGATTTCCTAAGGGCTCTTCCTAGACTAACATCTCAAATCAGTATCACCATCAGAACTCTACCTTGCTGAATCCCGCAATAAAAGTGGGGTAAACCCGGGTATAAACTTCGCTATTAAAAACGAACCCCCGTCCAAAGCATTGCTTACAGAAGGCCAAAGGTGTGGACAAGATAGACCGGACAAGATTGAACGAAACGCACTTAGGAGGTTTCCTATGAAAAAGGCACGGAACTTGTAATTTTTGTCCCCCTGCCGAAGCGAACACGCCAAGCCCAAGCACGGCGGGTGAGGGGGCGCAGAAGGACGGGTTACGCTCCCGCGCTAAGAGGCAACACTCGGGGGACGCGGGTCGCCGGCGGCGGCAGAGGCAGCTCACTTCCTGGGCTCTGGTAAGTTCGACCGGGACATTCTCCACGTTCCGCCAAGGCAGGCAGGAAGGCAGGCAGCGCTTCACCTGCCAGCTTCTCTTCCTTCCTTCCTTCCTTCCTAGACGGATCGAGGTCTCCGCACGTGCCATCCCAGGCTGGATGCGCAGCTGCCGAACCCCTCCTCGTCTGGTTTTTTTTTCTCGTGGAAAGTTGCGTCCAGGGAGATCGGCGTTCTCCTTCCGAAGTCCGGGGAAACCCGGCCTCGCTTCGCCGCCCAGAGGCGAAGACCCACTGACCACGCCTCGACCCGCTACGGATGTCCCTCTGAAATGAGCCAGGTGGCAAGGAAGAAGGGCGGGAGAAGCCCCGGGCGCGGCGAGCGGCCGGCGGCGGCTAGAAGGCAGCGAGGTAGCGAGTAAACAGAGGGCGCCAGGCCCCGGGCTCGCGGAAACTCGCCCCGGCCGCTCTCCTGTCGGCAGCCTCGTCCATTTTCGGCGGAGATGAGCGGCTGGGCAGGGCTGGCCGGGCTCCTCCTGGCCGTGGCTGGAGCTCAGGGGCAGCTGCTGCAGCCGCCGAGGGCATCGCGGAGTAGCCTTCGCCCTGGCGCCGCGGAACATGCCGCTCAGTTCGACCACGTCTTCAACGGGACGGTCAACCGAGGCACGGAGCGGCTGTACTCCTTCAACTACACCAGCCAGGCGGGCCAGGTAAGGTGGCGGCAGGTGCTCCCTGGGGCAGGTGCGGCTGGAGCCCTGGAAGGCTGCGCTGCTCGGAGAGGGTGGGGGTGGGGGTGACTCGGGGGAGCGGAGGGCTGGGGAGACTCGGCTCGGCTGGCGGGCTCCCGTGGCGAGGCGGGAGGAGACCTCCGGGGGGCAACAACGGCTGAAGGCCTGCGGCGGGGCTCAGATGATGGGGAAGGGAGGAGAGGGACAAGGCCTAGCGATTCGGAATTGAAAACCAGTCGGGTTCTTCATTCATTATCCCTTTCAGGTCCCCCTCCGCCTCCGGTTTTGGCAGTTTCCCAGGAGCTAAGCTATTTTTCTGAACTTGCTTTGTTTTTATGTGATTGTTTCTGCAAATAAAACTCCCATTTAAACAAACTTCAGATTTCCCTGTTCTTTCTGAGTCATGACAAATGCTTCTGTTGCTTCCTTGAGATAATGTCAGAGCGCATGTTATCATGGAATTACATAACAGTTAACTCCACATTGGTAATTACAGGTTATTTTTCCATCCATGTATCACATTGGTGGTTGTTTTGTTTTGAGGGGCATAAGCAATGTTATTCAAAGTGCAATAAAAGAAAATGTGTTAATAAGAGATTAAATTAAAGAGATGCTCATTCATTCTCTGTAAATGACCAAGGCATCTCAATGTATTTCTTTCAATTGGGCAGAGTCAGGTTTACATCAGTGTGTGTGTATGTGTAAACCCTGAAGTCTGACAATGCACAAATGAAAGAAATATATATTCTTTCATTCATTTTCTTTAAGTATATTTCTTTCATGTCTATCACTTGCTTTTGCATTCCATCCAACTTACGTACTTTTGACTCTTTCTGTTTTACCATATACCAAAATAACCCATTCGCTTTGCATTCAAAGTACTTTTGCTTCTCCTGATATTCTCCAAATCTCAGTTCTATGTAAGAAAGAGGGCAACGTATTCAGTATATTTGCTTATTTTGATACACGTTCAGTCTTTGCAGTAATATCCTTATTACCCACTCTCTTTTTATCAGCAAAGAAAAAAATACAATTACCTGGAAATGTGAAAAGAACAAATCCTTCACTGAACTAAAACATAAAAATAATAAAGCAAAACATGTAAATATTTAACTTGCCAACCTTATAGACAAGTCAATGTGTGTATGTGTGTGTAAAATATAAATTTAATAATTTTTCATTCCGTATAAGATTATAAGCCAATAAATAAAGGAGAAATGTTTCAATCCTGATGTCAAAAAACTCAAGGTCTCATTGTGTGGCCTCAAACTCACAGAAAGCTACTGTTCTGCAGCCTCCCTTGAGGAGCAGCTGTCTAGAGCAAATGTGGGTGATTTCCCTTTCTTTCATTGTCTAGAGAGGTTTCAAAGAATTGATCTACTCACCGGGTTCTTGATTTTTCCTGTGATCATAAACTCTGCTTTTGCAGAGCTTCTCCAGTTCACTATAACTTTTACCTAGTTACTATCCCTTACACACAAGTGAAGCCTTAATTTGAACAGGCCATGTGGGGTAAAGGTGTGTCCATTGTTCCCATGTCTCCATTTAGCATTATGTCTTCCTGGTGACATTAAAGCATTAGCATAAACGTTTGCTGTGCATTCTAGGCGAATGGCATCTTCTAAGCCCTACACTCCCTCAGTTAAAAGAATAGCCTCCTGGAAGAAGATCCCTCCTCTTTTGAAGAAGCTGCGTCAGGCTACACCTGAGAAAAATGTCTATGGTGAAATATGTTGCCTACACAGGTAGTCCTTGACTTATGACCACACTTAAGCCCAACATTTCTGTTGCTAAGTGATACATTTGTATTGTCCCATTTTACACACTTTCTTGCCACAGTTGTTAAGTGAACCACTGCAGTTGTTAAGTTCATGACATGGTTGTCAAATGAATCTGGCTTCCCCATTGGTTATGCATGTCAGAAACTCACAGAAGCTGATCACATGGCCCTGGGACACTGCAACCATCATAACTATGAGTCAGTTGCCAAGCGTAGGAATTCTGATTAGTGACCATATGGATGCCACAACAGTGATGAGTGTAAAAAAAGATCAGTCGTACATCACTTTTTTCAGTGACATTGTAACTTTGAACGGTCACTAAATAAACTCTTGTAAGTCAAGAACTACCTGTACTTGCTGAGGAGCTTTGTCTTTGGGGGAATACCTTCTGTCTCACATATCTTCCATCTTGGAAGTCTTCTCATCCAACCTCTTCCCTAAGGCAGGAGTCCTTCTTCCATTCCAGACAAATGACTGTCCAATCTTGTCTTGAAAACCTTCAGTGATAGAGCACTCACAACTGCAGAAGGAAACTGCTCCATTCATTCATTGTTCTCACTTTCAGGGAATTTCTCCTTAGTTCCAAACTAGATCTCTCTTTCCACTACCGGTAATTGTTTCTTGTCCTGCCCTCTGCTGGTTTAGAGAATAAGTCCATCCCCTGTGACAGCCCCTCAAGTACCAGAAGAAGCTATCATGTCACCCCTAATTCTTCTCTTCCTTAGGCTAGCTATAGTTAACTTTCCTTAACTGTTCATTATCTCATTTTTCAGGGTTTCCCAGGCATGTCGAATTGATTTTCCTTTTAAGATTTCCATCCAGGACATTCTTTCTAATTTTGCTCTTAGTTTGTTAAAGTCAGCTCTCTTAAAGTCTAAAACAACAGGCTGACTTTGTTCAGTCACTTTTTCCTACTCTATGGTGAATTGTATGACATGGTCAGTGTCCCCAAAAGTTCCTACAATTTCCATTCCTTCAACCAATCTAACCTTATTAATTAGTATAACCAATAGTGTGATTCAATCGGTTCGTACTGGTTTGAGTGAACCAGTTGTTAAATTACCCCTCCCCCTCCTCCCCACTATCAAAGTGGATTGTGGGTGCTGCGCTGCAATGGAGAAATGGGCAATGGAGCGGACAGCGGAGAAGAGGAGAAAGCCGCTTTCCCTCTTTCTTCTTCCTTCTCCTCCTCCTTCCCTTGTGCTGGCTGTTCCATTCAGGGGTGGGCTTCAGCCGGTTCGCACAGGTTCAACCGAACCGGATGTTAATTTTACATCTGGTTTGGTGAACTGGCTGGCCCTGCCTGCCCTGCCCCACCCTTCCCAGAAGTTCCCATGTGGACCATTTTAGATCACAGGTAAGTGCAGGGCCTGTGCGGAGGTTCAGGGAGGGTGAAAAACGGGCCTCTCAGAAGCTCCAGAAGGCCAGAAATGGGCCCGTTTCTGGCCTATGGAGAGCCTTTGGAGCCTGGGGAGGGTGAAAATGGACCTCCCAGAGGCTCAAGAAAAGTCTATGGAGTCCGGGGAGAGTGAAATAGGGGCCCCGCGACCATTTTTTCTCCCTGGGTGGTGCAAGAGGCCAATTAGGCCATGGCCACCATGGTCACACCCACCCAGCAACTGGGCAGAGAACCGGTTAAATTATTTGAAGCCCACTCCTGGCTCCATTGCCTGTTTCCCCATTGCAGCATAGCACAGCATCCACGATTCACTTTGATATCAAGACAGTGGTAATTTACCGATTGCTTCACTCAGGGTCAGATTAGCCATCGTAGGAGGCTCATCTGCATGTGCAGCGGAGCTGGAGGATGAGGATGGGCCATGCCTCCCATGACAGCCAACCTGACTCTGGGCAAACCAATTGTTAAATTAGTTGAATCTCGCCACTGAGTATAACTGAGCTTCTAGTTCCTTCCTCCACCATTTGGGTGACAAAGTTGTCAGCTAGGCACATCAGAAACCTGTTAGATTATCCATTGACTGCAGAATTTGTTTCTCGGTTGTTGTAAGGAAGTTAAAGTTCCCTACTGTTGATCACCTTGGTTAACTGATTAGCAAAAAGTTTGTCTACATGTAGTCCTTGACTTACAACAGTTTGTTTAGTGACCATTCAAAGTTACAATGGCACTGAAAAATGTAACTTATGACTGTTTGTCACACCTATGATCGTTGCAGCATCCCCATGATCACGTGATCAAAATTCAGATGCTTGGCAACTGGTTCATATTTATCATGGTTGGGGTTTCCCTGGCTCACATGATCACTTTTTGTGACCTTCAGATGAGCAAAGTCAATGGGGAAGCCGGATTCACTTAACCAGATTACTAACTTCAGTGATTCACTTACTGTAACAACTGTGGCAGGAAAAGTTGTAAAATGGAGCAAAGTTTACCTAACAAATGTCTCGCTTAACAACATAAATTTTGGGCTGAATTGTGATCATAAGTCAAGGACTGCCTGTATTTCCTCTGCTTGATTGAGTGGCCTGTAGTTTCTTTTTCCTCCAATATTCACCCAAATACTTTCAAGAAAGCTTTTATCCCTAGTATTGCATACTTCTATAGTGGTGTAGCAATTTTTTACATACAAAGGAACTCCTCCCCCTCTTTGAGTCAGTTGGCTCTGTTTCTTTTGAACAATTTATATCCTTTTAGCATATATTCCTATCACTGGTTCCATCCAACTAAGTTTTAGAAATTACAACAGCATTGTACCTGCCCTCGTGTATTAGGATTTCATGTTATCCCTGTTTGTTACCCAAACTCTGAGCATGCATAATGTCTTGATAAGTCTGCTTCTTGTCTTTGTGAGCCGCATCCTAGCTTACTCCCATCAGAAAAGGATTAAAGTAGGCATTCACTGATGGGAGTACCCAGGATGTCTCTTTGTCTGTGCAGGCAGATGCCCTCCGTGTTACCGTGAAGAGCGACTCCAAAGATGACCAGTACCCTGTCTTGTTCGTAGTTCGGCAGCAAAAAGGGGTGCTGTCCTGGCAGCTCCCTCTCATTTTTCATGGGCTGTAAGTAATCGCTTCCTGTCATATTTATTTCTATCCTGTTTAGTTTTTCTTATTCCAACTTCTTACCTCAAATTCCTTCTAAAAAGATTCCTTAAAAGGGAGCTTTTTACTCTTTCCCTGCTAGAGAAGAAGCGTTCCTTCATTTTTTTTCACAACATTACTTTGTCGTCTATTTATTCTTTATTGTACAGAGAATTTACCGAGTTAAGTGTGTAGAGATAAGGACAGATAGTAAGTTTAAAAAATAATTCAGTATTGCCGGTTTAATCTCTTTAATTATATTTAATTGAATCCTAATAGCTATTCAAAGTTGATAGTAATTTCTGATTAAACAACTTTTGTTTTTACAATATTGGTTTTCATATAATCTTGGGCATTACCTTAAGCTGTCATTTGAGTATTTACCTAAAAAGTATGCCTAAAAATTATTAAAATATCCAGCCTTTTCTCTGCTAAAAAGCTTTGTGAGATATATTTTGGATGTGTGAAAACTGTTTTGTTTTTGGAGTTTTGTAAAATAGACAAATGAATTATACCTCTTTTGTGTTATACTTAATGTATTTGTTAAATTTATATATTTATATTAAAATGAATCCAAACTGGCTTGTAGTAAAGTACTGATATAATATGTTAGGAACAATGGGAGTAATGAAAGAAATGGGAGCACAATATATTTGTTTCAGCACAGTCAAGATAAGAGCCCGCTATCTGATCCCACTCAGTAATTAAGAAACTGTTCTGAACAAGCTAGTTTTCAGACTATCTTCCTGTGATAACCCAATTTGGAGGTTAGCAGAACATTAATTCTTGGGGTTTCTATGGCAAAAACAGAAATATAAGCTTTGTAGTACAGGATATCCATTTTTTCCAACATTTTATATTTGATCTGTCAGGGTAATTTCATTCTTTTCAAAAACTTCACCTCTTGAGCAAAAAAAACCAAAAACCTCTAACCACCAGCTTGCATTTATTATCCATCTACAACTGTTTTAATATTTTTACTGCTTCATTTTGGAAATAAAAGAAATGGGTGTCAATGGCTGGCATTCAATTAAAATGATTTCAGGTAGCTACTGGAGAACAAAATGAAAGCCTTTATTGTAGATTGGTATAAAAAATAGGAACCTGTTTTAGCTTTCTGGGATTAGCTTTCTCTGTTCGAACTGAAGCCTGCAGGTCTCTAATCAAGATATCTAGCAAGAAGAATATTGTGTTTTGATTATGCCATTACCTTGTGAAATCCAGGAGAATAAACAGAGATTCTTATTTCTGTTGGAAACCAGTCCACAAACTACAAAAAATACCCCAGGTAATAATTATGAAGTAAAGAAATAACACCTAGATATATTGCAGATTAAAATAAATCCATGTTAAAATATTCTTTGAAAGGTACAATAAATATGAAATAATATTTTTCATATATTAATTTCATTTTTCTAAACACCTGGACCTCCAATATAATTCTCCAAAATTGGATTATTCCAATTCATCCTTCCAAACTCAGTTACATGAGTAATTTTACTTTTTAATCCCTTCAGTTGCTGGGTTTTTTTTTCAAGCATTGCATCTTTTAAGGTACTTAAGACTGCAAGTATTTCAAAAGCTGCTAGGGCATTTGGGCCATACTGTTTGATTAATACCTGTTTCTGTTATATATATATTGCCAAACAAACACTAGAGAGAAATTATACTCAACACATAAACTCTGAAAATATTTTAATAGCTATTTGAAATCAGTTGAGTTAAAGTGTTGATCTGAGCATTCCAATAAAATATATTTTCCTGCTATTACAAAATTCGGCTTATTCCATAACACCAATATAACAATTTATAACAATATGATTTCCTATCATCAAAGTGATTCAGGATCAAAATGTAACTGCTTAGTAATCAAATATGTCTAGCAGTTTCATAGCTGGAAACAAAGATTCCTGTCTAGCAAAGCATATCAGAATTTCCAGAGTGTTAAATCTGTACTCTTCAAATTGGCTGAAGAGAGGAAGACTTATCAAAACTCATCAAAAAATTTGTGCAATAGTGGTTTGTTTAGGGACTCTCTGGCTAACTAATCTTGAAAAGGAGAAATAGAGTCAGACACCGTTAAATATCTGGATAGGAGACCACCAGGAAACCCCAGAGCTATGGTCTAAACTGCGAAGTCAAAAACACCTTAGAAAAAAACAAGAGGACACCCTTTCTGTATTATTGCCAACAAAACTGCAGGGATATGTCCATAAAATCACCAGAAATTGAACTCAACTTGAAGACTTCACTCATTACCTTGCATCTGTTTTCTTGGCCAAATTCAAGTACAGAACATGGATTCTAGGCTGACTGGTGCTGGACAGACTTCAAAGAGAAAAGGTCACCAGCAATTAGGAATTGATGCAGAACAGTCAATAGGCAGATAACGAGATATAAACAGGATTAGTGAAGGTAGATAACAGAAGATAAGGCAATGAGACAAAAGGCATGATAGATGTATGCTATGGAAATTGTTCAGGCTAAAAAGCTAACTTGGATGTCAACAAAGTGCAGGGATTATATTCGGAGTAGTACTAAAGGCCAAGAGATACTCTTCACCCACAGTGCTGGAACTGTTCAATGCCTGAAAGAATAGAGCCCTTGTGACGCCACTTATTGGCTCCTAGTTCATGACATATTCCAGACACAGTAACACTTCTGCTCTGAGTGAAGGAGTTATTTTTATCTCCTCCCTTCTGTTTTAAATGGCAGTTTGTTTTATAACATAGACATAAATATTTGGATGAAATTATCTTCATTTAGATAATATTTTATGGAGTCTGAGTGCAGGACCTATAGGACCCTCGAAGATTTGTCTGACCTCATCTTGCTGTCCTTTAGAAACGCTTTTTAAAAACCTGGCGTTTGAAGAGTCCAGGGCCAGGTTGATTTATGATCCCAGCTGGTAGAGGATGGATAATTAGTATTTAAGTATATGTTTTTCTCCAAAGCATTATACTCAAAACATGTGGGTTTTTTAAAATGCAGGTTTTATTCTGAATGTCAGATTTTGCTTTGTGTTGGCAGTTACCAAAGAAATTACAACTACACAGAAGTCAGTCGTACACTCTGCCCATCTGAGTCTGTACCCATGAATGGATCTTCCGAGCAAATTGTATTTATAAATGTAGCTTCCATGGCTCCTTATGATGCCCACTATCAGCTGCAAGTTACCAAGATTAAGAACTTCCAAATTAGGTGAGTGGTCAGTTTCTGGATTTACCGTTTCAAAACAATGGAAAACTAAAGTTTTGTTGTTGTTATTGTTGTCTGGATCACTATATCAAAAATAGCATTGGCTGAAAAATTAACACAAGAAATCCATCTTTAAGCATCCTTTAGGTAAGGATTATTCTACTCATATTTGATTGCCATGTTCAACTAAATTTATTTATTAATCAAATTCATAGGGATGCCTATCTCCTAGAAAGTGACTTTATAAATATATAACACAGCAATTCTCAATAGATTATCCTTATACAAATATGATTTGGGATATAAATATTAAATATCAATGTTTAAAGTGTTCTTTTCCCTTAAGATTATAAAGGATTATTATATACTTCCATTTATATATCATTTTGTTTTTATTCTTATGCTGTTATTTTCAATGTTTGTTCATCTGTTTAAATAAAAAAACAAAAAACCTCTATATTTTAAAAATTCCCATGGACAAGGGGAATGGGAGGCCAGAGTAAAAAAAAACACTTTTTAAAATTGATTACAAGCTGTTTAGATTGCCTGCATGGAGACAATGCAAGCTGTAGGCATATGTCCCGCTGATGCTGCAGACTGAAGTAGGGGGCGAAATGCAAAACTGAGGATCCCACAAATGTGACAGGAATAACACAAAGAACAAGAAGAGAAACAGCTAGAGCCAAACCCACAGAAAAAACATTAGCAGTACATTTATCAATCTAGGCAATAAGCTATATTATAAGCAGCAAAGGCTTCTTGCTAAAAATATTAGCCTTCTATTATATATGCTGCATATCCCCACTTTTGCGTGTCAAACCAATTTATATGCAAAGCTGACCAGAAACAGAGTGAAGAAAGCAACATAGTGCTAACATATGGCATGCAAGCTAAAAAGGTTTAGCCTGAGTGTCAGCAGCTTGCTGGTAGCATCACCCTGTCTATCTGCATCCACCCAATTTTTCCTTCAGGTTAGGATTCTTTTGCCTATTGGTCCAAGGGCTTGCCTCACCTTTTAGCCTCACTTAATTCTGAGTGCTAATTCTGCATGCATCCAATTCTTGCACCATTCTTAAGAAGAATTTGGAAGGTTTAGAGAAGGACAATGAGGATTATCAGGTAATTAGAAAGTAATTACACAGTTGGTCTTATGAAGACAGAATGAAGGGGTTAGAAAAGTTCAATTTTGAGAAAAAGTAATTGAGAGAGTTTGAATACAACAGCAGTTTTCAAACACCTGAATGCTGTTGCAGAATGGGGAAAATACTATGAGCACAGTAATGAAGTCTGCAATTATTTGCATTTCTTGGATCACAAGGGAAAATTTATTGGAGCACTGGGGAACTATCTGAGAATGAAAAAGAACTGATGTAGTTCCCATATTAAAAAAAACAGATCCAGAAAATTATAGATCAATGAGCCTGACATAAAAACCTGGAAGATGTTGGAAGAGATAATCAAACAACAAATCTACAAACACCTAGAAGCAAACAAAGTTATAATCAGAAGCCAACATGGGTTTGTCAAAAACAGATCATGCCAAACAAATCATGTTTCATTCTTTGACAAAGTGACTAAATTAGTGGATCAGTGAAATGCTGTGGACTTAGTATACTTAGATTTCAGTAAAGCATTTGATAAAGTAGACTACAACTTACTTCTTGGCAAGCTAGAAAAATGTGGGATAGAGAGCATCACCACTAGATGAGTTTGTAATTGGCTAACAAATCATACTCAACGCGTAGTCCTCAATGGAACTAAATATACATGGAGAGAAGTAAGTAGTGGGGTGTTATGTCCTGAGGACTCAGGGAGTTCTCACTCAGGTCCACTCACTTTGTGTGGGCGATATTCCCCCATTCCCATTGGTTGGTTCTCCCCAGCAGCCAGCTATAAAAGCAGGCTGCGGGGTCCAACTGGTTGCTGATTGCTGCGAGCCAGTTCCAGGCTTGGCAAGCACGGTCAGCCCTTTATTTGTAAAATAAAGTACTGTTGCACTCATGCTCTGGTTCAGCCTCTCATTGCTCAAACTTAACACTGGCGACGAAGGTGGGATGGCTACCAGATGCACCTTGCAACCGCTGAGTCACTAGCCACCGATCCGCAGCCCAGAGAGAGCGATCGGCTGGTGATAAGGAAACGCTGATCCGCAGCCAGAGAGAGCGGTCAGCTAACAAAACGAGCGATCAAAAAGAGCAAACGCAGATCCGCAGCCAGAGAAAGCGGTCTGAGTCAAATAGTTAAAGCGTCTGTAGCCGCTTGTTAGCCCCGCTACGGGGAAAGTGAAGCGCTGCGAGCCGCAGCCGCTCTGCATTTGGCGCGAAATTCAAGCGGGTGTCATTTGAATTTCGAGCCGAGTAGAAATCACAGCACAGCGCTGTAGAGAGTCACTAACGCCCACTTTTTGGCGCGAATCAAGACACCTCCAACGGCTAGCAGCCAACGTGGTAACCCAGAGAGAGAAAGAGAGGGTAGGAAAAAGCCTCTCCAGAGCTGATATCACTGGTAACTCACGAGCGCTACGTAGTCCCAGAGAGATTTTTCCGCAGGTAGCCCAGCCGTTCCAGCACCATGAGTTCCAACCCAGTATTTCCAGCGTTTAAACCAGACGAAGAGAAGTGGGAATCGTATAAGAACCGTTTCAATCATTACATCGATGCGGTCGGCCTGGCGGATGCGGGAGAGCATCGGAAAAAATCCTATTTCCTAATCTACTGCGGAGCCACCGTTACTTATACCGCCGCAGCCCTCGTAGCGCCGAGAGAATTGAAAAAGCGTTCCGTGGTCCGAAGTTGCTTGAGATCCTCACTAACCACTACGCTCCCAGGCCTTCACAAATCGCCAGGAGGTTCACGCCCGTATGAGGAAGCAATCAAGTAAGGAGACCATCAATCAATATATGGCCGCCCTCAGAACAGCAGCCCTGCACTGCGATGTTTGGAACATACCTGGAGGACATGCTCCTCGATCAATTAGTTTGTGGGGTCAAGGATCTCAACCTACAGGCGACTGCTAGCTAAAAAGACCTCAACCTCGCATGGCCCAGCGTAGTAGAGGAGGCCCTAGCAGCCGAGCTAAGCAACGAACTCAGCCACACCGAAATTCAGGGCCCAGAGTGCCAAGCTAGCATCGTTCCCAGTCCATTCCGAAGAGGTGGAAGCGGAGGAAGCCCACAACGATGAGAACGATGTCCATCGCCTCACCAATGACAGACGGTCGCAGCGAGAGCTGGGGTGTTATAATGGAAACTCATCTCGTTCTCACCGTTGACCCCCAGGTAGGCCAAACAAGAACACACCGGTCCACCCAAGCACATCACACTGTGCAAACACGAACTGCACCATGCCACTCACAGGAAGAACTAAATATACATGGAGAGAAGTAAGTAGTGGGGTATCCCAGTATTTTTTTGATTCAGTACTCCTCAATATCGACGGTCTAGATGAGGGAATAGAAGGGGAATCCATTAAATCTGCAGAGGATACTCAGCTGTCAAAAATAGCCAACACCCAGAAGACAAGCTCAACATCCAAAAATATCTTTACAGACTTTAACACTGGCCCCTAAAATGAAATTTAACATAGATAAAAGTAAGGTTTTACACTTAGGCAAGAAAGCCAACTGTATAGGTATAGGATAGGTGAAACTTGGCAGATGCCAGTAACTGTGAGATGGATCTTGGAGTCCTAGTGGACAATCACTTAAATATGAGCCAGCCAATAATGTGCGGCAGCAGCCAAAAAAAGTGAATGCGATCCTGGACTGCATTAATAGAGGGTTAGGATCAAGATCTTGTGAAGTTCTAGTACCGCTTTACAAAGCCTTAGTAAGACCACACTTGGAATACTGTATCCAGTTCTGGTCACCACAATATAGAAAAGATGTTAAGAATCTGGAAAGAGTGCAGAGAAGAGCAACAAGAATGATTAGTGGGCGGGAGACTAAAACTTATGAAGAACAGTTACAGGAATTGGGTGTGATAGCAGGATTCCAATATTTGAGTGTCTCCTACAAATACAAATGAGTCAAACTATTTTTCAAAGTACCAGAAGGCAAGACAACAATGGTTGGAAAGTAACCAAGGAGACAAGCAACTAAGGAGAAATTTTCCTGAGAGCAATCAATCAATGGAACAGCTTGCTTTCAGAAGTTGTGGGTGCTCTATCACTGGAGGCTTTGAAAAAGAACCTGGAATGGTATCTGAAAAGGTACAGGGTCTCCTGCTCAAGCACTAGAAGACCTCCAAGGTTCCTTCCAACTCTGTTATTCTATGTTCTCTGTTCTTTGTTTTCAACACTTCATATTCAGGACAATAGAAGAAGTCATTATCCGCAGAGGAGGAACTTGTTTTGCATCAAATAAATATGATACATTTTTTAAAAAAAATTAATGGATTCCTTGTAGCTTTAAAGGAAAACAATCCAGAGTCCCTCTAAGAGTGAGATGGAAGTTCTTAAATATGACAGATAAATAAATAAATAAACACATTAATTTTTTTTCATCCTATGACCTCTTTACAGTTGCAAGTAGACAGAATAATTTTTTTCAGGGTAGTTTGATACTATGGTACTGTTTTGCAAGTGTTTGAAGAAAAGGTTTAAGACAAGTGTTGTTGCTTATGCTTTATTTTTAGGTATTTGTATTATTTTAATGCACTTGAGAATTACTAGGTAAAATCCACAAGTGCATATCTGCTGTTACGATGGCTTATGTCCGCATGGTGCACTGCGGCAGTGATTTTATATTCCCTCCAAATCTTCCCTCTGTATCAAAATCCTTTTGTTATTATTTTTTCTGTAGATTAATTTTTTTAATCCTCTATTTTTTATATACTGTTGATGATTTAAGCAACTTCAGGTTCTTTGTGAAATAATGATGTGTCATCAGTGAAAGTATCTAATAACCATGTCTACTTTTGGTCTCCTTTTCAATTATCTTTGTTTTTTCAAGTATCAGGATCTTCTCTGATAACTCCTACCCTTGCATCATGTATCCAAAGTATTTAGCTTCATGGCTAGAGTTTGGGGAAAGCAATCTGGTTTCATCTGGTATTGAATAATTTGCTCTTTGTGGTTCAAGGTATTCCCAAAATTTTTTTTCTAGTATCAATATTCAAAGCATCAATTTTTCTTTGTTCATTTTTTTAATGATCCAGCTTTTACAGCCATGTGTTATATTTGGAAACCTATGGCTGCGACAGTATCTACTTTGATTGTCGCTGTGGGGTTTCTGTTGTTTAGTACTGTATTTTGTGTAGATATGCCCAAGTAATATAAATCTGTTCCATGGTTAAAGTCATCTTCCCTGTGAATTTTTGAGTCTAGGAAGATAAAGATGTTAGTGCTTCAACTTTCCCTATTTGCATTGAATTAAGTCTATCTTCTGTCATCTGTTTTTATTACTATCAGCATAGCATATCTGCATATCAGATGTTGTTGAATTTTGTCCCAGAGTTTTAATTCCTGTTCTTCTAGTCTAACATTTCACATGATATGGTCTGCAAATAAGCTAATAAATAGACAATGTACAACCTAGACATGCTCCTTTTCCAATCTTGCCTTACTTGCTCTGTATTCTCTTCTAACTGTTGCTTCCTGATCATCATACTTCAATAGGCATAGAAAGTAGCCGAGTTCACAGTTTTCAAAGGCTGTCCATTTGTTGCGTTCTACACAATCAAAAGCCTTAGTCTAATTGATACGGCAAAAACAGGTGTCCTTCTGGAACTTCACTGTGTTTTCCTTATAAAGAGAGAGAACCAAATATTTGAACTCTATAATGTATACAAGATATTCATCATTAGGGTTTTTGCGTATTCTAAAATCATCTATATTCATATTCATCAGTCACATGGGTGAAGCTAATTTGGAAAAATGAACCTAGCTGTGGATATCTAATGAAGTTCTTACCCTACAGTTTCTAACTGCTATCTTACCTGTATGTTTCATATTTTATCTTAATATCTGGACACATTTCCTTTTTTTCGCAGCATGGACACTACTTTTACATTCACTGCCAGCCCCTCTCAGCCACAGGTAAGTGATAATAATTATATATGGTAATGATAAATACCATCTTTTCAAAGTTTAATTTAAATCCAAGGTGTTAGAATATTATTTTTGGCTATTTATTACAATTGGACGTATTTGCCCTATATTACAAATTGTAGGGCAGAATGGAGCCAAATTAAACAGCTATTAATAAAAAAGCCTCAACATTATAAAATCAATGCTTATACATAGATTAAAGCCTCCAGTAAGACACAAATGTTTGTATAAATAGCCAGATCTTCATACTGGAAGGAAGTCACTATTGCTGCCAACTGTACAATGTTATTCATAGGCACTGAAATGAAATTGCATTCATGCCATGCTGTACATTACTATATACAGTAATGGGCAGCTCTTAATGACAGGATGAAGAGAAGAGTCCAAGAAGGTACAAAAGCAGCTCTTCTTCATTTAAGTCAATATCTGTGTAGGACTTTGGCATTACTAACTACCTCTATATAATGGGCAGAGAGGCATGTGTAAATTGATAAAATCTCTCTTCTGTCTTCTTGGATTCTTGAGTCCAAACTAGATAAATCTCCCCTGGAGGACATGGAATGCCTATATATAATGGCAACTCTAATACTCCAATCTAGATAAATGCTATACTAGTATCTGGGTATCTGATGCTGGATGACATCAATGCTAACTCAACAAGGTCCTCTACAGTACTCAGGTGTGGATATTTAAGCCAGGGAAGAACAAGGTTCATTGGTTTGATCTTGCAGTATTAGTATTAGAAGCTGCATGAACCTGATAACAAAATTGAATAAATACGTTAAATCTCTTTAAGATCCAGGTTGTATTGGCAATCAGTCTCTGATCATTACATCAGTTGACGATAAAAGAGATGCCAATAATGATTTCCTCAGGGATGAAGAAACCAACCTGGCATATATTATCCACATCTAATTTATCCTATTACCCTTGTTTGTAGAACAACAGAAACATTAAAATAGCAAAAAATATAATTTCAAAACAGCATTCTTTAATAAAGTGAATCAGAAATATAAGACATAATGGAAATGTGGTTTCTACTACACTTTTTCATTCTTTAAATGCTATTAGTTTTTGAAAGAAAGGTCCTTTCTGCATGATGTCTTGCTTATCCAGTGCAGCTTCTGACCCATAATGTCCCACTGAAACATACAGGGAAAATCTAACAGTGGAAATCAGCAACAATATAAGTTTTCCAAATTTCCAGTACTGCAATTCCATAAAAATAAATAAACATCGATAAAATATGTAATAGCTAAATAAATAGGCAAAACTGTTGCGAATAGGAGATGGTTTTGACAGGTAGCTAGAGTCATTCAGCAGCGTAATTTAATTTAGTTTACCTTTATTGTCATTGCACCTCGTACAACGAAATCAAACACAATCTTCAGGGCACATCATGACCATGACCATGAAAATAAACACAAACACACATCCTTCACCCTTCACACATTGAACCGAAAATACCCAACACCACACCAACACTGCACTATACAGCAGAATTCAAAAGAGCTACTGCCCTGGGATAGAAGCTGTTTTTCAGCCTATTTGTCCTTGTTTTTATTATTCTGTACCGTCTGCCAGATGGTAATAGTTAAAAAAAAGTGTTCCCAAGATGAGATAGGTCTTTGAGAATGTTTTGAACTTTCTTAAGGCAGCAGGAGCTATAAAGCTCTTCCAAAGAGGGGAGAGGGCAACCAATGATCTTCTGGGCAATGACATTAACCCTCTGGAGTGCTGTCCTATCTGCCACTGTGCAATTGGCAAACCATTACAGAGGTGCCGTATGTTAAAATGTTCTCTATGGTGTAGTGGTAGAAGGTCACCAGCAGTTTTTCATTCAGTTGTTGTTTCTGAGAAGTCTCAGGTAGTATAATCTCTGCTGGGCCCTTTTGACCAGGGCTGCAATGTGAGCATCCCAGGTCAGGTCTTCTTTTAGGGTAACACCCAGCAACTTAAAACTGGCCACTTGCTTCACTCAGTCTCCATTGATAAGCAAGGGCTGGATGTCTGATCTGTTCCTTCTATAATCCACTATAAGCTCCTTGGTCTTATTGGTGTTGAGGACCAAGTTTTTGTCTCCACACCACGAAAGCAACCAGTCCACCTCATCTCGGTAGGCAGACACATCCCCCCTGTAGATAAATCCCACCACTGTTGTACCATCAGACCCTCTCTGGGGGGAGACAAGTCAGTCTTTTGTAGGAGAGCAGGGATAGTCTGGTAACAAATGGTCAATAGGTGGACATTAGGATCAGGACTAGGATAATCCAAATGGATGGAGTAGAAATCTACAAAATATACCAAAAAATTGGCAGAAACAGACATCATTTTTTTAACCAATGAAAACAATATGAAATATATTTTTTTAAAGTGAAGCACCCCTGCAATCTACATACTATGTAGACTATCACCTACTAGAGAGTCTCAATAAAAATATTTTAACATATCACCCTAATTTAAACCCTACTCTGTCTATATGCCTGATGAAGTGAGCAGCTTCTGTCTTTTAACAAAATTTTGTCAGTAAGAAAAGCTGCAACCAGATTTTTTCTGATTTTCACCAATGTGATGTGACTGAAAGGAAAGCTGCATAGTAAACTGCATTTTTTTTCCTTCTGTTCAAGTCACTTGAGATTCTGCCTTGACTAGTCCCTGCTGATTTTTTGGCAAGGTTTTTTCGGAAGTAGTTTCCCATTTTCTCCTTCCTAAGGGTGAGAGAAAGTGAGTGGCCCAAGGTCACCCTGTGGGCTTTGTGCCTAAGGCAGAATTAGAAAGAAATGGTAGGTTTAAGCCTTAAAACAGGAGATGTAAGGGCACAGATAACTAAGTAAAATGTTTCTTAGAGGAAGGCCATGTTGTGTGCCATGTAATCCCACAATGCAAGCCAAAAAAGTGAATTCCACTTGATAGTATAATCAATTACTCAGGCATAGAAGGACTTCCTTCTACTCCTTCCTTCCGTTCAGCAGAAGTAAAACTTGGATAGGCATCTGTCCATATTTTAATTTGAATTTCTACACTGAGCATGGAGTTGAGCTTGAACTAAGTAATCAAATCATAGAATTGGAAGTGACTTTAGAAGTCAACTAGTGCAACCCTCTGCTTAGTACACTTTCAGGAAGAGCACTTTTGACAAACAACTATTTCACCTCTGAAGATCTCCAACAGAAAATAACTTTCCCCTATATATGGCATCCTCTTCTATTAGCTGGCAGCTGCTGTGATCAGGAAGTTCTTCCTCTGCCTGGCCTATACCAACTTCCTTGTAATATTACCCTCTTGATTCTGGTCCTGCCCTTGAGGCAAGAGAGATAGCAATATTTGCTTACAATAGCAGTAGACAGCAATATTTGATGGGTGTGTTAGCCCTTCAAATATTTGCAAACTGGTGTCATTTCTCCTTCAGTTATTTCTTTTGAAGGTTAAATATAAGTAGACTTTTTAAACCATTCTTCAGAGGCAATGGTTTCCAAACCTTCAGTATATTGTGTGGTAATTATCAAATCAGAAAGCTTCTAGAGGCAATGCTGAAGGTGTATTTCCTTGACAATAAAAAGCAGAGGAGCAGGGTTTGGCCTGGCAGGGGACACTTATGGGCTTCTTTGCCTTCATCCCCCATCTTAGTTTGTGCTTATCCTCTGCTCATTCAGTTTCCAGCAATATCTGGCCTCACTCACCTGTTAAAAGGTTGCCGCATTGCCATCCCTTCAAAAAAAAGGGGAAACTGAATGCCTATTTTTTCCCTTTTGGTAAAATGAACTGATTTTTTCCAGAACCTCCTAATTACAGATAGTCCTCAACATATAACCAGAACTGGGATCAGAATTTCCATTGCTAAGCAAGGTGGTTGTTAAGTGAGTCATGCCCAATTCTATGGCCTTTTTTGCCACAATTGTTAAGCAAATCAGTGCAGTTAATATGGTCATTAAGTGAATCCAGCCTCCTCCATTGACTTTGCTGTGGGAAGCCTTCAGATAGTGATCACTAAATGTTTTTACGAACGGCCTGATGGGAATAGTAGGCTTTTAATTGTGAGTTATTTCCCCAACTAAATATTTTAAAAATGAGAATAGTAAAATCCAGTATGAAAATAAAAATCAATAAAATGAAAGTGGGCCATTTTGGGTCCTTAGAATGCCTTACAAGGCTGATTTGGTCCTTGGTTTTGTACCCCCAAAGATACCTGATTTGCTTAACAATTGTGGCAAAAAAGGCCATAGAATTGGGCATGACTCACTTAACAACCACCTTGCTTAGCAATGGAAATTCTGATCCCAGTTCTGGTTATATGTTGAGGACTATCTGTAATTAGGAGGTTCTGGAAAAAATCAGTTCATTTTACCAAAAGGGAAAAAATAGGCATTCAGCAGTTAAAGTGAGGTGGGGAAGCTTTGATAACTGTGCCAGAAGAGCACTGAGCATTATAAAGGTATGGTGGAAAACAGGAAGGCATTTCCTTAATTACCCCAAAGGTGCTTTTCAAAAGGCAGGTGACTTTGTTTTTCCTTGAAGATGTTTTGCTTCTTCAGTTCTGAAGTTCTTTAAATCTTTAAATATAAGGGGAGCCCCAGTTACCTGAGATAGTCATGCTGATGCCACCATGCATCTCAGTCTGTGCCTGGCTTGCCCTATTGTCAACCATGACCTGGATGACTGTGTTCTGGTTCGCCGGCAGCCTGTGCAGACGGCAGTGGAATCGGACAGTGGGGAAGAATGGGGATCAGTCTGGGAGTCTGGAGAGGATGCAGACGAGGGTCTGCATCCGATGCAGAGATGGGGCCAGGACCATCTGGGAATGGGGTGCTGATTCCGGAGCCTTCAGAGTCTGGCAGCAGCGAGGCTGAGGAACAAGGGGAGCCTGTTCCCAGTGCGTGTGTGCGCAGAGCTGCTAGAAGGCAAGAGCAGCTGAGACAAAAAGGGTGACTCAGGAGTAAGGCTTGGAGGTGATTGCCCCTCCCATAAGGTATAAAGGACAGGCAAAGGTAAATAAATCTTTGTAGGAAGCAATGTCATTTGTTCTGTTCGGATTAATCCTTGAAGCTCTGTGTGGACTTTGTACTTCCATTGTTTTTTTTATAATTCATTTGGCACTCTAGCTGTTGGCAGCAATTCAAAGGAGAGAAAGGTGGGTGCTTATCTTGAAGGGATTGTTTGGGACTCATTACCGGCTGGGAATGAAAAACAAGAGTTATTTTAACTAAGCGTGTGCTTAATTACGGTCTCAGGAAGCCTTGGTCAGAACAGACTGAGAATCCTCATAGACATTTCCTTCATTAAGTAAAAGCTTTGTCATCTCTTCCAAGCCATTAGAGATATAATAATTTTTATTTTATTCTTAATTTCTTAATTTCCCTTTAGATTAAAGATTAATTTCCCTTTAGATTAAAGTTAAGCAATTATATATTCACAAACTGGAACTCTTCCAACCAGGCACTAACCAGCCCAAAGTTTGGTTTACTGTGGTGAAATTGTTGTATTGTGTGGATGTGAGAGCAGTTCCCTGAGTGGCCAGTAGCTGAAAAACTTGCTTCATTTAGCATCCTTCTCATACATAATATACATTTTCATAGGGTCTCTGGTGGCTGATAGTCACTCTGGAATTTGTGCTGCTATTGGTTGAGGGATTATTTATTGATCATATTTATGGGATTAATTTTTGGTTGGGGTTTGAGTTTAATGCTGATTAATTATGTGGAGATCCTTACTCCCATTTAAATAAACCCAGGTGGAGCTCTACTTTAAATGTTACCACTCAACAGGGCAAGTCAGGTAGAGACTCAGAAGGCATGATGGCATCAGCATGACTATCCTGGATAAATGGGTCTCACTCATACTTAAAGATTATCCTTATAGCAGATAGGATCATAAACATATTTTCTCCCTTCATAGTACTTTTTGTACCAGTTCCCTCCTGATGTGGATTCTGTCATTGTCAGAGTGATTTCTAAGACAATCTATCCCTGCTCTGTGGTCTCCATCCAAGATATTGTGGTAAGTCCTGCTAGTTTATGATAGGCTACTTGAATATTGGCAGTGTTTGTCTTTGCTTATGGTACTGTTGCTGCTCAGTTGTAATATTTAATGTGGTGTGAATCAGATTTGGAGCATTCCTGCATTCTGAGCCAAATTGGGCAGCTCAGACAGATCTGAGGTGCCTTCAAAGCAGGTAGATTCCAAGCCTGAATCCTCCCAAAATTGTTTGTGTTCACTTAGGACACAGAGAGAAAAATAGTTCGACTGAAAACTGATTAATTTCTTGGCAACCTTTATCCAAAGAAGACAAATATCCAGTTCAGAGAAGAGGCATGCAGAGATAACCCTGAAAAAGGAATTCAAGGAAGGGTTACATTAACATCTGCTTAGCTATGAAAGAAAGGAGACCGTGAGAAAGAAGCTCAAGATTGTCCCACCTTGATTTTCTTGGGTATAAAGAGAAGGACAGAGAGAAACCCTTGTCGGGATTTCAAGATTGTGTTATTACACCTTGCAACAGAGTTCCAGTAGCCATTGTAGAGGCTGTTTCCTGACTCGACTTTTCTCAGAGGACTGACAAATTGGCTGAGGAGGAAGGGAGGGCATTGTTTTTGTTAGTGACATTACTAACTTCCAGTAATAATGAACAAGAGCAGTGATGATAAAACAGTCTTGTTTTACTTTCGAAGTGTCTCACAAAGAAGAGGCAGGTGCTGTTTAGGAGGAAAAGCTGTTTCTGCCTTATTGAGAGTGGCAGCCGTACAAACGTGGGATGGAGACACAGACTCTGCATGGCCCAAACTTGTATTGTCCCCCTTTTCCATAAGGCAGAAATGATACTACCTTATTACCGTCATTCTTTCTGTGTAGAAGGTATTTTTTTCATTCCTCCCCTATTCATTTCCTTCTTCCCTTCCCATGTTTGTTCCTTTTCCCCATTTCCCAGGTCAGATAACCCTTAGCTTCATCCCCATCTCACCTTTTCTTTTCCCTGTTTCTGCTGCTTGGAGGGAGAGCAATGTTTGTGGATACATGCATATTTGTGTGAGTATGTGCAGAGAGTTCCTTGTGTAGGCTCAATTGTTTTCTAGAGTATGGCTTTTATGTGAGTTTGTTTGGGTGTGCGTACACTCACAAGTGTAGAACTCCTTATCTTATTTGTTTGTTTATTTATTTATTGTTACTTGTTTATAGGGATGGTTGGCATTTCTGCAGGTGGTTTACCTGAATTTGGCAACCCTATGCTGAGAAAGTGGGAAACCTGCCCATTGCACAGGAGTTTTGTGTGTGTCATTTGTTTCTTCTCTAGTATTCATTTTGGGAGAAGGGTTCTTTGAAATTCAAGGTCATCTTCCATTTTGATAAAGGTGGTGTATAATAGTACCATGTGTTCTTTAATATTTCTTTCTTCTAGGCAGAAACATTTTTTAAAAATGGTATACAAATTAAGCAAGCTCAAAGTGGCTCCAACAGGGAGCAACTGAATTGCTCTGTGGTGTAATGAAACATGGGAATAAACTGAAAGTTTGAAACAGTTTGAATGGCCCTCTTCTGAACTGTGATCGAGAGAAGGAGAGAATCGGGAAGTCCTGCCAGGAATCAATTCCAATAATCAAATATACACAAGCAGAGGTAGCTCTCTAATCAGCTTTTTCATCTGTTGCAGTGTCCAGTTTATGATTTGGATTATAACGTGGAATTTAATGGAGTTTACCAATCCATGACAAAGCAGGCAGCCCTCACTGTGCAGGTGAGTGGGTGGTGCTGTCTACTGCAGTCAATCTGCTTTTGTTGGAGGGGACCAACTAAACCAATTTGCAGTCAATAATGTGGATGGATAGAGACATTTTGGAAGGTAGAAGCTTGGCTGGGAACATCTGTCCATATTTAGGGAGAAGAGCATGGGGAAGCTGGCAAGCATAATAGAGGACAGGCAATACTAGGCCAGGAGAAGTTGACTGCAGGCAGATAAGGAATGATTGAGTAATGTGGGACAAGTCCAACAAAGGGAGGGAGAAGGAATCAAATGTAAGGAAAAACATATCAGAATATTGTACGTTTCCTTGAATTTGAATATGTCGATGCTATGCGCGCACACAAAAACATACCTGCAAACAGTTGAGAAGTCTCAAGGAGTTAATTTTCATTAGGAGTACTAGTGAGAGCATGGTCACTAAACCAGAGATAGCCGATAATCTTGGGTCAAGAAGCATATTTGGAGTTTTGAGAAAATGTTGAGGGAAGCATCATGGCCCCCTAGACCTCTTTGGCAGCTCCAGAAGACACCAGGTGTTCCAATTTTTGAAAGCATAAATAGCCCTTTTCAGGATCATGATTTCCTTCTTTAGAAAAGAATTAGGGTCAAAATAGGTAACTTAAACCTCTTGGAAGCTCGAGACCCTCTTTTCTGTAATAAGATCTTAACTCCAATTGTATTTTAAATGTTTAGTTATACAGTAGTTTATTGTGGTCTTCTACTAGCATAAAGTAAAAATGTAGACATTATGAAATTAACAGCTACTGTATGTCTTGAAAACAATCTGTGAAGATAGTGAGTTAAAAGATAGCAATTAGTATTAAAAGATAAAGTTAAAAGATGGCAAAATAAAAGCTTAAAATGTTTATAAAATTAAGAACTACAAAAAAACCTCTAAACTAAAATGAAAATTTAATTAAAATTAACTGCTGAATAAAATATACTACAATTGCAAAAACATTTAAAGGAAAAAAACTCATTAAAATTCAGTTGTGGCGAGAAGTTATAGAACTGAATAACCAAGAAATAGCAGGATAATAATTACGACTGATTAGCTTAGCTGGCACTGACTACCTGGCAAATTTTACACACTATGCAATGCAAACATGGCAACGTTACATTAAGAGAGAATTACACTCGGGGAGCACATACAATAAGTCAGTATGGCCTGGGAAAATACAAATGGTTGTGTAAAATGGGCAGGAAAGGAGGACAGGCTGGAAGGGACTTGGGAGGTCTTCTAGCCTAATGTAGCCCAAGGCAGAAGACTTCATTCCATGACATGGTTGGTGGCATCTTGAAAGCACAGATGTTCTTGGAAGAAGATCTTTCTTTCATCTTCCATCTAACACAGCAAAAGAAAGGCATTGGTAGTGAGCCAGATCTTTCAATGGGTAGGAGCTGTGTAAGATATGCAGCTGTTGTTACTATATATATATTACAGTAAGAATCCTAACTGAAATAATGTTATTGATTTGCTTATGTTCAGTTATCAACAATCATAAATCCAAAATACAATGAATATTGCATCTTTTTTTTTAAAAAATGCATTAAATTACATTAAAAACCTGAAACAATGTGAAAGCGCATCAGCCATGACCATTGATAAGAATTTTGCAATCTTCTTAGGCTTCTTTCCATTTTGCTTACATTATAGGCAATTTAAAGAAGGTACAGTATTGCTTGTCCAGGAAAGATACATTTGTTAGGGTTAAGGTCACTTGATTTCATATGGATCTAGTCAACTCTGCAAAGAATATTTGTGACACATGATTTTTGTGCCATAATACATGGGCATAATAAATAATGGGCACATCTTGCATGTTTGTCACATTTGTGGACCTGCTTTTGCAATGTGCATAATAATATATGTTGATGTTGGTTTATCTGTACATATTGACAGGATTTTATTTTATTTTTTTAAATATAAGAAATCTTTCATTTTGTATTATAAGAACTAGCTTAGAAGTAGACTCCTTTTTTTACTTCTTATGTTGTTTTAGACTCACTACTGGCCAAACATAGCTACTGCATGCTAAACCTTTGGAATTCTGAATAATTTCTACCTAATGATTTCCTCTTTCGCAAGAAAAGTCTTTATAACAAAATAAAAGGATTTCCTTTCTCTGGGCATTGTGTATGTCAGTCTCTGCTATGATTTCATTTATTGCCTAGATCTTTTTAAAAAACTGACTTCACAACAGTGAAAGAGCAGAATAATTGCTTTTATTTCAATACCTTCTAGAAGGATTAAAATTTGCTGTTTTTAAAGAAGACAAGTGGAGAATATGAAGACCAGGACTTATTTGGGAGATCAATGTCTCCTGTTCCTCCCCTCCCTCACTGCTCAATTATCTTTCCTAACTATAGTTGTCTAACAGCATTACAAATTATTGTTTTTTTGTATCGCACAGAAAAAGGACTTCCCAAGCAAACAGTTTTTTGTTGTATTTGTCATAAAGCCAGAGGACTATACCTGTGGCAGTTCAATACCACCCTCCATTCAAGGTAGGTGAGTTATGATCAAGAAGGCCAGAAGAATACTGTCTCTCAGAGTTTCTGTTTTGGATTGTAGTTATCCTAGACCTAGACTGTTATGGCAATCACAATGAGACATATATTTAATTTCCTTGAAAGAAGTCAAACTAGGTTCTGGGAAATGGAAGCAAGAGTTTCCAGATGGGCACCCTTCTATGAAGACACACTGACTGAAGTATGAAATAGTGAGGCCACTCAAGCTGTCACTTTAAATGCAGTGTCTTCTGCTCTGACTACCTTTCATGCTGATCTGGTCATGTAAGACGGTGTTAGTCAAGATGCCTTCACAATATAAGGAGTCGTGGCTCAGTTTTTTATCTTTCTAATTCAGGAACAGAGCGTGACCTACACAAATCTCTATGGCAGTAATGGGGAACCTTTGGGCCTGCTAAGGTGGCTTCCTCTTATTTAGGATAGAGGAAAGGCCATTTAGCTGGGAACTCTACCTTGAGATACTTAAATCTCAATTAGCAGCCTCTAAAGGCTTTCCTTCCAGAATAGGAAGTGTAATAGGAAGTGCAAATGTATGTTCTCCCTCCACTTCACTGTCTCTCTTCCCTCTTTCCATTCAAGAATTCTCAACTATTTTGATTTCTTTCTTTCTGGAAGCCATGGTCTAGTACAGTTCTCATGACCTGCAAACTTTTTGCATGATCAAATCATATGTATGTACATGCACGTATGTATTATGTTTCTCCTTTTCAGGAAAGACTAACTACACATGGAACCTTCAACGAATGAAGCATCTTGAAATGACAGTGTTACCTTCAGTTAAAGGTCTTGAAACATAATTCTGTATTTTCCTAAAGTTAACAAAAACCAATGAACCTCTACTATCATTACAGTTACAGTTTTATTAAAATAGTACAAAGTAAGGCATAACATACTCTGGTAATATTATGAGTTTGCACACTAGCATGTGCTAACTGGTTATTTGATTCTCTCATTCTTCAATTTGCTGTAATCCTATTTGGCACAGATTTTCATTCCAGTACAAATACTGGATTTTGAAGAAATGTTTTTTCTTAGAACCACAGAATAGAACAGATGTCTAAGTCTTGATTGCAAGTTACCTTACAAATCTATCTTCCAAGTGGAGAATAATGTTGAGGATTGCATAGAGTAAGAGGAAGAAGTGAGCATTTACCATTTATGCATGAAATTGGAGGAGCGAACAACATGGTAGCAGAGGAGTGAGCTATAATTTTTTCACTACTAATGGTATATGCTTGTGTCTTTTTCCTAGGCACTGTTTATATACATGCCATCCTTTTCAGTTTTCTGACTTTCTTCTCCTTCTACCTGGGTGCGCTAGTGGTTGGATTTGTGCAGTACATCAGGTACATAGACCATTTAACACTATTTATAATAAAGCATGTTTCCATTTACTAAAGTGTTTAGGGCTGTGTGATGGTATAACATATGATCAAGGCACAACACCTGCTTTGGATTATGAAAAATTACAATAGACTAATTAAGAAAGTCTTGTACTGTATGTAGATGAAAGGTTGTGATGACATTAGCACAATAACAATATCATTAATGTGACTGCTTTTATAATACAGTAGAGAGACAAAATGGGTTTTCTGATGGTCCTTCTTCCATATCTACAAGCATTCAAATTACTTAATGTCTGCCACAGAAATAATAAACTGTTTGTCTGGACCATACGTGGTACATCTTTGAATGTTAATTTCCTTCCAACAACGTGGTTCACCACAGTATTCATCTCTAGCCAAAAAGGAATTACCATTAGACATAAAAGCATATTCAGTAATGTCCCTTCATATTTATTGCATCTCCAGCATAGAAAAAGGGACAGCCAATAAGAAGAGTTCAATATGTCCCAAAGATTTGATTTGATTGAGTTTTTAAATAATAAAATATTTAATTTTGCATTTCTTAAAGCTTTGGTTTTCTTATATACATATACTAATTCTGTACTCCATACTACCTATATAGTATTGAAATTTATTTGAATACTAGTGTTTAATTTCCTTATAATACTGAATTGTTGGTTTAGTCTAGGTAAACACGTTGTTGGTCAAAACTTTGTCTAGTACAGATAAAAATTCCACTTCAGTGCCAAATAAGGAACATAACAAATGACTCAATTGAGGATATTGTAATTTGGCAGTTTATTTTGGGGTACTTTTTTAAATGTTTGAAAATATTCTTACATTAATTAATTAAAAAGTCTTTAATTAGTTTAAAAACATTTTTCAAAAAATAAAAAATCCAAAGTCTTTTCCTGCATTTCTAAATAAACATTATTCCAATGAGTATATTTTTTATGATAATGAAAATCAGATTTTAATTTCTTACCTAGAAAGGCCCATACATGTCAAACTACATTAAATACTGGAAACATCATAAAAATTCTATTATAATTAGCTCTAAGAACATACAGGAACTTTAAAGATATTTAATAACATATCTTAACATGAGACCACAATGAAACATATTTAAGATGTATCCAATAATTTCATTCTAATGCAGTCTTGGTATGTCTTAAAATCAGGAAAAGTAAAATCACAATTTTCTTGTGAAGGATGTATTTTTGAAATCATCTTGAATATTTATTCTTTCCTTTTTAAGATCCAGTTAAGTTTTAAAAACTATTTAAATTGAACCAATGTAGGCATAACTCTCAAATGTGAATGTAGAAGCTATATCATTTTCACTACATTTACTCATCCCCCAAACTCAGGGTTAATTTCATCGATCTCTCTAGCTCAACTTTCACCAGGGTGAAACAATTTGAAATATTCATGTCAATTAAGAAATACTTTATTGGGAATAAATTATTACATAATAAGTTATGTAAGAGTGTCAGCACTGAATTTAAAAAATATATTTTTGTCATTTTGTCATTATTATTTGTTATATATTCTGAATATTTACCATATGTTGAAAAATCTCTACAAAATATGATACAGAATTTAAAAGACTCAAAATATTATCTGCATATAATAGATTACATTCATACATTATCATATAGTGTTCCATTAGAATGTCATCACATTGATTTATTCAAAGTATCAATGGTTCCAAAACCAAACTAAATATAGATGAACATAAATGGCATCCTTGACATGTATTCTTTTGCATTTCATAGCAAAAAATACTCCTATTCATAATCACCTGATGATAATTAGAATTAATATGTAACAAAAAATCATGTAACCCAAAAACAAAACAGTTTATATGTTAGCAAAGGCTTTTTGCAATTACCTTTTTCCAAGATAATAAATCTAATAATCAAACAGTATCAGATGCTTGAAATCTTTTTATAAATCCAAATTATGCAGGATATGTTCTTGAACTTTTGTGCCAAAGTAGCTGTTGATTTCTTAGCAGCGGTGTTTTACAATGAAAATGGTCAATAGTTTCACCCAATTCAAAATGATCTTGCCAATTTTTAAAATAACTATTATATAAAAGTTATAATTTTATGATAAATAGTTGCCTCTTACTATTTAGAGACATTGATGACATCTATATGTTTATATTTGTGCTTGATTTCAGATTTCATAGGAAAACATCAATAGGAGGACTTAATGGTGGTAATTATGCTAATATATTGTGTTGCAATTGTAGAGTTGGAAGACATGTCGTGAGTTATTAAGTTCAGTCTTCCATGTGGACCTAAATGTCAAAATATGTTTTGTTAGGGGAACTGTTAAGCTCTGTACCATCATTGCTGTGAGTTGATGCCTTGAAGGAGCCAACTTCCTAGAGAAAGTGCAGATTAGTGACTATAGATATGAATGTTTATCTTTAAATTCAGTTATTTCCTAACTTTCATGCAGTTTCTGAAATAAAATCTGGAATCCTCATCAAATTGATTCTTTTTCCATCTTTTCTCTGTCTCATCATTAAGCCGTGTGGTTGTAAAGTGCAAAGTCACTGACTACATCACTTAGTGATGGCAATCCTGTCCATCCATGATCAGTTGTTAATCAAATCTCAGCCAGTCATTAAGTGAAGACCCCTCCTGTTCCAAGCTATTCTCATCCTCCTTCCAGAGATTCCATCTAATTTATCAAAATCCTTTGTTGAACTACTTAATTTTCTTTGGTTGCATGCCAATCAGGAGAACTCCCACCTGATGTTTATTCATCAGCTACAGTATATAGATACTACCCTGGATATTATTAAAATTTGTTATTTTTTCCAGACAACAAATCAGCAGAATTTTAACATAGAGGTCTACTCAAAACTCTACATGGTACAAAAATGTAGTGTATCCAGGGGATCTACAATATCCCTACAACTGAAGTCTCTTCCATTTCATTCTATTTAGACTTAGATTCTGTTGATTTTCATCTCTGTCACTTCTGCTATGATGAGCCAACTTATATGAATTATTCAAGGCGGCCTTTTCCATTTCCTTGCCCAATCCAACTGTTTATCTGGAAAGCTGAGGAAGGTGTTTATTGACACTTTTTCACCAAAGAACAAGCAGCCTCAGCTATCAAGGGATTTTTGTAATCTCAATGGCCCTGACTTTTTCTTCATTTTTCTTTTTGAACTGAGATGTATAATTCTCCTTGGTATAGATGATAAATCTATGAAATTATATGAGCAAGAAAAGGGGATATTGTATTTTCATCCCTCTATCACCATTATTTTCTCATGTAATCTGTCTCAATCTATACCACATTGCTCAGTTTGTATCTGGGCATTTTATCCTTGCAGTGGACAAGCTTCTGCCTGAGCTATTCTTGGGTTTGAAGTGTGCACCTATGTTCTGTTGGCTGAAGATCCTCCTGAGCTTTTCTGATATTCCTGCAACATATGGAAGAGAACAATAAATGAAGCAACGTTGTCATTCCATATGTTGCAGGAATAGTGGAAAAGCTCAGGAAGATGTTCAGCCAACATAACATATGTCTACACTTCAAATCCAAGAATACACTAAGGCAAAAGCTTGTCCACCCCAAGGATTAAACACCCAGACACAAACTTAGCAATGTGGTATATGCAGTACAATGCTGTGAGCCATGTGCAGATCAGTACATTGGGGAAACAAAATAACCATAAATGCATGGCACAACATAGAAGAATAAACCCATCAGAACTACCTTCAGCAGTCCATCTGCATTTAAAAAACAAAGGCCACTCTTTTGAAGACAGCAAAGTCCACATTTTGGACAGAGAGGACCACTGGCTTGAAAGAGGGATCAAAGGGTCATCTATGTCAAAATTGAACATCCCTCTCTCAACAAATACGACGTCATCTATCTCCAGTCCACAGCACAGTCCCTTCAACATTTCCAAGAAGGCTCCACACTCATTTGCACCACTTAGTTGACCCTGATGACACAAATAAACCTTCATGTGGCCTTAACGACTCACTAAAAGAATGCAAATGACCAGCTGTGTACAAGAAATATAAATCCGTCTATTCCCCACCATCCAGTCAGAGTTGAAGAAGCTTCTTGGATGAGAAGCAAAACTTCTTCAAAGAAAAATTTTAAAAGTCCAGTTGCTTCATGGAAAAGCACCTTTGGGACTATCTCAGGGTGGTTGTATTACAGAATCTTGTGGCTCTGTGCTGTCGCAATTAACTCAGATGCTGTTATATATTTGTGTCCCTTAATGTTCCCTTTTACAAAATATTTATTTTGTTGACATTGCATATATTTTTTTGTATTTTTCCAGCAATTTTTGTATTACAACAACATTGAGCATGCTAACTTCCTCTCACATCGCTTTTTAATGAAAATATTATCCAATACACTTTGACTCTTGTGATTCCTTTCACATGTGTGTATACTTTTTGGGCTACTCCCTGCTAAAGAAGGTTAATAGTTGGAATTATACAAGGCTATTGTAACAATTACACCTAAATAATGTATTTGAAAATCTTTAATTTTGAAAACTTCATACTTCTATTAAATAGAAGTAATCAATTTTATAGACAACAGGAAATAATTTAGGTAATAAAGTAACTTTTAAGAAATAAATTTATTTCTTACAACACAGAAAACTATAAACATTTAATTCATAAGCTCTTTATAATGTGAAGCTTAAATAGAGTCATTAGGTGACTTGTGCATTCTGATTTCCCCAAAGTGGGAATTTTGTTTTCTGCTGCCTGGGTTAGGCCAAGATAATAGAAATGTGGCAATTAAGAAGGCTTCTCAGCCTGAATGGTCCATCCCTAAATCCTTGAGATAGCTCAAGGATTCTGCTCTGGACTTGGCCCTCCACCTTCCTTCTCAAGGATTCATTTTTTGAAATTTGCTATTATCAGAAAGTTGGGTTTTCATCATCTGATAGAAACAGAGGGTATAACATAGTGCTTGGCAATGCCTAAAGCCAAATGGAAGGAGACATCTCTTCTCAATTCTAAATATTTGATTATCCTCTCTATTGGGCATGTTGAAAGTAAAAAGCCATTCCATGTTGGTTTACTTTGTAGGTCCTGGGACTATGACTTCTTCTCATCCTATCACTGCCAGCACCCCTGAAGGAAGCAGCTATGGAGCTATAGGTATAGTAATTCTTCAGTCTCAGAGATGTTTGCTATGTCTGTATCCATTATTTAGCTAGTAAAAATAGTGCATTTATGTCCATGAGCTGTTGCTTGAAGTTGAGGATCAACTTGTCATTTTCAGTTTTGTTTCTCTTCTTTTCTGCTGTATTTTTATTGTAGTCCATTTCTGTATCCCTTTCTGTCCAAATTTTTATGTTCCTTTTCTCACATACACATTTTTTAAAATACTATTTGTCTAATGTGGAGGGAGTCAGCTTTTGGCAGCTGGAAAGATAATTGTTAGTCTCAGAATCATGTAAAATAGGAAGAGCCATGGTACATGCTGTACAAGACAGAGTCAAGATTTACAGCAACAGTAGCTTGAATGATGTTACTTAGTTTGTAGGTAATAAAATGTCTGCATGGACACGACCAAGCTCAGAGAGCACCACCAATCAAACAGTTCTATCATAATCTATCATGTTTGATTGGCTTTCTGACTGTCTATCTATCTTATTTATCATCTATCTATCTATATCGATAGACACACACACACATATATACATACACATAAACACACACACACACACACACACACACACACACACACACACACACATATAAAGAGACAGAGTAGCAATAGAGATATGCTGTAGCTGCCAAAAAAGTTAATGCTGTCCTAGATTGTATCAACAGACGAATGGTATCACATGAAGTATCATGCAAGGTATTAGCAGTATATACTGCACTGTTAAGGCCATACTTGGAATACCACATCCAAGTCTGGTCACCATGATACAAAAAAGATGTTGAGACTCTAGGAAGAGTGCAGAGAAGAGCAACATATAATGAACATTGTGCTGTTGCAGCAAGAGGGGGCTGGCAGTACAGGCTGGCTGAAGCAGCGATGGAGACGACTGGAAGGTGCAGGAGCACCGTGCTACTTGCATTTGCATAGCATTCCCACACCTTCTAGCTTGCCTGTCCTGTCCTGGGCTCTTCCTCGATGTCTGCGGGCTGTAGGGAGGGCCCGGGGGAGGAAAAGTACTGGCTGGTGATGGTGGGAGTAGGTGAGTGGGCAAGTCTGCACTCACCATTCAGTTCAGAGGTCCAGAATGGGGCGTCATCAGTTTTCTTGTCCCTCTCGGTGCTCTGCTCTGACCTGGGCTTGCTGCTGGTGGGTGGGGTCCTCCTCAGGAGATGCCCTTGCCCCATGGGGAGAGCCCAGCACGCACATGCTCTGGGGAGAGGCTTCGAGGCCTGGAAGGAGGGACCCTTCTCTGCTTGGAAGTGGCAGGAGAAACCTGGAGCTCAGCCTCGGGGAGTCCTCTTGTTTGGAGGACGAAGGTGGGGGTGTTGCCTGGTTATTAGGAGCCCGTCTTCCTTGGAGCTCTTTTGGTCTGGGCATCTGACACCACCCGCCCTTCACCAGTCCTGTGACTACTGCAGCTCTGGAATATGGGATTGACTTTCCCACCAACATTAACAAGCCACTGTTAGTCAAAATTCACATTAGGGGTCTGCGGGATTTGAAATTATGAGTTTGGTGGTCCCTGAGGTCCAAAAGGTTGGCGACCCCTGCTCCAAAGCACCTGAGTGTAAGACAAGATGTAACATGGAAACTTATCAAAGAGAAATTCCATCTAAGAACTCAACCTCAACAAATTCTGTTCCTCTAAAATATGCTTCAGATTTCTTTGATTTTCTTTCTCTTTTCTGACAAGAACTGTTTCTTCACCTTTCCTCAACAATTCTTGCCTATTTTGGGCTGTCATCACTGCTTCTGGTTGGCAATATCTTCTCAAAAGCAGAAAAATGTCTTTCACAAGGCGAACATATCTCTGCAGCCTTTGCCCATGTCCCCTTCTCTTATATGGAAGGAATACTTCAACACCATGGTTCAACCCATGGTTAGAAGGAAAATTCATCCCTGCCTGCTTTCTGCGTGGGGTGACAAAGCAACACATCGTATTATGTGCTACAACTGACCCTTGGCATTTGCCTTACTGGAATTAAAAATTTTCCTAGTTGAAATTTATCTCCAAAATATAAATTGAGCGAGTAACTTGTTGTTAAAAGCACTACTACTTATGGAGGGGGGGGGGAGTTCTCATACAAATTATTATTTCTGAGCAAAGGGATGTAGCAGAAAATGAAGACATTGGCAGAATTCATACCCATGTAGGAAACAGAAATGAAGATGAAAGTGAAAATTATGAAGATATGAACTGACGGCGACACTAAAGACATTGGAGAGACATGATGCTCCTTACCTGCTTGAATTTGTTGTTGTTTGGCAGTATAAAAAAACCAATATTCATTGTTCAAACCTTATGAGAAAGACTTTCAACATTACTATAAGGTTGTGTACTGACTCGCATAAAAATGAACAAAACAACCAACTTTTGCACCACATTTTTCATTTTCAGATGAATCAAACTCCAGTGGAGGTCAAGAATTATCAACTCTAGATCGCCGGCCTCCTTGTGGCAGTGATACAGACAGCTCAGTGGAAGAGGAGAGTGATTTTGACACTATGCCTGAAATTGAAAGCAACAAGAATGTAATCCGCACTAAGGTCTCTCTTGCAAATGGCTTTTGCATTTTTATAAGAATGTTTTTAACGTATCCTTTCTCTACATCATTGCAGTTATATTTGAAATGCAACAAACTAAGATCTAATAACAAGGGCCTTCAAACTTGACAAATTTAAGACTTGTGGACTTCAACTCCCAGAATGCCTGAGCTAACATGATTGGAGGCGGAATTCTGGAGTTGAAGGCCACAAGTCTTAAAGCTGTCAAGTTTGAAGACCCCTGATCTAAAGCTTTGCCTTGAGAACGTATTTACATGTTATTGTCAGCTTTTTCTCTATGTTCAAAGAATAAAATATTCTGAAAAATGATGGATTGTAAATATTTAGCTCAGATGTATGTGAGGAAGCAGTATAGAACAGGCTATTCTCTACCAAGGAAATTTGCCCAGAAATTAACCCACTTTTAATCAAAACATAAAGACACCAAAATATATCATTTTTAATCAGAGTGTTTCTGCAAAGATTTGTTGATAGAAAGCTTCTTAGCTATAAATGTCTGGTCCCCAAAGAAGGTTTAATTAATCAGGTTCTCATTTGTTATTTATAATTAGAATTGAATAGTATTGCTTATTTTATTTCCTTGTATTTATCATATTTATTATATTTTTTAATCCCACTATTATTCTATAAATAACTCAAGGCAGCTAATATACCTAATAATCCTTCATCCTTCTATCAAAGTCATCCATTCAGCTTTCCTGCCTAAGGCAGGATTAGAGCTCACAGTCCACTGGTTTTTAGGCCAGTACCTTAACCAGTACACCAAATTGGCCCTATATTTTCACATTTTATTATTAATTGCTCCCAAAATCTAATTTTACAGTGTTATAACCTAAATAAATACATCATAACTATAATTTTAGGATATGAGCTATTAGTTCAGGTAATTGTGTTTTATGCAAACAGTAGCATAGGACAGCAGGTACAAGGTTTATGTGAATTCTTGCTGTTTTGAGTATAAATGAAATTAAAAACAATACAAATTCCTTCTCATACCACCACTGGCTGGTTGTACTCTCCACACTCTTTTTAGGGACCTGTGATCATGAAACAGCACAAGAAGTTTCAGAATCTCCAATCTCTCTCTCACTCTCTCCCCCTCTCTTTCTTCTTCCCATCCTTCCAGCATCATCTTTGTCAGGCAGATTTTAGTCCAACTTAATGGTTGTGACTGTGAACCACTCTGTTTAATCACAAACTGTGTGATTCAATCTTTTCTGTCAAAATATTTACTGTCAAGAGCTGGAGTGAAATAAATCTTTTCTTAATTTATATTGTGCAGAGTTTTTGAATATGGTTCTGGTCACACTGGTAATACAGTATGTTAAAATTCAGGAGATTGTGCTCAGATGCCTTACTTTAAGGGAATAAATTTGGTTTCATGTGCTTGCCTTGACAGGTTTGAATGACATTCCTGAGCTGAAAAGCTAGATTGTATTTTAATTCTTTTAATCTTTTTAAAGACCATGAAGAGCTTGTCCTGTTTCTTTTTAGATGTTCCTTTATCTGTCAGACCTATCCAGAAAGGATCGGAGAATTGTCAGCAAAAAGTATAAAATTTATTTCTGGTAAGTTACTAACAAGTTAATGGAACTCATTTTTAAAAAAATTGAACTCATTTTTCTCTTCTTCTCATAAGTTAAACAGAATCCTTTCAGGAATTTTTCTTTGTGAAATAAGAGTCTCATACTGGTTAAATATGGGTTTCCCAGGGCCAAATTGGATAATTTTGCCTTGATGAACCTAGAAGAGAAGTAGATTTCATTGTTTAATTGTTTCTGGGGTGAGTGCCCAGAATGGGCAGATTTTATACTGAGTAACAGGGACATGAGCTTTAGAGGCAATGACCTCAGCACTCTGCATAGTAACCAGAAATGTACTGGCAGCCAACCTCAATATGAATGTTAGCCCTTTAGGCCTGGTCAGGAATGATTGGAATGCTATTTTATTGATTTAGGCCAATGTTTCTTTTTCTTTTTTTTAATAAAAGTTTTATTTAAGTTTTCACAAAACATACAAATAAAATATCTTTTTTTGAGAATAGCGTGGCCCCGGGTTATCACTTCTCCATACAGACATAAACTCGATACATATTTATCTTATACATACTAATCCATATCTTATAACTATTTTCACAATTTTTTCAATAGCTTTTCCCTTTCTTTACTTCCTATAGCCTTATTTTAAATTATCTTATTTATTATTTAAATTATTACCTTTCTTAATTAAATTATTTTTTTTTCTGATTTTTAAAATCTTTCTAATCAATGTTTTTATACTTTCGTCTGTCCTGTTTAAAATTTCATATTATATAAAGCAAATTTTCCCCTGTAATTACTAGACTGGAATATAACACCTTTGTATCTTTTTTCAACTCTTATTTAAAAATTTAAGTTACATCTTTACAGTTATAAGATTCATTTTCTAACCTCTATTTTATATCACATACCTATTTTCAATCGAATTCTGCTTGGTACATTCCCTTAAAATACACACTGAATTCTTAAAAGAAAAAAGTATATATATAAAGCACAACTTCCTTATCGTGGGAAAATACCCGAACAAAGCTGAATATCATATATATATATATATATATATATATATATATATATATATATATATATATATATCAGGCTTGTGTATTGTGTTCATCTGCGAGTCAGGTTTTCATAGCCGTTTCTGTTTTAAATTTGGTGCTAGCCTACTGCTGTGTTAGAATGGTTTTTTTCTTCATCCTGATTGGTTGGGAGTCTTGGTCTGTGTTTATTGGTCTTGGAGTTTGCTGTGTTCTGCTTGATTGGTGTTTCTAATATCTTCTGTCTGTTTTGTAGCATTTTTTGATTGGCTGTCAACATTGTGTTTCTGTATTGGAGGCTTTTAGTGCACCTTGGCTTCGGGTAAAAGGACGGCTATCATTTATTAGAAAGCTAGGTTTAATCTGGATGCCTGGTTGGGATGTGTTTGAGCTGGAGGTATCAGGTGGGGTCTGTTTGTGACCAGGTGTTTGCTTGGCTTGTGGTGTGGAGATTTATATATGTGTGTGTGTGTATATATATGTATAACAATAGTCAATGGAATAAATATTCTATTCAAGTACAGCTCTGCCATTAATATTAATAACAATCTTTTACATTTCTATTTCTTTTAACAAACATTACCTAGTAATATCAGTTGTCTTTCACTTTAATCATCTATATTTCATATTTTACTTATTACTGTCTTTAAATAAAAACCAAACAATAGTTATTAACAGTAGTCAATAAAGTTATTATTCTTATTCAAGTTTATCTTGTCAACTGATAAAAATCTTCCATGTTTCTTTTCAGTTTTTTTAAACATTCTTTTTAAATCATTGAGAGCCTTATTCTCTTTACAAACAAATATTCCACTACACATCAATAGAAATTTTTTCTACCACTTTAATCATCTAACATATTTTCTAACCCTTTTCTGTTTCTAATATAACAAAGCTATCCCATGCACCCTTTCAGAATCCTCTCAAGTTAAATTTTAACCATTGTCTCTGTGTCTTTTAAATAGGTTTATACCTTTAATTCTTGTATGCTTTTCCTGTACCTCTATATCTTGTTTCTATCTTTTGTAGCTTCTTTTCCTTTCCCTCTTCCCTCTCTTCTTCTCCCTCCCTTTTTTATTCCCTTTTCTATTTGATTCTCCCTTCTGTGATCCTCCCTTCTGCTTCTTCTTGATATTATTACTTTTCAAATTACTCTTTTTTTTGGTTGTTGCTTCAGTGCTTAAGTTTTTAACTCCCTTTCCCCGCTTTCCCTTTTTTATCCCGCTTAAATCATTATTGCTTCATCATTAAAGATGGCTTCTTCGTTGTCCCTTCTTGTTCTGCCAGAGTTTCTTGTTTTTCATAGTTCAAGTTCTCTGTTTCTAAAAACTGAAATACGAAGCCAAAAGATCCTTTTCCATTTTGTGCTTCTTCTTTTTGTTCTTTAAGTCTCATTTTTAACTCTTGAAGGAGTGATGTCATTTTAAAAAAATTTAAACAACCCCCAATTGATTTTATTTTATTTCATTAGGATCCTCCATCCCAAGTTCCAGGAATCATCCAATAATCCAAAACTGTTTCTAGCTTCTTTTCTCACTTTCTCTTTCCAGGGGCTTTATTATCTTGTAACAAAGTTTCAGCTACAATGTATCTTTTGGAAGCCTTGTTAAAATTCCACTGTCAATTTTTTTTTAAGTTCCAGGTGGTCTCCTTCATTTTCCAGATTCCACCCTCTTTTTTCCTGTTCCCCTCCTCTGTTTTCTTTCTTTTTTTAAAGAGAGTTTTTAAATTATCCAAGAATCTTTATCCCTTTGACACTTTATTTTCAGCTAGAAATAGCCTATTAATGTCGAAGTGGATTAGTATCAATTTCTTATTCGAATCTCTTCTTCTTAATGTTCCAAGTCAATTAAAACTGTCAATGTGAGAGGAAAAAAAGCTAATTCCCTTTCTCTTTCGCCGCTTAAAATCTTTTTTAGGAATAGTATTAGTCTTTAGAATTCAGGTTCCAGGTACCTTAAATAGATGTTCTCCATTCAACCCGGTCAGTCAAACTTTCTTCTTTAAACTTCCTCCTGCACAATCTTGTCTGGTCGGGTTCTTCTTTGAGGTGGCCATTTCTGGCCACCGCTGCAACTGCCTTTGGGAAAGGGAGTAATGGCCAGCCGAGGAGGAGAGATGCGGCTCTCTTCAACCCCGCTGATGGCTCCCCCTTCTTCGTAGAGGTCTACAAGGTGGCTTCAACACCAAATCCGAGCAGCTCGGGGCACTCCAGCGGCGAGCACGGATCAAAATTGCAGACAATCGCGATTTTGGTTCATCACCGAAGAAGCCCAAACCGGAAGTCCCCCAGGCCAATGTTTCTTAAATTGTAGCCCAAGGACCCCTGAGCGTCCCACAAGACATCTTAGAGATCTATGAAATCAAATTATTTGCCAGTGTTAGGAATAACAAGGTTACCTAACGTAGTTTGGGTAAAATAATATATATAAACTATGATTGTAAGTTTAAGTGTGTGTCACTTTAAACTGCAAAGCATGTAATTTTGGGTGCGGTGTGAAACCGCCATAAGAGGGAGCAATAGAACCTGCTGGATTGCTGACTATTGCTGGTTTGATGGATTGATGGTTTGCTAACTGCGTGTTCCCTACTGCTGAGTTGCTGAACGTCGAAGGAAGAAAGGAGGTTTGACTTCTTCATATCTCTACTGCAAGGAGATATATTACTGGACTGATATTTGTAAGTTTACTGACCTCTCTTTTTCGACACTGGACTTTGCAACTGAATGATATATGGACTGTTTTGACTATGCTATAACTATTATTGGAATAAACTATTTAACTAGCACAGTGTATCTGTTTTACTGAGTGTAAGCTACAAAAACGTTTATCTCACATATTTTGCCTGACTGCCGTGCAGATTCTGCTAGGGTATATCCCTAACAGCCAGGTATTAAAGATGCTAGCAAAAACTGAAAAAGACACACTTCTCATCATTATTTTTTAATTTGTTAAATAGTATCAAGAAATATAACCCATGCAAAGACAACTTCTTTTGGGGTCCTCCATCATTTTTAAAGTGGAAAGAAATCCTGTGAGGAAAAAGGTTAAGAAACGCTGATATAGGCTATAGTAACAGAGATTTTCTCTTTGTTGCCTTCTCCCCAGAGAATTAATGCAGGGACACTCTGGGTTTCTAATGTTTTCTTCATTTCCTAGGCTTAAAAACATGTTTTGCTAACTGATAACTGCACAGTTTTTCCATGGTTGTTTCCGTGGCTCTCAATATGTGCCACTTTGCTGAATTGATCCAAGCAGATAAGTGCATTTTGAATAGTCCAAATAGTTTTTAGAATTAGATCAAAATAAAGTAAAATTTTCTAGTGTGGTCTCCAAATGTAGAAAAGACCTGTTTTCTTCCTATTCAAATACTAATTAGGTCTGACCCTGCTTAGTTTTTCGAGAATCACTGTAATTAACAATAGGAATAGAAGAAATAATTATTATTGTCATTGCTTCTGACACTTATATATACATACAGGCATGTATTTCACATAAGCATTTATTTGGGGCAGTTTGGCTTTGGTTGGAATTTTAACTTTAGGTTAACAGCTTTAGAAATGTGGGTTTTTGTGTTTTTTATGTCTCTATCTTTTTCTCCACCCTTTTCCTATTGCTGAGGGGGCTTATCATAAATTCTGGATCACCTTGGCGTTTATAGTCATGTTAACTCTATGTTTGGTTTAAGCAATTAATTTTTGCTTTCTTTACTCCAATGAGACCATTTATTAAAGTTCAGTGGAAACACACACATTATTAAATAAGATGCTTTGTTTTCTGTAGGAACATCATCACAATTGCTGTTTTCTATGCTTTACCTGTGGTCCAGTTGGTGATCACATACCAAACGGTGAGTTCCTGTGCCTTCTGAGCACAGACTAAGTTTCCAGGTTAATATCTTTTTCTACTTTTTACCCCCAGCCCTATTGCTTTGCAAACTGTTTTTAAGTTCAGTTCCAATTATATACGTTTTGGCTTTTATAGCGATGCCATGTACTGCTGAGAGCAGGAATCTCACTCTTAGACAAACTACACTGAAAGGATATAACAAACAGCATTTTCAACATTTCACCCAGGCCTGCATGAGAATGCCTATTACCTCAAGAGCATTTTATTTTAGTCTGTTCATTTTAGTGATTAGTAAAACCTGTGTTTTATTTGACCTCTTACAGAAATGAAGTATCGAAATAAAATGAGTTGAAAGCTACAATATTATTGATAGTCAAATCTGCAATGCTCCTTTCTCCTTTATTAATCTGGGTTTAATGTAAAAGATACTCAACAAAGTTAAACAACTGTCATCAAATTTCTTGGTAACCAATTTTTGCTTGGTCCCTAACACTCAAAAAAATCCTAGCAGAAGGCCCTATTATGGAGAGTTTCTGCTTCTTATTTATTGTTACGGTGGTCACATCCAGCCATATGATTCTAGAAGAGGCTGATTATACCGTATCTGTGGTGGAATTTGATTTTGAGTTGAGGGGAGGAGGCTGAGTAGCCAGAGTCCCTTGTGAGGAGGAAGAGATTGAAGGGTGACCCTCTCTAAAACTTCACAATATTTATTTAGTGGTTGTACAGTAGATGCTTTAGTCTGGCAAGATCCCTATCTATAGGCAAACAACAATAAACATACTCTGATCATCTCATCATGTCATTTCTGGTTGTTTGCACCTAACCCAAGCCTTCCATATGATCTCCTTGCTTTGGCCACTGGAATTGGAAAATAACCACAAAAAGTGGTTATGCTTGGCTTCCTCCAACTCTGACTTCCAATTTCTCCCAGCAAATTATTTCTGTCTCTGTTTGCCTTACTTTTCAAGCTTTCTAATTAAAGTCCGAAGGAGACATAAAAGGAGGGAGGAGAGGGGAAAGAAACTATGCATCTCCTTGTCTTGATGGTAAGGACATGGAGTAGTGGAGAGCATTGTAGCTTCAAATGAATATTCCCTATATTTAGACAATAGGAAGAGAAATGAATGGAAGTAATTCCCCAATTAAGACCTATAATGCCTGTTACGTATTTATGTTTCTTCATGAAAAAATTGAATGCATGTGCATAGGAAATGGAAATGCATTGCTGTGGTGGAAAAACTAAGATGGCACAGAAATAACACTTGTCAACAAAGATTTTGCTTCCTGAACTCTTTGGAGTGTATCTTACAGATTTTTGGCTGCTAATTGTGAAAATAATCTGTAATTTAATCTATCACATACTGTTCTACAGAAATCTTCTGTTTTTACACAATGGCAATTTACACCCTTCAGTACCTGTTGGCTATGCTGCACACATGAAAGAAACATACCAAACCATGGAACTGTTGTTAAAGTACATCCAGTACACCAAATATAACTGGAATATCTGTGGGGATCTAAAAGTAGTGGCTCTGCTGCTTGGGATGAAGCTCAGATATACCAAATATTGCTTGGCTGTTGATTGTCTTAGCTGAGATGTGCAATAAATATAAGTAAAACGTTATGCCGAGTTGTTATTTTCCCCCCCCCTCCCCTTTTTAGGTGGTGAATATAACTGGAAATCAGGACATCTGCTATTATAACTTCCTTTGTGCTCATCCACTGGGAGTCCTGAGGTGTGCATGAAGATCGTTCCTAATTTGTGGCTTGGGTTTTAATTTGAGTTTCTTGTTGTGTAATTGGGAAATGGGGGTGGACATTTTCTGTGGGGTAAGTGGTTTGCAATGAATATAATTTTTTGCATGAAGTTTAATGTTTATAGACTTGTAGAATATAAGGATTGGAATGCATCTCTAGTCCAACTTTCTGTTCACTCCTGAATCCATTACTATAGCAGTATTGATTGAAGACTAATAACATCATTTAATAAAAACAGAATAAAATCCTGTAAAAGAAATACTGACAAAACCAAAAGCCAAACAAAAGGAAGCTCTGACTTTACTATTTTTAACTTGAATTGAAGGAATTTGACACACACATATAGAGGCAAGTTACATGCACATTTAGTGGGTGGGGGCAAAATTTCCAGGTCTGATAGTAGTGACTTGGGTTTTAATTTGAGTTTTTTGTTGTATAATTGGGAAATGGGGTTGTGGCAAGTGTAGTCCTGGATTCCATTCCCCCAAGGCACCCCCAATAGTAATTTTGGGGGGAAATACTGTAAATTGGAACAACTATATACAACTATATTTCTTCCTCAGTTCTTGATTATGAAAACATTTCAGATGGCTGTACCTGGGTTTGCAGTCCTGGGGCCTGGGGTGTCAGATTATTTCATTTTCCTCACTTTTTCTCACAATGTTAGCCGAGCAAAGCCAGTGTTATCGCTGCTGGCTCCATGGCCTTGCAAAAGACAGCTTTGCACATGGGATTAGGATGACCCTTTAAATAAACAGAAAAAAATACTATTTTACATAGTTGCATTCCCTTACAATTACTTTATATGCTCAATTCCAGACACTATATGGCTTTTTTACTTTTCCGCAGTGCTTTCAACAACATCCTCAGTAACATTGGCCACATGCTGCTAGGTATCCTTTTCCTGTTGATTGTATTATGTAGAGACCTTCTTCATCGTCGCTCCTTGGAAATGAAAGATATCTGTGCAATGGTATAACCCCCTACTTTATTGCTGGGTAAAGGTGGCCTCTGTTTTTCTGGTTCTTACAATGCCAGTGAAGCCAAGGATTTTGCTAAAGGAAAGGATCCTTTCTGTTATTTTTCCTTCATAGAGCTATGCCTTTGGGCAGATTGCAATCTCATGGTTATTTTACAAGGACTTTGTTTTAATAACCAGGCAGTTGAATTAAAAAGACCTGGCATTTGTGTTGGGGAAGGTGTTTAATTTTCCTCTAGGAGCATCTTGCTCAAAATTATTTTCCCTAAGTTCTTTTCTCTCAGTGAGAGGAGATCTCTGAGTTTCACTTGCCTTCAAACTAGAAAGTTTCTGTGGGGAAAAGGCTGAGCATTGAGAGCAACTAGTGAGAAGTTTGAGGCGGCCAAGACTGAGTTGCAAAGAAACCCCAGGCAGGAAAGAGAGGCTGAATATGGGTGAGGAGGGGGTGACTTTAGAGAGGTGGGAGGGAGTGGGAGCATGGGCAAAATCAAGAAAATTTTTGCAAAAACACATCAAACAGTAAATTTATTTTAAGAAGGCAATTCACCTTTCATATTTTTCACATGGAAGTAAAAGACCACATCAAGTTGTACTGTTTGTATGGTAAAGTGTGGTCTACTTTCTTCAGTTAGTTATTTGATAATAATTTTAGTTGCTGTTAATTGGGTGTTAATTGTTTTATCTATTCATTTAATTACTTGTTCTGAATGAAAGAAATAAGTTATAAAATAGTGCTTGGTTCTTCCTGTCTTTTCTTACCTTTAAGGAATATGGGATCCCTAAGCATTTTGGCCTCTTCTATGCCATGGGTGTTGCTCTAATGATGGAAGGTGTCCTCAGTGCTTGCTACCACGTTTGTCCAAATTACACTAATTTCCAGTTTGGTAAGTGGAGGGGGCTTTTTCCAGTCAAGACCTGTCAAAGCCTTCTGGCCTTTTGAGCAGGTTGGGTTTAGTGGCATCTCAAGATTTTAGAAAAAGAAAAGCAAAAGAGTTAAGCAAACAGTTAAGGAATCAGTTTCTAACATTTCATCACTGTATTAGGTTTGCATGCTATTAGCCTAAAAAAACCCAGCTTTTTTGTTTTCTTTCTGAAAACTAGAATTACAAGAGATGTTCAGTTGACATAAGAATGTTGAATAAGTGGCTTCGTTCACAGAACGGACTGTAACACAATCAAACCTTCTCCATTTTAGATGTATATATTGTGCAAACGCAGCTTATGTATGTAATTTTCTTTTGGAGGAGGGGAGGAGTGGGGTCTTGCTTTATACCGGTAATCCTCTACTTACAACCATAATGGAGTCTGGAATTCCATCATAAATCATGATGGTCATAAGTAAAGGCACCCATGTGTGACCAGACCTGATTTTACATTTTTTAATGGAGATCTTTAAGCAAGTATCTCAGTCATTAAGTAAATGTGTTCATAAGAGAACACTGTGGTTATTAAGTGAACCAGTAGATTCCTATGGATGCTTTTTGCCAGAAACCAAACAAAAAGGCCAAAAAACAGCAAACAACTGTTGTAAGTCATGAATGCTGCAACTGGCAATAAAGGTGAGCTGGTGATATGTGTATATGTTGTGTATGTACATGCATGTACATGCGTGCAACCATCAGAACTCCAGCAACAGGTCAGGTTTTGATGGGTCTGGTTGTTAAGCAAGGATTATCTGTATTTTAAAATTGCTGTCTGTCCTCTTGATTTTAACAAACTAATTGAGTAAGATGCATAAAATTGTGCTGTTACCAATTCTAAAAAACAATTATAAATATACAAAAACAAAATGTGTTTTTATACAGTAACCAGTTTTTTACTATAACTAAGAGGTCTTGAGGTTCCTCTGCTGGCTATTGGTTTGAAAAATTAATTCCTCATACCTTTAGTCACTAGTTCCTATGGTCTTTATGCTACAATCAAAAGGGCTTAGACGTCTTGCTCTGAAATTAACATTGCAATCTGGAGAGTGGGTTTTATTTTAGTATCTGGCCTCATTCTGGCAGTCTCAGCCCTCTACAACAACAGATCTTTTAATGATTAATATTATTAGTTAATAGTTGGTCTAGAGTGATAGTTATCTCTTTAATGTTAACAGAAGTAACCATGATAAAAATTGTTCTGTTTTCTCTTCTTTTGGCAGACACCTCTTTCATGTATATGATTGCAGGATTGTGTATGCTAAAACTATATCAGACTCGCCATCCTGACATCAACGCCAGTGCTTACTCAGCCTATGCATCCTTTGCAGTCGTTATTTGCCTTGCTGTACTTGGAGTGGTAGGATTGTGTCTTATGCAATGATGCTATTGTACATAGAGTCCAAGTAAGGCAGAATTTCGGGAGGGGGGGAACACCTCTGTGGACACTCATGAACTTAAACTTAACTTTCACTGATGCCAAACAGGAAAAAAAAGCAGCTATAGATGCTCAAGTAGAGGTACGATGGCTTAGCAGTTAAAGGCACTGAGCTTGTCAGCTGGAAACCTGACAGCCTGGGTTTGAGACCTGAACATTGCACAGTATGAACGCCTGTTACTTGCTCCAGCTCCTGCCACTTGGCAGTTCAAAAGCATGCAAATGCAAATTGATAAATAGGTACCATATTGGTGGGAAGGTAACATTATTCTTTGTGCCTCTATGTATATAGTCATGTTGGCCATGTGACCATGGACCAAGTGTTTTTGGACAACCCTGGCTCCTTTGGCTAAGAAACTGAGATGAGCACTGCCACCTAGAATCACATACAACTAGATAGAGAAAACCTTTACCTTTATAAGTGCTCAACCCCATCCATTTGAAAATTTGGGGTATCCTTGAAGGATATCCAGAAGCTGCAGCTGGTGGAGAAATAGTATAGAAATAGGAGAAATAGCATGAATAGTTCTAGATACCCCAAGGATTGTGCATGCTGTATGAATTTCATTGGGGGCCAATTTACTTCTAGATCCAATTTAAGGTGTTCATTATCACCCTTAAAGTCCTTCATGGCATGGGACCAGGTTACCTGAAAATCATCTTGTCCCAATGATGTATTGTAGAGCTTCCCATCTGGTCAGGCATAGAGATATGTTATGGATGCATCAGTTAAAAAATTCTGACTGAATGAAAGATAGAACTATGTATTAATAAATAACAATGTCATATGTTCTTGTAGAAAGTATTTTAAGTATCATAGCCTAGAGAGTGCTTTTCTCAGAATCCAGGATCAGTCCCTGATTTAATGAAATTATCCAATCAGTAAGTAAAAACAGTTCAAAAAAAGTAAAAATAATAAACTGTAATAATAAACTATTTACAGCTCAAATACAACTCATTGCCTTAATAAAATAATCCAAAGCTGCATCTACATTTAGTTTGCATTTAGATTTATGGAAATGCAATTTGAGTATGATTATATTAAAATATAAATTAGACAATTACCTATTCCCATCCCTATTCTACAGCTGCATTACTAAGTTACTGTTAGATTTTTCTGATTATGTTAATTATTGGTTTATTGGTATGTCTCGCCAATCCTTTCTAATCATCAAACTTAGTTTAAGTTGGAAAAAAGTTCACTATAAAGTTTTTAATATTTTTTTATTTGAAAGCCAGGATATATTACTCGTGTCCGATATTGGGATAACTATTTATTTATTCCTTCCAAGGTTTTTGGGAAAAATGTGTGGTTTTGGGTCCTTTTCTCCATCATCCATGTTGTGGCCTCTCTTGGTCTTAGCACCCAGATTTACTATATGGGTCGTTTTAAGATAGGTAAGTTTTACTTGGAAGTAAATCTAATTAAGATCCAATTATTTTAGGATTTTAGCCCAAACATTGTTGAATAGCAGACACAATAGTTTTATATTTTGGAGAATCTGCTGCATAAGCAATATACTAAGCAATGTATAAATTTTGTAAGAAATTAGAGATTTGCCAAACTGATTAATATAATCATCCATGGATATATGTTGGTGTGTGTGTGGGTGTATATTCTATGTAAAGTCAAATATAAGGTAATCAGTGAAGAAGCAAACCCTTGAAGTTTGAACTAAAATAAAATGAAAATGTGCCACTGTCAGGTAAACTTGGAAAATTAAAACATGAAAATTGAGGGTCAACCTACCTCTGGATGGGCTTATCCATGACTATATACAATATTTTTTGTTTTCTTTATTTAGTTAATTAAAAAATATTTTTTAAAAAGAAATTATCCTGAAGACTGCTGCTTGCATGAAAGAAAAATAGATTAGCTTTATTTAGTGTTACGAGACCCCAGTTACTTAAGTCTATCTACAAGTATAATGTGCTATCTTTCAATTGGCCGAGGTAGTAAATTGCTCAGTTCAGAATTAAAAGAAAAATATAGATGAACTGAGAGGAAGAAAGTAATAAAAACTTTGAGAATATCAGCCTAGTTAATAAGACTATGTTACATGTTATATAAGGACCTGCTAAGTAAAAAAAAAAAGGCTTCTTGGATTAAAAAAGGAGATAAAAGTGCAGAGTCTAGCTCTACATCCATTGTTCTGGGGGTTAGTACATTTATAGGCACAGAAAGCTGGTGCATGCATTTCCTTCACAATGGCTATCGCACCAGTTAATGATTCTGATTCTTCACAAAAGCTTTTAAACTGATCTCTTGACTATGACTTGGTGAGTATCTCAGCTGCTATCTCCCCTTAGGGTTAATACTTGTGTTCAACAAACCCATCCTGCAATGCATCTTGCACATGATGGTACTTGGTATCATTGTGCTTTGTATATGAAATCAAAATGAAATTTTTGTTTTTCTCAACTATAATTCAGCTTATCTATCTCAAAGTCCAATATGCATTTGGGTAACCAGGTTATTTTTTTGACATGCTGCAGATACACATACATATTGAGATAAAATGTTACAGAGGCAGATACATATTTTGTGATTGAGAGAACTATGAACTGCTTTTTGCTAATTCATCTTTCCACATAGTAAAACAAATTTTTGAGTTGATTTTTCTGTCCTTTATATCTCCATCTGAGCTGCTACTCTGGAATTATTGTCCTTAGGTAACATTAATTTTCAATCTGCAATTCTCCTTAGGTGTCTTTCTACTATCTTGATTCCATCTGATCTTTCTTTGTTGATGCATTTACCTTCCTGCATAGTATCCCTATTGCTGATGTAGGTCCATTATGAAGAGAAAGTGAGCCAAGTAAATAGTTGAAGTGCAGAGATCAGAGTCAGAAGTGAAGAAGGAAACAGATGAAAGCCTTGAGAATATCTGTCTACCCAGGACTGTCAAACTCCTGGCCCTTGGGCCAATGTGTCATGCGCTGGCCATGCCCATGTCCAGTTTAACAAAGGGGGGGAAAGTTCCGATATGTCATGTGATGTTGCCTTGATGACGTGAGTTTGACACCTCTGCCCTAACCAATAGAAAGCATTTACATAGAGACATGCAAAGCAAGTCTTTTTGATAGGAAAAGAAAAACAGAATTCCTAACTACCTCTACATCTACTACCTCTAATTATTAATAGGTTAATGCATTCAAATGCATTCAAACAGACAGGATATGAGAATGAGATTTACTCTTTCTTACTGTTTTTTCCTCCGATGGATTACATTTGTTTCTCAATCTTGGCAACTTTAAGATGCATGTATTTCAACTCCCAGGACTCCCCTGCCAGCCAGGTTGAGAAATAGAACTGCAGTAAGAATCCATGTGTTAAGCATCCAGATATCCATGATATCAATCACTCTGAGATATTTTTCTCCAATTGATTTATTTAGAAACAGATCTGGCATCTCAAAGGCAATTTCCCAAGTGAAATTATTTTTGTGCATTACACCAAATCCACCTTATCTCCTCCCTTCTCTCCTCCCACTTCTACACTTCATAAATCAAGAGAACCAATTAACTGCCACTGGAATTTCTTAATACGACCTACAGTATAACCTTGAACTTTTCAACTCTTCCGACTCTCTAAAAAAATGTGGCAGCTGAATTTTAAAGCTGACAGGCATCCCCCCTTGAAAACTCCTCCTCCTAAAAGAAAGGAAAGAAAAACCAGATACAAGGGTTAACACATTTTCCTTAACCCCCTCCCCCCCGAGGATCCTTCAGTTTGTGGGGAAAATCCTCGTGGAATTGGTTAACCAATTGATCAGCATGAACATCCCAACTCTTTACCCAACTAGCATCCGAGAGAGGGTATCCTTTCCATAAGACCAAATATTGCAATCGGCCATGGTATAATCTAGAATCTAGAATTTTTTGAATTTCATAATGTGTTTCCCCCTGTACCATTAACGGTTTAGGGGGAGCGATTGGTGGTGATCTTATCATTGATGTAGTAGCTGGTTTTAGTAAACTACAATGGAATACTGGATGAATTTTCCCCAATATTCAAGGAAGACTTAATTGGACAGTGACCAGATTGATTATCTTTAAAATTGGGAATGGACCCAGCTTCTTACTGGCAGTTTCAACCAAAGATACTTGATCAACAAATATACTTTGTCCCCTACTTTAAAAAGTGGTTGAAGGGATCTATGTTTATCCACCTGTTTTTTATAACTTTTTGCAGCTTCAGTCAAAGCTTTTTTTGTATCTTCCCATACTTACTTTAATGAGTTCATCCATTCTGTTAGGGACATGGATGAGGGAGGTTGTCTAGGTAACTCTGGCATTGGGACAAAATCCATTCCAGTGTTGATTTGGAATGGGGTCAATCCCATGCTGCTATGTACTGCCTTATTGTAAGCAACCTCTGCAAAAGGTAACAACTCAGCCCAATTTTCTTGTTGATAATTTACATAGCATCTAATGTATTCTTCAATCAATCCCCCTTGAGTTGAACCAATTGATTTCAGAAATTCCCTCCAAAATTTTGCGGTAAATTGTACTCCTCTGTCTGATATTATTCTATGAGGTACTCCATGTAGTCTATAGATACGTTTCATGAACAGCTTTGCAAGTTTTTTCACAGATGGAAGTCCTTTGCAGGCTGTAAAATGGGCCTGTTTAGAGAATAAGTCAATTGTAGTCCAAATGATCATATTCCCTTCACTCTTAGAAAATTCAACAATAAAGTCCATTGCGATTTCTTCCCAAGGTTGGGTTGGTTCAGCAACTTGTTGCAGGAGGCCAGGGGATTTTCCAGTTCTGTGTTTCATTGTGGCACAAATTGAGCAACTTTTTACATAGTCCTCAACATCAGGTTTCATTTTTGGCCACCAGAACTGTCTTCTCAGTAAATCTAGGGTTTTTAGGAATCTGAAGTGGCCTCCCAGTCAGGAGTCATGGCTACGCTTTAGTACCAGTAGTCTTAGGGTTGTGGGTACATAAAGCTTAGTCCCTTTCCAAGCTAGTCCATCATTCATTGTCAACTCGGTTTGATGGTCCAGGAACCAAGGGTCCGTCAATAGGGCTGTTTTCAATTCTGTAGTCAGCTTATTTTCCAGGTGTTTGGGGTTGCGGTTGGCTTGGGCTCGAGTGGTCACTTGGCCTGCCAATTGACCTTCTGAAATTAAGGCTTGTACTATTTCCTCTCGATGGCTTTCAAACTGAGGTTTTCTGGACAGAGCGTCCGCCAGTACGTTTTTCCCTCTGGGGATATATTTAACGTTAAAGTTGAATCACTTGAAATATTGGGCCCAGCGGACTTGTTTGGGTGATAATCTCCTAGGGGTCTTTAAAGCCTCGAGGTTCTTATGATCAGTCCATACTTCAAAGGCCTCTGGCGCTCCTTCTAGAAAATGCCTCCAAGTCAACAAAGCCCATCGTATGGCGAATGCTTCTTTCTCCCAGACCGCCCACCTTTGCTCTATGTCTGTCAGCTTTTGGGACACATAAGCGCAAGGCATCAATCGGCCTTGAGAGTCCTTTTGCAGCAAAACAGCTGCCACCACTACATTACTTGCATCTGTTTGGACAATAAAAGGCTTGGTCATGTCTGGATGATGGGCTCAGCTGTGAAGAGGCAGTTTAAGGCCTTGAAAGCTTTCTGACAGTCCATAGTCCAAGCCGGGGGTTGACTTGGCTTCAGTTTGGTGGGTGACGGGCCCATTTTTAATAGCTCTGTCAACGGGAGGGCAACTTCAGCAAAGGACGGAATGAATTGTCTATAGAAGTTGGCAAACCCCAAGAAACTTTGAAGTTGTTTTCGGGTTCTGGGGGGTTGCCAGTCCAGCTCTGCTTTCACATTTCTGGGGTCCATTTCAATCCCCGGGTTGGATATTCGGTAGCCTAAGTAGTCCAACGACTCTTTCACATATAATTTGGCGGCTAGAAGTTTTTCTAGAACTTGTCGGGCCAATTGAACATGGTTTCACTGAAGATAAGGATGTCATTCAGGTACACAAGGATCCCCCTCACCCATAAAGATGCAGGTGTAGCACCTCATTGATGAGCTGCATAAACACTGCAGGAGTCCCCTGAAGTCCGAAAGGCATGACTATGAATTGGAAGCTACCCAGTAGGCAGTTAAAAGCAGTTTTCCACTCATCTCCTTCTTTGATGCGGACCCGATAGTAAGCTTCTCTGAGATCTAGCTTGGTGAATATCTTGCCCTTCAACAGGTGGTTCAATAAGTCCTTCTTAAGGGGGAGGGGGTACATGTTTTTGACGCATATGGCGTTCATGCCTCTAAAGTCAACCCACAATCACAATCCATCTTTCTTCTCCTTGAACAACACAGGGGCAGCTAGTCTTGATTTGGCAGGCTCAATAAAACCTCGTTCCAAATTGCTGTCAATGTATTTCCTTAATTCAGTCATTTCAGCAGGCGCCATGGAATACATCTTTGGTTTTGGTAATTTCGCCCTGGGTTCTAATTCTATGGCACAATCAGTGGCTCGATGAGGAGGTAAGACATTACACTCTTCTTCACTGAATGCTTCATCCAAGTCTTTATATTGGTCGTGGACCTGGGGATTATCTGGGAGAAGGTGGGAAACCATGGATGCTCGCTCAGGCTCTGGGTTCAAGCTGACCAGTGGCTTTGTAGTGAGTGAAAGAAGGGGCAATTGGCCTGGTCCAATGAGGATTTTTCTGAATCCATCCTCCCATTTGATCATTGGGGCCCATTTGGCTAGCCAAGCAAGTCCCAGTATGATTGATTCTGACATCTTGAGGGCCATTATGAAGCCTATGAGTTCGCGATGGAGCCCTAATTCCATCTTGATCAATTCAGTCATCTGAGTGCCCCCCCCCCAATTAAGTTTCCATCCACTTGCTCAAATCTGATTGGGCATTTTAGCGAGTTAGTTTTTATGCCCAAATGTTCAACGATGGGGAGTCCGATAAGACATCTAGAACACTCAGTACCAATGACAGCTTCTAAATCCCCGACCTCCCCCGTGTTTGGTACCACTAACTTGACCTTGACTGTAAAAGGTATGATGGGATCACTCACCATTGGGTCATCTTCGCAGGTCGGGTCCTTGGGGATGTGGTGGTCTGGTCCATTGCTCCCGTCTGCACAGAGGGGGCTTTCCCAGCTGTGTTTGGCAAACCCGCCCCTGGCCAGAGGTCTTTCTTGATTCTTCCGACCTCTAACAGATGGATTAGACTTCAACTGTGGAGCTTGTGGTAGAGGAGCAGGGGCCAGATAGTCTGCTACTCTATGGCCGGCTTGGCCACATCGGTAACATTTCAGCACCCTGGTAGGTTTGGAACGAGCAGGTTCAGCTGATCCACTTGGTGGTCTCCTAGTCACAATTCTTTTAGGCAGGGCTGCTGGAAGGGGTTTCCCGTGTGGGTTGATGCTGCGATCTAAGCTGAGGGATGCGACAGCATGATTGTAAGGTCTCTGGGATTCCCCTATTTTCACAGGCCTTCTTTTCTTCTGGATCAATGGTGTTTTTAAAATAGTGTAAAGTCATTCTTTCAGGCCAATCCATGAGGTGGCTTGCAACCCTTCTAAAGTCCCAAATGAATTCTGGCAAGGCTTGCTTGCCTTGCCTCATTTCCATTAACTTTTCTTCATTCTCTGCTACCTTGTCTGGATTTTCAAATCTGAGTCTTAATAATTGAATAAATGCATTTACATCACGTAATTCAGGGGCTTGTTCATTGTGTAGTTGGGCCACCCAGTTTGAAGCACCCCCTTCATTCATCCTGTTTGTTATGGCCGTAATCAAATCGCACTCTGTGGTGTATTGATCTCCAAATTGTTCTATATGGGATCAGATTTGAGTGAAGAAGTAATTGAAATGTTCATGGCGGCCATCGAATATGGTCTTAAAAGGTATTTGGTCCAGCCTAGGTCGTGGTTGCGGAGGTGGCACAGGCCAGGTCCTTGCAGGTTGTACTGGAATGGAAAGAACTGGCCTGGTGGCGTATGTAGGCTGGGTAGGCCCCCTGTATCCTGGCTGGGTGGTGCCTCTCTGGAATAGGGGTCTCTATGGCCTCGCTGCCGGTTGGGGCTGCATTTGTGGTGGCCAGGAGGAAGATGGGTGTGGCCTGTTTCCCTGGTCAGGTGGAGGGGAAGTGGTTGCTGTCTTTTGTCTGGGTAATCCTCCTTCAGACCAAGGCTGGGTTAGTGCTGGCTGCCATTGGCATTGAATTCACCCCTGGCCTGGATAAAATCCCCACCCTGGATACTCTCTGCAGGGGGCAAAATTCCCTCTGGAAAATGAGGGGATTGCCTCGGAGGCTGCCACATACCCTCTGTCAGATGATGTGTCTTTCTGGCTTCCTCCCACTAGCATCTGTATCGTCTCCTCCCTCCAATCAGACAGAATAGCAATCTGCCTGGGGCTCGAGAAAGATTTCTCTTCAACCGGCTGGGTTACCTCTGGGTTATAACAACTTCTTGAGTTGAAACACTTCGGTATAGCTCCCAAACCTCTTTCTTCTAATGTCATTCTGAAAGCATCCATCATCTCATCCAAACAAAGGCTTGCAGATTCAATTAATGTTCCAGAGGGAGGGCCCCCATACTCTCCCCCTTGCAGCTCTCCAACTTCGGCTGATTGTTGATAATTTTCCATCTCAGGAAAAAGAACTCGGAGGTATCAGCCAAGCCCCTTCAAAAATTAAAAGAATGACTTGGGAAATAAATGTAAGGCATCCAGAAAGTATCTATGATGTCAATCACTCTGAGACATTTCTCTCCAATTGATTTATTTAGAAACAGATCTGGCATCTCAAAGGCAATTTCCCAAGTGAAATTACTTTCACGCTTTACACCAAATCCACCTTCTCTCCTCCCACTTCTACACTTCATAAATCACAAAACCCAATTAACTGCCACTGGAATTTCTTAATACGACGTACAGAATCATCTTGAACTTTTCAACTCCTCCAACACTCTAAAAAATGTGTCAGCTGAATTTTAAAGCTGACACCATGTTGACTTTTTATGCATTACCTAATACTGACCCATTGCACATGTATTTATTTGTGTTGTGTTACTGAAAGCAACAGTTAGTTTTCAGCAGGTAGTGCTTTCCACAGGAAGAATAGAGCTGCTAATTGTGTATGTAGGTACATTTTGGTTGGCAAGTGTTTGAGGACACCTCCTAGCTGCCTTATACTCCCCTTGCTGTGTCAATATATTCTTCTCACAAGCATTTCCCCCTTCTTTTCTTTTCTGCTTCACTTGGAGCCAGATGTCTCTGATCCAGGTAACTAGCATTTGGTGTTAAACCTTCCCCTTTTGGACTAAGCAAAAAAGGATTTTGGCAGCAAGACTAAGAAGCATGCTAATTTTTCTAGATTTTTATGGATATAAAAAATAACTTGAATCCCCTTAGTCTTCTGAATAGAAATTGTAAAACAAACCAGATGGCATAATTACTGTATTATTTCTCAAGAATGCTGGTTGCTGGAGATGGCATAAATGAGCACCTTTCAGCAAACTTACTGGCAGATATGTTTTTTATAAAATGCTTTCATAGGGCCTGATTTTAAAAAGCAACCTACAAAAAAAATGGTAGGGAAGCTGAGTCGTATAGAATGATGGTATCTCTAGTTAAACATTGAAAAGACCTAAGAAAATAGGAGCATGGCATAGTGAAGACAGCATAGCTGACACAAGCATCTATTCTGAGACTTGGATAATGGTACCAACAATTCTTAGAAGAAAAGATAGCCCTTCAGATGCACATGCTCTTAGTTGCATGAAACTTTTAAGTACAGTATTAAAGCAAGTATCTATTTGCATTCAAAAATGTATTGGGAATTATTGAAACATTTCCATTCACCCTGTCTTGGTCAAGATTTGACCAACCTCTTGATAAAACTGTAGTTTTCCACTGTGTGGATTGTGACGCAGTGGCTCAGTGGCTAAGATGCTGAGCTTTTTGATCATAAAGTTTGGCAGTTTAGCGGTTTGAATCCCTAGCACCATGTAATGGAGTGAGCTCCCATTACTTGTCCCAGCTTCTGCCAACCTAGCAGTTCGAAAGCATATAAAAATGCAAGTAGAAAAATAGGGAGCACCTTTGGTGGGAAGGCAATGGTGTTCCGTGCGCCTTCAGCATTTAGTCATGCCGGCCACATGACCCCAGAGATGTCTTTGGACAGCGCTGGCTCTTCAGCTTTGTAACGGAGATGAGCACCGCCCTCTAGAGCCGGAAATGATTAGCACGTATGTGCGAGGGGAACCTTTACTTTTATCTTATATCCGGATATTCCATGTTATCTATGTTCCGAAAGAATCAACATTTATGTATCAGCCAGAGCTGGTAGAAAGCAGTTCATGTCTCAGAATGTATCTTTAAGAGATAAGTCCCATTCAAATTATTGCTCTACTATAGTAGAAATGAGCAATTTACAGGAATCAGTAGAATTAACTTTCTTTTTCTATTTTTTCAGCCTCAGGGTAAAAGACCAGATTGACAGTATGCTAATTGTAGATGGGACTGAAATGTTAGTTAGAAGGACCTATTTCTAAATTTAGATGATTTAGGGGTCAAATGAGTAGATAAATTCTTACGAAGGTTTGCCATGTAGCAAACAAATTGGGAAAAGCTATATTCCTTGAAAGTTAGTATTTTTGCTGCTAATTTTTGGCTACATATTCTGGAAGTGCTCTGGAAGATGTAAAAGGAATGTTAGGCCTGTAGCCTGTGATTACCAGTCCATAATTGAGATTACAATCATCTCCTACAAAAATCCATTCTTAATTATCTCAAAATTTCCTAGCTTTCAGCTGCCTAGTAATCGTATAAAATTAGTGTGAAAGTAACTAGTCATCAAGGATCCTTTGTCCTTTTCTGAAAATCAAACATTTTCCAATAGATTCCAGTCTACTTTGTGCCAGCTCTTGCTTCTCGGTCCTGGGTTATATATTTGCTTCAACATGATCTCAGTCAAATGCTGATTGCCATATTTTAATTCCCTTTGTTGTTTTCTGCCATAGACCTTGGGATTTTTCGACGCATAGCTATAGTATTGTACACCGATTATATACAACAATGCAGCCGACCCATGTACATGGTAAGTACTTTTTTCAGTTCCTTGAAGTTATCTCTGATGGATTATGAAAATGCTTTTCTTTCTCGTTTGAAAACATATAGATTAGTTTAAATGAACACAATGGTCTTATTTGCCACTGTAATAGTAATGTACAGTATTTTCAGAAATTACTTTGACTTCCACTTGGAATTCTTTTTCTTGCTCTCGTATGAGGATGTGCCTGCTCAGAACCACCATCTGGAACTTTCCTAGTGGGAGGCCCACTCTCTCCCCTGTGCAGATAGTCCTCAAAATCTGACCATTCATTCAGTGAAGTTCAGCTGCTGAACAATGGTACTTATACCCAGTCCCTGAAGTTATGATCATTGCAGTACCACCCCCACAGTCATATGATATATGAGTGCATGTTAAAAAGATACATCATCCTGTTCTCCTTGAATAGTTATTATGTAATTAAGTTACCAAATGGTAGATTTTGGTTTAACATAAGAATATATGTATCCTAATAGAGATAATAAGTTCCCCTTAAATGTTTTGAAGCAAAGACTGGGCAAGCATTTCTCAGATATCTTTTAATCTGGATTCAGGATTGGAAACAATGGACTAGAGCACTCCTTATGATTTTTTTATAAGTTTTTGTAACTTAATTTCTGCATTCAGATGACAAAACTACTATGGATGATGGAGGGTGATCTGTGTGTGCATGGTATACATGGAATGCGAGTTGAAATTTCTAATTGATCCAACATGCTCTAAAAGCTTATAATGATGCTAAAGCAAATGCAAATGTATATCAGATATGCAACTTCACATCATAAACTTTAAGTATTAACATTAGCATTAGATCCTCCCATGCTGCACAGTATTGATAGTATAAATCCTTAAAGATAGTAATGAAGACTGTCAGTAAACCATAAATGTAGGATCTTCCAGAGAGATTCTCGGCAGAGATTGTCAAATGCTTTCTTAAAATCAATAAAGTTGATGGCCAGTGGGTTGCCGATATTCAGTGCACAGTTCTATATTTCATAAGGTGAAGATTTGTTCACAGCAGGACCTTCCACACCGAAATCCAGCTTGTTCTTCTCTCAGACATTGGTATATGGCACTTTGCAGCTGCCTAAGGGAACTATGTGAAAAATCTTTTCAGGCACTGAGAGGAATGAAATGCCAGTTGATGCACTCTTATCCTTGATCAGAACATTGGAGCTATTCCTTATTCCAGTCTGTTCAGTAGAAATGTAATAAAGAGTTTTGTTGCTTCTTGTGCCTCAGTGCCTTTCCAGCCATTCTTTCTTGTCTTCACAGCAATTTCTCTTCACCATTTGGTTGAGCTCTATACATTCCCAGTTTGATTTTTTTTTAAATTTAATCCACATAATTTTAAGTATGCTGTTAATTATTTCCTGTTGTAAGCATTGGGATAAAACAGAAAAATGTTGCTATGATTTGATTTCAATTGTTCATTTTTGGTTATTCTTTCTTTTCTCTAGGACAGAATGATTTTGCTTGTTGTTGGGAATCTGGTTAATTGGTCTTTGTAAGTAGCAAATGTATGTTTGTAGATTTATTTTGGACAATCAAGAGATACAAGTGTATGTTAGAGAAGCTCTGTCTCTGAAATAGTTCTGTCTACTATTTTTAAAACATTTTTTCAAGTTGACAAATTATCTGATATTTAACAATTTCTTCCCATTCCTTGTTTCCCACCCTGGAAATTCTAGAATTCTTAATGTGATTATTGCAGCATAGGAACCAGACTTCATTAGGGAATTAACTTGGTAACTATTTAGAACACATAGTTCCTTCTAAAGGAATTTCTAGTTCCTTCCTTTCCCCATTCCCCTTATAGTTCAGCCTTAAGTTTGATTTAGATTTCTGTGTCACTGCACATGCAGGGAATGTATGTGTCTGTTGTTCGGAGACAGTGACATTGTTATTGCATTTATATTAATATATGAATATTAATATCCTGGCTAAGGGACATTCAAACAACAATCTGTTTTGCCTTTGCCTGCCTCCCAGCAGGAAATTAGTTCAACCAATCAGTATGTAGAGCACACACTTCCCTGCAACACACATAGTTGAGATTTGCAATCTACAACCTACACTTACCCATCAGCCCCTTCATAGCGTATGTGTTGACAACTATGCACGATTGTGGGCAAGTCCTAATCAAGCCTAAAGGTGTTGCCAACCCCAACAGGGACTCAGGAACAGCCTCTGCATGAATAAGTCTAGTGACTCTGACTTAAGCTTGATTTAGACTTGTTTCTACAGTGCCTGGGAGTCATGGTCAAAATCGTTTGATTTCTGGAGCCATTTTTAATATATATTTATTATGTTTTATCAATGGGAATAACATACAAATCAGAAAAAATACATCCAACAGTAATAGCAACAAAAAAATTTGTCCAAAAAAGGGGAATGTTTTTTAAAAAATGACTCAAACAAACAAACAAAAAGCACTTTGGCTGGATGTTGGAAAAAAAAATTAAAAAAATACCTGATAAATTCTCCCCTTACATAATGGGTCTGCATAATGAGGGCAAGGTGAAACTTATGAAAGTATAAACTTTCTCGTCCTTATTTAACAAGAAAAATATATAAACAAATATTTCAGATGAGGAGGGGTCTAGGTAATAATTGATATATATATATCAATTATATGAAAGAAAAATGTCAACATGTTCGCCCAAATATTACACTAGTCTTCAAATTCCTTTGTTAACCATCTGTTATTATGTTTAACATGAAGAAAGTCCACAAATGGCTTCCAGTCTCTTATAAGGCTGCCTAGTCCATTATCTCTAAGCAAGGCAGTTAATTTTGCCATCTCTGCTAATTCGGTCAATTTTAAAATTCATTCTTCAACAATCGGCATCTTCTTTCCTTTCCAGTGCTTAGCAAGTACAATCCTTGCAATGGTCACCATGTAAAGAAATACAGTCCCAAATTGTTTTTTGATTGATATATCCATTATACCTAAATAAAAGTTTCAGGTTTTATTAATATTTGTATCTTGAGTATTTTCTGCATTATAATGAAATCATTATAGATCAAGATGTTTTACAACTATAATTAAAATAATTCATTAAAACATAGTTATATTTTTTTGACCAGAAAATCATAATTGTTCTAAACAAATTAATCTGGATCAGTTTTGCATGCAACCGTCTTGGATTACATTGCCTTTATTTTTCTCTCTTAGTGCAATTTTTGGACTAGTATATCGGCCAAGGGATTTTGCTTCTTACATGCTGGGCATTTTTATCTGCAATCTTTTGTTATATCTTGCCTTTTATGTCATCATGAAGGTCAGTGGTTCTTATTACTTGTTAGTTAATGTCAGTTATATTGCCAAACTTAGACTGCTTTGAAGCGGGGAGTAGATCATTGTATGGTAGAATATGTTTTGTTCAGTGCTCAGCTTTCAGATCTGCCCTTCAAGAGTTGACTACAGGTTTTTAAGCCTTTGGATAAGAGACCTCAGAGAATATTATTAATTTATGATGAAGTTATTCTTCAGAGACAGAGATTACATATTTTGAATAATCAGTGTACATATGATTTATATAAACTTGGAAAAGCACAAATCAACTATTATATTAAGTTAAATACAGGTATTAACTACATTCTAAAAACCTCAAACTTAAAGAGGAAAACACAATTTATCAAAGTTTACAATTATGGTCAGGCTCCTTATATGGAAATACCATATGAAAAGAAGGAAGGGGAAGGCCCCATACTTGCAGTCAAAGATGAGATTAGCCCCCTCCCAGGAATGAACTGCTGTCATTTTAGGATACCTGCACATTTTAGATTTCTAAGCAATGCTAAGAACATGGTAATATGGAACAAATTCAGGCAGGTTTCTCTTCCTTTCAACCAGGGCTGGAGTTAGACTGGCTTGAAAAGAAAGCTAGACTGGCTTGACGTGAAAATGCTAGCTTTTTGCTAAAAAAAATTAGCCCATCTCATAGGAAATGCTCATTCAAATATTATACTTTTTGTCTTTCCAGCTACGCAGTTCAGAGAAGTTATTGCCTTTCCCTCTCTTTTGTATTGTGGCCACAGCTGTAGTTTGGGCTGCAGCTCTTTATTTCTTTTTCCAGAACCCCAGTAGCTGGGAGGTAGGTTCCTTCCTTTCTATTTGCTTCTGTTCCACTTCAGGAGTATTTGAAATTATCATAGATTACCAGAAAGAAAGGAGCCAAAGAAGCATTAGAGAATATATGGACAAAATTTCAGAATCAAAATTGTTTTGTTTTAAAACTCAGCTTTAGCTTCCTTCACTGTGACCTAATTTCTTGTGCCAAGATCTATAGAATATTAATATAAAACTAGTGTGATCCTTTAACTTACTGTTGAATCTAAGTCATCTAGAAACATATTCCATTTTTCTCCTTCTCTTTTTTATAAATACATTTCAAAAATTTATAAAGAACACATCTCTTGAAACCATTCTTTAACACAAAGAATATAAATTTCTACCTATATAGGGACCATTCTATTTTCCTGAAAGGTTTGGTAAAGCCAGAGCACAGCATTAAAAAAGCAAAACCGTATTTTTGGTGTGCAATTCAGTTTCGCCAATTACCTATAAAAACCTTTTTATTAATGCTGATGAAGAAAATTATTTGACATGTTGCTTTTGAAAATCATGGGCATTATATAGTTGGTACTATCATTTTAATTATATTTGATATTTATTTTATTACATAGCTACTTACATTAAATGCCCTCTGAAATTCTCAGAGCAGCTTACATAGGAAGCCTTAATAGATTCATTCATCAGTTTTGTCCTTTTCACCACTCATTCCTCCTTCAATTGGAGTAGTGAGTTTGCTTACTGTGCTTTTCATAGGTAGAGAAGATCATTGGATCACTGAGATATAAGGCTAGATATAAGGTTACATTTTTGGTTGGGAAACATCTAAAATTCACTGGTTTTATCATTTCCTCCAGGAAACTCCAGCACAGTCTCGTGAAAAAAACCGACCATGTATCCTTCTGGGATTCTTTGATGACCATGATATCTGGCACTTCCTCTCAGCTGCTGCCTTGTTCTTTTCATTCTTGGTGAGATTTTTCTTAATAACAAAATAATGTTCTAAAGCAGTGGTTCCCAAACATTTTCAGTCCACCGCCCACTTGGTGCTACAAATTCATCCTCAGTGCCCCCCACCCAGGGGTGGGATTCAAATTTATGTGGGTGTGGCCTAATTTTGGGGTGTAGCTTGCTGGTCACGTGACTGGGTGGGCGCAGCTTGCTGATCACGTGACTGGGTGGGTGTGGCTTGCTGATCACATGACTGGGTGGGCGTGGCTTGCTGGTCACGTGACTGGCTGGCGTAGCTTGCTGGCTGGGGATGGCTTGCTGGTCACATGACGGGGTAGGTGTGATTTGGTGGTCATGTGACTGGGTGGGCATGGCCAGGTGACTGGCAATCCAAATATAAGTGGCCGGTTGTTTAGCAAGTGTTCTAATTTATGACTGGCCTCCCCAGAGATACGTGACCCATTTTTGGAGTTTTGACAGCCATGCACACATACACGTGACACACTCCCTTCTAATCCTGCTGGAGCAGGTCATTGCACTAGAATCGGCAAAGCAGCTCTGATTAGATTCTAGCAGTGAATAAAATCTAATCAGAGATGCTTTGCCAATTCTTGTTGATTTGTTTTATTTGTATCTCATTATTTTATGTTGCTGAATTGTATTGACATGTGTGTCCCTTCTTGTGCACAACCCAGAAGCTTTTGTGATTCCTTGCAGCAAAAATTACCAACCTCTGGCTTTGCTCTACTTTTCAAACATGCCGACACTGCCGTGTCCCCACAAGACCACCCCATTGAATCCACTGCATTGGAGGGACCTACCCAAGCAAGTCAAGTCAATGGGGTGAGCCTGAGAGAGGGAAAGAGAGAGAAAGAAAAGAAAGAGAGAGAGAGAGAAGAAAAGAAAGAGAAAAGGGAAAGAAAGAAAAAGGGACAAAGAAAGGGGTGGTGGTGGAAGGAAGGAACAGAAAGAAAAAGAAATAAAGAAGGATGGAGGGAGGGAGAAGAAAGATAATGAGATATCTATTCTAGTCCAATCACTTTCTCCAGCAGGGTTACAAGGGAGTGTGTGTGTGTGTGTGTGTGTGTGTGTGTGTGTTCTTGTAATTTACCAGTACATTTTGCTTTTGCCTTCTTCAGGATTGGCACTGTAATACATTAGGGAAAAGTAATTTTTAGGGTGGAGATCTGGTCCAATGGATCCTGTTTAAAGCCTCAACAAAATGTGAGAGTTTCCTGATAGTCTTGACCATGTTTTGTCCACAAAACTTTTAATAGAAGCCAAAGATGTTTCAATGTGGAAAAGTGCCTCAGTCTAAACTCATTTCAATCAGATGCATCAGGTCTGTCTGTCTCTCTCTCTCTCTCTCCCCCCACCTCCCTCCCTCCCAGACTGGCTTTGCTCTACTTTCCCAATATGCCTGCGGGGCTCGTGCTTCGAACATGGATAGATGGATGGATAGAGAGAGACAGACAGACAGACAGAGACAGGTAGGTAGATAGATTGGTAGATAGGTAGATAGGCAGGCAGACCTTTTGGATGGATGGATGGATAGGTAGGTAGGTAAGTAGATTGGTAGGTAGGTAGCTAGATCCATGTTGGCCATGTTGGGCAGGTAGGCAGGCAGGCAGGCAAACAGGCAGACATTTTGGATGGATGTATGGATAGATAGATAGATAGATGATTGATAGATAGATAGATAGATAGATAGATAGATAGATAGATAGACAGACAGACAGACAGACAGACAGATAGATAGATAGATAGATAGATAGATAGATAGATAGATAGATAGATAGATAGATAGATCTATATTGGTAGATAGATAGATAGGTAGGTAGGTAGACAGAAAGGCAGGCAGACAGGCAGACCGTTTGGATGGATGGATGGACAGACAGAAATAATGCGACAGCAGTGGCACTTTGGGAAGTAGAGCAAAGCTAGAGTGGGAATTGAAGTTAATTTTAGAAGCCAGAGGCTGCTTCTGATGGTTTGAAAAGATCCCATTTCTCTAGACACCACTTCTCACTCCTATTTAGCCAGCTGGATTTTTGTTGTTGCTGTTATTATTCTTGGCTTGGATAAATATCCTTGAAAGGGACACTTGCAGAACTTGTTTGGGCTGCATTTAAAGGTTTATGATTTAAACAACTTCCACATAAGAAAATGTTAACACAATATAAATAATTTTCCGCTTGTCACCAATTGGACCAGATTGTATCTCAGATTTTTTACAGAACTGAAGTAACATGGGTGTCCAGGGAAAAGACAAATTATTATTGAACTCATCACATTAATTGCTATGACTTACATCTTGCATAAGACATCAGAATGCAAGTACTATAATCTTATTTATTTATATATTAAATTTGGGGACCACCCATCTCCCTCACAGAGCACTTCTGGGCAGTGTACAATACAAAACATAAAAGTTATTATGGTATTTGCATTGTATTACTACATGATTCTTGGCCCTATCGGTTTGCTGTAGTGACATCTTACAATATGGTATTTGCATCACCAAATCCTAAATATTATGTGCAGTGGGAAAAGCAGCTATTATTCAGATTTCTAGGAATAACATGTCAGAACTATCCTGACTATAAAACTGGTAAGACATTTCTGCTTATTCTTTCATTTTGTACCAAGAAAAAATAAATCTCTTGACATGCGTGTGATACTTTCTTGCTCTAGGGCTTGTTGACCCTGGATGATGACTTGGATACTGTGCCACGGAACAAGATTCCTGTCTTTTGAGCTACAGGATAAGAACAGTATTTGATGCTTCACAGTAAAATTTGCTATGTGGAGCAGTCAGAACAGAGCACCAAGTACGCATTGGAAAGCTTATTTGAAACAATTCCCATATAGAAAACACTGCAAAATCATGTCCTCAACATCAGCTGGATCAGATCTATAGTATAATAATACATTATATTGAAACTAATCAAGCTGGGGTGTTCATAGGCTGAGGCCATTCTTCACTTTCTTATAATGGATAAGTTTTATTCCCAGCATTGTAGTTTCTCAAGTTTGTAATTTACCAAATGTACATGGAATGATTGCCCTTTTGGCCACAGTGGTATTCAAATGCTTTGAAACTCAATGAATTTGGTACTCAATGGATTTTTACACAATTTTTTTATCCCAATATTCATGTTTGTTTGGTACTCGATGCACAAGCTAGAACTTGTTGGGGTCAGTTGCCTTGTGACTCACTATATTATTCCTCATGGGAGAAATTTGTTTGGCACCCATTGTGTTTGGTACTCATCATGCCTCCCGGAACCAATTAATGATGAGTATGAAGGTTCCACTGTACTTATGTTCTGTTGCTTGATTAGTCAGAATTACTTTATGCAATACTGAAATATTGTGGAGATCCTTATGTAAACATTTTGCAACTGTTGCATTTACTACATAAAATTATAGTAACTCATTCTTTTTGTACCAGAAGACACATTGGAGACACCATCCCTTTTCTTCCTATAGATCTTTAGCCAATGTGAATAGTGCAACCTGCCTCATTTTCAGGGGGAGGATAGTATCTTGGAATATACTTTGTAGAAAACAGACTTTCTCTGCTCAGCTGGAAGATGCTTTTCCTCTCCATGAGACTGTCATATGCATTGTATTATTTCTTTAAACTTATGTTTGGTTCTCCGACAGGTAATCCAGATGCAGTATTACAATGCTACTTACTCTTTCTAGTCATCTATCACTATTGCTAGTAGTGAATTATTTTCTGATAATCTACAGGCTCTTATTTGCTGTTCATTTAAGCTCGTGCAAAATAACTTATGTGGGTAAGACAGAAAAGATCCAATTGTCTGGGTAAGACAGAAAAGATCCAATTGTCTACCTTATTCCTTAATCCCAGAATTATATTCAGAGGATGCTGTATAGATGTTTGTGCCACGCTTTGCTAAATTTAAATTAAAGCATGTCTCAGTATTATCAACAAGAACTACTTAAAGATGTTTATAAACCTTTAAGTATATTTGGACGTTTTCTTAATGATTGTTTGGCAGCTAATGACAGCCCAATTGTCTTATCAATTAACTTCGGTTTAAAAAAAATGTTAAACAGTAGAATTCTGCATCTGCTTTTCTCTAGGGTAAACCTGCTGTATATTTAAAGGAAATCTAAGAACAAAGGAGACTTTTTTTTCCCAACCCCAGGTCTTTAATGCATTCCTGGGTGGTGTTTTGCATCAGATTCCAAAAGGGTGCGAGAGTGTGCAGAAAGAAACCATAACTTTTCCAATGCATGCTTTGAGTGTTTTTCAAACTTGACAACTTTAAAATGCCTAAACTTCAACTCCCAGAATTCCCAGTTAGCATCTTTGTTTTAATAGCCGGAGAGTCAATAGCTGACCAGCTGTTGTAAGGTTGCTGTAAATGCTGATGCAATGTGAATGAGCCAGCAGGGTATTGCTGCTTTTAAGACTGAAGTTGGGTCAGCAGAGTTATTGCCACTTTAAGAAGCTGTCTATAGAGACTTCCGGTTTGAAGGGCTTCGGCAACAGACAGAAATCCGCGATCGTGCGCGGTTTCTGTCTGGCCTTGCCACTGGAGCGCCCCGAGCTGGCTGGTTTCAGGGCTAAGCCACCCTGTAGAGGTGGTGAAGAGGGGGGAGACCACCAGCAGGGTTGAGGAGAGCCACATCTCTCCTCCTCAGCTGGCCATTACTCCCTTTCCCGAAGGCGGTTGCAGCAGTGGTCAGAAATGGCCACAACAAAGAAGAACTCGACCAGAAAAGAATGTGCAGGAGGAAGATAGAAGTGAAAGTTTTGGCTGACCGGGTTAAATTGTAAAAGCAACTACCAAGGTACCCTGGAATTTAAACTTACAAAAAATAACATCGCTCCCAAAGAAGAGTTGGAAGCAGCAAAGGAAAGTGAAAAGGGAAAGGTTTGCCTTTTTTTCCCTTCTCTCTCCTTCCCTATACTGACAACTAAGAGACTTAAATAAGAAATCGGAAAAATCCGCTTTGACATCAATAGGTAATTAAGCTGAAAATAAAACAAAATGCCAAAGGGATAATAAAGATTTCTGGACATTAAAATTTTTCTTTTTCATAAGCAGGAAGGGAGAGAAAAAGAATAAGGGCAGGATCTGGAAGAGGGAGGAGACTGCCTGGAATTAAAAAGAATCTGAAGTAAAACTTCAACAAGACTTCTAAAAGATACATTTTAACTGAAACTTTGCAACTAAATAGTAACCCCAGGAAGAGAAAGTGAAAAAAAGAGCAAAAAAAAACCCAGCTTGCGTGTATTTGGATTATTTGGTGATCTTTGGATTTTTGGTTATTATATTTGAATGACTAAAATCAATTGGGTGGTTGTTTAAAAATTTATACAATGGCACCACTTCTAGATGAATTGAAAATGGAACTTAAAAAGTACAAAGAAGATGCACAAGCTTCGTCTTTCAATTCTTAGAAATGGAGATTTGGAACTAAGAGAAACAACAAGAAAAGACTGCAAAACAAGAAGACTGGGACAAAGAAGAAGCCATCTTTAATGAACAAGTAATTCTATGTGGGGAAGAAAAAGGAAAGGGGGAAAAGAGAATGGAGAATTTAAGACTTAAAAAAAAACCAAAGAAAAGAAAAATAATTCAAAAAATAAGTATAACACTGGAAAGCAACAGAAAAGGGGAATACAGAAGAGAGAAATAGAGGTAGAGAGACAAGGGGGTAAAAAGGGGAGAGAGAAGAAGAGAGGGAAGAAGGAAAGGAAAAGAAGTTACAAAGGACCGGAGCAAGATATAGAGAAACAGGACCTATTTAGAGATAAGGATGAAAATCTAACTGAAAAAGGGATTCTGTAAAGGTACATAAGATTGTATTATTATATTAGTAATAGAAATAACTTTAGAAAATTGGAAACAACATATGATTAAAATGAGGGATAAAATAGTGTAATTTAGTGAAATGTTTGTGAATAAAATAAGTGAAATAAAATAAATGAGAAAATTGAATTAGGAAGGAACGGGAACATTTTAATTAGTTAATGTTTTATAAAATATAAGTGAAGGGGGGGAATTAACTATGGAAAGCTTATAATTTTTATAAGCTTATAATTGTTCCCATAGAAGTATGATATTTAATTGAAAAGTAATGTTAAAGATGTTAAGACTTTAATATTAATATTAATTAATTAATTAATTGAATTGGAATGGAATGTTGTTTTAATTATATACATTTATAATTTTTTTTCTATTTTTTTTAAGAATACAGTGTGTATTTTAAGAATGTACCAAGCAGAATCCGAATGGAAGTTATTTATTATATTGAATGTTACAACTTTAGGGAAAAGATATAAAGGCGTCATACTCCAATCAGTAACTACAGGAGAAATTTTGTTTAATGAGAAAAGATAATAGATAATCGAAACAGGACAGACAAAAAATATAAATACAATGATTTGAATGTAATGTAAAATAGTAATAAGATATGGAATAGAATATAAAAATGAGCATGAACCTGAATTTGTGTCTGTACGAAGAAATGTAACCCGGGATTATGCTGCTTTCAAAAAAGATGTTTTATTTGTATTTTTTTTCTCTTTGTGAAAACTCAAATAAAATATACAAAAAAAAAAAGAAGAAGAAGCTGTCTATAGAAAGGTGGCCATGAGAGGAGATCTCTCTTTACTTGTGTTCTATTTCCATTGTAGTTCTCTGTGCAGAGTAATGAAGACTGATTGCTTGCCTGGTGTGTGCCTAACATGTATATAAACACATTATATATAGCAGTCTTGTATATAAACCACTGTTAAAAGACAAAGCCTCTGTGCGTGCACTGTATTGTGCTCCTGGGTTGTCTCACAATAGTAGTCACGCTGCAAACACTTTGACAGGTTATAGGCCCAGTGCACAGAGAAGGCTAGAGTGACCGCAGAGACTAGGGAGAAGAAAAACCCAGTGAGTGCCTGCATCAGAGCCAGTCATGTTGTCACGTTTGAAAAACACTTTTTCTAGGTCTCTTTTTGGAATCAAGCCAAAGCATTATACAGCCTAAACACACTGTACTCCAAATCACATTTTCTAAAAATGTAGCAGCCCCAAATGTCTTTTCCTACCCTTAAACAATTTGCTGATCAATAGATCTGAAAACTATCAGCAAACTACTGACTGTCTTTGCATAGCAATCAAAGCAATGCTGTCTTTGCATAGCAATCAAAGCAATGACCCACTATTGACAACATTTTATGTTGTGTCCAAGAATCAGCCTGGCTATTTTGAGGTTCTCACTATGGCCGAGCAGTTGGAGAAATAAAATTGGAACAAACTAATGGGAAACCACAGACAGAATTGCTCGACTTTTAGTTATTTACCTTTTTAAAAATTACAATCTTAAACTTTGGGTATTTAAATGTAAGATAATTGGTTTTGCTTTTAGTTTTTCCTGTAGGGGAAGAATTACAAAGCACAAGCAGAACACAAAATGATAGTGCACAAACTGTACATGTTTAAAAATAAAATACTATTTTGTTTATATCTATACAATGTTTACAATCAATATAATTTTACATGTAATAAAAATCTGAGAATTTTTTTTAAAAAATCAATGTTGCAGGTATTTACATACAAATGCATTCAACTTGTAAAAGATGTTAAAATAAAAAAAAAACCTCATTTACAATAATAAACGTTCCTTACAAGTTTATCTTCAAAATCTTGAAAATTTCTGGGGGACCTTAAGTAGTAGATAGAATATTACAGAATGTACAATAAACATACATTCTTAATTTGCTGAAAAGTGTAGCACAATCATCATACATTTCTTAATTTCAAAACAAGAGAAAGTTTAGACAAAAGTTTTATTTGTCTTCTATGTGCACAAGGAAACTGCCTTGAAGGAGAGCAGCAAAAGAAAGGTGTGACTGCAGGATGTAAACCTGTAGGCTACTGTGCTGTGTGACAGCAAGTTCTCTTTAACTGTTCCCATTAAAAGAACAAGGTGTGACTATCTATACCCAACAGAAACTCTAAGGTATTATAAACATACATCCCATGTGATCTATAGCTTCCATTTTTTCAACTGATTCATCCACTATTGCATCCTATAGCAACTTAGTAGTAAGTAAAGATCAATCAAGTAGTAAGTAAAGATCAATCAACGCATCCAAAAATTGACATCTTACGGATTTTATAAATCTCAGAAGTCCCCAATGCTTTATGAGCTTTTCTAGCATATGAGAAGCTTCAAATCAGATCAGTGTCAATAAGACAATGTGATAAGATCACAGAATTTATGAGATCATACAATGGGAGATTTGTATTAAAGTTAGAATCCTGAAATAATTTAAGATAAATTGACAGAATATTAATATTTTAATAATTTCAAAATGTTAAAAGCATTCTTTAAAGATTTCTTCATGCCATTTTTAACTGAAGGGCACTATTACCTGAAATAAGAAAAAAGGGATTTGCAGAGTACATGGAATCTCATTAGGGAGCTGGTGCTCTTTTGCTTATCACAATCCCTTTTAATAATCAAAACTAAATTTATCTGCAATAGCAGTTTTACCACTGCAGGCAATACCAAGAGCTATATTGAAAATATATTTCCGCATGAAAATGCACTTGCAAAATACTAGTAATAGTCTATACTGACATCTACCAAAAATTCTAACAAGAAATACTGATAAATGCTCAGAAAGTAACTATTGGTTTATATAAATACATATGAAAGTCTCAATACTTTTTTTAATCTACTGTCACAAAAATTGTTACACAAGCCAATATGCAGAATATCATATTCTTCAATCAAGGCTCCCTCTTTGCACAACAGCTGTCTCAATGAAAAGGGAATACAGGTTCTCCTATTAATTAAATACTCTGCCATTTACGTGCATTTTTTTTCATCTGTGCATCAGACGCTTCCAATAAATTTTCAGAAAAAAAAATAATTCTCAGAAATCATAAAAGCACACATTATTGCATAGAAAATTTCTTCAAGAAACTGATTTCCTCAGCTGGTCAATATATTTTTATCCAATTCACTTCCGACTGTTTCATTCGCACTACTTGTTATGCATTTATCTGGGTTTTTTTTTCATCCTTTTAATATGATTGCAGGAATTTGTTTTCTGTAAACAGTAGCATAGCCAACTCATAAGAGGGAAGAAAAAGAAAGTAAAACTATACACTATCTAGCCCTATTTGTATAAACTCTTTGATCTGTTAACATGTTCTGCAAAAATTCTAACCCAGTAAATCCTGGAAATACAGGAGAATACTTTTAAGAGCAAACATCTCTAGCCACTCATTGTAGGAAGACTTTCTTCATTCCTACTATCAAAAGTAAAGTCTCTGCCTCAAATTGGGCTTTGTAGAACCTTATAAAAGAAACAAAGAATTAGCAATTTATCAAAATACCTTAGAGAGTGATGTACTGATGCCATCATAACTTTGCCATCAGCTGTGTGCAGAGACAAATAGAAACAATAATAGTGTGTTTAAAAAATCAAAGTGGTGTACTAAAATTGTTTTGAGCCTGACAAAAATATTTCCTTGTTGCTTGACCCAGTGTTTTGGAATGCTAAATCAACTGGGTGCATGTGTACGTATGTACGTGTGCGTGTGTGTGTGAGACAGAGACACTTTCATTCTCATACTGTCAAGACCATCATTCCACTAAATACCATGTGATTCTTTCATCATAATTCCTTTGACTTGACAAAATTATGTTTATATATGTAATTAGTTTGCCTACAAACATCTATAACTTCCTGTTCATTTTGCAGCCTCATATATCAACATTTACTAGTTTCTTATTATTAGAGAAAATTTAAAATAATAAATGTAAAAAAAGGGGAGGGGAGGAAATCTCCTAAGAGGGTTTTAAACAACAAAAGACAAAACAACAACAACCCAATACCTGAGAAAGCACATGGTAATCAGTGGCAAAAAGAATGAATTCTATATTGATTGGGAGGAAATTACTACATTATTATTTCTATTCCTGTTAACTAGAAATCTTGAAAATGAAGCAATGATTTCCATACGGTTTCATAGAGGTTATCAGAAACTAAGCATGGCATTAAACTGAAACTGAATAATTTATAACAAAGAGATGCTTATATCAGTTTTTAAAATTGATCTAAATTTTCTCCATACATCGTGCAAAACATTATTTTCCAAGGATTATAAATACAATTCTTCAGTTTGTTTTCCTAGTCCCATTTTTCAAAGAGATGGTTACAATAGAAGGGTGAAGAGTGTCACATTATCATAGGCTGCTGAAACAGGTTAAATTTTTAACACCTAGTTTGCACTTAGAGATGCATAAGCAATCTGAGTGTTTATGTGTAAGCCCAAGAATAACCTGCAAATGAAAGGATTCCAGAGTGATTGTTATAAATCTTTACAAATGATTAATCCAAATCTATACAAGTATATATGCATTACACAGATAAAAATGGGCATCCAAAAAATTCACCCCTTCCCGTTCTTTTCACACAGCTGAACTGCAGTCATGACCGAGAATATGGCTTATATTATGGGCAGGCCGATTTGATGATTGTTTCAAAGAGTCAGAACCAGATGTATTTGCTATTGAGAGCAATGGTGAGATTGCTGATCCATCTGAAGGAAGAGCTGTAGCTATTTCTGGGAATAACGAAGTCAAATTAAAATTGGACAAGTGTGATGAATTAGCCACATGCATTGGAGGCATATCTGTCAAAAGAGGAAAGCTTGGCTGAGCAAAACCAACTGGTCGGGGAGGTGACAAAATAGAACCAAACCGATTGTTTAAACCTCCACCATTTGGCTTCTCTGTACTTGGATTAGAAAACATTTGGTTAGAAAAATAAGGAATTGAAATGTCATTAGACAGGGGGGGATGTGCAGGAGAATATGGTGGATAGAAAGATGGCAATGTATTTTGAGGATCAACTGGAATCAGAGCTGCTGTTCGGGTAGCATTGGGTTGAGTTACTGGTGGAATAAATGAAGTGTTAGCATTTACTGGGGGATTCATTCCACTTTCTGGAATAAAAGGGAATCCAAAATTTTGAGACAGAGTGTGCTGATCAACAGCTGTACTGTCATGAGAGACATGTGGCCCTTCAGGCATGAATCGTACAATGCTGCCCCTTTTTTCAAGGGTAGGCTGCTGTCGTCCAAGGATCATTCCTCCACCAGTGGATAAAGGGATTTGGGGAAGAGAAGGTTCAAACACATTCCCATGCCTCTGATTTGCAGAACGATTCCTTTCAGACTGGCGAATTTTAGAGCCACTGTTATCCTGTAAAGGATGTCTCGATCGATCAGTGGCTGAAGAATTGGTTTGACGAACAGATGGAGGAACCTGGTCAGCATTCCCACGAGAAACTGGTGCATAGTGAAGAAGACGCGTAGCTCCATGTACATTGCTAGAAGCTGAGGCATTTATGTGACCTTTTGTTCCATGGCTCTCTGTTATTCTCATGGAATTAGATTTCTGGATAGAAATATTGGGACTTGAGTTACGGCCCTGAATATCTCCAGAAGAACTTGAGAAGGGAATAGTTAAAGCATTGTTCCTACTATTAATAGTACCAAGAGACATGTCGCAACTTTCTCTGTTCTGATCATCACCTTCCCTCCGAATATGAATACTTTCTCTTGCTGGGGCACAATTATAATCAACATTTGAGGAACTGGCACACTGTGGATTTCTCTGATGCTCTGAAATTGGTCTTTGGCTTCCATTTGCTTGATCTCCAAGATGAGGAATAAGTAAACTCTGCATGAATCCTTGGTGGCATGTATTCTCATTGTCTCTTTGGGGAGGGAGAGGATTTCCTGCTGAAATGCTTTGAACTGGTTGATAAGACAACCTTTTTTGTCTGTCTATTGGTGGTCCAGCATTTTGGGCAAGTCGAAAACTCTGTGTCTGCATACCCCTGAGAGAGTTACTTATTTCATTACTTCTTGAAGATTGCACATCAAAATTACCTGTAGGCTGTTGGTTAATGGCATTCACCTTGAATGTCTGACACTCAGAGAGCCTTTGAATGTCTGATCCAAGTGGATGATCTACAGATACACGACTTTGTGTATTATGAATTACCAGTTCTTTATTCCTGGATATATCAGCATAGTTTCTCATTTCAAGATGATCTGACACTTTGAAGCTCTGCATGGATACTCCTAGCCTGTGTTCTGAATTAGATGAAGACTTTCCAATAAGTGCCTCTGCAGAGTAACTACTAACTCTATTTCTTTCTTGCCTATGAGGGAGACAGGGAACATCTGGTCTAGAGACAATACTAGGTTGAGACACTATCTGCTGCTCCAAAGCCCTAGAGTTCAACATTCTATGCATCTGACTATGTCCTGAGACATGTTCAGAAGGAACTCCAGAACCTGGCTGTCTGCTGCCCACATCTGATGACTGCTGATGCAGAATGTCCTGACTTGGATGGCTCCGTGGGTGGCTATGAGTTCTACTCAAAGCAGAATTCTCACAATTCTTCTCAGGCTGGGAAGAAGGATAATGCTGCTGCAATTGTTGAATCTGGGAGTGATGGGGATGTGGCTGGCTACTCTTTGACCGTGATTGGTCATTTCCATGATGCTTCTGCTGTAAAGTAAGTGCAGTGGGCTGAGTGGCTTGAATTAGACTTCTCTTTTTCTGCAGCTGTGCCTCTTGATGCAATAGTCTTTGCTGATGGGCAATATGGGTTTGAGAGTGTACAGAACTTTCTGCAGGAGAAATATAATGCTGAAGTTGATACAATTGATGCCTTTCTCTTAGCTGTCCAGCCTGCTGTTGCTGCGGTTTTATATATGGGTGATTAGCCTGAAGATGAGCCATACTCTGAGAGAGAGCATGTTGGATAGGCTGCAGATGTTGTCCTGCCTGATCAAGGATAGGTGGATGAGAATTACATTGAACTTCAGCTTGCCTCGAAGTAGGTGACACAAAATTGCTGGCTTGAAATAACCTGCTATGGCCATTGGTATGTCCTTGATTACTCACTGATACTGCAAGATTAGATGAGTTGGGGGCGATCGGATTCACACGGATTTGATTTTGACCCTCAATATCATCAGCTGTTTGATTCAACAGAGCCATGTCTTCAAGCTGTAGAGGAGCTGTCTGGCAATGTTTCTGCCTCTTTGATGTAGAAAGCATGTGATCATCTTGAACAGAACGCTTGGCTGATTCTTTGCGGCTTTGTCTTTGCTGCTTTAAATGGGGTTCACATATCTGTGGACCTTGCATCGTACTAGTCTGAAGAGCAGATAACTGTTCTGAAGGATACTCTGCCATCAACCTTGGAGAATGTCCTGGAGACTGAGTCATATATGAATTAGCAGGGACAGATGGAGTCCCAGATACAGAAACAGTTGTTCGATCTGAAGATGATGGTACACCTGAGCAGCTTACTGGAGGATGTATGATGCACGTTGGATGGATGAGATTATTCACATTCAAGCTTGAGGTGTTTGAGGGTTGTGGAGTTGGAATCTGCAAAGCTGTATCAGCCATTTCCAGTCTAACAGAACAACTTTTCTCTGCAGACAACTCAATGTTTATTTGCATTGAATTCTGGGTACTGAAATTGTTTGGCCCCGTTTCCATTTGATTAGTGTTTTTCACTGGGTGAGCTTTGAATGGTTGGTCTCTTCCTAGAGGTGTTACTTTACTACCCTTGGAAATAGAGGTTCCTGACACTGTTCCTGTATTTTTTGCAAGAGTCTCTTGGTCAAAAATTGCTCTTGCAGCCAGTGCTACAATATCTGTTTGCTCTGAAAATGAACAAGTGCTATGTGTGTTCACCAAAGTGCTGTTGGAAACATTTTCTCTACATGTATCTGGCAACATGGATGCAACAGAAAACCCACAACTGCTACCTGAACTAGTTGACATGGGGGAATCTACTTGCCTATTTGCAGTGATAGCTTCCTGGTCGGAGGTGCAAGAATTAGAGCGTGTGAGGTTTTCTTCTTCAGCATTTATCAGCAAGAGTTCTTGTTTCCTTCCCAAATTATCATCTGAGCTGATATTTGATTTTGTGCTTTGGGTACAAAAACTGGGGTGCTCTACTGAAAAGGATTTTTGTACATCTCCTACTTTATTAAACTCTGAAAACATTTTGGTTAGGCCCTGTTCTTCCAATAAATCTGAGGCCTGCATTACAATGGAACAATTTTGTTCCATCCTGCAGATCTCTGAGACTTCTGTTCTGGGAACATTCTCTGTATTTGTTTCTCTATTTGAAACTGACGTCTCAGAAATTTGAGAAATTGTCACTGGAGAATCTGAAGAAGAGGGTAGTAAAGGACTGGTGGATATACATTTGGATAGTTCTGATAACTTAGAATTTGCTGTTGAGTTGGTTTGAGATTTACATATTTGAAGAGGTGGAGAAGCACGGTCTGTGGAAATTGCAGGAACTACCTCAAATTGACCCAACAAGGATGATTCAAGAGACAATGACCTAGGCACTCCAGCTGCATTCAGATCAGGTGTCAGAGTAGATTCCATGTTCTGTTCAGCTCTCAGTCTATCTTTGGTGTGAGGATCAGAAGCATGTATATCATTTTGTGATATTCTACAGTTTGCCTGTGGTACAGCTAAGCACTGCAAAACAGGCATATTTTCAAGCAATATGTCACTTCCTGAATGTTCAGATGCAGTTGTCATATTTCTATCAATTTTTTTGCATTCTTTCTCAGGATCTACTTGACATGCAAGGCTGTTGCTGGCTACTGAGGTTTTCTTAGTACCTGCATTTTTATTAGACCATTTTGAACCCGAACTAGCAGCTTTGGGGGGAGAAATGTCTAGTGAAGTTGAAGTACAGGTTAATCGAGAACTCTCAGCAGCTGAAGAGGAAGGTACTGTCACTGTTAGCAAAGCAGGAGATATTGGTGTGGTTTGGCTACTAACAGTTTTGGGGTTGGTAGATGGATTGCCAGACACTTGTTGACAGCTTTGGCCAGCCATCTGTGATATGCTTTGATTGAGGTTAGCTAAAGCACCAAATGCATTGAGGGCAATGTTGGTATTTGGATCTTCACTGGTGGTAGGCTGAATAATTTGCATAGGGGTTTGATCTGAATCTCCAGAACAGGATTTCATAGGCTTTAATGCAAACAACTGTCCATTTAAAGAAATGGTTTGTGGAAGCTTTTGGTTAGACATTGAAACAGAAAATGTTTGTGTCAGGCAAGAAGATGTTGAAGAGGAGGGTCTTGGTAAAATATGAACAAGATGTTTCCCACCAAACATATGAGGGCCAGAGGCACTTTGTATAAGATTGCCAGAATTTGTTCCATTCACAGGCATTTTAACAACTGGTGGTGTTGAGAAAAAAGAGAGAGGATTTGGATTAGCAGTTTGTATTATTACAATCTGTTGGCTAACAGTCTGATTTGGGAGTTCAGCTCTCAGCACTGGAGGACAGGAATTAGCATTAGGAGGCTGGAGAATTACAATGTTCTGATTAATAGGTGATGTATTGATAGGGGAGGTTATTGGCTGAGACACCTGAATCACTTGCATGGCTGGATTCACGGGAAGGAGGCTGCTTGCTATTTGTGCTCTAGGTTGTGTCTTACTAATTAGTGGCTGAATAGGTAAAGATGGATAGGAAGGCAAGCCAACAACCAATTGGTCAACTGGGTGTTCATCTGGAATTAGGGGGTTATTTAAACCAGCGGCATTGGCCAGAATCTTGTTTGGAGTGGAAGCTATAATACTAGCACCATTAATTGGCTCATTTAAAAGGGCTGTCATTATGTTGGATGGAGTATGATTTAGAGGCTGAACAGTGCTTCCAGCTAGCTGCAGTGTAGTCCAGGTGGTCTGGGTATTTCCAGCTGAAGTGATTCTCATAAGATTACCAATGCTTTTTGATTCTGGAATGCCAACACCTGAAGAACTGGGAAAAGACCATTTCTCTACAGTAGTAGCAGGCGCTATATTCAATTCTGTTACAGCCTTTGGGGTTTCTTCTGGAGCTCTATCATCTAGGCTTTTGAAGACCTTTCCTGTGGATGCCTTTCCAATAGATGCAGCACAGGCTGGGTCAGCGGCAGAAATTACACAGCTTCCTAGAGACCCACTTCTTGAACCCACTTCTGTTGGTATATTTTCTTGTTGACAATGAAGCACATCTATACTAACACTGGAAGAAAGGCTGGGGCTTGGTACACTTGTTTCCTCAATCAGCTTCAAACTCCCTTGTTTATTTTTAGATTTGGAGATGTCATTCTCATCTTGTGATGAAATTTGTTTTCCACTCTGCAGTCTTACTAGCTGCGAGGTATTCACAGAACTGGCAGCACTTGTACAGGTAGATGTGCCTTGCTTGTCCTCAGAGGTAGATTGCTCAAGAGTTTTTTTGTCTGTATTTGGTAGGCCTGATACTAATGATGAAACTGAAGTTTGAATACCTGATTTGATTGCTGTTGAATAAATACTAGAAATGGTTGCAGGAGTGTTGCAAGTCCTCTGGACAGGAACAACGTTAGCTGTCTGTTTCTGTAAATTATGTCCTATATTAAAAGTTATTCCTTGGACTGATGGCCCCTGGTTACTTCCACCAAACTGGCTGCCATTGGAATATACAATGATATTCTTTTGCAGTTGATCATTGGGGATAACAACAGAAATATTTGTATTCTTCAGATTTTCTTTCTTCTTGTGTGTCTGATCATTCGGAATTACAATAGAAACGTTTGAATTTTTAAGATTCCCTTTCCAATGGATGGTAGGGTCATCATAAAGGCAAATGTCATTAGCTTTCAACAATGCTATGTAGCGCCCATTTTCTTTCTGGAGTTCATCCAATTGCTTCCGGAGTTTTTTTATTTCTTCAGCTGCAGAGAGAATTGTAAGAAGTTAAATGCTAATTAGGAAAAAGCGGAGAAAAATCTAGTCGATTAAATGGTTGATGGCACTTGGCTGAGCCTGTCCCTGCTATTATCCAAATTGCTATGTGAAGTTGGGGTTGTATTCATTCTCCTGTTTAATCCAGTGCCTCATTCCTGATTAATGTGTGAAAAAGTGCAGGTGTAGAGGCCCTCTTAAAAAGGAACTATTTCTGTTGTTTTTATTATTACTATTCAAATTCATATTGGACTTTCCTATTGAAGAAAATGGTTATTTAAATGTTACAGGATAATCAATGACAATATGCAGTAAAATCTAATAAATCCTAAAGATTCTAATATAAAGAAATTAGTGATCCTATTCTTGGCATATAATTTGGGTGAAAATATAGATCTAATACAATGGGATAAAATTTAAAAATAATTAAATTGCTGTTAATCTCAGTTATTAATTACACATTAGACTTAGATCTGCTTTCCTATTTTTAACTACAGGTAGTCTTCAACTTACAACCACAATTGAGCCTACAATTTCTGTTACTCAGTGAGAAATTTATTAAGTGAGGTGAGCCTCTTTTTACGACTTTTCTCGCCACATTTTTTTAAATGAATCATTACAGTTTTTAAATTAGCAACACAGTTGTTAAGTGAATCTTTTCCTCCCATTGACTTTGCTTTTCAGAGGATAGCAAAGGGGGATAAAATCACTCCGGGACACTTCAACTGTCATAAATGTGAATCAGTTGTCAGCATGCAAATGTTAATCACATGACCATGGAGATGCTGCAATGGTCATAAGTGTACAAAATGGTCATAAATCACCTTGTAACTTTGAATGGTCATTAAATGAACTGTTGTAAGTCGAGGATTACCTGTATGATTTTTTTCACATAAAAACTCTTTCCAAGAAAGCAACAATCCTAGCTCATACCAAGGCAGATGTAGTAAGAAGTAAAATGAGCCAATATTTTAATTAAAATATTAGTAGTAACTTTATTTCTATTAGATTATTAGATCAAAGAAAATAATAATTTGAACCATAAAGATTTGGAAAAACAGTGCTGAATTTGCTGGAAAGTTTTAATAGTTACAAACCAAAGGAGGAGCAGCGCAAACCTTTATTTTAAAACCTGTATGCAATAAAAACAAGTGTGCCAATTTTATATAATGTTGAGAATAGTAAAAGCTTCATTTGCTAATTACTTTTATTAAATATTAACACAGATATACAGTAACAGTGGAATATTTTAGAATATTTATCAATGCTATAAACTGAAAGCTTACCACCTTGTAGCAACAGAGCCTCCTTCTTCCTAAAGTGGAAATAGTTTGAAATAATTCAGTCACAGAAGGAAGACAGTGTGGTACTTCATTTTGTTTGGTGATGGTCCATAAGGCTTTCTGCAGCAGCCCCAGATAAATAAGGAAAGGCTATAAAACGTTACATTCATAGAATAATCTATTCACCTTGTTCATTGTTTCCTCCATTCAACAGGAGTTCATCATTTTGCTTTTTCATTTCTGTTATGTATTTGTATGCTTGATCCAGAATCATGTTCTTACTCTGTAAAGGAGAGATTTTGAATTGATTTATAATGTCCAAAGGAAAAAGTAACAAAACATTAAATCTAATAAAGCTAACACTACCACCGATCCATGCTAATATAATGTATTACATAATGAAAACTTTCACAAAACAAAAATCTTTCCAGAAAATTTTTCATAGCTTTTTTGCTTAGAAGTTTTTTATATATCTCCTATTGCAACTGATTTAGACAATTTCAAAATTATAATCAATTTCATCCAACTTCCACATAATCTTTTTTGTTAATATATATTTTTAAAAGATTGATAGCCACTTCACTTAATGACAGAACTGCCAGTCACAATGGTAGTCACTAAACAAGCTAACTGTAATAAGACACTATATTTAATTGTATTTCACAATTAAAACTTGACTATATTTTCAATTTATTAATCCCAAGTCTTGATTGTTTGAATAGGGACATTAGAAGAATCAACTCTAAAGCTGGTAATACAGCTGGTATTAATATAAGTTCCTACTTGCCTGTTTCAGTGCAGGAGAACATGGAATTAGCTCACCAATTCTGTTTATACCAGCATTGATTTTCTTTTTTCGATGCCGCTCCACTATAAAAAACAGAACCCATTGTAGGTATATTTATAATTACAGTTTGCTTGGAAATAATAACTCTTTTCTGTTTTGATAGTCTTTGGTTTTGCATACTTAAAAGAATCATCTGGATTCCACCAATATTAAAGTTCCTTCCAAATGAGAAACATGGTCAGCTGAAGATGAGTTCATGATTGTGGAGTTGATGCAGTGGAAAAAGGAGCTAGAGAATGAATCAATTCCCTGAATTCCTCTTCAGAATAAGGAGAGGCTCTGGGATCTACCATAATTCTTCATACAGATGCTCCCTGCAATGAGACTATACATCAGGTGTCTCTGATGGGTTTTAGAGCTCTGGATGCTGGAAGATTCATTTTGTCCAAACTGCGGTTCAGAGCCTTCAAAGAGATATTGGGTTTGCCTACTTCTGTACTTAATCACTTCCCCTGGAAGTGACTTGTAAACTGCTTTTTGAATATTAAGAAATTTCAGAAGGACAACTTTTATTATGCTGGGTGATTTTCCTAGGTAAAAAAAATTTCATGTAAGTCTAAGAGCTTAAAGAATAAAATCAGAAATAAGCAGCAAAGGGGTTATTAGAAAGTTGATTTTAAAGAGTTTTTAAATGGGCTAAGAGGTCAGATTGACCATAAAAAATTAAGAAATAATTACAAGAATATTTCTTATGGTATGTTTAAAATCTTATAAAAATATATGAAGATTTTGAATTTAAGTGTAAGAAATTTTTCCCTTAGAAAATGAGGATTAGAGAAGAACATTTAAGACCTGGTTACTAGAGGTAATCAGAAAGAACTAAAAATTATAACTAAGATGCAGACACATTAATATACAATGGCAGAAAGTATTTTAACTCTGGAAGAACTCAAGGATAATTGGCGAAAGTGTACTCAGAATTTTCTTTTAAGATTGCTTGTGAATATATAAACAGGTTCAAAAGAAGAGATAGAAAAGGATAGAACTGAGAATGAGGCTGTTTTGAACACAGATTTAAAACTGATAGGATTCGTTAATGATGTTACACAAGATTCACAATGAAACTCATTGATGTTTCAATAGCTAAAAGAGACACATAAATAATAATTCAGAAAAATGATATATATGCGTGGATTTCAACTCAGAAGAGTAAGGAAGTCTCACATACCCACACATATTTTGGTCTTTTTGCATTTTTCTTAGTTTGTATTAGTTTGTCTTTGTATTTTTAAAGTTCAATAAAAATTATTACTAAATTCTTACCTGCATTGTGAGTCTCACGGTTTTTCTTCCTGTTTAAAAAAATATGAACTATTTATTGCTATTTAAAGTATTAAATCCATAACCATTTGTAAAACAATATTCTTCTATTCTGACAACCATCTATACACAGTGAATATTGTAGCATATAACTAATTAGCCTGTTTATTTTTAACACAAGAAAATATATATTCCCTAAAACATACACGCACAAAATATGCACAAAATTGCATACATAAAACAGGCACAAAATGAGGCTTTAAAATTGATTCTCTTGTGGAACTTCAAGCTATGAACAAAAGCTACAATAAGGATCACTATTATGTCACCAGTAGTGTTAACAAATATTAACCAGTAGTGTTAGCAAATATTATAGACATAAGGAACAGGGGAAACATTATAAATGCATATGTAATCGATAGATTTTTTTGTGTACCAGAGTAGGGGATTATGTTACATAAATTTAAAATATAATTTTATACCTATAAATTTCTTACATAAAAACAAGTTTACAGAACATTTTTCCTGCCAATGTTCCATATATCCCTACTTCAATGACATTTATTCTTAAATCTGAATAGAATAGAAATCATGTATTGGACCTTAGAAAAGCTTGGCCCTGTCATGGCAGGAATGCAGAAATGTACTGGTAACTGGCAACCTTGTGAGATTTGGCATTTCATTACTGCATTTCCTTTTTTTCTTAAAGAAGGGTGTCATGTGAAAAACACTCTATTATCCTGATAGATGCTACACCAAATAATTTATTTTTCAATTACTGTCCCTGCAAATCTATTAAAACGACTGTGTGTATGTATATGTACATGTACACAAATACCACATGATTGATTAACTGATCTAGGTTTATCTCCTCCAATCCCAAAGGACTCTGGGTTGCTTACATTTAGAAAGTACAAAACAATTTATAGCTACATCTGCAATTACAAAAACATCTGCATTTGAAGAACAAGCAAGCAGCAAAGAACAACTCTGGGTGGAGGCTCGCTACTAGCAGTTCCATGTCTATTTTTTAAAAATGCAATTGCTTTTCTAAAATGTAGCAAAATGGACACTAATCTGATTTTAGGGTTGTTTCAAAGGAGATGCTTTTGTATTCAGTTTTCTAAGAAATCCAAGAAACTTCATATAAAAAAAAATGCAATAACTGTTTATATCACAAAGGCATATTTCTCACACTGGCATGGAATGGATGGAGAGCTATATGCAGTATATTTTTGCACACACACCTCCCACCTCCCCCATATTTTGCAGTAAATTCCTGCTGAACCATTTAACTAATAAATGGATTTGTTTGCTAGATTAAATTCTAGTATTACTGATATGTATGCATGCTACATTAAACCAGGTCAGACAGTACTGCTACTTAACAGCTACTACTGTTAAGCCACTTCCAGATAAATAACAGCTCAGATAATATAACAAAGCATAGTCTGTTATAGTTCACCACTATTCATCATGTTGACTGATAGCTCCTCTACTTTTGTAGTATCTGGCCACCTCAGTATTTTTTCATTTTTGTTAAAAATAATAGAATATGATAGTTTAATTAAAATTGGAGCCCTCCTCAGCCCTACTTCTTTCATGCCTATTTTATCCTTTTCAAATGTACAGGCTGTTTTAAAAAAATGGGGTGAGCAGAAACCTGCAGTCAGAACACCCTCCTTTCTGTGGTTATTCTAGTCTTCAATCTCTTCCTCCAGAGGCTGGAACGGAGAATTAATCAAAGCACAGGGTCAATGCAATCTCACTCAAATCAGTATCATTTATTCCTCTGAAGCAAGGATAGGATTGTACCATATACTTATTTGCAACTTGAAAACATACCGGTGCTGCTTCTTAAGAGGAGCTTTCTCTGTCATCTCTGTCATAGTTTGAGGCAAAAGAATCTAGGAAAACATAAAAACTCATCACCATCTTTGAAGCTACTATATCAATTCTCATTACAGTTGAAAATGCATGGTTTTTCAGCAAGCTTTTATATCTGTGTTTCTAGCAATCTTTCACTACAATTTTGAAATAATTTTACATTAGCACAATCAACTTATTAATGAAACTGTCAAAGGTGTTAATATACCTATTCACTGAACACTGAAGCAGAAGCAACAATGTAAAGTATCTCTATTTAACTACCCATATATTATTTGTACCTACCACCAAACCATTTGGCTTACTAGTGCGTGTCTGAAATACCAAAGCCTTGTTTATATTTTATTTTAATATTTTCATAAATGATCTAGGGGGGGGGGAACTCATCAAATTTGCAGATGACATAAAGCTGGGGGGAACTGCTAACACTTCAGAAGATATCCTCAGAAGGATCTTGACAGACTTACACACTGGATCCTATCCAACAAGATGCAGTTCAGTGGGGGGGAAAAGGTGTTTCCTGCACTTTGGCAAGAAAAAAAATGCAAAGGTATATATACGCAGCATCTGACTCAACAGTAGTGCCTATGAGAGGGATCTAGGTGTCCTAGTAGAACTACCACTTCAGAAATATGAACCAGCATTGTGCTGCAACCGTCAAAAAGGCCAACACAGACCTGGGCTACATCAATAGAGGGATTATATTAAGTGATAGTACACATTGGTGAGCCCACGCTTGGGATACTGCATCCAGTGGTCACAACAAAGGCATGAGAAGGCTGACTAAAAAGCCCTATTTCTGAGTCATGAATGTTTAAAGTAATAGCAACATTCAATTTTATATTTAGTGTAAAATGTGTGCAGGAACTTTAGTGAGTCTAATTTTTATTAGTTAATAAAACCTGTATCACCCAATATTAATCTACATAAGAATGGCATATTGGTTGGCACTCATGTCACTGATTCTTGTTAACATTTTCTCAAATACACTATTTTGAATACACACACACACACATATATATATATATATAATCAAAAAATATATATCTGAAATGCTTGATAACAATACAGATATGCAAATATTAATCAGGAAAAAAAAATAAAAAGGAAAAACTTGCCTGAAAACATAAAAACAAATCAAACAATTCAGGGAGTTCTAATATATTACTAGATAAACTTATATGCTTCTCTATGCTTCTCTATCTAAAAAGAAATCAGTTCAAATATTATTACTGCATGCATATCAAGAATCTACTACCATAAATAATGCTAGATCAAAAACTCCATAAACCATAATAGAACATAGATATATGTACTTAACAAACAATAACATGATATTGAAATTCATATGCACTTTCATGCTAAATATACCAACAGAAGTCAAGCCAAAACTATACATAACTGAACAAAGGACAAATTTCAGTTAGAAAATAATTTGAAAATAAATGGGAAATCCCTATTAAAAGTTCCTTTTAAGTGTTTTGTATTTAGCTTAACTGTTAGCCAATAAAAGAAACATGCAGAAATGAATCTTTATACAGGTGATGGGTACATAAGGAACAGAAGGAAAAATTATTATTTTTTCCCTGCCTAAAAGAAATGGAACATACATAAAGCATTTATAAAATGAAAATCTATAGAGAAGCACAGGAAAAAAAAATAAGGAGAATGGAATAAACAAGTGGCCACTCTTCAGCTCACAACAGTGGACAAGGGTTTTTGGAATTGAATACAAGAGCAATAGTAAATTATTCAAGAAAGTAACTTTCCTTAAAGAGAACTATCACATGGAGGAACACGCTCAGTGGAAGATATTCTTTACCATGCAATTAATAAATCACTTTTAGGCTACTGTAGGAAAACAAGACAATGGGTATAAAGCAGCAAGAATACAGAGCTGGAAGAGGAGAGCATTACTACTTTCTGAAAGAAGACAAAGGACAGAATTATGGTCCGTGTGATAAATGTAAATATAAGCATAGCAGATACAAGTACTTTCCAAGTTTCATGAAGTTCACCAAGAGTTATTTTTCCCAGTTATCCATATAGAGAAGAATACAATACTATCAACAGCAATTATCATTCTATTTATCTTGGGCTCTTTGGAGCTCTAAGAAAAAAAATCAATCTCTTAATCTTTTATCAGAAACAATCAAATCAATCACATGTTCAGATTTTTTTAATTTGCTACATGTACATGTACACAGTTTAAAGCATGTGTGTGTGCGCGCGCGCGCAGAATTGCATTTCATTACCACCATTCATTGGAGCTTAGCATTCAACAACTATTACCATCCTATACATTCCTACTTTCATATATATTTAAAATAATGTAGCTGAAATAATTCCTGTTTTAGGACATATATTTCAGCCCATTCATGCATAAGTAAGTCATACCTTTATTTTTATGCATACATTCATCAAATAGCTGCCATGCTGGTTCTGCCTTGACCTTTTCTGGGATCTTTCAGGGTGCTTTTTTCATCTTTGATTTTTTTCCCAGAGCCATACAAGAGGGACTGAGGAACAGAAACAATCCCTTGTGAAATTATTTTGAGAGAGAAGCAAGAAGGAAAAGAATATATAGTAGTGCCAGTAGTGCACAAGAAAACAACAAAAGGAGGACCAAATGAAAGGAAAAAGAGAAAAATAATAATAAGGGGGTGAGGGGAGAGAAACTCAGTCCTGAAAACAAGAGTGACAGTTAAACGGAATCCAAGACAGAGCCAAGAACATTTTTTAAAGAGAGAACTGCAGTTATTATTTCACCATCTCTTGAAAATCAAAATGGCTTCTTTTTTAAGATGATATTTTAGTTAGCTATTAGGTTATTAATCTGTGGCTAGTTGTAGTATGTTACTCCAGGCTTGCAGTTTGTAAAAGAGGAATTTTTCATTAGAGGACAAAAGAGTGCTGCTTCTGCTATCACCGAGGGAAGAATACTGGCAGAAAATTGGCATTGTGGTGAAGGTGAGGCTTGACTGCAGTTAAGGTTCAGGGTGACATGCTGAAGAAACAGGGCTACCAGACTGATCAATAACTTTTGAAGTATGTTCACTGAGTGACAGCTGGGGAGGGAGCCTCTTACTGAACTCACTGCTCTTTTAGTGGACTTGGGAGGCTCCCAAGGAGATTTTTATTGGGTAGTGTGTATTCTTCTCTGTCCTGATTACATCCCAAGATATTTATATGTCCACCCTGCTCAAAGATGGGATAAGGTATCTGCAGGCTCTCTGTATAATTTTGCAGGTTTCTTGATGGAGAAAGTCCTAGAGCTAAATGTCAATTAGACATGGTCTTGTGCATGTCTTGTGAATCAAGGATACTTTTGAGCTCATTAAGCTCAAGGAAGTGGATAGGATTCTGTCTATGAGACGAGTTTGCCAAATGCAACTTGATTCATGCTTTTCCTAGTTCCCCCAGGCAGGAAGGAATTGGCTGGATTAGGGGAATTGACAATGCTTGCTTGTAATGCCACTTGTTTTAAGAGGCATTTATGTGATATCTCTTGAAAAAGCTCTCCTTGAATACAGCCAAACTTCCTTTTAATCACCAACTTGCTGAAGGGAGGGGAGTAACTCAAGCTTCAAAAAGTGATAATGATATTGGTAGAAGATATGGATTATCTAGATTCCATGAGATGGAAATAATATTAATATTATTACATTGGTTGATGACCATCTAACCCTTGATGGGGAAAACTGTATCCTTCCTAGTCCTTTTAAAATTCTTAGTTGCTTTTGATACTCTGTCTTGATCATAGCATCATTAGTCAGCAAGAATTAGGGGTTGTTCTACAGTGGCTTTTTTCTTGAGTGGACAGTTCTAATCTATAATCAAGGTGGAACAGTGTTTAAGGGTGTAATTTCATCGATGTGGAATAACACAGGGCATAGTGCTCTCCTATTACTTTTTAATTGTATTTTTCATTTTTAATACTCTGTAAAGAATATAATAGAATAGCCCAGAATAGTACAGTCAATGTTCAATCACAAGTTACACATAACACTCAATTTATCAATAGAACAGTTATTATTAGCATTTGTATAATCTTTCCAGAGCTGATAAAATATGACTTGTTCCTCTAAAAAATCAGTTTTAAATTTTATCAGTCACTTTTTTCATAAGAGAAAAAAAATAATTGCAGATCAATTATTTAATGGTAGGCTGTCTAGAAATTTCCAGTTTAGAGCAATTCTTTCTGCTCCATCTGATGATTGTGATTGATCCCATTAGGTTGTAACCATACAGACATATTTTCTCCATTACAAACTGTTCCTAATCTTTCAGCTCTTCCAACAGTCTCCATTATATACTAAACAAATTGTTTCTTAATCTTTCCGCCTTCTCAGGACCAGATAATCTTTTCCCAAAATGCTAACTGATCTCCCTTATAGAACATGAGAAAGGCATCTACAAGGCCTATTTTTACTATTTACTTTATTTACAGCTTAGTCAGACATTTAACAGCAATAGAAAAAGTAAACACTTAAACACTGTAAAATACTGAAAAAAGTATTTTATATACTGAATATTACCTTGACAGAGATATATAGCCCTTAAACCAAAGGGGCTAAAGCATTTTTAAAGTCTAGGATGTCCAAATAACATTTGGAAATAGGTCAGACAGATGCTTCCCTAAGTCACTAAACTATAAAAAGGAGAAGAAACAACACAGACTTTCAAGCTTCTATTTTATACCAAATCTCAATAAAAGTAGTTTTAGCTATCCTGTCAAGTTCATTCTTAGCCTGATTTATCTAGTGGGGCCAACAGATATATCTCAAGTCCTCTCTGAAACAGTAATCAAAAAACAAAATGATTAGACATTGTTATGGAAAATAATTTTTCAGTACATTACAGTACTGAATTTGTGTGTTTTCCAAAGATCTCATGCAATAGGCATTCCATCTTTTTTGCTTAAAGCATTTGTGGGAGAACAATTTTAGTGCTTGGTGCCAGCAATTGTTCTCCTTTTGTAGGACAAAAAGATCATGATAGTCCAAATTGTTTTAATTGGTAACATTTTACTATATACAGTTTACAAAGAATTTTATTGAGTATTACTCTAAATATTTAAGTGGTTTAAACTGTTTTGTGGTGGCTTCTCCAATAGACTATTTAAATATTAGATCATTTCTCCTAACTTTGGATTTTATATGCTTAACCTCTAGATATTTCTCAGCACAATAACCTACGTTTTGAAAACATTATTTTATTCAATTGTTATTATTGAAAGAAGAATCATAATCCTCATCATATAATAAAAATTCCAAGAACCTAAAGATAGAGGGAAGAACTCTAAACCCAATATATAACATACTACTGAATTTATATAAAGATTACACAGTATGGTTATGACAATATAGCCTTCTTGTAGTATTCATTTCATTGATACTATTAGCAACACAGATTAACTTATTTTCACTTGGGCAAATGTATTAGAATATAACTGAGTATACTAAATACACTAAATCTTTATCTGCATCAATATTGGCTAATGTCCATACCTACTGTATACTGAATCAAAGGCCTAATCCACAAATGCTACATTAAAACATTCTGTAATACTGCTGATATCTTTTGAAGCAAGGTAAAATAAAAGTATTGGTCAATTGTGATCTGTCCCTTTCTGAAACCTATTTGTTCATTTTAACCTCGCCAATCAAGAACTATAGTTGTGTATCATTGACGTACTAGTGACATGAACTTTCCCATCAGCTTCATACAGATTTTAAATAATACAAACTTGAGATGGAACCTAACAAGATTCCTCTGCACTATTCTACCCAGCAGAAGTATCTCAGTACTATCTTCTGATAACATTCAAGCAATAGAGTGAATCTACTGCAAAGCAGCACTGTCCTCTCTAGCTTCTCTCTCAAAAATGCTATGGTCTAGTGTTTCTTAAAGAGTGGTTCGAGGACCAGTGAGGGTTCTCAAGACCTTCTCAGGATTTGCAAAATCAAAATTATTGCCAGATATTGATACTTGCACAAATTTAAAACAATGTTACTCTTCTCATTATTTTTGTTTATTAAAATAGGTTTTTCATGAAAAATATTTATGTTAATACTTATTGGGGCTAATCTTATTTTTACATGATTCAATAAATATATATTCTACAAATGCAGCAATTTTAATTTATAATTCAGAAAATATAAATATAACCCATAAAAACAAGAACTCTTTTGTGATACTCCATAGGTTTTAAAAATTGGAAGGGGTCCTGAAAGCAAAAAGTTTAAGAAACACTGCCATAATCAAAGAATTAAAAAACATTGAGATATTTTATATTTCTATATACCTCTTTATCTTTCCTTCTTTTATTGCCCCCCCCCACCCCTCTGGTTGCTGTCCTATTTATACTACTACATTTATTCATGGACATTTTGGGTTTTAGAAAAAGAAAAGCCTGTATCTCTATATATTTTTCTTCTCTCTTATTGTTTTACTCTTCAATTTCCCCACCCTGCTCTTCCATTGTTATCTATCCTCAATAATACTGAATTTTACTCTCTCCATTTAGGTACTTCCTCACCACAATCACTAAAGGATCTCCATTACAATAATATTTACATTTATTACCATTGTTTAAATATCTTCCTATTTACACTTCTGAAACTTGTTAACTGAGTATAAAAATATTGTTAATTGTTGTGGGACACTATCCTTCATTGCTGCAACAGAATATATAAGACAAATATTTGAATTTGTATTAAAATGCTGTAATTAGGAGAAGAGTGCAAGGTAAGAGAGATGGAGACTGTATTGTGCGTCTCCTAATTCTGGAATTTTTAAATAAGCTGTTTCAACTCCTCCCTCAAAACGACGCTATAGAGCACTGCACACCAGAACAACTAGACACAAGGAGTTTTTTTCCCCGAACTCCATCACTCTGCTAAACAAATAATTCCTTCAACACTGTCCAACTATTTACAAAATCTGCACTACTATTACTATTAATCTTCTCATCACTTATCACCCCTCCCCTCCCACTTGTGACTGTAACTTAGTTGCTTGTATCCTTACGATTTATAATGACTGATTCCTAGTATGATTTGATTGCTTATTGTACCCTATGACTATTGTTAAGTGTTGTACCTTATGATTCTTGAGTCTTGATGAATGTATCTTATGTATACTGAGAGCATTTGCACCAAGACAAATTCCTTGTGTGTCCAATAACACTTGGCCAATAAAATAATTTTAATTCTAATAAAGTGCAATTGCCTTTTGTCCCACCTGCATCTAATTTTTTAACAAGTTCCATAAGTGTCATCCTGGGCCTGCTATCTGTATAATTAATACAGATTATCCTTCAGAGTGGTCAAAGCCATCTTTGCACAAAGCCAGATCTAAACCCATAGTGGAAACAATCTAGGTTATCCATATTCTCCCAGGAATTAAGAGATACAACTTCCCCATTCTCTCAATAGCTTGGATACATAGGAATGTTGAACATAAATCACTATTTTTTAAAGATAATCAAGCATGCAAATTCTTAATTAAGATTATCACTGTCTCTATTAAGAAGGTAGGGATCTCTTCTTGTTAAAGACAGGTGTTCCACTTGCAAAGTGGAATACTTAGAATGAGCATTCTAGGCAGGAACATACAATAATAATAGGTACAATAACTAAATAGTGGATTTACTTCCATTAACATCACCCCTTCTTTAAGAAAGGAAAAAATAAAACTGACTCATATATTCATATGGTGCACTAGACACCCCAGGTATATAAATTTGATAATTATATTGTCCAATACAGTGTCAATGCCAGCATTATTCTATATGATTTTATCCTTGAAAAATTGTGCAAATTTCTCATAACTGTATCGGTATGCTGCCTGAGGCCATCAAGCCTTGTTCTTTACTCACTATGGAAAGTTACCACTTCTTTGCATCTGTGATTGCAATCAATTATCAATTATAACCATTCCTTATACCATGGTAAAGGTCAACCAAAAAAGACTCTTTTGAGGATCTTACAACTCAGATGGATCATAAAGGAGAATATAACCTTTCAAATGGTATGTTCCAAAGTCAAACAGGTATTTAAAAATCATAATGAATGCTACAAACTATGGAGTAGAGCAAACCAGTAGCCAATTAAGATGTTGAAATAATCGAAGTACATGAATTATTTTTAAGAATAGCTCCAAATAGTACTAATACTATTATAGCTACAATTTCCTTATCAGACTTCTCCTTATAAAGTTTAGACATATTGATTGTTAGGATTATTTATTGATTTTATTTATATCTTGCCTTTATTGTTTTTATAAATAACTAATAAACTGGAATATGTAGAACTTTACAAGAACATAAGAAAATATATCCACAAAGAAACACATCAGTTTAACATGAAGCTTGTGAAAAAAGCAATTGAAGAAAACAAAGGGATTAATAGAGCAAAATGCAAGCTTATAAAATACAAAAAAAGTTTTTCATTAAAACATGAAGATGGCTCTGCGTAGGACAAGACAGGAAATGTTAGAAATAATTGTAAAATTCTATTGAGAGCTATACAAGGATCAACATCATTCAAAAGTAACAACACCCACAAAAGAGGAAATGCCAAATATTCTAGTACGGGAAGTATCAAGTGCCATAAAATCAATGAAAAATGGCAAAGCTTCAGGAAATGACTGTGTTACAGTTGAAGTGTTGAGTCTTGTGGTCGTAATTTATACAAGATGCTGGCAAAATTATACTTGATGCCTCAAAGAAGAAAAAATACCCAATGCATGGAAAAATGCTGAAATGATTCCTATGCACAACAAAGGGACCCAAGATTATTTAAATAATTATTGCCCAATAAGCCTTCTTTCAGTTATCTACATGGTTTTCACTAAAATAATAACAAAGTGTATTGAGAATATTAAATGATGCATAGCCAAAGAAGCAGGCAGGGTTCAGAAGTAGTTACAGCACAATGGATCAATGGATTGTTCAGCAAGTCACTGGAAGACACAATGAGTATACCATGCCTCCATGCATAGCTTTCATTTACTATGAAAAGGCATTTGAGTCAGTATTCCAGCAAGCAATAATCAATGCATTGCTCAACCAAGGCATAGACACTGCTTACATAAACTTACTACAATCAATATATGAAAAAACAATAGTGACAATTTGCTTTAATTATCTTAAAGTGGAAATCAACATACAACAAGGTGTATGAAAAGGTGATACAATTATCACTTATCCTTTTCTCAGTTTGCGTTGAAGATGTGTTTTGCAAACTAGACTGGGCAAAAGATGGAATAAAAATCAATGGCACCTATTTGAATCACTTAAGATTTGTAGGTGGCATTCTCTTCTCACATGACCCAGAAGAGCTACGAAGACACATATAAGAGCTGCACAAAGCAGGAGAACAATTTGGCTTAAAAATAAACCTGAAAAAGAGCTAGGTTATATTTAATAAATTCACCAAATAAATATTTTCTTAATATCTGGAGAAGAACTAGATGCAATAGACCAGTACATAGACCTCGGCCAACAGATCTCAATGTAAGGTGATACAAAAAAGGAAATTGAACAGCATGTTAAATGTGGTTAGAAGAGATTTGGCAAGTTAAGAGTAATTTTCAAGAACCTCCCCCTATTCCTGGAGAAAAACATTTTCGATCAGTGTGTGCTGCCTACTCTAACACATGCCAGTGAAACATGGACACTAACCTCACAAAGAAAAGCTACGAGTGGTACAAAGAGCCATGGAAAGATACATACTCGGCATCAGAAGACAAGATAGGAAGACCTGTACATGAATTAGAAAACAAAGGAAATATACAGTGTCATTAAAAGAGTAAAAGAATTGAAATGGAAATGGGGCTGGTTACATAGCAAGAAGAACTGATGGCAGGTGGACTAAAGCAATCATAGAATGCATTCCACTTGGTAAAAAGTGTCCACAAGAGACCTAAACAAGATGGAGTGATGACATCAGCAACTATTGTGGGCCCAACTGGCAAAAGAAAGCTCAAAAATGTATTGGTTGGAAACATATAGAAGAGGTCTTCATCCTGCAATGGATAGACAATGGTTAGAATGGTGATGATAAATAAGTCAAGGTAACAAATATACTTAATACTCCTTCCTCCTCCTATTTTCCTATAACAACCCTGTGAGGTGAATCGAATTGAGAGTGTGGGATTGGCACAAAGTCACCCAGCTGGCTCATACCTAAAGTAGAAACAAAACTCCAGTCTCCTAGTCTGGCGCCACTGAACCTATCAGAAAATAATCCAGATCCATCGATATCCTGGGGCTAATCATTAATTCTGTTGTTATACCAGCCACCAGGTTCCCCCAGATGGAGTACATCTGAACCCCAATAAGTCTAAAATGTACCAAATATCTGTCTTTCCATGGCAATAGAATTATAGAAGTTTTTTCCAGGATTTGCTCACCATTATCCCATCTAACACAAAAATATTAATAAAAATCTAGTCTGAGTTTTTGAAGCTAAATAATAATTAGAACAGGATTATCATGAAGTCCCAAATCAGTATTAACAAGATCACCTCAACAGGATCTCTCCAAGCAAGATAAAGTGATTTAAGCTATCATTTAGCTTAGTTCAAAACATGAGGCAAGTGTGTACCAACTAAGTTCCATTTTGTCTTGAATATTCAGTTTCAAGTGCCCATATTCAAAACATTTTTTCCTCTCAGTTCTAGTTACCAAATGCTTATTTAAAAGCCTGAGGTTAAAAAAGATAGGCGATGTATCTTCTTGCCTTGGTTTTTATGAAAGAAATCATGTCAACAGGCTCATGCAGCATTCAGAGGAATGAATGGGGAAAATCTGCTGGTGGGATCCAGCAACAGAACCTTTAAGGCAAAGAAGCATTTTCCAAACTGGGCAATAGCTTATAATATTTTATTTTCCTAGCTGCCTACCTATCATCATCAGCTTTTCTGCTGTCTACTAAAACAGTGATCCCTTTTACTAACCAGTTGCCTTTTAATATATATTTTATTTTTGCATTTCAGATTCCATTTTTATGCTACTGCATTTACATGATTTTACACACTAATTTCAGTCTTGTTTTACTGTTTTCTGGCTTTATGTTTTGTCTAGTCGTGCTTTACGGATAACATTGTCCTTATTGGATTGGCTACAGACTTTGTTACATATGGTTTTGTGCTTGTAATAAAACATCTTTCCATCCATCCATCCATCCATCCATCCAATCAATCAATCAAATCTTGTCTCTTTTTAGAATAATTCCTTCAGCTTTAAAGATGTTATACCTAATAAAGGAAGATGTGCAGTACAGTACCTCCTCATTCTGAGTGTTTATGGCTTATAGTAGTAAAATGAGATTTACTAATGCTGTTTGGGAAATTTACAGATGTATATTTCTACTAACTTCTAAATCAGTATTCTGGAAAAATAGTATTTTCTTATAATGTCTTACTTTGACTGTGACACAGGTGTATGTCCACTTGTACTCAATCTTGCTATTTAAAAATATATTTTTTTTTGAAAATTTTGTCTGCCACATCCTATAACCAAGTTGTCAAAATGCAGATTAAAAAACATAACAGCCCCAATCTTCTAAAAAGCAGCGTATTTCAAGTGATATTTGGAATAGTCACCGGGAAAGAAATTTTGGAGAATGAATACGTAAACCCAGTGATATAATGTACTAGATAAGAGATTAGCACCAAATAATATAGATTTGAAAAGACCAGCCCTTTCTTGCACTTGGGAATAGTGATATATCCATCCCTAAGGATTCATTCATTTCCCAGAAGCTTTCCTATCCCATTTCTGATACTTCTTCCAGTCCCTTGGAAGAAGTCATTGGATCCAGTCCCTTGGAAGAAGTCAAAAGGCATGCATAGTCATTGAGATTTCAGGTCTCAACGACAGTGTGCATTTTCAGGCCTACAACCAAACATTTCAGCATGGATCATTTGCCATCATCTATCTATTCCCAGGCATTGTTTTTCCAGTCCTGGAGTTCTCATTCCATTTCCAGGTCTGCCTTGGTGGTCTTGAGAGCCTTCAGATTACCACCTTCTACTGGCCTGTCCGAAGTATTTCTCATTGTTTTATCATTTCCCTGGGGTAAGGATCTAATGCTCAAACTGCATTTTTTATCAAGATGGATATTTGATAAACATCACGTAAATAAAGAGTAACAAAAACGTTTCCATTTCCGGACCTGAGCGTGTTTCCTAACCTTTCCTACCGATACCTTCCTTCTAGGATCCACTCCTCATTTTAGGTGTAGCCTGCGCTGCCTTCTGTGGAACTCCATCATCATGTCAATAGTAGACCTAGCTCAACTCCCTTTATTTCCTACGGGCCTCTGGAGAGCTCCCGAGGTTTTCCAGTTGAAAGGACAGACCAGGTCCTGCCACAGGGCTCCGGAGAGAGGGAAGATGACAACGTCTTTTGCTCTATGAACCAGGTCTGCGGAAGCCTCAGAAGCGGAGACTGAAGGGGAAAGCCCTGCTGGTACGAACCCAGAGAGGCTTCCCGCGGAGCTCTGCACTCGGAGAATGGGCAGAAGTTGAACCCCGGATATTTCGGGTGCGGAGCCACTGTAGTTTGGGCCAGACCTCCCATCCACCCCCCAGGCCCAGGCTGTTGGAGGGCCTCTCGCCCAGCCACCCGGTCCTCCTGCTGCGACCCTGGCCGGAGGGACTCACCGACGGAGTATAGGGTGGGCTCAGCAGCTGCAGCCCCACCGAGGGGACCATCCTCCTCCGGGGAGGCCTCGCCGCTCCCTCCCCCACTCCCGTATCCCTGTGTGCACTCATACAAAATCCCACCCATCCCTCTCTGAACAGCCAATGCGCGACCGATTCCCCGCCCACTTCTGTCAATCAGCGATCCAGAACAAGGCCACCGAGCTTGGAGAAAGGCGAGGCCGGCCCACGAGCGCTTCATTGGTCGAAGCGCCAGCCAATGAGCGCCCCACAGGTTTGAGATTGACGTTCAATGGGTTAGATTGAGGAGAAATCGGAACTGCCTCGGAGGCAGGTCGCGGGGAGATTCGGAGCGAGGAGCGGAGACCCTTTCTGAAAGACGAGGAGCGGAAGCGTGTTTGGAGATAGCCCTTGAAGTCAGTTCAGATTCGGTTTCTTTGCCAATTTTTGGCTGTCCCCAGTTCTAAGCACAAGTCCGTTCTGCTTCTTATGTAGTGGATATTTGACTTGATTCATACCATTCTCTAAAACGGCGTTTCTCAACCTCAGCAATTTTCAGATGAGTGGACTTCACTTCCCAGAATTCCCCAGCAAGCATAGAATTCTGGGAATTGAAGTCCGTACATTTTATTAAGATTTTTCATAAAAGACAAAAAGGAAAATCAAAAAAGTGTAAGAAAAGAAAAAGGTAATATATAAATGAATTCCGACCTCCTTTTCAACACATTACAACACATTACAATTTAATTGCCCCCGCCCTCTCTTAAATATTTGTTTTATTTTAACCCTTCACCTTTCTCATTTAATCTGCATTTTTCTTAATATTTAAATCGGTAATTCATTTTATTTTTTCTTCTCTCAGAAAAATGTCCATATAAGGTTTTTAATCTTTCAAAAAGGTTTCTGTTATTTGTTCTCTGACTGAACAGGCCAGTGTCATCATTTCTGTAAATTCTGATATTTTCACAATCTATTCCCCACTGTGAGAGTTTTCATTATTCTTCCATCACTGAAGTCTTGCTAAATGTGATCTATTTGCTAAGAACGTAGCTGTTGTGGTTTGCAAACTATACAAAATCTCAGCCCATAACATGTTTGAATTGTGATACTACATGCTAAATCATGTAAATATTTACATGATTAAGGATATCCTTTTTAAAGGATATATGATATATGATAACTTACTGTTGTTTGCTAAAAAGGAGCATGAAAAAGTTCCCCATTTTTAGGTTTGAGTTTTTGCACATTACATTTACAGCTAGGAAGTAGATTTTTCAATGGAGGTTGGTTGAGACAGTCACAGCTCATTATGATGGATGTTACAGCCATAATCCCAAAGAAAATTCAGAAGCCTGCCAAGGTAGTGTTTTTCCATTATGCATTTATAGAAATTAAAATCAATACAAAGTATACATCAATCTACCTCATCTACTTTGAAAACATAGGCATTGACATAAATAATTTTATTAAGGGGCAAACCAAAACTGTGCATTGACATCTAGGAATAGGTCATCCTGAAATTAATAATAATTTCTATATTTGTACAGGTTAAATTTGTCAAATGTATCTAACAAAGATTTCCAGCTGACTGAAATGCAGTCTAGTTTTTAATTAAAAAGAAGTTACTGTTTAAATATCTGAATTAAAATAGGAATTGTATCAAAGGCAGATGTGTTCCTGATTATTTTCCTAGTTCTCTGCCTTTCTGTAATGTTTCAATATTAGTAAAAGTTGAAAACATTATTATCATTTCACTCTGATTCTGAATGTTACTCTCCACAGAAAAGAGTAACATGAAAGTTTATTTAATCTGAAGAAAAAACATACTTGATCCATAGCCATTCAGCTAAAAAAAATAAAGAAATGTAAATAAAATAATAATAAATCTGAGTTGTAGCCTCCCTCAATGGGGAGACTTCTCTCAGGAGCTACAGTTGTTGCCTGTAGAAAAGTTTGTGTTGAATGCAAATTTGCAGAAATGTAGTGCTTTGATACAATTTCCCCTCAAAGGTTAGTGCTTCAGAATAGAAGTAATCCAGAAATCCATAGCCCAGACACTGTGGAAATTTATATAATAGAGGCCTCTTCTATACTTTTATTTGAAAGGAAGAAAGTTGGGGGGGAGGGGATAGCCTGCACAAAACCTTCAAAAAGAAAAATATTGTCCTGTCCTTTGAAATACAAGTGTCTGCTGAGAAAATGGGTTTTTATTTATTTAGAAAAATTAGAATGTTTATTTATTAACCTTGTTTCGGATTTTCAGCACTGCTTCTTAGGCCAAAGAAAAATCTTAGTTTCTTGTACTGCTGCCAGCTTTTTCAAAATTTTAAGTACCCATTTGTTTTCTTCAAATCTACCTATAAAAACATGTATCACCTCTCCTGTGGGAGCTGCATTAGTTACCAATTTGCTTCCGGGTGCAATTCAAGGTGCTGGTTCTCACCTTTAAAGCCCTTCAAGGCTTGGGACCAGATTATCTGAAGGACCGTCTCTTGCCAGTCACATCTACCTGACCCAATCAGAGCGGGGAGGAAGGGAATGTTGCAGGCCCTACCCCCAAGGGAGATATACCTGGTGGGGTCTTCTCCGTGGTAGCTTCTTCTCTCTGGAACATCATTCCCTCAGAGATTAGAATGGCCCCACTCTAATACTCTTCCAGAAGGCACTGAAGACCTGGTTCTGCAAGGAGGCCTGGGCAACCCAGAGCGGGATAGAGCCCATTAAATGGCTCGTGTGATCTGCTATCACCCGGGCAGCAGGTGGGATTTGGCAGGTGATGTTATTTTGTATTATATTAATTTATTTGATTCTTTTTGTTACATTTTGTTTTAAATGTGGTTTTATATTTTGTAAGCCACCTTGAGTCACCATGGACAAATAGGCGACAATATAAATTCAATAAATAAATTTTTAAAAATACTTGATTTTATCCTATCTTAACTTTCCAACAACCCTTGGGGAAAGTTGGGCTAAAAGCAGCCAGCTTTTCTATTACGTTCATTACCAAAATGGCTCTACTTAGGATGTGCTAGACTGATTAACCTTAAACCACGGGGTTGGAGATCCCTGGTTTAAGGTAATCAGTCCAGCACATCCTAAATAGAACCGCAGCATGGGATGCAGCCAGCATGCAAAACCATGCCCCCTCTGGTCCATGGAAAAATCTATCTCCAAGGAACAAGTCCTTAGTGCCAAAATGTTTGGGGGACACTGCCTTAAACAATGAAAATTGCAGTAGAGAATCAAGAGGTTGAGGGAAATGTTATGCAGATTTTAATTCATGCTGCCCAATAATGTGTAATAAAAATTAAAAGCTAACATTAGAGGAATGTTTGTTCCTAATGTTCAAAAATAAACTTGTTTTAAGTGTAAAGGCATTACCTAAGATCTATAGGCAATGCAATTCATCTTTATTTTGCAAGCATTTTTCACCAAAGTATTCAATCTTCAGAAATGCTCAAATTTTCCTAGTAACAGTAATGTGGCACATGTTAAAGTGACTTTTCTTCTTCCAAATCAGAATTTTTTTGTACGTAGCAAAAACTGACATTGTGAAGCACCCGTAGATTAAACATGAAGCCAAAGTTGGTTATTTTGGAGAAAGATACACTTCCATAGTTGGAATGCAGTTTTTGTTGACTATTTCCAGGAAGGACACATTGTAGTATCCTCAAGTAATGCTTCTGACTGAATTGATTATGTAAAGGCTGACATTCCTTTTAAATTGTACACAAGGAGGTCCTGAATATCAGAGCTGGAACATTTATGAACCATATTCCCTATTCTTCCTATTTGTCATGAATGCTGGCAAGTGATAATTGCATAGTGGCACTGGTAATTTCTTTTTACATATCTGGCCTTGGCAACTGTGGTAATGTTCAAGGATCTGCTAATAGCGATTTTGTATGATAGGCATTGATGCTCTGTCATGTTTGCCAATTGCCACTCATGTATGTCTGATGGAAGAGCAGTTTTAAAAGCACGTAACATGCAATCAGATCCATCACTACATCATATTGAGATACTATAGGGATAGTTGGGAAAGGAGGAAAACACCTGAATACTTTGACTTGAGCATGGATTTTTATTTTATGTTTTTATTAAATTTTTAATCCACCCATCTCATTATCAATGAGAATTTTTTTAAAAAAAGTTTAGTGTCTAAAATTAACACTCTATAAATGTTTGCAGGGGCTAAGAAGAAATGGTAAGGGCAATGCTTTAAGTTCAAAGAGAATTCAAAAATACATTAAATTTTGTTCCTATATTCAATTCCAAGGCTGGAATCATTGAATGAGGTGGAGAGGGAGCCCAAATTGAACAGACTGGGATAAACCACAGCTGGTTCTTTCAGCAATGTCAATGCTTGGAGGGTTCTTTCCCACAGAAGGACCTAAAGATGTGAAGACTGTTCTGCCGTGCCTTCTTGATGAATCTTGGTAGATGAGGATGATCTTTAGCGAAGTACAAGAGAAAGAGGAAATATCCATTTGCAGACAGCCATTTAATTCTGTAGTTTGAACACTACTTATAAATCTTGAAGCCTGACACAGTAAACAAGGAAAAGGAACAGGTGTTACAGAGAGACTATGACAAGGAAGACTGCCTTCTGATACTACAGGGCAGGGCCTTTCCCAGACTAACAGATCCCCTGTGCTCAAAGTATAATTTTAAAAGGCCATTACGGTATCTTAAAGATAAAAGCTTTTATGGTTATTGCGGAGAAGACAACAGATTTCCTCAAAGGTCCAAGTCTTTTTATATGTCAAATAAATTAATTCAAATTTATAATCAAGAAACTGGACTAGAAAATGTTTTAGAGAAATTTTGCAATTCAGTTGAAAAGTGACCCATGTAGGGGGTGGATTGCTCAAATTTAGTAGGCATCACAGGGCCAGGTTAATTAAAACATAGCTAGAATTTATTTAGGCTGTAATAGCATGTCATCTTTAATGGACATAATTAACGAAATACTTTTATCTATACAAAAATATTCCCTCTTTCCTGACATGTACAGATACTTTCTTCTTGCATGCCATGGTTATCTATATATCAAAATGTATTTTTATGAAGTTCACTTTCACAGTTGTGCTATCTATGAGAAACTATTTTGTGCTAAACTCCTTTAAGATCATTCAGCTATAGCTATGAATGTCACATATATTCCGTACACATGTCTAAATAGAAGTGAAGATGATTGAACAGTATTCCCCAACCGATTAGTATAACTATACATATGCTGAAAGGCAAGAGTGGAAAATTTCCTGCTTTCCCTGTGAGGTATTAAAAAGCATCTATTTTAGATACTCCCGCATTTGATTATTTCAAAAGGCAAGGCATTTCCCATAATTGGCAAATTTCTGCAGTATACCAAGATAATTAAGCAATCTGCTGCTCTTTGCTATAGTTAGGCAGAGAGAAAACAGTCCAGGGAGCTAGGAATTGAATTCTCTGTTTTTCTAAGTAAGGAGTAGCCAATGATTGGCAGTTATACAGAAGTATAACTTCATTTTCTGATTTCTTTCAGTTTCTACAGCACATAGTTACTGCATAATGAATATCTCCAAGAAATACTGAAAAATACATTTACAAAAATGACAGTGACTGAAAACATGTTTTAAAAATTGAATTTTCTTGAAATCACAAAGGAAAACTGCCTGAAAAAACAAGCAAGAGAACCATTTTAAATCTCAACTTTCAATTCTGGAATAGGGATATACCTTTTCCTTAGCACCAGAAGGCAGTTACGGACTAACACTAATTTGTCTCCAACCTTCTTCAAACTATATGCTTTATCTACCACTAATAAGGGAAGAGGTATGGGCACATAAGCTCAAGGTGCACTTCAACCTCTTTGTAAAAGGAAGACAATTTCTGAGAAACTAAAATATAAAACTTTGCAAACTATGACCAAAACATCAGTATGAAAATCTTTCCAACTCAGGGCCTCCACAGGAGAAGCTTAATCTTTTTTTAATTGGAATTACGTAGCTTGGAGAAAGTTTATAATGTACTGATCTAATACTCATTCAGGATCTTCTGCTAGGATTGTAAGGAATAATGAAGATTCTAGTGTTTCCAGTTCCTTTGTAGTAAATGCTTCATAATGCAACTTAATTGAATTTTCCCAATTTGGGTTTCCTTTGCTTCCAATTCAACATCACAATGAAATTAAAACATCCAATCACAAGATTACACTATAACCACACAATCCCAAAAAATTCTTTTTCAAAGCAGAAAAATGTGAAATACAGCTCAGGTCCAAAAACAGAAAAGAAATACATTTTAATATTGATTTAAGTGATAGGGTAGAATCTTTCCACTGCAACTGGCTACATTTCCCCAAATGAAAAGAATAAACTGAATCTGACATTGTAGTACTGAATGCCAGGTACTCAAACTGAAGTTGCAAACAAGAGCATAACAAAATACAAAGCAAGAGCTCAGCAAAGTAGGCTACAGTTCTCATATGTCGTTAGGAGAATGCCAGGTATTTGCTGAATCTTTACAATGCTCCCCCAATAAGCCATGCTTCTTGGTGTTTTACAACACTCCTTTTGTAAAGATGAAAGTCATTCTTTAAATGTGTAAGAAAAATAGTTTTAACCATCTTCTGTTTTAAGTAGCTAATTTCAGCAAACCAGCAGAGCCATTTTCAGAACAAAGCTTATTTTTTTAGTCACCTGCTTTAACAACATTAAATGTTTGTTCCTCCACTGTGCCAGAACCAAGGCATGTTCATCTTTCCCCATGAAATGTATATAATCAGAGGATGAAAGAAAGATGGTATAACCCATTTGGATTGTCACCTACACCTGTCAAGGAACATGACATCAGCTGGCCAAACCTAGTACAAATAAACCATTCATAAGACTGATGTCTGTGTATGTTCCAAAGATCAACAAGGCCAAACCTGCTAAATCAAGTTCAGAACTAGAGAGAAATAACTTCCAAATAGGAAAAGCAATATGGCACTGATGCAAGGTATTGCTTAAACTTTGTCCTTCATCAGAAAAGCAGAAGGATCACACATGCTGAAGAAAAAAATTGACCTTTGGAAGACCATATGAAGCCTCCACTCCCTCCTCCCCCATTAAAACTCTTTTATCCCAAAGAATGCAAAGTAGAGATATAAAATAAAAACACACAATTTGACAATCCTTAGGAAGTTATTAATTTGTTGGACAGGTACAGCACGTATTAGGAAAAAGGAAACAAAAAACCAAAACTCCAGGCCTTCTTTCCTTATTTGGTGACAAGAAAGTGCAAGAAAGGGTTTCCTGGGTTTTGCTCAGTTGTCAGATTTTTGCATATCTGTGTTCTGGCCAAGACAGGGGACTTTGAGACTTTTCTGCAGCACATGCGCATCTGCTGGTTCTATCCTTTTGTAGTAGTTCTTCTTTGTTTCAATGATCTCAAATCCAAATTTTCGGTAGAAATCAATTGCTGATTCATTGCTAATCTGAACATGCCTAGGACAGAAAAAGAAACAATATACTAGAATTTGGTTCCATGTATTAGCAAAGGCATTTAGGCATCAGAAAAACAAATGAAAAGAAAGACATAGAACATAGGCATTACCAAACAAGTTATGTACTGCCTCACTACAATTCGTTGTCAAGGACTACCTATAAGCCTACAAAGGAAAGGAAGCTTACCAGTTAAGCTTAATCTGCCCCATTCTTTGATTCCTAAACTGACATTGGATCTCCTTATCCTTTCCTAAATTTTCAAACTGCAGTTTAGAATTCCCATAGAAGCACTACCCTTTTCAGCTTTAATAGTGAAAGCAATCATTACTATTCTTACTCCAAGAATATTAAACATGAATTGTCAATTGCACTCTTCATTCCAATGACATAGTCCTTGACTCAGAACAGTTCATTCGAAGTTATAATGGCTCTGAAGTTACGTCACTGAAAAAAGTGACTTATGACTGTTTTTACAGTTATGACCTTTGCAGCATCCCCATGATCATGTGATCAAAATTCAAATGCCTGGCAACTGTTTCATACTTATGACCACTGCAGTGTTCTGGGGTCATGGGATCACCTTTTGCAACCTTCAAAGTCAATGGGGAAACCAGATTCACTGAACAACCATGTTACTAATTTAACAACCACAGTAATTCATTTAACAACTGTGGCCAGAAAAGTTGTAAAATGGGACAAAACTCAACTTAACAAATTTCTCACTTAGCAACATAAATCTGGAGCTCAATTGTGATCGTAAGTGAATGACTACCTGTACAGCAATTTCTATGGAAAGACCGCAGATAACAATGGTAATCAAAATAATAGGTGATCAATCTACAAGTGGGCCATGTTGATACCTGAGGTGGAAGAAGACTAGAACAATGCCTACATTAATGGCTGCAGTACGCCTTAGCCTACAGACTTCCAGAGGGTGGGATCTGTCCTGTTACAGAAAAAGTTGGATAATTCTTGATCTAAGCTTATTTTTCTTTGAACATTTTAATTTTTATGCCTTAGTATTAAGTTGAATTAAAAATGAACACAAATAATTTAAATCCCCCATGCTTAAATGAAATCAATCAACAATATTTACTTACAGATAGATATTATCAAAGGTGCCATCTTTTTCACAGATGTTTAACACATGATTCAACATTTTAGTTCCTGAAAAAGAATTGAGAAAGTACAAAAGAAAATCATGTTATTTCTAGACTTTTTCAAGTTTTGCAAGTTTATATCCCAAGACCAGCAACACTGCCTCTGAAATCAGAATCTCAACTCCAATATTTGAGATTGCGCTCATTAGTTTAAAGAAAAAATTAAGGATGCTTTTAGAAAATAACATCAAGTAAGGAAATCATTGTTAAATTACTGAATTGATTAGCTACAAGTTGATAGTTTGATAAATAACCCTAATAACTGCTTCCATTCTAAAAGCTTCTTCATATGATATATGAAGTTTGACTTTTCATCTAGCATCTTGTACTATTTTATTATTGGAACGAGTACAGAAATAAGTACACTTTAAAGCTCAAGAGTCAAATAAAGGCCACTCAGTATTTGCTGCCTATTCCTTACCTATTCCTAACCGTCGGTAAGGGGCCAGACATCCAAGCGTCATGATGTACAGTCTTTTCTGATTCTGAGAATGATCTACTCTACAGCACACTGCGCCCACAGCAATATCATTGAAATAGGCTGTCAAAAAGAGATGGGAACAGAAAGAAAGCATATACTGATTTTTTTTAAATTTACATGAATAGAATTCAAGACTTTTTAAATTTTCATATATTACATTTTAAGTCAATTCAAATGTTGAATTGAATCAATTCAAACGTTGAATTGAATCAATTCAAACAAGGCCTAAAACTCACTGAAACATGCTAGTTAGAAAGGTCACAGTTATTTTGAGGAAAAAAATCAACTATGGACATAAAAAACAAGCAGATTAAAAGAATACTAGAATAGATTTCCATAATAGCTTTTTATGTGCAGAAAATATGTTTTGTAAAGGAGGATTCAAAAGCATCAACAAAGAGCACAGCAGTATAATCAATGGGACAATGGAAAGACATTTCCAAAGACACGCAGATTTTTTGTGTATATGTGTGTTCCTTTGACCCAGTGTTGATGGCAGGTGAACACCTGGACAAAATCCCTGAAGGGGGCAAGATTTCATTTGTGGTTTGCTCTTGCTTTCTTCCTAGAGCTGAGAGACAGCCGCTGACTTAAAGTCACCCAGCTAAGATAGGACAAAAGCTCCTGGTTTTCAGTTTATAATATACTAAAAATCAATCAAAAATCTGTGATGAAAAGCTAAAAAAGGAATGATGTTTTTTATCATTTGAATGTTAGCTGGAATAATCATAGCAACTGAGAGTATATTGCAATAATCTACCTTAGAGATTGTAAAGGCTTGGGTGAAAGCTAATTACTCACTATCGCATCAAGAGAGTACCTGAAGAGATATCGAAGATGACAGAAGGGTATGACATGTTCTCGAATTGTTCCAGAGTCCAGGACATGGAATAACAATCTCAGATTAGAGGAAATATAGATTCCAAAGATTGGGAAAACAGTTCAAAAATGTAAAGTATCACTTGGACTAATATTATGTCCAGCCTCATGTGATGTACAATTAAAGAAATACATGAAAAATATGTTCAATAACATATACAGCATTAGATAATTTAGCACCAACCCACTAAATAAAGATCAAGAATTTATACCCAGTTTGGCAAGCTCGCCGACTTCTAACACATCCTTGTAGAACTTGTCATTGTAGCTGACAGGAAAGATGACTTGGTTTAACCTCTTCAACTGCTTAATGTTGTGTGGTGTTACATCACCCAACTCGATCCGGCTACTGGAACAAATCAAAACGTGCTCAATACCTCTAGGAATTCCACTTTTATTAAATTACAGATGATTTAATAGAACACTTCAACATACCTTAAATGTTAAATTCTCAATTCAAATACTTTGCAATTTTATATAGAACAAATCTGAATTATTATTCTGAAAAGGAATTGTGGCCATTCTGATTAGTAAGAAGAGAACCTAGTTTATATGAAATAACTCAGAGTTACTGTTATTTATTTAGAATAGAATAGAATTCTTTATTGGCCAAGTATGATTGGACAACAATTTGACTTTTACCCTGTCTTTATTACTTTATCAGACAAAGATACCAAAATCCCAACACAAGCTTTTTGTACATGTACAGCATCAACCCAGGAGGACCCTGGAACTAACTCCTTTTAGGGCCATGCAATCTCATGCAGAAGAAGCCTATTCACTGAAATTCAGCTGTCACAGGAGTATCAAACTCAATTTCATTCAGGGATGCATCAGGGTGGTGACCAAAGAACTCTGCCAGCAAAAATGGGCTCCTGGGCTTCATTTTCAGCTGTGATGGCCTCCTGCAACCAACCCTCTGCCAGCAAAAATGGAGCTCGGGAGGCTCACACACGGCCTTTGAGAGCTCTGTTTTCACTGGCAGAGCCACTGTGGGCCAGTCCTTCACTGTTTCCAGGGCAGCTCCATGGGCCAGATCTAAGCACCCCGCGGGCCAGATCTGGCCCCCGGGCCTTGAGTTTGACACTCCTGAGCTATCAGAATCAACCTTAACAATTTGTCTTGTCTCAAATCAGCTTCAACTTATATTCCCCTCAATCATGTCCTTAATAGTCAGAGAACATACAGAAGTTGCTGAGATATTCAATTCTGAGCTTTCGGAAAGAGTAAGTTCTTCAAACCCATGCATGATCATTTCAGACAGAGTTAATATAGGTATTACATGAACACAAGACACAACTTTCGGGAACATCCTCTCACTCTGTAATTTAAACAAATAATCATTTTCCAAAAGTATTAAGAGAAATAACAGTGGAATCACAATAAAACATTACTTCCAATGCTCAGCTATTCAAACTCTAAAGGTATACAATGGATGAGGTAAAGGTAGTGAATTCTACAGTATCACTAGAATTACATTCTTTCTTTGACAATTTTGGAGCTGAATCCAGTTCTCTGAACGGAACAACAGAGATAGTGACCTTCATGTCAGCTTCATAACAAAGTGCTACACATAGATAGGATGTGGCCCTATTCACACAAACACCTTTGCCTCCAAAGTATAGCCACCCAAACATTGCCCATTTCATAAGGTATCAAAAGGTTTTTGGAAATGAGTATTATTCTGGATGCTAATTCTTTTTTTCCACAGCTTAATATGTCCCTTTTAAAACTAAACTTTAAAAAGTAGAAAGAGTTAGGAATTCTGAGAAGTGTAAAGGAAATGCTTATGGGCTAAGTTTGTCAGGGATCATATCTTTGCTGGGTATCACTTTATAGCTAGGATAAGCAGGTTCCGGGGTTGTATCTCTGCCAGCATGCACATAATAAATCTGAATCTATAATTTCACTTCAGATGCTTAAAACATACAAGTACAAATAGACATATCCACACATGGAAACAAATACAGCACTAAATACCACATAGAATGGAACAAAACTACACTTTTCAATAAAAATCAATGAATAATTAGTGGATTTCTTCCATATGTAATTGTGCAGTGTTAAACTACAGCCTTAAAATCTCGCTTAAACTACCGTAATAGTAAGACAAAAGATAGAACCGAACAAATAAAAAGTAGTAAGAAAGATAAAACGCATTAAAGGACTACCTATCATTTCTCACTCAAAACTAATTTATAAATTGAGAGGTCCTTGGTACTCTGAGCTTGGTTGTTTTCTTGCAGACATTTTATTACTCAAACTAGGTAACATCTTCAAACAACCAAGCTCAGAGAACATAAAGGATCCCTTATTTCAACCCTGAGCTACAAACATTTTCATTTATCGGCAACTTATAAATTACATATTCCAGAGATAGTACAATGCTGGTGTACCTAACTATAGTCCCATTTTCATTGCAGCAATCATATTAATAACAAAATATCACAGAACACAGCATCTTCCTGGAACAGACATGGCAACTCCCATCAGTGATGGAACATGCTGTCAATGACATGCTCATTCGACATGGAAGGACCATAATGAATAGTGAAACACCTACATGAACTAGCCAAACATACTATCCTCACTGAATCAATCACTATACTGAAGACAACAGGGATACCTGAAAACAGAGAAGACAATCTAATCATGTGACGTATGAAATTTGTAATTATTGTTCACCACCTAGGATTCTATACCACAAAAGTTTGAAGCTTCAACAGATCTTATGAGATTAACTGAAAACCGTGGATAAGGAACAGTCAGCTTACAAAACAGTACTTTATGCAAGTACTGTATATGTATTTAAAAGGCAGTATTGGTAAAAAGTTTGTTTTAATTTAAAAAATTATCAGTATTTTTGTAGCTATTTAATCCATGAACTTTTTTAGCAATTGCTATTTATTTATTTAGCATATGGCAAACACATGGACTCATAGTAGTTCAAATGTCAATGTCCAATCCATCCAGCCATTCAAGGACAGGGCAGTCCATGCTGAAAAATAAACAGACACTGGACCCGTGCAACCTCCAGATGGACACAATGTGATGGATATTCTGTGGAGGAGCACCACAGTCACACTGAGGGGCAGAGACAAGTCCCCACTCAAACAGTGAGTCCTGGCAAACACCATGCTGGGCACAGATGCCGCTCAGAGATGACCAATGCTGGTGAGGAAGGCCAAAGTCTGGCACCTCACATGCAGAGCCATCCATGCAGCTGCCTGTATCTGGGCGCTGATGTCAAAGCTGCCAGACAGCTGCCGAGCGAGTGCCAGAAAGGGCCCCCCTGGATCCAAGCCTGCCAACCAATAGATGAGGAAGATCAGCATGCGCAGGAAGAAGTGGGCCCCTCACAATTCTGTTGTACTCCTTCACCAAGGCCTCCTGCCCTCACAGAGCCAATGATGCAATGTGGCTCAAGACTGGGACCAGACGGGTTGCCAGAAGTTCTACAAAGATGTCTGGCTGCCAACTGTCGTTAACTGCCAATTCTTCAATGTAGTCTGGCTGCCAATTGTTGCTAGTCATTTGGTTCACACTTCCGTGCTATCCAGGGTGCACCACAAAGAGGCGAGCTAGCATCACACCTCTTATTCAATTATTCAATTTAAAATCAACTCTGTATTTATAAGCTACTTGAGAAACATCTGAGCTGAATTTTTTTTCAACCAAAAATGTCAGTAACTTCAACTTTGAGAACTTTATTTTGCTGAGTGTTCAACAATACTTTAAATGCTGTATTTGTTACTTTCTTATTCAAATAAGGGATATTAATAATTGCTCAGGCACAATTCTAGGCTCTTTGGCTGATTTAATGTTCAAGGCTCTTTGGCTGATTTAATGCCCCAGGGGCTATTATCTGACAAACTGAATAAATCAAGCCAGATTAATCCATGTCATTAGTTTGCACCTTAGTGTTAAATTAATAAACTACAGATAAGATAAGCATGATATGCAATCTCAGCAATGAAGTATGACATAAAAGCTGGAGATAGATGCTATCCACCTACAGTGCTGTTTATTCTTTGCATTGCTGCTGGAAAGTGCCAGAAGCTTGGTCAGTATAACACGAAAGCTCTGCCAAATGAAGCTTCATTCATCTTGAAATGTCTTTTTATCAGCATTTCAAGGAATTGAAACATTGGTAAAAGTAGTTAGATTCTTCTCAAAGATATGATTCCAAAGACTGCCTTTGCAAGAAAGAAAAGACCAGCTTCTTGTCTCTTGTTGAGAGACCAGACTGAGCTTTAACCTTTGCACTGTTGGAAAGACTAGTAATCTCTTTTCAACCTTATTGCTGGGACACATGACTTGGAAAATGAAATATCTGGATGGTAATGAAAGATTCTACCACAAAGGTCTCTTTGGGCATATAATGGAATAACTGAGGGAAAATGGCACAAGCTATTATATATGTTGAAAGAGGATGATTGTTTAAATTATGAAGTGACTTGGTGGGGAGGGAGCCTGTAGAATCAGAACTGAGTGTTCAAGGTAAGTAAAGCATTTGAGAGCTGCCCTGACTTCCAATTTGAAGATGTAATACACACACACACAAAAAACCTTAGTTTTGCTTTATGAATTAAAGTTGTCTTCCTAGTAGTGGGAAACACTTGTGAGCTCTAGATATTTAGTTCTTTTTAAGCTACAATAAGCTAAAGTAAAAGAAGAGATACACAGAGAGGCATTCCCACCAAACCAATTTTATTTCAATAATATTTCAACCGATTGAAATAGTTCAATCTTTATCCCCCTTTTATCTCATATTATGAACTTAAGCTTCTCTCCAGGGCAGCCAGATACAAATAGGACTATATTGTATCACTAAAAACAGCTACAAAGATTATTGAAAACCGACTGCTCAGCACCTGGGATGGCACAACGCACTAAACATTACTTGAAGTACAGGAACTGCATTTTCAGGGCCTTTTTTTGGACTTGCCATAGTTGTGAAAGGAGGCTAGGCTCCCATTTTTACTGGTGCGATACACCTTTAATTGGGACGTGATTCACTTTATGGTGCAATTCCGCGCACGCTTCCTCGGGGCCGAATTCAAAAAGCTCGCCTCCCCTTCCCCCTCCCCCTTCCCCCGCGCCTCTCTTCTCTCCCAGAATATAAAGTTACATACTCCCTGAGCCAAGAACAGCCACACGGGCCGCCCGCTTCGTTTTCATTCCCCTAAAAAGGCAGGTGAACGACTCCCAACAGTCGTTAGGCCAGAGAAACAAAGAGATGCCGTCGCCAAAAGCCCTGAGATAATAAGCCAGAGGTCCCCCATTCGCTTAGAAAGGATCCCTCGAAGCCACCCCACGGATGTCCGAGAGGAAAAAGACGCGGCGGCGGCGCCGGTCCCGCACTCACCCCTTCATAGCTGCTGAGGGCCCAAGATCTCGATCCAGATGTGGCAGTCAGGCTGCTTCTGCTGCCACTCCACATGGGCCTCAGACCGTTCCGACCGTCCCCGCGAGTGTGCGCGTAGCCCCGCCTCTTTTCCTGGCTCAACCTTTCACCCAACACTGACGTAGGGTGACGCAACGTGACGTGCGACGGCCACCCGCTTTAGACGTAGACCAGCTCTGCTTCTACGCTAGGCATCACGCAAGCGCAGCGCCTCCTCTACGATTGGTTGCGAAGGGCGTGCGAATGGTGCATTCACTTGGTTCATTTCCGGGTTCAATATTCGGTAGGCCCCTTCTGGCGAAAAAGAGCATATTCTTTTCTTTTTTTCCCCAAAGAGTAAACAAAAAGACAAACACCCAAATGGGTTGCGCATTTCACTTGAAAAAAAGGTTTTAATAAGGTAGATGTACCATAATTATACTAAAAACATTCGGACAACCTCTACATGTCCCCCCACCCCCATTTCAGCTTAATGTGTGTTGTGTTTGTACCCTATAGTAAGAAAAAAAACCGATTAATCAACCTATGTGGTATTTTACGTTGTTTAGGCCGTGACTTTTGAATTTAGGCATTGTCTCAACCAGGAGTATTGGATATTTTGGATTTATAGAAAATGCATTTGTAGCTTATAATAAAGTTTACCAATTTATACAAAAGTACTGTACTTTTTCAAACTTGCTAATCTAGCGTGTGGCTAGGTTATGATTTACAAACCGTAGTGAATGAGATCACATAGTGACTGAACCAACCAATCATGTTATGGCTTAGCACAATATACAGCATTTCACTGATAGCAAAATATTAAACATACTTAGGCCTGAATCCAGGCATATTTTAAATTAAACATATGCCTTATCCATTATTTGTAACCATGGTTTCTTAAGTTAATCTTAAACCATGAATACAAATTAGATTGCTGCATATCTAATATACAAATAAGATTGCTGTACAATCAGGCCAGAGATTGCTGTACAATGTATTAACAGAGATCAGAGCAGCAGAGAAAAGCTACTCTAAAAAGCTGAGAGGAATCAGTTATCAACAAATGAACCAGCAAATGTGTGGAAGAGTCTTAAAAATATTACTGGCTACAGCAAACCTCCTTCCCTTGCTGAAGGAAATCAACAATTGGCAGATGCCCTGAATGTGTTTTACTGTAGGTTTGAGAGGAATTCACTGTGAGATACATCAACAACAGCCAAGTCTTTTACACTATTTCACAGACAAAAGCCTGGAAAAGCACCAGGCCGACAAGGTAACACCTTGCTTGAAAGCTTGTACTGACCAACTGGCCCCCATTTTCACCCACATCTTTAACTAGAGATGTGTTATGTTCCTTCTTGCTTCGAATGCTTTACTATCATCCCAGTGCCGAAGAAACCTTCCATCAAGGAACTGAATGACTACATACCGGTTGCTCTGATACCCATAGTTAAAATCTTTGAAAGGTTAGTGCTGGCCCTTCTGAAAACTATCATGGATCCGCTGTTAGACCCTTTGCAATTTGCCTACTGAGCAAATAAATCAGCAGATGATGCTGTTAATATGACACTGTATCTTGAATCCCCAAGACCTATGTAATAGGGGTTCTTTTTGTAACTTCAGCTAGACAGTCAACACTATCATTCCAGAAATCCCCTCTAAACTGATTTAACAAGCTTTGCCTGACAACATTTGCAGATGGATTATAAGCTTTCTAACAGATAGGAAGAAGCAAGCACAGCTAAGTAAAATCACATTGAATGCCTTTTCAATTAGCACAAGAACCCCCCCCAAGGCTGTGTGCTCTTTCCATTACTCTTTCCTCTCTGTATCAATTACTGTATTTCAAAAGATCTCTGTTAAAGTACTGAAGTTTGCAGATGATAGTTTGATCTTTGGTGAAGTTTGTCATTGGTCTCATTGGAAACAATAATGAGTATGCATATAGAGGAAGATAAACTGACCCTGTGGTGCAGCCGGAACAATGTGGAGCTGAACACTCTTAAAACTGTAAAGATAGTAGATTTTAGAAAAAGCTCTCCTATCACCTCTTACAATATTAGGCAACATAGTATTAACAGTAAAGACCTTCAAATTTCTAGGTCGGGGTGTCAAACTCACAGTGTCACGGTGGCATTACATGATGTATCAGGACTTTTTCCCCTTTGCTAAATTGGGTGTGGGCATGGCCAGCATGTGATGCATCCAGCCTGCGGGTCAGGAATTTGACAGCCCTGTTCTATTATCTCCAAGGACTTGAAATAGATATCTAACATTAGAATCATCGTTTAAAAAGCAAAGAACAAAGAATGTTCTTCCTACATCAACTCAGAAAGCTCAGATTACCCAAGAATCTGCTGATACAGTTCTACAGAAGAATTATTGAGTTTATCACATGTATCTCAATAACTGTCTGGTTTGGCACAGTGACCAACCAGGACATGTTACAGACTTCAACAGAGAACTGCAGAAAAAAACAACTGCAACTAGCCTGCCTTCCACTGAGGATCTGTATATTGCACAAATCAGAAAGAGGGCTGAGAAAATAACTATAGATCCTCCTAGAATCTGTATGGGTCAATATAAAAAGAAAAAAGAATGACATTTCTATAGGCATATACTACTATTCAACAAGCAGAAGAAACAGATGAACTTTTAGCTAAACAACTAACAAATATATGTAGGAAACAACATGGCAGTAATGAGAGACTTAGCTACCCTTATATCAACTGGGAGACAAACTGTGCAGCAAGTGGAAGATTGAACAGATTCCTAACCAACTTAGCAGACAACTTTATCATCCAAAAAATAGAGGGAACTATAGGAAAAGTTCAACTGGACCTAATTCTTACTAATAGCAAAGAAATGATAGAGGGTGTTGAAATTGCCAGAACTTTGGGTGAGAGTGACCACAGCATACTGGAATTCAATATAATGCAAACATAAGTAATAAAACATAATCCAGCCAGTGTCTTAAACTTTAAAAGTTTAATTACAAACACACTGATTTATAAATCCTAAACATCCAAGTTAACTGGAGTGGCATCCCTCTATATCTTTAACAATGCTTAAGATGTTGCACAAATTGTCACTGACCTGGTTCACATATGCCAACGCTGGTTTGTTTGGATTTCATCTCCAATCCAATTGTATTCATATAACATAATTCATGGGTTTGTTTGTGAAAGTTCAGCTTTAGTAATTGGACTTAATGTATAATAAACAGTCCTAATTGATTTGCTCATTTGGAGTTTAGTGTATTGTATGAATTTAGGTTATTTGTATTCTCGAACTTAAAAAGCAGATCTAATTCACATATTGCATATTCTTCACTGAAAGTAAATATTCCTTACTATTAGTTTTTTTCAAAGATGATATTCCAATTTAACAAATATCAAGGTTGATATGACAGTTAAAACCTGGTTTTTTAGTTCAGCATGTTAGAATGTAGGAGTGATTTCTAAGCCATGATTTACTCTTATATGTGAATTATAATTGCTTTTGTGGGAAGGAATACTCCACTGTAATGCAACGAATGAATGAATAACACCATGTATAAACACAATGCATGTTATAAGTTGAAATTGCAGACATTACAGCCACAACATGCAAACTGCTTATTTGCCGCCTTTGATTTTTTTTAAAGCAAGAAAGAATTCTGGACATATTGTACCTTTCGTGACATTTAGATTAATAAAACGATTGTCCACCTCTGCCTGTCATTCGTTTTCTTTGTAGGACTAAGTTGCATTCACGCGATATTTCAAGCCACATGCTGCTTTGATTTGTGTCCTGCTGTGATTTGCAAATCAGGTTTAGCGTGCTGTGCAAAGTCATGGAATTCCGGTTTATTTTATTACAAAATGGGTGCACGCGCGAACTCTTTCCGCTCTTTTTCATCCCCGTCCTCTGCCTGTCGGTGTTCATTTCAAAGGACAAGGAAAGATGACCACGATGTGTAACAGCTTTCCCGTTATTATGCAAAACACGGGCGCGACCTACGGGCACCGCAGACCAACGCAACGGAAAGCACGTGACGTCACTTCCTCTAGCGCAAGCGCGTGGGGGTTACCGGGGAAGGTCGTTCTTGGGGGAGGGAAGTGGGAGGTCGCCGCGATTGGTGGCGGAGCGGTCAGCTGCTGCCGGCGCTGCAGAACGGGCGTGTCGCTTTCTTCCCCGGAGCGCGATTCCGTCGAGGGAGGGGAGCTTTCCGGAGCAGAAGGTTCCTTTTCTTTCCATTCCCTCTCTGGCCTCCGAGGGTCTTTGGGCGGAGCTGACATCTGTGCTTGACCAAAAGATTTTTCCCCCCTCCTCGGAGAGCAATTACTGTTTCGGTGAGCCTCTCGGCGACAAAAGGGTTCTGGTTCATTCATACCTTTAAGCCGGTTCCTCCGCAGTGTGTGTTGTTGCCTTTGCAGCCAAAGATGGGAAATAGTGCCGGCTATTTCCTTCCCTTCGCATTGATTCTGTTGGTTTCTGTGTTGTGTTATTTGTATTTCAGCTTTATTCATATTAACCCAAGCGACGTCCAACTGATTCTATTTAAGCGTCAGCTTTCCGTATGTTTTCCCAAGGTTGCAATTAGAAAAATATGTCGATGGTTAATAGTCTTGAGATTTATTCGTTGGCTGTTCTTGCCTTTAATTTAGAATAAAGCTGCATTTAGCTATTTATATTCTGCCCAGGAAATGTTCTTCTTGATAAATTTTTTAATTGCTGGGATTTATCTGTCATTATAATAAGAGAGAAAAAAGGAGATTAAACGGTCAAAGGAGGATATCAGATATTTTGTTCTTGCCCTTTAAGTTTCCTTTTGTTCTTGCCCTTTAAGTTTTGCCTCTTTTGGTTTTAATATGGATAATCTTAACATGCAGATTTTCTACAATTTAGTTCAGATTCCAGTTAAAGATTTCCACAATGATTTGGTGAAAATATTTGAGTGCTATTAACATACTTTAAATGTAATAAATATAAAATTCATCAGCATGACCCTCAGATTTGGAGATGATTGGGAAATCAGAGCACATGCTTGGGTGAGATACCACATGAGGACATGAGCAAGAGTTTATCTCACTGCATCCATAAGAGCGAAGTCTCTGCAAATAGAGTCCCATGAGATTTCCCAGCCAGTACATTTACCAGATTACTGAATGTGATATAATCAAATGAAAAGAACCCTCTCCTTGTGAGACTGGAGATTGCTATGTCAAATAAGTTCCAAGTCACTTTTGAATAACTGTGCAGGTTTGAAATGATAGTTTATTAAAATGCTTATCTTTCAATTAGGTAACCCTCCCACCCATTTTCATTCTGTTACCAGTTTCCAACCAGTATTCCTTCTTCCCAAACCCCATGTTTTCTTTGTCGTGCTCTTAGTGTAATTGCTGTAACTACAGGAACAGAAAGAGGGAACTAAAACTAATCCAGCCACATCATGACGAAGCATGCTGTATGAATAAGACCAATAATTCTTTTGCTGTATCTTAGGAGTCTTAACTTCTCAGACTGGGTTGCCATATCATACAATTTTTACAGGGCAAAGACCAAGCTCCAAAGTATAGGTTGCTTTTTATTTCTTTCCTTAACTATTTTAATATTGTACATTAATATTTTATTCACATTTATTAGTTTTCTATAATAAAAAAATTCCCTGCCAAAAATAAAACTTCTTTGTTTTTTCCTTCATAATCATGACACACTGAGATTGTTTTCAGCATTTTATTAGTTTAGTAGTCATTTGAAGTTACAACAGTATTGAAAAAAAGACTTATGACCATTTTCACTCTTATGACTATTGTAGCATCCCCATGCTTACATAATCAAAATTCGGATACTTGACAACTAGGCATAGATTTATGATAATTGTAGTGTCTTGGGCTCATGTGATCATCTTTTGCAACCCCTTTTTCCTTCCTGCTTAACTTGAAAGTCTAGAGCAGTGTTTGCATAATTGTAAACTAAGCCAAGATTTGTTATAGCACAGTGTTATTGAACAAGACTGTAATATTTAACTTTACAGTGTTATATGTATCAACCAATTGGAATTTATTGACTCAATCATTTAATAAACCATGAATCCAGAGACTCACTTCACAGAGCATCTTTAGCTAAAATGTGGTTTATTAATATGTATAAATCTAGATAATTAATTAATATTCCATACTCTGTGCAAACCCCAGCATTATCTCTTAAGGTAGTAAACAATGGATGTATTAACCATTGGTTAGTTACTAGTGTTATTACAAATTAGTAAAATCAATTCTAAGTTTATTTTAGCTTAGTTTCTTTTGTTAATATCCAAAGCATATTCCTTCAAATCCAGCGTTGTCAAAATACATTATTTTTGTATTTGTGAATGTGCTTTTGGTTTGTTGAAGGATTTGTTTAGACTTGAAGAATTACCATGCAATTAAGGTTTTGTGTGTGTGTGAATCCAGCCATTGAACTTTGGAAACAATAGTGTGTGGCTTAGTATGCTGTATGAATCCAGCTATTTATATTCTTTCAGTAAACCATGACTTACCATGATATGTCAACATTGTTTAGAATTTGAGGTTTTTTTAATGGGCTGGAGGTTTGTTCAAGTTTATCGTTTTTGTTTATGTGCAGTATTGTGTTCACATGGTTGTCTTTTTGGTGTAAACTGTACTTATATAAATGTCCTTGTGTAGAGTCATGTTATCCATATATTGGTTTTAATGGGCTGTATATTCTTGATTCTTTAAGATGTCGACATATAAATCTGTTTTTTTATGCAAGTTTATTGTGCAAGGAGATGGTAATATGTTTCAACAGTATTTATAGTTTTTGTATTGTACTTTCATAGTGTCTGTGATTTAATAAAGATCCATGTTGTCCATGTTGAATATTTTTGAGCATCAGTGGTTTCCCTTCTGTGACTTGGATATTTTGTTACCTTTTGTGGAATATTTGGAAATTCCAAATCCCATTGGATTCTTAAGGAGCAACGTTTTTCAACCTTGGTAGTATTTAAGATATGTGGACTTCAACATATTGGCTGGGGGAATCTGGAAATTGGTCCACACATCTTAAACTTGCTGAAGTTGAAACTATGGAGTAACAGGTTTGTTGAATATCAGAGCCTATTGCTGGGTTTAGAAATGGTAACTTCACTTCCATGTCCCTCTTATTTAATTTAGTTCCCAAGATACTGATTAGATTATGGAATATTTTTTTACAGAATTCTTTTCTTAATTTGGCTTTGGAAAACTGACCTTGATGGTACCATAGTTTATCATTTAGTAGAATGGAACATCGCAGTCAGAGTATCAGACTGATGGAGATCACGCCTGGATGTTTCACCATTAATCATTTTTTCTCTTTTAACTAGTTTGTGTCAGAGGTGGGAAGAATGAATAAATCAGCATGATTATTTATGGTCTCTTGAGAGGTAGCTGTCAAGTATCTAATACTGTATTCTAAGTGTTTTTTTTTAAATGTAAACATGGTAGCATTTCAGCAATACACATAGTATGAAATTCAAACAATCCATTGTACTAGACGAAAAATAATTCTGAAGAAATTCTAGTATGGTAAAACTTCTTTAACCCATAGCTTTACTAAACACATCAAAAGTATGTCATCTAAAATGACCAAAAAACAGTAGCAATTATATTCCCCCCACCCCCGAAGTATATTCCAGGAGCACTGAAGTTACATTTAGCAAAGGCTCATGTACAATTACATTTTTGCACATTTGTTAAAACTACTCTTTTCCTCTACAAGTTTGAGTCCTCTCCTCATAGAAGACAATTTTGAATCAATATAGTTCAGGACCATCTCAAAAAAACCTGCAGTATCTTGGTTTCTCCAGAGAAGTGCTTTTGATGATGGGATATGAGTGTGCAAAGATCTGGAAATCCAACAAGATTGGGCTGCTCTTCCCACACATGTTTATTGGAGCAATCAAATTCCCCCTTTTAAAGCAGTGAGATATTTATATCAAACAACTGTCCCAAAAATACAAAGGGCATTAACCTTCATGTGCTGCAACACATTTCCCACAGCAGATTGAGAGGGCCAATACAAAAAGAATACTATATGAGCTGCGATTGTGCCCCTGTGGACAAGGAACCATACAGCTCACATCCTGCTATACTGCATTTTCTCTAAGGGCTCAGGGACTCAATTTATAACATATTACCTAATAAAATATCTTGGAAATACTGATCTTTTTTACAGGGTAACTACTGTTATAAGATCAGTATTAGTAGTTTTTCGGAATGTGGCCAAATTCTGTTATGATGTATGTAAAATTAGGCAAACTTCAACTGCCCACTGTAAAACCACCAGCAAAAGCAATATTTTATTCTGTCTGTCTTTTATTTTTTTTACTTTTGTTTTAATGCTCTTATTTGTAATGCTAGTCTGTGACTATGACCATAATAAAAATTGATTGATCTCCTTTAAACATGCCAGGGAGTCTGCTTTGTAATCTTCTTAATGGATGTCTAGTATTTCAAAGTATTTCTCATTTCCATTTAATATAGGTTGATTTTTGAAAGAAGTTTCTAAAATTGAAATTATTTTAAATAGTAACAATCCACAGTTACCTTCTAATAACTTTAAAAAGTTCATATCACATGACTACCAGAAAACTTGAATTTTCTCACAATTGTAAATTTTAATAAAGAAATAGTATAAAATATACAGTGTCAATATATTCTAAATACATAGAATTAAGTAAAATTCTGAGAGAATGAAGTCAAGACCCAAGAACTTAAAATGGAGAAAAATGCTTATATGTTTTTATATTACAGTTCTCAAACTTAAATTTTGTTTTAGTTTTATAGTACATAGTACAGATTTGCTATGTTAAAGCAAGGTTATATTAATTACAAAATTTTAATTTATAAATATAGGTACCGTGTTTCTCACAAAATAAGGCTGGGCCTTTTTTTTTTTTGACCCCCGAAAAAATGGCTAGGCTGTCTTTTCAGGGGCGACTTAATTTCCCCCCCTTGCATCCTCGGGTGAGTGGGCAGCGACAGCTTGGATGTTGATCTCGGCATTGGTGGGGCACTTCGTATCGGGAGACCTTCCGCCACCATTGCTTTCCCTTCTCCCTTGCTGCCGTGGCGTTAGAGCAACGCCACGGTGTTAGGCGCAGCCACGTGCGGCCAGTCAGGGCTCCTCCCTGCAACCAGAGCCCTGTGGAGACACTTGGCTTCAGGCTCTCCTGTCTCCGCCTTCCCTTTGCCTTCGAAGGTAAAGCCAATTATTTTAAAAATGACACCCTACTACAACAAAGCCTCCCCTGCCCGAGAGGGAAGCCCAACCCCATGTAGGGAGACAAATCTCCCAAGGCCGCAGTGCAGGATCGGCCCACCCCGGGAGAAGCACGCAGCCGCCATCCCTGCCTGGCGCCGGGCAGAGCGCGAAGAGCTTCGCCTGGGGTGCCCAGCGCAGCTGATAGGTGGGCCCTCCTTCCCGGCAGCAGAGCTCTCACCAAGGCAGCGAGCGCCTCCCCGCCGGACCCTCTGCTCATCCCGCCAGGGCCACGCCAGAGCCGTGCGGGCTGGGCAGAGCAAGGAAAGAGAGCTGCGGGTGCGCACCCGCCTGCCAAGCAAAAGAGCCGGGCCGACCTGAGCTTGGCTTCCTTCCCAAGTCCCTCCAGCGCGAACCCGAAGGTGCCACCAGGAGAGGCTGCCCGAAGCAGTGATAGCGCCCACCCGTCCGTGGACAGGGAGGCGAGATGATGGCAGCGCTGCTTCCCTGGCAGGCGGCGAGAGCCCCCGTCCTTTCCACCCTTCGCCCAGCCTGTCCCCATCCCCACGCATCTCCAATGTGCTGGCAGCTCCAAACGCTGCAGTGGAACGGGCATCAGGCAGAGGCGCTGACTCAGCGAGGCTCAGCTCGGAGGAGGACGCAATGCAGGCCGTCGCCTTGCCTCCCTGTCCACGGATGGGTGGGCACTATCACTGCCTTGGGCGGCCTCTCCCGGTGGCCCCTTTGGGTTCGGGCTGGAGGGACTTGGGAAGGAAGCCAAGCTTGGGGCGGCCTGGCTCTTTCGCTTGGCAGGCAGGTGCGCACCCGCGGCTCACTTTCCCAGCTCTGCCCAGCCCTCATGGCTCTGGCGCAGCCCTGGTGGGATGAGCGGAGGTCCCGGCAGGGAGGCACTCGCTGCCTTGGTTAGAGCTCTGCCGCCGGGCAGGAGGGCCCGCCTTTCAGCTGTTCTGGGTGCCCCAGGCGAAGCTCTTCACGCTCTGCCCGGCGCCAGGCAGGAATGGTGGCTGGGTGCTTCTCCCGGGATGGGCCGATCCCGCGCTGCAGCCCCGGGAGATTCGCCTCCCCATCTGGGGTTGGGCTGCCCTCAGGCAGGAGAGGCTTTGTTGTAGTAGGGTGTCATTTTTAAAATAATTGGCTTTACCTTCGAAGGCAAAGGGAAGGCGGCAACAGGAGCTCCTGAAGCCAAGTGTCTCCGCAGGGCTCCGGTTGCAGGGAGGAGCCCTGGCTGGCCGCACGTGGCTGCGCCAAACACCGCGGCGTTGCTCTAACGCCGCGGCAGCAAGGGAGAAGGGAAAGCAACGGTGGCAGAAGTTCTCCCGATACGAAGTGCCCCATCAACGCAGGCAGCACCATATCCGGGCATGCAACAAAAGTACTTCCTAACGGCAAGCCCCCCCCCCGCCCGCCATCCCCCTGCCATTCCCCCCCCATTTCGCATGTTTAATATGGGCCTTAATTTGGGGAGAGGGGCTTAATTTGATTTTATGCCAATAAAACATGGTGGGGCTTCCTATTGGTGGAGGCTGTATCGTTGGAGAAACACGGTATTTAAATGAAAAGTTTATTGAATGTCACCCTATATGGCATTTAATAACCTTGGTGGGCATTCTGGTCCATTGAATACAAGCATTATGTAAGCATATAACATCTATTGCAAAGTTCAGTTCTACGTCTGTTCTGAAGAATTGAGCAGCATGATTAGTGAAATATCAGCACATAGTTGTTTCTCAGAGGTAACAACTATAGAACAGAATTTCATAGTTTATCTCTATTATATTGAAAACCAGAATGTCAACAACTGTGAGAGTAGACTGAACTAGTTTGTAACAGCTGACTTTGAATTTTCAAAATCCATGCAAAATCATACTTGATTCCAGGTATGTCCAAAAGCATGGAATATTGCTACTCATTTGGTCTGACTTGATACAGTATCATTTACTACAATGTTCATATCTATTGTGCAGCTGAAATATATTTTCTTATGTGAAAATGTGGGTCTAATTTTACCATAGCTGGATTACCATTTTATAGTGATGTCATTGGACCATCCCAACATAACTAAATACAATAAGCACGGCTAAGAAGTAGATAGACTATGTCTTCTCAAAGTGAGAAAAATATTTTACTCAGCTATTAGCTCTGACCTCTGAAGAAGGAAGATACAGCAAATAACCTTGTTATGATCTGAAAACCTCTTTGTACTCTAATCAAGGTAACAAAAGCTGGGCCTGTATAGTACAAATTAAATCCTTGTTGCGCTTATGACAGATTTATCCTGCTTTTGATAGGTAGATCTTATTATAGTGTACAGATACTCTTAGGCTTACGACTGGTTGCTTAGTGACCATGGAGAGATACAACAGACTTCCCAAAAGATGTTTACGACTCTGTTTCAAAGTTATGGCTGGTGCAGTGCCCCAGTGGTCATTCACCTTTAATCGGAGGGATGTAACAGTGATCCTCCACCTATTTCCTTCTACCATCCCACTCTGCTAGGTCTCTACAAGCATTGCACCTGCTTTTCCCTCCCACTGGGTCCCCATCCCCTTACATCCATCATGTACTTCTCTTCTGAAGATCTCCGGAGCTCCCAATCTCATATTGAGGAAGGAAGGAAGGCTATTCCATCTCTTAGTGTCCCTAAACCATACAGCCCAGGAATGGAATGATCTACTCTGCTTCCCTAAGACTGTGATATTGTAACGGGTGTCGCGGTGGGCAGGGGGGCCAAGCCCTTTGAGGACTTGGTGCATGGGCAAGGACTTCAGGGATCCATTGAGTAAGGAAACAAGCCTAAGAGTTGAGGGGAAGCAAATGGAGTACAGGGTATTTCAGGGGTATTTCAGAGGCCTTGGGAGAGTCAAGAAAGATGGATCTGTGCCTGTGCTAGGCCTCCTGGGACTTCCTCCACTGCTGAGGCACCCCATGCTGTGCTTAACAACTCACACTGTTTAACAGCTTCATCAGAGATGGAGGTTGGCATACTCCATTAAGGTTGTAAGTTGAGGACTACCTATACTGTACTGAAAGTTTTAAAAACTTTCAAGCTAGTTGGTCTTCTATTTGCAACTGCAACAGTCCTTGTGGAGAAATTGATGAGTCATCAAGTCAAGTGATTATTTCTCAGCTGTATGTGCGTAAACTCTATTTTAACATATTTGTGAGAGTTTCAGGCAAAGCAAATTATTTCCAGTTTCTAATCACGGTACTTAAGAGGTTCCTTTTATAACTTTATAATCTTGGTGGATATTTTTGTTCATTATTTAAGGTAAGATCTAGCTTGTATTTTTACTATAAAATTCTTTGGAAGAGATTGGTTCTGAAGTGAATTATAATTGAGAAACATAATTTCACTACTATAAAAGCTTCAGTCTCTTAAAATATCACATCAAATGATGTTCGGTATTATCCCACAATAATACCTAAATGAAGCGGTATTTTTAAATTTGAGATAGGAAAATCCTAAATGGAGAATGGTTTATATTGGTATGCCCATACATTTTCAGATGAGTTCTTCCAGCTGCCCAAGTTCAAGAGGCTTGACACGTAGCAGTAATAATTGGCTGATTTATTGAGTTACTGATTTTATTCAATCCCCTTCAGGGAGAAACAGAAATGAAAAGGCAACTAAGAGCTAAGGTCTGTCTTCTTTATGATTGAGAGGGAGAGGGATAAATAAGGGCACAAAGAGAATCTAAATGTAACAAGTCATTACTGCTGAAAATGTGGACACATTTGAAGATAGGGTTGTAGAATGAATTATGTTTCGAATGGACGGCTTATCTAGATGATATAATTATGCTAATAATTTCCAAACGGTTCTTCATTCTCTTGTTCTTATTTCCTTATTTAGCTATCTTTTCAACTCTTCTAATTTCCACAGTTTTGTTCCTCCTTTATGTTTTCCTTCCTTTCCAAACACAGTTACCCGTTAATTTATGTCCATCCTGTTTTTTCCTTCCTTTTTGCTGTTTCTGCTGGAAGGCAGGAGATGTCTCTGTACTGTTTATTGTGCATGAGATTAGATGGTGTGTCACATGGAATGGTGGGGATATTGCAGAAGGTGTTAAATTACTCTATAGATAGAATACCTTGTTGTAGACAATCAGTTTAATTCTTAATTGTTTTTAGTGCTGGCCTTGCTCTTTTTTGGAATGTAGCTTCTTGTACACTTGTATGGGAAGAGAAAACTGTGTAGAATTGGTTAGATTTGGCAAGCATATGTTGACAGGGAATTTGAATATCCAAGAATATTTGTTTTTTTTCTGGGGGACCATCTGAAATTTAGGGTAATCTTTCTATATTTCTGTCTTTCATTTTTGTTTTCCGGGTGTAGTACTTCATTAGTAGTTCTTTCTTCAAATATGTTTAATTCTTTGATTCTTTTTCTAGGGCTTCAATCGCATTTCACTTACTGATGCATCACAAAGGACTAGGATACAGGTGTCAAATTCGATCGTGTCATGTGACATTGTGATGTATTGCAACGTTGTCTTTGTGGTGGGAGTGGCATGTGATATAAGTCTGGATTAGGATGTCCCCTGTGGCATTTTTTACATAAGGGGCTAGTAGCATGATATCAGAGCCATTTCATATCAGAATTCTAGAATTGTGGCTACTTTCAAAGCTCTTCAGGGATTCAGAATACTGCTTCAAGGACATTCAATTCAAATAATTGCAAACAACACAAAAGAGAACCTTACTTACTTCTTGATCAGTACTTCTTACTTACTGATCAGTAATTGAAGGTTTGAAATTGGTGCACCCGCTTGTACAGGTAATCCTTGACTTATGACCATAATTAAGTGCAAAATTTCTGTTGTTAAGTGAGGCATTTGTTAAGTGATTTTTTCCCCATTTTTATGGCCTTTCTTGCCACAGATGTTAAGTGAATCATTGCAGTTGATAAGTTAGTTATATGGTTGTTGTGAATCTGGTTTCCCCATTGACTTTGCTTGCCAGATGGTCACAAAAGCTGATCACATGACCTCAGGACATTGCAACCATTACAAATATGAACCAGTTACCAAGCATCTGGATTTTGATCACATCATGGGGATGCTGCAAAGGTCATAACTGTAGAAACGGTCATAAGTCACATTTTTCAGTGCCATTGTAACTTTGAATAGTCACTAAACGAACTCTTGTAAGTCAGGGATTACCTGTAGTACAATTAAAGGCAAGTAGTAGTAGTTGCATCTTAGGAGTTTCCAAACCAAAGTGCAAAATGTACTTTGTACTTTTTGCCACTGATTTTCCATCAGAAGACAGTCAGATGCTGACTTATTTATAGGGCTTTGCAGACAATGGAAAAGAAATGATTTGCAGAGTCTTTTCAGATAGTTAAAGCAGCAGCAGCATTTGCAAGGTTTGCATCAGGCAATGCAGTCTTTCCTGGTTGTCAGCAGTAATACTACCGGGTATATGCATTTGCTCTCTCCACTTCTGAGAAGGGGAATTGCTGTGGTTCAGAAAAAAATGCTAGTAATTCTTTGAGGGCTTCAACAGATATATGCCCATAGGCAATGCTATAATTGGTTATCTAGTACTTTCATCTATTTTGTTAGGATGCATTGCCTCACAATTTATATAGTTTCATATTCAGATGCTTAATTTCTAAGATTGCAGATCTGAGAGGATGCAGGTACAGATATAAATACTTATGCACTCAAATAGTTGTATTCTACACATGTTAAGAAGAATATTAAGTGAACATAGGAAGAGAAAGCAAATTCATTAATTTACAGTAACACAAGTACAGGAATGTTAAGTAATATTACTTGTTACAACACAAGTAAATTATGCTCAGAAACTCTAATGGTGGTAATGATTAATGACATTAATTCTGCTTTGCTAGTTACTGACTAAGATAATCTGATTTAATTGGAAGATTAAATATTTTCTCTCCCCCCCCCCCATGCCCCATTATCTCCAGTCATTTTTCAGATTATTGAAGATTTAAGATGGATTTCTCTAAACTCCCCAAAATCCGTGATGAAGATAGAGAAAACATGTTTGGCTATGTCTATGGAGTCTCAGGGCCTGGTAAGTGGTGCTTTGTTCTCTTTGAGAAATCTTTTTCTCTTTTACATAGCAAACATTATGAGAATTTCTCATTTTGATGGAGATATCTTTATGCTTGGTATTATTATTTCTGTGGACATGAACAGAATAGAGCATGGTTCTGTCCTAAATGTTTGCCTTTTGCTGTTCTGAGCCTTCTAGAATGAAGGTGTTTATTAGTGCTTTCACCAGATTTGAGGTCCATTCCTCCAGCACATGGGAAGATTTTCCTTTCCTGCATGGAGGGGAAGGGGAATTGCTTGGTGCACTTGACCACAAATCCAACCTTCTACTTGCAAACTTCCCCACTGACTTTATGATGAAGTTGGCAGAGAAGATTGCAAATGACAGACAATAAATGACTGGAATCAGTTAGCAATCACGTGATCACAAGGCACTGGGCAACAATTTTAAATATGAACAGATTGTCAAGCACCCAAAATGTGATAATGTGATCCAGGGGTTGAGGGGTGGGCAGGTGCAACATTTTATAATTACATTTACATTAAATGGCCAGTCATAAATTGAGGACTGCTTATATGCTTCAGAGCATGTGTAAAATCCTGATTCCTATTTTATGCATACATAAAGTACACTTGCATAAAATTCTTTTGCAGATTAATAGACCTTTGCTTTAATGGGTACCTCCTAGTCTTGGTATTGGTATTTCATTTGAAGTCCTTACCTTTCTCAGAGGCCCTTCCCTTCTTTCAGTTAGAGACTCGTTTGCTGTTTCTGAGCTACAGTATCACACAACCTTTCTTCCAATCATGTTATGATGATGTAATTCTTTTTGAACTGTTGTTGGAATGAAATGGAGAACTTACATTGTTCTGTGTGAAAATATACAAATTATAGGCAGTTCAGTTTTGAAATCTTCTGGCATGATGATCTGGTAATGCAAGATTCACAGAAGGCAAAAAAACATTGCTACAGATAAAGAGTATCATTGTAAAGAGACTAATACAGTTCTATGCATGTTTACTCATATAAATGTGCATAGGATAATAGCTTAGCAAATTATTTTTATCAATAGTGCAATAATTAGAAGTGAGAAGATAGGGTGATGTACTAATATAAAATTTGACACAAAGAATGTTTCAGAAACCAACATTAAAGAATTGTCACATAAATTGTGATATATTGTTTAGTGTAATTTACTCTAGCCATACATTTCTCAGATTAAGAAACCATTATTTTTTTCTTACCATTACTAGATTCTTTTCCTCCTTTTCTTTCACCTGCTTCTTTTAATTATCTCAGGTAGTTGTGTTTTTGTTGAATGGCTGGTGTAGCTTATCTTTGTCAATCACTTGTTTATATTATACTATTGAAGAAAAAGAACATGGAAGAATTCTTGGTAGTTCTCACAAGCATTTTAAGGTACAATGATACACTTTTTAAAAGCTCATACTGATGTATTTTCATGAAAGTCCTTTATGATACTCTCTCTCAAACATGTATCCTCCAATACTTCACTATAGATTTGGTTATAACAGAAAGCCAGTCAGGATCCAGTCTAACCCACGTTTCAGAAGTTTTTCTTTTCACTGAAGGATTCTATCCAATTTCTATGATAAATGACAAGATAAATGACTTTATCAGTTCAGAAGATTGATGTGGATCCCGTAGTAACCCATTTAGGCCTACCTCATTGTGTTACCTGTTTATTGGGCATTTTAACTGAGCACTATAAAGAGTTCAGTAGGGCTTCTAGAAACTTTAAATAAATGAGCTGGTAGCTGAATAGCTGAGCAGAGAGATGAAATTTCTTGTCCATGACTGTTCCCAAAGCAAGATGAATGCTACATAGGAGAGTCTCTGTACTTTAGAGTGACTTCATCTTTTTTTCTGACATTACTATTTTTTTGGATGTCTCATATTTGTTAGTTGAGTTCATGTTCGGAAAACAGTAGATGTGATTCTGATCCTCATATTTATATATTAAAATAATGCTTAGTTTTTTCATGCCAAATGACAAGATTTATAGTAAAGAAAAAATAAAGCTACTATTTGTTAGAATTATAATTCAAGCTATATAATCCTTTTCTTTGGTTTTTCTTAGTGGTCACTGCTTGCAACATGGCAGGAGCTGCTATGTATGAACTGGTACGAGTTGGCAATAGTGAACTTGTAGGAGAGATTATCCGTTTGGAGGGTGATATGGCTACTATCCAGGTATATGAGGAAACCTGTATCCTTTTAGCTGACATGCAAGTTTAGCTTAAGATATGAGTTTAGAGGGCATAAATAATGAAAAGACAAAATATAGCCTGTTTTAACAACTATAAGCATTTAACAATATTCTTATGCACAATACCAATTAACCAAAATTAAAATTCATTAGCTGGAGAATTTAGAAAATTATAAGTGCAAACATGATTTATAATATGAAATGTTTTGTTTAGATGGTTAACAATTAATCTTTGGAATGTTAACAATATTTATTTTGGCTCATCATCAGAAAAAAATTTACAACAACGCAGGTTGTATTTGACAGTGTTTTCTAGAGTAATTTCCTCAACAAATTTTTTAGCTGGTGTTTCAGTTGGAGATCCTGTGCTTCGTACTGGCAAACCTCTCTCTGTGGAACTTGGCCCTGGTATCATGGGAGCCATTTTTGATGGTATCCAAAGACCTTTGACAGATATTAGTAGTCGGACTCAAAGTATATACATTCCCAGAGGTGTAAATGTGACAGCTTTGAGTAGAGATATCAAATGGGACTTCACTCCTATAAAAAACCTGCGGGTAAGTTATTTTGGATTCTTTGAAATATTTCAGTAGATGTTGGCACATATTTGAACTAGGATTTTCCATACTAAAATGGGAACCAGTATACTAGCATCCATCAACTGTTGTACTTATATTTCTTTTTCTTTAAAAAAAAAATTTATTGTATATTTTTCATTATTGTTCATCCACAGTTCCAATTTTACAACATCATTGTACTGGTTATATCAAGTCCTTTTTTTAACATCATAATATACATCCTGATAGTAGCTATCATACAGTATAATCTCTTTTGATTACATGTTATACATCATGATTATAACTTGTTTTCTTATTTATACCATAATACGCTATTACATTTATCATTTTGTGCATTTTAAATTCTATTCACATACAATCCAATAGTGATACTGCTTACATTGTTTATTCTTACATATTTCATTATATCTGTATTTATTTCTATTTTGTTATATTGAAATATTAAGATATTTCTTGATATATAAGGTAACTTTACCATTACCGTAAGTCAAAGCTATGGTTCACCGAAACAAGAAGGATTTGTCCTAATGGATTATAGAGATACATTCAGTATTGTGTGTATGTTCTCACTGTTTATATATGTATTATATATTCTTTATATTAGATCTCCACACTTGCGATGATACATTTTTAAGATATTTTCCTTGAATGATTTGCCTGTATTGTGGCGTTGAATTCATTGTCTGTATTAAGGGAATGCTCTACGTTGTGTTATTAGAGAAAAAGAAAAGGCATTTGCGGACTGTCAATATAAGGTCCTCAACCACTTTTTCTAAAGAAATGTGGAGTTTCAATATGTCATCCATCCTTATAGTAGGCATTCATATATAGAGCATGTATTTGTAATTTAAGAATTTCTTTTTAATTGCAGGTTGGTAGCCACATTACAGGTGGCGATATCTATGGCTTAGTGAATGAGAATTCCCTTATAAAGCACAAAATCATGTTGCCTCCACGAAACAGAGGTACAATAACGTACATTGCTCCACCTGGAAATTATGATGCATCTGTAAGTTTTTCTTTTAATTAAATTTGCTAGTCTGTTGCCTTTCCTAAATAATATATGGATTTTGATGCTTTAGACTGGTACCAAATTGGAGGAAAACATTTCCCATTATTTGCATTCTTAACTTGTAGGGGTGCTACAAGTTTGAGTTAAAAAGAATTAGAGAAATGTATAGATAACAACTTTCCTGTCTAATTTCCCTGACAGTCATGTGTGTGTTTGTGTGTGCATGTGTGTATCTGTATCTATCTATATCACTGAAATTAGTGTATGGCTGAACCAATTCTGATGAGAAATGATATGACTGTGTGGAGTCTTACAGTATTAATGAGCCAATAGCTTTAAAATTATTTGTACTTTATAGATAGCCTTCATGGTGCCCTGAATTGCTATGGCTTTATTGCTATAGCTTTATGGAAATATACGTCTTTGTTTCTGTGCTCCCCTACCTCGGCTTTACACAAATTCTTGACTCCCTGCTTTACTAACGTAGTTCTCATTTGACTAGTGAAGTTAGCTGTAGTCTTGTATTGACAAGGTTTGTTTGTTTTCGTCTCTCATTTGCATTGATCTTTGTTTTGCTGCTTTCATTTAGGATGTTGTGTTGGAGCTGGAGTTTGAGGATGTGAAAGAGAAATTTTCAATGGTCCAGGTCTGGCCTGTGCGTCAAGTCCGTCCTGTCACAGAAAAGTTACCTGCAAATCACCCTCTTTTAACTGGTCAGAGAGTCCTTGATGCACTGTTTCCGTAAGTGCCAGTTGTTTCTGACTGCTTTTTTGTTGAAAGTGATCTGTTGGTGCTGTTTCTTTTTTATGAATCACAATTATTTTATAACACAATGTGATTCCTTCTCAGCCTGAAAGCTCACCAAGTGAGCTGTTTCTCAGAGCCAGTTCTCCTTTCCAGGCTGCCTCACACTGTAGTTGCAGTGTGAAAAGGGAGTTTGAGTGATGAGGCAGGAAAAATATTGAACAAGCCAAAAATAAATTAGAAGCACGCATATTTTTTCAACATTGAAATATGAAACAAATTCCCACTGTAAAATCTGCATCTTGGTAAATTTTAGTTTCAGATAAAACATTGACTTTCAGAGAAAAGGGTGACTATGTTTGAAATGGAGTATATTTCTTTTCTCTTTTTTCCCCCAAGACCTATATAGAAACTAGAACAAAGAATTTTTTGGGTTTTTTCTCTATGCACTCTGTCACTAAGTATTCAGTTGATATGTGAAATCTTTTATAAATGTATAAATAGCAATAGTACTTAGGCTTATATATTGCTTCATAGTGCTTTACCACACTCTCTGAACTGTTTACAAATGTCAGCATATTGTCCCTAACCAAATCTGGGTCTTCATTTTACCAACCATGGAAAGAGAAGAACTTCTTAAACACCTACACACACACACACACACGTGTGTGTGTGTGTATATATGTATGTATGTATGTATGTATGTATGTATGTATGTATAAAGATGTAGTATTTCTTTTATTCAATATCTTATCTGTATCTACCCTCAGGGCTGTAATAAATTTGAATTTTCTGGAACTCCAGTATCCAGAAGTAAGGGTTCCCTCCCAACTTTCTTCTGAACCCAAACAAAAGGAATTTAGTAGTGAGTTCTTCAGGGTTAAGTGTGTTATGTTGACAAAGATAGAATTTTGCTCACTTTTTATAGGCTCAGGTTATTTATCTTCTATCGTGGAGAGATAAAATTTTTGGGATGAAATATCAATTGGTCACTACACAGTTTTCTCTGGAATGGGAAGAACTAGAATGCCTACCAAAACATGAGAAAGAAATGGGCTGAAACCAGCCAAACGAGATTATAGAGTTGCTGGTTGTTTTACAGAGCTCTCTGTTACACAGCATGATGTTTTCTTCTGATTTAATATGAATGTTTTTTTTTTAATATCTAGGTGTGTTCAAGGAGGTACTACTGCTATTCCTGGGGCGTTTGGTTGTGGAAAGACAGTTATTTCCCAATCTCTTTCTAAGTATTCCAACAGTGGTGTTATTATCTATGTAGGCTGTGGTGAACGGGGAAATGAAATGTCAGAAGTGCTCAGAGATTTTCCAGAGGTTGGTACTGGGAGCTGGCAATACTGTGCAAATGAGAGTTCAGGGGGGAGGTTCTGGCCCCATGTTGCAATTTAATTTAAGTAATTATGTTGATTTTCAGGGAAAAAATCAAAAACATTTTTGGAAGCCTTCCCAAAAATGTATTGACTTTTTAGTTCCCTTTAAAAGATAATAGAAATATCCATATTGGTTTTATGAGGTTTACAAACATGTTTGTTTCTGATGTTTGAAGTTGGTTGATTAAATAATAATACTTGGGAAACTTTAAATAAAAACATTACATAAAAAAAGATTTCTATTTAAAATCTTTTAAATAGAAAATAAACTGAGAGCTTCTGGCACCGAAGACAAATTCCCTGGTATATCTAATCACACTTGGCCAAATAAAGCTCTTCTCTTTCTCTTTCTCTTCCCTCCCCTTCCATTCCATTCCATTCCATTCTATTACTGTTTTTATGGAGCTATTGCTATCCACTCAATATGAGCAGAGTTGCCTTAAGAACCTATTTTTACAGAAACATTTTACTGGGAAACCTGTAGGCTAGATGCAATCCCAGCTTATTTCAGTGGAGCCCCCAACTCAATTTTAATGGTTCTTAGATACAACCACATTCACTCCCATCCTCTCTAGTTACATCATTGTATACTTTACAACTTTTATAAATCCAAAACTGTTAAGAAGATGTGCAGTCCCCAGGTCCACGAAAAGTCCCCAACTTGATTCAAAATGTAACATACTGTAGTTTTTAAAATTGCTGGTTTAAAAAATGGTAAACAATACAGAATTGTTTTAGTGTATTTTTATTTTGTTTTATTTTTCTGCTTTGTATTTTGACTTGAGATTATTGATAAAATATTTAATTATTAAAGTCTAGTAGTCATCTCAATTTACATACATTCAGAAACAGAAGCAGCAATTATTAGAAATGAATTTAAATGAAATGAATTTAAAGATAATTCTTATTTATGAAAAGAAACGAAGAGTGTTATGACACCTTAAACACTAACAAACTCATTTTAGCAGAATCTTAAATGGACTATGGTTCATTTCATGTAGTCCCTCTGATTTCTATACATCCTACACTGAATTTTTAGGCAGTTATCAAAATGGTTTAAGGATATTTGGCTGAGTTCAGTTTTTGAGGGCAGATTCACTATTATCATAATTGAACCTGTTATAGTTCCATGATTCAGGACCTTAAATAGGGCATATCAACCTTTTTTAAAAAATCTGTGCAAAAATATTATATCTTTTGCATTGTAATAGGATAATAATATTGTTGGGGAGTTAAAATTTGTGAATCATTCGAGTATCTACTTTTATTTTTCCTTCAGAAAACTAATACCCTTTTGTTTCCATTTTTCTTTTGATTTGTAGCTGACTATGGAAGTTGATGGTAAGACAGAAAGCATAATGAAGAGAACTGCTCTAGTAGCAAACACTTCCAATATGCCTGTTGCTGCCAGAGAAGCCTCTATCTACACTGGTAAGAAATGTGAAAACAAAGATGGAATTGACTTAATACTGGTTTCTTGGTCTTTTCGCTATTGATGGCTTCCTCCAATTCAAAAGGTGCTTATAACAATTTGCCTATAAACTTAACTTTGATCTGTGTCACTAAAGATTACACTCAAGAACTCCCATTAATATAGAATAAAAACAGAACTGTAATAGTAGGGTCTTGGTGCCAAGTGAGGTTGATTGGGCAAGCAAGGGAACATTATAGAGATCTATTTTATTATCTCTCTTGTAGAGGCCCTAAAGACACTGAGGGCATTAATTATAGATTTAACAGCCTTACTAGGCAAACCAGGCAAGAAACACAACCAGAAAAACTAATTTCTACTTTATTGTAAAACTACTTCAAAAGAATCTTGCAAGTCTGAAAGTATAATTCTCCTGCTGTCATCTTTACAGTTTAACGAACGTCCCTTTTGAGCTTCTTGCTCTGCCCATTTCACAGCTGTGCATTATGCTGCCTCTTTTCTGCCTGTTCCCTAAGCAGCATCTGTTTGCCCTGTCTCCCACAGTCTTCCCCACATACCATTATAAGATTGTACTTTGGGTCCCAATAGATACAGAGTCAGATTTAAACTGCTTGTTACAGTGTATAAATCCCTTAAAGGTATGAGCCCTACCTACCTGATTTTTTCATACAAAACCAAACCTAAACAAATAGGCATCTGAAAACAATGACTAAAGAGGACCTCTCTTACAAAAACAACTCAAGAGTTTTTGTATTGTACAGCAGGAGCCCATTTCAAGGAAAATGCAAACTAAGGAAAGCTAATTTCATGATACAGTACAATGGTGAGAAGAAGTAAATCATGAAACATCCCCAAGCACTTAAGTATTTTATACCAAATGAGGGCAGCTGGCCGATCATGTGTTGCCCTCAGCACCCAATGTGCAGTCCCAGGGTCCCCTATAAACTTGGTCCTTTTCTGGTTTGGGGTATGTAAAACAAAATACTTTGTTTCCAGCATTTAATTAAAATGAAGAAAAGGAAGAACTATAAGAAGCAAATGAATATTCTTTTTATGCCTAACAATCAATTGTACACTTTGATACAAATCTTAGATTCTGGAATTCTTCTTGAAGATTTCTCATAAGCCATTACAGGTGAAGGTCTTTCTATGTAATATATGACTTGTAATTATTATTGATCATAGGGATTACCCTGTCTGAATATTTTCGTGACATGGGCTATCATGTCAGTATGATGGCTGACTCAACTTCCCGATGGGCAGAGGCACTTCGAGAAATTTCAGGGAGGCTGGCTGAAATGCCTGCTGGTATGCATTTTCTTTTTTGTAACTTTTGGGAAAAAACTGATTTCAAAAGTTTTTTTCTTTTTGTCATTAGAGAAGCTAACTTGCATTTTATTGGGTGATTGTAGATAGTGGTTATCCAGCCTACCTTGGTGCTCGCCTAGCTTCTTTCTACGAACGGGCTGGTAGAGTGAAGTGTCTGGGGAATCCAGAGAGAGAAGGAAGCGTTAGCATAGTTGGAGCGTGAGTATATTAATGACAAGATGTTCTTTTTCTGCACAGTGTATATTATTTTGCACTATGGTCTCTTATCTGACCATCTTGTATATAGGAAACATTCCCTGAAATTAAAAATGCTTGTTCATAAAGTGAAACTGAAAGAGATAATGGGGAGCATTATATAAATAAAATAAATAAAAAAGACATTTCTTGTTTCAAGACAGCATTAGAGAGATCAGTCTGCAATTTGTTACAGTTGTCATTTTCTTGATACTATACAGTTTTTCACTGTTCTGTGAATATTATGCAATGTCTCTGATTCATTTTAAGAACTACAGTCATAAATCAAATTGTTCATTTAAGTATATTCTCTGCCCATTTATATTTGATTAAATATTCATTTTCTTAATATCTTTCCAACTTAGTCCTTACCTGGATTCTATAAAAATATTTAAAATGGGGGTGGGGGAACCATAGTTTCAGTGGCAAAACTCATACTTTGAATATCATTTCTGACAACCACTGTTATGATTGAGGAAGGTTTTGCTTTGCTGATCTTACTGAGATCGCTAGAGAGGGCAAAGCTAAAAGTTCAGCCTTCATTGGGGGTTGCAATGGAACATTCTCAACGATAAACTCGCAGCTCAGATTTCTGCTTGGAAAGATGCATTTAATTAGGAAGTCCAAGCCTAAAAAGTGAATTGCAAACATACTGTATAATTGATGGTCCTTCTCAATTTGATGTATTATTACTAATTGTGATTTCCCCTTTCTGTCTTTTTTCTCTCCTATCCCTATTCAGTGTATCTCCTCCTGGTGGTGACTTCTCTGACCCAGTTACTTCTGCTACGCTGGGTATTGTTCAGGTAGGCAATAACTCTGCTTTCTGACTAGAATGGAAGCTTTAATAAAAGCTTATTGAATCTAGTTGGTGAGTCTGTTACTATGAAAGACTCAGTGTTGTTTGTTATTTTTAATCTGTTTATAAATATGTAGACCCATAGGTTTGGGTGGCCAGCCTGTAGCAAATGCAGTAATTAACCATGTACCTTAACTACTATTCTGGTTCTGAGGTACTTAGTTTGCTGCCCAGCTTCCCTGGGACTTCTTATTCATAGCCCTGTTTCTTCTAACAATGGTTCTGTAATATTCTGGTCATCTTTTTTACCAGTTTATAGTGAGACAACTAATACTCATTTTTTAAATTTTGGTTTAGCAGATCAGATCTTATGGTAAGAATAGCATTGAGGAAAGGTGTTTTCTTCATCTTTAGTTATAGGCAGAAGTTTATGATATCACTTATACATAATCTGATACAATTCAACATTAATCTCAAATGCTTATTTCTTTTTTGGAAAAGAGGGGTCAATTACGGTTCTAAACATGTGATAATTCACTCAATCTGATGACACAACTTCATGCCTGTGCAAAAACAACTGCACTCAAATATGTGAATTAAGATATTTTGATAATGTTTTTTTTTCAAAATGTAATGCATATCATCAACCAAAATGGCATGCTTATGTTAGGGAAGTGTAAAAAACTATACATTTGTGAAAATCATAGAAAAAATGCTAGCAAAATAGTTGTTATTTTAAAAAACAGAAAGTATGATTGGATATGGCTAAAGTTGGCAAAAGGAAGAAATGAACAAAATAAAATTGATAGGCTTGCCCATCCTTACCTGTAAGGAATGTGCCAAAAGAGAGATCTGGTTCATTCAGAATGAAGTCTTCATTAGATGTATCACACTTGAAGAACATGGAATCATTTGAAGAATTCTTGGTTTACTTGGATCTCAGCCACAGGAGACAACTTGTAATAACTGAGTTTTAATTTGTGAGCTTGTCATGCAACCTTTTGTGCTATGCCATTAATGTAAAAACTCTTCTTAGTTATTAGATACAAGCTAATGGTTTGCACAGAACAAAGTATTCACTTTCCTTTTCAGTTTTGAAACTCATTGGATGTTTTCAGTCAAACTGCACTTTGTCTATAAAATGCTTTTAAGTTCAAGTGTGAAATCCTCTGCTTCTTGTGGTCTTTTCCTTGAAGAAGTTCTCAGAAGCAAATGCAGTTGTTAATTGAGGATGCTCATTGACATTTTATTACTTTTGGGGCAGGTCTTTTGGGGCTTGGATAAGAAGCTTGCTCAACGTAAACATTTTCCATCTGTAAATTGGCTCATTAGCTACAGCAAATATACACGTGCTTTGGATGAATATTATGATAAGCATTTCCCTGAGTTTGTTCCCTTGAGGACTAAAGCAAAAGAGATACTGCAGGAAGAGGAGGATCTTGCAGAGATTGTACAGTTGGTGGGGAAGGTAAGTGAAGGAACATTGCACTTACGGAGCAGTTTCTATATCTGAAGCTATTTGGATTCATTTATTATTTAATTAGTTATAAAATGCTGAACAAATAATTCCCTCAACACTGTTCAACTATTACAAAGTCTGCACTACTATTACTGTTAATCTGCTCATTACTCCTTATCACCCATCCCCTCCCACTTGTGACTGTAGGGCTGGAACTTTGTCGTTTGTATCCTTACGATTTATATTGACTGTTTCCTAGTATGATTTGATTGCTTATTGTACCCTATGACTATCACTAGGTGTTGTACCTTATGATTCTTGATGAATGTATCTTTTCTTTTATGTATACTGAGAGTATTTGAACCAAGACAAATTCCTTGTATGTCCAACCAATAAAGAATTCTATTCTGTTCTATTCTAAAATAATTCCAAAGGAATGTAGAAACAAATGTTAAAGCTATACCAATTGGCGATTTTTGAAAATCTGATGAGATACTTGCAGGTGAGATTTAAGAAAATGTGTTCAGTGCAAAGATGATGTCTTGTGTGTTGTGTCAGTGGTAGTTTCAAGATATTGGAGACATGAAATTTTTACTATTTAAACATTTGCACAATGTTAGTATTGCTGTTAGGTGCTGTAGATAATCTAAAGTAATACAGTCCTAATTAAACACCTCCATACAGTAGAAGTGAAAGTTTTTGCAACATAGGCATGTTCATGTTCCCAACCATCCAATGAGCTGCAAAAGACACCATCTGTTTGTGATACCATCAAAGGTGACAGGACCAGCAAAGCATTCTTATTCTCACCCTCATACATGATTCAAAATTGCCATCTTTCAAATCAATTTTGGTACATTTGGGGAGGATCAATCTCCTATTCCTGTATCTATCCTTAAATCCTGCCACAATGCTAAAATTAGACTGAATTCAGCATCTGAGTAACTATTTTGGGACATTTAAGAATTGGTATCATAGCACTGATCCCATTCTTTCTTAAATGTTGAATACATTTTTTTTTTTTAAATGCACCACCAATATTGGCCATTTTGTTGCTGGATTTCAAAACATGCTGGAGGAGGGGATAGCAAGCAGATCATCAAATTACTCATTAAAGAGAATTAAAAAGAAGCAGTAAAGAACAGAAAGGATTGGAGACACAATTATTAGAGACAAGAATAATAATACAGGTAGTCCTTGACTTACGACCATAATTGAGCCCAGAATTTCTGTTGCTAAGTGAGAAATGTGTTACGTGAGTTTTGCCCCGTTTTACATTTTTTCTTGCCACAGTTGTTAAGTGAATCGCTACAGTTGTTAAGTTAGTAACACGGTTGTTAAGTGAATCTGGCTTCCTTATTGACACTGTAGTGTCAGAAGATACTGCAAATATAAATATGAGTCAGTTGCCAAAAAGTAACATTTTTCAGTGCCAAATAGTCACTAAATAAACTGCTGTAATTCAAGGACTACCTCTAGTATGATTGATAAAAGTGATTTTTCAAAGTTAATATTATAACAGCTTTTCTTTTCATGCCAGTTGGGAGAGATGTCTATATAAGTAAAAAGCTAAGTAGATGTTTTTCTGTGAAGATTCTCATGATGTATTCATAACAACCAATTCTTACATTTTGATTGACTAGTTATCTGGATCAGATCACTCTTTTAAATGACTTTTTCTTCTCTTTCACCTTAGGCTTCTTTGGCAGAAACAGATAAAATTACACTGGAAGTTGCCAAGCTCATTAAAGATGATTTCCTGCAACAGAATGGTTATACCCCATATGACAGGTATAACTATGGGGAATTGGATTTTTTTCTGTGGGGAATTCTGTCTGCAGAGACTGTTTGGGTAGAACGTCTTCTGCACAATAAAGAACCACCAACAATTTGCAGGAATGATCTGCTATACTGCGGTGTCAGATAGTTTTTGTTTGCTTTCTCAGAGACTGATAATTTGAAATGAAACAGACAACTCTATCTTGGCAAACAGGGACTTAAAATTTTGATTTCTTCCTTTATTTCATATCACATTTTTCCGTGGCTTTATGGACATTGCTTTGAAACTGTTTACTCTTGTTAATGGGTACTCTACAGTACTCTCTCAACTTTCCATAGAAACTTATTTTCTATAGAAAATAGATATACTGTAGAAAATAGGTATAGCATATGTCTGAACACTTTTGTGTTCAGGCATATTCTATATCTGGAATATTTGGCATGTTCAATTCTGCCTAGGGGATTTTATATCAATTTTTCAGATGTTAGAAGAATTTTGAAGCAGTTAACGGTTTGCCACCTTCCTCCCATTCTCACTTCTTGCTTTGTTGTGCAGTTTGATTGCAGCATTTTATTTTGCTTTTTCAGATCACCCAATTTTCTCTTCCTGTTGCTTACAACTGCAAAAAAAGAGCTGTTTTAATTGACAAATAGCAAGTAGTCTTTCAAACAGGTTAATTAAGAAACAGTTACTACTTCTCCTTGTTGTAGTAGTGTTAAAACGTCAGAATTGAATTCAGAGGGGAAGATATCAGTGAGAGCAGTAAAGTGATTGTGGGATTTGTCTTCTATTTGCTTTTTTTTTTAATTTATATTAAACCTAGGAATAAAGTGAGATGTGAGGTGACTGGGATTAATATATATTATTTAAAATGTTATAGTTAATGAATTAAAATAAAAGTAGTAGTATTATTAATTTAATGTTGACTTAAAATAGTTTGATGAGCAGTACTGCCCAACCCTGTTCACATTCTTGCTTGAGGAGCTGATGCACCACACTCTGTTTTAAGCTGAAGGAATCATAAATGACATTCTACGTAAATGACATTTTCTAACAGAGAGCTTTCAGTCACAAAGGAAGCATCTCCTTGTGCTCCTTCAGATCAGTTTTCACATGTTAGTTATCTTTTTCTTACATTGTTCTTAATAACATTAATGTTAAGCTACTGGTGTGCTTGTTAACAAAGGACAAACATCACCTATCACTTTGCAGATGATCGTATAACATCGCCAATCCAAAAAGGGGAAAGGTTCGATTAATGATAAGCTCATATATATAGAAGAACAGTAGCTGCAAATATCTATAATTGTTCCAGAATGGGATTCATCTAACCGAGCTTCATATAATAATCGAAACTGCTAATGGTGTATATCTCCCCCACACCCAAATTTTATTAGATTTTTATTTTTAAATAAACCTCAAGATCACCACATGAACAGTGTGGCCCCTGGTTATAATTTGTTTTGATACAAACATCAATAATGATATTCATAATGGTTGTTATATTAATCAAACATAAAATCCTAATACATGGTTTTTTAATGTAGTTATTCAATATTATATTCCATTTTAATGCCAATGATGTTATAAGCATACACGACTTTCAACGTCTAATCTTTTCCATCAAATTACTACTTATATTCTATTGTATAAAGATTATATCTGCTAATATTCCCCCTATTTCTTATTTTTAGCGCTATTCTAACTTCTAGTCAGGTCACCCTTGCTAATCCTAATATTAATACACATGTTTATATAAGGCTTAGCTCTTCATTATTTAATTGTTCAAAGTCACAATACACCATTCAAGTACCAGCCTTCCTATTATTTAAATATACCTTATAATACCCTCTTCCAACCTCCAATCTTTTCATTTAACTATTGCTTCATATAAAGGTGTGTTCTTATTTCTATTTCTATTCAAATTTCTAGTCAGTCCATCATTATATTTTACACACACACACACACACACACACACACACACACACACACACACCTCTTTCTATCCATCTTAATACTTCAATTCTTATTCATTTTTTGGTTTGCCTCCCATAGTCCTTGTATCTTTATTAACATCTGTATCTTCACCATCGAGACTGAATATTTCTCCCATCTCTATCCTCCTAAGCTGCCAGGTCTCCAGAGTATCCACCCAAACCCCTATCTCCTTTTCAAAAATATCTTCCAAATTATCTGATTCCCTTTTTAAATCTCTTAACGTACTTTTCCATTGGTTTATTTCATCAGCCATTATTGTCTTTATCGTCTTCTCCTTCCCATCTTCCTGCTTTATTTGCTGGTTTGTCTGTTCATTCTTTTCTTCCATTCTTTCTGCTATCTCCTCACTTTCCTGTACTCTTTGATCTTCATTCATCATCAGTTGTAACGTAGTTTCCATTTTCCCATATATGCCTTGCATTAGGTACTGTGATTCTCTTCCATAGTACCCCTAATGCTTTGGAACATCAATGCCATTTCTCTTGAAATCTCACTTTTTCCCCTGATGGAGCATCTTGTCTTAATTTAATTAGTCCCACTCTTACTCAAATCCCAAAACAATACATTCCAATCCAATGTTAGTCCTCAGAAAATTCTATAATCATAATTCTTTACATCTCAGGATTATTAATCAATTCCATTTAAATAGTCCAGGAAACTTCCGCAAATCATTTTGCTTTACTTAAGTCTTCCATAATATAGCCTCCAGTGATCTTAAAGTAACTAGTTATAGAACAATCAATGTCACACAGTTCTCCAGATGAATGTTGTTTATTTTTCCATCAAAAAAAATTGTTTTCTAAACTTGTAGGGGTCTTGTATATTCCATTCAACCAGTGGAAGGCACCCTCCGCTTCGGTTTCACCGTTGTTTCAAATCTTAAGGATTTAATTAATCCAAATTTAGTTCAATTTATGGAAGCAAAGTCAGCTATTCAAATAGATTCAAAGGGATAGTCCAGCATTTTATAATGCCTTCCCAAAACAACACCTACCCAATTTAAGAGTCCTATTTTCTATATTTTAAAAAGTCTTTAGCTTCTCTTCCCTTAGTTCGTCTTTTGGGTCTAGAATTTTTCTCTCTATGATTGTTAGCTGCTTTTAAAAATAGTTCTAATAGTTTCTTTTCTGGATTTTCCTCTTTCTTTTTTTCTTTAAAGTTAGGGTCAAAATAAAAAGGAATCTTCTCACCCAGCTTCAGTCACTGTTCATCTGCACCACTCCTGCACAGTACTAATGCCATAGTATAAGGAATGTAATCTCTCGTAAAACATGAATGTTCTTTAGAACTATAAGTATGCTAATATAATCAATAGGATTACAAGTAAGCTCATATAATTATAAATATGGTTAGAATCATTTTGTTGTACTATTACTGTTGCTATCAGTATATATGTTACTATTTCTTTTCGTTTTCTTTTTTTCTTTGGTAAAATGGCCCGGACAATACACTGTATTCAAAATATTTATATATAAATTTTAAACACTTGACTTTAAAAAAAGGAATGCAGTCTCAACAGTCCAATAGTGCCATTTAATTGCTGATGTATAGATGTGGATTTTCCGTAATAAATCTTCATGTCTCATGAAATCTTTCCTGGAATTTGAGCTTCACAATATTCTTTTTCAAAAGCAGAATCAAGCACACAGAATTGATGTAGCTCTTCCTAATCCGAAATTGAACAAAATGATTTTTGTGTACCATTTTGTATTTCCGTTCATTGCAACAATATTCATTGAAAACTTTCATTTTTTATAAAGCCCCTTCATATGGTTGGAGTACAGGTAGTCCTCAGCTTATGACCACAATTCAGCCTAAAATTTCTGTTGCTGAGCAAAATAGTTAAGTGAGTTTTGTCCCATTTTATTACCTTTCTTGCCACTGTTATTAGTGAAGTTGTTAAATTAATAACACTGTTGTTAAGTAAATTTGGCTTCCCCATTGACTTTGCTTGTCAGAAGGTGGTAAAAAGTGATCAGATGACCCCAGAATACTGCAACTGTTGTAAGGACATGAGTTGCCAAGCATCCAAATTTTGATCATGGTGATGTTGCAACAATCATGTGAAAAATGGTTGTGACTTTTTTCAGTGCCATTGTATCTTTGAACGGTCACTAAATGAATGTTATCAGTTAAAAACTACCTGTAGCTTTCTTAATGCTCTTATAACTTCTTCTAGATTAACTGATTAGACAACGCTAGCATTCTTTTGAAGAAACTTCATAGTGAAAGTATTGGCTTAAAACAGATTGCAGCCTCTCTCAACTAGTTTCTGTGGGCTAAAATGATCTTTGTTCCTCAATGTATTTTAGAAAGCTTGAAATGTTTGTCACAGGGAACAAAGACAGAAAAATGGGTATCTTTCTCACAAGGAATTTTTAAAAATCCAGAATGAAGGGCTAGGATTCAGCCTAATGTAATGTTAATATAATTGGGATGTATAGAAGGGTTCCTAGTTGACAGGTCACAAGTTAAGAATTTACTTCCAATGTCAGTCTGTGAATATTATTCTGAAATTTAATTTAGGATAAACTGGATCTGGGCCTTTAGCTTCTATACCGAGATAGTAATTATTGGATACGTCTGGATCTCTGGTAATAAAGGCTTGTATTGCATGCTAAGTATACTCTGACATACAACTTTTCCCAACTCAGTAGTCTTTTGCTTATTTCCCCAGCAGTTTAGAAAACTGATTAGACCCCTATTTTAACTACCCTATGCTATTTTTTCTTCTCACCTGGCACTATTGGGGCTTGCCAATACTGTTTCATATCAACTCACATTTCACGTGAGTAAGGGACTGCTCTTTCTGTTCTAAATATATCAAAGTGCTTTGATGCACAAATGCTGAAGATCCAGCTTTCTTCGTCAGTTTTGCTTTCCAATTAGCTATAAGTGTGTTGAGGGCAACATAGGACAGGTCCTCAGTTGGTGCCGTGAATGCCTTGTATGTTCTCAAAGTTGCTGCTTTATCATCTGTATTAAAGTATCTAAGGGGAAAGAACCACGTGGAAATAAGGGCAAAGATATCAGCTTTATTCACCCTCAATATTTACACCAAACAGTGCAACATTCGTATTTCATATTTTCTGAGAATTGGCCTTTTGTTAAAGTGTTTCAGTTGTAGGCTACAATCTCTTTCACTTCTTTCATATGTTGAAACATTGTGCCATTTCTTTCTCTTTTTTTGTCATCGAGTTCCTTTGTGCTCATTTGGGATATTATACTAGATTCATATTCTGATGATAGTCAGCACTTGAAGCATGAATGCAAATAATAATTATGGGGAAGTAACTCCTAGTCTAATCTTTCAGAAGTATCTTCTGTTAAAAGTGTTTGGGTAGTTCATCTACAACTAAAGAATTGCTTACAAATAAGCAAATTGTTCTATAACCTGGGTGTGCTATTCAGATTTGTGTAATTGCTGAACTAAAGATACCATGATAAAAAACTATGAAAGTTGCTTATTCAACCCATAGAAAGCATCCTCTACTTCACCTTGTTTCCGTATATTCATTGTCCATTATAGAAAGCTGAATTCTATAGTCGACTGCTTTGCATGTCAATTCTTTCACAAATGTTAATTATCAAATATAAATATTTGCTAACCTGTTTGTACAATTTAGTCATTAAAAAGTTCCTTAATTCTAAGATAAATTTTGCTACTATTTTCACTAGGTTCTGCCCATTTTATAAGACCGTGGGGATGCTATCTAACATGATTGCATTTTATGATATGGCACGCCGAGCAGTTGAGACTACTGCCCAAAGTGATAATAAGATTACATGGTCCATTATCAAAGAGAACATGAGTGAAATCCTCTACCGACTTACCTCTATGAAATTCAAGGTATGTACTCTGCATTAGGATTATAACAAAACAATATGTATAAGAAGTCCTCAGTGCACGACCACAATTGGGATCATAATTTTCATTGTTAAATCGTTGTGACTCTGTAGGTTGAGTCATCATGTGACCAGATCCGATTTTAAGATCCTTTTACCATGGTTATAAGTTGAATCATGTGGTTGTGTGAATCCAGCTTAACCAACAGTGTATTTTGCTGAAAACTGACAAAAGATGTTTCAGATTGGGATCATGCGACTTTGGGAAACTGGTCATAAATATGAGCCATAAATCATCATTAAGCAAACAGTTGTAAGTTGAGGGGTACATTTAGTAAATATTTGAATTGCAAACAAAATAAAGCAGTGCTGGGAAAGTGGGGGGCTTGTTTCTAATCCCCTTTTTGTATTTGAACAAATGCAAAAAGTTACTGTCGATGGCTATGCAATGATTTCTGTTCAGTTCAATCAAAATGAGTGCTTTGGCACGGGCATGAAGGCAGATACATCGCCTACTAATAACAGAATAACAATTGGAAGGGATCTTGGAGGTCTAGTCCAATCCCCACACAAGCAGCAGACCCTATACTATTTCAGACAAATGGCTGTCCAATCTCCTCTTAAAAGCTTCCAGTGTTGGAGTATTCACAGCTTCTGGAGGCAGGTTGATTAGTTGTTCTGTCAGGAAATTTCTCTTTAGTGTTCTAGATTGCTTCCTTCCTAGGTTGTTTCTATCCATTGCTTCTTGTCTTGCCTTCAAGTGCTTTGGAGAATAGGTTGACCCCCTCTTTGTGGCAGCCTCTCAAATATTGGAATACTGCTATCATGTTGCCCCAGTCCTTCTTTTCACTAGATTAGACATACCCAATTCCAGCAATGAGGTGACTGATTTCAAGACTGTGCAGCTGGTAAACTTGTGTGGAGACCTGATTATGTTTTTGATCATATTTAGACAACTATTTAAAATTCAGTGGGGTTCACAAACTATGGTATATATCAAGCAATTTCTTATTCTTTTATTGCCCTTGTTCATATTCCAAATCAAATATAAGATTGTTGTTCCTTTAATATTTATATTCAGGGTTGACAAAAAGTGTTTAGTTTTTTAAATGGCAAGACTGTGTTAGGGATAGTCACATTGATATTAATAGGAAGCAAGAGATAGGTAGGTCTAAGTAGTTCCAATCTTGTAATGTGATTTAGCAAGAATTGTAGAACATCTGCTTTACTATAACTTGAGCTGATGAAAAAACAAAGTGGATGGCCTTCTTTTCTTATCATGCTAGAAAACTGCTTCATGGTTGGCATTAATTGGCTGCAGACCTCCTTTTTAAAGTCTGTTTCTGTCATCTTCTGGTACCTGTTCAAATTATGTACAAAGAAATGTCGCTAGGTCTTTCGTATCACCTCTGGACTCAGGAAGGAGGGTGAAGCATTTCACAATTCCTTTTTGAATATGAAACTTGGTACACTTGCAGATTGCTGTTTGATTTGTTACTATTATAGCAGAAGTGAAAGAAAATAGTAACTTGCATGAGGAGGTATTTATCAGTCGGGGGTACCTATGCTGGCTGTTTTGTTTTACTACAAGGGACAGGTGGATCTCATCAGGCATATCAAAGGACCAGGTCCCTCTGCACCATTGGTAGGAATTCTGCAATGTTAAGATATTCATGACATCTGAGGAATTGCTCTTTCTAAACCTTTTGAGTGATTATCCAATTTCGCCCTATTGAATTTCAGGATCCAGTGAAAGAAGGAGAGGCAAAGATCAAAGCAGACTATGCCCAGCTGTTTGAAGACATGCAGAATGCATTCCGCAGTTTGGAGGACTAGTAATTCCCACTTCAGTGTTTCTCATTTCAATCTTGTCTTTTACTAGTAGAAGATGAAGATATACATTGTGATGAAGATTACTTATAACTGGAAAAACATTCCAATTTAGTTTGATATTTTGTGTGTCTTTGTGCAAATGTAAAGCAGACTTTGCGAAAGTCCCAGTAAGGCTTGAAGTCTTCTCACCAAATTTAATCCTTCAACTGTTTCTCTTTTTGGAAGAGGATTAAGGTTGTTAAAGTATATATTTCTTCAGGGAGGAAAAGCAGTTAAATCAGTTTTCTACCACAAGTGGTCATGCATGATGCTTCAAAGGTAGTTTTGCTTATTCTTTAATGCTGCTGTTGTGTCTATAATCAATAGAGTTGATCAGAATTGTAGATCACAATATTTTTGTGCAAAAGCTCTTCCCCATTCTTCTTAATGTGCTGAGAAATCTTCAGGATTAGAACTGATGGGCAAAAATGATTCCCAACAGCAGTCTATGCTATGCCATTATTATTTGAGGAAACGTATGCCTTTTGAATGTACATGCGAGTTGTTAAATTATTTTTCTATGCTTTTTATGCTTGGAAATTATGGACCAGAAAAGATCCACCCTTCTTTTATTTCTGGCAATGTTTGCTATTTAGAACTGTAAGTATCCTTATTTGAGCAAATGTAACACTATAAACTTATAAAACTTATAAAAAATGAAAAACCATGGAATAGTTGTACAAAGTATTTTAAATTTGCTGAGGAAGAGAACGTTAAAACCCCAAGCTTTAATTATGAAAAGGCTGCTAATCCTTTCTCACCTCTCTCCTTGTAAAGATCATTATATCCAGTGCTTTCTTATAGCATGTTAATAGCAGGCCTTGAAGATCATATATAATTACAATTTAAATAATGTGAAAGATAATCTTTAAAAGTTTCCTTGATTAAACCTTCTACTGCCATTGTGACATTGCTGCAAAATTTGTCTGAATCCTCTGTGGAATTCTATTTCCTTGAACATTTGTAAATGTATTATAATATGAAGTACGATTATAAATATGATGCAATGAAAACTGGAAACAAGGTTGCTAAACACTATAATCAAGTGATAACATATTTCCTCTTCCTAACCACTTTAACTATAGAGGTGATGGCCCTTCTGTTTCTGGTGTGTCACTCAATTATCAGTTTTGAGCCTTTCAAAAATGTGTTTTTTCCTCATTTAGGCAATGCCAGTTAAATTTAATAACTGCATTTTCAGTTCTTTTGAGTTTTATATTTAGAAAGTTAATTTCATTTATGCTGTGTTTGCAGAACATGATATATGAATAATTAGCACAAAGCAGTTTTGTTTCTTGCTGAAATCCTTATTGATTGTATTATGTTGTAGCATTCTATGCCTAGGAAACTTGATTAACTACTATAACTTTACATATAGTGTATTATGCTGCTTTGTTCTGTGTCTCCCTCACTGTGCAATTTATTTTTGGATAAAAATAAAAAAAAATCTCTGTGTCAGTGTTAGAAAAATGATGCTCATGTCATGATATTACACTCAATTGTTCCAAAAGAAGAGGAATTGATGGGAAGAACAGCATTATATTTATGGCTTTGTGTGTATTTGTTCAAATCTTAAAGAATACAATTGTGTTGATAATATACTATTCTTGCCCTTCATAGAGTGAGTGTTTCTAGCCTTTTAATTGGTGCTCGATGTCAACAAGACATTACAGAATTTAGTAATATAAAAATGAGTAAATTTAAAACTCTGCTTATACAGTATTACCTAAGCACTTCAATACTATATTCAATTATTATCCTAAAGCTGATTGGAAATTATATTGAGATTCAGGATTATATATATTTAAATAATCAGAAGCATCTACTCTCAAGCTTTAGGATGATGTTATTCTATATTTCTTAGAATTGGAATTTGCAGGATTATTGGAAATGCTTTTTTTCTCCATCTAATTTTTTTTATTTCAATTTACATATACATTAACAGTGTGTCATCAGTATATTATAAATCTCTCATTGCATTATATTCATATTAATTCATACTTCTTCAATATTTATTTTCAACCTTACTCTTTCCAGATGCCTACCACCATATCAATTAAACATACCTAATAATACCATTATTCAATTTTCTCTGATTTCATTTTATTTTTTTTAAATGAAAAATTCTCATTTGGCAAGCAGTGTGGTTCCAGGTTTCACCTCTCAATACAAACATGACCATAGTTACCTACTCATTTTATTTAATTTCATATTGCATCATTCTTGTCATTATTAATATTAAGCTTATCCAATTCCAATTCATGTTCTCATATCTTATTTTACGATATTATCTAAAATTCTTACCTCAATTCTATATTCATTCATTCAATTCCAAATCTAATATATCTCATTCCATTTTTCTTAGTATATTCTCAATCTTATTTTACAATATTAATCTAAAATTCTCATATTTTTGTCACATTTGTCATTTTATCAATCCTTACCTGTAAATATAGTTGTCCCCTCTAGTTAATAATTCGAGCCAACCACCTTCATTCTTAATATCAATCTCCCTATCTAGTATAAAACACAAATATATTTTTCTCTGATTCTGCATTATATTTTCTCTATGAATCATCTATACATTACAAAATACTATTTTCAATATATTCTTATACATCCCAACATATTACCTTGCGGAATCCCCTTCCTTATCCCTTTTTTTAATCACCCATTATCTCTCACTCTTTGAACAATGTACCTTCTTTTCATCCTTGTTTGTTTCCTGTTCCTCTTTCTTTTCTGGTCCTTTCTCTTAATTTCCTTTCCCCCTCCTTTTCTCATTCCAGTTATTAAACTTTTCTGTCTCCCTCTTTTGATTTTTCCTTTGCACTTCCTTTTTCTGTTTTTCCCTTCTCTTTAACCATTTTCCAAAACATTCTCCCTTTTATCATCCCATCAGACCACAAATTTTTAATTCTAATTTCTTTTCCCCTCTGCTTGAATAATTGTTGTTCGTCTTTTTGTTCTAAGTTGGCTTCTTCTTTATAGAACTCCTCCCCCTCTGGTTTATTGTGTTCTTGTATATGCTGAGTCACCATTTCTAATTTCTGTAATACATATTTCAAGTTTAATTTTTATGTCCCTTGTATCTTGCATATCCAAACTTATGTCTTGTAAGTCCAGTCTTATATCAACAAGTAGCTCCTCCATTATATCTTCTCCTTTTTCTCTTTCTTTCCTCTTAATAGTTGAAATCCTCTTCTTTGATAGATATATTCAATCCAGAGTCCAGTAGTATATTTCAGCCAATATCTTTTGAGTTTATTTTCAACAATTCATACTCTTGAATCTTTATTCCAAATCTTCTAATTGGCCTCCCAACTGTTTCCCAAATTACTGGGTGGTTCTATGACAATAATAAAGTTCCTTTTATTTTCTTTCAAGTTCCAAGATCCAAAGTCTCAAAAAGACCAGACGCTTGTTTTAAAACATATTAAAGTTTTCCTGTACCATCAGGTGGCGTTCTTGAGTCTTTTCCTTTTTAACTTTTTTTGTTGAATATGATGTTTTTATTAAGTTCGCTAATTTCAATCATTAGCTTTTCTTTTCAACACACTCAATTCCAACATTTAGTTATGCCCTTTAAGTGCCCACAATTCAATATCTGTCCAGTTTAATTTTTAAACCTTTGTTGTGTTAATGTATTTTCCGTTAAATTTCTCCTCCAGATTAGTCCAGTAGAATAATCAAATCCAAATTTAAAAACCCATTTTCTTTCTCATTTTCTTTGGTTGCCGCTTCCACACACTTTCCTCCAAAATAGCTTTTAAATTTGATACCGGGGTACCTCAAAAGCGATGTCCTTTGCCTGGTTCACTACTTCTCTCTCCAGCACAAAACTCCCGCTACTTCTCTCTCCAGCACAAAACTTAGTTTCCCGGAATGTTCTTTGTCTTCGCTGCAGCTTGCCTTCGGGAGGGATTTTCCTGTCAGGGAGGGGAGTTGCAGCTCCCCTCAACCTCCCAGGCGATTTCCCCCTCCTTCACCACCCCACCAGCAAAAGAGCTTGGGCGAAGCCACGCATTATCGCGGATTCCGCACCAACACCAACGAGGAACAAACTGAAAGTCAGAAATGCTTTTTATTGAGTAATTAGGGCAGCATTTTTCTAATTCCCTTCCTTCTCTAGAATGAAAGCTTTTTTCTTCTTGAAAGTTCTTTCTCGTGAATGATGTGTCTTCTCATGGCCTTGAGTAACTATCATACAAATTAGGCTGTATTTGGTCTTAACTTCTGTGAATTGAAATGTAATAAACCTAGATGGATTCCTGGCTGTTCTAGGGGATTTTATTAATAATATAGCGCAAGGAATAGCATATTAGGAAAAGAACATTGCAAAGGCAATTGGAATAAATGCTTATTTGGTGTAAGCTGATGTGAAATTGATGAATGAGAAATTGTCTGTCTTTTGCTTGATCATCTGTTACACCTTTCTTAAATTCTAGTATGTGCAAATAAATAGTCATTGTTTTACATTAAGATGCACTTTTCTCAGTACAGAAAGAGTAAAATCATAGCAATAAATATGTTTTAATCAAATTTAAAATAAACTCTTTATAAGGCAACACTGATTTATATTTGAATGAAAGAAGCAAAGAAAAATGAGCTTGATTTTTATATATAAAAATATTTACACATTTTAATGTTTGCAAACCAATACATACAAATCAGAATTGCACAAATTCCTCCAGAGTAATTAGACTTTCTCTTCTTCCTGTTCTTCAGATTGTTTCCTGGATATTAAGACAGACCAAGTTTGGTCGATTCCTCATACGGCTTAAGAACTCTAATTCATTACAGAAAAACCTCCTCAACTGTCCTGACCCTATTAAAAAAAGAGAACTTTATAATCCATCTTTTTCTCACTAAAAATAATACAAGCACACTGTATCTCAGCCAGCTCCTGGGTAGGTCTTTTCTAATTTAGGGAGAAGGGTGTAGAGAAAATATTACAGGGACCCTTTTTGTTTGTTTTTTTTAAATCATTACTGCCACAAAGAAAGTATAAGTGGAGGAACAAACAAGTGCAACAGTAGTCATATTTATATTGGATATTTATATTAACAGCCCAAGGCTTGCCTAATTAAGATTTGCAATGGAATTCTATTCATCATTGCCTTTATTAAAACCCTTTAAAGAAAAATCAGGAAATGTGTTTGCCTACATCTGAACAGAAGCATACCGTATTTTTACAATATACCAATGGTCCTTATCTGCATAAACCAGACTTACGCCCTTCATCAGATTAGATTTCATCTCCATCAAACTCAATACCGTGATCAATGTTCTCCATCTCTAACTGCTGACATTCCAATTAATATAAGAACAATTTCCTTGAGCCACTTTGTAATATAAATCAGCTTCTCAGGTTCCTGGAATTTTCCTTCCAAAGCAAGGGTGTCAAACTCGCATCATCACAGTGTTGTCATGTGACATATTGGGATGTTTTTCTCCTTCACTAAACTGGGCAGGGGCAGAGCCAGCACGTGATGCACCTGGCCCACGGGCCACAAGTTTGACACCCCTCCTCTAAACCTCTTAATTTAATTGCTAGCAGGGGTTGATTAAACTGATATTTGCTTTAGATATGGAACATCTGACATACTGAAATAAATTTAGCAGCTTCCTTGGGGTTTTATTCATCTATTTTGAAACTTCTGGGATACGTAAGCAATAAGTTGAAGACTATAGTGACGCATCAGGATCGCTATATTGTTAAGTAATTTCTGTATGTTCTGCAAAGCAACATATCACAGGAATAATAAGTTGAATAGTTGCCATAGTTTCTAAAAAAATAATTTCTTTCCTTAGCACTGAAAGCATTGTCTGAGGTTAAAGGCATATAACATACCTGTCTTGAAAGATTTTCTATCCACTCTGAAAGCCAACACTATGGATCGACAGACAAATGGACTTCTGCATAAATTTCTCAAATACTGTGTGAGCAGATCTTGCTCTTCCAGTATCTGTCAAAAACAGATAAATTAGCCTTAAATCTACATTCAAAATCATTAGGCAAAATTTCTTATTCAAGTATTAGCAAATTTCCTAACTCAAAATAAGCCACTTACCCTAGCTCCTGTGCTAATTTCATTATGCTGAAGGCATATACTTCCTTTAATCCGAATATGATTTTGGATGACCTCCCATTCCTTGGGGCTCAAACCCAACACTTGTTGCACCTGTTGGTTCTTGCAAAATACCATAACCTCACTTGTTCCATCTTCTACTAGAATTCTGTGATAATAGGTGGGATTTGAAATAAATATATCACATTCTATTCAGAATAATGGATATCTGTAATTCTATTCTGTATGTCATAATTTGAGTAGCAAATTGAGTGGCCAGCGCCCCCCGTCACATGACCACGTCGGGCGTACAACCAGCATTTATGGCTGATTGGAATGCCTTGCAGGCATGTTTTGAAGATTTTTTTGCCAAAACCCAGCATTTACTTCTAATTTTCGGCAAAATCCTCCCATTGCAAACAATGGGTTCACTTTATAGCCACAGAGGTTGCTTTACATGGCAGCCTTTTTTTACAACCATCACTTAAGCTATGATTAAGTTGATGATTACCCTGTATTCATTTTGATTTTAAATATATTTGGTCAAAAAATAATTTCAGTAGCAAAAAGTTTTGGATTTGAGGATTAAATACTTATATGGACAAAATGAACAAACTATTCAGTGTTCTATATTATAATTTGAACATGCAATATTGCTTTTTCCTATATGCTATTCATATAGGGACAATAAAAATTTATTATTGGCAGTTATAGACAATATTCGTTTTATGATCAGTTGAGGTGCTTTCCCCCAGATAAATGTATACATTTTTTACAAGTACTTACTTAGCTGTAGCTTTAATCATTCCTGTGTGTGAGGAGCAAGAATTGCTACATTCATTGGGCCTTCCCTGGGAAGGGAGAAAATATATTGACAAAATCATGCTAGTTATCATGTTAGTATAAAAATTTATATGGTACTGTTATTTCAGATTACAGGTGTGAAGTTTGAATGACCATATGTTGCTTCATGCAAAATAAAATAATACAATACAGCAATTATGACATGAAGAAAGGAGCTTAGGAATTTCCAAATTCAAATATGGCTGACTAGATACCTCTGTGGAGATGTTGCAGAGATCACAAAACCATTGCATGGATAAAGATAGGATACATGTCAAATGGCAAGTGATTTGTGCTTGGCCCAGATTAAGAGGTTGAAGTGGTATATTGGATAAATAATCTATTGAAAACTTAGGAGTGGAATCCAGTTGTCTGCAAATAAAAAAGAAAAAGGAGCTTTCATCAAATTCTGTAGTTGGATAAGAAGTAAAAAAATGTCAAGCTAACTCTTGAGGTTAATACTCACTTTGGAGAATTATGAGGTGGAGGAGTCAGAATACACACATCACTAGAGGCAATAAAAACACAATAGACATTTCCAAATCTGTAATGAAAAAAGATGGATTTTGGATACGAGTACAGTAATGAGATAAAGAGCCAATGAGAATGGATGTGGAAAAGCAAAAAAAAAAAAGTATGTACAAACAGTACTGAGTTAACAGATTTGGTTCCCTAACTTTGTCTTTAACCTGAATTTTAAATCAGAATTCATATTTACAAACAGGCTGCCTATTAAAAATGATGGATGGCATTGTCCTTCCTTGAGCCAACTAAGAACTGAAGTCAACGCAATATTTTTACGAACTGATGAAAATGATACATATTAAAAATATGTGGCTTAGCAGTTTCTGAAAATACTGTGTGACTTCAGTGTTTTGGAAGCTCAAAGAAGGAAAACACAATTTTTAGTAACAGGCAGTGCATTCATATCTAGTCAATAATGTAATCCATAATCCAGAGAACTTCCAGTGATACCGTGTTTCTCACAAAATAAGGCTGGTCCATTTTTTTTTTGACCCCTGAAAAAACGGCTAGGCCGTCTTTTCGGGGGTGACTTAATTTCCTCCCCCACCTAGAGCAGCCCATGCACACATACCTCTCCATGAGGCTGTTTCTATCGGAAAGCTCCCCAAAGGCAGAGTCCCCAGCCGCTTCGGGGCGAGTCGTGGCTGCCCATGTCCCTCAACATTAGGCAGTGTCTTTCAGGCGATGGAAGCTCCCCAAGGGCAGTCACAAGCCACTTCGATCGGCCGACAGAAACGGCCTCGTGGAGAGGGGATTGTGCATGGGCGCTTGCCCCGAGGCCACTTCTACCGGCCGATCGAAGCGGCTGGTGACTCTGCCTTCAGGGAGCTTCTATCGGCTGATGTTCTATTGGTAGTAGATCGGGGTATTCTAGCCTAGGCTACCTGCAGGGAACTCCTAAAGGCAAGTTTTCTCCCCACTCCCCGCCCTTCCCCCCCATTTCTCTTTACCTCGTGTAGTTCTAACGAACGATGTGAGAAATGGCGGGGAAACGCATGGTTTAAATAGGCCTAAATTTGGCGGGTGGGGCTTAATTTCACCTCATGCCTAGAAATCATGCTGGGCCTTCCTGTTGATGGAGGCCGTATTGTTGGAGAAACATGGTATTAACAAATAGTCACTGAGAAGGGCAGAGAAAGAGCTCGCAGGGTATTTTGGTACACTGCACCTGAAGAAGCATGGCAGTTCTGGAGAGAAATGGGCTGAGAAGACTGGCAAGGGGAGCAAGTGAGAAGATCAGACACACCACATTTGAATGCGAGAGTCATAATGGCAGCCAAGAGAAGATAGGAGGGAGGGAGGAAGGAGTGCTGATAGGTTTAGACAGACGATCACAGGCTATGAAAGGAAGGGAGAAAAAGATGAGATGCATTATAGGTGAAACTCGAAAAATTAGAATATCGTGCAAAAGTTCATTTATTCCAGTAATGCAACTTAAAAGGTGAAACTAATACATGAGATACTCATTACATGCAAAGCAAGATAGTTCAAGCCATGATTTGTCATAATTGAGATGACTATGGCTTACAGCTCATGAAAACCCCAAATCCACTATCTCAGAAAATTAGATTATTACATACAATCAATAAAACAAGCATTGTACATAGAACAATATCGGACCTCTGAAAAGTATAAGCATGCATATGTACTCAGGACTTGGTTTGGGCCCGTTTTGCAGCAATTACCGCTTCAATGTGGCATGGCATGGAAACTATCAGCCTGTGGCACTGCTGAGATCTTATGGAAGACCAGGATGCTTCAACAGCAGCCTTCAGCTCTTCTGCATTGTTCGGTCTCATGTCTCTCCTCTTTCTCTTAGTAATGCCCCATAGATTCTCTATGGGGTTCAGGGCAAGCGAGTTTGCTGGCCAATCAATCACAGTAATCCCATGGTCATTGAACCAAGTTTTGGTGCTTTTGGCAGTGTGGGCAGGTGCCAAGTCCTGCTGGAAAATGAAGTCAGCATCCCCATAAAGCTCGTGAAGTGCTCCAAAATCACCAGGCTGCATTGACCCTGGACTTAATGATGCACAGTGGACCAACACCAGCAGATGACATGACTCCCCAAATCAACAGACTCTGGAAACTTCACACTGGACTTCAAGCATCTTGCAGTGTGTGCCTCTCCATTCTTCCTCCAGATTCTGGGTCCTTGGTTTCCAAATGAGATGCAAAAGTTGCTCTCATCAGAAAAGAGGACCTTGGACCACTGAGCAACAGACCAGTTCTGTTTTTCTTTAGACCAGGTAAGACGCTTCTGATGTTTGTTGTTCAGGAGCGGCTTGACGACATTTGAAGCCCATGTCCAGGATCCGTCTGTGTGCAGTGGCTCTTGATGCACTGACTCCAGCCTTAGTCCACTCCTTGTGAAAGTCCCCAACACTTTTGAATGGCCTTTTCCTGACAATCCTCTTCAGGCTGTGGTTATTCCTGCTGCTTGTGCACCTTTTTCTTCCACACTTTCCCCTTCCACATAACTTTTTATTAATGTGCTTTGATACAGCACTTTGGGAACATCCAACTTCTTTTGCAATTATCTTTTGAGGCTTTCCCTCCTTATGAAGGGTGTCAATGATGGTTTTCTGCACAACTGTCAGGTCAGCAGTCTTTCCCATGATTGTGATTCCTACCGAACTAGACTGAGAGACCATTTAAAGGCTCAGGAACCCTTTGCAGGTGTTATGGCTTAATTGGCTGATTAGAGTGGGACACTTTGAGCCTAGAATATTGAACCTTTTCACAATATTCTAATTTTCTGAGATTGTGGATTTGGAGTTTTCATGAGCTGTAAACCATAAACATCTCAATTATGACAAATCACGGCTTGAACTATCTTGTTTTGGATGTAATGAGTCTATCTCATATATTAGGTTCGCCTTTTAAGTTGTATCACTGAAATAAATGAACTTTTGCACGATATTCTAATTTTTCGAGTTTCACCTGTAGTCTTGCTTGGTTCATCCTGTAAGACCTCTCCAGACTGTCTCTTTGCCGAAGCCCAGAACAACTCAGTTTCAGTTCAATCAGAACCAGTTCAGAATAGTCTTAACTATATTTCTAAGTCAAAGTATATTTTGTGTATGAAACAAAATACATTTTCTATTCTGTGGATATCCCAAATGGTAGCCATTACAAGATATTAGTAAAAACTGCAACGTAGTCCGGTCATCAAAAACCAAAGCCTGAGCTCTTTTCACTAATAGCAGTGAAAGCAAATCCTATAAATTTGCTTTACTGTATTCCCTTGTTCATCACTGGTATCATTTTGAACACTTGCTAAACAAATGGTTGTAACTTGTATTATTACCACAGGCGAGCAGATATTAACAATGCCATGATATATAGTGAATAATAATAACATGATGCTTCAGTACCTCTGGGCTCAAAACTTACCTGGAAACTTTGCACTGTAAACCCCGAAACAAAATTCTAGCTCCAGGCAACAAACCCCACAGATATGGCACAAAAGCAGCTTGAATATAGATATCCAGAAGAATTGAAGAATCACGTGCAGGTGCTATGCTTAGCTTCATAGTACAATTCCAAGGCAAGAGGCCACCTAAATTAGTAGAAGACAATTTGCTCTCAGGTTGATCTTAAAACCATTTTAGCTCTAGGCCAATGATGGCTAACCTTTTCGGCACCAAGTACCCAAAGTGTGCATGCACACATCCAGAAAATGAAATGTGCGTGCACCCCCCCCATGCATGCACCCCCCCTCCCACATGCACCCCACCCCCCAATGCATGTGCAACAGAGACACGAAGACCAGCTGGCCGGTGGGAGGCATACGCAGCAGAGCTGAGCTGGGGTGACAGTTCACGTGCCCACAGAGAGGGCTCTGCTTGCCACCTCTGGCATATGTGCCATAAGATTGCCATCAGGGCTCTAGGCTATAGAAAATATATTTTTCCTCTTGCAGAGTAATTCTCACCAATATATTCTGAATAAACTGGCTAGTTTACCCGCATTGTCTCAGCAATGCTTATAAATATTTACACATTTTCTAAATAGTTACCGTTTTTCTGAGCAGAGACATCTGTTTCTGCCTTCTTTCCAGAATGAGAGTCACACAAAATTCTTTCTGTTATTTCTCCAGAAAAAGATACGAGAGAACCTTTGGAGCTGATGAGGGAACATTTAATTTATTACATTTCCTGCTTTTCATCCAAAACAGAGATTAAGGTAATCTGGTAAGTATAAACTACAGTACACAACTCTAGATTAAAAATACTAACCCTAGATTAAAAATAACATAAATAAAATAAAATCCGTAAGATACCAGCATCTTCTAAATTAAAATTCTGTTCAACAACAAATTTAAAAGGTTTTTCAAGGTACTGTCTGCTTCCAGTTTTAAACACTGGAAAAAGAACAGACATACTTAGTATATCGATTATTTAAGTTTAAATTTGCTTCCTACATCATTCAGTCACTAGAAGTACTAAATTTTGGCTTCTTAAATACTAACACTATTTGAAGAAAAGTGACTGCCTGCCAAATGTTTGCTTGATAATCATGGAACAAAGAGAAAGGGTTCTCCTAAAGATCTTAAAACTAAGTTCAGTCTTCTAAAATCTTCCAGTAAATTAAGCAATCGGTATCATCGTTTTGAATTGTGCCTACACATTTAAAAACATTTTCATCATTTCTATTCCAAAACTGTATTTTAAAAGCAATTTCTGGAATCAACTCATTCATAAGACAGAGGTCCCTCAGATGCCAATTCCAAAATCTAGAAATACACAGTGAAAATGCCTTCTATCTTTTCCCAGCAAAGATTTCCATTGTTACCAGACACAGGACATCCTCCAAAAATAGCCTCAATAATTAGACATATTCATAAAAGAAAAAGTAGATTTTTAAATACTGTTAGCAAAACCATCTGGAACATTGAAGACTCTAAACAGAAACAGAAATTTTCCTGAAAGGAGCGCATACTCAAGTCTCCTTTAAAGAAAGCCAGGATAAATGCAGATGAAATGGCAACTCAAATGGAAACCCATCCTGGAGATGCCATTTACTTATCCAATATACTTCTGTGTGTTATATGTATATATACATATGTATATGCATGTTTATATATGCATTACAAGCTACACTCCAGGGAAAGACAGTTCCTGAGAAATAGTAACTGAATTAAAAACTACTTGTTAAAATGTAGTAAAATAATAAAACCCATTTAGTAAATGATTCTTCTCTGTGTGTATATTTTGTCTTATACACAGATCACACTCACATGAAAACATGCATACATACATGCACACATTCAAAGAGTCTTCTTCCAGCAGAAATAATAAAAAGGGAAAATGGCTGGGGGCAGGCTTGCACTTAATTTGGGTTTGCTTATTTTTAGCTGAGTGTTGCAGTTGTAGTTTTTGCAAAGAATAACAATGACTTCATTTGCTTGTCAGGATACACAAGAATCCCATCATGTCCTAGCTGTAAATGATAGCTAAATCTTAAATTATGATTTTGTTCACTCACAAAGCAAGAAAACTGAATTAAAGTATACTACGTTTAGTGTGAAAAAGCAGCCTGGATATACCTTGTGTCTCTCTCCAACTCTTTTCCATCTTGTGCTTCAAAATTAGTTTATACTGTATTGTTAGCCAAGATAACAATGCAAACCAGTAGTGTATGACTTTTAAAAAGTAGAGCAATGGATACCTGTATTCCATTCCATTTGCTTAAAGACCATAATTACAATTTCCACAATAAATCAGTAATCAAAAAAGAAAATACATTTTACCTCAGACTGAGTATTTCTGCAATGGAGAACATTTTTTGCTCTCTTTTTAACATGTCTGACATGGGCTGAAAAAGAAAAAATAAATATATTCATCCATTGTTCTGCTCCTTCACATCATGAACCTACTCTACTGGCATTAAAATTGTTCACTTCTACTCATGCCTAGGACTCTCTGCATTAGGCTGTTAGTTCATTTTCTTCCCAAATCAAAATAGAAATGACTGGCAGAAATTCAGAAATACAAATTAACCTACCTGAGAAATTTGTCTCACATGATGTACATAGGCCCCATCTGGGAAGGGCAGAAAAAAGGAACAGCTCGAATTTGATTTGTTTGCTGGAGCCAGTGAGGAACACTTTTTATCAAAAATATCCAAATCCTGAAAAAACATAGCCAATTGAGACCTATCATAGAATCAAACAGTATTCAGACACCTCCGCTATAAGAAATCTTGAAATTTGAAATAGAAAAAATTGGGCTAGAAGGCCCAATCACTGATTTTTATTCTTCCCAAGTAAATCAGCAAAAGCCCAGAAATAAATTTTAATTTCTTTTAGTCTTACCGTGCACTGAGGTAGAATGAGCTGGTACAGATGGTCAACATGTAGAAATGGGAACCAGTGCAGAGAGTTCTTCAGAAACAATAACAATATCTGAAAAATAATTTGAGAAGTCCATAACAAAAGAAACCTAAATTTTACCATAAGACTGTTGGTGGTGAGATGTAAGATAAAGTTCCACATTAGTATTCCTAGTTTGCGTAGAACAGCAAACTTGGGGGTAAAACTGGACTTGTGTTATAGTGGCCAAATTGTGCCAAAACTGATTGGCACTGTCCTTACTATTGGCAGGGAATGCTGTATGGGCACAACGAAGGCTGATAACTTGGTATATAACTAAAACGTATTTTGTAAAACTATGGCAAGCAGCAAAGGACAATGTCCATGAGTCTATTTAAGGACAACCACAACACATGACTTTGTTAACAGAGAATAAAAAATGATAAAGAGTAAATTATTATATATTTCTGGAACTAAGAGCAAGAACAGATTAATAGATCTGACTGAAGATAGCCCAATCTTGAACTAATATATTTTGAGGTATAGGCTTAATTCTGTATCAAAGAGCTAAAGTATAAACAAAAAAGTATGAATTGATGACATTGTTTGTTCTGGATGTCATAAACTGATAACTACACAGCACACAATTATGATTATGGAAGAACAAGAGGAATGCAACATTCTGAATGAATGCAGTCATGTGCCATTTCTCCACTTAGTTTCACCCTTACTTTCTGCTGGGCTTCGCTGGTCTGTTCAAAAGTAAGCTCCTCCTGTTCTTCACTTTCTCCAAGACTGTGGCATAGCTTAGGTTTGCCCATCCATAAAACTGTGGCCTGAAAGCAGAGCTGCATTGTCTGCCCATTTTCAGACTTGCTTTCTGAATTGTGGAGGTAGTTGCGCCATGCAAGTCCTTCCTTTTGAATCAGCAAAAACAGGCGAGATACACAAGTGATTTTCTCAGTACTGTTCCTGAAATGCTCTGGCTCCCTGGTATTTGGTTCTTCTATTTCCTTTCCTTTCCTTTTAGTTTTCCTTACTGAGGGTCTCAGATCAGTTGTTGACCTGCCACTATTTTTCACATCACAGGAGGTCTGATGATAAATAGTAGGACTTTTTTTGGCTCCCTTTTCAAGAATATGAAGAACTTTCACATCCTCAAAATAAAACTGTGCATAAAGCCTGAGAAGAGAAAAGCAGAAAAGTAGCATGAGTGCAGTTCTAGAGATGTTATAGGGAGAAAGAAACAAACTACAGAATCAGGACCTCAAATAATTATAATGATTTTTCTGTAATGGACAAAGTGTATCCTATAATGGGTTGCTCCTTCATTTCATTCTCGGTTAGATCTATTGTAGAGTTATGAATCTAATACTACTTTCATTAAAAAGTTAGAGAAACAAAATGGGTGGAAGTTCATCAGAGGGAGATCCAGCTGAGAATGGAACTTCATTTCTGAGAGATTCAGTCATTAGGTGCAATGTCACCTGACCACACCAAACTCCAAACATACAGAGAATACAGGAACTTTTAATCAAGAGAAAATCAGAATAAAGGAAAATATTCAAAATTCAGTGAAGCCATATTAGTACATTTTTCATATTAGGTTTCTTCATAGTTCTAAAACAATGTTTTACATTTGGCTTTTTCATCCGCATCTTTGACTTGTTCTATGCTTTTCTTAAAACTTTATATGATTAATAATGATACTTGGGTATTTAATTTTTGATTGATAATATGAGCTTTTATGTAATGTAACTGTAATTGAAGACTACGAAATGGATGCACAAAATAATTTGTAAACCAACCGGCACACTGTTTGTATACCTATGGAAGAAAGTTTGATGTTTTTATGTTTTGTTTGTTTATGTTTGTTTTTAAAAACCAATAAAATTTACAAAAAAAAACCTTTATATGTTTAAACAAATGGATACCTGCCTTTTCTTTTTCTTTATATGCTTGGCTGTAATTGGCTGTTGTGAAGAAGAAAAGTCATTTTGAGGAAATTGCTCTGTAATTAGCTGAAAAATATTCACCTGGAGGAGGCACCCTATAGTTGAAAAAAATGAAATCATCATTAAGCAAAGTTAACAACTATGCAAAACATAGCAGAGAAAGCTGAAGAAACAATTTCTCCTCAAGACCCACCTTAGCAATGGTGATGTAAGACATGACCAGGCTGAGCCCAAGGGAGGGGTCAAATGTATCATCAGTCATGAGTCCCTTCACACCCACAAGAGATCTAAGCCCAGCCCACCTTGAATTTCTCCTACTCTTATGTCTCTCTAATTTCCCTTAGCTGTTAGTAGTTCAGATTCTTTTAGCAAGCTTAAGCTTGCAATAAATCTTTTTATCCATTTGAACCATCTGGATCTCCCCATTTGTTTGACACTTAACAGGTGCCTCTGACCAATTCTAGCTTCAGGTGAAATGAGATACTAAGCTTCAGTTCCTTATTTCTCTCATTATACCTGAAGCTAGATAGAATTGGTCAGAGGCATCTCTGCTAAATAAGAAGAAAAATAGTTCATTCCTAGCAGACAGTGAATGACTTTTTTGGTTATTTTTTTAATACACACTAGTATAAACTCTGCAATCTCCCTATCTCTATTCAGCAATGCTTCATTTCAACAATGTGATCTGGACTTTTAGCATTTGTAGTAAAACAAGTGCTATATTCAGCTAGCTGTTAGGGCCATTTGTGTTCTGCATCTAGTTTCTGGATTCAGTCAGAGATGAAAAGTGCCCAGTGGGTCTCTTTCAACCCAGAATGACTGGAAACTTCTCTTCTGCACATGCCGTTGGTGTAACTGCCCAAATAACTTCTTCTGCCTCTCTTTCCCTCTTCTTCAGTGTTCAGAAGCAGCTACTTTCACTTCCATATAGCATGCTGTGCAAATAGCACACTGCTTGCAGAAGAACTATTTTCACTTTGCTGACTGTTGGGCATCAAAATTTAAAAGCTGGTAAACATTTTATGCATATATACCATGAGAGCTTCCAACTGTCAATTAAAATTTATCTTAAAACTGTTTTTGTAATAAAATCTCAGGCTTGTGTAGATCCCTAGATCACGAGAGAAGCCTTTTCCTCCAAAATCATGTCACAATAGAAAGAGAATACTTTCATTTTATTTATGGCAGAGCTGGTTAAAATTGTTTCCTTAAAAGAACTGCACTTCTGCAAACTTGTATTTCCTCAAGTCTGCTGATACTTCCCTCTTTTCCAGCTGTACAAATATCACTCAAATAACTAAATAGGAATACAAAAAATAAGATTATCTGCTAAAATTGCATGGACTACCACAGAGGTCCCCAACTCCAGGCTCATGGACCGGCACAGGTCTGCAGCATGCCAGGAACCCTGCCATAAAAACAGCATGTAAAACCACCACCACCGCCCCGGTCCATGGAAAAACCTTTCTCCCTGGAACCAGTCTCTGGTGCCCCAAAGATTGGGGGCTGCTGGCCTACCAGACATTTTCTATAGCAATGGTATAGTTTTTCTTTCTAAACTCTGTCTTTTGTAACCAGTGATACATACTATCTTGAATTTGCACAAGAACTGGCAGTTTCTACGCTAATATTCTGTAGAATCTCATAGTATAGCTGCTATTAAGTGGCCCATTATTCTATATTTCCTCCAAATTATAGATAAAACTCAGTGAAATAAATATTGAACATACCTATTAGTGATGTGTCAGTGAATGGTCTACAATCCTTGTGGAATATTATACAAGGAAGACTGTTACTTCTGTCTCGTAATTGGAGGGAACCGCTATTGGAATACTCTAGCACTCCAAGCAACAGCTATCCTCCCACCCAAAAAATAAAAGGTGATTATTAGCCATTAGCCATTGACAGGAAAAGAATAAAACTATTCACTAATTATATTATATGCTTATAAAAATACTTTTTTGCCTATTTTTCTAGGAGTATCTAAACAACATTTTTTTTTACAGTACTAGAGAACTAGTGTCAGATCTGCCATCTTCAGCTTGATGCTTCACTGGCATTCTGCCATCAGTCATTGGAGGAGGGGAAGGAGAGGAAATAGGCATTTGGCATGTTAGGAGTAGAGGTGATCAAGAGGGAGGGTGGATGACAGGCTTGACGGAAACCCAGAGGTGTGAGAAATAGCTTGTTCCAGACTTCAAGGAAGTAGAGCCCGAGAAAGGAATGTGAATTGCACCAAACATCCCAGCTGTTCCCCAAAATCTGGTCAAAGGTGAACTAGTCAAGAGGGAAGGGCCAGGAAGAAGGGGAAAATTTTACAACCTTTTGGGCGGGAACTTTAGTTCTAGTCTGCTTTGTTTGCAACCACTCATCTTTAGTAAAAGGACCTATAGCTTCATGCAAATGGAATCAGCTAGGGACCTAGCTGAGGCAAGTCTGATAACTAATTTGATGTATTGGTCAAAGTGTTAGGCTGGAAACTGAATTTTAGTCAGACACAAAGCCAGTTGGTTGACTTTGGGCCAGTCACTCTTTCTTAGCCCTAGGAAGGAGGCAAGCACTAATCACTTTTGAAAGAAACTGCAGGGAAATGTCCTTGCATTTGCCAGGAGTCAACATACATGGACAGTATAGCAGGAGTGAGTAAATTCATGTTTATTCTTTCTCTCAATCCTTGAGAATATGTCATACTTACCAATGGAGGATTAAAACATTCAGGTGACAAAATGCAGTAGTTCTGGGCCAATCTGCAATTTAGTTCTTGGATATTTAGGTTGCAGATCTTTGAGGCAGAATGCAACTGCTCCAATGGGTCACAGCTTTCCCAGCATCTCCTCTCAATCATACTATACAGTTGGACAAAATGTGGAATCTGATATGGTGGCTCCAGAATCTCGTACTAGGAAAAGATTTAGGACAGGAGTCTGCAACCTTAAACATTCAGCATTTGGACCCATTTCCCACAGAAAAGAAAACACCACAAAACCTGGATGGACATGGCCAACGCCACCTCACTCCCCGCTGTCACATGACCTCCCCAAGCCATGCCTACCCAGATTTTGTGGCTCCCGCTATTTTCTGTGGGAAATGGGTCTCTCTCATCTCTCTCCCTCTCATTTGTTTTTCTTTTTCCTATCCCTCTCCCTCTCTTTCTCTCCCTTCTCTCTCATTTGTTTCCCTCTCTTTTCCCTCATTTTCATTCTTTCCCTCTAGCTCTCATGTCTCTCCTCCTCTCTCTCATTTGTTTCTTTTTCCTCTCTTTCTCCCCCTCCATCATTTTCTCATTTCTCTCTTTTTCTTCCTTCTTTCTTTCTCTCTCTCTTCCCCCTCCCACCCCTCTCTGAGGAGCGAGCATGAGCCTACTCCTCCTCCTTCTTGCCAAAGACGCTCGCCCATCAGCTAGTCAATTTACCCGCTCTGTGAGCCTTCACTGCGCTTTGGCCAAGCCCAGCCACTCACTTGACGGTATCTCCATTCATGCATGCCCTCCCAGCCCTGCAACAGCTGGCCAGAGGGTCGCATGAAGAGGGTCATCTTTGGCGAAGCCATAGCGGCTTGTGCTCGCTCCTCAGCTGCAGATTGTCCCCCTTTCCATCGTCCCCTCCTCCTAGATCCCATTCCCACCCCACCTGCCCTGTTAGCGAGGCCAGCATTGGTCACGGATGGGTCAGGCCAGTGTCTCAGGGCAGAGAGCAGGTTGCACATCTCCCCAAGCGACCAAGGCACACCCAGCATCAAGAAGGACCAGAAGAAGCTCCAGCAAGAGTAAGGCACTGGAGAATCAGCCTGGCCACTTCTCCATACCCAGCCATCGCCTTTACTTTCTCAGGCCAGGCGAAGAGTGACTGGGAGGGGAGGGTGAGGGGCGGGGCCAGCCAATAGTGGGATCACCCAACAGGGAGCCACGGCAGAGGGCCCAAAGAGCCGCATGCAGCTCTGGAGCCACAGGATGCCAACACCCAGTTTAGGAGTTAAGTTATATTCACATAGAAGTTAAGTATACAGGATTATGGAAAAAGGCATTACCTGGTCTAGGAGACAATTGTGTTTTTCTGCCAGGATCTCTGCATGGAAGTTTCTTTCCTGCTTCTTGGGTAGCAGCAGGGAATTCAGAATAGGAACAATAAACTTCTCTATAAGTTCTTGAGAATGATGGGTAAAACAAAGCAACTTTTTGTGCTGAGTGAAATAACAGAACCTAGAAAGATTTAAAATAACATTACATTCTTCAGAGATATAATGAAGGGAAATGAATTTCAGGTGAAGAAAATTTAGGGGGGAAATCTGAAGAACAAAACAGGACAAAGAACAAATTCAGAGTAACTTTCAACATAATTTCTTGAGCCTATTTGGTCCTTGTACCCCCCAAAACTGGTGCTGTTCAGATGTTCTATATTTCAACTCCAAGAAACTCAGCCAATATTACCAGTGACATGAGCCCAAAATAATGGATGATAAATCAAACAAATTTGGGGATTTCATAAGTGTTCAAAATTTATCTCAATATTTGTACTGTGTATAATAATCACTTTCCTATAATTTAGACATTGTTATTCACCAACATATGAGAAAAATGCTTCTCTGGGCATATACAATGTAGGGAAGTTCTAGGCCTCAGATATTGCTTGAATAGGATCACAGACTTGGAAAGGGTCACGAAGGCTCCGAAATCCAACCATCTGCTCACTGGAGGAATCCAGATTAAAAATATCCACAAATAAAGGTTGTCTTATGCTTGGACACAACTAATAAAAGGTAGTCCCTTTGGGTAATTTGTTTTGCTACCAAACCGCTCTAGGAGGGCTTTCTTAATGTTCAATGGGAGTCTATCGCCACAATTTAAATCCACTTTTTATATTCTGCATTCTAGACTAATAGATCTTTGCTTTTGTAGCTCATGTTTAAACTGTGGAGTCCTGGGTGTTCTCTGAGCTTTGCTGTATTCTTGTACATGTTTCATTACCACATTAGGTAACATCAGGTAACTAGGCCTAACACTAATGATGTTGATAATGAATATTTCACAATAATGAAATGTCTGCAGCTAAGCTCAGAGAAGTTTAAGAAGGTTCTACACTCATGTGCACTATTCAGGTGGCCCTGAGGGCACAGATAAACATCCAAGTACCCGCAACAACCCTCAGAAAGATCAACCAGGTGACTGGAAGGAATATATATCCTTCCATTCTCCACCATTCAGTAAGATCTGTAGACATTTCTTGGATGAGAAGCAAAATGTCTTCAAGGAAAAACAAAGTCCAGTTGCCTTTTGAAAAAGCACCTTTGAATGTTTTAGGAATTGAAGTATAACCAAAAGAAAATATTTTTTTTCCTTGCTCCCTCTCAGAGCTTTAGACTCTTGAGTGCAACCTGTTCTTTGCCAAAAATTATCTGCTACTATCCTGTTCACTCACTCTGAGAGCTGTCTGTCTGAAAACTGCTACCCTATTACTTGGACCTGTATCTACAGTGTTGGGAGTTCCACAGCCTGTGACCAAAGTACATGGAGACTTGCATCCTGGCTGCTTTCCTGGGAATTCAGTTTGCATGTGACTCTGTGCAACCTGTAATTGCAGAGGTGCATACATGCGCCTCTCTGAATATGTGCATTGGGTTGCACATATTTACCCTTTTAGTCTTAAACTGCAGGAAAAATTATATTATAGAAAACTAGCACCAGTCCTTAAATGTTTGCCTGAAGAAAGGTTATACATATTATCATATGCCATTGATTTTAATCACACACACCTTTGTTCAAATATTTCCAGAAAGTTGACCAGATAAAGATAGAATGACAGGCTTAAATTATAATGCAAGAGTAGTTGCAGATAATGATTTCCAAAGCAGTTTACAGGCTGATGTAATATGCTGTATGCTGAAAAACTCTTTAGCACAATGGTAGTATGTAGACATGCTCCAAAAGCAGCAGGAATAGAAGGTAAAGGCATCTTCAGAAGATGGACATCTCGAAGCTAACATGTAAAGCATAAAAAACATTTGAAGTTTTTTAAAAAAATCTTTCCAATAATTTTCACACAGTAATTATTCCATTTTGGCTTTATAGTCAGTTAGGCAACTACAATGCTCAACTTTATACACAATCCTTGTCAGAATACATCCTTCTCCAGTAAAGATTTCTTGCTTTCTTGCTTTTAAATCAGAAACCTCTCCTGTCATAACTGTACTGGAAACAGAATGACAATGCCAACCTCTTATCTTCTTTTCAGTCAACTTTGTTTAAAACCACATTTGTAATGGAGACTGTAAACTACTCCAAGCCAACTCACCTCTATGCATGCTCCTGGTCGGAATCCGCAGCCAGTATTCAACATCTGCCGATAAGCAAGACAAAGTATGTATTTGTTATCTAGTTTGTAGAGGCCAGCTGGGGCATTTAACACTTGAGTGATAGTACCCTGAAAAGTGAATAATGAAAGATTATGCAATAAATAGTTTGTACTGCTTACTGGAGTCATGCCTGAAGAAATTTTCAAATGCAGGTTTAAAACAAAGGGTTTTTTTAATATACGTGTCACAATTTACTTACTGTATATGAGATGAGCTCAGATTTTCTAAGAGAACCCAGCATCATTTCTTCCTTCTGCACTTTCAATAAGCTCTCAGGCTGTATAGAAGGCAGAATGGAAGCTGCTATCATTGGTCTTCCTTGTGAATTTACATCTAGACATTGTTCCTTTGTTTGTTCTTTGCAGTAAGGCAGAAGGCATGAGGAAGAGCTGGTTCTGAAAACACTCTGCCCAGAACTTTTGAGGCAAGATACCTTCAAGTCAGTTAGGACATATTTGTGCCCCAGCTGTAGTGCATGATGCCAAACCAAGTGGGGAGTTTTCTAGGATAGAGAAATAAGGAAGAACGTAAAAATTCAGCACTTATAAGAGCAGCTGTGGAGGTTTGGAATTATTCCTGATTCTAAGGTCACCTGAAATACTTCAGTATCAATGGAGGCCTATTCCACATTGTCACTGGAGACTGCTTTATTGTTTTTCCTTTCAGTATATTGTATGGATTCCTTTAATGGAAAGAATACTGTAATCTACAAGCAGTACTGTTAGGCAATCCATGTATAATAAGATGCTACCTTTACTATTCCCAAGCCTAATAATGAAGAAAATCAACCCGCATTGGCTGTCATGCAAACACAAACACGATCCCAAACATGATTAGCAAACATCCTAGCAGATCAACTCAACTTCTACTTCCTCAAAAATATACAATATAATTAGTGACCTCATAATTGGTCGTGGTTGTTCATCAACTAACTTTTCTGTAGTAATTTAAGAAAAGACATAACTCTTATTTGAATAAAGAATAAAATATAGTAAATACACATACTTGTATTACCACTGGAACACTAGCAGAAGAACTAAAACACTTCAGGAAGAGGAAGAAGAAACACTTTTGGTTGAAATAGAGAATGGTAGTCAACCTGTTTAGTTCCCCCGCCACATTCACCTTTGCTGTACTCTTATTCTGAGGTCTGAAAAAGCAAAGAGTCCTGGCAGATCAGAAAATGTACATTTCATAAAGCATTGTTTCTCATCATGGACAACTAGATGCTGCAAAATCACACAAAAAGGACACAAACACAATTCTATTTCTTTCACTGTAACCCAATTAATGATTTATGAATGTTAGTTACCATTATTACAATTTCATTATCAAGTTCCAAGGCCTAACCTACATCCCAAATGTAGGACCTACATCCCAAATGTAGGGTGAATGTAGATGTTTAGTGGTTATTCCCAAATTATAGGCATAAAATCAATCCCTTGGCTGATACTAATCAAATTCTACTACAGATGAAAAGAAATTACAAAACACTGTTTTATAAAAGAGAAGTGTACTGAAAGCTTGGCAACAATTGGCTGAGGCAACTGGGCCCAAAAATGCTTTCTCCTTGAGGCACATTATTGCACAAGTTCCAGAGACTCTACTTCTAGATGACCTAGAAGGTCCCTTCCAATTCTATTAAACTGTTACTCCGATACCCACTTCCTTGGTTCCTGCTGTAGTGAAACTACAGTCCATTCATAAAGCACTACCACCAGAATAATTCAAATACTTTGCTATTAATATTTAAGGAGGAGTCCCTAAGGCTCCCAATCTATTAGCTATAATGAGGGAGAGCTAATGGTGCATGTTCTGTGCAGCAGCCTGACTCTTGAAGCACCAATGGCACCGAACCTTCTGGAAGATAAAAACATGGTTCTTCTAGAAAACCTTTGGTGTTCAATTGTAGCCAGAGTATATTTTTCTATATTTTAGCCTGTTATGTTCAGCATTAATTGAGAATTTAAATGGAATTGTTATTTTATTTAATCCTTATTCTGATTTTGTATTGCATTTTTATTATGTTTTGTAAGCTATTTAGAGTTTCAGGTAATTACTGGTTTCAATAGGCAAATTTCATAAATAATTAAATAAATAATCTGATTTACATTGATCCAATACTTCATCAATATCGTTAGTTAATCAGCAGAATAGAACATAAATCCTAACTCAGCTTATTTGGAGGACAATTAAAAATTTATCCATTATTCCTGGACTTCTGGCTTGGGCTTCTTCAGCGATGGACCAAAATCGCGATCGTACACAGTTTTGATCCATGGTTGCCGCTGGAGCGCCCCAAGCCACCCGGATTCGGGGCTGAAGCCACCTCGTAGTGGCGGTGAAGAAGGGAGAGCCGTCAGCAGGGTTGAGGAGAGCCGTATCCCTCCTCCTTGGCTGGCCATTACTCCCTTTCCCAAAGGTGGTTGCATCGATGATCAGAAATGGCCACCTCAAAGAAGAACCTGACCGGACAAGATTGTTCAGGGGGAAGTTTAAAGGAGAAAGTTTGACTGACCGGGTTGAATGGAGAACATCTATTTAAAGTACCTGGAACCTGAATTTTAAAGATTAATACCATTCCCAAAAAAGATTTTAAGCGGCGAAAGAGAAAGGGAAAGGAAATGGAATTGGCTTTTTTTCCTCTCACATTGACAGTTTTAATTGACTTGGAACATTAAGAAGAGATTCGAATAAGAAATTGATACTAATCCACTTTGACATTAATAGGCTATTTCTAGCTGAAAATAAAGTGTCAAAGGGATAAAGATTCTTGGATAATTTAAAATTTTTCTTTAAAAAAAAGAAAGAAAGCAGCAGAGGGAAAAAGGAAAAAAGAGGGTAGAATCTGGAAAATGGAGACCACCTGGAACTTAAAAAAAATCGATAGTGGAATTTTAACAAGGCTTGCAAAAGATACATTGTAGCTGAAACTTTGTTACAAGATAACAAAGCCCCTGGAAAGAGAAAGTGAAAAAAGAAGCTAGAAACACTTTTGGATTATTGGATGATTCCTGGTACTTTGGATGGAGGATCCTAATGAAACAAAATAAAATCAATTGGGAGGTGTTTAAAAATTTTTTAAAATGGCATCGCTCCTTCAAGAGTTAAAAATGAGACTTAAAGAACAAAAAAGAAGAAGCACAAGACAGAAAAGGATCTTTTGGCTTCGTATTTCAATTTTTAGAAATGGAGATCTTGAACTATGAAAAACAACAAGAAACGCTGGCAGAACAAGAAGGGCGGGACAACAAAGAAGCCATCTTTAATGACCAAGCAATTTTAAGCGGGGTAAAAAAGGGAAAGCGGAGAAAGTGAGTTAAAAACTTAAGCACTGAAGCAACAACCAAAAAAAGAGTAATTTGAAAAGTAATCATAATATCAGGAAGAAGCAGAAGGGAGGATCACAGAAGGGAGAATCAAATAGAAAAGGGAATAAAAACAGGAGGGAGGAGAAGAGAGGGAAGAGGGAAAGGAAAAGAAGCTACAAAGGACAGAAACAAGATATAGAGGCACAGGAAAAGCATACAAGAATTAAAGGTATAAACCTATTTAAAAGACACAGAGACAATGGTTAAAATTTAACTTAAGGAAAGGATTCTGCAAGGGTGCATGGGATAGCATTGTTATATTAGAAATAGAAAAGGGTTAGAAAATATGTTAGATGATTAAAGTGATAGAAAAAAATTATATTGATGTGTAGTGGAATATTTGTTTGTAAAGAGAATAAGGCTCTCAATGATTTAAAAAGAACGTTTAAAAAAACTGAAAAGAAACATGGAAGATTTTTATCAGTTGACAAGATAAACTTGAATAAGAATAATAACTTTATTGACTACTGTTAATAACTATTTGGTTTTTTATTTAAAGACAGCAATAAGTAAAATATGAAATATAGATGATTAAAGTGAAAGACAACTGATATTACTAGGTAATGTTTGTTAAAAGAAATAGAAATGTAAAAGATTGTTATTAAGTACAGAGCTGTACTTGAATAGAATAATTATTCCATTTACTATTGTTATACATATATACACAGATATATATACATATATACTTTTTTCTTTTAAGAATTTAGTGTGTATTTTTAAGGGAATGTACCAAGCAGAGTTCGATTGAAAATAGGTATGTGTTATAAAATAGAGGTTAAAAAATTAATGTTATAACTGTAAAGGTGTAACTTAAATTTTTAAACAAGATTTGAAAAAAGATACAAAGGTGTTACACTCCAGTCTAGTAATTACAGGAGAAAATGTGTTTTATGATAAAAGATAATATGAAATTGTAAACAGGACAGACAAAAGTATAAAAACATTGATTAGAAAGATTTTAAAGATTAGAAAAAGATATGTAATTGAATTAAGAAAGGAATGAGATAATTTAAAATAAGGCTATAGGAAGTAAAGAAAGGGAAAAGCTATTGAAAAAATTGCTAAAATAGTTATAAGATATGGATTGGAATGTTTCAGATAAATATGTATTGAGTATGCACTGCATGGAGAAGTGATAACCCGGGGGCACGCTGTTCTCAAAAAATATATTTTATTTGTATTTGTATGTTTTGTAAAAACTTAAATGAAACTTTTATTTAAAAAAATTATCCATTATTCCTGAATGTGTAGATTACTTCAAAAAGTTACACAAAAGTGAATACCTGCAGATAGGAATGTGCAGCTATTCAATGGAAAATAATGCTTTCCCAAGTGCAAAAGGTGTTTCAATAATTGTGAGTGGCACAAGCTGTACCATCTGTAGCTCATTAAAGAAGCCACACCTTTTCCTAGATAATGTGCATTTAAGTTAAAAAGGCTGTCTCTATCATCACTTGCTTAACCATTAAGGAAGGAAAATGGATGAGATTAAGGAAAGAAAAGGAGTGATCAAGAAGTCTAAATAACAGTAAATCTTTACCTGGCACTGAGCAGGTCTGCAGCTGTCCCAGGGTAGAAAACAGGGATGGTACTAAGATTTTTCTCTGATCCAGACTGTACTTGAATTGGGTCTTCTAGGATCTCCAAATATCCAGTTCTGCCCCCGCCTATTTGAGGAACGTATATCCAACTAGGGAAGAGTGACAGATGGTCTAGCCACTCAAGCTTAAAATGCAGGAACTGCCCAAAAGAGAAAAAGTGACATTAGCTATTCAAAAACAACAGCCTTTTATTTGAAAATTGTGGATACATATAGAAATACCTATCATGCTAATCCCGTTTGGATGTAATGCACGTTATGTTAATTCTACTAGACAGTGAAGTGATTTATTTACCCCTCTCCAAAACAATATATTGAATGTTTCCAGCTAAATCCTGTTGGATAAGAGGGGAGGGAAATTCAGCTTCCTTCATTTGAACATCAGTTTTAGTATTTACTAGCAGCATGAATGAAGCCGAAGAAAACAAGTGAATAAACAGTCTAGCAAACTGCATCATATGTAATAACTAGAACTGTATTTGACCCTGCTGCTTTTTGTTTTTTTAAAATACTATATTTGGCTGTTAATCTTGGAATCAATGTTACTTCAAAAATCAGTTGCTAAGCATGGAGGAGCATGTCTCCAACTCCTGTTTGTGAGCATACCAGAGTTAATGGATGATTGCAAGAAACTAAAAGACTTGGTCTTTGATTCAGCTGCACTATTCTATTTAAACTGGACACCCAAAATGTATCCCAGTGCATAATGAGAAAGATTTTAAAGGCCCACAATCTTCACTTTTAAGTTTATTGTTTTCTGCTAAGAGCTATAATGTCTCTCTCCTAAGCAGCACTCTGGATAGATAAATAACAGAACATCTTAATACCATACCACACACGGAAGTGCTCCAGTGTTATCTTGCAAATAAACACTTCCATCCATCATCTTATCTTTTTTTCCTGATGTTTCATTTCTCAAGTAGCCTATGAGCATTAAGCGAGTTTGTTCAAAATATTTCTGGTCAGGCAAAATAGTTTCATTCTGGTGGGTCCATTCTCTGAATTCATCAGAACTCGAGGTTAAACGACTACAGCAAGGTATACGCTGGGATTGAAGATCAGAGATAGAAGTAATGCTGGAAAATATGATTAAGTTAATTTATAGTGAAGAATTAAGACATAAATGTTGCTCTTTTAGAGTTAAAACAAATAAAAACCTCCATATAAATTGCTTTGACCTTTGAAAATAAAAAAAATGTTAAATATTAATTATAAACAATGGGTTTATTAACTGTCATAGCAGGTGGCAGAATCTAACCATTAATGATTTCAGAAAAGCTAAGCAGAGTCAGATGTAATTACTGCTTGGATGAAAGAATACTAGAAACTCCAGAACTTAGGAATGCACAGTTGAAAAAAATTCCCAGAAGACAGTAACACCAGACCATTCACATACTATTGCTAAGAAACTAACATGGACTTGTCCATGCATTTGCAAGGAGTTGACTTCAACTTGAAGGGAACTTTATTTTTACTTTTATTGCTATATTGGCTGTTGTGTTTTCACTTTGCTTCTTAATGAGCAGCATATCTGCAATAAATAGCAAAAGGAATCTACTAGCACTTTTCCCAAGTAGTCCCTGTGTCCAAAGCCTCATGTGGGTGAGAAGTCAGGATGTATGAGCAGAAAAGCTGGCCAACAGGGAAAATCCCCTCAAGCCCAGGAAGGGAACCCCTGGGACCCGGCCCTGGCTGCACCCCATTAATCTGTCCATGTGTTTACTCTCTTCCAAATACATTCCTCCAGGTAGAGAGGAGCCACCTGTCAACGTCCGAGATGGAGTTGTCACAAGCGCAGAGGGGGAAGGGGGCTTATGGTGCTAAGGCAGGGTCCCCAACCAGAGCCAGACTATATCCAGGAGTTCTCCTGGCTTGCCGGAAAGTTATGACAATGGCTGGAGCAGCTGTTGGTTCATCAGTTCAAGGTGGGCCTGGATCAAGACCTGCCTCCTCGTCTGAATGAGTAGTACTGGGCAGCCACCAATTAGATGCCGAGCTGAGTGTTGGCCCAAGGGGGACCTAAGACTTAAGCCACGGAGGTTCCAGGTATAAAGCTATAAACCTTCATGAACAGCAGGTCACTTCATCAGATGCATAGATTGGCTAAACTGATGGGGGCAGAGGGTGGGATGAAAGACAGGTTAATTAGTTATGCATCTCATGAATGATAATTATCAAATGAAGGCAAATATATGTGTCCCAGGATAATGTTGCAGGATCTGATCTGAATCAGTCACTGGGACAAGAGGTTTATTCTTCCAAGCATGGACTCATGCACGAGCTTGGAACATGGATATCAAATTCACTGCGTCACGTTGCCATCATGTGACGTATCATGACATTTTTCTTCCTTTTGCGGAGCTGGGGGTTGGCGTGGCCTGAACATGACACATCGGGCCTGTGGGCTGCCAGTTTGACACCCCAGTTTGGAAGTCCCTGTGACTGACTGAGATCGGATCCTACAAAAATAATTATTTTCCCTTTTACCCTAAGGGAATATCAAGCTTTGGTTTCTCACATCCAATTTTAAAAACTGGAGCTACACTGGACAATAGGTGATGCTATTCTTTTAAATTCTTAAAATAATATCTGATGAGCAATCACATGTTATTTTAAGAATTTTGCAATAGAAATTATAATCTGCCTTCTTACTACAGTATTGTTCCCCATTCATATGAAACTACTGGATAGTCATTAAATAAATCCATACCTCCTCTCCTGTGATCGACAGCCAAATAAGCAGAGTTTAACACCAGGATAACAAACTTATTTAGGGGATTGGAGGCTGTAACATATGAAGAATGGTTGCAGGAACTGGGATGTTTAGTCTGACAAAGAGGAGAACTGGGGGGGGACATTAAATGATAGCAATTTTCCATTATGTGAGAGTGTGTCACAAAGAAGAAAGGGACAGTTTTGGATCCTATTCTCCAAAGCACCTGAGGGCAAAACAAAAAAACCACAGATGGAAACTTATGAAAAGGAGAGCCAGCCTAGAATTAAGAAGAAATTGACTGACAGAATCAATTAGTGGAATAGGTTGCCTTTGGAAGCTGGGTCCTCCAACACTGGAAGTTTTTAAGAAGAGGTTGGACAGCCATTTATCCAATGGTATAGAGACTCCTGCTTGAGTAGAGGTTTGAACAAGGCGGCCTTCAAGGTTCCTTCCAATTATATTATTTTTATTCTATATCAATACCAAACCAACAATCAAGAAGTAAACAATATTCCAATCAAGAAACAATTAAGACCACTTCCACCAACTTTGACAGGGTAAGCCATTTGCAATCCCCCTCCCTTTTAGCACTGATGGTATTACCTAGTCAAATAACAAAACCTCTGCAAGAAATCATGCAAGCTCAGATAGCACAATGGAAATCCACTACAGAATAACCATGATCACAGCTGCAACACACTCAATGTTGGCTAAAATGAGAAATGTATTTTCAAAGAAATATTAAGTCAAATTACATTTTTTTCTAAAATGGTGAATGCTTTCAAATGTTCAATATTTCTGCATAAAGATGTAAATTCTAAAACATTTATACAAGTCCTAAAACTAGACAGATATTTATCTAAAGATTTCTGTAACAAAAGTATGCAAACCACTATATACTCTGCATATAGGCAGCATAAAGAAATACTTTAAATCTGGAAATGCCATCAGAGTTAGTTTTATTTCAACTCTCACCAATGCAGCAAAGACACTAGTACAGTATAGTATAGTACAGCTTTCCCATAAGCAGTCATCTCTGTTCTCTTTAGAATCTGTAATGAAGCACACCTTATAACCTGTTTTCCAAACAATTTTATTTGTAGTTCCACACTATTCTATAGCAAACTTATAGGGCTAAATTTATTCATTATATTCATATCCAACTTTCACAGAGGAGATTAAGTCATAGTGGCACTCTTTCTATTTTTCTGCAGAAAAGCCATCCTTGTGAAATAGGTTAGGCTGCTCAAGATACTCCATGAACTTTTCTGAATGAGGGTAAAGTAGAACCTGGTTCTCTCCCCATCTTGTCCAACACTTTAACGACCATCCCACTGTGGGAAGCCACCCCCAACAAAGAATGAAATATTTTGAGGAATATTAAAAAGGTAGAATATATTTCCCTGAAGGAGAAATGAAGAAGCATGCTCTTAAAGACAGAAAGCAGCTCCCAAATCTTTCTTAATAGTCCACAGAAAATGCCAGCACTTAAGCAATAAAAAGCTTATTGGAAGATGAAGGCAAGTATCTAGATAGCACTATTCATAAGCAAGGCAAATACTGCAGGCAGAAATCCATTCAAGACAGGATATTTTGAAACTCCTTGAAGCACAGCTAACAAAGGCAGAATGAGAGGATTAGAAAGCTCCTCACCCAAGATCCAACACAGGATGAAAGCCATTAGCCACAATTGGAATTGCTCAACACCCTTTCAGAACACAAGCCCCTTCAGAGCAGTTCAAACTTCAAAGTCATAGAAACCTATAAAGATCCATCCACTCATTCAACTATTTCTTCAGCTGACCCAGAACTCTGTTTGTCAGAGGTCTCCAAACTTGGAAATTTTAAGACTTGTGGACTTCCACAAGTCTTAAAGTTGCCAAGTTTGAAGACCCCTCGTATTGGTGGTTCTGTTCAATAAACTATCTTTCCAATCAGCTTCCATGTTTTTTCCAATGCCTTTCTCCCTGCTTGGAACTGAACCAGGTTTATTTTCCTTCCAACACCAACCTTGCAAGGGAGGCTTAACGAAGTTTGGCTGGGGCTGAAGGCAATTTTTGTTTTCAAGTGCCTTGCTGGCACGAGACGCCAAATCACTAACCCCATTTACTGCATTAAACTAACTGACAGCATAACACCCCCATATGGAGACCGAATGGAGCAAGTGGCCAGTTTTAAGTTTCTGGATGTTACCCTAAAAGAGGACCTGACCTGGGATGCTCACATTGCAGCCCTGGTCAAAAGGGCCCAGCAGAGATTGTACTACCTCAGACTTCTCAGAAAACAACAACTGAATGAAACACTGCTGCTACACCATAGAGAACATTTTAACATACAGCACCTCTGCATGGTTTGCCAATTGCACAGTGGAAAGCACCCCAGAGGGTTAACTCATTGCCCGGAAGATCAATGGTTGCCCTCTCCCCCTCCTTGAAAGAGCTTTATAGCTCCCGCTGCCTTAAGAAAGTTCAAAACATTCCCAAAGATCCATCTTATCCTGGGAACCCTTTTTTTGAACTATTACAAATAGGCTGAAAAACAGCTTCTATCCCAGGGCAGCAGCTCTTTTGAATTCTGCTGTATAGTGCAGTGTTGGTGCGGTGTCGGGGGTTTTCAGTTCACTGTGCGGAGGGTGAAGGATGTGTGCTTGTGTTTATTTTCATGGTCATGATGTGCACTGAAAATGGTATTCGATTTCGTTGTACGAGGTGCAATGACAATAAAGGAAGCTAAACTAAATATACAGTACGCAACCTTAAACTAATCACGCCACGTGTGTTCGCACAATAAGCTAAACCATAAACTAGCCATGAACGTTTTTTTTAGTCCAGCAAACTAATTCCTGTCGGAATACTGATAATGGAGCGGGAGGGGAGGCGGAAGGAAAAAAATTAAAATAAATAAAAAGATGGATGACCGAATTAAATTTCCCGCGGGCGAGGCCACCCGCTTACGGGCCCCTCACCTGCTGGCAGGCGCGGAGCTGCCGAGATCCGGGCTCCGGGGACGCTTCAAAGACTGCCGGTAGCCGCTCGCCATCTCGTCAATCTCGCGAGGGCTTCTGAATGAAGGACTTTGAGCGCGAACTTCTCGAAGCACGAGCGGCCACTTCACGGGTGCCGCCTCTTCTGGGCGTTACGGGTGTCATTCCGCGCGGATGCATCTGCTCACAGCTTCCTTGCTAAGCTGTACGGAATTCATTCAAGCAAAAGCAGGGATCTCCAAACTTTGCAACTTCTTGTGGACTTCAACTCCCAGAATTCCTCAGCCAGCTATGTTGTTCTCTTTCCTCTTTTATAGCTGATAAACTTGCAGGTTGAGGTTGCAAAAAACAATGAAATTATTCTCTTCAAGAATATGCCCTTGTGATATTTTCAGACTTCTCAGCGCAGGTTGCCTTATTTATGTATTTATTCATTAGATTTTAATGCTACCAGTATTACTTTATAAGTAACTCAAGGCAGTGAACATTCCTAATATTCCTTCCTTCTGTTTTCCCCACAACAACCCTGTAAGTGCATTGGGCTGAGAGAGAGTGACCGACCCAAAGCCCCAAAGTCAGCCAGCTTTCATATTTAAGGCAGGACTAGTACTCACAATCTCCTGGTTTCTAAGCCAGCACTTTCATCACTACACCAAACTGGCTCTTTTAAGGCAAGTAATAGTGATTGTTTAAAAGTGTTTAAAATGCTAGGGAAATTATATCTTCTGCCAGGTCCACCCCACATGTCCCTGATAGTTGACTTGAATTTCCTGCAAAAGTTTTTAACAGGGCAATAGCCAAATGCAACATTTAGTTACATGTGCACATGGATTACACTGAGCCATTTGGTTTGTTACTTGTTGATTAAGCAATCATGCTACTGTTGGCATGTTGCATGTTGCTTTTCACACACCACTGCCATAGTTAACCATGGTTTGTGGAATACGCTTAAATTGACTGGATTAACACCACACTAAAACAAAATCTAAAATCAGATATACAACCTTGTGTTAAACATGTTAAATCACAGTCTAACCTGATTTTTCTTCTAAATGTATGGTGTTATGGACCTTTTATAATGAATTTGGGAAAAATAGGAAAGTTAGGATGAAATTAGCTAAGTGAATGTTTTCTTTGAAGCATCTTATTCGGCAGTCTTTTGAAAATAAAATCTAGCCTTCTTCCATAGGATTCTTTGCAGGACTTAGTTTACTGAGAATGAATGGGTTAACTGCCTTGTTCACATGCTATGAGTAGATTCCTCTGAACATTATAGGGTGGATGGACTAATATTTCATGTGGGTGGGAGTTTATGTCTCCACCCTTTCCTTACTTTTTGGCTTCCTGTTTTATAAGGAACTTGGATTGCCAGGCACGGACGTTTTACCTTCTTCCCTTTTTGGAAGAGCTGCCAAAGGTCACGCAGCCAGGGGCCCACTCTGCAAATGTAAGGGACAAGCTGGCCAAACTATGATCCCACTGGGGTTCTTTCAAGTTTTAGTAATTCCGGTAAGTGGAAATTTAAGGAAAATGGCTGAAGGAGAAAGTGAAACTCTGGGGGATATGAACATAAATGCGGAAGGAGAACATTATTTACTAATATATTTGATTTATTTTGTATTTGTTAATCTGAATTGGGTGGTTTCTGTGGGCCAGGCATAATATAGGAGAGAATATTTATGTTAGGTCACTGAATTTTCTCCTTGTTTGTCTTTCTCTGTTGGTTGATTGATTCTTCTTTCCCTGAAGATTTGGCAGCAAACTTCATAAAACTTTGCCTTCGGAAAAAAATATTTTAGTGTATGGACCTCTTTTAGTTGGTGAGGGTTTTTTGATGAGTATACAGGATTTTATTTGCTTAGATAATGTGTTTTTTGATTCTCTAATTTTGTTAATATATTACTTGAAGGAGGTTAGAGATAAATGAGAATGATTTTTAGCCCTTTCATTACTATTAACTCCCTTGATATCCAGGAGATATTCAAAATAGGGCAGAGTAGCTGTGAATGTTCACTTCCAGAGAACACTTCCAAAAAAATCAAATCAGTCACACAAATAAAGGGAGAATGATTTAAAAAACAATGTTCCATTAGGAATCATATTTTGTTGTTCATCCAGAGGGAAAAAAACATTTATTTTTTTTAAAGAGCCCAAAATACAGATTTCCAGTTTCTAGCCAGCTTAATTTACTAATCAGCCACATAGGAATAAAGAGACTTGTTACATTGAGGCCTGAAAGCATTAGCACATTAATAGCAGCAGCCCATACTCTGGAAAACTCCCCATTAACTTTCCACAGTACAGATTTCTTAAACTGTCTACAGTTGTGGACCTATTGTATATTCTTGATCGAAGATTGTTACACTCCTATCTGGGATAGTATCTTCAATGAGGGAGGAAGAGAATACTTGCCTAGGCAGCCAGATCAGCCAAATCAACACCGGTGATCAATGAGGTTACAGATATCACAGCCAGATTGCCCTTACATCCAAAATAAAGCATTTGAAAGGTTTTCATTAAAAATCTATGAATACTTATATAATGCTTAATACTTTTTTTAAGAATCAGCAGTTTGTATATGTATCCATGCTGTTATAATGATTTGCTATACTGTACTGCATTTACCAGTTTGATGTAGTGATTGAGGTGCTGGCCTAGAAATCAGGAACTGTTGAGTTCTAGTCCCACCTTAGGGATGAAAGCCAACTGGATGGTTTTGGGCCAGTCACTTTTTCTCAGCTCTACCCACCTCATAGAGTTGTTGTTGTTGGGAAAATATAAGTAGGAAGGGTATTAGGTATGTTTTCTGCCTTGAGTTATTTATAAAAATAAAAGGGGGGGGGGATAAAATAAATAATAAATGTACCTCCTATTTGGTGGCATGTGGGTAGCAATACACTGAGTTTCAAGGCAGATCCTAGTTTAGAGATTCTGTTAGCATGCTTTGAATAAAACTGCCTTGTGTCATACTTGCCAAAAAGTATAACATAATGAATGTTTTCCAAGAGATAAATATGATTGTACTCTTGGAGATGAAATTAATGAAAATGATAATTGCTTGAAATCAAGACTTTTCTAATCTAAACAAAAATTCAAATATGGTGTTAAAGCAGAAGTATATGTGTATTGTAAATAAAAAACGTGACTGTGGTTAAAAATTTGCACTTATTTATATTTTACATTTAATAAAAATATTTCTAGGTTGACCCCATCAACAAGGGTTCTGTATATACCGTAATTCAGCAAAATCATACTAAAAATGTGACATATACATTCTTATTTGTAAAAAATCTAATAGGTGTTCTTTAATTTAAACTACCTCAAGGATTGGATGCGTGCAGAAATAGCATTGCTTTGACTCCTTTACATACAGCATAGGGGCCATCTGTATTAAAGAATAAGGGCTGTTACTAAGATAGAGTGTTCCAGTACTGTTTGAGGAGGGAGACCTCTCCAGAGCCCCTTGCTTGATGACCAGTTGGACAGGGGATGAAAAATTGAGGCAATTAATAAAGGATGTAAGAGTGATAATTGCAGCAAACCTTTATTTAAAAACTAACAGAAATAAAAGAAAAGGAACCATGAAAACATGATCGTTGAAATGATGTGATTATGAGGGAAAAATCTATTTAAGATAAAGATTGTTGCAAACATGAGACTGAAAGGAATCTAGTAAATCGCTGCAAATAAATTTCTCTGTTGGCTTCAGATCATAATTTCAACTAATTAGAAACAGCAGACATAGGTGAATCCAGGATCTGGTTTTAAAGGTTGAGTGGGGTGGTGTGCATGATTAATGTACTCCAGTGATTAAGAGTGTCACCTGAACACTTTTTTACTATTTTGTATGAATTGAGCCCATCATGTCTTATTCAACAAATTATGGTTTGAATAGTTTGAATAAGTATCTATTTCTTAGCATGAATTGTGAATCCAGTTATTATTTCTAAGTAAATATGGAACTGAAGGATAGAATAGAATAGAATAGAATAGAATAGAATAGAATAGAATAGAATAGAATAGAATAGAATAGAATAGACCTTGGAGGTCTTCTAGTCCAGCCCCCTGCTCAAACATTAGAACCTATACCCATGATGGTGAACCTATGGCATGCGTGCCGGAAGTGTCATGCAGAGCCACTTCTGCCGGCACATGAGAGGTTACCCAGAAGAGCCCCACTTCACATGCATGCGTGCCCCCACCAGCCAGCTGATTGTCGGGTATCTGTCGCACATAGGTGGGGATGCATGTGCATGCGCATAGCAAGTGCTATATGGGGAGGTTGCGTGTGCATGCACAGAGGTGTGTAGTACAGGGGGTTCGTGCACACATGCACAGGGTGGCGGGGGAGTTGCACGCATATTGCATCATGGGTGCAGGCATGCGTGTGCCCTTTTGGAACACAGTGTGGAAAAGGTTTGCCATCACGGGCCTATACTATTTCAGATGAATGACTATCTAGACTTGTCTTAAAAACATCCAGTAGTGGAGCACTCATGATTTCTGAAGGCAAGCTGTTCCACTGGTGAATTGTCCTCACTGTTAGGAAGTTTCTCCTTAATTCCAGGTTGCTTCTCTCTTTGATTAGTTTCCAACCATTGTTTCTTGTCCTGCACTCTGGTGTTTTTGGAGAATAATTTGACCCCCTCTTCTTTGTGGCAGTCCCTCAAGTGCTGGAATACTGCTATCATGTCACCCCTGATTCTTCTTTTCTTTAGAGTAGCCAAACCAAATCCTGCAGCTGTTCTTCATATGTTTTAGTCTCCAAGCCTTTGATCATATTAGTTGCTCCTCTCTGAACTTTTTTCCAAAATCTCGACATCTTTTTGGTAGTATGGTGACCAAAATTGGTTGCAGTATTCAAGGTGTAGTCTTATTAGGGTTTTATAAAGTGGTACTAATACTTCACATGATCTTGATCCTATGCCTCTGTTTACACAACCCAGGATTGTATTAGCTTTTTTGGCTGCTGCTGCACACTGCTGGCTCATATTCAAATGATTATCCATGAAGACTCCAAGGTCCCTGTCACAAAGACCTATTTTTGAGCCAGGTCTTGCCTAATCTGTACTTATACCTTTGATTTTTCCTGCCTAAATATAAAACATTGGTTTTCTCCACATTGAAATTCATTTTGTTGGAGAGGGCCGATTGTTCAAGGTTGTCAAGATCTTGAGCTTCTGTTCTGGGGTGTTGGCTATTTCTGCCAATTTAGTGTCATCTGCAAATTTGATGAGTTCCCCTTCTATTCCCTCATCTAAGTCATTTATGAAGATATTGAAGAGTGCTGGGTGTAAGACAGAGCCTTGTGGTACTCCACTACTTCTCTCCATGTGAATGTGGTATCATTAAGGATTAAGGTATCATCGTTGAGTATGGTTTGTCAGCAGCTAAAAATACATCTGATGGTGATATTGTCTATTCCACACTTTTCTAACTTACCAAGAAGTCCAACCGACTGCTTTACTTTGTCAAATGCCTTACTGAAATCTAAGTATACTATGTCCATAGCATTTCGTTGGTTACTAATTTAGTGACTTTATAAAAGAATGAGATAAGATTGGATTGGCATGATCTGTTTTTAACAAACCTATGTCTGGCTACCCGTTCTAACATTTTGCTGACTAATGCTGAGAAATATTTGGAGTCAATTCTGACATGGTTGGGTTATTGTTGTCAAGTTCCCTCTTTCTAAGCTTTTATACTGAGATTTGTTCAGAAACACAATTACAAAATATAAGTAAAAAAGCAATTGAAACTATGTCCTATATTGTTTTATATCTTTAAATATCTACTTACTACAAAAAATGATTGTGGGGTTCTATTTTCCTTTTTTCTCCAGTATGAGGCTGGCAGGGAATTTAGAAGTTAGGCTTCTATAAGTTGTGTTCTTTTTTTCCTATATCCATATTAATACTGTTATTAAGATTAGACAGAACAAATTGTTTAAGTTGGCATATGAGAGCAAAGGTTTTTTTAATGAAGCTTTTAAGTTGCACAAGAATTTCCAAGCTGCTGGTAAGTCAGTAAACATAAGAAACTTCCTGGAAGAGGATGTTTTGTATTTCTCTACAGAGGACCCCTGTAGGCAGGCGTCAGATATTTTCCTCAGCTCATTAATTTTTAATTGTTAATTTTAATCAGTTTAATGATTGTTAATTGCTTAAACAAGGCTATTACAGTCTCAGCAGATAAAACACAGTTAAAATGTTATCTGGACAGAAAAAAATTCAACAAGATTTGGCAGTTAGAATGTTATTTTAACTTTTTAAAATTATTATTGCTTTTAAAATATTAATACAAATAAAAGAAAGAAACAAAACACAAAGATATAACATATTCTATCTGTCTTCATTCTATATGTCTCAATGACTACTAACAATATTTGTTAACACTATGGAACAGCAGTGCTTTCTGCTTTTTTAAAGTGTAATTTTTTAATTTTAAAGTTGTAATTTCAAATGGTGATTAAATGAATGGTTGTAAGTCTGTAATCTATATTATATCTTATGTATTGATTTTTTTTCCTGATATATCTTTTTCACTTATTTCTAAGCACTTGTTATTTTGAGAATGTTATTTTAACTTTCCAGCTGGACTGTTACAAGCATAGGTACATATGCTATTTTCAGAGCAAACAATATGCTTACTAGAACCAATGTCCTAGAAGAAAATAAGAAGTTGAATGGTTTATATATAGGTATTGTATGACTTATAACCATAATTGAGCCCAACATTTCTGTTACTGAGATATTTGTTAAGTGAGTTTTGTCGCATTTTACAATCTTTCCTGCCATAGTTATTAAGCTAGTAACATGGTTATTAAGTGAATCTGGCTTCCACATTGACTGCTTGTCAGAAGGTTGCAAAAGATGATCATATGACCTTGGGCCACTGCACCTGTCATAAATATGAGTCAGCTGCCAAGTATCTGAATTTTGATCATATGACCATGAGAATGCCCCAGTGTCTGTAAGTGTGAAAAATGGTCATAAGTCACATACAGAGTGCGCTTGTAACTTCAGTCACTAAATAAATTGTTGTAAATTGAGGACTACCTGTATCCTGCTAAATTATAATGTTCTTTTACTTTGGATTTAATCTGTGTGGACTAATTCAACAAAACTTGGTTTAAATCATGGGTTATTATGAGTCACATATGAATTTACCTTATTGGGTATGAACTGAAAAACCATATAAATGAAACAGAAGACAAAGTCTTTTTACAAAATGTATGATCCCCGTGCTCTTGGCCTGGTTCACACCAGACTTAACTGATTTGCCTATTCCTCCACAGATGATACATTTGCAGCCTGGGGCATCAGACAACCTGCAGGGCAGTTGCCTGTTTTATTGTGTAGTGCTGATAGATTCACTTTTTATTACATTGGGTTAATTGTAGAATATTAAGACAGATGTTATATAAATTAGAGGAATGTTCTAGATTTAACAGTCCATTTTTCCCCCAAATTAAATTTAATTTGTACTGGTCAGTCAGAATCACTTATATGCTAATTGTTACAATGTAATAACCAGATTTGCCTGTTGGAAAATGGATAATCTTGTGCAATTCAACAAAAACGACTGAAATGTACAGGATGGCTGTTCATTTTCTTAATTGCCCTTTTTATAATGCTCCATCCCTTAACTGAATTATCAACAATCTGAAGAATACTATTACTCTCACTTTGAGAATATGTATTCTAGAATCCATTGCCTTAAAGAATTTGTCTTTGTGGAGAGTCTAAATGGTTAGGAGATCATCAGCCTTTGATGAAAATTGCCTTACTTGCACTGCTATTCTTCACAGGTAAATTTAATCCTGATTCAGTGGAGAATTGGGGAGTCCTTGGCAATATCGCTCATTTCTGAGCCCAGGCGAATCCATGGGGTTTTAGCAGAGAAACATACCTTCGATCACTCAAGTGGAAGAGAGAGGAGAGATATTCAGTGCCAAGTTGGGCACTATCTTCACCCAAATGGAACTCACTGCTGTATTAAGTGCCACAAAGGTATTCTAATTTATACTCCATTCATTTGTTTGCATTTTTGTGTTTTCAGGATTCTTATCCCTGAAAGATGTTATCTGGTACATTTCCTTTTAAACTTCAACTCTCATGTATAATATTGGGAAGAAATCTTTTGTAGCAACTGACAGCTTTCTAGTGAAGAAGGTATAGTGGTATCCCTCTTGTGTATGTATATCACATAAATATTAAGTAAAGTAGCTATATATCTATGACTGAGTTTACACATTACATTTAAGTATAGCATGGTTATTTGTTTAAAACAAGGTGAAAAGTGACAACCTGGCCTATTGGTTTGTAAACAGTGTTTTATAGCTTAATATAATGTAGGAAACATTAACTTGTGGTTTATTCAACAAAACATTACTAACATTTTTATTTTGTACAATTGCATCTTTGCACATGCTATGAGTTTGTGCTAGTATATTATATATTGAGGAGATGGAGCAAAAGTATGATTGCTTGTACAGAATAGTACAAACATCCTCAGAGTAAACTTAAGGTATGACACTGCTACCCCAAAAATGCCAAAATTGACAGGTTACTTTAAACGAGGAATACTGTATTTGCCATAGTATGACTAACTAACAAGTTCTCTCTCTTATTCATAAGTATTATATGAAAATATCCACTCTAGTAGGTAAGAACATTTTATTTTGAATTAAAAAGGGATCTTAATAGGTGGATGAAAAAATGCTAGGTCTATGGGGAAGAATTAGTATAGTGAGACTGAATATTACATTAAGATTGATTCAAAATCTGAAAGCACTGCCTGTTGCTTCCATGTAATTCTTTTATCCAGATTTGAATATTAATATATTAAACTTTTATAGAAGGAAGAAACATCAAGGAAATTGCTGTCCAAGTTATAGCTCGCATATAGAATAGAATAGAATAGAATAGAATAGAATAGAATAGAATAGAATAGAATAGAATAGAATAGGCGAGGGGATGGCAGCGCTGCTTCCCAGGCTGGCGGGTCTGGCAGAGAGAGCCCGAAGCTGCCCGTTCTTTCCATCCCTTACCCAGCCCATCCCCATCCCCACGCATCTCCAAATGCACCGGCAGCTCCAAATGCTGCAGTGGCATGGGCATCGGGCAGAGGCGTTCACTCGGCGGGGCTCAGCTCGGAGGAGGATATGGCATAGGCCGTCGTCTTGCCTCCCTGTCCACGGATGGGTGGGTGCTATCACTGCCTCGGTGGCCTCTCCCGGGGGGTCAAAAAAAAAAAGGCCCGGCCTTATTTTGTGAGGAACACGGTAATATATCCACTTTGGTATATCCGCCATTTGGCCACAATGGCTTCTAAAACTCCAGAGGTACAGAGTGTGCTTGAGAAAGAATTAACTGAACCTAGAGAACTGAAAGCATAATTTATTAATATCATAAATTTTAAACGTACAAAAATAATTTTGGATACTATACTAGAAATTTGGTATAATGAATTGGAATATCCTGCATTGCTCAGTATTTAACTTCAACAATATATTGGAAGAAAAATGATACTGTTTGCTTGTTAAAGATTTTAAGAATTGTAAGAAACATTTCATAGGATTTATAAATTTAGCCAAGTTTTTCAGAAAATGTATTTAAAAGGTTATTAATATTCATCTCAATCTTTTTAAACTGGCTTTATAATGAAGGAATGCCCATTCCAAACTATGGAATGGCAGTGGAATTTAGAAATTTGACTAACTGATGTTTGTGTTTTTTCTTTTTTTTCTTTTCTTTTTAGTTCTTTTGGTTTTTTTTCAATTTCTCCCCCCCCCCCTTTTTAAGCTTTAGGTTATTTTATCAAAGTTATACTTTGTGTGTCTGTGTGTGTCTATTTTTTTGTGTGTGTTGTTAAGAAAACTACAGTGCTTTAAAATTCAACAAATATTGTAAAATGAAACAAAAAGGAGGAAAGATTCAATAAATCTACCAGTAAATAAAGATGATCTGAACTTATAGTGTGAAGGATACATACAGGGAAGTGAAGGTATAGGTTTAATTATGAATGTAAAGGCTAAAATGTATGTCAGAAAACATAAATTCATATTTCATATGAATTTCATATAGGTTTCATATAGGTTGTTAGTATGTATGGAAGCAGGATTTCATAAATATATTACATTTCAATGAATGGCAGTAAAGAGCCAGAATGAATTTTGGAGGAAATTGTGCAAAATTTTGAATGAATGTTAGAAAAAAAGGGTTTTTATTTGTTTTTGTTTTTTTGTTCGGTGGACAGTTATAGGTACAGAGAGAACAAAGAAAAGAGAACCAGGGGAAAAGATCAGGTTATTATTGAAAATAGTAGGATGAATGAGAATAGTGACTGGTGACTTATGCTTAGAAAAAGGTTTGTCATTTTAGAATATTTTTAAAGTGTACATACATACTGTATTTAAGAGAAATGAATTGACAAATCTAAACGAAAGTAATATGTCAAAAACACAAAGGACGTAAGGATGATGAGAGATTCTGAATGCAGAACTGATCACTATTTACTTGTGTTGGGGGAGTGTATCTTGTGGGAAGAAATAGAAGTAGAGCATTTGCAGAAAAAAAATCTATAGGAAAAAGCATAAGAAGATAGATTAATCTAACAGAATGAATGGAAATGAAATGTTAAATAATTAGGACTTGGATATTGCTTAGAAAAGATAAAAATGAAGTGCCACAGAAGTGTGTGGAGTTACTTCAATGGAAAAAAGTGACAGAATGCTTGATGGTGTGATGAACTGCAATGGCCTTGAGTGAGAAAAAGTGCATAGAAAAGGAGAATTACCATAAAAAAAAGAAGTATGAAAGATACTTACAGGTAGTTCTTCTGACTACAATTGAGCCTAAAATTTCTGTTTCTAGGTAAGAAAATTGTTAAGTGACTTTTGTCCCATTTTACTTACTTTCTTACCACAGTTGTTAAGTTAGTCACTATAGTTGTTAAGTTAGTAACATGGTTGTTAAGTGAAAATGGCTTCCCCATTGACATTGCTTGTCATAAGGTCGTAAAAGGTGATCACATGACTTCAGGACACTACTGCTGCCACCACCATAAATATGAGCCAGTTGCCAAGCATCTGAATTTTGATTCTGTGATAATGGGTCATAAGCTTGAAAAATGATCATGTCACTTTTTCCAGTGTTGTCGTAGAAAGCAGACTCACACCCACACAGAAGATGAGACACGACCACAGACCAGAAGCCGCACTGCAGCTTCATCACTACCCGCTTCAAACCGCTCCGAGCCATACATGAAGTGAACTGACACCTACCATGAAGATGCGGCATGACCACGAAGCCAAACAGGAGGATCACAGCTCACCAGCTCAAATCCCCCAGCAACTAAGACTAACCTGAGCACAACCAAGCCCCCGCCTGAACAGAACACACCTCCAGCCAATCAGAACACGGCCAACCCCCCAACCAATCAGAACACAACCAAACTCCCAACCAATGAGAACACACCCCCACCCAATCAGAACACAGCCAAGCCCCCACCCAATCAAGTCACACCCCCACTAGCAGTTAAAAGGAAGAAGCAGCTGCAAGCTCACATTACTCTGAGAAGCACAGAGCCGAAGACACAAGCCTGAAGATGATGAATGAGACTTCATCGAAATGTTGCCTAGATACTTCCAATCTTACGTGGGAGAAAACCCGAACCACCAAAGATCCACATACAAATACCCGCGAGAACCTCAGAAAATATATATATATAGTTATATATATAGTTATATTTACACCAAGACAAATTCCTTGTGTGTCCAATCACACTTGGCCAATAAAGTATTCTATTCTATTCTTATGAGTAGTAAATCAAAATTAGTAAGGTCAAGGATAAAATGATAAAGGAATGTGGACTGAATAAAAGTGTGATTTATGAAAGACATATGAAAAGGGATGGTCTGGTCATGTACAGAAAATGAACGGGGGCTGAAGTGCAGAATGAATACTGTTGGAAGAATCATCCAGTTCCAGTTCCAAGCACGGAATAAAATGGAGATTGGTTGGAAAGAAAGGTTCCCTTTATTGATGAAGCAGAACCACTAACCACATGTGATTCTGGGACAGCTGACAAAATGGAATTTAGGTTTTATACCTTCTGGATTCCTATGGGTTCATGTAGGGGTCATGGCTGGCTTTATAGGCAAAAGGGGAAATGCAAATCCTAAGGGTTTGTCTGAGCTAATTTAGTCAACCTTTGGCTTGTATTTATTTGATTGTATTGCTTATTGTGATTCTATTGGTTATATTGCTTATTGTGGTGCTTATCTGAAGCTTCTGCCTGACCCAGTCTTTCTGAATTTAATTTACTAATTCAGAAAGACGCGGTCAGGCAGAAACTTCAGATAAGCAACACAATAAGCAATACAATCAAAAAAATACAAGCCAAAGGTTGACTAAATTAGCTCAGACAAAAAAAAAAAAAATAGCTCAGAGAAACATTTCTTGCAGAAATCTGCATTTCTATAAGCTGGCCTCCTCAATTTCTGCTTGGGGCAGGGAAACTCAGGCTAGTTTCTGCATCCCTTAAGGTATTTTCCATTTCTTCTTTAGGAGCAATATTCTATCCGCTTTTTTAATATCCCCCAAAATATTTCATTTTTCGGGGAGGTGGGTGTTTCCACAATACATAAAAGAGAATGGTTTGGGAGGGAAGTTATTGTTGGGCGGCCTTTGAGATACTCAAGAAAGAAGGGATGAGAAGTTTAAAGAACAAAGTAATGTAGGAAACAATGTATGATATGGTAAAAGCAGGAAAGATTTGCAATATATGAGAGGTTATAATTAATTATGTATATAGGACTAATTTTAGCTATATTTTTATCTCATGTTTCTAGATTTTTTTTGGTTACTTTGTCTTATACTTTATGGCTTTCAGCACTCTGCAAAATGTTGCTTACAGAGAAAGGAAACATAGGTGCATGTGTTTATCCATATACATACACAATTGCTTCTTCTCAGCAAATATAATTATTTTGAAGAAGTAATAGCCAATTTTTATGCCAGATTTTCTACTTAAGAAACTAGCCACAAATTAAGGCTAGACCAAATAAAATTTGGTATGTAGGTTAGTAGTGGCATTTAATTATCCTCTTAGAGATTGTGTAACTTCATAGATTAAGTCAGTGCTGTTTTGTAACCTAATTGTCCTGCTATCATACTTGCTAGAATTATATGTGTGTACACATTTGCAAACTAATAATCTAACGTCAGGAAATAAGCCTAGAAAAAACAAATTGGAATATTTATCTTACATTTATTGGGATAAGGAACAGTGATACAGTATCTTAAATGGCAAATATACCTGCCATTCACCTCATTTATGCTCTCTATACAATGAGTGTACAAGTGAAGCCTTTAGGCTTAATCCTCATAAAAAGGAAGATAAATTACATATCTTTTTCTGCCACTTATTACAAAACCAGTTTATTCCCAGCTGTTTTTCCTGAAGGAGAGGAGGAATCTCCTGAAAAACAATCTTGGGAAGGAAGAAGGGTCCAGTAAAGTATGTGTGTATATGTGCATGGGTAGACAAAGAATATGAACATAGTGCTGACACTGCATTAGGGCATAACATGATGTATTTGTTTCTGATTTGCATGTAATGTTATGTAAACCCTGCCCCATGACTTGTAAATTATGCTTTGTAGCTTAATATATTGAAAAAAAATCCAGCCAAGTCTGGTTTGTTGAATAAGCACTAGTTAAACACACTTATTGCATGTGTTAACCCAGTCTGGGTATGGATTCAGATGGAACTGTTTGTAAGACTAGATGTATGGATGAGAGCTCATAATAACTAAAGCATTGTGAACCAAAACCTTTCAAGATTGGGGACTGTGTATATTTGTCCACAAAATTCTTAAAATCATTACAACCCTCTAAGAAATTAGCACGAAAATCCATTGGCCCATTCCCCATCTCCAGAATTATTAACCCCCGTGATAGAGCTTCAACTTCCAAAAACACTTAGGCAGATTCATCCAGTATTTCACTGTAGCTTGATCAAACCAGAGATCACTTCAAACCTCAGACCCCTCCTTATGTGCTCATAATAACTAAAGCATTCTTGCCCCCATTCCCCTCCCAAAATCCAGTTTTGGGTTAAGAGAAACTATTAATCCCTGGCACTGTTCTGCTGGAGGAGAGTTATTTATTGGCTAGAAGCCTGACATAGACAGGGATTTTCTACTCGCTTGTTCTGATCTCTTGTCAGGAAATTTGAAATACGCTGGTTCAGTTCTCTCTTGATCGTATCCTTGTTCAGATATTGAAATATAATGACAGCAATTCCAAGGAGGAAAGAATGGCAGTGTAAGCAATGGACTTTTCCCCTTCAACTGAAAAAAATGAACTTCTGAAAGCTAGGTATTTCAAAAGGAATTCTTTATTGTAAGGAAGTGAATCCATTACTAGTCAAAGCAGAATCTAAGATGCTTCCAGGCATACAGTAATAGATAAAAGGAGTTAGAACCCCTCCCCTTATTCAGATGTGGATTTAGTCAAATAAAGAAGCAACATGTTAATTCCCCCTCCCCATCTCTGGGATAGCTAAAACAGTGTTCTTCCTGACATGTGGTGACTGTGTGGTGCTGGTTTAGGTGTATTTCTTGTCTATTATTAAATCTTGGTCAATTTATAATTGTCCATTTATCATTATTTTTGACAGTGTTTGTGCATTTATTTTACATTCAACCATAAACGTTTTATTTTTGATGTTATTAATAATGAAAATTTTAATTGTTTTGGATTGTAGTATCCTTGATAGATTCACCATATCTAAATATAATAAATAATAAAAAGTTACAGTACATCCTCCACTGTTGGATTATTTGAAAGTTTCAGTATCTGTGGTTTTCTTATTCACTGGTGATTTCCTTTCACTTTATAGGAACTTATCTTTCAGAACATTGTTCTGGGTCGGATAAGGCACCTACTTGCTCTGTGTGTCGCGAAGGTGAATACATGCCTTCACAAAATTCTTCACCAAAGTGTTTTGCGTGTCAACCATGTCGCACAAATACCGGTAGGTTTAATTTTGTATATACAGTAGTTAGATTAAAAATGAGCACTAATAAACAAAGTAAGCATTCGAACTTTGTATATTTATTTGTGTATGTATAGCTATTGGTGCCAGATGTTATTGTTATTAATATGTTATTCATTGGATTTACTGTGTTTTATTATAATATCTACAAACTTATGTTCTGTTGTAGATACAGAATCCTCTGCAATAAAACTAAATTATAAATTACATTTATAAATTGGGAAAGGGAAGGGAGGGCAGGGGAAGGCTAAAGCTGGAATCAAAGGACAGATAAAGTGGTCAGGAAGCATGTTTAATAACAGCCTGCTAAAAATGTTGTCAATGTGGGCTAATTGGCACAGATTTTTGGAGGAGGAACCATTATGGAGTTTTATATCTTTTTTTATAAATTCAAATAAGGTTTTGTAATATTTATTTACTATTGTATTATATTTTATTCCACTCTTATTATTTTTATAAATAATACAAGGCAGCGAGCACACATAATACTCCTTCCTCTTCCTATTTTCCAACAACCCTGTGAGGTAGGTTGGACTGAAAGAGAGTGACTGGCCCAAGGTTACCCACCCGTTTTTCATGCCTTCAGGCAAGACTAGAAGTCATTCTCTTGGTTTCTAGGCCAACACATTAACCACTACACTAAACTGGCTCATAAATTTATATTTGTAATGATATAAAATGTAAGCATTAGAACTGTTTTACAAAGTAAGCATTGTATACAGAAATAAAAGCCTACCAGTTTGGTCTGATGTTCAAGCTATTCTGCTATCATATACAGCAGTATGATCTCGATAGAAATACGCAGCTTTTCCTCACTCTTCCCAGGCTTTCACCAGATAACAAAGTCCAATTGTACCAAGTGGGAAAATACTGTGTGTGGTTGTTACAGTAATCAATATAAGACTACCAGAAATGCTGAATTTGTATGCAAGAATTGCAGCGACTGTCATAATGGAAAAATCAGACAAGACTGTAAGTATAACCTCAAAAAATCAATATAACAATTTAAACCTGATTCCATCTTCATTTGTGTCATCTATGATAAAACAGTATGTTTTTGTTCTACTTTGTTAATCTTTCATTATTAAGTTACTAACCTCTGCACCTGTTTTCTAACTATTTGTACAATAAGTCCCGTGTTAAGTAATACTCTGTTTCCTCTTTATCCTTAATTTCCATCATTAACTTGTCCATTTCGGCACATTCTAATATTTTCTTTATTACCTTTTCACCTATAGGTATACTTTCATTTTTCCAATTTTGTGCATATGTTATTCTTGCTGCTGTTATTACATGTAACATTATGTAGTTCTTTTGTTGTATTTCCGCAGTAGTATACCTAGTAAGAACAGTTCTGGTTTTAGATCTGTTTGTTGTGCTGTCATCTCTTCTAACCACCTTTTTATCTTTAACCAATATTTTTTTGCCGTTGGACAGGTTCACCACATATGGTGATAGGATCCCAGTACCTGTTTACATTTCCAGCATTCTGGCAATATGTTTTGGAACATTTCTGCCATTCTTGCTGTGGCAAGTGTCATCTATAGCACATTTTGTACACGTTTTTTTTTGTATGCTGTTGACATCATTAATTTGTAATTTCTAAATTCTATGGTATGCCCAAACTTTTTTGCCAATACTATCATGGTTTCTTTTACACATTCTTCTTCCATTTTAAAATTCAATAAGTATTTCTAAAATTTCTTTATTAATTTATCATCTGTTCCTAACAATATCTGGTCCAATTCTTGGGGTTCCTTATAAAATCCATATATTTCTGCATCTTTCTTACATCTCATTTGTATTTGAATATGTGGCCACCAGGCCAAGTCAATTCCCTGATTTTTTAGTTCCTCTTTTTATTTTAAGTCCCTTGTTCATTTAGTATATCTTTGTACCTTACAATTTTATCCAGTTCTAAAGCATTAGGGTATATTAGCGCTTTCATCATAGATAGCCAGACTGGTATTTTCATATAATGATTCTGTTTGATTGTTTTCCCATACTGACAACAGAACATTCCTGATATAATGCCTTTGGAAGTATCTATGTAGTTACTTTTCCTGTACCATACAAATGCATGCCACCCCAATTGTAAATCATGCCCTCCTAACGTCAATATTGTTTTGTTCTTCAACTTTATCTACTTCTTCATCCATGTGAGCACTGGTAATACAACTCCCAGTCTGGTAGCCCAAACCCTCCCTTATTTTTAGTATCTTACAGCAGTTTCAATTTGATTCTTGTTTTTTTACCTTGCCAGGCAAACTTTGAAATCAATTTATTTAAGTCCTCAAAAAACTTTTTTCCTAGTTTTATCAGGATTACTTGAAATAAAAATAGCAATTTCGGTAAGATATTTATTTTTGTTGCGGCTATCCTTCCGACCAACTACAGCTGTAGATTTTTCCATTTTTCCAAATCTATCTTTATTTGCTGTATTAATTTGGTGTAGTTGTCTTCTTTAATGGATGCACATCTTGCTGTTAGCCAATTCCCAGGTATTTAACTTCTTTAGTTATCTGCATGTACATCTTTTCCATCAGTTCATTTTTCTGTTTATTTGTAAGATTCTTTGTCAATATCTTGGTCTTTTCCTTGTTTATTTTAAATCCTGCCACCGCATCAAACTCTTCTATTTTCTTTATTAATTTGGGTCCCGTTTCTAGGGGTTCCTCCAAAATAAATACTAAGTCTGCGAATGCTTGTACTTTATAATGTTCTTTTTTTTAATCTCCAAACCTTTTATTTCTGGATCTTGTCTGATCTGTCTAAGCAAGACTTCCAGGGTTAGTATGAATAAAAGAGGGGATAGTAGACATCCTTATCTTGTGCCTTTGTTTATGTTAAAGTTTTCTGGTATTTCTCCATTTACTATCACTTTTTGACTGGAGTATATTGCTTGGATCATATTTGCAAAGTTTTCACCAAAGTCCATGCTTTTCAATTGTAATATCATAAACAGTCAGCTCATATTATCAAAGGCTTTTTGCGCATCCAGAAAAAGTAATGCTAGCTGTTTTTTGGAATGGACTTCATAATATTCTAATACTTTCAAATAATTCTCATGTTATTTTTCAATTATCTTTTGGGTAGGAAATCATTCTGGTTGGGATGTATACATTCATTTAAAAATATTTTTAATCTTTCTGAAATTATAGAGGCATATATTTTGTAGTCTACATTTGATAATGATATTGGTCTGTAATTTTTTATCTGTTGAGGATTTGTGTCTTCCTTTGGTTTTAATGTAATGTATGCTTCTGTCCCAGTTTTGGGGAGCTTGGCCTTTGTTAGTGCTTCATTGTAGACCTCCAGCAATGGCGGTCCTAATGTCTCTTGTAAACTTTTATCAAGTTCTGCTGGAAGCCCATCTGGTTCAGGTGTTTTATTATTTTTTTGTCTTTTAATTGCTCCCATATTGTCGTTATTCTTTCATTTACCATTGTTCTCACTGTATCTGGTATTTTGGATAGACCAGCCTTTTCCAAATATTGTTTTATTGTATCTTCTGACATTTTTTCTTGACTATGAAGTTTCCTAAAGAATTCCTGGATTATTTTCTTTTTATCTTCATTCTGATGATGGAGGATCCCCTTCTCATCTATCAGTTGGTGAATCATTTTCTTCTCTTGCCCTTTTTTCAACTTATACACTAGCCATCTACCTGGCTTATTTTCATGTTCAAAAAAGTTTTGTTTTGCTATTTTAATTATTTGTGCCATTTCATCTTGCACTGTTAGATTTAGTTTATGTTTTATTAAATTGGTTTTCTCTTTTCTCTTGGTTTTTTTTTTTTTTTTTGCAGATCATTCTGCAGTTCTATCTCTAGTCTTTAAGCTCTTCTTGTAGTATATTTTGCTGTTGTTTCTTTTTCTTGCTTCTTCTTGCTATATATGTTATTGGTAATCCTCTAATGTATGCTTTTGCCATATCCCAGACATTTTGCAGTGATGTTTCTTCTTTTCTATTTTCTTTAAAGAAAAATTCCATTTCTTTTTCCATCATTTGTGTGAACTCCTTGTCTTTTAAAATAATTTGATCATTGCCCATCTCTGTTTCTTCTTTTGTCCCCTCCATGTAAGTTTTATAGGGTTGTAGTCTGCCCATATGTTCGTTTCTATGTCTACCTCTTGGACATTCACACCACGTCTATTTTCGACCATGATTGATGTTTGTTCGAATAGAATGTATATTGGTTTGTCTTTGTGTTTAGCTCTCTCCAGATATCCTGTAGGTCTATTTTTTTGTGTCATTTCAGAAAAGGCTTTTGGAAGTGTTCTTATTATTTTACTTCTTTTGCTGCTTTTATAATCTATTTTAACATCCACAATTGTGTTGAAGTCCCCTATTATACATATATTTTTGTAGTCCATGAACTCTCTTGTTGAACTCTTCCTGTTTATTATTTGGAGTGTATATTGCAATCAAGAGAGTTTGTTTCTGGTTTATTAACACCTCCATCATTAGTATTCTCCCTTTTTCATCTGCTTATATTTGTTTGGTTCTTAACATTTCTCTAACATAGTGCCACCCCTCTTTTCTTTTGGTGTGCTAGTGACAAGTACAATTTCCCAATTTGGGGGTATTCCAATAGATTGCCATGTTGCTTTTTAATATGTACTTCTTGAAGGCAAATTATATCCAATTTTAATCTTTGTAGTTTTTTTTCCTTTTTATGGGAGAGTTCAATCCATTCACATTAACAGATACTATCTTTACTTCATCTTCCATCTTTTCATTTATATATAGGTCTTACCCTTCTAGTTGGTCTTATCTCTCTCTCTGTCCTTTTGTTCTTGCACCTTCTCATTCTGTTCACTCATTTTTCACCCTCACTCTTTCTTCTTGATCTAAGGCTTTTTTTTCTATTTGCATTTCATTTTGACTTTTACTTTCTATCTCCTCTCTACTTTCCTGTTCTTCATTTGCAGTAAAATGCTGTTCTAAAAATTCATGTGCTTGAGTATCCACACTAATTTTTTTGTCTTGACAAGTAATCAGAATTCCTTCTGGTATCAGCTCTCTGAAATTAACGTTATAGTTAATCAGTTGTGCTGTCAAGAATTGATGCTGTCTCCCCTGCTCTCTAACTCTCCTAGGTATGTTTTAAGGTCACAATTTCTCTCCCTTTATACTTTATAGGCTCGTCTCTAATTCTTTTGATATTTCATCTCTCAGCATCTTCTTGGCAAACCTCACATGCACCTCTTTTGGTAGTTTATGCCTTCTTGCATAGTTTGTATAAATTCTAAATATTTCCTCTATTTCTCTTCATACATCTTGTTTATTTTTCTGTAATACTCCAGCCAGCAGCTCTGTCATCACGTCAGCTAGGTCTTCCTCTTTCTCTTCCACAAATTCTGAAATCTCAAATAATAGGCCGCCTTTTCCACCTTGAGAAAGATTACTGTCTCTTCAAATTCTCTATTAGCCTGTGATAGCTTTTGGTCCATTTCTTCCCATTTTTTTTCTGTTTGCTCAGCCCTTATTTCTATTTTATGTATCACGGTTCATTCTCCGCTATCATTTGCTGGAAGTTCGCTATCTTTTCATGCATCTTACATATATCCCCCTTCATCTCCCCCATTTCATTTTTTATCTCATCATGGTTCTTTGACATAACTTCCTGACTTTTGGTCATGGCTTCTTGGATCGATAGAAGCATCGCATGCATGCTCTGGGTAGAACTTGACTTCTCCAGACCTAGCATGCTTGCTATTGATTTTTGATTGGATGGGCTTGATGCTGCTGCTGATGTTGCTGAGGAGGGTGTAGACGAGGCTTTCTTTCCTATCTTCAATATGTTCAATGTACTTGTCATCTCTAATACTCAAAAGGGGCTTATTCAAAATAAAAGACAAAGTAATTATTTTTACACAGCTAAAGACTATTTCCCACACCCCCTGGTGTACCTCCTTCAACTCTCTGGTATTATACTGGTAGAGATATACCCACAGTCTTAAATTTCTAATCACCTTCATTTAACAAAAATTATCTTTTAGTCTACAAAGTTGATAGTTCTGTCAGGTCTATTAATTACTCATAAGTCCCTCAAAGGTAGGTGCTTCCTCAATTTCTTCTTCCTCCAACAGTCAAATTTGTGGTCCACGTAGATCTAGCCACACTATTATTATTGTAATCCTTTTAGGAATCCTTTTACGAATTAAGATTTGTAATCCACCAAGGCCCCAAAACCCATCAGGTTACTAAGCTTTCTTTTAAAAACAGTACCTAAATAGAAGCACAATTTCTAAGTTCACCGAGAATATTCCCATTCTTTTTTCATTCTTCCACCATTCAATCTGTTTGATGTCCTCACAAATTATCTGTGGATATCACAAGAGTTTATGGAGTCTTTATAGATATTGCATCATTCACTTCCTTTTTGTATATACTCTTCTGGTCAGTAGATGATGCTCTTACTCTTTTTTAAATACTGAAAAAGCTTCTTAAGCATTCTAAATCCAACATCAGTCCAAAAAATAGTAATAAGCATATTCCTAATAGTCTTTGAATATTTAAAGTTCTTTCAAAATAATTGGTTTGGACTTTGCTCTAACTCAGTCTCACTTCCTTCTGCCATTCTTTTCCAGATATGTCAATAGCTCTGAAAACTTAGTTGCCGCTATTTTGGTGGAGCAGAAATCTTGCTCCACCCTTTTTTGAGTCCCACTTTTCACACCCTTCTACTACTAAATCAGGATAAATTCATTTGCAGAAGATTAGAAAGTTCTCACCCAGTATAGCCACGTTGCTCTTTGATTTTTCGCTTCCTATCTCTCACCAAGCTGTCACAGCTTCGGGTCAGCCATGATGACAATCTTCTCTCCTGTCTCTCCCTCTGGGGTTAACTATGACCATCGAGAGTCTCCAGACAGGCAAAATCAATGAGAATAATGGAGCACTGTTCTCCCGATCTGCTTCGCTGTGACGTCACTACCGAAAGTCCCCTTTTTCTTATTTTTATCTGGTTATCTGTGATCTGTCTTTTATCACTTAACATGCATTGTATGGTACCACATACTGAATTAAAAAAACATTCTTCAAAGAAAGTGATATAAAAAAAGAGATAAGTTCAAATTATGTTTAATTAGTAAGGAATGAGGGTAGAGCTATACAGAAACAAAAACATGTTTCAGAGCCTCTGGAACAGGTGTGTCAAACTTGCATCGTCATGGCAGCATCGTGATGTATCGGGACTTTTTTCCCCTTCACTAAACTGGGCGGGAACGGGGCCAGCACATGACATATCCGGCCCACAGACCATGAGTTTGACACCCCTGCTCTGGGGTTCTCTTATAGCATCTGCCTACAACCATTTAAATCATAGGAATCTTTTTCTGGGATCATGCTGCAGCTGTGAAATTCTGGGTGAAAATGCAGCTGATTTAAAGCATTGAAAAGCTCAAGTCTTGAGGACTCCTTCAATTTCTTGGTAACAGTACCACTACCACTGTCATCTTCAGGGATGCTTTTTGGCTTTGCAGTGATGGAATTCTTTGGTAGTCTTCCATTCTAGCCCTGATAACTAATTTTTGAGTGCAAACTATGAAAGCCAAACACTATCATTAGCTGCAGAAAAGAAGTATTAGTTTTTTTCTGTTATTTTGAATATATGTGAGGAAGACCCTCTTTCCTTGTTACAATTTTTAGTACAGTATCAGTTCATCCTAAATTTCAGCATATTATCTAATTTCAGACTTTCTGTGCTTCATTATTTCTCAATTCCATTCTCATAGCATTGCTAATATTTTCCTCTGGTTTTGTCCCTATCTCATAATTAGTTTTAAACTATTTCTTCAAGTTGTCTGTCTTTCCAAACATCTTCTAGCCTGTTCCTGTGTAGTACCCATCACTTTACTTCAAACTTCTTTCATCCAGAAAACAAAGAGCATGACCCCATAAATCAAAGGTATCATGAGGATAGCTATTATTATATTTTAATAGAAATATTAGTATTTCTTCCACTTAATCAAATGCTCCTACTATTTTCTCCCTGGAAACTATTTCTAATTTTCTTTGGAAATTTTATTTCTCATGTTACTACTTCCCAATCTAGCCCACACCTTGTTTCTTGGTTCATCTCATGCAAATGTTAATCAGAACTATCTGTTTAACTTTTTTGGACTATTCCAGGTTGAGTATTTATTTGGATTTAAAAGCCCCCAGCTTATTATCACCTAATTACTATTATTTGCTTTTCCTGCTATTTCTAGGCACGCCTGATAGTGATACAATTTGTGAATGTCACAGAGGATTTTTTCTTAAGGAAGATCAGAATGAATGTCTTCCCTGCAGCAGGTGGGGAAATGTTATTTATCTTGTAATACATGCGGGAGTAACTCCTGGGTTAGATATAACTGTAGGCCTTGTCTCTGCTCTCCCAGCTGATTCATCCTCCTGCTTCCATGCTCATTTCCAGTGGATTTCAACTTATTATTGTGCTTCATAGCTGATCTCTGCTCTAATCCTTTGTACAGTGGGATGGATGTGTCATCATGTGCTTACCTGTTAACAGAATTACAGAGGTGGAAGGGACCTTCAAGGTCTTCTAGTCCAACTCTCTGCTCAGGTAGGAGACCCTATACCAGACATATCAAACATGTATTCCATGGGCCAGATCGGGCCCATGATAGGCCCAGAGTTGTCCCACAGGGCTATCTTGGAGACAGTGAGGGACTGGCCTGTGGTACCCTGGCCTACGCCCACCTCAGCCCCCAAAGACAGTATCCTGATACAGTCCACAATCTCCAGTTGTCCTGGAACAGTGGTGCTAAAAATAGTTGGGGAGCTTCATGCGTCTCCTGTTTTTTATCCTAATCTGTTGTGAAGTTGTGAAAATGCACATTATGGAATTATTGAGTTCCAGTCTTGAATTTCCCTCCTCTGTACCACCCAGCTGTTTCAGCTTACTCTATTTATACTATTTCAGTTTACTGGATCAACTGTAATTTAAACTTGCCAACCCCAAGACAGGGGACGATAGTGTGACAGAAAAAAGCCATGTATATATTTTTGCATGCAAACAAATGTGAGACAGATACAGGGGAGTCTTAAGCTTGACAATTGCCATACACATGCCCATCCTTCCTGTTAAAAGAGAGACTACCATTCCTCTAGCTTAATCGTTTGCAACTAATGGCTTTTATTCTGGATTTAGCTAAACATAATGAAGGAAATATGGGTTCCTAATTCTAAATGCAAACCTGGAAAGCAATACTTGTTGATTGGGACTAGCAATCCTGACTAGAATTCTTAGCTCTCACTCACAATCTCACACACAAATGACTCCTTACTCTTATTTTAATCTTTTTTTCACCTGACATTTCTTTAATGGGACTCGAGGCCAAATCTAGCGGGACTGAAGAAGGATTAATTTTCTTTTGCTCTTGCTTTCAGAAACATGTGCTTGCCAAGATGCATTTCCACCCTCTTTTGACATTTTAAGGGTCAGTTGAATGGTTTAATTTGAGTAATTTAATTCCCCTATTTTCTAATTCTGGGTATAGATTCAAAGGATAGTAAAATAAGAAATGCTGTTGAATGTTATGAGTAAGTACAGGAATTTCTGATTTCATCTTCTAGCTGCGATAAGGAAGATTGCAAGGAACATTGTGAAACAGGAAGGGTAATTAAAAGTCCATCAAATTCCAAAGGTGAGATTTAAAATAAATTATTTAATATTGTAACTTGATTGATACCATTTCTTTCCATTCACATTTTCATCTTTACTCTAATATTCTTTTTTTCATTAACATTTATTTTTGTATCTTTTCAAGCCAACAATATTCAACATGGTTGTTGTTTTTTTCATTTAGAACTCATATATGTCCTCAGTTTCCTGACTATCATTTTCGCAGTCGGTTTTGCTGTATTTATAATCAAAGCCATCAAGAAATATTTTCCAGAAAGACAGTGCTTCTCTTCCTGTAGTAAGTATAAATAATTGCCTGTTAAGTGCAAAGTGACTGATTTCATTAATTACAGATTTAAAACAGTAAATCAGAATTGGACACAGTGAAAGGCTATCAACACAACTTCTTTTTTCATATTTGTCCCATTAATTTAAGATTGCAAAGACTCGGGGTTTTCAAATGAGAAATTATAATGTGTAGTGTTATGAGATACATATTTCTATTGAACTTTAACAGGTGATTCAGACTCCAGAGAGGTAAATAAAAATATAGCCACCTAAAATGTTTGAGAAGGTGTTTGGCAGAATTCTGATTGTCACTTCAAAGCTGTATAGCAAGTATTCAGACCATTTTTCCCTTTTCAGTATGTTATTAATATTTCAAAATGCACAACAATGCACTTTACACATTCTTTCTCTAAATCAGATAACATATATCTGATTTAGAGAAAGAATGTGTAAAGTGCATTGTTGTGAGAGTTGATAAGAGTGAGCAGATGAGGATTGTCCATCTTTTATAAAGGACACATCCAGCCCTCTATTAAGGAAATGTGAGAGAGAATAGACAACAGATATATTGCCCTAAATTACTTACATGGAAGGATTTGCCTTTGGAAGTACAGCATTAATAAATACTATTTCCCAAATCCCTTGGATTAATTGTTTCTAGTCCAGACTGCAAGGAGGAAAGTGACAATACATATGGCCCTGGGAGCAGTTTGCACCAGTATGTTAACCCATCTTGTGTTTGGTCTATGACTTAGTAACTTCTTTGAATTTATGGACAGTAAACCATGGTTTTGACGTAGCATGTTTTGTGAGATTAGCCTTTGATGACATAATACTGTATTTTATCTCTATTAAATTCCATATCTTATATATTAAGTAATTTTAATATTAAAACACCTATTTGTTGAAAGCAGGGACAAGCCTTTACAGCTGAAACTAGAAAGGTGCTTCAGATTCATCATGCCTTAACCTAGATTTGTATAGCTGGTCCAGCTTGTCTGATTTGCCATGTTCTAGCCATACTGTTGCAACTTTGTTATCTAATCTAAGAACTTGTTGGTTAGCTATACTATATTTACAGTAGCTATTAACATCTGTATCCATTGAGAAATATTTTGTTTTAGTATAATTTCAGCTGTTTATTAGTTCAGCATCAACCTGGGAAAATAATAATCAGTTTGATGGAAATGATATACATTTATTGTGTCTTTGATTTTATTTTTTCAGCTTCAGATCAACAGTTAAAAAAGCAACTTGCATCCAAGGTAAGTCTAACATTCCCCACAAGTATGTTCTCCACACAGATCAGGATTAACTTAACATCCCTATTGCCATTGTTGCAAAGTAAGGTAAATTAGGAGCCCTTAGATCCTGATAAATTTATGAATAGATTCTAGGTTTCTGTTTTTTAAATCACTAGCCATTGATCCTTTTCCCCCCCACCAATAATTCATTTTCAATGAACATTCAGATGCTACAATATATATCCTTCTTTAATGCTATTATTGGCTCAAAAAAACACTTATCTATAAATATGCTATCCTCCCCCCCCCCAAATGATTTATATACTGAAGCCTCCCAAAGTGAGAAAGGAAGAGAGGGTTGAGGGAGAAACTAGAAGATGCAGCTTCTAAGCTTGCTTAATGATAGACAAAAACAGTATCAAAAAACAGCCACTGAATTAGGTAATACAGTGTAGCATAGCACCTTTATTTCAAATGTAGACCATAATACACTGACTTAAAAGTACACAGGCATAAGGATCACACATTTCCATCTGCAAATGAAATGTAATATGACTAAATTCATAATTAATTGTAATGAAAAGTTCTGTGAATAAAATTATAATATTAATACTAAGCTCTGTAAGCATTAAAATATAGTTTGCAAGATACAATCTAAAATTAAAATTAATAAGCTATATGTGTAAAACTAATCAGAAATGTAGCATCAGTTTAACTCTAATATATGGAATATTAAGAACTATGTAGTACTGGTATTATCTTACAGATTACGATTATAAATAGCTAAGATTTATAAGTTGTAATACAAAACAGAGGCATGTGGCATGTTATTGAGAGAGTATAAGCATTTTCCAATGTGCCGGATTAGCATGCTCTCACAGTCTTAGAGCATTAGCAAGATAAAAATATTATGCATGCTCTGAATAATAAACAGGCTTTGTAGAAAGATATGCTCAGCAATCCTCATTGCCTAGCTTTACAGTGGTAGAGATGTTTCATAGAGGCATTTTCTTATGCTCTCCTCTGCAATGGCAATGATGAAAGCATTCCAACGTATCAATATAAAACCCTTCTCTATTTTGGATCTTCTGAATGCTAGAGGTACATTGCTGTTGATATTATATGCTTCCATTTCTCAGGGCACAATAGATACTCAATCTACCTTGTTCAGTGTTTGGAATATGGTTCTGCAGCACAATGCAATCCTTTTTATATCCCAAAAAATACAGGCTAACCAAGTATTATAAAACCCTAGCACAATCACCTCAGCATTAATGCCTTCTTTCGTGTACCATGGAAATTATTATCAAGGCAGTTAGATCATCTGAAGCAGAGAGAAACTCTTTTACTGATTTCATATCCTTTGACCCTCGTACCAGAGGGAGTACACCCATTTCAGATGTAGGAGAACAGCATTGAAATTTGGCATACACAAAGTCATAATCAAATCTTATTTTAGTGTTAAAGTTGCCATCACTTTAAAAGCATCCTGGAAAGCAGATAGAAGATCCAACTTCTTTCATAGATTCCCAAGTTATGAAAACCATCTACTCCAATTGGAGAGTTGTATGCTAATCACTAAAAAGATATAGTGAAAGCAACTGTCAGTGTGTATTATTTAAATGTAGATTATCAAACAGGACTTATATTCAGAGTGGTAGAAACCAACTATCCCAAGATCTCCTTTCAGTCTTCCCCTTTCCTCCCCAGCTTCAGCTTCCAGTACATTTGAACTGAAACCATCTACCGCTATCTCATTAGTATACCAGGTTTCCTGGATCATTTTGTTACCACATTTAGATGTAAACTTGAGAAAACAACCATTCATGCTGCTATAGCATGCTGCAACACTCCAGCTCAAGGGGAAACTCTTACACTAGACTTGTGTTAGCAATGGCACTTAGATTTATATACCACTCCATAATTATTTACATTATGTATCTAATCGTGCCCTCTCTAAGTGGTTTCCAGAGTCAGCATATTTACCCCAACAATCTGGGTCCTCCTTTTACTGATTTTGGACGAATGGAAGGCTAAGTCAATCTTGAGATGGTCAGGATCGAATTCTTGACAGTGAGCAGAGTCAACCTGGAATACTGCATTCTAATCACTGCACCACCACAGCTCCCTATCCCTTAATTTGTGACTGCATTCATGAAAGCTAAGGTGGAAGTTTTTGAGATGTATCCTACAATGGAGGAAGATGAGATACAGAGAAAACTGAAGAGAAGAAAAATAGTGAATATATGTAAAATACATTTAAGTGACATTATTTCAGTCACCAAACCTTAAATGATATAGATATAAAATAAAATTTGTCAGTTTGGTCTAGTGGTTTAGACCCCAGCCCAACCTACCTCACAGGATTGTTGTTGTGGAGAAAATAGAAAGAGGAAGGCATATAAAGTATGATCACTACTTTGAGTTATTTGTAAAAATAATAAGGGTGGGATAAAATAAATAAAATAATGAACACAACCAGCATGGATATCACTTTCTTAATATTCAATAAGCCATTTAAAACACGAAGACTTTTAGTGGTAGGACTTCAGTGAAGAGACCACAATGAATTAAGTAAAAGAAAACAGATAAAGATATTAATCATTATTACTACTAAACTTGGTCAATGTTTAATCAAATCTGATGGTTCCTAATGAGATGACATATGTTCCAATACTGGTAGTGCAATAATTTTCCTGTGGAAGTATTCATTGCAATACTAATAAATTATGAATTCAGTTACCAATATTGTATATTGCCAGTGCATAGAGATAGTATTTTATTTAATTTCATCTCTCTCTATATAAAAGCAGAATACTACTCATGCATCTTCACAAAATATCCAGAACTGTAAAGCCTACAAAGTTGAAATTTGGCACATATGTTCCTCTTGGTTTCTAGGTGTTCACGAAGAAAGGATTTTTCGAAATGACCATCAGAGCATTAGTACAGGGGTGTCCAACCTTTCACCTTCCCTGGGCCACATTAGAAGAATTAAATTTGGTTTGGGCTGCACATAAAATAATATAACAGTAACGATACCTGATCATCCAAAAAAACCATAGAAAACATAGTTAACATATTAAATTTATTTGGAAATGAAGTTAGTGAGATGTTTTTATTATTTATTATTTATTAAAAATTATTTTTTATCGCGGTTTTATTATCATGGTTTTTTTTATCACGGTTTCTTTATCACGGTTTCTTTTCCAGCCAAATTTTGCGGGGGGGTGGGGGGGAAGCTCGCCCGCCTCGCGCCTACCTCTCCGGCTGGATGAGGCAGGACTGGAAGGCAGAAGCAGCAGCGGCGGCGGGGAAGAAGCGGTGGCGGTGGTGGGGGCAGAAGTGGCGGTGGGGGCGGCGGCGGGGGCAGAAGCGGGGGCGGGGGCAGAAGTGGCAGCGGGGACAGAAGCAGCGGCAGGGGCAGAAACGGTGGCGGGGGCGGCGGCAGCAACAGCAGGAGGTGGCGCTCTGACAGCACCCACCTTTTCTGTTGCTGCTTGGCCTGGCGCTCGCCTCGCCCGCCCCGCCCCTGCCTCTCCTCCTCCTCGCTGGCTCTGGCATGAAGGTTGGGGTGGGCACTGGGCCGCATTACGAGGCAACCTGGGCCGCATGCGGCCCCTGGGCCGCGGGTTGGACAAGCCTGCATTAATATTTTGTATATTATTATTAACACACTCTTAAGCTAAGGAGTTCTACTCCCCCTCCCCACCTGAAAAGAAATCTGTTCCAAATGCAAAACACAAGCAGAGGAGAGGAGTTTCCGTTTCAGTTTTAGTTTCACAGTACCGAGCAGCTTTAGTACAGAACAGTTGAGCTAAGCCACACCCAGGCTCCTTGCTGTCTCCTTCTTGCTCACACAGCAAATATTGTTTCAGTTTCCAAACACACTGACAGGATGCTAGCCAGATGAATACCGATAGATGCTGGTTAGCAGAGGCAGATTTTTTTCCCCTTATTTTCCTCCCCAAAAACTAAGCCTGACCACATAGTTTTGTAGCGAAGCACAGGTATCTAGCTAGTTATTTATAAATAAAAGGGAATATGTGTAGCACTCTTTTCTAAAGTGCCTACAACAACAGGTGGTGGTGGTGGTCAAAGGGGTAGATTGGTCTGTGAGAGAAAGTGGCCGATGCAAAGTCATCCAGTGTGCTTTCAGGGTTGAGGGTGGCATTGAACCATGGTGTAATTTAACATCATAACATGACATCTCCAGGAGAAAGGGTTGACTCAGATTCTATTATCTCCTCCCTTTCAAGCCAAAAATCATAAATACAACAAACTTGTGTTTAAACTCTTTTTGAACCAATCCCCTGAATTCAGAGGAACTCAGATGTAAAGAAATTTATGAAAAGCAAAGATGTATCGTGACAAAGATTCTTCTCAGACTGCTCAAAGTCTAATCCTGCAGGTCCTGTACCTCATCACTTTGATTTCCAGCTGCCTCATGATTAATGGATTGCATAAAACCATAGATTGGGCCCATTCCTTTCTAGAAAGGGCCAGGAAACAAGTGAGGCAAAATAAATGCTCTTTTGTTCTACCTTGCTCTTTTCTTACCGCACTCCATCAGGGTACATAGTTATGGAATTCCAGGCATGTTCACCATTCCTATAATCCAGCCTTCCACAAGGAGCAACAGGGTGAGGTCTACATGATGTTAGTTATTCCTTCTAATAGGGTGTATCCCTCTTGTTCTTAGACTGCAGATAAAACAAAAAACTCTCTTTTGGACATTAAAGAAGAAATGATCCTGGGCACCATGCAAGTGCTTCCACTAAGTCAAGCCCAAGGTCAAGAACTGCCAGACTGCATAAAATCTGCAAGAGAGACACGGATTTCTGACAGTAAGTGCAACTTCCTTTAAGGGAATGTAGTGGATGACCGGTGCTATTAAAAATATCTGTGAACTGTATCTACCAAGATGACATATGGAATATATGGAATATGGCTGCCAATCAAAAGACTAAAAAGCAGGGGGAAAGAAATCTTACTTAAATATTAAAAAGTACAGAGAATCTTAAATATAGATAGTGTGACATCCAAGAATCAAGAATGACACATGGAGTTACTTCTGATTAGTTTCTTTATTGTTGTTTGCCTACAGACAGAATCTTTCCAGGTGAAAGTAACTATTATCCACATAACTATAGGTATATTCTGTAAACTGCTAGGAAAGGATAGTCTTTGCCCTCTTCTTGCCTCCAAGACTTCAAAGCTGTACTGCTTCTTAGCTCTCTAGTAGGCAGCCCCTTCCTCCTAGGATTCCAGATTACAGTGTCTCAGGTTTACTGAGGGATCTTATGTTTTGATTCAAAAGAAAAGAGAAGATATTACTCATTCTAGGCAGCTTACATATTTTATCCTATTTGATCATTATGGGAATATTAGTGACTACAAAACTGATAAATCGTGTCCCTAACCCACGGCCCACTACTGCGTTGTGGCCCATCAGAATCAGCCATGCAAGTATCCCCTCTCCCCTCCCCACTGCCAGCCATCAAGCTGGAAAGGTTGGGGACTATTGTGATAAATAACTGATCAACATAGAACATATTTGTGAACGTGTTCACACAAATATCTGTCAGTGCCAGAATTTAAGCATATGGGAAGCCTTGATCTACGTTAGGCTAAGCTAGGCTAGGCTAGGCCAAACTAGGCTAGGCTAGGCAATTAAGTGTTCAGCAGAGTGATGGCATGGGGGAAACTTTGCATCTAGTTGTTTTGGCATACAATGCTCTACAGCAGCATCCTGAGAGGGGGAGTTAAAACAGTTTATATCCAGGATATGAAGGGTCTATAGATACTATTTTCTCAGGCCTCTTTCTGGTTTGTGTGGTATACAGATTGTTGTAGAGCGGCGGAGGAACGAGGCTGAGCCAGAGTGAACGTTCAAGGCTTTATTGCAAGAATAAAGGGTTGCCGCGTCTGCCTTCTAACTTGGCAGGTTAGCTGGCGGCAACGGGGCTGACACTGCTCGACAGCCGCCTTTTATAGCCGGCTGTCAAACGGTGTCAGCCAATGGGAGCGGCTGGTGCTCCCGCTCAAACAGCGGACCTGGTTGGGGACTCCAACCGGTCCCAAAGACATAACACTCCTTACCCCCAGCCGGGAGCATGCATAGTCCTTCAGGTAGGTTGGTTGTCTGCGCTGGCGGCAGGATCGACGTGAGTCCGGGCAAGCTGCTGGCTGGAGTCAAGTCCTCGCCCTCAGGAAGCGTCTCGGTGGTTGTTGAGGAGTGGGCTCATCGGGTGGGTCGCTCTGCGAGGTGGGTAAGCCCCCTGTTCGGGCTGACCTTGGTGAGTCGCTTGGTCCGGACGGCAGACAGGTTCGCTTGGTTGTTGGCTCGGGGTCCCTTGTTGGTAGACCGGGTCCTCCAGCGAACTCTCTTGGTCGATGGGGTAGATCGGGTCCTGCAGGGAGCTTCCGTCTGGGTAGACCGGTTCCGGCAGGGAGCCCTCGGTGCTAGGAGATTGGGCTGGGTTGGCATCAGCTGTGCTTCTCCATCGCCTTCTGAGCTGGTCCACGTGTCTACACCACAGGCATCCATCTTCCAGGAGGACTCTGTAGGATCTAGGACCTGTGACTGACACCACTTGACCCGGTACCCACAGAGGGTCCCCTGCATAGTTTCTGGCGTACACCAGGTCATGCAGGGCAAAGTCCCTGACCAAACTGTCAGATCCTATAGGGATGTCAGGGCAGTAGTGGGGGTGCAACCTGTCCAGGGTGGTCCTAAGGCGTCTCCCCATCAAGAGCTCTGCTGGGGATTTATTTGTAGTGGTGCATGGCGTTGTATGTTGGCTCAGGAGGTAACGGGACAGCTTGGAGTGCCAGTTTTCCTGGCCAAACCTGGCAAGTGCCTCTTTTGCTGACCTGACTGCCCTCTCAGCCATCCCATTGCTAGCTGGGTGAAAAGGGGCTGTAAGGATGTGTCTGATGCCCAAGTTGGCAGCGTACATACTAAACTCGCAAGACGTGAACTGGGGGCCATTGTCAGACACCAGCGTATCAGGGAGCCCATGGGTGACGAAGAAGCGGGTCAGAGCCTTAACAATTGCTTGAGTGGATGTTGAAGGTAGTAGGGCCAAGTCTATCCATTTGGAATAAGAGTCTACTACAACCAAGAAGGTCCTTCCATGTACTGGTCCAGCCAGGTCGATGTGCAGGCGAGACCAAGGACCACTAGCACTTTCCCACTTGGTAGGCGTGGCTGCTGGTGGGGCAGCCCTGGTTTCTTGGCAAGGTTGGCATGAGCTTACCCAGTTGGAGATTTGGGCATCCATGCCGGGCCACCAAACGTAGCTGCGGGCCAGAGCCTTCATCCTTACGATGCCGGGTGGCCCTCGTGAAGTACCTTTAGGATGGGTACCGAAGGGTGGCTGGGATGACTACTCTTGTTCCCCACAACAGACATCCTTGTAGCTTGACAATTCCTGCTTACGGGTTTTGAAAGGAGCAAAGTCAGAAGTGTATTGTGTTTCAGGCCACCCCCTTCCCACCCAGTCCATGACTTGGGCAATTATTCTGTCTTTTTTGAGTGTGCAGCAATGTCCTCGGCTGTAACCGGCAATTTTAGTTCATTAACTTCAAAAATGGCATGAACGGGTGCTGGGTCTTCGACTGGGACTGGCAGGGGCAGCGACTAAGGGCATCAGCGTGACTCAAGTTTTTCCAGGGCGATGCACCAACTTGAATGAGTAAGCGGCCAGGAACAAAGTCCACCTGGTCATTCTAGGTGATAGTACCTGTGGGGTTTGCTTATCCCCTGATAAAAGCCCCAGGAGTGGTTTATGGTCAGTTATAAGTTCAAAATGGTGCCCAAACAAGAATTCATGAAACTTTTTCACTGCAGCTACTGCAGCCAAGGCCTCCTTATCTATTTGGCTGTAGTTCCTTTCTGAGAAGGTCCTAGAGAAGAAGGCAATTGGTGCCTCAGAACTGTTGGGAAGCCTGTGGCTCAGAACAGCCCCAATCCCAAAGGGGGATGCATCAGCAGCTAGGACCAGGGGGAGTCGTTGATTATATTGGATTAAAACTGCATCAGATGTAAGGATTTGACTGACTTAAAAGCGTGGGCTTCTTTGGGTCCCCAATGCCAGGGGGATTCTTTGTCTAACAGTCTGTGTAAGGGTTCAGCAATAGATGCTTTGTGCGGGAGAAATGAAGCGTAAAAGTTTAGTAGCCCTAGAAAGGCTTGGAGCTCCGTCTTGTTAGTTGGAGTGGGTGCCTCATGGATAGCCTTTACTTTGGATTCGACTGGGTGAATGCCAGAGGCATCTATCCTATACCCCAGAAAGTCCACTTGCCTAGTGGCGATGGCGCACTCCTCCCTTTTAAGTTTGAGGCCATGCTGCCTAAACTTCTCTAGGACTGCTCTGACCCTTTGTATGAGCTGAGGTCTGTCAACTGCTGAGACTAAAATGTCATCGAAATAAGGGACAACCCCCAGGAGACCTTGGAGAATCCTTTCCATGAGGGATTGGAATATACCGGGCCACACTTACACTGAATTGGGCGTTTACACTTGAACGCCCCTCTATGTGTGACTATGGTTTGTAATTCAGCTGTCTGATCATCAACAGGGAACTGTTGGTATGCCTGGGACATATCTAATTTGGCAAAGATGGTGCTGGGCTCGAAGGTGTGTAACAGGTGTTGAATAACAGGGACAGGGTAGGCGCTGACCTGCAGATAACGGTTGAGGTGGTTTTATAGTCTGCGCAGATTCTTATGCTGCCATCTTTCTTGAGTGGGGTGACTATGGGGGTCTCCCATTTGGCAAAGTCAGTTGGCTCTAACACCCCTTGCTTCAGTAACTTATCTAATTCTAAATCTAACTTAGGACGGATGGCAAAGGGCACTCTGCGTGGCTTAAGGCGAAGGGGAATTGCCTGGGGTCCACAGTGAAGGAGATGGGGGTGCCAGAATAGCAGCCCAGCTCGCTGCTAAAAAACATCAGAGTAGTCTGAGAATAGGGCCTCTACGTCAGAGGTTGAGACAGCATGGATCCCGTTACACTAAGGCCGAGAGAAGGGAACCAATCTAGTCCCAACAGACTGGGGAGGGCACCATTAACAACCACCAAAGGCAAATGGCCTTTAAAACCTTGGAACTGAACTAAAAACTTGCCTTTCCGAGGACAGGGATGTTCTTGCCTTGTAGTCCCGCAGTGTCAGGTGGCAATTCTGCAGCTTCTTCTTTGAGAATCTGGGATGAATCTTCTTTAGGGTTTCCCAGGAGATGATCGAAAGTGCAGATCCCGTGTCTACCTCCATTCTGCAAGGCTTACCTTCTAAAGAAACAAAAATACTGATTTTATTAGGAGTCTTGGAAGTATGGTTCGCGTGGTAGCAAGTATAGCAGTCCTCCACTTGCCTTTGGAAATTAGCAGGTGGTGGAGGTTTCTGAGGGAGGTTTCGCCCTGCTTGGCAGACTCTGGCTAGGTGGCCTTTCTTCTGACAATTTAGACAGATGGCATTCCTAAACCTGCAGGATGCCCTAGAGTGGGAACCCCGCAAAGCTAGGCAAATGGGCGGTTGCTTGGGGGTGAAGCTGTTTCTCTGCCCCGCTCCTTCCTGTGAGGGCTTTTGTTGCCTAAGGCGGTTAATGTCTGTTGAGTCTATGGGGTCTTCTTCGAGGGAAACTTCCCCTGAATGAATAGTGGAGCTGCTGGGTCTTAAAGGAGTTCCTTGAATCTCAGCTGCTGATTGGGCAGAGAGTTCAGCAGCTTGGCTTCTTCTACGGCTAAGGCTAGGGTTAAATCCTTTTTGGCTAGCAGCGCCTTTGAAGCCTAAGGTCTCTAACCCCACAGACGATCTGGTCTAATAACATGTCCTCTAGGTAGTCTCTAAAACCACACTGTAAGGCAGCTGTTCTCAGAGCTGCCATATACTCATTAATTGACTCCCCCTCAGCCTGCCTTCTAGTTCTGAAGGCGTATCTCCTGGCTATCTGGGATGGTTTAGGTGAGTAGTGGTTGGAGAGGATCTCTTGGAGTTCATCCCAAGGTACGCTCCTGATAGCGCAAGGGGCAACTAGTGCTGTAGCGGTGTCAAAAACCGCAGCCCCACAGTAGCTGAGGAAGAAGGATTTTTTTGTGTTCAGCAGCATCAGTTAGACCAATAGCGTCGAGGAAGTAGCTGAAACGGTTTTTATATGAATCCCACGTTTCCTCGGTAGGCTTGAAGGGTGGAAATGTCGGATTGGCATTCATTTTTTGAGGCGGTAGTGCCTGTCACCTTAGTCGTTGTGATTCAAAATTCGCGCTCTTAGAAGAGCGTTTGCGGCTGCGCCTATCAGGCGGTGTCTGTCTCCCCGGCTGAGGGGCTTTTTTGAGTTTCACGCTCTTTGTGAGCGCCGGCGGCTGCGGCTTCAGCGCCCGTGGCTTCGCTCTTAGTGGCTACCGCTCAGTGTTTGTCTCCTCGGCTGAGGGGCTTTTTGAGTTTCGCGCTCTTTGTGAGCGCCGGCAGCTGCGGCTTCAGCGCCCGTGGCTTCGCTCTTAGTGGCTACAGCTCTTCTGAATCGCACGTCTGGCAGCCTCCGATCGCATCCCGCCCTCGTCGCCAGTGTTGTAGAGCGGCGGAGGAACGAGGCTGAGCCAGAGTGAACGTTCAAGGCTTTATTGCAAGAATAAAGGGTTGCCGCGTCTGCCTTCTAACTTGGCAGGTTAGCTGGCGGCAACGGGGCTGACACTGCTCGACAGCCGCCTTTTATAGCCGGCTGTCAAACGGTGTCAGCCAATGGGAGCGGCTGGTGCTCCCGCTCAAACAGCAGACCTGGTTGGGGACTCCAACCGGTCCCAAAGACATAACACAGATCCTCAATGGAAGGCACGCTGTTTGCAATTGTTTTTTCTGCAGTCCTAACTATCTGTTGGAGTCTGTGTCTGTCTTGTTTGGTTGCTGTGCCAAACCAGACAGTTATTGAGATACAAATGACAGACACAATAATTCCTCTGTAGAAGTGTTATCAGCAGATCCTTGAGCAGTTTGATCTTTCTGAGTTGATGCAGGAAGAACATTCTTTGTTGTGCTTTTTAAATTATGGTTATCATATTGTCTTTGTGTTATCTAGATGAAATCCTAGCTAGGATGTGAACAGGGTATATTGTACTGTGAAGAACTACTATATTAACTAGTATAGGAATGTTTTAAAGTACTAAGTTGACCTGGTCTAGGCAGTGTGACATACACTTGTGCAAATCCAGAGAGTCAATAGAGAAAGTTTAAAACCATTAAAACATCTGGGACAGTTAACAGATAATAATAATAATAAGAAGAAGAAGAAGAAGAGGAAGAAGAGGAAGAAGAAGAAGAAGAAGAAGAAGTCGTCTTTATTGATTAGCCCTTGGGCCATATCAAAGTGCAAAGTCCCAGCAACAATTTGTTACTAAAATTTAATAAAAGCAATTCAAAATGAAATTTGATAAAATACTATTTAAAATGGAACTTGATAAAATACAATTTAAAATGGAATCTAGACAAAATACGATTTAAGATGAAATAGTAATAAAATACAATCCAAAATAAAATTGTAATGATGTACAATAATTTAAGATATAAATAAAATATAATAACATTATATTTCGGAGTCGCCCTTGCAATCTATCCCAATCAATCCCACATATGCAGATCTCAACCGAATCATTTTGTTTAAATACTGTGCTACTTTAAATGTTATTTTCAAGTTCTGGCCAGACCTAAGGTAAGTTATTTTGATATGGGTATCCCAATGGGTCATTCGTCTGATATATAGACCAAGATACCTGTCTCTCATCCTCTTATACACGCAACAGTCATATAGGATGTGAGCCAGGTCCTCTACCTCTGCCGCTCCGCAAATGCAGAGAAGTTAACAGATAATTCATCATTCTTTTACTAAAATGATCAAAATAATAGCTGCTGCTTCTCAAAATGGGACCAATAGTACTCTTCTTAAATTTATATTGACTATTTTTGTTTTAAATACTCCCAAGTCCCATTTCTTTTTACTTGGTTCTAGTAAAATATAAACATAGAACCCCACATAGAACCGGTAAGAAAAAATTTGGAAACCCACCACTGTTTCTTATGCATAATAAGCAGTTAAAATCCACTGCCCCAGATTTATGCTTCTCTTTGAACTTACTTTTTATTCATTTTAAGCACATGGATAAATGTGTCCAACACAATGAGAGGAATGATGAAGAATTTTAGCTTTTCAATATTTTGTGATAGTAATTTTGCAGCTATGAAAAGAAACAGAAGTTTCTCAATCATGTCTTTAATCCTATAAAATTCTTCATCGTCCCATCTCATTGTGTTGAACACATTTATGCAAGTATTTATTTCTTGAATGAATGGTATTTAAAAGTAAAAATTGCGTTGCTAAAAAACTGACAGAACCTAGATCTTGAGGAATCTTACAACAGTTAAGTATAGTGGGCATTTTTTAGTTAATATTTTTTTCCCTAACAGATAGTTTTGCTAATGGCTATAGAATTACTCAGGGGTGTCAAACTCATGTCGTCACATCATCACGTGATGTATCATGACTCTTTTTTCTTTTGCTAAAACAGGATGGGCGTGGCCGGCATGTGATGCATCTAGCCTGCGGGCCGCAAGTTTGACACCCCTGGAATTACTTATCTGGGTAGAAATACTGAATACTGTATAGATGATTAATGTGGGGAGGGGGTTATGTTAAAATTTCAATTGAATGGATTTAATGCTTTCACCTTAAGTTTTTATTGCATAATTGTCCTATTCAAATAACTATATGGGAATACAAATTGTTACCTTCTATTTCTAATATATTGATAAAACTTTCTTACCATAGAGAATCTGGTACTGAGGGAAGAATAAAATGCTAGATGCATTTTTTCAATGGTATGTTTTCCCCCCAGGTCCTGTGGTTTTATATGCTGTGATGGATGCTGTACCAGTATTACGATGGAAGGAATTTATGAGGTACCTGGGACTGAGTGAAAATACAATTGACAGGATTTTTTTTGACCACCGGCATGCGCGGGATGCACAATATGAGACACTAAAAGAATGGAGACTATTAGCAAACCATGATGCTACTATGGAGCGCATCAGTCAGGTTCTCAGTAAAATGGACCTAAGTGGATGTATTGAGGAAATTCAGGAAGCACTGGCCAAACAGTGAGAGACATTGTATTATTTGCTTCATTTCCAAAGAGAATTCACTGGTGCACTGTTATTGTATCTTCAAGTTTGTTTTCCCACTGTACCATAAATGGATTTTTTAAAATATACGGTGCACCTCTAACATATGGAATCATCCAGTTTTAAGTGTGTGTGTGTATCTGTGTGTGTATATCTGTGTTTGTGTGAGAGGGAGGGATGGTGGGGAGGGAGGGAGGGGGGGAGGGAGAGAGAGAGAGAGAGATCATGTTGTCCTGGTCTTTTTCCCAGAGTTGGATGATCAGTTCCTTTGTTAGCCTTCTATTTTTTAAAGTCCTTTTGTATATGCCACAGGGAAAATGTAGGCAATTTCATCAGATGCTTTGTAGTTTATACTTTACAGTATAGTTTATACTTTGCAGTATAAGAGTTAGCTATTAAATATTCGTGCACTATAAAGTCAAACATGTTTGTTTTGTTTTTAATGAATATAATTAAAAAACAAACATCGAACTTGTGAAAGAATATAGACCTTTTTCTTATAGATCTTAATATAGTTCTTAAACAGGGAAGGAATGAACATATTAAGGGCGGGGAGGGGGGGCTTTCAGAAAAGATTATTCAGTTTTAAGGAAGAGGAAAGTATAAGAAAGAACACTACCACCTTGATTTTGGATTCTGTAAGATGAAGTAGAGAGAAACTCTGCCAAGTTTCAAAATTTTGCTTTTCTTCCCTACAATAATAAAGAGCATTCCTGGAATTCCGCTGTGCCTGTTTCTTGTGTTTGCTTATCTTGAATGGCTGCATGCACACTGTTTTTATTAGTAAAGCTTAATTTGTATAATAACTATAGGGTACACAATAATGTTTGGTATCTAGGATTTTCAGACTGGAGAACTTTACAAATCAGCATATACAACTAGTATTAAATCCATGAAAGAGATAGACAGATGTTATGTCTCCTCTTGGAAATTCAAACGAACAAACACAAAGCAGCCGTTTCACAATCAAATCAAACTGAAGGAAATAAGATAACAGCTGGCAGAAACTGTTAGGACTCCCCTTCAAAATTCAAACAAACAGAGAGCTCTTTGCAGTAACGTCCTCATTCAAAATAGTCATTTTGTTTCTGGCGAAAGGCACCAGCTCAGCTGTGTCCTTTTATACCCATTAAGGCAACGTGCTAATTAACTGGCTTGTCCTTCAGATTATCGTTTCCTGGTTCTGACGTCAATCCACGATCTAACAGTCATCAGATTCAAAACTCCCAACAGGACCGATCCTTCCAATCACAACACTATCCCCCACCGCAGGGCCCTTCCCCCGAGTCTGATGATTAACTTGACGATGTTTCGTTGACAACCCCACTCTGTCTCCCACAGCCAATGGAGGCGTCGCTCGTTCCAATTGTCTCAGGTGGTCTACACATTGGAGACTTGGAAAAGAAATACCGTTCTGCGACCAAGCCACCAACGGATTGTGCAAACGCAACCAGGACATTCCGAGCACCAAAGGGAGATGAAGGTTCGAGGTGATATAAAAACTTATCGCCTCCTCATGATCCCCAATGATCATACGCACTGGCTGGGTGGCGAAACGAATGGGCCCAGACTTGAGCTCACGCCCATCCACGGTTTCCACCTTAATGGGTGGATGTACAGCAACCAATGGGATCCCATAGTGCATAGCAAAAGCTCGGTCCATAAAGCTGGTTGTAGCCCCTGAGTCCACCAACGCAACAGCGGGAATTCCCTCCTTCTGTGACTGTAGAAAAATTCGAGTGTCCAAAAGTAAATGCCGAGGAGGGCCAGGATTTACTTCAGCAATTTGAGGTGGGGATGTGAAATGTGTCCGACCTAGGGTTTCCTTGAGATCAGGTCTACCCTGTTTTCCTGACGAGCCAAGAATGGTTTCGGGTACGGATCTGCGGGTCCCTCTCCGTTTGCAGGAATTAACAAAATGTCCCAGACCTCCGCAATAAAGGCACAAGCCTTCCTGGAACCTTCTCGAACGTTCTCGCACCGTTAAGCGAGGGCGGAGTGCGCCTAACTCCATCGGCTCCTCAACATTAACCGTGGGTTGTGCACGAGAAAACGAAGATGGTTCCATACCGAGCCGTTTGCGTCCACGTTGCTGTAAACGAGCTTCAATTCGTAAGCACTGAACTATCAATGCATCCAAAGTTAAAGCCCTCTCTGCATGGACCAGCTCATCTTTGATGACATCAGACAAGCCTTCCTGGAATGCAGCCATATGAGCCGGTTCGTTCCAATTGGAGTCCAAACACAGCAAACGAAATTCTGCAACGTATTCCTGCAGGGAACGTTTCCCCTGATTTATGTCCCATAATCGTCTGTCCACAGTTTGTATCTTAATTGGGTTCTCAAACATCACTCTCATTTGTTGAAGAAAACCCTGGAAATTATTCAACAACGGGCTATCTTGAACTAACAAGGGAGTAGCCCAATTAGCAGCCTGCCCGGTTAATAAACTGATCATAAATCCTACTTTAGACCGGTCAGTTGGAAAGTTTTCAGGCCTCAAGGACATAAATAATTGATACTGCCCCAGAAATGCCGGAAACATGTCCATTTGTCCTGAAAATTTCTCCGGCATGGATACTGGGCTTTTCCTCACAGGAGGGGTAGGGGGAACAACAGCAGGGCTTGGTAAGCTGGAAACATAATTCAGCAATTGTGTTACCTGATTCTGAAGCGTCACATTGTTTGCAGTAGCTGATTAATTTGTTGTTGTTGCTGCTCTACCAAACGCTGCAGTTGATTTGAATCCATCTTGCTTTAAAGATGGTTTGTTTAGGCCAGAAACAATAAAGTTATGTCTCCTCTTGGAAATTCAAACGAACAAACACAAAGCAGCCGTTTCACAATCAAATCAAACTGAAGGAAATAACAAGATAACAGCTGGCAGAAACTGTTAGGACTCCCTTTCAAAATTCAAACAAACAGAGAGCTCTTTGCAGTAACGTCCTCATTCAAAATAGTCATTTTGTTTCTGGCGAAAGGCACCAGCTCAGCTGTGTCCTTTTATACCCATTAAGGCAACGTGCTAATTAACTGGCTTGTCCTTCAGATTATCGTTTCCTGGTTCTGACGTCAATCCACGATCTAACAGTCATCAGATTCAAAACTCCCAACAGGACCGATCCTTCCAATCACAACAGACAGATATATGTGTGTGTGTGTGTGTGTGTGTGTGTGTGTATAAAATATAAATATATTATCTATATATATATAAGCGAAATGCCACTCACGCATCATCACAAAATCTCCAGAACTGTAAAGCCTACAAAGTTGAAATTTGGCACATATGTTCCTCTTGGCTTCTAGGTACTCACTAAAAAAGGATTTTTTCAAAATGACCATCAGAGCATAAGTATTTTGTATATTATTATTAACACGCTCTGATGCTAAGGATTTCTACTCCCCCTCCCCACCTGAGAAGAAATCTGTTCCAAATGCAAAACACAAGCAGAGGAGTTTCAGTTTTAGTTTCAAAGCACCAAGCAGCTTTAGTACAGAACAGTTGAGCTAAGCCACGCCCAGGCTCCTTGCTGTCTCCTTGCTCACACAGCAAATGCTGTTTCAGTTTCCAAACACACTGACAGGACGCTAACCAGATGAATACCGATGGACACTGGTAGGCAAAGGCAGAATTTCCCCCTCTTATTTTCCTCCCCCAAAACTAAGCCCGGCCACAGTTTCGTAGCAAAGCACGGATATAGAGCTAGTATATAGTATAAATATAAATCTTGGAGTCCTAGTGGACAATAATTTAAATAGGAGTCAGCAGTGGGCTGCAGCTGCCAAAAAAGCCAATGCACTCCTAGGCTGCATTAACAGAGATATAGAATCAAGATCACATTAAGTATTAAACAGTGGTGGGATTCAAAAAAATTTACTACTGGTTCTGTGGGCGTAGCTTGGTGAACATGGCTGGGTGGGCACGACAGGGGAAGGATACTGAAGGGTAAAGTCTCCATTCCCACCCCACTCCAGGAGAAGGAAACTGCAAAATCTCCATTCCCTCCCCATTCCTGGGGGAAAGTTACTGCAAAATCCCATTCCCGCCCCACCCCACTAACCTGCTTTCCAGCTCTGTTCTCCTGTGCAGGGCAACCAAAGAAGACCCAGCTGATCAGCTAGGACTCAGGAGGCACAGAATAGATGGGGGCGGAGATGGTATTTGCCAGTTCTGCGAACTACTCCAAATTTCCACTACCGCCACATGTGGTTGGAAAAAATGATAAAACAACATATAGACTTAAAACCAGAGACATTCTTACTGGGAATCTTGCCTGAAGGTTACAATAAAGGGATAACGTATTTGATTATCAATGTATTAACAGCAGCTAGAATTGTATTTGCACAAAATTGGAAAAATAAGAAAATTCTGACGGAAGAGGAAATTATTAAGAAAATAATGGAATGTGCAGAAATGAGTAGATTTGACAATGGCAATTAGAAAACAGGAAGAAAAAGATTATTATAAAATTTGGAATTTATTCTATGAATGACTAGACAGAAGAGTAAGAAATTGAAATATGTAATAATAGTATATCATAATTGATTGAGTCAAACTGAGTAAGAAAATGAATATAATTTAAGTAAAGATTAAATATATTTTTGAAAGACAGTAACTATAATGTTAATGATAATATAACAATTGATAAATGTGATATAAAATACTGATTAGAATGGTTATATAAACAAGAAATGTATGATAATATTATGTGCACAAGATATATGTACCCAACTAACACACTGTTGAACAGAAAGATGGTTTTATTTGTCTTTGTTTTTGTTATAAAAAACTTTTGCAAAAAAAATAATCCACTACCATTTCTCCAGAACTGGTCAGAACCTGCTGGATACCATCTGTGGTGTTAATACTTTATAATGCCTCAGACCTAGTCCTCTCTTTATTCTAAACTCAATTGATTCCATGGAAATAGCAGTTCTGAATCTCTTTTCAACTTCTTTGAGTGACCACGGGAGAATCCTTGTCATTCAAAGGATTCCCCTGAAGAATATGAAAACACCTTAGAGGACTTCAGCACCTTGAAGGAGAGGACCTGGGATCCTGGTGAAATTTCAAAGAGGTGCCCTATTTTTATCTGTATTATCATTGAGGAACTGTCACTCCTTTCCCAGAACACACACCTTGCAAGTTGGTGGCTATTATGGATAGAAATGCTTCTCTTCTGACAGTGAAAGACCTACAGGGAAGCTAGAGGACTGCAGGTATGAGACAAAACGGCACCCGACCAGTCGATGTCAGAGAGACCAGCTCTACTTCTCTGTCCTCCTCCAGAAACTTAGTTTCAGATTACTCCTTTTCAATAAATTGACCCCTAATGTAGTCATCCTATATATCTCCACTCAACAGCAGGACTCCAGAAGAAGGCTGCACTATAACCAGAACTGGACCTGGATCCAATCAACCTCCTTAGGAGAATATCTGGTAAGACTTGACACCCAAGGTTAAACTGAAAATTTCGAAAAACAAAAGCCTATTCCTGCAACCTCTCAATCAGTTCTCACCTGGAGAAATTGGCCTTTACCTATTCCATTTCCTCTTCCTTGCCATTCTGGTTATGTAGGAAGTGTGAAATGCCATCTGCCACCTGGCCCCCACTCCATCTTTTGGACTGAGAGGTTATATCCTCCGCACATGTCATGACCCAGAAGAACATGGTTACATGTTGCATGTTAATGCTCCTGTATAGGTAGGTAGAGCCACAGGTTCTTCTTCCCTTGACTTCTCAGGAAGACCAATATCAGGCTGACTCTTACATATTTCTCCCCGTGGAACTGGGACAGAAAGAATGATCCAACTTGGTCCCTTCATGATATTCTTTCCAGCATTTTTCACAAGCTGTTCTGGGGTGTCATCATTTTGCTGTACTGCAGTTAGGATGCATTCCTGTCCCTACTCCTGAGCAAAATGAAGGTGGGCTCTTAGCCACCTAAAAGAGCAGAGCAACATTCCAGCCCTCCTCATCCTGCGGTTGCAGGAGATGGTATAGCTTGGATGACTCAACTGTACGTGCAGATTTTAACATCTCTCTTGGAGATACTATCATGTTGCCTGTTAGAGCAGTTATGAGGAGAAACTATGTTGATTGCAAGAACAACAGGTAATAGGAAAAATAAGCCACCAGGACTGGAAACCAAACATAAGAATGGTTGCAGGAATTGGGTATGTCTAGTTTAATGAAAAGAAGGACTAGGGATGACATGATAGCAGTGTTCCAATATCTAAGTGTCACAAAGAAGAGGTCGTCGACATTCTCTAAAGCGTCTGAAGGCAGAACAAAAAGCAATGGAGTAACACTAATGGGCAGAATGACTGTTAGAACAAATAATCAGTCGAACAATTTGCTTCCAGAAAACATGGGTGCTCCAATATTGGAGTTTTTAAAGAAGAGACTGGACAACCATGTCTGAAATGGTATAGACCAGGGTTTCTTGCTTGAGAGGGAGTTGCACTAGAAGATCTCCAAGATCCCTTCCAATTGTTGTTCTGTTAGATACATTCAGTGATAACATATTAACATTTATGTATAGGATTTGTTGATCTTCCCTTTATATGTAAGCAAATGAATACATTTAAAACAACATAGCCTATATCCCCTGCTTTAATTTCGCCCTTGTAATCAGAAATGCTTACACAAAATACAAGTATTTTAAAATAGCATATGTCTGCGTCCTGCGATGAAGACGAAATTTTAATGTCCATGCATTAGGAAAAAAGAAACGGAACATTACAGGCCTGCTAAAGGCGCAGAGCGATTGCTTTCGGAAGTAGCTCCCTTCTCAGTAACTTTAGCATGTGTGGATTTAAACGCTCAGAGTCAATAGGCTGCATGATGCGGCTTGAGGAATTCTGGGAATTGAAGTCCACACCTGTTAAAAGCTGAGATTGAGAAACACTGGGCTAAAGGGAGGCATTCGTTTTTGCTGCTTTTGAATTTACGTGAGCACCAAAGTTTAAGGCAAGGGTATTCAAACTTGACAGCTTTAAGACTTGTGGACTTCAACTCCCAGAATTCCTGAGCTAACATGACTGGAGGAGGAATTCTGGGAGTTGAAGTCCACAAGTCTTAAAGCTGTCAAGTTTGAAGACCCCTGGCTTAAGGGGAAGAGAGGAAGTTTGATCAAATGCTGGACGCACTCGGGTATCTGTACCGATGCTAGGACTTGCGCAATTGCGAATGAGATGCGTGTCCGCAGTTCCTGGAGCTTTTATGGGGAGTCGCCAGTAAAGGACGACACTTCCGGACACTTTGAACGGTTTGGCGGGAGGATGGCGGTGGAGGGCGGCTACCTGGAAGAACCGAGGCTGTGGGTCCTGGAGGCAGCCATGGCCCCCTTTTCCCCCCGTGAAGAGGCCACCAGGGGCCCAGTGCTCACCCCACCTGCCGGTTTAGAGAGCTCCAGAGGCCGGACTCGCGGCTTGCAAGGTAAGCAAGATTTTGAACCCGTAGCCGGGCGGATTCAGTTCAGTCTCAAAGGGATGAGAAAAATAAGAAATATATTTGTGAGCTGAACGCCTGGGAAAACTAATGGCTAGAAAGGTTTATTAGTAAGACTTCGTTGCAGGCGATGCATGCTAAGCCTGAGCTTAGCCAGGGATGAATTTTTTGGTTACAACTTTTGCTGACTTATTAAAATGTCAAATGGTCATTGTGATATGGGACTGCAGAAACATGTCCTTTTACGCACTAGCGTAAAAGAGAGCTTCTCAAAATGACTACTGTTTTCTACACATGGGAATTCTTAAAATCAATTCAATAAATGATAGTTGTTAAATTTTATTTAAATTTTATTTAAATTTTATTTTATTAATTTTATTTTTATTACCATAGTACACATTTTCCTGAATTGTCATAAGGCAGAAGATTTATTTTTGCAGCTAATGTTTACATGCAAATTTCTAACCATTAAATAAGATTTCTGCTCTATGTTTCTCTTTTGTATGATTTAAAATTGAATTTAAAAAAATCATTTATGCAGTATTTCAGGGGACATATTTATGTTATCACATCTGCGAAGACACCTCAATTCAAAATGAATTACAGTACCTTTTTAATAATTTCTAAATTCTGCTTTATCAAACTAGTTCATTCTCTGGAAAACATTTTGTTCTATTAATTGATAAACAAAAGCATTATGTGATAACTTATCTGTCAGATTAATTTTGCATCCCTCTAACAAGTGGTCATCATAGATTCAGGATAGGCACTTTTCTCAAAACTAAAGGATACAGTATATGAAGGGCCTTGTGAGTTAGAGATTGCATATTTACACGTGCATACATAGAAAAAGAACAGTTGCACACTAGGATCCCATACCTTGATACAACTGCAGTTGCTCAGAAGATACAGATGCTAGCTAGTTCAAATGTAGTGGAATTTAATAAAATTGGGAAAAATATTTTGAAGACCTAAACAAGTTGATATTAAAATTTGTATGGCAAGGGAAAAAGGTGAGAATAAAATTAAAACTGTTACAAGATCTTAAAGGTAGAGGAGATTTGATCTTCCAGATTGAAAGTTATATTACCAAGCATCAGCACTTTCGTGGGTGAAAGTGTGGGTCAATCTGAGAAATATAAGGCTATTAACATTGGAAGGTCACGATTTCCAACTGGGATGGCATGCCTTCTTATGGTATAAGAAGGGTAAGATACATGGCTACTTCCAGAGGCATCACAGTAGAAATTCACTATTACTAGCATGGACCAAAATTAAACTATTTGAAAATGCTAGGATGGTTATCTATAATAGAGGCATGGATATATCCCAATGTCATAAATATGGATAAAATTATAAGATATAAGGACCTATTAAACGAAAGGGGAGAACTAAAAACACAGCAAGAATTAAAAAGATTAGGAATGGACCTATCATAGTGGCCACAGTTGCAAATACAATCTAGGTACGAAAAAAAGGCAGGAATATGGGTTTTACAACGAACCAAATGAGCTAGACCTGATATTAATGGGAACAGACCAAAAATTAATTGGGAGGATATACAATTACTTATTAACTCACAAATTGGAAGAAGAACAAGTAAAAAATGATGATAATTTGGGCTAAGAATTTTGGCTACACATGAGATCTGGATAGGTGGGAGAAATTATGAAATAGGAATCATAAACTTACAATGTCAATAGCATACAAAGAAAACCTCTATAAAATGTTTTACAGATAGCATTACTCACCTGCAAGATTAGTGAACATGTATAAAAACAAAAAAGTTAAATGTTGGAAATACAATCAGACACCAGGTTCATATTATCATATGTAGTGGACATGCCCCGAAGCCAAAAAATATTGAAAGAAAATACACACATGCTGGAAAATATGATAAGACAACAAATATATCTGAAACCTGAGACATTTTTGCTGGGCATGATTCCAGGAAATTATAATAACGATAACATGTATTTGGTTCTACACATCCTAACAGCAGCTAGGATTGCATATTTATAATGTTGGGAAAACCTAGAAACCCCTGCAAACAATATTATCAAAAAAATTCTGGAATGTGCAGAGATGGATAGGTTAACCCTAAAAATTAAAGGAGAACTATAACGTGGGAGCTATTCTATAAATGGTTAAATGACAGATATTGAGGTTAGAGGAGTGGAATTACATGAAATATGGTTCATAGGAGAAAGAAAAACAGATGAGTGAATATTTCTGATGGTTATATAATTGATACTACAATGGAAGACAATATATGTTATATGATTGATGTTAACATATTTGTTTATATATTACTGCATATTTTTATATATATATATACTATGGGGGGTGGGAACAACTTCATCACTTTGTATATGTGATCTGCGCGCCTAAATTCTCAGATTCAGAATCCTATTTGATGCTACCACTTCATCTTTCAGTAAAAGAATTCTTTCCTCTAATTTATGGAGTCTAAGTATTTCTTTCTTGGATTTTGAATGGAGCACCGACTCTGAATCACATCACCAGCCCACCCGGAGAAAATATCCAGTTTCCTTCCGAGGGGATTTGATGTCATTTCATCTTCAGCTAGTGATCAGGAGGATCTAGGAGCTGGGGGGGGGAGGATCTTTGCTGATACCGGAGGTGCCAGCAGCTGAATTGCTAGCGGACCTCACCCTGGAAGAGGTTCCAGCTGAGAAACCCAGATGGTCGTTGGGAGCTGGCTAGAAAGATCCCGAGGATCCCCCCCTCTCCTGGAATCACCATTACCCGAAGGCATGGGAGAGAGGAGCCATGGCAAGAGAAGGAAAGGAGAGAATTATTACTGGATCAAGCCAGGCATCTTCTTAATGAGGCATTTGGACAGCCCCATGCCGCATCAAGGTATGAAAGGGAAGGGGGAGCAAGTTCAGCCAGAAGCAGCCAAGCTGCCCCTACCCCCATAATTCAGCCTGCACTAGCGCAGCAACCAGCTGCAGCCCCGGGGGGCCCAGCGGGAGGTGTGATCCCTAGAAGATGCAGAGCTCTCAAACTGCCTCCGTTAGAAGTGAAATTTGGGGGAAATCCCAAAGACTTGGGTTTCTTCTTAGTACAAGTTTGGAGCTATATGGAAGAATACGGGAAAGAGTTCACCTCTGAAGCAGCCAAAGTGAGATATGTTACCAGGGCCCTGGAGGGAATAGCTGCAGAATGGATGGTGACTTTGTACAATGATAACTCACCCCAACTGCTGAACTATAACGTATTCATGACCGCGCTGCGGGCAAGATTTGAGGACCCGCTGGTGGAGCGAAAGGCCAGGATCAGAATGAAAACCATAAACCAAGGCAGGAGGTCAGTGGCCAACTACACCCAAGAGTTTAGACAACTGGCGTGCCATATCCGAGGCTGGTCCCAGGGAGCCCTGATAGAAGCATACAAGGATGGGCTAAATGAAGACGTATACCAGAGGTGCATTTCCAGAAGGGACCCCAATGATTGGCAGATGTGGTATTTGCTGGCAGAAGAAGTGGAAATAGATATGACCCGAAGCAGATGCCGGGGGGGCTCTGGATGGAGCAAGCCGTCCCCCCCATGTTTCTAAGAGGCCCCAAAATCCCCAAAGGGAGGAGTGATGGCAAGATCCAAATCCACTGCCTGTTTCTGATGTGGGAAGGAGGGCCACCGGATTGCGGACTGCAGGGTCAAGCTGGATCCCAAGGGCGTGCATAAAGGAGGAGGAAACCTGAAAAAACCCCAGCCAAGCTTCGCGAAACTGCGCTAAAGACGGGGGAGTTTGTAGAGGTCGCCCCTCCAGGAAGAGAGGAGCTGGGACTTCCGACCTCCCCTGAAGAGAGTGAATCTGACTCGGAAGACGACTTCATGGTAAGTCCAAACAAAAGCCCCATGACCATTCCAGTAAGACTGAGGGTGTCCACTTCAGCGGCCGAAGGGGAGATGCTAGCCTTGCTAGACTCTGGGTGCACGAGATGTGTAATCAACATGAAAGTAGTTGAGGAAATGGGCATCAGGCTGAGAACTTTAGAAATGCCCATAGCCTTTTGCCAATTGGATGGATCAGTGGCGGGAGGTTGCCCTGCATGTTTTATAACGGAACCCCTAGAAATGACCATGGGAGAGCATAAAGAGACTGTGTTTTATTGTGGCCCCTGGGATGGAGCAACCGTTAATACTGGGATTGCCCTGGCTCCGGAAGTGGAATCCCCATGTGAACTGGAGGAAGGGGTCATTGCGCATATGCACCAATCAGCGACTGGAAGGGGAGGGGCGATCCCAGCAGAAGCATCAGAATCCGGTTGAGCTAGCCTCCACAGGCACCGAGGACTTGGAGGGGGAGGAAAAAATTCCAAAAGAATATTGGGACTTAAAAGAAGTGTTCAGCGAAAAGGCTTCAGATGAGATTCCCTCTCATCGGTCAATAGATTGTAGTATTGAAATTTTGCCTGGGGTGACACTCCCGAAACCGAAGCTATATTCGATGACACCATGGGAATTGGAAGAGTTGAGATCGTTTATCGATAAAAACTTGAAACGTGGTTTCATCCAACCCGCTAGACCTCGGGTAGCGGCCCCGTGCTGTTCCGTGAAAAGAAAGATGGCTCCAAGCATTTGATAGTGGACTATAGAAACCTGAACACAATTTCCGTGGAAAACATGTATCCCCTCCCCCTGATGAAGGACATGCTAGCCCACCTGGGTAAAGGGAACATTTTCACGAAGTTGGACTTGAGAGAAGCGTACTACCGAATTTGAATTAAAGAAGGAGATAAGTAGAAAACCGCTTTTAACTGTCCGATGGGTTGTTTCCATTTCAACGTTCTCCCTTTTGGCCTACAAGGGGCTTCAGCCATATTCATGCAGATGATCAATCAAGTGTTACATGAACATTTATACAAGGGGTTTTTGGTTTACCTTGATGACATCCTTATTTACACAGAAACTTGGGATGAACTTGCTCCCCCTTCCCCTTCATACCTTTTAGGTTTCTATTTCTCGCTTAGCTTTCTTTTCTCTGCGCAGCTGCAAACCTTTATCAAAATATGCCAAGGTCAATGGACAGAGGCCTCATCACCACCTGAAGATGTCCACATGATCATATTCAGAACTTTTAATTGGAAGAATCTTTTGAACTATGGGGGGTGGGAACTTCATCACTTTGTATATGTGATCTGCGCGCCTAAATTCTCAGATTCAGAATCCTATTTGATGCTACCACTTCATCTTTTAGTAAAAGAATTCTTTTCTCTAATTTATGGAGTCTAAGTATTTCTTTCTTGGATTTTGAATGGAGCACCGACTGACAATACCCTTAACACTGTCATGCAAGATCTGTCTATCCCAGGTCCTTGGGGAAGGACTTGATAAATGGATAAACATGCCAAATCTTGTTTATATGCTTGGTTGCCTACATAATCAATAAAAAAAAATGTTTCCCTAAAACCTCTGATATTTATTCATATTAAATATTTCAAAAACTGCATAATTTTTTGTGAAAAACAAGTGTGGTTATAAACTATAATTGATTAGCTTTTAAATCACTACAACTTTTTCATATTTGTTAATCCCCTATATGTCCCACTAACTACCTCTGGTAGCAAAGTGCTAATGTAATGCTGGTTTTCCACTCAGGACCATGTCAACATGTGGATGTTCCTGATGACAAAAGTGACAAACTATTGTTAGCAAACTGGGGGCTTCCCAAAGCAGTCCTGGAGAAATATCATGGTTTGGGAGTAGTTCGTATGTTCCAATGGCAAGCAGAGTGTTTGATGGCTGATCAAGTATTGGAGGGAAGGAACTTAGTCTACTCAGGTAAGAGAGCTGCTAATAAAAACATTTACAGCCCCCCCCTTTTCTGCAGTTTTTATTTTATTTTATAGGATTTAAGGGAGAACAATTTAGACTATTTTTATTGAAGTATTTAGATATTGAATTGGATAGTGTGCTTCCCTTTTCTGTTTCTAATATAAGTTAATTTTAATGGCAATTTCTTTGGTAATATCAAATGACATGGATTTGGATTACATTTTAAACATAGGAAAATTGGAAAAATATGAACAAAATTTATTTCTTAAATGATACTCTTCCAATGTTACTCTTAAATAATATTCTTCCAATGTTTGAATACCTCTTATAGAAAGTTTGAGGATAAGATATATGAATACTCTGTAGAAAACATTGTTGCTTGATAAGTATGTTTTCCAAGCTAATGGTTGTAAAAAAATGTTGTACAAGATAGAGAAATGCTCCAGTAGACATTCATAGGGATATCAGTCCTTCAATGAAGGGAGAACAGAAAACAGAAGAACTACTGGAATCCTAATTTCTTGTTATATGGTATTTATTCTCCCAAAGGTGCTTTTTTCCAAAGGGAATTGGATTCTTTGTTTTTCCTTGAAGTTGTTTTACTTCTCATCCAAAAAGCTTCTTCAGTTCTGGGTCATTGTTGTTCTGGGTCAGAACTGAAGAAGCTTTTTGGATGAGAAACAAAATGTCTTGAAAGAAAAACAAAGCCCAGTTGCCTTTGGGAAAAAGCAGTTTTGGGGCAACCATGACCTGGATGACTGAGAATCTCTACAGACGTATTTATTCATTCATCAAACTTGCTGTCCAACTCTGGGAAGCTCTAATATTATAATAATATAATCTTGAAAAGCTTCTTGGTTCAAAGAAAAAAAGGACTTAGTATAGTGAAATTTTATTCCAGATCCCTATATCAATTTTTCATAGTTAATCTGCTATAGCCTTTAATGAAATCACAATTATATAAATCATGAGTTAGTGTGTTCTGTGAACAGTCTGATTTTAGAAGTTCTTGAATGAAAAAAAAAGTCTTAGCTGTGAATGTTTTTCTTGTAAATTGATGCCTCTTTTTCAATGGCTTTCAGCTCCCACTAGTGCAGGGAAAACACTTATTGCTGAGTTACTCATATTGAAGAGAGTTTTAGAAACACAGAAGAAAGCATTGTTCATTCTCCCTTTTATCTCTGTGGCAAAAGAAAAGAAATATTACCTACAGGTATGATTTAAAATTGCAGTGGGAATTTGTTTAGTGGTAATGGATTGCATGTTCTTAAAAACATGATCTTGATGTTGTGTCATCAATGACCTTGAAGCAACATAGATCACATATATTCTTGGCATGATTATTTGAGAATTAAGGAAAGTAATTATTTAATGAGATTTATTGTCTAATTACTTGCCAAAGAATGGGCAGTTTTATAAGTATCATTGAAACAAACCTGTCTTAACGTTCTATCGATAGGTTGTAAATAATTTTAGAATGAAATAAAAGGCTGATTGTATGTATATACTTCTTTCTGGAAAATAGGCTATGTTCCAAGAAGAAGGTGTGCAAGTGGAAGGTTATATAGGCAGTATGTCTCCTTCAGTCCCTTTTTCTGCACTGGATGTTGCAGTCTGTACTATTGAGAGAGCCAACGGTCTGGTTAATAGACTCATAGATGAGAAAACTCTTGACTCTCTGGGTAAGTTGACAGATATTAATGTAAAGAGAAATAATGAGAAACAAATCGTTTACTTGGGTACATGCCTTTTTCTGCATGATAAACATTTCTGTTACACATTTTGTTTACAATCAAAAGATTTGGCTTTAAATATATTAGACAGATTGAATGGAGGTAGAATGAAGCTTCTACACAACTTCTAGCTTTTGTAAAGGGGGGATTTTAAAAAATACAGGTCTTCATTTTCAGTAAGATGGAAAGAACTGAAGAAGTTTGTATTTTCCTCATGTCTCTGTCAGCTACTTGCATTATTTGCATCTTACTTGCTACCCTTATTTACAATAATGTTGACAGTAATGCTAACATTATTGTTTACAATAGTATTTTCCATTTAGTGAACACAATCCAAGTATTTCTCCTTATAGTGAATACAGTTTATTTTAAGGTTATTGATAGTTTATTTTTCCTTTTATAATTGATAACATTTTGGAATCTGCTTTGACAAAGGATGGTATAGAGACTAATTAAAATACATTCCATTCTCCTCTCTCTTCCTCCCTTTTTATAGGAATAGTTGTTGTGGATGAATTGCACATGTTAGGAGATTCTCAAAGAGGATATTTGTTAGAACTTCTGCTGGCAAAGATTTGTTTTTTGACTAAAAGAATAAAGAACAAGTAGGTAGCATGAAAAATCATGACTTTACTATTCGATGTTTTAAAACAAGCATATTTGGGGCTTAAGAATTTTGTTAAAATGTTAAATAATTTGCTTGGCAACCATAAACACTTTTTAATGATCACTTCTTATTTTGGAATGGATGTCTAAATCATGGATGCATCATTGCTTAGATATACCCTTAACATGTTTAACTTGGGTTCTGGGAAAGCTGTTAAGTATATACATTTGTTTAAGAGGAATTGTCCCTGATACATTTTCTTGTTTATTATTTGAAGGATTGTTTGACTCTCACTTAGAATGCCTCTTCACTTTGTATAAATAAGTATTATATAAGTATGAGCTTTGGTGGCACAGTGGTTAGAGTGCAGTAATGCTGGCTACTTCTGCTGACTGCCAGCTGGCCTGCAATTTGGCAGTTCAAATCTCACCAGGCTCAAGGTTGACTCAGCCTTCTGAAGTGGGTAAAATGAGGACCCAAATTGCTGGGGGCAATATGCTGACTCTGTAAACAGCTTAGAGAGAGCTGTAAAGCACTATGAAGCCGTATATAAGTCTAAGTGCTATTGCTATTCAATAAATTACAATCCATTTTTCTTTTTATTTATATCTACACCCTGATATAACCAGATATGTTCCCCCCAGTCTTAATTAGGCAGTCCTGTTTAGTTTGTGAGATTAGCCAGGTAGTAACACCTGCTGAGGCCAATGATAAAATGCTGTATAAAGATAGTCCTCATCTAATGACCATAATCACAACCCACTTTCCTGTTTTAACTGAGATCTTTCACCCCCAATAAGATATCCAGTTTGATTTTTGTGTAAATTATCTGATAATGTCGGTGTTGCTTTGGTCGTTTGAAGACTATTAGAGATAAAGAGATTGACAGAAACTGATAAGTCATCCTCCTGCTTCATTTCAGTTTTCTAGCCTATGCAGTCCAATTACACTTTCTTCCTTGCTGTTTCTAACTTTGGCATTGTAGTCTCCAACATAAGCAAAACATTTTTCTTGTATATTTGTCTACACTATTCCTTTGGTTTTTTTTGTGTCTTGAGTAATAAACAGTATGATTGACTGAAAATATCCAATTCCAGCCTTTTCAATTTGCAGATACTTAAAATGTCAATATTTTGTCAGTTTTCTCCATATTGAGTCTTTCCATCTTTATGCTTCTTAAAATACGTTACATGTTCCCCACTTTAGTTCTATCTTTGCAGCTGCAGATTTTCTTTTCTTGCCTGGCAACATTAGCAACTGAAGGGCTTTAATTTAGCTACTTTGTAGCATCATTAGTACTCCAACCTTAGCATGTTCCTCAATAGCATGTTGAGTGCTATCTAACCCGAAGGGCTTATCACCCAACTTTATATTGTTAATTGCTTTATCTTATCTAAAGTAGTTTTCTTGGTAAATTAGAAGTGTATTATACTGCCTTCTCCAAAGCAGTATGAAATGACTTTGCCATTGTCATGAAAATGAGCTGCTTTCAACATCTTTCCTATCGCTGCTGCCCAATTAATATAGAAGGTTGATTGCTTAAGCTGTTAGCATATACTCCTAGTGTTCTTTGCAAATCCCTCCTGGGAAACCTCTGCATCACAATGAGGACTTGTGGCAGGGTAAGTATTCTTCTAATGCAGCCTTGCTAAAAAAATGTTTTGTTCTCTCTTACATCATAGTTAGGGAGAGGATGCCAAAAGAATGGTACTGTGGAAGTTGTGTAAAGGTAAAGGAAACTGCTAAACTACTAAGTAGGCTAGTAGAAAGTTTTTGGGAGAAGTTTAAGACTTCAAGTTTTGCACCCTATGGTCACTCTACAAAGGACTACCTTTGAAGATCATTCAAAAGTTGCAACCTCTCCAGAATGCCGCAGTATAAGAGTTGTTTTCATGTTACATACACTGCTCCTCCATAAGTTACATTGGTTTTCATTGGGCTTCTGAGTGAAATTCAAGGTGCTGTCTATATAGCTCCCTGTGATAGCAGCTAAGTTGTTTTCAGAATCAACTCTCCATGATAGCTTCTTCCCATGTCCAATGGATTGGGCATTGCCCCCAGCCCTCTCTGTTAGCCAATGCCTTTTGAAAGGACTCAGGAAACATTCTGTCACTGTTATAGTGTGTGCCCTCTGGAACACCACGCGCTCTGAGATTTGCAGGGCCATGATCTTGGTAGCATTTCTTAAGTCCTTGAAGACCAGATGTTCCCTTGGTACGAGTTCTGGAGGTTAGGAGATTGTGTCAGTATGATTCTATATTCTTTATGGTTGAGTTGGGCTTGTGCTTGACAATATTATTTTATTAGTAATTGCTGATTTCATTTTTTAACTCAGTGTATACCAAACAGTGTTGTAATTGCAGGATAGGCAGCAATATAAATTGATAATACTGGTACATAAATCCATCTCCATTATCTATGCTCCCCTGTCAGTAGGAAGTAATAATTGTTGATAGACACAGAATTCGTTTTGTAAAACTGTTGACCATCATATCAATGTGATTTAATACGTTAATAAATTCTATAAATAATTATGCAGTGGATTCAGTTTTCAAAATTCAAAATAAGTTTCTTTATTCCTGCAGACAAAACATTGAAGAGTCTTTTTGTAATAAAATACAAATCATAGGAATGAGTGCCACCCTTCCCAACTTGGATCTTCTGGCTTCCTGGCTAAATGCAGAATTGTACCACACAGACTTCCGTCCAGTACCCCTTCTGGAACAAGTAAAAGTTGGCAACAAGATTTATGACTCTTCAGATGCAGTTGTGAGAGAAATTCAACCTGTACTAAATATTAAGGTAATTGCCCATACTAAAAATTTGTTTGGTACAATGCCACTTTTCTATATAAAATTATGGCAACATTTTATGGATATTAATATGCCTATACTATTGTAAAAGAAGTTCTGATTTCATCTGAATGTTTATCTTTAAAATTCTTTGTATCATTATATGTATTTGTATTCATTTTATTTTTACTTTTCCACAAGTCCCACATGTAAAATAAGCTTGTATGTTTTTCACATTTCCAATAACTGACTAAAAACACTTATATGCACTTTAGATAATTTCTCTGGTGTCATAAGCCAACAGCACATTATTTTGTAAACATTATCTCTTAAATAATTTCAAAATGTGAATTTCAGTCCTTTTAACATTCTCTCCCATTGGTCCATTCATATCTATACACTACTACATACAGTATACTACATATACTTATGTGATCGTCATTTCCATTGCTCCCTGACAGCTTCCTCCTGTTAGTGGAGAAATTGGCAGGAAGTGTAAACTTGATAATGATTGCTGATGTTCTCCTCCATGCTGCATCGAGAGCCCAGGATGGGTTGACTTGTACAAAGATATAAAAGCCAGCCCCCGGGAGAGACCCCAGCTTTTGACTCATTTCCTTTCAGTCAGTAGCTGTGTCTCTGAAAGTGTTCTGTTAGATAGCAATCACCAGCGATCTTCAGTACTTTTTTCCTCTCTTCAAGCAGCTCCCAGGGATCAGGGCAACTGCTCTTCCAGGAGAGCAGGGCTCTCTCTCTCTCTCTCCCTCCCTCCCTCCCTCCCTCCCTCTTCTCTCTCTCTCTCTCTTTAATTTGTTCATCTGTTTCAAATATCAACAAATCTTTAAACATCCTAGCAGTCATATATTCATCATTTGCAAACAAATCAATTGTCGAAGTTTGTTTTAGGTTGTTAAATTCCAATTATTTTTTATCTATATTGAATTTTTTTCTTCATTTCATATATATATGAAAACCATTGACAGCTAATTCCGGCTGTAGTGAACTGTTCTTTGACTTCATCTTAAGTTCTACATAGTCCTGGTACTAGCAAATCTTGGTATGTTGACTTTGCTCACTGTTTCTTTTCTAGAAAATGCTTCTGCTGAAATCAATAAAGACATTTTTGGACACAGCCTGGGTTTATAACTACTTCATATTCGTATTATGGCATTCCTAGCATTATTTTTAAAGTCTACATTTGCTTTAACTTAAAGCCATCCAAACCTTAGTTTGTGTTCTTCTAATTATAATATTATTTTACTTCTCAACAGCACCCTCAAGTCAAATATCAGGCTGCGAAATACACTTTACAAATACAGCTTGGGCAATCCTAATCCTTTTGAGTCTTGAAGAATTTTATATTTAAATCTTCCATTTTGTTTCCATAGCCCTAATATGTACTTGTCACTTTCTACAATTAGGGAGATGAGGACCATGTGGTGACTCTGTGTTATGAGACAATTCAGGATGGCCATTCAGTTCTTGTATTTTGCCCAACAAAGAATTGGTGTGAGAAATTAGCAGACATCATTGCCAGGGAATTCTGCAGTATTCAACAAAAGAGTAAGTCAAGAGGGATCGAAGAAGAGGGGGGATTTGGAGAGAAAGCATAAGGTTTTAAGGCTGTTTTCCTTTCTAAAGATCTTCAAAAGATGTCAACCCTTTCACCAGTTAAACTGTGCCAGGAAGGGATTGAAAAGTTGTTGATTCAGTTAAAACGGTCTCCTTCTGGCTTGGACAGTGTGCTTCATCGGACCATCAAATGGGGAGTTGCTTTTCACCATGCAGGTACACTTTTTGTTATCATACTTCTCAATATGTGCAGAGATAGAGTGAAATTTCTAGCATGGTAGTAACAAAGTGAAGATGGAAAAGAATATTTCTAAAACACATTGAGTTTGATTTGTACGCCTTAAACTGGTGATGATTGGAAATAAAACTAGATGTAAAAAATTTCAGATAAACTCCTGTTCAGGTAGGAGGAAATGAGGTAGTAATTATGCTGAGTTTATGAAGCCACTAAATTAATATAGGAAAAAATGTTGGCATAAATTGTGGCTATTGTCTATATAATGAAATAATATATAATTATATTTTAATAATAAAAATTTTGAGATAAAATAACAGATTATTTGAATATAATCAGAAGATTCTGATGATAGACATTCAAATACCACAGAAGTAACAGAAATCGAGGAAGAATTGCCTTGCATGTTAAAAATAATTCATGTTGAAGAGAAATCCAAGGAAATGAACTTGGTAGCACTGTTAAGAGGATCTGTATTACATTAACCAGAACTAATAAAAGTATCAGTACTGGTGACCTTTGTTTTAATGCCACCTGGTCTTCACAAAATTAACAACTACTCCTAGGCAGGGAACTAATGTCTGTGCAGAATCACATGGGTTTTGACATTAACATAATAAGCAGTTCAGAAAATCGTAAGAATTTCAAGCAGGAAGACGCATTATCAGTATTAACAGAAAATGTTGTGCATGTACTGGTATGTACCTTGAGACTGTACACTTTAATTAAGTCAGACATTATTAAGTAGGATTCCATGTAGCCAAAATTGTTTTTAAAAGGAACAAAAAAAATAGATACAAAGAAAGAGAGATAATAAAGCCACAAAAGAATGTCCTGGAAGGAAAAAAATGGAAAATAGCAAAAACTAATGTGGTTAGAAAAATCGTTAAGTGGATATCTACAAATTGAAAAGAACAATACATAAAAAAGGAAAGAGGGGTGTGTCACTAAAGAAAGTACATGGAAGTAATTCTGAAAATATAGAAGGTATCAGAAAAGCAAAACCTCAGAACAAGTTGAGGTTAGTAAGGGATGCTAAGAACAGCACACATTTTTGAAGTAAGTTTGAAATTAAAGGCAGGAAGGAGTTGTTTTCCAGACAGAGGATTCAAAATCTAAGACCAAATGTTGGGCATCTCCAACAGCATAACAAACTTTTGCACTTACATTTGCCTCAGACATTTCCTGATTAGGAATATTCAGTGTGCTTAATTTCAGTAAAGGTTTACATGTTTTGATTTTCATCTGAGTTGTTATAAGCAGCTTTTAGTCTGGGTTTGAACGAAACGATTCTGTTGTGAATGTCAAGAGTTGCCATTGCTCAGGTAGCAGTTGTATAGAAGAGGGTGTTTTTTGGAATGATCTCATGATCAAGAGTAGGGAGGCTTCCAGTCAGGGTAGGATATTTTTGTTTGTTTTCTCTGCCATTATTGTTAATTCTTTTAATGTTTAATTGATAAGTTTAATTATCATTTTTACCATTTTATTGTAAACTAATTGAAATTTTTAATGAAAATGAAATGTATATTTTAAACTTATAATGCATATTTATTTTAAAATATTTTCCAGGTTTGACATTTGATGAACGAGACATAATTGAAGTAGCTTTCCGTCAAGGTGTCCTACGAGTTTTAATAGCAACTTCTACACTTTCTTCGGGAGTAAATTTGCCTGCACGTCGGGTAATTATCCGAACTCCTGTATTTGGTAGCAGATTGCTGGATATCTTGACATATAAACAAATGGCTGGAAGAGCTGGAAGGAAAGGAATAGATACTATAGGTAAATGCATTTAGAGCCCTTTATCTGTTTATGTTTGTAAATAGAACAACAGTGAATTTTATAATACTTTAAAGTCCAAAACATTTCTTGTAGAATAAATTATCCTAAAATGTATCAATGACCCAGATAGTTATAGAAAAACTATATAATTTTCTATGATGTTTACAACTCTGTAATGGTTCAGAGACAAAAAAAGTGAATCGTCTTTACAGTAGAAAACACGTTTCTATTAACACTGAAAAGCAGTAAATCATAAAGCTTGACTCACTAGCTTTCAGGATCTAAAAGACCCAAGTTTAAGTCCCACTTACTAATAGAGCTCAGTGGGTTACTTTCTCTCAGCCATTTTTCAATCCCTGTCAAGCACGAGCAACTAGAACGAATTCATGAATAGGCCAAAGCAATTCCTTTATTCTTGAGTACCCATTTACAAAAATATTATAGACTGATTGCCTTTGCTTGGGAAATGGCAGACATAGTTTTAAGGGTTTGCTCTCAGATGTTTTCTCCCCCAAATCAACTTCATGTTGGAATGTCAATTTACTTGAGGGGCCAACATATCAGCCCCACTCTAAACAGTCCCTCCCTCCATGATCCAAAAACATAATCCCAAAGGAGCTCACTTGTTTTCCTTGCAGTGGGAGGAAGGGGAGTGGGGATAGGTAGCGATGATGTGACAGAAGAGCTATCTAAGTCAAAGGAATCCTGAGTGTATGAATCCACCCAATCAGGTAATTCTTCCTGCAACATATCTAGACAATTAGAAGAGTCCTTCCCCTTTTCCCTTGTAAAGTGAAGACCTCAAAATTGAAGGAAGAGCCTTGCCAGTCATGATGTCTCCCCATATAGGGTCTTCCTCTGAATGGCTAACCCATTCACTAACTGGTTCCTCTTTAGATTCTGGGATTGAATCCAGTAGTGGGAGCATGGAAGGTCTTATTTTGTCTGGAAAGCCTGGTAAAACAGTTGTATTAATTTTGGAACATGCACATAACTTGCATTTTCCCATGAACTGGATAGCCCTTCCACTGAATCAAATTCTGTATTCCTTTCTCCTGCCTTCCTGCCTCCAATATTTTTCCACTTTGAACTCCTTTTGCCTTCAACAATCAGTGGGGGTGTGGTGGGGTGAGTTGGGTAGATGCTGTTGTGATTTCAAAGTATTTAGTGGCTCTTCCTCCACCAGTAAAGAATGTTGAAAACTGGGTGCACTCATAGACTGTGGCAATTACAAATGAAAGGCCACAATGTTGTCATGTCATAAGGCCTTAACAGAACTAAGAAAAGGCTAAAAATTTGGTAGGCAGCCACACATTATCTCCCTCTGCATTTGTCAGCCCCACTTGTCAAACTTTTTGTAAGACTGTTTAGCTTGATCTAGCTATTCTTTCTTTCTTTTTTAATAAATGTTATTATATTTTATACTTTTAAAACAAATAAAAACAAATATATACAATTTTTGCAGTAAGTTGTGGCATCGACTTTTCCATATTCATACACACATACACATATACCATTTACATTTACATTTTGCATTGCCTTTCATTCCTGTTATCTAACCAAACATACCGTTTTCCCTAGACCATATAGTATTCTTTTTCTTCCTCCTCCTGAGTTCCGTTATAAGTTTATTCATTTTTGCACAGTCCATATTTTTTATAATCATATTATCTGTGAGACTATTCTCGAATTTCCAATTTTGGGCACATATTATTCTAGCTGCTGTCAGCATATGTATTATTATATATTCAATGTCTTGTAATCTCTAATTATCTCTAATAGGAACATTTCAGGCTTAAGTTCTATTTTTAAACCAATTATTTCTTGCAGCCAAATCCTTATTTTATTCCAAAATGTCTTTGTTTTGGAACACGACCACCACATATGAAAGAAGGTGCCTGATGTCTTTTTGCATTTCCAATATATCGGGTTCAAATTTGGATAAATTTTGGCCAATCTCGCTGGTGCTAGATGCCAACGATAGAACATTTTGTAGAGATTTTCTTTGTACGTGGCTGCCATTGTTAATATATAGTTTTTCGTCCAAAGTTTTTCCCAATCTTCTAATTGTATATTGTATCCGAAGTTTTTCATCCAAGCAATCATTGTTTGTTTGCCTCCTCTTCTCTATCAATTGGTCTAGCTATTTTTTCAATAGTGCTTGAGCAGTGCATTGTTCCTGTAGAAAAATCTATAGCTCCAGGGATGAGAACCTGTTGTTGCAGGTGAAAATCTTGGGTGCCTCCTCTGTAAGGCTTGGAACAGGGTCATTTCAATTGATGTATGGGTAGAATTATATGCAAGTGCAACTAATGGTGTAAGTGACAGCCAGTTGTCCTGGCTGTATGTACAATAACACTTTAAATGGTGGTGTAATATCTGGTTAGTCTTAGCCTCCCTGTTTGCAACAGGGTGGTAGACTGATGACACACTGATTTGTACCTTCAAAAGCTAGAATAATGCCTTCCAAAACATGGAATTAAATTGACTTCCATGATCTGAAAGCATCTCTCTAAACCATTCATCTGTAATGAAAGCCATCCAGATGAAATGTGCCATCTTGCTGAAAAGGTCCACCACTACCATCAATATGGATGGCCCCCTGTTCTTAAGCTGGTGTTTCCATCACAATCCTTGAGGAAAGCAGAGGTATAATTTTAAAAATGAGATTACGCAGAGTGCTTGTTAGGCAAAGTGGAATAATAATACATCTGCACGGACAATATGTCGTCTTTTGGTTGTTGCTGAACTGCAATTTCCATTATTTCTCACCATCAACCATAATGGGAGAATAAATAAATGAGAGATGCAATTTAGTAACTGTTCATCCCTGTCCTAAAAACAAAACAAATCAAACTTATTTTCCATGAGCAAGTCTTTAAGAAGATTAGTTGCCATCGATAGTCCTTTCATGTGATCCTCCCTCAGTTAAGTCCTCCTTGAGTGTGATAGCACAATGTCATGTATTTTTGCTATTAAGAAACAGCAGCCAGATCAATATCAATGCTTTGACTAGAAAAATAGTCAAGATAATGTTTTACTGATTTTATGACCAACGCTAATTTTGAGCCATAACTGTATATACTAAAATCGATCCAAAATTCAAATAAGCGTATTGTAGTTTTTCATGTATCTATTTATTAAAATACAGAACAGCATGCTCAGAAGAGTAGTTTTTATGTAAAATATTATACTATAGTTAGGGAACAAAGAGTGTAAATTATCAAATATAGGTCTACTTGCAGCCTAGGTAATCAAATATTATTTATGCATGGGAATTTTGTTAAACCAATGTAATTTTTTTCTAATTTATGACATTGTATGTAACAGGTGAGAGTATTTTGGTATGTAAGCCCTCTGAAAAATCAAAAGGAATTGCTCTGCTCCATGGTGGTATGAAGCCACTGTGTAGCTGTTTGCTTAGCCTCAAGGGAGAAGGAATCACCTCCAGTATGTTAAGGGCAATTCTTGAGGTATGTAATGCAATGAATGAGTAAAACATTCATAATATAAATATTATTTGTTAACAAGATTTTGCACTGTTTTCTAAAGCTGCTTACACATTTATAGGAATTCTCTTCAAATTTAAACATAAATTCAATGAAAAAGTAACTGTTCATGTAAAAAAAGGTATGGTGAGATTCTGAAAATTGAAATGGTTAAAAAGCGGGGGAGTATTAGTAATCTCCAGAGATTAGGAGATAGAGACCTGCCAGCATTTTTCTGTGGTGGTGCCAGAATTTAAATGTCCCCTGAAATCTACTAAGAACCTACCGTGTTAGGATTTAGGAAATTATTAAAACAGATATGTTTAAAAGGGTCTGGATGTTATTTTCTAATTGTATCACTTTTTGGTTGTTTTATTTTATTCATGCTACATTTATTGTTTATTGTATAAAATGTATACCATAGGCATTTCATAAAGACATAGCCCAATAGTTTCAAGATTAGAGAGGTATGAAAAAAATCAAATGTCAATACATTTCTGTATGTTTGTTTATCTTAAGGAACTATTGATTTACAGTTACATAGATCAATACATATTTGAAGACATGTCAGTGTTTGAAATGTATGCAATATGCAAAACTATTCCTGATATGTGCACCAACCTAAAAAGGTAACTTTCAAAAGTAATATTTTTTCAAGTATATCTATTACCCTTTTATTCTGATAGATCATAGTAAGTGGAGTAGCTAGCTCTTCAGAAGACATCCAGAGTTATGCATCCTGTACACTCCTTGCAGCTAGTTTGAGAGACCTCCAGGACCATAGGAGAGAGCAAGAGAACATTTGTGATGGATCTATTGAGACTTGTGTGAAGTGGCTGCTTGAGAAAGAATTCATCATGATTTCAGTATCGGATGTTGGCAAAGGTAACAATGCTAATTTGTATATGAACTGAGTATTTTTAATTACAATTAAGGAAATGTAAATCAGGAAACATTTGTACAGGTTATCCTTGAGGTATGACAGATCTTTCATTGACCATTCAAAGTTACAACAGACCTCCCAAAAGCCGTGTACCACCATGATTCTAAGATAAGAATTTTACAAACGTTATCCACTCATTTGCACTTAAGAATGACCAGGAGGCTTCATAACTTTACAGAGTCACTATCTCTTCTCCTATCTCTTCCTATCTGTATCTATTTCTATCTCTAGCTCCTATCTCTTCCCACTCCCCATCCTTGCCCTGCTGGGTTCCCAAAGGTACTGGGCCTACTTAGTCCCCCTGTTCCACTCCTCACAATCCTTACTTCCCTTCCAGAGATCTGCAGAACTCAGTATTGTGGGGCATTCTTATTTATTTATTTATTCATTCATTCATTCATTCATTCATTTAATATCGTCACCTATTCACCCATGGCGTCTCAAAGCGGCTTACATAACATAAAACCATATTTAAAACAAAAAAACAAAAATAAAAAACAATAAAAACTATCAAAAAGAATCAAATTAATAAAGTATGATAGAACAAAATCTCTTCTACTGTGCAATAGGTTTCTGTCTTCTAAAAGCAACAGAGAAAAGAGCCTGCTTCTTCTAACTGGGGCTGTTGGCAGAATGTCCTTACTAGCATGTTGCTAGATAATTTTCTGATTTGGCACTGAGCTGTTGTTTGGGCTTGATTTGCCTAAATGACTGTAGTTCTATATAAGGTGGCTAGATCTATTCTTATTAACTCATAGTAAAGCATACACTTCATTGCCATTAGGTCAGAAAGTATTAATCATGGACCCTATTATCTCAGATTCCTGGCCTCTACAGGTCAATTAAACACAACTTGCAAAGGATGAGCAACATTAATTGATTGCAGCAAAATCAACATTCTGACTCTAAAACTAGGCTGTGGTTGCATTGCATAAGATAATGACTGCTTCATTTTTCTCTTGGCAGAAATCTATCGTCCAACACATCTTGGCTCTGCTACACTGTTTTCCTCCTTTTCCCCAACAGCAGCACTAGAAATTTTTGCTGATCTCCAGAGAGCAATGAAGAGTTTTGTTCTAGAGAATGATCTGCACAGTCTTTATTTGGTAGGAGTGTGTGTATTTGTGTGTGTTTATGATAGTACTGGATTAGATTTAATGTATCAAACATATTTTGTTTGATACTCAAGATGCAACATAGAGAAATAAAGTGAATTCTCCCTTTTATTCACCATTCCAAAGAAGAACAGGGGACTATAAGGTAATCCTGAACCTTAAAGCACTGAGATGAAGGTAGAGATGGACACAAAAATCAGATGTGAAAGCTATCTTACCAACATATACGTGTTAAGGATTTATTAGAAGAATATATATACTTGCACACTGGAGATTCCTCAGATTCACTTACACAATATGATTCCAAATCATGATTCCTATTTGGCCTTGCATCAGCTACATGGATATTCTCCAAGATTATTTGTCCTAGTGTATAAACTTATTTAATTTCTATGTTTAGATTATCTCCTAATCAGAGCCTTAATCAAGTACATGGCTGCAGATATGCTTCTCAGTAAACACAATGTTCACTCACTAACTGGAGTCCAAAAATCTTCCCCCTCCAATGCACACCCCATTATGCTAGCAATCAGATGAATTAAAAAACAATGGGCAATCTCATATGAATATTATGTATTACCCTCCTAGAGTTAAATTAGGATTCATGTTAGTAAAACACAATTTCAGTCAACATAAGTCCCATTTCTTATTCTGAAAAAATGTTCAACATTTCTCCAAATAAATTAAAATCTTGTAATTTGAAAACTAACTCCGTTTGGGTGGACTTTTGTAGGTCACACCTGTTTATGAAGATTGGACCAAAATAGATTGGTACCAATTCTTTTGCTTGTGGGAAAAGCTGCCTGCCTCATTGAAAAGAGTAGCACAACTTGTGGGGATTGAAGAAAGTTTTTTGGCCTGTTCCGTCAAAGGCAACATCATTGCTAAAACAGAGAAGCAGTATAGGCAAATGGCTATCCACAAAAGGTAATAAGAATTTTTTATTTATTGATGTATATTGTATAACAGTGCCACAAAATTTGTCTACTATTTCAAGCAATTTCTGCTTGTTTAACAGGGAACAATTGTTACTTATGAGTTATTTTTGCAGCACCATTATAATCTTTTTCTCACCACATAGAAAAGTCACCTAGGATACAGTTGTCTACCTTTTTTCTTCCCATTTTATCAGTTTTACTTACTCTATCAAATATCTGTTTGTTTACTTTGCTTTCTTTCACAGAAAGAAATATCACATCATTGTATCTTAATTAATTTTATTAATACAGATTTTTTACAAGCTTGGCCCTTCTGGATTTAATAAATGAAATTCCTTTAAAGGATGTTGCTAAAAAATACAGCTGTAGTCGTGGACAACTTCAGTCTTTGCAACAGTCTGCTGCTACATATGCAGGTAAGAAATTACAGATAATGGTCCAAATACATAATGAACAACAATGTAAGTGACAGACTGGTTTAATAAACCAATTTCCATTTTTCCAATTTAATTTACTGTTTTTTTTAGTAGGTACTTTATGCATGCACTTTCTCAACAATATAAACAGCCAAGTTGATAAGAAATATCAATCATTAAGTTACTAAGAATATAATAATTAGCAAAAAAATCTAATATATGAAACAGTAATGTTGTGCCCAATCAGGCAGAATGTAATGTTTTAAATGTGGCAGAAGTCTTTGAGTGCAATGATAGTTCATCTGTTAATCTGTTAATATCAGACATTTTAGATTAAAAGTTATTTTGACATTGATACATTAACCTTAACCCCCTCCCAATCCTCTAGTGAAAGAAAAGGAAAAAGAATATGGACAGTCAGTTGGATCTCCAGAGGACGGTTTGCAGCTTGCTTGCCCTCAGCTGCCATAGAAATGGGGAGGGGGGAGTTGGCATTTGGAGTGGGGAAGGGAGCTGGTGTGAAGTGTTCCCCTGAGAATTGGAAGGGAGGTTTCCATCAACTGAGTGGAATTGTTTGAACTTTTTCAAGGCCAACCAGCCTGGGTCTCTGGAGGCACACAACATCTGCTGAAGTGATTTTTCCCTAACATATTGCACGCTGATTGGTCTTTCTGGAATATGGACAGCACTGGAGGATAATGGGTTCCTGGTAGCTTCATGTTTAATTCTTCTCAAAACTTTGGCAGTTAATGGGCATCTTTTTTTTTCTCAACACATTTCTTGCGATCCTGTTAACTATTTGCAACAAAACATTTGACAGAAGACTCATTTTTACAAATATTTGATGACTTATTCAGTTTTCTTCATATTAGCACTTTAGACAGAATGTTCATTCTTGGTCAGTACAAGGTTTTCTGAGTGAATTTTTGTAAATGTTAAAAAGCCCCATTATTCATTTTAAAAGACATCACCTAGGAGAGGGAAAGTAGTGCTGAACACATTAACAGGTACAAACAAACAAACAATTAGTAAATTGTAAGACAAATGTGGAGATAGAGGGTTACACTAGTAATGATTGAATATAAATGCAGTATAAGTTATTTTTAGATCATTTGATTCAGAGAAAGATATTAGCATAGCCAGACAAATATTGAAAGCTCAATATTTGTTAAGTTGTTTAAAAGGCATCCATTAATGCATTCTTAGTGCATTCAAAGTTTGTTTTCCTTGATTTCAGTTGTGCTGCATTTGCTGGATGATTTAAACACAGATTATTTAATGCGAGAGAACATACACCAAGGGAGGCTGAGAATTTTCAGACAGATCATGTTCTGACCTAGGCTTCCCCAAAAAGCACTAACACTCTTTGTCCCGGCAAAACCCCTTTTATTAAATGAAGGTGAATTTCTTTCATTCACATTCAGCCAAAGGCCTGGCAAACAGTCTTTCAGGGGTGTAATTAGGAGCACAGACCTTATTTATCTTGGAGAGCTGCCAAGTAAATATTTTCAAATGCAGTGCTGACAAGGAAGGACTCAGCACAGAGTCTCTGAGTTGCACAGACAGATCTTCACACTGCTGCAACGAACAAATTGTTTCCTGCAAAAGCCCCCTCCCCTTTTGCTCCTCTTTTAATCCCAATGGGAGGCGCCATTCACTGTCCACCAGTGGCTTTACTCCCACATCGACCCTTAGTTCAAATTGTTCTCTCTTTTTTTTGGCAGCTCTGCGCATGTGCAGGCTGGGAACCAGCTTCAACTGCTCTCCCGCCTCATTGCTATCCAACTCTGAAGGCAGCTGATAACTGCCAGGCTGCCCCGGCCCCATCTCTGCCTCTGACGCAGAGCCCTCGTCCGAGCCTTCTTCAGCCTCCAGGACTGGCCCATGTTCCTCCCCAACCTCCTCAATGTTCAATTCTGCTGCTAGCTCTGCTAGCTGCTTGCAGGCCACAACAGATCATTCACTAATATGGAATGGCAGATTCAATCTTTTTCCTCTTCTGTTTATATTTTTTAATGTATATTTCTATATTCCAGGGATGATTACTATTTTCTGTAACCGGCTGGGATGGCACAACATGGAACAATTGCTGTCACAGTTTCAGAGTCGCCTTAACTTTGGAATTCAGAGAGAACTCTGTGATCTTGTCCGGATAGCTCTGCTAAATGCACAGTGTGCTAGAGCTCTTTATAATGCTGGTTTCATCACAGTGGCTGATGTAGCTAAAGGGACTTTTGAGAAGATAGAAAATGTTTTCAGAAATGCAGCACCATTCAGAAGGTAGGAAAACATTTTGGTATTGCTGAAAATTATCCTCTTTGTGTAATGTAACCGAGGAAGCTTAAGTTACTGGATAATAGTGAGTGAGAGATTACAGCAGGCAGGAAAAGTACAAAAGTCCCTCTTCCTGCCAAATTAAGCATAATTGCAAACTTCCTTCAAGGAACAAAGACATTTTATTCCTTTTAATCTGGAATCATTTTGCTGATGTATTGATTTTCACTGTTTTGGCCAGATAATTACCAATAGGTAATCCTTGTCATCCCACCCAGAGAAAGATTGCTGTCCACAATCACTTCCTACTTGCACAATTTGGTTTACTGACGAAATGAAAAATCAATTTGCTAGGAATCCCTTTTTAGTGAGAAGATAGTATCACTCTTAGGTGTGTATGAGATATATATAAAAAGCAATTCCATACATGAGTCACTTTAATTAGAGATTTTACAATTATTTCCACAGCCTCTTGGTTACTGATTCTTATCTTCTTTTTTCAGTGTTAACTTAATCCAGAGAACCACTTTAGTGTAGCAGCTAAGGCATCAGACTTGGAACCAGGAGTTCTAGCCTCCACAGGTACAAAGGCAGTTGGGTGACCCTTGACCAGTCACCCTCCCTCACCCTAGGAAGCAGACAATGGCAAACTACTTTTGAAATCTTCCCAAGAAAACTGCAGGAACTTATCCAGGCAATCACCAGAAGTCAGCATTAACTCTAAAGCCCAAAATATCCATACCGTAGTCCATCATAAATATGTTGCCATTTTATGTTTAAAATGTGTATTGATGAAATTATTCCAAAGAGAGTTTTCTTCTATTCTGGAAGGATATAAAATTATAAAAATGTTATAAAAAGTTAGAGTTAATGATTTGTTCCTTGCTGACTATGTAGTGAGTTGAAATTTACAATATTTAGCTCATGCTTTCCCGCTTTCTTTTCTTATCCACTACAGTGTGATACTCATGTATCACAAAATAGCTTATACTCATGCAGTTCATGAATTATCAGTGATATAAGCTATTTTTTATTTTCTTTTAATGTTTTTATTTGCATCCTATCTTCATTATTTTTACAAATAACTCAAGATGGAAACATCCAATACACCTTCTTCCTATTTTCCCCACAACAACAACCCTATGAGGTGAGTTGGGCTGAGAGTGAGTGACTGGCCCAAACTCAGGGCCTTCAGATTTCTTCATGGTTGTTCCAAAGGTGCTTCCCATCCCCAAAGGCAACTGGACTTTGTCTTTTTTTTTTTTGGAAAACCTTGTTTCTTATCCAAGAAGCTTCTTTGGTTCTACTTGAATGGTGGGGAATGGAAGAGTCATTGAGGCAACTTGGTGGGATTATCTGTGCCCTCAGGGTCACCTGAATCAGAGTGCAAATTATTGCACTCTTGGGCTTGCTGAAAGGACTGCATTCATTCCCTCTCAACTTTTTTTTTTTACTTTTGTTTGGTTGTTGCCCCATTTATTAACCCTCTTTGTTAAAAGCTTGCCTGATTGCTGAACTCATTCAATCTGTAAATACTTTAAATGTCATTCTTGCTTTATTCTAGTACTTCTTTCCCTCAAGCCTGCAGATACTTCCCTTTGTAGATGGCCTACCAGACCTTCTTCCTCATTCCTTTTTTATAGGTGCTCTGAAGGGAGTATCGGTCTTCTGTCAAGCGTTCCCTTTGCTTAAAAAGATCTCCTGTGTTAGTCAAAGATAAAGAAATATTGTATGAATTCCTTAGATATATTTACAAATGAAAGTTATTTTTTAAAATAAAACTGGCTTGTATTTTGCTTGCTTCAGCACTCGCAGAGCTGTAGATGAAGATGAGCAAGCTGCCAAGGAGCGTCTTAATACCCATTTTATGTGGATGTCTGGAATGAAGGGCTTAACTGAAGGTGAAGCAGCCCGTCTGATTGTAGAGGAGGCTAAAAGACTTTTAAAGCATGACTTAGCTGTTTGGGGAGTGCAATGGAACCCCAATGCATCAATTTTACTGGATACGTCTCATACATTTTCCACAAAGGAAAGTGTTACAGAAGACCACCGGAAGCTCAAAAATAACCACAACATGACTTTATCAGAAACAAGTGTCAATTCACAAATTAAAAATACATCATCTGTTAAACAAAAAAATAAGAGGCAGCTGGACGGTAATTCAGCAGAAAATATTTATAATAAGGCTCCAATAGAAGAAACTGAGGCAGAGGCAAGAAATGATGACATATACTCCAGGGCCAAGAAACGTATGAATTTAAACAGAGATATAATAAATTCACATGTGAAACAGGTATTGGATGCCAAGGAAGCAATGGAAAGTGCTGAAGACATTATGAAGAGAAGCTTGAAAGAAGGCGTTAAAAATGATGTTGCAACTAGATTTCAGTCTAACGTTGAACTTCATTTCGAACAAAGTATGGATAAAAATACAATTACAAATCCCAATGAGATATTACAAGTTGCAAATATAGATGAAGGGAATAGTCATACCTGCAGTTTTTCAAGCAACATAGACTGTATTAAGAATGGTTATTCTCCAGATCTGGATCTTGTCTTCAAAGAATTTGAAGAAAGCTTCCAGCTGGATACCCAAACAGATAGACTATTACAACAGCAGATGGCAGATGAAACTGCTACTAAGCAACAAATCAAAGACAAAAAACTGGTAGCCAGTCTAACACAGAAAAACTGCATTGGTATAAATGGTACTAATATATTGGAAACAAATGCTATATGTGTTAAGGATAAACTTGAGTGTGGAAAAGCACATTCAACATTATTACTTAGCAAAGTGTCAAATTTGGAATGGCCTCAAACTGAGAAATACCCAGGAACACCAGTTTGCTTGGAAACAAACTGTTTTTCTGTCCCAGATTCCCAAATGGACAGCTTCTTACGGCACTATCAAACTCCAAACTTAACAGAACAACAGCTCACTGTTCTTCCAAACAATATTTCCTTTTCTCTCAGCCACTTATCCAGTGTGGATATAAATGAAGCAAATCTGAATGGCAGTGATAGTTTATTGTTTGATGAAGACTTTAACCATACAGATGGCTCCCAGGGTGGTGATAACAGTGAAAGGACTGTGGAGACAATTCCACAGGCACTGGCGATCACTCCTTTATTGAAAAGTTCTTTAAAATATGATGCCACGGGTGAATTGAAAACAAGACTGAATAAAGTTATATTAAATGACACAATGAACCAAAATTTGTCAATGGGGTGTAATTTTATAATGTCAGATACTAGTTCTTTACATGAAACAAAAAGATTAAATAGCGTGGTTTTACCTCCTTTTCACAAAAACAGCAAGATTAAAAACCTGAATAAGACAATAAAAAGGCTAAAAACTAGTGAAGAGAATATAAGTGAAATTCCACAGAAAGATTGTGCAGAAGAAAATGATAACCAAGTGAATAAATCTGATGTTTTATTTGATTTGAGTCCAGGCATGCAGGAAGTTTTAGACAGAGGGTTAAGCCCTTCAAATGGTACATTTGAAATGGGGCCAAAAAACAAAATGAATTTAGTATTTTCTAAGAATACTAAAGATTCAATAACTCCTGGCCTTTTTCCTGGTCAAAGTGAATTATCCTTGCACAAAGATTTTGGCAGAAATTGTGTAACAAGAAGGAAGGCGGATCAAAAGAACAAAAATCGAAGTTGTATTTCTTGGATAGATGGGGACAAAATGCCTCCTTCAGCGCTAGAGTCTACTTCACAATGCATAGAAATGCCTGTTGTGACTAAAGCAAAAAACACAATCTCTGCAGATAAAGTTCCATATGTTCAGTTCTTACAGAAGGATAATTCTGATTTACACATACAGGAACAAGTGTTACATCAATCAGAAAATTCAGAACATGTTGAGCTTAATGTTGAGGATAATTCAGTTATAAGTGAAGATTTTTCGCTCCATTTATCTCAAGAAAAGGTTCCTCCGGCATCTTGCAGTGTTGATAATTTCTCAATAATTGATGTGGCAAATGATAAAACCCTTTTCCAAACATTCATTGAAGAATGGAAAACACACAAAAAATTTTCTATCTCTGTAGCTTGTGAAAAGTTAAAAAGCCCCCTGTCTCACAGATCAGCTATTGGCGCAAAGTTCAAGCAAGGTAAGCAGTCTGTTTTAGCTTTCAGATCAGTATTTCCAAATTTGTATTAAATTATTTTTATAAAGCAACCGATTACAGATTAAATAGATAATTTAATTACAATTTTGGAAGGAAATAAATTCAGAATTGTATTGCTATGCAAGAGTGTACTGATGTCTAAGGTAGCAGATGCTCTCCATAATTGAAATGTACTTCATATGAAACATCAGCAAGACTTATAGTTCTGCAGGCAGTAAATTAGTAATTCTATATATACATTAAACGTAATGCAGCATGTTTTGTTTATACACAGTATACTTGTGCACACATGCATTAGCACACAGGACTTAGAATTGAATGATATTGTTAACATAAGGTTCAGCCCTATAGTGCCAAGTGGCAGAACATTTGAAAAGCCCTAGAAAACTAAAAAAGAATTTAAGCCACATCACTTTAACTGATAATCAAAAAATTGTACAGAAGACCTTTATGTGCTAGTTGCTCAACTAGTAGTAGACTACTTCAATGCATACAATGGAGCATTGTCCTGCATAAAAATCATGATCTTCTTGAAGGATGAAGATTTTTTTCCTGTACCACTGGTTGAAGAAAGTGTCTTCTAAAATACTGGCAGTAAGTTTGGAAGGACCATCTGGTCTGTCAAGAGTCACTCCCATCTCATCAGACCATAAAACCTTTGAAAAATCTGTCTTCAGATATTTTTTGGCCTGGTCTTGCTATTTCGACTTTGTTCAGTGATGGTTGGGTTTCAGCCTCCTTTACCTTGGCCATGTCTCTTAAGAACTGGACACCTTGTACTTCTGGGAATTCCAGGTAGGTTGCAATTCTGGAATATGACAGCATTGGAGGATAATGAGTTCCTAGTAGCTTCACTTTTTTTTTTCCAAATCTTTGGCAGTTAATGTGCATCTTTTTTTTTTCCCTTGACTATTTGCAACAAAAAGTTTGATGGTTATGTGATCATGTACCAATATCTTAGCAATTTTAAGACTGCTGCATCCCTCTGAAAGACTGACTTTTCAGTCAGTTAAATCTCTTTTTTGACCCATTTTGCCTGAGGAAAAGACGCTGTCTAATAATTACGCACAGCTTGATATAGGGTGTTGATCTCCTTAGGCCACAACCTCCCTCATTACACAAATACACATCTCCTGATATGCTTATATCCACTAAGCATTCAAGTTTATACAGCTTGGAGGTGGAAAATATGCATAAAAATGATGATATGGTCAAAATACTCACTAGCCTAATACTTGTGCACACTGTATTTAGCATGGCAAAAACACTATTCCTTGATGCCATCAGTGTTCTTGAAATTCATCTTTCTACATTAGAATGCTCAGAACTTAAGTGATAGTTTACCTATAGATTTAAAAGATTAAACAATACCAAAATAGAAAGACTGCTTTCTAAATGGCTGATTGAAACTCGTAAAGGTTAAAATTATTGTGGGCTACTTCTGTGTGTCCATGATTGCTCTGTAGGAAGTACATATCAGAAAATTCTCTATGAGAATGATGGATTTCCTGTTCATGCCTGCGAAGACTTGCTGGTAGTTGGCTTAGCTGTGTGCTGGGGTAGAAAAGATGCTTACTACATCTCGTTGCAGCAGAACCCTCAAAACCAGATTGGTAAGAATGTATTTATTGTGTACTTCCAAGGAGGCAATAAATGTAGTACATGCATGTAGTATTGTAGAAACTCCAAATTAATGAATTAAGTTAAAGTTAATAGTATTTATTGAAATGAAGTTGGGTTTTTGAACCAATTTTTTATAGAATACTTGCAAATTATACAGTTTTTAAAAAGTAATTAAGAAAAGCCCAGCATGGACCCTAAACAAGGAGAGGGAAATGTCTTTGTGAGGCAGTTCTAGGTCAGGTGACAAAAAGAAAGGTATATGTAGAAATGAAAGAGAAATACTTTCAATATAGTTTGCAATAGAAAGAGGCAAGGAAGATTTCTGCTTTTGTATAACAAAGCACATTTATATACAAACACATGCTGACATGGTTTCTTCTCTCTTGTCTCTAATGTATGCATTTCTTGTCTCTTTAGAAGTAAGTCCCAGTTTGGCACAGCCTCCATTGGATCAAGACCTGTCTGTAGCAGAAAGATTGCAGCAACTTAAGCTATGCTTGCAGAAGTCTGAGAGAGCATTTTCACTTGTTGTATATGATTTTATTCAGCACTACAAGATTCTCCTGAAGGCCTGTGGCATCTCATTGGCAGGATCTTTTGAGGACCCAAAGGTTTGCTAACTTCATTTCTTATAATTATTTTATTTGTAATGGCACTAAATAAACTAAAGATGGGGAAGGGAGAGGATAACCTGAGGAAGATGTGGGGAGGAGAGAGTTTTCTCATACTAATTGTTGCAAGTTTAGGTTCTTTGTCAAGATTCCATCTAGTTCTCCCTTCTTACAACTACATATAAGAATCAATGCAATTTTAAGCATGCACTTACAAGATGACTTGGACAACCACAAGTTCATAGAGCTTCTCTTAGATCGGGTGTCGGCAACCTGTGGCTCCAGAGCCGCATGCGGCTCTCTGGGCCCTCTGCTGCAGCTCCCTGTGGGCTGAGCGCACCACTGGCTGGCCCCTCCCCTCCCCTCCCAGTCACTCCTCACCTAAGAAGATAAGGGTGATGGCGGCGAACTCACTCCATATTCCAGGGCGGGACCCATTGGCACCTACATTAAAACATTAACACATGAATAAATATTATTTAAAAGATAAATACCGTGATCTATGATATTAGCACAGAATAGCTTCTAAGTGCAAAGATCTGTAAAACAGAGTGACCATTGGAAGGCTTTTACTATTGAATTCTGGGAATCAGTAATCCTATAAATTTGTCTTCTGAAGTGGGATATATATATATATATATATATATAGGTTCTCGGGTATTATATGTGGATCTTTTATATCTCCGCATGAAGTCTCATTCATCAACATTACTCTGATGAAGTGATGAGACTCATCACGTTCAATCTCGAATCTCGGAGCAAGATCCAATTATAATATATATATATATATATATATATATATATATATATATATATATATATGTCAACAACATATTTGCATTTTTGCAAATCTTGTCTATGTTGCATTTTTGTGAGAAATGTGCTTTTTCCATATTATCTTGTGAATGTTGAACATTCTTTTCTTACTCTAGGTAGCATGCTGGTTAATGGACCCTGAATCAAAAGAAGATTCCCTTCACAATATGGTTGCCAATTTCCTTCCTCAGGACTTATTCTTGCTAGATAAAATTGGAGTAGGTCAGGGAAATCAGAGCCTGGGTCTCAGTGCCAATACAGATCAGTGTGGACGTTACAGGGCATCTGTAGAGTCTGTTCTTGTCTTCCATATCATAGAAGAATTCCATATGATACTGCATAAGGATAACTTGCAAGGTAAAAGGGTTGTGGACTGACACTATCATTTAGCAAAAGGCATTAAATGATTAAAATTTAGCCTGAGCTTCAAAATAAACATGTAAATGTTGTAGACTGTTGTGTCACAATATTATATTTTGCTATCATAAAGATTTCAGACAGTCATGTTTTTGCATCAGAACATTATAAGCATCAATAGAAAATGAAAAAAGAATTATGTGACATAGCAGTTCTTTCTGGTCAGTGTAAATTTAGACATTGTTATTTATTAATTAGCTTTTAACTGCCTAGTTTATTTCCTGATTACTGATTTTTTTGAGATTGTAATAATGTGTTAGCATTCCATTTTTTGGAACATGTTTATTCTGTATTGTACACATGCTCAGCAGAATACATGATTGAGGGCAAAGTTGATGGGGGATGAAGGGGCAGGACAAAAATAGGAGCAGGTAGCAGCTTTCATTCAAATGTTCTAAAATGCTAATATATATTTTGCAGAATGTAATTAAAATTGTCTTGTGCTTCTTTTGTCATTATTATAGATATTTTTCATAAAGTGGAGATGCCAAATCAGTATTGCTTGGCCTTGCTGGAGCTCAATGGAATAGGTTTTAGCATAGTAGAATGTGAGGCCCAGAAACATGTTATGGAAGCAAAATTGAATGAAATTGAGAATCGGATATACCAGCTGGCAGGTCACAGTTTCTCCTTGACCTGTCCCGATGATGTTGCTGAGGTACTGATAGACTTACATGAACAAATTATGTTTTGATCCAGACATCATCAATGAAATTTTTATGGGAAGAAGTTTGTTGCCTCTGTTCAACCAGTAAAATTCTAATTGTTTCTGAAAAAAGTATGTTCTCAATGTTAGTATTAAAATTATTTTTAAAACTTCCTCACATTTTTCTATCGATCTTGCAGTGCCTAAAGTAGAATAAATATTGCCTGAAATCACAGTTTTAATTACAGTTTTAAACTTTTTAATCAAGCACTTCATGGAATGCTTCTAATACATTGTAATTCCTTATAATTAAAAATGTATTGTTGATATGTGCCCATTCTTTGTGCCCCTTAACTCATTCCATAGACTATATCATTAAAAATGTAAGCATTCCAGTTAGAAGAATTCATTCAATTCCACACACATTTGCATTGGCATTACCTAGTTAGGTAATGAAATATCTGCAGGCAAAAAATGAAGCTCATGGAACACTAAGAACTTCACAGTTCAATCCTGAGCTATAAATGTTCTATTCTATTGGAGACTCCATTCATTTACAGTATGTAATCCTAGATGGATATTTAAGTAATGAATCTAGTCAGCATCATTCAATGAAGTTTGTTGTTTTTATCTGATTGTTGTTTGCTGCTCAGAGTTGCCTTCAGTGATATCGTTTGACTATACAAATTTGTTAAATTTTAAAAAACAGATTCATGTGCATATTCTTGGTGAGGGGGCAGGAATCAGAAGCATCTTTGGTTTACTTTGGTGTGGGTACCCATTTCATGTTGTCTCAATTAGTACATCTGCCACTACAGAGCACATTTGTCATTTGCTGATTTATTTCATTGCTCTGTTTTACTCTTGTATTCAGAGACTGTGTCGTTTTATTTTGTAGCTGGCGCCATGACTTTAGTCTGGTGCCATAGTCTTGCCAAAATGCTTTTTGCTATCTGAGCTTTTTTTCCTCTTGTTCTTTTACAGTCATATTCTGCATTTTAAAAACAGTGATGCACTTTATTTAAACAACATTTAAAGCCTAAAACTTAATAATTAAACTAAAATAAAATTAAAGCTCCTCTAAAATATGTTTAAAACTGTCCGTTCCTTAAAAATCTTGTTGCCAGACCTCAATATTAGCTTAAAACAGATTATAATTCTGTATCTTGATTATTGAAGGACATCAGGTAACATTCTGATATCTCCCAGAAGTGTGTGTATGTGTGTTGGAATCTGTTTAGTCCAGTTTTGGAGACCTTTACATGATAGTGGGAAGCCTTGGGAGGCAAATCACTCAATTTCTATTCTTTTACAACTTTTCCAAATAGCTTGAATATTTTCATAGTACAAATATGTAAAAAAAATAGAAAAAGAACAAAGAAAAAACAGATACTGTGAGAAAGAAAAAGAATCAGCTTCAATCTTCTTTATAGCAGTTACAAACAAATTTTAATAATCTAACGTCTCCCCTTTTAGAACTATTTTGTACACCTTTGTTGCATATTCAACTGCTTTTAATCAACAAATCCAGAAACCACCAGTTCATTTTTATCTATTTTTCTAAAAAGTCCATAAAAGGTTTCCAGTCTTTTATAAAAGTACTTATTGTTGTGCCAAAGTAGCATAAAATCTTACTGTTGAAATTCAGCCATTTTTGATGGCATGATCTTAACATGTGGGAAGCTTACATGGACCCCTTCCCAAAGCTAACCTAAGGTGAAGAGATTTATCTTAGTCTGTTTTAGCATTGTATATTGTAGAACTAAAACAGATTTACAATAATGCATAACTAGAACTTTTAGTAAAAATTAAGAAAGAAACTCATCATTATTTTCTATATTATATCTCTTTGCATTTCAGTGATGATAATCTATTTAAACTTGAAAGTTCAATTCAGTTTTAGATAAAAATTAAACAATATGGTGGTGCAATTGTAAAAGTGTTAATCAGAACATTTGCATCATGCTAATAATTACAGTATAAAATATATTCAAATTTCATATTTTCTGTGATTTCAGGGTTGTTTGATTCAAAAAATTTAAATTAATATTTTGTCAGTAATGGGATTTGTGGTATAGTTTCATCTCTAGTTAGTCAAAAGAAGAACCTGCATCTGAATATAATTTCACTTAATATATAATAACCATGGTCTCACTTTTGAGTGGGAACGGGGACAGGAGAGAGAGACCCAAAGGCCTTAATAGCTCGTGAAGTGCTGGACTAGGACTAAGAAGAGTTCTGAGTGTTCAAGAGCACACTTAACCATGGAAATGCCCTGGATGACTTTGGACAGAGTAGAAAACCATCTAGTCTACTCAGAAGTTTAAAAGGAGATTAAAACTGGAGGATAAATTATTAGGCACTCTGTTTTCTACTCGTTGTGGGATAAGATTTTTTTTTTTAAGTTGTGTTGAGCATTAAGATAAGAAGCAATTGCATGATACTGTGTTCTGTTTCAGGTATTATTTCTGGAGCAAAAGTTGCCATCAGATGGAGAACTTAAAATGCAAAGAGGCAAGAAAGTGTTGGGTTGTACTAGAAAAGCAACAACAAATAAGAATCGGGCCAGGCTGAGTAAACAGTTCAGTACAACAAAGGTATCATTTTTATGTGATGTAACTTTGTGGAATGATCGTTTTACCCCAAAAGAGGAACTATATTTCTGCTTTGTTAATAATTTCTAGCTTAGATGATCATTCATCCGCAAGAATTTTTGTAAGATGTGGAGGAATTCAAAACGTGGAGGAATTCTGAAGAGCAGTCCTTAAGAGCTGATTTTCATAAGCAATCCAATTGCCAATTTAAATTCTAGTGGATTGCAGTAATATTCTCCTAACTGTTCATAAAGACGTGACTCTGCCATTTGGCTTGGGGCCCCAGTGGGGGAGTAGCGTGATGGAAGTGGTTGATAGAGTAATAACAGATCCCACCTCTGCCCCCGCCCTCCCCCATGTGTTTTTGGTTTTAATGTTTGTTTTTATGTAACTATAAGCCACCCAAAGTTACCCTATGGTAAGATGGACAGCCAATAACTTTTATTTATTTATTTACAAAGTGCTTGATTTATAAATAAATAAAGTGCTTGATTCCTCCTTTACTTTAAAACTCAGGTGTTTTACATGTAAATATTCTCAATCATCAATGCTTTTCGTACTTTCCTATCATTAACAGTGGACTGTTCCTGTTACATGAAATGATTTTTCTTTTCTTTTTCAGTAAGCATTTCACATAACTACTAAGGGAATTGCCAGTTCCACTGATATTTCCTATACTTGGCTTGCAAAAGGAAGACACATACAATACAGAAAAGATTTATTATATTTCTAGAAAATATTGAAAGTTCCCTCACTGAACAGATTGATAATGTGTCAAAGCATTCTGCTCAGGGGATTGATCCTCTATGAGAGAAAAGTATAATTTATTTTACCATTTGCTAATCAAGAAAAGACACTTTTATTACTTAGCAATAAATAAAATGACAAAACTTCAATCTTGACTGGTAGGTTTATTCAGTTCAAATAAAGAATATGTATTTCCTCGAGTTAACTGGTAATTTAGAAAGGTAGTATTCTAATAATTGTCCCAAGTAAATTGTAGTGAAATCTTCAAATAATCTTGTAAACAGAAAAACATTTAATTGGCTTACCTTATTATTTATTTCTGTAGGATGTTTTAGAAAAATTGAAGAAAGTGCACCCTTTACCTGGCCTGATTTTAGAATGGAGAAAGATCACTAATGCAATAACCAAAGTGATATTTCCACTACAGAGGGAGAAACTTTTCAACCCTGTCCTAGGAATGGAAAGGATCTATCCTGTTTCTCAATTTCAAAGTGCTACAGGTAGCAAGTTATTATCCTAGCAAATTTAACAAATATTTGTGGACTATGCACCCCCCCAGTTTGATTGCTGATGCATGATAGTTGGTTTCTTGTAATTTTGTAGCAAAAATGTTTGCAAATGTATAAAATGTTGAACAGTCTCTAAAATAAGCATATAAAAGTTTTAAAATAAAAAATCTATCATCTCTTGCCCTCAAAGTTTTAATGAAATCTCCTTGCACCATGCAATTCATATATCCATTACAAACTCACTTTTTAATGTTTCTTTGTCTGACATAAACATGACATCATCTTTCATCTTCCAAGCCTACATTTATATTTGCTCTGTGTTTGTAGGTCGTATAAGCTTCAGAGAACCCAATATACAGAATGTACCTAAAGACTTTGAGATTGAAATGCCAACAATGGTTGAAGAGAGCCCACCGTTTCAAAAACAACACCGTATTTTAAGAAGCAGGTAAAAATATAGTACATTATTCATACATCTTTAAATTTTAATGTCAGTTCTTAGATTTTTGGGGTCACATTTCTGAAAAGACATGAGTTATCAGACTTACCATGACATTAGAAGCACATTCTGCATGTATTTATTGATTGTGCTTACTACACTTATATCTCACCTTTTTATTAGAACCTCACCCTGATATGATAAATACAGCTGAGATAGCAATCTGTCTAAAGGAACTAAAAACAGCTAGAATTAGTATTGTGAGAAGATATATTGATGAACAGTAGACAATCAAAAGATGTAGAAATATTTCAACTTTTACGACCAGTAACCCTTAGACTAAAATATGGATTGATTTGATTGACTAATATTAGATGGTTTCTGTAGTCCAGAAAAGAAGATCTGGAGCAGCAGTGGTAGTGAGAGCCGGAAATCCAGAAATGCTGGTAGTGTGAAGAGCCTTAGAGTAGATGATCTTGACTGCCTTTCACCGGTTTAGTTGCTAGGGATATGGAAGAGGGAAAAAACCAATTATTGGTTGAAATTCAGATGGATTTGAACAGGTTGGAAGTCAGTTAAGAAGTGTGTGACAGAAGCCTAGTAAATAAAGGCCTCTGGGAAGAGGAGCTTCACAAAAACAGCTTTGATGACACCAATCCTCCAGCTGAAATTGTGACTTCATGAGCCAAGAAAGAAGGCTAGCATGTACTATTTTGTTACCTCTATTTTGGATACTCCTCTCCCCCATGAAAATCGGAGAGTTTGAGGAAAGCCCTGGCTAATAAACCCATTTATAGTTCCTTTAAAAATCCCTCTAAATTTGGGGAGGCACTTATTTGATCCCTTAAATCTCCTCAAAACCAAATAAAATGTCTATTTCATCCATCCAGAGAAATGAGGCAATGTGCTCCATAGGGCTATGGCTCCCAGGGAAGACAATTTAAAATATTTACCACTGCTGATTTGAATGTTAATGGCAGTAATCAGCAAGTATATTTTGCATTTATTCACCACACATATTAATTTACTTGTTGAATCATATAGAAATAAATAATAAGCCATGTTTTAATTTAAAACATTCTATAGATGTGGAAAGCATTCTGTGTTACCATGTGGACCTAAGATACTAACTGAAGAAATATCAAACAGGAAGAAAATACTATTTTCTGTTAGCATGAGACATGCCTTTGTACCATTTCCAGGTAATGCCTTAAAATTGTTTTGACTTCATTGCACTTAAGGACCATGCAGGATTTGCTTAACAACAGCACCTGTCATCCTCTTGGATCGCTGAACCTCTTTCTGTTCCATTCAGATTAATTTACATATTATTTTCAAACACATTTTGTCTTCTTTGAAAACTTTCCCTCTACGTCAGACTTTAACAGCCCCTTCAATATTAGAAAAGAAGAAACATGATTTTGGTGGCAATCACGTTATTTTGTTTTTGTACATTCATAAACATTTGTCCATGATTTTAGTAAAATTTCAATGCTTAGAATTCCACAACAGAAATCCCATCAAGCATTTTTCTATAAAATAGATGACCATTCTTTTTATCAAAAATGTTCTAGGCTTGCCTTAGACAAGAAAATCAGCTGTGTGAGTGTGGGCAAGTCATGCTCTCGTGGAGGAGGCAGGAGGATTAGATATGTTTGCCACCTTGAATTATAAATATTAAAAAAGCAAGATAAAAATCTAATAATAATATAATCAGAACACAGGCTGCACACAACAGTCACTAAAGTCTTATTGTAACTGAATCATGTGGAAAGCCATTTTTTTCAGAAACAGAAGTTTTTCATGAACTTCACCATGCATTATTCTTTTACCTGCAATTGGTGTTGGTGTTGTTTATCCATTTTCTAAGGATCAATTTACCCAATAAAATTTTTGTACTCTTTATAATACTATTAATACTATAAAAACTATCAATACAAAGAAAATTATATTATTAACATTTTATTATTATTATATTTAATATATTAGTGCCTCTGCCACATGCTGATGTTTCACAATATAAAATTTTGGATTAATTTAGGGGACTTTTTTTGAAATCTATATTTACTAAAAAAAAATTTAGTGAAAAATATAAATAAAAATAAAGACAGTGGAAAAAAGGGAAAGCAAAGGAAAAATAAAAAACCACAAACAGTGACTTTTTCAGTGCCCAAAGATACATAATGAAGTTATAATATCAGCTTTTTAGTTATACCAAATAGTAACTATTAGCCATTTCTATAGCAATAACCCAGTTAATTGTCAAGGGATAAACCTGTTGAAAATGAAAGAGGAACTTACCCATATCCATGTATCTTTCAGTGAAAAATTAGTAAAGGAGAGAGAGAAGCCCTTATTTGTGATTTGAAGGAAATCAATTAATTTATAAATTATTTTGCATGATTGACTATAGGTGGCTTGATCTTGGCTGCTGATTACTCTCAGCTTGAGTTAAGAATCCTTGCACATTTTTGTTCTGATGATCGGCTATTCCAGGCCTTTGGCAACAACGTTGATGTCTTTAGAAGCATTGCAGCTGAGTGGAAGAAGGTTAAACCCGAAGAGGTTGGGAATGATTTAAGGCAACAAGCTAAGCAGGTAGTTCTGAAAATGTACATCTTTCCTGAGATATCAGTTTAGTTGAACAATTTTTTACCTTTCTGTATGCCTATGATTAAATATCTAATATCTAATCAGGTATATAATGCACATTTTGTATCATGTTTGGTGCATATGAAATTTCTAGTAAGTTGAAAATTAAGAATACCATGGTTGAAAATTAAGCATCATAGTATTCCATTTAATATTTAATGGAATTAAAAAAACAGCTTTATTGCAAAATAGAGCTGTGAAATAGACATTTTACTTTGGTCGCTAAGCTGGGAACATATTTCATTAACCAAAACACCACTATTGTATTTTATTACTGGGTTGATCTATAGTATTTTTCAAGGTCATATTTAAGAAATCGAGGAAACCTATCCCATTAAGAACTGCCCAATTCCTAATGCAGATAATCCTTGACTATTATTTATTCAGCAACCATTCAAAGTTATGGTGGCAATGAATAAGGGATTTATGAGTGAGGTTGTAGTACCCCCCCCACTGTCACATGATCAAAATTGGGATGTCTGGCAACTCACCTGCACTTATAACCGCAGGGGCATTTCAATTCCTCTCAACCCTGCCCCCCCATCTCTGGACTTTTGGCTACCCCAAGGGTCCCCAACCCCAGGAAACGATCCACTACCAGGCCATGGGAGTAGTGGGCAAGCACACATGCCCAAAGGTTCACTTGTGCAAGCGGAGGGCACGTGTGTGCGAAACTCCATTTCCGTTGATGGAGTTTCCTGCGCGAGCACAAGCACCTTCCACTGATGTGAATGGAACTTCACGAGCACAAGTGACTGCTGCTTGTGCGAGTGTGTGCAGCTCACGTGTGTGGAGCTTCACACATGAGCACAAGCGCTCCACTCACACACAAAGCTGCAAGTGGATGGTGTGCATGCCTAGTTTCAGTTTCCGAAACAGTTCTCATTGGCTGACCTTGTTACCATGCTCTATTCCAGTTGATGAATATACTCTGACATTTTTTTGCTTATGTGACTGTGTTACCTTTGTGCCATGACCCAGGTTAACTCATTAGGTTTGTTACTATTTATCATATGTAGTAAAGGTGTAAAGTTTAAAAATTTCCAAAATCTTTAGAAGAAGCTGACAGAAGGCAGGCGAAATGAAGAGGGAAAACTGTAAATAATATTTGAGTTTTACAGTTAACTATATTCCAAAATAGGATTCTAAGGAGACAGTGTAGGCATTTTTCTGGTTCTCTTCTAATTATTGTACTGGGTGGATTTATAGAAAACATCGCAGTCTTCCACAGCTTTAATAAATTGTTTACCTTTCTTCTGTGTTTGGCAGTTTTGTTTCTGCTTCTATTCTCTTAAAATGTCTATGTAACATTGTATGCTGCCCAAAATCATGTTTCTGAGATGGGTGGCTATATAAATTGGTTTGATTAATAAATAAACAAGTAAATAAATAATAACCCTTCTACTTTTCTGAATCGATATTCTTTTTTTTCTGTCGTATGAAACTTAGCTTTAAATTGTGATCTCGCAGTTTAGTGAGTCAGCAATTGCCCCAGATCAAAAGCTCAATTTGTGGCAGGAAAATTAGTCTCCATAAACTATTTTGCTTCCCTTCCCTTCAATCTTTTGATACAAAAGTAAACATTGTGAAGGAATTCAGTTGGAAGGAATTTGCCTTCCTTTTTCAAATACTTTTAAGTAAAGCAGAATTAAATAACAATTCACTGAATAGTGCCCTTAAAATTAGAAAGCTGAACAAACCTATTGTTCAGCAAGTAAAATCCAATATTTCAAATGAAATAGCAGTTTTGTGTCAGTAAAATGTCTTTTTTTGAATCTTGTTGGTTATTCACTAGTAAATTAAAAAGTTGTCATTTTTCCAGATTTGCTATGGAATAATCTATGGAATTGGAGCTAAATCCTTAGGGGAGCAGATGGGTGTTCAAGAAAATGATGCTTTGTGCTTCATTGAGTCCTTCAAATCCAGGTATCCAGGTAAAGATTGCCAGGATCTATTTTTCTTGGAAACCTTGTTCAAGTTTACGAAATTAAATGCTGGTTCAATGATATTCATGGACAAGTAGTGCCCACTTAATTGGGACTGGAATTTCTATTGGTAAGTGCAGCAAGGTAGATTATATACAGTATACTGATGAAGCTGTCTTTCCTGATATGTTTGTGTATGTGCATGTTAGACAGGATGAGAATCTGAAAGTGTTATAAATATAAAACTGCATCGTGAAGCTCCAAATTGTTTGGTTCATAGATTTCCTAGGTAGTGGAAGCATAAGGAAGGGATTGAGACAATTCGGGTGGAGGGAATCCCTCAGCCTGAAATTCATTTATGTATGTATGAATGCAATGGGCATGCAATGGTAGGACACTTTGTATGGAAGAGTTCTGAAGGGAGATCTGTTTTGGTTAACTTTCTTCACTTCTGAGGAAAACAAGTTATTACTGCTGCCATTCAGTAAACAATTATTGGAAATTTGAGATATATCAACAGATTCAGATCTTCATGGCAGTTTGGAATAAGTTCTAGAACCATTTGTTCTCACTGTGTGTGTGTGTGTATAAAAATGCAGCACATTTAATCTTTTCTGTTGAAATGTAACAACTCTAGAAAATTTCTGGTTAGGCTATTTCTCCACTGGAAACACCTCTTGCTTCCTTCCTCTTGCATTTGTTTCCCATGTTTGGGAGACAGTGGCCATGAAAATAATGCAGTGGTTTTTGTTTTTGTTTTGAAAGATCAGCACATGGAAACAGTAAAAGAGTGCTATAGTACCCTTTGTCTAGTAGTAATAATAACAACGTAAGACTTAAGCATGAAACAGTGTAACTTTCCTTAGATCTATGAAGTCTGACTGTTGCTAAGATAAGGAATTGTTAGTAAATGATATTGATATTGTTAATGATAATTAATGATATTCTTAATAAAAATTAGCACTATATGTGAGGACTCAACCAGGGATTTATCGTATTTTTCAGACTATAAAGACGCACTGGACTATAAGACGCACTTGGTTTAGAGGGGGAAAACAAGAAAAAAATAGTTCTTGGCCTCCGCGTGTCCTGTTTCCCACCCACCCTCCGGCGTCCAGAAGCATTCTGCAGGCCAAAAATGGGTGGGCCTGTTTTTGCCCTCGAGACCAAAAACAGGACCCACAAAGGCCTCCAGAGGCCAAAAACGGGTACATTTTTGGCCTGCAGTGTGCTTCTGGATGCTGGAGAGGGCAAAAATAGGACCTGTGGAGGTTTTGGGAGGCCAAAAATGGGCCCGTATTCTCTGTATAAGATGCACAGACATTTCCACCCACTTTTTTGAGTGGAAAAAGTACGTCTTATACTCAGAAAAATACGATATATGTGATTAACTGTTAGCTGCCACCAGAAATGAGATAATATTATTTCATGTTTTTGTAGGTATTCAGAAATTCCTGAAAGAGACAGTGAAGAAGTGTACTCAGGATGGGTTTGTGAAGACAATTATGGGAAGGCGTAGATACCTCCCAGCAATTAAAGAAACAAATCCTTACAAGAAGGCTCAGGTATAGTGAGAAACCTTTTGTTAAACTGCTACATCTCTTTGAAGAAATAAAACGCATACACCCATGCTGTACTCAGTTTTCCTAGTGGTACTGTTCTTGTTCTCTGGATACTTGATCGTACCATTAATTTTCAAGCAGTTTGTTGTATTTCTAATTTCTTCTCCCTGTTGACCTGTCATTGCTGTAATTAAATTGCAACAACATAAACCATTTCTACCCAATCAGGATCCACATCTTGATCTATTTTGTAGCTTCCTTGCAGCTCACGTTGATTTCAGAGAAGTCCAGGTATATCAAAAGTAATTCTCAGCTTTCATTCTTCCATAGAGATGTAGAAGTAACTCCCCTTGTTTCTAATACTCAGCCTTGTTGTTTTATTTCACTGCATCCCCTCCAAAATGAAGCATGGAAACACCAGAATGAAAAACCTGGTGGCTTTGCATTGTCTTCGAAAGAAGAGCAATCCTATGTCAGTTGCTTTTTTTTTAATATAATAATTCTATTTTCAATTGAACATTGTATTGTCTGGGTACAAATATCTTTGTTAAACAATAATCAAAATTGCAGCAGCATCCATTACATTTATATTTTATTCTATAATATTAAAATACTAATATTCAACATACTAGTCAAAATATTTACTTATCTCTTTTAACATATCTTCTTTATATTGTTTCCCTGTTTCTAACTTCCATTTTTATTATTTGACCATTGATAAAATAGATCCCATACCATATAGTATTTAGTTTGTTCTTTCTCCTTAATTGCCATTGTTAATCTATTCATTTCTGCACATTCTAATATTTTCCTAATCATATTTTCATCTGTAGGTATCACTTCACTCTTCCAATTTTATGGAAATACAATTCTAGCAGCAGTTAATATATGAATAACTAAATATGCATTTTCCTTACTGTATTTTTCTGGTACAATCCCAATAGAAATATTTCTGGTTTTAAATTAGTACGCTGTTTTATCATTTTTTCCACCACATATGTATTTTTGCCCAGTATTTTTTTGCTTTTGGGCAAGTCCACCACATATGATAATGTGACCACTGGTATCCTCACATAGTGTTGTTCTCTAACTTTTTCCCATACTAGCAATAATGCATTCCTAATATAATGCCTTTGAAAGTAACCATGTATTTTATTTTTCCCATATCACAAGAAGGCATGCCAGCCCAATTGCAAGTCATGTCCCTCCAAGGTCAATAGTTTTTTGTTCCTCAATACAATCCATTCTTTCACCCAAGTGAGTACCGCAGCCTGATAATATAATTCCCAATTCGCCTCCTCTATTTCTCTAATCTTGCAACATTTTTAGACTTACTCTTCCTTTTTTCCCTTGCCAAATAAATCTTAATATTACTTTATTGAGTTCCTCAAAGTATTTTTCCCCAGTTTTATTGGAATTGTTTAAAATAGATCTTGGCAATATGTTAATTTTTATTGTAGCTATCCTACCTATCAGTGATAGTTGTAGGTTTTCCCATTTCTCCAGATCTGTTTTAATTTGTTGCATCAATTTATAGCAAGTTATATGCTGAAGGAGGGTCTTCCAATTAACAACTGTGAGCCATCTCACATTTTTTATTCAAAATCAGTGCAGACTTCTGATTCTAATATATTTCATTCTATTTATTTCTTGCTCAATTTAACGAATAAATTATCTGCATTCTTTGTTTTTGATGTGCACTTTAAAAAAATACCTTTGCAACTTTGATTTTTAAAGTGATTATACCAACCCAAATGCATGGATCTTAATGCCAACTGTATGTACTGATTTATATGGTTTGAATTCTCTTTAATATGAGCTCAGCAGAATATTTTTTTAAAACTCATATTCTAAAAAGTATTAAATTGCATGCTTACATGCAATGCCACAGGTCTCTCTAGTAAAAGTACTGCATAGAGTTTAGTTGTGTTGCTTTACTACAGAACTATTCTTTTAACTGCCAAACCACTATTTGAAACTATTTCTGCAAAACTATTTCTTCATTGTTCCTCTTTCTCTTTTTTTAGTTTAAGATTCCATCCTTATTTATTTGTTTGCTTGCTTATTATACTTGTAATATTATAGGTATAGTTGTTTATATTTGTATGTTTTCATCCGTACTACAGAACGCAGAAATGCTGTAGGAACTCTATTATTATTATTATTTCAAGCTGTTATAAAGAAAAAGACACAGAGAGAAAGAGTTCCAGGAATAAAATTAACGTTCTCAATTGAATATAAATTCTGTTGCCTATTTATAGCAGTTGATTTGTTTGCACTTCTGCACTGTGATTTTTATGAACTTTAGGCAGAGAGGCAAGCTGTAAACACAGTTATCCAGGGCTCTGCTGCAGATATTGTCAAGGTAGCCACAGTGAATATACAGACACAGTTGGAAGCTTTACCTTCAACAGTAAAATCTTTTGGACATTTGGAGAGCCCATTCCCCCAAATATTGTCAGGTCAGTATTTTTTTTCTTCCTTTGTCTATATTCTATATTTGGTATCAATGTTCTAAATTTTAAAACTATGGGAAACACCTGCTTTCATGTAAGAAGGACATGAAAGGTTTACTCCTTTTTTAGAGCTTTTGCCATATATATACCTGACCAGGTTTTGCTTCTAGCCTGCCTCAGAACACTAAATATTCCAAGCAGATATTTCAATATGGTGAGTGGGCTTCTTGGGGTCCGTATCAGTTAAAATCGATGCTCAATTACATTTTCATTTACAGTGTAAGTAAGTAAGGATAATATTCTAAGGCTGTTTCAAGAAAGTAAAATAATCAAATCTATTACTTTTTAGACAACAGCATTAGGTTATCGAAACTAACAGGAAAGATTTGGGGGAAACCATGGGTCACCAAGCTGATACATTTGACCCACTGGGCCTTAAATGATGTCCTCCCACAATGTTCATTTAGAATTCAGAGACAGTAAGGGATGGGTTCTGCCAATAGCCCCTCTCTCTCATCATCTGAATTGTGCCATAACTTCTGGGGAAAGAGGCAGGTCTAATATCTGCCTCTGCCTTTCATCAGTTAGTCATATAACAAAATGAAAAGTAATTTTAGTCAAGAAAAGAAAATATTTTTTTCTGTTTATGCAGGAAAGGAAGATATTCATCTTTTTAGAATATTCCATCTTTTTACATTTTTAACGTCAGTAAGAATAATCTAAATAAACTTCAGTGTTCATAAAAAAAGAACAAGAGAAACAAGAGGAGCATTCCAGGATTCCCTGTATCCCACATCTGCATGTTATCCTTAATATTTCTGATTATATAGATGCAGAACGTGATTTCCTACATCCTTTACAGAGGCATTGAAAGTGATGAAATTGCCTTTTTCTTCTGATTTAATAAACAGTTTATGAAAATGCAGTCCTCAACACTGGGGTAATAGAAAAATAAAAATCAAGGGGAAAATAATGTGCCTAAATTAAATAAAAATTAGCTCCTTTCTAAATTCTGTAAAATTCTTTACAAATCCATCAAACAGGGCCAAAATAGAATAAAATGTAATGTAAAAACACTGGGGTAACAACAAAATTAATCTATAATATTGGTTCTGGTATAAAAATATAATACAATAAAGAATGAATTCAAATAATTAAAGAAATCCATTCTTTATTATTGTAATAATTATTATTATTGATTTTTAATTTTAATAGTGATTCCTAAGTCTTGAAAGTAATTTACAGTTATAAGCATTCTCTCCTTTTATTAATTTTCAAGAAAGCAGGAAAATCAGACCCTTGGCTCTTCTATTCTCTGAATTCTGAATTCAATAAGAAATTGTAAGGTATGGGTGTCAAATTCGCAGTCTCACGCCGTTACGGCATATTTCGTGACATTTTTCTCCTTTGCAGAGCTGGGGTGGGTGTGGCCTGCGCATGACACATCCGGCCCATGGGCTGTCAGTTTGATACCCCTGTTGTAAAGGAAAATATAATCAACATGAGAAATAACATTGACATCATTAGGCAAAATACGATGGCGTTTTCAGGAAGATAATAATTGTACACAGTTTGTTTGCCTAGCCAAGTTCTTCGAAGTGCACATCAGAATTGAATGCCATAGATCAGAAAAAAATAGAAAGGAACTTGGGAAGAGTGACAGTGGGATATGGGGCAATGTTATATAGTGATGGCAGCTGCTGGATCTTCCTGAACCAGCCTGTCCTAAGTCGAGTATAACTGCAAAATATCACAACAGCTGCAGAGCATTTGCTTAAATATTTCAGAAGCAGAAAAATATACCTGGTGTTCAACTCCCTCATCATCCTGTTGTTTTTTTAATTCTAGCATTCTAAGATATCAATGTTTTGCTAAAATGTAATGCTAAAATGTTATTTTAAACATGTTCTGACTAATGCGGGTTAGAAAAAAACAGTTATTTCTTTAGAGAAATATTAATTTTTGAATATGAATGTAGCTTTGTTGAATCTATTGGCTTAACAAACTCTCCTGGTGACTTCTCCTCCCCTATTATTTCAGAGTTTTCTTCACTAATCACGACCACGTCTTTCCTTTGGAGGCAACATATTTCTATTCATGTAGCAATAATGATACTTTTATAACCTTTAATGTCCTTTGAAACTATTCTTTTAATGGTTAAGTATGCAGTGTTTATTCTTCTAGGAAAATCTCAGACGATGAAAAAGAGTGAGATTATGCATCCCAAACATGGAGGATTCTTCATACTCCAATTGCATGATGAACTTCTCTATGAAGTTGCAGAAGACAACATCGTTCAGGTATGAGGGTAAGGATTCCTTCTCCAAGCTTGTGGATTGGTTTCCAAATATTTCATTACTAGGCTAAGTAACATCTTCGGTGGAATTTAAGGGTTGCCAGTGTCAGTGTTCCTCTTAATTATAAGGACTTCAGGTGTGGGAGTGTAATGTGAAGGTTTTGTGATGAAGAGGTTACATCAGTTCCAAGTCATTGGGAAGTAAACTGCTGGTGAAAGTTGCATGGGTTGGTTGAGGGCATAATTCAGGTATGATTATAGTTTCCCTGAAATTCTTACAGACTGGTTGTTATCTGTAGGGTTATCAAGTTGACTGCAAAGAATACAGTTTTGTCCTTATGTTTAGATCTACATCTTATAGTCACTTTAGACAGAAGTTGCATTCAGAGCTATAAGGGAATGAAGTGCAAATTGGCTGAATGTCTAATGGAGATTTCAGTCATCCAGGTCATAGTTGTCTCAAAGATGCTTTTTCAAGAGGCAACTGGACTTTGTTTTTTCGTTTAAGACATTTTGCTTCTCATGCAAGAAGCTTCTTTAGCTCTGAAATTGGCTGGTTTTTTAGACTGCAAAATGCCATCCATGTATGCTTGGGCTGAGTTTCATAATTGTATGGTTCTACATTTTTCTAAATGACATAAAATAGATTATGATTCTTTTGAGAGTCAGTTGTGTAATTACTTTTTCAGATTCGCTGAATGATTGTTCCTGCCCTAATATTAAAGATACTGTGACCCACCTTAAAGATTTATTCAACTTTGATAACTAGTAAAAAAAGAAAGTTACATATTTGAAGAATCTCATGGTAACCATCCTATATTGTTGTTGTTTTCAGGTAGCACAGATTGTTAAACATGAAATGGAAAATGCTGTAAAACTCTCAGTAAAGCTTTCAGTAAAGATCAAAATTGGGCCTAGCTGGGGAGATCTCCAAGACTTGGAATTCTGAATGATGAACAGACATTTGTAATGCATAGGCATATTTCTTTTTTCTTTGCACTGATACATCCCTTAATATCTCAGAAAAAAATCTGGTCCCTAAATCTGTTAAGAAAATAATTCAGATGTCATGGTATAACTAAAATCACTATGAAATTATTTCACCAAATAGTATTAATTCCTGGTAATATCTCAGTGATTCCAAAGTCCATATTTAACTCTTAACATATAATATAAGATTATTTTTTAAATGCAATGCAGTTAGGAACAGCTAGAAGAATGAGTTGTTATATTTTACTAGTACAATTTTTTATGAAGAATATATATTTAACTTATTTCATGTACATAATGAAATATATGAATAATAAAGTGGAATTAATCTCTTTTGCTGTGTGTGTAATTTGAATATAAAGAGTATCTGTATCTCAGGTTTCTGTAATAATTCCGTGATTTTTTATATGCCAGGTAATAATGTGAAATCAGTCAATGAATTTGCTCACTTTGTTCCATAATACAATATACTTCATCACTTAGTGTAAAATAGAGGCATGTTCCTTCTCTTCAGCTGCATTTGAAAATTAACTCAGCATTTGGAACTTGCATTGCTGTCCTCTCCGCATTTCTCTGCGCATACATGCATCTGGGACAGGCCCCAGCTATTCCCCTCGCTCAGCTCAGGGCCCGAAAACAGCTGTCTCTGCCTGAGCGCGAGATGATGGGCCCTGCTCTGCATCTGGCTCTGAAACCTCCTCCTCGGAGCCTTCCACAGACCCTGATGGTAATCCAGGCACCCCCTCCACCTCCTCTGATTCGACTGCCAACTCAGCTGGCAGTCGACAAACTACAACAAGGAGTCAGTATGAAAGAAGACAACACTATTGGCTCAAATATCAGCATCAAGTAAAGTGGTTGTCCATTAGGACTCCTAGATCCCTCTCTCAGTTACTATTGGTGAGCCAGGTGCCACTAATCTATACCTGTAATTTGGTTTTTCCTACCTAAGTGCACGACCTTACTTTTGTCAAAACTGAACTGCATTTTGTTGGATAAGTCCCAATGCTCAACTCTGTAAAGATCCTTTTGAATCTTTAGCCTATCTTCCAAACTGTTAGCATTTCCCTTCACCTTGCTGTGATCTGCAGATCTGATGAGCATCTCTTCTATCCCCTCACTTAGATCATTTATGAAGATGTTAGATAGTTCTGGCCCCAAAACAGAAGCTTGGGATACCCCACTGCATGCTTCCCTCCATATAGATGTACTTCCATTGAGGATAATATGCTAAGTGTAATTGTCAACTAAATGCAAATTCATCTGGTGATTTATATTGGTCAATTAAATTAGTTCTTGTTTTCAAATTCTGATTCACATTACTGGAAATGATGGAACATCTAGGATTAGATAATGCGCTATTCTTTAGACTGATATACTTAATAAGGTCAAAATGTGAGGACAATCATTTCTATTAACCAATCAGTGTGAACACACACACAATATTCACTGGCTGGTGTACAAAATAGAATTTACTTCAATTTTGCTTTGCATGTTAGATGAACGTAGTGTATTGTGGCTTGTTAACCATGATGAAATGAACCATGGCTTAGCAAATCTGTGAGCAATGGTTGCTGTCACCAATTCTATAACCATGAAATCTGCATCTTTCTGGAAAAAGCAGAGCTCATAGATAGAGAAATAAGTGATCCGAGTCACAGAATAATTCTGGATATCCACTAAGGAAAAGGTTAGCTATGCTTGATCAAATGTAGAGTAACTTATTAGACAAAGAAGATAGAATCTTAAAAGTGTAACTCCTTCTCCATAAACAGAAAATAATTGCCCAGTGAGGGTGGAATCTCCTCAGGGCAACCCAATTTAGTAATTTTCAAAGCACATAAATAATCATGTTCCCTGATGAAAATATCCCCAAAGCACAGCTGGAATAAGTACCTTCATGAACCGAATTAAGAAGCACTGATCTGAAGCATTTTTCAGTATTTGTCTTACTGAATGGAAAACCTATGAACACAAATAATGACAATTTACCTTTCTTTTTATTGTTGTTTATTAAAAGTGTTTTTGTTAAAGGAACTTTTATGATTACCATCCAAACTTATGATAGTATAATCCATAGTTAAACTGTACAAAAAATATTTTTAAATTCTATTTGTCTTGCATCCAGACCAGTTCCCTAATTTTGGAGCGCATCTCAAATTAAAGTAACCACAACCAAATTCTCAATCAGATTTTCATTTACTAAATGATAAATAATAAATCTATTTTGTTTTTTATTTATATTTATTTTCTTAAATAAGCATAAAACTCTTGCTAAGAATTTACATCAACATTTGTTGGCTTAGATACCCTACAATGTTTAACCGCGTACTTCAAATGTGATAACAGATAAACAGATCATTCCCTGCTTCTGTAATAAACCTGGACAATTTTATTTAATACATTTCTCCATTCTATGCACAATTTTATAAAACTATTTTTTACACACTCATACCCTTTTCTTTATACAGTAGAGCAGTCTGCCTAACCTGTCGTCATCTTGTGGTCCTTTTGATATATTCATTGAGTAATTGGTTCAGTGTTGCTTTTCCTTTTGTTTTGAAAGTTTCATCAGCCTCAGTTCATTTCAAACTTTAGACTTTAGAATTCCAGGTTATTTTTCTGACTCTTCCTTGCCGACCCTTTCCTTTTCTTATAACTTACGGGCTTGGTGAATTGTAGATGTTCATTCACTAAGTTTTTGAGTAACAGCATGGTTTCTCTTCTATTTTTTCCTAACAGGAATTATGCTTTCAGTAACTTCAGCATCTGTGACCAGCAGATAAAGCTATTTGTCTCAGATATGCCTTACTCTCTGATGAGACTAGGTATTCCTTGGTAGAGGCATCAGGAAGCTCTCAGTCAAACAAAGCTTTTTGTGGAAGGGATAATGTTTTGACACCAACTTTGTTGTCAAAATGTTATCAATCTCTGTATGAAGTGGGCTCCTTTGTTTTTAAAAAGCCTTTTACCCCCCACTTCATTCTTGGCCATATTAGTACCCAGTGATCTAACTTGGGGATTTCCCAAAAGAGATCTTTGCAATCCTTTTTATTGATGAAATTTATGTCTTAATAGAACCTGCTTACTAGATATGTTTTCTACTATAATTACTGGAAAAAAACAACACTAATTTGTATAATTTATTTATAAATTTTTGCTGCAGTTCCCAAAGTAGAAGCAAAGACTCTCATTATTGAAGAAATCCATCAGATTTCTTTCAAGTCCATTGAAACCAGAAACATAATTCAAAGAATCCACCACAATCTACATCAAGATATTTCTCAGCTCAAAAACTTTACAAAATATGCAGATTTAAGGAAAGTTTAAGACAAAAATATGTGATTTTGAATATAACCCATGAACTTTGGAAAAGTTGCAAAATTATCTGGAACTTTGTTGAAACAAAATTAATGAATATATGTAATATCAGATACAATAGTAATATCTGTTTTAAAATGTCCCATAAAGAAAGCACGAAGGTTTGGCCGCTAAACTTTATGTGACTATTTGTTAAATAATGAAATGAATGACTATTTTCAAACTAAACTTGCCTACAGAAAAAAGAATGTCAAATCAGAGAAATGCAGTTTATTTTCAGCTGAAAGCAACATGCTAGAAATGTTTTAAAATGTCTATGTGTATTTGTGGAACATAACAATAAACCCCTTTCCTTAGTCATAGCATGCTTTGCTTTTTTTGTATAGAAAGCCAGTTAATCATGCAAAATTTTGTTCATGTAACTGCATTAACAATCTAATATATACATGCTGCTTCAAACCAGGAGTTTTCCTTTCTACAGCTTATATTCAAAGCCAGTTAAATGTTACCTGTTAGATATTGATCATTTGGAAAAGACTCAAAATAGATTCAAAGATCCACTATGCAGTGGCCTTAGAAAACTACCATCTTCTTTGGACAGGAAAGGGAAAGAGGAAACAGCATGGAACAGCTTCTGCCAAGAGGCCGTTCTGTTGAAGCTTGTCCTACTAATTTCTCAATACAGCACACTCAAGGACAGCTTCCTGGCTGAAAATCAGAATTGGTACCATTTTTTGTCCTTGTATTTGACCATTACCTGAAAGAATAGAGATAACAATATTCAAGTGACATGGAGATACAGTATGAATGTTTTCCTTTCATCCTAACATCTGTAGTATGAACCCTAAACTTCAACTTCCAGAGACTGCCTATCTGTTTGGGTACTTATAGACTGTATGCTGGAGCAGACATTTGAAAATATGGGAAATTGATATAACATGTCTTGACCAGGACCAGGAATTCTGCTGCTATTAGCCATAAAGGAATGATGGGGGTTGCTAACTTTTGAAAAAGTCATGTTTACTCCCAACTGAGGCTTAAAGCACTTCACTGAACTTTTCCAAACATTTAGCCAATTTTTGTTTGGGGAGGTATTAAGGACTGAAAGCCAAACAGTCATACCTCTTTCCAAGTGATTCTGGATGTTTGAGAGAGACAATGGATGAGGTTGCGTGGGTTAGTTGTGGGCAGTGCATCAACCAACTCCCATTCCGAGATTTAAAATGTATGATTAAAACATAGGCACAGGGGTGGGATTCTACCAATTCTGACCAGTTCTTTCTAAGCAGTTTGGAGAACCGGTAGTTAGGAGCAATCTCCTTTTGTTTTTTCCATCCTTATTACGTTCTTAGCAGACAGCCTACACTTACTGTCTCAAAGGAGGGTTTGTTTGTTTTTTAAAGGGGAAGGGTTGTTTTAAGCTTTTTACGCTGCTGTTGGGAGGAAATACTCCCCTGCAAAAATACTTCTTGGCTAGCTAGAAAGATTGACATTCAAATGTGAGTTTACATACCTTTCTGAGTTTGGGTTTAAAACTGGTTTTTGGTTAATTTTAATTCTGTGCTTGGTGAAGTTTAATTCTATGTTTATTGATGGGATAATTTTCCCTATTCAGCTTAGTTTGGAAGGAAAAAGATTCATCTCTGTTCCTGAAAAGAAACTGGTTTGAGAAATCTGCTAGTTCCTATGTCTATTGGTTCTGGTAATTGGTTTAACAAGCAACAGCTACTGTTGTGATTTAATTATTTGTATTGTGTTTGAATTTTTCTTTGGTTTCTTTTTCTATCTGGGGAGGGAGTCTTCCTTCATTGCTTTAGTGGTATCTGTCCTTTTGGGGTATTCTTCCAAGAGACAGGATGCAAGCTTGGCACTGATTTTTTTACTGCCTTTCTGGAGGCCATGTGACCTTTCCTTAAATCTGGATTATTTCCTTAGGATATCTTGTGAGATGAGTGAGACCACCTGGTATCTTTAAGTGGTGTAAATGGATCTAAGGATTGCTTCTCCTGGGTGTGCTCTTTTTGGAGAGCTTAAATGATCTCTCTGCTAAAGGGTTTCACTTTATAAGCAAGAGTTGGCTGCTTGATAGTTATCATTGCATTTTAATTATTTTCATTCCTCAAGGTGCTCTGGCATCCTGCCTGATTTGTAACTCTGGCTTGCAGGTATTTTTAATCTAATTATGGGTATTTAGGGCAGCTTTTTGAAAGCAAGCTTTTTGTATTTTTGTACAGGTTATTCTTGACTTACAGCAGTTCATTTAGTGACCATTCAAAGTTACAATGGCACTGAAAAAAGTGACTTATGACCATTTTTCACACTTACAACCGTTGCAACATCCCCACTGTCATGAGAGGCCAGGCGAGGAGAAGCAACCCTTGATGTGAGTGATATCAAGGTGGCCATGCCCACCCAGTCACATGACCACCAATCCACACCTACCAACAGCCACACCCACAGAACAGGTTATTTAAAAATTTTAACCACCCTTGCATAGGCAGCACAGAGGTTCTGGCACCCCTGGAAATTAAAGAGAAGATTAGTAGCAGTCAGACTAGCCAATTGAAAGAACTGGATTCAACCCTGTAAAAAACTACTTTGAAAAGTACAATTAGTGCAGTTTCTATCCCAGTTTGTCAGCCATTCATTTATTACAATTTCTCTTTCTTAACTACATTTGTTCACCATAATCACTGCTGCTAGAATAACGAAAAGAATAAATGCACTAAATATGGACCAAAATAGCTAAGAAGGTCTCAAACAAATCTGATTTACATGTCATCTGCCTAATGGAGTGAATAAATCAGTTCAAAGGTATCCCTCATCTCAGTGCACAGTAAAGGCAAGAAATGCTACTCCAAAATCACTACCCACCTCATGTGCATGTTTGGAAAATGCCTCTGCACTTGACATCATTCTTGCTGTCTTTTCGTCTAGTTCTCCAAGTTTTTGTCCCCTTTCGTCAAGAGCGAGGCGTGCACGAGCCAGATCTCCAATAGCACCTCCTGCAGCTCCTTTCATACCCTCAATTGATCCAGGAATATGCTGAGCAAGAGTACGAGATGCTTTTCCTGATGTTGCTTCGCCAACTGGAAATGGAACAGAATTAAAAGTGTTCTATTGCGTTTCTGAAACTTCCTGCCTATACCTACGCCAACAGGTGAAGCAGATGATAGAAATAGTTCTCATTCAGATCACAGAATCAAAGCATTATTGAATCGTAGAGTTGGGAGAAGTACTTTAGGCTATCATGAATCCAAAATAAAACATTCCCAACAAATGGTTGTCTAAATTCCATTTGAATAGTATCCCTTCAAATGGAGTTCATCACTTTCTTTGATCATTAGTTCCACTTCAAATTAGGATGTTTTTCCCCCTAACATGAATTTAGAACCTGTCTTCACAGGATGTAGATATTAAATTTTTACTTCCATTTGGCATATCTTCAAATAATTCAAAATTGTATATTTTGCCAGTTCTGAAGAGTAAAAATTCTCAAATGTTTTCAATCCTTGGTAGGAGTGGGTGTTTAGTCCCTTGTTCAGTTCTGTTGTTCATATTTAAATCTGTTCGTTTATGTGATTGTTTCTGAAAGCATGATGTCCATAACTGGTCAATGTACTTGAGGTAAGGTGTGACCAAGTAGAATAACACATCATTATGGCTCTCAATGACTTAAAAACTATACTTCTCTTAGATACAGATTAAAATAGCATTTTCCTTTTGGTAGGTATGCCACAGTCTGCTGAGTTATATTCAGTTTGTACTCATCTACTGTTCCAAGACTGCTTTTCCAAATCCTAATGCTAACTGATATTTTTCCAATCCTATATTGATTTGTATTTCTGTCTCCTATGTGATTTGTCATTGTTATATGAAATTATGTTATCTTCACCCATTTCAGTATTAACGTTGAGATATTTAATATGTGAGGGACCACACCTCCCAATTAAATCTACCAATCCCACCAGATCCAGCATGCTGTAGATCCCTTCAGCTAGGGAACTTTATTTGGTGGGTCCTAGGCAGCAAACCTTCTCTGCTGTGGTCCCTGCTTTATCTAATATCCTTTTCTCAAAGTAAAGTTGGCATCATTTTTTTTAACCTTCCTGGAGGTCCCTTAAAATCTGGTTGAGTTAGCAGACTTCCAGAGCCCAGGGGACTGTGAAATACTGCTCTTGTGCAATATTTCAACACCCACTTTTTGCCAAATATTATTTTCTTTTAATTTTGTGCTTTGACTTCTTTTGATGCCTTCCTTTTTTATTTCCTTGTTGGAATTGTTTGCAATGTTTTTTCATCTTTTAAGAATCCCACCAATTTTGGGCTGTAGTATAAAGAATAAACTGTACAAAATAAGTACTATTTATTGAGCTATGTTGGGAATATCTGCAGAAGGACTGCTTCTTGTCATCACTAAAATCCTGGCTACCATGGGAAAACATTTCCATTCTCAGAAAAGATATTATTCGGAATGGGATAACTCTTCGGTAGAATTTCATTCTGCAGAACAATCTTCCCCAATATAGAGCACAGTATACTTCCCAGATGGTAGAAGACAACCAACATACCACGTCCCAATTTCAATTTTAGGGGAAGCTATTCATGATGAAAATAGGGACAATTGATGGAGAAAATGTGTGTTGTGCCCCTATCAGATCATTCTGTAATCAAGAAACCCAAGTATATGCAATTAATACTATATTGCTGTAAGTTAAGGTTAAAACATACAATGAATCCCCCCCACAGCCTCAATAGAATAAAAAGCAAACATACCCATATTGTCCATGAAATAAATCCCAGAGTCTAGTAATACCTTTATTTTGTCCCAAAATGGCACAGAAGAGTGTGCAAACTTTCAAGTTTTCAAGAACTCTTCATCAGGCAACATGTAACAAAAAGCAGGGAATGGAGAAGCAAGAAAGTCCAAAAATTAGGCCAGATGTTTCAGCCATGAGGTCTGAAGTCAGTCTTAAGATGAATGGAATATACTGAATGCAATAGAAAGTTGCAGGCATTATTGATGTCAAACAATGAGACTTTACCAAGTTCATGCAAGTAACTGATGGCTTTTGACGCCTCACAGATTAACCTTACATTAGTACAATAAGATACTAGTTGCATATATCTGGGTCCATCTTTTTTCCCTTTTCATAGGAATCATTGGGTGAGATATTCATACAATGTATTTTTTATCTTTGGATACATAATAGACATTATTCAGTACCTCCATCATAGCCTTTAGCACACAGATACATAGCAACTTTATAGACGTTTGGAGTTAAATGGTATAATTTAAATTATCCATTTGAACAACATTTGCAACATTGTTCAAATATTAGTTTTGAACAACCATTTCAGAAAGGCCAGTGTCATACTATCACAATTTTATTCAATTTATTTCCATTTTCTATATTTTACTTTGATTTCTATTTTTTGTGATACATTGTATGGGAAAAACACTTACACAGTTCTTCTCGGTCAAGTGTTCCACCAGTTCCACCAAACAGCCCCTTCAGAAAACCTCTGTATTGGGCTTCTGGTGTGTCCATGGGAATGAACAAATCACCAAGCATGTCCTGTTCAAACAACAGCACAAAAAACAATCCATTTCAAGTCTTTTCAACCAAACTTCATAAGAGAAGCTCCTGAATGTTTATTAGGCTGTTTGTAGGATATACCAACAGATGAATTTTCAATGTTAAATTTATCTGCTGGTTGCCAGAAGCCAGTTGAAAAATGAATCTCTGAATAATCAATAACCTTCCCAACAATGAGAACTCTGATGGATCACACAAAAGCCTCGCTTGGTCAGAAAAGTCCCTTCATAGAGTTAGCAGATGTTTTCTTATGCTGTGGGAAACAATACACGTAGTTGAACTTTCAGGCAATATAAGGCAAACTGTCCCTAACTTTTCAATCTTTTTCATGACCATTTCATTTTTTTGTTTCACATTTAGTAACCAATGTGACTATGTTGAACCCTGCTGGCATTTATGGAAACAAAGCTTTACATCTCACAGATCATGGTTAATATTCAAGGGTACATCTAGAATGTATGCAACAGTACATCACCCTATACTTGTATAGTAAGATTACCAGTGATGTACTTCTAAAATGTTCCAAAAAATGGCTCTGCCAACTCCGTTGTGACCATTAACTGTACAACAGCTAATTGGCATGCCAGGTGTTAAGGCTCACCTTTAGGTTGTGGCCAGTCTGATACCTTTGCTGTCAACTGGCCCACAAAATTCCAGAGAATTTAACAACTGGCCTTCATAAGCCAGCGTGAGCTGTCTCCAGCACACCACTGAAAACATTGCCAACCACAATGACTGTTGTCCTGACCCCATGCATCTTTCTAGCATTGCTATAGAAACATCAGTACACAATGTTTTTTTTTTCCCAAAGGTGGTGTTATAAGCTTTTTTTCACTATAAAAATAATAACCTACCCTCTCTGAAGAATGCTATGTAAAACACTAAATGAGAACAAAAAGCACTGCAGCAATCCTGAGCATCAAGAAAAGGAAACTGATCACCTATACCAGGCATGTCCAACCCACATACCACAGGCGGCCCTGGACAACTAGTAATGAGGCCTCACAAGATTGTAATAAAAAATATTAAAAAATGAAGTTTGTTATTTATATACATTAACAATATTACATATTTTATATGCAGCCCAAGATAATTCCTCTTCATTCATTACGGCCCAGGCAAACCAAAAGGTTGGTCACACTTGATCTATACATATTCCAATAAAATGAACACCCACACAATTTTATCAAAAAGCGACTGACCACTCAGTACACTATAGGACAATCAGCACAAGTTGTGAAAGGGATGACATTGCCATACATCAAAAACAGCTCAGAAACATCTAATAAACTATTATAACTACATGGCATTATTATAGCATACTGAAAGTCCTCCAAAACATCTTAAGTAAACTAAAAGACTCAGTAGCCCCAGAAATAAAAACAGGAATCATCTACAACATAGAGTTTAAGTATTGTAACAGCTACAATGTAGGGCAGAAGATTAGCAGAGTATATCTGGGAACATCAACTAGCGGCCAGAAGACTCCTTAATTACATAGTACATGGACAGACTTCATATTTTCAACTGGAGCATTCTAGAGCAAGTGAAGTCCAAAAATACTAGAGAATTCCTTGAAGCCTTGCACTTAGACAAACCAGCCAGAGATAAACAAATCTATATACTATTCAAAAGAGACAATCAAAAAAATAAAAAGGAAATAAAAAGACCAAGACACTTATTCACAAGCAATCAACAACCAGATAAACAAGGATTAACTCCAAGATTAATACTAGATCAACAATCAAGCAGTAAACAATATCCCAATCAAGGAATCACCCAGAGCATTCCCAACAACTGACGGGGATAAGCTACTTGTATGTAAACAGAGCAAGCCCTGCTCCCTTCTAGCATTGATGTCACCTAAGTCCACAAGAAAACAACCAAGCTCCAAGAGCACCATGGATCCCATAGGCTCCTCAGTGCTTGATGTGACTTAGTCCTACCTCCTGGCACCATTTCATTCATGGAGTGGGACTCCTGAGCTTCACCTGTCCAGATGGCAGAACAGGAAGCGTTTGGGAGAATATTACTTAGGAATCCTGGATTTCAATCTGGAAATTAACAAACTAAATTTGGCTTCCAGGTCTGGCTGAACTACATTTTATAATGCCATTGGTACCAAAGTTGCCTCATCCCAGGGACTATCCATTGTTTAAGTCTGTGATATCCAATCCTTGCTCTAGGCAGGTCATCATGCAATCTCCATGCCTGTCACAAACCCGTCTGATCACTTAACTCATAATCCAAAGCTCGCTCTCTCCCCTGAAGTATCCTTAATACAAGAGGATTTGAGTTCATCATCCAGGGATTATATCCTGCCTATAAAGAACACTATTCTCAAAAGGATTTTGCTACGACTCTCATTTTTCCTGGCAGCCAGTGAGCTGTCGTTTTGAGAGAGAGCTGAAATTATTATGTCACAAGTATTGTCTGCGTTTGAGAGTCTGAATTCTCGGACTCTCAAATCATCTCCAACTCAGCCACTTGGATTCAAGGAAACAAATTTATTTTTTTTGCATTGCACTTTTACAGCATAGAAACTACATTTGTCATTATATTTCAACATCTACCTGCAGATTGTCAAACATTTCCTGGCTGTAGTTCAGTCGCTGGACTTCTGTTGGAGAACCAAGATACAAAGCTTGTCCTTCATTGGTAAAACAAAAGGTCCGGGAAATCCTTGTATTTGTTTCAGGCAAGTAATTCACATCTAGCAGTGAACGGAGGCTGGGTAAACTGAAAATAAATAGGCAGATTCTGTAGAAAAAGGTTTTAACACAATATTCTAGGCAGTACATATTGACTACCATATATATATATATATGTTGCAGCTGTGATTCAAGCAAACAAAGCAAAATTATGCATTTAAATATAATCAGAATGACTGGCTGCAGATCTATGAATAATTATTTGGGAACATTAAATGCAAAACAGTTATCAACATTAAGTTATAAACCTCAATATTAGATTAGAAAATGCATGTACCAATCAATTGCTATGGCAATTGCAGGTGGGGATTCATCCTCTGTTCAAATTCCTGGATTATATTGTACCCAAATGCTGTACAAAAGAAAAGTTAAATTATCTAGCACTGGTAAATTAAACTTGCATATAAGTCACTTCCGTGAGCTGCTAAAGAGTAAGGGGACTTCAGACTTAGCCAGGCTCTGCCAACTACAGAGAATGATCTAAATACTATAAAATACTTCTGTAGCTATAAGGACATAGATAGTCCATCTTCTTGAGCCTGAGAGATTCATGTGGTGTTTATGCCCTGCTTAAGATAGATAGCTGGGGATGATATTTTGGATCATATGTTTGTCTGGGTGTTGGAGGGAAGTTAAGAAATTAGATGAATGATTGAAGCTTTCCTTAGGCGGATATTCTATTCTTTGGGAGAAGACTACTAGATACAATAATCAGAGCTGTGAAGATAATTTCCAAGGTTAACAAGTAAGCAACCAGAAGCTGAAATTAGCAGAATCAACATAGGAAATTTCTTCCAAAAAGGCCTAGAAATCATTTGGATGGTTCTAGCTATTTTTAAGGTGATTTGTAAATTTTAGTAAATAAATTGCATGGAATTTGGAGTTCTTGATGTGCTTATATTGTATATGTGTTTTCTTAAAACATTATCTTGACCAGAATCTCCTTGGAATCCTCCTTCAGAGGGATCCATCACCATCACCTCACAGACTTCATTGTTCAGCAATTAGTGAAGAGTGCCACCTTCCTCTTCACCTCAAGGATTGTGTGTGGCAAGAAAGGGTCATGGCTTACATTCATGAAATGTTATCAAGTACCTCAATATCATGATATGCCCATTGGCACAAAAGCATGCCAAGCAAACACTGTTACAGAAGGTCACTGCATCTGCTCGCAAAAATAATGTGTCTGTGATGTTGTGAACGTAGAGGCATATCTGGGAAGGCAATGAAAATACTTTGGCTTGTTTCTCTGAGCAGATAATGGCAAACTGATGGTCTCTTGTGTTCTGGGAGCATGAAGAATGAAGGACAAGTTTCCTTTTATTGGTTCTTTCGCCATCCTCAGTGGCATTTGGATCTCTCCATACTTCATAGGGAGGATGTATGAATGTTCCCATGCAGTCCAAGCAAGCAAAGGTTAACACTGCTCCCTTTAGTGATAGAACTGTACCTATAAAACAGAATTCATAGGGTTTATTAATCTCTAAACCACTTGTACTGATGCTAGTACAGATTAGCTATGTTATAATATTTCTCTCTCTCTCCTTTCCTCTCTCTCAAATACACAGACAGACAGACACACATACCCACACTTTTTTTCCAACTCCTACCATTTCTGCATATATCATTATATGATTTCAAGACAGGGTCAGACCTCTAAGTCTAGATAAACTGTACTCAATCATATCAAGGAATTTTCTCTCCACTCCCCAATTTTTTAGTATATTCCCCTCATAATCCTAATGGATGAAAAATGTTGAAATAATGTTATGTGCTCTGGAATAAGTACAATTTTATTTCTAGCAGCTTCCTTACATTTCAAGCCAGAGTTAATAGTTACATAAAATGTTATGTAAGTTACTTTCAATATAGCAATGTACTGCATTAAAGAAGCTTTTTAAGAGTTGTACAAAATTCTTTTTAATTAAAAAAGAGTTAACTTTAAATCAAAACTCATTAAAAATGATGTATTTGTAATGATATCAACGTTTCTTTTGTTATGATACCCAAATGCTGGCGTCTTTTTTTTTTAATATCCAATATCAAAATAAGGACTGTTACTAGGCTCAAATAAAAATTTGTCAGTTAATGTATTGGAATTCTTAGTCTTTTCTGCTACTTCCTGAGAAAAAGGATATGCGTTCAGACTGCTGAGGGTGGATCACTGGTTCACTTCCCACTCAGTCTGCTCCCATTTTAACTATCTTTTCCAGAGCAAATCTAGGTTACACTAGACATAGACTTGTAGGATCCAATCTGGGTTGGTCACCAGGACCAGAAGTTTTATATTCTGAGCTTTTGGACTCATGCTGGAGCCCATCCTCAGGGAACTGCTCTCTAGTAAAGTGTGAGCTGTTCTCTGTGTGGTATTTATAGCACCTGCCATAAGTGGCTTCTTAGATGTTGATGTGCTTTTAGATGTTTGCTTATGCTGCCCAGCCTCACCTTCTAAGTAGGCTGGTGCTAAATCACTCCCGTTGACTGATGAGGGGACTTCTTTCTCAGGCTTCAATCATTTCCCTGGCTGTTTTTGTGCTTGCTCATTCAACAATCTTAGTAGCTGCAAAATTAAATGTGTGTCTTGTTCATCGCAGTGTGAGGCTACCAATGAATTCGAATTTGTAGCTACTAAGATTGTTGGATGAGCAGGCACAAAAACAGCCTGGGCCTGGGAAACAGGCCCCTCATCAGTCACAGGAGTGTTGATTTACCACCAGCCTATCGAGTAGTTAGAAGGTGAGGGCTGGGCAGCACAAGCAAATGACAGCTAATGACTTAAAAGCCAGCGATCAACACACCCCAATCAAGATCTAAAAAGCCACATACAACAGGTACTATAAATACCACACACAGAACAGAGAGAAATTCCCTGAAGAGGGGCTCCAGCACAAGTCCAAAAGCTTGTAATACAACACCTCTGGTCCCAGTGACTGACCCAATTGGATCCTGCAACGTTATCTTGGGACATGTATATTTGTCTTCATTTGTAAAATAGACTTGTGTTATTTTCAGTTTTTGTAAGTATTCAAATGACCTTACTCTCCCCTTACACATACATATGTAGACATGCACAGACATATACAAACTCTGAAGTATACATATGGGCAATCCCAGAGGTTAGCAGAAGTATCCTTGTGACCTTCCTTTCTTCTTTTCTATTTCAATTAACAGCCTCAAGGCAACAGCATAGAAAGATGTAGTCTAATTAGACTTTGTGTTAATTGGCATATTTCAGCAACTACAGCAATCTGAAATTCTTACCACTGAGCGAAATTGTTACTGGCTCTGATTGCCTTAATTCATCGACAGTGGGAAGGTGAAGGGAAAGAATCAAGACTACACCCAGACCTGTTCCAACCCAGAGGCAAGGAGACAGAGATGCGTCATTTTTCTGTGAAAATGACTCCATGAAATTTAAAGCTGTGATTGCTTCCTTAGATTCTTTGTCAATGCTGCAGATACTAGAACTTCGAGAAGGGCTGAATGAGTTCTCTCTGTTTTCTGTTGAAAGAAAATAAAACAGATTAACATATGAAATTGCCATTTACCAAGACAAGTTATGGTCTTGCTATTATCCAGTTAAAAGGAATGTATTGTCTGTGACCATCTCTTCCTCTCCCAAGGCAATCTGTGATTGTTAGAGCAGCTGTAGCTCATTCATTAAGCAGGGCTTTTCACAGACATTAATTTTTAATTACGTACATGATTATTGCTTTAGAACTCTAAAGACATGGTTGATTCATGTATAGATTGTAATTAATTTTTTTTGAAAGATGAAAACGGAAATATCTACAGTAAATGGAAACTCACCTTCCACTGTGATGGGCAAAGAGATCTCCATGCAAGCAGCAGATTGTGCTTTCCTAAATGGAGGTTTCCCAGGAACGCGACGATTGATTTTGGAAACATCTGCACTGGACAGCCGTTTTCCAGAACTGTAAGTTAGGGAAGTTGGATTTGTACAGTGTCCATTTACAGAATCTGTCATGAGATTACATTAGAATTTTCATTAAGATCAAAAAGAGGTTGCCTTTAGTGCTGCAGTTATTTGACAATTTCTTCTCAGCTTATGCTTCATACACATTTTTAAAATACTGTAGTGTCATTTGAGAAAATGAAAATTTGTCTGTTTACTGTTATTTGTTTTCTATAATCTACCAAAATTAAAAAGTAGGCATTATATTATTATAGAATTTTACAAAACACATTATACAATATAATTTTTAATTAAATTAAGAAAGAGAACAACTTTATTCGATCTGTTACCAGTAATAAACACTACATTGATATTTCTCTTTACTATTACATGAAAAATATTGTAATAGCCTATACCTGTAATGAATACCAAATTTTGTTCAAAATTGAAGATCCAATGCATTTTTTGTATAAAAGATATTGTAAATTATATAGACCCTGCATGCCGTCACTCATGCCCTGCTCATCACTTGGTTAGATTACTGCAACACACACTACATGGGGTTACCCTTGAAAAATATTCAGAAGCTACAATTGGTACAGAATCATTTTAACAGCCTTATTGATGGCAGCCCAAACCACAATAATAGGATAAGACCAAAGCATGCAATTAATGTTCCAACTCCTGTATTATATGTCCAGTGGATTATACCTTGAACATTTTCTGAGGCACTTAGAAAAGTGAATAAAAATTTCAGAACTTTTGTTTGAGCATCCTATTATCATTATTTTGGTTCTAAACTTGAACAGCCCAACACCCCTCATATGCACATGAAGAAGGTTTACTATTATCTACTGTGTCTTAGATAAAAACTCCAGGCAAAGAAAGAAAATCAATATAAATAAGAAAAACATTAACTGCTTTGAAACTCATCGAATTTGGTACTCAACACATTTTGATGTGAAAAGTTTGTCCCAATACTCATTGTTTGTTTGGTACTCTATGTACAAGCTAGAATCGTCAGTGTCAACTGCCTTGTAACGCACTACATTATTCCTTATGGGAAAATATTGGTATTCATCGTTTTTGGTACTCATTGTACTTCCTGGAACCAATTAACAATTGAGTATCAAGGTACTACTGTATTATAACCCAGTGCAATGTTTATTAATGTCTATTAACAGTCAATAGAAGAAGGGAATAATTATCTAATTCCCCTAATGTGTCCTCAAAATGTAAGACCAGACTAGAAAACCACAAGGTTGCAATGGGGAATGAAAAAAAACATTAATTATACAAATAGACATCTGTTTACATTTATCCACTGAAACCACAAATACATCCGAAATTTTAAAGATACAATGCCTTCAATTCTAATTTCCAATAATTCTTACCAAAATATTAAATCATATTGGTTTTAACTATTTATTTTCATAATGCCCCTAAAGAAACCTTTGAAGATTGGCCCAACTGGGTACACTTTTCATTTTAAACTGGGCAGACTGGCATCTGCTGAATACAACATGTTGCACTGGAAATTTCCTCTTATTGCAAACACAGGCATAATAAAGCCTGGTTATTAGTCCTGTGGAAGGCAGAAAGAATTAAAACTCTGTCCTCCATTTCATGGTCCCTGTCCACTTCAACTGTTTGTTTAAAAAAGAGAGAGAAATTATTCTTTAAAACAGAATTATGGGAATAACATTCAGGCAAAGAAAAACTTAATTTTGTTTATTCTTGCAATTCCCACAAACTATGCCTTTCTCTCTTTCTTTATAAATGGCGCCAGGAAGATAAAAGTAAGATTAATTTTAATACAAAGCTAATGCAATGTCTGGGCACAAAGAATAGATTGCCCTGCTTACACATCTTGGGTGTCTAAGAAAACTTTCAGAAAAAAAAGAGGTCAGAAGTTGACTTCCTAACTTTCCTATGCCCATTTACATCTCTTTTGCCCTTATCTGATGGTATGTGGTTGACATGCCTTTCCCTTATGAATGATTTGCCTTATTAAACCAGTCTTCACTGTGCTCTTTCACATCAACTCAGGAGCTAATATAATCAAACTCCCAATACATTATACATGAGCTGACAATTTAGTTCTGTTGGTAGAGGAGGAGTGAATGGGTTTAAAACATTTTGAGAGACATGATGGTAAACAAATCTGCATGTTTTCTACATGAGTCCAAAATGAAAACTGTTTGTAAAGAACTATTTGTACCTCAGCATGTTCTGACTTGATTTCATGCTTCTAAGGCAGCAAGACCAAATTGAGATTCCGAGATGCTAGATCTAAAGGCAACTAGCCCCCAAGTAATAATTACCTGAAGCTGTGGGGGACCTGCACCTCTCCAGCTCCATTGGAAGTGAACCATCGGGTACCTCTGTGACACCTATTAAAATATTAAATTAGAATTCATTAATAATTATTGCAATCAACATTATATAAGCAGACTTTTCCTCAAAAGATGTCTTTTTGTTCTCTTCCATTCCATTCTGTAGTGAATAAATAAGATGTCTTGATGGACAGAGGGAAGATCTGGTACCAGCGTAATGATCAGATAGACAAAATTTGATCCCAAGACAAAAATGTGATTTGCAAGAACTTCTCAGTCAGTTTCTCACCACAATTCATATGAAGATAAAAGAGGAAGGAAAGGAAGCACATTTGGATTTGCAAGATTGATGTCAGACCTATAAGATAAACCAAAGTAAAAAGCAGACACTATGCAGACCTAAGGCTACCTTTATTAGAACATCTATAACAGAATCTTACAAATCTGAACATACACACTCACATTTTACTGTGGGTGGTCTGCAACCCACAAGAACAGATTTAAGTACAGGTATGGAATTGTACAATTGTATTCTTGGCAATGAATGCCATTTTGCTACCTGGAATTCAATCACTGGATACAATTCAATGGACTTGGACTATAGAGTAAAATGTCATTTAAAATAAATAAATAATAGAAACTAGCATGTGGAACTCATAAAGGCTTCTTGTCTCTGAGACAGCAGTGGTTGGACAACTCTAGTAATAATTTTTGCCACATACATACCCAGTAAGGAGCCTTTTAAATGGAAAAAAAATGCAAGATCTTATTCTTCTACAGAAAAGGTAGAAACAATACTAATAATATTTAGCAATCTGGGACTAAATTTAACAGATACCTGTGCATGGCCAAGATTTCAAGAAACAAGGTACCAGAATAAAATTTTAGATTCAGGAATGAATTACTGTGAACTGCTGAACTTTGACTGAGTAAAGAGCAAAGTGGGAATAGGAGCATCTCTTCCTTAACGGAGGAGAAAAGACTGTACCCATTCACAGAATTTTGCAGATCTATTATTAGGAAGTCAATTGAAATCAATTGAATCAATTGGAAACTTTTTGCTATTGATAGTGATAAACTTCTGCTTGATTACTTCAGAACAAAGCTAGGCACTCTCCCAAGGTCTTATCTTCCATACGAGGCCACTGAGGAAGACAGTAGGTAGATTTCTCTTTTCTGCAAGCTCATGATTTGTTGTGTCCATGACCTATGTTACTCTCTAAACCTTAAACAACTGGATGTTGGAGAATAAGGTGAACCTCACTTCAGACAAAATGTAACTGTTACTGATTCCAGGGGCTGAACAAAGAGATATGCCTCTCCTGGATGGAGTTTCTCAGGGCAATCATATAACATTGGTAGGAAGAAAGGGTTTTTATCAGCTTCAGCTTCGTCATGTGCATCCTTATCCGGAGGAGGGTGATCTGTTTCAATGAGCTCAAGAATAAATTATTGCAATACACTTTTCATGGGATGTCTCTTGCAGACAGCCCAGACATTGCAGCTAGACTAGGAAGTGGCATCATGATGGCCAAGGATAAAGAATGCCTGTCTAAAGTTTCACATTGTCCTCTGGCTGAAGCACTTTCAATGTTTCATGGGTATCTTCTGGCCCCAATTCAAGATGGGATTAAAGTCTGCTACTACATGGACCCCATAAGAACACCGACTCCTCTGCAATCCTTCCTGCACTTCAAGGGCATTAATTAAGGCAGTTTTGGGACTTCCAGCTCTGCTTCCAATGGTGTCAGAGGCAAGGGCCACAAGCTCCGTGGCCCCACTCCGAGCTCTCCCCATCAGAGGGCTCCAAAAGGAGCCATAGCCATTCTGTAGAAGTGGTGAAGCAAATGGGGGCACTTTGCAGGTCAAGGAGAGCTGCATCTCTCCTCCCTAACTTGGAAAATCCCCCTCATCTGAAGAAGTTGAGAACACCATCTATTGACGAAAGGAAAACTGACTCCTAGACTCCTGGAAATTTACAGAGGAGGAAAGGAATATTTGAAATCTGGTGGCTGTAACTTTTAACTGTTTATTGCCTTATGCTTACCAGAGGTGGAAATATGAAAGAGACTCTAGGAAGCTAGAATAAAAGACTAAAATCACAGAGCAGACTTAAAGAACTTTGAAAGTACCTTGGACTATCAGAGTATTGAGTAAATGCTGGAACGGGCTCATTTAAATAATTTGAAAGAAATGGATTTTGAGTGAAATAAATACCTGCTGGAAAAAAGGCAGCATGGAAATTTGAGAGGAGTCGCATCTACTAATGATTGTAAATTTGGACTCCTTCTGAACTAGATTGTGGCTTTATTGTTTATTTCATCTTTATTGCTATTATGACTAGAGTTGAAGGAGAAGCTGTGGAAATGAGAGGACTTTTTAATTAGATGCCTTCGTTGTTCCAAAATATTATGGATTCAATCGATGGTATCAATGAGAAAATGGAAAACATTTTGCAAGGAACAATGAATAAAGATCATGAGCTGGTGGAAGCAACAGAAAGACTAGATGAAATGGATTACTCAAGTCAGCAAACTGAATATGAACAAGGAAAAACATGAATCAGAAAAATCAGCATATGAAGCAACAGCTCGACAAAGAGGAAAACCAGATAAATGGCAAGCAAAAGGAGCAGAAAGAACATATGGCCACATCAACAAATAAATCAAGGACTGGAGCAAAAAATAGGACTGACCAAAGAAAGACCAAAGAAAATCAAACAGACAAATCGACAATTGGAGAGACAGGAAGATACTTTTGATAAGGAGACTGGGATGTGGGCAGACATCTGGAAGAATTGGCAATATAAAATTGTATTGGGAGAAATGTTTAGATTGAACAAGAAAGATATAGATGCAGACAGAGATAAAGATGAGGACTGTGGGAGGCAAATTTAAAAAATGAATTGAAGCACTAAAGAGAAGAAGAGACGATGGATAGAAATAATTGCCCTTTAAATATTAAAGTAGCCTGATTGTAAGCTGAAAGAGGCAGAAATAAAATTAGATAGGGAAATATTAGACGATAATTTTTATAGAATGAATAAAAATAATAGATAGATTAGAAGTTTACAGATGTTAGGCATTTTTAATGTATGTTTAAATAATATAATGAGGATTACTTAAATTGGATCAATGTGACAGAGATTACTAACATTGTTAGTGTAAATTGGATTAATATGAATGATACTCAGAACCAATTTTGTTTATACACAATAGACAAATGTTTAAATTGAACAAGAAAGATAGAGATGAAGATAGAGGAAAAGATGGGGAGTTAGGCATTTTTTGTTTATGTACGTTTAAACAATATAATGAGGATTACTCATTAATCCTGAGATTATGAGATATCCTGGATCTTGTGCTGTAATCTCCTGGGTCGTTTGTTTTGTAGTGATCTTTTTTCCATTAGCCTCTTGTGTTTTAACGGCTTGCAAGTTCTTTTGTTGGGGTATCCTGGGTCCTGCGTTGTAATCTCCTGGGTTGTTTGTGTTTTGATCTCTTTTCCATTAGCCTCCTGTGTAGTAACGGCTTGGGTAATGGGTTGTGTGATGACCTTGTGAGATTTGTTGCTGTGGTATCCTTGGTCTTGTGCTGTGATATCCTGGGTCATTTGCTGTGTTGCAACTTCTTGAGTTCTTGTGGTGTAATTTCCTGAGTTTTGTGATGTGATGTCCTGAGCAGGTGGTTGTGATGTAGCATTCTGGGTTTCAGTCTGGCTTCGAGTTTGGGGTCTGGGTCTGTGTTCTTGGTGTGTGTCAGCTTGTTTGGTTTTGGGGTCAGGGGTGCGACAGCTGGCAAAGCAGTGGTCTGCGAGAAAATTTTGGTGGTCCGCAGAGAAATGTCACTCCCAGAGCACCCCCAGAAAGCAATTAATCCAGGCTGTGTGGGAACACAAGGCTGCGCTGTCCACATGGCCCGTGCAAACCCTCCCTGTCCACTCACTCCTTACCTGGAAACTTGCCTGTTAAGTTGCTATTTTTTTTCCCCCCGACCATCAGCTGTTCTGCTCTGCCGGGAGATTTAGATTACCTTAAAAGCAGGAAACAAATTTAATTTCTTGCTTTCTAGCTAATCTTTAGATCTTCAGCTCTGCATGCTGAACCTTCCTTAGGACTGAAGTTTCTATTATTCAGTGCAGACTCAGGTAGCCAATAGCAGATAGATAGATCTCTGAATGAATCTGTGATTCTGTGAGCAACTCAATCTGCCTACCTGCTTTGCCTGATTTTGGGTAAAAGTTGCTCTTTTTATATAAAAAAATTCAATATTTATATACATGGTAAGTTGTGAGTTAATTTTGTGAGTTTGCTTGCTAGCAAATGTTATGAGTTTGCTTGCAAGCAAATTTTATGTGACAGACTCAAGTAGCCAATGGCAGAATGGTAGATATTTATAATATTTACATACAAGCCATGCCAAGCCAGTCACATGACCACCAAGCCACACCCATAAATTAGGCCACGCCCACAGAACCAGTTGTTAATAACTTTGAATCCCACCCCTGCCTCTAGTGTGTGTGTGTGTGTGTGTGTGTGTGTGTGAGAGAGAGAGAGAGAGAGAGAGAGAAAAGGGAGAGAGAGGGGGGGTTAGATCAGATCTCTCTCTCGCACGTGCTCTCTGTCCCACCATCAGCAAGCCACCGTCAGTCAAAATTCATATTTATGGGATACATATGGGATTTAAAATTATGAGTTTGGTAGTCCCTGAGGTCCAAAAGGTTGGCGACCCCTGGAATAGATGACCCACAAGGTCCCTTCCAACTCTGTTGGAACTCAAAATAACTGTATTCTGTAAGTGTTCTGTACTTAGCGGTCGTACTTAACATGTTTGAAAAGGCAAACAGTGAGGAAGCAAAGTTTTTATTCTTTCCCTAAATTTTGAGAAGTCTCATGAACGTGTATCTGTGTATGTTTATGTGTTTATGAAACAATATTAGGCTTAATTTGGGATTATGTGTTTTATGTAGTTCTGCTTCAAAATCGTAATATATCATTTGCTGAATTATGGCTTAGATTGGAAAAACTATATGCATTTAATTTGTTATTGTAGAATCAGAATATAAAGCAAGTCTTCATTTTAATCCAGCAACAGCTATTTTTATTTTTATTAGCAGGATAAGAAACAAGATTTTAACCCACACCCAATCAAACTGTCATAATCTTACAATCTTACTTTTATTAGTATTTGGCTAATCACCTGCTAGAATCTTTCTTATAGATTTGTTCTTTATATATTTTCCTAAGCAGTCAATATATATTTTCTAAATACAGACATTCCCAAAATTGCAGGGCACAAAATGAAATGATATCAAATTAATTTTCACTGTATTTGCTACCTGCACTAAACTGCTTGCTTCTGCGAGGAGAACGAGGCTGGCGCTGATAGGGATCACTCAATCTGTGGAGGTCAAAGCTTCCTATGCTCAGCAATTTAGTCTTCTGCATAAAATCTACAACAACCAGACCATTGCAGTTTCCAAATGCAACTCTGTGAAAAGAAACATGGTTTAATTATTTTGGAGTTATCTCTTTCAAGTACTGAAACTGGAATAGATTTTGAACAAAGAAGCATTCATATAAGATAATAGCAATAGCAATAGCACTTAGACTTATATACCACTTTATAGTGCTTTACAGCCCTAGAGAGGGCTGGTTTACAGAGCGGTTTACAGAGTCAGCCTCTTGCCCCCCAACAATTTGGGTCCTCATTTTACCCTCCTCAGAAGGATGGAAGGCTGAGTCAACCTTGAGCCTGGTGGGATTTGAAGAAGTAGCTTGCAATACTGCACTCTAACCACAGTGCCACAAAGGCTCCTAATTTTTATTTTTATTTTATTTTTTTTATCATGCATATTGTCTTTTATTCTTATACTATGAGCTCCAAAGAAATCTGGAGTCAGATGGCATCTAAATCAAATGAATTAAATTTAGCTCATTTTAAGAACCAGATCAGATGATGGATCATTCACCTTTGCTATCATGATAGCACTGAAAAGGGAGCCCTGCTTGTCAAGAAGAGCTGACTTAAGCTGTGGGTGGGTGGGCGACTCATAGTCTACATGTGACATATAGTTCCGAGAATGTCATATTTAGTGCTCTGAGACCAGGCCGCTGATCTTTGTCAGTGATATGGCCACATTTTGGCATTAGCACATATGGTCACTTTTTTTGTAAGTATGCTTATAAGGATGGGAATGAGAACATTTGGTCCTAAAACTCCCAAAGTAAACCAAAGAAGTCCATATTTCTTTGGGTTATATCATATAATTTCTGGAGGATCTCTTACAGCTCTTCAGAAGTTGGAAGCTTAAGCATATCTTTCCAAGCAGGTTAATCAGGCAGTTACTAATCTCCTATTGATAGGAGGTACATATGCTTAAGGTTTTTATGGGCCACCCTTCAGGTCTGCTTTCTGTAAAACCCGAAAGTAATAAGGACAGTTTCTGGTTCATGAAGAAAAAGCATTGTACACTTTAAGAACATATCCTTACCTCTGCCAGTGCTGACGTTGCAGCGTTGTCGGATGTGAGGAGCAGGTCTCCACACTCCCATCCTGAGTTTTCCCTGTTGGAGGGCTCCGAAAGGAGCGAAAGCCACCTTGTAGGGGTGGTGAAGAAAAGAGGGGTACCCTGCAGTTCGTGAAGAGCAGCAACTCTCCTGATGGACTCAGGGCTTCTTCCCTCTCCCTTGACAAGGAGAAGAGGCATCCATCATGGCTGCCACGAAGCCCAATTTAAGAATCCAATTGTCTATGTTTTAAAAGATCTTTAGCTTCTCACCTCTTAGTTCCTCTTTCAGGTCTAGGATTTTTCTCTCTATGGTTGTTAGCCGCTTTGAAAAATAGTTTTCAGGATTTTTCTGGATTTTCCTTTCTTTTTTGCTTTAAAGTTAGAGTCTGAATAAAAAGGAATCTTCTCACCCAGCTCCAATCACTGTTCATCTGCACCGTTTCTGAACATTTCTTAGTTGCTGTGGCTGTCCCAGCTATTGTCCCCATTTATTCATACCTATTTCCTGTATTCATACCCAAGTTTATTCTTATACCTATTATCTTGTAAGCGATTGACAAATCAAATAAATAAATAAAAATAAATTTATTCTCCAAAGCACCAGAGGGCAAGGCAAGAAGTAATAAGTGGAAGCTTGTTAAAGAGAGATCCAACCTAGAATTGAGAAATTTCCTGACAATGAAAACAATCAATCAGTGGAATAGCTTGCCCCCCAGAGTGGTGGGCACTCCATCGCTGGAGGTTTTCAAGAATGTTTTCACACTTTCCAAGACCATTTGATAGGATGGTATAAGATCACATGCCTTAAGCATGGGGTTGGACTAGGACACCTGTCCCCAACTTTCCAGCTCTGCAGACCAGCAGCAGCAGTAACGGGCTTGGAGAGGGAATGGTTTCACGTGTGTACCTGCTGCTTGGGCAAATGGAGATTTGCATGCTTATGTGCTCGCCTGCTGCTTTCATGGCCCAGTTTCCAAAGGACTGTGGCCTCGTACCAGGCCACTGACCAGAGATTGGGGACCTTTGGACTAGAAGACTTGTGAGGTCCTTTCCAGCCTTATGATTCTATAGACTACGAATGTCCGTGGAGATTCTCAGTAATCCAGGTCATAGTTGTCTAAAAGGTGCTTTTTTCAAAAGGCAACGGACTATTTTTTCCCTGTGGAGGAGGGGTGGGGCAGGATGGTGAGGGTGATAGAAGGATGAAGGATTCATATTATATGAATCTACATGCCTCAAAATACTTGTTTGTTGAGATTATGAAAATTTTGTATTGATCCATGATGGGGTAAAAGTAATTTATAATGGCTGACCCCAGTGGAAAAATAAGTGAAATCCATGCCTTGATTTGAACTGCACAGGCTGTAATAGTTTTTAGATCTCTAATGTTTCTTCCTCCATGGTTTGACAGCTTCAGATAGCTTTCATGAAAAAAAAAATCAAGAACATCCATGAGTATCCAAAGATTGTGTTTAAAAAGATTTTTTAACCAAAAATCACCAGATCTTTGATTGTTATGGCTTATTTTTTTGCAAATGGTTGTTTGGATAGTACTTTCGTTTGGAGTAAGGAGTAATAGACATCTGCATCTTGGTCCCATCTTTTCTGCCATTTTTCCCAAACCACCAAAAGAAGACAAATTACTAGGAATAATATGCTTTTCTCTTCCTGGAACAGGTTCTGTTACTGGTTCTATTACTGGTTCCAGGCAGACCTCCATTCTAAAGATTTCCCGCTTCCCAGCCAGCTAAACTGGCCAAACTGAAATGAAAATATAATGGGACAACTTACAATCCATAGGCTGAATTCACTGCTAGGCTGGTTATTTGTTGAGGAAGTTCACCATCTACACACATCAATTGAATAACAAGTTCTGCTTGATAACCAGGAGGCATTCTTACAGCCTGAGTCTTCACACTAAGAAGAAGAGGAGAAACAATGATCAAAATAATCTGATTACCCAGTTGGAAATCACTTGCACTATTAAGAAAACTGGCTGCGAGAAAATATAGAGTCAACACACCACTGTGTAATTTCTAAGGGGAAAAGCAGGTGACAATCATTGAGTGTGTATAAATGTTTAAATAGTATGGATTGACATTTTCTTCCTCTCAACTGCTTACTTGATCCCAATTGTTTCCAATAGTATCTTCTGTATAAAACAAGTCAATGTGATATTGCAATATTAGGTCCCTTTTGATTCTTGAATCAAGGGTAACTCAAATTTTATTATGCTTTTTCATCCGAAGCAAGAATGCAATCTATAGTAACCCCCTGATTACGAATGTTAAAGAGCTATTGGAATAAACCTAGCTTACCCTTCCACTGTGGAACAGAACAAAATGAAACTTCTTATATTTCCCTATTTTTTTATCATCACCTGGCACATTTCATGGTGTTGAACTAAAAAGCAAAAATTAGAACAGGGGTCTTCAAACTTGACAGCTTTAAAACTTGTGGACTGCAACTGCCAGAATTCCTCCTCCAGTCATATTATCTCAGGAATCCTGGTAGTTGAAGTCCACAAGTCTTAAACTTGCCAAGTTTGAAGACCCTTGAATTAGAATAATCATTTAATGCTATTCCTGGTTGCTTAACTGTATGGCACTAAATACAGATAAATAAATTCAATTCTTTTCAACAAAACTCAGTCATTGCATTTGAACGGAAGAATAATAGTGTTTTATTGCTATAAATTATAATGTTTTATTAATACAGGGCCTAAAAATATAACATGAGAAAATTCTGTGACTTAAGAGAAGATGCTAAGTTGTCCCCTGTCTCTGTCCCATTCTGGAGCTATCCCAATTTTGTTAGCTTCATTTCATTTCTCTAAAGTATTTAAATTCTTGGGAAATGTTACTGTTTTCTGAAGATTAGCTATTCCCCTCATTTTATATATTGAATATCTTATAAGTATTCTCTTGGCCACTTTGTTCATGTTATTTATATGGACATCAAAGGATATTTGGCCAACAACCAACCCCATGGTATCCAACAGTGCCACTGATAACTACACAGTTTATATGCCAGCTGCAAATTAATCTAATAATCATGCAACCCATGTCTAATTAATTTGGCAATCATAATGTTATGAATTCTGTATTTCTGGAAAATATCAGTGCTGAAATCTAGTCTAGTCCAGAGTAACCAGTCATGCTTCTTTTTCAGAAATTGAGAACTTGGGCTTCATCAGTATGTGAGAATCTAGCATAAGTGAGATGCCATCAAAGTCTCCTTAAGAGGAGGAAGAAGGGCTGATGGAGTAAAGCAATAAGACTGGTTTGGAGAACACAGCTTGCCCTTCCTCTTTCCTCCCCAGACTGAAGCGTTCTTTTACTTTTGGGACAATCGGCATTCAAACACCTTCTACTCTGATATTCACTGCCAACATAACATTAGTTCTCAGAAGAACCTTTGATCTTCATGTCCCCAACCTCAAACAATGGGCTTAGGGACTTAGTTGAAAGAAATATGGAAGGGTGTGCCAGTCTAGATGTGATAGGAATCTACTGCAGTACATAGTTATTGGTAGCTCCTAAATCAGCTCTGCTGAGCTCAGTGTCAAATGAGATGAATGATTTCTACAGTCTAATAGTGAGCAACTACGCTTATCTGAACTATCAGTAACAATTTCTTAGTACAAAAACAGAAAATAATTCATGAGATACTATTTATACAGAGGTATCAATATGCATGATAGTTCACAATCTTAGCAGAAAACGTTGAAGAAGTTTTGTTATAAATATTGAAAAAGAACAAAAAAAGACAATTTAAATCAGTCTACATTCTTTACCTGAGAAATGGACTACAATCCATTGTTCGTTCAGATGGAGTATTGCAATTGCCTGAGAGGTCTTTTAAAGATGAAAAATCCAAAGAGGCATCGGCAAATGGAGTCATAATTTCTGCTTCAGGACTAATGGTATCTTCTATCTCACTCTGGAGCTGTACCTCTAAAGACTTTTAAAAAATTAAAACTCAGATTAGATTTAGAAATATAGTTAAGAGATTCAATATTGTGAAGCCAATCTGCTTTTGCAGTATTCCAGAATGTCAGCTACATGCCAGGAAACTGCAAACTTCCCAAACCAGGCTAAATATGAAGGAATCCATCAAAATTATAGTGACTGTCAACTGTAAAGCAGAATTGAAAAATAAAGCAGATGAAGAAGGCACCCTAAACGTGTCTTCCTACTGTACCATATTAAACTTGTGGCCTAGATTCCTGGAAACAGAAACAGAGAATAATTTTTTCTGTTCTCATCTAAACATGGTGATTCCTGCTCCTTATAGAGATTTCTATGACCAACAGGAACCTAGACATTAAGGAAGAGTAAATACTTTCCCAGAATTTGTTTTCCAATCTATTTTATGATGATGTGGAACGAAGGCCTGCAATGTAGACTTGCAAATTTCTGCAAACATAAAGTATGTAAGTGGTGAATTAAGTGATGCCGTGTCCTCCCTCTCACAGTGCCTAGAGGCTGTTAGAGGCTGGATGGGGAGCAACAGGTTGAAACTGAACCCTGGCAAGACCGAGTGGTTCTGAGTTTGGGGTTCTCTGGTTCATGGTTATATAAATTTTCTAAATAAATAATAAGCCTCAGTAGACCACTAAAAGTGTGAGCTTTCCCTTTCAAGGGCCTAGATTCTAAAACTTATTTAGTTCCTTTAGACATGTTGGGATCAAGATGGCAGCCTAGGACTTGGGCTTATTTAAAGGACTGCTGGGTCTCCCTGTGGAGAAAGCCATAGGCCTGTGATGGAGAACCTATGGCACACAGAGCCCTCTCTTTGGGCACGTGAGCTGTCACCCCAGCTCAGCTCTGCCACGCATGCTCCGCCGCTGGTCTTTGGGTCACTGCTGCGCATGAGTGGGGAACAGGGTGCACCCCCGGGGGTCACACGTGCATGCGTGGGGGTGGGGTGCACGCAGGGGAGGTCATGCGTGCATGCGCAGTGGTGGACACATGCACGGGGCACACGCACGTTGCATTTTGGGGATGTGCATATGGTGCCAAAAAGGTTAGCCATCACTGCCATAGGCTGTTAGACCTCCAACTTTTTCTGGAGCTGTGAGAAACTCCACAGGACCACTGAGAAATAATTGAGATAAAGCTAATTCATAAACTACAAATTCAAAACTGCAAATTCTCTTGATTTAAAAGCATGGATTATGAGAAAGAAAGATGGTTAGAAGTTCTTCTGAGACCAATAGAAGAGAATACTTAAAGCTCAGGGTTGAATTGTGGGGTCTTTGGTGGTCTCTGAGCTTGGTGGTTTTCTTGCACATATATTCTCCTATGCCTGCATCAGCCCGAATGATGCTACTTAGTTTGGTAATGAAACATCTACAAGGAAACCACCAAGCTCAGAGAGCACCAAGGACTACACAGTTCTTCTGAGAAAAAGATCCAGAAGAATAAAAACTTGACTGTCAGAAAGGGAGCATTCAAAAAAATGTTTTGTTTTAACAGATTCAGTTTGTAGTTGGAAAATATCCTTTTTGTAGCATCAAAATAACTTGCTAGTTCAAAAAAAATCTCTTTTGACATTCTTCCCATGCAAGTCACCCTCAAAAGTATGCTTATTACAGCTTCCTTTGAATGTTTAAAATATATAGGAAAGCCATAACAGCTAGCTGCATATCCAAATTTGTTACTTTAAACTGTAACCACTGCATGGTAAACATAGCCATGTTTACTGGTAACTATAATCGATTAAAGGGAAACTTTTGATATATTAATGTAAACAAATCAGTGTATAAACAACACTCATACAAACTTACCGATATTTCAGTATTAACTTCATGTTTGCTGAATCTATAAACAATAACATATCCAGAGACACCTGCTATGCAAAATATTCTACTTTCAGGACACCAGTACATTAACTGGATTGCACAAGGATCCTCTTCTATCATATCTGCTGATGGCTTGCCATCCAACTTCCGTTTTTCAAATATTTTTGAAGTTTTTAACTTGTACAGCATTTGCAGTGTGACTAGAAGAAATTGAAATGATCTATTATATTACTTTGATGTTAAAATGGAAAGAGGAAAGAAACTGTATTGTTATAATCTGTATTTTCTATTAAGTTAACTGTTTTGGGATTCTTTCTATTTGGGGCCCTTGTATCAAAAGCACAGGCATACTGTAAAAAGTCTAAAGCCCTGGTATTTAGTGCTTACAAAAAAAAAAAACACCTTAAAAAGTGAAGGACAACATTCAGTGCTAAACATCCTGTACTGTCAAAAGAATACTGAACTTTCCCTTGCATTTTTCAGATATTATATATTTAGCCTATAATCAGCAATCTGTTTCTGATGGGCGGCAGATGAATTGAACAGCAGGAAAAGGGAAAGAGATTCCTTATGACTCCAGGGGCTTCACTTTGTGTAACACTCTGTTTTAAATGAGAAGAACAGACTACATTATATGTATTGTACTCCAATCTTCTTTCAGTCATTTCAATTATTCATTAATCATTTGAATACACAATTAAACAAAGAAAGCCTCTTAATAATCAATTGCAGAATCAGAAAAAAGATCACATGAAGACCAAACCATACTAGAAATCTAACAAGTGTTAGAGTTCTAGTGTCTTTGCAGGCATACAGTTTTGACTCTTACTCATTCCTACTCATTCACACTCTGCTATGATTTTTCTCTTTCAAATAACATCTCAAAACTTCTCCGAAATTCATTATACTGTACCAATTTCATGTATTTTGAGTAACAGATTCAGTAATTGCAATCAGTTCACTCCTTTTCAAACCTGAAACATGCATTTATAATGCAGTAATAAATATAGAAACTTACTGGCAGAAGCATCCCAAAATTTTACTGATCCATCTGCATGACTTAAAAGAATATAGTAAAGGCCAATTAAAACAAGGTAGAATAACATTATAATCATCATATACTTTTATCACAACTGAACTTGGCTTCAATTCCTATGATATAAAAGCACAGGTGACAAATCTCAGTTGCCATCTACAGTCACTGGGGATACTTGAACTTCTCAACAATGGTTTTCTTCTTTCCTTGCCTATCAGAACCATGAAGGAAGTCCTAGTTTTGTTCAGGAATGAAGGGTACCAGGATTTCATTAATATGGATGTGGTTCATTTATCTTTTCTGTAGTTTCTTATAAAATGGATGAGAGACACTAGAAGTGGCCGCATAACTCATCTGAAATGTACTGTAGAAGACTTCTTCAACTAACTAAAATTAAATAGAAGTATGATAAAGAGCAGCCGGGTTGTGGGTGGATGAAGAAAGCTCCAGCTACTTTAATGGATTCTGTCCTCAAGTGGCTTTTTCAAACATTGGTTGCATGCATGTCTTTGCAAATGATTTTTGCTGTAACCTACCAAAAGCCAAAATTTATTTATTTATTATTAGACTGGTAGTCCACAAGAAAATTTTGGTGGTCCGCAGAAAAATTGTTTGCATTTTTTATATTGCACTAAATTAGGGGTCCTCTATGGCCCCTTGGTCAGATACATGCAATGAACATTTGTGTTGCTTTGGGGTCTTTTTGTGCAGGTCGAAGTGGGGGCAGAAATTTGGGGTCTGCTTCAGCAGGGCTTTGGGCGAAGGCTGGAGGGAAGTGCTGCTGATGGCAAAGAGCTAGAGGGCCTTGTTCTAGTGAGATTGCATCATGGCCTGGAACTGGCTGACCATCTCAGACCATTGAGGAGCCTCCAGGTGCCAGTACCTGGCCTTGCACGCTCACAGGTCCTCCCTTTGCTTGGAAAGCCTATTCTCGTAGTCCTCAGTGAGGTGCTTCTACTGAACCTCCTTCTCGGTCAGATCCAATTTGAACCGAGCCACCTGTTTTTCCAACTCTTTGTTGTGGGGGCTGCTTAGCTCCAATAACTGCTTCCTGTTGGGGCCCTAAGGAGCCCAGGTGGGCAGGCAAGAAGTGGCTGGGGGGGGGTGAGTAGGGGCCAGCGAGATGCCCCTCAATGTGAATGACATCAAGTTGGCCATGCCCACCCAGTCACATTACCACCTAGCCCACCCAGTCGATCATTAGGCAGATCATATTAGTGGTCTGCGGGATTTAAAATTATGAATTTAGTGGTCCTTGAGGTCTGAAAAGTTGGTGACCCTGATCTAGACTGTGGCTCCTCCTCCTGTTTTCCAAGGTTATTTTCACATCCCAATACATCTAGTTAGAAGCTAACTGGAAACGAGTCTAGATAATCTATAGCATAAAAAATTGTTCATGTATAAACTGCTTGACACCCACAGCCATCCCTTAGCCAAAACATGACATAGTATCAAAAACAACAATAAAAATCTATTTTTTGATGGATTTGGTGCCCTTTTTTTAAATGAACCTAAATAACACCCTCCTTAGAATAAATAGGCCAAATATTTCTTTTTGCTGTCTGATATTAGCAACATGGGATTGGTGAAGAAGACAAGAAGAGAGAACCATGGGTCCTATCAATATTCTTGGATATCAAAAACAACAATTAATTCAATATTTTTTTCTCAGATGAGGATATTGATAACTTTAAAATTCTCATACACTGATGGAGAGAACATCAGAGCAGATGTGGACAATTTACTGATTGTAAATTCTGAAAAATTGTCATAGAAAGCTATCTAAAGTTCTAAACTTTCCATGAGGGACATTGTGTTGTAAAATTAATTTTACCCTAAGGAGAAATATAATATAAATATAACACTAGCAAACATTTTTCTCCACTGCTACCATAACTCTAGGTGTTTGAGGAATTCTGAGCTTATCTCATGTGGTTTTGTGTTTTCTTGAATCTACTTCTAGTTTCACCCTCAGCTTTTCCTTTCAATAGACTAAGGGGAACAACAATCCTATTAATAGCTAAGTCACCCAATTCTCTGTTGGAAGATCACTTATATTTCAAAGGCAAATTGGAACAATGTGCTTATGAATTCTTGGGGCTGTCTAGATATTAGTTTGTTTATTAACTGGACTTTTCAGTCATGCCTTTTGATTTGGAGTAATTTTTTACTTTTTTTACTTTTACTTGTCTATTTGGTGTTATTCACATTAAGGATACACAGTAAAGAAAGATGGAGTAAATTTTTAAGCAACAAATAACAAACATTCAACTATTTGCAACAGCTAGTAGCACTTTCCTTACCCTGTAATAATAATCTCAGGATATGTTTGTGATCCTAGGTTCCATACTCCACCAGTGATAGGCCACTCCTAAAAAAAATTATATTTATTTATCTATCATCCATCCATCTATCCATCTATCTAGTACTGCATTAGCATGTTTTTGCCACTTCATTATAGATTCAATGACTAATTCATAAAACTATTATCTTTTGTATTTACATGGTAACACAAAAGCTTTAGAAAAACATTTAATAGCTAATTACCAGGTTGTGTTTTATATTATGTTTAACCATGGTGTTTTTTCCCCTTTTGGTGTATGAGTAAAATAGAGTAAAATTTATGTAAGGAAATCAACTGTATTTAAAGCAAAAATAAATGTTTAGCCCTCACTGTGCAAGCTCACAGAATCTGATCTAATATTAAGAAACCTGGAATTCTATCTCGTGTGATACATATATTTCAGCTAGAATTCAGAACTCAGGCACCCAAACTACATGCAGAGATGTATTCCAACCAATAGATTCAGTCTGGACTTTGAATCAGTTTTTTAGAAAACAGCCAGATTCATTTTTATATGATTCACAGCTGTAGGCAAAGAGCAATGAAACATTACCATGAACACCAGTAATCTGTTTTAATTAGTGTTGCTTCAATAACACTTTCCCTTTTCTTATTCTTTACCTTATTGCTATATCCTTGCTTTTTATGTTTTGCACCTACAGAATATAGCACAGGAATCAAATCTGGAGGACAGTCAGCGAAGTATTCTGTGCAGGTAACAGGTGAATCATGAATATCCATGGAATAAGGATTTTCAAAAATGGGAAAACTGAATGAAAAAAACAAGTATTAGTATACCCTTTAAAGACAAAATTACTTAATACATTTATTATTTGAAAAGGAAAATATTACTAAATATATATACACACACACATTCTTGACACAAATGTAGATAGTGAGATAAAAAAAGTATTTGTATGCCAATTAAATTAAAGATGAGTACATACTAATAATTTAAATGTTCTTTATTGCAGCTTATATACCATTCCAAACCTGAGATTCTGAGCAGCCAACATTCCTTCTAATACTAAGAAGATGAAAAGGGTGACACAATTTAACAAAGGGCAAACCAATAATAGTAGAAAAACAATCACTGAGAACAATTATAAAGAAGAATGCAATCACCAAGGAACAATAAACATCCAAACACAGTCCAGGTCCCAACTTCAACTGGATTTCCTCCCAGGCTTTTATAGCTCTCCTAGCTCAACCAGACAAATGGTACTCGAATCCTTTTTCTTCATCTCTTAGAGAATCATGGTTTTTATGGGTGCTTCATTTATTTGGTTGTCTCAGCTGTCTCACTGAGTTAGTGAATATGGCATTTTAGATTGCAGGTGCCACTTCTGCAGAATCTTACAACAGAGTAAGATTAAATCAGTTCATCTCTTGCTATGGCATCACTCAATGAGAGACAATCAACCTGTTTAACTATTGCTGTAGATAGATTGTCACAAGGATTGACTCAAGAATTTCAAGGCACCTAGAAGATGGAAATGTCAGGAAGAAGGGCTTCACAGTATTTGTTTTTCCAATAAGATGCTTCATTAAGCAAGATTCCACCCTATAACCCAGACACACCTTTATCACTTTGGTTCAGTTAGGCCCTTGGCTATGCTGGTTTTTTAGTCTAAAGGGAATTGTTTTAGAAAGAGGACATTGTACTTAATTTTGTCAACAGTTAGAAAGATTTGCTTCAGACTAAACAGGCAAGGTAAAAGAAAGTAAAAAAAATAAATCAACGGCTGTATAATTATGATCCTAATGTTCATCTGTTGTTGCGATGAAAGTTAAACTGACTTACAAGTGGCAAACGATGCAGAGATGCCTCTAACATGTAGGCTCTATATACAATTTTAAAAAGTCATATGAAAAGCATTCCCCTCTGTTATGAAGTCATGAACCCCAGCTTTTTTCAGCAGCTCCTTAAAACAGACATGATTTTTTTTTACAGGCTCACATGAAGGTCTGGGAAAAGGTGGGCTGCTTTAAAGAATGGCATTTCCAAATATCCTCAACCATGGTGGAGTCTAATAAAAAATACAACTCTGAGCTTCTTCATGTATTGCAAAGAAACAACAAAAGATAAATAATCAGTGAAGTAGAGAGAGAAAGAAGATAACACAGCTGGTTAACCCTTTCTCTCAATGTTTGATTAGATCTTTGATTGGATGTACTAATCAAATAGTATTGTGCACTGATTCCATTTCCTTTCCTTTGTATTAAGAAAAAAATGCAAAAGGAAGATGTGAAAAGGTTCCCAATACTCTCTCTCCCATTAGGTTTTATGAAAAGGCATTTTGAATAAAGACCTTTTTCTAGAATATTTATGCCTGCTTGATGCACTAAACTGCCTCCTCTAAAAACATTATGAGTCACCAAGTTATCATAGAGAAAAAGGAATGAAAAAATAATCTTTGATTGGGTTTGAACATGGCAAAATGTAGATACTTTTCTCTTCTTGCTTTACTTTTTAGTACCAATAGAAGAGAATATATGTAGCTCAAGGTTGAATGGTAGATTCCTTGGGGTTCTCTGAGTTTGGTTGTCTGCTTCTAGACTATCCTGCAAGATGCAGTATGCAGTACAACACTAAATATATTACTTATTTTGGTAACAAAACATCTGCAAGCAAACAACCAAAATTAGAGAAACTTAAAAATTCCACAATCATATTTTAGTATACAATTATATGAATTATATTGTTGAGACATTGTTGCTTCCCAAAGTATCTGCTTTAAGGCAAATTGATCACTGATTCCATTAGTGAGTTTTTGAAACAGGTGATTCTGAGAACCTGCATTTTAAAAGTAAGGCATGGTGTTTAAAAGCAGTGAACACAGAAAAATAGGGGAATGGAGAAGCATCTTTTAAAGCTATAATCTTTATTAGATAATTTACTAGAATCCATAATTTTGGAAGGATATGTTTAACAAAGAAACAGATAGCTAAAATATCTAAAATATTAATCCTAGTATCAACGAATAGTGAAGTTGTTTGTTTTGAAAACATTTTGGCTTTGGTTTGTCATATTACTTTATATTTCCAAATTCAACAACAAATCTATGCTTCTCTCCCAGGAATTATTTTTAGCCACATTTGAAATTATACTTACTGGCTTTGAGTCAGGTCAACAACAATTAGATCTTTTTCCAATAGTACAACAACAGCATAGGGTTCTTGAATTTCTACATATAAATATATAAACACAAATATTAGTGAATTAGAATATAAAATAAGGATATCCATATAACCATTGTTCTGAACAAATGAAGAATTTATATATAATCCTAATAAAGAATTTTCCAAACCCAGAAGTTTAGTTTTGATAGATTAATATATTATACTTTCCTGGAACACTGATAGAGATATTGATGTTATTCTGATGATAGGTTTAATGTCTCCTCAGGTGAGATTAAGCATAAATATTGTTTCAATAAACATGCTGTATTAAATAGTATAATTCTTCTATGTAATTTGTCCCCATGTAACCGATCAAACCCTTATGGAAAGACTATTCCAATTTATAGCAAGCATACTGCAGAGAGAGTGGGGGAGGGAATGTACACAAGTATACTGAGTAATACTTAACTTTTAATTAATGTTATGTGCAAATCTTCTGTTTGTATGGAAAAGGCATGATAATCAATTTACACAGAATAGAGTCTGAAAAATCCTAAAAAGACTGAAAAAAGTTAAATGATAGGTTTATCATGCTACTTCAGTTTCTCTTGTTCTGCTATGATCACGACTGCACAACCTTGGCTCAAAGAACTTGATGCCAGATGTATTATCCTGCAAACCAGAATATTCTCAAATTCATTATCCCCTGGTGGCAACCAGTATTTTAAAATCTTTCCATTTTTGGTAAGTAACCAGATTCACCATTATACAAAATGTTGAGGGCAACTCATGAGAGGGCAGAGCTGGCGTGACGACGATACGGCCTGCGATCTTGGAGGTCTGATATCGCTGCTGATATTTTTGCTCCTGGAGGGTCCGAACAGATCTAAACTGTCCCGAAGAGACGGTGAAAGTGAAGAGCGCATCCTGTCAATCCCAGGGATACTGCAAAGTCCCTGGTAGATCCAGGAGAAGCTCTTTTTGCCAGCGGCAAAGAGGCAGCCGTTAAAGCTGCTGCAGTTGGGACAGCTCCGAAACAAAAGAGAATGGAAAAAGAAAGTGTGCCAGTTTGGTGAGAATTTTTTCTTTATTTTAAGATTTAAAAGGACACCCTAAGGAAAAGAAAGAATCTGTAAAATTTTAGACAGAAGTGATTAAGCAGCGATTTTAAACAGGAAGTCAAATTAATATATTTTTTTTCTTTGCTGGACTTTTTATATATGATCTTATACTTTGAAACTGGACTGGGTTTTTTTTTTTCTACCTATTTTTTCTCTTTTGTCTTTTCTCCTTTTTGACTCTATAATATTTTAGGCTAGAGACTCCCTTTTAGTCTTTTTTTAAAAATATCTTTTTTCCTTTTTAATTAATTTTTATTATATCTTGTTTGGAAAAGGAGGGGGAAAGTGAAAGCAGAGGAAACTTTGTAACACTGCCAACTAGAGGCTTGGAAATATTGTATCTTTTTTTTCTCTCTTGACCAGACAAAGCTGAGAAAGATCTGAGACTTCTTTTCAAGGACTTTGAGCCTGTTTGATAAGATAGAGGGAAGAGGATGGGAGAGTATTATTGCAGGTGCTCTTCTGGGTTTCTATCAGTAGCTGGAGTCTGGTGTTGAAGTTTACAGAGAAAAAAGACGATAAGACTCTAGAGAAGAGAGTTATAAATTTTAACAAAAGCCTTGGATAACTAAATAAGGTGCAGTGTGCTCTTTCTACTTTTTTTAAGCTGGGCTATTTCTTACTTTAACAAACCCCCTCCTTATTAGCTTAATTTTTGTAATAGCTATTTGGATCTTTGGCTTTTTGGAACTTGTTTTTGTCTTTTTTTTGTTGTTTTTGAAGCTTAATTTTTACATTTGCATTTTTTTAAAAAGAAAAGTCTTAGATTACTGTTTTCCTTCTTTTTTTAAGGGAGTAGGTTTTTCTCTCTCTCACTACCCTATATCTTTTTTATTTACTTTCCATATTGTTTTTTGTTTGTGCCTTCCTTTTTTTGTGTAACTTTTCATACCTGAGACTTCTTAATTGGATTAAGGTGTTGAAGAACCTGAAGAACTCCTTTTTTTTTCTTCTTTAGTTTTTTTACTTTCTATTTTTCCACCTCCTGCAAGATTTAACTATTTTTTTTCCTTTTTTGGTTTATGGTTTTTTTTTTCTTCCTTTTTTGAGTTTTTACTGCTATTTAACTAATTGATTGGATTAAGGTATACAAGAGCCCAAAGAAACTTTTTTTATTATTATTATTATTATTTGGCTTCTTTTTTCCCCACTATTTTTACTTGGACTTACAATTGGTTATCTTACGAGTGGATTAACGTCTAGAAGAACCTGAAGATTTTGAATTGTTTGAAATGAGCAGAAAACTAACAGCGCCTGGTTCTTCAACTTCTACTTCTTCCTCTTCACTATCTGGAGGACAATGCTCAATACAGACGATGTTACAACAAGAAAAAGAACAGGAAAAGGTGAAGCTGCAGATGATCAGGCAAGGAATTCAAAATATACAAACCAGAACAGAGAATATTGAAAAGAGAACAGAGAACATTGAACAAAGAACAGGAAAAACTGATAAAAAGGTGGAGAACATTCAACAAATGATGATGAAATATGATGAGAGATTCCAAAAAATTGTAGAAGATAAACAAAGGGATAAGAAGATTGGAGATATTGATAGCAGATTAACTGTGGTTGAACAAGATAAAAGTGGGATGATGAGATGGGAGATGGACAAATCAGAATTTTATCTCAGATTCCAAAACATAGAGGAAGAAAAGGGACAAAACCTAGCTGAGATAATGATAGAAATCTTGGCTGAAGTTCTGGAAATAACCAAAGAGAAGATGATGGATGGAATATATGAGGTTTTTCAAGTCTTCACAAGATATGCAATGAGAAATAGCTTACCAAGAGAAGTTCACATCAGATTTACAAAGAGAGCCATTAAAATGCAAATATTCAAGCGGCAAGAGAGAAAACATTGAAATATAAAGATAAGGAGACTGTGGTCCTGAAACAAGTACCCAGAAGAGTGAGAGAGATGAGAAGAGAATTCCTGACTAAAATTCTACTTAAAAAAGAGGTGAATTATAGATGGCTGATTCCAGAAGGTTTAAGAACAGAGACACAGAATTGACTCAATTGAAAAAGCTGAATTATTTTATAAAGAATATTTTGGAGGGAAAGAGGAGGAGACAGAAAAAGAAATGTCACTAATTGAATTCCAAGAGGACTGCCAAATAGCGACTGAAAAAGAAGGTGCAATAGGTGGAAAGGTGGAAGTTAAAGAACAACGTGAACCAAGATCTATGAGAGCTGCCAAACCTACCTATAAAGTATAATCATGGAAGAGAAAAAACTGATTACAATTAAAATAAACAGACTTAACTCAGCTGTTAAAAGAAGGAAAACTTTCCATAAATTAAAGAAATTAAAATTTGATATAATCTGCCTACAAGAAGTACATATTAAAAGGCAACATGAACAACTGTTGATACAGCCAAAGCTAGGGAAAATATTTACTTCTTCGATACAATGCAAGAAAAGAGGAGTCGTTTTATACATTAAAGATATTATCCCAGCGAAACTGATTTATACTGACGATGGAAGATTACTAATGGTGGAAATAATAGACAATAATATGAAAACACTGCTGATTGTAATCTATGCCCCGAACAACAATCAAGAAGAATTTTATAGAAAACTACATATGAAAATAATTGAACTGGATTATGCTAATATCGTTATGATGGAAAACTTTAATGGAATTGTAAACAATAAATTGGACTATAGAACACAGAAAACAACAAAGCAAAATAGAAAGACTCTCCCTAAATCCTTTTTTAAAATGATAGATGAAATAAATTTAAAAGATACATGGAGAGAAAGAAATGCTAAGACTAAACAATACACCTTCTATTCAAACTGACATTTATCATGGTCCAGAATAGATATGATATGGATGTCAACAGAATTGTTAGCTAATATCCAAGAAATAAATATTGAAACAAGTACTTGGGCAGACCATAATCCATTGACAATTAAATGGAAAGGACAAAGAAGAAGATCTAGATGGACATTTAATAATACTATACTAAAAGAAAAAAACTTCATACAGAGGATGGAGTAAGAACTGCCTTTTTTCTTTAAAGAAAATAAAAAAGAAGACACATCAATGCAGAACATATGGGATAAAATGTAGGCATATGCTAGAAGCTTGATAATAGACTATACAAGGAAAAGAAATACCACAAAAAGACTAGCCTCTGAGACATTAGAGAATGAGTATAAAGGACTTGAAAAAGAGCTACAGAAAATACCACAGAAAAAGGACATTAAGTTAAAAATGGACATAATTAAACATAAAATGGGATTAATGGAAAAAGAATTAGCACAGAAAATCAGAGGTGCGAAACTATTTTGAAGATGCAAATAAACTAGGTAGATGGTTAGCATATAAACTGAGAAAGGAGAAAGAATCAAGGAAAATATTGCAATTAATAGATGATCAAGGCCAAGTTTGCTGAAGTAAAGAGAAGAAGGAAATTATACGAGACTATTATGGGAAACTATATACACAAGAGAATATTGACGATGAAAGAGTTAAACAGTACTTACAGAATGCTAATCTACCCCAGATGCCTAAAGAGATTGAAATAATGTTAGAAAGCAATATAACAATGATGGACTTAACTGAAGCACTTAAGAAGCAAAACAATGGAAAGGCACCAGGCCCAGATGGACTTCCGGTGGAATTTTACAAAACACTAAAAGAATCATTGAATCTCCCATTGCTAGAAGTTATGAATGAAGTTATGTTAAAGAAGAAGATATCTAAATCATGGTCAGAAGCTTATATTACACTTGTCCCAAAAGAGGAGGCCGACCTATTACAAATCAAGAACTATAGACCTATTTCCCTACTAAATGCAGATTTTAAAATTTTTGCTTCAATATTGGCAGAAAGACTTAAAAATACCTAAATAATTTTATTCACCCTGATCAAAATGGATTTCTGCCAAAGAGACAAATCAAAGACAATATGAGAGTAATCTTGGACACTTTGGAATACTACGAGGCACACCCTGAAAAACAAATGGCTTTGATATTTTTAGATGCACAGAAGGCATTTGACAATGTGAGTTGGCGACTCATGTTATTACAGCTGGAACAGATGGGCTTTGGTAAAAAATTCATCCAAGCAATAGAAGCTATATATCATAACCAAACGGCAAAGGTAATGATAGAGGGAGAACTGACAGACTCTATTGATATAAGAAAAGGAACAAGACAAGGGTGCCCACTGTCACCTTTGTTGTTTGTGTAAACCTTGGAAGTGCTAAACAGAAATATTGGAGAAGAAAATGATATAAAAGGGATGAAAATTAAAAAGGAAGAATTTAAGTTGCAAGCATTCGCAAATGATCTGGTTTTTATTTTAGAAGACACACTAGAAACAGCATTAAAATTGATAGAAAAGATAGAGGTATATGGGAAGGTGGCTGGTTTGAAAATAAATAAAGACAAAACAAAGATTTTGACAAAGAATATGTTATCAAGACAAAAGGAAGAATTGGCGGATGTATTGAAAATCCAGGTCACAAATAAGATCAAGTACTTGGGGATACATCTGATAGCAAGATGTAGTACACTAAAAGAGAATAACTATATTAAACTTAAGCAACAGATAGCACTAGATGGGAAAATTTACAGCTGTCATTAATAGGGAGAATATCAACAATCAAGATGAATATATTACCCAGAATTTTATATTTGTTTCAAACAATTCCAATTAGGCTTGGAAAAGATTATTTTGAAGATTTAAATAAAATGGTGTTGAAATATATATGGCAAGGTAAGAAAGCAAGAATAAAATTAAAACTTTTGCAAGACGCTAGAATAAGAGGAGGATTTGGTTTGCCTAATTGGGAGTTGTACTACCAAGCTACAAATTTGATGTGGTTCAAGGAATGGATAACATTAAGAAACGCTAGATTGTTGACACTAGAAGGACATGATCTGCTGTTGGGGTGGCATGCTTTTCTATGGTATAAAAGAACTAAAACACAGGGGTATTTTAGAAGACATTATATATGGGAGTCTCTGTGGTTAAATTGGGAGAAGACTAAAAGGCAATGTTATTTGAAAATTCCGGTTTGGCTATCGACTAGTGAAGCATTTTCTTATCTTATAACATACAAAAAGGAACAAACAGTTAGATATGGTGAAATAATGAATGAAAAGGGTGAACTATGCAAGGTATGATAATGATTCTAAAACAGAAGGTTTCTATGATAAACTGACTGACTTAGATAAGATTTTAGGTACTGGTGAAAAGGTGATTTAAAAACTGTATGGATATTTATTAGAAATTAAACTAGAAGAAGAACAAGTTAAAGAAACAATGATTGCTTGGGGGAAGAATTTTGGATATGGGATTGATTTAGAGAAATGGTAAAAATTGTGGTCTCAAAATTATAAAATGACAATGTCAACAGCATATAAAGAAAATTTGTATAAGATGTTTTACAGGTGGCATTTCCCCCCAACAAGAATAGCAAGAATGTTCAAGAATAAATCTTTAAAATGTTGGAAATGTCATCAGACACCTGGATTGCATAACTGGACTTGTGCGGATGCCAAAAAATATTGGACTAAGATCCACACATGGTTGGAAAAAATGACAAAAAAGCATATAGACTTGAAACCAGAGATATTTTTATTGGGAATTTTACCTGAAATATATAGTAAAGAATTGAAATATTTGATTGTAAATGTATTAACAGCTGCTAGGATCATATTTGCTAAAAACTGAAAAAATGAGAAAATACCAACACAGGAGGAAGTTATTAAGAAAATAATGGAATGTGTTGAAATGAGTAGATTGACATTTGAAATCAGAGAACAAGAAGATAAACAATTTTATAAAATTTGGGATCTATTCTATCAGTGGTTAGACAATAAAAAATGGTAATGAAATTGTAGATTTTTAGAACACAATGTATTTTTTTATTATTATTATATCTACAAAATGATTATAGGATAGATTTGAGATGGAAATATGAACTGTCATAAAGTAAATTAAGTAAAATATGGATTATTTCATAAAACATGAATGAATAATAGCATAATCAAATGATTGATTAATAATGATATTGTATTTAGGAATATTTGATTGACAATATGAGAACATATACAATGTAATTCTAATTGAAGACTACAAAGTGGAAGCACAAAACAATTTGTAAACCAACCGACACACTGTATGTACATATATGGAAGATGGTTTGATGTTTTTATGTTGTGTTTATATTTGTCTTAAAAAAACAATAAAACTTTAAAAAAAATATTGAGGGCAACTCAATTACACCAGAATCTAATCACCAGAATAAAGGCACAACAATCTCTGGACCAGTTCTTGTGGGCCCGGATGGATGACTTCCAAGAAACCCCACCATATCCCCATCATATCTCCATTCATGGTGGAGGGAGTGGCCTTGAAACAGAAGAATTGTAGTTCCCAACCTTTCAGATAAGAGTTTTGCAGTTTTGCCACGATAACCAGACAGTGGGGCATGGGGAAGTGTTCAAGATGCTGCATAGAACACTAAAAGAAGCTTAAGATGGCAGCAGACATCAAGGACTACATAGCATATTGCAGAGGGGCCAAATCCTACTATCTGAAGCTGTTACAACTCATCTTTACACACACACCCATCCCCTACCCATGGCACACACTGTCTCTGGATTATTGATTTACCTCCTGATCAATAATTACATACTAATTTTGGTGGATCTTGTTATCAAGATGTCTCACTTCAATCCTTGGAAGGGATTGCCAAAGAAACAGCTCAACCATATTTTTCACTATAGAGGCGTAATTAATTTCCAACATGAGCAATCAATTTTAATCCAGATTTTGGAGAGCACTGTTCCAACTTTTGAATGTTCAAGTAAACTTATCTTCAGCCCATCACCCAGCCATGAATAGTGAGGTGAAGAAGACTAACCAAATGCATCTACTGCCAAGATAACTGGCTATCACTGCTTCTACTAACAGAGTTTTCATATAATAACTCTCTCCACATATCAATTACAATGACTCCCTTTCAAGCATTGTACAGCACACACCCAAGAGCTTTACCAGAGAACCCTAGGGCGGAGAACTCTGTCCCAGGAACTGTGGATTTTTTTATAAGAAATTGCTGCCCAAACCCTATCAATACAGCAGTGAGAACAGACAAAGTAGTTGTATGAGAAAGCTGTGGATGCCCATTGACAGGAAGTGCCACTGAGAGCTGAAGGAGTCAAACTCTGGCTCTCTACTAAGTTTTTGATCTCAACAAGGCCATAAAAAAAACTAGACACAAAATTTGTTCAGTTCCTCAAGATTATTCGACAATTCAACTGTTGTAGTTTTTCGCTTGCAATTGCCCCCTCCCCCAGTCTTTCACCATTCATTGCTATGTAAAGAAAAGCCCCTCAACAACCCATGCTCCCAGCAATTGCCCCAACCACCAGTGATCATGGACGGACAACCAGAATATGAAGTAGAAGAAATACTGGACTGTATATTATAGGATCTTTTACTTGAGCAAGGGGTTGAATTAGAAGTCCCTGCAAAGACCCTTCCAAAGCTGTTATTCTGTATTGCATTCTGTATTCTAGGCGAAAGGGCAAAGGTAGGCAATATTTAATCTACTGGATTTAATCTATCTGCTCGGAAACTGAACTTTCTTGGGAGAATGCAAGAATCCCTGCTCCTCCCACAATTTCCCTGAGAAGACACAATCGACCAAGCTCCTGGCCCTCCATGCCGTACTACCTGAGGAATCAACCTTAACCAACTACTGCCGGCACATCTAGAGGCAGGCAGAGCACATGATTATGCTGGGTCTTTCAATTCTGGCCTTCAAGCCCCTAAAGGTAAGGGGAGAGGGACCTACTAACATTCTCATGTTTTCTAGCAACCACCACCTGGTTCTATGGCTGTTTTAGAAGGCAGGGAGGAAGATTTCTTAGAAATTGCTTCACTGCCTCCTCTGTCAAGTTCCCATGATTCTCAGATTCTGAAAAGCCCATGTAGGAAGGGAAAGATGTCTCTGAACAAGCCATGGAAGTAGTGAAGGGCATATTGGAGGGGAGGGTGATGTAGGAGATTAAGAGGAAGAGCCTGGGTCAGAGTCAAGGAAAGAAACAGTCTGTTCCCGTAAATTATCCAAGTCCAGCCCCCCCATTGAATTCTCATCAAGTACCAGTTTAGTGTTGACAGTTAGTTAACTAGATTCTTATGTATAGACTTGAGCAATGAACCTCCTTAACTGGAACTTAATGTATGGTCCTGATTCTTCCTGGATGACAACACATTGCTGTCAGATTAGCTCTTAAAATTGCAGTAAATCTAAATCCACAAAAATTAAGGTTTTTCTTTTTGAACTGATGGATAAATAGTTGGAAAAAGGTCATAGAACTTTATTTTTATATATGATAACTGTAGCAACATTATCATATGCAGAAACATGAAAAGATCTGCCATAATGGTTGGTGAAGATGATGAAATTTGCAAAGATGGCTTAATTAAAGATAAGACAATATCTGCATTTATTGTTGACTGGAAATTCCTGATAGACTTTTTGGGTGAAACAGAAAAAAATGAATTTATGATTTATGCTGTGATTAGAAAAAAATGGATAACAAAAAAGGGGGGGGGGGGTTGTAACCAAAAAATAAGTAATAATTTTATATTTATACTTATAATTGCTGTAAACAAAATTAGAAGCTACTTCTATTTCTTTTCTTTCTTTCTTTTCACTTTTCACTTTTGGCTTTTACTTTGTTTTCTTTTTCCCTCTCCTTTCTTTCCTCTACTTTAAATTAGTTCTTCTTAGTTTTTATTTGTTTCAAAATACCTAATAGAGGTAGCCCTCAACGTATGACCACAATTGAGCCCAAAATTTTTGTTGATAAGTGAAACATTTGTTAAGTGAATGTTACCCCATTTTACAACGTTTCTTGCCACGGTTGCTAAGTCAATCACTGCAGTTATTAAATTAGTATCATGGTTGTTAAATGAATCTGGATTTCCCATTGACTTTGCTTCTAAGAAGGTTGCAAAAGGTGCTACCATGACTTCAGGAGACTGCAACTGTCATAAATATGAGACAATTGCCAAGCATCCAAATTTTAATCATGTAACCATGGGGATGCTACAACAGTTATAAGTGTGAAAAACGGTTATAAGTTTTTTTTTTCCAGTGGCTTCAGTGTAACTTTGAATAGTCATTAAATGAACTGTTGTAAGTCAAGGACTTAAAAAATACACAGAACAGGAAACTTAATTGGCTCAAGTGGTTGTTTATAATTATTGCCCGCTTTTCATTTTTTAGAATCTTAATCAGCCCCTTCCTCCTTCACTGTATCTCATGGAGGATTTTTTTGTTTTTTGTTTTAACAAAATCTGGAACTGTTACAAAATTTTACTTGGCCTAATAAAAGGATTATGGAATTTTTCATGGCAATGTCATGCAATGCAGTTACTATTCTTCATTTGTTGTGTTATTTATTCAACTTGTTACACATACTTACCATTTGGGTATGGAGTTTCACAAAGAGTTAAAAAGTCAACCACAGGGTGATCCATTTCAAGCACTGTAATTGCTTTTCCATGCATGATTGTCAGCCCTGGCCTTCGCCAAGGTTTATCATAAGAAAGTCCACCAGAAAAAATGATAAAAGGGTCACTATATTAAAAAATAAAATATAATAATTACACTTCATACTTTTTCATTGACTTTGAAATCGCAATTTTTGCAAGTTGAGATGAAGAGATTATATCCAAATGTTAATTAAAACTAATAATCTTTCTACTGTAAGTGATCTTTCTACGATTTATGAGATTATCAAATTTCTTTCTTATAACTGTGATGTTTAAAGTAGTCATTTGTGCAGCTTTCACTGTTTCCTTAGCTTTGGCCAACCAAAACAGTAACCTCAGTTGCTTGTCCAATCCAGAAGTAATGGCAAATGCTGAAGGAGGTGGGCTCTCTTATGGTACAGATTATTAATGTATATACTGAACTCCTGCATCACAAATGCATTACTCACTTGCTGAAAGCAAGAAAGTTCCTTTAAACAGTACCTATCTCTCCCCACTAATATCAATAAAATGCGGCTTATTCAATAAACAAAGGATAAATAAATTACACCTGGATGCTTCCCTGAAACACTTAAAAAGAACCAAAACCATTTTTCTGGTCTCAGTTTTTCTTATACATCCTGTACAGGTATAAGCAGAAACTGTCACATTGATTAACAGTGCCATACATGTTCACAGCTGAGAGAGGTAGAAAAAGGTGAACCTAATTGTGTAAGTGCCCTCGTTTCAGAAGGTACAGGGTTCTGTTTCAGGATCATAACTGCCTCCTTAGTGTGATCAAGAAGAGTACCTACCTGTTTTTACAGGTCTTGTATTCTGTTTTAAGAATGGGCTTACAAGATTCAACTTTTTTCCCATCTCGCTGAATCTTACCTGTAAAAGAATTGTTTTGAAAAGACTCATTTATTTTCCCATAATGCCAGTAGGTAGAGTTGCTATGGCTGTTCTGAGCAATAACAAACAATTGCAAGACTAAAGCTATTATGTTTCTAGGGGCCTCCGTGGATTGGAAATTACCTCAGAGATACAATGAAGAACAATATCCCAATGCATTTCATGAGCTCAGCTGGGGCTATGGCATCAAAAAGAGCTGAAACACTTAGGTGATTCAGATGCGGCCTGCCTTATCAATAAATTATTAGTAGTAGTAAAATGCCAAACCTTTGCTGAATAAGGCAATGTTAGGCAGCTGGCAAAGAGAGCAAGCTTGCTCCCTAAAAACACATCTCAGGCAGTAGTGACAATTCATTTTGCTAGACACCTTTCCTTTCTGAAGAATTTCTCATCTTCTTTACTCTCATAATATTCATGATATTTCATGCAGGATTGGCTCTAGACATTTTGGCAGCCTAGGCAAAATCTTATCCCAGTTCTCTTTACAGTTTGACTCATCTTTGTATTCAGTGAGCAATTTAAAAAAAAAAAGATGTCATCTTGTTTCTTTCTTTCTTTGAGTTTTGGAGGCTATCCTTAGGACATTTTTTTTCTCAGCCATTTTCACTTTATTTACACAGTAAGTAATTACTACAGCATATCAGTATTCATTGTCATCATATGGCAACAATTCAATGCTCCAGTGGTTGTGCTGGCTTACAGAGTGCACCTGTGATAACCCCGGGCATGGCACAAAGGCAACAAAGTCAGATAATTAATAAGAGTCCCTTTATTATCTCCAACTTTGACCCCAACGTCCAGGTTACCTTCTGGCTAGAGAAAAACTCTCCCAGGAACAGCCTTTGACTGCAGAAAATTCAGTCCAAAACAGGGTAACACAAACTGTAATTTAAAGCCCAAACAAGCCAAAATGAAGTAATTAGTTTGGCAGGGCAGGAACAAGAATTTCAGACTTGAAAGCATGGCAAAACTCACACAGTTGGGAAGACACCAGGAACACAGATAAGTCATGAGAATACAAGATAAAGTCATATTTGCTCCCAACAGTCTGCCGCACACAGCTTGCCTTTTTTATAAACTGTGTTCCCAGCTGCAGCTAGTGAAGGGAATCAGGGCTCTTTCCTCCCCCGTAAGCCACGCAACCACATTGCTCTCTTCTCCATTCCTCCCTGCGTGCCCTAGGATGAAGAGGGGGTGGGCCTAGGTCTTCCTCCGAACTCCCTCTCCTTTGTTCTACCTCTCTCCTGCTCTGCCCAGCCATATTTTGCCCTTCCCCAGTCTCCTCCACAGCCAAAGGAGCCACACTCCCACTCCCTGTCAGTTGTTCGGCTTCCTCCTCGGATTCAGACTCTGACAGGGGCATGACAGCACCATTACTGCTTTTCTGTTTTTTACTGTGTTTTTGGAAGTCTTTTCAATTCTGTACTCCCTGGGCCAGTGTCTATTCAACCTTAGCATAAAGCCAGTCCTGTTTTTACATATCTGCCCCAAGGCCATTTCTCCTCTATAAATTGTCCCATTCTACTATCAAAACAAATCAAATCAAATCAAATCAAATCAACCTTTACAGTCCAGTCAAAGACCAGCACATTCCAGCATCAGTGCCAGGTCCACCATCATGTCCTGCCATTCTGTTAGAGTACACAGTGGGGAAGGAAGGCTTGCTGGCATTTTTCAAATGCTTTTTCTTTCATTGTAACTGCTTGGGAATTAGGGAGGGGGACTGTTTTCGGATACAGAGCAGATTCCCTCCCAGACGGTTCCAGCCTGGTTCCAAGGTCATCTTGCCCAGAGAGTAACCTGTTATTTGCCTAGCATCTCAGCATTCTCAAAACAACTTTGCGGTATCACATTAGTTGCCAGTGGGCTGATCAAGGGGGTTATGTTTGGGGAAACAAAAGAATTGCTTTGTGCTTTCAAGAGTCAAGAGTTTTGCTTTCCTCAGGGACCAGCCGGGGCAATCAGAATATTTCACAACACTTCTCTTTTCTTTTTGGATCCTTTTTTGAGAGAAACATTTTCTCATAATTCATTTTCTCTGTATGTTTTTGCTTCATCATTTTCTCTCTGCAAGCAGTTCAGCTGCTCTGTCAGAATTTTATTCGGACAACTTGCTTTCTAAAGCTTCTACTTGTCTTTGAAGGAAATATGGTGACATTCTTCTCAACTGGATAAACAAGAGGTAAATTAGTCCACACATTAAATGATTGTCTATCCACCAAGCTAGTCTTTGACTAAACCAGATAACCTTAGCCCTAAAGCACATTGCCCTTTACTGAGATTTGTCCCTAGTGTAGATCTTGTCTTTAATTATATTTTGACTTCTGGAGAGAAAGGGAATAGTGAGTTCTCTGCCACATTATTTACAACAACAGGCTAGATCATGGAAAGCAGTTCCAATTAGAAAAATCATGAAAAATGTGATAAATAGATCCCAGATTCAAATGCTACAATTCAAGATTCTACAAATCTTTAAATTAGCAAGGTCCATTGCTCAGGGCCAATACAAAAGTGCATTGCTTAGATCAAAACTTAAATGCTTTAATTGTATCTTCCATATGCCAGAAACAATGGATATATCTTACCATGAGGAATGATTATCTGGAAAGGCCGGCTGGGACTTTTTAGATTCCATAGAGTTAAACTGCCATCAGAATGACTGCACATAAATTGTTTCCCTTCATGATGCCATCCCATTGAATGAATAGCCTAAACAGAACAATGAATCACAAAGAGAACCTTGAGCTCCCACAAAGAATGGCTGTGCCTATTGAGACCACCTCTAAAGAAATCAAATTTATGCGGAATGAATTCACCAAGGTTGAAACACCAGGAACATGAAAAATGATAAATGCTCAGGGTCTAGTTATTAAGCACCCTTGAAGAGCAAGAATACATGAAGAAATGGGTAGTGGGGAAAAAGAGCAGCTTCTTAGAAACTTCCTTCATTCTTTTGGGTTTCTAATTAAATGTGAATACTTTCACCATCTTCCTTCTTTTCCTTCTGCTAATGTGATATTTACTCTGCTTCCCTGAGAAAATCAGGGAACAGTGGCTTTAAGTAACAGGAAGTTACTAAAATTCTGGAAGAAAAAACCTAATAGTAATACCAATTTGATAAAGGAACCAATTTCCCCTTCACTGTTCAAGCAAAGGCTTAATAGCTGCCAGAGATAAATTAGATTCTTGCACTCAGTCAACCATCCACAGCCATCTTCCATTTTTATTATTTAGATTAACTACTGAATTGTAACCTTTTGTCTTAAAAATAAATCCCACTAAGATAAATTGCACTTAAATACTGTCTATAAAAAACATTTTAGAGGCCAGTTCTTTGCATAACTGTTCAATAAAGATTTAGTTCTATTCTGCAGAGAGCAGGGCAGCAGATTTGGTATTTCTGATTAAGGTTAAAGCTTAAAAATCATTTAAATCACTCAGTAAATTGTCATGCAACAAACAAATCATGGAATCATACAGTTGGAAGAGATCTAAGAGGTCAAGTCCAGTCAACTAGACACTAACATAATTCACTACTCTATCCCTACTAGATGACTATCCAATTGATTGAAAACTTCCAGTGAAGAAGCCAGTTCATGTGGTAATCTTTTCCACGAATGAGTGGCTCTTACCGTCATCAATTCTTCCTAACATCTAATCTCTATATGCTCAGAGTTTAATGCCATCAATTTATGCCCTAGGCACAAGTGAGAATAAGTCTGAATTCTTTGCGGTGTGTTTGCTCTTCAGCTGTTTGAAGACTGATATCATGTCCCCTGTCATGTCCTCTTAATAAATGGAGAAGACAATAACAGCCCTTCCTTACTTGCATGTTAACTGTTCTCAATGTGATTTAACCTCTGAGTGGGGAAATACGTTATTCATCTCTATAATTCCTAATCAATGTCATACATTACGTTAAAAAATTGCACTGCATATCTGCTGTCTGGAGCAGATATTTATTAGGAATTTCATCAGAGCCAGGCATCTGAAGCTATACTTTGTAGTTGCTTCCACTCTTTCAGTTACAAGGAAAATGAAAATGATGTTGCTGGAGTGGCTACAGCCAAATGAATCAACTTTTTATAAAAAGAGTAATGAAGTCTACATCTCTTGTTTAGTTCTGGTTTAGTTTAATACAAAAAAGGCATATTAAAAGCCTTAAATGGCTTGATAATGTTGTTTTAGGGTTTTTTTCATTTTAAAACAAAACTCAAAAAAAAAAAAAAATCCCAGTTTATACCAAATGTGGTCAGTACAATCCTAGGCTCAGGATTAATATTAATATTTTAATGATTACATTTAATGTAATGATTTCATATAGTTTTGTTTTAGAAATCTATAATTGGAGTCTCCAGACTCAAACCTTGCTTTCTTTTTTTATCATCTCTGTATAAGCCAGGTATACATTGCAAACGGTGTGCAGGAATGAAATTGGGAACACACCAATAGAATACTGTTGTTGTTGATGATGATGATGATGATGAAAATCATTAAAAACCATGAAAACCTGGTGGGCACATAGAGTTGAAAAAATAGAAAAGTAGGTTAATATATTGTAGGATTACTGGATGCAAACTGATAAAAGTCTTGGCACATAACACACCAGATCTAACTGTGCTTGAAATGAAAGTCTAGATATTGATGTGGCAATACTTGGGGACAATAGAATAGAAGACAGAGAATTGGAAAGAATCTTAAAGTATCAAGATCTGAAAATCGAAATTGAAAGATTAGGGCATAAACTGGCAATGGTTATCTCAGTGGTTATCAGCACAGTGAGTGTCACACCTAAAGACCTTAGCATCTGTCTATTAACAAAATTCAAATCTTAACTAAGGAATGTATTTTTCTGTATAATTGGGGTGTTCTTATGGTTTGTTACACCATATGTTTAGAATAGTTTTGGCATTTTTATTCACTATTAAATCCTTCACAAGGATCTGGATAGGCAGAAGTGGATGTTTGATGGTGTTACAAGTATTGTCACGGGATGTGAACTGTTCTAAGTAAAACTGCCTTTTGCAAATTGACTGGTAGTGATTTTGTCCATGCCAATGGTGTTCAAGTGGGGCTCCAGATGTTTTGGGATTGCACTCAAAATGCCTATTACTACTGGCACTACCTGGTTTCTTTTGCCAGTCATTCTACTTTTATTTTCAGGGTTTTGTATTTTATTATCTTCCCCAGTTCCTTCTTTTCTACCACTAGCACTTTGACTTATATACTGCTTCACAGCCCTCTCTAAGTAGTTTCCAGAGTTAGCATATTACCCCCAACAATCTGGGTCCTCATTTTACCGAGGCTGAGTCAACCTTGAGCCTGGTGAGATTCGATCTGCCAAACTGCTGGCAGCTGGTGATCAGCAGAAGTAGCCTGCAGTACTGCACTCTAGCCACTGCGCCACCACAGCTCATTTCTATTCTGCTATCTCTAGATATTGCCATGTCCACTATCCAGACTTTTTTGTCTTATTGACAATTATTACGTCTGGGGTGTTATGTGGAGGTGCCTATTGGTTTGCATTCTGAAGTCCCAGAGTACTTTAGCTTCTTCATTTTCTATTACTTTCTCCATTTTATGGTTCCACCAGTTCTTGCTTGCAGGCAAATGGTATTTCTTGCAGATCATTCATTGCACCATTATTGCTACTTTGTTATGCTGTTGTTAATAGTCAGTCTGTGCATTACTATAATATATTGCACAGCCAGATGTTCAGACTGAATTTGGCATTTCTATTCATCTACTGAGTCCTTCCCAAGGATCTAGGAGAGGCAGATGTGGATGTTTGATGGCATTAAATGTATGCAAGATGTAAACTATTCTGAGTAAAGCTGCCTTTTGCAATTGACTAACAGTAAATTTGTTAATGTCAATGGTGTTCAAGTGGTGCTCAAGTTGTTTTGGGATTGCTTATTACTCTTAAGTCCTTGGTTAGGACTTGAGTTACAGTATTGGATTTCTACTACTTAGAATCTAGATTGTGAATCTAGTTGTAGATTACCCAAACATAATTTATTAAATTTATACAATTCCATTAAGTGTATGTTAGAAAATTGAGATCATCCTGTCCCTGGCAGCCCAAAACCTAGACAATTCTCCTTTTTTAAAATAGAAAGCAAAACATGTTTAAATAGAATACATAGGCGGTAGTAAAGGTTAGAACATATGATAAATAAATATGACAGGCAAAAAGGATGAAGTGAGAAAGTCCTATCCCCAGTGTTAGTGTTTTAGGTAAATCTATTTCAGATTCTAGAAGAATTTCACAATAATGTATATAACACCCATGTTGGTGTGTGTGTGTGTGTGTGTGTGTGTGTGTGTATTCCCACATCATTAAAGTTGTGCTTTTAAAGTTGTAGCAACGTTTCGGCAGAATCTCATCTGCCATCATCAGGCTTCTGTATTGTGTTCGTCTGTACAGATAGATAGATAAACATATATATACATATACATATATATTTTAACCTGTTGCCACACCAATTTGCACTACAAAAATTTTAAAAAATTGTATGAATTTTCAGGTGCTAATTCTTACTATAAAGAATTAAAAACATTTTATATTCCGATTTTCTTAACGCATATATACTTGTCAGCCAATTTTAATTAATGTATGGCTTTTTTATGCTACCTTCTCTAATGGAATTCCTTCTCTATGGAATTTCCTGTATAAACAAGTCACAAAATCTGGAGAAGAAAAATGTAATAATAGTAATGTCCAACTGGTACAATATTCCAAGAAATAAGAATTAGGGTGCTTTATCTTAAAAAGGAATGCTAATTTCTTTCTTATTGTCAGATTAATGTATGTGACAAAAAGAATACTGTAAGAGGACCTGGTTTCTCACATTAGTGAGCATTAGCTCTACATATGCCTTCTGCCTATTTAAAATCTGAGATAATGTTAAATAAATATTTATTCAATATCTCATCCTTTTTTCAAAGAGCACAGAGCTTAGACAGGTGATTATCCAATTTTCTTCTTGAGAATGTGGCTATGACTAGGTTGGAAGCAAATGCCTTGTAGGAACTGGATCTTCTAAAGTAACATGGGAATGTGGTTTTAATAAATTGAATAGAGCAGGGGTTGCCAACCTTTTGGACTGCAGGGACCACCAAACTCATAATTTTAAATTCCAGGGACCACTAATATGAATTTTGACTGACAGTGGCTTGCTGACATTGGTGGGACAGAGAGCGTGTGCGCGCGAGAGAGATCTGATCTAACCTCTCTCTCTCCCTCCCTTCTTTTCTCTCTCTCTCTCTCTCTCTCTCTCTCTCTCTCTCTCTCTCTCACACACACACACACACACAGAGGCAGGGGTGGGATTCAAAGTTATTAACAACTGGTTCTGTGGGCGTGGCCTAGTTTATGGGTGTGGTTGGTGGTCATGTGACTGGCTTGGCATGGCTTGTATGTAAATATTATAAATATTTATGTAAATATTGATTTTTTTTATAAAAAAGAGCAACTTTTATCCGAAATCAGGCAAAGCAGGAGGCAGATTGAATAGTCACAAAATCACAGATTCACTCAGAGATCTACCATTCTGCCATTGGCTACTTGAGTCTGTCACATAAAATTTGCTTGCAAGCAAACTCATAACATTTGCTAGCAAGCAAACTCACAAAATTAACTCACAACATACCATGTATGTAAATATTGAATTTTTTATATAAAAGAGAGCAACTTTTACCCAAAATAGGCAAAACAGACAGACAGATCGAGTTGCTCACAGAATCACAGAATCATTCAGAGATCTATCTATCTGCTATCGGCTACCTGAGTCTGCACTGAATAATAGAAACTTCAGTCTTAAGGAAGGTTCTGCGTGCAGAGCTGAAGATCTAAAGATTAGCTAGAAAGCAAGAAATAAAATGGTTTCCTGCTTTTTAGCTAATCTAAATCTCCCAGCAGAGCAGAACAGCTGATGGTCATGGGGAAAAAAAGGAAAAATAGCAACTTAACAGGCAAGTTTCCAGGTAGGGAGTGAGTGGACGGGGAGGGTTCACATGGGCCATGCAGACAGCACAGCCTTGTGTTCCCACGGAATCTGGATTAATTGGTTTGGGGGGTGCTCTGCGGGTGATATTTCTCTGCGGACCACCAAAATTTTCTTGCGGACCACCAGTGGGCCATGGCCCACCGGTTGGTGACCACTGGAATAGAGGAATATAGCAAGCATAACACAATTATGGCTGATCTTTATTATCTCACGTACATCTGAGATTTGCATTTTTATTTCTTTTTGCTGCCATCCATTCAGTATGCATCATGTCTGAGGCAAATGGAAGGCATTAATCTTTGTATATATTTTAGAAGCCAGAAAACTGTACATACCTTGTGATTTAAAAAAAAAACAGAAATAGCTTACCTCATCATAATATGCTCTTAAATCTGCTCTTTTTGATCTCAAATCCCATAATACTATGGTCCCATTTTCATAACCTATTAATAACTGCAGAAGAGGGAGGGGAAAGAAAACATTATCAAATTATCAAACTAATATGCGTTAATATTTATTGTAAAGCACATGCAGTTAAATGTAACATATGCAATAGTATGTCAGGGAATTGCACAGCCAGAATCCAAATGGAGTCAGAGATGCTGACACCGCCCAGTTTTATATAAATAAATATATAATAACTAAAGCATACAAAACATTTGCTAGACCAATACTCGAATACAGCTCATCAGTCTGGAACCCACATTACGTATCTGATATTAACACAGTTGAGAAAATCCAGAAATATTTCACAAGAAGAGTTCTCCACTCCTCTACTCGTTGCAGAATACCTTATGCCACCAGACTCGAAATTCTAGACCTAGAAAACCTAGAACTACGCCACGTTCAGTCCGATCTAAGTATAGTATATGAAATCATACATTGCAAAGTCCTACCTGTCAATGAATACTTCAGCTTCAACCATAACAACACAAGAGCAAACAATAGATACAAACTTAAGGTTAATCGCACCAAACTTGATTGCAGGAAATACGACTTCAGCAACAGAGTGGTCAATGTCTGGAATACTCTACTGACTCTGTGGTTTCTTCCCCAAACCCCCAAAACTTTAACCTTAGACTGTCTACTATTGACCTCACCCCTTTCCTAAGAGGTCTGTAGGGGGCGTGCATAAGTGCACCAATGTGCCTACTGTCCCTGTCCTATTGTTTCTTTTCTTTTTCTTATATGTATCCATGTATCGATAACTATGTTTTTACTTATACCTATTATCTTGTAAGCAATTGGCAAAAATAAATTAAAAAATAAAATAAAATTTACAGTAAATAAGATAGGTAAACAGGACCATTGTCAGGTAAATCAACACAACAGGGACATCATGAGGTAAATCACAGAACCCGCAGGGCACACAGAGGGAAAAAGGCAGAAAACAAGGAAACTCCTCCTTTACTCTCACAGCAACCAATCACAGCTCAGATTCCTTCATGCAGTGGCCAGCTCTCTTCAACCAATTAGCTAATAACTGTGTGTTCTTACTCATTGTCCAACACTTCACTGCTCCAGCTATTAAATTTTAAGTATCTTAACATAATAATACAACAACTATGGAATATAAATACAACCTGGTCATGAATGTTCCACATTTTTAAAGAAAGGAACAAACCTATGTTATTTTCTCTTAAATAGCTTACAAATATTATTGAGTAAATTGCAACCTGTGCTGAGATTAACTTCACCAGTGACAGTAATATGGATTTCCTAGCAATATAAACTTTTCCTTTATATTGGATTGCTAAATCCTTTTCCCCACGATGCTCCTGTTTGCCTATCTTATTTACTCTAATAAATGTTCCTTAGGGGAAAACTTAAAATTAGAGGAGGTCAACTTATTTTCCAATGTTCCTGAGAGCAGGACAAAAAGTAATGGGGAGAGATCATTAAAAAGAGATCCAGCCTAGAACTAAGGAGAAATTTCATGACATAGCAATTAATCAATCTCCGGAAGTTGTGATGCTTTATCACTGGAGGTTTTCAAGAAGACACTTGAATGGGTTGGACTAGAAGACCTCCAAGGTTGCTTCTAACCCTATTATTCTATGTTCTATGTTCCAGAATCAAAGCAGAACACTATTGTCCCTTAGCACCTACTGTAAACCAATAATTATTTGCCCCACTCAACAGCTACAATTTGTATTTATTTTAAAAAAAGTTTATAAAATGTATAAATCAAACACATATGCTTTATTTTCATGCTTTTAAAAAGAATTTTAGAAACTTGTAAAATGATTTTGATAAGATAACAAAACAACACAAGAAAGTATTATATTTGCCAAGGGTTGAGATACCCCTTCCAAAAGAAGATACCATTATCCCTATTTGCTATGTCCTCCTAAATGCACTTAGATTGGAATGGAAAAACAGATAAACAATACTACTGCAAAAATGCAGAAATTTGCAAATCAGTAAGCATATCAAAGGATACCTATACACCCTATATACATGTTGTGCTATTTCGGAGTTGTATGCACAATACTTTTTGCAGTAGTTATAGCTTTGTATATTTTGCAGTACTGAAAATTTGAAGTGATAGAATCTGTAGGAGATGACCAAGCTGGCTCCAAGGGAGGGGGTCAAATAAGTCAACAGTCTCAAGTCCCTTCTCACCTACAAGAGATCTAAACTCACCTTGAATTCTGCTGATCTTCATCTACTGCCAGTCTGACCATTAGTAGTTCAGATTCTTGTAGAGAGCATTTACACAAGATAAATCTATGTTTATATTTATACAGATTTATTCAAATATTCATTTGATAGTTCCACCTACTGCATAACCAACTAGAACCTGACATACCACCTGCAGGATAACTTCATAACAAAGATCCTCCTGAGGAATCAAATACCAGAGAAAGTGCCAAGCACTGGATAAATCAAAGGGGCAATAAAACAACTAAAGCCATGCAAAGCTTTAGGATGTGTTAAAGTCATCATGGAAGCACTCAAGTCAAGGGATGCCTCTTTGCAACAGCAGCTAACTCACTAATTCATTTAATCAGGATATCAGAGCAAGTGTATTTTGCACTCAGGTATAAAACAGATGACATAGGAAGCATATGCAAAGTCAGTCATAAAGAGATCAGATTCATGTACACTAATGCTCAGAGCATGGGGAACATACAAGGAGAATTTGAAATTGTAGTACCTGAGGGCAGGCATGATATTGTTGCTATTACTGAAACTTGATGGGATGGAACCGTGTTTGGAACACACTACTAGAAGGATATAAATTGTTCAAAAGAAACAGATCCAACAGAAAAGGGGAACAGATTGCATTGTATGTAAAGAAATAGACAATACTAGAGATAAAAGCCTTCTTGAAAGCATTTGGGTGAATATTAGAGGAAAAGTGGAGGAAATAGATGAACTTTTTGCTAATTAGTTAAGTGAAGTGAGAAGGAAGCACTGTAGAAATGCACTTTGGCAGCACATATACTAAAATTGGAACTAACTAACTGTAGAATTGAGGGACTTCAACTACCTTGACATCAACTGGGAAACAAATTTTGCAGCAAGTGGAATCTCAAGCAGGTTCCTGATGTGCCTAGCCAACAACTTTATCAAACAAAGGTTGAAGGGAACTAGAGGATCAGATATACTTGATTTATTTCTTACTAATAGGAATGATATGGTTGAGGAAGTGGAAGCTATAGGAACTTTGGGAAAGAATGGCCATGTCATATAGAATTCACCAAAATGCAGCCACAGATAACTGAACAAAGAGATCTCCCTTCAGCAAACTAAGAGAGAGACTAGGAAGGATTCCATGGATGGAAATCCTCGAGGGAAAATCAGTTCATGATACTTGAGAAATTCTGAAAAATGTGATAATAAACGCCCAACAAGAATGGAGTCAGGAAGGCTAAGGCTTAGTATGAAGTAAGACTGGCAACAAATGCCACAAATTACAACGAAAATTTTCAACTTGTAAGAAACAAAAAGAAAATAAAAAAATGACAGGTCACTAATGGGAAAAGATGGCAAGAAGGTGACAGCAGCAGGGAGAAAGAAAAACTGCTTAATTCCTTCTTGCATCTGTTTTTATACAAAAGGAAGAAATAGCCCAACTTATCAAAACCAGCAGCATAGGAGATGGAAAGAAATGCAAGTCAAAATAAGCAAGGAATTGGTAAGAAAATACCTATCCACCTTGAATGACTTCAAATCTCCAGCACCAGATAGATTACATCCCAGAGTTCTGAAAGAGCTGGCAAATGTGATATGGCAAAGGTGCCCAACTCCCAGGCTGTAGCCCACTACTGGCCCTTGAGCATTTCAGAACCAGACCGTGGAAGTGGTAGGTAAGCTTGCACATGCCTGTCACTCACACAAATGGAGCTGTACACACATGCTTGCCACCACATGGAGAGAACCATCTCCCCTCCTGCCACCACCACCCCCGCGCTGGGCAGCAAAGCCAAAAAGGTTGGGGAACTCTGTGTTACGGAACCATCAGTGGTGGGATTCAATTTTTTTTTACTACCCGTTCTATGGGCATGGCTTGGTGGGCATGGCAGGGGAAGGATACTGCAAAATCTCCATTCCCTCCCCACCCCACTAACCTGCTTTCCAGCTCCATTCTCTTGTGCAGGGCAATAAAAGAAAACCCAGCCAATTAGCTGGGACTTGGGAGGCAGAGAATAGATGGGGGTGGCAGACAGAGGTGGTATTTGCTGGTTCTCCGAACTACTCAAAATTTCCACTACTGGTTCTCCAGAACTGCTCAGAACCTGCTGAATACCACCTCTGCATTGAATGAAATCTTTCAGAGTTTCTGAAGCACAGAGGAACTGCAAGAGAACTGGAAAAGACCAGATGTGGTTCCAATCTTCAAAAAAGAGCGGAAAGTGGATCCAGGAAACTATAGGCCAATTAGCTTGATATATCAATACCTAGGAACATTCTGGAAAAGATAATCAAGCAGATTTTTGAGCACTTAGAAAGGAACAAGATGATTAATAGAAGCCAGCGTGGCTTTTGTTAAAAACAAATCATACCAAACAAGCCTTAGTGCCTTCTTTGATAAAGTGACTATACTAGTGGATCAAGGAAATGCCGTGGCTATCGTATACTTAGACTTCAGTAAGGTATTTGACAAAGTAGATCATAGCCTAATTTTTGGTAAGATAGAACAATGTGGGATAGATGGTACCACCACCAGATGGATTTGCAGTTGGCTTACCAACCACTCCCAGTGTGTGATCCTCAATGGAACTACATCTATGCAGAGGAAACATGAAGGGGAATACCTCAAGATTCTGTCCTGAGCCTACTGTTCTTCAACACTTTCATAAATGATATAGATGGCGTAGATAAATTTGAGGAGAAGGGGATCTCAAATTTGCAAATGACACCAAGCTGGGGGAACAGCTAACACTTTGGAAGATAGTCTCTAGATTCATAAGGATCTTGGCAGATTTGATCATTGGACTCTATTCAATAAGATGCAGTTCAATGGTGAGATAATAAGGTCCTACACTTAGGCAGGAAAAACCAAATATACAGGTACAGAATAGATAGTACCTCCTTCAAGAATAGTATCTGTGAGAGGAATTCTAGTAGAGCACAGCTTAAATATGAGCCAGCAATGTGCTGCAGCTGCCAAAAGCCAATGCAATCCTAGGTTGCATCAACAGAGGGACAACGTCAAGATTATGAGAAGTGATAGCACTACTCTATTTTGCACTAGTAAGGCCACACTCAGAATGCTGCATCCAGTTCTGGTCACCACAATACAAAAAAGATGCTGAGACCCTAGAAAATATGCAGAGAAAAGCAACGAAGACGATAAGAAGACTGGAAGCTAAAGCATACAATTGGCTAAGGGAGCTGTGTATGTTTAGCCTAACAAAGAGCAGGCTTAGGAGTGACATGATAGCTGTTTACCAATACTTGAAGGTTGTCACAGGGAAGAAGGGGTCAATTTATTCCCCAAAGCAACCATACATTAGGTTGCTCCTCATATTCCCTAACCTTTTCCCTGCCCTGAATCCACTTGCCACTCAATTTTCCACCAGCTTTATTGCCTTGCTATCCCCCACATTTCCTTCTATTCCTCCACTCCAGTGCTACCTTTCTCTCCCACCCTTATCTAGATCTTCTTTCACTTTGCTTTCCATTTCATCCCTCTGTGTTCTTAAATGCTTAGTCACTTCTCCTTCACTGCCTTTCTGCCTTTCTGCTTGGCTGTTCCTCTTTTACATCACCCTGGCACTCTGTTTCCCCCTCCTCTACCTGATTCTTCCCAGTACATTCTGTCTCTTCAATTTCCTGCAATTCTCATGCAAGCTTTTCCAGACAGCTCACGACTATTCTCTGGCTTCCCTGTGCTGAATTCCCTCTTCCTTTTCTGCTGAAACACTGAAACCTCTCCAACCCAGGAGAGGGGGATAATTTGTTTCTTTAGCAAGGCCTTTCCTGCTAACTAGAACAAACCCTACATCTCCCCTACTTCTGAAACAGATGGAAAAAGCAACATTTGTCATTGATAGAGAAGACGATGAAATGATCTTACTGCTGTATTAATGGGCAAAAACCATTAATGCTTTTTATAATGCTATAATATTTACTAAATACTGTATAACAAAATGTTTTAAAATGAATAAGAATAATGCATAAAAAATAAAGCAATAATAAAGTAAGGTGATATTAAAATAATTAACAGAATAAAAGTGGTCCCACCCTTTGGGATGTGGGTTTTCTCATGCCCCAGCAAGTTATTCCGCACACACAGGTCCCATGTAAGTGTAAAGATTAATTTAAAAAGAAGGGAACTGTCTTTCCACCCCTAACTAACGTAGTACAGCTGAGGAGTCATTAAACAGTGAAAAGTTCAAAGAGGCATATTAATTCAAGGTGTTCAGCTTTGGTTTCTCACAGAGAATTTTCTATAAGGATAATTTTCTATTCCTTATCAGAAAAGTTTTAACAAGAACAGATATCCACATTCTGGCAGATTCACTTCTAGTGTTTCTCTACCGGTGTTCCAGACATCCTTTCCTCCTTTCCATGACCTTGGATTGGTGAATAGCAAGTGATGTCTTGGGAATGATTGTGTCAAGACCTAGAGACTAAAGAGGCAAATGCTGGCCAGGTTTTTAGGAAACTCCACACATATTCTCCAAAGCTTCTTCGATCATCATAACAGATTTCCCAGTCTCAGTTGGATTAAAGAACTGATCTGGATGAATTTCTTGTCTGGCAATGGGGCCTATCCAGAACGTACTATGAGATGAAACTCAGGATATTCAGGAACAACTTACTTCTAGGTCATGAAATTGTAGCTCTTCTCTGTAAAGGATTCTTCATGTTCTGACAGTAGTGGAATATGTGTGTATGGGATGAGGATTATGCACTTAATACAAGCAAGTGTTCAACTTAAAAATTCATTACTGAGGATATTAATGGAAACCATAAAAAACACCTCTTATAATATCCTCAAGGCTGGTCTCCAAATATTACTTTGCCTTGTGATCAAAGCCCATCTTTATAATTTAACTGTAAAGAAGCTGTCATATTATGTGATTTTACAATTATAATTTGAAGAATAAAAATTTATAGACATAACAATCATGAGATCCACAGATGTATTTTTAAAACTGATTGAAAATGCATATTTTTCAATATATAGTGAACGAACAGCCTATATTAATATATACATTGCACAGTTCAGAAGTATTTATTATATTTGTAGGTTCAGGTCAGTAAAATTTCTGTTTACTAAAAACTTGTTTAACCTTACTCAAAAGGAGTATACATTATTTTTTCTCCATAATATTGTATTGTCCATCGCTTTACATACTTTTTATGGAAGTTAGTATGTTTAAGTTGCCCAATTAACTGTAGCAAAAAGGCAAAAACTGCTAAAACAAAAACACTGAGAAATACTTGAGTTCTTCTTACTCACTTTCCCTTCATCTCTTGGGCTATCGCTTAGATGTACAACAGGCCCAGGGTGAGTCTTCGTTGATCTGCAAATAAAATTGAGACTATAAAAAGCAAGTATAATTTATTTCTGTTTTGTAAACCAGGCAGATAACTTTAGAGGAAATCAACTAAGAAGCTATGGTGACTATTACATAATGAAACTGAATATGATCCTACTTTCAGTGAGAAAATAGGAAATATGCTCATTAAAATTATTAGAGAGTAAGAAGAGAAAAACAGGATCCAGGAAGAGAATAGAGGTCTTTGAATACCTATTTCAGTCTACTTGATGAGGAATTAATGAATGCTCCAGTAATATGATTTTTTAATGAATTCTATACCCATTTATTTTTCATATTTAATTAAGCTTGCTAATCAGAATGATGTGTAGTACTTTGTTAAATACCTTGCTCAAGACACAGACTACAGAATTCCAAGTCAATTAAGGAAAGTATATAATAAAAAATAGAGTTAGCATATTTTTGCTCATAGAAAATATTTTAATGATCTGTTTTGGAATTGTCCTAGGTACTAATATTAAAGCATTTCTATCAATCTTAAATGTCCGTTCTTCACAACTGCCTGATATAGAGGATTGAATCAAAATAGGAATTAAGTGAAACTAAATTCTTGTGTGTTCATTGGTGTTTGCATAAGACTGTGCTGTTGAAACAGCCATGCAATTATACTTATGAATAAGAATTCTATGACTACAATAAATGTTTTATAAAATAATGATCTTTTTAAGTTAGGAGAAAAAACTTCTTTAACAAGCTAGGAATAGGGCTGATTCAGAGGTATGCACAATCCATTCCCAAGCAACTTAACTTTTAAAAATTCACATACAGTTAGGCCAAAAGTGACTGTGGCTGTGGATTAAGGGAGTTAGAGTCAAAACAGCTGAAGGATGCCAAATTATAAAAGGCTGCTCTAAGCAAAAGGAAACCTAGAAAGAAGAAGGATTTTGATGAAGCAATTATCCAGGAATGAACAATCAAAATCTTTCTTCTCAAGTCTGTATGATACTCATGCTCCTGCAGCTGTAAACATCCACCACAGCTCTTGGCTGTTTATTTTTATTTATATATGTCCCACTCTATATATACCTGGCAGCCACTGCTTGATGAATTTGGTGCAAGACAAAGGGTTGCATTTCTATCTGCTATTTTTTTCTGTTTAACTTCATCACTTTTCCCCCCTATTTCAAATTACGCCTTTTCCACCAGAAGCACTTCGTGGCACTTGCATGGAACTCAACTCGATTAGGCTCTAAGCATTATTACTAAAAGGGAGGGCAACGCAGTGCTGAAAGCAAGGCAAGTCTTTTTCTGTGACCTTTAGAAAATGACTTGTCTCGTACACATATATAATGTAATGGGTTGTATTTTATTAAGTTATATACACGTGAATCTAAATTATATAGAATTATGTGTACTGTATTAAACATTGGGATACTGCTCTTTTTTATCCCACCTTTTTTATACAACACTCAAGGCAAGAAACACATCTAACGCAATGCTCCTGCGGCTGCCCCTCTATTTTCCTCACAACCACCACCCTGTGAGGTGGGTTTGGCTGAGAACGAGGGACCCAGCTGTTTCATGCCCAGACGAGGTCTCAAGAGGTCTCTTGATTTCTAGACCAGCACCTTAATTTCTGCACCACACTAGCTCTCAGGCCAAACTTGATTTTTAAACCAAATCAAACCAAATGTATTGGTCTCACTAATCAAGTTCAAAAGAATTAAATAAAATACCTTAATTACAAATACACAGTATTTATAGAGATAGCTAACTGTAAGATGCTGACATGGAAACTGAACTACATAACACACTGAGATGTTTATTCTGCACCTACCATGCTGGGATACACAAATGTCAGGAAGTCTTCACAAGGTCTTCTTCACATGTGGGTTTTGGCTCAATTTAAATGTGTGTAAAATTTTAACTATTTATCAGAAATCTGACTGGACCAGCCAGATAACCCCTCTCTATGAGAGTAAACATGGCTGGCTGAGGAATTCTGGGAATATAATATGAGGTCCACATATCGTAAGATGCTAAGGTTGAAAAACACTTTCCTAGATATTGAGCTGAAAGCCTGCTCAGAGTGTACAAAGGCAGAAAATAAATCTGCTTTAGAGAACAGCATGGATTTTTATATCTAATGATGACATATGAGAGCCCAATCAAAAGTAGACCCGGCTGTTCTAAAGCCTGCCGGTTCAGCTGTTCAGATATTCTCTCCCTCCAGCCTGGCAGCAGTTTCTAGCACAAAATTTTGCTGTGGAACTCCTGTCCTTTCTGAAAATAGGATAATAAGGGCCAGGTTCCTCTCTATAGGTATACAAGCTGATCTAGCAATATAAGTAAAGAGAGTGAATCTAACAGTAATTGCTCAGAATCAGTTCAGGAGGGTTAAATCTCCTCCTTAGAGACTTCTGAAATTTCTGTTGCCTAATTAGTTTGTATTTTTCTGAAACTGACTGATAGCTAATGAGATATCTGTGGTAATGCAAAAATTTTCCACAGACTGCTCTGAGAAATGGTTCTCCTAGATTCTTGCAGACTAGAGCGGACTAGGAAGATGCTGCAAATCTCCAGTATACATGGCTTGCTCTTTAGCTCTTGCTGTTACAGTTAATTGTTCCCAAGCAGCTTGCACAGCATGCTTTGCTTTGACTGCTCATAAGGATGATAATGCCTCCTCTGGATGATTAGCTTTAAATAAGGGGTTCAAGAATATTTCCAGTGGGCCCTATAAATGACACTGTGCTTGGTTTCTCTTCCTTTATGTTCCTGCACACAAGTAATCAGATTAATCCTTTAAACTAGGCTGGTTAACATGTCATTGCTTAATGCCAAAAAAGGAGAAAAGTTTACTCTCTCCTGGCTGAGTTGAATCTGGCTCTTATATTGCCTTTTTTTTTTAAATCATGGGTAGGTTTTGATTCAGGGCAGGTTTTAGTTATTTGTGCAATTTAGAGGCCACCAGACTCTAGATGACTTTGGGCAGCTTGTAACAAATCAAATGGATTTTTTATTATAGTCACAGACCAGCAAAGGAGGGTGGGATACAAACAATTAGTAATTTTTTTAAAAAGCCTAAAATATAACAAAAAAAGGAAAAAGCCCTAAAAATATTACAAGTATATATAAAAACAAGAGTCTAAAAGTCTAAAAGGAGGGGTAAAAATATTAAATGGATGTAGGGGAATATAAAAATTAGCATATGGCCAGCTAAATCTTTCACAATACAAAATACTCTTCAATAACACACTTTTAGCAAATGGACAGAATTCAAAAATTGAGTCCTGGATGTTGCTTATATTTATTGACTATCTTATACCAGACAGTCTGATTTCTCTATCTGTGAATATCCCTGTCTGTTGAATAAAGATCCAGATTTTACTGGAAGCTGCTCACAGCCTTAATAACAAGCAACTATAAAAATTCATCAGCTGCTTTAAAAGTTCCCAAGAGAAGACATATAATTCATAGTGCTTACATTTTGGACCCAGACCAAAAAGTAATTTCTTTGGACTATCAAACAGGCTCCTTAAAACTAACTCCTATCCACTAACAGTTCCATTTTAAGAGAGATTTATATTTGCATGTAAAAAGCTCCTGAAAAATTGCATTATGGTTAGGAGAAACAAATGTAAGACTATGGGTACCAAAGCTCATACCTATAAGTGTGCACTTGATGAGCTACATCCCTTATATTTTAATTTTAAGAGCAGGAAATTCATAACAACAGGGACTGGGCTGAACTTTTGAAGGATATGTGTGGGCTGCTCTATGTCACACTTTTTTTAAAGTACATGCAAGCCTGAACAGATGCTATTGAAGATAGAACTATGTGGGGTAATTGCCTGAATTTTGTCCAGAAATCTCCTTCAAATAATTTGGTCTTGAAATAATTGAATAATTAACACTAACTTCTTTTAGAAGACCCACACATTTGATCTCACATTTATGTGCAAGTCAATCCTACAATTATAATCAATGCCTATCACAGAATGAAGTTGAAAAGTGTAAAAAACTTTTCATTTGGTTGTCTTATCAATCCTGATAAGAGAAATGTGGCTGTTTCTGCTCTGGGAAGTAATAACAAGGGCTCGCTTGATACAAACATGGTCTTCTTTTGAGAATAGAACTCTTCCAATGTTTTTTAATGAGCTGGGGAGATGAACAGAATTCTCATCAAATCTGAAGGAGATAGGAAATTGGATAAGCAAACTAGTAGTTTAAACTTTCCCTTACACTGCCCATCAACTTAAAAGTCACTTTGGCCTAGACTGCCCTCTCAAAGAGGGCAGAGCATGGAGACATTCAGGGATGATATGGGATGAAACTGGAGTCTTAAGAATCTGAAAGACTGAAGGACCTCTTTGGGCTATTTAAAAAAAAAAATCCTCCTCCAAGTGCACAAATGAGGCTTTTGGCCCCATACACTGGGGGATCTGGGAACATCAAAAGGACACACGCAGCCTCCAAATAGCACTTTTGTACCTCTGTTCTAGGAGATTGGAATGCCATTGAGAATAATCTTGATAGGTTAGTGAAAATAGTAAAATGAAATTTAATAGAGACAAATGCAAAGATCTTCACAGAAGAAAAAAATTCATTAAAACAAGTGGAAATTATTCCAATCTAGTAATGGATCACAAATTGAAATACTGGAAAGTTAGCAGTGCAGTATGTTTCCTAAATAGGTGAATGCAATTTTGGGATAGTTCAATAGAAGTAAACTTTCTAAATCATTCAAAGGAATAATTCCATTATATTTGGCATTGGTCATATCCCACCTCGAGTACTGTACTTAAATCTGCATTTTTTAAAAAAAGATTCAGGTGGATTAAATGGGAAAAATGGGAAAACAAGGGATTGCAGATTAAGTCCTATGAATATAGTATGAGAACAGGATTTATTGAGCCCTCAGAACTATTGTCTTAGAAAAATAATATGAAAACCTTATTTCAGTACTAGAGAGGCAAAGAAGATGAAGACTTGTTTGATAGGAAGAATTGGTTACAGGTGAGCGATTAGGATGCAAAAAAAACAAACCCCACCCTACCCCTCTTCAGAAAAATCAAGAAAAATAGAGAGGGGGGAAATGATGCAGGAATGCAGAGCAAGTAGGACAGTTGGGAACACAAATGGAGCAACTAGGTAGTGGATAAAGAAACAGAGCCAAACAAGGAAAAAAGCTAACATTCAGAGGTCGTATTAGTGGAAAAAGAAAGACCGCGAGAGAAGCTACAGAAAGAAATACAGTGGAGGATGCATTGTGGGCTGCACCTGACCATCCACTGGATCATATTCAACTTGGAAGCCAAACTTTTAATATTGCAGATAAACAGTCTTTTCAACTTGAGAGCCATCTCTTATGCTAAATAGCTATTATTCCCAGTACCCTCTCCGCAGCTTGATGGACTAGATAGCAGAGTTCCATGCTTATCATTATCAGTGATCTTGTGGTTCATCAAAGAAAATTATCTCACTACTGACTCATTCACTACATCTGGCATCTAATCATGCTCTGAAGTAGCAGTGAGCTATATAAACCCACCTCTCACATATTAAATTTCCAGACATTTTAAGTTCTCTTAAAATATGTTTCCTAAATGTGTTCTGCAGACTATGATCGGTATCTTTATATAGCTCAAGGGGTCCACATGGATAAATAGGCTTTTTGATACCCCAAATTATGAATGTAACTTGCAAGATTTTAAGGAAAGAAAGATACTGGGACTAAAAGCATTTGGTAAACAACTACTGTCTTCTCACTTTGCAGCAGCAATATTGGGACTGGGTTGCAGTACTTTGCTTTCAGTACTTTGCTTTCATTGCTACAATGCAAAAAGTCAAATACTGTAATAAAAATGAGTATTATTAAAAACTGTTGTTCTTATGTATCTTATGGTATAGATTAGAGGATTTGGTTTTCATTTTATAGAATACCAATAATATGAAAAAATTTAGTGATCAATTCAAAACTCACAGTTCTATAGCCTTGTTCCACATGATAACATATCCAGAAAGTATGAAAGATTCAATATTTACAATATGTGTATTTCCCCTCTCTGTTCCAACATAGAGCCACTTGCTTTGGAAAGGTAGATGACAGAAAGTAATCCTGTGTTAGGAGAAAAGACAATCACATTATATAAATCAATCAGTTTTTATTACAGTCACAGACCAACAGTACAAATAAAAACATTAGAAACAATAATAATAAAAAATAAAAAATGACAAAATAATATATTACAATTAGTGGTGAATTGTTAGTGGACAGTTAGAGCCCATCTAATTTTGCATAGAGTATAACAAAATTTGGTCACATTCAGAGAAAGTATTTTGTACTGATCTGATGACAATAGCTGTACCTAAAAGAGATCAGTATTTCTCGGATATTTTATTAGGTGAGGTATTATCACGTGAGTCTCTAAGTCCTTATAAAAGATGGAGTGTAAAGTCGTGAGCTTTAGTTTCATTGGCTCCTTCTCCACAGGGACACAGCTCATATTTTTTTGTATCAGCTCTCCAAAACTGCTGTGGGAAGTGCGTTGCAGCATGCTAAAGTTAATACCCTTTACATTTTTGGGATGGTTATTTGATATAGGTATCTCACTACTTTAAAAAAGAAACCTGACTGCTTAAAAAAACATTCTTGTGAAGAGCAGCCCAATTTTGTTGGTTTTCCTGATCTTTAATATGTTGCCTAAGTGCACTAAGTGCACACTCATTTCCCATCAACAAAAGTACTTCCCTGGAGAAACCAAGATACTGGAGTTTTTATGAGATGATCCTAAACTATACTGATTCAAAACTGTCTTCTATAAGGAGAGAACTCAAACCTGTAGGGGAAAAGAGTAGTTTTAACCAATGTGCTAAATTGTAAGCCCATGCACCTGGTTTGACTTTACATAGTGCTGCCTTCCACCATAGTGCTGCATTTAAGTATAGCTGAAATATAGCTCTTATTAGGAATTTGGATTGCACCTTTTCCAGAGGACTAAAAGAGTAAGGTCACAGCTGAGCACCACAATTACATTATACAAATGTAGTAAAAACAACATATTGCATTTCTCATCTCAGATCATATGAAATAGTGGTTGTTAAACTATTAATATGGAAAAAACAGGTCATAGTTTTGAATTAAAGTCTATTCCTAAGGAGTGAACAAATATCAGCCTAAATTATTAGTGAAGGTTTTGAATCTTTACTGTCAGCAAACTATCCATGATCATTCATGCATCAGTGATTTTTTCACTAAAGACTCCAATACAGAATAAGGACATCATTATGTAAAAAAGGATATAGCTACTTTCAGTGTAACTCCAATGTAACTCCACTACCAATCCCAGTCACAAAATGAGCATAGCAACAACTGGGTTGCCTCGTAGCTGAGTTAATTTAATTGCTCAACATCTGGTATGATTTGTGCAGCATCTGCATATATAATCCAGACAAATTGGCAAGAGCTCAAAATAGCCTTCTCTGAACACCCCATATAGCAATGATTGCTATTTGTACACTGGTAAAATTGAACAAAAAGGTGAGAATGACTCTTTTTGGAATAACTACATATAGCAGTGACAACACATTTTACCTCATATCTAGTGTGTGTGTGTTTGTGTGTGTAATAAATGAAAGCTAAGGGTATGGGTGACTGAAACAAGATGCTCCTTTTCCAAGAAGTGCAACAGCTTAGTTGAGAAAGGGTGCTTTATCCTAATAGAGGGTGCGTGTCCTTTTAATGGAAATAATTAATCTAAAAGCACTATATAAATATTTTAATCCAGAACATGTTGAACATCACTCATCTAGATAAATAGACCACTGACTAATATAATCTTTGTTTCTAGACTGAATTTCAGCTTATTGCCTTTCATCTGCTCTATCACTGCAGCCAGGAATGGTGAGTAAGCATTTTCAGTGGCTCATCTAAATTAGATTTTAAAAAAGAGGCAGAGTCTTTTGTAAATTAATGATGTGGCAATACATATCCTCAATTGACTTCATTTGGCAACTTCTCATAACTAATATAATATACATGGGAGAAGGAAGGGGTAAGATAGCTTTCTATAAGACTTTGAACAGAAATTCTCAGCACTATCTTTTCTAGATAGTAATTCAAGAATGATCTGACTACAGCAAAGCTCATCTCCCCAAAGATAGTATTTCCAGAAATTTATAATGGTAGATGGTATAAAGACTGGAACTGCTCTTTCTTATAAGAAAGAAATTATAACTTCTCAAATCCAGACAAGAGTTCAAAACATACATGCTTGGCTAAACTTCATCAAGGACCTTGTCCACATTTTTGAAATCAACCAGCTTACTCTACAAATGACTTTCACATTTTCACCTTGAAAGCTGTAGAAACTGCTGTTCTGGAATACATCTGCCTGCCTAAAGAAGGAAAATAACGAATGAAGGCGAATATATGCATCCCAGGATAATGTTGCAGGATGCAATCTGGGTCGATCACTGGGACCAGAGGTTTTGACTTCTGAGCTTTAAGACTCGTGCTATCTTCGATATATGTACATACACTGTATGTACATATATGGAAGATGGCTTGATGTTTTTATGTTTTGTTTGTTTATGTTTGTTTTAAAAACCAATAAAAATTTATATATAAAAAAACTCGTGCTGGAGCCCAGCATAAAAATGACTCCCATTTGGGGGAAGCAGCATTGGTTGCTGGTTTCTGGGTCCAAGTCAAGGTTGTGATAGCTTGGGACCTTGTTACCTTTGGAATGATTTGATGCTGGTGGAACCTGCCATCTACAGACCATATAGATCAGTACTGTAAAAAAACGTGGCCTCACCTCCTTGTCTGTGTGTGTGCGTGCCCCCGCGCACACCTGTGTTTACTATTTATTATATGCTTTGTTCAATTCATGTGTAAATCTATGTAGTTCACAACACTTAAAAACAACATGAAGAATGGTAAACAAATTCAACTAAAAACAACAAACATATAAACCCATACTAAAGCCATTACTAAAAACTAAAAGCTATATTTAAAAATAAAAACAGAGTCACCAGTTTCTGTCCTGAGTTTATGTAAAAAATTCTGAAGGCAAAGTTACACTCCCCTTTGCTGCAGACATTGCCCTACTGCTTATCAAATAATCAAGACAGGCAGGCTTGCCCAAAGAAAATTATTAAGTATTAAATAAAAAATTAAATAATTAAATTTGTATTTATGAACTAAGTTTTAAACTCTTGCTTTATATGCAACTAAATTTGAGCTGAAAATTATTGTGAGCTGTATCTTCTGCTGTCAAATCATAACTATATTAACATTCAAAGCTGCACTAACCTTTCAGCAACATTATTTCTACAATATAGAGCAGCAATTGGATTAAAATGTCCTTCTGAAAGCTATACTTCTCTATGCTATTTCTATAATACTATTAATCATATGTAAACGCATCAAGGATGGCTTTGGACAAAAATTGCGAAAAGTGGAAACTGGCTCATTCCATGTAAAATGCTTGGGCAGAACAATGCCTATGCTATTTGAAGAATAGTACTATTTGAAGATTTAAAAATTGTGAATTAGGGCAGAGGCAAGGATTTTTAGATTCAGGGGGCCCTTTATCCCCTGGTTCATTTGGGACTGGCTCATATGCTGCTTAAGCTTACTTGCATAAATTTAATGAATAAGATTTCAGTATCCCAAAAATCAAATCAGATAAGTAGATCCAAAAACTTTTGGAGCCTTACCGTTCTCGATTAAATTTCAGGGAATGAAGAATTGCTGGCCGTTTCTGTCTTAGATTCCACAAATGAAGCATGTCGTCTGAACTTGCACTAATCAAAGCACCCTAATAAGAAAGGAACATACTTTGTTTTATTATAATTATGCAGACTTTCCTGGGAAAATGGCAATTTTTAAAAAGTAGTTTGGATCATATGTTGCTGTTCTATATCTGCACTTTGCTCCAACTGTAGCTTCGAAATGCTCTTCAAGGGTAGTCCCATGTAGAGCGCATTGCAATAGTCCAGTTGTGAGATGACTAGGGACTGAATGTTTGAGCACAGGGGATCCTGGTTCAGGAAAGGCCACAACTAGTGTGCACAACACAAAGATGTGCAAAGGCTCTCCTAGCCACAACTGCCACCTGTTCCTCAAATAGGAGCCACGAGTCCAGGAGAACCCCCAAGTTGCAGACTGGGTCTTTCTGGAGCAGTGCCACTCCATCCAGAGTCAAAGATGAGAAGTCCCCATTTACCCAAACCCATCTGATGACTCTGGGTGCCTTGCAGCCAAACAATAAATTGCAACGGAATTGTAGAATTTATATGGAAATAAAAGATCTGTAGTATACTTGCCCATTATGAGCTATTCAAATTTTTATCCTAAATTTTGATAGCGTTAGCTATTATTTATAAAACTGTAAAAAGCCAACAAAGAAACAGACTTGTGTGAATAATAGGCAATCTAGATCAAGATTTCATTTTCATTAATATCTTTATTACTTCAAAGCCTTATTTTCTGGGACACAGTGACTGAAACAGTCCAATGTCACTGTAGCAGAATTCTTATTAATGAAGCCTTACCTCATTAATTAAAAATTGAAGCTGCAGAACAGCAGCACCACTTTCATGCTGACAAGAGCAATCAACACCTGGCCTGCCCAATCTGTTAAGTACCATAGTCAAGGATCAGATTGCTTAGGTTGATTGCTGAAATAAAAAAACATACAGAATCAAAGCAGAATTAACTTTTGCTTTTACTAAATAAAATCAGCATGTGAAAAGGCTTAGAGATTTTCTAGAGTTTATTTTCATCATCCTAGATTAGGAGTCCTAAGGATTCATACAGAGCGATTTATTCATCTTATCCCAATATTAGTAATAGTATTCCATTGAACAAATATATACAAAGGACAGCCTTTAGGACAACAATGACCTGGATGACTGAGAATCTCTACAGACTTTTAGCTATACAATTTGGGATGAACACCCTTTGAATGATGTGGGAATAGGAATGGATTTCCAGAGGGAGGGGAAAATTGCAGACTACAGGAAGCAGGAGCATTACTCACATGACCCTGAGGACACAGATAACCTCCAAGTGCTTCAACAACCATCTAAAAGGATGCAAATTACCAGCTGACTGCAAGGAATATAAATCCTTCTATTTCCCACTATCCTGTTAAAAGTTGAAGAAGCTTCTTGGATGAGAAGCGGAATATCTTCAAAAGAAAAAAACAAGAAAGTCCAGCTGCCTCCTGAGAAAGCACCTTTGGGACATTGAACATGTACTATGCTATAGCTCTTAGAGCCACTGAGCATCCTTGATTCTTATTAAGTTGACTTTTCTGAGATACATTACTGCCCAGTGTTGGTATTTTAAAAGGTTTTGTATATCTCAGATGTTGACAACTAATTCAGTGGTTAGCCAAAAGGACTGGAACCCAGACTGAAATCCAATTTCACTTGGCACTTTCTAACTTGAATGAGAATAGTTGGTCTTTGGGAAGAATTATGGATGAAGGTGCTCTCTATATAAATGAAATAATCATATAAATCAAATAACCAAATGTCTGGATATTGATTCACTCTGTTCCAAAGCTGGAAATCTGGCAAATACTAGAATGGATGCAATTGTTTATGTGAGTTATTTCCTGTTACCGTATAAAATATAATAAAATAATCTCCCACTACTCATTCAAAATGCTTATTTCTTCCCAATTATTCAATATGTAATTATGGCCTTTTCCAGATACCATCTGGAGTTCTTGAATGCAGATGTCATCCTTCAGTGATTCTACAGTGGCTGAGACAAAACTAGTTCCAAAAGAAGATCAAGCTATCTAGCCAAGTCCATAATTATGAAACAAAGTGAGGTCCCAGAATCAACACTGGCACATAGAATCAACTTTGGTTTATACTGTCACAAAAAACAATAGCAAAATATAGTTAAAAAAGTATTCTGTATTTATCTGAATAAAGATGAAAAGAAACAAACTGATAAAGCTGTAAAATGTAATTGAGACTATTATACTGCCCAACAGCAAAGGATACATTCGTATTGCACCTGTTCTTGTTCCAACAGCCAGAATCTTTTGAACTGGGTCAAAAGCTAAAACAGTGGGCAGATATGGAAATCCATGACGAACTGTCTGCAACAGAAAATATAAATCTTAGTTGGGAAGAATAATTGTACCTCTTAGATATATTTTCTATACTTCTTTAATTTCCTTAATTTAATTCCTAAAGCAAATAAAAAGTAGAGTGGCCACTCAGTGATTAAAAAAATATCGATTAACTAATCATATATGTTTTAATGCATTGACCAAATAATGGTATGCATGCACATACATATTGCAAACGTCAACATAAGACTAAATTTAAAATTTATTCTGAAGTGTGGTGAATTTTCATGGAAAACTTTGGATAGTAGCAGATAGTCTAGAACAGCCTACTGACTGCAAAAATGCAGCTCAAATCAGTGGAGAAGGGGAGAAATATACATTATAAGACAAACATTTTAAAAACTTTTCAACATAAACAAATATTCAGTGTGGAAAGAGATTACTACAGAATGTCTGAGGTTCACTGTATTATACTTGCTCACCAATTAAGAAAAAAGAAACAATTCTATCCAGAATAACTCAAGAATTAAAAGATAAGACTGAATCTGATTATTATAGAATTTGAGAGAAGTTTTACCAATGGTTTAAAAAAAGGAGTCATTGAAGCAAAGATGATCAATATTTATATACATATGTAAATTTGTATATTTTGTTATGTATGCACCATGTTCATTGTTTTTAATTTTTTCCTGTTTGTTGTTCATTAATAAAAATTATACATAAAAAAGAAAAAATAAACAAAAGAAAAGCAAAAGAAAAGGTTCCGCTCTCAGTTACCTCATTATTTCCAGAGTAGAGTACTGTAACGGACTCTAGACAGAGCTGCCCTTGAAGAGCATCCACAAATTTCAGCTGGTGCAAAATGCAGTAACATGGGCAGTTATAGCATATGTGTACCTGTTACACCTCTGCTGTGCAAGCGATGTTGGTTGCCTGTTTGTTTGCAGGTCTGACTGAAGGTGCTGGTTTTGATTTTTAAACCCCTTCATCAGGGATGGAATTCTACCAGTTCGCCCCTATTCGCTAGAACCAGTTGTTAACATTCTAAGCAGTTTGGAGAACCGGTTGTTAGAAGAAATTACTGGCCTAATCCTGTAAGGAAGGCAGGAAGGAAACATTCTGGTGTAGCTTACAGAAACTGCCTCTCTGTTAACCCTTATTACATTCTGGGCAGGACTAGACTTCCTGTCTCAGGAACATCTCTGGAGTTTTTTTTCCTCCTTTGCTGGTACTTTGCTTGTGTGAGTGACCATTCAAAGTTACAATGGCACTGAAAAAAGTGACTTATGACCATTTTTCACACTTACGACTGTTGCAGCATCCCCACAGTCATGAGAGGCCAGGCGAGGAGATGCGTGCCTTGATGTGAGTGATATTGAATTGGCCACGCCCAGCCAATAACATGACCACAAAGCCATGTCCACCCAGTCACATGACCATCAAGCCATGCCCACCAATTAAGCCACGCCCACAGAACCGGTTGTTAAAAAATTTGAATCCCACCCCTGCCCTTCATGGCATGGGCCAGGATATCTGAGGGACCTGATTACATCTGCTCCTTCCATTAGATCTGGCAGAAGAGGTATGCTTTGGGTTCCACTTGCAAAGGCTTTCATCTGGTTTTAACACCAATTTTCTTCATTATCTTGTGGTTAATAATATTGTTAATGTCTTTTAATTGTAGTTGTAGTTTACTTACTTTAATTAGTTTTATTGCAAGCCACTTAACATCACTTTACTATGATATAGATGGCTATGTCTGATTAAACAAATAAATAAATCCAATATTTCAGACAGACTACAAGATCTGCTTCAAATGAGCAAATATCTCTGCAGTAATTGCAGAGTTTAAAATATGACAAGTATCCAGAAGATTTTAACAACAAAATTATTACTTCATGACAGATTTATGAATAGAAGCTGAAATTAAACACCCAATGTCATAACTTGTGCAGAGACATAAAGAAAATCAGACTTAGCACATACAGAATCAGAATCTGAGAGCAAATTCCTGGTGAAATGTGCTTATTATTTCTACAGAAAGAGAAATCTTCTGGAAGATATGTAATTTCTCAGGTTTCTCTAACATCTTAAAGATTCCCAATGTTAATCAAAGGCTACTGTGGAGGTAGATGAAAGATACACCCTTCTTTCCCTATCCTTCCTTTCTCCACATGTTGTACTTCTGTTTCTCTTTTAACAAAGAAACCATCAGGGTGGTAATCTGAGCAGGTACATGACAAAGAAATTTACAGAAATGCGGACTGTGGGTCAAGAATGGCCATGGCTGGGGTAGGGTACATACTACGTAGCCTTTCTTCCAATGTATTTTTAAACTTTGCATGTGCAAATCTGAGCAAACCAGACTTCTGTTTTTTCATCAGAACAGCCTTGTGGCCTCTGATGAAAAAACAACTTTATCCTAGAACAATAAGGTTCTATATGGCAATTGCTGAAAATCAACCTCTCCTGAAACTGTTTTCTTTAAAAGACTTTCTCCCTCTCCCACTCCTTGATTCAATTGCCATATTCTATAAGGTCATATTTTGAGATATTTAAAATATTTTTTAGGTATAAGCATTTCCTTTTTCTATAGACATTACAATAATAAAGCATGGAATTATTTTATGGAGTTCTTCATTTCATCTTCCTGTATCAGAAAATGTAAAATTAGTTGCAGTAAGTAAATAACATCTCAATATAGTTTGTTTGTTTTTAAAACCACTCATCATTTCTAATTAGCAGGGAGAGGGGGGAAATTGTCATAAGAAGCCATAAGAATGGAATAAAGTATTTTAAAGTACAAGTGTTAAGGAAATCAATTCCACAGGTAGGCTGAAACTACTTTTAATGACCAGACTCTTGCAAGTCTGACTGTGCATATTTCTTCTTCTTCCTTATAGTTCAGTGAATTAGAGAGCTGTCTACCTGAGTGGCATCCAAAAATAATATTTGAGCACCTTTTTTTCAAGATAATGATTCCTACATATCTGTCAGTCCTTTTCATAATGCTTTATTACCAGATATGAATTCTATCTTCAGCTCAGATGTTAGAGGATAGGAAAGGATAGAGTGATATCTGGCAAAGGTTCCTCGTGATTTTCCTCCTTTCTCAGGAGAATGATTGAAGATAATATGCTGCCTTTTTTCTTCCATCCTCTATCAGAACTCGAAGTCCCAGATGAGGGCATTTGATATTGTAACTGATGACAGGCTAGGTGCAGTGTCCTTAGAGATCCCTCAAATCAAACTGGATTTCATTTTTTTTAATGTTACAGTGTTTGCAGGATTTTTAGTTTTTTTACCCAAAACATACTCATTAAAAACCTCAATCCTCCATACAGAATGACAATGATTTCACACATACCCTCGCCTTCTTGAAAGAGATTTAAATGAGCAAAGTGACACTAATAAACCTTTATAAGAGTTTAAGCTCAGTGCTGTAAAAAGTGTGTGAAAATTGTGGGAAATAGTCAATCTATTATAGCAAAAAGAGAAAGTGCAATTTTCAAGATGAAAAGGGTTGGTTCGTTCTGTTGGTGTACGATGAGAAAGAGAGAGCACATTATGAGCAATGGAAACTGAGGAAGATTTCCTTTAAGCATTTCAGCAGGAAATAAAACCTGCAGGAGCCATTCTTATGTCAAGATACTTGTTACAATGTGACACAATAGTTCTTCTACCACTTCCGTTTGTTATTTTGGACTGTTCTTTCCAACTGATAAATAAAATGTTTCATTTATGTTCTCAGTTACAACTGTTTATTTATATATTCTCACAAGTTCTATTCAGTGTTGCTAAACTGGACATTGGAAACTGCTGCTTGGAACATCTTGCATAAGACTCTGGTCCCTTTTGAGCAGTTTCTGCATTCAGCATGAAGCTCTGTAGGAAAGAAAGGTGTGCAGAGGATTGTATATGTAGACAAAAGTCATGATCCTGTGTATTTTAATTATATCATCTTAATCCCATGGTGAGAATGCCTATTCCCTTCTAGTTCTCATACAACTATCAGTTCTAGACTTTTGTCTAATCCTGCAATTTTAGCTATACAAGTAGACAGGTATTCTTTCATTCCTTCCTAGACAAATATTGGTTTATTGGAAGACATTACTACAAAACTTCTACAGAATTGTAGACTGGATCCTTCAGAGACAGTCACAAACTCATGGCCTGTGAGGGTCCTGTATGAGTCAGCTTCCTCACAATGGGCCACAAGTTTGTTAATTCCACTTAGAGAACAAAAACTCTTACATTGCCTCCTGAAATCCAACTGGATACAATACCCTTTTGGGGTCCATCCTAAAAGATGGATTACCCTAGAACATAGCCAGAAATCCAACTAACCATATAATAGCCCACCTAGGGCAACTGAAAGACTGGAGGTATCTCCACCTGTGAAACACCTTAATCAATACTCTTAATCAAATTAAGCATATTGTATCATGTCTCAGGCTCCTTACCGACTAGAATAAACCCATACTTGTTTTATTGTGATTTCATTATACAAAATAAAAAGGTAGGTGTGTGGGGGGAAAGTGAGAAAAATAAAATGCAGCCAATATTTAAGCTAATGTAAATTGGTCTGTTACAACTGATCTAGAGCTTTCCACTTTTTTTGAATATTGATGCTTGCAGAAAGCATTCAGCTCTTACCTTGCTTATCCGAAAGTAGTCTGAGGTCAGCCTTTCCTGAATTTCATCCCTGGGTGTCCCTGCAGCCTCTCCGGAGTTCCCAGAGTTCCTTCCAGGCCCACTGCCACTGCTACTATTACTGCAGTTTCCACTAGGAGATGAAGTTAAACCATCCAAAACTTTGTGAAAACTAAATTTCTTCATTTTGTAGAAAAAGTCTCAAGATTAATTTCACTTATGAGAACTCCTTGGGTTTGTTAATTTCACATTCAGCAAAGAATGTTTCCTCTCACAAAGAATCTCTCAAATGTTCCAATGATACAGCAGTATGGCATTTTTTGCTAACTCAAATGAAATACATAACATTTTAATTCTATTTTAAAAAGAAAGCATGTTAAGAAGGGATATTCTAGAATGACATTAGGAAAAGAAAAAAGTGAAGGCTAGGCATTTAAAAGGGATTTATTATGGCTCCTCCTTAAAGAATTGAGATTTATAAAACTAGTAATCCAGATTTTAGAACACACCTTCCTGCTGGAAATATATTTTTAAGTAATTGAGTCCTGCAAGCCAAGGTATTTGGTCAATTACTTTATTATAATCTTAAATATGATTCTTCTGAAGAGTTGCTAATTGTCCATTTGCTTGATTTTTAAAAACCCTGGCTTCTACCCTAGATAGTCCATGTTTTGGAATATTTGTAGAATCGTCTTTATCTTTCCTGATAACCTTTATATTTAGAGTAAGTATTTAACTATTCAGTTAACCTCCATCTTTGTAAATAAATGACATTCTCTTGCGATCTGAGGTATTTTTCCCTGCTTCACAACTACAGTCTTCCCTCACAATGCCAGCCTCCCACTCTGATTACAATGTTGCTATACTGTTCAGCTCCAGAAGAAAACCACAGTTTATTAATTGTGAAGTACCCACTCATATTCTAATTAAATCAAAACCAAACCAAATAAGGATTCTTTTGTTAGCAAGTAAGTTGTAGATACAATGCTGCCCTCGCTGCAAAGAGGCTTAAAAAAGTTGGGTTCCCAATTAGGCTTTGATGAAATCAGCTATGGGGCTGACCCACAACATCCAAACCAATGAAAAGTGGAGGAATACGAATTACGCCTGGACATAAATTGCGTCCCAACAGGCTGGTCACAACTAGGAGACGTAGAAGAGGATGTAGGATCACAACTTCATGAATTGCGGGCACGCATCGCCCACAAACTGAGGGAGGACTGCGCAATCCTCCGGTCGCTTAGCTGTTAGTGGTGCCGCAGTTCCCCGACCGATCCGTCCAAGCAGCTCTCCAAGGTCCTGAAACCACAGGCGAAGGCGAAGGCGAAGGCAGTGACTCCTCCTCCAGACTCACCCGGCTAGCGCGCCAAAACTAGGGAGGATTGTTTCGCTTGAGGGAAAGGCTGGAGAACGATGATGAGCTCACTATTAGATAATCCGCTTGCAATTTTGAAAAGGAGCGGAGTTGCAAGAAATCAGAACGAAGCAAAAGAATGGTGGAAAGAAAGAACTTCCCAACTCAGAAGATTTTGCAATAGACCGAAGGAGGTGAGATTAGAGGAAAACTAAAACATAACTCAGAGAATCCGAATTTGATTCCGCTTAAACAGAAATCTCCGAAGGCTGGCCAATAAGGAATGGCAAAAGGAGCAAAATGCTGCAGTTTAGGTCCGGAACCTTCTTGCCGCTTCCTCCTTCACAGCGCTGGAAAAAAAATGGCTGAAAGAGGAAACGCCGGCGATTATTGGAGAGAGAGGAGTGAGTGGGAGCAGTTAGAGCGCGTGCGCGCGCAACCGTATAGCCTCATCGGGTGGTACCTGCTGCCATGTCATTGTCCTTTTTGATTGACCAGAGGTGAGCTAGAGGGGGCGCTGCTGTCTTCCACCCTGCTGGCTTCTCTGATTCCATTCTAAAAGGCGGGGCTGAGGAAATATTGAACCCTTTAAAAGGATCCGATGCAGTTTGGAGGCGTGAAGTACTTCAGAGATAGTAACATGAATCGAATTTATCGTGAGCAACATTTGATAAATTCCATGGGGAATGGGACCAAAACCCAGTGAAAGTTTGCTTCTGAAACCTCTGAAATTTTTTTTTGGGGGGGAAGCCAACAGGGACTGAACTCATCTGCTGAGACTTTGCCTTTTAAAATAGCATTGATTTATAATTATTGTTAAATTAGCACTATCAAGACATTATAGCAAAACTAAAATTTAGTCTGCAAGTAGCACCGTTCACAGAAAATGGCCAACACATCCATAGTGACATTAGCACACGCCACTCTTAAAAGGTTACCTTTTGTCTGATGCAAGAAGTAATGGTATTTATATGATAATTAATATGTTGCCTCCCTTCCACAAATGTTCATGATAACAAGGCTTTAAAAATGTTATCTCCAGTTGAGGAATTATGTTCCAATTATTTTGGCAATGGTGGTATAATTATTTTTAATTGTATTTTGTGGTCCCCCCCATCATAATCTCAAATACAGAATAGAAACTGAACCTGGATGGGAAGTGGTTTGGTTAAAATTTCAAGTGACTCAAATGAAACAGAATCTGCAAATAAAGAAATAAATAAAGTATTGGCATGTTTACAATTTTGATTTATATTTTTAACTACACTTAAATAATGTTCATTTGAAGCAATTCTCAATAAAAAAAGTTAACAATTCCTGCTGTAAGAAATGCTGAATTCCACACGTCTAAAAAACTGTTGAATGAAACCTATGTGCATATTTATTAAATGTTTTAAGCTAGACTGGGGAAAGACATTTTATGGCTATTCTATAAAAGTGCTTGTTCTCCTCTATTCTAAATATGTTTAATATTTCTTACAAAAATAATAATGCTAAAATTCTAACTAGAAATATGCCATGAATTGGGAAATAAATGGAAGAGCTGCACTTTTACAGTATTTATAATACAATTTAGTCTATATTCTCAATTATTTTGGATCATTTTCTATGTATGCAATATTTGTTACAGTAAGCATACATTTCACCTCTGTTACAAACTACGAGATGCATTAAAGACTTTACTTCTGTAGGTAAGAACCATGAATACTTTTCCTGAAATATTGTTCTTGATCATTATTACTGAGGGGAACCATTGTCAGTCATCCGTAGACACCCCTCCATCCTGCACCCCCACTCGTGTCTGAAAACTAGAAGTCCTGGATATGATCCCTGATGCTGCACGTTTTCCATTCAGGCTAGAGAAGAAAAGTTATGTCAGCAAAGAAGCTGATGTGAAGTCTACTGAGTCTTTTATCAAGATTATGGACAGAAAATCATGAAGAAAAAAGGAAATAAGGCAGATATTTGGCAAATAGGAGTCAGTGCTAAGGATGTAAGGAAGCCACTAAAAGATGAAGAAGAAAGCTGCAGAGGATGAGGAAAGCAATAGATAGAAGGAAAGAAGTAGAAAGGTTATTTGGGAATTCCTTTGCCCCATAAGGCATCACACTAGCCAGCAAAGGTGTTCATAATATCTAGGATCTCAATATTACATTGTATGATATACTGCGATTTACATGCCATAATAACTAAGCATAATAACTATGGCCAATATGCAGTTTGTTTGGCTTGGGGTTTATACATATATTCTCTTGAGAATGAATGTAATTTAAAAAATCAGGTAAAATAATTAAGGTACAAATAATTAAGGTAGCAAAAGTAATCATACTGAAAATAGTCATAATAGAAATTTGGCTATGTATTATCACAAATGTTTGTTCTTTCTCATCTTTTTTCTCAGTGACATGTTTTTTGTGTGAAGATATCAATCAAAGTGATACTGTTTGTGAGAAGTTATACAACTTGAGTGTAAATGCTATAGATTTAAAAGTGGTTTTTCTAGTTCTAGCTACAACGAATTTGTGGCCAGCTCTCTCAAGTCTTTCCCTACTCTCCTGCCCCAAACCATAAGTGTATAAATTTGTGCTATTTTAACTACCTCTGGATATCCTAATGTATATTCTGAAACAAAATGTTCACTTATTTTTGACTGAGACTCTTAGCTAGCCTCAGATTTATCTGACTCACATGATTAATAGCCAATAATGCAAGCTGCTGTAAGCAATTCTTTTTTTTCCCTTGCAGCCTTCAAGCATCCAGTAGGTGTTAGGGTAAATTATACTAAACGATAATGGCTAAATTCACATGTACAAATTTGTAATGTGATTGCTTTGGATTTGCCTTAGCAGAATCTGGAAAACTTGCTGTATACGGGGCTGCCCTTGAAGACTATCCAGCAACTTCAGTGGGTGCAAAATGCAGCAATGCAAGCAGTTGTGTTTCTGGTAGAACACATTACATTTGTTTCACAGGCTGCATTGGTCACCAGTTAGTTTCTAGGTTCATTTCAAGGTGCTGCTGTTGACCTTCGAAGGCTAAGCCCTACATGGCATGGAGTAGGGTTATTTGAGGGACTATCACTGATTTCATCTGCAAAATGGGCCAGGATTAGGTTATAAGTTCTGTTTTTTAGGAACTACATTTGATGGGCCCTTGGTAGTGGGTCTTTTCTATTGTGACATCCATGTGATTCAATCTTCTCCCCACGAGGCGGCCTCATCACTTCCAAGCTTCTGGTCTCTCAAGATTTGATGTCAGTAGGCCTTGGGAATCCTAAGGGCAGGTGAATTGAGGTGGCTCCATTACTATTAACATCGCTTCATCTGTTGTTTTAGTTCTGTTCTTAGTTTTTTAAAAATAATGGTTTTAGATATTGCTGCGACTTTGTTGTATGCCACCCAGAGTCACTTGCTTTTAGAAATTGAGTTCTCAAGCATCAGAAACATTCACCATTTTATTCTGATGCTACATAGAGAAAGTTACTATACTTCAGTCTTTGTTTAAGGCAGCCTTTTCCAACATGGAGCTCACCCTACAATGGTATAAGGAACTGGGTGAACAATATATGTGTTTATATAAGAAAAGAAATAAGAGGAGCTGAGCAGATCTAATCAGCTTATATCTGGGTCCAAAGGGTAAAATTATAGAAAATACCTCAAATGTCTATTGAAATCATTTTCATTGCATCAGCTCATACACTTCTACAAGCAAGTAGACTGTTTATCCAATATGGTCAGGAATTATAGAAATGAAATCCTAAAAAAAATGATGTAACTCAGAAAAAGGGAAGAAGCTCCAGGTTGGTATTCCAGGATTTTAAGGAAAATGCAATGCACCTTGTCTTCTAGACTGTATTGCGGAAGGGGGTTGAATGAACTCAAGGATTTGATTCTTTTTAGTATTTTCTCCAAAGCTGAGTCTTCAATAGCTTAGCTTTGGTTACATTTACTCTTTGAATCTAATCCTGTATTTCTAAGCCCAACACTCATCTAAGTTTTTCTTCACTGTTAAATATTTGTAATAATTTTAAGCAATTTTGACTCCATATTGTCAGGTAACATGCTTCAGGTGGCATCAATTTCTCCAAACTGAGTGTATGTTGCTGGATTTGTAGATTTTGTGCTTGTTTCACTCCCTTTTTAAAAACGGGAAGATGCATTCCCTTTTTTAGTCTTGTTCTTATATTTGGGGATGAAAAAAAAAAAAAAGATTGCAACAAATACCAATGAAAGAGACCACTATGGTATCATCTTGGGCTTGGATGAGACTCAGTAGCCCCTTCTATGAGTCTATTAATAATATCCAACTTTTTATTACTAAAACAGTTTTGTTTTCTAAAAGGCAGACAATGGCACTTTTAAAAACTAGAAATAAAGTCTTATATAAAATATGTTTTTAAATAGGGTCCAAGACATGGCAGAGAAAAGGTACAAAAGAACATGAGAAAAATCTCAGCCCATAGCATATACTATAGTCACACTGATTGTTAGCAGTTGTTGCAATATTCCATTTTTCTATAAAATTAGGAATTTCTTAAGTTCCAAAAAGGTTTAGTCCCATGCTAAGCTTCAAATTCAAAGCCAAAAAAGTAGTTCAGGCCATGTGAGATGCACATGAAATACCTTCAAACAAAATGCATCTTATTCTAAGATCATGTTGTTGATGTAATAGAAAGCCACACAATTCTGGGGAAAAACACTAAGGCAGATAGGAGCTAAGTGAATGTCTCTGTATGATCCAATGTGTCTTTTTTGCAATTGAATTTAAAATTCTGCATTTATAGAAAATATAGATAGAATAACAAGAGTTGGAAGGGACCTTGGAGGTCTTCCAGTCCAAGACCCTGCTTAAGCAGGAGATCCTATACTATTCTGGACAAATGGTTATCTTCTCTCTTCTTTAAAACCTCCAGCATCCACCACCTCTGGAGGCAAGCTTTTATGTCTATGAATGCTTTCTGTCTACATGCTCACTATTAAATATAATATATGCAGAAGATCTGCATTCCCAATGGTATTTGAATGCAAGACATACTTTTGATCTACTCATTCATACAGCCTTAATATGAAATACAAATGCACAGTAGAACAAGGACATTGTGCTGGACAGACAAGCATTTTGTGGGAACAGCTGTATATAGTTCAGTAATTCTTCAACTAATATTCATTATTAAAGTAAAATAAAACCACTGTTTAAAATGCTTATTTGTAATCTAAAAACAATAGTCCTTAATGGAAGCATCACACTATTTTATTTCTATTTTAAAGTAGAACAAAATTTGACTCTAACTGAAGTATCTCAAAGTTATAAAAGGCAACACACATGGTCATTAGCTTTTCAATTTGCAAGCCTGTTCACTTGTACAATTGATATATAAAAATGGAATATGCAATAAATGCTGGTGCTTTGAAATACAATTATTTTATCTGTAGTCTATCACTATTCCAAAGAAATGCACAATGGTATTTTTTTAAAAAAGTGTTTTAGAAACTTAAATATCACAAAATTGTATCTATGAAGTTATTATTAAAATAGACTCTGTCATGCTCTGTAGTAGCATCTAAAGTCTGCGTTTTTTTTAAAGTACTAAAGCTATTTAGATTTCTATTAAAATAACATATTGCTTTCCCCACCATTTACTTGGATGGTAGTTCCTAGTCATGACACACATATTTTATTGGACAGAGTCCAGCTTTTATCAAAGGCAACATTCAGCTTTCCTCATTCTTGTTTGTTAAGAGGCAACTTTTTTTTTGTTTTAGCCTTTTCCTCATCGATTATGTAACGTGTAAATACATACAGTCCACTTTTTTGGACTAGGCCTTCTGGAAACTAAGTGAGGCTTCATTCAAACAAACTAACTATCCAAAAATGGGATATATAATATCACTTCTGGAAAAGGTAAGGAAATTAGATTCAAGTTATATTTTAATAAAGTCACCTCCTTGAATATTTTAGCACTGCAGATGAAATTATTAAAGGAAAATTTTTTAGCAAAGAAAAGTCACTCACTGATATCATTTTCTAAAAAATGAGATAAATTTGAAAAAATTGCAGTGCCTGGATTGGGGTTTTTTGTTTGTCCTTTAACAATAACTCCTCTCTTCACCACGCCTTCTACAGAAAAAAAATGTAGACTATAGTCCTCAATATTCACCGATTTAACGTGATCGTTCTCTTTCTCCCCACCCTCGCCAAAGATAGATGGCAGGCAAGCATTTAGCTTGTCAACCCATTGGAAATAAGGAGCCCATATAATCACTATGCTTGCGAGGCAGTAAGTTCTTTCAACTATATGATATATGTGTTCAGAGTAAACTAAAGATAATGTTTTCTATAGTACAATCCTCTTTTCAAGGAAGAAAAATAAGCCATTAAAAGAGCATTCATATTTTCCAGGCAAAATAAACAAAAAAAATCAAGTATAATGCAATGGAAAACTTGTAGACCAAACACAGAGATGTGTGTACGTGTCCAAATATGAGAGACATCTGGATTGACCGCAGGTTTCTCACACCTCCTTGCATTTGTGGCAGCTCCCTCCCTACTTTTTGATCTTTGACTCCTCTGTTTGTACTAATTCTTTTGTCTTTTCAGAATTTCCAGTTGAAGATCATCTATCACTGCTATTCGGGTAGAAGAAGTTAATCAAACATATCCTCAAACATACGCTGGCCCATAGCTATATATTGCTCTTTCTCCTCCACAGTCATCTGTGACACAAGCTCCGGCCGCTGATTTACTTGGCTATAAGAAAATGGATGTCCTGCCACCATAACAATGGGGTCTTCAGTCACTACCTCAAATTCATCCTCATCATTGTCATCTGTCAGCCCATAAAGCGTTGTGGGAGCACTGGCTGCACAAGGAAGGGAGTCCTCATCCGATTCACTGGTCTCACTCTCAGAATCACTGGCATTTGTGGCAGATAAAGGAGCAATCCCTCCCATAGCAGCCGTAGAGACAGAGGAGGTTTTCTTTTCATGGATGAGCAGAGCACGCATTACTTCTTCATTATTATCTAGTGCTGCCTGTCCTTCTTCATCTCCATGTAACATGTTTATGTCTTGCCCACCTGCAAGAAAGTATTTAAATAATTTAATTATATTCATTAGGACATGACAGTATGCAGATACTTCCTTTGCTGCAACTATGTTGCTAGGTACTATGCAATCTAATTTATTGGATAATGATGTATAGCTTGTAGTTGGGACTACAGATTCAGTATGCTCCTAATTAGTCATATTAAGATGTTTTATACCTTGACAAAGTCCAAAAAAATGTTAGGCTCCACTATACCCATCTAACATTACCGCCCCCTTTTAGATTCTAACTTTAAGTATGTATTTTTAATTTATCTAGCTTTCATATCTTCTAGCTTTTTATAATTCATTTTAGATTTTCACTTTTTAGATCCCTTATGTTTCTTTTGGTGTTATTATCCCACTCTTATGCTGGACTATGACCTTAATAAATATTAGATTGGATTTAAAAAATGCTTACAATTTAAAACATCAATAAGGGGGTATGTAACAATTTACAGCAATCTTGATGATTACAGTCCCAAGTGGGAGTGGTGGAATGTCAGGTTATTGATCTTTTCCTCTTGGCAGATTGTTGGGTTTTATTGTGGTCTTTATCTTTAAACATTTATAGGCTGGTTGAATGCTGATCTATTATAGACTATTTTTTCCCTTTTCTCTTTCTGTTGTTTTGAATAACTTTTGCTTTTCTGTAAGGAATTCATAAGGGTCAGGTAGTGAAAGTGTTTTCATTAATTTACATGTATATTAGACTTTCACCATAGGGATTTTGAGGAATATTACTTTAACTTTGTTTTCTGTGTTCTCTTATATATAATTGCTAAATTACACAGAGCAATAATGTATCAGATTGTAGACAAGCAAATGTGGCTAGCATTTGAAAAAAGACCATTTGATAATATACAGTCCCTAGCTGAAAGCTTTTTTAAAAAGTTTGGTGAAATGATAATGGTTGAGAAAAATATTCAGATGTAACTATTTGTAGATAAACTGGATTCATAAAAGGAATTGGATTTGAAAGTAGAAGATTTGATGGGGATTGAAAAAAAATAAAGATCTTAAAAAACTACAATGAACTGAGTGGACTGTACCTGCCTCCCTAAAGCTCAAGCCTGCATTCTTTTACAACAACAAAAAACTAAGTGGAGAAGTGATAAATGGTTTTCCCTAAAAGGATTCTTTCAATGCATTGGGGAATATATTTATCATACTTAATTGGAAAACAACTTCATTTGGATTCTTTTGGGAAGATAAATGATCTTATTATATTTAACCAGACAACAATTGAAAAGAGATTATATTAAGAAGCAAAAATGAATATTTTATCCAGGACAAATTAGTGTTAACCTTTGGGGTGATTTGGGATAGATAAGAAACCGGTAAACTTTCTAGAGTTGATTACAATAACATTTTATTGAAATTGTAATATTGCTTTTTTATTATTGTTCTACCTGTTAACTGTTTTGTCATTAATATAGTAGTTAAGACAAGTTAATAATCTGCAAATAGAATTAGTAATTTAAAATGGGGGGGCTGTTTCACAAGTGGTAGGAAACTAATTTCCTTGTAATATATTTATCAGTATTCAACTAGGAGGGAATAATATGTATATACGTTAGTGCTTTTAATGCGCTTTTTAAATGTTGTGTTTTTTTGTTTTAGTTTAAAATTTTTGCAGGTTTGTATTTTAACTTTTTTAAAATAAAATAAAATCTTTGAGAAAAAAAGGAAGTCAATGATGACATTTTGCTGTCCCACCCACTGCATAATACTGAAGTGGTATAGTTGCACTGTCATATGCCACCTGGTTAACTGGGAGTTTGTATTCTTCAGCAGCTGCAGTCAGGTGTGTAGTTGGTAGTCAATTATCACAGTGAATTCCCAATCGCAGAGTTACACACGCAGAACAGTGATTGCCTCCTTCATTGCATGGGATTTTTTTTTATGGTGCTACATTTTTGTTTCCCTGGAGAAGATTCTTTGACAGTATAAGTTGTGGTCCATCCCTTCATGGTTTTGAAGGAGTACTAAGCCTATGTTGGATGTATCTGTACAACATATGGTTGGGACAAATCCAGCCCTTTTATTACTGGCTTCTTACATAAAGCATCTTTTAATTTCTCCAATGCTTCCTGGCATTCTGTAGACCACTGTACTTTGGAGGATTCTGTTTTTCTCATTAAGTCTGTTAGGGGTACTAGAGAAATGAGGGATAAACCTTTGGTAATAACCCACCAAACTCAGGAAAGAGTGAATATCTTTGTTTTGGAGACTTCCACCTGTTTCAGGGTTTCCACCTTTCCCATTTCAGGCTTTATCTCCCACTTATCAACCACGAACCCCAAATATCAGGTTTCCTATATCCTAGAGACCACTTTTCTGGGCTTATGGTTAAGTCATTTTTTCTGAAACAATCCATTGTTAGGCTCAGGTGTTGAAGGTCTTGCCCTCTCTGCGATCCAGATGGCACTTCCTATGTACCCTCCCTGACCAGCATGGAGCCACTAGTGCACTCCCTTTCTTCCTTCTGCACCTTCCCAATCTGTGCAGCATCTCTTGTACACCATCCCTGACACTTCCTCACACCCTCTTGCTCCATCCCTCATCCAGCAGCAAGCACTTAACTGCCCGAGAGCCTGAGACTTGCTATTTCCTGCTGGTTTCCCCACTGGCTTTGGTTGTAGGAAGTCAAGCAGGAACTACCTCGCCTAATGACAATGGGATTCATTAACGATGGCAACTGGGACTGCATGAATTATCCTCACTAAATGATGTGGTCATGCTTTATAACCACATTGCTTAGTGATGGAAATTCCAATCCCAATTGCCATTGAAAGTTGAATACTTCTCGTAATGTACATGCTTCTCTGTTTACATCCTTTTGGATTTTATAATGCTTTTCCTCTTATAACTTTCTTACCTTCAGTGACCTCATTAGGATCATAAGCACCTTGCACTGTGCTTTCCCGCAACCAGACTGGTCTCTCTCTGGGTAGTTTCCCTTCATTGGCTGGCTGATGTGTATCTTCTTGATCCTCCATGTTAATAATGACATTCTGAGTGTACATGTCCCCATAAGAAGGACCCTTTGTTGTCCAGGCTTCCCTGTGCTGCCCACTTGGTAAACTACTGTTTCCCAATGCACCAACAGCTCGTTCTTTGCTGCATACAATCATAAACAGACATGTTTGGATTAGAGAAATATTTTACATTATTTTAATAAAATTCTTATAACAGTACAATTTAAAGGCTAATACATATGGTTTTACCCAACATTGTAAAGGTCATTAAGACTTCTCAACAGGCTCACTAATGATACCCATTTTTAAAGGATTTAAAAAGCACTACTCACTTATTACAAATGGATTATAGAAATGCTATTAGTTCTAAAGGAATGTTAGAAGTAATGGAAATATAAAGTTCGGAGATATTGCAGCTCTTACCCATTTTTGTCCATAAGCTCACTTTTGACCTTGCTTATTTTTTATTTATCATATTTAGAAACCACCCATCTCCCATACAGAGGAATTCTGGGCATTGTACAAATAAAGACAGTTCCAGACAAACACATGACTATCTCTAATGTTTCTTTTCTAAAAATGCCACTAAGAGTCCCCTATGCACTCCTGGAAAGGTAGTCCTCAGTGATAACTCAAATCAGAATTTCCATCACTTAGGAACATGTCTGTAAAATCATATGACCGAGCCACTTAGCTACGCAGTTCCAGCACTTCTAGTTTCTATTATTAATCAAATCCCATAGCATTGCTGAGCACAATTATCATGTGATCACCATTTGTAACCCCCGCTGGCTTTCCCACAGATTTTGCTAGTTGAAACCAGCACTGAAAGTTGCAAATGGCAATCGTGACCATGGACTATCCTAAGTATGAGGACTTTGTAAGTTAAATCAGTTGCTGAATAAGTGGTCCTTAAGTGAGAACCATTGGTAATATTGCTGCTCTGCAACATGACAGCTTCCCATTTATTTTTTTACTTAACATGATCTAAAAGATATTAGTCAGGCGGGGTACAAAATGGAATAGGCATCCTGCAGGCAACAAGTTGCTTATTTCTGCAGACGGGATTTTATCAAATCTGCAAATGATCTGAAATTGGCCAGTGCCAAATAAAATGGAATTAGTACTGTAGAATATTTGAGTTCAAAGGGGCCTGTAGGTTACTGAATCCAATCCCTGCTTATTGTCAATCAGGTAACAACTGTATTAACAACATAAAGTGTTATATATTATGTGACTTATTTTGCTAGTTGTTAGTATATTACTGCATTCATTTGCTTCACTCTGTTTCTGTTCTTTTACATTTTGCTGGTCATTGATAACATAAATATTATTGAACTCCTGCTTTCTGCAGAATACCTATTAAAAAAGCCTAACAGATTATTTTTCAGTGAAGAGTCTACAAACTTTCAGCAATTCACTCTGTCAATCTGCTCTTATAGTTGTATGTTAATATTAATATGTCACTATTGTATTATTGTTTAATATTGCTTAGTAATTGAATCTATGCATTCAGAAGCAAACACTGCTATAACTGGTGGAACTGAATCTCAGGTACATGCGGATAGGCTTTCAGATATGCAATGAAAATCTTTCAGTCTTTGAGATACTAAGAACTTTTTTAAAAAAGCCCTCAAGACTCTTTTAATTTCACAAGATATTAACTTTTTCTCTATGTTAAGATTTGTATTAAAGAACAATCTTTATGTACTTTAATACTCTATTATCCTATCTAAATATGTATTTGGAGGAATAAAAAATTGTCTTGAATTCTGAAAAGGAAAATCACAATAAAATGAACCACAGAGGAGAAACAACATTAAATATTGTTTTTAGATATACTTTATATAAAGTCAAAAGGTATAATTCCATGCATTAGTTGGAAGTCCAGCTCAGTTAAATATGTTTTTTTTTTTCTGTGAGTGCATATGATTACATCCAATTTATTAAAATTTATCAGATATTTATGCTGGCAAATGTGTTTAGTATCATACTGGGATTATACAGCCAACATCTGCAGACATAAATCATAAAGGTCCATACCCAATCACATATATTTTTAGAAACAAAATTTGAGAAGTCTGTCAACATTTGACTACCAAGTTCAGACAAATTAATACTCTGGCCCACCTCTGCTTCAATGCAAGAATCTCCATAGGCTCAGGCTCAAGTAATTCATAAGCTAAATTAACATCCTCAGTCTCACGAAGCAATGCATAAATAGGTTCTATTTGTTCATTAAATCGTGCTACAAGAGTCCTTGCATCCTTTTTAGGCATTGCAGATTCATCTTCTTCCACTTCAGTCTCACAAAATGTGCAGCGAAATATTCCTATACAGAAAATAAACCAATAAAAATTAGGAAATATAAAAATGCTAATTGTTAAATTATTTGATGGTTTGTGCGGAGCAAAACTATCATGGAAAAGATGCATTTTATTTATCAAGAAACTAAAGCATAGACAAGGCAAAAGTATTTTACTTTCCATTTAGGTAGTAGTTTTTTAAAAAGGCAAGACAAATTCATGGAGAATGAGTGGCTAACTGACTTGAAAGTTGTTTTATCTTCTCAATCAGAAGCAATCTTCCTCAAATAGCAGCTGCTGCTGCTGCTTTCCTGGCTAGACTCCTGAGCTTCCTGTCACTTTGTTGGTCAAAGTGCCTCAAAATACTGGACAAAATGGGCAGTAAGTCGACAGCAGGGCTATTGTTTTCTCCCTTATGCCAGGCCTCCAAGTTCATGAATGTGTATACATGGGAGAGAGAAAAATGTATAGAATTCTGCTGTGAACATGACAGAAAATGAAGTGCAAAGGATATGGTGGAGAAGAGGATATCAGCCCTGGTTATGGTGTCAGTCCAGTTCTCATCCACTATCAGGCAGTCCTCAACATGTTCTGACATATGGCCTTGTGGCAAGAAAGCTTTTACACATAAAAAATGCAAGGATCCCATTTCTGCCCTCTGGTACATCATTCCTACAAATGGTCCATTTGGCGCTAATCTACTTTAAAAACACCACGGATAGCATCCTTTGGGTTCCAGCCAAACATTTTCACTGAAATGAACCAAAATTAATTTTTATGTAGTTCCCCATTGCATCATTTCATTTTTATACCTTTTGCATTGATTGCTTATTTTCCTGAGTTTCTAATATAAGCTGTGTTGAATGTTTCCAATTTTGCAACTGAACAAGTCTGATAAATAAATAACTTCTCTCTTATCTAATGATACATTTACATGTTTGGGCAAGATTGCAACCAGACTATCCTAATGAGGCATGCTCTCTCAGATGCATTTTCTTTGCGGTTTTCAATGTTTACTAAGCCTATGATATGCATTGAGATCATGTCTTGGTTACATGCTTCTGTAATATTTCTCTAATATTTTCCCAATATTTATATTATAAATACACTTCCATTATTTTCATTTCTAAAAAGTCTTAATGTCTAGCTAACTCAATTGCTGTAAAAACTGTTTACCTCTGCAACCCTTTTTAAAAAATCACTCAGAACCACCAAATATATAGATTTTTTCTATCCCCAAATCAACTCTCCCAGATAAGATGGCAAATTATTATTTCAGCTCTTTGAGGAATTCTTGTATCTTACCTGTATTAGGTTCAAACAACTGATTTGCCTCTAAATCTGTGAAGGTACTGGAACAAATAGGACACCTGAAAGAGGCTCGGTTGGTGGAGTCTCTTTCATCTGTCTCAATTCTCCTTCTCATGTGATCCAACTTGTACTTCACCACATTGACCAGTAGACGATAATTAATGAAGTAGAAATTGTGCCTTGTGGTCTTCCCATCCGGAGCTGTCTCCACTCTCATCCTACATTTGATAAATTTGTCACTTTTAAGAGTGTTGAGAATTGCTCGCAGCTGCTTCCGATCAAACTTCAGAAGCTCCAACATGTCTTCCTCCTTTACACAAGGGTTCCGAATTAGAATGTCCAGGGCCAAAGCATGTTCAGTACCATAAAAACCACGTACTACATACTTAGCAAGGCGTTTCAGAGAAGCTGGGACCTCTGTGAGAATGTCTGGATCTGTCATAGCTGTTATCTTGCAAACAAATATTATATTCAAATTCTTTTCTTCCACTTAGCAGTATCAAATCCACTGTCCACTTTAATTCACTATAACCATAAATAACAGAAAATTAGAAAACTGCATATGTAACATTACTTCTAATCTTCTTGCCTTCTTCACTGTTCTTATACATGAAGAAAAATATCTATTGTATTCCTGTGTTCCAGTCTGTACAAGATGTACAAGTCTGTCAAGACTGTATCAACTAATATAGCATCTAAAGACACACTGTTTCATTAAGAGGACCAATAGATGAAAGATTACATTACACGTGGACTACTGCTCTATCAAATGTGAGCTGCAAACTTCCTGATGGTCACTAGATACCCTTTTGTAGCCCACATTTGGTAGCTTGTGCCATTGCACTAAGCATCTTTCTTCGAACAAAATGGGAGGGGATAAAAGGATTTTGAAAGATTGCAAGATTGAAAAATGTGGGAGTATTTTGCTTAAACCACTTATATACTTTTTTCCAAAGGAAAAGACAGACCTTTTCCTTTGCGTGTGATAAGTGGATTGAATGACCAACCAGTAAGTTTATTTAGTCAATGAACAATGAAATGGAATAATCCAGGTTTGTGCTATAGCAGACGCACTTGACTCCCGATGCTGCCAACAGAAAGAAACTGCACAATGGAACCAACTACACAATGGGACCCTTCTCCCTGCCATACTACATTTCAACCTGCAGAAAACGGGCTATTACGACCGCGTTTCATGGAGGAGGATTCAATCCGAAGCCCAAACCCTCAGTGAGGGACAACGACAGCTTCCTTTCACTCCCAATCGCCTCCGCGTTCGGAAACAAGCAAATCAAGGCCGTCTCACCCAACGAGTCTTTACTGACACGCGAAGCTCCCGAACAAATCTCCCAGTTGCCGATAGTCTCCCCAGTTTTCCTTCAAGGCGGCTGCAAACGAAAGTCCGGCCCTCCCGAAACGTCACTGCCGTGCGACACACTGTGTTCTACTTCCTATCTCATTAACAGCAATTCCCCCCCGTCAGCTCTTGAGGCCAATTGGAATGAATATAGTGTGTGATCGGCCAATAGAAGATAGGCTTGTACGAATCGATTTGTGATTGGTCTATTTTAAGAAGAATGAAAGTAGAGAGGTGGCCTACGTCGGTAGCTGTTTCTGGTAATTGCCTCTCAAGGGAAACAAATGGCTGCCTTAGAAAGGGTGAAGGTGCTTGTGTTGGGTGATTCAGGTGAGTGGGTGAGGGCGTGAGGAGCGACCACAGCCGTCCTCCACGAAGAAGAACCACGCTCTTTAGTGGCAAGGGGCAGAAATAATGTAGCAAGACTCCAAATTGGCTGTTATTTGGAATTTCTTTCCTGCTTAAAATGTGGTTTCTTAGAAAACAGAACAAGAAGCAGTGTAACAGACAAAACAGCTGTTTATTTTCTGATTTCTAGAAAGTGTGGTTGTTTAACGCACCCATATTCTACTTCCCGTCTCAACTGGTCTAAGTCCAATCAGAGTTTTGGATCTATGCTCTGCTGTGTATGTAAATAAGGCCAAAAATGTTTCTACGAACGCACTAACTACCTAGTTAACCTGTTTGTTTCTCGAACTAACTACCGTACAGAGGTGCAGTTGCAGAAACATTAGCCCTTCATTCCTACAAACATATTTGCGCATAGTGTGTTTGCAATAACAGTTCTTGCGTGTCATCATTCTGCAGTAGGTTAATGGAGCTCAGATCCTCCCCGTGTGCATTTTGCTCCCTTCCTTCTCACCTTTGTCAGCTTTAAATCAAGTGTAACGTGATTATTTATTGTTTTAAAATTTAAATATTTTATTGGTGTTTTAATGATTGGTAAGCCTCTTAGAGTCACCTTTAGGCAAGATGGGGGACATATAATTTAATAATAGAACTGTTGCCTCCCCCACCCCCAATTTTTAGGACATGGAGAACTGATAAGATATTTCAAAATATATCTGCTGGGTGCAATAGAATCCCAGAATTGGAAAGAGCCATTTATAACCACTGAATCGGTCTAGCTCAGTACAAGAATCCAGATTAAAGCATTTCCAATGGATGACTATTTACTTGAACTCAAAATGTATGATATCCTATTGTAATTAATTTGTTTCATATATCATTCTGTGCTTGTGTATTTGATACTTGAGGGGGTAAAGAACTTTGCATCTGTCTCTATTAAATTTCATTTAGTCTTTTTCTTCCCTATTAAAGCTATCAAGAATATAGAATTCCAGAGTGGAACACAGAATTAATCCGTGCAGCCCCTTACTCACTGCAGAAACTGTTAAAGTATGATGATTATGAAGCTGCACCTTAATTTCAGTTATATAGCAAAACTCAAATGACAGCAGAAATGTTTGTAAGTTTTGAAGATATATTTTATTATTTTGTTTCAGGTGTGGGAAAATCATCACTTGTTCACCTATTATGTCACAATCAAATGCTGGGAAATCCATCCTGGACTGTGGGCTGCTCCGTTGATGTCCGTGTATGTGGAAACACCTGATAATTTGTGATATTGTCTTTGAAATAATATATTTTACATACAGAAAATTAGTGACATTTAACTGCAGAGGTAAAGCATAATTGCAATGTCTCTAGTTGATGAACAACACTGCCCATTATTGATACTCTAACATGGCCAGAGGTGGAGATGAGAAGGAAAGCAATATAGAAAAAGAAAATAGACAACAGAAAAAGACCTAATGATCCATCCAGTCTACCCCTTGAGGGTTTTTTTTGTTTTTTTTTAAATTATTTTAATTTTTGTTGGATGATTATCCCAGGCATGTTTAAAATATGATGGCCTAGGGGAGGTATTTAAATATGCATAGACTTGCCAGGTTTTCTATAACTGATACTGTTTTCTTCTGCATCTTTGCAAAAATATGCAATAAAAATTAATTAAAAAGATGTACTGTATATAAAGTCAGTGGGATAGGAATTGAATAAAAGTAGAAAGAGTGGGGAAATTATCTTTCCAGAGTTTAGCCAATATATTCTGACTCTGTGATTCTCATTATAGTTCTTGTGGAGAATACAGTAGTCAGCTAATTCTTTGAAAGATGGTGTTTTATACTGGTTGGCTGCCAAGACAAATTTAACCATCTTTATTTCATAAAAGGTTTCTGAATACAGAAATATTCTTAGGGGAAAATAATGAATAGCTACTAACCAGGCTTCCTTTTGAGGCATTCTCTGACCAGAAAACAGAAAAGTTGCAATTGTTGTTGAGTAGAGTTCTGGAGACAGAAAGAGCAAGAGAAAATGATCATGAAATTGTGTCTGTGGTGCATGTTTTTTGTAATGTATACTTTGCTTATTATACTTTGACACAGGTTATTTTTAATTTATCTGTAGTATAAACATGCATGCAAAAATTAATTAGATCTATGCAAACTATTTGGGATGTATTTGAGCAAACTGTAAATAAACTGGCTCTTAACAGATATCATAATGTTTGCATCCACGATTAGTGCAATTACTTTGAGGGCTCTTGCAGATCATCTTTGTGTGTATATTAATGCTATTAATTTTTTTCACCAAAATTGGTAATAAAAGGATTGCCACAATTAAATGACTTCTCCAAATAATTTATGGAGCCTATATATCTGTGTGTTTGTTTTGTGTGTATATACATCTCACACTCATAGATGTGCCAGATATTCTGTATACACTCTCTCTTCCCATAAAAACTAAATCCAGATAATTCATTATCCATTAAAAAAAATGGATTTTTTTCATCAGAACAAGTAAATATAATACAACAAGTATCTTTAGGAAAATGCTTATTTTCTGCTTTTCCAATTAAGGAATATTTCCCCTTGTTACCTTCATTACCATTTGGAAAAAAAATCCTACTGTATAGTGTGCATAGGTCAAAGAAGCTGAATTCATATAAACTCACTGCAGAACCTAACTAGTTGTCTCCTTAGCCCACCTTTGCTGTGTTCTGCAGAGGTACTTCATTATGTAGTGGAATGCTGGTTTAATTAACTGTCATTTTACATTTATTTATGCAGTGTGGTTTCTTATTGCCAGATTCATGACTACAAAGAAGGAACTCCAGAGGAAAAGATCTATTTCATCGAATTATGGGATGTTGGTGGTTCTGTAGGCAGTGCTAGTAGTGTGAAAAGCACACGTCTTATGTTCTACAATTCAGTTAATGGTAATGGATGCATTTTTAAGATCTGTTACATTCTATGGAACTTGGTTTGATTTATGTAGATCATGTTCCATAAATATTGCAAACAAGAATTTTACATTAAAGAATCATTATTGGCTGAATTTCAATTTTAAATACTTTACTTTCTTGGATACAATGTATATTTGCAAGTGTTGACAAATTTGTTTAACTTTTTCCCTGAACAAATTTCTGGGCATATTTATTATTCATAATGTTTATTTGAAAACCAGTACATTCTAGTTTGCAATGGATTAAATTTATTTATTCATTTACATTTATTTATTCAATGTGCATGCCACCCATCTTCCCTGAAGGCAATATGAACTTGTATATATTCTGTATCTGTATCATTGCCACACATATGTACCTTAAAGTTTCTGGGCCATTCTTTATTTATATTCATGAGATTATGAAATAATGCATAACCAATACTATTTTCAAAGTAGAATAGCAATTATTCCTATCAGATGTCTTAATCTTTAGCTACATATACTTGGAGCTAAAGATATTTTATTCTAAATTGGTATTAGGACTAGCATGTGAATTGTTACCAAACACCACCCATTGATGATCACCCAGATTGTATGATTCCATGTATAGATCTTATAATCCTATTTCAAAAACAATCCGGTATTTCAGTATAATTTTTTTAGTTTGTTTTTCTGCACAAGTGATGCATAATATATGCTAATCGTGGATCAATTTTTTTGGCTCAGTGTCCTTTCTTTCTTTCTGCCAGCCTTGAATTACATTGGCCAGCATGCCTTACAGAAGAGTACAGTGTAGGATAGTGCAAGTACTTCTTGTATCTAATCAATTATTTCTTCTATCTAATCAATTTGATTAGGTTGGGACTTAGCTTGCATTGGTGCACAATTTACAACTGAATGGCTATAGTTCAGGAACTGCTGAAACAAGTAAAAAACTAAATGTGGTTTACTTTAAATTCAGTTGGCATATAGTTAGTTTGTTTATTCCCCTTGAAATTAGGAATGTCCCATTTTTATCACATTAAATTATAATTTGGTAAAAATATTTAAGGGCTCCATAAGCTACTTTCAAAGCTTTCAGGGACTATAAATGATACATTTTTGATTCAGTATTCATATTATCTAATAAAAAACATTTGAAAATATAAATAGCTTGTATAATATCAATATAAAAAAAACCTGAAGATATTCCTTCCTTACCAACTGCTTATTCAGCAACTGTTCAAAATTGTGATAGTGCTGAAAAAGATTTATGACCAGTTCTCAAATTTGTGGCTTTCACAATATTTTTGTGGTCATTTGATCATGATTCAGTTGCATGGCATGGCAACTAGCATGCATGTATGACAGTTGCAGTGTTCCACAGTCCTGTGGTCATTTGCAACCTTTACAGGCAGCTTCCAATAAGCAAAGGGAGTGGGATGCTGGAGAAGTCACAAATGGCAGTCATGTGATATTGCACTGAACCATGGTGATTCACTTGATGTCAGTTGGAACCAATATGTCAGGTGTAGTCATGTGATGTTTCCCTTTACAACTACATGGCTTCTCTAGTTGCCATTCTCAAATGCAGTCAGTAATTGAGGATTGTCTGTACCTTATTGTTGACAGACAATTTCCCTGTTTCTGATATTTTTTCTGACTTAGTAAGAACGTTTAGTCACTGTTAATTTCTTTTGATCTAAAGATGTTAGAGATTCCCCCTTGTTCCTTACCATGGTAACATCCTTGATTTAATTTGGGCTAAGGCATTTTGTGCTTTATTCAATGGAGCCTAATCTTAACAATTTCATTGTAAATATTTCTCTTCAAGGCATGTTTTCAAATTGATTAGTAGTTTTATCCATTCTATGTCAACATTGGTTCTTACTTCCAATCTTTGAAAAGGAGCTTTTATCCATGGCTGGATTTACAGAAAATTCCAAGTTACATACATAAACTGAAATAGAAGTGTAGAATGGGGCCATCTGCTCTTACTATTTTTTTATATTTACCAGAATCTAATTTCAGCTCAAGCCAAATGACACTTTTTTACTATGTTGAGGTCTTTCTATTGTCATCTCTGCTATTTACATTTGAGAACTTTTTTGTCTCCAATCAAGATGCTCCAGTTATCCATCTGTATGCAGGGCTTACATGCTTCTTCTGATGCTGCAAATTGTTCTTCGTCTAGTTTTTCATTTTTTCTAGTTACTGAAGCAATGGTAACTAAAATAGTTATAGAAGTTCCCTGTATTACTTGCCCTTCTTTTCATCATTTTTGATGAAATGACGTTTTCCAGTCATTTTTAAGTATGCTGATCAATTGTTCTCTTATGGCTGGATTTTTTCAGGACATTCAAAAATATACCTATCTTTTCTTTCTCTCTTTTGAAAGGTTTCCTGATTGAATTGGTTTGTTTAGTTTTCATTCATTCTTTTTCATCTGAGATTATTGAGGTAGTTCTTCTCTTCCATCTTTGTAATTGTTTATCAGTTAAATAAATTCACTGGGTTTCATATGGGTTATTCTATCAAGTCAGCATTAACTTGGGCCACTGGCAATAGAAAAATCAGTGTTGGTTCTGTTAGACTTATCCATGGCATTTGCCTCCACCCCCAGCCACCGAAGTTCTGTTTCCCATTATCTGCAGTGTTCTTTCGCTTGTTTTTAACTTTGTGAATGAGCCTCTGGGTTCTCTGATATCTTCCTTTCAATTGAAATCCATCCAGACATATATGTGTCTGGCCCTGTCTTCAGTGATGCAATGTGGTCTTCTCTTTACTTGGAATTTCCAGCTAGATGTATTCCTGCCACCTTAAATTAAATTTGGAAAATATTGTTCTTACTTTTTTTCTATTCATTGTTTCTTTGTTTCTTTTATTTCTTTGAAAATAAATTGCTGACATATGTTTTAAATTAGATCCCACATTTAGTAAAATTCCAGCTGTAGTAAAATTCTCTGGTGCAAACATGTTATTGTACATTTTTACTTTACTTTGAATTCTGATTTTTGCTTGTATGTTGTACTGTTTTCTTTGAAGATTTTTACATCGATTTACATGGCTTACTTTTGTGAATGCTTTAACTATAAAGTTAAATTTGAAAATTTCTGTTATTGAGGATTATAAAAGAACAGCTAAGGAAAGTCCTTCAGATTTAAACTAAAAAAACAAAAGATGGGGAAGGAAAAGTAATTGTCGCAATCATTTCTTTGATGATTTTTAACAAAGTTTTTAAAACTGTTCTTTTGTTTTTATAATATTCCAGAATAAATCCTACATAAATTTTATTGGTTAGTTTTACTTCACTTTTATTGCTGAAATAGTTGCATCCTCATCTGAAAAAGGATTGAATCCATGCACAGCATCTAGTAATTCTATAGCCAATAGCATTTGGTTTGAAGTGATTGGGAATTAGAAGCGGAAATTTTTCCAGGAAGTTAAACCTAAGAATATTTCAAATTTTTGTGGGAACATAAGACCAAGGTATAAACCAAAACCCCCAAATAACCAGGAAACAGGATCATAAAGCAGTACTGTGCAAGAATAACACTTGGGGGCAATGTCTTATTAAAACAGGGAACATGCTATACCATACTTCTTTCAGTTCAAGAAAGTCAATTAAGGAAGAACAATAGGAACTGAAAATATTTACATTGCAACATTCAGTTCTATGGTTCATTATATAGTGCTATCATATCTAGACCAAAAACCTTCCAACTCAAGCCTTAGTACTGTTTCCTTACATAATTCTATTTTATTTTCCAATTAATCCATCAAATTCCCTTGTCCTTTCTGATTGCTTCATAATGCATCATAATTGGTTTTATAGCCTTGTTTGTTAGGCACAACTGGCTTTTTAAATTACCTTCTGCAATAGTTTACTTCTAAACGTGGTTAGCTTTGATTCTGATTCTGTTCTTAAGAAGAGGCTGAATAAATATTCTCATTTTTATGCTCTTTTGACATCTGGCTTTGTTTCTTTAATTGCAATCTCTTTCAATATGCTTTTGATCATTTTAGGGGGAAAAATTAAAAAAAAAACCCTTTTCTTACTTAGGAATAATTTTAGTGCATGATTTAACCAACAAAAAGTCCTCCCAAAACTTATATCGATGGTCTTTGGAAGCTCTGAACAAAGATGTGACTCCATCTAGCGTCCTGGTGACAAATGGGTAAGTAGGCAGAATATACAGCTGTCTATTATCATTGTGATAACCATGTGAATTAGATGGAGGGATGACATGAAAATGGGGGAAATGGGTAGGCACATTTCTATCTGAAAAAATAAGGTCCACCTCCTCTAGCAATATTCTCTTTAGAAATCTGCCCTTAAAAGATACAGTATGTGAAAGTCATAGTATATATTTCATACATAAGGAGTAGCAGTGACCGACAATTTTAATAGCAAAAATACATCTAAATATATTCAACTTCACAAAGTAGAATAGGAAAAATACATTGTTTATGGAAATTCTCAATCATCCAAGTCATGGTGGTCCCAAAGGTGTTTTTCAATTCCCCACCATTCAGTCAGATCTGAAGAAGCTTCTTGGATGAGAAGTGAAACATGAATTAGATGGAGTCTAACAAAGTTTTGAAAAGCACCTCCTTTGGGATAAATACATTAATTTTGGCTAATGTTCACAGCTAGTCAGAATTTACCTCCTAAACAAACTGAATACCTAATTCATTAAATAGGATTCATAGCTTTGCACTGGATGCATTTTAGTAATGAAAAATATATAATTAAAAATAATCTTTCCCCCAATCTCCCCCTAGGAGATTGCTAAAGAACAATTACCAGAAAGAAAAGTAGCGCAACAATCCCATTGTCAGCTTATAGAATGTTGAAAACTAGAGATGAAATCAACTTGTCCTTATTTATTTAAAACGTTTTTATATTCTCCCATCTTATAACATACTGTGTGGCTCTCAATTAAAAATTAAAACAACATAAAGACCACGTTAAAACAATAACAACCAAATACAAAACCCGGCATGAAGTCAAAGCTTCCAATAGGCAGGCAGCTCACCCCAGTGTTTGGGAGAAAAGCCAGGTCTTCAGTGCTTTATGAAAGGTAGGAGGGTAGAGGTCTGCCTCATTTTAATCTAGGTGCATGTGAAATGCAAGTGCAAATGGTTGCTTTTTTCTGGGTATTTCGGTAGTTTAAAGAGTATACAATTGGATTCCACTATTGTAGCTACATTTCAGAGTTGATCAGATCCTGCCTTTGCAATGGAAGAGTTAATATACATTTAGCTTTCTGAAACTTGGGCTGAGTTGTGATGTAAAAGACCAGAGAACTAACCTTAAGGCAGATATGAGACAGCTGTTAAGGAAGAAAGGAATGAGCAATTCATTCCATTAAAAAGAGGCTTGATCAAGAGAGTACTCAATCCAGAGATAGAAGAGAGTATAAGAATTTTTTTTTAAATAACCACATCTTGATTTTGTTTAGTATAAGATGGAACCAAGAAAAAACTTAGACTGGCTTTCAAAATTATGTTACTACCACAATAAAGTATCATTTTTTTGAATCCTTGCAATGATTGTTTCCTGACCTAGCCTACCTCGAAGGCCTGACACTGGATTATCATAAACGTGCCTTGTACATGTATATTATCTGTACTTTCCATTTGCCATATCCATCCTAGAGTTGTTTGTTGTTATATTGTGATGTAAGAGATCTTAAGCAGGGAAAACATGTAATAAACAATTAAAAATAGATTAAAGTTCAATCCAGACATGATGGAAATGACTTTTGTACTCAGGGATTGGGGTGAAGCATCTTAAAGATGGGGTTGCATTCCTCAAGAAAAGAGCAAATCTTGATACATGGCTGTAGCAAAGGAGCATATTTGGGAAACTGTTGCTAGTATGTCACCTGCAATACTTCACCAACTGCTTTGTATCTTATCTTCACTTTCCTTCACAGAGACTATGATCGGGAACAGTTTGCTGATAATCAGATGCCACTGCTTGTCATAGGAACAAAATTAGATCAGATCCCAGAGACAAAACGCAATGAGGTCTTGAGCAGAACTGCTTTTCTGGTTGAGGATTTCAGTGCAGAAGAAATCAATCTGGTTTGTGTTATCCTTTATTTTGTCAGCTTGGATTAATGCTATTGTTGGCCATGAATTTATTTCAGAGAATAATCCTTTCCCTGAAATAAATCCTGCTCGTTTCCCATTATTGCTGGAGGGTACCCTTAAGCTATTTTTTTCACTTGCAGACAGAATCAAAGAATGTTATGGAACCCTTAACTCCACACAGCAACTTTCCCAGCAGTTCTTTGGTCCTTTCCAATTTTATAAAGAGGCAGCAGTAAGGCAATTTATGTCTATCCATTGTAAATTCCTGTCATCATAGACACTTGGTGCTTCACAATAACCCGTGACTATGTCATAGAATTTCAAGACATTTATATTTTCTGCCAAATTGCAACAGAAAAGCATTTCCAGATTTAGATCAGTCATCTGCTAAAAATCAAGGCCATAAAACTAGTTCCACCACAGAATAGAATTTCTCTGTGAAGTCTAAAAGGAATGAGAATTTCAGAGACATTCTGACTCAAACAATTCTTGTCTGGCTCAAAAGATGTATGATCTAAGGTCAGTGTCTCATGTGCCAAACAATCAATCCTGACCTGCCTCCCAAAACATTATGCATTGACTCAGTTCATGCTCCATCTTAAGAGAATTTACCCAGAGCAAGCATTCTTTCTCTTACATAAAGTTATGAAAATGGGGCATCGTAATAAAGTTAAACTTGCATTTGAAATAGTCCTTCAGATAATAGAAGTCCTAGAATGCTAGAAATTCATTTGAGAGGTGTCAGCACACAGCCTAAACACCACCAATGTAAGTTTTCTTGATGTGTGACTACCTGACTAGATGTTTCAAGGTTTCTGAACAACAGAGTACAAGCACAGTATAAATTTTTCTCGTGATTATCAGCGATTGGACTAGCCAATCTTGAATTTAGGCCTCTAATATGTATTGCCGTGTTTGTCCTTGACAAAGCACAATACAGCCCAAGCACATTTTTATACCTAAGTAGAATTGAGCCCCAATCCTTCATGAGGAAGTTCTCAAGAATGCTGGAATGACCAGAGTCTCAACTTCTTCAAAACTCATCCAATATCTATATCTTCATTCATAGGTTGTCATGAGATCACCACAAGATTTAAAGCCTTGTATTTAAAGCCACAAGATTAGTAGACTTGTATTTCCAGCTAACCGTAAGCTGAGCCAGTTTATCTTCCAGTTGCCTACAGAAGGAGCCATAGCATCAGATATCTTGAACTTCAAAACAGCCCAAGGATCTGCTCTGCATCTTTTCTCCATTTCCTCTAAGTGTGTGTATTATGCAAGATTTAACATGGAGAGGATGAAAGTAGGGAACTAGCCCAGAAGATCTTCATAACCCTGAAGAACGATTCCATCCCTTTAGCCAGGAAACAGTTTTTCCCAACATATTTATAGCTGCATGCCAGGATTAAGAAATCAAAGTTTTGTAAACCTTAGGCCATAGCACAACTTCCACTTCCAATGACTTTTGTCAAGACCATCTTTAGTTTGCACAGAATGTTGTTTGATATTTGAGATCAGTATGTTCTAACCACATTGGAGATCCACAAGAAAGGCATAACAGTCACTCAGATTCCTTTATCCAAGCGAACTTTGCTTCAATGCATTTAAATCTGCGGTCTCACTTTCAACACCTGTCCTTTTATTGTTGGTTTTGTTTTAATTAAAGGTTGTTATTTATTTATTTAGTATACATCTCAGCTTCTTTGAGGGAAGGCAGACACAAAAAATAAAAATGTTAACTAATGCACTTATTGCATATTTGTTTATAAGTCTAGATATTAATTTTTACTATAAAAAGTTATTGCTAATTATACAGTGTTAAAACAGCAAGCTAATAGCATCAGAGAATATTAGCAACCTACCCCTCTACCCCTTCTCCAAAAACATTTTTTTTCACTGATAATAAGAAAATTTGTAGCTCTGTCCTCCTACTTTGCTCTACAGCAATCACTCTGTGACACGTTTGTCTCAAAGAATGATTGGCACTGGCCTAAAACATCTAGTGAGCTTCCATGGGGGGATTAGGAATTGGATTTTTACATTCCTAGTCCAAAGCCTTAACCACTATACCACATTGGCTGTCTCGGTGAAGAATGATCATTGATCACAACATGCCTAAATAAGGATGTCACAAAATGTGGTTATATACTCTGACAAGTAATTCTGGGATGGAGGGTTCAGGTTTTCTGTCTTCTATCTTTTCAATCAATACAAGTGTATTGATTTACAAAACAAGGTATCAATACAGCAGTGGTGGGAGGGAGATGGTAGTGGGATGGATACAATAAGCTGCCAAAGAAAAGAACACTGATTATGTTGAGAGAAAGACTATTACTGTTGGATTTGAAAATAAAATTTTGCTTCGGCTTGTATTTGGTGGAATGAATACACAAAAATGCTAAGTATAAAAAAAATTAAGAAAGAAATATTATATTTTAGTTGTGAAGGGTTACTAGTCGAGAATGAAAGTGAAAACAGGATTGAAGTTTTAGAAAAATAACTATCGTCCAGTTAATTTAATAGAGCACCTAGATTAGAGAAACAGAGTTTCATTTGTCTAAAAAAAAATCAGGGATTAAACTATTATGGGATTCGTGATAGCTGTCTGTCTGATGTTCTCTCTAATTATCTGAAAGCAACAGGTAGATTGTATTCTACATGTGCCTCTCCCCACCAAAAAGAAAGTTGTATTATGTTCTTTGGTCTTGCTTTTTCTAGTGAATACGGCATATTGGAAAAAATATTTTATGAGAAATGCCTGACACATTATATTGACATTGTAACAGTAGCTTCGTTTGAACACTTGCTTGTATCACATACTTCACAACTCCTCTGTACTTTTTAGGGACTATCTACCAGTGAGAAAATTAGGAAATTAAGGAGAAAATTGATGTTTTGGTATTTCAGGATTGTACAAGTCCTCGTTATTTGGCTGCAGGTTCCTCCAATGCTGTCAAGCTCAGCAGATTTTTTGATAAGGTAAGCCTTTATTCTTCTCAGTTGACAGAATACAGAATGAAAAACTTCTGCAACCTGATCTAAATTACACAGGTTTTATTGCATAAGATGTGCACAGACCTCTCAGAGCATGCAGCTAGGTTCAGCAACCTATTGAGGAAGTAGAAGAAATTGTAGGGTTCTAGCACAGTTTCCCCAATTTTATGCTTTACCTGAATTTGCCTAATAAAAATGTTAAGCCCTTTGCTGTAATATTTCAAATCTGATTACTTGAACTGCACTCAGAGATGTTATATATCTCAGCTGTTATTAAGGTTGTTGTGCTATCTGTAGGCTATGCATTTGTGCTTCCTTTAGACCAGGGTTGTCAAACTCCTGGCCCATGGGCTGGATGCATCATGTGTTGATCATGGCCACACCCAGTTTAGCAAAGGGGGGGGGAGTCCCACTACGTCACATGACACTGCCATGACGACGTGAGTTTGACGACCCCTGCTTTAAGAGAGTCAGCCTGATATTTCCCATGGTTTTATTATCACAGTTGGGATTTTAATGCAGAATATCTTACTTTGATTGCTTGACAGTTCTGGTATCACTGATTGTTTTTCTGAGATGTTACGATCAAAGCAGTGCATGCTCATGATTCTTTGGTGGTGCATTCAGTCCTGATCTCCTAAACTACTCTTGAGAGCAAATGGTATTTTCCCCTTTCATCTCTCCTTTCATAAAAAATCTCCTGTCACAAGATTTGTGGATAAGTGTTTGACAGCCTGGAAGACTATCTTATGCCACCCACTGAATAAGAAGTCTTGATGCCTCTCAGAAACCTTTTGTTCTCCATTCTTTTAATTCTAAATGGGCTTCTTTTCAAATCTCTCTCTCCACTTTCTATGTAAGGCCATCCATTCAAGTTTGCTGTGGCCTTTTTTACTATTCATTCTTTTATTCAGAATTCATCAACATTCTTGTTTGGTTTCAATTTTTTTGTTAAATTTAACATGTATCTCCCCATTTCTGTGATGGGCTTTTTCTTGGAACACTTCCGTAGTTCTGTCTTAGTTGACTTTTAAAGTACTTGAGGCCACTCTTCTTAATATTTGCATACTTTGAAAGTATTTTTTCCCCCAGTTACTTCTATGCATCATGCTGGTGAACTTTGTGCCCTTATTATTGATCCATCTTATCTTATCTGGCAGAAAGACAGTTATACTCTGACCAGATGTTTCTTTTTTCCAAAGATAATCACTGCTTTCTCTCTGCCTCAGAACATTGCTCTGCCAACCTTTTCCCCTAACTCATCAGTCAACATGCAATGGGTGCTTTGTTGTTTATATATACACACATTCCACAGTGAATATACTTCAATATTTCAGAAAACATTTTTAGCTCTTATAATGGCTCCAAGGCTTGTGAGTTTCCAGTCATCTTTTGTGTTAGCTAATTGGCATGAAGATCTTTTGGCATTGCCATGTGACTCTATGAATGCTTCTGTATGGTAATCTCATTATTCTTTTATATATGTGAATCACAGAAGGCACATATCTGGTCTCTTATTATAACAGGTCCTTTAACTGATAGTCTAAGCATTCATTCATATTCCTGGTAGTCTTCCCTATGAAGATTGGCTGTAAAGCATTCCATAATGCTAAACTTTGGCTTGTTGCTACAATCCAAATTGCAATATAATGTGAATTTTATTATACAGAAGTACCCATGGTGATTATTGTAATTGTATGACAGGGAAGCATGCTAACAGAAAACACTAAGACTTGAGAAAAGATTTGAAAAACAAATCTTGTTCCCAAAATTATGAACCAAGTTAAGATGAGAACTGATCCTTGTTTAACCACCACACAGGGTCTTTTAAGGAAATAGTACAGACTACAAGATAAGAAGTGAAGTTTGGTCTCCCTTTGTTGCAGGGTGGACTGGTTCTATAAAAATAACGCTTTAAAAGAAAATGGAGTATCTCTAGATCTATTTCTAAATGTTATTGTACATTTTATAGTGTGGATTTCCTGTGGATTTATCCATAGAGTACAAGTTTGTTTCCAAACCTTATTTACTATGTATCTTATTCTATAAGTTTCTTCTTACTGTATCGTTAATTGTAGTTTCTATTAATTTCAATAAACATTTCCTTCTTTCTTCTCTCCTCCACTTTTTCCTCTTCTGGTAAGCTTGAATCATCCATGCCTGCCTTCAATATCATGACAAGCTGCTCTCTCCATTGTGCAGAGAAACGTAGGTCATTTCCTCCTCATCCTAAGTTCTACAACCCTTCAGCGCCAAGGTTTGGCTGCTTTGATTGCTAAGTAATGCTTTCTGGGCACATCAGCCATGAACTGATGTTAATGTCTCCCTGTTCCCAGTGGGGAAAGGTACAAAACATTTGCTAGACCAATACTCGAATACAGCTCATCAGTCTTGAACCCACATTACGTATCTAATATTAACACAGTTGAGAAAGTCCAGAAATATTTCACAAGAAGAGTTCTCCACTCCTCTACTCGTTGCAGAATACCTTATGCCACCAGACTCGAAATTCTAGACCTAGAAAACCTAGAACTACGCCGCCTTCGGTCCGATCTAAGTATAGTATATAAAATCATACATTGCAATGTCCTACCTGTCAATGAATACTTCAGCTTCAACCATAACAACACAATAGCAAACAATAGATAACAAACTTAAGGTTAATCGCACAAAAACTTGATTGCAGGAAATATGACTTCAGCAACAGAGTGGTCAATGTCGGGAATACTCTACCTGACTCTGTGGTTTCTTCCCCAAACCCCAAAAACTTTAACCTTAGACTGTCTACTATTGACCTCATCCCTTTCCTAAGAGGTCTGTAGGGGGCGTGCATAAGCGCAGCAATGTGCCTACTGTCCCTGTCCTATTGTTTCTTTTATTTTTCTTAAATGTATCCATGTATTCATAACTATGTTTTTACTTATACCTATTATCTTGTAAGCAATTGACAAACCAAATAAATAAATAAATAAAAATTTGCATCAGAGCTGTTGGTGCTCCTATAAAAGTGAACATGGCTGTGGCTCTCCGCTTTGTTTCCAGCCCTTTATACTTCTAAATCATCTACTTCCTCTCCCCCCCCCCACCCACCCCCCGTGCCTCCAATGTCTGCCATTTCCACAGAGTCACCAGGGAACATTGTTCTTGTCTCCAACCTGCACAAACCCAGTTTTGGAAAGTAAATTTCTCTATCCTGCATGACACAGTATTGTGGATGGATCACATTCAATAACATTTCTTTTTTACTGTGTTTTAGGTTATAGAAAAGAGATACTACATACGAGATGGTAATCAGGTATTTGTCCTTTCCCCTTTTTATTTTATAAATAACATGAGTGGAGATGATGTTTAAAAACTTTTAAATACAAGCTTCTTTGTACAATGCACTGGCTTATAATTTCATTGGATTAGGTAAAAAGAAAGCGGTCCTCACTGTCTCTGAAGGTACAAGTGGTCTCTGGCAATGAGTGTGCTTTGTCAGGAATCAGATGTATTTAATCCTTGCATTTGTAACTTCTAAACTACGTATATGGATCTTGAAGTAGGTTAAGACGCTGTAGTTACTGCAAAACGCTGGGCTATTTGCAATTCATTGAGAAAGAGGAAAGGTTATAAAAATGCTGGATATAGAGACCTAGTAAAAAATCACAAAACACAATTGGCCCATTAAAGTTATTCCTGGTTTACTGCTCAAGCAACAGAATCCCTAATGCTAAAAAACCGCTGATAGATTGCTTCAGTTTAGTTTGGGTCTTCATAGCAGCTATATGGTTGTCTCACATGTCATCAGTAGAACAAAGCATAGCACAGGTTTTTGCCCCAAGGGGTGGGATTAATTTCAACACATGTAAATTTATAGTAATTGCATTATCATGACCAGATCCTTTCCAAGTAAAATCCAAAATGAGGAGGACCCTGGTGGCATTTTTCCAACTAGCACATTTTATTAAAAGGCTCACACTTTCATGAGTTACAACTCATTTCATCAGATGCATATAGAGTGGCTAGCTAGACTGATCGGAGATTTAAATTACTGTGAGGTGGGAGAAGGAAGTGAGGGAAAGACAGATTGGCTGTGGAAACAAGCTACTTGTGAAACAAATTACCAATTATTGAACAATTGAATCAAACAATTATCAGTTTAATAGCTTTCTGAATAAAGTGGCTGATATTTCAACAGCTGAAGTACAGAGTCTCATGCTAGACAGATGAGATACAGTGGGTCACTGATTGCTTCTCAGTGATCTCTGCAATATTATGAGTTGTAGGCATGATGGTTTTCCAGAAGCAGCTAAACAGATTGGAAAATGGCTTGAATGCTGGCGATCTAACATTAAAATATGTCCCTGCCCAAGTATTTTTAAATACTTGGGCTGCACCCCACCCAACCCCCCGAGGACAACCACAATGCTGATCTGGCCGTCAGTGAAATTTGAGTTTGACTGTAGTTGGTAGATTGCCATTTAGTGGCCACATACACAATGGCCTCCTCTCTGAGGGCACCTATGTACAGGTTGCAAGTGTATTTTATATACTACTTTTCCCAACAGCTAAATGCCTTTTAATTGATTGAGTTTTTAAAATTTGTAATACTGTTTTATGCAAACGTATGTCCAGAAGTACTACAGGAAGTTTTTAAAACTCTGGATACTTTGTAGCCTTAAAGAGGCTACAAGGAGGAGTGCTTTGTTTGTTCAATAATTTCTAAAGGCCTAATTTGTATAAGTTATTTTAATAACAATTTGTATAAGTTATTTTAATAACATTTTAATAACAATTATTGTGAATTCTTTTTTTAAATAAAGTTTATTTAAGTTTCATATATTTAAAACATTTAAAAAGAAACAAACATATAAACAAATATAACATAGATGTTTTTATCCATCAACAGATCCCGAGTTTTTCAGAAAAAAAGAGAATGGGAAGTGGCTTTGTAAAGAATTTTCACTATGACTGATCCTCTGCTGTGCCATCTGTAGTGTGTGAAAAATGAAGTGAATTACCTTGTGTTGAATGCAGCGCTCTGGTGCTAAGCAAAATTGGATCCTATCCCAATCAAAGAGTGTCTTCCCAGATTTATTTAGAAAGAAGCTGCAATTCACTATCCGAGAAACATCATGACTACCTAGCTTTGTTGTAGAGTATGCTGTCTCATATTACATTTTTCTTCATTATTATTAATTTACTGTTAACAAATGACAAGTCAGTGATGAGTGGATGGCTAGAAAAGAGATTCTACAGCAATTATATTAACATCATTCCCATTTATTCCAGCAGATACTATGTCACTGACAGCAATCAGAGCTAAGGGATTTCTGACTGAAACCTATCTATGAATAATAATGGCTCAAACATGAAGGAATAGTATTGGCAAAGCAAGCTTGCAAATAAATGATACTATTCAGGACTTTAAAAATAACCATGCATACCTGTTTAATAGTATATTGTACTTTTCATACAATTTCTAAGATCATTAATTAAATAATAAAATATACAAAGAAAATTTGGGGAAGAAGAAAACAAAACTCAGTGAAAAATTACACATTAATGGCCACAAATGTTTTGTGTTCCTGTTTTATAGTATCCTCTATATTTTGACACAATCAAATCTTGCCCACGAGATAGAAGAGTCTGAAAATTTATGTATATTTTAGGGGTGTGCAATATTTCAAATTCTATTGGAGCCTGCCCATAGGAACTGGGTACAATTTCATCTATTCTTTTTTTGGATTTAAACATTTTATTAGATTATAGAATAAAATACAAAAGCAAATAGTAAGACACAGGAGTAAAAGGGGAAAGACAAATGAGAAGGGGATGAAGAAAAGGAGAAAAAAAGTATTGACTTCCAACTCTCTGTGTGCAGAAGAATAAAGCATTAACATTGAACCTCAATTTTTTACTTTTCATAATAATATAAACTAGCCATTTCTATAACAATGAATCAATCTAATAAGTAAAACCCAAAATCAATGTTTCTTTTTTTTCCACCTCAAGCACAAAGTCCAGAAGCAGTCCCCATAGTACTTATATTCTTTTCTTTGAGCAAAACAGTCAACAGCCATCTCTGCCAACTCTATCAACTTCTGCAGCCATTCGTCCATGGTGGGAATCGAAGCGTCTTTCCATTTTTGTGCAAACAGTAGTCATGCTGCTGTCAACATATATAAAATCAAAGTTCCAATTTTTAAAATGTCTTTTTCCATTCAAGCCAAAAGAAAAGTTTCTGATTTTATCTTCATCTTCATTCTAAGAATTTTCTATATTAAAATATGACTCTTACTCCAAAATTTCTTTGTTTTATTACATGTCTATTATAGATGATAAAAGGACCCTTCTTTGCTTTTACATTTCCAACATTCATTTGGAATACCTTTATACATTCTAGATAACTTATCTGGTGTTAGATACCAGCAGTACATCTTATAAAACTTTTCTTTTAAATTATAGTTTAGCATGAAACCTTTCGTCCACATATATTCCCATTGTTCAAGCATCACATTATATCCAAAGTTCCTTGCCTAAATCATACAGTGTTTTACATGTTCACTTTCCAAATTCAATTTCAGTAACATTTTATCTATCTTAGCAATAATATGTCCATCACTACCACACAGTAAGATTTCCAATTCATTTTTAATAAAATCAAAACCATAACACACTTTATCTAGTTTAAATATTTCAGTTGTTGATACATAAACCAATGGCAAATGTAACCTAATTCTAGCTCTTCCCTCAACTTCATAGAGTAGGGACACCAGAGTTGACAGGTATTATTTTACCATATGTCCACCAGTCTAGCTTTGTCACCATTTCTTTTGCTTAAAAAAAAAAGCTTCAGGGGAAAGACACCGAAAGAGAGAATTTCATAGAAAACTTATTTTATATTTATTCCAACTCTTAGTATGGCACACCTAGCAAAGTGATTATTAAAATTAACTTTGTTGTACCATAGATAACCATGCCATCCAAACCTTAATTCATGGTTCTTTTAACCAGGCCAGACAGCATGTATCAAAATACAATTTCAAATCTGCTAAATCCAACCACCCTCTTTCATTAATCTTTTGCAATAACTTTTATCTAATTCTAGGGTTTTTCCCTTGCCATATAAACTTTAAAATGTCCCTCTGCCATTGTTTAAGTGGATTATCAGTGGCAAGTACTGGTAATTTCTCCAACAGAAAGAGCATCTTTGGTAAAGTTTGTCTATTCCTTAGCAGCTGCCATTAAGTCCACCAGAAGAAATCCTGTTGCATTAAAGAATGCAGACAAATCTGGCACCTGCCTACTCTAAAGCCCATTTAGAAACTGAATTTGAATTTCAAGCATTATGCAACTATAATAACTGTTATCCCTTGTGATTATACTTTGTGAGAAGAAGCTCAAAGTAATAATTGTACTATCAAAATTAGGATAACTTACATGCAAGTCCTCTGACAAAGAATAAAGATTTTTTTTTAAAAAAAAAGGTTGTTCCAATTTGCCTCATGTGTAGAGGTCTGAAGATGAGGTGCAGTGATATATTTCCTGTTATTGAGAGCAGTATCATAGTAGACCACAGCTGGGGTGGAGAGCTGAAACAGATGTTGGGTTTAATGACACAAAAAGATTTAATTTATATCTTGCCTTTATTATTTTTTTATAAACAACTCAAGATGGTGATGATATCTAATGCTCCTTCCTATTTTCCACTCAACAACCACCCTGCGAGGTGAGTTGTTGAGAAAGTGTAACTGGCCCAAGCTTATTCAGCTGACTTTCATGCCTAAAGCAGGAGTTGAATGGATGCAAGCCCTTTGTAAAACACCCGTTTTTGGAAATCAGTGTAAAAACTAAGACCAGCCTGTCCATTATTTACTAGAGAATTATTAATAGAGAACATTTTTAATAATTAGGCTAACGTCAACCATAATAGTTCCACAGCATTTCCTTTGACCTGCCTGGTTTTTTCTTCTCTGCTTCCTTGATTTCAGCCTCATAGGAAAGCCTTTTACAAATAAAGGAGGCTTTAATATCTTTCCAGTTCTACAACTTAGTCAAATGCCTAGAGACAGATGTGCATAATATAAAGAAAGAACAATTTCTTTAATTTATTTCATTTTCCTGTGGAGTGGGAATGAGTAGCAATAAGCTTTGCACTACTTAAATATTCTTTGCTGCTTGTTCTTAGTTTAGTTTTGAAGGCTTAGGGATAGAATTGCTGTTTTTCTTACGCATGTCTGGGTTCCATTGCTAACATTGTCAAAATAAAATTACAAAAACGAGCCAGCTTTTTCCTCCCCCCTTTTCCTGGTTATTGATTTGCAGACATCCTTCCATGGTTCCAGAAGAGAAGCCTGTTTCTCATTAAACCCAGGCTCAACTGAGTAAATAGTTTGAAATCTTTCTTGGACTTTCTCACTTGCAGAATAGCTTGTTTGCCATCGTGCTATTTTAACTTTCTCCAGCTGCTGCTAAAAGAAAATAATTTTGGAAACCATTTTGGCAGTCATTTGACCAAACACACTTAGTTTTTGTAATGGCCTCAGGAATGATAAGAAACATGGAAGAAACAAGAGAGTTAAAGGTAAGTTAGCAGTGAAAATCTGTATCTGTTACTTTGACTAAAAGATTTCAGAATTTTTTCATTCTTATTCATTTACATACTTCTGAATAGAGCGGAGTTCTAGAATGCTTTTATTGTTTCTGAGATGAACTGGTGAAATCACATTTTTATAGTGAATCCTTACTGCAGATAAAAATGCTTTATGTGAGCAGACAGAAACCAGCCCCAGACATTTGCTAGAACTTTGATTGCTGATGTCCATGGGGTCATTTGCTTGAAGTAAGGAGTTTTTGCCCTGTTCACTTAAAGCTGTATATTTAAATTTTCATTCTCTGTTATTCCTTTTCAAATTTAGATTGTGGCAGATCTGACTACTGTACCGTTAGATTTTTAACATGTTTAAACTAGATCTAAATCTAGGAAATGTTGGGAAACAGGAATCACAACACCCTTCCCTTTATAAAGTGCTATTTTAAAATTATATGGAATATGTTAAACACATGAGAAGAATATTTAACAAGCATTATTCAGTATCATGCTTTTATACGTTTCTTAACATTGGGGATAATCCAAAATAGCTTTGTATAATGATTTCCAAATGAAGCGAACCATTTATTTCACCAAGAGGGTCTGATGCAACAAAACGGATTTTGAATAAGAACTTCATTAACTGTTAATAGCTATCTCTTAGAAAACTATTTGGAAGGTTAAATTTCATCTGCTATACAAAGCTAAGAGATAACTGATTCATTAAGGCAGGAAAAAAGATTCTGACCATTCCATAAAATTCATGTTTTAACAAATTGTAGAAAGGATATTTCTCAGCTAGCTCATCGAGCAAACTAAATGTATTAATTGCACACAATTATTTTATCAGTGCAGCTGGAGGAGTGGCTTTTTCATTATTTCTATAATTCTTTCAGTACTAATGAAAAAGCCACTCCAGCTACATATATATGTATATATATATTCATGCATACACACACACACACACACACACACACACTATTTTTTGTTGTTCCATTCAATTGTGATTCTTGGAGATTGCCTAGGCAAATCCCTGCAATTTTCTTGGTAAAGTTTTTCAGAAGTGGTTTGCCATTGCCTTCTTCCCAGGGTTGGGCGAAAGTAACTGGCTCAAGGTGACCCAGTTGGCATTGTGCCTAAGGCAAGACTAGAATTCACAGTACAATACTCAACTTAAATGAGGCATATCTAGCCAAATCTTACCAATTAGTTTTGTTTAAATCAGTTTACTCTGAATCACAGCAAACAATTTCATTTAACAAACCTCAGTTTAGCAGACTTCAGATTAAGTAGATAGGGATATGCTGGCACTTTGTCAATAGTAAAAGCTGTAGTAGCAGGGAAGGGAGACTGGGGGGTTCAGTATGGGATGAATACGCCAAAAGGATATTAATCTAAATCTACAGTCAGGTTTTATTCATTTCTTTAAAATAAGACATGCTTTTATCCTTTCAGAAGTAGATGAATATAGGAGGAGAATTGGCAGAGCCAAGGGGAAGGGTAAAAAGAGGGATTAGTTTAGAGTCATTACTTAGCCACAAACAAAATAAGTCCAAACCCTTTCCCCATTTCTGTTGACCCTTATCTAGCTCTAACCAGTTGTTGACCATTAATTGAGAAGATTCCTGTGCATAGGCCTTAGTAATTTTAACATTAGATCCAGCGATGGGATTCAAATTTTTTTACTACCAGTTCTGTGGCATGGCTTAGTGGGCATGGCAGGGGAAGGATACTGTAAAATCTCCAGTCAGAAGTGGTATTTGCCAGTTCTCCAAACAACTCAAAATTTCCACTACCAGTTCTCCAGAACTGGTCAGAACCTACTGAATACCACCTATGATTAGATTCTCCCATGCTACATAGCATATCAGGTACAGGGCTTAGTAATAAATCAGTTAAATTGAACCTTCATGTATGGTCCTGTTTTTTTACGCCTGACAATGAGGCTCAAAAAAAATCAAAAAAAAAAAAAAACGAGAGCTCAAAAACAGACAGCTCTGTGGCCTCACACTTCTGCAGGGTCATTTGCAAAAATGAATTAAGCAAACGTAAATTCATTTATACTATAAATTCACTCACCAAAAACAACACCAACCGTAAAAACCTCCGATCTCATCCTGACCTAACCTTACAGCAACATGCCCGCTCCCATATACTACGCACAGAACTCAAAAATCATCTAGACAATGGAGAGAAGGACCTGTACATTGACTACCATGCTGACTGTATCAAAAGAAAGTCACACAACCCACAACTCAGCATCCAACCCTACTTCAACCAATCCACCATCACCCAAGACTAGGCATGCATGCCCCCAAATACCTCAATTCAAACCACAACTGGCCTTAAATGCAAGCTACTCAGTGCAAGAAGCCTTGTAAATAAAATACCCAAATTTCTCTTACAGCTAAATTTGACATGATATTTGTCTGTGAAACATGGCTCAACGCATCTCTCCCTGACTCCATTACCTCAGTAAGACACTATCATGTTTACCGATCTGATCGTGAAATCACTAGAGGAGGTGGTGTTGCTATCTTCTATAAAAAGTCTTTACATCTAAAAAACATCCCAGTTACCCAAGAGCTTGCTCTTCCTGAGAGCATTATCTGTGAACTGATCTTAAATATCACATTTCGGTTCTTACTATGTTACAGAGCCCCTGATAATGACATCGAACATGTAAACAAGCTAATTACACCACTAACATAGGCAGAATCCTGCCCACACGCTTTTATCTTTCTTGGTGACTTCAATCTACCTCATATTAACTGGACCCTAAATGAATGTACAACTGAACCCATACATGCAACCTTCTACAATGCTGTAACAAATCTGGGACTGGAACCAACAATACTAGGCATAACTGCCTCGATCTCATCTTCTGCAATAGTTTGAATTCAATTTACAGAATACAAATTAAAGAACCCTTTTCCAACAGTGACCACAACATGATTGACTTTTGTCTCAACATACGTCCACACAAAAATCATCACAACGACAAAATCCCCAATTATAACTTCAAAAAAGGCAACTATGATCTTATAATCAACTATCTCTCTTCCCTTGATTGGCAATTTCTATTCACTGAATGCAATACTGTTGAAGACCATTACAACATATTTTTACTTGAAGTCAAAAGAGTCATCAAACTATATGTACCAATAACAACTCCCAAAACCAGGAAAAACAGATTATCCATAACAATAAGGAAGCTTCAATCCAAAAAGAGAACACTTTGGCAAAAAATTTGGTCACCTTGCCAACTTCAAAAGCTAATACAAAAATTTATGCCACCAGATAAAAACAATGCACTAATTATCGCATTAAACAAGAGGAAACCTTATACGCACAAATTCCACCTGTGCTTTCTACAATTTTGTAAACAACAAACTAAGAGATTCAAGGTCCATCCCACCCCTGAAAGGACCTAATGGCAAAGACTGCAATGACGAAACCATCAAAGCAAACCTCTTTAACACATTCTTTGGCTCAGTATTTGTAAACAGCAATGGATCAAGCCCAGTACTTCCTAGTCGAACCACAGACAGCTACAAAGATCTAATACATATCGATTTTACAGAAGACATTGTTGAAAAAGCACTGCGCAATCTAAAACCATCCCTATCTGTTGGACCGGACGGAATATGTGCCTACTTCTTAAAAAAGCTATCCACTGCCATAGCCAATCCTCTAAGCATAATCTTTGAAAAATCTTTCAGGACCAGCTCCTTACCAAAACTATGGTCACAAGCCACAATCATCCCCATCTTCAAAAAGGGAGACCCCAGCCTAGTTGAAAATTACAGGCCAATCTTCTTATGCTGTGTCACCTGTAAAGTCATGGAATCAATTATTAACCAATCCATTATCCTTCACTTAGAGACAAACAACCTACTCTCTTATAAACAATTTGGTTTCAGAAAAAAACTCTCCTGTAATCTGTAACTCTTACACTGCAAAAACATATGGACTACACAACTCAATCAGGGCAAAGCAATAGACACAATCTACATAGACTTCTGTAAAGCCTTTGATTCAGTGGTACACGACAAATCCCAAAACTAAAATCTTATGGTATCTCTGGACAACTGCATAACTGGATAGAAGTATTCCTGTCAAACAGACAACAAATGGTCAAAATTGGGAGTGTCCTATCAAATTCTGTACCTGTCAATAGGGGTGTCCCCCAAGGCAGTGTTCTAGGACCAACTCTCTTCATACTCTACATAAATGACCTCTGTGATCATATTAAGAGCAACTGCGTTCTCTTCGCTGATGATGTAAAGCAATTCAACACCACAGACAATACTATTATCCTCCAAAAAGACTTTGACTATGTATCAGAATGGTCAATCAAATGGCAACTTCAAATCTCAACAAATAAATGCTCTGTCTTACATATTGGCAAAAAAAATAAGAAAATAAAATGCAAGCTAAATAGTCAAGACCTTGTTGATGATCCAAACTCTGTCAAGGACCTTGGAGTACTCATCTCTAATGATCTAAGTGCTAGAGCCCACTGTAGCTACATAACTAAAAAGGCATTAAGAGTTGTTAATCTAATCCTACGTAGCTTTTTCTCTGGTAATATCACACTACTAACTAGAGCATACAAAACATTTGCTAGTTCTATACTTGAATACAGCTCATCAGTCTGGAACCCATATCATGTATCTGATATAAACACAATTGAAAAAGTCCCAAAATATTTCACAAGAAGAGTTCGCTGCTCCTCTACTCATTGCAGAATACCTTATGCCACCAGGCTTGAAACTCTAGACCTAGAAAACTTAGAACTATGCCGCCTTTGGTCCGATCTAAATATAGTATATAAAATCATACATTGCAATGTCCTACCTGCAAATGAATACTTCAGCTTCAATCATAACAATACAAGAGCACACAATAGATACAAACTCAAGGTTAACCGCACAAAAACTTGACTGCAGAAAATAGGACTTCAGCAACAGAGTGGTCAATGTCTGGAATACTCTATCTGATTCTGTGGTTTCTTCCCCAAACCCCAAAAACTTTAACCTATCTACTATTGACCTCACCTCCTTCCTAAGAGGCCTGTAGGGGGCATGCATAAGCACACCAATTGTGCCTACCATCCCTGTTCTATTGTTTCTTTTTATTTTTCCTATAAGTATCTATCACATGTATTCAGAACTATGTTTATTCTTATACCTGTATCTTGTAAGCAATTGACAAATCAAATAAATAAATAAAATAAAAAATAAAGTAGATGCCATCGCCAACTCTGCTGTATCACAAGTTGGAAGCTTTTTCTCAGTTTTAAATTTAAACTTCAAAGTATTTAGATGGCCTGAAAGTTATTTCCCAATTAGATTTTTAAAACCTGAAAATTAGCCAACCTTCTCTTTATCAGTTGTAATGAAGAGGCTATGCAATTCTGTAGAATCAATAAAACAGAAGACAATAGGAATTAAAATTGCAGCCAAACATACAGACTTCTTGACTGCAGTCATTTCATTATCAGATTCTAGAATGGCTAGACTTCTCTCTCATGCAGCATTAAAAATGAGTAGTCCTTAATGGGTCTAATCTATGTGGAGGGAAGTAAACAGTGGGGTGCCACAAGGTTCCATCCTAGGCCCAGTACTCTTCAAAATCTTCATTAACAACTTAGATGAGGGAATGAATAGAAGGGGAACTTACCAAATTTGCAGATGATACTACTGGCAGGAATAACTAACACCCTAGAAGATAGGCTCAAGATCCAGATGGATCTTGACAGACTAGAACACTGGCCCCTATCTAACAAAATGAAATTCAATGTAGAGAAAAGTAAAGTCCTACCCTTAGGCAAGAAAAACCAAAAGTACACATATAGATTGGGTGAAACCAGGCTCAATAGCAGTAACTGTGAGAGGGTTCTTGGAGTTTTACTGGAGAACCAGCTAAATATGTGCCAGCAGTGTGCAGCAGCAGCCAAAAAAGCTAATGCAACCATAAGTTGCATTAACCGAGCAATACAATCAAAATCAAGTGAGATACTAATGCCACTCTATAAATCCTTTGTAAGACCACATCTAGAGTACTGCATCCAGTTTTGGTCACCACACTATAAAAAAGATGTTGAGGCTCTAGAAAAAGTGTAGAAAAGAGTAACCAGGATGATTGGAGAGACTAAAACCTATGAAGAACGGTTACAGGACCTGGGCATGGCAAGTCAAGTTAAGAGAAGAACTAGGGGAGACATGATAGCAGTGTTCCAATATTTGAGGGGCTCCACAGAGAGGAAGGGGTCAAGCAATTTTCTAAAGTGAGACAAGGAATAATGGATAGAAACTGAACAAGGAGAGATTCAACCTGGAAATAAGGAGAAACTTTCTGACAGTGAAAGCAATCAACCAATGGAACAGCTTACTTTCGGAAATTGTGGGAGCTTCATCAATTTCAAAAAGATATTGGACTGCCATTTGTCAGAAATGGTGTAGGGCCGTGATGGCAAACCTGTGGCACGCGTGCAGCAAGTGACACACAGAGCCATCTCTCCGGGCATGCCAGCCATTGCCCGTTACTCTTCTGAGTTCCGACATGCATGGTCTTTGCTTGCTTGGGAACACTGGAAAGCAGAAGAGCAGCTTCCCGGCGCACATGCACATGCTGGGAAGCTGAGCTTCCAGTTTCCAGCGCTTGCCAGGGAGCTGTTATTCTGGTTTCTGGTGTGCATGTACATGCGCTCCCATTTCGGCACTTAGTGCTGCAAAGGTTCGCCACACTGGTGTAGGGTCTCCTGCTTGGGGGTGTGTGTGGACTAGATTACCTACAAGGTCCTTTCCAACTCTATTAATCTGTAAATCTGTAAATCTAATGATAAATCTGAAAAAGCAAAACTATAATTTTTCAACAAGGTAGGAAATACTTCTTTGTATAAAGTGTATTTTTGTTTTGCAGTACATGTCAGGATTTGGTAATGAATTCAGCTCTGAAGATCCACGCTGCCCTGGAGCTTTACCAGAAGGACAGGTATTTTAAATATTGGGAAATGGATTTAACCAAAAGACCAGAGAATTGTTCAGCATGGCCTTTTGAGAAGGCAAAATTTAAGAGAAGTCACTTTATGAATAAAACTACATATTGGGGATAGGCAAACAAAGGGGGGGACCCCCCCCAAATGACAACATAACTAGAAGAATGTGTTTCTGTTTGGTAATGGATTTTGTGTGTGAAACACATTAAGTCATCAATTTTAAAAAATGGGGTTACCTCTTTTGTTTTAACAAAGTAATCCTATCAAAGAAAAGTTACCTGGAGATGAGAATGGCTAGATTTTTCTGCTGCCTGTTGTAGGGATTGAAAACATTGCCTTTACCAGGGAGCTCATCTTACCTGGACAACCTTGGTTGAGAAGGTGAAGTGACTTCCTAGTGACTTCTTTGTGCTTGAAGATGTTTCAATGATTTTGCCCAGTAGGAGGAATTTCCTTCAAGTTCAACCTGTGAAGTCATTTGCCTCTTCTAGAGAGAAGTAAACTCAGTCCTTAGTCCAGATTCAAATCTTTCCTTTCTTCTTGTAAAACAAACTTTTAAGATAGCTACTCCTGTTCTGGGTATAGTTGGCTTCTGCCAGTCATTTTTCAACTCTAAGTTCAAAGATACTCCCCCAAAGCATGGCTGACAATAACTATCTAAAGTTATATTTATGTTATTTACAATAGAATCAAAATTGGGTTATGTTCAACTAGAGCCAGATTGGCTCATTATCCTTGTTCATAAACCTTGGGATAGAAACTGCATTTTTCTAGTTGTATCTTTGGATAGGTTTACAGGACCTACTGGTCTGTACTGGAATTTTATAAGTATCCTATGGAAGAAGATGCAAAGTGTTCTTGTGGTCTTTATCAAAATATGACACAAAATATGTCATCACTCTCAGTTGAATCCAGGAGGAGTAAAATTTTATGTAATCTGCATGTTAAAGAAAAAAGTATAATTAATTATTTCTATTTATTTAGAATAATCCTCAGGTCTGCCCATATGGTCTGTATGCTGAACAGCTCTCAGGTTCAGCTTTTACCTGTCCACGATCCTCCAACAGGAGAAGGTATGTGTCAATTTAAGAGAAATAGCATCATTATATTGGCCATGGAATCCACTTCAATATTCTTGAGAATGTGAGAAAGAGAGAGAAAGGCACTTTGGCTTATGTATGCATATATTAGTGATAGGCTTAGCCATCAGAACAAAATGTAAGCCATTAAGGTATTGGACTAGAAGCATGGAGACCCAGGCTCTGGTCTTTTGTTACGCATAGAAGCTAATAGGTGGCCTTGAGCCAGCCACTCCCTTTCATGCCAAATCAACATCTACAATAAGATGGATGGAAAATAAAATTCCTTATCACACCGTGCAATGATAGTTTCACTCATGAGAATGAAGTCAGCACAGAGCTGAAACAAACAGATGCTACAACTAAGCAGAACAAACACATTTTCCATAGCATACAATTGAAGGGAGAAGAGCAAAAGTCTGTTGAGTCAGACTTTAGTAGAAAAGAAGGACGTGTGGGCTGAGAGGCAAAGGATTTTTTCGTACGTCCTTTTTCTCAACATGGCACAGAAACTGTACCTTTATATCTGAGAATGGCACTGTGTGCCTTTTCCCTTCCCTTTTCCCTTCTATGGGGAAAAGTTGGTGTGTACAAGAAAATACATGTTTCCTGTTGAAAGATAATATCTAATGACAATGAATGCTGAAATCAGTTGACACAACTGATGTGTGTTCATATGTGTTCTAGGATAGCTTTCCATAGCTTTGTCAAAAAAAATTTTTTTATGAGTGTAAAAAATGTAAAAGAAAAGAAAAGTCAAAGAAGCTTACCACATCTTTACACCAAAATCAATTTCAACTATTATAATGAATTCTTTGGTACCTTTAGATACCTGGATTTAGAGCCTCTGACAGTAACTTTGTGCTTCTTTTATATTAAATTCTGACTCATACTCCCATCCAGGAAAACCCAATTCTCCAAAATGGTGTATGGTAGTATTCTTTATTTACCCATGCAATGATGAGACATATTATTTATTAAAAGTAATAAATTATGGTGCATCATTCCAAACAAAATCCCAAACTTTTCAAATTTGAAATATTTTTAGCTCAAAACACTCCATTTTAAATTTGAAATAAATTGTTCCAACTTTTCTGTAAGGGATATTTTCTTTTGAATTGGAAGTGAGGGTGTTTCAAACAGATTTCAGAATGACAAAATGGGGCACTTGACACTTAAAATGTTTCAAATTTAAATTGTTTTTATGTATCCCAAATAAAAGAAGCCTTTTGGAACAACATTTTAATGTTGCAATATTACTTTCTTCAGGCAGGGAGTAGTATCAAGTACTGGTATGTAGCATACAGGTGACCAGCTCTGATCATCAGTAGTTCTGGACACCAAAATGTTGCCACTCTCTGCAATATACATTCTAATCAGCAAGGGGCAGTGGAAAGGCTTCTAAAAAAATTGCAAGCTCAAAATTGCCTTAGAAACACTTTTTGATTAAATCAGCTGTCTTTCTGGAAAGGATGACTGTGCTGCAGTTCATCCATTTCTTCCTCCACATAAAAGTTCAACTAGCAGGGCATGCACGCAGTCAAGTACTGGGGAGGGAGACTGAACAATTATGAAAGAACTGATTACAGCAGTGTTAAAGGTATTAATGATTTAGGAGTATTACAGACAAAGTAATAAAAGACTTGAACAATCTGGTTTAGATTATTCCAATTTGCAACATATAAAGCAGCCCTTGAAAATCACCAAGAAAGTTCAGCTGATCCAAAATGCAGCTGAGACAATGACAACATGCTTATTGTTGGTGTCCATATTGCCATACACCATTGCTATTTCTGAGTATCATTGAAGGCGCTGGTTACCGTCTCTAGATGACAGAATTCATATTAAATGTACATGGATTATATTCATATATTAGATTCTTTCGTTTCCATTAAATTTCCAAGTAAGCTTTGGATTGATGGCATAGATCTTAAAGCAGGGAGTCACAATCTTCAGAAATCAGAGCTATCTATTCTTCTCAATTGTCCACCATCTGAGTATTTGCATCAATCTAGAATCTCTACCAATGAAAGGGAAACTCTCTTTAAGTCCAATTTCCTAGGTCCTAGGACTTTACTCTTCAAGTCAAGGCCATAAACATTGTTCCTTTGGCCATCACTGTACATTAATTACTTCCCCTCCTTTCGAGTGTACTGGATGTGGATTTCCCCTGCCTTTTGGGGATACTGTGCAACTGCTAATGAGTTCAGTGTAAAGCACAGGAGGCAGAGAGCTAAGGGACCAAGGATGAATGCATTTTCTAGATTTTATAGAAAGAGTTGTAGCTTATTTCAGAGATCAGCGAAGTACTGAATGTTATCATTGCTCACATTTTCCTCTTTTTTCTGCATTTATTTTCTCCCTAGCTGGCTATATAGAATTCTGCCTTCTGCTTGCCATAAGCCCTTCCAGCCTATTGATCAGGGTCATCTGACACACAACTGGAATGAAACTGAACCCGAACCCAACCAGGTAATCATATCTAGCTAGAAATCTCCTGTTTCGGTATATTGGGTCCAGAATGCTATTGTTGTTGTTCACTTTTATAACTTCTCAACAGGCTTAGACAGAGCTAGCTTGGCTGTTGTTCCCATATTTTTCTGGTACTTTTCCACTTGAGTGCCATTTTCCTTATTTAGTTCAGTTTGGAATCATTTGTGCTTACCTCTGGCTGACTTTTTTCAAGTTTTTGTTTAAGTGTTTTCCCATATATAGCATAAACTAAAATCTCCCAAAACAAATCCTTCCACTCTTGTGATCTGCTTTGAGTGAATCTCATCAAACATTATCCATGTATTAAAGTGTGCAGAACAAATGGACTGAGGAATTGCTTATCAAACTGTCAAACATAAATATCTGGGGAAGTTTGGGGGAAGAGAACTCAGTCAGTAAAAGTTTGCAGATAAATCAGCATGGATTATTTAGAACAAGTCCTGAGAGTTTAAATTTATCTAATGCTTTGATCTTCTACATTGCTTAGCAGATGTATTTTGATTTCAAGAAAGTACTTGTCAAGATACCATCATTACATTTACCAAAGTCCACTGAGGTTGGGTGACCAATAAATTAATAATAAATCTGATAATCAGGTGATGGCTGAAAATTAAATCTGCTGGTTACAGCTGTTTCAAAACTGTGAGAGTGACCATTAGTGGTTCCTCATCCTAACAACTGGAACTGAGATATCAAGCAGATTAATATAGAACAATAGGGCTCAAAAGAACCTCAGAAGTGTTCAAGTCTTGCCCCCTATATAGGAGGTAAGAAATTATCAAACCATCACAGATAAATCTTTTCTTAAAAAAAAAACCAACAGTGATGAAACATCCACAATTCTAGGGGACAGTCTGTTCTATTACTTCATAGCTTTTACATTCAGTAAATTATTCCTTATTTCAGATATGGATCTTGCTCTGCAAAGCATTAACCTACTGGTTCTTGCTCTTCCTCAGACTTTCTGGAGACTAAACCCACAATCTCTTCCCTGTAAAGTCAGTTATCATAAAACTGCTACCATGTCCCTCCTTAGTTTTCTCTACTTTATGCAAAGCACATGGTTCTTTATAGGATTTAGTTTCCAAACTTCTTGCCATCTTTGTTGCTTTTCTCTATACTCTTTCCAGTTCCTCAGCAATTTTCTTGTACTGTGATGACCAAACCTGGACATTTTATATAAGAAATATATTAATTGTAGTATAAAATAAGTCAGATGGTATCAATTATTTTAGAATGGTGTTTGTCTTTCTTTCAGTTGAGATGGAAGCCATTTGAGATCCCTACAATCTTTCAAAAAAAGCTGGACTTTGTAACTGTAAGTAACCATATAGAAGCACTAAAAACATTTTTCACTTAATCTTTCTAATATGACTAAGAATGGAGTTTTCAGCTTCAAGGAAAGGTACTTGAGGTCATGGTAGACTTACCTTCAATCTTAATTCTTGCATGCATAAAGATTAACCTGCATGTAATCTTCATTTTGTAACTGTTTTGTTTTGCAACCACTTGCTAATTAATAACTGTAAAATGACAACTTTTACAGACTTGCAATTCCCACAACAATGGCAGATAACTCTTTTGAATATGTACCTATACAAAAAGCACTAAATAAATTGTTTTTTCAATATTTAAAACTCTCCTTGATAATTAACTTTGATAATATTCTCCACATTAATTTCACCCTGTGCCTTTTCAACTGCATGAACACTTTGCCAACTCATTTCTGCTGTTCAGCTTTTTACAAGGTCAAGTCAGAGTCTTCCAATAGATGTCTATATAAACTAGAACCCAGGATACTCATGGCAATTAAGCCTTATGTTAAAGAATTTCTCAATTCTTCTGAAACAGCAAGCTAAAACCTTGGCTGTTAAATCCAGAAGTATTCATATTCTGTAGTTTTAGGAAAGCAAAATTGCTCAAACACCAGTGCCCCACAGTTAAACTTCTCCTCAACAGAGAGCTCATTAAACTGCATTAGGTTCTGAATTTCTGGTTCTGCCATGCATTATGATGGTAACCAAAGGAAATCAAAAGGATTCCAATGATTATACTTGTATTTTCTTATATTTTTTTTCATAGGGACTATATACTTTGTGTGGTGCTGGTGAGCCAAAGTCAGGGAATGGGCTGGCAATTCATATCTTCATCTGTAACAGCTCCATGATTAACAGGTCTGTATGAAGTCAGACTATCTCATGGATTCTATTTAAATTTCTAAAAGTGTGGATATATGTAGAGAACCCAGATGCTCTGACTATTCATTGAGATTTGACTACTATTAAGGAACTTTTCCTTTCTTTCCTCATCTATGTAGTATGCATAATTTATGTCACAAAATGGGGCAGATGGGTTCCAGCTTGATTCTTTATCAAATGTTGTTATAACTTTCATGAACCTTGTCTTTCAGGCCTTGTCTGCTTAGAAGAAGACCCTGACTTTAAGTTTAGCCCCATTCCCCCCCACCCCAAAAAAGGGTTAAACAGAACATTTTACTGATTTCAGATTTAGGCTGGTTATTTCAGGAAATCACCTTTTTTTCAAGTAAATTTAGCAAAAGAGTAAAAGTGACAATAGGCAGAGGGAAATGTACAAGAATATTATTCTCTAAGGGGGTCTGAAGCAAGACATAGCAATCTATTTGACAAAAGAATTTTTAGAAATCTATGCATCACTAGAACAAGAAATTGACCTTGCTGGAAATATTGTAATTTGACTTTGTAAGAAGGAAAGCCTATTCTCTAGCAATAGAAACCAGGAAATTGATGATAAGGAGGGTTAATATTTTACACAAAGGAGGGAGGGAATCCCAGCTTACTGAGCCTTGTTGTCTGATTGATGGATACAGTTCTTTCTTTTAACCTTCTTATTACATGAGACCTTTAGATGGGAAGTTATTGATATGCAGTAAAAAGTATTTAAAGAAATCTAGCATTGGCCAGCTGGATCGGAGGCACTCGCGGATTCCTTCCGCTGCCGAAACCTGACAAACCGGAACTGGATTTGGAGGCTATAGTTATCCCATAGAGATAACTGAAGATAGGGGAGATCCAGGCAGGGGGCCAGGGGCATCGCAACTCCCTTCCTCAGCTGGCTTAACTCCCCTTTCCAAAGGCGGTGGAGCAGTGGTCAGCAATGGTCGCCACAAAGAACCTCTCAGCCGGACAAGTTTGTGCAGGAGGAAGTTGAGAAAGTGAAAGTTTTTGGCTGAACTGGGACAACAAGTAACATCTGAATACCCTGGAAATTTAGCTTTCTAAATGATACATTGTTTCCCAAGAAGATCATAAAAAGCTGCAGATGAAAGTGAAAAGGGAAAGTTTTTTTCTCACTCTCCTTCCCTACAGAGATAGCAGATGGAAATCAGAAATACCCGCTTTGGCAACAGAAGGTAACTAATTTTGAAAATTAAAGCCAAGGGGACATTAAAGATTTCTAAACACTGACATTTAAAAATTCAAATCTTTTTGCTATAAGTGGGAAGGGAGAGGTAAATGATTTATACTAAGATTTTACTGGAGGAGACTGCTTGGAGCTTATAAGATCAGAGACTAAACTGCAATAAGACTTCTAAAAAATCATCTTGGAATTGTGTAATTGAATTCTACCCCAGGAAGAGAAAGTATTAAAAGAAGAAAGTGCTAAATGAAACAGTTTGTGTTGATTTTGATTACTTGATGACTTTGGGACTTTTGCAAACTATCTTTTGAAAGAGTAAAAACATTTGGATTGTTTTAAAAAAATCACAATGGCATTATCTGTTGAAGAATTGAAAATGGAATTTAAAAAGCTAAAAGAAGAGGAACAAGAAGGCAAGGGCTCTTCTGGATCTGTTTTTCACTTCTTAGAAATGGCGATTTCTACTTATCAGGAAATACAGCAACAAGAAAGCTGGGATGAAGAAGAAGAAGAAGCCATCTTTAATGGACAAACAACTTTAGTTGAGGAAGAAAAGGGGAAAAAGGGAAAGAAAATGGAGAATTCAAGATCTAAAAAAACAACCAAGAAAGGGAAAAATAAGGTGAAAAATCGATATAATGTCAGAAAGCAATAGAAAAGAGGAATACAACAGAGAGGGGAGACTAAGAGGGCAGATATTGAGAGATGGGGGTGTAAAAAGGCTAGATTCAACAAGAAAGGGAAAAAGGGAAGAGAAATTATAAAGGCTTAAAACAAGATGTTAAAAAAACAGGTTTTTTTTTTAGAGACAAAGGGTAAAACACAATTTAAAAAGAGATTCTGCAAAAGTACATAAGATTGTATCATAGTATTTGTATTTGAAATAGAGTTAGAAAATTGGAATATTATATGTGTTAATAGAACATTGTAGGGAATGTGTAAAATGTTTAAGATTTAATAATAGAGTTTAATTAATTAATTTGTTATGGAACATTGTTTTTACTATACTATAAGCTTATTATGATTTTATTTTAAAATGTTATGTAGAATGTACTAAGCAGAATCAGAATGGAAATTATGTATTATTTTAAGTGTTAAATTTGGGGGAAAGATAGAAAGGCGTCATACTTCAACCAGTGATTACAGAAAAAATTTTGTATTAAAGAGAAAAGATAAATAGATAATTGAAAAAGAACGGACAAAAGATACAAGTATAATGATTTAAATTGAGATGAAGTAAATGAAATAGAATTAAGAGAGTGAAAAGAGGGGAGAAGACATATAGAAAATATAGAATGTTAAATAAGATATGAAATAGTATATAAGGTGAGCATGAATTTGATTTATGTCTATACAAAAAGATGTAACCCGGGGTTAAGCCGCTTTCTAAAAAGAAGTTTTATGTCTTCATGTTACGTGTTTTGTTTGTTTATATTTGTTTATTGAGAATTAATAAAATTTTGGAAGAATGTTGGATGAGAACATATGAAATAGTAAATAAGACAGAAGAAAGTGAATAAAATTGAATAGAAGTAAAGGAAGAAATAGTGAGAAGTTGCAAAAAGAGTAATAAGATATGAAGTTGAATACATAAGATGCATATTAAATTGTGTTTGTATGGAAATGTGATAATTTGGAATTATGCTGTACTTAAACAAGATGTTTTATTTGTTTTGTTAAAAACTCAATAAGCAGTTTTTAGAAAAGATTTTTTATGTTCTTACATTTTATGTTTTGTTTGTTTGTGTATTGTCTTTGAAAATTAATAAAATTTGTTTTTTAAAAAAGAAAAAGAAATCTAGCATTGGCAGCTATATGTGAACCCCACAAAAAACCATGTAGCAGAAAAATGAAAGGCTGTTTTCAATAAAACCATAAAAAGCAAGTAATTTGACATGCAGCTCCCTCACTGATTTTTCTGACACTTAGCTGACTTGAGAGGAAAACAAATCTTGTCAAAGGTGACTCCCAGTGCTTGCTTCTTTGATTCATTAGAACTCACTCAGAAAGATGATCATATTTTCCCATTTTCTTCATATCAAGCCAAAAATTCTAGTCTCCCACAGGAGTTTTCTTCCCAAGTCCATGTGTGGCAGAAAAGACTGGGTTGAGGGAGACAATATCCTACTCCAACTGAAAACTGCACTCCTACACACCCTCCCAGGGTGAATGTAGTGCAATTCCTAGTCAAGAAGGAAGCTCAGATCTAGCCTGCTTTGTTCCATGGTAGATGAACAAGACTTTCTTACAAATAGAAGCCTCTGAAAATTATAGATTTAAGCTTTAGCAACATAATATACACTGTGATTGTAATGTCTAGCAGTGCACCAGAAAGTTCTTATCAGGTGATTAGAGCAGTAGTAATACAGGGCAAACCCTATATTTTCACTGACTATCTGATGGATTGATCCAGAGTTTCAAATCTAGCATTAAGAGGGAGTTGGAAGAAATTGGGTTTGTTTACCCAGCTGGAAGAGCAAAGGTGCCATCTCTTTAAAATGAGTCTCCAAAGGCAGCTGCTGAAAGGAGGCCTTTATCTGTGGTTTAGAAACTATGGTGGCAGCAACGTTCCTTTCTGGGACAGCTGACCAAGTAACCTGATAGGTGCAAGGATTTTTATACAATTCTAGGGCTTTGAAATTGAACTATTTTGGGTTGTACAATATTTATTGAATGTGTGTGTGAAGATGTGTCGGATTGTTGCCATCTCTCTGGTAAGGTGTCTTTTGAAGGCGGATGGGAATGTAAATTTAAAAAGGTCTTTCATCTGTCTGCTTTGTAAAAGACTGGCTGTTTGTGGATTTGGTACTCATGGATGAAACAAAGTATCTTCTTCTATTTGCCGGTGCCTAGCTGCTTCAGTTCTTTAGAGGTGTGAATAGTGCCTGAAGCAGTTTAGTGCTATTGCTGATAGAGACACCAACGGAGAGGCTTGGATTGTTTCTTATTCTCAGGGAAGTTTTTCCTCTTTGATAGAAGTGACTTTTACTGTTAATTATTTTTGAAGAAGGGGGGTACCTTCTTACAAGGGGAAGGTGTAAAAGCACCTTTAACAGGTCAAAAACAAGCTTGTGGATTCTCATCTTTCTATCCAAATGTAAAGCAAACTATTGATTTCACTGAAGTTATTAGTAATTCCTGAGTGTTAGATATACTAAGATATACCAAGTGATTTAAATAACTCTATCCTGAATATCCTATGGGCAGAACAGTGGAATCTCTGCACACATTAGCATGGAATTTTTGTACGAATTTACTTGAAAATTAAGTTTCATTGACCTTCTGAGGAAGAAATGACAAACTGAAGACAGTTCTGTTGATGACCAGAGTGGAATGAAGAGCTGGCAAGTATAATTCCTCTCCGGACATAGTTTCTTCAGACTATGACTTTAGAATCTAGAGTACATAATATATTCCCCCAAATTGTGTAATAACTTGGGTTTTTTTTTCAATATAGATGTTTTTGTAATTCCGATGGAGACTTTCTGATTGGTGAGTTGCAAACTATTACTCTGAAAGTTTGTATACTGTTATTTCTTTTACAAACTGGAATGTTAATTGGGCCAATGAAAGAATATGAAGAATCTTAATTACACAGTCAGATGACATGCTGATCAAATAAAATAAAGTTTTGCAAAGACAGGTGTCCCTAGAACAAGATCCTGTAAATACTGTATATTCTTCCAATATTTTTTCCATATTAGAATTAATTAAAGGATATCATCTATGTCATCTAGACTGGCAAGTTTATCAGAAACTTAGAAAATCATCCAATTTCATAGCAATTTCATAGAAAAAGTTTATTAGCAATCAGAGATAAAAAAGGAAAAATTAGCCTGACTTGAAAAAAGGAAACCCAAATATCAAACATTATTTTAAATAGTTTGGGATTAATTCTATAGGCATCAAATAAAAGTTCTTGATACTCCAAGTCCAGCTTTTCTCCCATTATAATGCTACTTATTATAGTGACTTACTTTTTTGTCTCTTCAAGTCAACAGTCAATTCAGTTTATTGCAGTCATAGACCAGAGACCACAACAAATAAAAACACTCTGTAAAGATACAATTAAATATTATAGTATAAAATAATAAATAACAACTAAAACCTATGATAAAATCCAGTCTGTAACTTATAAATGGTCTAACTATACTAAAATCACAAACTATAAACCATGTGGCCCATTGTCAGTTTAATACTAAAAGGGAAAGGAATAAGCAGTGCAAAGAGTTTGCCATATTTGTTACATAACATAATTATGGTGGATTAATCATGTGTTTCCAATGAATCCCCAGTGCAGAATCTAGCCACCTGCACTGTAGTTATGGGCTGTTCATACTTAAGCAGCCCCTGGAGATAACAGCCAGAATACCTAGCAATTATTGGCAGAATATGTTTTTCCCAAATCTCTGAGTAAAAAGAACACTGAAGGAGTACATGACCCACAGCCTCCACCTCCATCTTCAAGTCAATGTTGACTCTGGGCAATTGCCTTAATAAGTCTCTGCCATTTTCTTGGCAGGATTTTAAATCTGGTTCACCCTCGTCTGCTTCCTAAAGCTCACAGAGAGGGGCTGCCCCAAAGTCACTCAGCTAGCTTTGGCCTGAGGTGGGACTACAACCCACAATTTCCCAGTTTCTAATCTGTTGCCTAACTGGCACTGGAACCACACTGGCTCTCACTATAGTGAGTAGTAATGCCTCCCAAATTGTTTCTGATTATAATTAGATGTTGCTTCCTCTGAATCAGGGTGACTTTGTGAAAATGTCAATTCATTTTGCATCTCACCATAATTACTCTTACAAAATATTTTAATTCAATGAACTAAACCCAAAATATTTCAACCAGTTCATTTGGAACAAAATCCAAAGTCCATAATCAGATTGCATCCCAGTTATGAATGCCCCTGTTTATAATATCCATTATTCTGGAAATTTATCCTGTGTTTCTAAATAATCATCATTCCTGGCAGTTCTGTTTCCACATCTTTAATGCCGCAGTCTTTGCCTTCCCTGTGATCTCAATATGTTGGTTGCTTATAGAGGCAACACTCAGGCATACCTAGTAGGAGTTTGGAATAAAACATAATATCAAAGGGAGTATTAAAATATAGAAACTTAGAGATTTCAATATTTCTCCTAAATTTATTTTATAAAATTGACAATATTAATTTAAAAATCAAGCACTTTTTAAATTACCACTATACTATCTGGGATAAACAAACATAATTCTGTGCTTGCATTTTCTTTATCCAGTACCACAGCAAGGCAAACTGCTCATCACTACAGAGTTTGGCAAGCTGCTAGTGGAACCAAATGAGATCTGTGTCATTCAGGTAAGCACTAGACCCATATGCCTATTCTTCACTCTTCAACTCATAATTCCTGAGTGAAATGGACAGAGGAACATTGATATGTATCCATGTTTGAATTTATTCCAAAAATATTATTCATTTATTCCTGCTTGTTATGCTTTTTCTAAAAAGATGTGATTGTGTACACATGTGTAACTTTTTAAGGTTCTAAGTAATGTGCACATATTTCCTTCTGGTTGTTTACGTGCAAGACTAATACTGCATCATTTAAGAAATGTTTCATATACTGTCTCTCTCACATTCCTACCTCCCTACCCCCTCCCTCTCTCTCTCTGTCACATAAAGATATGATACATCTGTGTGAATAAGAGCCAGTTTGGTCAGGAGATGTTCTATAACCTCACCTTAGGCATAAAAGTCTTCTGGATAATTTTGGGCCAGCATTCTCTCTCTCAGTCTATGACAAGCTCAGGTGACAAGCCAGCAGGCCATTCCTTTGGCAACCACTGGATCAATACTTGTGTCAACTCATAAAATATTTCTATGGTCTTTTTAGAGTTGCCAACAGATAGGGAGGGGGGAGCAGTGTAGCAACTTGCAAACCAAAACTGCATTCCATAAATGTTTTCAAAGATAGTAACTAGGTGACTGAAGTTTCTGCTGCGCAAAATTCTAACTGGACAGCATGATTGATGACTCTTGGCTATGGATGTGTCCCATTGGAGAATATGAATTACGATACACTGGGGGGGGGGGAAACAAGGGTCAAGGGTGACAATGAATTATGTGTCTCAGAGTCGGCTGCACCCAGGCAGTGCCAGACAGTTTAACTCCCAATAAATCCTTTTTAAGTTTTGGAAGTTTGGTTCGAGACTCATGATTTAAATGGGGTAGGGGTAACTGCTGGAATCCTGACAACTTGGCTGATCCAAAAAAACTTGGACCCTACATTTGTGAGAAAATGCTAGGAAGAAAAATAAATTCCATGATCTGTCAAGTTTCTTTTACCACCACTCTAAGCATAACATAAGCTCAAGTATCTTCTTGCTTTTTCACAACACTTATATCCTACAGCTGAATCAAAGTTTGGGAAAAGTGCCTGCCTGCTTTGAGGGGAACCTCTTTGTACTGCAGTCTTTGGTCCTTCTTCAAGTGGCTTACAGTTATTCACAACCAGCTCAAAAATTAGCACATTTTCAAATTAAGATAATCTTTGTATGGGCAATAGAAAAATTTTCAGGGGAGAGCACTCAGGGTAAGTGTTCAGAAGTTATCATCTCAAAAGGATTTTATTAGGAGAAAAAGAAAAGAAATGTGAGTTATGAAATTGGAAGGCTTCTGAAAAGGAAAGTGGATTTTCAGTTGATACCACCTCACTTTGGAACTCCCTCCTGGCAGAGAGATCCTTCATTCCTCTGGGGTTTGGGGGAAATTACGCTGGACGATAGGAAAAGTGATGTTTGTGTCATCTACTTTTTATCTTTCTTGATTTTGTCATTATTATATCTATGTTCTTGAAGGTTGGGAGTTACTATTTTATGACAGCTTCCAGGAATTATAACATAGAAACAAAATAAATAAATAAGTAGCTACACGTTTTTGTAATATTAACAGAAATTCAGATGCTTTTGTAGATACCTCCACATCTGATAAACAGAGCTTTTTTGGTACTTTAATGCAATGCAAACTGCATTATTTTCAGGAAGAACTTAGTGGAGATAAGCTGGAATTTGATATATTCTCTGATAGTGTATTTTCATTTGGAACAATAATAATTAGTCCTAATGTTTACATTTGTATTTTGTCTCCTCCTTAGAAAGGAATGCGTTTTAATGTGGAAGTATTTGGAGAAACTCGAGGCTATATCCTAGAAATATATGGTGTACATTTTGAGTTACCTGATTTAGGACCTATTGGTAAATATGCTAAATACTATTTCTGCTTCCAAAAATAATTATATCATTTTTCTTATAAGGACTGTCTAGTAATATACATTTATTTAACACTCCTAACATGCATTAATGTTTTTATCTATAAGACACGTGGAACTGGTAACAAATGATTCATGACAGCAAAAAATAAAATAAAATGTAAAGTTATTTCCCAAGGTATGGAAGGTATTAAACCTAGTGCAAAGAAATGGATGAGCATCTCTGTTCTTCATAATGCTAATAAAGGCATTGAGAAAACAACTACTGGTATTAGTCATAACAATAACTGTAATTCTGTTGCTGCTTGCTGGGAATTTTGAGAATAGTGATTTAAATAGCCTTTGGGGAAAACAGATGTACATGATGATATTATGCACTGAATCAAAATATGCACATTTATAGTTCTTTCAGTTTCTGACTGTGCCAACGTTGTTACAATTTATCAGAATTCATTTTCCAGTTTCTTCCAATTGATTTCTCTTGATTGCAACCAACCACATTTTTGATCTATATTATTTTCCACATCTCTGAAGAGAGAGGGAAATAAAATAAAGAGGCTGAAACAATCAAAACCATTATTATGATCATATAGCCAGAAATAAATTCCTGTACAGTTAAAACAACTACATGTAGTCCTCATTTAGTGACCATTTCAATGACCATTCAAAGACAGCACTGAACAAGGAGTCTTATGGCTGGTCTTTGAAGATGCCAGCATTGCAATGTTCCCACAGTCACATGGTTGCAATTTGGATGCTTAGCAACTGGTGCTCAATCATGATGATCTCAGCATCCCTCAGTCAGGATCACCGTTTGCAATCTTCTGCTTCTGAGGAGTAGTGTCAGTGGGGAAGCTCTCAGGAAGTCTTAGTCATGTGTTGTGGTCATGAGACATCACACTTAATGACCCTGTGTAATTTGCTTAACGACCGCAACCAGACCCACAAGAACTGCCATCCAAGTTAGCATAGTCTATATTATTATTTTTTGTTTTCTGTCACATTGCTTAGCAACAATTTCTTGTCCCAGTTACAGTTATTAAATGAGGACTACTTGTACTTCTCTTCCATATGCACATATATCTCCATAAGTATAAAAATATGAAATATATTTTAAAAATGCATATATTTCTTCAAACACAAGAAAATAGAGTGCATAGGGAAGCACAAAACTCACTTGTTTATTTAGTGTATGGCAAATACATGGACCTATAGTGGCTCAATGTTAATGTCCAGTCCACCCAGCCATTCAAGGACAGGGTGGTCTATGTTGAAAAAAATCAGACATTGGGCCAGTGTAAGCTCTTGTTGGACATTCAGACACAATGTGATGGATATTTTGTCAAGGAGCACCATAATAACACTGAGGGGTAGAGACAGGACCCCACATATACAAGGAGTCCTGGAAGACATCATGTTGGGTACGGATCCTGTTCAGAGTTGACCATTGCCGGTGAGGAAGGTCAAAACCTGGCATCTTCTATGTAGGATCATCTACGTAACTGCCTGTATTTGGGCGTTCGGCAGCCCATTAGCCCTTCCACTGTGCTTTGATGTCAAAGTTGTTAGACAGCTGTTGAGTAGTGCCAGAAAGGGCTTCCTGGATTTAAGCCTGCCAGTTAATAGATGAAGAAGTTCAGCATGCACATGAAGAAGTGGGTTTCTCATAATTTGTTGTACTCCTTCACTTAGGCTTCCTACCTTCGTAGAGCTAGTGGTGCAATGTGGCTCAAGACGGGGACCCAGCAAGTAGGAGTAGATTTTATGTAACCACTTATGATCCTCATTGTATCATTTAGTCTAGCATTGATCTTGCTAGTGTGGCAGCTATAAGCCAAACAGGGGCATAGTATTCAGCTGTGGAGTAGACCAACCCTAGTGCTGATATTCTGAGAGTAGAGGCTGAGGCTCCCCATCTTGATCCTCTTAGTTTCTGGAGTAAGTTGTTCCTGGTATTGATTTTACCGGACATGTTCTCTAGGTGTTTCTTAGAGGAGAAACTCACTAACAAAACTCACTAACTGGAAAGGATGTACTTGGATTCCCACCATGGAACCTTTGCCACAAAACTTATTTTGGATGTGATAGATAAATTTGAATGGGTCATCACAATGAAGAGTCAAATCCATTATTTCAGTATTTTCATTAATTGCTTGACTAAAATAGAAAATGGAACACTTATAAAATTTGAGAATGACAAATATGGATTGTTTTGTATCCTTGAAAACTGGAAGAAATTTCATAACCAGGTACATAAGGATTGGACTAAAAGTAACAGAATGAAAATTGTTGAAATCAATGTGATATAGCTGCAAAATATAAATGCAATTTTATGCTGCATTAATAGAAGTGTAATTTTCAATTCATAGAAGGTAAAACTTCCAATGTATCATGCATTTATCAGACCCCACTTTGAGTATTCTGTCCTGTTGTGACATGTTTTAACAAGAATTCAATAAATTAGGATAATTCAGGAAAGGGCAAAAAGGATGATCAGGGACTATGGAAGCTGCTAAGTATGTTTAGCCTTCAAAAAAGATAACTGAGTGTGGATATGATTGTACTCTTGAAATTTTTGAATGCATGTCTTATAGAAGGGTGTTATGCAGAAAAATGGAGGAATATTTTCCATGGAGTCGTGATGGGTCAGACATGACTTCACAACTAACAAAAGGATGCAGAAAAAAAATTTCTCTTGTTCCAGAGTGGAAGGCATAGAATAATGCATTTAAACTTAGATGAAGCCAGATTCTGATTCAATGTTAAAAATGTTAAAAATACTCCACAGAACGCTATACATGAGGCATTTTATGAAAATGAACTGGAAACTAATATAGCAATTAGGTTTCTCACTGGGATTGGCTAATGTGAATGTACTATGCCATCTAGACTGGCTGGCTGTTTTGGAGCCAAAATGCTGGTTTTGACCTTTAAAGCCCTATATAGCTTAGAACCGGGTTACCCAAAGCAGTGGTGGAATTCAACCAGTACAGCCCGAGTCTGCTGAGCTGGTAGCACCAATGAGCAGCGGAGATCGAATCAGTTCTCTCCTGCGTTCTGCTGTTGGGTCCACCCGCTTGCCCGTGCTCCCTTTATTTCCTGCTTTTGAAGCGCAGCTGCTTTGCGTGGCACAGCAGATTGCCCACGCGCACCCAAGCCACGCCCACCAAACCAGTGGTAAAAAAAATTGAAATGCACCACTGACCCAAAGGGCTTTCTTTTCTTTTCTTTTTTTTTGTAAATTTTATTTGTTTTCACAAAGAAAAAAACTACAAATAAAACATATTTTTTGAAAGTAGCATAATCCCAGGTTACATTTCTTTGTACAGACACAAATTCGACTTCATGCTCATTTTTATATTCTATTCCATATCTTATTACTATTTTACATTTTCAGCATAGCTTCTCCCCTCTTTTAATTTTCTCAATTTTATTTTAATTATCTCATCTCAATTCAAATCATTATATTTATATTTTTTGTCTGTCCTGTTTCAATTATCTATTATCTTTTCTCATTAAACAAAATTTCTCCTGTAGTTACTGATTGGAGTATGACGCCTTTATATCTTTTAAGTTTATCCATTTAACTCTTATTTAGGCTTCGATATATACCCTAAAGTTATAACATTCAATATAATACATAACTTCTATTCGGATTCTGCTTGGTACATTCTTAAAATACACACTGTATTCTTAAAAAAAGAAAAAATTATAAATGTATGCAATTAAAACAACACATTCCATTCCAATTCAATTCTATCATTAATATTAATATTCATTAAAATCTTAACTTTTTTACCATTACTTTTCAATTAAATATCATACTTCTATGGGAACAATTATAAGCCTTCCATAATTAATTCTCCCCCTCTTCACTTATATTTTATAAAACATTAACTAATTAAGATGTTCCCGTTCCTTCCTAGTTCAATTTTCTCATTTATTTTATTTCACTTATTTTATTATCAAACATTTCACTAAATTACACTATTTTATCCCTCATTTTAATCATACATTGTTTCCAATTTTCTAAAGTTATTTCTATTACTAATATAACAATACAATCTTATGTACCTTTACAGAATCCCTTTTTCAGTTAAATTTTCACCCATTATCTCTAAATAGGTCCTGTTTCTCTATATCTTGTTCCGGTCCTTTGTAACTTCTTTTCCTTTCCTTCTTCCCTCTCGTCTCTCTCCCCTTTTTACCCCCTTGTCTTTCTACCTCTATTTCTCTCTTCTGTATTCCCCTTTTCTGTTGCTTTCCAGTATTATACTTATTTTTTGAATTATTTTTCTTTGGTTGTTTTTTTTAAGTCTTAAATTCTCCATTCTCTTTCCCCCCTTTCCTTTTTCTTCCCCACATAAAATTACTTGCTCATTAAAGATGGCTTTTTCTTTGTCCCAATCTTCTTGTTCTGCAGGCATTTCTTGTTGTTTCTCATAGTTCCAAATCTCAATTTCTAAGAATTGAAAAATGAAGCCAAAAGAACCCTTCCCTTCTTGTCCATCTTCTTTGTACTTTTTAAGTTCCATTTTCAATTCATCCAGAAGTAGTACCATTGTATAAATTTTTAAACAATCACCCGATTAATTTTAGTCATTCAAATGTAATAACCAAGAATCCAAAGATCACCAAATAATCCAAATAAACGCAAGCTGTTTCTTTTTGCTCTTTTTTTCACTTTTTCTTCCTGGGGTTACTGTTTAGTCACAAAGTTTCAGTTAAAATGTATCTTTTAGAAGTCTTTTTTTTTAAACATACTTTATTCAGTTTTTCACATTAAAAACAAAAATCTCTTTTTAGTGGACAACATATTTCCGGGTCATCATCTTTACATACAAATATGACAGAAATTATACATTGATATATGCATACTTAATTCTATTATTACCTTTTCCATTCCAGATTTTCAGTAAGGAGAGAAACAAACACATTAATTCTAGCCTCTTTCATTAATCTCAATCAATTTTGTTTCATTTCAATTATTTCAAAAATAATCCTTTAGTATTTATTTTTAAACGTAAGGATAAACAATATGTACTTGCCTAATAAATAATAATAAAGTTTAATTCTAAATTCTTTCATTAATCTCAATCTAAACATCTTTTTATTTCATTTCAATTATTTCAAATATAATCTTTAATATTTATTTTAAAAATAAAAATAAACAATATATATTTGCCTAATAGTAATAATAATGAAGTTACCAATGTCTCTCCTTGCTTTTATTAATCTATATTAAACTTATTAATTTAGCTGGTTCTTTAGTCTGCCATATTCCCTTTCCATTATAATTTTTTTTTTTATAAATTCTAAATTAATACAGATCTTAACACACCCACACAAAAAGAAAAAAAAAACAAGTATAAGTTTTCCCTCTTTTACTATTTTGAGTGTAACACCTTAATGATTAGAATATACCTTTATTCCCTCATCTTAATTCCCAATAGACCATTAGTCATTACATCTTTTCAATTGGATTCCACAGCGTATTTCCCCCCCCCTTTTAATAAGAATTATCAGTTTCTATATTACCCTATTTTCTAAGTATTTTTAATTGCAAAGATATTCTTATTACCCCATGTCACCCTGCAGAATCCCCTTTTTAATTCATCAACCATTATCTCTGAAAAAGCCATTTCTTTTCAACATTTTACTAGTTCTATGTTTCTTTCTTTCAAATGCCTGTTTCTTACTGCTTCTCCTCCCCCTCTTTTCGCAATGTCTTTTGTCATTCCAATTTATCTCTTTCTTAATACCCTCCTTTCCCCTTTTCTGCTGAGTCTTTCTGCCTTTTCTGACTTCACAAGTATTCCATCTTTTAATTGCTTTCTTAAAACTCAACTTTTTAACCTTCCTTCTTTTCACACTTCTTTGTAGTGTTCTTTGTGTTGTCTATTTAAAATGCCTTCTTCTTGAATCGACTCCTCCCCCTCTGAGAATCTTTCTTCTTGCTCTTCAATCGCCATTTCCATTTTTTCTAGCACAGAGCAAAATGATTCGCGTCTTTCCTGTAGTAGTTCTCTCATATTTTTAAGTTCCATTTTAAATTCCCGAAGAGATATCATCATTCTTATATTTTATGATCATTAAAGTCCACAAAAAGAAACCACTTTTACTCTTCTTTCTTCTTTCAGTTTTTTAAAGTTCTCAACTATTCCAGTCCAGGGTTTATACCAAAAACATCAATCAGTCCCACACACAGTCTTTCCTTCCTTGCTTTCTCTTTTATTCTGGTTCTGCTTTCACTTTCTAGAATTCTTACTTTGTTTCAATATTTCTGTAATATTATATCCACACCAGTTCATTCAAAGACAAGATGCTTTCCCTTTTATTTGAACTAAATTTTTATCAAAAGGTGACACTCTCCATTGTACAAAGTCCTCACTTTTTCCCCCTTTATTTTTATTTAAGATTTTTCGAACCTCAATATTCCAACACAGTCCATCTCCAATTTGTAAACGTTGTTATTATTATTCTTTGACAATCTTAAGTCCAGCTTTAATTTTCTACTTGTTTATTCCCAAATTATTTTAGTCCAATTTCATAAAATCTTTAATTCCAGCTTCTTCCTTTCCCGGTTCGAAGCCCCATTTAGCTGTCAAAAATATTTTTCTTTTTTTTCCTGTCCCTTTGTAATTTCGCCGCTCACTTTTCTTTTTTAAAAAATTCTATGTTACCTTGATCCTGGGGTACTTTTATTTGGTTATGTTGCCCGGTTGTCCCAGTTCAGATGTTATCCACCTCTTTCTTCCCTCCTGCACAAATCTTAATCGAGCTGAGTCATCCTCTTTGGGATGGCCATTTTAGACCACCGCTGCAGTCGTCTTCGGGAGGAAAAAAAGCCAAGCCCAGTGGGGGGGGAGATGCGGCTCCCCACAATCAGGCTTGCTGATTCCTCTTACTCCGCTGCCCCTCCAAGGCAGTTTCAGCCCCTAATCAAGATGATTGGGGCTCTCCGACGAAAGAGCACGAACGATAGCCGCAGAGAGTTGCGATCTACCGTCTGTTGGCGAGGAGGCTCCGCCTTCTTCCAAAATGTATCTTTTAGAAGTCTTATTGAAGTTTTACTGTAGATTCTTTTTAATTCCAGGCAGTCTCCTCCCTCTTCCAGATCCTGCCCTTATTCTTTTTCTCTCCCTTCCTGCTTATGAAAAAAAAAAATTAGTGTCCAGAAATCTTTATTATCCCTTTGGCATTTTGTTTTATTTTCAGCTTAATTGCCTGTTAATGTCAAAGCGGATTTTTCCGATTTCTTATTTAAGTCTCTTAGTTGTCAGTATAGGGAAGGGAAGAGAAGAAAAAAAAAACCCAAACCTTTCCCTTTTCACTTTCCTTCACTGCTTCTGACTCTTCTTTGGGAGTGATGTTATTTTTTTTGTAAGTTTAAATTCCAGGGTACCTTAGTTGTTGCTTTTACAATTTAACCCGGTCAGCCAAAACTTTCACTTCTTATCTTCCTCCTGCACATTCTTTTCCGGTCGAGTTCTTCTTTGTGGTGGCCATTTCTGACCACCGCTGCAACCGCCTTCGGGAAAGGGAGTAATGGCCAGCTGAGGAGGAGAGATGCAGCTCTCCTCAACCCTGCTGGCAGTCTCCCCCCCCTCTTCACCACCTCTACAGAGTGGCTTAGCCCTGAAAGCAGCCGGCTCGGGGCACTCCTGCAGCGAGCCCATACCAAAACCGCGCACGATTGCAGATTTCTGTCTGTCACCGAAGAGACTTCAAACCGGAAGCCCAGGGCTTTCTTTTCTTGTAAAACTCTTAACTGGACTTAAAGATCATCTAATGAGGCCCTCTTAATAGGGGAGAGCTTTTTCTATAGGAGCACCCTATTTATGGAATGCCCTCTCCTGGATGGCTTAACTGGTCTTCACACTAAAATAAAATTTATTTTAATTCACATTGTTTTATATGAATTTTATTTGAATTTTAGACCTTGCAGTTGACTACTTTTTATGAAATTTTTATTGTGAATTTTATTCTTTAAAGTTGTGTTTTTAGTGTGTCTAATGGTAAACTATCAAGTGACCATGATTAGACTGATCTCAAATTTCAAATATACAAATGGTTTCAAAGCCTTTATGATTTTTTTTTAGGAGCCAATGGATTAGCTAATCCACGAGACTTCCTTGTGCCGGTCGCCTGGTACGAAGAAGGCCAAACAGCTGAGGGTTACTCAGTGATCACCAAGTACCAAGGGAAACTCTTTGAGGCAAAACAGGTGGGAAATTAGAATACAGAGAATTAAGAGTTTCATTAAAAATTACTTTGGAGAGGTTCAGATATTAACCTAGCCCACAGCTAGGCTTTTCTTCAAAACAAGTGAATGTTTCTTCAAAGCATTTTTTAACTTGAAACAAAGCTGAACGCTTCTGGAACTCAACACTGAAATTCATTTTTTGGGTAGAGGAACTAAAAAATATTTTAAAACCCCACACATTTTCTGCTTTAACTGATAGAAAAATATAAGGCCCCCTCCACACAGTATATTTTTTTTCAGAGAAATTGAAGCACTTGCTTTTATTACATTTAAACATAATTAACAGTAAAAACAAGGGATTAAGGTGAGGTGCAAGTCAAGTTTAAAGCAGAATCTGTGACTAGCTGCAGAAAGAGCTAGTATAACTGGAATAGTATCAATGATGGAAGAGGAATATATGCATTGATGATGGTTGCACTATCCTAGTTTCACGTGGATCACCTTTTGCAATTTTCTTTCAAGAAAGTCAATGGGGAAGCCAAATTCATTTAACAGCCATGTCACCAGTGCTAAATTAATTTCAGCAATTTACTTAACTGTGACAAAAAAGGTAGTAGAAATGGAGCAAAACCTGCTTGAAAACTCTCTTGGCTTAGCAATGGAAATTTTTGACACAAACTGAGGTCTATCTGTATGACAGTGCAACCACCTATTCCAGTGGTGGGTTCCCTTTTGCTGAATGTGTTCAAATCTCTCTGTGTCTGTCTAAGATGCTTTAATATGGATTACTGCCCTGAACAGGACTGGCCACCTGGCTTCATGACCCAGCTCCATGATTCTAGTCAGACATATAAGTGAGATGGACATCTATGTACATTGAAATAAATGTTTTCCTACTTCTAAATTCTATTGACACTTTTATAACTTGTTTCTTCCTATATTTATGCATCTTTGCATTAATCATTACTCTTATTTTTGTCAATCAGAAATTAGATATGAGTTTTACAACAAAATACTAGTCCATCCCATACCACAAATGCTCTGTTTATTATCTTCAAGCAGAGTGCTCTGCTTTCCCTAAATATTTCTTTTCAGCAAATACTCAACATTTAAAAACTGCTGAACATACTCCATCTGAGGGATGATGGATGGCCCAGGCTCTGACTCTGTCTGTCTCTCTACCAGCTCCATTCCCACTTCCCCGCTAGGAGCTCCCAGGTTGCCCTGATGCTGACCCTGACTCCCATGCTTCCTCCTCTTCCTCTGACTCGGCTGCTGGAGGGGCCATTGGGCCAACAGGCCACAACATTCAGTAAAAAGTGGCCAGGACAGAAGGAGAAAGATCTGCTCTCCTCATCTGACGCAGGGAATGCAGACACTGGTTTGTACACTTCACTAAGGATGACATGTGGAGAGACCAGTTCAGATTGTTAATTACTTTCACCCCCAGATACTCGATACTGTTGACCATCTCTACAGCTGCAGGCTTGATACTGAGTGTAGTAAGACTATGCCAGCTTTCTAAAGTTTACAGTGATCTCCTTTGTTTTATTAACATTTAGAACCAGGTTACTTTATTGGAACTATGGGAGTCAACGAAATGAGTTGCTGGTTTTCCAGTTTGCTTCTGCTGGTTAATTATCAATGGATGAGGAGCATTACTGGCAGATAATGCTTTTAAGGAAAATACCAATGTTACACTCCCGAGGTGGAGTCCCTTTGGAAAAACTGAAAAATACGGCTGCTGCTGCTGTATTTCATTATAGTTATACTGAAATGGTAATTTGTATTATAAATTTACTGTATGCTTTTATCTATGTTGTCAGCTCCTGTGGTCTCCCCTCCCGCCCAGTATATTTTTTTAATGTGGTTTTGGATTAACAGACACTTTCCATGTCTTAAGATAGGTGTGTTGTTTAATCTTTCAGAACTGCTCTCCCTTCAACGTTGTGGCTTGGCATGGGAATTATACGCCATACAAGTACAATCTCAGCAATTTCATGGCCATAAATTCTGTGGCTTTTGATCATGCAGTAAGTTCTTGATAATTCTGCTCTTAGAATACTTTGGTTAGTCCTTTTGAATTAAACAAAGCAGACTTCTGATTTCAGGAAGCCTCAAATAAATTATAAGCTTCTGCTTTGTAATTTACACGGAAATCAAAGAGATTTAATTATGATTTACAATTATGACTCCGAATTTGCCTTAAATGTTTTTTGATTTTTCAGATTAGCACAATTGTTTTAATAATGGCCAATTCCCCACACCCCACTTTTTTTTTAGGATCCTTCCATCTTTACTGTCTTAACTGCAAAATCAAACCGTCCTGGAGTGGCAGTTGCAGATTTTGTTATATTTCCACCCCGCTGGGCTGTGGCCAACAACACTTTCCGTCCACCTTATTATCACAGTATGTATGTCATTTTTGCTGTGTGGATTTCACATAGATAGTTCTTGACTTACAGTCACTTAACAATTGCTCAAAGTTATGACAGAGCACCTCAAATGTTGGGGGAAAAAATCAGGACTGTGTGTTAAGTTCCACTTATGCTGTTTTATTGCTTATGCCTATACCTAAGATGCTACACTTGATCTTAGCCAAAAGTCTGAGAAGTAATACTCTGGTTTCTCTTCAGATCATATAAATTTATACCTAAGAATCTAGTCAAAGGTCACCTCTAAATTGGCACTAGATAAAAGTGAATAGAATTCAAGAGAGGCTGTACTTGGACCACTTATGGGAACGCAATGACTCCAAGCTGATGCCTCTCTTGACACTGCCCCCAGGCTCTGCTTCTCCTTCTCCTACACCAAACCTACTTGTGACTGGTTTTCAGAGCTATATCAGCCGTGCACACACATTTTCATTTGGGATATTGGGCAACTGCCTCACCTTTATAGCCATTTGCAGTGCTCTTCAGTTACGTGACCACATTTTGTGACATTTTCTGATAGTTTCTGGCATTTACTTCCAGTTTATGGCAAAAAGAGTATTGGGAGAAATGGATTTGCTTAACAACAAAATTTATTTAAGAACTGTAAAAAAAATGGTTGCAATTTCAAATCTAATGATGTGCTGCCTTGACTTACAACCCAACAATTTGCAGCTGTAATTCCAGAGTTAATTATTATTATAAGTCGAGGGTTATCTGTATTTGAAGATACAGAAAACTTACTAACAGAATTTTATAACTAGGCCAGATGCCTGAAAGATCCCTGATAAAGGGCTGCAAATTCCAATTCCTGGAAATACAGAATATACTAAAGTGAAGGGAAGGAAGAAATATCCATCCTGCTGTTTGCTTCTTCTGAAAAACAACACCCAGTGTGACTTTGGACAGTTCTGGTTCTGTACAACTAAATGCTAATACCAAATTTGTAGTGGTCTCTTTTCATATGTTTCAAAGTCAGGCCAGACTTAAGCTACTACAATTTAATAGATCAAATCTCAATAAATTTAAATAATTTTTCTTTTAAAAAATTCACAGGAAACTGTATGAGTGAATTTATGGGCTTGATCAAAGGGAGTTATGAAGCAAAGGAACAAGGATTTTTACCAGGAGGAGTCACCCTGCATAGCATGATGATACCGCATGGACCAGATGCTGAATGTTTTAAGAAGGCCAGCACAAGCAAGCAGGAGCCTGAGAAAATTGCAGAGGGAACTATGGTAAGCATTTGGAAAATCTAAGAATTTTCACATTAATGTGGAAGTTGATGTTATGACCCAGGTGGTTAAGGCAAGGCAGGCCTAGAAAGTCTTTTATTGCTCTAAGAAAATGTTCCAACAAATGGCCATCCAATGACCAGTAAGGTTCTACCTCACACTACCCAGAAAGCAGCCAGCCTCAGTCCCCCAAACAACAGCCTGCATATAACAAAAAAATCCACAGAATAGGAGCACGCTCACAGCAAGGTCTAGGGTTCCAGGTCCAGTCCACCCAGGTGAGTCCATGAGGCAAACTATAGTCCACAAGGCAAAGGCGAGGCACAGTCCTCAGAGCAAAGGCAAGGTACAAAGCAAAAGGCAGTTCTCAAGGACAGAAAAGGCAAAAGGCAGTCTTCAAGGCATGGCAAGGCAAGACAAAAGGCACTAGTCAAAGCCGGGAAGTGTAAGCCAAAACAAACTATTGTTCCTGGCAAAGACTAACTCCCCACAGCTTCTCAAGACAATCCACTCCAGTTTCTTGCGAGGAGGGATGGGGCCACCTTTTCTTGAGTAACCTCATAGCCCTTCTCTGAGCTCGCCTATGCTCCATGCCCTTGGATTGAGTAGAGGCGGCAGCTGTTCTTCATCAGAGGAGATCTACTCTGTCAGCACCACTGCCTTTCAGCAGTCCATCCTCCCCTATGTCTGTGAGAGCAAACAGCTCTCCATCCAGTTGACCACCTCCCCCAATGCCTACGTGGCCTGGGACAGCATCGTCCTCAGCCCCTGGCTTCCTCCAATGGGGCTATGACAGCTACCCACATATCTCAGTGGTTAGGACCCTGGACTTGTTGGCTGGTAAGCTGACAACCTGGTTCAAGACCCGAGCACCATGTGACAGGGCGACTCCTGTTATTTGCCTGGCTCCTGCCCACCTAGCAGTTTGAAAGCATGCAAATGCAAGTACATAAATAGATATCTCTTCAGTGGTAACAGCATTCCCTGATGTCATGCTGGCCATGTGACCACAAAAATTCTTTGGACAGCGCTGACTCAATGGCCCTTGAAATGGAGATGAGTACCACCCCTTATAAATGGCAATGATGAGCAGAGTAAAATCTGCTGGGACTCATCCTGCCCACACTGAAACTGAGAGCCTTTTCTTTTCTCAGAAAAAAAAAAAGTTTATAATCTCATAACTTTTTGGAATATTAAGATGGGAAAAAATATAGATAGTGGCAGTTGTGTTGACAATTCTAAAGAGAACTGTATGCATGAATGGAAGCACAGCTAGTTGGAGTTCTAATGAGGAAATCTGCCTATATTCCTCATTTTATGCTGAGCTGAGGAAACCAACAATTTGCTCTTTCATAAGACCCTAAATACATATTTGTAAAAAGTGTTTTAATAGTTTATTTCAGCATGTCTGCTTTTAACTCTGATTGTATGTAAATCATCACTTTTATTTTATACACTGACACCGTAAGCATCAAATTTATTAAAGAAAATATTTCCTATTACAATTTTAAACTGTTACAAAACTACAAATCTTTGCAATTCTCATATGAATACTTGTGGTCCACTGAGCTCATGGAATAGCCCATTTCATTGCACAGTAGCACTTCCTACTAAACTTGTTTTAGTTAAGATATGTTCATAAACTAATTTTTTGTCTATCAGCTCAATAATTCCTAGTTTTTCTAACATTTTATTTCATATTAAAATCTAACTTCTTTGCAAAATTATATAAAATATAACAAGCCAAAAAGTGGTGGGATTCAATTTTTTTTTACTACCAATTCTGTTTGGTGGGTGTGACAGGGGAAGGATACTGTAAACTCTCCAGTCAGAGGTGGTATTTGCCAGTTCTCCGAGCTACTCAAAATTTCTGCTACCGGTTCTTCAGAACTGGTCAGAACCTGCTGAATACCACCTCTGGAGCCAAATGATAAAATGAGCACCAACATATGATAAAAGCAAAAATAGCAATAACAACACTCAAATTAGTTAATAGTGTACAATAGGCAAAGTGGTAATTTTTTTGTCCATTTCATTCAAAACAAATACTGTTCTACTTACTTATGCCTTCTGTTTTTTTCCCCAAGGCCTTCATGTTTGAATCTTCCTTTAGCTTGGCTGTGACCAAGTGGGGGCTGAAAACCACCTTGGATAAGAATTACTACAAATGTTGGGAAGCGCTGAAAATCAATTTTAATGCCAAATGTAAATGAAGATACCATAAGTATCCACATCCAATTTCTTCATTCCCAAGTAGTTCAAGAAAATCATGGAACAATATCTTAACCATTTTGTATAAACATTTGCAAGAATGAACGTCTAGCATCTGAAAAATTAAAATCACCAATGTGAACTGTTGATGTAAAACTGACCATTATGAAATTGGGAATATCTGTAACATCTTTTATGAGGTGATTTCTCAGATACATAATATATCATTGAGCTCTAGAGTGAGAAATTGCCATTTAGGGAGGGATGCATAATCTCTCATTTTGAAACAAATCTATGTTTATGTTCAGTTTAATTCTCTACACAACACAGCAGATATTTCTGCTGCCCATCTCTTTTGCAAAAGAAAATAGCTGTAATTTATGTTTCATCAGGAAAGAATGCAATTAACTCACCAGGCTCATTTTCAGGGCTACTAGTCCACTTCGTTTTTAGGAAAAAGCACAGAGGCTAGGAAGAAAAATTAGTGGTGGTGGGGGAGTAAAAGAGAGAAACAGCATCTTTTTGGTTCTTCTTGGAACATGTATGGTTTGCTGAAACAGTAAATCAAAAATCAAAATTCAGAGAAAAAAGGTGCTATGGCCCAAAATTGCAGAAAAGGTGGATTGGAAAGGATCAGGAAAGAAAAAGGAGAAAGACAGAGTCTGAATGGCAGACCGAAATGTAATGGGGGAATGTGGAGAGAGAAGTGGTATCAGGAACATATGATACAGTCCATGTAATCTGGAACTTTATATTATATCAAGGTTAGCATATGTTCCCTAAAATTCTATTAAGCGTCAGCTGGAATCCTGCTTTTCCCAATTGCTGGTGGAACTCTTGCTAGAAAGTTCAAGCTAAAATAGGAACTGAATAATTCTACTTTATTACCCCAAATTACTGGAATACCATTTTTTCCATTTTATTATTTTAAATGTATCTGAAGGAGCCTTTTTTGTTGTCCCTAGCATCCTTTGTTAATCTAAGTGGTTCTGACTTTTAACTTTCATCACAGCATCTAAAAATCTAGGCCACCTGTATGTATTCTTAATTACTTGCTTCTTTTTATATTTTATATTATAGGTGCCTTTTTAAAATTCTTTCCAGTCTAGTAGAACTTGGAGAAAAGATTAGGTGAAGAGGATTACAATTTTACTTGTCAACAAGGTAACTCCAAAACATAGTAGGGTCAAATGTAGGGTTGGGGATGAAGGAGAGAGTACAGGTAAGAACTGAATATGGTCCGCTAGATCAAGACAAGGACTGCAGAGAAAAACATTCCCCCCAAAAAAATTCTGCAATGCATTCCAGCTCTGGACAGTTAGCTAGAACTGATGCTGTGAGAAGAGACTTCAAGGCTGGTCAAGAACATTATTTGAATTGAGACCTACATGGTTGGATTGAGATTATTAAAATGTGCTCCAGATGGCAACCAGAGGGCACTGATGAAGACTCTCTTCCCAAGAATGTGAGAATGGGAGGACCTCTCCTTTTGTAAGGGGTTGCAACTGCAACTCAAGTAAAGACGTTGCCTTTCTGATTGTCATTAGGAAAGAGCTAGATAGGCTAGAATAATTTATTTAGGGAATAGCAGGGATGAATGTTGATAAGTTTATTCACACACTGCTAAACCCTCAGAGATATTTCCACACGATAGCTTATCCTGAAATTAGAATACAGGAAAGTGGATGCAAACACTTTCATGGTTTTGAAAAAGATCTATATACAGACATATGTCTTAACTACTACTACCATGCCCATCATTTAAATTAAAATGGTGTTTATTAGGGCTGTATATTGCTACAGATTGAAAAACACCCACATTTATTAACTTTATTTGCTGCCTATCTCGTTTCAAAGTGACTGAGTGGCCTACAACATTAAAAGCATTAAAATAATAAAAGAAAAATATTTCTAAGACAAGAAAAATAGAAACTACAATGAAAAATAGAATTTTAGTTAAAAATGGGAAAGGAAAGACAGGATGTGCAGTGGGGAAATGGGATTGCCTCTTTACCCCTGTTGGGGCACCAAGCCATCTGGCAGAGCAAGGTCGTCAGGCCCTTACAGAAGGCCAGAAGAGAGGGAGCCAATCTCATCGCAAGTGGCACAATGTTCCAAAGGGCAGGAGCCACAGCAGAGAAGACTCTTCTTCTGGACTGTGCCAACTGGGATTCCTTGGCTGGCCCACAGCATACCTCCTCTGCCAGTACAAATGGGGTGAGACAGTTGATCAAGTAACCTAAACTTGTGCCAGCTTAAATCCCATGCAGGGTTTTAAAGATAATAATCAACACTTTGAATTGTACCTGGAAGCAAACCCACAGTAAGGCAGTTCACAGAGTAGTGGTGTTACATGGGCCACCTAGGGGGCCCACGAATTGTCCTCACTGCCACAGTCTGTACCACTTGGAAGCATTTGAATGCTCATAGCACATGGAAATGCAAGCATAACATTTGTCAAAATTACTTAAAACAAATGCACATTTCTCAGGAACTGTATAGCAACTGTGCAGGGCAGCCAAATAATCCCAGAAAAGGCAAGACTGCTTTAATGAATTGCAGGTAGATGCCATGCTCCTAGTTCCATGGACTCCAAAGCCCTTTATGACTCTAGCTTGTTAAAGATGTATGGGTTTCAGTAACTTTGCTGGGGCTTATCTGGTTCTTTTCTTGCCCTTGTGTGGCATTCTGGGGTGCTGGTTAAGCCAGAAGTACAACTGGAAGTTTATTTTCGAAGCTACTAATTTTGGCTACAGAACTTTTTCCCATTCAATTAACAAGAATGAACACCAAATGTATCAAAAGGAATCCTTTACCGAGACCAGACAATTCATGTAGGAGTTCAAAGCAGCGTCTGAGGTCCCCCAGGCATACAGGGGTAGATAAGGGAGTTTAGAACCCCTCCCCTTATCTTGATGTGTATTTGGTGAAACCAAAACCAGTATGTTAATTCCCCGCTCCACCCCTTCTGTAGAAATTATCTTTTTCAGTTTCCCAGGGCATACCTAATTTCCCCCCATTCCCTTTTTAAAAGGGACTTTTCCAGAGATTCTCAGGACACATCTTACTGTGGAATTTCTATGATCTTCTCATCTCCTGGCTGTGCCCCTCAGAGGTGATAGGTTCCGGCCATGTGGCTTTTTTCCTTTCATTGTATCATGTGTGGGTTATACAAATTCGATATAAGATTAAATATATTCAGGTTACATCAAGGAAGGATTTCTTTATCAGTCTCCCCCCCTTTTCTTCTTCCACTGAAGAAATGACAGATACACGGATCTGACAGACTCTTTTATGACTCTAAATCTGAAATACTGTACAGTTATATTTTTATTCAAAATACTCAGCACAGTGCAGTATTTCTGTGAGAATTCCTTCACATCATCTGAACCAGGTTAGAGAAAGTTCAGAACACATTAAAAAAAGAAAGAAATGGATCTATCAGACAGAAATGTAAAGATGTAACAACAATGGAATTTTTTTCCTTTGTCACTAATACAGTAGGACTTTTGTGAGAAAGGAATTTATCAGATATTTGAAACAAATCCATAAATTATGATGTGAACAGTTCAAGATGAAAATATCCAAATCCAGTTGAAATAAGAAATGAGAGGAACATTATATTCAAAATATCTAAATAGTTAAAATTACTTTAAAAAAAAAAAATTCATAGGGATATGGAAAATCAATCATATAAGGGCTGGATTTCAATGACATAATTGCACGCCATTATAGGAACTAGGGAGGAGAAATAGAAATAATTTTTTAAAAATGTTATTAATTCAACAGGTCTCATTATAAAGTAATGACATGAAATAAACCATAATTTATTTAGTAAGTTTTATTTTGAAAGTAGACTTACAGAGAAATAGTTTCTCCAGCAAGATTTTCATACAGTTTTACTCATAGACTTAACAGCTAGTACGGAATCCTTCGTCGTATCTGCCTTCTGATTTGAGTCTTTCTTTATAAGCCTGCACATAAAAGAGAAATTCCAAGGATTAAAGTCATTTCAAAATAGAAACCTTCCAAGCACCAAGCAGAATCACAGAATCACCGTGTTGGAAGGGACCTTGGAGCTCTTCTAATCCAATTCCCCCGCTCGATCAGGAGACCCTGTACAATTGTGGACAAACAATTGTCCAATCTCTTCTTGAAAACCTCCACAGCACCCACAACTTCTGCAGCATAAGACAGAATCCTTACTTGGAGAAAATCTAACTAATAATGCAAATTTATGAGTTAGCTTTTTGTTTTATTAAAATATTTTATACTAGTCTGTTTAACATTGCAAGGCAGTTTAAAAAAAACCCCAGTACTAAACATAGGTAGGAATAAACTAAATGTAGACACTTTAAACTATACTTTGTTGATATTGTTCTTCATTTTTAATGTTTACTTTCACATGGTCCAACAAATAAGGATGATGACAAATATATTTGAAAAATCTGATATAACTAAATAAAACTAACAGTATAAATCATATTACTGATCAAGACTGAGAGTATTGAATGCTTGTTTCTCAGAATTTCAAATACAATTAAAACTGTATTTTAATTTAGAAATTATTTTTATCAATTCCACTTAAGTAAATTAAACCAGCACGCACAGGGCTCTCTGTGTTATCTAAGTAGTCTTAATTTAATGGTAACACTTCCCCACAAGATACAGGTAGTCCTCAACTTAGTGACTGTTCAAAATTACAACGGCACTGAAAAAAGTGACATGACCATTTGCAGCCTCCCCAGGGTCATGTGATCAAAATTCAGGTGCTGGGCAACTGGTTCATATTTGTGACCCTTGCTGAGTCCCAAGGACATGTGCTTGCCTTTTGTAACCTTTTGACAAGCAAATAAATGGGGAAGCCAGATTTAATTAACAACCAAGTTACTAATTTATCAACTGCAGTGATTCACTTAACAACTGAGGCAAGAAAGGTCATAAAATGAAGCGAAGCTCACTTAACAAATTTCTCACTTAACAACAGAAATTTTAGGCTCAATTGTAGTCATAAGTCGAGGACTACCTGTAAATGAATCAGAAATCTGGAAAACTGTAAGGATTAAAGAAACAAAAATACTGCAATTGTTAAAAAGACATAAAAATAGTTAACAGCAATGATATTTACACTATTTCTATGTGGTTTGTTTTTTGCAGCAGCAATAACTGAAGAAAATTCATTGTTTGGTTACCTACAACTAAACTTCCAGGTCTCTTGAGTTTCAAAACATATGCCTATATGCCTAATGGTCTTTTCATTTAAATTTAATAAGATTTATTTCCGAGCCAAAAAAAAAAAAGAACGCTCTTTTCTTTTAGTTCACTGTATAGGCAAACTCTAATTTTATGAATCAGAGAAAGCATGTGCCAAGGATTTTTTTCAAAGTGGGTTACAATGTCAGTGAAGAGTCTCTTTAATATTAAATTCAGAAATGAACTATACCAATTGTCAGAAGGACCTGGATTTCAAAAGGCCTCCACTGATTAGCCCAAATGAGATAAGCATCTTCCATTCAGATATTTTCAAACACAGAATTTCATAGAAAAGTTGCAATAAAAGAGAATATTTGTAGCTCAGGGTTGAAATGAGGGTACTTGGTGCTCTCTGAGCTTGCTTGTTTTCTTGCACGTCTTCATTATCCTAACTAGGTAACCTCATCAGTGCTATCTTAGTAAGAAGTGCTGTTTGCTGTCAGTTTATATTCTGGTGTCTTGCCTGTCTAGGTGGGTGGGGCGATCTTAAGAGATTTTTTTGGTTGGGCTGTTTACTGATGGCTCTTTGGCAGTTCCTTGATGGGGTATTGCTTACTTGATCATTGTTCTGAAGTTAATCTCTATGCCTGTAATGGTGAATCTGTGGCATGTGTGCCGGAAGTGGCACGCAGAGCCATCTCGGCTGGCATGCAAGCTGTCACCCCAGATCAGGTCCACTGCACATACACGCACGCCTCCTACCAGCCAGCTGATTGTCTTGTATCTGCTGTGCATGTGCGGGGGGGTGGAGACGCCTGCGCATGCACAGAGGCACGTGCATGCGCAGAGGCATGCATGCATGCAGAGTGTGCGGGGCACGCGCAGGGCATGCACAGAGACTCACAGGCATGCGCAGAGGTGCAGGGCACATGCAGGGGGTTGTGGGGCACACGCAGAGGCGCACAGCGTGCAGGGGGTCACGCGTGCATTGCATTATGGATGCAGGCACGCATGCGTGCACACGCATGCACTTTTGGCACACAAAGGTGAAAAGGTTAGCCATCACTGATCTGAGTGATTACTGGTGGAGAGGTGCTGGAGTCTTTTTCTCATCTGGACTGGTTGATTGTCTCTTTTGCATAATCTATAGATGTTGTTAATGTCTATTGATGGCTGATTTGTCAGAATACCAGGCTTCTAGAAATTCCCTGGCATTTTTGGATTTGACTGGCCTAAGGTAGTCACATTTTCCCAATTGAAACTATGGTTAAATCAGTCTATATATGTTGTTAAATTAAATAATTTTCATCATGCCTTCTGACTACCAGTTCGTGTTCATGTATTCTGCCAGTCTTCTGCCTGTTTGACTTACATAGTTGCAGTTCTTACATTGTATGTTGTAGATGACTCCTGTTTTTTCTTCTCGAATTGCTGGGTCTTTTGGTTGATGCTCCTCCTGGTAGAAACATCCTAAGCAAATCAAAAGACCCAGGAAACGACTCAAGAAAAAACAGGACTCATCTATTCTACAACATACAATGTAAGAACTGTAACAATCACTATGTAGGACAAACAGGCAGACAGCTGGCAGAACTTCAGACTAACAATCAAGTAAGCAATACCCCAATCAAGAAACTGCCAGAGAGCCACAATAAACAGCCCAACCTAGAAAACAAAGTACAGCAATATTTACAAGAAGCAGAATTACCGAAAATACCTGATGAAGTAAAGACCATGTTAGATGAGAAAATAACGATGGAACTGACATAAGCAATAAACAGACAAAATATTGGAAAAGCCTCCGGTCCGGATGGGCTACCAGCTGAATTTTATAAGACAATTCAGGAAATAATTTCTACTACAATGTTGGAAGTATTGAATGAGGTTTTGACAAAAAATAAAGTACCCAATTCATGGACAGAGGCATACGTTACATTTATACCAAAAGAAGATACTGTCCCACAACAAATAAATAATTATAGACTAATATCCTTGCTAAATGCTGATTATAATATATTTGCTTCAATAATGGAAGAAAGACTAAAAAGATATTTAAACTATTTTATACACTCAGATCAAAATGGATTTCTGCCCAAGAGACAAATAAAAAATAACATGAGGATAATATTGAATACTTTGGAATATTATGAAACCCACTCAGAGAAACGAATGGCATTAGTGATTTTTAGATGCACAGAAAGCGTTTGACAATGTGAATTGGCAGTTTATGTTGATGCAATTGGAGAAGATGCGTTTTGGAGACAGGTATACGAAAGCATTAAAAGTGATATACAATAAACAAACAGCAAGAGTAATGATAGAGAATTGACAGAAAACTTCAACATCGTAAAAGGAACTAGACAAGGCTGTCCATTATCCCCATTATTATTTGTATTGATGTTCGAAGTTTTGAATAGAAATATTAGAAAAAATGGAGAAATAAAGGGAATGAAAATAAAAAATGAAGAGTACAAACTACAAGCTTTCGCAGATGATTTGGTTTTTATACTGGAAGAACCATTGGAAACAGGCTCAAAATTGATTGGAGAAATAGAGGAGTTTGGCGAAGTAGCAGGACTGAAAATAAACAAAGAAAAAAAAATCTTGGTGAAAAATATGACAGAAAAACAAAAGAAAAGATTAATGGACAAACTAAATATTCCAATTACAAAAAAAGTGAAATATTTAGGGATACAAATGACAGCTAGATGTGGAACACTTAAAGAAAATAATTACGACAGATTATTACAAAAGATTGCGATAGATCTAGAAAAATGGAAAAATCTACAACTATCTCTAATAGGTAGAATAGCGACAATTAAAATGAACATACTGACAAAAATATTGTACTTATTCCAAATGATTCCAATAAGACTGAAAAAAAATATTTTGAAGACTTAAATAAAATGATGATGAAATTTATTTGGCAGGCGGAAAAGGCAAGAATTAAGATAAAATTATTACAGGATGCAAGGTTGAGAGGGGGTTTTGGATTACCCAATTGGGAATGATGTGGATGAAGGAATGGATCGTATTGAAAAATGCCAGATTATTAACATTAGAAGGGCATGATTTACAATGGGGTTGGCATGCATTCTTATGGTATAAAGAAAGTAAGGTACATGGATATTTTAGGAGACATTACATTAGAGATGCTTTAATAGTATGGGGAAAAAATAAGAGACTATCATTATATGAAAATACCAGTCTTTACATATCCACAGCTATTTAAAAAGGAACATATAATTAGATATGAAGAAATTCTAAATGAAAAGGGTGAACTCAAAATAAAGCAAGAATTAGACTTACAAGGGATAAATATAAATTGTATTCATATTTACAAATACATACAAGGTATGAAAAAGACATTAAGATGACTGGGTTTCACAAGGAATTGACTGAATTGGATAAAATCCTAACAGGCACCGAAGAGAAGTTGATTAAAAAACTATATGGTTATTTATTAGGAGTGAAATTAGAGGATGAACAAGTAAAAGAAACAATGATTGCGTGGGGAAAATTTTTTGGATATAGAATAGATTTAGATAAATGGCAGATATTATGGTCTAGAAATTATAAATTAATTATGTCAACGGCCTATAAAGAGAATTTGTATAAGATGTTTTACAGGTGGCATTTATCCCCAATGAGAATTGCTAAGATGTTTAAAGACAAGTTGGCGAAGTGCTGAAAATGTCAGAAGCTACCAGGATCATACTACCATATGTGGTGGACATGGACAGAGGCTAAAAAGTATTGGACACATGTGGCTGGAGAAGATGATAAAACAACCTATAGACTTAAAATCAGAGACATTTTTATTGGGAATTTTGCCTGAGGGTTATATCAAAGAGTTAACGTATTTGATTATCAATATATTAATAGCAGCTAGGATTGTATTTGCACAAAATTGGAGAAATGAAAAAATTCCGACAGAGGAGGAAATAATTAAGAAAATAATGGAATGTGCAGAAATGAGTAGATTGACAATGGCGATTAGAGAACAAGAGGAAAAAGACTACTATAAAATTTGGAATTTATTTTATGAATGGCTGGATAGAAGAGTAAAGAATTGAATTATATAAGTATAGTATAATATATTGTTATTGATAAATGAGTTAGATAAAGTAAGAAAATGAATTTGAAATATATTATTGAAAGTCAATGATTATAAAGCTAAGGATAATAGAATAAGTAATATATGCGATATAAAATATTGATTAGAATGATTATAACATATGCACGTTAAATATGGATGATAACATTATTTTATGCACGAAGAAATATGTATCCAACTGACACACTGTGGAACAGAAAAAAGGTTTTAAATGTTTGCTTTTTGTTGTTCTTATAAAAAGAAAAAACTTTAATAAAAATAAACAAACAGCCCAACCAAAAAATTATGACCACCACTCACCCACACAGACAAGATGCCAGAATATAAACTGACAGTCAACACCACTCCTTATTAGCACTGATGATGTTACCTAGTTTGGGTAATGAAATATCTGCAAGAAAACAAGCAAGCTCAGAGAAGACCAAGAAAAGTACCTCATAGAAAAGTAGCTATTTGTCTGGCTCTTGGAAAAAAGATAATTCACGAAAGTAATAGTAAAGGGATTATGAAGCTGCGTTATGCATCACATCATTCCCTAGGCTTTAGACATTTTAGCATTTACAGGCAGAAAGTCACTTCTATCAGCAAACCCAACTATTGATTATGCAAAGTAATGTAAACTTTTAAAACTTACCCTACTGGATTTCAAGACATAATACCAGAAAACAAAGGGCCCTGCTCCCCAAAGAAGACTCAATAGGGAGCTTTTAGGAGTAAAACGGTGACTAGAATACACGTTTTGCCTTCTGGCATAATCCCAACGAAGTACAGCAGTATCTTCCTAAATCAGAGAGAATGAAAAATTGCCCAGTTACACAACGAAAGGAGTCAATTATGGCAGCAAGCACCTGTGCTCGCCTTAATACTATCACTCATTTCGTGGCTTTTTCTGCACCACCTACTACAATCGGAGGTCTCCAAGCACGGCAACTTTGTGGACTTCAAGTCCCAGAATTTCCCAGCCAACTTGGCTGCCTGAGGAATCCTGGGAGTTGAAGTCCACAAAACCCCCAGAAGTCGCCAAGGTTTGGAGATGCCTGTGCAGGATGAAAAATGTGCAAAACTGGGGGTGTCTCCGGCTGCCGCTTGTTGCGAGATTCAGTTTGACTTTGCGCAGCGGGCTGACCCCTGGCCTGCATCCCACGGCCGATGGGGGGGGACAAGAAACAAGCTCTCGGAGCAGGCTCTTCATAGGCGCCTCTTCTTCGGAGGGCGAAGGCCCGACCTGGTCGACAGCCCTGAGAAAGGAGAACTAACGACCCCACACCCACGCATACACACGGCGCGCCTGACGCCTCCCTTTCAGGAAGGAAGCCCAGGCTCCCACCCCGCCCCCCCGCCCTGACTCACGAGGAGCTCCGTCCGTCGAGGGTCATTAAGCCGCAGGAAGAAGTCGCGCTTGAGGCGGGAGCGGAGGGCGACGCGCTCGGCTTCCGCACGGCGTTTCTCGGGGCTCCATTGGTATTCGTTGGGGTCCAGCTGAGGCGGCAAGGTCGCTAGAGGCGTCGGGCGGTATCGGGACGCAAAGCGGGAGACAGAGGACACGACCATGGCTGAGGGCAAAACATAGGCTCAGCTTGCTCTTCCGCGCATGCGCGCGCACACGGCGCCTTGCCTTTCCTCTGCGCCACAGAACTAAGAAAGTTGAGAACTCCATGCGCAGAATTCCAAAAAGGACAATGAAACCTTGACCCCCTATATGGTTGCAGTAATAAATGGGAGACAAGAGTGTTTTTCAACTTTGGCAAATTTACTCCCACTACACTGTATTTGCTGGAGAATTCGGAAGGTTTAAGGTCTGCATATCTTAAAACTACCACGGTAGGTGAATACCATTAGACAATCTGAGAACCTTATTTCAGGTTTATAACCGTTTATTATACATTTAAAAAACTATGAAAGAAGAGGACACATTGTCAAGAGTGACGTTTTCCTGGCCAGTTACAGCAAACTCTTCATATAGGACTAAAACTAGGATTTCAAATTCCAGGTCAGAGTACAATAGAGTACATGCTGTTATTCATTGTAAACATTCAGGGCAAGAAGAAGCAAATATCTGAGGCTGTGCAGATGTCATAGATGCTCAGGTAATTCCGATATTGAGTTTGGAATTGCAGTAGTAGTTTAGAAGGGGAGAGGCAAAATGAGCAGTGTTGGAATATGCTAAAGTCAAAAGGCCTGGGTATCTCATGTTAGAGTTCTTGGATGTGGACAACAAAATGAATGTCAAGCATCGTTAAACAATACAAAAGGCAAGGCACTACTCTTATGCACCAAGTTGGCAAATAATGATATCAGTGCTCATCATTTACAAGGGACCTAGCTTTGCAATCTTGCATTGCTGCAATGGTGTCTGTTACTGTGCCATTATATGGTGATATTGCTCTTCTTAAAGTCACGGCCAGTGGAATTTGCTCAGATTAGTGATGAAAGAAATGAAGTCCCACACCAGCAGCAAGTCTGTGGCACGTCCCAAAGGTGCTTTTTCAAGAGGCAACTGGACTTTCTGCTTTTTCTCTGAAGACATTTTGCTTCTCAGCCAAGAAGTTTCTTCAGAGCTGAAGAAACTTCTTGGATGAGAAGTAAAACTTTTTCAGAGAAAAATCAGAAAGTCCAGTTGCCTCTGAAAAAAACATCTTTAGGACAACCATGACCTGGATGACTGATGATCTCCCCAGACAAGTCTGTGGCATATTCTGTAGCCCCTGTTTTCATCCCATCACCCCTTTCCTCACTTTGGACACAAGGCAGCCATTTCCCAAGAAGAATGAGAACAGATAAACCAACAGGAGCTCAGCAAGGAAGATCATGCAGATGTCTCCAACAATTTTTTTCCTGTAAATGTAAAATATATCATTTAACATAGAAAATAGAATTAAATAGAATAAAAGCATTTATACATAAGAATTGTAGTTCTGTGTAGGATGTGGGTATTTTTAAAAAAAGGCAGCTGAGTTCACAACTACAGTAGAGTGAATGAACAGAAGCAAAATAATAAGAGAATTCTGAAAGGGAGCTGTTGAGACACAAGGAAAGCTCCAGGTAGGAAAAGGCACCGACATTGCAGAAGTGTGTATTTATTGGCATGTGACAATAAATAGTGGATGAACTAGGAGAAAGTTCATAGTATCAGAACTGACCAATTTGAGGCTCTGGGCATGAAAAACAATTGCGAACCAAGATAATTCTATTATCCCAAGTTTTCCAAATCAATGGGAAAAACTCAACAAAACCAAAACTCTCCATTAAGTAGGAGAAAAGGATAGTAATACAAAAAACACTACTCTGAGAGACAGCACCGAGAAAAGACTACTATAACTCATTGATCTGACTAATCATTACCCATGTTAGATTAATCACATAAATGTATGAACGTACTGGAATGTTTTGTGATTCAGGGTTTTTAAGCATTTGCTATTTCAAGAAGTCCCCAAAACCTTAGAATCTTTTCCCATTAATATTTCCTGCCATGGAATCCTAGTTATCATTGTTCTAAACCAGGGGTGTCAAACTCAAGGCTTGTGGGCCAGATCCAGCCCATGGGGTGTTTAGATCTGGCCCACAGGACCACTCTGAAAACAGCAAAGGACTGGCCCATGGTACCTCTGCCAGTGAAAATGAAGCTGAGGAGGGCTGGGCTCTGTTTTCAGCCGCAACAGCTTCTTGCAGCCCTCTGCTAGCAAAAACGAAGCTCAGGGGGGCGGGCTCCATTTTTGCTGGCAGAGGGATAGCAAAACAAACTAAAAACAAAACAAAAGGAGAAATGTTTCCCCTTTTACATTTGAGCATGGAAGAAGAGACTAGAAAGGGAAAGAGGAAAGACAAAGAAAACGAAGGAAAGATGGGAAGAGAGCAAGGAAGGAAAAATAAGGAAAGAGGGGAAGGAAGAAGAAAGGAGAATGAAGAGGTTAGGAAGGAAGGAAGGAAGGAAGGAAGGAAGGAAGGAAGGAAGGAAGGAAGGAAGGAGATTAAAATGAAAATGAGGGCAGGTTTCCCATTACTAGTTCTTTGAAAAATTTGCAATTTGATATTTTCTTCCTTCAGTGGTCTGTAGAAAACAGTAAGGTTTTGCAGATCTGGACTAATGCCATCCCAATTCTCTTAGTGTAATCTACGCCCTGAACGGAGATCAAAAAGAGTTTTTTAAGCATCTTTATGGAAAAATAGTAGGATTGGAAAAAAGAAATATTTGTATCATAGGAGACTTTAATTCTATTGCTGATTATCAGAAAGACCACAGTAATGGGGGGAAGAACAAAGGAGGGAACGAGAGCTTCCCAAGATATGTATGGAAATGATGAAGGAGTTAGATTTGATTGATATATGGAGAAGATTACATCCCGAGAAAAAACAATTTACATTCTATTCAAATCCTCATCAAATATGGACACGAATTGATATGGCATGGATGAATGGGGAAATAGCAAATGAGGTAAAAGGGATTGAAATTTTACCTAATGAATGGGCAGATCACAATCCAATTCAGATAATATGGAAGGGTAGGGAAAACCCCAAGAAAAGATGGACGTTAAATACTCAGTTAATAAGAGAAAAAGAATACACCAACAAACCCAAGGAGGAATTAAATTATTTCTTAAAGGAAAATGATAATGGAGCAACTACAAAACAAAACATTTGTGATACAATGAAGGCAGTAATAAGAGGTATAACAATCTCTTATAACGCCAAGAGGAATAAGGAAAAATACAGCCAGCAAAACAAATTACAACAAAAAATTAAGGAATTAGAAACTCAATTACAGAGTACCCCAAAGGATTCAACATTGCAAAATCAGATAATAATAACTAAACATAAATTGAATATAATTGAACAAAAGAGAATGATTATAAATTTGAATACAACTAGACAAACTTATTTTGAGCATGCTAATAAGCCAGGGAGATGGCTATCATATAGACTAAAAAAAGGAAAGAAAAGAGATTGATATACCAGCTAATAGATGGAAAGGGGGATATACAACAGGAGATAGAACAGAAAAAAGAAATTGCCCATAAGTATTTTGAAGAGTTATATAAAAAGGAAGAAGTTAACGAAGATGGAATAAGAAATTATTTAGATGGAGTGAAGGATAAAGCAATTGGGGAAGAAATGGAAGAATTATTAAACAAAGATATTACTTGGTTTGAACTGAAATCAGCAATAGAGAACCAGAAAAACAATAAATCCCCGGGATCAGACGGGATTCCAGGGGAGCTGTACAAGGCAATAGCAGAACAAATAGGACCTCTTATGGTGGAAGTTTTTAATGACGTCTTATTGGCAGCCAGGATGCCAGACTCATGGAGGGGGGCATTGATTTCGCTGATCCCGAAGGAGGATTCGGATCCCCAATATATACATAATTATAGGCCGATTTCACTGTTAAATACTGATTACAAAATATTCACTTCTATTATAGCAGTAGACTAAAAAGAACGTTAAATGAGCATATATATGAAGATCAAAATGGATTTCTCCCGACCAGACAAATCAGGAACAACTTAAGAATAGTACTAGATTTCTTAGAAAATTACGAAGCCCACCCCGAAAAACAAATTGCACTTAAGTTTTTAGATGCAGAGAAGGCCTTCGATAATTTAAATTGGCAATTTTTAATCCAAAAAATTTATAATATGAATTTAGGCACCAAATTTGAAAATATTATAACAACTGTTTATGATACACAACAGGCTAATATTATAATAAACGGGGAATATACCCGCCCAATAAAAATAGAAAAAGGAGTCAGACAGGGCTGCCCACTCTCACCCCTGTTCTTCATATTATCATTAGAAGCATTACTAACGCGAATTAGACAGAACCCAGACATAAAAGGATTAAAGGTTAAGAAAGAAGAATATAAGTTGCAAGCGTTTGTGGATGATATGATTTTTTTCATTGAGGAACCAATAGAAAGAGGACAAAAATTGATGAATGAATTAGAACAATTTGGAGCAGTAGCAGAACTTAAAATTAATAGGAAGAAAACAAAATTAATGACTAAAAATTAACAGAAAAACAGAAAATAGAACTAGAAGAAGTTATGGGAATACAAGTGATAAAGAAAGTTAAATACTTAGGAATATGGTTGACAGCACATTGTAAGATACTTAAGGAAAATAATTATGATAAATTGATGCAACAGGTAAAGAATGATTTAGAAATGTAGGGCAAGCTGCAACTTTCATTATTAGGCAGGATTGCTGCTATTAAAATGAATATTCTTCCAAAATTCCTCTATATATTTCAGATGATCCCAATCAAAGTACACAAATTTTTTTTTTTGAAGAACTTAATAAAATAACTAAAATTTATCTGGCAAGGGAAAAAACCTAGAATAAATTTAAAGGCAATGCAGGATATGAAGAGCAGGGGAGGGCTGGCACTTCCAAATTGGGAGTTGTATTATAGTGCAGCCTCTTTAGTATGGTTGAAGGAATGGGTGAATTTAACCAATAAGAGAATATTATTCTTAGAAGGCCATGACTTGCAGAGGGGGTGGCATGCTTTTTTATGGGATGTAGGGAAAACTAGCCAGAAATATTTTCACAGACACCTAATCAGAGACTCATTATTAACTAATTGGAAGAAAATATGGAAAAAACACTATTTAAAAATACCAATTTGGATTTCAACAATGGAGGCGATGATTCACCCAAATAATCTGGATTTCACTAAAATGATTAAATATAAGGACCTATGGGATACGCAAGGAAATTTGAAATCACGGCAAGAACTTCAAGAGCGGGGACTAAAAATTGATCAGTGGGCATATCTTCAAATTCAAAGTAGATATAAACAGGACAAGAAAGAATTTGGAATTAACAATAAATTCCAGCAATTAGATAAAATTTTATTAGGATCAGGCAAAAAAAATATAACAAAATTTTATAATTATTTATTAGAAGTAGAATTAGAAAAGAAATTGTAAAAGGGAACATGATACCCTGGAGTAGGAATATAGGACGTAGCATCACCATAACAGAATGGGAAAAGGTCTGGGGTAGAAATAATAAAATTACAAAATTGGTACTATACAAAGAAAACACCTATAAAATGTTTTATAGATGGCACCTTCCTCCTTCGAGACTAGCGAAGATGCACCCCAATATGAGTCCGAATTGCTGGAAAAAAGAGGGAACTTTTTTCCATATGTCACCACTTCCTGTACAGAAGCTCAAAAATAGCAGCCTCATGTTCCATCAGAGGAGATGATCATTCAAAAAATTTCAAGTTGTGCAGAAATGGACAAATTAACTTTGTCATTAAAAAATAAAGACACTTCAATATACTACAACAGCTGGAACTGCTGGTACAAATGGATAGACCAAAGATAGACTTCACACTAAAAGGCAAAAGAGGATAGGATAAACCCATAGTAGTGATACACAGATATATGTAAAGATTAGGTGTGTGTATATGGCATAAAATAAGGATAAAAAAGAGGTCTTACAAACTGTTGAAGATGAGAATGTTTTTAATTGTTTTCTATTTTTTTCTTTCTATTTTCTTCTCCCTTCTTTTTCTCTCTTTCATTTATGTATGTGTTGTTGGTTTGTTTTAATTGTAAAATCAATAAAATTTATTAAAAAAAAGAAAAGAAAACAGTAAGAAAGGAGCTGCTTTTTTCTAGGAATGCGTAACCTTACAATTGTGAGGACAAAATGCTCTTGGAAAAGAAAATCATTTCTTTTAACATACAATACATTTTCTTTCCTTTTATATTGCTTCTGTTGCTTCTGTTGCTTTGAGCAAGTTGTTTCTTGTTCGTTTTTCAGTCAGGGGAGTCATCAAATCAGGATTTACCATTTCACCTAATAAATCAAATCTGATTTTTGGTAATAAAACCTTGACCCATCTCGCTTATTTCCCATGCTCTGAATACTAGTATGTAAACTAACAGTGTACACAAAATGGTTTCAAACCTGGAGCAAGCAAACTCGTCCTGCTGTTGTAATGACGAGGCAGTTGAGTTGTTTGATCATGAACAACTGAATTATGATGATGATGATCTTTATTGGAGTATAATCTTGCATTTATATACATTTTTAGTTATCCTCCATCATTAGTTAACTTTGGTTACTGCTTAACTTTCGTTACTGTTTAGTACAGTAATCCATATAATTAATTATCTCTAGTTAAAGTCTAACATATGTTTACTTCCCTCTCTAATCCTTCTTTATCCATAGATTAGTGACTTTGTTTGCCTGAGTTGTATTTGCTTGGAAACATTCTTTATCCGAGGTTTGCCATCCGAGATTGGAACATTCCTGCAATTACAACTCTACATCCAGCAAAACCAAAAGTCAAAATATTTTGACTGTTCTGAATTTCAGAGAAAACAAAATTTAAACAGGGCAAGGAGGTTGTATATCACTTCCTCCTCCCATCTGCAGTTCCTGTTCAGCAGCTCCCTGTCTGCCCTTCAATCTTCCTAGTTCCGTGATGGCGAACCTATGGCAGGCGTGCCGGAAGTGGCACACAGAGCCATTTCTGCTGTCATGTGAGCCATCACCCCCTGATCAGATCACTGCACATGTGCATGCGCCTCCCACCAGCCAGCTGATTGTTGGGTATCTGTCGCACATGCATGGGGGTGGGGTGCGTGGGGGTGCAGGCATGCGGGTGTGCGTACACGTGCACATGCATGCACTTTGGGCACATGAGGACAAAAAGGTTAGTCATCACTGTCCTAGCTTCTCAACAACTTTATGATGGTGAACTTCAATCCCAGAATTCCCTAGCCAGGATCTTATTGCAGAATTCTGTGAGTCCAGCCATCTTAACACTGCTGAAAAAACAACTGTCCAAGTATGTTTACTTCTTTAAGCCATTATATCTTAGCTCCACTACCCTGCTTGCCCCTCATCTTCCCAGTCTTTTTCCCATTTCCTCTTCTCAATTGCTGCCATTGCTAAGTTTCCAGAATGTCTTATCTTTCCCTCCTATCCATCTGCCCTCAAAGTTCCCAGCATCCTGTTTCTGCCTTGCCTCCATTCAATATTTATGTCTTTGTTGTGGTTTTTTTGTCACCCTCCCCTCTACACCATCTATACCTAAATCAAGCATGTGTTGATCTATGTTGAATACATCATTTCTTACATCAAAGTGTTTCCTTCCTATGCAGAATAAAGGAGAGGTAACCTGATGTCCTACTTCTATTTCCATCTCTATTCTGTTGCTGTTACCAGCAGGTACATTTCAGTGTTAAACTTAGAACACTCAAATGCTATGCCTTTGGGACCCTCAATGGTAATTAATCACAATTTTGTTTTCAATGGCTCTTGAAAGTTCTGTTCCTTTTAAAAGATAAAGCCATAGATAAGATATAGTATAAATTCTTGATTATTGTCTCCCCCCTGCCCTGTTTCTCCTGCTTTTTATCCTGTTTTACCACTGAACTGGTTTAATACAGATACGTCAAGCTATATTTTTGCAAGTTAATCTGAGTGTTGGGTGTGTTTGCTCTGATATAGGGATTGACTGGGTGTGTGCTGGATGTAAACTAAATTGGAAATTGCCCATAGTAATTTTTCAGCAATCCATGTTGAGAATCAAACAGCTGTATTTTGTTCTGTACATAGACCACATATAAAATGTCTATTTTACAGTATTTGGGCAGAGACCAACAGAAACCTCCTTTTCAATACATAACATTATGCAGTGAACAGTTCGTACATCACTGACGTAGACAGTGAAAAACATAAACAGTCATATACAGCTACATTTTTGTTGTCAGAAAATTCATCAGTTTGATGCAAGGGCCAATCAGACCCAGATGCAAGAGATGGACTTTTGGAGAAACCTTGATTAAAGCATTCTAGTAAAAGGATCCCAACCAGTAAGGGGGCTGAGACCCTGAATAATAGCGAAGCATGATCTGTACAGTGTTTTCAAAAAAGTAGGGAAGTAAAATTTCACATAATTATTACTTTTTTTGGACTTCTACCTTGCTTTTAGCATAGATGTCTATTAGTATGTGGAGTTGTGTCTCACCTGAGTATACAGTTTTCCCTATAGACTTGCACAAAGCTCAATGTATCCTTTGTCCCTACGTGCAGTTACTATTGCTTCTTTCTTGTTGCTAAATTTTTGTAACTTAATTCTTGACAGTGTTGTTACATTTCCTTTTTTTTTTTTTGAAGGTAGTACTTTCTTAGGATTGGGGTGTATTGATTCTCAATTGATGAGCCATCCTTCCCCCCCTTTGAATCTGCAAAAAAATTATTTCCCCAAGATTCAACAACAATCAGTATCTGATTCTTAAGGGTTTGGGTACTATGTTGGCAGGCAGCGAGACATAAGGGTAAACATTGCCGATCGTGACAAGTAAAAAAATGAAATGAAAAGAATAGCCAGGAGATACAGAAAAAGAGATTCAGCCATGAAAAATTGGGTAGCAGCTAGTAAACCAATCCCAATTCCAGCCATCCCATGTAGGCTATTTGTTGGATACCCTTGGTAAGTTCTAAAATAACTTGGTGGTGGTCAGCAATTTGCAAAGAACTATTAGTCCTGTTAAATTTTCCCCTCCTTCGAAAACTAAAAACTAGTCAAGAGCCATCCTATTTTGAAGGACTACTTCCTTAATCTGGGTCACTTCAGAAGTAATTAATTCTAGATCTATGGTAGTTTGGTTAGCTATGGTAATTCTACTGCATCTTGTCATTGGATCAGGCCATTAGTTAAGGCCCAGAGTCCCCTGACTCCCATAAAGCTACATGTGACTGGTCCCAATTCCTTAACTATTCTCGTAAGGGGCCAATCTTCACTTCCCTAGGTTTGGGCACCCCTCTCTCCATTTCTATTTTAGCCTGCTTTTGCTGTTGAAAACGTTGATGTGCAAAGAGGACCACAGCCTCATTGGAGATTTTTGGCAACAGGAACCACTCAGGGAAAATTATGCCAGGTAGCAAATTAGGGTCCCGATAGGGGGTAATCTGCGATAGACTTTATTACCACATATCCAATAGTTGCCTCATAATGCCAGGCACCCATGTTCAAAATGACCTGGCCATGACTGAGTGGTGTCATAAGTAGACCCTTCATGAATGTATTGGGTATTTCCCCTAGGGTGGCCATAGGAGGTTACTGTGGCAATGCCACAGGAGCCACTCAGTGTCCTTAGTACAATGGGTGTCTTAATTGAACCAATCTTTGTCCAAAAGTCCATCCACACAGGGATGAAGGTGGCATTCTTGTGCTTCCAAACCCAGTGACATTCCATAATAATTCTCTTTTACAAGTTCTGTTAAATTTTTCACAGAGACATTTAGCTTGGTCTATAGAGGTATCCTCATTGGAACAATCCCCAGGTTTAGAACACAGGTGGCTACAATTAAGGGGTATTGTATGAAGGTAAATCAGGCTCAAAAGACTTGAGTCCAGAGGCATTTTCTGGTTCTTGGGAAGTGGCCCTGGACAAGGGTTTGATTTAATCAGAAGACAGCCTCTGGGACCTAATGTAATGTCCAGGAATGACCCTGCTCAGTCCAATTTACCTTCAGTTGAGTGTAGCTCAGCATGTCTATGATAATGATGGGCTTGATCTTTATATAATAGCAGGCTAACTTTATAAAGTGATGTTTGTGCAATATCATTTTCCATGGTTTCCTTACCTGTAGTTTATTCAATTAATCCAATTTTTGGGGCTCACACAACACGCTGAATCATAAACAAACCACAGAAAGAAATTCATGCAACAAATTAGACAAAAATATGATTAGTTAATAGTTCTGTTGCAAGATGGACACAACCTAAACATTTTAAATTTGGGAAAAAGACAATACAAAATAAGAAAATAAAAGTAAAATAGTTTTATTCTCTTTCTGTTTTTTCTGGGTTTTTCTATTTTTCTTTTTTTAGTAGGCAGATTTGTTCTCAATCAAAATTTCATTAAAAAGCTGGATTTCTTAGCAGGAATGATATGGCATCATGATGATTTTTTTTTTAAAGTTTATCTTGTGTTGACTTTGGTTATCTGCGTTCCTGGCATCCTGTCAACCGTGTTGAATTACTGCCATTCCTTCACATCTGGAATTCCTTTTCTTGTCCTGCTAGACAAATAACCTCATCTTCCCTTGATTGGACTTGTAGTTACAGTTTTTGCTGACCACGTTTGGACTTGATTCTCTGCAGCCAAAGTCTGTTCCTGGGAGAGTTTTTCTCCAGCCCAGAACGTAACCAGGACATTGGGGGCAAATTTGGAGCTAATAAAGGGACTCCTACTGATTATCTGACTGTGTTGACATGCTTTAGAAAATCTTACAACAGTAGAAAGACGTAATTGTGCCAATTGTGCAACACAATCTGGAATTACTATACCCACTCTATTCCATAGAAAAAGAACACCTAGCCTGGTTCTGCTTGTCCCTCCCATCTTTTCAAATTAATAAAGCCATAAATAATTTGACTCCTGGTTTTATTCAGTAAGGAATGGTAGTTTTTAAAATTGCTAGTTCAAGTAAAACTCTAATTACTTAGATGCAGTACATATTGACTTTTTTTCTTAGGTTCAACATGGCTAGAAAATATTGAATGCAGTCATTCAACAATATTAATTTATATAAAATATGTATTATTTATTCTTGAACTCAATTATTTGCAGTTGAATTCCTTTCTACCATTATATCATAGAATCATAGGGTTGGAAGGGAGCTTGGAAGTCATCAAGTCCAACCTCTTCCTTGGTTCAAGTTGGGAATTATCTCATTGCACAGCTTCCACCCATTAGTCCTCGGGTGGTTCTTACTCAGCTTTAATTTAACTTCATTATTGATTATAGTAGATACCAACAGAAAAGAGTAATCTGATTTGAAAGAGTAGAGTTTTGAAGAAATCTCTTAAGAGAAATTATTTTTAGTGAATTCCAACCAGCCTCAGGTTAGTCCTGCCAACACGTATATTATTGCACTGATTTTAAAGCCTCTAACTTCTCAAGTCTCAATGTGTCCATCTCTACTGTCTAGTTTCCCATTTTGTAAAATAATAACAATTGTATACTAAGTCTGGTAGCAGCAAAAGAATTGTCAAGCAGACTTCTAAAACAATAAAGCAATTAGTCTAGAAGCATGTAAATAATGGAATAGTTTGAACATGAATTTAACAAGGCTTTGTAGACTGATTTCTTTCCTTCCTTCCATCCATAGATTATGGAAGCTTGGCTGCAGCAAATCTTTGCTATAGCACCACATAATATTATGATTGACAAACTACTTATAGTAAGTCTGAGTTGGATGGAGGATCAGGTAGATAAGCAACAATAAAAACTGAAATCCATAGTTGCAGGAAAATATCAAAGTTTCTGATACTCATCATCATTTTTATTAAGGAAAGTAAAGTAAAAAGAATATCAGACTTGCAGAGGATACAAAATGGGGTATAATAATTAATATTCTATCTAATGACTAGAAATGATGTGGAGACTCTTTAATATAAATTTCTGTGCTGAGAAGAGTTCAGTTTCTAAATGGTTCCTTGCATCTGTGTGCCTTTACTGGTTTTATTTATATTTGCCAAGATTCCAGGTTAATTTGTACAGCTTTATTTAAAATTAATATTATAAGTAGATAACAAAAACATATTAAATAATAAAATTCTTGGATTTTTAACTGCTGCAGTTCCTTGGTGCTCTCTGAGCTTGGTGTTTTCTTGTAGATATTCCATTCCCAAATTAGCATTGATGATGTTACCTAGTTTGATAATGAAACATTGGTAAGAAAACAGCCAATTTCAGAGAGCACCAAGGACCCCTCAGTTCAACTCCAAGCTACAAATATTCTCTTCTATTGATTTCTAACTGCATATTGCAATAATTATATATTGGTTTTGGAGAAGGATTATAATATATAAATTAGTTTGCGTAATTCCACCGGGGCATCTCTAGGAAGTATTTGGAGAGGATTTTTCTGTTGATGTCTAGATGTTCCCTAGATATATTCCTTCCAAACCCACTATTGACTTGAAAGACTAAGTCCAAACAAAATCCCAACTTGTATGAAAAGCCAGCATAATATTGAATAAGGTTTTTATAACTTTGGTGCAAAATATACAATGCATTTTGTGATGTACTTGCTTTTCAAAGCACTAGTGCAAAACACTGTATTAGAAAATACATTCTATCTTAAACTGAATATGAATTACAGTAGTAAGGCATTTTAATCTGACAAAAAAGACAAGCTTAGGAAGAGACATGAAGGAAAGTCAAGAATTAATGACACAATTGGCTTGAATCAATGTATGAAATTAACAGTACTACCCATCCCCTAGTGAAAAAGTTTTATAAAAAAGGAGAGTGAGTTGCATTATAATAAGATGATATCATAGTCTCAGTTCCTAGGAGAATTACTTCTCCACCCTTTTCTAAGCAGGGAATTAGCTGCTGAATTCATGTGGTTTGGAAATGAACCATTCAAATATGGTAATAAAAGACCAACAACATTGTTTTCTAACATTGCTGTTCCCTTCTGTCAGCCACCCAATAAATCTGTATGTTTTTCTTTATTTTCTCAGCAGCCATAAAGGCATCCTTTTTCCAAATATTACTTTCCATTTATCACCTTAAAATTGTGAAGCCTTTCACCTAGGATTAGTAAAGTATATAATTAAGAAATGGGGGGAGGGGTTCATTTTCATTTATTTACTGCAATATACTGCCCTCATATACCACAAATTTCAATGGTTTACAAAAAAGAAAATTTCAGGGTTGTCAGCAATAACCCATCCCAGAGCCAAGAAATACTCCTCCCTCTTCAGCTGCATGACAAAGCTGGTGGCAGAGGACATCTTACAGAGCACCCTGTGCGCTTCTTTGGAGGCAACAGGTCAAAAAGAATCCCAGACAACCTGGCAAGTAATTGTCAAAACTCAAGCAAATCTGAGTCACTTTACTTGCAAAATGCTGTCTTAACTAGTGAGAGGGGCCAGGGAGAAGTTCATACAACTGGGTTCCACCCTCAGTAAGGCCACTGGATGACAGCCCATTGATGCAGTAAGGGAAGGAAGAATGTCCCATCTTTCTTATCACCATGTTGTAAGCCTGAATTATTGGCACATACCCATGTTCAGAGCGTTTCACTCTTTGTTTTCCATCTCTTCTCTAGGAGTTGCTTCTGCTGTTCATCTCCCAAAAGATCTTTGAAACCCAAGGGGCCACATGGGATCAGCCAACACTTACAAGGGTATTTAGGAGTTACTTAGGGCTGTTAAATTGTCTTGGAGGGCAGCTCTATATAGAGCACATTGTGATAATCCACATGAGAGGTAGCTAAGATGTGAATGCCATCTCTGGTCAGGAAATGGCATAAGTTGTGTGTAAGGCAAACCTGTGCAAAGGCCTCTTTAGTCATGACTGCTTCTCCGCATGTGTCAGAAAAAACAATGATAGCAATATCTTTCATATCTAAATCACATAATGACTGCTCCAATGCAAAAGTGAGGTCTAATACATAGCTACTTATATGTGCTGGGTCCAAGATTACCAGGACAAGCCACAGTTGCCATGGAAACCATGAACTTCTGGACTGTAACGTCCCCAGCTACCATAATATGAAGGCTGACATTGTTCCACAATGTAGGATTGATAATTTAATAGTGTGACTTCACATGGGGACTCAGAGCAGCCTCTCTTGGGAAGCACAGGATTGGATCACTTTGGTCAAGAAAATATACAGAGTATATACAGAGTAATACAAGCTATGTAGGACTGTAAAGGTTCAAATGAACCCTTTGAAAAGCCTGATGCAAAAGATCATTGGTAATCAATACGACCTCCTATCAGCAGTTGGACTGCTGCATTTTGGATCACCTGTAGCATCTGAATTACTGAGTTACTATGTAGTTCTAGCAGCTACAACTACTGCAAAATGCTTGACATTAGGCTCCCTTGAAGATCATTGCTGTAAGGGCTTGACATCAAATCAATAGCAGTAACCGTGAGAGAGATTTTTTTTTTAGAAAAAGTTTTTTTATTTTTATAACAAAAACAAACAAAACTATCTTTCAGTTTTCCAGTGTGTTGGTTGGGTACATATATCTTGTGCACATAATAATATCATACATTTCTTACTTATTTATATTTATAACAATTCAATCATTCAATTCAATATTTTATATCACATTGGTCGATCGTATTATCATTAACATATAATTATTATCTTTCAAAAGTATATTCCATCCTTACCTAAGTTATATTCATTCTCTTATTCAATCCTAATCAATCAGTTATAATATATTGTTGCTGTTATCACATATTTAATTTCTTACTCTTCTATCTATCTATTCATAGAATAAATTCCAGATCTTATAATAATCTTTTTCTTCCTGCTCTCTGATTGCCATTGTCAATCTACTCATTTCCGCACATTCCATTATTTTCTTAATTGTTTCCTCCTCTGTTGGAATTTTCTCATTTTTCCAATTTTGTGCAAATACAATTCTAGCTGCTGTTAATACATTGATAATCAAATATGTTATCTCTCTGTTATAACCTTCAGGTAAAATTCCCAATAAAAATGTATCTGGTTTTAAATCTATGTTGTTTTATCATTTTTTCCAACCACATGTGTATTTTAGTCCAATATTTTTAGCATGTCCACCACATATGGTAATATGATCTCCATGAGAGGGATATTGAAGTCCTAGTGGACAATCACTTAAATATGAGCCAGCAGTGTCCAACAGTTTCAGAAAAAGCCAATGCAATCCTAGGTTGCACCAGCAGAGATAGAATCAAGATCATGTGAAATATTATTACTGCTTTATAAAGCCTTAGTAAGACTGCTTTATAAAGCCTTAGTAAAACCTGGTGAAGAAAGCTTTTTAACATTGCCGAAGATTAGCTAATATGCTTGAGCTTAACAGTATCTAGCATGTTTTATTGATTATACTCTGTTCCAGCAGATCTTTATAACTGTAAAAAGATTTTTTTTTAATGAAAGAGGTATCTTTAGGAAAAGTAGACTAAAGATGTACAGGCTACTAAATGATTGAAGAACTACAATACATTCTTTTCATGGCTGCCTTTCCTAATTGGGCATGCTTAATAATGAATTGGAACAACACACTGAGCCAGTTTTGATCATAATATAAAAAAATGTTGAGACTTTGGAAAGAGTGCAGAAAAGAGCAACGAAGATGATTAACAGGCTGGATGCTAAAACATATGAAGAATAGTCACAAGAATTTGGTGTGTTTAGTGAAAAGGACTAGGGATTATACAGTATATAGCAGAGTTTCAATATTTGATGGGCTGCCACAGAGAAGAGGGGGTCAACCTATTTTCCAAAGCACTAGAAGGCAGGACAAGAAACAATGGATGGAAACTAACCAAAGCGAGAACCAACCCAGAACTTAAGGAAAAACTTCCTAATAGTGAGAACAATTAACCAGTGGAACAGCTTGCTTAGAGAAGTTGTGGATGCTCCATCACTGAAGCTTACTGGACAGCCACTTGTCAGGAATCATATGAGGTCTCCTGCTTGAGCAAGGAGTTGGACTAGAAGACCTCCAAGGTCCCTTCCAACTATGTTATTCTGTTAAATGCTCAACATCAGCCTCTGTTGAAGGTCATTGTTGTATCCCAAAAAGTCTCTAACTAATGCAATGACTGAAGCTGGGCAAAGGACTTCCTGATCACAGCCTCCACCCGCTATTCAAGCAATAGTCATGATGGTATGAAGATCCCCAAAATGGAAACCTACTTTTTCAGACAATCTTGTCTAGAGTTAACATAGAAACAAGCAACAATGCCATCTTGTAGATATTTAATCTATTTTGCTTTGATCTACTTTATTTATTTTTATTTTATTTTATTTGGTTTGTCAATTGCTTACAAGATAATAGGTATAAGTAAAAACATAGTTATGAATACATACATATAAGAAAAATAAGAAAAAAGAAAAACAATAGGAAAGGGACGGTAGGCACGTTGGTGCGCTTATGCATGCCCCCTGCAGATCTCTTAGGAAAGGGGTGAGGTCAATAGTAGACAGTCTAAGGTTAAAGTTTTTGGGGTTTGGGGAAGAAATTACAGAGTCAGGTAGAGTATTCCCGACATTGACCACTCTGTTGCTGAAGTCGTATTTCCTACAATCAAGTTTGGTGCGATTAATCTTGAGTTTGTATCTATTGTTTGCTCTTGTGTTGTTATGGTTGAAGCTGAAGTATTCATTGACAGGTAGGACATTGCAATGTATGATTTTTATATAGTATACTTAGATCGGACTGAAGGCGGCGTAGTTCTAGATTTTCTAGGTCTAGAATTTCAAGTCTGGTGGCATAAGGTATTCTGCAACGAGTAGAGGAGTGGAGAACTCTTCTTGTGAAATATTTCTGGACTTTCTCAACAGTGTTAATATCAGATATGTAATGTGGGTTCCAGACTGAAGAGCTGTATTCAAATATTGGTCTAGCAAATGTTTTGTATGCTCCAGTTAGTAGTGTAATATTACCAGAGAAGAAGCTACATAAGATTAGGTTAACAACTCTTAACGCCTTTTTGGCAATGTAGTTACAGTGGGCTCTAGCACTTAGATCATTAGAGATGAGTACTCCAAGATCCTCGACAGAGTTTGGATCCTCAACAAGGTCTTGACTATTCAGCCTGTATTTTATTTTCTGATATATATATTTTTTGCCAATATGTAGGACAGAGCATTTATTTGTTGAGATTTGAAGTTGCCATTTATTTGACCATTCTGATACATAGTCAATGTATCATGGTCTTTTTGAAGGGTAGCAGTATTTCTGTGGTGTTGAATAGCTTTACATCATCAGCGAAGAGAACACAGTTGCTCTTGATATGATCACAGAGGTCATTTATGTAGAGTATGAAGAGAGTTGGTCCTAGAAGACTGCCTTGGGGGACACCACTATTGACAGGTACAGAATTTGATAGGACACTCCCAGTTTTGACTTAGATCCTTACAACCTCCCAAAACCAGATCAGGACCTCAACAGCCTAGTCTCAGGCCAGAATGGCAGCATATACAGGTAGTCCTCAACTTACAACAGTGACCATTCAAATTTACAATGGCACTAAAAAAAGTGATTTATGACCGTTTTTCAAACTTGCAACCATTGCAGCATCTCCATGGTCATGTGATCAAAATTCAGATGCTTGGCAACTGATTCATATTTATGACGGCTGCATTGCCTGGGGTCATGTGATAATCTTTTGTGACCTTCTGACAAGCAAAGTCAATGGGGAAGCCAGATTCACTTAACAACTGCATTACTAACATAATAACTTCAATGATTCACTTAACAATTGCGGCAAAAAAGATTGTGAAATGGGGCAAAACTCATTTAAAAAACATCCCACTTAGCAACATAAATTTTGGGCTCAACTGTGGTCATAAGTCAAGGACTACATGTAGTTATCCAGGAAAGGAAGGAAGGCTAAAAGGTTTCCCTGGTCAGTTTTGGTTTAAAAGACTGCAAAAATAGGGAAAAACTAAAATAAAGCATCTTCTGGTACCTGAACAAGTAATTTAAAACAAGAGAACTGTCAAAGCTCTGTGCAAGCAAAGAAGTTACAAGCTAAACTGGTGGTGTTCCAGAGTAACCAACCATTCTTGTCCCAAAGAGATGATACTGTTTTTCAGGGCAGATGTTTGGATTATTGTATTGCATCTGGTGTTCGGTCTGTTCTTTACTGGTGTGGAGAAGGGCAGTTACAAATCCAATCCAATCGAACGAATGAATGTACATTATTCCCAGCTCATATTAGCTCTCGATTGAAATGGATCCAGTTTCCTTCCCTGCTGCGCACGAAAGCTTTTTTCCTCCGCCCAGAGCATCGGTCTCCACGGCCCGCTTGGCCTCGCTGGGGGAGCCGCGCGTTCCGCCAACTTCACAGACGACCCTCCTCCGCCCTGTCGGTCTGTGATGCATGGTGGGCGGGCAAGAGGGAAGGAAGGAAAGCAAGCCAAAAAGCTGCCGGAGCGTCTGGGTGGAGCTGCTGGCCGCGCCGTGCTTCCATCCCGAGAACTCGCGACCCTCGGATTCAATTCCCAGACGAAGACTAGGTCCTCGCGAGCCCCTCAAGCGGAATCAGCAAGATGGTGAGGGGGCTCGGCCGACGGGGAAATGGGGCCTGGCTCCGAGATTAGGGGACTAACCGGATTTCTCTAAGTTCTCCTCTCTCTCTTGCAGCTGTGCAACCACCTCTTCATTTTCGTCGTTGTGACGGGGATCGCCCTGGGGCTCCAGACTTCGGTAGGAGATGCGTCCTCGCTCGGCGCTTATAGGCGCAGCCGCCGTTAAGGGGAAAGATGCCTCCCAGGATTAGGCATCGGGACTAGGATGGGAGGAAAGGAGGGAGACTCCGGGGCGAATTCCAGAGCACGGCCTGCTTCAGGCCAGGGCCTCTGCTCTGGCCAGCTCTGGGAGGCGGAGGAGTCGTCCTCCCCACATCCGAGGAAACAAAAGGGTCTTCTTGAAAAATCGAGGTTCTGGACCTAAGAGAGGGAGAAATAGCTAGTTTTGCCATTTCCGTGCAACAAAAAGTTTTGCTTTGTTGTACCAGAAAATACGTTGTACACAGTGAGGGCTTTGTGAAAGAAAAAGAGGAGGGGAGTTTCTTTTTCTCCAAGAAGGAAAATTCACATTTCACACAAAGGCAAGGTGGACTCTTGGGCATCTCTTAACTACCGTTGGAAACCAGGAAGAGTGCTGTGGTCTTTGAGTACTTTGAGCCCATATTTCTCTGCCTACAATTGCAGAGTTGGAAAGCGAGGAAAACTCCCTGTAAGAGAAGGATGCACAATGTTGAAACCCGAGAACTATATCTGGGCTCTTGAACTCCTCCAGAATATACCACCAAAACATGTTTAATATGAAGGGGAGAAATAATTATAGAGGGAAGAACATGTAATTCATTATATGTAAATATAAATAGATTTACAATTTGTAAATTTGGTCCTGTGCATGTTCCTAAATGTGCATGCTTCCCAGCCTCCTCAGCCCCATCTAAATTTTAAATCTTGCTATTAGACCATGAATATAGAGCAAAGTAATGGTAGTAATGGTCAGACAACAATTCACAAAGGCATTATTATAAAGTGTCGTTAACATTTCAAACAATGCACAAAACAGTTTTGGTTTTTATTGGAGCAATGCCTTGAACTCTCTTTCAAGAAGACTATAGGGATAGACATTTAAGTAGGTGAAAATAAAATATAAAAAAGGTGAGAGAATTAAGAGTGGGAAACAGATATAGCACTATCATATTCGTGGCATTTTAAAAGCTCACAAAGTTGCTTTTGGAGATTCAGTCAGTTCAAATCAAATTTCTCAATAACACCAAGATTTTGCCTGTGAGTTCTATAACTGATACCTGAGTACCACATTGGCAGATCTCTCTGTTTCCTTCTGTCTCTCTCCACCCCACAATATGTATACATAGATAGAATTAATTAGAATTAAATAATGGCCAGCACATATAGTATTTGTCTCCTTTTACATGCTTGGTGAACATTCTATAGATGTTCTGCTAAAAATTGCCCTAAAATACAAACAAAGCTGGTTTAACCTCTTATCTTCTGACTCAATGTTTTCAAAAGCAAAAGAAGTGATTATTGAGTTCTTATTAAGTGTTGTGCATGCTAATTTAAAATTAATGTGAAATAATTGACTACTGACCATCTGTATCCATATATCCAGATGGTCCATATCATTTTAATCAATTATGTGAGTTCTGACTGAATCAGAAGAATTGATTTAATATAATTTATTCTGAGGAAGGGGATTCTTCCCTACCCCCTGTCTACTCAGGTGAAAAAGTCTACATGTTGAAGAGATGTAAAGAAAAGCCCTCTGGGAGGAGTGCAACCAAATAAAAATCATGAAAGAAAAGCATTTGTTACATGTTCCCAGCAAATGATTCATCCTCATCTGGAAACAAAACACATTATCTTAGGTTTGCAGAAGGAATTCCTTATTAAGTTTAAGAAATTAAGTAGATAAATTCTAGTAACTGGAATAATGTCTGGAAGGCCTTATAAAGATGCATAAACTTATTGAAAACCTATGAATTTCCACAGTTTTTTATTGAACACATATTAACATATTACTCTTGGAAATAGGGTTCAGAAATGGTGCTTGAATTCCCAGAATTAAAGCTTCCCTAAAAGTGAGGTCATTGACTAAACACTTAATAATTGCCATAGAAAATGTTTTAAACAAAATTTAAGCTGCTTCAGGCAAAGGATCAAAATATCCATTATAAATATTTCTGGTGAGTTGCATGCTGTCCTTTATACAATTTTCCCTCCCTTTTATATTAACTGCAGAACTGATCAAAATTACATTTGTAAGGAATGATTCTTTTTCTGGTTTATCCTGAACAATTCTTTCTCACTGTGAATATGGTGGTCTTAGAGACGGCCTATGTTATAGTAGTGTAAGCAATTTTATCTCATTCTCAGATCTGCTTTGGGAATTTACCTTAAAACACTCTAAAGATTCATCAAAGCAATTATTTAAAAGTGCAAGTGTTCTAAACTTCTGCAGCTCTTGAATTTCCCACCCTTTATTAAATTTATGTATGTATGCATGTGTTTGATTTATATCCTGCCTTCCCTCCATAAGCTCAAGACTACTTAACTGGGGTTCTCCCATTTTTCCATCCCAACAGCAAAGATATGCGATCCTTAGCTTAGGGTCATCCAGTGAGTTCCCATAGCTGAGGGTGGATTGGATTTGAATCCAGATCTCCCCAACCCTAAAATGACCCCTAATCATGGCATTGAATTGGCTGTTATTCTGAAGATTTGAATCCAGATCTCCCCAACCCTAAAATAACCCCTAATCATGGCATTGAATTGGCTGTTATTCTGAAGAGTTCTCAAAGCAAGCAATTTGGGTGCTATGGTGCCAGAATGAAAGGGAGCAAAGGAGCAGTGATAGAAACAAGCCAGAATGGTGATAGTTTCTGCGATAGTCAGGATGTAACATGTTTAGAAGGTATAAAAGTAGAAAGCTGAGTGCGAGTAGCAGCATCACTTCATCTGGCCAGCAATATCATGTATTTCAAAGAATGTTTTTGGATCTTTTACAGGCTCTGTAAGTATTTTATCTAATATCTAGCCAGTATATATATTTGGAATTTTGAAAATAAAACACTTGTGTACAATGGGTGGGCAGAAACAGGGGCCCTGTCCATTAACAAAATGGCTGCCGAAGAAGAACAGCCATGAAATGTCAATTTCTATAAGACCTTCTGATAAACATCCCCTCTAGCCTTCCAGAGTTGTCTCTAGCACCTTGTACCACCATTTGCTTATCTTTATCTTTTTTCTTCTTTTTTATGAGCAGCTTGCCTATACTAACTACCAGTTTTCTTTTCTAAAAACTATTTAACAGGCCTGATAAGGTTCACAAACATTCCTTGAAATACATATAATACTGCTGACCATAGCTTTATATAGCAGAAATACAACTTCCTGAAAGTTTTGTTGTTAAAATAATAGTTTCTATGCACTATTATTTTACATTTATGTCCTTGCCTTTGTTATTAGAGACCCCAGCTTTGTGCAGTGATTTCATACCAACAAATTTAGCAAAAAGTATTATCTGGAAAACCTCTGTAACAAGAAAATTTCAAATCCAATGAAAGTCCTATGAACCTTAGGTTCCAGACTACTTGATTTTCTAAAGGCAAGAGAATGACTTTTGAGGAAATGCAAATAAGTGGAAGGAACTGGTGTTCAGGAAATCTGTGCCTCCTGGATGGTGTTAGATATATAATAGAATAGAATTCTTTATTGGCCAAGTGTGATTGGACACACAAGGAATTTGTCTTGGTTTAAATACTCTCAGTATGCATAAAAGAAAACATACATTTGTCAAGAGTCAAGAATCATAAGGTACAACACTTAATGATAGTCATAGGGTACAATAAGCAATCAAATCATACTAGGAAACAGTCAATATAAATCGTAAGGATACAAGCGACAAAGTTACAGTCATACAGGCACAAGTGGGAGGGGATGGGTGATAAGGAGTGATGAGAAGATTAACAGTAATAGTAGTGGAGACTTTGTAAATAGTTGAACAGTGTTGAGGGAATTATTTGTTTAGCAGAGTGGTGGCATTCAGGAAAAATATATAAGTGACACAACATTAGCATGCAACATGGTACAGTGGAACCTCAGGTGATGACCATAATCCATTCTGAGAATTCAGTCGTCAGCTGATTTTGACATCCCTGGAAGCGCATGCGCAGGAAAAAAATGGTGTGGTGCAGAAGGGGAAATCGGCATGGAACAGCAAATCGCCCCACCTGTGCTTGCACCTGTGATGACCTTTGGTCATCATCCGAATTGGTCACAAACGGAAGCGTTTGCGACCAGAGGTTCCACCTGTATCTGGATTAGCAGTCCTACCTTGCATGTAATAGCGTTAGCATGTTTGGGAAATGTCTGGATTTTAGCATGCTGGAATAAATATGCACAAACTGGCCAATAATGTTCCTTGCTATCTTCAGAGTAGGCACCATGTGGCTTGGAACAATTAAGGCTGAAAATGGAGTATCCTTTTTATTTTACTAAAAGTATTACATACAATAAAAGCAATAAAAGCCTTGGTTAACCAAAGCCATGATATGTTATGGTGGACAATAGTTTATTTCATAGCCTCATCTATTGGTAACCCAGAGGGTAGATGTTTTGTTGTAGCTCATTTTATATCAGGTGTAATAGTTCGCTGATATACAAATTTAGTAAATGATGATGACGACGATGACAACAACAACAACAATAATAATATATGTAACTTGAAATATAAAAGGAGGATGCAGTTAAGCACAGAATTAATAAAATGAAAAAAAGAAAAACAGTATGGGATGTGTTTGTGAAACTAAGAGGAAGCAGAAGGGTGTAATAGAACTGAATTAAAGTAATTAACCGAAGAATACATATGAAGTGAAAGTGTAGATTTATTACAAATGAAAGAGCTAAAATGTATCAGAAAATATGCCTTGGTGTTAGCTAGATTGTTTTGGTGTGTATGAAAGAAGAAAGTATAGTTTGGTAATAGTTTCATGTTATGATTCAATGAATGGTGATACTCAAGAAAAGCAAATTCAGTTTACTCCCAACAGAATGAATGGAAGATGGATGTAAGGAAGATTAACCCGGAAGTAGATTGAAACTTAATGAAAACTGTTATAAACACTATACAGTTTCACTAGTGGGAAGCATTAAAAATATGTTTCCCTTTCTAAGAGTGAGCAGGGAATAAGACAGTAATGTGTGATGTCCCATTGTTATTTAATATAATTATGAATATGGTATAAGGAACACTTTTGATGATGTGAGTGTGAACATGCATGATATTTTATATATAGATAATGCTGTGTCCAAATGAAGATAGATTATGTAATACAACAATTACGTATCTGAAAATTAAAAGCCAAGATAGATATCTTAGACAGAAAGGATACAGTGAACAAATGCAAACAGTGAAAAACTAGAGCAAATATCTTGGTTGAATGTTTACTAAAATGGGGAAATGGACAGAGAAATGTATTAATTGGTTGAGGGGAAAAATCAGGATTGGGTAGTTAGTGAGGTCCTTAAAAAAAAGATGAGAAAAAAAATGCAATGGCAAAAAATGCAATGGCAAAAAATTTTTTATGGCTGTGATGGAAACAAAATGGTTTGCAAAATAAAAAGATATGAAAGAGATATAGTTATTGGTAATTTGTATAAACTAGATTTAAATAGATTTTATTTTCATTTCTTTTATGTTTTGCCTTTCATTATTTTTATTATTAGATTTTTATTCTGCCTTTATTACTGTGTAAGTAGCTCAAATGTACCTTCTTCTTTCCTTCTATTTTTCCCATAACAACCGTGCAAGCTGCTTTCATGCCTAAGGTCGGACTAATATGTCCATATGTGGCTTAATCAGCACTTTTTAAACCATTATGGTTTAAACTTTTTTAAACTTTTATGATGTATTTTATAAGATGGGTGCCATACAGTTTCACTAGTGGGAAGTATTAAAAATACAGTATGTTTCCCTTTCTAACAGTTTCTCTCTCTCTCTCTCTCCCTCCCCTCCCTCCAGCTCTCCCTCCCTCCCTTCCTGCCTCCCTTCCTCCCTCTCTCTCAAACACACACACACACACAAAAGTGTGTGTGTGTGTGTGTGTGTGTGTGTGTGTGTGAGGATGGTTATATTCAGAGTCATTTTTTAAATAATTTTTTACAAGCCTTCTCATTTTCATAATATGATAATGCCTGTCTTCAACATTCAGCCCTAACCTATCTAGCAATGTTGAGAAACAGAGAAGGCAAAACTAATATTCTGCCTCTCATTATTAGTCATGGGATAATACAGTATTTATGATCCATTTCTTTTGATCCATTACAAACCTTCTGAAGAGGATTTCTCTACAGCCCAGTTGCTGCAAAATGGCACTATCAAAAATGCTTTGCTATGCAGCAGGAGACTTAATTTCTGCAATAAAGTCTTTTGCTAATAGAGGCATCAAGTCTGTGTTAGAACTGAATGGGAGAAAATTTTATTTTGGAAAGTGCCATACCAAGATCAAGCCAAGTAGGTTGATGCAAGTCTATCTGATAAGGCTGTAAATATGTTCAAGATGAAAAGAGCTTCAAATGGAATTCATTTGTGGACTGTTTTCAGAAATATATCAAGAACTGTATAATTATATCAAGAACTGGTGGTGCTATGTAAAGAGCTTTATGAAAAACCAATACAATATTCATAGTCAGACTTTTCAGTAATGGAGTAAAGAAAAGGATTGTATTATGCTGGCTCTCCTGAACATTTTCCCACTTAATCTCAAACAAAACCTGTATTGTCATTTATGTTTGGAAGAGTTGAAATTTGAAAATTGAAAGCAGAAATATGCAACTGCAAAGTATAAGATTGCACACATTTTCAAAAGTCCAGTGGGAAAAGTTGAATGTTATCACAGGCATCCTTCTGTTAGACCAGCAACTATAGAGAATGGCTTTTTTATTTTATGGCACACATCTCTGTTACAATTCTGTTTTATCACTGAAAACTTTAAATGCAGCCGAGGCAGACATAAAAATGTCTGTTAGTTGTCTTATACACATTTGCAAAGGCATTCTAATCTTCTGACAGAATTGGAACACTTTTTTTTACTTGATAGCCAGAAACTTAAGGAGGCTCTTGCTGCTTTTAAAATGATTTCAACCACTCTGACCTTATAATTCTGGTATGTCCAAATTGCCTAACCTCCTGGAGACTTGCTCTGATTGAATGGGCATGGTCTCTTTCCTCCCAAGGGGTGAGTTTTGCAGCTGTGTTTGGCTGATCCGTAGAAAGGAGTGGAAACATATGAGACATGCAGAAAAATCTTTAAGAAAAGTGAACATTTCAGTACTGAAACTTTGTAGATTGCTTCAGTTATTTGGCCAGATGGGTGTAGAAAACAATCAGTATGACTTGTAGAGAGTTTCCATTCTCGACTAACTATGGGAGAGGGCAATCAGTGGAAAGCTGATCATAGGCATATATCACTTGTATTTGCTTAGTTGCAATTGCTTGAATACATTTATGCATATCTAAATTTATTTTTGAAGTAGACAGCATTATGTAAAACATGATGTAAAAAATAATGAGCAAGAGAAATTAAAGACAGAAAATAAAAATAACGTTAAGTCAAACTTACTTATATCAATACCACTCACTGTTTCTCTATTGTTTTTGCAAACCTCTGCTTTTAAGACATCCCTACTCTATATTCATATTTTGCTTGAATACAGGAGGAGAAATATTTTCATCTGTGCCATCCTTCTCATTTAGTGCAATGCATGGTTTGTATATATTTACTACACAGTTTATATGTTCTAAAGAAAACATAATGTGAAAAAGCACTAAACTATTATATAAGGGAGTCTCTTTGAGAAGCAGTTTTTCCTGAATTATGTTATTTTAATAATGTATTTTGTTTTAACATCTTATAGGAAGAGCCAGTTAGCAAATCTAAAATCTGTGCCAATGTTTTTTGTGGAGCTGGACGGGAATGTGCTGTAACAGAAAAGAGTGAGCCAACCTGCTTGTGCATTGAGGTATGACATTTTAACAGCAAAAATCCTTTCATAGCATAAATATTTCTGTGAATAAATTGTTGTGTTGTTTTTTTCTTGTGGCAGTTGTAATCATATAGTCCTACAAACTCTTCTCAGCCATGGATGGACATATAGAGATAAACCAGATTTACATAACATTCAAAAGAGACACCGCAAGCTATAGTATATAAACAGGGGTCAAATTCCATACTCATTTGCACTAAAATGGTGTCATGTATTTGTGTAACAAAACAACTACAAACAAACAACTACACTCAGAGACCACCAAGGATTCCTAACAGTTTTCTGACTATGTCTAAACATTTATGTCATTGTTATCAGTAGTCACTGTTACTATGACAGCAGTAAGTGACTTAGTGTTTTCTATTGGTCTGGACTTGACTCCTATCAACCTTAATCAGCCCGGAGAATTGTATGATTCAAAGTTAGATCCTTGCCATGAAAGGCAGACTTTAAAGCAGGATTAGGAACCTATGGGCCTCCAAATTTGCTGAACTATAATTTCCAGTAACAAGTCTTTTTAAGTCTGAATTGTGGGTGTGGGTGGTAGATTATCCAAGAACCTCCTTTTCCATAAACAAAATCTTCCTATAAAATCATCAAGTAAAGAAAAAATTATATATAATATTCTTAATTGGGTCAAAGAATTCCTGCCAAAAAGTAAAGGGACATAGTTAAAGTAATTTTCATACTCAAATGGTTTTCATTAGAGCATAGCATGGAACAATCTTATTGTTTCCATACATATACCAAGTTGAAAGGCTACACTTTATGCTGTATTTATATACTTGTCTTGATTAAAATTGTTTCAGGAATAAATAATTTATATTATAAATTCATGCAATTAGTTACTGAAAAACAAAGCTTAATTATTATTTTAATAGCAGAATTTAGTTTAATTGTAAACATAACACTGCATTATAAAAGAAACAGATGTATTAAAGTAGATCCAATTATTGTTCTCAGGTATTTGTTTTGAGGGAATTTTAAGTCAAATTATGTGTGAAAACCTTCAAATTGCATTACTATATAAAATATGCAATCAGTTGGTTGCAATCTATAAAATATATGCAACCAATCCTGCTTATATTATATGAAGAATTGGCTGCATTTAGTAATCTTGTGGTGTTTGGGCAAAATGTTCTGAAACATGCAAAATATTTATAAAGTTCTTAAATGAGATAAGATAATAATTTCAGTCTCCCACTTAGGCTTGAGAACTAAAGATCATAGTTTTTGTTTTTTTCATAAACACTAGTAAATTTCCACAACAGTAGTTACCAGTAATTAATAATAATTTGATTTGTGTGTCTTTGATGGTTTGCTATGATGAAAAGGTATGTAAGGGAAAATTAATTGTAAAAATAGAGAAAATGAATTTAAATTGTCCAAACACCTGCCTATCACTCTGTTGCATGCCCTTTGTTGTCCCTGTGATTTATGAAAGTGAAATTACTGCATCCATCTCAACATACAACTATGGTACGTTGCTACAGCAGCTACTTCATGGGAAGTGTTGAAACTTGTATGTTAGTGTGGAGATGCCTTAAAGTGATTTGAGTTTTCGACAGGATATTCAGGATTTAAATGTGTTCAGATTGTATATATGTTGTGTGACAATCTGCTCAATCTAAAGAAACAAACTATTTGTGATGCAATCACTACCTTCATTGATCTAAAGAAAATTGTTTGCAACAATGCCCAAGAACATGACATTGTTTGTTGCCACTGGTTTATCTGTAAAGCCATCAGGAATGAACTCAGGGAAACATGGCTTTTAATTCTGTTTGCTCCTTGGCTCCAACTCAATTTGAATTTTAAAAAATGAGCTATTATGTTTGAAGGAATAATCTCAACATGTATACATTTGTCAGAGAAGGAAACCTTATAGTTATATTAATTATAAATATATAATAATTATGTAACTGCTACAATGCATAATTGGTATTAGATGAACTATGTTTTCAGGGAGTTTGTAATTCAGCAATATGTGAAGGGCCATGAGTTCTCTGCCCTTTTCCTCTAAAATTGTGAGGCAAGGAACAATGCACTCCTTCAAACACAAAAAAATGTTCCATAAGACCCTTCAGTTTTAACAGGATGTGAGACAATCTTTTGGTTAACTATATTCTTTTAATAAACCACAACTGGATTTATACAAATCATTGGCTGTGTTCATATAACATATCCAGGGTTAACTGGTGCAATGGTTAGAATGCTGTATTGCAGGCTAATTCTGCTGTCTGCCAGCAGTTCAATCCTCACCGGCTCAAGGTTGACTCAGCCTTCCATCGTTCTGAGGTGGGTAAAATGAGGACCCAGATTGTTGGGGGCAAAATGCTGACTCTGTAAAACCGCTTAGAGAGAGCTGTAAAGCACTGTGAAGCAGTATATAAGTGTAAGTGCTATAGTGCTATGGACTGAGGCTGGAAAACACTTCAAGCTAAAACCACATAATCATAGCCATTAAATCATGATTTCATTTACTATGATTTCTAAACCACAATGGGCAATTTCATACAAGAATAGTTAAGCCAAGGAAAGTATTTTACAATTAAGTACACTATCTGAATCCAGGCAAAATCAGTTTTATAATACCTGCATGTCATGACCTTTCTGTGCCGTTTATAATCTAGTCAGTCCACATCATTCAAGATAATGAAATTACCAAATTAGAATCTAAGGCTAAAAAAGTAGATCGATCAAGTTATTCTGTAAAACTCAATTTTCAAAATTAAACTCAGACCTTCCTTCATGAATTCCTTGATCCCCCTTTCCTGGCTTTTTCTTTTATAGAAGTGTAAAACCCACAAGAGGCCTGTATGTGGCAGCAACGGCAAGACATACCTGAACCACTGTGAGCTGCACCGTGATGCTTGCCTCACTGGTTCCAAGATCCAGGTGGACTATGATGGCCATTGTAAAGGTAAACAAGAAACCTGGGTGCACCTTGGGCTGCATTAAGGCGAACTGAATTCTATGAGGCATGGACAACAAGTCTTAAAACTTGTCAGGCAATTAAAATTAACACGTTTGAAACTTCTGTTGTTGAAGGTCTTGGGGGAAAAAAGAGGTTGGACATAGCAAAGCAAACCATAATATGGGATTTCAGATTTGAAGATTCGCCCAGCAAGGGCTGAGCAAGTTCCTGAACAAGAGTGTAAATAAAGCAAGCCGATTAAATTTTGGGCGTAGGGTGTTCTGGGTTCCACTTGGACTATCTAAGCTATTTCAGTATTTACACTTTTGTTAAAGTGTATTTGCTATTGTAAAATGTTATTTCTATGGGACTAAATGTATTTTTGAAAAAGATCACATCATGCCAGGAAACATTTTATTTAAGGCAAAGAACTTTAAATTGATCATCTTTGATAGCTAATGTAAAAAATTCATTTAGTGTTGATGTCCTTTGTTACTCAAACAATAAAAAAGTTTTTAAAAATCCACAAAAATTAAAAACAAAAAGTAGACAACATTTAACATTTGAAAACTTAACACAAAGGAACAGGTTCTGCTCTTGCCACCTCAATAAATTTAACACTGACTAATGGAAATATTAAGAAGAAGAGTTTTGCTTTGTAAATATACATAAATGCAAAAAAGAAACAATATTCAAGGATAGAAGGGTAGAAAAAAGAAATGAAAATAAGACATTAGCCTATAAGAAATTTAAACCTTTAATATATATTGAAACGACCACACAGAAAAATCCCCCTTTTCATTAGATTTATGAGAATTGGTTCTTGAATACAAGGTGAAACATTATAAATTCAGAATGGTTCTGTCTTTCCAATGTTCAATCTTTCTTGCTGCCTCAAACAGAAATGTAATAGAAATGAAACATAAATATTATATTTTTGGAAATTAGGGTGCAAATTATTACTAGCCTTTATTTTGAATAATTTGCTTCACTACGTGGCCTCTAGTAGATCTGTGCATTTTGTCACCTTGATCAAGCAGCTTTTATTCTGATGAAGAACGAGCCCCTTTTGTGATTCTGTCACCCAATTAACTCATTTTTTGCTGGAGCCTTCTTGACACCATCTTTTGAAAAGGATCAGCCACATGTTTTTGGCTTGGGAAAACAGTAGTAGACATCAGCAACATTTTATTCAACTGGATTTCTAAGCAGGAATGAATACTTTTACAGTAATGTATAATGCAATTCCTTCTCCCTTTCTGTGATTGTTTGTTTTGAACAGATGACATAGCTTAATTGCTATGATCAAATTATTGTAGTCATATCATATGTTAATAGCCCACTCATTTATTTCTCACAGAAGACTTTAGTACATATGGAAGAAAAACTTTGCAATTTTAGAAGCCAATGTTCTTTCTCATTTTTAATTAGTTTAAGAAGCCATTACAGAAAAGTCCAGTTTCTTTCTACCATGATGTTCTGGTTAGAAAGTCCTCTGAATTGAGAATACATTAGTTTTTTAAAAATATTTTTGCCAATGCAAAAAGAAAAACATTGGAGGAAAAAAAGAAACACACAAAATCATATCTGCCTGGCCAATTTGATTTTGTAGAGTTGGTGTGCTCTGGGCTCTTTCAATTAAACACTGTCATCTCTCAGAATGCCTGTAGCAGCACCTACCCTCTCAAATGAAGTTCCTCTCCAAGATCTGGTGTTCCCCTCCACTCTGCAGTTGTATAAAAAGCTGCAAAGGAAATTAAATATAAAGAAATATCAGTAGTATCAATTCCTTAATAATTCTCTAAGCATGACCCCTGGTATAAAAGATTTGGTCAAACATAAAAGTGCACTTCAGATTACTAGGTAATAATTATTGTACTATTAGTAATAGTACTAATAACAGTACAATATTATACAGTAATAGTACAATTAAAGCCATTGTTCTAGGGACTGAAGAAGACTCCATAGCAGTGTTTCTTAACTTTGGCAATTTGAATATGTATGGATTTCAACTTCCAAAATTCTGGGAGTTGAAGTCATTATATCTTCAAGTTGCCAGGGTTGAGAAACATTGTTCTACAAGTTCTGCAAAGGGGAGGTTCCCTGCCTTTACCCCAAAATTCTGGTGGTAAATGATAGTGATCTAAGACTGTTGTGAGACAGGGAAGCAACTTGACATTTAGAGAAGTTTGCTGCCTTCCTGAAGTTCATATTCTGAATGTAAGGGAAAGGCTCCCAAGAATCCTTGTTCCTACATTGGCCATCTCACTTAAATGACTGATATTATTAGATAAAGTTTTTGAAAATACCTCAACACTTCATCATTATGAAACATTGGATAAGAAGGTGAAAAAAATGGAGACAAGTGATTTCTTCACTTTTCTTATTAAAAGGCCTGGCTCAGGAAAAGAGAGAATATTGAAAGTATGTAGTGTGGACTGTATTACCATTAGACATACCTGGTTGAACAATGATACAGGTGCGTGTACATTGGTGGCTCAGTGCCAAGCTAGAACAAGACAAGGGACAAGTGATCCAGCAAAGGTCTCTACAGATGTTCAGTAAACAAACTCGATGACAGTTAGAAAATAGGATTATAACTTCTCCTCATTTAGCTACTGCAATTCGTTCCTCAAGTTGGAAGCAAAATAGTCTTAAATGAAAAATGAAGAGGACGGGGAGATAATCCAGACAAAAGTTTTCTCATGGCTTGCTAGCATCAGTCTTACTACTGTGTGGTTATCAGGTGCATGAAATTGGATTATAAGGGTACGTGTACTTTGGACAATGATTTTTAATATATTTTATTATTAATATTTCTTACCATCACATTTGCAAATGGTTGCTAAATGAGGTAACTGCTAAACAAGGCACCTGGAAGGAAAAAAAATATTATTTTTAGCCTGGAGAAGAAAAGCCTGCAAAGAGACATAATAGTTCTCCTCAAGAATTTAAGGGGCTGTTGTTTAGAAAGGGGGAGGAGAGAATTACAGGTAGTCCTCGAATTATGACCACAATTGAGCCCAACATTTCTCCTGCTAAGTGAGACAGTTGTTAAGTGAATTTGTCCCATTTTATGATCTTTTTTGCCACAATTGTTACATGAATCACTGCAGCTATTATGTTAGTAATACCATTGTTAAGCGAATATGGCTTTGCCATTAACTTTTGCTTGTTATATCGCAAAAGGTGATCACATGACCCAGAGGCATTGCGACTATCATAAATATGAGTCAGTTGCCAAGCATCCAAATTTTGATCAAATGACCATATCTTTTCCTATTAATAGAGAAGAAGCCTGAGGACTCAGCTGCAAGTCCAGGTAAATATATTTTTATGATATATATTTTTTTTATTATTATTTGTATTAACATTCTGATTATTACAGCCGGTTCTCACTGGTTCAAGTGAACTGGTAGATAAGATTTTGTGCAGTTCGGTGAACAGGCAAATCCCACCACTGACTGGCCCCACCCTCACTCATTTTGGGGCTGTTTTCTGGGTTGTTTTCAGGCCATTTTTCGGGATGGTTTTGGCTGTTTTTCACCCATTTTTGGTCCATTTTCAGGCTGTTTTCGGCCCGTTTTCAGGGTTAGGGTTAGTTTAAAATGGCCCTGAAAACGGCCCAAAATGGCTAAAAAACAGGCCAAAAAATGGGCGGGGTGGGGGCCAGCCAATGGTGGGTTTAGCCCCAACTGGCTGAATCCTACCTTTGCCTTTGAGGTGAGTGGCTGGGAGGCGAGACTGGGTGTGATGAGTGATGTCACCCACCCAGTTACATTTAAAAAAATTCCCCACCCCCAAGATTCAGAAGATTGGCAACAGCTTTTCCAACTAATACATTTTTAAAGGCCTAAACTGTTTAATATCTAAACATTTTTTAAAATTTTTAAAAATAAAATTTGTTAGGAAAGTACTATTAGTTTTTTGTGATATTTTGCCCCCATAGACTAAGATGGTTCTTCTCTTACAAAGCCCCTCAAAAGAAGAACACATAGGAAGAGAAGACGATATAACCAGAGAAACCAAATAGGTAGAAGTTCTTTAGCCATTGCTTTGGATTAATCTATAAACAAATCATCTATTGTCAGTCCTCCCAGGTAAATCAGACGGCTAGATGAAATCACACGGCTAGATGAGCTAATCCTACTTTATTGTAAGGTTACATTAATAGAACCTTGCAAATCTGAAAATATAAATTTGCCACCACCACTTTTAAATGCTTGGTCCATTACTATGGGTCTTTCCTAAGTTTCTTTCTCTGACTATTAAACCACTGGGGAACCTGCTTCTCTCGCCTGATCGTTTCCTCTTCCCCTTGTCCCTCAAGGTCATACTCATATACCATTACATCTATTAAGATATATTTCCCTCAGATTGTTTTTACTGTAGTAAATGAAATAGATGGAAATTCAATAGATGAAATACTACAACTGACAGATTTCTGCCTGTTGCACATTGATCATATTCAATGTCCTATATATGAACTCCTAGCAAATGAAGAATCGATATGTCTAAGTAAATGTTGTTTTGAAAAACAATGGCAGATTTTTTAAAATGTAAAATATCAATAATTTGGGACAAGTTGAAAATGCCTAAATGGCACATATCATAAACTGTGTTGTTATTGAATGTATTAAATGAACATTTTCCCATTTGATGTCAAACAATACCTTACATTTTATATTGAATTTGAATCCTTTGTTAAAATCTTTTGGTATTTTAATAGGAAGTGCTCCGTTCTTAAATGCTGTCCCTTCCTTATCTTCATAATCCTGATTTTTTTATTTATTTAAAAACAGAACTGTTGAATGTCCCTGAAGACAAAGGGGTGTGTGTGTGAAATTATCTTTCTTTTCTCCTCTTTCCCTAATTCTTTCATCATTTTTTTTGCATTCTAATAAGATGCAGTCATAGCACTGAAGCACAATTAACTGTTCAGATAACTTGCAGAGAGAAGTCTATATGTGTTAGTTCAGTTGAGAGTCATTAGGATAGGATGTAGTATTTTAATAATCTTATCTATATATAGGTTAATATTCATATTAGCACTGTTTGCTAAAATATCTTCCAAGAAATTTGCTATTAAACCAAAGTAATTGAAAATCATAAGGGACTCAGGAAAGTGTTGAATCCTTCTCCCTGTCTAAGACAATGAAAGGCTTTTTCCCCTAAAAGTAGTTTCTTTCAGATATGTCATGCACCTAAAGAGCAAAGCAAATATCAGGAAATAAATATATGCTAAACCATTTTCTTGTAAAAATTAAAATAGAGATTCTCAAATTTTTGCCTATACAAGCTTGATCAGATTTTTGCAACTTCCCCCTCTAAGTTGCTCATAAACCAATGTTTGAAAACAGATGGTTTAAAATAAAAATGTTCTCATTAGCCTAATTTTAAAAAAAACACATTAATTTTTCCTTTCTCTGTTATTTCTTTCGCTTTACCTTCTTGGTCCTACCTCCCCCCGCCCCCCAATTCAATAGTGGTCTGCTATCAGACTGACCGTGATGAACTTCGGCGTCGTGTCATCCAGTGGCTTGAAACTGAAATCATTCCTGATGGGTGGTTCTCCAAAGGCAGCAACTACACAGAAATCTTGGAAAAGTACTTCAAGGTATGAATGAGATAGTTGATGTATTGCGTCTAATGTAGCATATGGGGTCATGAATAATTGTTTTTACTGTTTTAAAGTGCTTTTTATTGTTTTTATATTTTGGAATTATAAGTCATTCAGAGACACTGTGATGGACAGCTACAGAAATTGAATAAATGAATGAATAATAAGGGATAATCAATCTTCCTCTTTTGAGAGTATCAAAACTTTTAATGCTAACTTTCTGATAGAGGAAATTTAATAAGCTTAGCCTGAATTTCAGTAAAGCATTGTTTGTAAGCCATCCAGATGAGATGAGCAGCACATACATCTAATAAACAATAAATAAATAAACTAATATATGTTACATTGGAAAGAATATGAAAACTTGTATGCCTCCAAATAAGAACAGCTTGAACTATTTTAAAAAAAAAACAAGAGCAATGTGCCATTGTGCTGATGTCCACAGTTGGATGTCTGTGTGCAGGGCCTCACTCTTGTGGACGGGGAGTGCAAAGTGCTGAAATCTCAGATTTTCCAACACATTAAGAAATCACTGGTTATCAAGTCTGTCAGTTTATTTCAGGGAAAGGGAGCTGATGGAAACTCCAGATAGTTTAACCTTTCTTAAATGCTTTTTTTTGGTGATTTTATAGAGTTTTGATGATGGAGATTCCCGCCTTGACTCCAACGAATTCTTGAAGTTTGTTGAACAAAATGAGTCAGCTGTCAACATTTCTACTTATATGAATCAAGAGACCAACAAGCTTCTCAGGTAGCCTCGGCTGGAAGAACATAAGAATATATAACTATGATTAAAAAGATGATGAATTATGAGATTATTTGTTCAGAAATCTGCTTCTCCTGAGTACTAGAAATAAGCAGATTTATGCTTCAGGAAAAATCTATTACCACAAGTTGTAGATAGGCCAAAAGTCAGGTTCACATAAAGTTATCTGACATGACAGCAATAGATAATTTAAATATTAATTATTCACACTTTCCTGTGATGTGTTTGGGAGTCATTTCTAGGTTGGATAACTCTATATTGTATGTCTTCCAGGGGACTCTGTGTAGATGCTCTCATTGAGCTCTCTGATGAAAATGCTGACTGGAAGCTGAGTTTCAATGAATTCCTGAAGTGCCTCAACCCAACCTTCAATCCACCAGAAAAAAGTAGGAGCTCTGTGCTTGCACAAAATGGCCCTGGACTTGTTAAGAGAGTGGGGAAAGTTGAGTAGAGTAGGGTAGAAGTAATATGCTGCACATTTGTTTTAAAATGTAGTTGAAATAATTGCAACATATTTGGATTTCTGGCCAAATTTGGAGTTTTGAGAGTATGTATTGCTTATGTTTATAGAGCGGCATGGTGCCTAGTGGTGAAGACGCTTGCCTTCAACTTGGAAGGCTGAGAATTCTCTCCTGGGGCACAAAGAAAAAATATCTGCTGCAAAATACATGTGGCGTCAGGAAAGGCATCTGGCCAGTAAACACTTAGCTCCATCCAGTCACTCCGACTTTTCCCTAAATTGTGAATAAAAAGGAAGATGAGCACTGCCCCCTAGAGTCAGACACGGCTGGATAGGGGAAACCTTTATCTTTATATTTCTTCCCATATACATTAATTGCATCTTTTTTATGGTTATTTAGAATGTGCCTTAGAAGACGAATCATATGAAGATGGAGCAGAAACTCAAGTGAACTGTAACCGCTGTGTCTGTGCTTGTGGGAACTGGGTGTGCACCGCCATGACCTGTGATGGTATGGACAATGCAATTGGAAAATTCAGTCATTTAGAAGGATTCACCCCACTTTTTAAAGAAAAGCATGTTCTGTTTCAACAAGTGGCTTGAAATACTAGAGGTTAGAGAAAAAAGAGGTAGAATAACATATTGATCTCACTGATAGCACATCATGCCAGATTAATCATTTTTTATCAAGCAAACTGATTTTCTGGGGTGAAGAACTTACTTGATACAAAGAAGGCAACAGAAATAATAAATTCCAAAATTGATGAATAGCTTGCCAGGGTCATAGCTTTCTTATTTAATTCACTGTCTCACACTGATCATTTATTTGTCTATTAAGGAAACAGTCCTGTCTTCAACTGGCAGCTGAATTTCTTTCACTTATGGGTATCTACTGTATAATTGAGATGATTCCTATGACCTTCAAGAAATGAATATAATAGAATATGTAAGCCATAGTTGTCAGTCATTAATAGTTAAATATTACTGGAGAGTGGAGTCAAAATTGGGAACAAGAGATTTTGCAATATTTAAGGAAAGGATTGCTTTATCTGAATCGGAGTGTCCAGTCAGAAATCTAAGCTTGCCGGTCCTCCCATTGATTAGCAAAGGAAAATTGATATTACAGACTATAAAATGACTAGACAAAATAGTTATTTTTAATAGGATAAAGAGAATTCATTTGACTGCAGAAGCATACCCATTGCAAGGGGAAAATTGAAGAATATTCATTTCATCCTCATAATGTCTAATGTATGAGCTGTGGTGGTGCAGTGGTTAGAATGCAGTACTGCATGCTAATTCTGCTGACGACCTGCTGACTGCAATTTGGCAGTTCAAATCCCACCAGGCTCAAGGTTGACTCAGCCTTCCATCCTTCAGAGGTGGGTAAAATGAGGACCCAAATTGTTGGGGGCAATATGCTGACTCTGTCAACCACTTAGAGAGAGCTGTAAAGCACTGAGAAGTGGTACATAAATCTAAGTGCTACCGTATTGCTATAACTGCAGAGCAGAAAGTTTGGAGGGAGAATATCGAAGATATAATGAATGTTCTTTAAAGCAGACAAAATAAGACAAAACAGAGGGCTTGATCACTTTCACATGGAAGAACTGTGCTGATCCAAAATTTGGACTGCTCTTGTAGATTCCTTGTAGATTCTTGTAGATTGGAACCAACAGGTCTTCAAGAGCTCAGCCTTCAGTTTAGAGGAAATGCACAACAATTTTTGTCTTTGAAGCTACAGGGTGAACCACCTGGGATTCTCTTTTTTTGCTTCTAAAAGCCAGAAACTTTGAGTACTACAAAATATCGGAACTGCTTTGCCAGCTGCACATCAGTAACTTGGCTGCTCTTTTTTCCTTAAAAAGAATAAAAGCCATCCATAGAACAAAACTTTCCATGGAAGAATATTGAAGGTTGGGTTGTGTGTTGTTTTTGACTGGGCACAGTCAAAATAAATAGCATTATCCTCTGCCCTATCCACTGTTAGATGGCACATTTCTCCCTTATGTTTTGCCAAAAGATCCAACATCCATTATTAATGTGAAAGAACACACTACAGTTTTCTATTGCTCTTTTGTTGAGTATGTGCAAACTCAGTGTGCATTGAGTATTATAAACGCTGCTTCTGCTCATAGGTAAAAACCAGAAGGTCCCTTTTCAAGAGCAGCCTGAAGAGAAGCTAACTGAAGAAGAGCTAGCCAGATATGTTCAGGAGCTGCAGAAGCATCAGGTTAGAAGGAGCTATGTGTACAAGCTTATGTATTTCGGTACATTTATTCTGCTAAATTGCTGAAAAAGTGTCTGTTATTTGTTGGCTGCTAATATATCTGAAACCAGTACTGTATGTTGGCAAACAACTAAATGGGAGACAAATGCATGTCATTCCATGCAAATGAACACAGGCATCTGGTACCAACCATGAAAACCTCAAAAAGCAGCAATGTTATGCTGCTTGTTCTGACATTTGCCCTCCTATACAGGTGAATGGAGAAATTGCATAATTTTGCATGCCTTTGTTATGTTCTCATTTATGCATTTTGCTTCTACATGAACAAAAATCTCTAACATGTTCCCCTTTTTCTCATAAAGGAGTAAACCAGTTCTCTGAAAATCTTGGTAGCCCTCTTGAGATGTAGCAGGAAGAACCATACTCTGTAAATAAAACGAAACTTTCTCAAGTAACCCCACTTCCTGTATATATTCTGCACATGTCCATGTACTTTTCTGTTTCAGTACAAATGTGCATTGCTGATGTATTCATGTGGCATGTTTTTTCAAGTTCCCAGTCTAGCCGGTTATTTCAACTTCTCAGTGACCTCCCATTTAAGTACTAACTGGGTTTGCCCCAGTTAAGTTTTCTGAGATAGCCAAAGTTCACTGGGGCTGCAGTAAAATATAACACCCTAAAATGCTAATCAATGTTACTTACAGCCCAAAGTTAAAAATACATTTAATACAGTATTGTGAATAAAAAAGAAAAGAAATAAAGTTACAAGGCAAGCCTGAAACATTTAATAATATAATGAAAGAACCAAATTACTTTAATAAATTATTGCTATAAATGTTGCAACCTTCTTGGAAGTGTCTGGAAATTAGTCAGCGAAAAGGACTGTTAAACTTCTTAATCATAAGAAAAAATTAATTTTTCGGCAACTGGTTTTATAAGATATGTTCACCTTTGAGTTACAGTGGAAACTTTAATAATCCATGTGATCCAGATTCTGCCCCTGTATCAAAACAGTGCAGAGTTTATAAGAGACACTGGCATGTGTGTCCATTGTCACCCTAGTGGATAACGTGCCATTTTGAGCAGGGAGAAGAATGGGGCATGAAAGATGTTGGAAGATCTAGGGATAATTAGGGAGGGAGTGGGATGATGCAGAGAGATAGGATACTCTACTCAATGCTTTATTAATGTCAGTGGCACATTTTGACAGAATGGAAAAGCCTTAATAATAGTTATTAATTTGGACACGAGGGTGATTTGCTGCAATATCTGTCATATCACTAGTTACCAGGCCTGATTGGGTGAATACAGTTGAATGTGAGAGTATCCCCTTCCTCCCTTACTATTCCATGTGCATCCCTCCTGATGCTGCATGCTTGTGGAAGAGGATGACCATATCAGATAGAAGGGCTGTACCATGCTTTGGTCAAGGGTATATAATACCTAAATCCTGTTTTCTTTTTTCTTCTTCTCATTTTTCCTTAGGAGACCTCTGAAAAGATCAAGCAAATGACTACCAAAGAAATGTGAGAGGTACACACCAGAAGACAAAGTGTGTTACCTGTCTCACCTACCAATCTTCCTTCAATATGCAAACAAGTTTAGAAATTATTGCTCAGTCACAGATATTTACATTGTGTAGCAAAGGGAGGGAGGTAAAGGAAAATGGATTCTTTTGAAATTTAAAAGAATCTCCCCTCCAATATTATGGCTTCTATAGCAAGGATATGAAGTTGAATCGATAGTGATTAATGAGGACAGCAAGTTACTCCAGTTCTGGAGCTCCTAGAACTCAGGGGAAGCATCACTGTAAACTAGGATCATGGTGTCTTCTGTGGAAGTTGCATTGATGGGGGAGCATTGCCCTATGACTCTCTTGCTACAGCCTAAAATCTTTTTTCACAAATATTACTCTTAACTGGAGGAGCCCAATAAAGAAAATGTAATAGCTATGCATATATTCCATGGCATATCACTTTTCTACACTCCATTTTGATATTTAGCCTTTCTGTTTTCTTCTGTCCTTCACTCAACCATTTTTTTAATATGGTGTTTCAATCAGTTCCTGCAGAATCCCCCTACCCCTGCCATTGATTAACGTGCAAATCAATGAGAGTCCCTAGTAAATATAGAGCAAGCTCTTTATCCCTGCCAGAAGCCACATAACTTCATGAGTTTCAAACTGACCTCATTTTCTTTCCTCCTCTCTTTGCAATGGTGCTACAATATATTTTCTTATCACCTTCTTACACTCTTTTTAACTGATGATTTTTAACTGAGCTTTTTGTATCTTTGATTTATATTGTTTATAGTTTCTGGAAAATGCTGTACTTCTGTGTTCATGCTTTATATTATAGCTACATGTATCAAGGAAGTAAAATCAGTGCAGCACCAAGGGGACCAAGACTGTATATGGCTGTTCTAAATTTGCCATTGCACCTTTCGCTGTAAACAGAATAGTTCATGTATGGACAGAGCAGAATAGAGTTTTTGAGAGAGATGCCCTACAGCTTCCTACAGCATAATTCTTTCAAGGAAGTGAGGAATGGGAGAAGGATGCAATTCCTGACTTTATTCAAGAATTCACTCAACACTATTAATTAAATAGAAGGAAATAGTAATGTTTGTCAAGCATGAAGTAAGTATTCCCTACGCTGTTGGGAAGATAGATCAACAAGAAACATATGTACATATCTAGTGCTTTATACTGAGGCACTGCTGCTGTCATTCCCAAAGGGAAAGATATATACCTGAGGTTTGCAGACTTAGAGCTTGTCTGATGGTTTTTGACAACTAGTCCCTAAGTAGAAAAGGAGAATGCACAATATCATAAATGCATTGCATGTTTTGATGCAAAATCAATCTGTTTAGGAATTTTGGCAATAAAATCAGGAGATCCAGTCTCCTCACTTGTTATAACAAACATCAAAAGCATTGTTATTGTTTTTGCATATGCTTAAGAATTGGATTCTTGTTTCTGTACAAGTGTATAGCTTGAGCAGGAGGTTGGATTAGAAGACTTCCAAGGTCCGAAATCATGTTGAAGAAACTCATCATTAGGATTACATTCTGTTGGGCCATATGTACTGTAAAGTCCAAAGAACTCTCCACCTAGTGATCTTTCTCTTTATAGCAATAGCACTTAGACTTATATATCACTTCACAGTGCTTTACAGTCCTCTCTTAAGTGGTTTATAGAGTCAGCATATTGCACCCAGCAATCTGGATCAGAGGTGGTATTCAGCAGGTTCTGACCAGTTCTGTAGAAAGAGTAATGGAAATTTTGAGTAGTTTGGAGAACCGGCAAATATCACCTCTGACTGGAGATTTTACAGTATCCTTCCTCTGCCACGCCCACCAAGCCACATCCACAGAACCGGTAGTAAGAAAATTTGAATCCCACCACTGATCTGGGTCCTCATTTTACTGACCCCGGAAGGAAGGCTGAGTCAACCTTGAGCCAGTGAGTCCCAAACTGCCAAACTGCTGGCAGCTGTGATCAGCAAAAGTAACCTGCAATACTGTATTCTAACTACTGCAGCTCTTATGAAAGAATTATCTTGGGAACTACTTAAATGAATGTTGATTCTTCCCCAAAAGTTAAACAATCATATTGGATGACCAAATAGTACATGTGCTGAAGTCTTGTTTTAGCTTGGTATGATCATTAACTTGTTTCATTGTAAACATGCTTTGGTTTGAAGTCTTACTATTATTCCCTCATAATTTAGTCATAATTAGATTTAAGTGTTTCATGATAAAATCTTGTTATGTACTTTTGGAGCAAATGCAGGAGAGTGACATATCTCAATTGTATCTAGCCTGAGGCATGACTTTAGCTACTGTTTTCATGTTAAATCTATACACTCTATATAGCATCATGAGAATTTCCGCTGAAGATAATGGGGAAACAGCTGCAAAATCAGACAAACTGACATTTGCTCTGCAGTTAAATCACTACTGGTCTGGACCTAGTTTTGTTTGCTCTACCAGCAAGTCATCACATAGGGGAAAAAAGCCATGTTAGCTCAATGCATTTTAACTGAATGGAAGGGACACATTAGGCTCAAGTTCTTAAAAGAACACCATTTTGGATAACCATTTTATGTATCTTGGAACTAGTTCTTCGTGCCCTCAAAATTTGACACAATATGACTTGAACTCTCGGAGCATTATAAAAGTTTGAGTAAAAAGGTAGACAGTCAAGCCCATAAAACTTGGAATACTTATAAATAATGATATTTATTTAGTGTGTGATGAGACCATGATAGAAGATAAGTAAACATATACCCACAATCTATGTACAAAATTTCTATGGGGATGTGGCAGTGGCCTTATAACTGGTTGTCCTTGCAGATTTTCCAGGGAACCAGGGAATGCACACAGTAGGCAGTCTTGCATTAACAGTTTGCGTATCAGCATCACAAACACAACAAGGGGAATCTTTCAATCCCCAATGATACAGGGCAGAGGCATTTTTTCCAGTATTGCACCTAATTCTATTTAATTTTGACTAGACAGCGAGGCAGGTCAAAACTGGGTGGTTTGGTAAAGGAATCATTAATGGTCAGGCCACAAGAAGGTATCTTGGACCTTCTTCATTCCTGTCTCCAGGAGGGTTTAATTTGGTGGATGTTAAGTGAATAGCTGTTTTGCATGCAGGTCTATGAGATTTCAATCTTGTGATGGGCTGTATATTGTCCTGGTAAATAGGAGGGCCTTGTTGTTCAGCATCTTTGACCATAGCCAAATGACAGCTTGTTACCTTCTAATGTCGGATGGCATGATATTGCTAAGTACTGGTAACCAGTGCACAGGAGTGGGATGCAATGTGTAAGAGACAATACGGATTATCTGGCGAAGTTGAACATTGACCATTTGAGTGTGGGTGCTGCTAAGCCATACAATGTCACAATATTCAGCTATGAAATAAACCAAAACCAAGGCTGTTCTGCAAAGGCTGTTAGCATCAGCACTCCATAATATTCCAACCAGTCTGTCCAATAAATTATTGAGGCTTCTCCATTTTGAAGCTGATTTTTCCAGGTGGTTGTTATCCATATATAGTGGAACCTATGGTGGAACATTTCTGGACTACGGTCACTGGAAGCACAACCATCTGCGCATGCGCGGACCCAAAAAACCAACAAAAAATGGCGCTAAGGGGGAAATCGCTGCAGCAATTTTCAGGTTTGCTTGGTCCCACCCGAAGATCTGTTTGTGACCAGAAGCAAAAATTATGGTGTGTCACCCAATTTGGTTGTGAACAGAAGCGTTTGCGACCCAAGGTTCCACTGTATATAAAAGTGAAATATCACTCGCACAACATCACGAAATCTCCAGAACTGTAAAGCCTACAAACTTGAAATTTGACACGTATGTTCTTCTTGGCTTCTAGGTGCTTACTAAGAAATGATTTTTCGAAATGACCATCAGTATTTCTTAATACAGTAATTAACACGCTCTGATGCTAAGGAGTTTTACTTCCCTTCCCTACCCGAAAATAATTGTTCCAACTGCCAGTTGCCTCACATTCTGTTACCTTAGTAACTCCACAGCCATTGCACCACTCAGGTGACCTGAGGACACATACAAACCTCCAAGTTGACTCAACGACTTTCTAAAAGGATGCAAACTACACTTCCAAACAGGAAGCTACTTTGGCATCAAAGGTTGCAGTATTTTTATTACCATCCAGTCAGAGCTGAAAAAGCTACTTGGATGAGAAGCAAAACATCTTAAAAGAAAGCAGAGAAAATTCAATTGTCTCCTGAAAAAAGCACTTTGGGACAATAGTTGGAGGATTGTATTTTACAACACTTGCTGAATAGATAGATAGACAGATAGATGGATAGATGAAAAGGAATGGAAAGGAGAAAGGGAAGGGAAGGGAAGGAAAGAAAAGGAAGAAAGAATGAAAGAAAATTAGGATGGGAAGGGAAAGCAGAAAAGAAAAAATGAAAGGAAGGGAAAGGAGGAAGGGAAGGGAAGGATGAAGGGAAGGGAAAGGAGGAAAGGAGTGGAAAGGGGGAAAGGAATGGAAAGGAGGAAAGGAAAGGAAGCCCTTATGTGTTCCAATTACCAACCACCACTGAGCCAATGGATTGTGAACTGAATTTCTCCTGCATAGCCCGATCACATAGTTTCATCGCAAAAGCACGGATATCCATCTCGTACTTTTAAATAATTATAATGGGTTTTTTCATAGAGAGAAAGATTCAGAAAAGAAAAAAAATGAAAATTTTGGCTATCAGAGGCAAGGTTGTTTGCTTTAGATTATAGCTTTCTATGAAAAAGTAAACCTATCTTTGAACTGCATCATTTCAGACTCAGATAAAATTTCATACAATTGAATATCTATGCAAATAAATACATAATATTTCTCTATGGAAAGACTTCTACAGAAAGCCAAGCTATTTTTGTAGGGCAACAAGCACACCAAGATACACAGCTTCTAGCTTAGCCATGACATCATAGACATCTGCAGGAGGGGCAGCAGCTGTCTTTTTGAACGAGCCATTAGTTCCCATTTCAAAGTTTTTATTTAAAAAGAGCTAACTCATGAGTGTAAAACTCGATTGCGTCACGTAATGTATCGTGACATATCGCAACTTTTTTGCCTTTGCAGAGCTGGGGTGGGCGTGGCCTGCACGTCACGCATCTGTCCCGTAGGCCACCAGTTTGACAGGCCTGAGCTAACCAGTGACATTTCTAGAAACAGATTAAAATCAAAATATACAGTCACTTTTCTTTATTCTGTTTATGTTTTATATCAGTACTATTGCTAGTATTGATATACACACTGGAGATGGAAATTCTCAGAATTTGTTTGCTACTATATATAAATAAGAAATCTGGTCTTGTTGCTTGATGTAAAATTAAGACTGGAACAAGCATAGAAATTTGCAGCATTTTAATATTTCCTGGTGGATGCTTAATGCACCGAATAAACTTCCATAGGAATTCCTGCCAAAGGTTAGAGATCTCCAAACTACAGGTAGTTGTCAACTTATGACCACATTTGGAACCAGAATTTTTGTTGCTAAGCAAGGTGATTGTTGAGTGAGCCTGATTTTACCACCCTTTTAAGTGAATCACTGCAGTTAATTGAATTATGTCACTGACTTTACTTGACCAAAGCTACTGTAGCTGGAAAATCGCAAATGATAATCAGGTAACCTGGCATGCTGCAACAGTCATAAATACAAGACTATTGCCAAGTGCCCAAATTTTGACCATGGAGATGCTGTGTTGGAGTCACTTTTTAAAGAGGTGTTGTAACTTCAAATGGTTGCTAAATGGTTATAAGTTGGGGACTACAGTCATACCTTGGTATTCAAATGCTTCAAAATTCATTGAACTAGATATTCAATGTGTTTTGAAGCAAAAATCTTATCCCGCCACCCATCTTTCTCAAAGTAGAACTTTCTGGAGGCGTCTGCTGCCTTGTCACTCACTACTCCTTCAGGTTGAAATAAAGGATCACATGGTTTGCTCAGCACCCATTTTTAGTACCTCGTTGTGCCTCAGAACGAATCCCAGGTGAGTTGATCACCTAGATACCACTGAACCTGTACACAGATTAACAGTAGACCCCCAAGATTTCACACTGGACTCTCGCTAGCTTTACCTGGAAAGCCCCTCAACTGCTCTTTTGAATTGTGTGCATTGTTGCCTATATAGGATAAAGAGGCCACCCATGTTCCTGTTAAAAGGTCTAGCAAATTTTTTGTATGCTCTAGTTAGTAGTGTGATATTACCAGAGAAAAAGCTACGTAGGATTAGGTTAACAACTCTTAATGCCTTTTTGGCTATGTAGTTGCAGTGGGCTCTAGCACTTAGATCATTAGAGGTGAGTATTCCAAGGTCCTTTACAGAGCTTGGATCATCAACAAGATCTTGACTATTCAGCTTGTATTTTATTTTCTGATTTTTTTTTTGCCAATATGTAAGACAGAGCATTTATTTGTTGAGATTTGAAGTTGCCATTTGTTTGACTGTTCTGATACACAGTCAAGATCTTTTTGAAGGGTAGCAGTATTGTCTGTGGTATTGAACAGCTTTACATCATCAGCGAAAAGAACACAGTTGCTCTTAATATGATCACAGAGGTCATTTATGTAGAGTATGAAGAGAGTTGGTCCTAGAACACTGCCTTGGGGGACACCACTATTTACAGGTGCAGAATTTGATAGGACGCTCCCAATTTTGACCATTTGTTGTCTGTTTGACAGGAATGCTTCTATCCAGTTATGCAGTCGTCCAGAGATACCATAGGATTTTATTTTTAGGAGTAGTTTGTTGTGTACCACTGAATCAAAGGCTTTACAGAAGTCTATGTAGATTGCGTCTATTGCTTTGCCCTGATTGAGTTGTGTCGTCCATATGTTTTTGCAGTGTAAGAGTTGCAGATTACAGGATAGTTTTTTTCTGAAACCAAATTGTTTATTGGAGAGTAGGTTGTTTGTCTCTAAGTGGAGGATGATGGATTGGTTAATAATTGATTCCATGACTTTACAGGTGATGCAGCATAAGGAGATTGGTCTGTAATTTTCAACTAGGCTGGGGTCTCCCTTTTTGAAGATGGGGATGACCGTGGCTTGTGACCATAGGTTAGGCAAGGAACTGGTCCTGAAAGATTTTTCAAAGATTATGCTTAGAGGTTTGGCTATGGCAGTGGGTAGCTTTGCTCACGTTGCTAAAACAAAAAAGAAAATTCAATATATTCTGAACGGAATACATACTGAACAGCAAATTACACTGCAAGAAAGATGCAGGATTGGAAAAGATGCGCCAGCCAAAGACCTACGGTTGAAGAATGCCCGTGGAGGGGAGGCCACTGGGCCCCTGAGCTCCAGGACGCCCATCGGAAAAGCCGAATCAGAAACACTCTCGGTCGGCGGGCCAGCCCGTTCCTGCGGGAGCAGCCCGGGAACCTGTATAAGTCTCGACCGATTGCAGGAGAAAGCGGCCGAAGCGCGGCTTTGACGTTCTGCCACTCAGGGCCCCACGAACGCGATCGTACTCAGGTTCCGGGGCTTGGTCCTGACGAGATGGCGGAGGAAGCAGGGCAGGCCGAAGCCGAAGCCCGGGGAGCGGGCGAGGAAGGCAAGCTGCGGCCGAGGGGCGCCGCGGAGCCGTCCTCGCGCCGCCTGGTGCTGCCCCCCTCCTGGCTGTCCCCGGAGGGCCAGTTGCCCGCGGGGCTCGGGAACTGGTATCCGGCCCTGGAGGTCTTGGACGTGAGCGGGACGGGGCTGTCGGTGCTGGGCCCCGAGCTGCTGGACTTGGCGCATCTGCACACGCTGCTGGCGAAGAATAACCGGTTGGGGTGCCGCGGGTCCCTCCCGAAGGGCCTGGCCAGAGCCCCCCTGGGCCGGTCCTTGCGCGTCCTCAACTTGAGCGGCAACCGGTTCACGCATTTCCCCGCCTCGCTCCTGGGCCTCTCCCGTCTCCAGAGCCTCAGCCTGGGGAGCAACCGGCTCCAGAGCATCCCCCCTGCCATCCAGGAACTCAGCAGGTGAGCCGGCTCGGAAAAGGAGCCAAGAGACCCCCGGGGAAGCCGGCTGCGGGCGACCTTTTGAGCCGTAGCTTAGGCTGCATTTTGTGGGAGGTGCACCAGTCCCCACGATAGAAAATGCAGGGCTTGTTGCTGTTCCTCAAAATGGGAGCTATGCTTCAGTCAAGGGACGCATGTTTTAGGAGGTCTCAGTGATTTTATACTACCGAGTTACGTCAAATAACTCACGTCAGCTTCTTCGGCATTTTCCTTGAGTATTGGTAATCTGGGACTGTTCTATACACAAACTCCCATTAGTCTCTTGAGGGAAAAAATAGATTATTTCCTTTTTCAACCATGCTATTGGCGGGTGGGGGGAGTCCTGGCCTCATTGCCATGTTTACCTTTTACTGATTTTGTTGTTGATTTCTTTGTTTCACTGATGTGATTCAAGTTTAATAGATTATAATTATTGGGTTATTTAGAACTTTTATATTAGCTACTAGTGGACTGCTAAAATATAGGCAACCAATAGTTGGCAGCAGAGAGCTGAAAGTTCTCCCTGTCTTTCATTGGCCATTTAGTCTGGGTTTTTGTAGCTTTGGTTGAATGCCACCTAATACAACATATTTGAATGGCTTTAAAAATATCAAAATATAATATTTATAAAATATTTTATAAGATAATATTTATAAAGAAATACTTTATAAAGATAAAAATATCAAAATATATTTATAAAATATTTTATAAGATAATATTTATAAAGAAATACTTTATAAAAATAATATTTATAAAGAAATACAACAACACTCTTTGAATAGCTTAGATGGAAAAATAGCTTTTCTCACATTTTTTTATTCAGGCTATTCAAACATTTTTGTATTTTTCAGCTCCCACAAAAGCTTGTTTCATAACTTTGTTTTGGGGCACAGAAAAACCACAACCTGATGATCTGTAGTAAGTTCTACAAAAGAATCTAGGGAAGACATTACAGTATGGGAGTAGGTGGTCTTTCAGGAACTAATTTCAACACTTTCATTCATTTTAACTTTAGTTATAGATATAAGAGTTCCAGAAATGTCCTTGGGATGAGTTTCAGAATTGAGTTTTAGTTTCATTTATGAACGGATTGGTTCATTACCACTACTTAATGCTCCATGATATAGATAGATAGATTTACACATACAAACAAAAATACAATTTTAGATTATGAGCTTTGTTTTAGTCTCTGTTCACAAAAGGCTTATGTTATGGAAGAATTGTAGCTTAAAAATAAATTCATAAATCTTTTATTTGGAAATTTCAATTTAGTCACCTATAAAATTGTTATATTGAATCAATTTTTCTCCAGTGAAATGAAAAAGCTAAGTTTCTTCCTCTTTTCCATATTTTCACATTTCAGTTGAAAAATAAAGCCTCGCTTCAGGAAGTAATGGTTGAAAATTATTCTTTTTCAACAGACAGGGAAGAGTATTTGTGGCCAATTTAGACCAAATTGTTTCATTTAATCTATTGTATTTTCTCTTTATCTGCATATTTAATGAATATTGTGATTTTAATTTTGTTCATATAGATGCCTTGTAATGAAAAAAATGATGGGGGTTTATCTGCAATTTATACAGTATCTATTTTGATTTTCTTTCTACTAGCTGCTTTACGTATTATAATGCTAGGAATGTTCAGTCACAAGAAGTGTTTTTTCTCTGTTTTGCTGTTTTGGAAATAAAGCATATTCATTACACTGAAAAGCAAAAAATATCAGTGAGAGACCATAAATTGCCTGGGACATGAACAATAGTTCTTGGGAGTTTAATGGATCTGAGTGTGCATTAATTCTAAGGAATAGTCATTTATCCTTCAAGAGCCCTAGTCATAGAATCATGACTCAAGTAAAAATAAATCTTTGTGAAGGGGAAGACTTGTCTCAGAAATGAGAGTGCAAATGTGCCATTGGAAGCTTGACTTCCAATCCAAATACAGTTGTTCCAGTTGTCATCATTTTAGTCCATAGCTTATTTTTTAGTCACCATTGCCAGTATTTCAGCCCAGGCCAGGGACAGTTTGTTTGATCTGTTCTAATCTCTCATTGTTGTTTCCTATGTTCTTCCCTCTTCAGTATGATCAGTTTGCTATATATATTTAAGAGGATTGTGTAAAGTTAAAAAAAAATTGCAATATCTTCTTGAAAATGATTTTTGGAATAATAATGATTTTAGAATAATAATTACTAGAAGTAATATTTGATACATTTAATATTTTGCACAATTCCATTTTCTTTTAGAATCTAATTATTTATAGCTGATTTGCAGATGCACAGTCATGTCAGTATATTTTTCTCAGTCTATTATTTACTGCTGGTATTCTCCATTTTGGTATGAAGGTGTTGCAGGCATTGCCTTCAAACTTAAGAATATTACCTGGTAATTAATTTTGTGTATTTAGAGGCATACTATTTCTGAGCACTGTGGTTATGTGTTTAATTATTATTAAAGTATTGTTACTATGAATCATTAAAGAATAGTTGATAGAGCTAAGTTTTGCCACGAAGTTCACTACACTCCAATGCAGAATTTAGAGACCTAGGTCCAAATATTCATTTGTGGAACTTAATAGGTGACCTTGTGCCAATTGCTTCCACCAAGTTAATTTTTATGTGCTGACTTGAGCTGATAAGCAGACAGAATGTACTTATAAGGGGGAAAAAACTGTGTATCACCTCAAGATCAAAGTTCTCTTTTTTTCCACATACTGAAGAGGCATAAAAACAATTTCTTATTTATAATTTGATGTGAGCCAATGTTGTTTTTGCCAGTTATCAATTGGAAATAGATGAAGCAGCAGAAGTAATCTAAATGGGACTCAAAATAAGTCTGATGTTTTATTAGGGGAAGAATGCAGCAATTGCCTCTCCAACCTCACTCAGGTTTACCAGGGTTTACATAGGCTTGGCCCAACCATGATTTATGTTATTTTTCTTTTTTTCCTTTTGCATTTCCGGAACGAAATGATAGCATTTTTTTAATTGAAGGAACCTATCTGGAGAAACTTAACCTGATACACCATTTCCTCTTCCTTTGTTTTCAAGTTAATTTGTTTATTAAAGTTTCTAAATGGATGCAAATTGTAAATATTGATTCTGGTTTCTCTTTCAGTTTAGAATTTTTGTATCTTGGAGGAAATTTCATTACTTCCATTCCACCAGAGGTAGCAAATCTGTCATCACTAAGTTATCTAGTCCTCTGTGATAACAGGATACAGAGTATTCCACCTCAGTTGGCACAGTGAGTATTTCTAGCCATGTTACTCTTTCTGATATCTGTGCCCTAAATTTAGTTGTGTATAAAACTGATAATATTTTCTTTTGAAGTGCTTTCCTATGAAAAAGAGAGTATCTTCTATGTAGTAATACAATCTCACAATGCCGAGAAGGTATAATTTATTGTAGCACCACAATCAGGAAATTATACAATAATTGTGCATGCTGATCTATAAACAATTCTGGTAGGTTGGGATTACTGTGAGCTCAAATAGTGTGATATTTGATTTAGTGATTTAGTGATACTATTATACTATATATACTATTTCCATTAAGCTGAAACTGATTACAGATAGTGCTTGAGTTACAACAGCATTTGGGACCAAAATTTCTATTGCTGAGCAATACTGCCATAATGTAAAGTGTGACATCACATAACCACATGACTTAGTGATGGCAATCCATGTTGCCATTATTAAAGGAGGATTGTGACTTGTTAAGCTAGTGCCTCTTTGCAAGTCCTAGGTGGGTTGTAAGCAGGCCACAGGGAGATAAGTGGCTGCTTTCGGTGGGAGATTGGGTGCGTGAGTAGCCATGGAGGTGCAGCACAAGTGCAGTGAGGCTCAGGGAGGGTACACGTGTAATGGAGATGGACAACTGGAGGTGGCTGCTGTTATGTAAGAAAGATGTGTGAGTTACCAGGTAACCATAGCAAGAATGTAGCGGAGGACTTGGGGAGAGTGTTCAAGGGTGTGCGATTGGCTGGAGAGATGTAGCACAAGTTCAGCAAGATTCAGGAGGGTGTGTGAGTACCTGGGAAGATGCAGCATGAGTTCAGAGGGCTGTATGAGGTGTGCAGGTGGGAGAGACCCAAGCAACTTGTGACCTTTCTTGCCAGCTTTTCCAGAGAGTTTACTTTGGAGGAGCCTTCAGGGAAGGTTGCAATCATGTAACTTTGAATCACTGCAACCATCATAAATGTAAATGGGTTGCCAAGCACCCAGAGTATGGTTACATAACTATGGAGGTGCTGGGATGGCCAGACTTCAAGAACTAGTCATAACAAGTTCCTTCAGTTTGTTTGAACTTTGAACAGTTGCTGAACAAGATGTCATTGAACAAGGTGTCAGCCTTGGAAGCTGACACAAGGACTACTCACACTCTATTTTCCATAGAACTATCAATTGAAATACTGTGAATTTGAATAATGCAAATAATGCAACTGTGTTGTGGGATTCATTATCAGCAATGGAGAACAATTTGTACATGCAAATAGGGAAAACAAACAGGAATTTGACAAGGGCTAGTGCTATTTTCAGAAACGACTGCTCAGAAGAGATAAGATACACTTATAAAATCTGAGAAGGAAGCTCACCAATCTCATCAAGAGGATATCAAATGAGAATAAAAAGAAGGCATAGCTAAAATGCAGAATCAAATATACAGAAAGTGATGTTATCCTTGAATTCACAATATCTAGAGGAGCAGCTGAGAACAGCTACCTAAAAGCTGAACTTTGAAAATATATTTTAATGAAATATATTTAAAAGGAAGGTAGATCAGATCCATTGGTTTGAATTCCTCAAAAAAAGTGTTCAGGAAGAATGGGGAAACGTATAAATAATTATCATAATTGAAAAACATGATAAATTCAAAGAGACCAGTGTGTACATGTGCAATTTCTCTAAAATACTTCAGAGAAAAAGCAAAATCTACAGAAAATGGAAGAAAGAAAACATCACCAAAGAGGTAGTGCTGTCAAGAAACTGTAAGAACTAAAGGCTAAAGCTATGTGGTGAAGCTTGCAAGAGATATCAGAAAGAATAAAAAGGGTTCTTTATGTACATTAGAAATAAAAGTAAAACAAGCACCTTTACAGAGAAAGTGGTGAAGCAGCAATGCATAATAGTGAGAAGGCAGAATTTCTCCTGTTTTGTATCTGTTTTACCTCTGAAGGTAAATGGAGCCCTAGCTGGTCATGATACTGCAGGGGGTACTTTAGGATAGACAAGAAGAAAACTTAGCTACAGGTAGACCTCGCTTACCAACTGCCTCATTTGGTATCCATTTGGTTTCCATAGTGCAAAAACAAAAAAAAGACCAGTGCCACATTTATAACCTTCACTGTGTCCCTCAGACATGTGGTTATCATTACAATCCGTATACATTGTCCTGTGCCCCCCCCACCCCCTTTGCAGAGCAGAAAGATTGGAGAGAAAGGGATTACAAGAGTAAGCAGGAAAAACATCAGCAAGAGAGTAAGCAGGGAAATACACCAGTTGTTTGGGTAGAGCACTTGCGACTCCCAGCTCCAAGTGTGCTCTGGGATGCCAATTATTTTGATGTGTATTCCCCATTGTGAGCCTACTTACTCGCTTGTAGTCCTTTTCTATTCAACAAACATAAACCCAAACATTAATTCCGTTCTTGCTAGTTATCCCAGCATGAGCATTCTAAAGGATGGAAAAGGCCAAAAGGAAAGCAGGCATTGTGCTGGAATCTCCAACTAGACTGGAGGGAGATGTTAAGAGGTTGCTGAGCTTAGACTCCTTGCACTTCAAAAAATGGTACAGGTCTGACTTCCCCTATAAATTTCTGAAGCTTTATCTGACTGTTCCAAAGGAAAAATCACATAGGCGATTAAAATAAAGCTTCTGCTTGAGACTATTCACAAGTCATTCTGGTTGCTTGTGCCTGACATTCACAGTCATGTGATTTCCCACTTAATGATTGCTTGCCCAACAACAGAACAGCTGGTCCCAATTGTGGTTGATAAATGAGGATTACATGTAATTTAAATAAATTCAGGACCAGTTGGCTTACATCCTAAAGTTCTGTACTGGAAAAACTTGCAAAACTTGCTGGTATTGCAGTACCAGTCTTTAAGAACTCCAAAAGCTTATATGAAATCCTAGAATACTGAATGAAGCAAACCAGTCTTCAGAAAACTACAGATCTGATAGCATGACATCTACAGTAGGTAAGGTTTTTGACCAGATTGTCAAGCAGCATCTGGTACGTATCTGGATTTTCAAGCTAAAATTAATAGGCACTAGCAAGCAAGCACAAACTTTCTTGCAAATACATTGTGCCTGTCCAACTTTGTCTCCTTTGATAAAATTGCTGTACTTAATAAGTGTAATCAGGATAATGCCCTAAATCTACTATACTGAAAAGTACATATGTTTATTATGGAGCCATGCATATGGTTCTGTTTTAATATATTATAAATTAGACTCGTGTTGTTTAATTACTGAGTTTTAAAAAACAGTTTTATTACTCTAAAAATTAATAAGGAATATAATGTGTTCAGAAAATGCAGAAACACTCTATATTAGTACTGTAAACGCCATAGAAAAATCATTCTGTATTTCATATTTTTTATAATAGCTTCACTATTCTTATTGGGGTACATTGTTTAATTCACAGGTAAATAATATCTGTCATCCTGAAAGAGGGTTTGTTGCTCATTTTAGTAAATCTGATGGTAGAGTCTTATCATAATTTTTCCTGTCTCATTTCCAGGTTGCATTCACTTCGCTCTCTTAGCCTCCACAATAACTTACTGACATATCTTCCCCGGGAGATCTTGAATCTAGTTCAGCTTGAAGAACTAAGTTTGCGTGGGAATCCTTTGGTTGTGAGGTTTGTCCGTGAATTGACCTACAACCCTCCAAGCCTCCAAGAACTGGCTGGACGCACTATCAAAACTCGCAATATTCCTTATGTTGCTAATGATCTCCCTGGAAATCTCCTTCGATATTTGAGTCTGGCCAGCAATTGTCCTAATCCAAAGTGTGGAGGTACATTATTTTCTCCGCTTTTAAGAGAAAATTAAGTTTAGAAATCTATAGCACTTTTTTCAAGACATTCAGGGAATCATTTAAAAGTTTTTTTACTAAATGCTAAGCTTAAAATTAAAAAAATCAAAATAACTCACCAGTAATTTTTATTTTTATTAAAAAAAAGTTAAAATACAATACTCAAATTTTTAATCAAGAACAAACAAACAAAACATTTAAAAAGTGCATTTAGAAAAGAAGACACAAACACATATACACATATTATCCCCCCCTTGTTGAACACTAATAAATATATTGCAACAATATTAGTTTTCCACCTCTTGCAAAACAGGCCCAAAATATTTTTAAACTTCTAATTTTATTTGCAAATTATTAACCTGTCATCTCTTTACTATATTAATGGCAAAATAGTTAACAGATAGAACAACAAAAAAAAAGGCAAGAGTAAAATTTCAAATTTCCTCTGCTAACAAACTGTTATTATATTCAACTTGTAGAAAGTTTACCACAGCTTCTTATCTATCCCAGATAATCCAGCAGATAATTATGATTTGTCCTGGATCAAATATCCACATTTGTTTCTTAATACTATCTCTTATCAATTGTTATCCAGTTTAATATAATAAATTGATTTTCCCAAAAAGGCGACTTTCCCAAAAAAGTCCAGATGAATTTTTTTTCTGGGTTGATTATGATAAATCTATTCCCAATTTTCTTCAGTGTATTTAGGGGAAACCAATTGATCACTTATCCATTCAGCTAGTTTCCTGGTATTATAAAAGAATGCAGGCCTGAGCATCCGGTTTGTAGCACTTCGGCAGCAGGCAGGAATCCGCGATCATGCGCGGTTTCTGCCTGCGCTCGCTGCTGGAGTGCCCTGAGCCAGCCGGCTTCGGGGCTAAGCCACCCTGTAGAGGTGGTGAAGACAGGGGAGACCTGGCAGGGTTGAGGGGAATCGCACCTCTCCTCCTCAGCTGGCTAAACTACCTTTTCCAAAGGCGGTAAGAGCTCCGTTCAGAAATGGCCGCCTCAAAGAAGCACTCAGCCGGAAAAGAAAGTGCAGGAAGAAGTTAAGAAGTTTTGGCTGACCAGAATAAGAAGCAACAATCAAGGTATCCTGGAATTTAATTTTTTTTTTAAAGATATATCGTTCCCAAGGAAGATTTGGAAGCGGCAAATGAAAGTGAAAAGGGAAAGTTTTTTTTTTTTCACTCTCCTTCCTCACGTTGACAGCGAATAGAAATGAATGAGAAATCCGAAAAACCCGCTTTGGCATCAATAGGTAATTAAACTGGATAATTAAATGTCAAGGGGATAATAAGGATTTCTGAACACTGGGAAAAAAACAACTTTTTTTTTTCTTGCTGTAAGTGGGAAGGGAGAGGAAAAGAATAAGAGTAGGATTCGGAAGGAGGAGACTGCCTAGAATTTAAAAGAATCTGTTTAAATCCTAACAAGACTTCTAAAAGATACATTTTAATTGGAATTTTGTAACTAAACAGTAACCCCAGGAAGAGAAAGTGAAAAAAGAAGAAAGTGTCAAAAGAAACAGCTTGTGTGTATCTGGATTGCTTGGTGACTTTGGGATTTTTGGAAATTATATTTGAATGACTAAAAACACTTGGGTGGTTGTTTGAAAAAAATTTTTTTTTTTACAATGGCATCTTTTGTGGATGAACTGAAAATGGAATTTAAAAAATACAAAGAAGAGGAACAAGAAGGGAAGGACTCTCTTGGCTCTCTTTTTCAATTCTTAGAAATGGCGATCTGTACCTATGAGAAACTACAAGAAAGAACTGCACAACAAGAGGATTGGGACAAAGAAGAAGCCATCTTTAACGAACAAGTAACTTTACCTGGGGAAGAAAGGGGAAAGGAGGGAAAGAAAATGGAGACTTTAAGATCTAAAAAAACAACCCAAAAAGGGAAAAATAAGGTGAAAAGTGAATATAATGTTAGAAAGCAACAGAACGGGGGAATACAGAAGAGGGAAATGGAGGTGGTGAGACAAGGGGGTAAAAAGGGCAGAGAGAAGAAGCAAGGGAGGGAGGAAGGGAAGAGAAACTTCAAAGGTGTGGAGCAAGATGTAAAGAAACAGGACTTATTTAGAGATAATGGGTAAAAACTTAACTGAAAAAATGATTCTGCAAAGGTATGTAAGATTGTATTGTTATATTTGTATTAGAAATAATGTTAGAAAATTGGAAACAACATGATTAAAAAGTGGGATAAAATATTTAGTGTAATTCAGTGAAATTTTTGTGAACAAAAGAAATGAAATAAAAGAGAATTGAATTAAGAAGGAATGGGAACATTTTAATGACACAATGTTTTAAAATACAAGTGAAGTGGGGGGGAAATAATTATGGAAAGTTTATAAGTGTTCCCATAGAAGTATGATACTTGTTTGAAAAGTAATGTGTAAAATGTTTAAGAGTTAAATGAATATTAATATTAATGATAGATTTGAATTGGTATGGATTGTTGTTTTAATTATATATTTATAATTTTTTCTCTTTGTAAAATATAGTGTGTAACTTTAGAATGTACTAAGCAGAATCCAAATGGAAGTTATGTATTATACTGTTATAAATTTAGGGGAAAGAGATAAAGGCGTCATACTCCAGTCAGTGATTACAGGAGGAATTTTGTTTAATGAGAAAAGATAATAGACAGCTGGAAACAGGACAGACAAAGAATATGTATAATGATTTGAACTGAGATGAAATAAATAAAATAGAATTAAGAGAGTGAAAAGAGGGGAGAAGCTATATAGAAAATGTAGAATGGCAATAAGATATGGAATGGTATATAAAATGAGCATGAATTTGAATTTGTGTCTGTACGAAGAGATGTAACCCGGGATCAAGCTGCTTTCAAAAAAGATGTTCTATGTTTTTATGTTCTATGTTTTGTTTGTTTGTGTTTGTTTTTGAAAATCAATAAAATTTGTTTAAAAAAAAAAAGAATGCAGGCCTGAACTTCAGGAAGGCATGTGCAATCCCCTTAGTCAATTCTAAGTCTGTAAGATCCATATTTCTTTTAGTCTCTTTCACTGAATCTGCCACTTTTAAATCAAATTCCTTTTTTGTGAATGTGATTTAATTACAGTTACTTGCATCTGGACATTTTTTGCAACCATCATTATTTTGTCAAACATTTTTTAAAAGTTTTCAACTTGGGTTTGTATATTACTAGTCAGTCTTTTTTCAAAGGCCAGCCACATTTCCTTGTCTGTAGTCTGATACAATGTGCTTTCATGTAACAAGGAAATATAAAACTCATCAGAGACAGAGAACAAAGAACATTGAAGTAATATTCTCCAGAGTGAGAAAATGAAGAGACAGGGAGAATATTTTTGGATATTTCAATCCAAGATTTTTAAAAAAATAACCTCCAAACCTTTTGAATAGAATATAATTCTTTATTGGCCAAGTGTGCTTGGACACACAAGGAATTTGTCTTGGTGCAAATACTCTCAGTATATATAAAAGAAAAGATACATTTGTCAAGAGTCAAGAATCAAAAGATACAATACTTAATGATAGTCGTAGGGTACAATAAGCAATCAAATTATATACTAGGAAACAGTCAATATAGATAGTAAGGATACAAGCAGCAAAGTTATAGTCATACAGTCACAAGTAGGAGGGGATGGGTGATAAGGAATGATGAGAAGATTAACAGTAATAGTGCAGATTCTGTAATAGTTGAACAGTGTTGAGAGAATTATTTATTTAGCAGAATGATGGCTTTTGGGAAAAAACTGTCCTTGTGTCTAGTTGTTCTGGTGTGCAGTGCTCTATAGCATCGTTTTGAGGGAAGGAGTTGAAGCAGTTGATGTCCGGGATGTGAGGGGTCTGTAAATATTTTCACAGCCCTCTTTTTGACTCGTGCAGTATACAGGTCTTCAATTGAAGGCAGGTGGGTAGTAATTGTTTTTTCTGCAGTCCTAATTATCCTCTGAAGTCTGTGCCTGTCCTGTTGGGTTGCAGAACCAAACCAGACAGTTATAGAGGTGCAGATGGTAGACTCAATAATTGCTCTGTAGAACTGTATCAGGAGCCCCTTGGGCAGTTTGAGCTTTCTGAGTTGGTGCAGAAAGAACATTCTTTGTTGTGCTTTTTTTGATGACATTTTTGATGTTAGGTGTCCATTTGATATAGTAGAACCTAGAAATGTGAAGGTCTCTACTGTTGATATTGTGTTGACTAGTATTGTAAGAGGTGGTAGTATGGGAGGGTTTCTTCTAAAGTCTACCACCATTTCTACGGTTTTGAGTGTGTAAGTTAATAAAAGGCAAAACCCCTGTAGCAAAAGTCTATCATAAATGTAAATTGTCCAAACATTTTCAGTAGTCAGAAATATGCCATTGCTTCCTTAATGGAGAGGCAGGAGTTACTCAAAACAGCCCAAAAGATCAAAGGTAAAGGCCAAAAACAGAGATAAACACCAGCAGCCGGTTAAAATAAATCAGCATTCAACTAGCCGGTTAACTTTTGGAGATAAAAAGCAAAGCAGAAAAAAAACCTTAAAAAGTATAAATAAAACCCAGGCTTGCTTACAAGAATGATCATCCTGCCATAAGGCTACATTTATTTCTGGGTGAAAATGCCAATTTTTATCATTTGTGTTCCAGTTACTTAGAACTGTCAGATTCTAGATAGTTTATTAAAAGGCATGTTTTTGTAACTTGTGCCTTACTTCATGTCAAAAGCTTATGCCTTTTAATAAAATTTATTAGAAAAGATGCTACGGAACTCCTGATTTTTTTTGTAAAATAAACATGTTGCTTACATTGAATGCAATGATATTTATTTCTAAATAGAAGTGGATAGGTTTTTATTCTCAATCCAATCTGAAACATTGATGTCCAATTTAATTTTTGCATCTTCCAAAGAACTGTGTAGCTGGATCAAAATAAGTTCCATCTACTCTAGTGATATGTTTAAAGAGCTGATAGCTGACAGCTTTATAACAAACCAGCTAGCCATAGATCCCTTCAAACGAGAGACAATAGTGCCATTGACTTGATTCAATTTAACAGCTGTCATAAACTAAGGACCTACTGACTTAAAACGCATGTGTCAACCTGCAAAATGACTTCAGCTGAAGCCGTGCTTACTTCTGCTACTCGGAATGATGACAACATGTTTTGCACAACAAGATAGGAAGGTAGACCATGAAAAATAATGTATATCCATGTTTATACAATAACTGCAAACACTATTTTAAAAACATCCTTTCTTCTCTCTTTAGGAGTCTATTTTGACAGCTGTGTCCGCCAGATAAAATTTGTCGACTTCTGTGGGAAGTACCGTGTTCCACTGATGCACTACCTTTGTTCCCCAGAGTGTTCTTCCCCTTACAGTTCTGCATCTCAGAGCTCTAATTCCCAGAGTGAATCTGATTCTGAAGATGAAGCCATTGTTGCTGCACGCAGGATGCAAAAGGTTCTTTTGGGATAGGAAGAAGAGATAGTACAAGAAGCAAGTGCCTGATGTCCTGTGGAATGGGCTTGCCTATGTTATATCATTCACAGAAAATGCACCTGTATCCATGAGAAAGCCACAAATGCCTTAGGGAGAAATTAGTATAAAGACTTATTACAGCTTATTGCTGTCTGGAAAAACACTCTTAAAGCTTGTAGTGTTTCAGGAATTCTTGGCATTGGTGACTTGCTAGAGATGTTTTAAACTTCATCTCTGGTACTGGCTTTGAAGTGGATTATCTTCAGTCACTGTGATAACATTAATACTTATCTAAGAATACAGAGTGGGAGTTCTTTAGTAATGTGGTTAGCAATAATTGTACTTGAATATTGTTCTTCCCATAAAGGTGCTTGGGCTTTATATATTTATTTTTAACAAACTTCCTTCAAAATGCACAAATATCAAAATGTGTTACTGCTTTCTTTATTTGGCTTCACTGCCTATGATCAAATGTTATGCTATAACAGCATTAACGTGCCTTTCCATATTTTTATACCAGCTCCATTTTTCTGTCCTTCAGTGCATTCCTAAATTGTAGCTCCAAAAATTTGGCAGCAAAATTATTGGTTTTTGGTAGCACTTTTTCTATTTTTGACAAAAAACTGAAATAGGTATATTAATGTGTAGCAAAAAATAGACAAACAGAAAAACTATACTTTGCCAGTTAAATTGTTCCAATTTCCTCTACGGGAGCTAAATTCGTGCTCCCTATAGCTAGTTCTTTTGAAAGTTGTGATTTAGCAGTATTGGGAAAGTTTCTAATTTCTGTATTATGCCATAATGCATCATTAGTGCCTTCCTTGGGTTTTCTTCTTGAAGCCTGCCATTTTCTAACTTGTGAGAAAGATAAAGAATTCATTGTTTCAAAGTTCATTTAAAGCAAAAATGCAATTTTTTTACACATAGCTAAGTGCCATTGTTTGCCACATTTTATGTAATGGGTCATATTATGATGTATAATTATATATGTATCCATATGTTTAACATAATATAAAAGTCAGATTTTTACCAATCAATTTATTCCATTCCCTTTACTGCAAAGTTACTTACATTATAACCTTCCTCTCTTCCCTTGTTCATACTCACATTAGATTTTATCATATGTGCATTGCCTTTTTGCAAGACTCTGACCCAAACTTCCTGCCTCTCACATTTCTAAGCGTATTGAAGTATTGAAGATATATTTAGGGATATGTCTAGTCTTTACAAAAGATGAGTTGCTGTTATTGGGCATCAGTAGATTTATCAGTGACTATTGGTAAACTTACGCAATCATTTTTCAGCACACAACATTCGCAATATCTCAGACAATTGTGACTCCCCTTTTAATACAGTAGATATGCTCTTCACAGGTTTGTGGATTGATCTTTTTGTTTGGGCTCTTCAATCTTTTCTGGAGTGGTATTTCCTTTGCAGATTGATTGACTGTTCTCAATAGTAATCACATATTGTGTGCTGAGTAAAAGTAATACTTTTGCAATGGACAGTCTCTTTTCTGAATGACATTAGGAATCCTCTCAGCTACATAGAAATCTATGTATAAGTGAGAAGGGAATCTCACATAGAAAGATCCCGGCATTTTAGGCAAGGTTACATTGCAAGATGTAAAAGAAATTGGGATCTACAGCTATTTATACTTTTCCATTGTGGCTTGTGTCTCCAGTGAAAGATTTTCTGTTTGATAGGTTTGGTTTGTAGACATGCATGAATACGTATATATCATGAGCCATAGTGGCGCAGTGGTTAGGGTGCAGTACTACAAGCTACTTCTGCTGCCGGCCAGTTGCCTGCAATTTGGCAGTTCAAATCTCACCTTCCAGCTTTTCGAGGTGGGTAAAATGAGGATCCAAATTGTTTGGGGGGGGGGGCAATATGCTGACTCTGTAAATCGCTTAGAGAGCTTTAAAGCAGTATATAAGTCTTAAGTGCTGTTGCTATTTACTCCCAAGTCTTTGAAACGGCTCATTTCAGAACCATTCCTGATTTCATGCATATATACAGTGTGTGTGTGTGTGTGTGTGTGTATAAATAAATAAATAAAACTTATGGGGTGAATGTGGTATGCATCCTTGGCCAGAATCCCCTGTCAGATTAATTTATATTTAGATTCAGATATTATTGAATTCTAGTTTCCACCAACCTCAGCCAACCACAATACAATAGTATATTGCAAGATCTTTAGCATCTAGAGAACAAGAATGATCTGGTTTTACAAAGAATGTCTTTATAAATGTTTAAGAAATGCTACTTTTAACTAATTTTACTTTTAACAGCAATATATATTCTTCCCCATATTCCCTTGTTAATATAATCTAATTTACTAAAATGATCAATAGGAAAAATCCTTTCTTATAACATGAAATTAATATTGCAACCTCAACTTAGAATTAACTCCTATACATTAACTAAGGCTGGAAATAGCTTTAAAGGGAGTGCTTTCAGACCTGAATTTGATTATTATTTCATTTTAGCAGTATAGTTACAACTGATGCATGTAGGCATATATTCATTGTCTGCAATTTCCATCTTGAAAGTGAGTCTCATACTTCTTTCCTCTAAATGTTTTATGTATTATCAGCCCGATTGATAATTTTGGAGAACTTAGAATGTTTGTGAATTATTTGGTGACATTTATGTTGGTTCCAATTAAGACACAATCTAATTAAATTGTTTTTCTTAGGTATAAGATCTCTACTTTTTCTGTTAATTTATTAATGATTTATGTGCTTAATGGAATCTTTATAGTATTTGATGTCAGTCCTATACAGGTAAACCTTAATATTGATTCTTGTGTAATCTGGCATTTTTGATAATAAGCTTAGGCAATATAAATTTTCTTGGTTTTTTTCATGGATTGATCCTATTCTAAACTGTGATTGAAAATATTGTTTATACATGTGCTCTACCCACAGGCATGCAAGGTTTCATTAAAGCATTATTTAGATTTCGTTTTGATTCTTTCTTTCCATGCCATAAAAATGCCAAATCTGAATGTCCTTAATGTCCTCATTTCTCTTGCTGTGTTTTCTTCCAATCATTTGTTTATCCATTAATGCCAGAGGGAAAATTTATAAATTAAAAATTAGCATTTTAGGATCTGTTTGGAGACAATGCCTGAAGCAATTTGTATAGTTTTTGTATATTTATATTTCCCTTTAATTAAAATTTAAATAATTTTCTTGTTGAATATTTAATGTGCCTTGCTTAATGCTTATCACTCTTTCTCAAAGAAAATTGAGTGTCTTTTCTGATTTCTTACATTTTTAAAATACCTTAGATTGCTTGTCAAAGGATATCTTTGTCTGTTTAATTTATATTCTATTTAGGATAATGAATCAAAGATATTTAACCAACAATAGGAAATAATCATTTTTATCATGCTGTTTTTTAACAGTCATCAATGGGCTTTTTGGTGAATTGCTATTCAGACAGATGTTTGTAGTGTAATAATAAAGTTTCTATCTAAGAAACTGCCAATAAGGAACATTGGTATTTGTATAGCACACTTGATTGTATCAAAAACAATCACATAGTTTTTATAAAAAGAGAAATTTAGAACACATTAGAGACATGGTTTCAATAACCTTAGAAAAGTTCTAGGCAATCTGTCATAGACATAGACAGAAATCCTCAGGAGAAAAGGAATGCAGGAGAGATGGAAACTTATACAAAATGACATACTGAAAGTACAGTCACACACATTCCTATTAGAAAAAAATGGAGGGCTACTTAAGAAACTTGAGTTGAAAATTAAAAGGGACTGATATAGGAAATACTAACAAGCAGTTAATAATCTGCAAAAAATAGCTAAACAGCAAAAAGAAGTTAGGGTGGCAAGAAAAACTAAAAGCTTCCAAAGGATTCCTTTTCAACTATATCAGTCAAAAAAAATCAAAGGGGTAATTTATTTTTAGGAGATTATACAGGTAGTCCTAGAGGTACAAACCTAATGGAGCCTGCCCATTAAATTCCTAAATAAAAAGAAAGTCAAATGAATTGGACTCAATTTTACACTTTTTAAAAATCAAATTCATTAATTGAATCAAATGGCTCATTAAATGAATGAAGATCTGACTTACTTCCAGCCCATCATCAATTGGCTGTTTCTGTCTCCTCTGATCAGCTGTTTCAGGTACAGCCAAGGAGGAAATTGCCTCCAAGCAGCTCCATTTCAAGTTTAAAAAACCCATTTGCTCAAGTGTTTTCAGAGAGCTACGGGGGTGGAGGTGGGTGGGTGGGTGATAATTTACAGAACTGATTGCAGTTGCTTTAAAAACAACCCCTTGCCATTAAGCTTAACAATCTCTAGCCAGCCATCCAGCGGGAGATGGAGGAGTTTTGCACAACTCTTGGCTTGCAATAGTAACAGATGGAAGGGACATTGAGATCATCTAGTCCAGGGATGTCAAACTCAAGGCCTGCGGACCACAAACTCAGGGCCTGCGAGGTGCTTAGATCTGGCCTGTGGAGCTACTCTGGAAACAAACCTGGCCTGTGGTGCCTCTGCTAGCGAAAATGGAGCTCAGGAGGCCCTCCCGGGCTCTGTTTTCAGCTGTGATGGCGTCCTGCAGTCGTCTTACAGTGAAAATGGATCTCAGATAGGCTGCAGGTGCCTCAACTCCCCGCCCAAGCAGGAGACCCTACACCATTTCTGACAAATGGCAGTCCAATCTCTTCTTGAAAGTCTCAAGTGATGGGGCTCCCACAACTTCCGAGGGCAAGCTGTTCCATTGGTTGATTGTTCTCACTGTCAGAAAGTTTCTCCTTATTTCTAGGTTAAATCTCTTCTTGATCAGTTTCCATCCATTATTTCTTGTCTGGCCAACAGGCGCTTTAGAAAATAGCTTGACCCCTTCCTCCCTGTGGAAGAGTGCTATCATGTCCCTCCTGGTCCTTCTCTTCACTAGACTAGCCCAGCCCAGTTCCTGTAACCATTCTTCATATGTTTTAGTCTCCAGTCCACAAATCATCCTGGTTGCTCTTCTCTGCACTTTTTCTAGAGTCTCAACATCTTTTTTATAATGTGAACAAAACTGGATGCAGTACTCTAGGTGTGGTCTTACTAGGGCTTTATAGAGTAGTACTAGTATCCCACTTGATCTTTGTTGTATCCCTCTGTTATGCAACTTAGGACTGTATTGGCTTTTTTTGGCTGCCGCTGTACACTGCTGGCTCATATTTACCTGGTTGTCCACTAAGACTCCAAGATGCCTCTCACAGTTACTGCTATTGAGCCTGGTTTCACCCAGTCTATATGGGTAATTTTGATTTTTCTTGCCTAAGTGTAGGACTTTACTTTTCTCTACATTGAATTTCATTTTGTTAGATAGGGCCCAGTGTTCAAGTCTGTCAAGATCCATCTGGATCTAGAGCCTATCTTCTTGGGTGTTAGCTATACCTGCCAGCTTAGTATCATCTGCAAATTTGGTAAGTTCCCCTTCTATTCCCTCATCTAAGTCGTTAATGAAGATATTGAAGAGCTGATTGGTCTATAGTTTCCTGGATCTGTTTTTTTTTTCCTTTTTTGAAGATGGGAACCACATCAGCTCTTTTCCAGTCCTCTGGTAGTTCCCCAGTGCTCCAGAAGAGAAAGGAAGGAAGAAGAAAGAATGAAGAGGGAAGGAGAAGGAGAAGAAAGGAAGGAAGATAATGAAGGAAGGTCTGAGGGCAGTCCTGCCTTAGCACTTGGCCACCACAGATGACCCCGGCACAAGTGATGAGCTGGTCACGGCCACACCTGGCCACACCCACCCCAGCCCCCTGAGGTCAAACATTGAGGGCCACTCTGATGTGGCCCTCAATGAAATTGAGTTTGACACCCCTGATCTAATCCAACCCACTGCTCTCATAAGAGTATTTCTGATAAATGGTTATGGAAGAAGTTGGAGCCTCCTCGCTGACGGACCGTAGATCGTGACTCTCTGGCTATGGTCCGTGCTCTTTCGTTGGAGAGCCCCGATCATTACGATTAGGGGCTGATGCTGCCTTGGAGGGCCAGCAGAGTAAGGGGAAGCCACAAGCCAGGTTGAGGGGAGTCGTATCTCCCTCCCTGGGCTTGGTCTTTTTCCCCCTGAAGATGACTGCAGCGGTGGTTTAAAATGGCCACCCCGAAGAGGAGGACTCAGCTGGATTAAGATTTGTGCAGGAGGGAAGAAAGAGGTGGATAACATCTGAACCGGGACAACTGGGCAATACAACTAAACATAAGTACTCCAGGATTAAGGTAACATGGAATTTTTAAGAAAAGAAAAGTGAGCGGCGAAATTACAAAGGGACAGGGAAAAAAAAAATTGATAGCTAAGCGGGGCTTCGAACCGGGAAAAGAAGAAGCTGGAACTAAAGATTTAACTAAATTGGACTAAAATATTTTGGGAATAAACAGGCATAAAATAAAGCTGGACTTAAGATTGTCAAAAAATAATAAAGTTTACAAATTGGAGACTGGACTGTGCTGGAATCTTGAGGTTCGAAAAACCCTAAATAAAAAAATAGGGGGAAAAAGTGAAGACTTTGTATAACTGAACAAAAGGGAAAGCATCCTGTTTCTGAATGAACTTGTGTGGATATAACATTAAAGAAATATTGAAACAAGGTAACAATCTTAGAAAGTGAAAGCAGAACCAGAATAAAGAAAAAGGCAAGGAAAGACTGACTGTGGGATTGATTGATGTTTTTGGTATAGACCCTCAGCTGGAATAACTGAGAACTTTAGAAAATTGAAAGAAGAAAGAAGGAAAGTAAAAGTGTTTTTTTTGTGGACTTTAACGATCATAAAATATACGAGTGTGTAATGATATCTCTTCGGGAATTAAAAATGGAACTTAAAAATATGAGAGAATTACTACAGGAAAGAGGCAAATCACTTTGCTCTGTGTTAGAAAAAATGGAAATGCCGATTGAAGAACAAGAAGAAAGAGCTTCAGACATTTTAAATAGACAATTAACACAAGGAACACTACAAAGAAGTGGGGAAAGAAAGGTTAAAAAGTTGAGATTTAAGAAGTCAATCAAAGGGAATACCTGTGAAGTCGGGAAAGGCAGAAAGATCCAGCAGAAAAGGGGAAAGGAAGATATTAAGAAAGAGAGGGATATAAACTGGAATGAGAAAAGATATGGGGAAAAGGGGGGGAGGAGAAGCAGTAAGAAACAGGTGCATGAAATAAAGAAATACGGAAATAGTAAAATGTTGAAAAATTGTTTTTTCAGAGATAATGGTTGATGAATTAAAAAGGGGATTCTGCAGGGTGACAAGGGGTAATAAGAATATTTCTGCAATTAAAAATATTTGGAAAATAGGGTAATATAGATACTGATAACTCTTATTACAAATCAAGCGGGGAAAATATGCTGCGGAATCCAAATGAAAAGATGTAATGATTCTTATTGTAACTTCTTAAAAATAATGGTTTATTGGGAATCAAGATGAGGGAATAAAGGTATATATATATATATATTTTTAACAAATTTTATTCAGTTTTTCACATTAAAAACAAAAGTCTCTTTTTAGTGGACAACATATTTCCGGGTCATCACCTTTACATACAAATATTACAGCAATTATACATTCATATATGCATACTTAATTCTATTATTACCTGGGAATAAAGGTATATTTTAATCATTGAGGTGTCACACTCAAAACAGGAAAAGCAGGGAAACCTATACTTTTTTTTTTTAGTGTTAAAATTTGTATTAATCTAGAATTTATAAAAAGAATGTGTAATGGAAAGGGAATATGACAGACTAAAGAACCAACTAAATTAATAAGTTAATATAGACTATTAAAAGCAAGGAGAGACATTGGTAACTTTTATTATTATTATCATCATCATTATTATTATTAGGCAAACACATTGTTTATCTTTATTTTTAAAATAAATATTAAAGGATTATATTTGAAATAATGGAAACAAAAAGATGTTTCGATTGAGATTAATGAAAGAAGCTAGAATTAATGTGTTTGTTTCTCTCCTTACTGAAAATTTGGAATGGAAAAGGTAATAATAGAATTAAGTATGCATATATGAATGTATAATTGCTGTCATATTTGTACGTAAAAGTGATGACCCGGAAATATGTTGTCCACTAAAAAGAGATTTTTGTTTTTAATGTGAAAAACTGAATTTTGTTTTTTAAAAAAAGAGTATTTCTGATAAATGCCTTACCCAGTCTTCTTAAAAGCTTCCAGTGATGGGGCACCCACAAATTCTAGAGGCAATTTCGATTTAAAACCTCTTAAAAACACTGCCCTGATCAATACAAGCCCCTCCAGGCAAAATCCAAAAACTCATAAATAGCTTGCAAATTGGAAAATCAGCAGTTTAGAAAAGAGATACAGCACACAACATTATACAATGCTTTGCATAGATGCTGGGTGGCATTTCTACAAGCAGTTTCGAAGCAAATGCAGACAAACTTTATTTTTGCAAAGAACTGTACTTGCAAACATAATGCTATAGTTTGAAAAATATAGTGCTATAGTTTGAAAACTCTGCTTCTTAAAAAGAAGCAGAGTTGTTCCCGAAGTGCTTACAAACAGTACTATACTAGCAGTGGTGGCTAACCTTTTTGGCACCAAGTGCCAAAATAGGAGCGTGTGTGTGTGCGCACCAGAAACCAGAACAGCAGCTTCCCAACGTGCCCGGCGGGGGGGGGAGCACTGGAAACTGGAAACTTAGCTTCCCAACACGTGCATGTGCACCGGCCACCTGGTCTTCTGGTTTCTAATGCTCATGCACTTGTGAAGACCAGCTGGCGTGCACCACGGTGTCTCGGCAAAGCTGACATGGGGAGCTGCTCTTCTGGTTCCCAATGTTCCCGGCACATGTGAAAAGCAGCTGGCCAGTGCACATGTGTGCGTTGGAATCCAGAAAGGCAACGGGTGATGGCTGGCATGCCTGGAGAGATGGCTCTGTGTGCCACTTCCGGCATGCATGTCATAGGTTTGTCATCACAGCTATAGAATAAAAAAAAATATCTTTTTTTTTACAATACTTACAGGAGCAGTTCTAGCAGCACCAAACAAACAAACAAACAAAAAACCTCAGAGCCGAGCTGGCTGCAAAGATCACTGGACCTTATTTGGTCACGTGATCAGAGACAAAAAAAACCCTGCAGGCTTTAGAAAATTGCATCATAACACCGCATAAACCATTTGGCAAGACACAGAGTTAAAAATGGCATCTGATGCAGCAGTGACTGAATCCAAATCGCATGGCTACAGAGGCCTGTTTTTGATCTGTTTTGAATTTGTAATGTAAGTACCCCTTGCTGAAGAAATTCATTCTAGTGAAAATTTGCTAAATGAACCCATGTTTGTGGGGGATTACCTATATTTTTTTAGCAACAGGTGACAGGTAGAAGGGATACTTCCTTTGCCTCAGGCTTTGGCCAGAAAGGCCTCTAGTGGAGTAACTAACAAAAGGAGGGAAGAAAACAACCCAAGGCAGGTTGAGGTAGATAGGGAAAATTTGGCTACTGTGAATCAGTTACAGGTCAATTACAGAAACTTCATAATGGTTTTTTGTTTTTGTTTTTGTTTTTTGAATATACATCAATATTGTATGAAGGTGTCTGGGTATCATTTATTTAAATACAAGTAATAATAGTAATAACAGTGTTTATACTTACGTAATTGTGGTTTTATACATATTTATGTTAGAGTATGTTCCTTCATTATTTAGTTGTTCATTGTTTTAGTGCACCATTCTAATAGCAATCACAATATTATTTAAATATTCTGAGTAAAAATATTTTCTTGCTCTCATAGCAAATTTGAATCATCCATTAATTCATTCATTAATAGGAAATATAATATTTTCCTTTCTGATCTCCTTAGGTGGCTCTATTGAAATATTTATTGGTCTGCTCCGCTCGGAACAAAGCAGAACCTATTCACATTATTTTAGAGCAACATGAAGGGTGCACCCAGATTATTATTATTTTTTGTTTTATAGAAATGTGTACCCTATTTAGATTGGCAAGTTTCTAATATCTGCAGTTGTGGCAGTGGGATTTAGAGAATACAAATTTCACATTAGAGTATAGTAAGAGTAACTTATATCCCTTCTATATCTGGACCTCATGCATTTGAAGCTTTTATCAATGTGATGTTTGGCAAGTGTGTTGGCTTCCAATTCTTACAATGCTTCATTACTGCTCTCAAAGAAATCATCCTTCAGGAAAATAATTATAAAGGCTATGCCATTATTAAATTGAGCCAGAAAATGTAAACACCAGAAATCCCATTAGACTGGCTATCTCTTGAGATACTCAAGAGTATCTCTATCCCGCCAAACTATCACATTTCTATTAATAGTAATAATTTATTCTGACTCTTATTTCTCCTTTCAAAACCATCATCCAAGCACCTGATGAAGTGGAATGTGATCCATAAAAGCTGATAAATAATAAATTGGTTAGTCTTCAAATGTCACAAGACTCTTGTTTCTTTTTTATTAATATCTGATTTGCTCTAGCAATTACCATAAGCACTTCCATGCAAAGTGATGTTGTATTCCAACAAGTAAAGATGACTAGTTAAAATTTGATATGAGGAATTCAATATAAGTTTAATCGCAGTTATTTATACATGATTCTTTCCCATATATTTAATAATTTCTTCTTTCTTTTACATTATAAACTGTAATTTAGCAGCAGTTGGTGGAATCTGAGTATTTAAAGTTTTAATGAGCTCAGTTTCCAGGGCCAGATGAGTTACATTTTAGAATACTGAAGGAGCTAGCAAAATTATTGCAGAACTGCTCTCAGTAGTCTTCAAGAATTGCTGGCAAACTGGTGAGCTCCCACAAGACTGCAGGAGAGCAGATGTTGTTCCTATCTTTAAAAACTGGGGGGAGGGGAGGAGAAGATATCAGCTTGATATCCTTGACCAGCATATTTGTGAGCACTTGGATAAGAATAGCAAAAGCCAGCATGGATGGTTTATAAATAAATTATACCAACCTAACCTTATCTCAAGAGCTGGTTTGGTGTAGTGATTAAACAGAGGCTATGAGTTTGTAGTCCCACATTAGACACAAAGATAGGAGGGTGACCTTGGACCAGTCTGTCTCAGTCCTAGGAAGAAGGCAGTGGCACAGCACTTCCAAAAATGCTGCCAAGAAAACTGCAGGGATTAGCCCAGGAAGTTGTTAAAGTCAGTACTGACTCAAAGCACTAACACATATACACATCTTATTTCATATCTTAAGAGTTATTGGCTTAATGAATTACCAGTAAATGAAATCCTCATTAAAATGGTAAAATATGGCTAGACATACAACTTCAAATGGATTCATAATTGGCTGAATGACATCCCTCAGAGTACTCAAATGACTTCATCAGCAGCTTTGAGAATCTTAAGTGGAGAGCTACAGACTTTTCTGTACATTGGAACATAGAATAGCCCAGTCAATTCTGGGCTGTTTAATGTTTTTATTAATGACCTGGATGATGGGGTAAGGTTTTGGTATTCACAGTCTGGAAAGGAGGAGGTAGTATGGAAATCAAATAAAGTTTTAATTCTGTATATATTCCTCTTTTACCAGGTAAAACAGGAAAGATCTTTTTCCTGGACACCACAGTCTAAAAAATACATTGACAGACTGAAATGAGTTCCACATTTGATGGAGAGTTGCTCAAATTATATGAAGTTTGAAAACCAAGTCCTGTATCGTACATATTTAACGGAACAACTGGGTATGCTTAGCCTATAGAAAAGAAGACTGGGGAGAGATCTGACCTGGATGAAGACCTGGGCAGATTGGAACTCAGGAAAGCTAAGGCTCAAAATGAACTAAGATTTGCAACAAATGTCAAAAATAATAAAAAGGAAGATTTTTTCAACATGTAATAAACAAGAAACAAAATCAAATAAATTATTGGTCCACAAATGGGACAAGATGGAAAGGAAGGTAACAGGGAGAAAGTGGAACTGCTAAATGTATTCTTTGTATGTTTCTTGTTTAGACAAAAGGAAAACACAGATCAACCTATCAAAAGCAGTCCCCAGAAGACAGAGTAGGAATATGAGTTAAAATAGGTAAGAAAATGGTAAAAGAACACCTTTCCACTCTAGGTGAGCTCAAATCACCAGGACCAGATGGATTACATTCCAGAGTTCTGAAGGAGCTGGCAGAAGTCAAAGGGGCATTAGGGAACTACCAGAAATGGAAAAGAGCTGATAAGGCTCCAATCTTCAAAGAGGGGGAAAATGGATCCTGGAAACTAAAAACCAATCAGCCTTACAACAATACTTGGGAAGGTCTTGGAAAAGTTAATCAAGTAATGGATCTGCAAACACTTAGAAACCAGCAAAGCTATTCACCAGAAGCCAACATAGGTTTGTCAAAAACATGTCAGGCAAAGCCTGTTGCATTCTTAGTGAATCAAGGAAATATTGTGGACATAGCTTACTTAGACTTCAGTAAGGCACTTGACAAAACAGACCACAATCAACCTGTTTTTTTCGCACTAGAAGACTCACCTAACCATAAGACGCATCTAGGTTTAGAGGAGGAAAACAAGAAAAAAAATATTCTGAACCAAATGGTGTACTAATATATTTAATAAAATGTAGCATAATATTTCAACCAGTGGTGGTATTCAGCCGGTTCTCACTGGTTCAGGCAATTGGTAGCGGCAATTTGGCCTGGGTCACCAAACCAGTAGCTACTTCTAGCTGTCCATGCTCCCTCGCTTGGTTGCCCGGTCCAGTTGTGCGACGCTCGCTTGCCCCTTCTACCCGCTCGACGCTCAGCCTACCCACCCCCACCCTATATATGTTGCCTTCACCACACAGCCAAGTCAATTGTCTCACCAGTCACTTCACCAATGCCCAATCAGCTCAGCTCACCAAAGGTAAGCAATGAATGCCACTCACCCTTCGCCTTGAGTCAGAGCCTGGGGGCCCATGGATGTGCCATTCCCCGAGGGCCCCGGAGCAGCTGACTGCCTCAGGTGGGTCAGGGAATGTGCGATTCCCCGGCTCTGGCCTTGGCCAAGAGATCTGCCTGCTCGCCACCCGCCTCAGCTGGTCAAGTCCGAGTGGAGCAGCACAGCAGGCAATGGGGTGCACCTGCATGGCAGGCACATAGAACAGGGCGGCGGCAGCATGGAGAAGTGGAGCAGAGCCAGAGGTCGGTAATTTTTGCTGAACGAAGCCTGCAGCTGCTGTGTGTTTTTTTCAGTGCGGCTGGACTCCAGCCACACTGAAAAAAACATGTGGTGGCTCCAGGCATCTCGTGACAAGGGGTGCAACATGCGAGCTGGTGGGGAGCCCAATGGTGACAACAGCTTAGCCCTGGCTTGCCTTCCCTGGCAGCCAGCCACAGGAGGAAGGTAAGGTCATGGGTGCGGGATGGCGAAAGAGGTGGTTGTGGGGGAGGAAGTGGGAAGGCTAAAGGCCAGGGCCTCTGAAGGAAGGGAAACATGACGCATGCGACAGGTGAAGGGAGAGCGGGTGGCATGCAGGATTAGGCCAGGCTTGATGCACATACATTTCCACCCACTTGGGGGAGAAAAAAAAGGCGTCTTGTGGAATGAAAAATATGGTACTTCTTGGTAAAATAGAAAAATGTGGAATTGACAGCATCACCATCAGATGGATTCTCAATTGGCTGACCAACCACACTCAATGTTTAGTCCTCAATGGACAGAAGCATGCAGCAGAGTACCACAAAATTCTGTCTTGGGCCTAATACTCTTCAACATCTTTATAATTTGTTTAGATGAGGGGATAGAAGGAAAGCTCATCAAATTTGCAGACAACACCACACTTGGGGGAATAGGCAACACCCTAGAAGATGAGTGAACTCCACTATATAATTGCATGATGCAAGATTTTTAAAGGACATCAGCTATATTTTTTAATGTTTTTCTTTGGATTCTTTTTTACAGTACCTGCTCAAGAGTTATGGAAGTGGAATGGGTAGACCTCTCAATTATTTAGCCAACCAGCCAACCAAGCAACCACCATCATAGATCAGATTAAAAGTCTGTAGTAACTATATAAATACTTGCACACAAAACAGGAAGGGCCAGGTTCCCGTTATTACTCAGAAGGTGGTATTTAAGGAAAGTTGGTGTCTGGAATAGTGAAAGTAACTGAGACTACTTTCTATTGATTCTACTGCTCGTTATACTCTTATTATTTTAAGATTTATTAAAATTTACACTCCAATACATCTGAACTCTGATACTGTATATATTTACCAAACATATCAAGTTGCACTAAGCTTAACCAATTGAAAAGTATGTATGCATGAAGATTATAACTGAATACATTTAACTTTCATAAATGTTTGATACAGGATGTAACCAGTAAGAGAAACAAAGCCATGAAAGTGTAGATGACTAGGTTGAGCCCAAGGGAGTGCTCAAAACACATCATCAATCTTGAATCCCTTCCCATCCACAAAGAGATCTAACTTCAATCCATCTTGAATTCCATTGACTCTTATCTACCATCAGTTTGCTTTGACCATTAGTAATTCAAATCCTTGTAGAGAGCATAAGCTTGCAATAAACCTTTATATTCATGCCTTGACTTCTGATTTCCTGTGCTTGACAGAAGGAAAGAGCCTCCATCCATTATAACTACAGTATATCCCTCTTAATATTCTCAAAGAATTTAATTGGCTATAACAAACTCCAAACTGGTGACATTATTATAGCACCTTGTGGAATCCTACATCTTCCCAAAGTTATCCAGGAAAAAAGAAACAAAACCGATCTAAATCTGGGATTTGACAGGAATGTTATTGGATGTAATTCAAGTGTGGTGTCTAGATCATTAGAGACAATTGGTTTTGTATGTGTGTAAGCTACAGTATCACCACTAAGAACCTGTTTGTCAAGAAATATATACACAGCCATTTACCTTAATTATGATTAGTATCAAAGGAAAGGCAGATGGGCAAGCTGATGTTATTAACCTTTTTTTTTAAGAGGAAGAAATGGAACGGGTAAGTCAGAAGAGTCTAGCGGGGATTATATTTTGATTTATCAGAATTGTAGCTGAAAATATTGAGTGACCATATAAATCTATAAGATACCAGAAGTTTCCCTGAGCCACTGAGATGCCAAAGGGAGCGAGACTTGAGACGAGGCTTGCAAAACTATCAGCTTTTATTTATAGCCAAAGCAAAAGCTGGGTGACAAAACTATATCCAAAACATGCAGACAAAATGCATGTAAGGAATAGCCACACCCCTGCAAGAGTGGCTCAGAGTATTATACACATTTTACCCTGTTAGAAATGAAGTTTACCCAATCAGAGACAAAGGTTCCCAACCAACAGCATTCTTTGTTCAGGTCCCCCTATCTCTGCCTACCTTATCGATGGAGCATTCCTATAGGGGAGGTTTCCCTCCCTGGCAAGTTCTTTATTCAGAAGAATGCTTTCAGGATTCAGAGTCTATGAGGCAGGAAGCTCCCTACTCTGGTTCTTTTATCTACCTGATAGTCCTGGGTAACAGTTTCTTCTATATTTTCCAGGATGTGCCTAGCTTTGAAGACAAGAACAGAAGCAAGACATAGAAGCAAGATAACAAACTTTGTACTAATGTAACCAGTATCAAGGCTACAATTCACTAAACTAGAATTAATTCCTAACAACTAATTTCTGACAGTATACAATAATATAAGCAGAAGCCAATAACAAAGCTTAATCCCCGATAAATGATTTCTAGCAGTATATCATATCAGAAGCAAACAGCAAATATTGGTTTGATCACTACACTCCTTCAAATCTAATTAATAAATATTTTAGCCCTGACTTTTTATACATGATTGCTTTTATATATGTATTGTTTTATTGGATTATTGTATGCCCCCAGAGTCAACTATAGTGAGAAGGGCAGCCATATCAATCTATAATAATAAATTTGGAGGACACCCGATTAATTAACGTTCATCGCTATGTATTGCGAGTCAAGCATTTGGCTGAATGTTGTGTGCTCCTAAAGTGTCTTGTAAGGAAAGAGCCTATGGAGGGATTTAAAACGTGATTTAATTAATTCTGAATTCTATTCCGTCTCATGCATTTGAATCACCACATGGGAAAGAATATGTACAAAACCCATCATTTTATTTGGAGAGAAGTCTTGTGGCGCCTAAACCGGGCAGCCATTAGTCATAAAAATACCTGAGAGGCAAACGCGACTCTAGAGTCCACGCATGTCTAAGAAACTTCCGTTCATTATTGAAGCTGCTCGTTTCTTTTCGAATAGCAATCCAGCTTCAGGCTTGCTGTACCAATATGACTTCACCAGCTCCCATGTAAAGCCTTTGCTTTCCTCTGAAGGAGCCATCAGCCGCTCCCGAGCAGTTTGAACCAAGCCCCTCGTGTTCAGTTGATGCTTCTGCCCGCAATCTCGTCGCCGAACCGGATGGGCCGAAGCGCACACGCAGCTTTGCCCACGGAAGGAACGAGGGGGACAGGCGGCGAAGCACCCGCCTTCCAGTCTGTCCCCGAGCAGCCACCTTGAGGCAGAACCGGCGAGAAGACTCACAGGCCTGCGCTTGCCCGGCTTGGTCAGATCGCCAGGTGAGAGGAATATCTTGCCCCTCCCGCCAGCATGATCCCCCCCCCCGCCCCCCCAATTTAAAAAAGAAGACGAGTAAGAGGTGTTCGTGCCCTTTCCGCTTTCTGTCGATCCAATACAATATCAGACAGGCGCAAAGCAAGAGGAGCCAGGTTGCTAGAAGAGAAAGCTAATGCAAAGAGGCAATTCTGCTATAATAAGGCGGGCGAAAGTTCCATGAAGTCTTTGCAAATTTCAGGCAAGTGAGCTAAAGAAAATGAAATCGGGCGGGGTGGAGAAGAATGGAAGAAAAACTTGAGCGAGGACGGCGACCCCTCTTTCCTCTAGTTTTGCAATGTTGCAGAGATCGTGTTCCGTTCTCTCCCTCTCCCTGTCATCATAGGTTCGTTTCAGAGATCATGCTGGACCGCTCAGAACCCTCTTTTGTTCTTTCTACTAGCATGAGACAGGTCACAGTACTTTGTCTGAATATCCTCCCCCTTCCATTCCCGCATAATATCAAGTCAGGGTAAATTAACGGCAGGAAAAAAAAAGATGATACCACATCTACACTCATAATAACCCTGTTCTCAAGGTCAGCTATGTAATTGTAGGGACCAATAGGGACAGTTCTCCAGTTTTGTTACACTCCCCTGTAAGAGGTGTGGAAGGCTGGTGCCTTCCAGGCCCTTCAACACCCTTTTGATGACTGCAGGGTGAGGAGAGGGAGAAGGAGCGGGCTTGCCCAAAGGCTGCCCTCCACCTGAGCTCTCCTGCCTTGGCCCTTAATTGCAGGATGGATTGAAGGGGATACTTTTTACAGCAGGGAGCAGAGTTGCGGGTTGCACCAGGGAACCTCGCATGTCAGACAAGGGCTGCTGTGACCAAAACTTAACTAAACCCGGGAAAGGGAGAGGGAACTACAGAAGGTAAAACCTACTTTTTTCTTTTTTCTCTCTCTCATGCTGTGCTAGGTCGAATAATTTTTAAAAATATGTTTACACAATTTCTAACTTGCTTACTCATTAACAACAATGGTCAAGATTAAGGGTAACTATATTGGTTTAAGTTTGTGTGTGTGTATCTGAGGTCTCTTACACAATTATTGTCTCATTTAATCTGGATTCCTGAGCCAGGCTGGATTCCTAATTCCTAGTGAATGAGATTGAGACCCTCTGGCATTACTCAGGCATCATTTTTATTTAATGTCATTTGACAGTATATCAAATAAGTAGAATTTTCAGTTTCAAAATACCTGATTTTTGTAGTTCACTTTTTACACCTTGCAAAAATCAGCATTTTTAAAATAATTATGTACAATAGCTAGTCTTTTGGATATAGTAGTGAGAGTACCATGTGGGTGAACAAAGAACAACAGCTATTTTCAATCTTATGCATATGTTAAAATTTATGAGTAGACAGATGATAGACAGACAGACATATACTAAATGAGAGGCTGGGTTAAATTATTACAGTCTAATAATTTTTTTCATTATTCTTATCAGTGAACTCAGAATTTTTAAGGATAGAGAAATTTCTGTCAAGTAATTCTCAGCTGTCACTACATATATCGTGTGTTTCAGTTTTTGAGAACCTTGTTTCTTATACCAGACCTAACTAAACTATGTTCAGATCATGTGGTTGAATCAAGGCTTAGAATGTGCTGTGGAGATGGGGTTAAATTATTCCAAGTTATACGACAATAACCTTGACTATGAGAGCCAAGAACGACAGCAACTAATTCTGAAGGATCTCTGTACTTCAACAATTGTAAGTATCTATGAATAGTGAACTATAAAGCCAAACACACACAAAATGTATAGTTGGATCATTCAAACTGTGTGTGCGTGCGTGTGTTCGCAAGTAATTTGCAGTACTCATAGAACAATAAAATGTTCTTGCAGGCTCTTAAGCTATGTAGTCTGAAAATAACAGGAAAATATCAGACCTGTTGGCTGAGTTATAATATGATGGTTTTCTCTTGAGTTTTTCCTCTTCGGATACAAGCCATTTCTGACAGAATAGAATGGGCATTATATAAACTGTACCAAACATTACCATCATTCAAACAAGTTCAAAAATTGAACAGTTGAGTCAGTGTATACTGTATAGACAAACAGTGTAAAATGTAAGAACATCCAGAGAAAAGTGCAGCTTGAAATGTTTTCTCTTTTTTTGTTGATAAAGTTGTTAAACAGCATGAGTCAAATATAGAGCTTTTGGAGCATTTATTGCAATCTCTCAGCAAGAGAGGTGCGAAATCTGTTGGACCTCCTGCTTCTACATAAAATAACTGGTACAGCTGAAATCTTCTGTTAGCATTACACTTGCCATATGTTTACACTTGCCAATTACACTTGCCAATTTGTTTAATTTCTTTATGGGCATGTGGACATAGGGAAAGGAGATCAAGAATTAATATGCAGTACTTTCTCCATAATCAAGCCCTAAAAACTTCAAAACATGCTTTGTTTTATAAGTCACTTAAAACCATGCTGCCTCAATGTTTTTGACCAGGTCAATTTAGGGATTGGCTTAATGTGACATCATGTTTAGTCTACATTCTAAACAAATGCAAGAGTGTCTGTTCTTAGTATGTGAGATATAAAATATTACAGTGGATTCACAATGAAGGACAGTGGATTCTTGAGAGGCAGGCCACATTGCCTTTTTTGAAGAGAAATTTCCACAGCAGTTCTTAGTCCTTTCGCTTTACTTTTTCTTCAGCCATTTTCAGAGACCAACTGTAAGAACGCCTCTTCCTTTTCAGTGGCCCTCTTGGCAATTGTCTGGGCCTTTAACACCAGCGGAATTCTGCTCAGCTTTTTCTTCATTGTCTTCACAATTCGCTTCAGAAAAAATAGGTAAGGCCAAGTCAGTCCTGTTTTTATTCTCTGGGCAAGATCTAATTCTTTGTCATTCAAGAATTTCTCAAGAATCTTGTTTTTGTTTACTGCAGTTCTATACAGACTTTCAGGGTCTGCAGTAAGTGTGCTGTGGATTCCTTACTGTCACTCGTGAGAGTGTAGTCAAACCTACCAAACACAGAGAGGGCAATAAATGGGCCTTGATAAGGCTCTGGAAGTTTAAAGGGCCAAATTTTCGATAAATGCTCACCCAGTGAAATTTAAAACTAAAGAAAACAGGTTTTTACATTTATTTACTTATATAGGCAGTTGTATTATTCTGGCTATTCTCCTTAGAGAAAATATTACAATATGTATATTTCACTAATTCTTACATTTATGTGCTGCATATCTAGCAAAAAATAATTTCCAAGGTAGTCCCAAACAAAGAAATTGCTTGAAAGTTTCAGAATAAACTTATTATATGAAGTAATTGAAAGCAGAATGAGTCAATCACCCCACAGGCCAAATTCTGAGTAGCAGCAGCAGGTGTTCAATGGTTTGATCTGTATCCTTATAGCCGGGGAGTTGTGTTCAGATTTGAATGACAAGATTGTCTCCTTACCTCTGCTGAAGAAAAACTCAGCTGCCAATCTAATCAACTGTTGCATGTGAGAAACCTATTTCCTCAAGTAGCAAAACATCTAACTCGGGTGTCAAACTCGTGTCATCATGGCGGCATCATGTGACGTATAGGGACTTTTCCCCCCTTCACTAAACCAGGCATGGGCGTGGCCAGCACACGATGCATCTGGCCCACAGGCCACAAGTTTGACACCCCTGATCGAACTCATGTTTGATGGGATGAATTTTTCAATGATTAACATGGGCAGCATAAAATTATGCAAGAGTTAAGAACACTTTGCCCCTTAAAATACCACCAAAATACAAAAAAGGTGCTGTATTCTTTCCTCTGTCTATTTTGGGAATGAAAAAGAGGTGCTGGTAGGTTGCACAAGGTTCATAGTTTTTGCATCATTGCTCTAAAAGATCATTCAGGCTTGAAGAAATGACAACTAAGTATGATGGTTAATTATCCTAAATTTATTGACAACTTCAGAAACCTCTGACAAATAGGATCCTTCTGTACCAGAATTAGACATGGGGATTAGGGAATTCCATTCCTAGTGGAAGAAAATGTCATTTTTAAGATGATACTTCAGGGAATGTAATTTAACTTGGAAGGAGGGAGCATTTTGGTTCTGGATGATACTTTTTAAGTCAGGGGGAAAAGCAGAGTAGTGAAATCCAGGTAAGGTGTGTCAAGAAACAAGCTCTGGTAGCACATATTGGAAGGAAAGGTATAATGCAGTTATTTCTTCTAATAACTCTTTTTTCTCACGTTCTCTCCTTTATCTTCTACAGGATTGTGAAAATGTCTAGTCCAAACTTGAATGTTGTGACTCTCCTGGGCAGTGGCTTGACTTACGGTAGCGTATATCTCTTTGGAATTGAAAAACAGACTCCTTTGAGCAGACCATCCTTAGAGATGCTGATTCAAGTAGGTGAACGCACATTTTGAGAACAATTGTGAGATTTATTATGTATCGATCTTAGTGACATAGTTACACAGCAGATTACTGATATGCAGAGGAATCAAGCAATCAAGCAGAACAGAACGGCGAGGGACCTTGGAGGTCTTCTAGTACATCCCATGTGGAAATGAATAAGACTTTATTTTTCAGTATTTTCCTTTCAGAAGCAGCCTCTGAAAGGAGAAAAAGAAAAGAAAAAAAGCCTTTTCAAAACCAAGTAGAGACTTTTGTTAAATTCATGTTGAACTTCAACACAAACATCATGTATGAATTTGTAAAATATGCTTAATCTGAGTAGTTTTCTTACCTTTCTATCTGACAGCACATAATCACACCAGCTGGGCAAAGAGCCACATTTGCGGGCATATACCGCAAGCCTTCCCCACCCCGTGCTCCATTTTCATCAGGCCAGCTTAGTGTTTTCTCTGTATTTGTACTGGAAGAATACTGGTGAAATTTTATTATGCCAATAGACCCTTCCCCAGTTTAGCTCCATTTAGTTTTCTGTATCTTCTGCTGCCATCTGGTGCTTATGTGCAATGTTGCAGCTCAAGTAAGGTAATCCTTAATGTGGAAATTCTTGGTTATCCAGATCATAATTGTCTCAGATGCTTTTTCAAAAGGCAAATGGACTGGGTTTTTTTTTCCCTGGGGAGGAGGAAGAAGTTTTGCTTCTCACCCAAAAAGCTTAATAAATTCTGGCTCGATAGTGGGGATGATAGAACAATTAGTTCTGACAGGATGGGTGGAGGGGTGTGTGTCAAAGAATCATATTTCTTTGCAGTCATCTGGTCGTTAGCATTCTTCCTGAGAGCTCTTGAGGCTACTAGGAATTTATCTGTGCCCTCAGAGTTCAAATTGGGTGAATCTTCTTGGACCTGCTGAAAGGATAGCTTTGTAGAGTAGACAGGAGATGTGTCTTATCCTCCCCCCTCTGTTGAGACAGGGTTGCTCAGTGTTAACATAAATGATCTCTTTTACTCCTCTTTCAAACCAATGGCCCTCTCTATCCAGAATGTGGGTAGATATATGGCAACATATGACCATAACTGTTCTCACTTTTTTGGGGCAGACTTTGTGAGAGAAGGGCTGAAAGCCTTCCCCTCTACCCATTAAGGAAATGGGTAACAAAGTCTACAGATTTTATATAGCTTGAGGCTTTAAACAAAAAAGAGAATGTAAAATTCTCCCACTTGTGGGTTGGGGATGAGATGAAGTAACAGCAGGAAAATGGTGTTGCTGTGGTATGTTTATGCCATAGTCAGGAGCAAGTGGTGCACAAATTAAATCTTCTTCCATATTTATGAATAGTCCATCATTAATGATCTTTTTTTTGGAGATGGGGTTGGACAAGATTCAAACATACCACTTATTTTTAATCTTTAATCTGTGTATCTCAGTTCTACAAATTGGCAATACTGCATCTGTGTACTTCAAATTTGCGTAAGTGAGGAGCAAAGTTCAGAGCAAGGTTTGATCAACTCCCACTCTGCCTGGGCATGCGTTATCTGATTTTTAAAAATTGTAAATTGTAAACTTGTAAATTCACTAAAAATGTGTTGAAGTTGCTGGTGTCTCTTGGGAGGGAGTTCAAATCCATCGTTGGATAACTCCTGTCCTAGCAAATGATCAGATGAAACAGGTTTATATTAGCATTGCCACTTCCTATGCCTGATCATCTGCTGAATCATTGGCTAGGTTCAGATAATTTACTAAGCCACAACCAAAGGTAAGTTTTGGTGTTACATAAATATAGCCACTATAGTCAGCAATGATAATTTATAACTGATGTGAATCCAGTCATTCTGATTTAACGGGGGCCTAGTACATGGTTCAGTAGGTTCTTCATTCCAAATAAACTTTAGGAATAAACATTCAGGCAGTCAGATGATACAGAGATATATCTGTTAGCTATGAATTATGGTGCAGGTCCTTAGCTCATACTTAGGTTCTGATACTGTAGCCCCTCACCTCATATTTAAGTTCTGATATAAATAGGTGACTCCCTTGTCCCCATCCCTCCCTTAAAGATACTTACGTGTACTTGTTTTTAAAACAAGTTTTTAAAATGTGGCTTCCTCTGTAAAAGGTTACAGTAACTATTGTCTATCTCAGTAACTATTGTCAAACTTGTGGCCAACCGGCTGGATGCATCATGCACTGGCCACGCCTACTCCCGGTTTAGCGAAGGAGAAAAAGTTGTGATACATCATGTGATGATGCAATGCCGCGAGTTTGACATCCCTGGTCTATCTAGTTAAGGTTACAGCTTGAATTTTAGAGCTTTAATTATGAATTTGCTGGGTCAGTTATCTTCTGTTTGTATACTATACTTGCTCTTTTGAAAATGTGCTGTGTCTTCTAGAATAGGTTGCATATAACTTATCCAAGAATAGTACAAATCTCCCCTACTATATTTTCTACATTTAGACTGATGGATCTTTCCCATCCCAACAGGTGAGAATTTGTATATTATACATAAGTGGTTCCTTGGCTTTGGGTCCTATCCTGGGAAAGAGTTGGCGTTTATACAGAGTATTCACTCAAAAGGTGCCAGACAAAAGAGTGGTAAGTCCTGCACACCGAAAGAGGAGCAAAGCTGGACTTTTTGGTAATAGTTCTTGTTGCCATGCTGAGGTTTGCGTGCAGGCTGTTTTTAAAAACTGTTCTTGCTTGAGCACACTTCTGGGCATAAAGTTGATCAGCATCTACTGCAACGCAACTCCTCTGGGGAAAATGCACAATTTTATTGATAAATTTGACTGTAATTCATGGTAATACATGGTTTCTATTTTGGCACATAGAAACCAAATACGATTAGACATTGTGGTTTTATTATTCATTTTTTTGCCTCATCCTTCCTCCCAATCACTGGTTAAAAAAACCCATTACTTTCCTCACCCTCATAAATAGGAAGGCTCTATCGTATTATTCAAAAGTGTAGTTGCTAAAAAGCAAAAAGTGCCTGCTTGAAAGCCTAAAACAAGAATAGTGCTTTGCCCAGCACAATGGTTTCCTGCAATAATAAGAGTTCATATTATGTTGACAAATGAACAGATACATGGACACACAATATACTGAATAAGAATAGGGTTGTTAGCAATTTATTTTAATTATCTGTGGAAAGGAGGGGATAAAGTTTTATTAGTCCAGGAGTTTGGGCATGTTATGCCCCTGGTAGAATCGGACTCTGAGGGAGAGGAGGAACAGCTGACAGGGAGTGGAGGTGTGGCTCTGGAGGTTGTGGAGGAGGCTGGGGAAAGGCTGAGGCTGGCTGGGCAGTCAGAGGAAGAACCAGGCCCATCCCCTCTGTATTAAGATACACTCAGGGAGGAAAGGAGAAGGCAACAACTTGGCTTACGAGAGAGGAAGTGACAATGATCCTCCTCATTGGTTACAGCTGGGGAGATGAGTATATAAGATAGATGGTTAAAACACAGGTTGCCAGAATGTTCTGTATCCTGTACAGATGCAGATAGATAAACTCCACAAAACATCCATAACAAAGTACTTTTATTGGTTCATCAGGTATCCTCATAACTCACATTTGTGATGAAGTTCTTTAATGACCAATCTTTTGCATATCTGTCTTGTAGGTAAAAGATGGTTTATCTCCTATCCTTTTTCTCCCATTTTGTAACGATAGAAGTAGAACAGTTACCATGAGTCCATCCAAGAGTGAGGAAAACTCCTCCAACCCATCGAGGGTCAATTTAGTGACCAATTAGGATTACAGATATGGTCACGTGGCATGGATTACATTTCCCAGGATACCTTAACTACATTTACCATGATGCATTCCCTTAAGGGAACAGCTCACAATTGCTACCTAACTATCCAATTCCCATACACTGGCTGGACAGCACACAGAAGCAAATGGGTTTTATTTTGGTCTGAAGATATCTTGGTTGGCATCCCTCCAACAGACTGTGCCTTGTTATATCCTTGAATTTGGTAAATACTTCTCCTGTTCCATTGTGGACATTCCATCATTGTAGGTTTTTTTTTTATTGCACCTCTATCTGCTCATTAAATTTGGACTGTACTGCTTTCTTTTGAAGACTATTTTTGAGTACGTTTTATCTCCAACTGAGTATTATTGAACAGTGGGGCCAAGTTGGAGGCAATAAAGGACATTTATTTATGTTTTGGATTTTGTTACGTTTGTGTTACACTCTGAGTCATCACAGGGCATTTGTGAGAGCAAGATGCTTTGTGAAACTGACCTATAGAAATTTTCTATGTCATCCTGAGGGGAAACTATTTGTTGGCACTGTGTTGAATCATAGAGTTTGAGGCGTATCAGTGATGAATTCCAGTTTACTTCAGCGATGTTATTTACAGTCTGCATCAAATGCCAGCACTAACCTAATCTATAGGTTATATATATAAAACCTATAGTTAGCCCCCCATTTCCTAGTCACACTACAACAAATTGTACCGACTTACTACGTATTAACTATGCAGCAATTAACATTGAAACAGTACTACGTAACCTAAAGTCATCCATATCTATTGGCCCTGATGGATTATGTGCCTACTTTTTGAAAAAGCTCGCCACTGCCCTAGCTGAAGCGCTAAGCACAATCTATGAGGTATCTTTCACAACCAGCTCCCTGCCCAACTAATGCTTTTTTTTTTTAAATAACAAAATAAACATAAACATACATAACAAAATAAACATAAACATACCACAAAAAACATAAAAAGATCCTTCTTCATGAATTTACATACAGTGCATCGATTGGTTTACCACTTTTTTTTGTGCATCCATTTCCTAGTCACTAGTATAATTATATTACATAATAGCTCATATTATCAATCAATAATTGTATAACCTAATATCATCACTAAAAAAAAAAAATCATTTATAATTTTGTTAATTCATATTTTAACGAGATAACTATAGTTTGCTTAATTTATTTTGCAATAAATCATAAGATCATACCAAATCTACCTTAATAATGTTTTATAAAGATAATATTAAGAAAAAAAAAAAATTTTTTTATGCTAAATCTGAATATTCTATCATTATGTTTTATTATCTAACCATTGATAAAAAAGATCCCAAACTTCATAAAATTGTTTATCTTCTTGTTCTCTGATTTCAAATGTCAATTTACTCATTTCAGCACAATCCAATATTTTCTTAATAATTTCTTCTTCTGATGGAATTTTCTCACTCTTCCAATTCTTAGCAAATACAATCCTAGCCGCTGTTAATATATTTACAATCAAATACTTCAAATTTTTATTATATATATCAGGTAAGATTCCCAATAAAAAAATCTCTGGTTTCAAGTCTATATGTGTCTTTGTCATTTTTTCCAACCATATGCGAATTTTAGTCCAATATTTTCTAGCGTCCTCACAAGTCCACCACATATGGTAGTATGAGCCAGGTATCTGATGACATTTCCAACATTTTTCAGATTTGTTCTTAAACATTCTTGCAATTCTTGTCGGGGAAAATGTCACCTGTAAAACATCTTATACAAGTTTTCTTTATAAGCTGTTGACATTGTCATTTATAATTTTGAGACCACAATTTTTCCCAATTCTCCAAATCAATCCCATATCCAAAATTCTTCCCCAAACAATCATCGTTTCTTTAACTTGTTCCTCCTCTAATAAAATTTCCAACAAATAAGTGTATAATTTTTTAATCATTTTTTCATCAGTACCTGTCAAGATCCTGTCTAAATCAGTCAATTTATCATAAAATCCCTCCGCTTTAGAATCTATAAGATACCTTGAATGTATTTGCGCATATGAAAACCAATTCATCTTTATGCCTTGTTCTTCTAGTTTTTGCATTGTTTTAAGTTCACTCTTTTCATCCAATATTTCCCCATATCTAACTGTTTGTTCCTTCTCATATATTATAGGATAAGAAAAGGCTTCAATAGTTGATAACCAGACTGGGATTTTCAAATAACATTTTCTCTTAATTTTCTCCCAATTCAACCATAAAGACTCCTTATATAATGCCTTCTAAAATAGCCCTGCGATTTGGTTCCCTTATACCACAGAAAAGCATGCCATCCCAGTAATAAATCATGCCCCTCTAGTGTCAACAATCTAGTCTTTCTTAATGTTATCCAATCCTTAACCCACATTAAATTTGCAGCTTGGTAATACAACTCCCAATTCGGAAGGCCAAAACCTCCTCTAATTCTAGCATCTTGCAGAAGTTTTAATTTTATTCTGGCTTTCTTACCTTGCCATATGAACTTCAACACAATTTTATTTAATTCTTCAAAGTAATCTTTACCAAGCCTGATTGGTATGGTTTGGAATAAATATAAAATTCTGGGTAAAATATTCATCTTAATTGTTGATATTCTACCTATCAATGACAATTGTAGATTTTCCCATTTTTTCAAATCAGATGCTATCTGTTGTTTAAGTTTGATATAGTTATTCTCTTTCAATGTAGTACATCTTGACGTCAAATATATCCCCAGATATTTGACCTTATTCGTAACTTGAATTTTCAATAAATCTGCCAGTTCATCTCTTTGTTTTAATAACATATTCTTTGTCAAGATCTTTGTTTTATCTTTGTTTATTTTCAAACTGGCCATCTCACCATAAATCTCTATCTTTTCCAGTAGCTTTAAAGCTGTTCCTAGAGGATCTTCCAAAATAAAAACCAAGTCATCCGCAAAGGCTTGCAATTTAAATTCCTCCTTCTTAATTTTCATTCCTTTTATATTTGGATCCTCTCTAATGTTTCTATTCAGCACTTCCAAAGTCAATACAAATAACAAAGGTGATAATGGGCAACCTTGTCTTGTGCCTTTTCTTATATTAATAGAATCTGTAAAATCTCCCTCTATCATCACTCTTGCCGTTTGTTTGTCATATATGGCTTCTATTGCTTGAATAAATTTTCTAGCAAAGCCCATCTGTTCCAATAACAAAAACATGAATCTCCAATTCACATTATCAAATGCTTTTTGGGCATCTAAAAATACCAAAGCCATTTGTTTTTCAGGGTGTGCCTCTTAATATTCCAAAGTGTCCAGAATTACCCTCATATTATCCCTAATTTGTCTCCTTGGCAGGAATCCATTCTGGTCAGGATGAATAAAGTTATTTAGATATCTTTTGAGTCTTTCTGCCAAGATGGAAGCAAAGATTTTGTAATCTGCATTCAGTAAAGAAATAGGTCTATAGTTCTTAATTTGTGATGGATCAGCCCCTTCTTTTGGAATAAGTGTGATATAAGCTTCTGACCATGTTTTAGGTATTTTCTTATTTAACATGGCTTCATTCATAACTTCTAACAATGGAGTGCTCAACGATTCTTGTAATGTTTTATAAAATTCTGCCGGGAGCCCATCTGGGCCTGGTGCTTTTCCATTATTCTGCCTATTAAGTGCTTCCGTTAGTTCCATCATTGTTATGGTACTTTCTAACATTTTTTCAGTCTCTTCAGGTATCTTGGGTAGGTTAGCATTTTGTAGATAAAGCTTAATTCTTTCCTCATCAAAATCCTCCTGTTTATATAATTGTCCATAAAAGTCTTGAATAATTATCTTTTTCTCCTTATTACCATAACAAATTTGACCTTTATCATCTACTAACTGTACTATTCTCCTAGATTCTTTCTCCTTTCTCAATTTGTATGCTAGCCACCTACCTGGTTTATTTGCATCTTCAAAATAGTTCTGTTTAGCACTTCTAATTTTTTGTGCCAACTCCTCTTTCTCCGCCTGACCCATCTTATGTTTAATTATATCCATTTTGAATTTAATATCTTTTTTCTGTGGCATATTCTGCAATTCTTTTTCCAGTTTTTTATAATCATCTTCTAAAGCTTTAATAGTTTGCCTCTTCCTAATATTTTTTTTCTTTGTATAGTCCATTATTAATCCTCTCGCATATGCCTTCATTGTATCCCAAACATTCTGCATTGAAGTATCTTCTTTTTATTTTTAATGAAAAAGAAGGCCAATTCTTTGTCCATCCATTGTGTAAAGTCTTTTCCTTTAAGATAGCGTTATTTAATGTCCATCTAGATCTTCTTCTTTGTCCTTTCCATTTAATTGTCATAGGGTTATGGTCTGCCCATATACCCGTTTCTATATTTATTTCTTGAATGTTAGATATTAGTTCTGATGAGGTCCAAATCATATCTATTCTGGACCATGATAAATGTCTATTTGAATAAAAGTATATTGCTGCGTTTTACCATTTCTTTCTCTCCATATATCTTTTAAATTTAATTCATCTACCATTTTAAAAAGGATTTAGGGAGAGTCTTTCTATTTTGTTTTAATGCTGTCGCTGTATAGTCCAATTTATTATCTACAATTCCATTAAGATCTCCCATCATAATTATATTGACATGGTCCAGTCCAATTAATTTCATATGTAACTTTTTATAAAATTCTTCTTGTTTATCGTTCGAGCATAGATTGCAACAAGTAATATTTTTATATTGTTATCCACTATTTCAACCATTAATACTCTTCCATCTTCATCAGTATAAACCAATTTTGCTACAATAGTTTCTTTAATATACAGGACCACTCCTCTTTTCTTACAGTTAGTCAAGGAAGTAAAAATTTTCCCCAGTTTTGGTCTTACCAATAATCGTTGATGTTGTTTTTTAATATGTACTTCTTGTAGGCAAATTATCTCAAATTTTAACTTCTCTAATTTATGAAAGATTTTTCTTCTTTTAATAGCTGAGTTCAATCCATTTATATTCATAGAAATCAATTTTTTTTCCTCCATGGTTATGTTTTATATTTAGGTCTAACAGTTCTTGTGGATCTTACTTCACGTTGTTCTTTGGTCTCCATTTGTCCACCTACCGCACCTTCTTCCTTCCCCGATCTCATCTGGTCTTCTTGAGGCTCAATTGCAAAGGTTTCTTTTTCTGTCTCTATTTCTCTTCTTCCAAAAAATTTGTTGTGGAATATTTCTGCTTTCTCAATTGAGTCGATTCTGTGTCTCTGTTCTTGCCATATAAACATTAATCCTTCTGGGATCAACCATCTATAATTCACGTCTTTTTCCAATAATTTTTTGGTCAAAAATCGATATTCTCTTCTCATCTCTCTCACTCTTCTGGGGACTTGTTTTAAAACCATAATCTCTTTACCTTTATATTTCAGCCCCTTATCTCTTGCGACTTGTAATATTTGTGTTTTAATAGTCTTCTTAGTAAATCTGACATGGATCTCCCTTGGTAGCTTTTTCCTCATTGCATATCTTGTAAAAACACGATATATCTCATCTACTCCGTCCATCATCTTTTCCTCTGTTATCTTCAAGGCTCCAGCCAGAATTTCTATCATTACAGCCGCCAAATCCTGTCCTTTTTCTTCCTCAATATTTTGAAATCTGAGATAAAATTCTGACCTATCCATCTCCCACTTCAACATCCCAGTTATATCTTGTTGCACCGTTGTTAATTTGCTAACAATATTTCCAATTGTCTCATCTCTTTGTTTATCTTTCTCCTCAATTTTTTGGAGTCTCTCCTCCTGTTTTGCCATCATCTGTTGAAAGTTTTCAATTTTTTCATCAGTCTTTGCAATTCTTTGTTCAATACTCTCTGTTCTTTGGTCAATGCTTGTTTTGAGTTCTTGTATTCCTTGTATAATCGTTGCTAGATCCATTTGTACTTTATCTTGCTTCGCCATTATTGATAGTCGTCCTCCAGTTGATGGAGAAGCAGGAGCAGAAGTTGAACTGCCAGGAGGTAAAGTTTTCTTACTCATTTGAATAACTCAAGTTCTTTAAGCTCCTTTAATCCAATCAGTAGGGTAGCCAATTATAATCCAATTGGGAAGAAGAAAAACATTAAAAAAAAAGCCAATAAAAAATAAAGAGTCCAGGATTAAAAAGAGAAGGAGAAAAAGAAGATTAAAAAAAAAAAAAAGAAGGAGATTCTTCAGGTTCTTCTAGACCTTAATCCTATTGTAAGATGGCCAATTATGATTCAAAAATAAAAATTAAGAATAGTAAAAAAGAAAAAGAGAGTAAGACCCAATAATATTAAAAAACAATGATAAAAAAAAAAGGAAAAAGAAAGAATTCTTTAGGTTCTTCACACCCTAGTCCAATTGTAGGATCTCAAAAAATAAAAAAAATAACCATAAAAATAAATAAAAAATGAAAATAAAAAATAGAAAAGGCAAAAATCCCAATAAGCAAAAAGAAAAAGAAAAGCTATTCTGAGGCTTTCCCTTTAAAAAAAAAAAGTAAGTTTAAAAATTAAAAATAAAGTCAAACAAAAGAAAAAGAAAATAGATATACAAATATTACAAAATACTGTGGGGTTGAGGAGGAGGGATGAAACAGCTAAAGAAAGATAAGAAAGAGAGCACACTGCATCTTATTTAGTTATCCAAGGCTCTTATTATGGCTTCTCCACAAATTCCAAAGCCAAACTTCAAGTACTCAATAATAGAAGTTCCAAAGAACACCTGTTAAAACATTCTCCGGTGTTCTTCCCTCTATCTAATCAAGTTCCAGTGTCCTTGAGAAAGGATTCCTTCACAGCTTTTTCAACTTTCAATAAAGTATTTTCAAGCCTCTAGTTGGCAGTGTTACAAAGTTTCTTTAGTCCACTCCCCCTTCTTTCCCCAAAAAGCCTAGGAAAAAGAGGGAAATATACATGTATATATATATATTTAAAAGGAAAAAAAATTACTAAAGGGAGCCTCTATTCTAAAAAAAAAAAACTATTAACAATCAAAAGGGGGAAAAAAGAAAGAAAAATTGGATAAATATAAAAGGAGAAACCAGTCTAGTTACAGTTACTAGATCACAATAGAAGTTCAATGAAAACAAAAGTAAAAGTAAAAAGCCAAGCCTCAATTTGACATTCTCTCTAAGAAATTGCCGCTAAATCAGTTCCATCAGTTTTTGTCCTAAGTCTTACAGGATTCTTCTCAAGGACACTCCAACTTATGCTTATTAACCACGGTCATACATATTTTTAAAAAGGGAGACCCTAGTCTAGCAGAAAATTACAGACCAATCTTACTGTGTTGCGTCACCTGTAAAAGTCATGGAATCAATTATAAATCAATCCATCACCCTACACTTAGAAACAAATAACCTACTTTGTAACAAGCAGTTTGGTTTCAGGAAAAATTTGTCCTGAAATCTGCAACTCCTATACCACAGAAACATTTGGACATTTACCAGGGTAAAGCAATAGATGCAATTTACATAGACTTCTGCAAAGCCTTTGATTCAGTGGTGCATGACAAACTACTGCTGAAACTTCATTCTTACGGCATTTCCAGACCCCTGCACAAGTGGATAACTACATTCCTGTCAAACAGGCAACAAATAGTCAAAATAGAGAAGGCCCTATCAAATCCAGCACCAGTTAATAGCAGTGTCTCCAGGGCAGCGTCTTAGGACCCATAGTCTTTCTGCTTTACGTCAATGTCCTATGTGACAACATTAAAAGCAGCTGCGTCCTCTTTGCTGATGATGTAAAATTATTTAACACCACCGACAATGCTGCTGCCCTACAAAACAACCTTGACTATGTGTCAGAATGGTCGTGCAATTGGCAACTCCAAATTTCAACTAACAAATGCTCTGTCCTACACATTGGCAAAAAAAATCAGAACATCAAATACAAATTCGGCAGAAAGACTCTGGTAGACGGCCCTCACTCTGCCAAGGTCTTAGAAGTACTTACCTCAAATGATCGAAGCCCCAGAGCTCATTGTAACAGCATTTCCAAAAAGGCTTTAAAGAATTGTTAACCTTATTTTGCGAAGAATTGTTAACCTTATTTTGCGAAGCTTCTTCTCTGGCAACACTGAATTGTTAACTAGGACAGTGGTCCACGAGAAAATTTTGGTGGTCCGCAGAGAAATGTCACCCCCAGAGCACCTCCCAAAGCAATTAATCCAGGCTGCATGGGAACACAAGGCTGCAACACCCACATGGCCAGCAGAAACCCTCCCCGCCCACTCACTCCTTACCTAGAAAACTTGCCTGCTAATTTGCTATTTTTCCTTTTTTTTCCCCCGACCATCAGCTGTTCTGCTGTATGGGAGATTTAAATTAGCTAGAAAGCAGGAAATAGTTGGATATTTTGCTTTCTAGCTAATCTTTAGATCTTCGGCTCAGCTTTTAAGCAGAGCCGAACCTCCCTTAGGACTGAAGGTTCTATTATTCAGTTGTAGACTCAGATAGCCGATGGCACAAACACAGATCTCTAAGTGAATCTGTGATTCTATGAGCAACTCAATCTGCCTGCCTGCTTTGTCTGATTTTGGGTAAAAGTTGCTCTTTTTTAATAAAAAATTTAATATTTACATACATGGTGTGTTGTGAGTTAATTTTGTGAGTTTGCTTGCTAACAAATATTATAAAACCTTTCAAGATCAGATCTCGAATACAGCTCGTCTGTCTGCAACCTGCACTGTACATTGGACGTTAACACAATTGAGCCAGTTCAGAGGTATTTCTTGAGAAAAGTACTCCACTCAACTCCTCCACTCACAATTCCCTATGCCTCCAGGCTTGAAATTTTGGGCCTGGACAATCTGGAACTGCGCTGCCTGCAGTCCGATCTAAGCATAATTCACAAAATTGTCTGCTATAGCATCTTGCCTGTCAACGATTTATTCAGCTTCAACCACAATAATACACAGGCAATCAATTGATACAAACTCAAGGTAAACCGCTTCAAACTTGATTGCAGAAAATATGACTTCAGCAACAGAGTGGTCAATGCCTGGGATGCTCTACCTGACTGTTGTTACAGCCTCAAACCCTTGCAGCTTCAATCTCAAACTGTCTAGCATGGACCTCACCCCATTCCTAAGAGGTCCATAAAGGAGGCGTGCATAAGCGCACCATTGTGCCTATCATCCCTGTCTTACTGTCCCCATTTATCTGTATTTACTTCCTTTGTTCATGTTTATGTGCATACATATACTTGTTATCTTGTACATGTTTGACAAACAAATAAAATAAATATAAATATAGAAATAGATTTCTTTGCTCTCCACTCCCAAAAAGTTAGTTCAATTTCTAAGCAGTATGGTCCCTTGTTAGGTTTCATCTATTTTATATCTTACAAATTTATGGTTTGATCAACCTTGTTGGAATTAATTTCTACATTTATTTTTATTTATTATATTCCATTTTGTTCATAGATGATTATCACCAACATTTCCAGCAAGAGTCATGACTGACTAGGTTCTCTTTATAGAATGTTTGCATAAAGTGGAAAAATGCACTCATAGTTTGTAGTTTTGATTAGAAAAAAATGGGATAATAGAAAAGAGTGAGCTCTGGTTTTAATTGTAAAAATTAATAAACTATATTTAAAAAAAAAAAAAAAGAAAAGAGTGAGCTTTTTTTGTGATCACAAATTTAATTAATTATTAATAATTTAATTGTGCTTACATTTGCTGGAAAAGCAATCCAAAGTTTTATCTTCCTATTTCTTTTGTCCTATTTTCTTTTGTTCTTCTGTTTTTTTTTCTTTTCTGGTTTTTCTTTTTATTTGTTTGTAGTGGTTTTTATGTTCTTTGTAATATTAATCTTATATTTATATTTTATCCCACTATACTAGATCACTCTATACGTCTAATGTCTATAATTCTGTGCAGAAAGAAAGTGGCATTATCAGATTGTTGACCTTGAGGGACTGGATTTGGAAGGAGGGCTTCAGAGAGGTGAACAATCCACATTGGTCCTTAAGCAGACTGAATCACTAAAGAACCAATCAGACTGATAGTTGTAAAATTTAAAGAAAAATATCATTTTTTTGTAAATAAATTATGAACATATCATAAAATGGGCATATTGAATATTTGTATTGTAGATTATCAAAGATTTTCAGCTGCTGGTGATGTTATCACTGTTAGTTCTGGTTGATATTATGATGCTCTTGATGTGGATCTCCTTGGACCCAGTCCAGTGTCTCCAAAATCTTAATGCAGATGTGAAGGTAAGACAGAGAAAGATTCAAATTAGAGGACTAAATATCAAAGAATAAATATTAACCCTTTTGTTTTGAATCATGATGGAAAACGTACACATTGTCTGGTTACTATAAAAATGGGACATTTCTGCTCTCTATGCCAGTGATGGCTAACCTTTTTGGGCTCCTGTGCCAAAAATTGTGTACGTGCTTGCACACTCGCACTTGCGTGCCAGCATCCAGAAGGCAATGCGCATCCCCCCATGCCCCCTACACATGCATGTGCAATAGCCACCCACCCACCCTTGCTGCCCCCTTACCTGCACTGTGCCTCACAGCTGAGTTTAGGCCTGGTTGAGGCCTTCTTTGGCCTCCCAAAGGCTTGACGAAGGCTTCTGCAGGCTTCTGCAGGCCGAAAACTAGCCCTGTTAGATCACTTCTGGTATTTTGGGAAAAACAGGAAGTGATGAAGCGGGGCTAGTTTTTGGCCTGTAAAGCCTGTAGAAGACTGCAGAAGCCTTCCTCAAGCCTTTGGGAGGCCAAAAAAGGCTCAAGCCCGCCAAAAATCAGTTGTGAGGTACGTGCATGTGCAGTGAGGTAAGTTTGCCTGCAGCTTGCATGGCACAACTGGCTCTGCTTCCCACCTGTGGCACATGTGCCATAGGTTCGCCATCACGGCCCTATGCGTATGTGAAGCATCTTTGAACATAATTAATGCAAGTTATTCATGTATAATTTCCAAGTTAAAAGTTGACAAGGTAAACCAGAGGTTATCTGTAAGACCTGTACACATACACAGAGTTAAGAATATACCACATTTTATTTAGTTTATGTGTTAGCTAACATCAGGCCAGTATTCTGTTTAAAATCTTTAGTACCCTCTGGTGTTCAGTTTCTAAAATCATCACTTTTGTTACAACTTGCAATACTAGAATAGCCAAATAAGACTGTTTCCCAGGAGTTGTTAATTTTTACAGTAAATTCCAAAACTTTATAGTAAAGATATCCCAAATTTATTTGGGCCCTTAAATCTATTTATAACTTTTCTAGACCAAATACATATGTACATTTTTGTTGTTTATTTTAAATTATTTTAAGTTTGCAAGTTTAATTTTAATTATTTTTTTTGGCTCCGTGTTGAAACTAAATTCATCTGATGAAGACTTTTCAAACATGTCATTCCAAAGGTCTCTGAGCTTTAAGATAATCAATAGGTAATTTCCAAAAGTGATTTAGAAAGTAAGAATTGAACGTAAACTTGCCTTTTAAAAGCTCCACTGTGATTGTCAGCAAGATGACTGATCTAGTCATCTCCTGGTGCTCAAACCTGGAGAATTTCATGAGGAACAGCTGTCTGGAGCACACTTGAGCAATCTTTATTGGAGAGATTCCAACTAACCTGTCTACTCACCAGTTTCTGCTCTTTCGGAACCTTCCTCAGTTTGCTATATCTCCATGGAAGCCCCATTTACAGATTTATAAGTTCATCAGAATTCTCTTTTAAGCAGTATAAAAGGCACTGAGATTTTAAAAAGGCATGTAGGTCATTACTAATCTCAGGGGGGAAATTTTTGAAATCGTACAGGAAAAAGATAGGGTTACAGATGCGGGATATGAATCTTTTGGATCAAGTATCCCTATTTTGAAAATACCCTTCCCCAGAACAATTACAAAACCAGTTAACCATCAGATTGCACATATGCCAGGAAGCAAACATACAAGTTTGTCCCATCAAATGTTCAAGGAGAAAGGTCCCAACTGGCTTACTTTTAATGATGATGGATCCCTGCATTCTCAAGCTAAGATTATGAAGAAATTCAATTGCTAGGACTGAATGTTGGCATATTCAGCAAACTGAATGCCTCTGTACATGTCCAGAATAAATTAATTTTTAATTATGAAATATAGTTTCTCCCAGCTGTAAACCAAGATTTGCAGAAGAGAAGGAATCATCAGTCATGAAAAAAACAATTTGAACAAGCTTGAATTTTAGAATCTGTGAAGAAAACTTCCTGGAACTTTATATTTACATTGATTTTTCTGTCATTAACTGAGTTCACACAGAATATTTTATTTTATTTATTTATTTTATTTATTTTATTTGTCAATTGTTTACAAGATAATAAGTATAAGTGTATACATAATTATGAATACATGATATGGGTACATATAAGAAAAATAAAAGAAAAATAAAAGAAACAATAGGACAGGGACGGTAGGCACGTTGGTGCGCTTATGCACGCCCCCTACAGACCTCTTAAGAAAGGGGTGAGGTCAATAGTAGACAGTCTAAGGTTAAAGTTTTTGGGGTTTGGGGAAGAAACTACAGAGTCGGGTAGAGTATTCCAGACATTGACCACTCTGTTGCTGAAGTCGCATTTCCTGCAATCAAGCTTGGTGTGATTAATCTTGAGTTTGTATCTGTTGTGTGCTCTTGTGTTGTTATGGTTGAAGCTGAAGTATTCATTGACAGGTAGGACATTGCAATGTATGATTTTATATACCATGCTTAAATCAGACCGAAGATGGCGTAATTCAAGGTTTTCTAGTTCTAGAATTTCAAGTCTGGTGGCATAAGGTATTCTACAACGAGTAGAGGAGTGGAGAACTCTTCTTGTGAAATATTTCTGGACTTTCTCAATTGTGCTAATATCAGATACGTAATGTGGGTTCCAGACTGATGAGCTGTATTCGAGTATTGGTCTAGCAAATGTTTTGTATGCTCTAGTTAGTAGTGTGATATTACCAGAGAAAAAGCTACGTAAGATTAGGTTAACAACTCTTAATGCCTTTTTGGCTATGTAGTTGCAGTGGGCTCTAGCACTTAGATCATTAGAGGTGAGTATTCCAAGGTCCTTTACAGAGCTTGGATCATCAACAAGATCTTGACTATTCAGCTTGTATTTTATTTTCGGATTTTTTTTGCCAATATGTAAGACAGAGCATTTATTTGTTGAGATTTGAAGTTGCCATTTGTTTGACTGTTCTGATACACAGTCAAGATCTTTTTGAAGGGTAGCAGTATTGTCTGTGGTATTGAATAGCTTTACATCATCAGCGAAAAGAACGCAGTTGCTCTTAATATGATCACAGAGGTCATTTATGTAGAGTATGAAGAGAGTTGGTCCTAGAACACTGCCTTGGGGGACACCACTATTGACAGGTACAGAATTTGATAGGACACTCCCAATTTTGACCATTTGTTGTCTGTTTGACAGGAATGCTTCTATCCAGTTATGCAGTTGTCCAGAGATATCATAGGATTTTATTTTTAGGAGTAGTTTGTCATGTACCACTGAATCAAAGGCTTTACAGAAGTCTATGTAGATTGCATCTATTGTTTTGCCCAGATCGAGTTGTGTAGTCCATATGTTTTTGCAGTGTAAGAGTTGCAGATTACAGGATAGTTTTTTTCTGAAACCAAATTGTTTATTGGAGAGTAGGTTGTTTGTCTCTAAGTGGAGGATGATGGATTGGTTAATAATTGATTCCATGACTTTACAGGTGACGCAGCATAAGGAGATTGGTCTGTAATTTTCAACTAGGCAAGGGTCTCCCTTTTTGAAGATGGGGATGACTGTGGCTTGTGACCATAGGTTAGGCAAGGAACTGGTCCTGAAAGATTTTTCAAAGATTATGCTTAGAGGTTTGGCTATGGCAGTGGATAACTTTTTTAAGAAATAGGCACATATTCCATCCGGTCCAATAGATAGAGATGGTTTTAGATTGCGTAGTGCTTTTTCAACATTGTCTTCTGTAAAATCGATATGTATTAGATCACTGTAGTATATCTATGAGATCACTATGAGAGTTAAACCTGACCTGGTGGTACATAATCACTATTGCAGGGAATCCCCTCCAACAGCAAGAACAATTTGTGCTGTGTACTACTTGAACCAAGCTCAAAAAACTCAGTAGCAGCCATTTGATCTTGCTTGGTGAGGGAATCATCAAACTAGTTGCATTTTTGGATGTAGTGAGGAAGAACCCAGGGAATGTGCTTAGATATCTGTTTCTGTGCTAAGTATTGGTAAATCACAAAAGCTCTTTGTGAGGATTTCCAGTAGCAGACAGAAAGCCATAAAAAGAGGGTTTTTTTTCCTTTTCCAGTTTTGAGTTTTGTAAAATCCAGTGAATGATTTCAGCATTATGTAACTATTAAATATCATTGGCATAGAAAAGATGCAGTGTTTCCGCCTTAGAATGCTTCATTTTGAAATGAAAGGTGCAATACTTAGTTTTGTTTTTCTCTGTGCATTTAATAACAAATTATAGAAATCACTAGCACATAGTAAGACAAGTAAATGATAAGGAGTATGAATGAAAAATAGTGCTTATCTAAAAGAAAGGGAGATAATATAATAGATCTGAATGTAGGCAATCGGGTCTCATGGAGTGATATTGAATACATGTAGGAATGAGTAGGTTTAGCTCTAATTATGAACAAAAGGGGGCTAAACATTTGCTTGAAATAATAAATTGGTGTCATCTAGGTCCTTGTGAGTATTAGAAAGAAGGAATCTATTGGTTGGTCATAGTTGCATTGCTGTACTCCAGTGAATGATAATGAAAGAACCAAAAATGCTCAGAAGATATGAATGGATGCTATGATAAAACTAGATAATATTTAAAAAATTAAGTCGTTATGCCATTTGTAGACCCAAGAATGAATGAGAATTGTGACTGGCAAAACTGAGAAAAAGGACTTTTGGTTTTGAATGCATGATTTAAACAAAAATCTGCTCATGCATATATGTGTAAATACCAAATGTTGTATTCCCTTAAGCTCAGATAATAAAAGAAACCTGATATATCAATATGAACATTTATTAATTAAATTTTTATACTGCCCATCTCACCTAAATGAGTTTACAACACTATAATAAAATAAGTTCTAGCTTTTTGTAATATCAGTATAACTGTGGGAAGATAAATTCCATAGACTGTCCCTTTTTTCTAAGCCAACTACTTCATAGCCATTGACTTTTGTTCATATTAAATTAAACTATAATTGCCAGACAATGATTCAGGTTTTTTTTAATTAAACCAACAATACCAAAATGTGAGAACCTTTCTAAATAACATTGCATCAACTCATACACTCCAAAATGTTTCCTCTACCTAGTTGCCAAGTTTTTTCTGCCTTATCTCTGACCTTGACAGCAGGAAATGTAGTTAAATGTTTCACCAACACAAGGAACATATTCTTGGTCCTTTTGAAAGGGAACTGATTATCTCTTACAACATGATGACTAAAGATAAACAAATATTATTCAAAATTGAAGGGCTTGCCCAAGCTTTGAAAGTAGTCCAACAGAAAGTAAAGCAGGAAATCTGGTTTCCTAGAGCCCCCCAAATTACAAAGTTAGTAAGTACATTATGTTAATGCTGTCCCTGGTATGTCAGTCCCAGGTAGACCAGATAAAAAATACAGACCAGATGAGCTAATTCTATTTTAATATAAGGTTGCAATAACAGGATCTTGTAAGTCTGAAAGTACAAATCTCCCGCCATCTCCTTTACTGGCTGAAAACTTCTGAGCTTCTTGATCTGCCCATTATGCAACTGTGGACTATGCCCTGTCTTATCTGACATCCTCTAGACCAGTGGTTCCCAAACTTTTTCAGTCCACCGCCCCCTTGGTGCTACAAATTCATCCTCGGTGCCCCACAGCCAGGGGTGGGATTCAAATTTCTGTGGGTGTGGCCTAATTTGGGGGTGTGGCTTGGTGGTCACATGACCGGGTAGGTGTGGTTTGGTGGGCATGTGACTGGGTGGGCATGGTTTGGTGACTGGCAAACCAAATACAAGTGGTCCTCACTTAATGGCCGGTTGTTTAGCAAGTGTTCTAATTTATGACTGGCCTCCCCAGAGCTACCTGACCTTCTCTTTGGAGTTTTGACAGCCATGCACACACATACACACACCCTCCCTTCTAACCCTGCTGGAGCAGGTCATTGGACTAGAATCGGCAAAGCAGCTCTGATTAGATTCTAGTAGAGAATAGAATCTAATCAGAGATACTTTGCTGATTCTTGTTGATTTGTTTTATTTGTATATCTTTATTTTATGTTGTTGAATTGCATTAACATGTGTGTCCCTTCTTGTGCACAGCCCAGAAGCTTTTGTTATTCTTTGCAGCAAAAATTACTGACCTCTGGCTTTGCTTGACTTTTCAAACGTGCCGGCACTGCTGCGTTCTAGGAGCCGGCCCTGCAGGTCCACTGCATTGAGCCCGCTGCATCGGAGAGACCTGCCCAAGCAAGTCGGAGCGGAGCAGTGCACCAAGTCAATGGGGTGAGCCTGAGAGAGGGAAAGAGAGAGAGAGAAAAGAAAGAGAGAGAGAGAAAGAGAAGGAAGAGAAGAAAAAGGGAAAGAAAGAAAAAGGGAGAAATGGGGGGGATGGAAGGAAGGGACAGAAAGAAAAAGAAATAAAGGAAGGAGGGAGGGAGGGAGGAGAAAGATAATGAGATATCTATTCTAATCCAATCACCTGCTCCAGTAGGGTTAGATCGGAGTGTGTTTGTGTGTTCTTCTTGTAATTTACCAGTACCTTTTGGTTTTGCCTTCTTCAGAATTGGCAGTATAATTCATTAGAGTAATTTTTTAGGGTGGAGATCTGGTCCAATGGATCCTATTTAAACCCTCAACAAAATTTGAGAGCTTCCTGATAGTCTTGACTATGTTTCGTCCACAAAATCTTTAACAGAAGCCAAAGATGTTTCAATGTGCTGGCAAAGATGTTTCAATGTGGAAAAGGGCCTCAGTCTAAACTAGGTCTTATTTCAATCTGATGCATCAGGTCTCTCTCTCTCTCTCTCTCACGCAAAACACTCTCTCCCTCCCTCCCTCCCTCTCAGACTGGCTTTTGTTAGTGTTTGGGGACAAACCCCCAAACAGAATGTGCAGCAGCAGTCAAGCCAGGCAGCCAAATGAGAGAGGAAGGGCCCTAGAGTTTACACACACTGATGACAAAACACTGTTTGTAGTTTAAATAGTTGTTTAATCCAAATTAGAGTTTAAACATTGTCAATCAGTCCATATGTCATTCACAAATATATCCATTCAGTAACTTAGTCCATTTACTAGTCAGTTCTATATCCTTATCTTCTTGTAAAGATATCTTCTCCTCTGATACCTTTCCCTTTGAAGACAACGCTGAGTATTCACAGGATATCAGCACATCAATGAAATAGTCCTTTCGTTCAGGTATTCAAACAGTTGTAGCAAACAGTAGCAAACAAAACAGTAGCAAGCAGATAACAAGCAGAGAGAGATTACGTTTCTCTTACTGCCTTTTATTGCCGTTTGTAACCGCACCCTTAATTAGTTAATTACAAGCAGTTTGGTGCTTAAAGCTACAAGTTACAAACACCCAAACCTTGGTTTATATATTTATTCACCCAAACTTAGTTGGTGTATCATTGTTATACCCAACATTCTCCCCTTTTGGGTGATATAAATATATAATACCCTTACAATCTAAAACCATACTTTACACAACTCTCTTGGTGCTTAATGGCACCTTGGGCTTTAGTAAAGTTATCAGCTATATTGTCCTCCGACATGCAGTACTCCAGCTGTATCATATTACTTTTTACAGATTGTCTAACGTTTAAGTACCTTAAATCTGTATGCTTGCTCCTAGTTTTTACTGCAATATTTGTGGCCATTTGAATTGCTGCCTGATTATCTTCATGTACAATTATAGGATAATTTACAGTTAATCCCATGTCACTCATCATCTGCTTATACATGATTAATTCAGTACATAATAACGACAAACAGGAGAATTCTGCTTCCATAGTAGACAAACTTATATGCTGTTGTCTTATTGACTTCCAACCTATTAATGTCTTACCCAGCATTATGGCTGTTCCCGAAGTCGACTTTCTTGTGTCTCTTTCTGATGCAAAACTAGCATCTGCATAAGCACTTAATATTAGATCACCTTTTGGTTCTAGATACAGTGCATGGTGTAATGTTCCTTTAAGATATCTCAAAATTCTCTTTAATGCTTTCCAATGACATTGAAGTGGATCATTATTATGTCGTGCCAGTTGATTAACACCATAAGCTATATCTGGCCTTGACCAATTGCTAATGTATGATAAGCTACCAATCAAAGATTGATATATTACCTTATCAAACTTGGGACTTTGAGCATCCATTTTGCAAATATCCTGACTCATTGGAGTCTTTGCAGTCTTACAAAGTTCCATCTTATAATCTATTAGCAATTTAGATATCTTATCCTTCTGAGATATCTTAAAACCTTTCTGTGTTTTCAGTATATTCAAACCTAGATATTTCTTTATCTCCCCTAATTGCTTGATTTTTATTTTCTTAGCTAATGATGCTATTATTTTATTGGCTTCATCATTAGTTTCTGTAATCAAAGCAATATCATCTGTAAATAATAGTAATAATGATATTTTCCCATTTGTCTCCCTTTTAAATAGACATGGATCGGCTAAACCAGCTTTAAACCCTATATTGTTTAGTTCCTTTACAATATACTGGTTCCATTCATAGCCTGATTGTTTAAGACCATAGAGGCTCTTTTTAACAACCAATAATCATTATTATTTTCACCTTTAAATCCAATAGGTTTTTCATGTATACAGTATGTCTTAGTGGAGCGTGCAAGTAAGCAGTTTCTACATCTAGATGGTTGACTATATATTTCTTACTTGCTGCCCACACTAAAGCTGCCCTTAATGTTGCTGCTTTAAGGCTAGGTGCAAATACCTCATCATAGTCATTGGCATTTTGCCTAAAACCTTGGGCTACTAATCGTGCCTTATGGATTATATTACCATCTTTTCAGTTTTTATCTTAAAAATCCATTTGCAGCCAATGGGTTTTATATCAACAGGTAATCTCGCATTTTCATATACTTTCATATCCTTTAAGGATTTCAATTCCTTATTCATTGCTGCATACCAACTTTCCTTATCTTTAGTAGGATACATTTTTATTTCATCTACAGTATATGGAACTTTATTAATCTGGCACACTGTGTTAGCCTGGTATCTATCAGGCGGTCTAGATATTCGTGTAGTTCTTCTGGGAATTACAGGGCTTGTATGAGGACTTTTTTGAATTACTACCTGTTCATGTTCCTCAGCTTGCTCAGCTATTGGTACTATTTCTTCCTTTATGGGCTCTATCTCTGCCTGTATTCCTCTCTTTACTTTATTCTTAAAGTTACAGGGATAATTAATGGGATTTCTATAGGATTCAATAATTACTTCTTTATTGTTATCCTGTTCTAACTTATCCCATCCTACGTGCTCTAGAAATTGAGCATTGGCACTGCATAACACCTTAGATGTGCCTTTCTCCCAAAATCTATATGCCCTATGGTTTGCTTGGTAACCAACGAAGAATAATTGTTTAGCTCTGTGTTGCCCTTTACGCCTGAGTTGTATAGGGATATGCACCCATGCTGGTGCACCAAATGTGTGCAGGTAACTCAGATCAGGCTTCCTGCCATGCCACATGGTGAATGGTATTTCACCAGTAGTTGTGTTAACAACGTTGTTCAATATGTTATTAGCACACATTGTGGCCTCCCCACAAAGAATCAGGTAATCCAGAATCAGTTAACATTGTTCTAACCATTGCCTGTAGTGTTTGGCCTCTTCTCTCAATAAATGCGTTGTGTTGTGGTCTGTATGGTGCAGATTTCTTGTGCTCTATTCCAGCTACCTTTAATCTATTCTGGAATTTGCTGTTAACAAATTCCGTACCATTATCTGTCACTAGGGTTATCAATTGCCGTTTAGTCTTTCTTTCTGCAAATTTTAACCAGTCGAAGAAATGTTGATATGTTTCAGTTTTGCTTTTCATTAGGTAGCAAAACCATATCTAGAATAATGGTCCATAATGCTCAGTATATATCGAGCACTCCCCATACTGGGTTTCTTTGGACCTATAATGTCTGCAAATACTACTTCTAAAGGTTCTTCAGTTTTGAAACCATTTAGCCTATTTGCAGGCAATATTTTACTCTTATCTTCACAGCAGACATTACAACGCAAATATTTATCACACGGTTTTAACCTTATTCCATCAGATAACTCTACTGTACGTTTTAGCATTTTAAAATTTACATGCCCCAAACGCCTATGCAATAAATGGATACATTCATTATGAGGCTTTATATTGTTAAATACAGTCTGTGCCTCCCCTTTCTTACTATCATGTAATACATACAATGTTCCATTTAAAGCTGCAGTTACCTTTTTGTTATCTTTTTCAATTATGCAATTATTATCCTTAAATGTAATTACATAACCTAGTTTGTCTAATACCCTTACAGAAAGCAAGTTCACCTTTAACTGTGGTACATACAACATTTTTATATCTTGGTTTAAGCATGGACAGTATGCAATACCTTCTCCCTTGGCCTTGAGGTTCCAGCCATTAGCAAGTGATATATGTTGAGAGCTTGTAGACATTTTTATAAATTTTGTCTTATCTCTCGTGATGCAGTGGGATGCACCACTGTCCACCACCCATAAATCATTCTTCACATCACAGTTGCTAAACATGGCTAGTTCAAAAGATTTCTTTGGCTTTTTTACATTCTGGCTTTTTTTTCTTTTCTGCAGAATCTTGCCAAATGTCCTCTGCCTCCACAATTAAAACACCTTTTAATTGTGTATGCCGTCGAAGATAAATTCTCTTCTTCCGGGTGCTTTAATTTACCTAGTTGGTTTCTTTCAAGCTTTGAAGATAATTTCTCTTCTTTATTAGGTTTATCTTCTCTCAGCTGGTCACGTTCACTCCTTCTTCTGGCTTCTTCTAATAGCCTGCCGGTAATCTCAGTTAATGATAAATTATCTTTTGGCAATACTTCTAAAGCAGTCACATAATCATCATAACTTTGATCTAATGAAGACAGTATGATGTATACTTGTTGCAACTCATTAAATATAAGCTCTTTTTCTTGTAATTCCTGAAAAATGCTCTTCATACAATTTAAATGAGTTAACATGTCTCCATTCTTCTGAAGATGTGTTCGAAATAGTTTGCGTGTAAGATATATATGAGCTCCTACACTGTCCCGAACATATATCTTCCTGAGGTTCTCCCAGCAGTTTGCAGCGTTTTCCTCTCCACGGATATGGATAAGTTGCTGGTCAGAGAGAGACAGTCCTATGATGCATAAAGCCTGCTCATTCTTTCGTTTATAGTCTTGTATCTTTTTGTCATCCTCCTCAACATTAGGATCTAAGTTAGTCACATCTGGTGGGTTTGTTATTATGTCCCACAAACCTTCTCTTCGTAGAAGTAAACTACATTTCATTGACCATGAAACATAGTTTGTTCCATCTAGTCTGGATATCATGGACAGATTTGGCAAATTTACTTGTGCCATTGCTCTTCAGGTAAACAACTATTTAAAAATCAATGAAAAACAGTTTGTTTTTACAGTAATGTGCAACTCACACCAACTCTCACTGCTATATCTTGGTTAGTTAGACTGTGCTCACTGGGCCCATAACCAATGTTAGTGTTTGGGGACAAACCCCCAAACAGAATGTGCAGCAGCAGTCAAGCCAGGCAGCCAAATGAGAGAGGAAGGGCCCTAGAGTTTACACACACTGATGACAAAACACTGTTTGTAGTTTAAATAGTTGTTTAATCCAAATTAGAGTTTAAACATTGTCAATCAGTCCATATGTCATTCACAAATATATCCATTCAGTAACTTAGTTCATTTACTAGTCAGTTCTATATCCTTATCTTCTTGTAAAGATATCTTCTCCTCTGATACCTTTCCCTTTGAAGACAACGCTGAGTATTCACAGGATATCAGCACATCAATGAAATAGTCCTTTCGTTCAGGTATTCAAACAGTTGTAGCAAACAGTAGCAAACAAAACAGTAGCAAGCAGATAACAAGCAGAGAGAGATTACGTTTCTCTTACTGCCTTTTATTGCCGTTTGTAACCGCACCCTTAATTAGTTAATTACAAGCAGTTTGGTGCTTAAAGCTACAAGTTACAAACACCCAAACCTTGGTTTATATATTTATTCACCCAAACTTAGTTGGTGTATCATTGTTATACCCAACAGCTTTCCTCTACTTTCCTGATGTGCCTATGGAGCTGGCGTCTCGAACATGGATGGATGGATGGATAGATAGAGACAGAGAGACAGGTAGGTAGGTAGGTAGATATATTGATAGGCAGGCAGGCAGGCAGGCAGGCAAGCAGGCAGGAAGACAGACAGACCTTTTGGATGTATGTATGTATGGATAGATAGATAGACAGACAGACAGACAGGCAGACAGACAGATAGATAAATTGGTAGATATATTGGTAGGTAGGTAGGTAGGAAGATAGATAGATAGATAGATAGATAGATAGATAGATAGATAGATAGATAGATAAATTGGTAGATATATTGGTAGATATATTGGTAGGTAGGTAGGAAGATAGATGTATATATGTATGGATAGGTAGGTAGGTAGACAGACAGACAGACAGAAAGGCAGACAGACAGACCTTTTGGATGGATGGATGGATGGATAGATTGGTAGATAGCTAGGAAGGCTTTGACCACATGCCCAATATCCAGGATCCCACTCAACCAAGCCCGCCCCACTTTGTAGTTGCCATGCCTGACAGCAAGCTCACAGGCTGCCCCTCCCACCAGGGATCAGCCTCCCAAGCACCCCCCACTCCCGGGGCACTGTAGAAGGCGGTGCTGTTTCCTGCTTTCTGGAGCCAGTACAGGGTTGAGGAAGCCCAGGGCAGGCAGTGGTGCAGCATTGGAAAAGTAGAGCGAAGCCGTGCCACCGTCGCTGTGTTCAAGGCGCCGCCCCCACAGGCACATGGGGAAACATTGACTCCAGAGCCGGCGCCTCAATGGGTGAAACTGCAGGGCTGGCCAGCGCCTCGAATGCCCCCTGCCACCTCTTAGCGCTCCTCTGCCAGCCCCCTTGGGGACGCAAAGAGGTGGCAGGGGAGCGGCATGTCAAACGTGGCCGCAGTGGCATGTAACGTGCCACCACTTCCGCATTGGAGGTGCTGGCTCCGGAGCGGTGCTAGTCAATGGGTGAACCTGCAGGGCTGGCACCTCGAATGCCCCCCCCTTGCCTCTTAGTGCCCCCCCAAGGCATCCCACCGCCCCCAGGGGGTGGTACCGCCCATTTTGGGAACCACTACCCTGGACAGAATCTCTTCTGTGTCTCAAAGTCAAGTGCCACAAGTGACTATGCATCTGTATACTCATTTCAAATAACCTTTTGAACCTGATAATTGAAGTCATGTGAATATCCAGCAATACAGTAGCTTCTAGTGTCAGTTGATTCAGGCATGGTGCTTTAATTATAAATGTCTAACTTATCAGCTTTGAAAGCCATATTCCACGCTGCCACATAGCCTGAGAAAGTGGGAGTGGGGTGATTTCAATTGAGTAGTTCAAAGTAGACAAAATGAAATTCTTTTCTTAGTTCAAGGCTATTAAGTGTGGCGCAGCAGAAAAAAAGGATCTTACACTGGGACAGATCGTGGTTGGTCCATGTGATGTGATGATGGGAGAAAAGGGGATGGATTGTAGTTTGGTACATTGTGGGAAGTCTAGAAAACTTTTAGTTTCAAGATTCCACAGATGTGCCAGATGCTATTCTAATAAAGGTACTTTTGAGATTATGCTTGTCTCGGAGTTACTGATTGGAATGGAGGTTTGCTGGAATGCTGACATAACTTTCCTCTCACATATTGCTTTCTGGATGGGACAAACTGGAGAATTATCTGTCCCAATTTATTTGTGATTATCCTAACACTGGTTTTACATTGGTAAACGATTTGAAAGCTGGATTTAGCACTAGAGAGAAGTTCACTATACAAGGTTCTATCAATACAATTAAATTTCATACAATGTTTTTTAGTCAACTAACTCTTAATTAGATTGTTGCTGGATAGGGATCATTTGCCACTGTCTCTTCATGTGGGCCTTAATCCTCTTTTGACCTCTTGGATATTCCCATCCAGGCATGGGACAGTGACACTTGGGTCCAGCTGTTCTTATGCTTAGATGGTCTGAAGAGCCTGCAAGTGAGGCAACTCCTTCTTGTCTTCAATATGTCCCTTGAGCTCCATGGACTCGAAAGATCAAATTCTTCAGAACCCTTAGCAAATATAATGTTATGATATACAACCTCTGGAATTCATTATTAACACATTTGCACCCTGTGAGCTTTTGTCTTAGGCAGAAACCCTAGAATCTAGTCTAAAATTGCATGCAAGCTATGGTAGATCTGATAATAACTTTCAAGTGTTACAAATTCAGTAACTGTCCCATTCAGGAATCAGCTATTTGATCTTAAAAGAGGTTATAAAACCAAAGAAAAAGAATCAATTGTTTTACACATGCTACATACACACTATTAGGAATAACTTTTTCAAGCTACAAAAGATCGAAATGCACCCTTTTTCTGGAAAATAATTTCAAGCACTTCAGTCAACCTGATGGTTCAGCCAGAAGCTAAGATTCTGCCTAAGGTGGAAAGAGTTCAATAACATGCTTCACAAGTTCTCTCCTATTAGCCCTCTGCCTCAACATCTGCTTGCGTACTAAGTTCAGTACTTAGTACACAACATGTCAATCTTTTATTCACAAAATAGCTGTAATATTTAGATTTTAGTATTGTATTTACGCATTTAGAAATACTTATGCTTTTTAATCAATATTTTGTAACATCTTACAACAATTTTACAAAATGTTGATCAGTAACTGGAATAAAGTTGTCTCAATTGATTTGATTGTTTATGATTTAAAAATGAGTGAATGAAAGAAAGTGTGCATTGTGTCTAAAAAAGGAATAAAATATGCATTTGTATCCAACAGAATGAATGGAAGAACAAAAGGAAATGTGAAAGCTGCTTGGAAAAGAGTGAAAAGAATGTTACAACCTGTTACAAAAGCCTGTAGTTTACATAGACATGTTAAAGTTGAATCTTGTGAAGTCGGGATTAGCTATTTTCAGATTAGACAGAACTGTTCGATAAACATGAAACAAGATGAATTCAATACTCAACGGGACAAGAATGACTAGGAGTCCATTAACTTGAAAGAGAAGTAGGAAAGGACTAGACAAATTTGGGCTGACAAATTACTATGCCAAAATTTATATGCTACTTTCTTCACTGATTCTAAGTAGTTTACAACATATGAAATAAAACAATATCATGAAAGCATCCATAAAATCCAATAAATATAAAACAACGTTGCTAAAACTGTAAGTAAATGTGTCTTCAAATAAGCCCAATTGTTCTCTTCAAGAAGACTGCTTTTATAACATTCTGAAATCTTATCAGAAAAATGTACTTAATATTGGTGCACAAGCTGTTGAGGGGCTACCACAGACACTCTACAAGTAAATTCCCTCCTCAGTTCCTTTCCAAGTTTTTAATTTATTTCTTTTAACAATCTTAGAATTAAATTCTATGATAAGAAAATGGAAATAAAGTGTTAGGATTTTCAACATTTTGCAAACTAAGAGATTCTTACATTTCAATCTTCGACAGGTCACTGACAAAGGCTTGAGTTGCACACTGAGACACGGATACATCTGTAAATCTCTCTACTCTGAACTTTGGTTTATTCTTCTTCTGGGATCTAAGGTATGTAATTTATTCCAATACTTCATTGATAAGAGAAAGGCTTACAAACTCATTGTCTGTTATACCTAGATATTTTAAATACTGTTTATTTAATTTAGGGACAGCGTTTTTTTAACAAATATTCATATATTCATTATGCTCAGTTGAAAAAATATTTTTAAAACATCACATTTCTTAGCCAAAACTCTCAGAAATGCATTCACCTCTTGTATGGAAGATAGCTGGATGGAACTCTGATTGATGACAGTGTTGCTTCCTCAAGATGAGTAACACTCCTTATGTCTTCGTTCCCTCTACTTCTATTAAGGTCATTGGATTCAAAGCAACTTGTAGTAAATCCTAAAACTTTATAAAACAAGCTTAAAATAATTGCTACAACCCACCTTTTTCATTCAACTATAATCTATCTTATAAAAGGGCAGGGGAAGAATAGGTCACCAAAGCCTCCCAAATTGTACCACCAAAATTTAGGGACAAAACTGTGTTTTGTTCACTAATACGGACTTGGCATTCACCAGCATCAACCAAAATCCAGGACTTCCAGCAGCCTGTCCACCTGGCCCTTCAAATAGGTTCAGTGGGTAATCAGCAGCCAGCTGAAGGTAGCCTTTTCCTTTTTCTGGTAAAATAGCATTTGTAATTCAAAAGGATTAAGTTATGGGACTATTAGTATAATTTGCTTCCCAATCTGTCCTCTATTACCCAAATAAAGTACCAATGTTCCATCATCAAACTGGAGTGTTACTTCACATGTCATGGTTGTTGGAGGAGAGTATATAATTGCTTTTGCATTAAAAATGCTATTTTACCAGAAAAAATGGGTCATTCCATGAGAAAGGCTACCTTCAGTTGGCTGCTAGTTACCTGCTGAACCTATTCCAAGGGCCAAGTGGCCAGACTGCTGGAGGCCCTGGATTTTGGTTAATGCTAATAAATGCCAAGTCCATATTAGTGAACAAATGGATCTGGCATGTATTATTGAAACCTGGTTCAGCAACTGTAGCAAAATCACCCTTTCTGAAATCTGCTTGCTCACATTTGAGTTTACATCTGCTTTGAATGCCAGGATAAGGGAAAGTTTGGTGGCATTCAGTAGTACTGTGGTGGGCTGTGAATGCCTTTATGTGACATTTGGTAGTACAGACAAGCTAGGAATTCTACTCATGTATCATATGGCTTATGCAAAACAGTCATTTTCTGGCTGTCCAAATCTCATGGCTGGGCTGTTGTTGGAATCTCCCAGCTTCTACTGCCAGGGGACTTCAGTTACCATGTTGTGGAACTTCTGTGCTAGATTTCTAGGATAAACTGGAAATTCATGGCAATCATAGGCTTGAACTAGTTTGCCTTAGGTATGTGTGTTGGGCATGTAATTGGCATTATTCCAGATCTAACCTTTATTAGAGCATCTGTTATATAATTTGAACATAGAGGACCTTATAGAGAGTCCATTGTTCAATTCAAATCACTCCCTGGTTTGTCTGAGGCAAATAATTGTCTGGAATCCATGCTGATTGGGAGGTTCTATTAAATCCCCAGACCCTTTAGGGTTCTCATAAGCATTTGGAGAGTTTTTCTGCTAATTGCAGTCAGTTCTGTCAAGCACCCTGTGACTGCAAGATGAAAACGCTCCTGGGTGGCTTCTCCCCTTCCACAAATCTGGAGAGGATTCTTGGGTGAACAAGGAGCACTGGGAAATAAAAGGGCTGAAGAGACCAGAGCATTAATGGGAAAAGGGTGGAAGTGAACTTGACCAAACCTGTGTATACAGTAAGTGTCCATCTGGAAGTGATTAAGGCAGAGAAGCATTCTTACTTCATCCTTATAGCAACTTTCTTTTTTGGGGGACCGAAAGTTAGCAAGATCTGCCCACAAGCTCTTATGAATATTTGGTCAATGTTTTGCCACAACATGGCTCAAATTTACATAAGTCTTGGCTCTGTATGGGCAGTTTGTATGAACCAGACAGAAGTAGAATCTTGCAAAGTGATCTGGAAATCATTCCATGTGGCAGATTTCAATGAAGAGGATAGGGTGCTGGGCAGCATTAGCTCTGTCACAGATGCTTATCCCTCCTATTATTATCCAGGGGTGAATACTAGAGTATGGTTGCTATTGTTCCATCATAGCGCCTTGATTTTGTATCAGGTGAGCAGTAAGAATATTTTATGAAATTTTATCAGTGTATTATTAGATTAACAGAGTGGAAGTTTAGACAACTTATGTTTGAGCCTACTAAAAATCTTTTCCTTTGTTATTTTTCAGGGAATCCTACTGATGTATGGAATTTATCTTGCAGGTCTAACAGATAATCTCAGTTGCCCACCAGTTAATCAGTCCCTGACACTCATAAGTGCAGTAGCCATTATTTTCCTCTTTATTGGAATCATGCTGGTGGTTAATAGTTTTTTCCACTTGTGGCACAATCTGGTGTATGGATTAACTTCAGGAGGAATCTTTGTCTGTATGTCTTCAATAAACTGTTTGATCTTTATCCCACAGGTAAAAAAGCAGATGAGCTGTATTGCAAATTACTTTCCCCCATGTAAATGGAATTCCTGACATATAAAATGAATATATAAATTAATTAAAATAGGAAGTCTCAGTGATAACTATAGTTTACTTGGCAAGAAAATGCAATTGTATATCCTCAGCTCATAATAAATATGTTCTGCTTTGCATTCCTGTAAACTCATGACAGGACTCTCATCATACTGGGAGTTGCAAATACGGTTTTCTTAGCTGTGCTGTACAATGATTCAAGAACTTATATAGTTGGGTGCCATACCACATATCCTACTTTAGCACTACATAGTTGTAGAATTGTAGAATGATAACAAGAAGAATAATAAAAAATCCTCACACTTTTTAATTTTAATGTTAGAATTTCATTAAAATGTATTTAAAAATTGAAATCTAGGGGAAATGCATTAATTAGGTTAAATCTAATTTTACCATTTTTGAAGTATAATTTCTCCAAAAGTGAAGTATCTCTTTTAGTCAGAAAAAAAATGCAAATACAATTTAAATGAGGAGCAGATAAACTCACACTTTCCCTTTTGTGAGCAACTGCCCTTGACCGTAAGATAGACAAAGCAGAGAAATATGCCAATTGAATCTGACTGTGGATTCATGAGACAGTATTCTTCTGTTCAGGCACCATAGCTTCCACACTGTAAAGGAAATAAGGTTGAAACCAATTTTGCAAAAGCAAAGTTCAGGTCAGCCAAGATATCAATGGCAAAAATGTAGTTTTGCTAACAATAAAAAAATAGTTTAAAACCTGAAATCTGTCCTATGAAATTCATCAGTCATTATTATACAGCACAGCAGTCTGTGCCTCCTTATAATATCAGAATTCCTTGAATGCTACTTGTTGTCCTTTATAAAATGTGACATTACTTGCTTAAGAGCAACTAAATTGCATTGAGCTTTGGCAGCAAGAAGGTTCAGTTTCAAGTCACTGTCAGATAACCTCATGGAAATAGTGAAGTTAGACAGTTGATTTCAATGTAGACATTCATATATTTTAGTGTGGCCTATTTATCTGAATATATCTTACATATTTGGCTCCTGTTGTCTGTAAAATGCAATAAAATTTGGGAGATAGGAGATTGTTTAATATGGGTGAATTCTCAGGTATTTGTAAGCATTTATTTCATATAAGTGGTTCAAACATTTTGTACTCTGTGAAACATTTTGATGCTATAGCTGCCAAGTGACAAAGCTGCTCCATTGCTTTGTTGCCTTCTTTCTTTAAGTAGTGAAAAGGTCTGAAGTAAAATATTTTGTCCCAGAAAAGTGTGTGTGTGTGTGAGAGAGGGGGGAGAGAGGGGGGGGGGGAGACAAAGGAAATGAACCTTGCCTTCCAAATGAAAAGTGTTATGTCCTTGGAACTCTAGGAGTTCTCACTCAGGTCCATTCACTTTGCGGGGGCGTTTTTCCCCCCTCATTCATTGGTTGGTTCTCCCCAGCAGCCAGCTATAAAAGCAGGCTGCGGGGTCCAACCAGTTGCTGATCGCTGCGAGCCAGTTCCAGGCTTGGCAAGCACGGTCAGTCCTTTATTGCTATAATAAAGTATTGTTGCACTCATGCTCTGGTTCAGCCTCTCTTTTCCCAAACTTAACAAAAAGTGTGCATGTATACAAGAGAATGAGATTTACCTATGACAACAAAACAATTCAGCAGTTCAAGACATGCCCTTCCTACCCCCTTTCTCCAATAGCTTTCACTTTTTGCCTACTGTACTGTTTCTAGCTTGATTTTTACTTCTGATTAGGCTGAGCTCTAATTCTATTGTAATGTTCAACAGATCAGACAGTGGAAGACTTTTGAAAAACAAGAAGCTGATACCAGCAACATGGCTAAATATTTTACAGGTTCTAACAAGAATTTCCACTCTACAATGTATAGTGATGAAGAGATATACCAGCTGCTTGGGGAAAAAAACACCATGATGCAGCAGCTTGCAGAGGTGGGAAATATTTACATAATTAGTAAATTAGTCAAAAGAATGAAAATACAGCATCTCATCACTATGCAACCATTCTCACATGCTATATGAACATAGTTAAAGTATCTCATAGAATAAAAACTGAGCTTCAGATCTGAATATAAAATAAAATGGGATAAAAACAAGAAAAAGGATTAAACTACTGATTTAAAAGGTAAAGGTTTCTCTGTCAGTCATGTCTGATTCTAGGGCACAGTGATCATCTGTTTCTTGGCTGAGGAAGCCAATATTGTCAGAAGACCATTTCTGTGGTCATGTGGCCAGCATGGCTATATACCAAAGACTCAGGGAGCGCTGTTACTTTCTCATTGAAGTGATACCTATTTATCTACGTGCATTTGCATGGTTTAGAACTGCTAGGTGGGCAGGAGCCAGGGCAAGTAATGGGAGTGATAAATATTGCAGACTTGTGGGGGAAAACTATTATAGTCCATGATGTGTTTTTTTCCCCTGCCAGACACTTTAGAATGGTAGGAAAAAAGTACAGGTGACTAGGAATCTATATTATTTAAAAACTCTTTGCTATCTAGATGTTTGGAACATCATAAATCATTAAAGAATATGCACACCTCAAAGAGGATATAGATACAAATTGCTGAATAAGAAATTATGCAAGAAGGCAGCTGCTGCACACACTTATCTCTGCATGGAGATGGGCTATATTCATATTTCCCAATATTTAGTGAAGGATAATTTGAGAAGTTAGACTTTTATAGGATTTTTCAATGCATACTGAAAAAATAGTTCATTGATTATCATTCAGGTAGCATGTGAGGAATTCAGCAAATACTCTACCGTCACAGAGTTTTACTCCCATGATGGAAACGGTTTAAATACAACCACTTCTCTGGCAGACATGGCATATAATCAATCCACTGAATTTTTTTTTACCAACTATCTCCACTTAGCAAACAAGATATAAAATCCTTGAAACAAAGGAACTTTTTACAGCAGCATTTCCAAGAATAGAGTCCTAGGTTAAACAGATAGTTCTCCTGAGCAAGTAGAACCATATGCTTTGGCTTCGTTTGGTTGCAACATGTCAGAAGAACACATGAGTAATTTTTAGTGGGGAAAAATCCCCAAAGCCATACAACCTGATCTTACATGTGAGCTTTGTGATGTTCCTATCTTGTGTTTTTTTTAAACGTTTTTTAAAATACTGAAACCAAAGGAGTCATTATCTATGGAGAGTCTGAGTCATCCAGGTCACGGTTGTCCCAAAGCTGCTTTCCTTGAAGATGTTTCGCTTCTCATCCCAGAAGCTTCTTCAGTTCCAATTCTGAACTGAAGGAGCCTCCTGGATGAAAAGTGAAACATTTACAAGGAAAAACAAAGTCCAGTTGCCTTTTGAAAAAGCACTTTTGAGACAATTGAGTAGATAAGTCTTTGTATACATAATCAATGCTTATGTCACTTTAATCAAGCAAATCTAGGTGGCTTATGAAATAAATGAAGCAATTCATAAAGAGGAATCGTAGCCCCACATACTAAGTGGTGATTTCAGCATTTGATCTGCCACTTAAATAATAGAGTCTATTTTGTGGCATTTCAGATTAGGTTCAGATGAAAGGAATACATTTTTCCAGATATTTGAAGACTGATGTTAAAGGGCAAAATTAGAGAGTACCTTGGTACTCAACTGCTTTGAAATTCATCAAATCTGTTTGATGAATGCAAAATGCAAATCAATGCATTTTGACACGAAAATGTTGTCCTAACACTGTTTGGTATTCAACACATAAGCTAGAACTTGTTGATATCAACTGCCTTGTGACTCACTATATGGGAAAAAATTATTTGGTACTCATCACTTTTAGTATTCATCCTGCCTCCCGGAAACCAACTGAGTACCAAGGTACTATTGTATCTTGTTTATAGTTGCATTTCATTAACAAAATAGTGCACACAATATTAGTGCTTTATGTTTTTCAAAGGCCTTTAATATAAAATTGATAAGCAATATTCTGTTTTTCTCCTCCTGTGTTTCTTGTTATGTACATCTATTATGTGTATCAATATTAGCCAACATGGTAATTTTTGTTGAAGTATAACATTTATTATTTATTCTGGTTCATTTTTGCCTAGCAGGCCTATCTTAATTTTTTCAAACATTCATTTTATGTGAAGTATAATTGTGTTTTGGTGCATTTAAATCAAAATATTTATCATAGTTTGTTTAAAACAGAAAGATACAGCAATTGCAAATCTCCAAGAACAAATGAACAGTGTTAAGGAGAAGTTGATGGGACTGGTGGCTACAGAGGATAATCACAGTGTTGCTGGTTCTCCATTTCTTTCAACCTCCCATTTATTGCCTTCTCATTCTACAGCTAATTTTTCTTCAATGGCAAATGAAAATCTACCCTTTTCACTTAGCCAGGAGCTGAAACCATGGCAGAATTCTAAACTCTCAAATTCACAATATGTAGCAGGATTACCTAGTAAAAAAAGGTCTACTGATGACCTAGAACGTACAGATCAAGACAACATATCACTAGACATTACTGCTAAGTGCAAACTAGTGAATAAGCAGCATTCAGGTGCTAAGTATGATGAAGAGCAATGGTTTTCCCAATCCAGCACTGTACTTACTAGAAAGAGGATACATGAACCCAGTTTCAGCACACCGAGCAAAGGAGCAAGGCCACCACATTTTTCAGCACTGAAGCACAAACAAAGCTCTGAAGTAAGTTCTGCGGGCAATAAAAAATTTCAAAAAATCTTGCAGGATCTGAGTGTGAATCACATTGCCACAATGCAACCAACTTCCAGGGGACCCAAATACAATTATGAAAGGAGAATGATGTTGCAACCGAAGAAAATCCCCTTCAACTTTTCTGGTTCCATGGCCTCCAGTATTCAGTGTGGTGTGAATAAATCAGCCAGCAGAATGCAAAGAACGAGCAGATTAATAGAATATCCTCGGTCAGCACCAAGAAGCACTAAGGATGGAGATTGTTTGCATCAGCCTCCACCTTTGCCATCGTTGGTGCTTAAGAACTCACTGCAAATTAAGGCTGACAGTGGGTTTGAGTCTTTATACAATCAAGGCTATGGCTTGCTGCTAGACAATCATCTAGTAGGGAACTGCGCATCTACATTTTATCCCACAAACTTGGGGAATTTTCATTATCAGCATAAAGATTTTCTGACAAGAGCTATTCCAAGCCTGCCTCCCTCCCAGCATTTTTTCTTAGATTCTGGCAGCAGTTCTTCTGGGGAGGGAACCTATTGCCATCAAACACAGGCTTGTGAAGTTTGCCATGGCAGTCTCTCTTCTTCTAGTGACAGCTGCATGATTGACACAGATCCTGAATATAGTATGTTGGATTATGGAAAATTTTACAGCAAAACTAAACAAATTGTGAATTTCAATGAAGATTTGGAACCCACTTATGTATAAAAATAAAATGTGAATTTACTATACATTTCTGTTTTTCAGTAGTAAATGAGAATATCCTCAAAAGCATGGCTTTTCCTGTAAGTTGTTTGAACCTATAAAAATTAGTCACATAGAAGCCCAGGTAACATATTTTCTATAGAATAATACCAATTTCAATTCTGATTTGCTAGACCTCCTCTAAAAAGTTCAGTATCCATCTATCTACTCATTCATTTATTTATTTTTTCTAATGCCTGTGCAAAAGGAAGAAAAGAAACACATTTGTGAGCAAACTCAAATTATTATCAAGGTGTTAATTACCAGAAACCAGCATGATTTATCAAGAAGTCTTTCCAGACTAGTTAAGAGACAGGTATCAAGTGAGCGGCCATAAGGAACATTTCTGGATCTACTTTTCAGTCTTTTGATTGAAGATTTGGGTGAAGGGGCAGAATTATTAAAGTTGCAGATATAAAATTGAAAGGGAGAATTAATATCACGGAAGACTGAAATACAATTCAAAATTACCAGATTCGAGAAATACATTGAAGGCAACAAAATGAAATTTAACAGATGCAAGTAGTGTTCCTCACTTAGGAAACAAAAATCTGGGGACAGGTAAGGAATATCTAGTTTGATTGTGAAAATTATCGTGGAGTAGTAATGTCTTGTAAGCTGGGTATGAGTCATCAGTGTGATATGGCTATATAAAATATAATTACAGGCTGAAGTCTATGTTTAGCACCATAGAAGATCGACATGGAAATAGTGATGTGGTCCCTTTTTTCTCTGCACGAATAACATGTATCCGTGTCGAAAGGATTACTCAGCCAGCTGAGACCATTTGTATGTAATTATTTTTATTTAGTAAGCTTTCCAAATTGCATTACTGAATTATAAATTCTCTTACCTTTTAGCTGTGTTGCTACTCAGAACAACTGATGATAGTAAGAGTACTCTAATCTGACATCTGCATAACAGAGGGAAAATAATGATGTATCTACTTATATATTTGCTAGAAAATTAGTTATGTGGGTTCATAAGTAAATTGGGATACATAATCACATGTTCTGCTAGGAATCCTGTATCCTTGGCAATGGGTCAACTATCTGAATGATAACAATGATGTTAAAAGCCCCCAGATGCTGAATACTTGGCCCAGGCCTAATGACACAGGAAGAAAAGTATTATGCATCTGCTAGCGCAGGTCTGTCAAACTCCAGAGTCCATGGGTCAGATGTGCATGCGCTGGCCATGCCCATGCCCGATTTAGCAAAGGAGAAAAAAGTCCCGATACGTCATGTGACAACGCCGTGAGTTTGACCTCCCTGTGCTAGCTCAAGGGGGTCCATCCTCTGCTGTTTCTTTGGAGTTCCTGTCAAGCTGAAGGGACATGGATTGGTATATTCATTAGAATTTTTTATTATGTTTTTATTTCATAATTCTAGGCAGCAAACATTCTGTTTTCCTCACAACAATCTTGTGAGGTATGTTGGGTTGAGGAAGAGTGATTGATGCAGTCACCCAGCTGGCTTTTCATATTAAGGTGGGATTAGATCTTTGTCTTCTGGTTTCTAGACCAGCACCTTACCTATTTTTTAGTTTTTTTTCTTCATAAGTGTATGTTGTTTATTTTTGTGCTTAATAAACTATCCATTCGATAGAAAATTTCTTTTGTTTGAAGGAAGTTGTTGCATCTCAGAAATACAAAATGCTTGGCTATGAACTAGTGGAAGATCTTCTAAATGGGAAATCTTCCAGTCATGTGAACAGAGAAGACCCTTTGAAAGCTTTTACAGAATCAATACCACCAAAAGGTTTAAAAATCAGGTGAAATTCCCTTAACCACCTTACTTAACAATAGAAATTATTAATTTCCTTCAAGATGAGATCTGTGCATGGAAGGTTTAATTACTTGTTACCTTTCAAGTTTGCATGCACCACTTCCTGTACTTATAAATCTATTGTCTACTGGGACAATACAGAAGCCTTTTCTTTGTCTAAAAGTATTACTTAATGTTTTCCACAACATGTGTCCTGTTGGTTGAACTGATACCCTCAGAGCTTCCATCATTTCCATTCACAGGTTCTCATTTGATTTATTCACTCTCCCACAGTGTATCATCTAAGTCACAGCATGGTCTAAGAAATCAAGTCTATTTACATAGTCTGCATTTGCAGAATTCCTTTTCTTTCTTCCTTGGACTGGAAAAATGGGTGAAAAAGATACCAAGGCCTTCAGAGTTTTGAAATTCTTTCTTCAAAGTCAAAGAAAGAAGGACTATGGTAATAGGGTTGGGGTCTTCTTTGCAGTATCATTATTTGCATGTAAATTAACAGGAAGAGAAATTGCCAGCATACCTGGTAAGTCTTGGAAATAGTTCTGTCACGTCCTAGCTCTAGGCAGACAATGTGCATCACAAGCTAATTGGTCCAATACATTTCTTTTGTTTCCCTGCAGCAGCAAATTGCCAACAACCAAACTTGCACTGTATCTTCCTGTCTTCCATAATATAACTAATCTTGCAGGACTTCTAATGTCTGTCCTTGCTTGTCAGATTCAAGTAAATCATGAATTAAACAATCAGCCACAACAGTATTTGTAAGGCAAGACTTACCCAATTCAGTCTGAATTAAAGCAGATTTGCTACTAGTGAATTGGTTTCAAAAGGTTAAGTCAAGTATTGATAGTAAATAGCAATAGCGCATATCTATGTATGTATGTATGTATGTATGTGTATATGTGTATATATATATATATATATATATATATATATATATATATATATATATATATATATATATATATATATATATATATAAAAATATAAATATATAAATATATAAATATAACTTCAAAATGCTTTACAACCCTCTCTCAGTGGTTTACAAACATCAGCATATTGCCCTAAAAGCTCAGTCCTCATTTTACCAATCTCGGAAGGATGGAAAGCTGAGTCAAATCTTGAACCAGTCAGAATCAAACTCCTGGCAGTCAGCAGAGTTAGCCTGCAATACTGCATTTTAACCACTGCATCACCTAAACATGATGGGAAGGATGAAAAATTCCAGAACAATAGAGCATTTCAATCAGGGTTCCAAGGACAAGGCTGTAATACAGATAAGATGAAGAAAATGATTAAGGAACCAGAAGCAAAATGTAGCCTGAGGCATATGAGTATGGGTTGTAACAAGATGTAGTTCCAGCAGCAATTGAGACATACTAAGCCCTTGCCTAAACATGGCTAATTCCTTCCAGATGTAATTACCTGACATTTCAAGCTACATGTGATTTATGAGCCATGGCACTCATGTGCATTCCTTTCTATCTTCTACCTGAAAACTATCAAAGTGATATGGGATTGAGAAATTCAACATGGTCTCTTGGGAGCAGAGGCAGGAATATTTGAAGCAATCCTTTTAGTGCCCAAACATGACTGCTTTGTTTCTGTCTGTATTCTTTCTGCCTGTCTGAATAACTATAGCCTGTGGCTAATACACAGTGGTTTTGAAGAGATGCTCAAGCATGAAGTGATTTCCACAATGATTCACCAACTTGACCTTCCAACAGTGAACTGGTATGCTGCATGGCTATTTCAACTTATTTTCAGTAGAGTGATGCACCGCAAGGGTAATGGCCACACGGGAAACAATTTTGTTATCCTAGTCCTCTGAAAATTGAGGCCAGATCTTATCATGCCAGAAATGTCCACATCTCTTTACAACCTATTTGGAAATGAGAGACTTTACAGAGAACCATACATCATTTTCATTATTCCTAGCCTGAGGGGAAAGCATGCTTATGGAAGTATTAATCTCTGTTAAATTATGTCATGTTCTTTTTGTGCAATTGCTTCAGGATTGTTATTAATTTGAAAATGAAACAATGGTTTTAGTTCAATCTTATTTGCCTTCATACTGTCTCTGAAACCCAACAATCAGGATTTGTTTGAGGATCACTTAATGGAACAATGGCTGAAGAATCCAAACTATATGATTCTAGCAGATCATTTCATATATAAACCCAAGCTTAAAAATGAGAGAATTGTAGGAGATAAAGGTTAACCCAATCAAATTTGATCTCTTTTTACAATACATTAATTGGTAAGTATAAGGGAGAATTTACCTTCTAGTTTGCCAAGGGCACTAGTGCTGATGATTACAAGATAATACTCTCCAATCTATTAAGTTTATCCATTTAAATTTATTCATTTTCACATCTGGTTAAACTGGCCCTTGTATTATCCTTTCATTCCAATGTAATAATCCTGTTCTTAGGTGTTTGGATCAGGTTGTAGAACAGTGTTTTAATTAACATACCCATTCTCATAAGTTTCTAGGAAGATTATGAAATATTTTGTCGTTTCTATAGGAAGGTGGTAGGTGTTGAGGCCTTAATCTGTGGTTTGGTGATCCCCTTTAAATACAGGTAATCCTCATTTAGTGACAATTAGGATTGTGACTTAGTTATTAAGCAAAGTGGTTGTGAAGTGAAACTGCAACTGTACTTATGACTTACTTAGTTTGTCTTTGCTTTACAGACCTGCGAAGATTGTAAATGTAAGGACTGGTTGCAAAGTTACTTTTTCATCACCATCGTAACTGTGAATGGTCACTCAATGAGGTAGTCACTAAACAAGGACTACTCAAATATGCATTTTTAAAAAAATTATCCCGCATTTATTATTTTTATAAGTAATTCAAAGTGACAAACATACTTAATATTTCTTCCTCCTCCTATTTTCCCCACATCAACATGCCTGGAAGGTTAACACTGAAAGATGAAATCAGGAAAGCAAGGGCTCAGAATGAAAGACTTGCAACAAAAGTCAAAGATAATAAAGTTAAATATTAATAACAAGAAAAAAAATCAAGGAAACAGTAGGTCCATTAAAGAGAGAAGATGCAAGGAAGTAACAGGCAGTAGGGAGAAAGCAGAGCTGCTTAACTCATTCTTTGCATCAGTCTTCACGCAAAAAGAAATTATAACATACACATACATACCGCCCCACAAATGTACAAAGCACAAAGACAGAATTCCATAGTCTAGATATGCACTTTCTTGTGCACCTGAGGAGGAGGTGAGTTCAGTGCTGTAATATGAACAGTGGTGTTCAGCTCTTTTGGTGAGCATTGGTGGGCAGGGAGAGAATCATCAGTCTTCACACAAAAAGAAATTATAGCTCAATGTACCAAAAAATTACTGTAAAAAACAAACTAGAAATAAAAATTAAAATAAGCAAGAAAATGGTAAGAGAACACCTATCTAATCTTGAATATAAATCTTCAGGACCTGACAGATTATATCCCAGAGTTCTGAAGGAGCTGGCAGATGCCATCAGAACCATTGTACTATATCTTTCAAAAACCCTGGAGCGTTGGAGAAGTACTTAAGGATTCGAAAAGGGCTGATGTGGTTCCCATCTTCAAGAAAGGAAAAAACAGACCCAGGAAACTACAGACCAATCAGTCTAACATCAATACCTGGGAAGATTCTGGAAAAGATAATCAAGAAACAGATCTACAAATAACTAGAAGCAAATAAAAGTTATAACTAGCAGCCAGCATGGGCTTGTTAAAACTGATCATGCCAAACCAATCTTATTTTATTCTTTGATGAAGTGACCAAATTAGTAGATCAGCGAAATGCTGTGGACATAGTATACTTAGATTTCAGCAAGGCATTTGACAAAGTAGACAACAACCTACTTTTGGTAAGCTAGAAAAATGTGGAATAGACAAGATCACCATCAGATGGATTTGTAGATGGCTGATAAACCTTACTCAATGAGTACCTAATGGTACTATATCCACATGGAGAGGAGTAAGCTAGCAGAGGCACCATGGGCCTGTCCTTCACTGTTTCCAGGGCAGCCCCATGGGCCAGATCTAAGCACCTTACATGCCGGATCCTGCCTGCAGGCCTTGAGTTTGACATCCCTGAACTAAGATGATCAAAGGCCCGGAGACTAAAAGATATGAAGAATGGCTGCAGAATTGGGGTCTTGGCTAGTCTAAAGAAAAAAAGAATTGGGGGGACATGATAGCAGTATTTCAGTATTTGAGAGACTGCCACAAAGAAGAGGGGGTCAAATTATTCTAATTTGTTAGAATTAGTGTTAGCACCAGAGGACAGGAAACAAGAAATAGAGGATGGAAACTACCCAAAGAGAGAAGCAACCTGGAATTAAGGAGAAACTTCCTAACAGTGAGGACAATTAACTAGCTTGCTTTCAGAAATTGTGGGTGCCCATGGGGTTTTTTAAGATACTAGGCAGTCACTTATCTGAAATACAGGTGAAACTCAAAAAATTAAAATATCGTGCAAAAGTTCATTTATTTCAGTGATGCAACTTAAAAGGTGAATTTAATATATGAGATAGACTCATTACACGCAAAGCAAGATAATTCAAGCTGTGATGTGTCATAATTGAGACGATTATGGCTTACAGCTCATGAAAACTCCAAATCCACAATCTCAGAAAATTAGAATATTGTGAAAAAGTTCAATATTCTAGGCTCAAAGTGTCCCACTCTAATCAGCTAATTAAGCCATAACACCTGCAAAGGGTTCCTGAGCCTTTAAATGGTCTCTCAGTCTGGTTCAGTAGGAATCACAATCATGGGAAAGACTGCTGACCTGACAGTTGTGCAGAAAACCATCATTGACACCCTCCATAAGGAGGGAAAGCCTCAAAAGGTAATTGCAAAAGAAGTTGGGTATTTCCAAAGTGCTGTATCAAAGCACATTAATAGAAAGTTATGTGGAAGGGAAAAGTGTGGAAGAAAAAGGTGCACAAGCAGCCGGGATGACCGCAGCCTGGAGGATTGTCAGGAAAAGGCCATTCAAAAGTGTTGGGGACTTTCACAAGGAGTGGACTGAAGCTGGAGTCAGTGCATCAAGAGCCACTACACACAGATGGATCCTGGACATGGGCTTCAAATGTTGTCAAGCCGCTCCTGAACAAACAACATCAGAAGCATCTTACCTGGGCTAAAGAAAAACAGAACCGGTCTGTTACTCAGTGGTCCAAAGTCCACTTTTCTGATGAGAGCAACTTTTGCATCTCATTTGGAAACCAAAGACCCAGAGTCTGGAGGAAGAATGGAGAGGCACACACTGCAAGATGCTTGAAGTCCAGTGTGAAGTTTCCAGTCTGTGTTGATTTGGGGAGTCATGTCATCTGCTGGTGTTGATCCACTGTGCATCATTAAGTCCACGGTCAACGCAGCCGTCTACCAGATGATTTTGGAGCACTTCATGCTTCCTTCCGCAGACAAGCTTTATGGGGATGCGGACTTCATTTTCCAGCAGGACTTGGCACCTGCCCACACTGCCAAAAGCACCAAAACCTGGTTCAATGACCGTGGGATTACTGCGCTTAATTGGCCAGCAAACTCGCCTGACCTGAACCCCATAGAGAATCTATGGGGCATTGCCAAGGGAAAGATGAGAGACATGAGACCAAACTGCAGAAGAGCTGAAGGCCGCTATTGAAGCATCCTGGTCTTCCATAACACCTCAGCAGTGCCACAGGCTGATAGCTTCCATGCCACGCCGCATTGAGGCAGTAATTGCTGCAGAAGGGGCCCAAACCAAGTACTGAGTACATATGCATGCTTATACTTTTCAGAGGTCCGATATTGTTCTATGTACAATCCTTGTTTTATTTGATTGCATGTAATATTCTAATTTTCTGAGATTGTGGATTTGGGGTTTTCATGAGCTGTAAGCCATAGTCATATCAATTATGACAAATCACAGCTTGAACTATCTTGCTTTGCATGTAATGAGTATATTAGTTTCACCTTTTAAGTTGCATTACTGAAATAAATGAACTTTTGCACGATATTCTAATTTTTCGAGTTTCACCTGTAACATAGGTTCTTGCTTAAGCAGAGAGCTAGACTAGAAGACCTCCAAGGTCCCTTCCAGCTCTGTTCTATAAAAGGTGAACTGGGCTGAGAAAGAGTGACTAGTTCAAAGTCACCAGCCAACTTTCTTGCCTAAGATGGAACTACAACTATCTCCATGTTTTTAGCCTGGTGCCTTTCTTAGAGAGCTGTTTCCAACTGCTTGATCAACTTTGTTGCCATTCTGTAAAGTTGTACTACTATGCTGAATAGTAGAAATATTTCTATAAGGCATGACATGATCAATGCAAAAGACAGAGTACCTCCCAGTGATTTGCCAATTATATCTGTATTAATGCAGTATAAAATTACAGTTCATTTGCATAAGTATAAGTAATGTTATACTTTTGACTGATTCAAATCCTTGTCAACCACAATTCCAAGCTTTATCCCATTCAATTTTGTGTTATGTATTTCACGGCTATTCTTTCACCTCATTAATAAAAATGTGAATGGAACAGAAAGCTACAACACACCACTCCCTATCTTCTTTCACTTTAACTAAGGAATGCGTTTCAAGAGTACCCACTATATCAAAGTCATAATTATGTATTTTACTAATCTAAGCTTCTGAGGTATTGTTAGATGTCATGCCCTGGATCAAAAGTGAGATAAGGTTAGCTTGGCAAGACTTGTTCTTGGCAAACCAATGCTGACCTGGCACGAGAAGTTTCTGGGCAATGCCCAGAATCCCTAGACAGTGCAGCTACTTGGTACAGCCTTCTCAAAGAGTCAACACATCAATACTTGTGATTTTTAAGGTTAACATTTAGAGGCATCGTTCCCTCGAGGGAAGGTAAGTGCAGAGGTAAACCATAGGAGAGAGCTGGTGTCCACATTCCTTCTTCGGCAGCATCGGGCAAGTAATCGTGGAGAGCAAACTCTGTAGCTAAGCAGACCCACCTTGAGTCCTGGTGGAACTTCCCTTCTCCCCTCAAACCGCGGCATGACTAAGACTAACTCGGTTATCAGCGCGCAAGGCGACGGCTGCGCTTTAACGCGCACCCTGAGTGGTACCGGTACATTTGCCTCAGCCAACCTCCCCACCCGAGCAGGCGACAGAGGGCACCAGGAGAAAACCCGAATTACAGACGTGCTTTCGGGGCCACGGAAGGCCTCCGTCCCGCCTGTGGCGCCCACCAGACGATACCCCAACACCCTTGGAACTCCAGAGAAGTTCCCGTTGAAGCCCCGCCCATTTCGCATCAGCCTCTTCTCCGGGTTCGCCCCAATGCCGTGGGAAGTATCCCCGAGTTCCATTGGTTCTGCGGCGGTGACAATTCAGGCCCCGAGGTTCGTCATTGGATCCCGGAAAGGAAAGAATGCGCGGCCCGATTATTTTCGTAGCTCTTCTGTCATTGGCTGCTTATATAGCGCGGATGCTTCTTTTCCACCGGAGGCGATTGGTCCCGATGTAGTGCTAGAAGGGAGGGCTCTGTGCGTTCACTTTCTCCTGATTGGATTTTCATCCCAGGCTGTTCGGCTCGGAGACCGTTCGGGTGTTCGGCTCGGCATCCACGGAAGACGCTTAGCAAGGCTGCGTAACTCGGCTTTGAGGGGAACGCGTGCGTAACACCGACGAGAGCGCAGCGGCTCTTTCCGAGTCCGGAGAAATGGGGCGGTCGGTTCCGTATTCCCGAAGACTAGTCCGTAGGGGCGCGTAAGCGGAGCAAGGAGTTAGAACCTTGAGGCCGTATCAACAGCAACCGAGAGAAAAAAAGCCGCAACGGCCCCGTGAGCGCGTAGCGGACAAAGGAACCCGATCGAAGGGGTGGCGGAGGCGGGGCCAAGCGAGACCCACCGCCAGCAACGTCGCAGCCGGCTGAGTCGGGAGGATCTGCCGCTTTCAGCAGCAGCACCACCACCACCATGGACCAGCCCGCCGTCCTCCAACTGCACTGCAGCGCCGCCCGCCTGAGCCACCTCTCCGGACGCGATTTGCCCGCCCCACGGGCGCTATGAGGAGAACTCCGGCGGCACTCGGCCCCCGCGTTGTCGAGCGAGAGACGGAGTGACGAGGCAGGTAGGCAGGAAGGAAGGAGCCCGCTCCTCAGGCCGCCCCTCCCCCGCGCCCTTCCTGCCCCCGCCGCCTCTCCTCACGGCCCCGGCGGTTTGGCCGCCAGTCTGTCAGATTCTTTTCGCCAGCGGACGCGCCATCCCTCGCGTCATATTCCTCCGCCGGGAAATAGTCCGTCCCTTCTCTGTCTCTCCCCAGCGCCCCCACCCCGAGGAGGGGGGAAAAAAAAACCCCACCTCTCCTGGCCGTCGCCTTCTCACGTGATTGACTCGCTAGCTAGGAAGGAAGGAAGGAAGGAAGGCGAGCGAGGAAGAAAGGCGTAGCATCGGAAAGCCGAGCGGTGCTGCTTCTCTTTCCTGCCTCTCACATCAGAAAGGGGCGGGGAGTGACTGGATTGTAGGGCTGGGCGGAGGCGGCCGCGAGCCCAGGCGCTGCTACTGCTACTAGGAATGAAGAGGATGGTGGCCTGCTTGCGATAAAGCGAAGCGGAAAAGGGGCTGGGAGAGACTAAAAAAGGGGGGGCGCCCTCCTTTCAGGGTGGGAGCCCCGATCTTTACACTCTGCTTTTCTTCTCTTCGCTGAGAGGACGAAACGGAGCAGAGAAAAGGAAGAGAAACCAGAGGAGGAGAAAGTCGGTCCGATAGGGAAGAAAAGCTAACAGCTAACAACCATGTCAGGGCGCCCGAGAACCACCTCCTTTGCAGAAAGCTGCAAACCGGTGCAGCAGCCTTCAGCCTTTGGCAGCATGAAAGTTAGCAGTGAGTATTGATTTCCATCCTCTGTCCTTTTTGCATCAACTCCCCCAAAAGGAAACATGTGGTTTTTACCTTTAAGAATATTTTATTTTTTTTGTTTCTGTACATTCAGAATTGTCAGATTTGTAAGGTCTTTTCGGCTTCCTTCTATTTTTCTCTCCACCCATTCCTTGATTAGGCCTATCCTATAGCTTCCATCTAGGGGAAAAAAGACTTCTTGCTTTCCAGTATATTTTATCTGTATTCCATGGTATTTTACTACAGGTTTTTAGTGTACAGAAGTGGCAATGGCATAATTCTGTACACATTTTGGGTACTTTTTAAAGACTGGATTTTGCAGAGATATCTGGAATTATGTATTTAGTTTATTTCATAAGATTTTAAATGATTAGGCAACAAATACATTATTTTATTTGCATTAGATTCTGTTTCATGTATGGTAAGTAAGAAGAAATGTTATATTATGAACAGTTTAAGGATTTTGCATTTAGAATAAAATTTTCATTTGGTGGTGCAATACTTTCCAAAGTTGAGGCCTGCGTTCTGCACATTTTTAGATGTCACTGTTTCATATTTGACATATAATTGAGATTTTGTGATGAAACAACTTTTCAGTGTATAAATCATGATGTCTATGGCACTGAATACTTTAGTAATACAACTTTATATAATTCTATTTTTCCTACTGTCAGAAAATTTTGGATAAAACATTTATTTTAAAGATATTGTGGTTATGGCTAGTTCTATTTCAAAGCAGTGACATGCAACAAAACTTTAAATAAGCTACTTCCTTTCTTTTGAGAGTGGCTCTCCAATGCAATGATTACCAACATACTTATAGATATTTTATTTCATTAAAATAAATGGCCTTAGTACTGGCTATTAAAGATTTCTGAAAAAAATTCAACTGAATAGTCTTCCCTTATTTTCTGATCTTATTTTTGTTTGAAGAGGCTGACCTGCAAAAAACTAAATATGTAACTGCAAGCCAGACAATCAATACACTAACATGTGTGATAGTCCTCTCTTTGTTTTTGAAGTTTCATGCAGTAGGCACAACATGTTTATGAACCCTCAGGTAAACTGTTGACTTGGTGAATTACTAGTTACACAGGTTTGAATTAAAGATTACCTTCTACCCAATCCTAATTTAAAATCTAGATTGTATTTCAGTTTTTTAAAAGCACTGCTAACAATTAGCTTGCTTGTATAAAAATCATACAATCTTTGATACCTTTAAATTGTAGAATATTGTATATTTTGGCAATTGTTCCATGTGATGAGAGCCTGTGAAGAATTACAATTTCTTTCTCAAAACTTGACATTCTACATCACGTTAATAGCATAGTATATCAGTTTTCAATTCTGAAAGTGTTCAACCAGTTTATTGATGGGAGAAAGTTAAACCTGACCAAAAAAAAAATGTAAACTTGTTCCTTTTTCTGTCAGTTATGATGGAGAAATGTGACATTGTTTTTTATGGTAATTTCATTTGAAATGACAGTTGCATGCCACACAACTTGTCTATTCAGAAACAGTGCCTATTGCCTTAAATTATAATCTGTGTAGTAGTTTATGCAGACTGTGAATGTAGTCAGAATCTGACCCTCAGTACTATATATAAGCCTTTCTTAGTCGAGAGATCTTTAGTCCTGAGGTGACTCATTAAGAAATTTCCCAGCCAAAATGGTAATTTTTGGGAATGCTAGATTTCAAATCGGTACATTTCAAGGGTGCTAAGATTGCCCCTTGGATAATCATATGCCTGAATTTATAATTTTCAACAAGTCAGGTTTTTTTAATGTTAATATTGTATCTGATTTGCATCCAAAACTAAGCCATAATGGATAAATTCATTTTTCATGCTGAAGCCAAAATCAAACAAGTCATACTGTGACATAATACTTTGGTTAACATACTGCTTTTAAACATGTTTGAATTAAATACGAGTTGGTCACATCCAGAGAAGTCCAAGATTGTGATACTGCAGTTACAGCAATGCAGTTCAGCCCATTAAAAAAGGGAGTTTACAAAAACCTGTGCAACGAAACAGGTGTGTTATTAGAATAGTGCTCTTATTTTTAATACCATCTAAGGAAAAAGAACCTCAAGGAGGGATTTTTGCACAATCTTTAGTGATTATTACACACCTTATAGCATTTGGAGATGGAAAATATCAAATGTGGCACTTGGTCATAAAAAAGATTGGCCGTTCTTTAACTGGTTACAATAATAAAAACAGTTTTGATAAAGCTATATCAAGGTTCATGTTTCCTTATGGAATTAATTTGGATCAGGATATGTATACAGGATATTTTCAGGAAGTAATCGAGGTGGAAGCGGATATTTAATTTTCTCCAACAGCTCTGGCTGTTTTGTGGTGAAATAGAGATATTTTTCTCCTGCCTCACTTTATTTTTTAATAATTCTTTAATAATGAATACATTTTCTGGCATAACTTGCAGTTTTTATTTTTAAGCAACCAAGTATTTTAATTCTGAATTGTGATGAAGCAAAGGATCTGAATCTAAATTTGTTTTCAGTATTTAGAATTTTGTAAAACTATATTAACATTAATTGCTCTTAATAATGAAGGAAATTATTTAGCATTTAAATATTTAAGTATGTTGTCCAATATTATACATACCTGCCCGTTATGCTGTTTCTTTCATAAACATAAAATATTGCCAGAAAAAATGAAAGTTTATTAACAGTAGGGCTATTTAAAAACATGTTCAGTGAGAAATATCAATATAATTCCTGATTGAAATATTAATAAATTTAAATATAAATAATACATTTGAAATCACCACACTTGATAAGTAAATATGTGCATCATCATTTCTCATTTATGAGAAATGGAAGAATGCCAACTGGAGTTTGTATATTCACAGATCTTAAGATAAATAAAATATGTTGTCCAATTAGTCTATGATGCTGTTTTATTCAGTGTTTTTTTAATTGATTAGTGAAACAGATGCATCCACTAAATCTTACACATATAATGTAATATTTTGATGTAAAGGTTTGCATGTGTTGAATCTTTTGGTATAGAATAGAATCAGACAGTTTTACTCTAAAGGCAGTGATGCTTTAGACCAGGGGTCCCAACCCCAAGGCTAAATTTTAGCAGATTTAAACATCAACAGCATGACCTAGCTCCAGTATATGTGCAAATAAAAATTGCCTACCGCTTGCATGGACTGATTCCCAATGGGTCATGGACAGATATCAATACATAAAGTTTGCATCCTTTTCCGATATGTTAGAGCAGGGGTCCTCAATCCTTGACCCGCAGTACCAGTCTGTGGCCTGTTGGGAACCAATCTGCAAAGTGATGGGCAAGCTTCATTTGCACATATGCGGGAGCTAGGTTGCACGCATGAAACTATCCCTGTTGCTGCTGCTGTTCTATGGAGCAAGAGAGATTGGGAACCACCACTTTAGACTATTAATCCTTAGCTCTGCTTAATGTAGTTTTAGTCCAGAAAATGGAGACTTCCCTAGCTTGGGCGCTAGCAATGGCAGTTTCAGTAAGGGAATTCTGGAGATGGAAATGTGTCTTGAGTTGGAGAAGTATTAGATTGGTTATCTTGATCTCGACTTCATTTATTTTGCATTTTAAACAATTGTGTTATATCCTTTAATACTTTTAAAAAGATCTGGGATAATTAAATTTATATATACACATACGCACAAACGCATGCCCCCCCACACATTTCTCAACTTGAGGTCATGCTGTTGATGTTTAAATCTGCCAGAATCCATTGTGCATTTTACAGTTAGCATATGAACTCAGTTGATTTGGAGTGTGAAATAGTTATGCACTAATGGTTTCACAGTCAGATAAATGGAGTATCTCAGGTTTTAGCTGAAATGAGGAGAATTCACTTTTGAAATAAATGTTTTAATTCATATGTGGCATAATTCTTATATATTTAATAATCATTGGCTTATTGATGAAGCATAGCATGATTCAAACTTTCACTTATATTTCAAGTTATATGAGGTTGGTGCTCTCTGAGAAATGGACCATTTTGGTATCATTTATTTATCAATTTTCTTGTTATACCCATGTTTCCCCCCAAATAGCACCAGGTCTTATTTTGTTTTTGGTCCCAAAATAAGCACTAGGACTTATTTTCAGAGGTGTCTTAATTTTTTTCCATGTATGGGAGGCCCACTTCTTCTATTTGCTCATGGCGGAGCAGGAGGCTTCACAGTGCACCAGTGCCATTGTCACGAGGTGGGGTGGAGCCTACCCCATGGGCCCTGCATTGGCTTCCATCAGGGCCCCCGCAGCCAGGTCACCCATGCCCTGACACTTGCCTCACCTCATAGTGGTAGCAATTCTGGCATGCTGCTTGTCCTCCTGCTCCTTAGCAGCCGTGAGCAGAAGAAGCAGGCTGGCAGCTACACGGGCTCCCGCTGCACATGGCTGTTGGTGCTGTCACTGCGTGGCCGGTGTCGTGCGTGGATGGCCTGGATGTGGGCACTCAGAGGTAAACTGGTGCAGGATACATGGGGCAGCTCCACCTCACCGCCTCGCCTCATGGCTGCAGCACTGCGACCAACCAGATGGAATGTATGGCTGGGTGGCTGCGCAGGCTCTTAAATAGGGTTTATTTGGGGGGTACGGCTCATATTAGCTGCGTGCATAAAACATGCTTATTTTTGCGGAAACGGTAGATTTAATTTATTTTAATCTCACCTTTATTATTTCTATAAATAAGGTGATGAATATGCCTAATACTCCTTCTATTTTCCCCAACCAACAATCCTGTGAGGTAGGATTGGGCTGAGAAACAGCGACTGGCTCAAAGACACCCAGCTAGCTTTCATGCCCAAGGTAGGACTAGAACTCATTGTCTCCATGTTCCTAGCCTGGTGTTTAAGAGAGCCAGGCTGGCTCTCTTTTTGGATATGCTTTTTGCTATCCATCTTTTACTATGTCTTTGTTTTCAATTTGTTTTTGAGATTGTTCTGTGTGTAAAGTTGATGTATACAGGTTTATTTCATTAATCCTGGCATGAAGTGTGTGATTATACATTTTCCTCATTACTACAATGGCATGTTAGAATGAATTTATTAGATGGTGGGAGATTTGTACTTTCAAACTTGCAAGATTCTCTTAATGTATCCTTACAATATAGTGCCATAGAATCATAAGGTTAGAAAGGAACTTGGATGTCTTCTAGTCCAATCCACTTGCCAAAGCAGAAATCCTCATACCATTCCAGGCAAACTGTTGTTCAGTCTTTTCATGCAACACTGGTGCATCCACAACTCTGGGAGTTGTTCCATTGATTCATTGCTCTCACTGTCAGGAAATTCTTCCTTATTTTTAAGTTGGAGCTCCTTTGATGACCTTCCATCCATTGCTTCTTATCCTACCCTCAGGGGATATGGAGAATACAGTGATATCTTCTTCTCTGTGGCAGCTTTTCAAGTATTGGAAGACTGCTATCCTGTCTCCGAGCCTCAGTCTTCTCCTTGTTAAATTAAACATACCTAATAAGCTAAACATACCCAAGCAGAAGTAGTTCATTTTGCTGTGTTTCCTGTCAATTTTCCTTGACAGGCCGATGGTTATAATGTACAAAATAGTTTTATCACTTAAGATGTTTTTTTAATATTCTTGTACTGTTGTGATGAATTAGAGGATTCTTTTTATTAGTTTCTTTCCTTGTTTTACCTTCTTTTACATATTGTATTTATCAATATGATTTAAAATTATCATTATTAAAGTTGGGTATTTTGTGAAAACCAATACAAATTTCTTATGTCTTTTTTAGGCTTTAACTATTCAAACCAGATTATGGGCTGATTGTTTGAGCAGGTTGTCTTGCTCTGGTACTGACCCAATAACCATTTCCTAGGGCTGGATCCATGACTGCAGCCTGTATATGCTCCTAGCCCACCGGGAAGGCAGGCTTAACCTAGCTATAGATGCTACTGCCCAGCTGCAACTTCCTCACCTGTGGTTGGGTACTATGCAACATTGCAAAAATGCGTCTTCCCTACTTGATATCACAGATACTAGTTGCTGCTCTCTATGGTTACTTTATCCTTGGCTGTTGCTGGACCAGGTCTTCGCTGAAAAGCTGGACTTTCCTTCCCCCTTTTTTTCTTTTCCAAACTCATTGGTGGAAAGGTCCAAAGGTGCATCTTTTCTCTTCTTAAAACCAGATGAAGTTGACAAAAGAGGCCTGCTAATTTCTTTTTTTAGTTCAGATGGTTGTAATAATGGTAAAACTGTGATATTTTCTTTACTATTATTATATTGACACCATGCAGGAGGCTGTTAAATCTGAGGGTGAGTGTGTGGAATGGGATTCATGTAAAAGGTATAAAAGTGAAAACATACACCTCAAAGATGTAGCTATGGAAAAGAAAGTGATTAGTGCATAGATTCCAATAATGATCGGAAGAGTACGGAACTAGAAAAGTCACCTGTTAGGGACTAAGATAAGCCATGTTCCAGATAATACCAGACTGTCATTACAGCCAAAATGAATGAAGGGTTGAAATCTGGAAAGGTATTAAGTTAATTTCATTTCTAGATGGTTTACATGTAGAAATCAAGTTAGCCTAAGGCTCCTATATGGAGAGCCCTACAACTGATACAATTTTACAGAATGAACAATGGAGTTAATTGTTTAGGATAGAGAATCAATTTACATTTATAATAGTAATTAATTGTTTAAAATATGTATTCCATCCAGGTAGAATTTTGGTTAGTGAAATTTGTGGCTAAGTTTAAAAAAATGAAGATAGCTAATATATTTGATTAAGTTTAATTATAGACTTAAAGAGCTTATGAGGTTAAGTTTTGTCATAGGTAGTTATAAAGGTCAATTCAAATATAAAAACTTGTGGTTACATATCAACTTGAAAGATCCTAGATATAGGTTTCCAGATCACTAGAAATAATCTCAAAAAGCTTTAAAGCATCCATTAAAGTAAAATGCAAACTATATAATCAAAATAATTTATGAAACTTGTGGCTTTTATCAATAAATTTTCTCAAAAATCTGGAATACCAGCAAATTGTAAAGAAGCAAGTACATTGTATGTATTATCTTGGGCAGAGATAAAATGTCATCAGACAAAAACCTGTATTTTTCTTTGGTCAGATTATGAACGTGTGTATGTATAATTTGTTAAATGGTAGGAAAATGTCAATCACTGGTCTACAGTTTTGTGGCAAGATTTTAGAAGTGGCTTCCATTGCTTCCTTCCCAAGGCTGAATGAAAGAGTCACTCAATTTCCAGCCTGCTACCTTAACCACTACACCAGACTGGCTCTCATTCATTTAGACTACAGGGATTAGTGCTCAGTATATACCCTATAATAATTCTGTAATTGTCTTTCACATTCAACAAATTAAATTTATGGGTCTTAATGTATTACATAGTAAAAGATAAGCAGTACTCTGGATACAGATATTGGCTGTTTAGAGTGTCAATATGCTGCAATTTTTCTGTTGCCTACACTGTATGATTGAATAAAAATAGTATTAATTTTACACATTATAAATTCAGGGTCAGTACCACTATTTATGCAAAATCACAAGTTTCCTATTGCCCTGATTTAGGGGTAGATGATTGTATCCGTTTTCTCATTGTAAATATTTTGGTTCTCTTTCTATATCAGTTTATTGATACCAGAAAAAAAAATCATATTTGTTTCAACGCATTACTTTAAGACACATTTTTATAAATGCTTTTCCTTTTGAAATGCTATTTATCTCTCCATCCCATTATAAAATAGAAAACCTAGTGCAGTTTTAAAAAATATATTTAATATGTAGATTGCTCTTGTGAAATATACCAAAAAATTAGGATTGGCAGAGAAAAAGACTCATTTATTCTTGCTCAGATATTGCAAAATGCAGCAGTTAGGTTGTTAACAGCTGTAGCTAGAGGGAATCTTATTACACTGCTCATGAGGGAACTGCAGTGCTTGCCAGTTTACTTGTAGGCCCATTTCAAGATACCATACTGACTTTGACCTTTAAAGCCTTCAACAACTCAGGACTTCATTGTGACAGGAAACACCTACTTGATTTTGTTTTAAGGTCTTGTTGGAGAGATGCTTCTTGAATTTTATATATTCTATACATTTTATATTCTAATAATAAAACTTCCTTGAATATACGTCCTGTTTGTGGAATTAGAATTCAATTACAACTATTTAATTTAGGTTGTGTTCCTGCAGGTTTTATCGTTTTCTTTTGTTTCATCACATATTTTGATAATCAGCCTTATCTGCTTGTATATGTACCTTTTGGTATCTTACTTTGTAGGTTATACTGGTGCATTTTGATTAGTAATTTTAAAATCAAATCTGGTGCTGAAGGAGAAATTACTTACCTATTTCTCCTCTTAAATCCTCCATAGAAGAAATTGTGTGTGTATTGATGGAGTGGAGTGTCTTCAGAAGGAAAATGTCTACAACATAGGGTTGCTATCTCTTTGAGTGTTACCTATCTATTACTTGTATTCCAAATCATAATTATTCTTCCCCATTATATATATAAAATGTGTTGTTTCTTCTGTTCTGACTTTGTATCTTTTGTATTTATGACATTAAAACCATGGAAATATAAAAGAGAAAGTAGAAAAAAAGAAAGAAATATGAAAGAATAAAATAAAAAATGAAAGATAAGAAGAATAATATATCTAAAAATGACTTCGGATGGTTTTTATCATACAATCTAACTGCTCCACCCAAATAATCTATAATGGTTCCCTTCTTCCCATAAACAAGTCTTTTTAATCAACAAATCCCAAAATCACCAATTCATTTTTTGTCCATTTTCAGCAAATTGTATGCCAGGCACTATGCTTGTAAAACATCTTATATAGAGAAAATTGAACCATCTCCCTTTAGTTTCACGTTGAGCAAACTAAGAGATTCATGGAAGAAAAGCAAATGACAGGTAGTCCTTTGGTTACAGTGATAGGACTAGAATTGGCATTGAAATGGTCATATGTTGTTATGTCATGTGACTATGTCATGTTAAGCAAAGATCTTTTGTGACCCTGACTTCAGGTGTCCTGTCAGCTTCTCCATTGACTTGCTTATGACAAGCTTGCAAGCAGCATTCGAAATCATAATCATGTGACTGCAGGGATTCTGTGATAATCAGAATTCTGAGGATTAGTTAAGTCCCCCTTATTTAGCACAATTGCAAGTTTGGTCATTGAATAAATGTTGTATCCCAAGAACTTCAGTACAAGTAATCCTTGGGTTATGACAGCATTTGAGACCGAGATTCCTGTTGTTAAACAATACAGTTGTAAAGTGCAATATCATGTGACTGCATAATATAGTGATGGCAATCCTGATAGATCTGGTTGCTATCATAACCCTAGAATGCATGGGTCATTAAGTAGGAAGAGGGGGCAGTTCTCAAGTGTGGGGGGAATATCCATTTAGTAGGAAGAAGTGGGAGTTCCCAGTTGAAGGGGAGAGTGCAGGAGTCATGGGAGCTCAGTGACTCGGGGTGGGTTGAGGGTTGTAAGTGGTCCCTAGGGAGTGAGGACCACAGGCAGGAATTCTAAGTCTTGATTCTCTATCAATGATTTCAAATAGTAAGCATATCTGACAACTTGAAATTTTTAAGTTGGAAGTATCTGATTACTCAGAAGTAATTAATGACATCAAAATGGAGCAATAACTTGTAGATAATTTGATAACTTCACAGTTAATACTTTATTTTTTTTGTTTTTTAAGTAACAAATTGCAGAATCTGAATCCAAGAATTTAAGGGTCACTTTCCTAAACTACAACTGGAACTATATTTGCAAGATACAGCAAGAAGCAATTTTCATGTAGCCGTTCTATATATATGTATACTTTTATTAAGAATTTTGATTGCAGTAATAAAATCGAATACAAACTAAAAGAAAGAAAAGAGATTATAAAAAAGTAAAAAATGCAAGAAAAAAAGAAAAGAATATTAGGAAAGAGAAAAGAAATAAATAAAGAAGTTACTTCCAACCTTCATTACAATTATAAACAGATTTAGTGAGTCTTCATTATATCAAAGGTTACAAACGTTTAATTCTTCATCCAGAATCTCAACATTTATCTCTAAACATCTACAAAGTATTATCTTTTCAGTCCTGGTGTCAGCAAAAGTCTAAAAGTTGCCAGAGGGAGCAATGTATCTTGTTTTAACCTTGATCTAATAAACCCACTTTATATTATTTCCTTTTACTTCTTATAGTCTTATTCTTTAGTTCATTCAAATATTGCCATAGGATTTGATTTCTCTTCATTTCTTCCTGTCCCATTCCACAGAGTTCTTCAATACTTTAAGAAGCCACTTCTATAAATCCAGTAGGAAAAAATTATCCCAGTTACTCTATTGGTTTGACATTTGTATTTTCCTTTTAATTTTTAAAGCCTTCTTTTGTAGATGTGACATTCTCTTGGCCTGTCAGTTGTAAATTTATTACCATGTTCCCCCCAAAATAAGACCTGCCCTGAAAATAAGCCCGTGTGCATAATATAAGCCCTATCCCAAAATAAGCCCTAGTGAAGTGGGGGGTTAGACATGGCCAGCATGTGCAGGCCGACAGTGTCTGGCAGCAGCCACAGCCCACACAGCACATGTGAGTTGATTATTTGTCAAAGCAGCAGGCAGAGACGGGGGAGGTACGCGATCTGGACGCACTGTGCAGGCTGCAGGAAAGCTGAGAGTCAGGCCCAAGGCGGATGGCTATGGGAGACTTGTCTCTCGGCTTGCCTGTCGCCCATGCAGTGCATTGGGATTGCCTGCCTTCTGTATCTCTGCCTCCATTTGCTTCATGTGCTACCCTACTGCTTATTTTGGAGAAAAAAAAAAAAGACTGGGTCTTATTTTCGGGGAAACCAAAAACAAGATATAGATGGTATTCATTCCATCTATATCTTGTCAGCTAAAATAAGCTCTACATCTGTCATTTCTTCAGTTATATCTTTTGGACATAGTCTCTTCATAGAAGCAAACATCATTATTGACATTTTGATACCGTGACTATTTTCTGATTTCAGACTTTAAAAATCTTCTTTAATATTTTCATCATTAGAAGGTTTTGCAACATTTTACAAGTTTGTAAAATCTTTCCCTAAAATGTTCAGTCCCCTCTAACGTCCAGTTTTTAAATAATGAAATAATTAACTTTGTTTTGTCTTGTAAAAACCAAGACGAAATTATTTCTGATGAGAAGTTAATTTCAAAATCTATAAAAATGTAAAAAAATGACTTTTCCAATTTATCTGAATTATTTGTGTATCGTTCAGGATTGAATGTAGAACCTGGTGTTTTCAACATCATTCCAGTGATCTCTAATAGTTTAGAAATAGTCATTGAGCAATTTCTGAAAATAATTATTAAGTGAGCTTTGCAAACTTAGTGTCTCCACAGGGTTGTGTGCAAGATAGGTAATATGTCCAAAACACATGTGGGCAATTTCCTCTCCTCTCTTATCCATAGTGGTTCTGATCTGTTCAATCCCAGATTTTCCTGTAGCCATTCTTAAGAACTAGAAGAAGTTCATAAATCATGTTTTCAAGCTGTATGTAGTTTTCAAAACTTTGGGGTCGTCTCCAGTTGCTCACTGCTTGTTTGCCATTTTTGCATTTATCTTTACCCCACTAATGCTAATTGAAATCTGTTTCCTTTCTCTCTCTAACCCTTATTTACAGTTAGAATTCAATATACTTGGCCAGTTATAAATAAACTTGATACCGTATTTCTGACAAAATAAGGCCGGGCCTTTTTTTTTTTTTTTGACCCCTGAAAAAATGGCTAGGCCGTCTTTTCAGGGGTGTCTTAATTCCTCCCCCTTGCATCCTCGGGCAGGCAGGCGGCGACGGCTTGGATGTTGACCTCGGTGTTGGTGGGGTACTTCGTATCGGAGACCTTCCGCCACCGTTGCTTTCTCTTCTCCCCGTGCTTCTGCGGCATTTGGCGCAGCCATGCACGGCCAGCCAGGGTTCCTCCCTGCAACCGGAGCCTGGCGGAGACACTCGACTTCAGGTGCTCCTGTCGCCACCTTCCCTTCGCCTTTGAAGGCAAAGCCTATTCTTTTAAAAACGACGCCCTACTACCGGTATGACAGAGTCTCCCCTGCCTGAGAGGGCAGCCCAACCCCACGTGGGGAGGCAAATCTCCCGGGGCCGCAGCGCAGGATCGGCCCACCCCGGGAGAAGCGCCCAGCCGCCATCTCTGCCTGGCGCCGGGCAGAGTGCGAAGAGCTTAGCCCGGGGCGCCCAGCACAGCTGACAGGCAGGCCCTCCTGCCCGGCGGCAGAGCTCTCGCCAAGGCAGCGAGCACCTCCCAGGTTCGGGCTGGAGGGACTTGGGAAGGAAGCCAAGCTCGGGTTGGCCCGGCTCTTTCACTTGGCAGGCAGGCGCACACCCGCGGCTCACTTTCCCGGCTCCGCCCAGCCCGCACGGCTTTGGCATGGCCCTGGCAGGATGAGTGGAGGGCCCGGCGGGGAGGCGCTCGCTGCCTTGGCGAGAGCTCTGCCGCCGGGCAGGAGAGCCTGCCTGTCAGCTGTGCTGGGCGCCCCAGGCAAAGCTCTTCACGCTCTGCCTGGCACCAGGCAGGGATGGCGGCTGGGCGCTTCTCCCGGGGTGGGCCAATCCTACACTGCGGTCCCAGGAGATTCGCCTCCCCAAGTGGGGTTGGGCTGCCCTCTCGGGCAGGGGAGGCTTTGTCGTACCAGTAGTAGGGCGTCATTTTTAAAAGAATTGGCTTGGCCTTCGAAGGCCAAGGGAAGGTGGCGACAGGAGCGCCTGAAGCTGAGTGTCTCCGCCGGGCTCCGGTTGCAGGGAGCAGCCCTGGCTGGCCGCGCGTGGCTACGCCAAATGCTGGCAGCATGGGGAGAAGGGAAAGCAACAGTGGCGGAAGGTCTCCCGATATGAAGTGCCCCACCATTGCAGGAAGCACCGGGTATGCAACAAAAGTACTTCCTAATGGCAAGGCCCCTCTTGCCATTCCCCCCCATTTCGCATGTTTAATATAGGCCTTAATTTGGGGGGAGGGGCTTAATTTGATTTTATGCCTATAAAACATGCTGGGGTTTCCTATTAGGGGAGGCCGTATTGTTGGAGAAACACGGTAGTTGATGGATTTAATTGATGGTTTGAGAGGAGCAGTTTATTTTACAGGTAAGTTAGGAAAGGGAATAGCCTAATTTTAAAGATACAAGGAAGTGTATTTGGCATATATTCACAATCACTTTTTCCTTATTCCAATCATACACAACCTTCGAAGCATTCCCAAAACCAAATTTAACCTTTGATATAGAAAATGTCTTAAAGAAAAGCAAGTTATTCAGGTCTTTGGATCATTTATTTGGTTTTAGATGTAACACTTCATATTCAAAAAACCAAAAAAATATTTTGAGATGGGCAGGGGTACAGGTACATTACCTATCTATAAAGCAACTATAGGTAGTCCTTGCTTGATCATCCTAGTTAGGAATTGAAGTCCCATTGCTAGGTGAACAGTTTTTAGGTGAAACATCATGGTGGTTCCAATAGTGCCAATTGCAGTCATTAGGCCAGGACACATGCTTATCCTGCCTTGCCACGCATGCCTCTGCTTCAACTTTCCCACCTGTCTATAACCCTCCCCCCACTTTTTTTTCCTGCTGCCTTGCCTACTGGCCACCCCTGACTATTTCTGCCAGCCACCCCTTTATCTTTGCTGTCTTCTTCCACCTCTTCAGCCACTACCACTGCATCAGATTCCTGATGTGCCTGCCCTATTTCAGCAATCCCAGCCCACCATACATTCCCCTATGCATGCTTAGACTGCGTGCCTCACACAGTAGACAGCTTGCTGCCCTTTTCTGATAAAGTCTTTTTAAGGACCAGCAACTTTCAGCCCACAGACTAGTTCTCTGAGGAGCACTTCTAGCACGTGCAATGTATCTCATGTTGGAAGTGCTTCTGGGGAGTCGGTCAGTGGGTTTCAGTGAGGGATAGAGGCAAGCCAGTCCTGACAGAATCTATCTGCAGGCCTTCTGCTTGCTCTGAGCCCAGCCTTCCTCCTGCAAAGACTCGTAAAAGGCCAATAGCTTCCAACATGCTGAAGCCTGCAGACCGATTCTGCAGAAGTGCTTCTGGCATGTTCTGGACAGAAAACGTTGGATGTGCTCCTGGAGAACTGGCCTGTAGGTTTCAGCAGTGGGTGGAGGCAAGCATAGACTCTCACAGCAGTGTGGTGAAAAATTGAAGCTATCCTAGCCATCCCCAACAGCATGGCACTAAGCTACAGCCATCCCATCCCAGCAGCAAGATATTCTGCAATCTGGGGGGCATCCTCACTGCCCTCTATTCCAAGGCTTCTGCTCTCTGCCATCCCAGATGACTTTTGCAATTTTCCTGCTCCTTCTGCTGAAGATGCTTGCCTGATATGGTCCTTTGTGAGGCAGCTACTGGCCATGCAAGGCCTTCTTCCCAAAGAAAACTGCTGGTTTTCCTGGCTTTCCATATGTTCACCTCCTCTTTAACTCCTCCTCTCACTAATTCCCTTCCACCCTCATATTTTTACCCCTTTAGTTGCCCCACGCTCCATTGGCTTTGCCTTCCTCCCAAGTTCTTGCAAGGAAGGCAGCTGCTCCATGAAGGGCCAAGCTGGGAGTGTTTTTTCAGCAGTGAGAGCAAAGGCAGTTGGGAGCAGCTGAGGGCAGGACAGCAGAGGCAGCATAGTGCAGGGTGGCAAAAAGGGCAGAGAAGAAGGAGATAGTGGGGTGTGAAGAGTTAAAGCTCCTCTCCAGTTGCAAGTACAGGGCTATTTGCCAAGTGCCTGAATTTGCATCATGTGAAGTATAACTTGGGAGACTGTGCACAACTACCATTCATATGATCACCATAACCTTGAATAGTTGCTGAATTAATGGTCGTTAAGTAAGTTCAGATTGCCAAATCTGCAAGTGCCTTCTGCAGTTTCCATGTGCAATGCAATTTTTGTCTTTGAATTCAAAGGTTTGCACAGTTTCATTGGTCAACAGCTTTCTGCTATTGAAACAACTACAGACTGGATACTCTACCATAAGAGTTGTTCTGATCAGGAATTAATGGGGAATTCTTCCCTGTTGCCAAGCAGATAGCAGCAGGAAAGCCTAATTTGGTAGAAAAAAAAGACACAAGTAAATCAGCCTTTGAAGACATTCTGCTTATCAATCATTGTTGCTTCCTATATTTAGAGACCAAATTATGATTTCTAATTATGGTTTGTTGCTGGGAAATACAGTTTGTTGTAAGAGTCAGATGAAGGTACAGTGACAAGCACACATTTTTGTTGTGTGCTGATTTTCCTATGTCCAGGCCTTGCTCAGGCACTCATGCCGTAATCATCCTCTGCTTATAGAAAGGAAGTACAAGGGCTGATACTGTGGTGTAAAGAAAATAATCTTACACTTAACACCAAAAAAACTAAAGAACTTATGATTGACTTCAGGAGGAAGAGAGATGTATATTTACCATTGTACATAAATGGCAAGGAGGTGGAGAGGGTTGGTAGTTTAAATTTCTGGGCACTTATATCTCGGAGGACCTCTCATGGACTATGAATGCTAACATGCTTGTGAAGAAGGCACAGAAGAGACTGTACTTCCTGAGGATGCTCAGGAACATAAATCTATCTCAGCATCCATCTACTTCTGTCCTACTATCGCAGCACCATCGAGAGTGTCCTGACATAACGGCCTTCTTGCATGGCATGGGAGCAGCTCTGTAGCGGACAAAAAAGCTCTACAGAGAATCATTAAAATTGCCCAGAATATCATCAGGCTCCATCTACCAGCCCTGGATGACATCTTCGCATCTCGCTGATTGAGGAAGTTGCACAACATTCTCAGAGACTCTTCCCATCTTGCTTATAATCTTTGTGAACTCTTGCCTTCTGGCAGAAGATACAGAACAGTTAAAATTCAGACCACACATTTTCTGAACAGCTTTTATCCCAGAGCTATAATTGCACTTAACAATGAAAAGGACCACCATCAGTGAGCTGTTGGACAGTATTACTTGGTATGTTGTGTGGATGCTTATGTGTTTTTAGGGGGCAGGGAATTTTGGCAGCTGGGAGTGTGTTTGGGGATTGTCGTGTGTGTGCGTGTTAGGTCTGGTCACTGGGTGTTATATGAATTTCGTTGTATGTGTATACTGTGTATATGCATACAATGACAATAAAGTATTATATTTTTTTGTTTTTCTGGACAATTGGTATGAGCTGCCTAGAACTATGCATAAAATAAGTGGCCACATAAGCTTTGTAAATGAATAAATGAGCCACAAGCTGTATTACTTATGAGTTATACTTTCCCTCTTTTTTTGAGAAACTAATTTTTATACTGGGAGTGTAAAATTTAGACATCAACTGTGAATTACTGTGGGAAACTAACAGTCTGGTTTTCTGTTGGCAATCAGTGGCTAATGAGGTTAAAATGTTAGATTTTCTATTTTGAACAGTGGCAAGAACAGTGATCAGTTAATGCAGGTCATCTAAATCTATTGGTCTGAGGAAAAAATTAATTGGTGGACTTTGGAGGGCATGCCTTTTGTGTCTAAGGTTAAAAATTATCCTTTTATAGTTTAGACCAGGGGTGTCAAACTGGATTTCTTCGAGGGCCCGTTTTACCTGCCAGAGGCACTGTGAGCCATTCCCTTGATATTTTCAGGCTTGCCCCGCGGGCTGGATTTAAGTACCCTGTATCCTGCCCACAGGCCTTGTGTTTGACACCCCTTGTCAGGCCCATTGGAGTCTGAATCTGAGGAGGAAGACAAACAGCTGACAGGAAGCGGGAGTGGCTCCGGTGGCTGTGGAGGAAACTGGGGAAGGGCAAAGTCTGCCTGGGCAGGGGTAGAACAAGGGATAGGGAATTCAGAGGAAGACCCATGCCCACCCCCTCTTCATCTTAGGACACGTAGGGAGGAATGGAGAAGAGAGCAACATGGGTTGTGTAGCTTATGGAAAGGGCCCTGATTCTCTTCATTAGGAACACCTGGGAAGAGAGTTTAAAAGAGATGCAGGCTGAGTGTGGTGTTTGCTGGGAACAAACGTGAGTTTATCTTGTGTTGACTGGTTATTTGCGTTCCTGGAATCCTCCCACCAGGTTGATTTATTGCCTGGAATTCCTTCTCTTGCCCTGCCGGATTAATTACCTCATCTTGCCTTGATTGGACTTATAGTTAAAACTTTTGTTAACAACGTTTTGGACTTGAATCTCTGCAGCCACAGGCTGTTCCTGGGAGAGTTCTTCTCCAGACCAGAAGGTAAGCAGGACATTGGGGGCAAAGTTGGAGCTAAAAAAGGGACACCTATTTGACTGTATTGCCTTTGTGCAATGCCCAGGTCATCACACCACTGGTTTAGACATTAAAAAGATGATTCTCATAACTATTATTTAGAATATTCTTTTATTGGCCAAGTGTGATTGGACACACAAAGAATTTGTCTCCTTTGCATAAGCTGTCAGTGTATATACAAACAACAAAATGATAATCATAAGATACCAATAGGAAAAGATAATAGGAAAGATGAGAAGGATAATAGTAACACAGTCCTACTACATTAGGCATAAGATAGCGCTGTGGGAATTAAGCGTTTAGTAGAGTGATGGCCTGGGTGTATCTTTTTGTCTAGTTGTTTTGGCATGCAATGCCCTATAGCAGCATCCTGAGGGGAGGAGTTGAAACAGGATATCCAGGATATGTAGGGTCTATAGATATTTTCTCAGCCCTCTTTCTGGCTCATGAGCTATATAGATCCTCAATGGAAGGCAGTCTGGTTGCAGTTGCTTTTCCTGCAGTCCTAACTGTTGGTTAAAGTTTGTACCTTCCTTTTCGGCTGCTGTACCAAACCAGGCAGTTATAGAGGTACAAATGACAGACTCAATAATTCCTACATAGAACTGTATGTCAGCAATTCCTTGGGGCAGTCTTAGCTTTCTGAGTTGATGCAGGAAGAAAATCCTTCGTTGTGCCTTTTTAATGATGGTTCTAATGTTAACTGTCCATTTTATGTCCTGGGAGATTATAGAACCCAGAAATGTGAAGGTCTCTACTGTTGATACTGTGTTGTCTAATATTGTAAAAGGTAGTAGAATAGGAGGGTTCCTCCTAAAGTCCATTATCATAGCTACATTTAAGAGTGTTCAGCTCCAGATTGTTTGTCTGCACCACAGGGCCAGTTCAACCTTCTGTTGATTGCAGATTCATCACCAACTCGAATGAGGCCAATGACTATGGTATCATTGATATGTCCAATATATTATGTCATTCATATGACCAATATATTAAATTATGCCTTGGAATTTTTTTCCCTCCAGCATAGATTTAACGGTATCTCATCTTTTTCTTGTTCCAGGAGACAAAGATGGCAGCAAAGTGACTACAGTAGTAGCAACTCCTGGACAAGGTCCAGATAGGCCTCAAGAAGTTAGTTATACAGACACTAAAGTGATCGGGAATGGATCTTTTGGTGTTGTTTATCAAGCCAAACTCTGTGATTCAGGAGAGCTGGTTGCCATTAAAAAAGTTCTGCAAGACAAGAGATTTAAGGTAAGGAGATAAAACCAATTCTTAAGAATAAGCTCTGTCCATCTCTTTCATTCCTTTCTGATTGATTTTTCTCCAAAGAGCATATTATGTGCATTGACACCCCAATATTTCAAATATAGTCTGGTGCAAAACAGAAATCTTGTGCTGAAATATAAGGTATTTTTAATGAGCTGATAGATGGACAATAAAGAAAGAAAAAGGAAAAAAAAAGACTGATTTAATGGTTTTATTTTAGTCATAAAGTTTACGTTTCCACCCCTCCTCCCAAAAGCTGAATATGGTTGCTTAGAGAAACTAAATTAATAGGATAATTTGAATAAATTAATTTTACAACAAGCTTTCAATTACTATTTTATGATAGTAAGTTTTTTTTTCACTGTGGTCTGTTGAATAATAATTGGTAGAGTTGGTTGAGTTATTTAGTGCTTTGAGTTCTAAACTATGGTTTACAAAGCACAGTGGCTGAAGTTGTGCCATACTTGAAACATACATATCAAATCATATTATAAATAGCTAATATATTAGGTATTTGCAATTTTACTTACCGTTTTAATTGGATATTTTAAAAACTTTTCTGTTCTTGCTTTATATCTAACTAGAATGCTATTGGTATACAAACACCAAATAGCACTTGTTGCGTTTTTATTTGAGTACATGAATTTCTGTATCTCATTTTACATATGCCGAGGTAGTGAAGTTTCAGAATTGACCAGAAGTTAATTTTTTAAAAAACAAAACCTGGCACATTTTTTTTTAAATAAAGGTTTGGATATTTGGTTATTTAAGGTTTGGTTGACGTATAGCTGGATAGGTAATTTTGGTCAGCGAGTTCAGCCTCATGCTATTTGGTGAATTCCAAATGAAAAAATTCCCAGAATTGTCTCTGTTCCTTGTTAAAACACAGTCAGTGAAGAAGAGCTTGTCACCTCTGCAGTTAATTAAATTCATCATTGAACTGCCCTTATTATAATATTGTTATAATATTTTCCCTAACATTCTGCTGGTATTTGACTTCCTTTAATTAAAATGTATTAATCTGGAATGGTATGGATCAAGTTTTGAGTGTCTTCTGATGAAATTGTCCAGATACACGAAGGGTATTTATTCCTCTGTTCTCAAGGCTGTTATTCCCAAATGTTATTCAAAAATATTGTTGCCAAGCCAGGTCTCCCCCAAGAAAACCTTTCATTTATTTTTCCTGAGTGAAGAAATTTGCATTTGTCTTGGTTGAATCTTGATCTATATTTTTGTTTGTAGAACCATAAAGTTGTAAGGAATCTTAAACCTTATCTTTCTTCAACTTCACATTCATTGAAGGATGTATTAGATCAGTCAAACTCAAGGCCTGTGGGCTGAATCTGGCCCGCAGGGTGCTTAGATCTGGCCGACGGGGCTGACCTGAAAACAGCAAAGGCCCGGCCCATGGTGCCTCTGCCAGTGAAACCAGGCCTGGGGGGCACATGCAACCCCCTGTGCCCCATATTCGGCTGCAATGGCCTCCTGCAGCCCTCTCCCCACCCCGGACTCCATTTCCACTGGCAGAGGACTAGCAAAACAAACAAACAAAAAAAAGGAGAAATGTTTCCCTTTTTGCATTTGAGCATGCAAGAAGAGACAGGAAAGGAGAAGGGGAAAGAGGAAGGACAAAAAAAAGAAGGGAAGATGGGAAGAGAACAAGGAAGGAAAAATAAGGAAAAGAGAGGAAGGAAGAAGAAAGGAGAAGGAACAAGGAGGGAAGGAAGAAAAGGAAAGAAGGAAGGAAGGAAGGAGATTATGAGTGAGGGAAGGCTCAGGGAAGTCCTGCCTTAGCACTTGGCCACCACAGGTGCCCCCAGCATGAGTGATGTTGAGCTGGCCATGCCCACTTTGGCCACGCTACGCTGGCCATGCCCCCGCTGGCCCTCCGAGATCAAACACAACTCTGATGCGGCTCTCAATGAAATCATGTTTGACACCTCTGTATTAGATCATCTTTGACAGATGACCATTCAGCTTCTGTTTGAAGAGTTCTAAACAAAGTAGAACTCACTACTTTAAGTAGCACTTGTTCCACATGCTGACAGCTTATATGGTCAGGAAGTTCCTATCTAACTTGAATCTACTTCCCTGCAGTTTCAGTCTATTGATTCTGTCTTTCCTTTTGAGGCAACAGTGAATGCCCACTTTCTTTCCTATGTGACAGACTGGTGTGTTCTGTCCTGGACATTGTTAGCTGCTGCTTCAATGGTAGTTCTTAGGTTGGAATGCTTTACCTTCCAACTGTTATTTCAGAGAACCTGGGAGAGTAGCCCAGGTTCAACTATAGTCTTTTTGGCCTGATTTTGCTAGGTGACTGGGGATAGGGATAGATGGGATATTGGTGAAGTGTGATGAGCAGGTGCTGGTGACCCATTTCAGTAGGCCTTCCCCCAGATTGCTGAATACTAGAGGAAGAGAAAGTTTGTGGATATTGGTGCTGAGGGGCATTAGATTTGAATATGACGTGTGTTGCCCAGTTCTAGGTGGGCATTGAGATGGGCAGAAAAAAACTGGGAATGGAAGTGGGAAAGTAGTTCCATTGTTGTTGTGACCAAGGAGGGCAATATGGTGGGAGGCTGAGGATAGATTAGTCAATCTAAGAGCTGCAACATGATCTCAGGGGTGAGATTTTACCAGTTCGCACCTGTTCGCTAGAACCGGTTGTTAACATTCTAAGAAGTTTGGAGAACCGGTTGTTAGGATAAATTACTGGCAGGAAGGAAACATACTGGTGTTGCTTACAGAAACTGCCTCTCCATTAACCCTTACTACATTCTTGGCAGGACTAGACTTCCTGTTTCAGGAATTTCTCTAGAGTTTTTTTTTCTCCTTTGCTGGTAACTTTGCTTGTGTGGAGTGACCATTCAAAGTTACAATGGCACTGAAAAAGTGACATTTTTCACTTACGACTGTTGCAGCATCCCCACAGTCATGAGAGGCCAGGCGAGGTGATGAATGCCTCCCTTGATGAGAGTGATATTGAGTTGGCCACACCCAGACAATAACATGACCACCAAGCCACACCCACCACCTAAGCCACACACACAGAACCGGTTGTTAGAAATTTGAATCCCACCACTGCTGATCTGCATATGGAAGATATCATCATCTCACTGTCTGGTTCTTTAGAATTCATATTGATATTATCCTACCATAGGGAGATGGGAGCTATTAGATTGGTATATCTCAGACAACTAATAGACCTGCAGTGTTCCAGAAAGAGGATCCCACCCCCCCCACCCCCCACACAAAGGGTAGTTTAGCTGACGTCTTGGTGGTGGCTTGAAATTGGCAATTGACAAAGGCCTTAGGCTGTAAGTGGAAATTGTAGCAAGAACATTGTTATCATTTGTGGGTGCAGACAAAATTTGAAAAGTGATTCCAGTGAATGGTTTTGTGTAGGGTTTGGTGATTGAAGTCGTATAATTCATAGGAAGAATGTGAAGACGTCCTCCAACAACTGACTTGAGAGGATGGATGGGAGTAGTAACATTCTTGTACATAGCAAGGTTATGTGCAGGCATTCGTATAAGTAGTCCTAGACCAGGGGTGTCAGATTCGATTTTATTGAGGGCCACATCAGGGCTGTGTTTGACCTCTGAGGGCTGAGTAGGCATGGCCAGGTTGAGCATGTTTATGGTGTTGGGAGCACCTATGGTAGCCAAGTGCTAAGACAGGACTTCCCTGAGATCCTCGCTCCCTCTCATTATATCCTTCCTTCCTTCCTTCCTTCCTTCCTTCCTTCCTTCCTTCCTTCCTTCCTTCCTTCCTTCCTTCCTTCCTTCCTTCCTTCCTCCCTCCCTCCCTCCCTCCCTCCCTCCCTCCCTCCCTCCCTCCCTCCCTCCTTCCTTCCTTCCTTCCTTCCTTCCTTCCTTCCTTCCTTCCTCCCTTCTTTTCTTTTTCCCTCTTCATTCTCCTTTCTTCTTCCTACACCTCCTTCCTTATTTTTTCTTCCTTGCTCGCTTCCCATCTTTCCATTTTCTTTTTTTCCCCTTTCTCCTTTCCTGTCCCTTCTTACAAGTTCACATGCAAAACGGGAAACTTTTCTCCTTTTGTTTTGTTTTTAGTTTGTTTTGATAGCCCTCCACTTGCTAGTGAAAGTGGAGCCAGGAGGGCTGTGCTTGTATCCTCGAGACCCTTTTTTGACCGTGATGGCCTCCTATAACCTTCTGCCAGCAAAAACAGGGTTGGGGGGGCTGCGCGCTGCCCCTGTGCCCCATTTTCAGCTGTCATGACCTCCTGCAGCCCTCTGCAAGCGAAAACTTGAGTGGCTCCCTCCCCTGAGCTCCATTTTCTCTGGCAGAGAGCTGCAGGACGCCATCATGGCCAGAATGAGGGTGCACGACCCCCCCGCCCCCCAAGCTCTGTTTTCACTGGCAGAGGCACCGCAGACCAGCCTCCTGGCCCAGTTCTAAGCAGCCCATGGGCCTTGAGTTTGACAGATCAGGACCTCAACAGCCTAGTCTCAGGCCAGAATGGCAATATATAGAGGTAGTCCTCGACTTACAACAGTTCATCTAGTGACCAAAGTTACAATGGAACTGAAAAAAATGACTTATGACTTTTTCATACTTACGAACCTGTCATGTAATCAAAATTCAGATACTTGGCAGATCTTGTGCACTTGGCCCCCACTCTCAAACCTCGTCCTCCAGCAAGCCTGCTCCCCACCCTTCCAATCGCATGGGGGCCAGGTGGCTGGCTTGCTGGAGGATGAGGTTTGAGGGAGGGGGACAAGCGCATAGGGGCTACAGCATGGCAGTGACTGGCTAGGTTGCCTCATTGCAACTCCACAATCTGACTTTGCTCATGGCCACTGGCTGGGACAGAGCAGGAAGCTGTGCATCTGGCAGGCCTGATCGGGTGCCTCTACCTGCTACTTGGAGCATCAGCCCGGCAGTCACGAGGGTTAGACCCAATTGCGCTGCATGGGCTGCGGACTTGCAGCTACCTCTTGGGGATGGGGGCTCCTTGCCTTTCCTATTTGCTGCGGCCTTTGCGAGTGGGCGGGTACGGGGCAGGGAGCAGGCTTGCTGAAGAATGAGGTTTAATGGTGGGGCAGAGTGTACAGGGGTTGCAGCATTGTGATGATGGCGACCAGCTGGACTGCCTCACAGCAACCCCTCTGTCCGTCTTTGTTCTTCTGGTAGGTCAGGACCTGGCGTTCTCCCTCCCCCTTCTGCTGGAGACCTTTCTACCTCCCGCAACCCTGCCTGATGCCCCACAGTGCCTGGCCCCAAGGTGAGCAATGTTGAGCTGGCCAAGCCCAACCTGGCCACACCCACTCATTGGGCAGTGACCAGCCGGCCATGCCCCCTCCCCAAGGGCAGCCACAATGCTGATGCAGCCCTGAAAGAAATTGAGTGGACACCCCTGCCTTAGACTGCTGGGAGTAACTGTAGGGAGTAAGTGTCCATTACTGTAGGGAGTAAGGAAAATCACCTGGATGCAAAATTATTACCGAGCAAAGGAACTGAAATATTTTTTAAGTTCTGAAAAACAAGATGGTGTTCTGGTGGCTCAAGCAGATCCCTCCCCAATTCACTGGAATATAAAACAGGGTAGGACTGTGCAGCATAACGTAAGTTGTAAGGTTCTATTATATCACCATAAATGAATGAATGAATAAAGGAATAAATAAATAAATAAATTGCAATAAAAAATGAACTCTTATTGTGGAGTTGATTGTAAGGACTACCTAGTGGGGTTCATACTTAATTCTGAATAAAGTTTGTCCTGTAAGGAGGTTTGGTTCTCAAAAGCTGCAACATGGATATAATATTATGAAACAAACAAAATGTTAAAAGATTACGATACTTAGTTACAGTACTTACCAAGCACATCTAAATTATATTAAACCCAAACTGTCTTTATAATCCCCAAGGCATGTCATAACTTTTGAGCATCTCTAATGTTTGGAAATTGAAAGTTGAAAAATTTAACATGCCTTAAATTGTTTTCAAAGCTGAAATATGAAAAATGACAATGTTACCTTTTCAAGATACTGGCGTTAGCTGCAATCCTTTTTTGGGGAATGATGATTCTGATGATGATTAGACTTTTATGTGTGTTTTTGATTTTAGCCCCAGATTGCATAGATAGGGTGAAAGTTGATCTCCCTCAGAACCACATAAATGACAGTTTGGCAGCTAAAAAGAGTTTGTTCTGTCAGGCAAGCATCAAATAGATAGATACATAACTGTTATTGCACTTTTAGTCTCACCCCCTGCCTCAAAGTAAAAGCTAACTAGTTCATATATGATAGAATTTACACACGGTTAATAACATTTAGGAACATTTAAGGACACTGAATATTGTTAATAAGCAATGCAAGTAAAATAAAAATCAGACTCCCCTGGAAATGTAAAAAGGAGAGGGAAAATCAGTTTTAAAGGATCTCTGTAAAACTGGCAGTATAATGAAACATGAGCTGGAGTTCCTATGACACATGCATTGAAGAACATTATTTTCTCCTTTGAGCTGCTCGGATCATCCAGAGAGTGGGAGGTGCTTCAGTCCGTGTTGATTGTAGGCTGAGCTTAATTATGAGGAACGCCCCTCCCTCCATCACGTGGCTCCATCAAGGCGTTCCCCAGTTTATGCTCAGCCTTCGTGAGAGTTAGGCTGCGTTGTTTATCCCTCTTTGGCCGTTTCAGGACTTCTCATATTTGCTTAAGGTTTGCTTTAATTTGTTTTTTTCCTTAGCCTCTGTGCATCTGGCTGTGTCTCTAGAGAAAGGGGAGAGCGTTCCTTGCCCCCTCAGGGGGGAGTAAAACGGGCGGTATTGAGTGCTCTCGCGCTAACCCCCCCCCCAGCCTCGATCTCAATTCCTGCCTCTTCCAGCCGCTCTTTGTTAGTGGCTCTAACTGCTTGCGTTTTAAAGCGCTGCTGTTTCTTTCCCCCACACGAACACCGCACCGCCCCTATCGGCCTCCTAGCCTTGCTGGAGGGGCTTAATTCTGCCCTGAGCAGCCCCAACGTTAGACTGGTAGGCGGCCGCCATTTTGGGCACCGCCTCGTGGTCGGGAGCTAATCAATTCTCCGATCTCCATTACAATGACCGCTGCGAGTGTTTTTAGCTCGCCTTACAGGCTTCCCCAGCTTATTCAGAGCCTCTGTTCCTCTTTGGTATCGTTGGCTATTCCGCAGCAGCGCTCAGGGCGAAGTAGAGCAGCACCCCTGGTACTCCCTGTTGTCGTCTGGGAGCAAAGCTGCTGGAGGCCTCACCTCTCCAACCCAGTGCCTAAAGAGGCCTCAGGCGTTCATTTGGCCAATTGGATAAGTTTGCCAGGGTTGCCACAGATTGAGATCGGATTTTATGTGACAAAAATAAGAAATAAAAAATAAGAAATAAAAAATAAATAAAAAAATAAAACAAAAATAAATTATTAAAAATAAACAATAATATATGAATATATGCACTGTTTATACATATATATGTATATTTTCATACAGATAAACAATGCTCAGAGCATTGCTAATAGTACAATGGCAAATGACCCTGTACTTCTATCATGCTAAGCATATGCAACAATGAAACAAAATGGAATCTAAATACATGGGAAAGCCCTGTCATAATCATAATAACAATATCATATATTTTTTACATCAAATTCCAAAAGGGGGATGCGGACCAGCCAAAAAGGATACCCGGCCTTCTGTCATAGGCCGAATCCTAGGCGAGCCAATCGCCTCTATTATTCTTCTGTATGATCTTTACCTCTTAAAATGGCAGATGACAATTAAGGCCCTCCTTGAAGGCCAATTATAAGTCTCACCTTTTGCGCAGCCAGGCTAAGGAAACTTCAAAGGCCTCTGAGGAGCCCCTGTGGCACAGTGATGACAGTGCAACACTCCAAAGCTACTTGGAGCTTGGCAGCTCGGGGTCCACTGGGCTCAAGGCTGACCCATCCTCCCAAGATGGGTAGAGTGAGGACCCAGATTGTTGAGGGCAATATGCTGACTCTGTTGACTGCTTACAGAGAGCTCTAAAGCACTACAATGTGATACATAAGCACTATTGCTGTATGAGACGCCTTAAGGCATCATAAGCATTGGAGAAGGAATTCCTCAGGCGATCCAGGGAGTCTCCCTCGGTGCCTCCAGCCCCCCTCCTCACCTTTCTTTCCAGATTACTCTTCCCTCCTCAGGTGCAGCTCTCCCCAGGGGCAGCAGGCCCTGGTCCACCGACCAGATGGGCACTTGAAGCTACACTTACTTCACGACCGCTGGTCTGTGCCAAGAGGAGCCGGACATAATCGAGATTCAAGAACAAATGAAGTCATGGATGGAGCTGGCTATCTGCCAGGGGGTTGCAGAAGGTCTCCAACAGATTTCCAGACCCGGCTTCCTCCTGATGACCCCCGAACACGAGTCGCCATCGGTCAGGTCCCCGCTTGGATCGGATCCTTCCACGGTCAGGTACCTTACAGAGGGTCTGTCCTCTTCCAGAAAGAGAACAGGGGGACGAGGAAGGTAACTAGATCAATTCAGGGAGGAGGAAGAATTCAAATTGGGGCCGTCTCATTGCAGTGCACCCCTGTCGGAAATGTTTATGGAGGGGGAGATGTCTCAGGATGAGGATCTTACCCCCAACCATCCCTCCTCGGTGAGCTTGTTCAAGCCACTCCTGTTCAAACCGCTTATCCTTAAGGCCCCAAAATAGCATCTCTGGCCTGTACACTCAGTCTCCCTCTGCCTTTCCTTCCTCGGAGGAGGGCTCAGAGGATGGCAATTTCAAGCAGCCTGTTGTGGGAGCCGAAATGATTCCGGCTACGCCGCTCTTCTCTGACCTGGTTTAAAACAGCTGACCTCCACCGGGGCCTCCCCTGCCCCATCCAGCCAGGACAAGGGTTTTTTTATCCCCAATCCAGACTCCTCCAACCCACCTAATACCCCCAAGGGGGAGGAGCCCATTGTCGGCTTAGCATCCTCCTCCCCCCCCGTGATCCTCTGGAGGTTCTGTCAACCGAGGACAAGAGGCCTGAACTAGCCTTACGATACTGGGCTCTCCATGCCTATGCTTGGGCCATCAGATCAGCTCTGCCGCTTCCCCTTTCACCGGGTCCTCGACCTGATGGATCCGTCAACCATAACAGCATGTCCCCTCATCCCATCAAGGGCTCATCAGGACATCGCTGACCTTCGGCGTGGCAGAATCCTCGGCCGTTGCCCCTTACCATTCAGTTAAGTTTGCCAGTAGTGCCGTAACCTCTCTTGTCACAGCCCCCCGCCTACCCTGGCTCAAACACCGACAGCCGAATGTCAAACTTCGTCTTGGCTACTGCTCCCATCAAGGGAGACAAATCACCGGCTCAGCTCCGGAACCCCCGCTAGTGGAGTCCCGAAGCAAAATATCGTTCCCTCTCTTGTGGAGGCCAGAGCCCCCAGCCATGTCAGAGAGGGTCCCCCGACCCTTCTACCAGCCTCTCTCCCCTCCCAGGTACCGATTCCCCCCCCCTTTCGGCCATCCCAAAGGATCGAGCCAATTCGGGCAACAGGATCAGAAGGGGCGGCACCCATAAGAGACCCCTCAGGGGATCAAGCGGTAGTCTCTTCCGACGCCTTGGCTCGGAAACACACACCCCATTATACAGGCTATCAACCCGTCCCACCCTCTCAACGAGGACGGCGCCTTGCTCCCATCTCTTGGGGTCCCCACTCTCTCAGGTGGATGGAGAACGATCCTAGACCTAAAATGACCTAATCTTTCCTGCCTCCGCAGGCTTAAGATGTACACCTTGCAGTCCTTCCTATTGGGTACCAGGCAAGGGGACCGGCTCCCTCCTATTGTTCTTCCAGAAGCGTTTCTACCCATCCCCTTCCGGGCTCTCCCTCCCAAATTCCACGGGTTTTGTTTCACCCTTCACCACTCTCATTAGGTGGACCTCCCTTTGAGTTGATATCGGTCCCCTGAACCTCCCAAGGTTCTCGCAGCTTTAGCTGCTCCCCTCAGGAACCTCTCCGTTCGTCTCCACCTTTACCTCGGGGACTCCTCATCCTGCCCCTCCTCAGACGTCCAGCAGAGAGGGACCCCAGAGCTCTCTCTCTGCCCCCCCAAGACCATGGGCCCCTCATAATCTGACGAGCGCCAACTGTCGCCATCTAACCGGATAAACCAACTCGAGCCCGTAATTCATTTGGTTAAAAGGGAAAAAAAAGTTCTCTCCTTGGAGAGATTCCTAGCATACAAGGATTCGTCAAACATATCCGGTGATCAAAAGGCAACACTATTAGAATTGTCTAAATTATTGGGTAGGCTGGTCTCAAGCATTTCTATTGTTCACTGGGCCCGTTTTCTCACCAGAACCCCTCAGTGGTTTCTGCTCTCTTTCAAACGTCTGGTAGAAGTAATCCAAAATCCATGCTCAGGGTCCCTCCAAGGGGCCTTACCCCTCTCCTCCGGCGATACAACCCCACCACCAACAAGGGCCACTCCTTCAGGGAGCGCCAATGCTCCTCCCTCACCACAGATGCCTGCCTGTCCGAATGGGACACTCTATCCACTCGTTCGAAGGGCGCCGCTGGTGTAGTGGTATCATGCAAGATCCCCTCTCTCGGCACAGGGCAGATAGTCGAAGACAGAACGGGTATGCAATATAAAATTGGGTGGAACTCCTCACCATACTCCTGGCCCCACGCAGCTTCCTCCCTCAGGTATGCGGGCGCCGTGTCCTCCTCACCATCAGCGGCACCGTCAAAGCCACGTCTCAGACAAGGGGGCACCCAGACCTCTCGGTTAATGAGATAAGTCAAGCGCCTCTGCCACGGGGTGGAGTGCAATCTCCTCCTTAAAGCAGAGCCATCTCAGGAGTGTCAATCACCAAAGCGGATTGGTTGAGCAGGGCCATGGTGGACCAATCCGAACGGCGTCTCTCCCGTCTCTGTTCTAGGGGTGACCACATTCTTCGGCCTGCCAGTCAAGGATCTCTTCACATCCCCTTCAACACACACCCCTGATTTCCCTCGAGGTTCCCCTCCCATGGGGCCTAGGATTATGATGCCCTACGTTGCCCCCGGCTCCCAGGGCCCCCCTGCACATCCCCACTAGCACTAGTTTCCCAGAGTCATACAGAAGCTGATCCCGAGAACGCAGAACTGTTTCTGGTGGCTCTCCCTTGCCCCAGGCGCCCTTGGTTGGCAGTCCTCCACAACCTATCGGTAGCTCCTCTCTGGAAAATCCCCCCGTGGGGGGGATCTCCCCCTTTCAGAGGCCCCTTCTGCATCCGGATCCCACTGGCTCTAGCTAGCCGTCTAGAGCTTGAGCACAACCGTTTAAAAACAAACAAACAAATAAACAAAAAGAGAACGAGAAGTTCCCTGACCAGGTTATTGATCCCATCTTAGTTTCCAGACGGCTCTCAACTAACCGAACCCATGAGGTCACCCGAAATAACTCAGCAAGCGGTGTCACCTATCCCAGGTCAGCCTTTGTATTAAGGCATCCCTCAGACAACCCACTAACTCCTCCAACTTTTCCTCATACCCTGCCTGGGACCGTGATAGGGTCCTTGTGTCCCTCACTGAGCACCTCTTGAGCCTCTCAGGGAATTCTCCCTCCAGCTCTTAACTTCAGGGTTCCGTTCCTGGTGGCCATTGCTCGGCTCGTCGAATATTGGAGATTGCAGCATCGTCGGTAAGAAAGAACCTCTGCATCTTCCTCACTGTCCGGGTGGTTCTCCGGCCCGACTCTACCTTATTGCCCAAGGTCAACCCAGCCTTTCACAAGGCAGGGGATCTCATTCTCCCAAACCTCTGCCCCAACCCTCGTGCGAAAGAGAGATGCCTGTAACATGCCCCTCGCATCTACCTTATGCGCTCCCAGCCCTTCATGAGGTCTGAATCCCTTTTCCTTCCTTTCAACCCAAGACTTTGGGCCACGAAGTGTCCCCTCCAACCCTCGGCCCCTGGATCAGAGCTACTATCTCCAGATCTCGCTTGTCACAGGCTTGCCAGTACTAGTGAAATTACAGCGCATCCCACCAGAGATGCAGATACACTGGTAACTTGGGTCACTCAGGTCCCAATCACTGATAATTGCCGGGCCTCCACCCGGACTCCTCCGTCTCCCTTCATTAGGCATTCCAAGATCGAGATATTTTTCTCAGCTAAGGCCTCATTTGGCAGACGTGTCCTGCGGCGGGTCCTCAAGGACCCAGAGAGGCTCCTGAGCCAGACGGGGTCCCTCCCGTAGGACAGCCAAGCTTTGGTATGTCCCACTCTCTGGATGATCTGAGCAGCTCAAAGGAGAATGGGCGTTAGTTCTTACCTGACACGCCATTTCTCTTTGAGCTGCGAGGATCATCCAGCCCCACCCTTATCCTTCCTGTTTGGTGGGGTCTTGTTTCGGCCAATGAATCATTAAGTCTAGTAAGATGAGAGTACGGATTTCTCTTCCCTCTCGACTTCGCATAAACTGGGGAACGCCTTGATGGAGCCACGTGATGGAGGGAGGGGCGTTCCTTAGTAATTAAGCTCAGCCTACAATCAACACGGACTGAAGGACCTCCCACTCTCTGGATGATCCTCGCAGCTCGAAGAGAAATGGCGTGTCAGGTAAGAACTAATGCCCAATTTAGCAAAGAGGTTTTCTTGGTTTCCCTTCCCATGCTACTGACAGAAGAGAATGTAAAAATGGGCCAAAGCAAGCTCTTTTAAAGTTTGAAACATTGTTCTTGCTCAGGTAGTTGGCCAATTTAAAATCTGGGAACTGGTTGTTACCAATACCTCATTGCTGGGAGTTACAATGTAGAAAAAAAATGTCCAGAGACATATCTAATACATTTGTAATGAGGTTTTTCTTAGAAAATTTTGATATTCCATAGATTCAGTGGCACAGAAAAGGGTGATCAAATATTTAGTGGCTACAACGTTCAATATATTTAAGGGGATTTTTCGGTGTTAGGGAAGATGCTATATAATATTGATATTCCATAGATTTAGTGGCACAGAAAAGGGTGATCAAATACTTAGTGGCTACAACGTTCAATATATTTAAGGGGATTTTTCGGTGTTAGGGAAGGTGCTATATAAAGAGATGTGCTAAACTCTTTACAGTTATATTTATGAAGAAAGAAAATAGAAAAATGTTTTTGTCTTATTTCCTCAAATTTTACAATCCAGAGTCAATTAAAGCTGAATGGGAATATTCATAGCAGACAAAAAGGAAGTGTATTACTACTTGTGAGATTTCGACTATGAATTGAGGGGTGTTTTCCTGCTGGGCAGCTTTAAAAAAGGGGTTAGAAGAATACATGTAGAATAACATTATTATCGGCTTTATGCTAAATCCAGTATTGAAGAAAGTAAGCCTCTTGATACCTGTTGTGTGGAAAGATGCGGTTGAGGTCTTGTTTTGCTTGTGAGCTTCGAGTTAATAATTGGCTCAGCACTGAGCAGAATGCTACTGTATGTATACTTAACGTATATTTATTAGTGGAAATAAAAACTATCTCTGCAGTATAGATTCCTCTCCCCTTAGATTTTTTTTTGTATTCTCATCATAGACATGTACCATGTACCATGTTTTCCCGAAAATAAGCCCTACCCTGATTTTTAAGTGTGTGCCTAATATAAGCCTTACCCCAAAAATATGTCCTAGTGAAGGGGGATGGATGTGGCCAGCACAGGAGGCAGTGAATGCGCAGGGGCCAATGATGTTCAGCACTAGCTGCAACCCGCACAGCACAGGTAAGTTGATTATCTGTCCAAACAGCAAGCAGAGCCAGAGGTGAGAGGCATGTGATATGGGCGTGCTGCGTGGGCTGTGCAAAAGCCGAGTGTTGGTAAGCTACAGCACCGGGCGGCTGTGGGAGGCTCATCTTTGCATAGCGGCACCGGCAGAGGCAGAGTGAGGAAGGACAGGTGAACCAGATGTGCTGTGCAGACCACAGAAAGCTGAGAGTCGGTGTGTCAGAATGGGCAGTCAGCCATGAGAGGGTCATCCTTGTCTGTGCCTTGCGCGAATGTCAAGATCCCCTGCCTTCCGCCTCTGTTTTTGTCTGCTGAGGTGCTACCTTTGGAAGATTAGCCTTCCATGGCCGGCTACCCACTCCAGCCTACCGACTTGGCTTTCCTGAGGCCTGCCTGGGGCATCCGGATTGCCTGCTTCCCTCCACATCTCTGTCTGCTGTTTGGACTGGGAATCAACTCATATGCGCTGTGCAGGCTGCACAGCCCCAGAATGTGCTAATGGACCGGCAGGCTGCAGCTGCTACAGGATACTGTTGATTCCCGTGCACTTGCTCCTCTTGTGTGTGCTTTGGGGGCGGGGCGCTGAGCTCCGCTGCTCACCCTGAAATCATGTTTCCCTAAAAATAACCCCTAGTGCTTATTTTGGATCGTCCAAAAATATATGATTGGGTCTTATTGTCAGGAAAACATTCACACAAGATTTTAGCCACTGAATTTCGTGGGGAAAATGATTACTTCTCCATAGAGCTGCTGCGAGCATCCAGAGTGAGTGGGAGGTGCTCCAGTCTTCGCTCTCACATGCTGAGCTATAATTGAGGAACGCCCCTCCTCCTCCATGTGACTCCATCGTAGTGTTCCCCAGTTTTAGCTCAGCCTTGTAAGAGACAGGCAGCAATTTACAGCTCTTCCTTGGCCGATCCAGGATCCTTCTAGAAATTACTCAGGTTTGATTTTTCTTCCTCTCCTTTGGTCCTCGCAGTTGGTGTGCCTGATATCTAGCCTAGTGGGACGTTTTTTCGCCCATTTGGGGGTATAAAAGGGGAGCTTAGCAGCCTTTTGCCCCCCCCCCCTCCACTCTCTGCCTGCCTCATTAGCCAGGCTGCTCTTAGGCAGCAGCTTAAGTTGTTCCTTCCCCCCAAGAACGCCTTTTTCAAGGAGAGCTCACTCCCTTTCGCCCCTCCTGCTTCTTGTTACGAGGTGGTGTGTGTTCTTTCGTCTCTGTAGTTTGGCCTTGTGAATGGCCGCCATTTTGAGTGTGGCTCTTAGCCGGATGCCATTTTGGGTGTGCCTGGTAGACAGGCGCCATTTTGAGTGTGGCTCATAGCCGGACGCCATTTTGGGTGTGCCTTGTGATGGCCGCCATTTTGAGTGCGTCTCCGGATGCCATTTTAGATGTATCTCGTGGCCGGTGGCCATTTTGGGTGTGTCTTGTGATGGCCGCCATTTTTTTTTGCTTATTTCTTCAGCTGTGGTGACTTTTAAGGCACAGAGCTGGACCGGAAGGCCTGCTAGTGCCTTTATAATTGGGTACTGTGACTCTCAGCCCTGCTACCCTATTTATACTGTGTTGTTGGCTTTTCCCACAGCTTTTACAGAGGCGAGGTTTGTTGGGAGGCTGCCTCCAGAGGCCCTGCTTGGTTTTTTGTCTGATTTTTCCTCAGTGTTTTTTTGTGGCCTCAGCGTTCATTCAACTCATTGGCTCTTTTTTTGTATATCTGTGTTTCTGGTCATTTTAATCATCGGATTTGGCAAGCCCATTTGATCCCACCTTCAAAATTAAAAAATAAATAAATTAAAATACAATTAAAATAAAATATCATAAATATAATTAATATTCACAAATAGACCCAGAACACAGTTATTATATTTTTTCGTCAAAAATTTTTCCAAAAGGGGGACGCGGTCCAACTATAGGAAATCCGGCCTTGTTGTAGGTCGGACTCCTAGGCGTGCCAACCGCCTCCTTGAGTCTGTTCTCTGTATTGTTCAACTCCCTTGTTATGGCAGAGGATAATCCCAGAGGACCTTCCTTGAAGGCCAAGGCTAAGACACACTATCTGCGTAGGCAGGCCAAGGAGTCCTCCAAGGCTTCTCAGAGGGACACCTTAAGGCGCCACAAAGCCTTGGAGAAGGAATTTGATAGGCGTTCAAAGGACTCTTTCTGTACCCTCAGTCTCTAATATTGCCACCCCCTCCACCTCCTCCCAACCTCATATTCTGTCAGAACAGATTTCTCTTTCCAGACGCAGTTCTCCCACTCGCAGCCCCCAAGCCGCTCGGGCACCTGAGGCTACTTTCACACCTACTGCTGCTGGTCTGCGCCCAGAGGAGCCCTCCACAAGTATCATTCCAGATAGCATCAAGGAGTGGATGCAACTGGCCATCCGCCAGGGAATTGCGGAGGGTATCCAGCAGTTGTCCAGGCCAGGTTCCCATTGATGGCACGCGAGGCCGAATCTGTTTATGGCAGATCCCTTCCCGGATCGGAGCATCGCCCTGGGCAGGTACTTTCTCAAGGGGACATTCCCTTTCCAGAAGGAGCGGAGGAGGAGGAAGAGGATATGGGTCTTCAATACTTCGGGGAAGAGGAAGGATTGGATAGGGGGTCCTTACACTACTCTGAACCCTTGTCAAAGGCGGATCCGATGGAGGGAGAGATGTCTGAGGATGAGGGGATTTCTCCGGATCAACCCTCCTTCGTAGGCCTATTCAAACCCCACCTGTTCAAGTCCTTGTTATTCAAGGCAAAGAACATTTCAGGCTTAATATCCCAGTCACCCTCTGGCTCTTCCTCAGCAACACCCGGAGACCCAGAGGACTCTATCTTCAAACAGCCGGTCGTAGAGGCCGAGGTTATTCCCACTCCACCCATCTTCACTGACTTAGTTACAAAACAGTTGTCGTCATCGCGCCCCGCCCCCCGTCCCCTCCAGTCAGGACAAGAGATTTTTTAATCTTGATTCAGATTTCTCTTCACTGTTGGACACGCCTGAAGTGGATGACCCCATAGTTAGATTAGCATCATCCTCTACTCCAACTGACGCCCTGGAAGCCTTAAAACCAGAGGACAAACGGGCCGAGATGGCATTACGCCAAGCTCACTTCTCCGATGCCTGGGCCATTCGGTCTGCCACGGCCGCATCCTTTTTCACTCGATCTTCCATCAGATGGCTCTGCCAGCTGAAGAAGCATGTCCCCCCCTCTAACACCAGGGCCCACCAGGACATTGCCAAGCTTACAGCTGCGGCAGAATTTGCAGCTGATGCCACCTTTCACTCTGTGAAGTTTTCCTCCCGGGCCATTTCGTCACACGTTACAGCCCGCCATCTGCTCTGGCTTAGACACTGGCAAGCGGACATCAAGAATAAAACTAAATTGGCTTCTGCTCCCATTTCGGGAGGCAAATTATTTGGCCTGGCTCTGGAACCACTTCTCTTGGAAAGCAGGAATAAAAAGAAATTCCTCCCTTCTCTTTTTTGCAGGCAGGAGTCCAGGGTGTCCCAGCCCTTTCGAAGGGGCTCCTTTCGCACCCCATATCAATCAGCCTTCTCCCCTAGATTCCAGAGATCTCTGTCCTTTCTCCCAGCCAGGTGACAGGTGGCAGCGCTATCAACTGTGATCTCTGGCAATTCTTTTGGCTCGCTCTCGCACCACCCGCGTATCCGAGCATTTCTTAGAGGTGCTACCAATCTGCACCCTCCTGTGATCCACAGATACCCGACTTGGGATCTTAATAAGGTGCTCACGGCTCTGACCAAGCCTCCCTTTGAGCCCCTGAGGGAGGCGTCTCTGCAATTCCTTACGTTTAAAGTGGTATTCCTAGTAACTGTCACATTGGCAAGATGGATATCTGAAATAGTAGCTCTATCCGTTAGAAAAGATCTCTGCATTTTCCACACGGATTGGGTGGTCTTGCAACCAGATCCTTTTTACCTAAGGTCAACTCTGCTTTCCACAGGTCACAGGAACTTATTTTGCCTAATTTTTGCCCCAGATCTTCTCGAGAAAGGGAAAGGCAGTGGCACACTCTGGATATCCGACGGGCACTTCATATATATATCCATCGTACTCTTCCTTTCAGAAAGTCAGAGTCATTGTTCCTGTCATTTCAACCAAAGACGCTGGGTTTCAGAGTATCCCCGTCTACTGTAGGCCATTGGATCAGAGCTACAATCTCCAAGTCCTATTTAACACAGGCGCTTCCTATTCCTAGTGGAATTACCGCACATTCTACAAGGAGTGCGGCTACTTCAGCAGCCTGGGCAACCCAGGCTCCGATAATTGATATCTGCCGAGCAGCTACATGGGTGTCTCCGTCTCCCTTCATCCGCCATTATAAAATTGATGTCTTTGCTTCAGCAGAAGCGTCCTTTGGCAGGCGAGTCCTTCAACAAGTGGTTAGAGACCCAGAGGAGATTCCGGCCCAGACGGAGTCCCTCCCGTAGGACAGGCCATGCTTTGGTATGTCCCACTCTGGATGCTCTCAGCAGCTCTATGGAGAATGGGCGTTGGTCCTTACCTGATACGCCCTTTCTCGTCGAGCTGCGTAGAGCATCCAGCCCCACCCTAATTCGTCCGTCTGGTAGGGAATCCTGTTTCGGCCAATGATTCAGACAGTTTATAGTTGAGAGTCGTTCAAACGTTAAGATGAGGGGATGCAATTCTGTCTTCTCGTCTTCGTAAAACTGGGGAACGCTACGATGGAGTCACATGGAGGAGGAGGGGCGTTCCTCAATTATAGCTCAGCCTGTGAGAGCGAAGACTGGAGCACCTCCCACTCACTCTGGATGCTCTATGCAGCTTGACGAGAAAGGGCGTATCAGGTAAGGACCAACGCCCATTATCAAAAATCAGATGTATGTATGATAATCCCAAATTATTCTTGATAATTGTGGTCTAATTGTGGTCTGAATAGATCATTATCGTAGATTTAGCAGGAGACATTCCTGACTCTCTGCTAAGTCAGGAGTTCCAGATGAAAGTGTGAGATTTGAGCTTCACTTGAACATAACCTTAAAAGAGAAACTTCTCACCTCAGAATAATTTTTACTGTTTTGCTCCTAATGCTATATTCCAATAATAAAATACTAATACTAATAATACTAATACTACTAATAATTAAGAAGATACTTGGTTGATACCTAGGCTGATGGCAGCAAACCCATATCAACCATCAGAGCCAATCAATGATATTTGTGATACATTTTTAAATGTTCAGTTGACTGAGTTTCATGCTTAATTAATAAAACTTTATAATAATAATGAAAATCAAAAGATAGGAAGGATGAATAAATCAATATCATGAAAATGCCCAGTTCAGAAGAAACCAACATCTCTTCTACCGGTCACTTGATGAGTCCAAATTAATGTTCATCAATGTAAAGAAAAAACTTTGAACTTTTGTAAACAACTGTGGGAAAACCCAGTAGAACACGATAAAACTGCCTCTTGGATCAAAGATTCAAAAACAAGCAACATGAAACAAAATGGAGAATATTGTAATAACTGATATGATTGCAAAACAAGTAAAAAAGATCAAGAACTGGAGTGCATCTGGCCTGGATGAACTTCATGGATACTGGCTAAAACACCTTACCAGTCTCCATCACCGCATGACCACTCAATTTGATGAAATGCTTCAAAATGCAACAAGCAAAGAATAGCTAGATGGTGAAACATACTTGATAATGAAACGAGCACAGAACCAAGCAACTACCGCCCAATCATTTGTCTGCCAACAACGTTCAAACTTTTTACTAAGAATACTGGCAAATTCAATATTCAATCATCTGATGGAAAACAGTTTGTACCCGGTAGAACAAAAAGGAAATTATAAAAAAATCAAGTGGAATAAAAGATCAGCTGCTCATTGACAAAATGGTACTAAAAATGCAAAAATGAAGAGAACAAATTTAAATATGGTGTGGATAGATTACAAGAAGGCATTTGACTCATTATCCCACAGCTGGATTAACGCCTGTCTGGAAAACTCTGGAATCAGCAAAAATGGAAAACAGTTCTAATAGCAAATGGGGAGAACATTGGTGAAGTCAATATCAGATGAGGAATCTTCCAAGGGGACTCATTTTTGCTACTACTCTTCACCATTACATTAATTCCACTGACAATAATCCTATGAAACACAAAACTGGGATACCAAATCTGAAGCCAACATGGCAAGATAAACCATGTACTATACATGGATGACTTAACACTGAATGCGAAAAGCCCCACTTGAATCAATATTGAATCAATATTTGATTAACTTGAATCAATATTCAACACAGTTCAGCTGTTCAGCAGCAATATCAGAATGAACTTTGGACTTGAAAAATGTGCTATACTATCCATGCAGTGAGGAAAAATGGAAAAAAATAGAAAAAAATAGAAGGAATAGAACAGGGAAATGGAAGCACAGAAAATTTGCTGTAGGCTGTGAAAAACGGAGAACATTATAAAAACAACAGAAACAAAGGCAGAGTATAAGAAAAACAGCTGGATTATAGATTAAATAGATGGAAAACCAAAGCTTTGCATGGACAAGAAAATAAGATTAAAACTTGACATGGGCATGGGTTAAGATGGGAACTATCAAGAAAGAAATGGGAGGTTTAATACTTGCTGCTCAAGAACAAGCACTACAAACTAATGCACCCACAATCCAAACTGCTGATATTGTGATGACAAAGTTGAAACTGTTACACAGTTAATATGTGAGTGCAGCAAAATCGGGCAAACTGATTACAAAGCTAGACATGACTGAGTTGCTAAACTAATTCACTGGTCATTATGTAAAAAATACAACTTAACTGTATCTGAAAAGTCATGGGAACATAAAATGGAAAAGTTGTCAAAAAGGAGACGGTGAAGATCTTGTGGGACTTTCAAATAGAGAAGGGTCATTTGGAACACAACATGCCAGATATCACAGTTGTTGAAAACTGAAGTGTATAATTTATTGATATTGCTGTATCAGGACACGGCAGAGTCAAAGAAAAAAAAACTGAAAAAAATCATGAAATATCACAACCTGGCCATCAAAACTATGTGATTATGGATGAAACATGTGATAGTGATACCCATTGTCATCGGGGCACTTGGCACCATGTCCAAGAATTTTAACAAAATACATCAAGAAATGACAGCTTCCTGCAATTACACCAGCGGAACTGCAAAAAAATGAGCTACTCAGAACATCATACTTTAAATAGATACTTGGTCGATACCTAGGATGCTGGCAGCAACCCATATCAATCATCAGTGCTAGTCAATAAAATTTGTGATACATTTTTTAATGTTCAGTTGACTGTTTAATGTTTAATGAATAAAAGTTTATAATAATTTATTATTCCAGTAATAAAATGAATCTCTGGAGTAGGAATGTTAGCAAAACTATTCCTTGTCCTACACACCAAAATTAGAGAAAAAGGTTTTTTTTTTAAATTAATTTTTTATTGATTTTTAAAAACAAACATAAACAGACAAAACATCAAAACATCAACCTTTCTTCCATGAATATACAAGCAGTGTTTCGGTTGGTTTACAAATTTTTTGTGCAACTATTTCATAGTCATCAATTACAGTTACATTGTATAATAACTCATATTCTCAATCAGAGATTGACTACCCTAGTATTATTATTCAATCATTTGACAATAATTTTGTTCATTTATATTTTGTGAGATAACTATAATTTACTTACTATCATTTTATAACAATTCATATAATCTTCCCAAATCTATCCTAAAATTTTTTATAGCTATAGTAAAAAAGAAAAAAAAAATACATCTTTATATATTTATTATTTTCTAAGATTCTACATATTTCATTATTGTATTTTATTATCTAACCATTGATAAAAAAAGTTCCCAAATTTTATAGAATTGTTTATCCTCTTGCTCTCTAATTTCAAATGTCAATCTACTCATTTCAGCACATTCCAATATTTTCTTAATGATTTCCTCCTGTGATGGTATTTTCTCATTTTTCCAGTTTTTAGCAAATACAATCCTAACCGCATAGTACATTTACAATCAGGTATTTCAAATCTTTGCTATATGTATCAGGTAAAATTCCCAATAAAAATATCTCTGATTTCAAATCTATATGTTTTTTTGTCATTTTTTCCAACCATATGTGGATTCTAGTCCAGTATTTTCTAGCATCCGCACAAGTCCACCATATATGGTAATATGAGCCAGGTATCTGGTGACATTTCCAACATTTTTCGAATTTGTTCTTGAACATTCTTGCTATTCTTGTCAGGGGAAAATGCCACCTTTAAAACATTTTATACAAATTTTCTTTATATGCTGTTGACATTGTCATTTTATAATTTTGAGACCACAATTTTTGCCATTTCTCTAAATCAATCCCATATCCAAAATTCTTCCCCCAAGCAATCATAGTTTCTTTAACTTGTTCTTCTTCTAGTTTAGTTTCTAATAAATATCCGTACAATTTTTTAATCACCTTTTCATCAGTACCTGTCAAAATCTTATCTAAGTCAGTCAATTTGTCATAGAATCCTTCTGTTTTGAGATCTTTATTATACCTTGAATGTATTTGCGCATATGAAAACCAATTCATCTTTATACCTTGTTCCTCTAGATTTTGCAAAGATTTAAGTTCACCCTTTTCATTCAATATTTCCCCATATCTAACTGTTTGTTCCTTCTTATATATTATAGGATAAGAAAATGCTTCTATAGTTGATAACCAGACTGGAATTTTCAAATAGCATTGTCTTTTAGTCTTCTCCCAATTTAACCACAAAGACTCTCATATATGGTGTCTTCTAAAATATCCCTGTGTTTTAGTTCCCTTGTACCATAAAAAAGCATGCCACCCCAACAACAAATCATGTCCTTCTAATGTCAACAATCTAGTATTTCTTAATGTTATCCATTCCTTGACCCACATCAAATTTGTAGCTTGGTAATACAACTCCCAATTAGGCAAACCAAATCCTCCTCTAATTCTAGCGTCTTGCAAAAGTTTTAATTTTATTCTCGCTTTCTTACCTTGCCATATATATATTTCAACACAATTTTGTTTAAATCTTCAAAATAGACTTTTCCAAGCCTAATTGGAATTGTTTGAAACAAATATAAAATTCTGGGTAATATATTCATCTTGATTGTTGAAATTCTCCCTATTAATGAGTTGTAGATTTTCCCATTTCGCCAAATCAAGAGCTATCTGCTGCTTAAGTTTAATATAATTGTTCCCTTTTAATGTACTACATCTTGCTGTAAGATGTATTCCCAAATACTTAATCTTATTCGTGACTTGAATTTTCAATAGATCTGCCAATTCTTCCTTTTGTCTTGATAACATATTCTTTGTCAAAATCTTTGTCATCTTTATTAATTTTCAAACCAGCCACCTTGCCATATGCCTCTATCTTTTCCAGCAATTTTGGTGCTGTTTCTAAAGGGACTTCTAAGATAAAAACCAAATCATCCGCAAAGGCTTGCAATTTAAATTCTTCCTTTTTAATTTTCATTCCTCTTATACTCTTTTCGTCTCTAATATTTCTGTTTAACACTTCCAAAGTTAACACAAATAGCAAAGGTGATAGTGGGCACCCTTGTCTTGTTCTTTTTCTTATATTAATGGAGTCTGTCAATTCTCCCTCTATCATCACCTTTGCCGTTTGCTTGTAGTATATGGCTTCTATTGCTTGAATAAATTTTCTGGCAAACCCCATCTGTTCCAACAATAACAACATGAATCGCCAATTCACATTATCAAATGCCTTTTGTGCATCCAGAAATATCAAAGCCATTTGCTTTTCCGGGTATGCTTCATAGTATTCCAAAGTATCCAAAATTACTCTCATATTATCTTTGATTTGTCTCTTTGGCAGAAATCCATTTTGATCAGAATGAATAAAGTTATTTAGATATTTTTAAAGTCTTTCTGCCAATATTGAAGCAAAAATTTTATAATCTGCATTTAGTAGGGAAATAGGTCTATAGTTCTTAATCTGTAATGGGTCAGTCTCTTCTTTTGGAATAAGTGTGATGTAGGCTTCTGACCATGATTGGGGTATCTTCTTCTTTAAAATAACTTCATAACTTCTAGCAATGGAAGATTCAATGCTTCTTGTAGTGTTTTATAAAATTCTGCTGGAAGTCCATCTGGGCCTGGTGCTTTTCCATTATTTTGCTTCTTAAGTGCTTCAGTTAACTCCATCATTGTTAACATTCTGAATTGATGTATCTTCTTTTTATTTTCTCTAAAGAAAAACGGCAGTTCTTTCTCCATCCGCTGTGTAAAGTCTTTTTCCTTTAAAATAGTATTGTTTAGCGTCCATCTTGATCTTCTTTTTTTGTCCTTTCCATTTGACTGTCATTGGATTATGGTCTGCCCAAGTACTTGTTTCAATATTTACTTCTTGGATATCGGATAGAAATTCTGTTGCCATCCATATCATATCTATTCTGGACCATGATAAATGTCTATTTGAATAAAAAGTATATTGTTTAGTTTTGGCATTTTTCTCTCCATGTGTCTTTTAAATTTAATTCCTCAGCCATTTTAAAGAAGGATTTTGGGAGAATCTTTCTTTTGCTTTGTTGTTGTTGCTGTATAGTCCAGTTTATTGTCTACAATTCCATTGAAATCTCCTATCATAACTATATTGGCATAGTCCAGTTCAATTAATTTCATATGTAATTTTTTATAAAATACTTGTTTATCATTCGGGGCATAAATTGCAATCAGGAGTGTTTTCATATTATTGTCCATTATTTCCACCATTAATACTCTTCCATCTTCATCATTGTAAATCAGTTTTGCTGGAGTGGTCTCTTTAATATATAAAACCACTCCTCTTTTCTTACATTTGGTCAGAGAGGTAAATATTTTCCCTAGTTTTGGCTGTACCAACAGTTGTTCATGTTGTGTTTTGATATGTACTTCTTGTAGACAAATTATATCAAATTTTGATTTCTCTAATTTGTGAAGTTTTCCTTCTTTTAACAGCTGCGTTAAGTCCATTTATATTAATTGTGATCAATTTTTTTTCTTCCATGATTATATTTTATAGTTGGGTTTGGCAGCTCTCGTAGATCTTGGTTCACGTTGTTCTTTGGTTTCCACCTGTCCACCTACTGCGCCTTCTTCTTTTTCAGTCTCCATTTGGTCATCTTGGAATTCATTTAGTGAAACCTCTTTTTCCGCCTCTTCCTCTTTCCTTCCAAAAAATTCTGAGTAAAATAATTCTGCTTTCTCAATTGAATCAATTCTGTGTCTCTGTTCTTGCCATGTAAACATTAATCCTTCTGGGATCAGCCATCTATAATTCACCTCTTTTTTCAGTAACATTTTAGTCAGGAATCGATATTCTCTTCTCATCCCTATCACTCTTTTGGGTATTTGTTTTAAAACCACAATCTCCTTGCCTTTGTATTTCAGCGCTTTCTCTCTTGCCACTTGTAATATTTGCATTTTAATGCCTTTTTTTGTAAATCTGATATGAACTTCTCTTGATAGGTTATTTCTCATTGCATATCTTGTAAAGACTCGGTATACCTCATCTACTCCATCCATCATCTTCTCTTGAGTTATTTCTAAAGCTTCAGGCAGTATTTCTATCATTAACTCAGCTAGGTTCTGTCCTTTTTCTTCGTCTGTGTTCTGAAATCTGAGATAAAATTCTGATCTGTCCATCTCCCATTTCAGCATCCCACTTTTATCTTGTTCAACCCCCATTAGTCTACTATCAATGTCTCCAGTCTTCTTGTCTCTTTGTTTATCTTCTTCAATTTTTTGGAATCTCTTATTGTACTTCAACATCATTCCTCCAGATGGTGGGGAGGCGGAAGGAGTAGTTGAGGAGCCAGAAGCTATGAATTTCCTACTCATTTTAAGCGATTCAAAATCTTCAGGTTCTTCTAAACCTTAATCCAATTGTAATCCAAAGTGAAAAATAAAAATGGTAGAGAGAAAAAAAGCACAACAACAACAACAACAACAACAACAACAACAATAAAAAGGAGACAAAATTTCTTCAGGTTCTTCAACACCTTAATCCAATTGGAGGGTCTCAAATGGAAAAAAAAATAATACATAAAAATGAACCAAAAGAGTGGATAGAAAAACAAAAAATCTCAAAAAAGAAAGAAGAGAAAAATTTGAGGCTTTCCCTTTAAAACAAAAAGCAAACGTACAAATATTACAAAAATAAAGGTTTTTTAAAAAAAGGTACAGTAAGGCTGGTAAGGAGGGGTAGCACAACTTAAAAGAAATAAAAAGGACACACTGCACTTTATTAGATTATCCAAGGCTCTTATTATAACTCTCTTCTTCAAGGACTTATCAGCTTTTCTTTTTATAGGCTTCAACACCAGGCTTCAATTGTTGATAGAAATCCAGAAGAACACCTGAAATAACACTCTCTCGTGCTCTTCCCTCTATCTTATCACATAGCAGTGTCCTTGAAAAGGGTTCTCAGATCTTTCTTTCTCAGCCTTCTCAACTTCGTCTATAACATTTTCAAGCCTCTAGTTGGCAGTGTTACAAAGTTTCTTTGCTCTCACTTTCCCCCTCCTTTCCCAAGCAAAACGTAATGAAAGTTAAAAAAAAAAGGATATATATATATATATATATATATATATATATATATATAAAAATATAAATATAAATATAAATATAAATATATAAAAATAACTAAAGGGAGCCTCTAGCCTAAAATATTGCAAGATTAAAAAGGAGAAGAAAAGGTAGATATAAATAAGAAAAAAAAAACCAATCCAGTTAGCAAATGCAAAATCGCATATAGAAGTCCAGCAATAAAGAAAAAAAAAAAGCAAAGCTTTACTTTGACATTCCCATTTAAAACCACCACTTATTCACTTCTGTCAAAACTTTTACAGATTTTTTCTTTTCTTTAGGGTGTCCTTTTAAATCTTAGAATTAAAAAAAAAAAAGTTCTCACCAAACCGGCACACTTTCTCTTTCTGCTCTCTTCCGTATTGGAGCTGTCCCAACTTCAGCAGCTTTAATGGCTGCCTCTTTGCCGCTGGCTAGAAGAGCTTCTCCTGGATCAACCAGGGACTTTGCGATATCTCTGGGATCTACAGGATGCACTCTTCACTATCGCCCTCTCTTCGGGACGGTTTAGATCCGTTTGGACCGTCGAGAGGCAAAGATATTGGCTGCAGTCTCAGACCTCTGAGATCGCATGCTGTATCGTTGTGACGCCAGCTCTGCCCTCACCAAAATTAGAGAAAAAGTTTTGATGTTCAATATCACATCCTATACATTTATTAACAAGTACTATCGTGTTTCTGTTCAGCTTTGTTCTTAGTGCTAATAATGCCGAGCCTTCAATCTCTGTTTGTAGGACTTAGTGTCTAGGCCAGAGGACTCCAAACTTGGCAACTTTAAGACTTGTGGACTTCAACTCCCAGAATTCTGGGAAGTCTTCAAGTTGCCAAGTTTGGGGACCCCTAGTCTAGGTCTTTGATCATTCCCCCTGCCCTTCTCGGAACTTGTTTGAATTTATCTAACTTGTTCTTAAAGTTGGAGTGCAGAACTGGATACAGAGCTTGAAGTAGAGTTTCACCAAAGTAAAAATAATTTACAGGTTTGCAGGGTGGATAAAAATCGACATTTAAAAAAAATAATAAATCGGCTTTTTAAAATTTAAATCGGATTTTTAAAATTTTTTATCAAATGTACAGTATTTTAATAAAATGCTTTTGGAGTAAAAATCTATCTAAAGATAGTTTTCTATTTAAGATACATTAATAATTTAGTTTATTCAGCATGAAATAGAGCTTAATTTTGTAGCATGAGGCTATATATTCTGCAATATTTACATTTTTGGTAAACTCATTCAGTGCTCTGCAAGCTGAAATAACATGTACTGCATTGATGCATTCACACAATTTCACAGTAACTATGAGATAAATCATAAAACAAAGTTCAGGAATATTCCTTTATCTCATTGTTTTGCAAATCTATGTATACTACAAGCTGTATGATTGAAGAGAAATGCATCTATACCACCAGGCTCTAAGTGTGAGGAGGAAGGGCAAGCAGTAAAAATGAAAGTGAAACCTTCTAAGCAGCTTATAAATATAATATTAAAGAGCACCTGTCATTTCAGATCCATCATGGCAGCGACTGTTAGCAGGCATCTACTCATCTACTGCTGCCTGCCATATCTTTCACCTGGTTGTGTCACTGCTGCATCACCAGCCGTCCCATTAAAGTGAATGGGATTATCGGTGAGTCAACAGGAGGAGCCGCTGTGGGACAGAGATGACAGTTGCTCTTTAAAAATTATGATTCAAATCAAGTCAATTTAAATCAAGCCTTTTTACTAGTGATTTAATTTTAAATTGTGATTTAAATTGACTTGATTTAAATAAAATCCACCCTGCATGTATGTCTTCACTCAAATATGTATGTGACATGAGGGTGTATGTCTCTGCCTATAATTTTCCACATATTTTCCATTTGAGGCTTTCTGTGTATTATGGCGTCTGACCACCAGATGTCCTTACTTATCAAAGATCAAATTTCTAATCTAGTAAAATTTTTCAAACTACAGAAAATGGATTATTTCTTCTAACCTCCATATGTCAGTTGCTTAAGAAAAACAGGAAGGTGAGAGTGGCCTGTACTTCTCAGGCAAGAGTCCCGTAAAGGAAAGGCTATTATTGAGAAGGCCTGCCACCTTATCCATGCCCCATGTAACTTAGAAAAATAAAAAGAAGCAATATCATAAAGGTAGTATGCTTATTTCCTCTAAGGGAGTGCAAGCTTTCAAAATCTGAAACTTACAATTACAGTCTTCATAACACCCCTGCCCCCCCCAAATGTTTATGCTTTGAGTTTTTGTCATAATATCAAAGCCAAATAGAAGTATAAAGTTCTATGTATGGTTCCAAAGTTCCAGTCATCATTTTATTGTCTTTAAAATAATGATTTACCTGGATTTTAGAAGAATTTCTCTAGTATTTGCAAACACTAATCCTACTTTTCTGCTCCTTGGCTTGAGGGCTGAGAGGGGAGCATAATGAAAGCATAAAAGCCTTGCTGCATCAAACCATAGGTCCATGTAGTGTCACATATAGTGGCTATCTAACTGCATTTGGAAGTGGGTGAGAGAAGCTGCCATTTTTAAAACATGCGTTCAGACTGAAACTGACAGTTTTGGACTATCTGATATGGAATACATATGGAGAAGTTAGAGTGAAATTTAGTGCATGAGTGGTCTTTGTTGTCCCCCCTCAGTATTTAGTGTTTTCTTCTTTTGCGAGCTCTACACTTGAATGTTACTCATGTTAGTGATTTTGATTGAGGCTTCTGGTTGTAAAAAAAGCTGAGAACATTGCTGTGCTCATATTTTGAAATGCAAAAACATGCAAACTGCTGCTATTCATCATTTTCATTTGAATTGTTTGAAAGTGTGCTGGTAGTATTTTGTTTTTAGATATTCCTTTTTAAAAATTAAAATCCATTTTCTTCAAGTCCTAGATGAACATTTGCATTGATAGAACACACAATTTATCATTTGATAATTACTGTCCCCTACCTACCTCTTCCTTGTTATTTACTATCATGTGAAAGAAAGTTGATGTATTTTGCTTCTACCAGTCTCCAGAGAACAATTACCTGGAAGGATCTGTTTTTTAAGTTTGGGATTTTTCTTAAAATAGCCACAAACACATGAATTATCGTATGAAAATAGAGCTTGCAACAGATGGCTATCTCATTTGGCAGTGTTTAATTTAATTTATGGAAGCTATTTTTCTATGCATGTAGGAACTAACCAAGACTTATAAATACATTAGCATGCTCTCACTTTGCATTTTGCATACTGTATTATGACTCGTAAAAATTTTGTTGATAGAGCTCTTCAAAATCATTTCAGAAGAGAGCCAGTTTGGTGTAGTGGTTAAGATGCTGGTCTGAAAACCAGTTTACTGTGAGTTCTGCTATAGTTCTGCCTTAGGCATGAAGGCTTACTGGGTGACTTTGGGCCAGTCACTCATCCCAAGAGTTGTGGGAAAAATAGGAGAAAAGAGTATTAGGTATAACCACCACTTAGAATTACTTACAAAGTAATAAAAGTGGAATGGGAAATCAAATAAATAAATAGTAGACCTTAATGGAAAAGTTTGAACAATTGGAGCCCTGGATAAACAAGGATTTATTAGTTCAGCAGAAAGTACCGTATTTATCGGCGTATAACACGCACTTTTTCCCCCTGAAAATAGGGGGCAAATGATGTATGCGTGTTATACGCCGATGTCCCGTTCCCAATAGTGCCTAGCGGCGGCGCAGCGTCGTGACGCTGCGCCCGCCGCATATTAAAGGGAATGCGTGTTATACGCCTGTGCGTGTTATACGCCGATAAATACGGTAACAGTGGAAGCAACTTTCAATAAAAATGACAGACAAGCAGAAGACAAGCCAGTAGATGTGAAGCAGATAGGAAGTAAAGAATATAGGAAACACACTGTCCTCCTGGGTGTCAGAAACAAACGATGACTGATTCAGCAGGTTCTGTCATTGTAAAAAGTTGATCCAGTATAAGCTGTTTGTCTGCTTTGGCTCCCAACTACCCACACAGAGCCTCTGGCATCTCTTTACACCTTAAAGTTACATGATGAGAGGCAGCTTCTGCCATTTCCATCCTGCCTTGCTTCTGAATAAAGTATCCCCTACTGAACAGTTGTGTTTAACTTATGCTTCTGGAAACAGGATTTTACAAGCCGGTAGAAAGAAAGCTAGTGTTCCAAAGTATATACAGGTAGCCCTCAACTTACAACATTTTATTTAGTGACCATTCAAAGTTACAATGACACTGAAAAAAGTGACTCATGACTGTTTTTTACACTTAAGACCACTGCAGCATTTCTTTGTTCACATGATCAAAATTTGGAGGCTTTGCAACTGATTTGTATTTATGTAGTTGCAATGTCTTGGAGTCATGTGATAGCTTTTGTAATCTCCTGACAAGCAAAGTCAATGGGGAGGCCAGATTCACTAAACAACTGCAGTAATTCACTTAACTGTGGCAAGAAAGCTCATAAAATGGGGCAAAACTCACTTAAATGTTTCACTTAGCAACATAAATTTTGGGCTCAACTGTGTCTTAGTCAAGGACTACCTGTTCTTGTGATTTGCTGCCTTGCTGAACCTTACTGATTACATGCAGAGAAATACAGCATATCATGATTGAATGATGACAACTCGAGTGTTTAAATTTTAAGCTCTAAAGAGTTAAAAGAAAAGAAAGGAAAAAACCCAAGAAATCTCAAATAGTCCTAACAAATTGGGGCAACTTAAAATAATGTGGAATAATTTACAAAGAACCCACTGAGGCAGTTCCACCCCTCACTGAAGATATATTTGTATTGATTTTGGTACGATCAGTTATAGGGAACTTACAAAATATAATTTTTGCAGTTGTGATTCTTCTCCCTTTCTGTTTTTTCTTTTCCCCTATATATTTACCCCACTTTTCTTTCATTAAACTGACGATTAAAAAGATACTCCTTCATTAAAATTTATTGTATTTTTGTTTCCTATTGGTTTTGTATAATATTTACAGTAACAGTTAATGTTAATTTCTGTAAAGGGCAGTAGGATTGCATTGCAATATTTGATTACTGCCAATTGGAAATTAGATATTTAATTTTATCACGGTAATATTAGTACCGTATATACTCGAGTATAAGTCGACCCGAATATAAGCCGAGGCACCTAATTTTGCCACAAAAAACTGGGAAAACTTATTAACTCGAGTATAAGCCGAGTTTTTCAGCACATTTTTTATGCTGAAAAAAAACCCCTCGGCTTATACTTGAGTGAGATTCCCTCTGAAAGAAAAATGGTGTGGAGCTCCGGAGCTGGGCAGCCGCTTCCCTGCTTCCGTGTTTCCTTTGCAACTTGTAAGCATGGGGGTAATCGGAAGCAGAAAAGTTCTTGCATGAGGATATATTGTTTTTTCTTTATTTAACTGTTTTTAGGGGGGGGAAAGACCCACCGTCATGTGAGAATGCTCAGACACGAAATCTATCCGCCTGAAAATAAGTGTGTGTGTGTGTGTGTGTGGGGGGGGATTTTAACAGAGGGAAGACATAGGGAGAAGGCAAAAGCGACGGAAAATCCTTCAGGGGAAACTGAGGGGGAGACTCACCCTTGGTCCGGATGAGCCCCCTTCCCCGCCCCTAAGGAAGCAGAGGCATCCAGCAAGGGCAGACAAGCCCCGCTTCGCGGACTCCATCCGTCCTTGCTCCCACCCACTCAAAGCCACAAAGTCCCCCAATCGCGCAGCCCAGAATTGCCCTCCCCTCAGGGGGCAGCAACGACGCCCGGTGTTTCCTGAAACAAGAAGCTCCGCGGTGCAATGAAAGCGCTCTGGCTCTAGGCTCAGAAAACAACGCGAGCCGAGGTGGCTTCGTTTCCTCAGCCCCAGCTGCTTTCAGTCCGCTCGGGAGGAGGAGGTGGTGGTGGCGGCGGCTCGCGTTATTTTCTGAGCTCTAGGCTCGCGATCTCAGAAAACAACGCGAGCCAAGGTGGCTTCGCTTTCCTCAGCCCCAGCTGCTTTCAGTCCGCTTGGGAGGAGGTGGTGGTGGCGGCGGCTCGCGCTGTTTTCTGAGATTGCAAGCCTAGAGCTCAGAAAACAACGCGAGCCGCCGCCATCACCTCCTCCTCCTCCCCCTCCTCCCGAGCGGACTGAAAGCAGCTGGGGCTGAGGAAACGAAGCCACCTCGGCTCGTGTTGTTTTCTGAGATCGCGAGCCTAGAGCCTAGAGCTCAGAAAATAACGCAAGCCGCTGCCACCACCTCCTCCTCCTCCCCCTCCTCCCGAGCGGACTGAAAGCAGCTGGGGCTGAGGAAACGAAGCCACCTCAGCTCGCGTTGTTTTCTGAGATCTAAAGCCTAGAGCTCAGAAAATAACGTGAACCGCCACCACCACCTCCTCCTCCTGCTCCTCCTCCTCCTCCTCCTCCTCCTCCTCCCTCCTCCTCCTCCCGAGCGGACTGAAAGCAGCTGGGGCTGAGGAAACGAAGTTAACTCGGCTCGCATTGTTTTCTGAGCCTAGAGCCAGGGCGCTTTCATTGCACGGCGGAGCTTCTTGTTTCAGGAAACACCGGGCGTCGTTGCTGCCCCCTGAGGGGAGGGCGATTCTGGGCTGCACGATTAGGGGACTTTGTGGCTTTGGGTGGGTGGGTGGGAGCGAGGACGGACGGAGTCCGCAAAGCGGGGCTTGCCTGCCCTTGCTGGATGCCTCTGCTTCCTTAGGGGCGGGGAAGGGGGCTCATCTGGACCAAGGGTGAGTCTCCCCCTCAGTTTCCCCTGAAGGATCTTCCATCGCTTTTGCCTTCTCCCTATGTCTTCCCTCTGTTAAAATCCCCCCCCACACACACACTTATTTTCAGGCGGATAGATTTCGTGTCTGAGCATTCTCACATGACGGTGGGTCTTTCCCCCCCCTAAAAACAGTTAAATAAAGAAAAAACAATATATCCTCATGCAAGAACTTTTCTGCTTCCGATTATCCCCATGCTTACAAGTTGCAAAGGAAACATGGAAGCAGGGAAGCGGCTGCCCAGCTCCGGAGCTCCACACCATTTTTTTTTCAGAGGGAATCTCACTCAAGTATAAGCCAAGGGGGTTTTTTTCAGCACAAAAAATGTGCTGAAAAACTCGGCTTATACTCGAGTATATACGGTATTTTCTGTTCAGGAGGTTCTGGGCTTTTTTGGATTTAATCCAAATATGATACGGATCCCTATAGCATATGCTTTTTTCTTTCTTACACAATTTACGTATTTATAGCCTTAAATAGCAATGAAAATAATAATAAAAGTTAACAGTTGACTGCAGAGTTCATCATTTGGGAAACAAAAATCAAATGCTTACCTGGAGCATGGGCTGATTGATACCTGTGAACAAGATTTTGGAATGGTAGATGATTGCAAAAAGAATCTGACCCACTAGTGTCTTGTGGCTTCAAAAAAGGCAAATATAAATTTAAACTTCGGCAACGAATTATAATTTGAAAATCATGGGAAACAATCATTCTATCTTATTCTATTTTGATGAGACTCCCATCTCGAAAATAGTCCTCAGTTCTATACCCTAGTCTTTAAGAATAATTTAGAGAACTTTGGGCAGCCTTGGAGATGAGAAGTTTTAATAATAGTTAAGAAATTAGAAATTAATTCTTATGAAGAGGGATTTTAGATGTTACTGATAAGAAAATAGGGCTATCCTAAAGGTACGATACAGAAAAAAGTAAAGTCCTGTTTTGTATAATCTCAGGATGTAAGGCACAGAATAAAAAGAGGACAGATTCCAGCTAGATTATCACCCTAGACCAAACTCACGTCACGGCGGTGTCATGTGATGTGTCGGGACTTTTTCTCCCTTTGCTAAACCAAGCGTGGACATGGCCAGCATGTGAAGCATCTGGCCTGCAGGCTGTAAGTTTGACAGTCCTGTCATGGATGGATGCTTCAATTTAGATTCCTGCATTGAATGGAAGTTGGATTTAACAGACTTAATGGGCCTTTATCATTCTTTGATTCTGTAAGTATTCTTTGCAGGCATCTAATATACTGTAATACGCATTTTCTTAGGAATTGAGAAATACTAGCTTGAACATTCCAATTTTTCTGGTAATTTGTATGGAGCTTTAATTTTATTTTAACCTATGCTGTTAACATAGTATATACTTCAAATGATTTTAAATATTGAACATATTGTCTAAGTACTCTAAAATTCTTTGTCATGCTACATTTTATTTCAGCAAAAGTTAATGCAGGATATATTGTATCTTTTTTCAGACCGACAAAATGTATAAGCCCTATATAAATCATGAACTAATGAGATTTTAGAAAACAACCTTTTAAATAATATCCTTTTTTTTTTTTTTAGAATCGAGAGCTTCAAATCATGAGAAAGCTTGATCATTGTAACATTGTCAGATTACGTTATTTCTTTTACTCCAGTGGAGAGAAGGTAAGTTGGAAAAAATGATTTTCTAGAATTTTAATAAATTTGTAGGACAAATACAAGCAACAGGCAAAGCTTTAGTGTGGATCATCTCATTATTTTGAACATTCATCTGACAACAAAAGTAGGGGGTGGCTGAATGCATACATATAATGCATACATATCAGTAGCATGTATTTTAAAAGAGTTTATTAAAAAGAAAACAGAAGGCATGATATTTGAAGCAGTATTTGCAGTCTGTCTCATTTTGGTGGAACAAACATGTAGCTGAACAGCAACAAATACAGTTCTTATTCTTGTGAAATACTACATTAATCTTTGTGCTTTGAAGTGAGAAAGAAGCTGATTAAAGTGGATAAAGAAAGATATTCTAGCTAGTAGCAAACTCTTGTCACTATAGATCAAAAGGTAAGTGTAATTTCAGGGGATAGAATATGTTTTTAGTTACATTTTGAATGTTTAAAATGTTAGGGGGATTTATAAACTTATAATGTATTTCACTATCTAGTTCCTCCTGAGCTCTTTTGTCACTTTCCTTCTTTTTTTCTTATTCTTTCCCTTTAATGTAGTACATGATATTACTTCATAATATTCATATCTCTATGCCTCTGTTTAAAGTAAAAAACTTTATGATAGTTGAAATATGATTGAATTTTATTGCATTCCTTGTATAATCTTATGTGCTTAAGTGGTATCCTTTACAAACATGAATTTTGTCAGATAACAAATTTTAACAAAAAGTTTTAAAAAATACTTGAAAAACCATATTATGTTATAATAGTAATGTGTATTATGATATGGATATCTTATTACAGATTTTCTTGTTTTCTTGCTTTTTCACCTTTTCAGAAAGATGAGGTATATCTTAATTTGGTGTTGGACTATGTTCCTGAGACAGTATACAGAGTGGCAAGGCATTATAGTAGAGCCAAACAGACACTCCCTATGATATTTGTGAAGGTAAGTGAAAAACTCAAGAAACTCAATCATTCTTGATTGTTATTTGTCTGTATTTGTACCACTGAGAAAGTTTTGGAATTGAAATTTGTTTAGTAGGAAGTCCATCCTTTTATCTTTGGAATCAATATGCTCTAAAGCAGGGGTGGGATTCAAATTTTTTAACAACTGGTTCTGTGGGCGTGGCTTGGGTGGTGGGTGTGGCTTGGTGGTCATGTGACTGGGTGGACATGGCTTGGTGGTCATGTTATTGTCTGGGTGTGGCCAACTCTATATCATTCACATAGAGGCACGCATCTCCTTGCCTGGCTTCTCATGACTGTGGGGATGCTGCAATAGTCGTAAGTGTGAAAAATGGTCATCAGTCACTTTTTTCAGTGCCATTGTAACTTTAAATGGTCACTCCACACAAGCAAAGTACCAGCAAAGGAGGGGAAAAAACTCCAGAGAAGTTCCTGAGACAGGAAGTCTAGTCCTGCCAAAAATGTAATAAGTGTTAACGGAGAGGCAGTTTCTGTAAGCAACACCAGAATGTTTCCTTTCTGCCTTCCTTACAGGATTAGGCCGGTAATTTCTTCTAACAACCGGTTCTCCGAACTGCTTAGAATGTTAACTGGTACTAGCGAATAGGTACAAACTGGTAGAATCCCACCCCTGCTCTAAAGTTGTAACTCCTATTATTTCTCCATAGTCCCTGCTTGATAGCAGAATATCTGCCATCTCCATAATGGGCATTCAAAGTGAGGTACTTCCACATTTTATTTTATTTGCTTGTTGTTTCCTTTTCTTTTTTTTTTCTTTCCATTTTGCAATTTGTTTTATTGGAATTGATGCTCACTGTGGTTGGTTGACTTTTGACTGGAAGATTTGACTGGAAGATTTGTGGAAGTTGGGCCTCTATTTTCGAAATGCATTTCAGAGAGCATAGTCTGCACTATGCACAACAAGTAAATGTGGTTCCCCTTTCACTTTATTACTCCTCGACTTCAATTTTGTTGTGGGAATGAATGCTAAACTCTCATGCTAAAATGCTGTTGTTTTATATGAGAGTTGTATGAAATTTAATGACTTGATACTAAAAGTCACCAAGAGATGGCAGTACTAACATCTGTTCTTTCACTTCATTTGATGAAAATTCCTGTGAACAAAAGTTGTGTATGGCTATTGTTTGTAAAGTTGAATTGTGTCATTAAGTTTTAAGCAACGTGATGTGAGTGAAGTTTTGATTGCCAGCCACATCAAAAATTGAAATTCATTGCCAGGTGCAGTTTAGGACACTGATTGTGAATACTGTGTCATTAGGTCAAAAAATGGAAAGATTGCAAACAATCTGATTTCTGTAATCAATCACAATTCTGTGATAATAACCACTGAGTTTCACATGAGAAAGGTAGAATTGATTAAAGAGAGCAGATCATTTAGACCTAAATTATCAAGCGTGGCAATGTGTGCAAAGTTTGTGCTAGAGGGTTTCTTAGAATGCTGATGGCCGAAATGAAAGTTTCAAGAGCTGAAACTTATCCATTTTTGTCACACCAAGAGAATGAAAGTGAGTAATAGCATTGTAACAATACATGTAATACAGAATAGAATTCTTTATTTACAGAGTCATATTAACAGCTTATGGGACTCATTATTATGATCCAGAAATGAAATATCAATCCATGGAATATCACAAAGCTTTACCTGAAGGGGGCAAAACCAAACCAAACCTAGGCTTTAGCAGGAAAATTCATGCTTACATTTAGAGCGAGGAATTCAGATGAAAGTATTTGTATGAATTTCCTTGAATTAGCTATCAACAAGAAGTACAATCCTACCACTGGCCAGATCAGTATTGTAGTTCTCCATGGGCCGGTGAAGGTGGGGGGCAGATAGGACAGACACCTCCTATAGCAACCTATCAGCCAAAACCGGACATGGGGGGGGCCTTCCCCCCTCCAGCACCTCGTTTTTGGTGTCCCCAGCCTCCAGCAGCACTCTCCCAGCTGAAAACGGGCTGCACGTCATTTTGGCTTGCAGAGGTGCTACATCCTTTGATATTTCCAGGCTGGCCACATGGGCCAGATTTAAGCCTCCTGTGGGCCAGATTCGGCCCGCGGGCCCTGAGTTTGACGCCCTTGGCCTAGTGCATAAGTTAAGAGAATGGAATAACTCTGTTTTCAGCATTTTCCTCAAATTCAATAGGAAGTGATGAGTCTGATGTCTATAGGAAGGCCATTCCTGAGTGTTGGCACTACCATAGGGAAGCAGTGCTTCTCAGTGTCATCTTTTAGAAGTTTGAGACTATAACCAAATGTCTGTGGAGATTCTCAGTCATCCAGCTCCTAGTGGTTTGAAACAAAAGCACCTTTGGGACAAGACTATAAGCAGTTTCTCTTTACAGCATTTGATGATTGACTGAATGAGGCTTCTTTTTTGGAATACATGATTTCCCACCATCACCACCCAAACATAATGTTTCTCATTAGTTCCATGGTTGTCTCACCTAACTAGAGAACTTTGTTCCATTAGACTGTTGATTTTTCAGATGCTCTTTGGCAAACAAGACAGGAAACAATATGCTTTCTAGTCAGTAATGGTTTCTTCCAGTAATGGTTTCTTCCAGTAATGGTTTCTTCATGCATATCACTCTGTTCAGTGATTTTCTTGATAGATTCATGAACATAGCATTAGATAATGTAAGACTGATCTACAAATCCTTTGCCATTATTCTTTGCTGTTCCTCAGAATTGTACCTCTTGTTCTTGGGCTTCTTTTTGTTAGACAACCATTTCTAGGAAGGGTAACAATGGTGTGTATTATCTTTGCCATGTGGCTACCTTTGGATTGATAGTGGCCTAAATCTTCCATAATAGCTTTTTCCAGCCTTATGAACATTAAAAACAAAACCTTTTTCTGAGCTCTATTCAGTTATTTATACTCTATAGTATAAATATAGGATTTATATCTTCTAGGGATAGGATTCATTTCTACAGATTGTCAAAAGGGAGCAGACTCTGATGGTGTTCCCTAACATGGTTTTTTTTTAATAAGGGCAGGTTCCTCAAACTCATACTTGATTGCCATCGTACTCTGATTGAACTTGATAACATAACCAAGTCTTGAGGGTTTTTTTGTAATAACAAAAGGGGTGGAATTAATTTATTGGGTGGGTGAGGAGGGTTAGGATGTTCCATAAATCAGGCACCACAACAGAGAAGGAATATCTTCTGAACCCATCAAACGCAGGTCCCTAGCTCATGGGATCTGTAACATGACCTCGCTTTCAGATCTAATGGCCCAGGCCAATAATACAACTGAGTACAAGCAGTCCTTCAGATATATACATGGTTCACAAATGATTCACAAACTTTCTCTCACCACTATTTCAGTCTTTGTTTGCTTCATTGCATCCTGATATGTTCTCCTTTACTCCTGGATTGAAAGATGCTTTGCCTTTTTTCTTGGACCATTTAATGACTTTTGATGCTGTTTACTAGACTATTCATTCCTCTTTAATAGTGATCTTTATGGTTTTATGTACATAAGTCATATCTTTATGGAGGCAGAGCTCTTTGTGCTCAGAACATTCTAATACTTCCAAACTGTTTGCAGGGCCTTCCATTTCCACCTCTCTGCCTTGCTAAGTGATTAGGCATAGTTCCCACTTAATTTTTAACTGCCCAGTGTTAACCCTTCAGCTGATCATCCTTCCATTCATCAAACTAACTTCCTTCCTTCCTTCCTTCCTTCCTTCCTTCCTTCCATCCATCCATCCATCCATCCATCCATCCATCTCTCTGTCCGTCATAGAATGGAAGAGTTAGAATGGATCAACATTAGTGTACAAGTTTTCTAAATTATCCTTGATAGTGGCTATTAAGCTTTTGATTGAAAACATTCCAACAGGAAAACCATAATTTATTTTATTTTTGCACTGAATAAGACATTCCAAGTTGCTTTGGTTGGTAAATTTAGCTAGCTTTTTCCAGAGGAGCTTATATATTATATAGAATAATATAAGACATGTTTTTAATATTCTACAAGTAGGGTTGTTTTACAGAAATATATTTTGTCCAATATGAGAAAAACATATTAATGATGGGAGTTAATTAGATAACTATTATATTTTTGTATCATTGCGATAATTTCTATGCATCTAACTGCTTTGATTTCCCTAATGCAGCATTCTTTACAGTTAGCCATGCTTGTTGTGGCCTACTGGAAGTTGCAGTTGAAGAGCATCTGAACTGTACCTTATGTGCCAAAAGAAATGTGAAAAAATGTTTTGTAAGATGAGTAAATAAATGTGTATGTTATGAAGAAAAAATACTTATTGAGATACTGTTTCAAGTATTATAAAAGTCTTATTACATTTTCTATTTGCCAATGTTTTGATATGGGAAGTATAATCATAATATTTATTCTTTATGTTACAGTTGTATATGTATCAATTATTCCGAAGTTTAGCCTATATCCATTCCTTTGGAATATGTCATCGGGATATAAAACCACAGAATCTTTTGTTGGACCCTGACACAGCTGTTCTAAAACTTTGTGATTTTGGAAGGTAAATATTTTCAGGACTTTTTTCATCATTTCCCAGTTCACATTTTAATTATAATTATTGTAGCCTCAGCAGTTATTCCTACTAATGGTAGAAATTGAACAAAACAGGGTAAATAGGACACAGTTACTACAGAGAACAGGTAAATTTCAATGATTATTTTATAGTTAGTGGGAATAGCTACTTAGGTCTGCAGTTGGATTAGCTTGAAGAAAAAAAATATTTCACAGTTTTCTGATTCATTTATGAATGCTTTCAGTTCAAAGCTAGAATCTTTGATTTTAACAGGAGTAGTTGGAAAATTAGGCTGAGAAATTGGGACATAGATCCAGGCTTTTAAAGAACTTTGTATATTTATCTCTTCCTTGGTACCATGTTAATTAGCAATATATGATAAAGTTTTATGTGAACAAGATTTTTTTTTTAAAAAAAAGATATATTGGAACAAATTTTATTGATCTTTTGAGAAAACATAGTATGTTCTATATAGAATTACTACTAATACCAAATCTACCTTTGCTGGAATCACGGTTGTTTAATTGCTGAGAAGAACTGTGATCAGCCTAATTTATCTTCCAGCAGCAAAAAGCAAAATAATTACATTATGCCAAAAAGGAGCCGGAACTCATAGGTGCTATTGTGTTACATTTGTTCCTGGTAAAGCTTTGTTTTAAATCTCCTAACCATAAATAGATAAAGCCAAAGAAAGAACAACAGGATTTCAGACATTCCATTCCATAAGAATAAATTTAGAACTTTCTCAAATGAATTGCCTGAATTCAACTTTTTATCTAAACTAACCCTAACTTTATCCAGGGTCTGTTGCAGATATGCTTTGCAACTCTTACCTTGCCGGTGCAAAAGGCAGATTAAAGATTCTTTCAATTTTGCAACAATTGTGCCATGTATTCTAGGTGAAAGATAATTAAATGTATTATCTGAAGAAGTATTCTATAACTTTGAAACAAGATAGTATTTATTTATTTAGCAAAATGATAGGCTGATCTTGTTTTTTGAGGAACTGAAAAAGGTAATGCTATTGAAAAATGGTTTAGAATGACTGTGGCAGAATACCCAAACAGAATTTGACTGAGTGCTGATAAAAGCTCATCTTAGATTCTGTATGGTGGCAAACATTTACTGAGCCTGAGGATTCCTGTTCAGCGATCCATTCAATATTACCTGGATCTTCGTAGAAAGTTGGAAGGGATAAGTTGCTTGCAGTCTTCTGTCTTCCCAGATGATTTTGAGGGTTTCATGGCAGACCAGATGAATTCCATAGAGTCTTCCAAATGTCATATTTATGATTCAAAGCTATGTGTTTGGACGAATACGACTCCCAGCAGATGTCAAGAACTTCATAATTCATGGCTCCAATCAGCAAAAATATATTTATCTCTGGCCAGGTAATTCCAGTGTTTGGAATGGCTGGATTAAATATTGAAAAGCAGCATAGACCATGTTACCGTCTGGATTAAATTAATTCTGAATGACAGAGTAAAAGGAATTTTTTTTTATTGTAGGCTTATTCTGGATTGTTAATTATCAGGGATGTTTAGCACATAACCTTTTTTTATGCAAAAAAGACAGCATTTCATTTTTTCATAGGATAACCAACATGTTCTTAGTAGAGGTATTTTCCCTTTAAAAAGTTAAATATGGATAAATGTGTAAAATGAAAATTTCAACTGGTGTAAACTGCGGCAATCTATATGCAGACAGATGAAAGCAAATAGTGGGGCTGATCATTGCATATAAAACTCTATGGTGCTTAGATCCAGACTATTCATTGGATTTTCTCTTCCACAGCCAATCTACCCAAACTCTCTTCAATCCACGTTCTAGATTATGCCACCACACCATATCAAAGGGGGAATTCACATGTGGGGGTCAGTTGATATGTCTTCCCCAGCATCCGGTAATAGGTGGAAACTCTCCTTGTTATGGCTTGATTGTTTCCAGTGATAATAGTTTAATGTTGGGGAGAACGGATAGTTTCTGTACCCACTTCCTCCTTTCAGACTAATATTGTTACATCACCCACACTGTAACTACATTTATCATTGCAGCAGTTAAAACTAGGTAACAGTTAACTTCAGAGTCAACTTGACAGCTCAACATCCTTGGATTGTTTTCTTTTTCTTTTTTGTCTCTTTCTCTCCTCCAATGTTATAATCCTATAGTCTGATTATAATACACAACCAAGTAGGCATTAAGTAATCATCATCAATAATACCCAAAATATTCAGGATACAATTTTATTAGTAACCATATTTTTGTTAAGTATTTTAGTATTTTAATACTTCACTAGAATCTAGCTTCAGAACTATTTCATAGTTAAACATTTATTACAGTTTTTTCTGTCTCATGATTTAAATATGCTCTGGTACTCCAGTTGTTACCTACTGTTTCCCTTCTGCTTTGTATAATTTTTAGCTACCTTTATCCCACTCCCAGTTCCCCCTGTAATATTGTAATTGAATTATACCTAGATATATTCTAAATGTAGACTGTGACTAGAAATCAAAACTCATTTGATTCAGAAGGGCTCCTCGAATAGCCCATAATAGAGTGTAAAATTCAATCTGGCAATAGGTGGAGCCATTTAGTTTGGAAGAAATTTTAGTTGATATCTACTGCTGATAGTATGAGTTGTTAAACTTGGAATGGGCTACTTGAGTTACAGAGAAATCATCTCTTGGCTGAATTTTGCTGAGCTTTGGTTAATAATAACCATTATTATTACCTTTTATTGTCAGAGTACAACATGTGTACAATGAGATTGGCTGAGCCTCTCTTTGTGCACCCCCTCCCCAACACAACTCACAGTGAGGACAGAAGTCCCTAACCCAGTCCCAATCTTATTACACTATGTGACCTTGTTGCACAATGCCCTGGCCCCGCAAGTCTATCATACTATGTTGACACGAAGTTATTTTCTGTTCAGAAGTCTGACAGCCCACAGGTAGAAACTGTTCTTCAGCCTGTTGGTGCAGCTGGCTATGCTTCTATATCTTCTACCTGATGATAGGAGAGTGAAGAAGTGCTGACCAGGGTGTGAGTTGTCCCTGAGAATTTTCCTCACTCTTCTAAGGCAGCGAGCCCTAGCGATGTCATCTAGTGGTATCAGGGAAGAGACCACGATGTTTTGTGCTGTGCTCATCACCCTCTGTAATGTCTTTCTATCCATGGCTGTCAAGCCAGCATACCACACCATAATACAATATGAGAGGACACTTTCTGTTATGGATCAGTAAAAGGAGGTAATCAGTCATTGTTCCACTTTATTCTTTCGCAAGACCCTAAGGAAATGGAGTCTCTTTTGGGCCTTTCTGGCCACCTGGGTTGTGTTGATTTTCCAGGTGACATCTTCACTGAGGTAGACCCCCAGGAATTTAAAGGAGGAAACTCTTTCCACACAGCCCCCTCAATTTAATGTATGGCGGGTTCCTCTCCTTTCAGAAGTCTAACACCATCTCCTTTGTCTTGCTGATGTTCAGGTGCAAGTTGTTTTCTAGGCACCATGAGGATAACTTTTGAACCTCCCCCCTGTATTCTGTTTCATCTCCATCTGTAATGAGACCCAATATGGTAGTATCATCTGCGAACTTAATGATCACAGTGGATGGGTCAGATGATACACAGTCAGTGAGAACAGGTAGGGCATGAGCACACAGCCCTGTAGGAAGCCAGTGCTAAGCTTCAGGGAGGTGGATGTGACATACCCAGCCCTCACTGTTTGTGGTTGGTCCCTCAGAAGGCCTTTGATCCAGTTGCAGGTGGAAGAGGGAAAATCCCAGTCAGTCAGCTTTTCGATAAGGATGCTTGGCAGAATAGTATTGAAGGCTGAGCTGAAGTCAGTGAAAAGCATCCTGACGTAGTTTCTGGGTTTCTCCAGATGGCTTGCTACAGAATGTAAGGCAGTAGCTATGGCGTTGCCTGTAGACCTGTTCCCCCTGTAGGCAAACTGATGTTTGTCAAAGTCTGGTGGGAGGCATGTCCTAAGGTGTTGGAGAACCAGTCTTTTGAAGCATTTCATCACTATTGACATTAATGCGATAAGTCTGTAGTCATTTAGGCAGTTAATTGCTATTTTCTTAGGGACTGGGACAATAGTGGCTGCTTTGAAGCATGTTGGAACACAGGCCATTTGCAGGGAGATGTTAAAGATCCTTGTCAGGACCCCTGTTAATTGATTGGCACAAGTCTTTACCACTATCCCTAGCACCCCATCTGGACCTGCAGCTTTACTGGGATTCACAGCCTTCTGTGCAGCTCTCACTTGATATTTGTATAGGGTGAGTGGCTGGGAATTAGAAGGCTGGCAGGCAGAGGCAATGAGGTCTGGTCTTTTCATCTTGTAGCGAGCGAAGATGTTCAATTTCTCTACCAACGAGGCATCAGCATTGACCGGTTCCTCGTGTTGCCCTTATAGTTAGTTAGGTCCTGCAGTCCCTGCCACACTTGCTTCAGGTTGTTATCTGCTGGATGCTTTGCTGCTTCCACAGGAGCTATTTGGGGAGGGCAATGTCTCATAGTTCAGAAATAAGGTAGGCTGGATGGCAGATCAAGCAGACTTGGATAAGAATGAAGTAGAATTGGTCCCATAAAATGGTAAGAAACTGGCTTAACTACTGTAGGATTAAAATTGTTATGAGGGAAGATGGAACTGATGGGAAGACCTGGTTTGGTTATGTGCATGCAGAATACATGCAAGTCAAACATTGTTTCATGAAGCACAAGTGCTGGTGTTGAGAAAGCTGTTTTAAGCAATGCAGTATTAATACCTAATTTTAAATCCTCCTTTTTTGTTGTTTTGTTTATATTTATTGGACACCTAGGTCCAATTTGTAATCTTAGTTACATGTCTAGAGGAATGTTTTTTTTAACCAAAGTTTCTTTGAGGATGATACTTTCTATATGGAGACTTAAAAGGTCCTTGGGCAGAACTTTGTTACCACTAGCTTATCTTAGGAGTGATGTCTAGAAGTAGTTTTGTTCTTTTCTGAAATGACTTAGCAGAGTACCTATGTCTTACATTAGGCAACAAAGACTTGATTTTTAAATCATATAAATATATTTTAGATATATTTGAATCGAGTGAACAGGATATTTGGAGTTTCAAATTTCCTTAAGTTATTTGCAGTTAATGGGCCAGTTGTTGTATTTATTCCTGTTGTATTTTTGTCTATATGGAGATTAGAATTTGCAGCAAATGGCCCAAAACCTGAATGGCAGACTTAAATTGGTTCGTAATATCTGTATACTACAAAAACTCTTGTCATGACCTTTAACTAGGTGAAATGATGCATCAGATGGTAACACTATTTTTTAATTAGGGTACCTCAATTTGGCTAATTTACAGAATATATCAAAAAATCCAGGACTCATGACTTCCAAGGGAATGAAATGTGGGAAAGCTTCAGTGCTATGGGCTACTGCTGCAATCATGTGATACTCATTTTCAACAAGGAGACAATTCCCCAGCCAGTCTTAAAATCCATCACTCTTTCTCCCACCCTGCAGTAGCCACTTACCTGTCTGCTGGAAGGAGAAGAGAAGGGGAAAGAAGGGAGGGATAGGGAGGAAGGAACCCCTGTATATACCTTTCCTAGGTCATGCTGCTCTCCCCAAAACCTTCCCTGATCTGTCCCACCCCATGTGCCTTTCCCGAAGCATGCAGCATCTCTTGTGCACCCTGCCCGATATGCACGACTCCCATGAGCTTTTCCCAAATATGTGATGCCCTATGGGCATCCCCACATAACCTTCCTGACCACTATCTCCCCCACACGATGTCCCTGACTAGCATAGCACCTCTTGCACACTCCCAAGCATTTCCAGGTACCCTTCCTAACCCATGTCATCTGCTCCCTGACATGCTCCCCCAACTGGCTAGGCACTTCTCAAACAGGTATGCCCTTTGCTATAGCCAATTGAATATAAATGAACTTATATTTAAATTCTGTTTCCAATAACAGATTAAGCAACATTTATACGCCATCATCAAATGCTTTAAAGTGTCTAAAGATAATTCTGGAATATTTTGTGTGTAGTAGAGTTCTAACTGAATTGGACAGGAAATATACAATTATTTAAAGATGTTTATCTTACTTAACATTAATGCAGTGAATATTTATTAAAATCATAATTTTTAAATAATTATCATATATAGCTACATCTTTTGGCATCCTTGCATGGTTTAGAAATAACCAGAAGCTAAGTTGGTTTCCTGGAATCAAGAATGGGAGCTTTTGTGCATGTTAAATATATTTCTCTTTAAAAACTTTAATACTTCAAAAGAAACCATGCATTTTAAAAGTTATTATAAATATGAAATATATCCTTTATTCCCTTAGGATAATATTTTTTTTCATTTTGTTCACTGATTAATGTAAAAAGTTAAATTGGATTATTCAGTACAGGGTCTTAATAAACATGTCTGATCCTTTGAGATCAATTAAAGAATATTTCCTGGAAAATAGATAGATTTGTGCTACTAATATTTGAAGAGTTAGGTTTTGTACTAAGAATTTATATTTTATCCATTGAGATTTGAAAAAATATTTCTGAATTTTTCATGTTATCTACAGATACAGTTCATCTTGCTTTTTCCTATTTGCACTAAATTTCACTTAACTAGAGTACCGAACTCACTAACATTGAATAATAAAATGGTTTATTTGCTATGTTTTCCTGAAAATAAGACCTATCCCAAAAGAAGACCTAGATTGATTTTTTACGTGTGCACCTAATATAAGCTCTACCCCAAACTAAGCCCTGGTTAAGATGGTGCCCACTTATTTCACCATCTGGTTGTACAAGGTGGAGTGAGGCGCATGTATAAAAATCAAGCTGGCGGGGTGGAGCTGCCCCATGCAGCCACTTATTTTAGGTCTCCCACGCCTTGAAACCTGCCTTGCTGTGATTTCTCCTGTGGCTGCCTGCGGCCGGACGCCACATGGGGCATTGCAGCAGGATGCTCCATGATGCGTCACACTGATGATGATGTTTGTGACAGGAGGCCACATGGTGCATTGCATCCACTCACATATGAAACAGCACAACAAGCTGTGTGGCCCCTTGCTGCGAGCAGCATCACTGGCACAACCTGCCATGCGGCATCCAGAAGAAGTCAGGCAGCAGTGTGACAGGTGTTGGGCCATGGAAGGCCTGACTACAGTGGTCCTAAGGTAAGCATGTAAGCCCGAACAACTGGGTCTTATTTTTGGAGAAATTTGCATAATTTTTATTTATCTTAAATACTTGCATTTATGATAAATGCCATTTTTTGCTTTTCTTAAATTTTAGAGGAAGTGCATATACTTCTTTAAATATTATTTTACTGAAAATCATATATTTTGTATATTGAACATTAAGCTTTATATTATAATTTCATTTTCAGTGCAAAGCAGCTAGTTCGTGGAGAGCCTAATGTCTCTTACATCTGCTCTCGATATTACAGAGCACCAGAGTTAATTTTTGGAGCCACAGATTATACTTCTAGTATAGGTATGTATTTGTTTTTTCATTTTAAACTGAAGTGATCAGTATATTGGAATGGAGAACAAAAGGTTACATGAGCATTACACAATCATATTTCTTCTAATTAAGGAATGAAAGAAAATAGAGGAAATACATTCAGCTGGTAGTTTCCTTTTTTCCTCTTTTATATGATCCATCATGGCTCTCTAGGGCAGGAGTGTCAAACTGGCAGGCCAGATGTGTCACGCACAGGCTATGCCCAGCCCAGCTCCGCGAATGGGAAAAACATCACATGATGACAACATGACGTAGCAAGTTTGACACTCGTGCTCTAGAGTCCCCAAAATAAATGTAGCAGACTCACAGCTGGTCTCCTTGATCTATAAATATAACCTGTACATTTTAAGAGGTAAAGAACCTGGCGTTCTATATCCTTTATATACCATCCAGGAAACTCAAAAGTGTTTAAATGTTACATGAAATAAGTTTGGGCTTCTTTTCAGGCATCAAAGTACGTGTGAAGGAAGATAATGATCATCAACCAATCACAATCCATTTCCAAAGCAGATATGATACTAGATTGCCTGTGCTTCATAAGATGCTACTAACTAATCTCAAAGGGAGGCATATTAGAAGGCTTAATTGGGCCAAGGTAGATACTAAGATAATATCTATCTTCTCAATTTGGAATTGGCCCAGACTTGGAAAAACTCTGTTTTTTCCTCTACCCAACGTCCAAATAAAATCCATACCCAGTACACTGTGTCTTTCATTGGGAAAAATTTTAATAGATAAAGTTCCCATCAAATCTGTCCACGTGCCAGAAAGTTACTGAGGGCAGTAGGGTCTCCACGTTGTTTTGCTTCCAAGGAATTGCAAAAGAGCAACATGGTGACATGAAGTCATAAGAAAAAATGGATTTTCATATTTTTAAAGGGATTGGGGTTTTATCTTGTTTTTAATAAAGCAGGTTTGTTAAGATAACTGGAAGGTTTAAAAAATGTCCCTTGAGTAAAATGTGATTCTTAGTATACCGTAGCCATAACGGAATACATTTTTTGGTAACAATCCATATGGAGTTTATCATTGCCTTTTTTTCCTCCTCAATCTACAATCCAGCTTCAGATTCCTAGTATTAATCAGGCCTGATCGTGCTCATCTTTCTAAGATCACACATATTTGGCTAGGTGCTTACTAAGACTCTAGATGTTTACAAAGCTAATTTTAATTATTATTTTTATTTTAAAAATAAATAGAAAATTGCCCTAGTAAAAATCAATGAGTTTATAGTAAATTTATTGAAATAATCTGTGGGGGCTGTTGAATGGTGCCCTGCAAGATCTCAGTTTCTGGACTAGTGGATGAGTACTACATCAGATATTCCAACTGGGGTTTTTGTTTTGGGTAAAAATAGTACATTGTACTCATGAAGAATAGACAGTACCTGCAGCTTGGATATGACTTCCCTGTCATTTTCTTAATTTTAATATTGCTGTTTCCCAAAGTTAATTTAAGCAATGAATAATGCAAGCCATATTTAAAATTGATTCCCTCCCAAGCCATGCTTTATTAAATTTACAGTGCATTTTAAAATTATTTATCCTTTTAAGTTTGTTTCCATTTTGAGATAGAATTTACAATAATTTAATAATTTAAAATTTCTTTGAAATCCACCCCTTGTCAACTTTAGACACATTAGAATTTAATGATTCTTATGCAAAGCTCACTTCTGGCAAGGAACTTCATACTGAGGTTCTTTTTTTCTCAGGGGCTGAGAATAGTTGGAAACAGATTTCTGAGAAGAGGAGACTAAAGCCACTTCCCATTTATTATTAGCATTATCACTACTGCAGTCACTGCTTCTTTTGCTGAAGCTTCTAAAAGCTCCTATGCTTACCGTTACCACAAGGCCCATCAGCCATAAAGTCTTATTGAAGAAGCAATCTAATAGTTGTTAAGACACCAGGTAGAAAGTGGGAGACCATGCGTTCTTAACCATAAAATCCGGCTGGGTGATTTTGGGCCAGTCACACTCTCTCAACCCAACTCCCTACACAGGATTTTATGGGGGAAAAGAGCAGGAAGAAGTGTGTTGGATAAGTTTGCTACCTTGAGTTATTTGTAAACAAAGGCAGGGCATAAATAAATGTTTCCAGAATTATTTTTTCTTCATTATTTTATTGTTTGCAGAATGTGGCTGATACCATATGATGGGGACTGGCAACATGCCAGTCCCCATAAAACTTCTTTGGTGTTACTGACCTTCCAGAATGATACATTTTAGATGAAGGTCGCATGAAATATTTGATGTTTTGATTACTTTAAAATGGTTTCTTTTCAACATCTACAAATTCTCATTAGGATAGCTATTACCTGAAAAGATTGCTGAGTCCTCAGTAGTGTTGTGATTCTGCTTGAATATATCATTCTAGTCATTATATTTTAAGGATAAAGCAGAGAAAACTATTGGAATGATGGGCTTCAAGAAAATATAGATTTGTGCCTTTTTAACTTCGAGAGGAATTTATAAGTATGTATAGCATGAAAAAAGTGTATTTGAATAGGTTTTTTTCTTTCCCAAAATACTAGATCTCCCAGCAATTCATTGAAATTAAATATGGGGAGATTACATGACAGTAAAAAGCACACAATACTTAAAAATGCTTATTTAAATACACGCTAAACTGTTGTACACAGACAATATTAGCTTATGCAGTGAAAATCTTCCAGTTTAACTTTGCAACATTCTGCTGCCAAATGAATTAATGGTCACCACGTTTTAAAAGAGGAGCAAATCTGTAAAGGATACAGTTAGCAAAAGTTACTAATCTTCATGTTTTTATTCTGAAAAATATAAATAACACACACATGTCTCCAGAAGTTGTGGATGCTCCAGCACTGGAATTATTTAAGGAGAGATTGGGCAACCATTTGTCTGAAATAGTATAGTACTTCCTGCCTGAGCAGGGTGTTGGAGTAGAAGACCTCCAAGGTTCCTTCAAGCTCTGTTATTCTAACTCTGTTATTCAACAAAACTCTGTGTTCTGTTATATAAGATATTGGACTAGGAATAAGGAGAGCCATGTTGAAATCCATCCCCTTAGCTACGAGTACTCATTGGATGACTTTAAGCCAGCACTCTTTGTGAAACCAATCTCCCTCAAAGGTTGTTGTGGGTGAAAAAATTCTAGATCCGCTATCCTGAGCTTATAAAGAAAAGGTAGGACATAAATTTGGAAACAAACTAAATAGCAGCACGCTGATTGCAGAAATAAGAGTATTGGAATATAAAGGCCCTGAATGCTGTATGTGCCCCATGGTCTCCAGATTGCTTATTCCTTCTCTAACAGAATGAACTTAAAAGGTGAAAAAAATGATATATATATCATATGTGTTTGTGTGTGTGTGTGTGTGTGTGTGTGTGTGAAGTTTTTGCGGGTACTTACATGTATGGCTTTGTTCGGGTATTTTCCCACGTCATTATAGTTGTGCTTTTAAAGTTGTAGCAACGTTTCGGCAGAATCTCATCTGCCATCATCAGGCTTATGTATTATGTTCGTCTGTGAGTCAGACTTTCACAGCCATTTCTGTTTTAAATTTGGTGATAGCCTACTGCTGTGCCAGAATGGTTTTTTCTTCATCCTGATTGGTTGGGAGTCTTGGTCTGTGTTTATTGGTCTTGGAGTTTGCTGTGTTCTGCTTGAATCAAGCCTGATGATACAGAAGCCTGATGATGGCAGATGAGATTCTGCCGAAACGTTGCTACAACTTTAAAAGCACAACTATAATGCCGTGGGAAAACACCCAAACAAAGCTGAATACCATACATATGCATGTACATATACATATACATACACACACACACACACACATATCTATATATATATATCTTAAGTTTTCGCGGGTACTTACATGTATGGCATTCAGGTTTGTTGGGTATTTTCCCACGTCATTGTAGTTGTGCTTTTAAAGTTGTAGCAGCGTTTCAGCAGAATCTCATCTGCCATCATCAGGCTGATGATGGTAGATGAGATTCTGCTGAAACGTTGCTACAACTTTAAAAGCACAACTACAATGACGTGGGAAAATACCCAAACAAAGCTGAATGCCACACACACACACACACACACACACACACACTTACATACTTACATACATATACACACACACACACATACATACATACACACACATACACATACACACACACACTGTCTTCTTCCTTATGTATAAATTTACTTATATTTGTGATGTAGATATAGCCATAATTGGATATGCAGTTCTTGTAATGGTCCCCTGTTTTCTCCCTCTCTCTCTAGATGTTTGGTCGGCCGGTTGTGTGTTGGCAGAATTATTATTAGGACAGCCAATTTTCCCAGGGGATAGTGGTGTAGATCAGTTGGTGGAAATAATTAAGGTAAGAGGGTTTTCTATTATCTGAACATCATTTTAAAATATAAAACAAAACAATTTTTTCTAAATTCATGTGTCTAGTTAAAACTAAATGCAATACCTTTTAAAGTAAGGAACAAATATTGTGGAGATAACCAACTACAATTGTGGTGTCTTAACTGATTTTCCAAAGATGGGGAAATTAATTTTCCATATTCTAGAAGATTGCTGAAGCCAAAAAAAACAAAAAAGCAGAAACCCTAAATATCAACAAAAAGTAAAAGGTTGAAAATTCCTTAAACTAAGGAGAAATTTATTCTAACCTGGTTACCGTTTCTTACTTATATTCACAGTGTTTCTATTGTGTGTGATTCACACATAAAGAGGTTATTTACCTACTCAGAGCCTTTGGAATCTTCTAGAGATAATAGATTTGAAGATAGATTTTTTAGATTTGTCCTTACTTTACATAATTAAGTGCAATGCCCATTAATCTCAAGTTTGTTTTCAGCTACAATGACCAGACAGAACAGTCTTTGGAGTTTCATCATTCAAGTCTTTTAAGAATTTATCCATTTGATTTAGCATATTTGGCCCTCGAAGTTGGATATAGCACTCATGATCACTCTTTCTCCAAACATCTCATCCTAACCTTCCGGCCCTTTCTAGCCAAAGTTCTGTTTTTCTTCTTTGTCTAGATCAAACTTTATAAACTGCTAGAATGAAGCCACCTTCTTGGCTTTGTTGTTGGCCAAAAATAAGTCATTATTGGTACATATTTCTGGCAGAAACCGACATACCAGCAGATGGGCCAGGTTTTATATCTCTCCATATTCATAAAATGTGTTGTTATCCACTAAGAGCCTTCACTTGAGCATATTGGGTTTGCATTTAGGCACTTCCATTTTATTTGATCACAACTTACAGACAGAATCTTGCTAGATTAAATTTACACTACTCATACTCTAACAGGATATACTCTGGTAGATTCTAGGGAGTGGCTATCCTAAATCTCTTCCTCATTATCCCATCCAGCTAGGGGTTGTGTTGTCTCTTGTCTCTCCCTCTCCCCTCCACACTTTTTTTTTTTTGAGGGGGAGAATATATTCCTTCCTTCCTGGGAAACTGCAACTTAACCATTTTGTAATTCTATAGCTAACGCTCTAGGGAAGATTCTTCCTTCAGATAAATAACCCTTATCTTTTTGCCTTGAGGATACCTACATAGCAAACTCTTATAACCATTGTTAAGCTTCTCCAAAATGGGTTTAGTGCAGTCACTCATACACAATAGCTCTCTTTGACTTTGCCATTTATATTTATAATGACTTTGCCATTTTTGTTTGTCCTAAAAATGTAAATCAAGACTCTCTCACTCTAGCCTATGATCATTCAGACCAAATGCAGAACATCTTCCCATAGTGAAACACACACACAAAACCGGGAGGAGAGAGATACTATGGGACATAAATCACAAAACACCTTATAGTAACAATAAGTGGCATGTGGTTTAGTATTGACATCCAGAAAAATGAGTAGTATCCCATTCGCCTTCTCCAATGTAGTCTCTGACATAGGTCATCCACCTGGACAGCCAAAGCAGTTTCAATGCCATATCTTAAAGGAAATGCTAATTGAAATTAGTTTGAAATGTACCTGCAGCTGGATTCTACCCATTTTTTTCTGACACTATAATCAGGAACAGGCTATTTGATCTTTTTTGCACGTGTGCATGCACATGCATGTATGTGTGTAATTTTTATTAAGGATTTCAATTACAATAGAAGAAAAGAGAAAGAAAGAAGTTACTTCCAGCCTTTATCACATCAAGTAGAAACATCGCTATAACTCTTTGCCCCCTTTTAGTCAATTTACAACCAATTATCTTTTTATCTCATATCCCATATCCTATTTATAGACAAGCCATAAAGCATCATTTTTTCAGGCCTAATGTCAACAGAAAGTTCTTTTATGATTTGTATGTCCAGTGTGATTTCTTTCCATGTCCTTCTTGTAACCTGTCATTTGTGGGGTCATTTTCAATGCCATGTCTGTCTTGTTGAATAAAATTGTTCCTCATCTATCTGTTAGGAAGCTTATGGTCACAAGTGTGGTCAGGTACAGCTAGCTGATTTAGTTTAGCTACAAAAATATATGGAATGATGATATTGAATGCTGAACTAAAGTCTACAAAGAGGACCCTTGCACAAGTCTTTGGAGCTTCAAGGTGTTGTAGGATGTAGTTCAGAGTCATATTAACAGCATCATCTGATGATCTATTTGCTCAGTAGGCAAATTGCAAGGAGTCTAACAGCGGATCCGTGATGGTTTTCAGGTGGGCCAGCACTAACCTTTCAAAGGTTCACCATGTCATCATTTATTTTACAAAAAGAAAACCAAAAGCCATATGTAAGCCACGCATACACCCTTACTGCTTCCATAAGTAGGAAGAGGCTAAGTAGATTAGCTGAGTACTGCTAATCAAGTGGTCTTGATAAATTGATTATCAGCAAATGTGACTTCCTCTTATAAAGCCTAGGTTTTAAGACTCCAGTACTGAGATGTGTGTTAACACAATGCGAAGAGTAAAGACATCAGCCTTGATCTTAGAGAATAATTGCTGCTGCTCATCAATCTGGTTTTATAAGGGCATTTCCAAACAATTTAGAGTCCATTATTCTACAGTGAGGAAGATTATTTACAAGAGGAAAACATGTTTGTGTTTGAAGTCTGCTTGCTTCTAAAGTGATTCCATCATTAACTCTGTATGAGGTAGCATTCTTCCAGGTGGAATCAGTTCACAATTTGGGGGTCCTTTTATATTCCCACAGCTCCTGCTCAAGTAGCGGGTACTAGCTATTGCTAAGAGTATTTGCTCAGCTCAGTGTAGTGCACTAATTGAACCATTTCCTGGAATAGAAGGGATTATTAACTCACTGTCTTATACCTTCGTCACTTTGGTTGGACTATTATACTACGGAACATGGTGTTGCCCTAGAAGTGTATTTAGAAGGTGTAGTTCATCTAGAATATGGTAGCTCATGTGGTGATGAGTGCTCCTCTAAGTATCCATGAAATACATTTATTCCAAGAATTGTACTGGTTGCTCTTTGGCTTCTGGATGCAATTCTGACTCCAGCTTGAAGCGCAGGTGGCAATTCTGCTTAGCAGAATTTTCATGCAATTTTGTGTTGTATACCAATTGCACCCTTTCCTGGACCGTGAAACCCAGCCCTCAGTCACTCATACCCCATCATTGCTTGGTTGGATTATTGCAGTGCGGTCTACATGGGGCTATTCTTGAAAAATATTGAGAAACTACAACTGGAACAGAGTACAGCAATGCGGGCAGTTTTGGAGGCTCCTAGGGTGGTGCATGTAACACTGCTTTTACAACAGCTGGATTGGTTGCCCGTTTGCTTTTGGGTCCAAAAGAAAATCTTGGTTAGGCCCACCCCACTCTCAACAGTAGAAGAACTTAATTGAAGAACTTCAGTTAAGTAGAAGAACTTCAGATTTAATTGGATCAGGAATTTCAGCTAGTGGAGCCAAGAAGAATTACTTTCTCTGCTGTGGCCCACACCCTCTGGAACATCTTGCCTCCAGAGAAGAAATCTGCCTCTACCATTCTGGAAGGACCTTAAAACCTGATACTGTCATTGGCTTGGGGTACTGATTGGGCGTGGCTATGCTGGAGGTGGTTGATTGAGTGAGAGACAAACATCTAAGCCCATCCCGTCTGTGCTCTTGCTTTTAACCTTTTATTTAATTGTTAATTATAATGCTTATATTTATGCTTTTATGCTATTGTAAGTAACCCTGAGTCACTCTGGATAGTGAAATGGGTATATTATAAGATATAAATTTTATAAATAAATTCTTATTTATTAATATTAATAATTATAATTATTAAAGATAATAATGCTTGTTATCTTTCAAGCCCTTCATGTTCAGAGCCTGGTATCTGAGACCATCTTATTCCCTGTCCTTCCCTATAGGTTCTAGCAGGATTAGGGTCAGGCTTCTTTGTATCTTCTCACTTAACGATTGGCATTTTTAGGGGCTAAATAAGTGTACTTTTCAGTGTTTTCCTCTCCCCTCTCGATGCCATTTCTGATGGCATTTATCCAAAGTGTAATCTGCCCTTTCCCTTCTGGCCTATAGGAAGTTGATGAAAACTTGATGTTTCTTCAAACTAGGGGCTGACTTGTTATAATAACCTCATTTGTCAAAATAGTTCTCTATTATTACTAATTTTATTAGTTATAATTCCAACCTCATAGGAATATTGCTGCTTTTAACTATGTTTTTAATCCTGATTGTGTATTCAGCAAGTATATGCTGATATATTTTATCTGTAGAGAATTATCACAGTATGCCTCCCAACTGTTTTGGTTTCCCTTCCCCATGATCTTGCAAGAAAAAAGATGTTTCATATTATATTAAAATATACTTCATTCCTTCACATCCAAAGTATTTGTTCTATAATAAATCCACCATAGATCAACAAACTGAAAATTTGATTGAAGCATTCAAGGACATTCTCCAAAGTCAAACTGTGGAATAAATTAGGCAATGCTATGGTTAATTGGTATATAAACACAAAATGCACTCCACTTTTACTGTGCAAATATAGCATTGGTGTTTTCATTTAAACCCTCCCCCCCAATTCATTGGTGTTTACATTCAGTTTTTATTCTGGCAGTTCCCATGAACAGTGGGACAGTGTTCCACTGTGACAATCAATAAATATGTCTGGAGCAGCCCAAGATTGTTTGCATTTTGGGAAAAAATAACTCTGTTTTTGTATGCAAAGGCAGAATATATTCCAAGGTTCCAGACAACATTGTCTTGGTTTCTGCATGGTCTTCTACTAATCCCCCTCTGCTGAAGATAGTCTTTGCAAATATGCCTCTTTCTTATCTAATGGTCGCCATAGTAGCCAAGGGTTGCTACAGTATTATAATTGGCTTACATGATTATCCTCACCTATTGAAACATTCTGAGTTAATATTCCTCAATCAGAGACAGACATAATGCCTAGATCTTTGGAGGATTCAATCCTATTTTTCCTTAGGAGTAAGGTAGATGGGGTTCCTATACCCTGTCCGAAATCCTCTAAAACTTTTATTCTGCTAAATTTAGTATTTAAGCTAAATACTCAGCTAAATCCAGTCCTTTCAAGACTAAAAAAACAAGCATTTTGGCCTCTTGAGTTTCAGGTTCATGATGTTTTGGCATTGTAACTTTCATAAAGATGCACTTTGAGGCTATCTCTCTGTTTTTCTAATTCACATTTTATAAAATATTTCGTCCATTTTAGTCACCTACATTGTTACTTGTCCCAGCTTATTTTTTGTGTGATCCTATTTGATTTTCAAAGCTTTTCAGACTGGTGGCTAATGCTCACATTCATCTTTGCAATACCAGACTTTCAATAGCCTGCCAAGAGGGAGAGTTATATGAATTGCATTAGGATCAACAGCTCCTTAACCTTTATTGGGATAAAGTGCCTTTCATCCAGATATTTCCTTTCTACCACATTCCACTAGGGAATGGACATTTTACCTGCCTTTTTTATCATATGTAATATGGTTAATGTAAGGATTTCTGTCAGGAAATCCGGAAGCAATAAAAGTTTTTGAATAGGTTCAGTGTAGTCAAAATCCAAGTCTGTGAATTCATAAAAGACAATTTAAAAGTTCATCAGTACTGTACAAGTCTGAACATGGCTGTGACTTAAGATTCCTGTAAATTTTGTTTGTTTGTTTGGTTAGTTGCCTTGGTTTACTTTGAAAACCAGTTTTTGCCTTTTGTTTTGCACCAAAAAGTTCTGATACTGCACATAGGCTCAAGGAAACTAAAATACATACCATACTGGATTGTATTTTTTGGTATTTTTTATGCAGTGAATTTACTGTGTGTTAAGGGTAATGATCCCTTTCTTGAAGAAATGTTTAATAGTTCATCCTTTTTATTTTCCAGGTCCTTGGAACTCCTACAAGAGAACAAATTAGAGAAATGAATCCAAATTATACAGAATTTAAATTTCCTCAGATTAAAGCACATCCATGGACTAAGGTGAGTCTGAAATGGTTGTGTGTGTATGTGTGACGGGGCATATTCAACACTGAGGTCTGTATATTTATTTTCACAAGCAATAAACAAAACTGTCACATTATATTATGTAATAGTTCCATAAATTGCTAATCTATATTCAGAATAATACTTTCGTTGATAAGACTGAAATATACAGATTTTTCTTCTCATCTGCAATCAAAATGGAATGGAATGGAGATGGACAGTCACAGGCTGTGGCTACACTCTTATCTTGTTTTTTGAAAATCCACTTCAGTGCTATTTGATGTTTTTACTGAGATTTTGCAAAAATAAAAAGGTACAATTTTAAGCCCATATTTTTAGCCCAAACTCTTCCTAAAAAATGAAAACGTTGAAGATTTTAGCTACACTCCCTATATTCCTTAGAGGCTAAATATGTATTTTAGAGTAAAAGTATGGTGTAAAGGTTTACAAAAATCTAGTTGAGCAATAAAAAAAACCAACTATTCACGTCCATGCAACTTACCAGTTTTATCTCCAGTCAAAAGCATAATACAGAGTTCTCTTTCTTCCATATAACAGTTAAATCAGATTGTCCTTTTTTACAAGAACAAGAAACTAATCTTTTTGAAGTTTATTTCTCTCTTTTTGAAAAAGTGGGCCAGGCCTTCCCTTTCACAGGAGATTCTTCCTCATAGATTGAAGTTTGCAGTTTCACAGTAGCTTTTATTCTGATTGTAGACTCATATTTGCAGTTTGAGGACACCTTACAATTGTAACAAAGTTTACTTGCTGGCAAGGGATATAGTGTAAAGATGGTTGAAGCTATAGGATGATATGAGAACAATCAACTAGGTGGACAGTTGTGTTGCTGAACCTCAGTCAAGTTCTGTGTAATCTTTTGAAAGGAACAAAGAATAGAATAGAACAGAACAGCAGAGCTGGAAGGGATCTTGGAGGTCTTCTAGTCCGGTCCCCTGCTGAAGCAGGAGAACCTATACCAGTGATGGCTAACCTTTTTGTTGTTGCATGCCGAAAGTGCGTGTGCGCACATGCTTGCTTGCACCCATAATGCAGTGCACACGTGTGCCCCTGCGCATGCGCTCCCCCTGCCCCCCGTGTATATGGTGGGACCCCCCATGCTTCCCCTGCCCCCTGCGGATGCACACATGACCCCCTCATGCTCCCGCCCCCTGTGCATGCGTACACAACCCTCCCACATGTGCCACACCCATGCATGCACAGCAGATACCTAACAATTGGCTGGCAGGAGGTGCACGCGCATACACAGTGGAACTGAGCTGGGGCAATGACTCGTTTACGGGCAGGGATGGCTCTGTGTGTCACTTCCGGCATGTGTGCCATAGGACATTGTCCAGTCTCTTCTTAAAAACCTCCAGTGATGGAGCGTGTATGATTTCTAGAGGTAGGCTGTTCCACTGGTTAATTGTCTTCACTATTAAGAAGTTTCTCCTTAATTCAAACTTGCAGCCGTTCTTCATATGGTTTAACCTCCAGGCCTTTGATCATTTTAGTTGCTCTTCTCTGAACTTTTTTCCATTAACATTAATAGAAGAGCTTACTTGGTTGACCTAATCATTTGGAAGCAATATTTCTGAACCCCAAAAAGATCTTGTCAGTAATCTTAACATATTTCAGTTTGAGTCTCTCTCTTACTGACTTTTAGGAATAATGAAGTTTAAATTTTATTACTTGTTTTATATTAGACTAGATCTTGATGATGATACTAATTACCTCATTGTCTGTTTGCACCTGAGATCTTAAAATGATAAATCTTTTTGATAAAACCATTAGATTATTTTGAGAAATCAGAAGCCTAAGGCACGACATTGCAGCCAGTCTGAACTAAAACACATTCATGCACTTTTTAGTTGATTTTTAGTGATTACAAAAGAAAGGAAAAGAAATGAATGTTCTTAACGCATACATACACTGTGTGCACAGTTATTAGGCAAATTGTATTTTGGAGAATTAATTTTATTATTGTATAACTACAGTGCTCTCGGTCAATCAAAAATGTTAATAAACCTCAAACCTGAATATTTAAGAAAGTAAAAGTGAACTTTTGGCTTTCTTAGGAGAATATCTATGTGTGCACAATTATTGGGCAACTGTTAATGTGCAGAATTAGAGCAGCTAAATTAAAAACAAAAATTTGCCCATCTCACTTGTTTATTTGCATCTGTTAAAATGAGAATAATAAACAACTTATTAACTTATGCTTATATCCACTAAGCATTTAAATTTATACAGCTTGGAAAATATGCACACAAAGGATGATATGGTCAAAATACTTGCCTAATAATTGTGTACACAGTTTACAGTAAATGACTAATCTTAAGAAAAATATAAAGCTATAGTATACTGAAATGTGCTGGCAGAAGATGGAATGTTGCATATGGAATCTTCTTTTCTGTGAGACAGCATTCTGAATCAGACATGATACTCAAATTTGTTTCTTGGCTTATAAATGATGAAATGATTCATTATTTTATGCTCTTCGGACTAGCTTCTATGCAAGCTTTAGAAATTAGTCCAGTTTTGGAAATCAAGACATTTTCTTGATTTCACTAACTCTTTGCTTTCTCAATTATAATTTTAAATCATACAGAAAGAGTTGTTTCTTTTGTAATTTTCCATGCTATTGGCTAGATCATGTCTTTCCTTCTGTACCCCAGATTTCCTTTCAAAGACTGGTGGTTCTTTTCTAAGACTCTTCTCTAAGGCTCCTCATGTAAGATTATCTTATTTGATGTATTCTTGCATACACTCTAAACAAAGAAAAGTCACATCATAAACTTTAGTAAGTAGCATGAGAATGAATATGTAGGCTTGTATAAAACTTTTTGAACAATGCCAAAATGGCAAACTTTTGGTAGATTGCCTCCATTATAAAAATGCTCACACTTAAATGTGCTTAATACTCTGGTATGTTTAATATATGTATTTATTTGAAGAGCTCCTTCCCCTCGAAAGTATTTTTAAAAGGCTTAAAGTTAATTCATGGTACATAGAGTTTGCCATGTCACTAACACGTCTCCTGCAACCTTTGGAGCCAAAGAAAAAAAGTTAAATATGAGCCCATATTGAGGGAAATTGCCCCCAGCATTGTTCTAAGATAACAGACATGTGAGTGGAATGTCTTCATTGCTTTTGATCCATTCCTGGTAATGGAAGGAAGGAAGAAAAAGTATATTCTTGTTTATTTTCAGACCAATATGAATTTTTTTAAACTTAAGAATTATAAGAGCTTTTTAATATGGTCATAATGCAAAAATGTTGGTATGTTTGGGAAATGATTGGGTAAGTTAAATTAAGGACTGTATTGGAGTGCCTGGTGAACTGAATCTTGAAGGTTGTAATGAAGATGACTTTTTGGTATAGAAATGTTAACAAGGAAGGACAGGTCCTGTAACACAGAGAGACTTATTGTAACACGATAACTTTCTATGATTTGGGAAGATGGAAGAAATTCAATTTTAAAAAATCTAAAGTTAGAATATATAAAGTATATATTTATATGTATAAATAATTACATATACAAATTTAAAATTATATATACATTTATAAAATTATATCTAATATTAACAAAATAAAATTACTTTAGTCCTAAGAGGTCCAGTTGTACCGTTTAATACTTTATCAGCTCCTTTTTGCAGTGGTTACTAGTCTATTTGTCACTGTTATATTTTCCCAGGAACAACAGAAACAAATTGAGCTTGGCCGTAGAGAAATTTGATTTTAAATTCAAACATTTGTAAGGATTATTAATTATTAATATTATTATTGATTATTAATATAAACAATAGTATATTAAATTGTTAAAATTATGTGATACATGTATTTGTGTATTGTATTAATATTTATATTAATAATATAAATTTTATAAATAATAAATAATAGCAGGGAGTTTTAGCCAAAATAAGCAATACTACATGGATAACAGTTATGAGTTCTTGAAGGTGCTTTGCCTAATACAAATATACTTGCAAACTTAAAAAAATAATTTATCAAACATGTTCTGTCCTTTTTTTATGTTTTATAGTAGCATATATATACTTTACCAATTGGAGGATGTGTTCTTGCCATGCTAACTAATACCTAACAAGCTGAAGATTCAGAGAAAAAGGTTCTTCAGGATGATTTTTTAGAACTTTTATTTGATTTTATTTGTTCTCTGACAATATTTATGAATATGTCCCAAATTAGCTAGCTTGTTCATGGGTTGGTCAAGTTAATTCACATTTCAAAAAGGTTATATGACTTTAACACCTGTAGGAGTTACATCATGGAATATAATGTGAAATCTAAAATGATTATCACATATCAACTCTAAGCATAGCAGGTCTGCTTTACCTAACTGTATACATGTAAATTTATTGTGAACAGTGTACAGTCAGTTGAAGTCAGGCAGTGCCTAAATTGAATTAATTAACTGAACAAATTTTATAGGGTGCAATGAGATAGTAATGACTATTTAAAAAAATAAATACATTTTTTCAAGGTGCATTGGAAAATGCAATGTTTAGCAGCTGATATTCAGATGCTCGTTCTCTCCAGGTAAGGTAGTTGTGCTCATGATGATTCATCACTCTGAGAGGCAGGAAACAGGAATTTCACTTAAAAAAAAAAAGAATAGGTTCTGCAACTTGAAAAGGTTTGCAAATACCAGACTGAGATCATTTCTGTGGTTTTGGCCATGAAGACAGCAAACAATTCCTTGTGCATGACAAACATTGAAGCCTGACTGAAAATTACAATTTTTGGTTTATGTATTTGCATGCATATATATATATATATCAGAAATATAACCTTTCCTCTCTGATATATATCTATCTATCTCAGAAATATAACCTTTGCATGCATATATATATATATATCAGAAATATAACCTTTCCTCTCTGATATATATCTATCTATCTCAGAAATATAACCTTTCCTCTCCGATTTGCCAGAGGACAAGAGACATTTTTTTCAGAATAAAGCGATTTATTTTGCTAAGCAGGAATAAAACATAATTTTTCATGCAGCTGCTTTCAGCAGTCAAAACTATGCTATTTTGCACTGTTCTTGTGTCACTATTCTTGGCTCTATTCCATTGGCATCTGATTGGAGACTAAAGATAGAAGTGAAGACCTTCCATTTCATAAGGATAGTTAATAGAGCAGTAAAATTAATGCTACTTGGATAGTGTTCAAAAGCTTTGATCAACAATCCACAAATGGGACTTGTATCATTTTATTTATTTTCTTCTCACTACCACCCATGGGTTTGTTGACAGTTGTTTTCTCATTGGAAAGCAATTAGTGGTAAGATTTTATTCTTATGTATTTTAGTTTCTTGATCTAGTGAAGTGAGTTTTTAATATGTTTTGTGCTTTACCAGAGTTTTAGCTTGATTCACAACAGTTTTCTTCTTTGCTTGTTATGGCTAAGAAAAAATATACAGCATACAATAGATTAATAATGTATTCCTTTTTTATTGGAGATTTGAGTTCCAGCTTTTAATGGGAAGAATTAATGTTCTGTTCTGATGTATATAGTGAACAGTTACGTTAGAGCAAACTGAACAAAACATACTAAAAAAACCTAAGAAAAAAAATCAAATAAATGAGTCACATTAGTTTTGAAGAGTTTGCAAGTGTATTTATATCAACAAGTAGCCAATTCAAGAGTTTGTAATAACTGATTTTCAGTTATTTTAATTCATTGATTTAAAATTCAGTACTGTGTTCATTATATGCAGTGCACATTAAATATACAGCAGCTTAAATAAAAAACTATAGAATCTGAGATATGATTGCCTAAAAAGACTTAAAATATATGTTGACACTAATAAAGTAAATGATGTCACATAATAATGGCAAGATAAAGACATTGTAAAATAAATGTAGGATTGGATTGCCAATAACTTTATGAAGCTATTCCCTGAAAAGCAAGTATATATGTTTTTTTTATAAATATTCAATAGTTGCACAATTGTTTCAAGGAAAAAAATCTTTAAAATTCTAATTTTGGCTTCTTTTTATAAATGTGTAGTATCACTAGTACATTTTCCACATGTCCTTGTTAAAAAAATCACTTTTATTGACTCTCCTCACCCCCAAATAAAACTTTTTTTAACAGAAAAGGAAGTCCTTTGGCTAATCTTGTTTTGGCACTTTTTGAACTCATGGTTTGAAAATTTCATTTTTTATAAATGAAAGAATTCTCAACCACTTGCTGAATGCAGTATAGTTCCATGATCAGAACACTTGGGTAGGACTGGGTTCATGCAGAATGTATGTACATTGTGCTTTATTCCTTGACTTTTGATTCATTCCTTTTTCTCTTCTATGTTAAGACTACTATGTCTTAACTGCTGTTAAGCTGCTGTTTTCTTTCATATTGCACTTCAATAGGCCAAATCTGTCAAAATTCTTAGCATCATATTGTAGCTTCATTCATATTCTCAGTTAACTACATATCACTACTCCTGCAGCATAGAACAGCAGCTAGGATTTTCCAGCAGTTTCAGAGGACAACTTTTGAGTGGCTGTTCCATGTCTTTAACGAGCAGTTCCAGTTTCACTTAAAAAAACAACTACACAGAGTTATTGCTGAATACAATATTTCTATTACAGCCAAGTAAAATTCTATGATACTTGTTCTCCAGTGTGCTGTATCCTTAACTGCAGGTGGTAGAGCATGTGGCATGTGGGACAAAGTTTTAGAAATTTATATTAAACTTGGAAAATGTACCACTTTAAAAAATCTTATAGATGCTCACTAATATTTTGCCTCCAAGATATTACACAGTGAAAATCATGGCCAAATAAAATCATGAATATAATTCCTAAATTTTAATGGACAATTATTATGTCAGATTTTTTGAAATAAATTGATTATAAAAAAAAATCCTAAAACAGTAGTAGGTTTAATGTACTAAATATATCTAAATATCAATGTGGGAATGAGATAACTAGGCAGAAACAGAGCATAAATGAGGATGGAACTCTCCTCTCCATAACAGTGCAGTGCATGTTTTAGGGCTACAAAATGGTAATTCCTGTGTGGCTCCAGAAGAAAATGAAATGGCTTATCCTGGAGAAAGTTGGAATTTTCAACAGACATATATTACATGGCTATATTCATGATAGGTTTCCCCCCCCCCCCCACCCAGTATGGCATTTTATGTCATTTAATATACTATATTAATAAGTAAACTGAGCATATTAATTAAAATACCATCCATGGTTATAGTAAAATATAATTTGCAATATATAATTGAAATCATATAGTTCTAGTCAGCATTCACATGTGTCACTTTAATTTTAGTTTTCTGCTTGTGGCTTTCCTGTGCATTTACTTGGCCGTATTTAGTCTGCATACTAAAGGTTAGTCTGCCCACTTGCATTATTCTTTGTGTTGTCAGCTTCTCCTTTCCTTGGTCAAGATTGCTTCAGATTTCAATAGATTTCATTGCGACGGGCCGGCTTTTAGACCCAAGTGCTAAGTTTTAGTCCGCAGACTAAAAACTAATCCGCGGATTATTTATGCAAGCAATTCCCTCACTGAAAACTACATGAAAAACAGTAATTATTCTCTTCAAAACATAATAGTGAGGGCAGTTCACAGCTAACAGTGAACTTTACAAGATGTCCTTTGACACCTAAGCACAATAGAATGCTGAAAACATCCCTTGTTTTGGTAGCCCCATTGTGCTTAAGTGTTGGCAAACTGTATTATTGACTGCTTGACCTGTAACTGTGACAGTCCCTTGCTTTTAATGTTGTTTGTTTGTATGTTGTTAAGTAGTTCTTAGTGGGTGAATAAAGCATCAGAACAGATTGAAGTGAGAAGAGATAAAGAATGCAGTGTCTTTCTGTCATCATCAGTTGCTCTTAAAAAGAAAAACATAAATCCCCTGCACTTATAAATGACTGAGGGCATAAGGAAGGAAACCACAATAAAGGGGGAAAGTAAGTTAGATCCTACCATCACTCCTGAAGTGTCATGTCCAGTTCCTGAAGCATCCTAATGAAATATCAGCTAAAAATATAAATGCTAAAAAATCCATTGGCGGGGAAGTCAATCCAAGATGAAGAATAATCCGCGGTGGCCTGGTGTAGCTTATAGACATCTAAAGCGGTCATCTTAGAAATGAGAAACTTAATGATTCTCTTTTAGAAGTGTTACATCAGAACACTTTTCAGTTGTGCTTTTAGGATAAATAAGCAGGAAAAAATGAGTCTGTGCATGATTGCATGTCTCATGCTCCTTCCTGTGTCTATCTCTCTCCAAGATAGGAAGGAGATCTATAGTTTAGTTTTGAAAATTCAATATAATTTTACTTTTGTACGGACATTTGATTTCATATTTTTGTTACTTTTTAGTAAAATTGCTGGCATTGGAACATGCATTAAAAATAAAATGTTTCTATATTATGCCTCAGCTTTGCAAAATTATTATTAATTTTTTGAGTTTGGACTTGCTGGTGTTTAAAATTTCTAATTGTATTAAACATTTAATATTTCCCCATCACTTTGGATTTCTTATAATATTGGATATATTTTTCCTTGCTGGACTATTCTTTTGGATTGACTCCCCCTGTTTGGATTATTTCACTGCATTATCATCCTTAGGACTCGTCAGGAACAGGACATTTCACCTCAGGAGTACGGGTATGTATATAATTTTTTTTCCATATCATCAGGTTAGTTGCTGGGAAAATAGAAACAAAATTAGAATTTACACCAAGATATTAGACCCCAAGGAGCAGTCCAGCTAATATTCTCTTCCTATTGTAACATAGATGTTTGGGAATAGAAGTAACATTTACATTTTTCAACATTTATGCAAACATCTCATGACTCATTTCAGGTTTCCAAAGAAAAATAGACCCCTGATTATGCTTGCAATTATATTGGCTGCTTCAATTTTAATTATAGAATATGTGGAGATATATGAGAACAATTTCTGCTAGCTTATTAGTGAATGCTATATTAATAGTTTCCCTCAAAATAAAGAAAAAGCAAGTTAAAAATTGTCATAATTAGAGATGATAAGACATATTCTAAAAGATCTGGCGGATATTAGATTAAATATGTTTCTTTACAAATATCCCTTTGTAATCAGTAGATTGAATTTCACTTGGAATTTCATATTGGGACAAAGATACTATGTGGGTAATGTGTTCAAAATTATGGGTGAACATTTTATAGATCATAAAAAAGGCATGAAAATATGCCAAAAGAGATATGGCATAAGGTAAGAAAAGGGAATGTAGCTAAAACTAATTTTCCATAGTCTTCCATTCATTTCTGTCCTCATACAAAGCATCCTTGCTTCCATCACATCCATCACCTTTCGTTTCGTACCACCTTTAGAGATTGAACAAAATCTAGTAATCACGTACTGAAATGTCATTCAGAATAATTATCTGGTTAAGAGGTTTGTTTTCCCTTGAGGAAAAAAAAGATCAGTCTTACTACACAAACTCCCAACATAAATTTGAAACATACAGATTTCACTTTTTGATTAAATTTAAAAAGGCAACGATTGCATCCTCAGTAGAAAATTCCCAAATCCACATATTCTTCTATGTTTCAAAGAGAGATCATACATTTCAGCCAGGGCTTGTAGTGAAAAAATACTTTAAATTTCCTTGTTCTGTAGTATTTGTATGTGCTCATAACAGTCACAAGAAAGAGTTGAAACAAGGAAATAGAGTGTAAAGCAGAAAGCAGATTTTTTTAAATGACCAGGGGCTTTGATGGTGCAGTGGTTAGAATGCAGTATTGCAGGCTAACTCTGCCCACAATCTCAAATTCAGTCCTGGTGTGATTTAAGATTGAGTCAGTTTTCCATCTTTCCAGGGTCAGTAAAACAAAGACTTAAATTGTTGGGGGCAGTATGCTGACATTGTAAACCACCCAGAGAATGCTCTAAAGCTCTATGGAGTGGTACATAAGTTTAAGTTCTGTTGCTATTGCTATTAAAATAATAATCGACATTAATGCCCCATGTCATTTTAATACATAACTCTCAAAATTATCTCAGAATAATAAAACTGTGCACTTCTAATGAATCACTTTAGAATAAAAATCCAAATTAGTTTCCAAATTGGATATCTAAAGGAAAAGTTTGGACCAATGCATTGATTTCTTTGCTCTTAAATTCTACCCCCACTGTTCATCTCATCATGTATGTTACCAAATGTGTAAGACTATTTTTCAATCTCTTATCCATTCACTTTTAAAAATGTGTGCCCAAGCACAATTACTACTGTATTGTGTTTTCTATTCAGAAGCTGCTATTGCAATAGTTCCCCTCATATTATTTTCATCTGAAAATTATCAGGTCTATAAAGCAATTGCCGCTCTTGGAATGAAAGAATTAGGAGAACAGCTGAGAGTGCCTCATCACTCTCCTGGCTTAAGTTATAAGGTAAGGCAAGGCTAACTAAGTGAGATGAAACAATATTCACAGGATTTCAAATCCTGCTTTTTCAGGTCCATTTACAGAGGGAAATTGCCTAGTGTATGGATTGGGAGCCCTTTCCCTTTCATACAGTTTTCTCCTACAAATCAAAAACTGGATTTCAGTGCAATTAGAAGAAAGAAACTACATGAGGTTGGGTGTTTAAATATATGAGTGAGTGAGAGAGGAATTTCCAGTGATGAATTGGAGTAGGAAGAGTTGTACTCTCCTCTCATCATCCCATCACTTGGTTACATCAATGTTGCCTTGTCAAAAAATGCACACTTGCTTCAGCATTAGTTTGGGATTTTTATATAGTGGTTAAAAATTGATTAGCATTTTGGTTCTTTTGGTTTTCATTTACTCTAAATTCTATTCTGTTCTGTTTTAGCCTGATGTTTAGGACTCTCCCTTGAACATTTTGATTGCTTTGTAAAAACTAATTGTTTTTATAGTAGCATATAAAATTAGGCTCAGTCTCTCCCTGCCTAAGTTAGAGACTAGAATATCTTTGAAACACTTTCCATGTATTTAATGTGTCTTTTAAAAATATATTTATGCAGATCTGTCTTTGATTTTGCATGTGGTCTATGTACTATTGCTTTCATTTTGTGGAACGGTGAATTCAGATTATCATACAATACACAAAGGATTTAACCACTGTTTATATTCCCAAGACTAAAGGCCACATTCCACATAAGTGAAAAAGCAGTTTAGGACTAGAGCACAATCTATGGAGTCAACCCATTCCACTGATTAATTGTTTTCACTGTCAGGAAGTTTAACATTTAAGGCAAGAAAATGCTAAGAAAATATGCAGTGCAAAAGTGATAATTGCATGTTGAGAATATGAAGCATTTTAATTAATTACTTGTCAAGTAATTTAAAAGAGCCACTAAAACTATTAACAAATTAGCATAAACCAGTTTGATAAATCCAAATCTATGTTTTGTATTTAGGTTTTAAATGGGATTATATAACACTCAGTCCTCAAAATATCCCATCACTTGCTTTTTCCCTTTTTTCTAGCCCATCTGCATAAGCTAGCCGCATTATTTATGTTTTTAAAGGTATTATTTCCTTTGTTCCTAAATTTCCTCAGCTTGGTGCTGGATGTCGATCATATCCTCAGGGATTTGGTAAATTCAACTTTATTCAATTTAGCTCCTTGCCAATAAGCATTTTTGCCTTAACCAGTTGGTAAAAATCTGATGTTAACTTTAAAAACAACAACACCAAAAACAAAATAATACCTGCATCAGCTTAATTGTTCAGGCTCACAGTCTGTTAATAAGAGTAAAACAAAATGGTCAAACTTCCTCTTTTTTTCCCCATAGGTCTTCCGACCCCGCACTCCACCAGAAGCAATAGCTCTATGTAGCCGTCTGTTGGAATATACCCCAACTGCCCGCCTGACTCCACTGGAAGCATGTGCACATTCTTTCTTTGATGAATTACGGGACCCAAACATCAAATTACCAAGTGGTCGAGAGAAACCTGCACTCTTTAATTTCACTACTCAAGGTAATTTTGAAACATTATGCCAGAATAGGGCATCCTATCAAGTGAAGTTAGGATGAAATGATGGATAAAGTGTTGGGCACTTAAAAAGAAAATACTCTTTCCATAGCATAGACTAGAGAGTTAGAATAGAAGGAAACATTTGCAAATTTTGTGTGTGTGTATGTGTGTGTGTGTAAAACCAGTTTATTATTGATAGAGACGAATGAGGTAAAACGTAATTGAATCCATAATCTAAGTGATCTCTATCACATTTCCTAGTTGATTATTAATAAATGAACTATTAATAAATGAATGTAGATGAGGTTATAGTCCACAGTGCAATAATTACATGAATAAGTATGTTAGAGCAACGAATAGTTAAATTTTTAATGAAGATTATTTTTGAAATATAAAATAGGAAGCATATACACACACAATGGGATTAAATATATTTTCAAATAGTGCTAAATATTGTTAAATAGAATCATTATTTAGTTTCATATTTTGGGGGATCATGTCTGTAGTCCAAACTTGTCGAAGAGACAAAATAACCAACTATATAGTTCCTTTGTTTCTGTCATAGGAAACATTTTTTTAAAATGGTGTCTTCTCAGTACTATAAGGGAAGCCAGCCCTTTTCAGATTACTTTTCCTGCCCACTTTTAGTAGTAAAAATTATATTTCTTTTTCTAAAACCAGTACTTTTAATTAGAAATGTTTTGATATAGTAATGTAGGAAGATCATTTTAAAAAATCCTTTATAGCTGGGAATGTTGCCTATAAACATACATTTGATCTTAACCAAAAGGCCAAGAAGCCTCTGATCAGGTATGTGTAGGACTTTACTATTATTATGCAGTTCTGTTTGGTTATTTGTACAAAAAGTGAATGTAATTCTTCACTCCTTTTCAATTTAATTGTACAGTTTATATGCTATATTAAAGGTGGAAAAAAAGTCTGAAATTATTTGTCTTGGTCTGATTTTTTTTTACCTCTCAAAACCTGGCATTTTAACAGAGGTATGTAGACTTTTTATACCCACTGTAGATGGCAAATCATCTTGAAACGCCATCTAGCTGGCTAGATTAGTAAAACTGGAAGAAAAAAACACCAACCCATCCTGGAATAAGGCAGTGGCAAACCATTTCTGGAAACTCCTTGGGAATTGTGTAAATGCAGTAATGCAGGATAGAGAAAATTAATCTTGTCACTGTTATGTCAGAGCCACATAGCCGATCTTGACTGATCTTAAAAAAGTTTAAGAAGGATTAAAACTGGGAATCTATGAGCCAATGCCAGGGCTGAAAGCAAATAAAAAAGATATGTAAGAAGAAGATAATGGCAAAACACTTTTGTATTGTTACCAAGAGACAATGTGAACCTATCCATCTAGTCATCAGGAACTGCTAACTGCTCTTTTTCATAACTTCACTAACATATTTGTAACAATAACTACGCAAGGGTAAACCAATATAATTTGAACTTCTTTACTTTTATGTTGTTGCCGATCATTTTTTCTTACTATTTTAAATAATATTTCTACCTATGACATTTTTTTTCTCCCCTTGAATTCAACTATCTCTGAATCTTGGAAACTGCCTGGATAAATTGCTACAGTTTTCTTGGCAAGATTTTTTCAGAAGTGGTTTGCAATTACCTCTTTTCTAGGGTTGAAATTGCTGGCCCACCGTCACCTAGTTGGCTTTGGGCCTATGGTGAACTAAAACTCAAAGTCTCCCAGTTTCTAGCCCGATGCCTTAACCACTATACCAAATTGGCTCTCGTGACATTTTTAGTCTCTTGCTTATGATGGACTGTTTTAGGGTTTTTTTTTTTTAAAGAATGTGGCACATAATCTAGTTTTGATAGAAAAAGGTGAAGTACTTTTTAAGTGTTAGAAACAATATTGGCATTCTTCTGTCCTTCCCATATGCAGCAGTATGCTTGGCAGCACTGGTGGGATTTAATCTTTTTCGTCTATTCTTCCATGGCAGTAATAGTTATCATAGAACTCTTCATAGAGCTTCCTTACATTCCTGGATGCATCAGGAAGTCTGCTAAATGAGATGATTGAATTGTGCTTTGTTATACATGATCTTTCTTCAACTTCCTTCTAGAATTGTCAAGTAATCCATCTCTGGCTTCAATCCTCATACCTGCTCATGCTCGAAATCAAGCTGCTGTTTCAACTCCTACCAATACTCCAGCAGCCTCAGGTGAGATCATATTTATTTCTACCGTATTTTTTCTTGGTGCACAGTTCTTTTACCCACAGTCTTCAGTGACACAAATGCTGACCATCCCAGTATTGCTACCACTATTAAATCTTGAATCAATACATTTTATAGATTTATCATAAATCTTTAATATAAAGGTTTAGAAAATTACATGCAGATTTAGCGTTGTTTGTCCAGCATCATAGATGAGGACCTCAACACCATTAGTTACATTAAAACTAAGTGTGATGTGTCCAAAGATGACTGGTCAGCCCAATTTGGGCATGGAATGTCCTGCCACATGTTGGGCAAATAGATGGACACTGGAATTGTTGCACTGATAGAGCTAGACTTGCACAGCTAGCAAGATGTAAGTCAACCAGCTTAGTTACTAAGTCTTCAGCCAGTGCTGAAGCCACGCTGGGGTTCTTCAATCTAACTAGATTAATTCTTTTCATAGTCTTGCTTCCTTTTGGTCATCTTTTGAGTCTGATGTGGAGCTTCATTTTAGAGACAGTTAGCCTGCAACCTGTCCAACAGTCAGCACCGCACATATGCCCTTCATTATTCTGACATCCTGCCTTACTTTTCTCCTGACAATGACATAAACAATAAAATACCAAGCTTAGAGCAGAGGTGCATCCAAGAGGTCTTATTAAGGTAGGCAAACAGAAAATTGTTACTGTTGATGAGGTTGTGTGCTGAACAGTTCTAGCTAGGAGTAGGACTGCTGTTAGTCTTTTTCACTCCATATCTCCAATGACTCCCTGTCAGGCTGCAGAATCACACCTATGATTGCATTAAAGTTGCTAAGCAAACTGAGAGTTGGGCATCTAATTCTTCATAGAACCTTTTGTCTCTTGGGGTTAGTCATTGTGGGAGACACAAGCACTGATCAGGGTAGCTAGTGGTAACTGCAGTGTTTCCAAACAAAATGACTTCCATCAACCACTTCCAACCCAACTCCAGCATCACAACACTCATCACTGCCATGACTGCAGAAAAAATGTATCTTTAAATCCGGCCAGCTGATCTTTGTTGAGAAGAAGAGTCTCACTCAGGGCTGAAGCATATCTTGCAAGTTCTCTGGCAACTAAAGCTGCTCTCCTAGTGTTTCCCAAAAGCATGAACATGTTCAGGTGACAATGGTGAGAGGTATCTATGTTCAACTGCCAAGATGGGATTCCCACTAGTTGTTGTGAACTGACCAGAGTATAGTGAAGCAGCGAAAGTTTGGGGCACCTGTTCTAGTTCTATCTCCATACTATGGAGGTGAGCAGTGAGTTCCTAAAGAAGTCTGCTAACTCACCTAGGCAGATACTGGTTTGATACTGGGTTAGAACAATTAGTGGATATACAAGCCTCTCATATAAAAGCAAAACATGATGTTTAGATTTGACAAAGATAGACTCTATCTCACAAGTGTTTTTAAAGTGTTCATTGTATACCCAGTGGTGATCAAATTTAATATTTCCAATTGTTAACAATTCTTAGTTGCCATTGTTACCAAGACGTCATTACCCATCTCTTGGGTGATCATTCTTCAGAAACCTCTATAAAGGTGGCAAAACTCTTTATCAATAGCTATAGTTGTTATTCACTGTTTGGTTTCTTCCTCGTGTTATTAATTGATAGCTGATCTTCTAGAATGTTCTCATAATTTTATATTTTCCTTTTAGAATTACATGTTTTTTATGTGATTAGTCTTGGACTGTTAATTATTATAAAATATTTTTGAAAAAGTGAAAATAAGTAGGCAACAGTAAGCAATTGTAAACACACTTTGTGTTCAGATGTCCATCGAGAGCTTGCACTGGCCCAATGTCTGATTTTTTTCAACATAGACCACCTGTCCTTGAATGGCTGGGTGGACTGAACATTAACATTTGAATTACAATAAGTCCATGTACTTGCCATACTCATAACAACAATAATGACAACAATAATAATTTTAATTTAGGAGGGAGAAATGGCTGTTATCTGCACCTTTCTTCTAAAAGTGCTTTAGCAGCAGAAAAAGCAGATTCTCTTTTTGAGAAGCAGACATGACTGATTCAGAGGGTATGTCAATCTGTTTTATGATTCCTTGGCACATAATTTGAAGATGTGCTAAAATCTTTTATAATATCAGCATCTTAGGGATGAAACATGTTTGTAGGAAGATGGCTATTTCAGTTGAGCCTACTATATTAATTAAGTAAATGACCTTATTTCTTCTTTCAATTATCCTTTTAATTGTCACATCTCTATCTCATTGCTAAGAATATGAGAAGAACGAAATCTTACATTGGTCTTGTACACTCAAGCACTTCTTGAAATATTTTATATCTAGGTTACTGCTTAGCTTCTTTTATTACAGTTTACGTTTATATTGCTTCAGTCAATAAAATTTCCAACAGAATTATTGCATGCTGTTACAAAAGTCTCAAAAGAGTTGAATATTGAAGTCAGAAAAGACTCAACGGCTGTTATTGCTAGAAGTACAATCGAATTATAGAAGAGGGGGGCCTTTTGGAGATCCCAAATTATGCTGAGCAAAAGAAACTATTTTGTTGAGGAGCACTACAGTCACACTGAGGGGTAGAGACAAGACCCCACTTAAACAAGGAGTCCTGAAAGACACCATGTTGGGTGCAGATCCTGTTCAGAGTTGACCATTTGAGAATTGATCTTTTGGAAAACTCATAATTTATCCAAGTCCATTTCCATCTACAGGGTTTTTAGAAATGTCATTGTAATACTTCTTGTCACTTCTAACCTCTCTTGAAACTCTCTTTTTAAATTTTTTCCTGAAACCATCCTTTTTTATTTTTTCCTTTTTGTCTGTTTCTAGCAATATCCATTGTTTCTTTTTTACAGATTAGTAGGTCAAGGAAATGCTATGGACATAGTTTACTTAAATTTCAGTAAGACATTTGACAAAGTGGACCACAATCTACTTGTCAGGCTACAGAACTTTCTGAAAATATATCAAAAGGTATCAAAAAGGAATCCTTTATTGAGATGAGACAATTCCTGTAAGAGTTCAAAGAGCATCTGAGGTCTCTCAGGCATACAGGGATACATAAGGGAGTTTAGAACCTCTCCCCTTATCTCGATGTGTATTTAGTGAAACAAAAGCCAGTATGTTAATTCCTCCCCACCCCTCTTGTTAGAACGAACTATTCAAGAGATTCCCAAAGTACAATCTCACTGTGGAATTTTTATGACCTTCTCATCTCCTGGTTGTGCCTCTCAGAGGTGATAGTTCTGGCCATCTGGCTTTTCTCCCTCCACCGTATAATGTGTGGGTTATATAAATTCAATATAAGATTAAATATATTCAGGTTACATCAAGAAAGGATTTCTTTAACAGTCTCTCTCCCCCTCACCCCTTTTCTTCTTCCACTGAAGAAATAACAGATACATGGATCTGACATCCTGCCCTCCTTAAAAATCAGATAGGTCTACCTGGAAAAAAAACAAAAATCATGCATTACATTTGCAATTCAGGATAGTTTATCAGGGTATTTTTGGTGGAACTTACGGAGTAATGTGGGTGCTTTTACGTGTTGTTTGGCTACCCACTCATTTTCTGAAGAAGGAAGGTGTTTCCAAGCTACTAAATATTGTGTGGATCCATGGTGAGTGCATGAATCAAGGATGTCTTTAATTTCAAAATGTTGTTCCCCATGCACCATGATGGGGGTTGGAGATGTGGGAAGGGGGGGAGGTCTGAGGTTTGAAGTGATCTCTGGTTTGATCAAGCTACAGTGAAATACTGGACACGGTCCCCAATCTTGAAAGGTTTAGGTTCGCAACGTTGTTTGTCTGCATGAGTTTTGTAAACTACTCTAGTTTCCTGTAAAGATAATCTTACCACTAGCCACATGGCTTGTAAGTTATCCATCCACTCCTTAAGGGAGGGGATTTCAGGATCTTTGGTGGGTAGTTCCGGCATGGGGTTGAATTCTTGGCTTGTGGCTACCTGGAATGGGGTGAACCCGTGCTACTATGGACTGAGTTATTGTATGTTACCTCTGTAAACGGAAGAAGGTCAGTCCAATTATCCTGTTGGTGACTAATAAAACATCTTAAATATTGCTCTAATACGCTGTTCACTCTCTCCATTGATCCGTCCGTTTGGGGGTGATTCCTGACGACAACCCCTGGGTGGAGCCTAATAGGTTTAAAAACGCCCGCCAAAATGTGGATGTGAACTGAACACCCCTATCTGAGATAATCCGTTGGGGAGCTCCATGAAGGCGATAGATGTGTATTGGAAACATCTTTGCCAATGCCTTGGTAGTTGGGATCTTTTGGCATGGAATAAAGTGAACCTGTTTGGAAAAAAGATCAGATACAACCCAAATGACGGTATTTCCAGCACTTTCGGGAAGCTCCACTATAAAGTCCATAGAGATCTCTTTCCAGGGAGCAGAAGGGTCTGCTACTGTTTGTAAAAGTCCAGGAGATTTTCCTTGTCTTCTCTTTGCAGCAGCACAGGTGGGGCAGCTCGCAACATTAGTTTTCAATGTCCTTTTTGAGAGACGTCCACCGAAATTGTCTTTTGATGAGGTGCAGGGTTTTATAAACCCAAAGTGTCCTGCTATTTTGGAGTCATGGTAGCATTTCATGAGGTCCATTCTCTGGCTTGCAGGGACATAAAGTTTGTTCTCTACCCAAGCCAGTCCATCTTTGAGTAAACAAGTGTTTTTGTTAGCCTGGAGCCAGTCGTCCTTAAGTAGTGCCTCCTTAAATATTGACGTGTCTTCAGTCAGGGATGATTTTTTTCCCCCTTGTGTCCGGGTGATTACTTTGGCTGCTAGTTGGGTCGGTTGGGTCATTGGTTTTATAACCTCAATCTTTTTACTGTTGCATTGGGGTTTTCTGGACAGTGCATCTGCTAAGAAGTTCTTTCTCCCAGGAAAATATTTGAGAGTGAAATTAAAACGTTTAAAGTAATGAGCCCACCTTGCTTGTTTTCCGGAGAGTTTCCGTGGATTTTTCAGAGCTTCCAGATTTTTGTGATCAGTCCATACTTCAAAGGGGATTTGGTTTCCTTCCAGGAAATGTGAGCATTGCCCACCGTACAGCATATGCCTCTTTCTCCCATATGGCCCATCTTTGCTCAGTTTCTGTCAGTTTCTTGGATGTATAAGCATATGGTTGTAATCGTCCACTTCCATTCTTTTGGAGGAGGACCCCTCCAACTGCATCATCACTAGCGTCTGCTTGGATGACAAAAGGTTGTTCAGGATCTGGGTGCTTAAGGACCGGTTCTGCTGAGAGTAGACGTTTGAATTTCTCGAATGCCACTTGGCATTCCATTGTCCAGATAAGGGGTTGCCTTGGATTGGGTTTCTCCCTCCCTTTCATTTTTAGCAAGTTCATGATCGATGTTTGCAAAAGCTGGAATGAATTGGCGATAAAAGTTCGCAAACCCCAGGAAACTTTGCAGTAGTTTGCGGGTGTGCGGTGGGTCCCAGTCCAGTACAGCTTTTACTTTCTGTGGGTCCATCTCTATTCACTCGTGGGATATTCTATATCCCAAATAGTCAATTTTTTCTTGGTGGAATTCGTATTTAGAGAGTTTTGCATATAGTTTAGCATCTAAGAGTTTTGTGAGGACTGCACGGAGTAGCTTGATGTGTTCTTCCATCATTTCTGTGTAGATTAAAATATCATCAAGATACACTAGAACCCCTTTATATAAAAATTCATGAAGGGTTTCATTGATCAATTGCATAAACATGGCAGGCGCTCCTTGCAGTCCAAAGGGGAGCACTTTAAATTGGTAGCATCCCAATGGAGTATTAAAAGCTGTCTTCCACTCATCCTCTTCCTTTATTCTTATGCGGTAATATGCCTCTTGTAGGTCTAACTTTGATTTTTTTTTTCCTTTGGAGAGGTGGGCTAACATGTCCTTCATGAGGGGGAGTGGATATATATTCTCTGTGCAAATTGCATTCAGTTTTTTGTAATTAATGCACAAGCGTGCTGAGCCATCTTTCTTTTCGCAGAATAACACTGGGGCAGCTATTTTAGGACGGGCGGGTTCGATGAAACCCCTTTTTAAATTTTTATTGATAAATGCTCTGAGTTCTTTCAGTTCTCTGGGGGACATGCAGTACATTTGTGGTTTTGGGAATTTAGCCCCGGTAGGATTTCGGTGGCGCAGTCTGTGGCTCGATGGGGTAGGAGTTCATCACAAGCTTCCTCACTAAATGCTTGGGCCAGATCCTGGTACTCATTGGGGATGTTAATGGATTCAGCCAACTGTGCGGTCATGGCTAATTCTCTGTTCTCTGTCCCTTTCTTTATCCTTTCCTCTGAGCTATTTGCAAATACTACGTCTCTCTGGAATTGTACAGTTCCTGTCCTCCAGTTTATTTTTGGATTCCATTTCTACAGCCATGTGAGACCTAGGACTAGCCTCCATTCCATTTCTGGGGCTACAATGAATGTGAGCATCTCACTATGGTTCCCTAATCTTATTTTCAATGGTTCTGTGGTAAACCTAGCTGGCTCCCCCCGCTATAGTTCCATCTAATTGGTAGAAAGCGATGGGATTTTCCATTTCTTTCAGTTGAATCCCCAATTCCTCTGCAAGGGAGGGGATTATTAGGCATCAGGTGCATCCCGAATCCAGCAACGCTACAACTTCCTCCCCCTTCCTTCAGCTCGGGATAAACAGTCTTAGGGGTAGAGTGATTGGTTCAGTTTGGGTTGCTTACCAGCAGATCGTCTTCCAGGTAGCTTTCGGACTGGCTCAGGTCCCCTCAGAGCGTTGGGGGTTCTTCCTCTGGGTTGGGGGGGGAACCGAATCCCACAGCTACTCAGCCTCTCAGGCCAGTCTCCTTTCCTTGAGGGCTGGATGTTCCAGGTTTCCCCCAATGGGTGGTCTAGCTTTCTGGCAGGGGTCTTTGAATGGCATTCTGCTGCGCGGTGTCCCTCCTTTCCATACTTAAAGCAACCAGACATTCTTGGAGTCATGGTGGTTTGGGGTTTGAAAACTTCCCATCTCCCTTGGAGTGGGGATCTTTTCCAAAACTTGCCGCTCTGGTACCAGTTACGAGTCATGTCTATCTCTGCCTCCTCTGCCATCATGTACCAGGAGGTTTGGGGCCCCACAGGCCAGGCAGGCAGCATATAGCTCGTCATTTAGTCTGTCTTTGAACCAACAGACTAGGATATCCTCTGGCCAGTCGACTCGGCCAGCTAGGTCACAAATTCCTTGGTGTATTCAGCTACTGGGCGACGGCCTTGCTTTATGACTCTGATGCGGTCTCGAGCTTTTCTATCGGCGAGAGTGTCTTCAAAGCGGTGGCGTAGGGCCATCATGAAGGTCGAGGCTCCTTAATTCTGGGGCGTTGACATGGAGCATCACCATCCATCTGGCTGCTGCCCCTTTAAGGGCCAGGATAACAACTCGTACTCGGGATCCCTGGGTTGGGAAATTTTGCCCGTATTCTTGTATGTAGGTGAGGACTTGCGTCAGGAAAAAATCCCAGTTTCTGGGGGTCCCTATTGAATTTTACTCCCAGGGTGGGATCTTCCTCTGCAATTGGGTGTCTCTGGGTTGGCCAGGGTTAATCCCCTGTACTGGGGTGTTTAGAGGTTGGATACCTGGTATTGCTGCTAGTTCTTCAGCTTGTCCTGCTGCCCGATCATTCTCAACTGAATCCGGGGTGGCGGTTCGGGTTCTCTCATTTTCTGATTCCCTTGCTCTTCTGCATTGGCGTCCTGGTGCATCCCTCACCTCGAGGTTCTCCAGGGCTTTCCTCACAAGGCGATTTATGTACTGTCTCAATTGGTTGTCGGCTGGTGGCTCCTCGTTCTCTTCTTCCTGATCCGATAGGGCCTCCAGGTCCAATTTCCACCCGGGTTTACGATTACCCCAGGTGAGGGTTACTCCCTTGATTCTTCCATCCCAGCGTTCTCTTTCCTACACCTATAGACCACCGGGGCTTTGTGGAGGTCTTGTAGGCAGTTTTGCTATCTTTGATGGGGTGCACGAGTCAGTATCTGGTTGGGTAACTGTTGACGTTTCTCCCCAGCATTTGGCTTCCCCTTGGTCCTTGCTGTACTCAGACATTTTCCTTTTTTTTAACAGGGTCCACTCAGTAGAGTGAAGGTTTGTTTTTTAAAAAAATTCCTCTCCGGGCTGACCTCTATTGCGAGACACTGCTTTATATCAAGCTACAGAACTTTTCCCATTCAATCAACTAGAATGAACTTCTGGAAACGTATCAAAAGGAATTGAGATGAGACAATTCATGTAGGGATCAAAAGCAGAGTCTAAGGTCTCTCAGGTATGCAGAGATAGATAAGGGAGTTTAAATCCCTTTCACTTATCCTGATGTGTATTTAGTAAAACAAAGAGCCAACATGTTAATTTCCCCCCACCCCCTTTTTAGAACGATCTTTTTCAGAGTTTCCCAGGACACATCTCACTGGGGAAATTTTATGGTCTCTTCATCTCCTGGCTGTCTCTCTCAGAAGTGATTGGTTCCGGCCATCTGGGTTTCATCTCTCCATTATATCATGTGTAGGTTATACAAATTCGATATAAGATTAAATATATTCAGGTTACATCAAGAAGGATTTCTTTATCAGTCTCCCCCCCACCCCCTTTTTTTTTTTTCTTCCATTGAAGAAATGACAGATACACGGATCTGACACCCTGAAACCTTATTTGATTATTCCCAAGATAATGTAGTCAGTCTGGCAATATTCTTATAAACAGGCATGCAACAAATAAAGAAATAACTCTGATCAGCTCACAATGTCCTGGTTCCTTGTGCCTGAGAGCATTCTACAAACCACAGGCAAGTTATCCTGCTTGCAGGTTCTGTTGATTTCAAATTGAACTTTAACATTAAACTTATCATCTCCTTCCTCCTCAATGCTTGGAACAAAAATCTGGATAACCATTATATTGTCCACTAAATTGATATTACTTGCTCAGTTACTTTTCTAAAGTTCCAATCCATTTCAGTTCACTGATACATAAGGTGTTCTTGCGTAGTCAATTTTATCATTCACCCTGAATTAAGCTTTTCTATGTTCCATGTCCCCATTGTATTTTTTCTTTGCAACTTTGTAATGGCATCATCTGCAACTAAACATCTCAAAGGCTTTAATCTAGTTACATCCTAAACTCTAGTTACATCATAAGCCCAAACTTATCCCTTAGAAAAGAAAAGCCTTCAATTCCATTTGGTTAAAACAAAGGGTTCTTTTATTAAGGATGTTGGTTGGAGTAAAGTCAAGCCAGCTCTGAAATCTACCACTCTTACAAGATAAAAGAAGGTATAGGTTTGCCCCCCAACCCATCCCTCCCCCGCCCAATGATCACTTGGTTTCCAGCCAACCGGAGCTCCCCAAGATGTTTTGAGAACTCTTGAGATGTTTGGGGGTAGTCCGCATATTTCTCAGGGCGCCTGGCCATGAGATGCTGGTACAAACAGGATGTGGCTGCTCTGGTCCTTATCAATTGTCACCCCCCCCCTCCCAATTTCCTATCAGAAAGCTTTATTTCCCTTTCATCCTTTCCCCATCATCTTCCCCCTTTCATCCTTCCCCCTCCCCCACTTCTTTTGATGGCAAGATGCCTGTGAGGCACCAAGCCAAACCAGACAGAGCTCACATTCTGCTCTCCCCTTGACAGAGACATGAATCCTGCAAAAGAAAAATGAGGGGGCAGGGAGATATACAAAAAAATTCTCAATTAATAAAACAGTTCAATGCGTCTTCTCTGGGTATCGGTCATGGATCTTTTTAAGCAATTTGGGGGCTTTAATATGTTGGGAGTTGACCCATTCAGTTTCTATGGGGGAAAAGTTTTTCCAGGATACCAAATATTGGATTTTCCACAATGCATATGAGAGTTCAAAGTGCCTTTGACTTCAAAGTGCTGCTCTCCCTCTATCATAATGGGATTGGGAGGTGGTTGCAATTTGGGATCAAGGAAGATGTGATTTCTGATTTCAGTAGGCTATAGTGAAATACCGGGCTGTACACATCTGAGTGTTTTTAGCAGCTCAAATTTTACAGTTAATAATACTGTTGATGGGGAAAGTTCTAATGTATTTCAGCCCCAATTTTTTTGATGGTTGTTTAGTTTTTAATAATTTGGTAGAGAGATAGACCTTGTCTACCACAGAGTCTTTTGGCTTGATGTGCTTTTTATCAGCCTGTTTTTTGTATGCTTCCCTAGCTTTATCCAAAGCTTTTCTCACCACTCGCCAGATGTTCTATAACTGGGCAACCCAATCTTTCAGTGATGCAGTTAATGGGACGGCCTGAGATAACTCAGGGATAGCTAAAAAGTCTTGTCCTGTGGCCACTTGAAATGGAGTGAACCTGGTGCTGCTGTAGACTGAGTTATTGTAGGTGACCTCCACATAAGGGAGGAGGCCCTTCCAGTTGTCCTGTTGGTAATTAATACAGCATCTGAGGAACTGCTTCAGGATGCCATTGATCTGTTCACACATCCCGTTAGTGGCTGGATGATGCAAGGCGCTGAGCCCTTGAGTGGTCCCCAGTAGGTGTGGAACTCCTGCCAAAACCGCAGGAGTGAATTGCACTCTGTGATCTGGAATTATTCTTTCTGGAGCACCATGCAGTTGGTTAGATCCGCATGAATAGTTTAGCCAAAGTGTGTGCTGAGGGGATTTTTTGATAGGATATAAAGTGCACTTGTTTGGAGAACAGATCGGTTATCAGCCAGATCACTGCATTCCCCAAGCTTTCAGGCAGTTCTACAATAAACTCCATTGATATCTCTTTCCATGAGGCTTTGGGCTCTGCTGCTGGCTGGAGAAGCTCAGGTATTTTCCCATGTCACCTCTTGACAGAGGCACAAATGGGGCTGTTAGCCACATAGCTCACTATGTCCTTTTTCAGTGACAGCCACCAAAATTGCTGCTTGGTTAGGTGCAGGGTTTTTACAAAGCTAAAGTGCCCCACCACTTTTAAATCTTGGCTCTTTTATAGAACCATTAATCATTGGCTTTGTGGGACATTTAGTTTAGCTCCCATCCAAGCTAGATCATCTTGCATTGTACATTCTCCCTTGTGCAATTGGAACCACTCGTCTTCCTCCAACGCTGACTTTCGGGTACCCTTTAAATCAGGGGTGTCAAACTTGATTTCATTGAAGACCGCCTCAGGGTTATGTTTTGACCTCGGGGAGGGGAGGGGGCGTGGCCAGGGTGGGCGTGGCCAGCTTGACATCACTGGTGGTGGCCTATGTGGGGCTGAGGGATCCTTTGTCTCCAGCAGAGGAAGGCAAGACCAGGGAGAGCATCAAATCCTTGTCCTCCAGAGGAGCTTTGCCATCTGCTGGTAGCCAGTTGCTAAGGCAGGACTTCCTTCCCTCCCTCCTTTTCCTCTTCATTCTCCTTTCTTCTTCCTTCCCCTCTTTCCTTCTTTCCTCTTTCCCTTTCTCCTTTCCTGTCCCTTCTTGAATGCTCAAATGCAAAAGGGGAAACATTTCTCTTTTCGTTTTGTTTTGCCTTTAGTTTGTTTTGATAAACCTCTGCTAGCGAAAACTGAGCCCGGGAGGCTGCACAGAGGCACTGTGGACTGGTCCTTCGCTGTTTCCACGGCTGCCCCACAGATCAGAATTAAGCACGCCACAGGCCAGACTGCCCATCTCTACTCCATCTCATTTAGCTTTTTAGAAGTGCAGGTGCAGGGCTGCAGGACCCCTTGCTTGTTTTCCTTTAAAAGCACTGCACCCATTGCCATCAGCCTGAATGTGATGACCTGGGGCAAGATACAGAGGCCACATAGCCAGCTAATAGTTCAAACTCCCCTTTATTGCTCCAACTTTCCCAAATGTTGCCACATTTATGGCAAGTCCCGGAGCAAAGCGCTCACATCCACCTTCAGCCTCTGACTGCAAGTAGTCCAGCAAAATGTTGTTAGTACAACAGCTTCAGGGCAAGAAGTCTAGTGAGGCAAAGAAACAAAGCAGCAAGAAGGTAAGAAGTCCACACAAAATGGCCGCTCCCCACAGTATCTCCTTAAGTCTCAGTCTTCAGGTACGCCTTGTGAAGAAGGGTGGGGCACTCTCCTCCAAAGTTATCAAATCAGCCTGCACTGCTCCTGCCTTTTCTCCACTCTCTGTGCTTGGGATCAGGAATGGGTGGTCCTTGCTCATCGCCTGAGCTCTCTCGCTCAACTTCACTGTCTACCTTCTCTTCCTCCCTCTCTCAATCGTCCTGTCCTCGTTCTTCCCTGCTGGCAAGCCATCCCTGACCCAAAAGACCCAGGGCTGCCTCATCCTTCTCCTTCCTGCGTTTCCCCTCGACCTTGTTGGCCCCAGCTCCAGCTTGTCTTCCTCTGCAGACTCAGGCTCCAATGGGGCCATGAACTGAATGACAAAGGGGCCATTGGGATCTGCAGACAAGCACCTAAGCTTTTAGAATGCAGCCTGGCATCCCATAGCACATTTAATTGGCTGAGTGGGTTTGGGTTTTCCCTTCCTATTTGTCTAGCAAGTTGGTATTGTCAGCCAGTACAACACTACATTTTAAAGTGTTCATGCAGCACATTGTTTATTAGTTTCATAAACACAACAGAGGCCCTTTGCTGTCCAAAATGGAGGACCCAGAACTGGAAGCTTCCTAAGGAGAATTGAAATACGTTTTCCATTCATCCCCTGCTTTGATCCTCACTTGGTAGTACACCTCCCCTAAATCGGACTTGGTGAAGATTTTTCCCTTCGCCATATGAGTTATCATGTTTTTTATGAGGGGGAGTAGATAAATGTTTTCCACACACACCACGTTGAGCCCATGATAGTCCACACATAGACAAAGAGATCCATCCTTCATTTCCCTAAAAAGTACTGAGGCAGCCATCCTCGGTCTGGCCGGTTGGGTGAATCCACACTTCAGGTTCTTGTCTCATGGAATACAGTTTAGGTTTGGATAGTTTGACCCTCAGTAGGATTACAATGGAACAGTCAGTTGGCTGGTGAGGTAAGAGTGCGTCTGATTCCTTCTCACTGAATGCATCCCAGTACTCTTTGGGGATCTGAGGGTCATTCTGGGGCTGATCTTTGGCAGCTACTTCCACGTCCCTTTTCAGTTTCTCCTACTGCAGCTTTGGGATAGATTTTTGATTACCTTTTTCCTCCCCCCTTCACAGCTGGCTTGCCAGATCTTTGGCAGACCCTCGTCCAGTTCACAAATGGTTTCCATTTCTGAAGAGAAGCCAATCCTAATACAAGGGCCTTTCCATTCCAGGGCTACCATGAAACTCAGGGTCTCTGTGTATGCATCCATCCTCAAGGATTAAACCTCCAGTTCAATGAGGATGGTCACTGGGTTGACTGGGTGACTTACCAAGGGATCATCTTATAGTCCGACTCACTTTCCACTGGGCTGCTGATCAGGTCAGTTGGAGTACTCCCACCTTCGTTGGGTGATGGGGTGAACTCTGTGACTTCTACTCCCTTTAGGGCAGTTTCAAGTGTTTGCTGTTGTGGTTTTGCTGGTTTTTGGGCAAGACCCCAAGTTGCCTTCTGGATTAGGTGTGCAGTTTGGCAGTCAACAGCTCAGTGCCTCTCATTCACATACTTGAAGCAGCCAGAGAACCCTCCTTCCCATTCCTGAAGCAGCCAGTGAAGCCATGGCATGGGCACTAGTTTTGGGGCCTCTTTCTTTTTAGGTGGGGATCATCCACACCTCGGCCGGTATTTGGATCGAGCCAGGTTGATTTCCACTTCCTCTGCTAGCACAAACAAGCCATTGGTGGTGGTAGGGGGAAATGCTCTAGAACCCGCATTTCTTGAAAACATCTGATCAGGATGTCTTCTGGCCAGTTGGCAGGCCAGGTCATGAAACTTCTGGGTGTACCCCCGCCCCCCGCACCCTTAGCTGATGGCATTTATGCGATCACTAGCTTTGCGATTGGCTAGAGGGTGTTCAAAGCACTTCTGAAGTGGAGCCATGAAGTGGTCAAAGTTTCTCAGCTCTGGGGCATCATAGTTGTGGAGGGTGACCATCCATTCAGCTGTTACCCCTGTAACGCCATGGTCACACACCGCACCTTAGTCCCTTCAGTGGCTATTTCTGGACTGTTTCATGTATGTCCAAACTTGTGCCAGGAAAAACCCCAATTGCTTGGGGTCTCCATTGAATTTTACTCCCAGGGATAGTGTCTTGCATCCTCTCAATTCTTGTGGTGCTACTCCTGCAGCTGATGCAGGCTGGGCTGTGGGGCCAGGTGCTGGGGCGTTTGCAGTTGCCGAGGGTCTCGTTGCTGCTGCCATTGGGGTGGCAGAGGTAGTTGCCCCTCGCTTGCTGGGATTGGAGTTGGCTGGTCAGCAGGATGTGCCTCCGCGGTTGGGCTTCTCGAGCTTTGAGTACCAAAAGCCCCCATCCCCAAGAACGTGCTCCATCGTCCAGTTCTCTCACTCCAGTTCGCCGGCACTTGATTCTTCTTTCAGTTCCTCCAGCTCCACTCGGGTCTCTTGCCACCAGCTGCCATGGTTCCCACAGGTGAATGTCATTCCTGTGGGTTTCTCTTCCCATTCTTCCTTTTTCCCGACCCCAAGGGACCTTTGGGGTCTTGATGGTTTGTCCTCTCCCAGCCATCCAGATAGATCCAGCCCTCCAGGAAAGGATTTTGAGGATGCTTCCCCCCAGGCTTGATCTTTTCCTGGTTGCTCCCTTGAGCCGATATCATTTGCAACGGTCCCCATGGTGGAGATGGTTTCCTCTCTAGCTTGACAATCTGCATATTTCCCAGGGCGCCTGGCCATGGGATGCTGGTACAAACAGGATCTGGCTGCTCTGGTCCTCATCAACTGTCATTTCTCCCTCCCAATTTCCTATCACAAAGCTTTATTTCCCTTTCATCCTTTCCCCATCTCTTCCCCCTTTCATCCTCCCCTCCCCTTCTTCCTTTCATCCTCCCCCTCCCTTTCTTCTTTTAATGGAAGGATGCCTGTGAGGTGCCAAGCCAAACCAGGCAGAGCTGACGAACTCTATTAGTACTCCAAAAGGTTTTCAACTGTTCTCAGTAACATGTTGAGTATCATCGAGTCTGAGGAGCTGTCCGCTTTGCTAGGTAGACTGGACAGGAAACATAGCTAGATGAGGTAATTGTAGTTTATGGTTCTTTTATGTGAAAGAACAGACAGTTCTCCCACTGTCTCCTTTATAGCCTGTGAAGCTAGGAGTCTCTTTTCAGACCCATTATGCATCTGTTGGCTATGCCCTCTCTCATCTGACCATTCATTATGCAGCACTTCTTTATTCTGTCTCTGAGATTCTTTTCATATATCTTTACAGGAGCCTGTCAAGATGCACTGTATCACCATCAGATTTTCTGGTGTATTAATATGGTTTTCATAATACGATACAGGAGTGACTTTCTTCCATGCAATATGAAGGATGCCTTTGCCATTGATACTCAAATGATATTCCTGTACAGCATTTTTCTGTATTCCTAAAAGATCCCGTTTGCTTTAACTGAGCAACTGGAATGGGACACACATACACTGCCTTGCCACTGGAGGGAAGCATAGTAGGACTTGGGAGATACAAAGAACGGATTTTATAATTGGCTCCTAAAATTCCACTAAACCAAGCGAACATTTATTTGATCAGTTTTTAATGAGTAGTGAAACCTAGTCAAGAAAAGCAAATCATTCGTGAGACTTGGAACGGGAGGAAAAATAATAGAGGGTCCTACATAGTCACATTGTGTTAACAGAGTGTAAAGGCAATTTATCCTAAGTGAATTAGCCTAAAAGGCAAAGGACTACTGAGAAAACTATATGGGCATGTTCATGAAGTCACTAGGAGTTGAGTTTCAATCAACTTCCAATGTCAGCCTGTTGAGTGAGAACAAACAGGAAACACAACCAGATGAACTAATTCTACTTTATTTTAAGGTTACATTAAAAGAATCTGGCAAATCTGAAAGTTCATCTCTCCATCTTCTTAAAAACCAAAGGAACCAGGGAGAGTCTCTTCTGAGCCAACTGTCCACTTACAATCCCGTTGCAGGCTAAATTGCCTTTTATCTGATCATTCCTTTGTCGGTGTCTCATTGCCCTGTGTACCAAGGTCATTCCCACATACCATTATACACATGAGTTAAATAATTTGCAAATCTCTGGAAGTGTTTATGTATTTGCCACCACTAATAACTATTGATATACACTCAGTACGTTCTCTTTGAAAGCTATTTTATCTGTGACTATCAACCCTGTGACCAGAAGTCCAGTAAATCATGTTTCACATAAAAAGTGTTTGTAAGAATTTCATATACTTGGCTACTATACCATTTAGAACTGTGAAGTCCAAAAGCAGCTCTAATCTTCGGTAAATAAAATGTGTAGAGCATGTCCAACAGCAGATGAAAAACATTCTGAACTATAACCTCTGTTGCCAAAGATGCTATTCCCTCTGGAATACACCATTTCTAGATGACAAATTTGGGTCTCTCCTTAGTTCATGTATTCTTCCTGGGACAAAAGGCAGAATAAAAGCTTATCCATAAAACTTCATACTATTGACATGTAACCATCTCTTTCATATTTTTTTCTGATATTTGCAGATGCCAGTGCAGGTGATCGAGTTCAGACCAATAATGTAGCTTCTACATCAGCTTCCAACTCCACCTGAACTGATCTCAAGCAGCAGCTTGTACAGGAACAATCACCAGTAATTTTGAGTCTTACTCAGCAATGCTGGTCACATTTGGAAAGAAAATGTAAAAAGAAGGGGAAAAACTGTTCATTATAGTGTTGGATTTTTAAAAATTGTTGTTCTTATTTAACCTTGTAAAAAACCAGTTTCATTGTATGCTCACTCTGCAGGCTCTTTGGGGCAGGGGAATAAGTGGGGTGGGAAAAGGGAAATGGATTATTAGAACACCAAATTTCTCTTCCCATGACAATCTTCTAATTTCAGATAATTGCTGTTGTGTACTTTAGAATCAGGAATCTTATCTGACGTCCTCCAACAATCACCGCCATCACCAGAAAAAAGGAAAGAAAGAAACCCCTCATTCTGCTGAAGCCTTGTATTTTTAAGTGATGTTTCAATTTTTGGTGTAGTGCACAACTTGAATTTGGTTAGGAGTTTAACAGAAGTTGCTCATCTTGAGTATTATTTGCTGGAATTAAATGTCTTCGTGTTAGGTGAGGAGGAAGAACAAGATGAGGTGCTACAATATGCTGAGTTGCCAAAGGGAATTATGAAGGAGGAGGGAAGTTACAGTGTGAAAAAAAGCTTGAAATAATAAGGAACAAATCACCTTAAATTTCATTTGCCTCTAAAGAATTCTGCAGACATACACTATTGGCTTGAATGTACCTATCCCAATGTTTTAGGAGTTGGATATTTAAAAAATCTGGAAAGCATAGAAGAAAGCATGATTAATCATATCCACCCCTCAGTAGATGGGAGTAGGTGTGCATATCCCTCCATATGCAGAAAATAGAAAATTCCTCCTGCATTCTGTTCACTCATTTTGATTCTAAGTTGATTTCTTTCTTGAAGAACAACACTGGGAAAAAGATGCAAGGATAAAATGTGAATGGACATACTATTTTCATAGCATGCAGTGTTTTTAAGTTGATAGATTTATTTAACAGGGTAGATTTAAATCCTGGTTTATATTTAAATGCACCTTTTTCAGTCTCTTCTTTTCTAACCTTTGCTCCTGTTTCCTATGTCTTTGTTCTGGATAATTAAATTGTGGCCAAAGGTCTCTGTGACATGAAAGCAATATGCCTTGAAAAAGTTTGAGAAAAAATGTCCTTACTAATGCATGAAGCACTAGTGGGTTCTTGTGACTAGCTTCTTCTTTGATTTGATAGCTGTACTTATTTAGCTTTACATTGGATTCACTTTACCTTGCAATATCTTTCATTGGTGAACCTTTTGAAATTAGATTTGGACCAAGGAGAGCAAGTAGTTTATATTCATTTCTTAGGTGTGAAGCCATTAAGAGAAGTAGGGTCTCAAATGGAGAATGGGGCATGGTCAGAAAAGAGTGGCGGCTTCTCTAAAAAAAAATCAGATGACTTTAAAGACCACACAAATCATTACGTAAACTATTTTTAAGAGCCACGAGCTGGGAAGCCATCTTTCAAAAACTAAAGCTGACTAGAAAATAATCCATAATGGATGAGAGGCCTGGAAAGACTGTCTTGCTGCATGGCTTGAGCCCACTGGCATCTTCCATGTTGATTGGTGGCCATCGTAGTCAAAGCTCAGTTTTGTGGTCTGAATTCAGAAATAGGAAATCTTAGGAGGTTTTGTATTATTTTCATTGGTTTAAATAATAGGAGAGAATAATTAAAAGCTTTAACACTTTTTTTAGTGTGTGTGTGTGTGTGTGTGTGTGTGTGTGTAAAACCAGGATCCTGACACCCCCACCCCCCAAGGATCATGGCAGAACTGCAAGCAAAATTTTATATAAATCTAGATCCAGGTGTTTCAGTATCATTTTTTGTAAATAAACTGACAAAAGCTCCTCACCAAATTCAAGTATGTACATTAGTTCTTAAACTTTTAAGTTGTATTGCTTTATATGTAAATACGTGGACACAGGAACTGTTATTAATGAACAAATGTTACCATTCAGGGCAGTTAATTTGTTTTAATAATCAGACAAAATGTAGACAAGCTTTTTAAAGCCATATAATTCTAACTATGTACAGTAGATAACTGGCCTGTATTATTGTAACGATAACTTTAGCAATGTATAGTGTATCTATATAGTTTGGAGTGCCTTTGCTTCCATGATTTTTTTTCCTTCCTTTTTGTAACAGATGCCTCATAGGTGCAGATATGCTTTCCTTTTTTCAGCCATTTCATGGTCAGTAGCATCATTAAAAGAAAATGCACCCAAACATCCATGGCTGTGCTCATCCTGATGAATCGATAGCAATGAGTTACGGCTCAGCAGTATCAGGATAGCCACCATTTTCCCCAGTATTCACTTGCTCACTTATTTAAATATATCCCCACTGCAACTGGTTTCATTATGTAGATAACATCTTGGTATCTAAAATGACAGGTTTATCTTTTACAGATTTTTCTTGCCCAATGTGTTCTTCAGTGGGTCTTGTTGGATCACTGCTGCTTAGAGCTTTTGCTTGGCCATGTTGTTCATTCAGAGACAGAATTGGAGATTGTAAAATTAGTAAGCAACTGTAACTGGGGAGGGAAGAACAGGGATCACATGCATACACCTGTATATTTTAGATCTAATAATCTTGCAAGCCTTTTTGGACAGAAAAAAAGTTGTGGTATTAAGTGTCTATTACCATAGATTAGCACCTCCATTCTCATTTACTTGCCAATTTTTTTATGAATGTTATTTTTTGTGCTCGACACAAGGGCCTTGATTTTAAAACTCTGCTCATATATATTCAACTTTTCATATTCTACATGAGGTTTTTTTAATGGCGAAATGCTGAACTTTTTATCAAACCAAAGGTTGCTTTTTTAAAAGCTTTTTGTAATCATCTTCTGTTCATTCCAGTAAGACAGAGGATGCCATTTTTCTGGCGACATAAAGGTCAGTGAAAGTATTTTGTTTCTGACAGTCCACTTGGAATTTAAATTTTATGGTTTGTTTTTAAATGAAGTACCGTATAGTCTCTCAATCTATCCTTAGTCTGCGTTGCAGTTGTGCATAATCCTAAAATGGCATTAATGATATTCTCTGTGTCATTCATTGAAAATCAGAAAAAAGGCACTAGTAATCTTAATTTTGAAGTATGTCCTTTCAAACAATGTCACTGATTTTTTTAAACAGATTATTTTAATGTCATCTAGCTGGTGCTTGAACAAGCTTCCTTCTATGAATAAGCCAAGAAATAGTTGATGTTGGTAATTATTGTTAATTTAAAACAATCCCAAATTAAAAATGTTATCAGCATTTTTCTCCATTAAATATCTTAGCCTCTAGAGATCAAAGCCAGTAATAAAAAGCACAGTTTGTTGTCTAGCCCAGGACTGATATTTTTCAGATGTGCTCATCAGAATTCCTTTTAATTCCTAATATTTCTACAGGAACTAATTCCTTGCTTCATTTTGCAACAAGGCAATAAAAGCAAAATGACTGGTACCTAAAGGGTTAGCTTGAGATATGTTTCTTCCTAGTGTTGTTTGTTCTTGGTTTTTTGGGAAAAAAAACACAAAAAACCATTTATATATATAAATAATATGCTTGCTTGTAAAATTTGCATTTGTTACTATGTTGCTGATCACTTGGGCTTGTACACACAATTAACGTGATCACTTTCATCTTAAAAGCAGAGTTCTAAATATATATATAATGGACTGTGGGTTGTATACAAACTCTTGCATACACACGCAAAGCTGTCTTGACTCAAAGAAGCAAAACATGTATAACGTTACTACTTGAATGCCTCTGTGACTGATTACTTTTTCATTTTAAGTATAAACTTTTTGTGGTATGTATGCTTAATGTTCATTATTTTATCTCCTCCCTTCGGCTCCTTTGTAAATACATTATGTTCTGTGTGACTTGGTTCAGAAATAGTTAACTGGTACTGTAATTTGCATTAAATAAAATGTAGGTTAGCCTGGTCATGAAATTTAAAAATTACAGTGTGTGGTCTTTATTTCAAAATATTTCCTGTCCATTATCTGGACTCTTTGGTGTGGCTTCTTTTTTAGATCTGTCCCTCTTCTCCACTCAGAAGATGGGTTGGAATATAATAATAAAAGGACTTGAAATTGGCATCTTTTCTTTAACTTATATTATGCCTCTGCTGAATAGTTCATCCAGAAGGTGGGCTTAAGGGCTTTTCTAAGCATTTCCTTAGATCAGGTGCTGGTTCTAAGAGGGCACCCTGCGTATGAGACAGAGCTGTTCCTTTAATGTATCAGCACATTATTTATCTTTGAACTGATCTTTGGTCCTTGATAATGTATTATCAAATGTGATGTTTATATGCACAAGCAAAAAACTTAGGTCAGATGACCACTGAAATCTAATCTGTCAATATTTTAAAAAGCTAGATGCACAAATCATGTGACTATTGCTTCAATAAAAAAAAACAATATTGCCAGAGACTCTTCATTTGTTATTGACTATACAAGCACTTGCTACCTGGAGTAAGACAAAATGGAATCGGAACATACAGGAAGTTGACTGAAACAAGCATAAAAGCTTCATTTTCAGATTCCTGCCATCTCTTCAGCTAGCTAAAATGGATTGGAATCAGAAGTAAATCCATCCTTTATTGCTTGCTTGTTTACAATGTTTTCTCTCTTCTCCCACCCTGCTTTTCTATTTCATAGTTGCTTGCTGCCTTTTCTTTATTTTGCTTCTCCTAAAATGATTTCTCTTGTTCTAATTTCTCCTAACTTACTTAGATATGCTGTCTTTTTCTCTTCCCTTCCTTCCATGTTCTTGTTTTCATGTGAGAGACCCTTTTTCCATTTTTTTTTAAGTTTTACATCTTGACTGCAAATGTGTGTGTGTGTATATGTGTGTGCACACACATATTCAATGCTTATGTTTCTATAGCAGAGAAGTATTTTAATGTATAGTAAGGTTGTTTTTTTTAAAGTTATTCCATTTCTACTTTACCCTTCAACTTTTCAGATTGTGATTTTTTTTCAGGAAGAATTCAGTTGTTCTAAATTTTCCATTTTGTGGAATAGTCCTCCAAAATCTTGCCAGTTTTGCTGGCCTTACCCAAGTTAGTCCAATCATCAGGAATAAGTGCTATTTCATCAGTATTGGTAGAGTATCGCTAAACTGGTGACTATCATGCAATTCCAACAGTTTTTTTTGAAATTAGATTATATCATCCAGGGCACTTGCCACACTTCAATTGTGCAATTAATAAATGTATTAATCAAATAAATAAAAATAAGGGGTGATCAGGGCCTAATTTATTAATCTAGTCAGGAGAGCACCTTAAATCGTGTTGAACTAAGTCCTTTCCACACATATCTGACCACTGTTTCATGCTTTCCATTTTGTCCTGTGAATTCTTTGCTGTTATTCACTGTGATACTACCTAATGGTTCATTTCTGCTGTTAAAATTCGCAGATTCCAGTTCTGTGCCAATTTCCTTCTCTCTCTTAATAGCTCCTTGCATTGCTCTCTTAGCAATCCTGACTCTCCACACTGCCCAGACTAGAAGGAACTGTTTTGTTATACTATTTTTACTATAGTAAAATACAAAGGTCAAGTCTGCTGATCCACTTGGCTAAGATGAATCCATTAAACGACAAACTTACTTTGTAGATTGATGGCCCAGTTCTGACTCCATCACTTGTGATTAGGAATCTTAGTCTAAAAGTATATGTATTCGTTATTTGATTCTTTCCATTAAAGTATCTTCTGAAATTACCAATGTGCACACACACACACACCTCTTGATTTCCTTTATTATGATACATTTGATCTATACAATTTATTTTATTATTATTTTAATTTATTTGTATGCATTTAAATGCATATTTCTGAGAAATCCATAGGTTTCACTAGGCTCTGAAAGGGATCCATGCCAAAATGAAATTTTTAACTCCTGTACTGAAGCTGGCACTAATGAAGACTCTTTAGAGATTGCCGCATATGCCAATAACCAAGGAAGATGGTACAATCCTAGCATTAGCATTCACTCCTGGAGCAACTCCTTTAATTTAAAATGTATTTTAGTGAATTGAATGAAACTATAAGGTAAGAACATCAGAATTTTTCTAAACTTTTAAGCAGCTTGCTAATTATCCATTGGATAAAAATATTCTGTTAGAATTGCATGTTCATTTGCTTAAGTTAATAAAATCTTTTCTCTCAAAATCATAGTAAACTGATGGTGCATAGATGCTGCTGCTGCAAAACTAGACTAAAGCAGGATTTACAGTCCTTGGGATCCCAAGGACTGAGGGAAAAAAAGGCTGTGCTAAAGAATATGACAAAGAAAAAAGTCTTATTAGTTACAGTTATCTTCTGCTGCAATCCGATTGATTCTTAACTTTTTAAAAAAAGATATAGTAAAGTACAATATTAATAGTTATACAGTAAAATTGTATGTGTATGTGCGCACGTGTGTAAAAATGATCCATCCTGAATCAGAGCATCCCACTCTTCATTGGTTTCATGAATTATTTTATTGCACTCTGATGTGGAACAAATGGGCAATATAACTAACTATACTACTAGACAAATATATCACCTTATACAAGCTCTTCCACCTGAAATTATGCCTATAAATACACTTGCTACCTATGTTGTGGATATCTGCCGTCTCTTGTCATCTTAACTAGCCTTAAGTGCCAATCCTGGAAAGCTGATGGGTACAATGAAAATATGGGGGTTGTTGTCAGATTTAGAGTATGGAAAATAAGCCATGCTAGTTAACTGATGCTGCAGACACCCAGTGTCCAATTCATGCTCTCACTTCAGAGTGTTTCAAATAAATGTTTGCCCGGTCCCAGTAATGTGATTTGAATTAGTTTTTACCTTCTCACCTCATGGAAATTGTTCTCTTTTGTAAGATCTTAAATTTTGTTATGTCCTATTGAAACACCTTGTATGTGTTTTATTGCCAATTTTAAAGTATAAAACAGAACAAGCAGCATACTATATACGGTATTTAAAGAAATTGTATCTTCCAGTTCCTAAATTCTAGTAATTTTCTAATTACTATAAAATCAATTTTGCTTCCTATTCTCATTTGATGAATATTAGTATCTAAGTGGCAGTGGTCATAAACGTCATGGATCAATGTCCTCATATTTTTTCAAAGTGGTTTAATGACAAGACTGTCCAAAAGTAGTCCTCGGCTACCACAATTGAGCCCAAAATTTCTGTTGCTAAGTGAAACATTTTAAAGTGAGTTGGCCCATTTTGCAACTTTTCTTGCCACAGTTATGTGAATTACTACAGTTGGTAAATTGGTAACATGGTTGTTAAGTGAAACTGGTTTCCAAAGTGACTTTGCTTGTCAGGTCATAAAAGGCAGTTATTACTATCAACTAAAAGTATAAAGTTTGTTATTTATTTCTGATCCCTTCAAAAATTCAGACGCAAATTATTACCTGCCTTTCTACTCAGACTCTTAAGATGGCTCAGGGGGAAAAGTGTATTAAAATTTTAATGTTTCCTCATTTGGTTAACGTTTATGACAAAAATATTTTTTCTTCCCTTATTTGCTCATTCAGCAAGTATATATACAGCTAATACTAGCTGTTATAATGTCCTGTGTAAATATCTCTGCTTATTCAGTAAAAAGAATCCAATCATACAAAATGAGCCTTCAAACAATAGAGAAGCCATTCCCAAATTGTTCCAATTCACTTGAAAGGCTGCCCCAAAACCCAAATAGGGTGAAGATGGAGACAAGATTGATGGGTTTGCCCCAAACCGTGTGAGCGAAACAAACCAACCTCATGCCACCATCCCACAAAGCCCATGATACTACTACTTATCTGAGCATTGTTGGGCATCCTGGCTCCTCTGTCATGTTCTTATCTGCTGGTGACAAAAGGAGACAGTTCCTATCTGCTCACCCTATTTGTGTACTAGTACTGACACCAGAGATTGAAATCATAAAGTGAACCCTCCTCAAATTACCTAATGAAGGGGGAATTTCTTTTAGGATCCAGCTCTTCTAGTCATCATGTCAATCAAGTATGGTCACTAGTGTTGATTCTACCTCTGCATTCAACATATGGAGGCTCCAGCCTCTCCTTGCCAATTTTCCATCAAGGCAGTTGACTTCATTAGTGTTTGCTGTTTATCCTTATCTCCTCAGTTGGTAGGCTGGACTGAGAAGAGGAAAGTGGAAAATAAAGCCCTGGGACCCAATGACACCAACTTAATTACCAGACATCTTACTCTGTTTAAACATAGCCCATACCTCTCCTTGTCCTGTTCTACAAGGAAGTGCCTTTGACTGAACTGATGATAAAACATCATATTCTAAAGCAATTCCCAAAGCAATACTGGTTCTAGTAGATTCCTCACTAGTTGATAAGTCAGTAAAATCCAAAAACAAATGTGCAACAAGTTAGAATATTCATAAATGAAAATATATATCTGCTATTTGAATGGCAGTTTATAATACTTTCTCAGCTTTTCTTTCCAAGAGAAAAATCTGCCGCCATGATGTGCATTCTTCAGAATCATTGATTTGAAGGATCAGTCTAAAATTACCCCTCCTCCCTTTTTTAGGGAAGGTTGTTGAGAAAAGAGACATGCAACAGTGTCAAAGAATCCTGGATAAAGCAGGTTACCCCTTCATTCAGGTTTCAGACCTGGACATGAAATTGAAACAGCATTGGTTATGCTTTCTGATCATCTTTGGAGGGAGAGTGATGGGAGTTGAGAATCACCTTGGGTTGGGGGACACACAAATGCCTGGCTCTGGCCTTTCCCAGCGCCTCCACCGGCATAAGCCCCATGCAGGGGTGGGATTCTACCAGTTTGCACCTATTCGCTAGAACCAGTTGTTAACATTCTAAGCAGTTCAGAGAACCGGTTGGTAGAAGAAATTACTGGCCTAATCCTGTGAGGAAGGCAGGAAGGAAACATCCTGGTGTTGCTTACAGAAACTGTCTCTCCGTTAACCTTTATTACATTCTTGGCAGGACTAGACTTCCTGTCTCAGGAACGTCTCTGGAGTTTTTTTTCTTCCTTTGCTGGTACTTTGCTTGTGTGGAGTGACCATTTAAAGTTACAATGGCACTGAAAAAAGTGACTTATGGCTGTTTTTCACACTTATGACTTGCAGCATCCCCACAATCATGAGAGGCCAGGCAAGGAGATGCATGCCTCAATGTGAGTGATGTTGAGTTGGCCACACCCAGCCAATAACATGACCACCAAGCCATGTCCACCCAGTCACATGACCATCAAGCCACACCCACCACCTAAGCCACACCCACAGAACCGGTTGTTAAAAATTTTGAATCCCACCCCTGGCCCTATGGGCTAGAAGGTAAGGCCGACGGTGGGAAAGGAAAATCCACTCGGCTTGCTGCTCTCAGCCGAAGGACTGCCTTGGTGGAGGAACGACACATGGTGAGGTTTGGCAACATTTTGGCCACAGCTTCAGCTTCTGTGGGGCCTTCCAAGTACGAGGCCTGAGAGAAAATCTCTCCCCTGAGGGCCACCCACTTGCCCATCTGCCGGCCGGGCTGGCCTGGAAGTGGCATGTCCCCTTGTTGCAGGCTGGACGCGGGACCCGAGGTGAAGTGGAGGTCAAGTAGACAGCAGTCCAGAGCAGGGCTCAAAAGGTGGCCGGGACTTGCCGTGTTTCCACCCACCAGCAAGAATCCTGCAGCCGCCAGCTTTTGCCAGTGTGAAAATCCTGCAGCCACCATTTTTTGCTGGCGTGAGAAGCCTCCAGCCACCCCGGTTCTGTGGCTACTGCAGACTCATGCTGGCAAAGAGTGGCAGCTGCAGGCTTCTTGCACTGAAAGCGATAATAACTGAAGAACTTCAGTTCTTTCAGCCCATGGAAGGATAATTCAAGACACCTCCATCAGCCTGAATTTTCCCACATCCCTGTGCCCCAAATGTGGGCAACAGATTTGCTTCTTCCCAAAGCATTTTCTTACAAAATTACATATAATCAAACTATTTTACAATTAAAGCAGCAGTAGTTTATTGACAGTGTTGCTGACTGACAGGCACTCACTTGCTAGATAGACACACTGTAGTATCCTTGAGGAGGCAATGTAAGAAAGAACCTTGGTCTAAACCTACCCTATTTTTGCTTCATTGTTCAGGAGGCCTGGCAGATTCAATGCAAGGGCTGTCTTCGTACATTTTATCTTGCTGGCTTTGACTGTCTGGTGGCTTGATTTCCTGCTGCTTAGCAACATCTTGACCAGTAGGTGTAACAGAAAGCAATCCGATCTGAGGAATATCTACACTGGTTGCCTGTTGAAACCCTGTGGAAAAGAGCTGTTCTACTGCTGTCTCTGTGTTTCCATGGATAATCTGATGAGCAGCATGAATATGCTTTCTCTGAGCCTGCCTCACTGTTTTGAGAAAAAGAATGAAAAAAGAGAGAGAGAGAGACCAACAATGAGTTGGGAAAATTCAGTCCCCCTTTTTTCTGCCTGCTCCATAGAAAAATGCGGTAGACAGGTATCACTAAAAGCTAATTGCCAAAAGCTAACTTCATAACTTAAGGATTTCCAAAATCCTTGCACTTAGGCAAGAAAAAACAAATGCACAAATACAAAATAGGTGGTACTTGACTCAACAGTAGTGCCTGTGAAAGGGATTTAGGTGTCCTAGTGGACAACCACGTAAGTATGAGTCAGCAGTGCAGCTGCCAAAAAAACCAATGCAGTCCTAAGCTGCATCAACAGAGACAGATACCATCCAGATCATGAGAAGTGATAGGACCACTCTACACTGCACTGGTATTGAATATTGCATTCAATTCTGGGCACCACAATATAAAACAGATGCTGAGGTCCTAGAAAGAGTACAAGGAGAAGCAACAAAGATAAGGGGCCTGAAGGCTAAATATTATGATAAATGGTTAAGGCATGTTTAGCCTAATAAGACTTAACAGCAGTCTTCTAACACTTGAGGGGCTGTCCTAAAGAAGAGGGGGACGGATCCGTTCTTGATAGCACTTGGGGGCAGGACAAGAAGCAATGGGTGAAAATTCATCAAAGAGATCCAACCTGAAAGTAAGGAGAAATTTCCTGAAGATGGGAATAATTAATCAGTGGAATAGCTTGCCTCCTGAAATTGTGGGTGTTTCATTGCAGGGGTTTTTGAAATAATATGGGACAATCATTTGTCGGGGATGGAATAAGGACTCCTGCCTTGATCCAAATGATTTGTGCTTTGTACTGGCATAGAGCCTGGCTGTGTAATTGCACAGATGAAAAAAAAACTACATGATTTTAAGTGATAAACCCCATTACATAATTATTGGCAGACTGAACCCAACAGATTCTGTTGTCTTTGCCAAGTTTATTTTGGACAACATGGTATACCAAGGATAGAACTTACCTTTACTGCAGGTTTACTGATAATGTACTTACCTTGAATTAATTGTTCAGTAAAGCATTGCATAGCTGGATATAAGAACAAAGCAGCCAGAATTCAAATTAACAGCAAGAAGTAAAAAGGTGCTCTTTTTCTCACCTTTCTCCTTAATGGTCATTTTTCTCACTTCAGGGATCAGGAAGCTATAAACTAGCTCTGCCACAATCTCTTCAGATTGTAGATTACTCTGGCTATAGGGGGGAAAAATCAGATACGTGAAAATAGTTACATTTTTTAAAAGTTCTTTTCTCTTTCATACCAAAAGCATTAGTTATTCGTGTACTAATGAATGAGACAACCACACCATCTGGTCAAATAATGCAGGTAAAAGGGTCTGGAAAAAGAAATGTTCTTTGGTCCACAGTTATTTCAATCCTTTTTCAGGATCAGTAACATTTCATCTCCATGCACAATTATCAAAATGATAAAAAAAATATTGCTGCAGGAAAACAAAAGAAACGGAATTGCATCCTTTTTTTCCATGAAGGGAGTAGGAAGATCACTTTTAAAAAGTACATGTGATATCCTGTTAACTTCAAATCACACAAGGAGCGAGTTAATAGAACAGACAGGGGTGGGATTCAGATTTCTTAACAACTGGTTTGTGGGTATGGCCTAATTTGTAGGTGTGGCTTGGTGGTCATGTGACTGGCTGGGCATGGCTTGCAGACTGGGTATAGCTTGGTGGTCATGTGACTGGCTGGGCATGGCTTGTATGTGAATATTATAAATATGTAAATATTGATTTTTTTATTTTTTTAAAAGCAACTTTTTCCCAAAATCAGGCAAAGCAGATAGATTGAGTTGCTCACAGAATCACAGATTCATTCAGAGATGTATCTTTCTGCCATCGGCTATCTGAGTCTGTCACATAAAATTTGCTTGCAAACAAACTCATAAAATTAACTCACAACACGCTATGTATGTAAATATTGAATTTTTTATTTAAAAAGGAGCAAGTTTTACCCAAAATCAGGCAGAGCAGGCAGGCAGATTGAGTTACTCACAGAATCACAGTCACTTAGAGATCTGTGTGTTCTGCCATCTGCTACCTGAGTCTGCACTGAATAATAGAAGCTTCAGTCCTAGAAGGTTCACCTCTGCTTTTAGATTAGCTAGAAAGCAAGAAATCCATCAATGTCCTGCTTTCTAGCTAATCTAAATCTCCTGGCACAGCAGAACAGCTGATGGGCGGGGGGGGAGGAAAAATAGTAACTTAGCAGGCAAGTTTGATGGCCCACATGCCAGGTAAGGAGTGAGTGGGTGGGGCGGGGCCAGCCAGTGTCACGATTTGCTGGTTCTCCGGCAGGTAGAATCCCACCCCTCATAAGAGTGCATTTTGCACACGTGTGTAGACCATTTCCCAAAAAACTCAGCTGTGCCGCCTGGACAGCTGACAAGCACTGCGCGTGGGTGCACAGTGTTTCAAGCTCCTCTTCTTTCCTGCCTTTTCAACCTTAGCTGTGCCGCGCAAAGCAGCTGAGGTTGAAAAAGCAGGAAATAAAGGATAGCCAAGAGTCTGGGCAGGCAGCTGGGCCAAACAGAGCAGCAGACACCAAACCGGTTCGGTGTCTGCTGCTCTTCAAAGCTACTGGTTCTATAGAACCAGGCCAAACCGGTAGCATTCTACCCCTGAGAACAGACTATTTGAAAGTTCAGAAAAAACCTTTCAAAAAAGAAAAGAGAAATTGTTGAGCACAAATTCACCAAAAAGTCTGAAATTCAGAGGTTTTTGTTTGGAATACCTATATACTGCACAAACAGAGACAGACAAAATTTCCAAAACGTTCATTTTGTGTATTATAAAAACTATCTTATTATATGCAATTAGTTGGCTCTAGGCCAAAGGAGATCAGTCGTTATGGTGTCATAACCATTTTTGTTATGTTCACTTTATGAATGCTGCTATTTCCTAAGGAGCGCATACCGTGTTTCCATTTCATAAGCAATATTGTTGATTTCTACAGCCATTCTCTGAATCTCTTCCCTAGATTGTTCTTCAGCTGTACTCTCCATGCTGTTCAAGATAACATCTTCTAAATATGAATCAACTGTTTTTTGGTGTACTTTAACAACCTGAAAAAAACTCAAATCAGAATTTTTCTCCACTGCTGTAAGCATATTAGGAATAATTTATTTGGATCATTTTTCACTATTCTTTTCTTTTGGAATTGTCTTGCTTCTTTTATTCACTTTTTATAGTACACTTGGATAACAATCTACCAGATCAGACTCTTGTTCCTTTCAGTACTCTTTTAATGAATGCTTCTAGATCTAATTGTTTAAAAGTATACAACACCATTGCATCTCCAACATGTTCTGTATGGGATAGTAAATTCTGCCTTGAGTTAAGTTCTTGAAGATGTCAAGAATATGTTCATACAGAGTTTTTTGATAATAATACAATAAGGAGGATTGTATTGTCACTTTGGGGATATTTTTTTTTGCCTTCCCAGCCTAGCCAAGAGGTCTTCCCAGATGTCCTACATTCAACACTAACCCGTTGACAACTCTTATGCCTCTAAACGAAGTAAATCCTCCTTATTGATCTTACTAGTGTAATAGCACCTATTGGTCTTGTGTAAATAAGTAATTGTACTTTAATCATCCTCTCTGAATTCACTACTGTGATTAAATGCAGAGCGTGATCCAGATTAATCTGCCAATGAAGAGGCTAAAGAAACATTTAGTGGAAAACTGGATGATGTGAGATGAAGATGATAATACAATACTACTTCAGTTGTAAGCTATGTCTACTTTCAGCAGTTTGACTTTCTCCTTGTTTTCTTCACAGAAACATTATCTCTTCACATACTGGACACAGGTTTAAGGCATATTGTTGAGGTAATCTAAACAAATGCAATTGTGCCGTGACCTAGCTTAAACCCCCTTGAGCATATTTAATAGTATTTCCCACACTTGCCTGTCTAAAGATCTCATCCTCTTCACGTCTGCGTCTCTCTTCCACCTGTCGACGTCCACTTTCCTCTGCTTCCCGCATTCGGCGCTGCCTTTCTGCCAACATAGCAAAAGCATGGATTCTCCGCTCATCCTGTAGTCGAATCAGTTCTTTAGAGAGGAAATCCAACATATTTGCAAGGACTCTTCCTTCTACACGAGCCAAATGCTTTTCCATGACAGACATCTAAGGGGAGTACAGGAATATTTCATTCCTATTTAATTTGTTTATCATTTCAACAATTTTATCGGCTTTTCAGAGCTATGTTTAAAAAAACTTCTGCATTATACTAAAGTGTGAGTCATAAATCCATCAACATAATCTTTAATGAGATTGATATCCAAGCTTAGAATCTGACACCCTGAGAGGGGACTGAAATTATGTTATTTCTGATATTATGAAAATAATCAGGCTTTCCTGGGGCAATACAAGTCTTTACATATTTTAACATATAACAATTGGCTTCAAAATTTTCCTTAGAAATGCTGAATAATATAACAACAAAAAGGAGATACTGTACAATTTAGAGTAATGCTCTATGTTCTCTAATGATTTCTCAGCAACCATTATTTACCCAACTGGGCCACTAAAAGAAAATAACTGGGGAATTATACTGAGATGTTTAAACAATAGCTTCATTTTTTTCATTTTAATCTTTTAGTTTAGTTTTATTGCAGTTTTTACAAATATTTCATAGGCACTTGCTCTTTAATTCACTTAACAACTTTGAAGAAGAACATTAGTATATTTATTTTTAGTATTTCAGTTTTGATATTGCAGTGAACAGAACAAGTGATTTCCCCAGGATGTAAAATTATAGATTGAGGTACCATAGGAATGAACTTTCCTAACACTCATCATAGCTTTCTATTCTAATTAACACCAAAGACTGAAATTGATTGAAAACTCGGCTCTGAATACTGTATTCTTCCCTAGATGGGAAGATACCATCATCGGCTTCTGTTACATACATTTTTCAAAAATAATTAACTATAAAATCAATTTCCTCCATTTATAGCCAAACCTTATGTTCATGCAAATCCCGCTGCCGTTGTAAGGCCAAAGTCACTTGTTTTTCAGCCTTCTTCAACAACTGTCCATCTTCCTGAAGTGCATGTGTGGTTCGTAACTCACAAATCAATTCTAGACGCTTTTCCTTTCCTTCAAACATCTGTTTATAATATTGAGAACATGATTGATAAAATCATAGTGAATGACATCTTCCAAATTTGCTTAACTTTTTAAACAAATATTTATAATGAAAATATTTTAATGAAATGACAACAAAAATACATACATATATAAAATACAGCATTCTTATGGTTTCTATTCTATGTCAGCATACCCAGGATAGATAGAGTCTATGCAAGATCATGCAATACGGAATATTGGAATATTGGAATTCAACATTATGCAAGCACAAGCAACAGAACAAAGTCAAACTAGAGTCTTGGACTTCAAGAGAGCTAATTTCAATAAACTTAGAGAGAGCTTGGGAAGGATTCCATGGAGGTGAATCCTCAAGGGGAAAAACAACTCAAGAAGCTTGAGAAATTTTGAAAACTGAGATTATAAAAACTCAGTCGAGTACAATACCAATGAAGAAGAAAAAGCTCCCGAAAGAAATGAGCATGACTGCATAAAGAACTCTCTGATAAATTGAAAGACAAAAAGAACAAGTATAAAAAGTGGAAAGAGGGACACATAACTAAGGCAGAATATCACCAAAGAGCCTGCAAAGATGAAATGGGGAAAGCTAAGGCTCATAATAAACTAAAGAAAGAGCAAGAAAGAGAGCGGAAGAAAGAGAGAGAAAGAAAGAGCAGAAAGAGAGGAAGAGAGAAAGAGGAAGAAATAAGGAAGGGAGAGAAAGAAAGAAAGAGACAAAGAAAGAAAGAGCAAGAAAGGAAGGAAGGGAGAGAGAAAGAAAGAAAAAGAAATAGGAAGAAAGAAAGAAATAGGAAGGAAGGGGAGGGGGACAGAGAGAAAACTCTGTGCTATTATTTTTAATTGTTCCATTATTTATCATATATTAATATTTTACACTGTCCCTACACATAGAGTGATTTTACTGCTCTTCTTTTGCCCAGGTATTTTTCAGGGTTTACATGCCTATAGTCCAGAGCAGCGGTCGCCAACTGGTGGGCCACAGAGAAATTTCACCCCCAGAGCACCCTCCCCAAAGTAATTAATCCAGGCTGCGCAGAAACACAAGGCTACGCCCACATGGCCCGCAGGAACCCTCCCTGCCCACTCACTCCTTACCCGGTAAACTTGCCTGCTAAATTTCTATTTTTTCTTTTTCCAACCATCATCTCCTTTTAAGCACAGCTGAACGTCCCTTAGGACCGAAGGTTTGCTTGCAAGCAAATTCAGTGCAGATTCACAGTAAGCAAAGTTGAGAGACTGAGCTAGCCGATGGCAGATAGATAGATCACTGAATGATTCTGTGTGCAACTCAATCTGCCTGCTTTGCCTGATTTTGGGTAAAAGTTGCTCTTTTCTTAAATAAAAAATCAATATTTATATAAATATTTATAATATTCACCAAGCCACACTCACAAATTAGGCCATGCGCACAGAACCAGTTAACGGTCTGGGATCTAAAATTATGAGTTTGGTGGTCCCCGAGGTCCAAAAGGTTGGTGACCCCTGGTCCAGAGCATAAATACATGTGTGTTTAATAGAGCTGAAAGGGACTATGGAGGTCTTCTAGTCTAACCTCCTGCTCAGGCAGGAAAATGGAGGATGCCAAGTAGAGGTCCTGGGAAAGGTATCAGAATAACAGAATAACACTAGGGGAACCCTATACCATTTCAGAGAAATGGCTGTCCAGTCTTTTCTTAAAAACCTGCAGTGTTGGAGCACCCAGAACTTCTGGTGGCAAGCAGTTCCACTGGTTAATTGTTCTTACTGTCTCAACTGTCTACTATCTACTGTCAGGAAGTTTCTCCTTAGTCTTAGTTTGCTTCTCTCTTTGTTCAGTTTCCATCCATTGCTTGTTTTGCCTTCTGGTGCTTTGGAAAATACATGCCCCCCCCTTTCTGGCAGCTCCTTAAAAGCCTGTTGTTATCACACTCTTGAGCAAATTTCCTCCTTTCAGTGGTCCATGAAAGTAAGTTCATCTATGGTAGGTAGATAATAAGGTCAAAAAAAGGTGAACAACAGTTTTACAGAACTGTAGATAAGTTGAGGCTGGGTGTGACAAGGAATGGCAGGGAGGGGAGGAGCCAGGCGAGGCACTCCTTGACGTGAGTGACATTGAGTTGGTCATGGCCACCCAGTCACATGACCACCAAGCCACGCCCAGCCAGCAAGTCACACCTGTCCAGTCACATGACCACCATGCCACACCCACAAATTAAGCCACGTCCACAGAACCAGTTGTTAAGAAATTTGAATCCCACCCCTTAGCTTAGGGTTGAATGACTTGATGTTCTCTGAGCTTGGTTGTTTGCTTGCAGATATTTTATTACTCAACTAGTAACCTCATCAGTGCTAGTGATTGTGAGTTTGCTGCCTGCTTATGTATAGTAGCTTGCCTGTAGGAATATGATTTTCTCTTTTGTAATTCCTGATTAGGTTATTGTTTTCTGCTTGTTTGTCTAGTCTTAATTCTTGCTTATAGGATGTCCAGTTTCCCAGATGAACGATAGTTGAATCTGTCCATATGTTGTGAGGTTAAGCAATTTCACAGTGTCTTCTAGCTGCTAGTTGGTTTCATGGATGCACTCTTATTAGTCTTGTGCCTGTCTGTTCTACACAGTGGTTGATACAGTCACTGTCACCTCTTACACTGTATGTTGAAGATGACTTGTTTTTTTCTTCTTGGACTACTGGGTCATTTGATTTACTTAAGATATTTTGAGAGCTTTAATTGCTTTCTGTGCTATAGTAATGCCATGTAGTTGTAAGTCTGTTGTTTCTGATATGTTTTTTATTGTACGGCAGTATTAGTCTTAACATAGCTTGTAGGGTTTGATTAGTTAGGCAGCTTGGGTATTCATTTTGTTGGAAGATGTTGTATAGGTGGTCATTTTCCTTTTTCTGGGGTTCTGGGTGGTTGCAGTGCATTTGTAGTGGCTTGAATAATGTTCATGTCAACTCATAAAATATTTCTATGGTCTTTTTAGAGTTGCCAACAGAAAGGGAGGGGGAGCAGTGTGGCAGCTTGCAAACGGAAAGTGCATTCCATAAATAGTTTTCAAAGATAGTAAAAGATAGTAACTAGGTGACTGAAGTTTCTGCCGGGCAAAATTCTAACAGGAGAGCATGCTTGATGACTCTTGGCTATGGATGTGTCCAATACACCCAGGGGGTGGGGGAAAATCAGGGTCAAGCGTGACAATGAATTATGTGTCTCAGAGTTGGCTAGACCCAGGCAGTGCTTGACATTTTAACTCCCAATAAATCCTTTGGAAGTTTTGGAAGTTTGGTTCTAGACTCATGATTTAAATGGGGGTAACTGCTGGAATCCTGACAGCTCTTACAGTCCTGTTAAATTGTGGGATGATGGGGGATACATAAGATATAGTTTCATGAGAATATCTTAGTTGACCTAAACAATCTAGTATAGTTTATTGTTCCTTCAAAACAATTGAAAAGACATGATTCATATGGGTTAGGGTGCAGATGTAGATATTTTCTTTTTAAAATGATTTAATATGGTTTTATCACGAAGAGTACTCCACTCCTCTATTCACAATAGTATTCCCTATGCCTACAGGCTTGAAATTTTGGGCTTGGACTATCTGGAACTGCACTGCCTATGGTCCAATCTAAACATAGTTCACAAAATTGTCTGCTATAACATCTTGCCCGTCAACAACTTCTTCAGCTTCAATCACAATAATACATGGGCAAACAACCAATACGAACAAAGCTGATACAAACTCAATTGCAGAAAATACAACTTCTGCAACAGAGTGGTCAATGCCTGGAACACCCTACCCGATTCCGTTGTTACAGCTTCAACCCCTCACAACTTCAGCCTCAAACTGTCTACCGTGGACTTCACCCCATTCTTAAGACATCCTTAAAGGGGGCATGCATAAGCACACCAGAGTGCCTACCGTCCCTGTACTAATGTTCACATTTATCTGTATTTACTTCCTTTGTTCATGTTTATGTTCATACCTATACTTATTATCTTGTACATGTTTGACAAATAAATAAATAAATATAAACAGTTGGGAGACAAGATACAAATATTGACAGAATCTGTCATCAAGTTAATGGATGCCACAAAACAAAACTTACCATGTTTTGGATAGCTCTGCCTCGTATTAATTTCTGTACTATAATTATAGCCAATTCTCTCTCTTCATCTATCTGCAAAAGAAAACAAAAGCATTGGGAAATATGGCTATAAGCTAAAACATCTGTTTTCAAGGATTATGCCATGTCTAATTCTGGATAAACTAAGTTGGTACATTTTACTAAGAGATTTGCTTATTGTTTTTGGCTACAGTATGCTGCCCAAATTCTTACTGGCATAAGATATGAAGAGAAACAATTAGTGTGACAAGTGAAGGTGAGAAAGAAAAACAATAACTACATAAGGAAAAGTAATACAATTAAGAGTAATAAACTAAAGCAGCAGATAAGGAGATATGAGCCAATCAACTATCAGATACTCTAGTAAGTCAAAACAAGCAACTGCTATCAGCTGCTGTTCGCTGCCTCTCCCTAAACTGCTGTCCTAATTGGCTCAATGTACTGTCTCAATGTTCCAGTGTAAATCGTAAGGCCAAATGTGTTGGTTGCAGCAAACAGCACACTCCTAGAGTGAAAGCTGGCTTCCTTGTGTGGTAGTAGAAGACAGCTGACTGTCAGGTAGGATGATTTGTAAAGAGACCCTCACCAAGTAAATAAACAAGGTGCCCTCAGCAAAGAAACAAAAAAATCCTGTCTGTAATAGGGAGTAAAATGATCCTTAAGGAAACTGAAGGCTGACCTTTCTAAGCGAAGATATAACTCTAAGATATATCATACCTTATCCCCACCTCTCCATTTCAATTGATAATACAAGAATGGAACCTGGATTCCTTTTGGCAAATAAAGCCTTTAAAAACCAAGTCCTTCATTAATCACTATTTTTTCAATTTTATATTCATAAGATCTCTTTCAAGATACAGCTTTCCTTATCCATTCAACACTCTCTCTGACCCTCAATCTACATAGATAACAATTTGTATGCATGTTTTTCTTTTTTGCATGTTGAATGTGAATGAATAGACTAATGTTGGCACTGGAATAATCTGTAATTTCACTCTTCAAATTTATCATGTTATAGATTATGACAAACCGGATTGTTTCATTACAGCCTTTTGACTAAAATAATAATTAACAAAACTGGTTGCTCAGTACTCATTGTGTTAAAAAAAAATCTTTATTTTTCTTCTCAATCTAGGAAAGAGAAAACAAAGCATATTTTTCAAGTTCTTCTGTTTCTGATTGGAAAAGTATTGCCGATTTCTTGAAATGCTTGGTTTTGCTTTCTTTTATTTGCAAAATTTCCAAAGAAAACAAAAAAGTCTTTCATGTTCCAATAAATCAGAGAAGAACTGGGTGACTTCTCTCTGGTCCCTGTTTCTTTTTCCAAAATAAGCCAAGTCAGTTTCCAAAAGTGTGTAGATAAGGGCAAGTAATACATTTTCATTTTTCCTGACTGATCATAAATAAATAACCTTTTCTCTATTATGTCCTTTTTCTTACATTTCTCCCATGAGCCCATTATCTGCAATTGCCACTTCTCCTTTTTCTTAAACTTGCTGTATCGATTTGTCTCTCTCTATTTCTAAACTAGGAAACTGATCATTGCAGGCTAAGTTTTTAGGCTATTAACTGCTTTAGATCCCTCTTAGTTTAAAGTATTGAATATCAATTGATTATTTGATTGCTTGTAAATCATTACCCTCAAATATTATTTATATTTATATTGATTGCTTTTTAATTAGTTTTATTTGTGGATTTCAAAAACATATTTTTGTTGAATAAACTACAGGGTGAGGACCCAACAGTTTGTTACTGTGCAGAAATGTTAATAAGGGAGTTGCAGGCTTCCTGTCACCAATAAACATATTATGGTAGATAGCAAAAATGAAATACTATCAGAGCAGTGGGATAGAGGACAGAGAAGATTCTCTCAGATCCAGTTAGTAAAAGCTCTTGTTCCATGAAGAGTGAAGCTTCTGTTTGCGCTTTAATTTGCAGTTGGTACCTAAATTACCCTAAAAGCTAAATCCTGCCTTACTCATGAAAGCCAGCTGAGTGACTTTGGGCCAGTCATTCTCTCTCAGCCCAAAGCACCTCACAAGGTTGCTGTTGTGGGGAAAATAGGAAAAGTGTGTTGGATATGTTTGCTGCCTTGAGTTATTTGTAGAAATGATAAATATGGGATGCAAATAAATAAAAAATAATTAGCCAAATAGTGACTAACAACAACAATAACTTTATTGTCATTGTACATATGTACAATGAAATTGATTTTGCTTCTGCTGGCGCTAACCATAACAAAAATACAACATGAATAATATAGAAAATGGATCTTATACAACTAATTAGGGAAAAACCCATCATATGTTTCCATATATGCATGGAGTGATTGTAGTTGTATTTAGGAGTCTGGCAGCCCATGTTTTTAAACCTGTTTGTCCGGCTGGCTATACTTCTGTGTCTTCTGCCTGATGGTAAAAGTGAGAAAAGGCACTGACCAGGATGTGAATCGTTCCTAAGTATCTTCCTTATTCTGCTGAAATGAGGCCTGGCGATCTCATCTAGTGGTGTTAAGGGTCAACCAATGGTTTTTTGTGTCGAATTAATTACTCTCTGTAGTGCCTTCCTGCCCACAGCTATTGAACCAGCGTACCATACTGTTATACAGTATGTAAGGATACTTTCTATCGTAGACTGATAGAAAGAGGTCATCAGCCGTTGTTCCACCTGATTTTTCCACAGGACTCTAAAGAAATGGAAGTCTCTGTTGAGCCTTCCTAACCACCAGGGACGTGTTATTTTTCCAGGTGAGGTCTTGACTAATAAGCACTCCCAAGAATTTAAAAGAGGAAACCCTCTCCATGCAGCCCCCCTTGATATAAAGTGGGCAGGTTCCTCTCTGTGCTTCTGGAAATCCAGCACCATCTCCTTTGTCTTGTAGTGTTTAAAAGTAAATTGTTTTTTAAACACTATGTGGACAGCTTCTGGACTTCTTCCCTGTATGCTGATTTGTTCCCTCCAGTTATAAGACCCAGCAGCATTGCAAACTTTGTTATGATGTTGGATGGATCAGAGGATATGCAGTCATGTGTATACAGCGAGTATAGGTAGGGGCTGAGCACACAGCCCTGAGGGGAGCCTGTGCTGAGCTTCAGGGTGGAGGATGTAAAGGACCCAACCTTTACTATTTGTGGATGATCCTTCAGGAAGTTTTTAATCCAATCACAAGTGAGGGGAGGGAAATTCAGGTCATTCAGCTTTTCAGTGAGGAAGCCTGGTAAGATGGTATTAAAGACCAAGCTATAGTCTATAAAAAGCATTCTGACATAATTATCAAGGTGTCTCAGTGTAGTATGTAGAGCAGTGACGATGGCATCCTCTATCGACCTGTTGCTTCTATAAGCAAACTGATATTGATTGAAATTCAATGGAAGACAGGACCTGAGGTTTTTGTAAGACCAGTCTCTCAAAGCACTTCATTACTATAGATGTCAGTGCAATGGGGTCTATAGTCATTCAGGCTGTTTATAGCTGCTTTCTTCAGAACCGGAACTGACTGCTTTCAAGCATGATGGAACTCTAGCCAATTGTAGGGAGATGTTAAAGATTCTTGTCAGGACCCCTATTAACCTGCAGCGCAGGTTTTTAACCACTATCCCCAGCACCCTGACTGGACCTGCAGCTTTGCTGGGATTTACGGCCTTCACACAGCTCTCACTTGATGTTCATGCAAGGTGAGTGGCTGGAAATTAGAGGGCCTTTGGGCTAGAGCCACAGAGACAGGTCTATTATCCTCTGCGCGAAGAAGCTATTCTGCTCCTCCACCAGCATGGCATCAACTTTGGCTGTTTTTATCGTATTGCCCTTGTAATTGGTTAGATGTTGTAGCCCCTGCCACACCTGTCCTGAGTTTTCATCTGCCAGATGCTTCTCTCCCTTTTGTTTATATTTCTGTTGAGCTGCCTTGATGCCTCTCCTAAAGTTTGCCCTGGCCTTGTTGTATTCGTCTTTGTTTCCTGCCTTGAAGGTGGAGTTGCGGGTTCTCAGGAGTGATTGTACCTCTGCTGACATCCAGGATTTATGGTAACTGTAAACTCTGATGCTCTTATTCACTGTTACATTGTCTGTGTATGTTGTAATATATGAGAGAACAGCATCAGTGTATTCTTGCAGCTCAAAATGTTTGAATATGCTCCACTTGGTAGTCTCAAATAAAACAATAAAAAGAAAAACTTAAAATTGTCTTTAGGAAGTACATATTGGAATTAAAATTAAAAAAGAATCAGAGTAATAATAAATGTAACAGTAAGTGGTGATCTGAATGGAGGAAAGTCAGCATTAAAGGAGATTGTGAAGAAAAAGAGGCAGCAATAAAAGAAGCATAAATATAAGAAAGTAACCTAGATTTCATTCGGAAGCTCACTGATTTGGGGATTCTATTATCTGACTCTTGGTGTTCTGCAACTCCCCTATGGACCAACCCGACTTTTTTGGTTTGAACATCCTGTCATCCTTACATGAGAAATGCATACTCTCTGGCTTTTTTGTGATCATCTTTTGTACATGTATTTCTGTTCCACCCCCACCTCACTTCATCTGTGCTACTGGTGTTTTATCTTTCCTTGTCAATCTGAGTTTATATCTGATGTGAAACCTGATGATGATCTCACGTATGTTCTTCTAACCTGCATCCATATGCAATAATAGGTTCCACCTATAAATGATTTTAGAACTAAGCCAAGCTTTTACAATCAACACTACACCTCAGCCAGTCATGAAAACAGTTAAAATCTGGCCAGAGGGTGCTCTCAGTCAGCTGCAGGACTGTTTTTAAACCACTGAGTGGAGTATATTTGAACATCAAGACCTGCATGAATACACTGATATGCTGTACTCTCTTACATCAAAGTATGCACTGACAGTGTAGCAAAGGACAAGTGCATCGCAGTCTAGGGGAATAGTAAACCCTAGATGACTGCTGAGGTACAGACGTTTCTGGGAGCCCAGGATTCTGCCTTTAAGGCAGGGAGCAGGGATATATAGAGAGAGGCCAGGGCAAATCTTAGAAGACGCATTAAGATGCCAAATCAACAATACAAATATAAGATGGAGAACCACCTAGCAGATAAGAACCTGAAGCAGGTGTGGCAAGGACTGCAGCACCTAACTAACTATAAGGGCAACATGAGGAACACAGTCAATGCTGTGTTCAAAAGACTGGTTCTCCAACACCTTAGGGCATGCCATAGAGTTCCAACGCCATAGCTACTGCCTTACATTCTGTAGTGAGCCATCTGGAGAAATCCAGGAACTATGTCAGTATGCTACAGCTCAGCCTTCAATACTATTCTGCCAAGCATCCTTATCGGAAAGCTGACTGACTTGGATTTTTCCTCTTCCACCTGCAACTGGATCAAAGACTTTCTGAGGGGGGAGAAGGTGGAGCCACGTCGCTGCAATACAGCTGCAATCTCAGGGCTCTGAGATTGCAGCTGATATCTTCGCCCCTGGTTGGTCCTAATGGACCTAAACCGTCCCGTAGAGACGGTGATAGTAAGGGGTGCGTTCTGCTGATCCCAGGGACATCACAAAGTCCCTGGTTGATCCAGAAGAAGCCCTTTTACCATCGGCGGAGAGGCAGCCTTTAAGCTGCTGAAGCTGTGACAGCTCCGGAAGGAAGAGGCAGAAAGAGAAAGTGCATCGGCTGGTGAGAATCTTTTTTGGGGGGGGACTTAAGGACACTCTAAAATGAGAAGAATCCTGTAAGACTTTGGACAAAAACTTATGAAACTGATTTAGCGGCGATTTTTTAAAGAGAACGTCAAACTGAGGCTTGGCTTTTTACTTCTACTTTTGTTTTCATTGAATTTCCATTGTGATTTAGTAACTGTAACTAGACTGGTTTTTTCTCTTATATTCACCTAATTTTTCTTTCTTTTTTCCCCCTTTTGACTGTTAATAGTTTTTTTTTTGGAACAAAGGCTCCCTTTAGTAATTTTTTTCCCCCTTAAGTATATATATATATATACATGTATATTTCCTTTTTTTTATTAGGCTTTTTTGGGAAAGAAGGGGGAGTGGATTAAAGAAACTTTGTAACACTGCCAACTAGAGGCTTGAAAATACTTTATTGGAAGTTGAGAGGGCTGTGAAGAAATCCTTTCTCAAGGACACTGGAACTTGATAAGATAGAGGGAAGAACACTGGAGAATGTTTTAACAGGTGTTCTTTGGAACTTCTATTATTAATTGAGTACTTGAAGTTTGGCTTTGGAATTTGTGGAGAAGCCATAATAAGAGCCTTGGATAACTAAATAAGATGCAGTGTGCTTTCTTTTTTACCTTCTTTTAGCTGTTCCCTCCTCTTCAATCCCACAGTATTTTGTAATATTTGTATATCTATTTTTTTTTCTCTTGTTTGACTTTATTTTTCATTTTACTTTTCTTCTTAAAGGGAAATCCTCAGAATATTTTTATTTTTTATTTTTTCTTATTGGGACTTTTGCCTTTTCTATTTTCATTTCTTATTTATTTTTATGGTTATTTTTTATTTTTTTGAGACCTTATAATTGGATTAAGGTGTGAAGAACCTGAAGAATTCTTTTTTTCTTCTTCTTTTTTTATCATTGCTTTTTAATATTATTGGGTCTTACTCTCTTTTTCTTTTTTCTTTTTACTATTCTTAATTTTTATTTTTGAATTATAATTGACTATTCCACAATAGGATTAAGGTTTAGAAGAACCTGAAGAATCTCCTCCTTTTTCTTTTTAATCTTCTTTTTCTCCTTCTCTTTTTAATCCTGGACTCTTTATTTTTTATTGGTTTTTTTTAAATGTTTTTCTTCTTCCCAACTGGATTATAATTGGCTACCTTATTAATTGGATTAAAGGAGCTTAAAGATCCTGAGTTATTCAAATGAGTAAGAAAACTTTACCTTCTGGCAGTTCAACTTCTGCTCCTGCTTCTCCATCAACTGGAGGACGACTATCGATAATGGCGAAGCAAGATAAAGTACAAATGGACCTAGCGACAATTATACAAGGAATACAAGAACTCAAAACGAGTATTGACCAAAGAACAGAGAGTCTTGAACAAAGAATTGCGAAGACTGACAAAAAAATTGAAAATTTTCAACAAATGATGGTGAAACAGGAGGAGAGACTCCAAAAAATTGAGGAGAAAGACAAAGAGATGAGACAATTGGAAATATTGTTAGCAAATTAACAACGGTGTAACAAGATATAACTGGGATGTTGAAGTGGGAGATGGATAGATCAGAATTTTATCTCAGATTTCAAAATATAGAGGAAGAAAAAGGACAAGATTTGGCGGCTGTAATGATAGAAATTCTGGCTGGAGCTTTGGAGATAACAGAGGAAAAGATGATGGACGGAGTAGATGAGATATATCGTGTCTTCACAAGATATGCGATGAGGAATAAGCTACCAAGGGAGATTCATGTCAGATTTACTAAAAAGACTATTAAAACACAAATGTTACAAGTCGCAAGAGATAAGGTGTTGAAATACAAAGGTAAAGAGATTGTGGTTTTAAAACAAGTGCCCAGAAGAGTGAGAGAGCTGAGAAGAGAATATCGATTTTTGACCAAAAAGTTATTGGAAAAAGAGGTGAATTATAGATGGTTGATCCCAGAAAGATTAATGTTTATATGGCAAGAACAGAGACACAGAATTGACTCAATTGAGAAAGCAGAAATATTCTACAATGAATTTTTTGGAAGAAGAGAAATAGAGACAGAAAAAGAGACCATTTCAACTGAGCCTCAAGAAGACCAGATGAGAACGGGGAATGAAGAAGGTGCGGTAGGTGGACAAATGGAGACCAAAGAACAACGTGAAGTAAGATCTACGAGAACTGTTAGACCTAAATACAAAACATAACCATGGAGGGAAAAAAATTGATTTCTATGAATATAAATGGATTGAACTCAGCTATTAAAAGAAGAAAAATCTTTCATAAATTAGAGAAGTTAAAATTTGATATAATTTGCCTACAAGAAGTACATATTAAAAAACAACATCAACAATTATTGGTACGACCAAAACTGGGGAAAATTTTTACTTCCTTGACTAACTGTAAGAAAAGAGGAGTGGTCCTGTATATTAAAGAAACTATTGCAGCAAAATTGATTTATACTGATGAAGATGGAAGAGTATTAATGGTTGAAATAGTAGATAACAATATAAAAACACTGCTTGTTGCAATTTATGCTCCAAACGATAAACAAGAAGAATTTTATAAAAAGTTACATATGAAATCAATTGGACTGGACCATGTCAATATAATTATGATGGGAGATTTTAATGGAATTGTAGATAATAAATTGGACTATACAGCAACAGCATTAAAACAAAATAGAAAGACTCTCCCTAAATTCTTTTTTTAAATGGTAGATGAATTAAATTTAAAAGATATATGGAGAGAAAGAAAAGGTAAAACCCAGCAATATACTTTTTATTCAAATAGACATTTATCATGGTCCAGAATAGATATGATTTGGACTTCATCAGAATTAATATCTAACATGCAAGAAATAAATATAGAAACAGGTATATGGGCAGACCATAATCCAATGACAATTAAATGGAAAGGACAAAGAAGAAGATCTAGATGGACATTAAACAATGCTATTTTAAAGGAAAAAGACTTTACACAATGGATGGGCAAAGAATTGGCTTTCTTCTTCAGTGAAAATAAAAAAGAAGATACTTCAATGCAGAATGTTTGGGATACAATGAAGGCATATGCGAGAGGATTAATAATGGATTATACAAAAAAAAAGAATATTAGGAAGAGGCAAACTATTAAAGCTTTAGAAGATGATTATAAAAAACTGGAAAAAGAATTGCAGAATATGCCACAGAAAAAAGATATTAAATTCAAAATGGATATAATTAAACATAAGATGGGTCAGGCAGGGAAAGAAGAATTGGCACAAAAAATTAGAAGTGCTAAACAGAACTATTTTGAAGATGCAAATAAACCAGGTAGATGGCTAGCATACAAATTGAGAAAGGAGAAAGAATCTAGGAAAATAGTACAGTTAATAGATGATCAAGGCCAAATGTGTTATGGTAATAAGGAGAAAAAGACAATTATCCGAGACTTTTATGGACAATTATATAAGCAGGAGGATTTTGATGAGGAAAGAATTAAGCTTTATCTACAAAATGCTAACCTACCTAAGATATCTGAAGAGACTGAAAAAATGTTAGAAACTACTATAACAATGATGGAACTAACGGAAGCATTTAATAGGCAGAATAATGGAAAAGCACCAGGCCCAGACGGGCTCCCGGCAGAATTTTATAAAACATTACAAGAATCGTTGAGCACTCCACTGTTAGAAGTTATGAATGAAGCCATGTTAAATAAGAAAATACCCAAAACATGGTCAGAAGCTTATATCACACTTATTCCAAAAGAAGGGGCCGATCCATCACAAATTAAGAACTATAGACCTATTTCTTTACTGAATGCAGATTATAAAATCTTTGCTTCCATCTTGGCAGAAAGGCTCAAAAGATACCTAAATAACTTTATTCATCCTGACCAGAATGGATTCCTGCCAAAGAGACAAATTAGGGATAATATGAGGGTAATTCTGGACACCTTGGAATATTACGAGGTGCATCCTGAAAAACAAATGGCTTTGATATTTTTAGATGCCCAAAAGGCTTTTGATAATGTGAACTGGATATTCATGTTTTTGTTATTGGAACAGACGGGCTTTGCTAGAAAATTTATTCAAGCAATAGAAGCCATATATGATAAACAAACGTCAAGAGTAATGATAGAGGGAGATTTTACAGATTCTATTAATATAAGAAAAGGCACAAGACAAGGTTGCCCATTATCACCTTTGTTATTTGTATTGACTTTGGAAGTGCTGAATAGAAACATTAGAGAGGATCCAAATATAAAAGGAATGAAAATTAAGAAGGAGGAATTTAAATTGCAAGCCTTTGCGGATGACTTGGTTTTTATTTTGGAAGATCCTCTAGGAACAGCTTTAAAGCTACTGGAAAAGATAGAGATGTATGGTGAGATGGCGGGCTTGAAAATAAACAAAGATAAAACAAAGATCTTGACAAAGAATATGTTATTAAAACAAAGAGATGAACTGGCAGATTTATTGAAAATTCAAGTTACGAATAAGGTTAAATATTTGGGGATACATTTGACATCAAGATGTACTACATTGAAAGAGAATAACTATATTAAACTTAAACAACAGATAGCATCTGATTTGAAGAAATGGGAAATCTACAATTGTCATTGATAGGTAGAATTTCAACAATCAAGATGAATATTTTACCCAAAATTTTATATTTGTTCCAAACCATACCAATCAGGCTTGGTAAAGATTACTTTGAAGAATTAAATAAAATTGTGTTGAAGTTTATATGGCAAGGTAAGAAAGCCAGAATAAAATTAAAACTTCTACAAGATGCTAGAATTAGAGGAGGATTTGGCTTTCCGAATTGGGAGTTGTACTACCAAGCTGCAAATTTAATGTGGGTTAAAGAATGGATAACATTAAGAAAGAATAGATTGTTGACATTAGAAGGACATGATTTATTACTGGGATGGCATGCTTTTCTGTGGTATAAGGGAACTAAATTGCAGGGCTATTTTAGAAGGCATTATATAAGGGAGTCTTTATGGTTGAATTGGGAGAAAATTAAGAGAAAATGTTATTTGAAAATCCCAGTCTGGTTATCAACTACTGAAGCCTTTTCTTATCCTATAATATATGAGAAGGAACAAACAGTTAGATATGGGGAAATATTGGATGAAAACAGTGAACTTAAAACAATGCAAAAACTAGAAGAACAAGGCATAAAGATGAATTGGTTTTCATATGCGCAAATACATTCAAGGTATCTTACAGATTCTAAAGCGGAGGGATCTTGACAGGTACTGATGAAAAAGTGATTAAAAATGTATACAGTTATTTGTTGGAAATTTTATTAGAGGAGGAACAAGTTAAAGAAATGATGGTTGTTTGGGGGAAGAATATGGGATTTTGGATATGGGATTGATTTGGAGAAATGGGAAAAATTGTGGTCTCAAAATTATAAAATGACAATGTCAACAGCTTATAAAGAAAACTTGTATAAGATGTTTTACAGGTGGCATTTTCCCCCGACAAGAATTGCAAGAATGTTTAAGAACAAATCTGAAAAGTGCTGGAAATGTCATCAGATACCTGGCTCATACTACCATATGTGGTGGACTTGTGAGGACTCTAGAAAATATTGGACTAAGATTCGCATATGGTTGGAAAAAATGACAAAGACACAGATAGACTTGAAACCAGAGATTTTTTTATTGGGAATCTTACCTGATATATATAATAAAAATTTGAAGTATTTGATTGTAAATATATTAACAGCGGCTAGGATTGTATTTGCTAAAAACTGGAAGAGTGAGAAAACTCCATCAGAGGAAGAAATTATTAAGAAAATATTGGATTGTGCTGAAATGAGTAAATTGACATTTGAAATTAGAGAACAAGAAGATAAACAATTTTATGAAGTTTGGGATCTTTTTTATCAATGGTTAGATAATAAAACATAATAATAGAATATTCAGATTTAGCATAAAAAATTTTTTTTCCTTTTTTTTCTTGATATTATCTTTATAAAACATTATCAAGATAGATTTGGTATGATCTTATGATTTATTGCAAAATAAACTAAGTAAACTATCGTTATCTCGTTAAAATATGAATTAACAAAATTATAGATAAATGATTTTTTTAGTGATGATATTAGGTTATACAATTATTGATTGATAATATGAGCTATTATGTAATATAATTATATTAGTGACTAGGAAATGGATGCACAAAAAAAGTGGCAAACCAATCGATGCACTGTTTGTAAATTTATGAAGGATGATATTTTATGTTTTATGTGGTATGTCTATGTTGTTTTGTTGTTAAAATAAAAATTAAAAAAAAAAGACTTTCTGAGGGACCAACCACAAACAGTGAGGGCTGGGTCTGTCACATCCACCTCCCTGAAGCTTAGCACTGGCTTCCCACAGGGCTGTGTGCTCAGTCCCTACCTGTACTCACTGTACACACGATTGTGTATCATCTGACCCATCCACTGTGATCATTAAGTTTGCAGATGATACTACTGTATTGGGTTTCATTACAGGTGGAGACGAAAAAGCATACAGGGGGGAGGTTCAAAAATTATCCTCATAGTGCCTAGAAAACAACCTGCACCTAAACTTCAGCAAGACAAAGGAAATGGCGTTAGACTTCCAGAAGAGGAGAGAGGAACCCGCCCCACTTTACATTGAGGGGAGCTGTGTGGAGAGAGTTTCCTCCTTTAAATTCCTGGGGGTCTACCTCAGCGAAGATGTCACCTGGAAAATCAACACAACCCAGGTGGCCAGAAAGGCCCAAAAGAGACTCCATTTCCTTAGGGTCTTGCGAAAGAATAAAGTGGAACAATGACTGATTACCTCCTTTTACCGATCCACAACAGAAAGTGTCCTCTCATATTGTATTACGGTGTGGTATGCTGGCTTGACAGCCATGGATAGAAAAACATTACAGAGGGTGGTGAGCACAGCACAAAACATCGTGGTCTGTTCCCTGATACCACTAGATGACCTCGCTAGGGCTCGCTGCCTTAGAAGAGTGAGGAAAATTCTCAGGGACGACTCACACCCTGGTCAGCACTTCTTCACTCTCCTATCATCAGGTAGAAGATATAGAAGCATAGCCAGCCGCACCAACAGGCTGAAGAACAGTTTCTACCTGTGGGCTGTCAGACTTCTGAACAGAAAATAACTTCATGTCAACATAATTTGCGGGGCCGGCGCATTATGCAACAAGTTCACATAAGGTAATAAGATTGGGTCTAGGTTAGGGACTCCTGTCCTCACCGTGAGTTGTGTGTGTGTGGGGGGTGTATGAAGGGAGGCTCAACCAATCTCATTGTACACATGTTGTACTCTAACAATAAAAGGTAATAATAACCTACTAGTGATGGTATTTCCAATTCTGGAGTGGGTGGGCGAGGCAAAATCTTTGATAACCTCTGAAGAAAACGTAGTGGCTTGCGTGGCTTCTTAACATGATCTTTTCTGTCTTGCAGTGTCTGGAAAAGTTGTATAATATGAAAAATCAGTCTGTATCTAATTGGCCCCAACATTATTTTCTTATTTACTATGTTCATAGTAAATAAAATTACTCATACATTTTACTATATTTATAGACAATCTCTGATTGAAATTTCCTATATTTTTACAATGTAATAAAAAGGAATTTTGAGGAGACAACCTAGAGAAAATATAATGTTTTTCCCCAGTTTAAAAGACTGTATGAAATAGAAATGAAAACAGAATGAGAGAAGATAATATAACACTGAAAATTAGCAATAAATAACATGTTTTTGACATGTTTTGAATCTATAATTTTTCTTGATTTCTTACTACAAGTTACATTCCCAAAACCAAAAAGGCCACATATTGTGGATGTCATCCACCAAAAGTTGAAATGGCCTGACAGAAAATAAAATACCTGGTAAACCTGTGCTAATTCCATCTCTAGTCTAGCAGACCGCTTAGTGAATCCATCTTTTGTGGTTAAGCTTCTCGGTTTGGGAGCTTCAGTTCGGGGCTGTGTAACGGAATCAGGCAGAAATGCTTCTAGTTCAAGTAATCCTGAGAAAAATAGAAGATGTACATAGAAACTAGAAGGTATGTTTTAACATTGATGCAAGAGAACTAACCTCTTTTGTCCAAGGTGACTCCTTCATAAATGGAGTTTTTCTCATCCATAAGAGTATTTCTATTTGTTTCAATGGAGTACTAATGCACAAGGATGCATGTGAATCTAACTTCCCACACTGGCAGCTCTGTATAGGACACAGTGATCCTGGAATGAATGAATGAATTTGAACATGGCTCACCTTCATAGGTGTTGAGAAAGGAATTCTTTACTACATAACGATCTGCATTATTATCTGGAAAGTAGCCAATTCTTGATAATGGAGCATAAGGCTGTGATTCATATTCAGTGTAGTCCTTAATTACATTTCTTCTCTCTAGTTTTCCCTCTACATTTTTTCCCTTGGCTATTAATCTTCTGATTGCTGTAAATAAATTGCAGATAAAATTACATCAGTTTTAAATATAACAACTGACCTCTTCATTTCCTTGAAGACTGAGATCTGGCTACTACTATTTCCATTTGCTAAGAATGAGATAATGTAATATCTTGTTGCATTTTTGTTACCAGCCAGGTTTCCCAGAGCAGGAATGTGGAGATATAAACAGGCAATTACAAACACGGTCAACTGCAATGAATTCATTAATTACTATAAAGAGGCAGTCCTAGCCATGTTGTGTTGCTGTCCTGGTGGACAGCTCTAACCAATTATTGTCCTTTCAGACCTTTAGGTATTAATATATTCTACACCGGACATCTATACTGGAAGTTATTACACTAATTTAGTGCTGAGAATAAGTTGGCAGAAGATGAAGTTGACTTTGAAGATAAGAATTCTATCATGTACCTAGCATTAAACTATTTAGTGAAGAATAGTCTCAGAAACAAAAAACAACTCTACATATAGCATTTGTAGACGTCAAGATTCTTTGACTTTTTGACAATGAAAAATTACCTTGGTATCCTTGTCATATTTCTATAGATTCAAAATTATGATCAGATATTAGGGATTATTTCGTGGATAATAATTAGGAATTATTTTGTGGATACTGGGCACTTGACAGACAGAAATTAATGCTAGGAATTTCAGCTTTCTTGAGAATATACTTATTATCTAATGATTTTGCTCCATACCTTTTATGTGTTCGTGTTGAATCTTTTTCACTTTCTTTTCTTTTTCTTGCATAAGTTTAAACCAGTGTGTATCTAAGCAACTGACATTTAATTCATTGTGCTTCTCTTCTCGTTTCATCAGCAAGGCCTTTAGAAGGTTTAGTCTCACTTCTTGCAGTCTTCAAAAGAGCAAATACATGTCCATTTATTATAAGCATAAATATTATTATATCCTTTATCTGTAAAAAGGAGTAATCATGAGTTCTTTATGTTGAAGATATAAAGTATATTCTCAAGAGAACTTTATGTGAAAGTCTACTAAAATCTGATATTGGAAATAGTGTATAAGAAATCAATAATAACATAATTTAGATGTCTACAGCAAATAGCTAGAGTACTGTGTAGTACCAATCATGCATTGCCAAAAACTTTAAAAAAACCTGTTTACTGAGACTGCAGAACCCAAAGGCAGATCACTAAACATCTGACAGGATAATGCACTATTAATAGACTGCATATAGTTTAACATCAGTCTCTCTTATGCTGTGTCTAATCCTATAAATGTTTAATCTCAACAGTGAATACTGTACATAAAAAGAGGGCTTTCCATAATCATTGGGTTTGACTTTGATTAACTCATATTATCTAATAAATTCATTTCCAGGCCTACAAATATAAATACTATCAAGCTTATTTCTGTTTCCAGTAACCAAGAGAAATAATCAGTGTATTTGTTAAGATATGCGGATAGAAATCAAAAGATTATGAGTTTTAGTCCCACTTTAGGTACAGAGCCAGCTGGATAACCTTGGGCCAGTCACTTGTTTTAGCCACTAGGGAGGAGGCAATAGCAAACCACTTCTGAAAAGGCCTGACTAGAAAACTGACAAAAATGTATTTGAAGACACACACACACACACCCAGCCCATAGAAATAGTTACTGTGTGTTTTTCAGTTCCTGAAATTTATATATAACAATGGGAGCTTAAAAAAAGCAAAGGATTGTGTACCTCCCAAAATCCTTACAGAATGCTCTTCTTGTAAGTTAGCACCATATTCTATCATAAGGCCTTGGATAACATTTCAACTGCATTTGCATTTCAGAATGCAAATTATATATGGACAGTTCATAACCAGCCAAAAATTCCTGTCTTCCTTTTAAGCGTTTCACTTGAAGAATTTTAAGAAACCCAGAAGCTTACACATATTGTAAGTATTGCCTCTTCGATGTTTTATTCTAATTATATATTACTGCTTCCATTTAGCACAGGGATGTCAAACTTGACTTCATTGAAGGCCACATCAGGGTTGTGTTTAACCTCAGGGGGAGGGGCATAACTGGGGTAGGCATGGCCAGGTAGGCATGGCCAGCTCAACATCACTTGTGTGGGGGCACCTGTGGTGGCCAAGTGCCAAGTGCTTCCTTCCTTCCTTCTTTCCTTCCGTTCTTCCTTTTCCTTCCCTCTTCATTCTCCTTTCTTCCTCCTTCCTTATTTTTCCTTCTTTGTTCTCTTCCCATGTTTCTGTCTTTCTCTTTTTCTTTCCTCTTTCCCTTTCTCCTTTCCTTCTTGGATGTTCAAGTGCAAAAGGGGAAACATTTCTCTTTTTGTTTTTAGTTTGTTTTGCTAGCTCTCTGCCAGTGAAAACAGAGCTTAGGGGGGCTGTGCACCGTCTCCCCAGGCCCTGTTTTCAGCTGTGACGGCCTCCTGCAACTCTCTACCAGTAAAAACAGGCCCTGGCTTGAGGGGTCATTTTCACTTGCAGAGGGCTGCAGGAGGCCGTCATGACCGAAACCAGGGTTCGAGGAAACTGCAAGTGCCCCCCTGAGCTCCGTTTTCACTGGTAGACGTAGCATGATCCGTTCCTTTGCTGTTTCCAGGGTGGCCCCACAGGCCAGATCTAAACACCCTTTGGGCTGGATACAGCCCACAAGCCTTGAGTTTGACACCCTTGGTTTAGCAGAATACAGCTGGCCATCATAAATCCAGAAACCAAATATACAGCATGCTGACCATGTAGATGATTTGAACCATGGCATTTTGGGGCCAAGAAGTATTCAGATAACACACACTTCCCATTACCACGTCTGCCAAGGATGGGGGTAAGAACATAGGAAGATAAAAACTACCTACTCTTCTATTTCTTCCTCCCGAAAGGCCCACTCTTTTCTCTCCATTTCCTCCATCATTTTCCTCCGTTTTGCAATGTGTGCAGCATCATTCAGTGGTGGAAGAGTGGCCTCCCAGGCTCGTTTCTCCCGGGCTCGTTCAATTACTTCTACTTCTGCTTGAGTTGCTGGAAGGCCATGACCTTGAAAGAACAGGAAAGAACGAGAAACAATAAACAGACAGAAGGCTCAAAATACAGTATTGTGAAGGATAGGAGCCAAAATATTATTTTAAATTCTAGTGTAGTGCAAAATTCTAAAGCTAAAATTCTAAAGCTAAAAATACCCCTTGAAGTATTGAAAAATAAATGATTAGAAGTCATTTTAAACCATCATATTCAATCTCTCCCTCAATGCTGAAATCCAAAGTAAAGCATCCACCCATTCCTGTCAAACCCTTCTTACTGCTACTAAGCTTTTCATAATTTGGAAACTGGAATCTACCTTCCTATAATACAAAACCATTGTTTTATTCCTTACATATGTTTGAAAAGTATCATATCCCTTCTCCAGTGATTTATCTTAAAATTTAAACAAATCATCTTCCTTAAATTTGCTTGGTAATTTTTATATTCTGTCGATCCTTTTTGTTAGACTTCTTTATCTAAATCTTCTTTATCTTAACCTGCTTCTAATGCATTTTGGGAGTGTATTCAAAGAGTATAACCATATCCCACGCAGTCATATTTTCTCAACTCTAAACCCTCCCAGCTCCTTCAATTTTCTTCCACTGAACTTAATTTTCCGGCTTTTGATTGTAATTATTGCCCTGTTGTAATTATTGTTCTTAGAGTGTAATGCCCAGCAAAAGAAACATTATTTGGATGTTTGCTTGAAATCACATCATACTATTGACTTAATATTTAGCTGTACATAAATTATAATTCCAAGAACTTTTTCATACATATCATTAGCAAGCAATCTATGCCTCTGCATTTATTTATTCCATGTGGTAAACTTTGCCTATTTCACTGACCAAATACATTTTGAATGTTATTTCTCTTCTAACATAAAAAGTATACCATCTATATTAGTGTCACTTGCAATTTGATAAGATTTTCACCATCTTTCATCCAAACTGCTTTTTAAAAAATGCAATTTTGTAAAAGAGCTCAGCAATTGGGTAGACTGGAAAAAAAAGGGAGATTGACACTACATTTACCAATTGAGTTTCAATAATCACAGTTGCTATAAAGAGTTGCAGCAAACCCTTTAATAGTATTTGAGATTACTTTATGATTTTGAAATGTTGGAGCAGGTTCTGATTTTGTGATGGTACTCAATCCTTTTCAAGATCTCAATCGCTATAATTTTCTAGCACCATCGTGCCTACCATCCCTGTCCTATTGTCACCATTTATTCGTACCTATTTCCTGTATTCTTACTCATGTTTATACTTATACCTATTATTTTGTAAGCAATTGACAAATCAAATAAATAAATAAATAGATCCTGGAAATTAAGTATACTGAAAGAGAAAAGCAATTTTTCCCAGTTGACCATTCATCTCTAGATATGAATTGTACAGACTGCAGAAGGGGAATTACATCATTGTCTCACTTTGCTCTATGCCAAATTTTTAAAGAGGAGCTATGTACAAAAATAATATTGTTCATAGTAATGTTTTAATAATATGATTAAGTGAAATAAGATCCTAATTTCTTTGTTCTATCGCCTTCTTTTGGGAGCTTGCTCTCTGCTATGCCATTTAGGTATGAAACCCCTTTATTTTATAATTAATGTGAAATTTACAATCAGAGTATCCAAAATAGCCAAAATCTACAACAATCTTCTATTGTTAGAGCTGAATCAGATGTAGATATTATTTCACTTTACTTTTCTTTATTTCCTGTTTGTAAATTAGAACACGGCAAAACATTACATTTTTTTCTCAGTTTGGATAGTAAGATAGGTAATATATAAACGTGGGGAAACCAGATAGTATCTTCCTTTCAGTTGACAAGATGTATGCCCTGATGAAGATTGTTGATAACTGTAAAACAGAGTTTTATACATCAGATAATAGTATCAACAATTTTGGTAACTAAAAATTTTTTTGTGTATGTATGTGTGCACAAAGGTAAAATAAAAACTGACAGGTCATGTGAGCACAGGTTTGTGAAACTCCAAAACAGATCAGCCAAACAAACATTTAGGAGCTATGATTTGCTTAGCCAACTGTCTATTCCATTCTGACAGATGGATCAGCAGCAGAAACTACTTTTATTTCTGCTCCAGTGGCTAATTCTGGAAAAGACAGCCAAGACTCTCATAATACATACTGCAGAAATGGAGTAGGATGTGACCATTCTTAAAATCTCCACCTGCTTCTATTATATTTCTGTAACTTTACTACTCAGCTATTAAATGGCCAATGACAGGAGAATGATTGGAAGAATGGCAGACAGGCAAATAGAGTTCCTAACACAAATTAAGTCAGTGAATTTTGTAAGCACCTTGGCTATTGGAATTGATAAAAGTCTTAAGTGCCCTCATAATAGATATCTGATGTTGTTTCTTCTTTGAAAGCCAAAGGTATGAAGGGTGATGTCATGGGAACTTAATTATATTACAGAAAAACATTGTACCCTGTGTTCATCAGGTCTTAAACTCACCCCAAGTCAGCGTGGCAAGAGTTAACAATTCAGGTATTGAACCTGAAGGAACTATGTATTCAGGGCTATATGGGTCTGTCTGAGCTTCACCATCCCGATAATCTGTTTGTGTTTCCACGGTTCGTGAAATGAGATAGGCTGGTTTGTCTTTGGATTTTGCTGGATGAGACTGTAGCTCTGACCTAAAATGCAAGGAACCAAACAACATCTTTCAAAAGTTCCTACATGATTAAAATAAGACTTTAGTTATGTCACATTATAATATGCTTTGTCATTCCACAATGTTACTAAGGGGTTCAAAAATATTACATTCCATCATTCCTAAACCTTCTTAATCTTGTTATTTCATTTTATAAATTACTTTCCTCAATATTTTGCTGTACCTGGATTCTGTTTTTAATATAATGCAACACACACACATATTGATTCATTTTCCCAATCTTCCCTCCTAGGATATAAAGACATCAGAGGTGGTATTCAGCAAGTTGTGACCAGTTCTGGAGAACCAGTAGCAGAAATTTTGAGTAGTTTGGAGAACCGGCAAATACCACCACTGACTGGAGATTTTACAGTATCCTTCCCTTGCCACGCCCACCAAGCCACACCCACAGAACTGGTAGTAGAAAAATTTGAATCCCACCACTGAAAGACATGTGTGTACTTCATATCAGCATCCCAGGGATTGGGGGGAATCTGTGTGTGCCACCCTATGCTTAACAATATTTTGTCTTAGGCTGTTTTCATGCCTTTTAATTTAATTATTAGAAAAACTAATTTCTTGAGATATGAAAAAACTTATCATTTCAGTGATTAAACATTAGAACTAATACTGGTTTATTACTTACTTTGACATTGCATAAACAACATTCAGTGGAATTGGCTTATCAAATGGGATGAAAGGTCTAAAAATAAACACAAATTTAAGAATAAACCAATGAAGCAAAAAGGATATTTCTTCACTTATAATCCCCCAGACTCTTATTTCAGCAGCAACTACATATTACCTAACTGACCTCTTTTCAATAACTAACTGGTTTTAACCTGTCTATGGATATTTTAATTCTTATTTTATGTATATATTGAAAACTGTGGAATTTCTTTTTTTTTAATTTTCATTGGTTTTTAAAAACAAACATAAACAAACAAAACATAAAAACATCAAGCTATCTTCCATATGTGTACATACAGTGTGCTGGTTGGTTTACAAATTGTTTTGTGCTTCCATTTCGTAGTCTTCAATTACAATTACATTGCATATAATCTCATATTTTCAATCAAAAATTAAATACCTTAGTATCATTATTAATCAATCATTTGACTATACTTTTATTCATTCATGTTTTACAAGATAATCATAATTTACTTAGTTTATTTTATAACAGTTCATATTACCATCCCAAATCTATCCTAAAATCATTTTGTAGAATTTCTTGATTGTAGTTGAATAAAAGTTTGCTTAAAAATATATAATCAGTAGTCTCTCTTAGCTATTACAAAAATATATTTTTCATTCTCAAATTTCATTTCAAACATGTTACCGTGTGTGTGTGTATGTGTCAAAATTTTACAAGTTTCAGAGAGTAAAATATTTTGAACTATTAAATGATAAAAACAATTAGTATTGTATCTTACAACACACATGACCTCTTGTAACCATTCTACATCATGTCAGATTTACCTTTAACCAAGGCATCTGATTAAGACGCTGCTCAAGCTATAAGTACTTGGGGCAGGGGGTAATTGAAATTAGGAAAGAATCTTCATTTCTAATGTATTTTGGCAATAGCTATTAATTTGGTCATTAAGATTTAATTTGTATGTTTCCCACCGTTCAAAGTATTTCCAGCGATTCCTTCCATTAATGTCGGGATCTTCATATTCAATTCTGGGCACCTGAAGGGAAGCTGGGATTCTATACAGAAAAATAATACGTACAAATTATTAGTGAATCTGATATTTCAGAGAAATGTAACACTAATCTCTTACAAAGTTTGTTTTTTAAAAGTTAGTGGGGTTTCAGTAGGTAACTACCAACAACACCTTGAAGTGAAAATGGTGAAACTTTTTCAAACTATATTTCTTATATACTAGGAACCATATGCCCAGCCCAATGTAGCTGGGTCACATTTACATAGCTTTCCTCAACAGATCTGTTTTTCATGCTTTAACAGTTGCTCATTCCAGAGATAGCATTTCTCAAATCAAATTTAAACTGCAGACTTGGTTGCAACAATCGCTAACAGTATCCTGAATCATCATGTAACTAATATAAAATATCAGGACACTTACACCACAAGTTGCTGAAAAGTCTCAAAGCGTTGCTGTGCCTTTCCTCTCCATCTTCGATCAATGAATGGAGGAACAGGATTTTTTTCTTCTAATTGCACAAAGTACGATGGATAGTGAATCAAATTACTAAACATGGCTTTAAATTCTGGTACTTTCCTCTTTTTACATGAAAAAGACAGAAGTGCAACATTATATATTATTATGTTATATCTAAGGCTTAAATACAAATATAATTCATCATCATCGTTGGTTCCTTTTGCAGGAAGCACATAGGGCAGCAAGTTTCTTCCAATGAATCCTATCCATGGCAATGTCTTCGGCATCTTCAAAAATGAGAGCCCAAGTCTTAATATTTTCTTCATATAAATGACTTATATGAAACAAGTAGATTCTTAAAAACTTTGGCAATTATCGTAAGTAGAATTATATTTGTATTTGTATATAATTGTGATATACACATACAAATATAATTCTACATATGATAATTGTCAAACTTTTTAAGAATCCACTTGTTTAAGTCATTTATATGAAGAAAATATTAAGACGGGCTCTCTTTTTTGTGGTTTTTGTTTGTTTGTTTTGGAACTTGTTTATTCTTAGACTGTTTAAATAACTAAAATATTCAACTGCCAGTACAGGATTTACCATACCTTCCAGACAAAGATAACTGCTTGTGAAACAGAATTTTCTCTCTAGTAAAACTTTACAAGTAAACTAAAAGTATGCTAATTAGTACCTTTAAAATTGTCAAATTTAATTTTCTGCTCTACTGCATATGTCGAGTAATGTGTAAAATTATTGAAGAGTTGCATTATGGATAGTTAATAGTTTTATGTTTAAGTTGGATATACACATATACACATACATACAATATTTGTTTTCTGAGGTTCTCATGGGTATTTATATGTAGATCTTTGGTTGTTCGGGTTTTCTCCGCGTAAGATTTGAAGTATCTAGGCAACGTTTCGATGAAGTCTCATTCATCATCTTCAGGCTTCTGTCTCCAGCTCTGTGCTTCTCAGAGTAATGGAGATTGCAGCTGCTTCCTCCTTTAACTGCCAGTGGGGTGGAACTTGATTGGGTGGGGGCTTGGCTGTGTTCTGATTGGGTGGGGTGTGTTCTCATTGGTAGGGGGTTTGGCTGTGTTCTGATTGGTTGGGGGTTAGCCGTGTTCTGATTGGTTGGAGCGTGTTCTGTTCAGGAGGGGCTTGGTTGTGCTCAGGTTAGTTTTAGTTGCTGGGGATTTGAGCTGGAGAGTTGTGATCTTGCTGTTTGGCTTCTAGTTCGTGGTCCTGCTGCATCTTCATAGTGGGTGTTGGTTTGCTTCATGTATGGCTCAGAGGGTTTGAAGTGGGTAGTGATGCAGCTGCAGTGCAGCTTCTGGTCCATGGTCGTTTCTCATTTTCTGAATGGGTGGGAGTCTGTTTTCTACATGGAAGTGTGGTGGTGGCATCATGTGTGGCTCTCATGGGTGTGGGTCCAGTGTCCTTCTTCATGTTAGGTACTCGTCTGTTCATGAGGGCGGGTTTCCAAATGGCTGGAAGGCGGGAGGTGTCATCTCGTTTGTTCATGCTGTGTGGCGTTTTCTATCTCTATGGCTTCTCTGATTATTCTGCTGTTGAAGTGTTCGGTTTTGGCGATAGTTCTGGTATTTTAAAATCAATTTCATGTCCTGTGGCTTTGAGGTGTTGGACCAGGGAAGAGGTTGTTTCTTCTTTTTGATTGAGTTCTTATGTTCTTCAATGCGTGCGCTTATTCTTCTGTTAGTTTGTCCAATGTATGTGTTAGGGCAGGCTGTGCAGGGATTCGTATACTCCTTGGTTTTCTAATTGATTTTGTCTTTGGGGTTTCTTAGGATGGTGGATATTTTTTTGTTTGTGCAGAATGCTGTTTTGATGTTGTGTTTTTGGAGGATCTTGCTAATTTTGTCTGTAGTGCCTTTTATATATGGGAGGAGGCTTTTCCGTTTTCTTGTTCTCTGTCTTGGATTTTGGTTGGGGCTTCTTTTTGGATTAGGTGGGTAATCTTCTTTCTTTGGAATCCATTGGCTGTGAGTACGTTGGTGAGAGTGTGTAGTTCGGTTTTTGGTGTTGTTCATCGGCTAAGCATTTTGTTCTGGAGATGAGTGTCTTGGCTACGGAATTGATCTGTGCTGGGTGGTGGTGTGAGAGTGCATGTAGATAGCGGTTAGTATGTGTTTTCTTCTGGTAGATGGTGTGTCCTAGGGAGCCATCGGATCTTTTGTATACCAAGACATCTAGGAAGGGAAGTTGATTGTTGGCTTCTGTTTCCATGGTGAATTGTATTTTGGGTGTAGACTGTTGAGGTATGTGAGGAAGTTGTTCAGTTTTTCTTTCCCGTGTGGCCAGATTATGAAGGTGTCATCTACGTATCTGAGCCAGAGTTTGGGTTTGTGGTCGTATTTTTCTAGAGCTTGTGTTTCAAAGTGTTCCATGTAGAGGTTTGCGATGACAGGTGAGAGGGGTGATCCCATAGGTGCTCCTTCTATTTGTTTGTATTTTTGTCCATTGTAGGTGAAGTAAGTATTGGATAGGCAGTGGTTGGTTAGATCTAGGATGTGCTTGGGGGTTTGTATTTGTTTTGGATGGCTGTCAAGGCTTCTTTTATTGGCACTTGGGTGAAGAGGATGTGACATCGAAGCTTACTAGTAGGTCGCTAGGTTGTAAGTTTTGTTTCTTTATGATCTCGATGAACTGGAATGAGTTTCTTACGTGTGAGTTGATGGATTCTGCATAGGGTTGTAGTTGTTTGGCAAGAAATTTGGCCAGGTTTTGTAGAGGTGAGCCTATGGAGCTGACTATTGGTCTGAGTGGGGTTCCTTCTTTGTGTATTTTGGGGAGACCATAAAGCTTGGGGCATCTGGATGATTTTTCTCTGGGTATGATTCCTTGCTGGATTTCTTCACTGATGGGGGAGGCTTTTATTTTGGATTTGGTAGTTTTTTCTAGGTAGGTGGTGGGGTCTGTCTTTAGGGGTTTGTATGTGGGGTCTTGGAGTAGGTTGGTTAGCTTGGTTTGGTAGTCAGATGTGTTCATTACCACTGTCGCATTGCCCTTGTCTGCTGGTAGGATTATTATGCTGGTGTCTTCTTTCAGGTTAAGTAGTGCAGTTTGTTCTTCTTTGGATAAGTTGCTTTTGGGTGGTTTGCTAGTGCAGAGGATGTTGGTGATTTCGAGTCTGATTTTGTTAGCATCATCAGGGTTGGTTTTGGTCAGGCTGGTTTCAACTCCACATATGATGGTTTCTGTGGGGATGTGTTTGGGAGCGACAGCAAAGTTGAATCCTTTTGAGAGGATCTTGGTTTCAGCTTCAGTGAGGATCTTGTCTGAGATGTTGTGCACTGTTTGTTTCATGCTGTCTGGAGAGCCGAAACACAGACCATCCTCAAGACAGACACACAGACCAACAAACTCAGGAAACTACAACAATGCCAGAAACCAACTTTTCCCCCCCCACAGCCACACATGAAACAAACAGTGCACAACATCTCAGACAAGATCCTCACTGAAGCTGAAACCAAGATCCTCTCAAAAGGATTCAACTTTGCTGTCGCTCCCAAACACATCCCCACAGAAACCATCATATGTGGAGTTGAAACCAGCCTGACCAAAACCAACCCTGATGATGCTAACAAAATCAGACTCGAAATCACCAACATCCTCTGCACTAGCAAACCACCCAAAAGCAACTTATCCAAAGAAGAACAAACTGCACTACTTAACCTGAAAGAAGACACCAGCATAATAATCCTACCAGCAGACAAGGGCAATGCGACAGTGGTAATGAACACATCTGACTACCAAACCAAGCTAACCAACCTACTCCAAGACCCCACATACAAACCCCTAAAGACAGACCCCACCACCTACCTAGAAAAAACTACCAAATCCAAAATAAAAGCCTCCCCCATCAGTGAAGAAATCCAGCAAGGAATCATACCCAGAGAAAAATCATCCAGATGCCCCAAGCTTTATGGTCTCCCCAAAATACACAAAGAAGGAACCCCACTCAGACCAATAGTCAGCTCCATAGGCTCACCTCTACAAAACCTGGCCAAATTTCTTGCCAAACAACTACAACCCTATGCAGAATCCATCAACTCACACGTAAGAAACTCATTCCAGTTCATCGAGATCATAAAGAAACAAAACTTACAACCTAGCGACCTACTAGTAAGCTTCGATGTCACATCCCTCTTCACCCAAGTGCCAATAAAAGAAGCCTTGACAGCCATCCAAAACAAATACAACCCCCAAGCACATCCTAGATCTAACCAACCACTGCCTATCCAATACTTACTTCACCTACAATGGACAAAAATACAAACAAATAGAAGGAGCACCTATGGGATCACCCCTCTCACCTGTCATCGCAAACCTCTACATGGAACACTTTGAAACACAAGCTCTAGAAAAATACGACCACAAACCCAAACTCTGGCTCAGATACGTAGATGACACCTTCATAATCTGGCCACACGGGAAAGAAAAACTGAACAACTTCCTCACATACCTCAACAGTCTACACCCCAAAATACAATTCACCATGGAAACAGAAGCCAACAATCAACTTCCTTCCTAGATGTCTTGGTATACAAAAGATCCGATGGCTCCCTAGGACACACCATCTACCAGAAGAAAACACATACTAACCGCTATCTACATGCACTCTCACACCACCACCCAGCACAGATCAATTCCGTAGCCAAGACACTCATCTCCAGAACAAAATGCTTAGCCGATGAACAACACCAAAAACCGAACTACACACTCTCACCAACGTACTCACAGCCAATGGATTCCAAAGAAAGAAGATTACCCACCTAATCCAAAAAGAAGCCCCAACCAAAATCCAAGACAGAGAACAAGAAAACGGAAAAGCCCTCCTCCCATATATAAAAGGCACTACAGACAAAATTAGCAAGATCCTCCAAAAACACAACATCAAAACAGCATTCTGCACAAACAAAAAAATATCCACCATCCTAAGAAACCCCAAAGACAAAATCGAATTAGAAAACCAAGGAGTATACGAAATCCCCTGCACAGCCTGCCCTAACACATACATTGGACAAACTAACAGAAGAATAAGCCAATTGAAGAACATAAGAACTCAATCAAAAAGAAGAAACGACCTCTTCCTGGTCCAACACCTCAAAGCCACAGGACATGAAATTGATTTTAAAAATACCAGAACTATCGCCAAAACCGAACACTTCAACAGCAGAATAATCAGAGAAGCCATAGAGATAGAAAAACGCCCACACAGCATGAACAAACGAGATGACACCTCCCGCCTTCCAGCCATTTGGAAACCCGCCCTCATGAACAGACGAGTACCTAACATGAAGAAGGACACTGGACCCACACCCATGAGAGCCACACAAGATGCCACCACCACACTTCCATGTAGAAAACAGACTCCCACCCATTCAGAAAATGAGAAACGACCATGGACCAGAAGCTGCACTGCAGCTGCATCACTACCCACTTCAAACCCCTCTGAGCCATACATGAAGCAAACCAACACCCACTATGAAGATGCAGCAGGACCACGAACTAGAAGCCAAACAGCAAGATCACAACTCTCCAGCTCAAATCCCCAGCAACTAAAACTAACCTGAGCACAACCAAGCCCCCTCCTGAACAGAACACGCCTCCAACCAATCAGAACACGGCTAACCCCCAACCAATCAGAACACAGCCAAACCCCTACCAATGAGAACACACCCCCACCCAATCAGAACACAGCCAAGCCCCCACCCAATCAAGTTCCACCCCCACTGGCAGTTAAAAGGAGGAAGCAGCTGCAATCTCCATTACTCTGAGAAGCACAGAGCTGGAGACAGAAGCCTGAAGATGATGAATGAGACTTCATCGAAACGTTGCCTAGATACTTCAAATCTTACGCGGGAGAAAACCCGAACAACCAAAGATCTACATACATACAATATATTCCACTATTCAGGTGCCTTGGCTTACAATCACAACTGAGCCCAACATTTCTGTTGCATAGCAAGACAATTGCTAAGTGACTTTTGCCACATTTTATGACCTTTTATGGCACAATTGTTAACTGATTGAAGTTAGTAATACAGTTATTGAATGAATCTGGCTTTCCCATTGACTATGCTTGTTAGAAGTTTGCAAAAGATGATCGCGTGACCCCAGGGCACTGCGATCATCATAAATAGGAGTTAGTTGCAATATGTCAGAATTTTGATCATGTGACCATAGGGATTCTGCAATGGTTGTGTGAAAAATGGTCATCAGTCACTTTTTTCAGTGCCACTGTAAGTTTGAATGGTCACTAAATGAACTGTTGTAAGTTCAGGACTACTTACATTTTTGTACTAAAAAGGCTGGAAATTTCTGTTTACATAAGCATCTCAAATTATTATTCAAAGAAATCATGCAAATTCTATATCTACATGATATGTGTAGATATAGGTAGAAACAATGCTTTTTTAAAAAAGTTATATTTCCTATTAAATAGATTTCAAAAATACCTAGCAACAGCAAGTTATTTTTCACAGAAACACAAGTGCTCTGAAAAATAGTTTTAAACTAGAATCACCTACCATTTCATCATGAATAAGATGAGCTTGGACATTTGCTTGTGCATGATCTTTTTCACTTGACAGCTCATACAATGGATCTAAAATACATATACAGAAATGGAAACACTTTAATAAATTTAACAAAGTATATTATTCTATACAATCCTGTAAAGCATGCATTTATTCATAACTTTCTAATATGGCTTCAATTTTAATTTAAAGATGAAGTAGGTATGTGATGTTACCTTGAGAATTCTCAGTTGCTTTTATTAATATTTATTTGTCTTTTTATAAATAAGATGGAGTAGAGAAATGCAAAAGCAATCAAGTTATTCAATGAACCAGTAAACAAAGCAAGTAAAAATTAATCTATAGATAAGTATTTGCAAATGAACTCAAACTTTAACAAAGAGAACATTATTATAAAGTCAAAGCAGAAAAACCAGAATGTTAGGATGAACAATTTGTGACTTAGTTTGTTATGGAAATATGGTTTAAGAAGTACCACTCACAATCAAGTCAATTATAATTATAATATCCATAACAATCATATAAAGTTAATGATCCGTGCCTATCACATAGATTAATTTTGAGTGTGAATGGTATATAACAATTACAGCACAGATAGTCCTCTACTTACAACCACAACTGAGCCCCAAATTTTCATTGCTAAGGAAGACAGTTAAGTGAGTTTTGCCCCATTTTATGACTCTTTGCGCCACAGTTAAGTGAAACATGTGATCACTAAGTGAATCTGGCTCCTCCTGCTGACTTTGCTTGTTGATGCTAGCTGAGAAGATTACAAATAATGGTAACATGACCCTAGGGGAGTCCAACTGTCATAAATACATGCCAAGTACCCAAATTTTGATCACATGACCATGAGGACATGGCAGTGATCATAAGTGTGTAAACTGGTCGTAAGACCCTTTTTTCAGTGCTATTGTAACTGTGAAGTCACTAAGCAAATGGTTGCAAGTGGAGGGTTACCTGTAATAGAAAAAATTAGGATATATATACCTATGATGGGCTGAAAAGTCCATACTATGGTAAGTCTGGTCCTGTTTCCATACAAAAGCACAACTGTCATTTCTCCTCTACCCATTGGGACTATATGCTCTTAAGATGGACTTTATAACTACTAATTCTCAGTGGCACTGATTTCAGGACGCTTTTACCTATTCTTAAGTTTAATTAGGATGACCAAACCAATTTTCTTAGTCCAGAATATACCGAACCACAGAATTATTTCTCAAACGGGACTAAAATGGGCTGGTTGGTTTGTGGCTCAGTGGACCCTGCAAATCAAGCCTGTCGGTTCCCGAAAAGTTCACTTCTAGAAAAGCAAGCCCCATCAGCGTCCCCTTGGTTACCATAAAGGAAATCAAAAGCCCGGTTGGGAGCCATCTTCCTGCGATACCGGATCCCAGCGTGGTCCAGCGGCCGAACAACGGTCACCGCTTGATTCATCTTGCGGCCGGCTACCTTGGTCTCTGCCGCCGCCTGGGAAGGTTGTCGACGCCGTCTACATAGCAACCGTTTCCACAGGAACAGAGCCGAACGAAAGGGCTCCATGACACTTCCTGGAGCGATACCATAGAGCTGGAGTTGGAGTGCAAATCGCTCCGCCGCGCCAGTAACTTGGAGTCTTTTCTTGACGCTTTGCCCAGGGGAAAAAAAAAAAGAAGCAATCGTCGGTATCAACGAGGCTCATCTTTCACATTTGGGGGAGTTAAGAAAGGAGCATTTCCATTAAGAATATATTTCTGGGAGAATTTGTCTTGAAAACTCGGACACCCGGAAAACTGAAGAGAAGCCACGGGTATGATAAATTCCAGGATAAATTCCAGTCTAATGAGCTATGATGGACGAATTTGCTTCTCGTCGACTTTTGTGACTTCACGGACGTGTCCACTTAAACGTCTTCCGTGTTTTGTTTTTTGTTTCCGTCCTATGTCCTCGGATTATTCTTCTCTGTTCTGTTCAGATATCCGGCATGGCTTATTGTAACATTCTGCTGCCACCTAGCCGAGCTTTACGGGCATTGCCCCAATATAAACATATACCTTTCAATAATTCAAACTAAGCAACGAAACTAGTATTTAAAACTATACAGTAGTTCGAAAGTCCACCTGGGAATAAAAGAAAAAAGTAGGGAAAAACGGCAAACAAAATCATAGATCAAAAGGAATAACAATCTTAAAAGATTTATTTGCGGTTCGGCTACTTCGGGGATCATTAGACACAGTCTGTCGTAAAAAAGGTGATCAGTAGTCTTTAATGCCTCGTCCTCCATCGCCGCATTAAGACACTTCTTCCTTTTCAAAGTTGACGGCTTGCATACATAGAACATTGGGGATGTTACGTCACAAACGACGGTATCGTAACCTAGTGGCGACGGCGGAAATCCGAGACACTCCTTCCCTGTAGGCCTGTGTTCTGGCTGTTTGTGCGCATGCGCAAGTAGAAGGGATGTCGAACCTGGCATCGTGCGATCCGGCGGGTCTCCAAGCCCCCGCTCAGGCGGAGCAAAAGCCGCCGCCTTCGCTGAAGCCGTGTTGTGCCTGCCCCGAGACAAAGCAGGCGCGCGACGCTTGGTTGGTAACGGGGGCGGGGGGTTACGGGAGAAAAGGGCGCGTGGGTAAATTAGGGACTTCGCCGCGACATGCGGAAGCGTGGGGCGCGATGGACAGTTTTGCGCGTCGGCAAACGGTATCGAACTGGCTAGCCAAACCGCAGAAGCAAATTCCCTCCGGATATTTTTTAGCGCTTCTCCCAGACTGGACCAAAGTCGGGAAACGGCTGGGAGAAAGTTTGTCTCAATTATTCCTGGACAGGAGAAAGCGCCTCGTTGCTGGAGCAACAGAGGTGTGCCTTTTCCCGATTAAGTCGTAAAATAGTCCCGCATCTTGTTCTAAAATGAACGCGTTATTTCTTCCTGGGTAGAAGTGGTGAGAAGCAGAAACAGAAGAGCTCATTTCTAAACTTGAAAGACTGTTGTTAAATATTTTAAACTCGGTTTTCAAAAACCTGCTAGTGCTAGTACAAACGATTTATTAGAAGAGACTGCCTGGGAAAGAATAAAATCACATTATTAAATTTTTTTGTGGCACTTTATATTTAGTTATATACAAAATATGTTGTGGCTTCAGTCACAGACTTATGAAGTGGCTAATAATTATTGAACTGCCAAATTAATTTTAATATGGAGCAATTTACCACCTGATTACTGTTAAAAAGTTGCTGAATAATGTGCTTTAATATAATAACCTCATTTTCCAAAAACTGCAAAAGCAGAGGCTGGGTTAGTCTTATTCAAATATACTGAAGCTATTCTTTAATCCTAAAATTTACAAGTCTCGAGAACTTCTTGATTACAGTTTTGAAAGTATCTAGCTTAACATCATTACAGTTCATTTTACCATATATTTAAAATATATGTGGGCAGATTATCATAATTTCTAATACCTAGTTAAAAAAAGATTTATTAAGACAACTGTTTTTTTTTTAGAAATAACAGCAGCAGCAGTAGCAGCTTAAAAGAAAAGCTTAACTTTGCTTTTAACTATAACTATAACTTAACTAGCCTCAAATTTTAAAACAAACCTAGTCCTGGGTAGATGAGGGTAGAGCTTTTGATAGCAGCAGTTGAAGGTAAAGTTTCTCCTTTGCAAATGTTTTGCAAGTGTCTTGCACCATACCACATCTCCAGCACCAAGGCCAGAAAGATAGCAGGGGGATATACTGTTTCTGGAAGTTTGGAGAATCTGTGTGTCTATGCCATGTTTCGCTCCCAGCCAAACCACAGGACTAATCAAGGGGAGAAGCTGAGGCAGGAGGCTGACTGTCCAGACTCTTTTCTATATGAACCCAGATTTTAACCTCTTCCTGCAAAACTGCAGAAGGCTCCCAATCTTTTCTGAAACAGTTGCACTAGTGGTTTTATTTCCTTTTACTCAGAATAAAGTCTATGTTCCTGGACAGAAATTGCTTTATTCCAACGATTGACAGCTTAAAAATTAATGAAAGTAATCTTCTCACTGTCCCAACACCTCTCACTCTGGAGAAAGAAGCTTGGTAGATGCAGAATAACCTCTTTTTAATTTCTTCTAGAAAAAGGAAGGCAGCTACAACCTATTATTTTCAAAGTGGTTGAGAAACATCTGTATCTGTATATCTACATAAGATTGACTATGTTAAATAACCTGGATAAGGGAAGGAGAACAATTTGGTAACATAGAAGTATTACAGCTAGTCAGACTCAGAGTTGAAGTCCAGTGCTCATCAACTTAGTTGAGGCCTTGATTTGTGAAATCACTTAAAGGGGAAATGTTGTTTTGCAGCATTATCGAAAAAGGAGAAGAAAACTGTGGCCATCTTATTGAAGCTCACAAGGAGTGCATGAGAGCTTTGGGTTTTAAGATATGAACAAGATGAGTCATATATTGGAATCTTTCATAGGTAGGTGACTAAATTGCTATTTACCAAAACATAGTTTAATCAGAAAATATAATTTCCTAGCAATTACCACTGCATTTGTGGGTATAGAAACTTTTGTGGGTGCAAAACTTGCATAATCTATAATATGCATAATGTATTTTCTTCCTGTTTCCAATTTGTCGTGTGTTTTGAAAATTTTAATTTTAGTTTGAAAATCTAAAATAGCCCTGTTTTGCTGCAATGAAACTAAATAGTTTTTCTTCTCTAATTATACTTACTAGCAGTCTTTCTTATTTTCCTTTTTAAGCCTAAAACTCTAATTTCTCCAGAGTTACAGATATCCTACCATAATTTATGGATGAAATACCTTCTTACATTTTATCTGCTTTATTTATCTACTGGAAATAGGACTTGGCACAATTAAATTGAATGAGCCAAGTATTCTTACTAAGATATAATGTTATTTTTGGGAGGGAAGTATAATTTTTTACTTTAATTATACACATATTCTACTTAATAGCACATAAATTCAACGTTATCAATGGTAAATTGGCTGCATCCTCACAGATTGGGTCACTTTTAATATACACTTTAGGAATATAAAAAGGGATTAAGAATATGTCATCAATGAACTTCGTCACTTTTTGTCTGCAGGGTATATGTTCCCCAAATGCTATTTTTCAAAGCCTTAAAAGCTATTTATTTTCCAATAACAGTATTCTCATGTTGATTTCTGTCAACAACAAAATGAAAAGATCTTTATAACTGATTGTCCTATCCATATCTACAGTAGTAACATATGATAACCCCACCATAGGATTCATATCCTGCTGATTTGTGAATTTAGAAAAATCTGAAAATATATTAACCCTAAAGGAAAAAATAACCAATGTGTAGGATTACTATAGGTGAAGCAGGTCCCCAGTGTTCTTTATCCTATTTTAACTCTTAACTAATTTATATATTTATTTATAAATCAACTGATTTTTGGCTTGTCAGAGGCCTCCAGCTTCCCTTTCTCCATTGAAGGATCTGCAGGACCAATCTCCTGTGTTATAGCAATAGCACTTAGATGTATATAGTGCTTTATAGTGCTTTACAGCCCTCTCTAAGCAGTTTACAAATTGCCCCCAACAATTTGGGTCCAAATTTTACCCACCTTGGAAGGATGGAAGGGTGAGTTATCCTAGTTGTTGCCATCTTTTTGCTAAGAAAACTGAAATATTATAGAAAATATGTTCATATATCAAACATTTGCATGCTGCTTCTAAGATCTAACGCTTACACATTAGGATTAATTGGAAAATTTTTCACATGCATAGTCCAAACCATTATCATATACACATCAGTCATCAACTAAAGTAACAGGGTCATGATACACCAGATACTACATGGACCCTCAATTTACCCAAGCCCTGGAATAGGGCAGATACAAAGAGTAATACTCTCTTCCAGCAAAATGGAATAAACTTCGCAAGGTTTGTAAGAATGAATTAGTTCTGTGATTGAAATCCAGTATTCTCCAACAATAGTTTGCAAAAAAATTTTTAAAAAAACTTCTGTTCTGGTAGCCAAAAGTTCTAAGAAATAGATTAGGACTAAAACTTTTTAGGAAGGTCCAAATCCAAAGGAAACTGAATTAAACTAGTGCTGGTTTTTCCACCAGAATGTAAAACCTGTCCCAATTATCTCTGGGTTTATTCAAATTGAATGTATAAACTAGAAGCATTACTCATAATGGCATATGCATAAAAGCACTGCATAAAAATGTTCTTTGCTTCTGTTTTAATGTCTGGATATTCTTACGGATAGTCCAAATGTATTTTTTCAATGTTAAGTCCTAGACAACTATAATTATGACTAGAGAATTGGTGACCTGTTCGGTTATCCTTTCAGAAATATTTCATGACAAGGTTCCTCAGTGCCTTCAACTATGATAGAACCTTATGTATTGCTTTCACTGGAAAAGTTGGTATACATTGGGAGATCTGTCTTGAAAATAGCCCATGTTGAACTGTTTAGGACAGCCAAAGCATCAGTGTAGGAAATATTTTATGACATTTTGTATCATGTCATAAACTTTTATAATAAGTTTTATGTTATAAAATGTTTTATAAATTTTTAATAAAATGTTTTATAAATGTTAATGCCGTGGGAATCATGGGTCCTTGATTTGGGATGCATTCTGTCAGTTAATCCATTAGATATATCTCAAATGGTTCTGACATTATTGCCCTATGATGCATTGTTTCCTCCAATTAAAACTTACAGGAATGAGAGTTTTAATAATATATAAATAGATGGTCAAACAGTTTCTTATAGTTTTTTTCCTTTTTCCTTTAGGTGATTTACTGTGGATAATTGGAAACTTTACTTCCACAACTGGTTGAATTGCTTTTTGATGTTTTTTATGAGAAGATGGGGAAAAATATTTAATATAAGTTTTAAAATCACAACAATATATTGCCTTAATCTATACCTTGTATTTGGGAAATTGTGACAATAAATTATTCTTAGTATTTAAAGTTCTAATTTAAACAGAGGATTGTTTCTTTCCTGTACATAAAATATTATGAATGCAAGCAATAAAGCAATTTGATCTGAATACAGGTAATTTTGTTGGAATTAATAAATGTGTCTGCATGGATTGAGTCTTGTTCAGTTTCCTGAAGACTATTCAGGAAGAATTGCTCACATCTTAATTAAAAAGCAATGAAGGGTTTGGAAAAAGCCATTTAAGTCATCAAGTCCAGCCTCCTGTTTAGTGCAAGAATACAAATTAAAACATACTGTCAAGTTTCTAGTAGAACAAGCAAAGAAGATTTGCCCACCTTCTCCCACCATTAATAATTGCCTAACATTTTACTGGAATCTCATTAAGTTAAGACAGTTATCCCTAGCTGCCAATCTGGAGTAATATAAAACGGACTTCGGTAGAGGTCTGCTGAACTTCCAAGAGGCCAAAGAAAGTGTTATATAGGGAAGTGACTGCTATAAAAAAGGTACACTACTTAGCTTCCATTAGATAGCAATATTTAGGACTCATTCTCTCTGGCCTGGTAGGAGCAGTAGAAGTTCTTAGGGAAAAATTTAAGTGCCTTACAGACCAGGGATCTCTAACCTGTAATCGCAGCTCACTAATGGACTGGCATGTTTGAAACCAGGCCATGCACATGACAGACAAGCACTCACGTGAAGCTCCACCTGCATGAGCAGTAGGCCCTTGCACTTGGATGCGAAGCTCCACATGTGCGAGTGGAGGGCACTTGTGCTCATGTGCAAAGCTCCATTCACACAAGCACTCCGCTTACATGAGTGGAGCTTCACACGCAAGCACAAGTGCCTTCCACTCGCATGCGAATGGAATTGTGAGTGCACACATGTACCTGCAACTCTCATGCTCCCTTCGCCAGGCTGGGCCACCAAGGTGGACAGGTTTTGTAATGCTGAAGTAGATCTTTGATGAGCAGCATCTTGATGAGCACCTGGAACAAAACTGAAAGCCAGTGTAGCTTGCACAACAGAGGCATTACATGGACTGACTAACTGTGTGCTGCTGTGTTCTGGATCAATTGTTCTAGATGACCTTCAAGGGCAGCTTGCAACAGGTCCCTAAAAGGAATTATTTTTCTTCATACTAGTTTAGGGCAAGCAGTTAAGAGACTATAACACTAATACAGTGAGTATCCTGACCTGATTGTATGTTTAAGTCAAGTTAATCTCATTTATAAAACTATTTTTTTCCTGGAACTTAATGGACATTAAGCTCCTGGGCATGCTCATTGAGATAGCTCCTGGTAGCATTGTTCTGGATGCCTTCACCAGGGTGAGAGGGGAAATAGGATGGCCAGCATATATTTTTTTGCATACATGCAAAATTGCACTATGATACCCTTTCTGGACAATACTTTCTTCTCAGAATTGAGAGTGATTACAGTTAGCTCAAAATCCCCCAGCTGCTTTTCATGCCTAAAACAGAAGTTGTGGTTTCCTCATTTCTAATTCAGTATCTTCAAGTCCCACAACAAAATGGTAGTCTGACTAAAACTAGCTTGCATTAAAACAGTCCCCTATACATCTCAGTATCTTTCTATATATGAAAATCATTCTTGCTTCCTTCAGGTTCATAAACTGATTTGTACACTACAGCTGTTATATCATCTGATGATCATCTGATCAACATTCAGGTGCTTGTCAACCTGCCTACACTTAGAATTTTGAACACATGTTGGCACTTCACCATCTCTGCCTTTTTGACTATCATGCAACTGGCACTCCTTGATTGTGGCAGGAGCATTGGTGCTCACCAAGTGGCAATCTCAGCCAGCTGCCCCTGCCTCCAGGGTTCTACTTCGGTCTATTGCCACCACCAAGGAGTGCCTCCTCAAGCCCCATGCCACAACCTGCCATCACAACACCACAGTGCAAAGCCCTAGCTGTGTCTGCCACCCTGTTCTTGGTTCACCTTGCCAGCCTGCTTTCTTGCGCTCTGCTCACCCTACCAGCCCTGCACTCCACTTGCCATGGCTGTCTAGCCTCCCTGCTGCTCAGTGCTCCATTTGCCATGCCATCCAACTGACGCTGCTGCCCTGTGCCCCTGTACACTTCTTACCCTACAGAGGTAATGGAGTATAAGGCAACCAGATGTGCAGGTGATGGAAATCCTAGTCCCAAATTCCATTATTTCCTGAGGACTACCTTGATAAAATGAATTTTGATTACAAAAAAGGCACACTACATTTTGGCACTCTGGAAACCTTTTATGAACTTTTTGCATAAAAATGGGGGGGAAAACCTTGTGATTTATAGTTTTCATGATTAGACAGGATAGATTATAGACAAAAAGTATTATGAGATAACTTAGAAAGGCTAAATATGTGAAGAACATTTTGTCAGGTGGAGCTCCATTCAAAATTCAAGAAAGAAATACTTAGACTCTAGTTTAGAGAAAAGGTATCTTTTACTGAAATTGAAGTGGTAGCAACCATAGAATTCTGAATCTGGGAAATTAGGCACGCAGATCACATATACAAAGTGATGGAAATGTTCCCACCCCCAATAGTTCAAATGATTCTTCCAATTAAAAGTTGTGAATATGATCATGTGGACATCTTCAGGTGGTGATGAGGCCTCTGTCCGTTGGCCTTGGCATATTTTGATAAAGGTTTGCAGCTGCGCAGAGAAAAGAAAGCTAAGCGAGAAATAGAAACCTAAGCAAGAATTTATACTCCCCCCCTCCTCATTTTACACAACACTAGAATGTAACACCTCCAGCTCGCTTCCCAGACTTTACCCCCTCCTCCCCCCAGTACTTATGGCAGCCAAAAGATGCAAAGCAATAGTAGAAGATCTTGAAGGCTGACATATTTGAAGCTACTTCTTTGTATCTTTTTTCTTTCCTAATTTAATTCAACTTTTTTCTTTTTTTGCACTTTTTGCTTTCTTTGTTATTAAAATGTTTTTAATGTTTTTAAAAGATTAAAAACTAATGCAAAGTATTATAATATTGCATTAGTTTTTAATCTTTTAAGAACATTTTAATAAAAATCATATAAAAAACCATTGAGCTATTTTATTTTCCGTGTTTAACTTTCTTGTTCTCCTCTGCCCAATTGTAATCCTAAAGTAGACTTATTCCAGTTGCTCATTTTCTGGAGAGAACATGTGATTCATAAAGCCATTCAAAAATGAAATATTTATGTTTTTATTCTTGTTATTTTGGCTCATGCTGCCAAGCAGTTTCAAAATATTAAGATAATATGTATCTAGATATATTTGATGAAACACGTGCTTATGACCTTTCAGTAGGTTTGATAAGAGGATGTGCTACTAATGGTAGGACAAACGTGGAAATTTCAGTGGGTTTAAAATCCTCCCAAGTGCTGATGAATTTTGGTTTTATCAAAATTCACCCAATAAAGGCAATGGTACAACACCACTCTTTTTAATTTTTTTCCCAACGTAGTTTGCAATTTCCTTTAAATCACAGTTTAAATAAATTGGTAAGCAAAAGTTTGGTAAGTGGAATAGCTGAAAAATATTAGCATGACATATAAAAGTAATTTCATCTCATTGCATTGGAAAAAGAATACACTGGTGCTATCCCAAACCAATTATCACAAAGTTCTGATAACTAAACAACAATGACAAAACTAAAAGTTTCCACTGAGTACAAAACAGATTTGACAAAAATTATCCTGTTTAGGAGTAGGGAGAATGGCTCCTTTTGTACTATGCCAGAGTGCCTCAACTAATATGCTTGTTTGGACCAGTCAATCCCTCTAAAATTAGAGAAAAGAATGCATACTGGAGAGTAAAGAAACAAAGAATATGGTATGCACTGTGCAACATGCAGCACATTCACAAACATCTCTATTTCTGGACCCATGTTGCCAGGAATAGATTCAAAGTATTCCACAAAACAAGGGAGCCAGCAAACTTAGAAAGTACTAAAGACTGTATTTTCTTTCTATGACTGATATTTACCCAAATGGAAGACAATGCTTAATATAAGGTACACGAATTCAAATGGAAAATTGGACGCCAAACTTCTTACCTGCTTCATTTAATGTATTCTCAATTAATTGAAGACAATCTTCTTATTTTAATCAAAAATTATTCGGGGTGGAAGAAACCAGTTTCAATTTCAGAAAAGGAATTGTCCTTGCCTATTCAGATTTTCTGCTGATAATTCTCCTAAGTATCCCAGTTGTCTTCCTCTTCTGTATTATATAAAACTCTCTTTTTACGATCCTATAATCCCTTAATTTGGGGTAGAGTTGGAGTGACTGGATGAAGCGGAGCATTTACTGGTTGGATGCCCTTCCTGATGCCACAACTGAGATTGCAGAAGATATTTTTTTCTTTGTGCCCTAGGAGATAAATATTTGCTACTACTTAGGATTGAACTCTCAAACTTCTGAGTGAGAGGTGAGTGTCTTCACCATTAGGCCACCACACCACTCTTTCTGTGTGATTGTATATCATATAAAGATATTTATTATTCATATCCTTTTTAATCTCTTAATTTATTGCTTTTAGTTGTAATAATGAACTACTACTACTCCCCCCCCCATGTAAAAATACTCTTTGGTGATAAAGTGTATCTGAGAACAAACTGAAAACTCTGTGCAGTATTCAGAAACAATACTCTGTAATCTAGTTCTCAGAGTTATGTTAAGTGGCAAATGTCTGGCTGCTCTCTCTTCCCGTTCTAGCCTTTCCTTCTTGGATTTCAATGCCAAACATGGTTATCTATGTAGCGCCTCTCTCTGCTTTCCATGCCTTAGTGCTATACATTCCAAATTAAACACTAGTGCCCTCTGCTTGTCTTCCCCACCCCTTTAGCCCTCCCTGCTGCTCTTTCACTGTGTCTATTTTAATTTATCTCAAGGCAGGGGAGAAAACAAGCTGCAAACACTCTTAGCTACTCTGATTTTTCCACTCCAGTTCTCAAAAGGAGCTTCCGGGATTGAATTTCTCATGCTTCTACAAGTTCATCAGCAAGGTCTCAAATCTCATCAGGAACGCTGGGTATTGCAATTTGTGGAAAAGAACTTCAGGAATTGTTGGATGTAAATACATAATTTTAGAAATGTTCCTCTAAAATCTCCATAGAGGTGTAGGTGTAAGAATTAGTTTCTGTATATGCAATTAATTTCAAAGTGAGTTAGGGGTAGAAGTTACAGGAAAATGAATGAAGAAAACACACTTTTGGATCGGATAATTTTTAATCCGGTTTTGTGTGAGAACTGGAAATACATTATGGAAGGAGCAGCCTATCACCTTGCTAGTTTCTTCCTCCTCCTTGGCTATATGGGAGGTAGTGGAACCTTTGGTGCCATCTATATTTTTGTGCTGTTGTCCATTGGCTTTCTTTGCTCTGCTGTATGGGGCTGGCTCAACGCTTGTGGATTAGACATTGTCATTTGGAATGTGCTTTTATTTCTGATCTGCTTGTTTCAGCTAGCACATTTAATTTACCAACTCCGTAAAGACACTTTTTCTGAGGAATTTGATCTCCTGTATAAACAAATTTGCCAGCCTTTGCAAGTGCCTCTTCAAACTTATAAAGAAATAATCAAGTGCTGTGATGAACAGGTCTTGCCTTTGGCCAAAGATCAAACCTATGCTGTGGAGGGCAAGACATCCATTGACCGTTTGTCCTTCTTGCTATCTGGCAGGTAGGTCTTTTTTTCTCCTGAAAATATCCCTTATGATAGTGGTGCTTTTGAACACTGCTAAGTGGTTTCAAAAGGTAGAAAGGCATAGGAACTGCATGCTTTCCTCTTTCTCACGTTATGGAGGAAAAACCCATTTTTTCACCCCAATTGGCTTTTTTATCTGGATCAAATGGGGAAGGAGGTGCATAAGAGGAAGTATAATGCGAGCCATCATTTTCAGCATGTATTTGTGCAGCCCAGAAACAAAGTTGAAGTGAAGGCCTTTAGCCCTCTTAACTTTAAAATATGAATATAAAAGGAGGGTGATCAGTGGGGAAATGAAAACTAATGGGCTAAGGCCACATTGCTTCTCTGTTGCAAACTGACTTCTTCAAATTTAGGAAGGTTAATTATTGTGATAAGGGAGGCAGAACATGGGTTTCCATCTACTGGTAGATACCGGGGTGATTTGCAATACTTTCTCAGTTATTTAACAATAACAAGAACTTTATCTTCACCCTAAATTGCTGAATGAAAAATAATTAGCATATTCAAAAGGATTTGCTTATTAGTTAGAAAGATGATGAGCTTTATTTCAAGTTAAGAGTTTGAACAATTGCTGAGCTCACAATTCTTTAATTCTGTTTCCTTCTACCTCTCTCCATATTGAGGGAAGGGTCCAGGCTTTTAATTAAAAAAAACAAAGTAGACCCTCCTGCCCTGGAGACTGTTCACTCCCATTTATAATCTTTGAAACTGAATATACTGTATGTTATATACGAATATACAAATGGCAGATTTGTTTTAAAAAAAGCTTTAAAAGTAATAGGTTTTGTAGAATCATATTATTAATGAGACATTTCTGAAGTTGTCCAAAAGGTAGAGGAGAGAACTAAAGAGACAGCCATACTGTATCTAATACTCACAAACAGAGAAAAAGTGACAGAGGGAGTTGAAACTGCAGGAACTTTGGGTGAGAGTGACCATGTCATACTAGAATTCAATATTTCAATATAATGCAAACACAAGCAATAGAACATAATCATACCAGAGTCTTAGATTTTAAAAAAACCTGATTTTAACAAACTCACAGAGAGGACTTGGGAAAGATTCCTTGGATGAAAATCCTAAAGGGGAAAACAACTCAAGAAGCTTGGGAAACTCTAAAAAGTATGATCACAAAAGCCCAGTCCAGTACAATTCAACAGAAGAAGAAAAATAAGAAATCCAAGAAGAAACCAGCATGACTGCACAAAGATCTCTCTGATAAACTAAAAGACAAAAAAGACAAGTTCAAAAAATGGAAAGAGGAACACATAACTAAGGCAGAATATCATCAGCAGATAGCCAGAATCTGCAAAGATGAAGTCAGGAAAGCAAAAGCTCAGCATAAACAAAGACTTGCATCAAAAGTCAAAGATAATTTTTTAAAAAGTTTCTTTCAACCTATAAATAACAAAGAAAAAATTCAGAAAGCTGTCCACTAAAGAGAGAAGTTGGCAAAGAAGTAACAGGCAGCAGAGAGAAAGCAGAGCTGCTTAACTCATTCTCAGTCTTCACGCAAAAAGAAACTATAGCCCAATCTACCAAAAACACAACTGTAAAAAAACAGACTAGAAATCATACTTAATATGATCTTCTATTCCTCCTCCTAAAACTAAACTTTTCATTTTTCCTGCCAAAATGTAGGAATCTGCATTTCTCTCTGTTGAAATTCTTCCTGTCAGTTTCTGCCTTGGTGCTTCACTTGGTAAAGATCTTTTTGAAAAATGAAGGTTGACAACACAGTGTTTGTTTGGTCCATGGATTTCATCATCTCCTTTTCAAATCAAATCAAATTTATTACAATCCTAAGGCCAAATACAAACCAAAATCTATAAAGGTTCTATGCATAACAGAAAAACAATAAATGCAATGGAATCTAAAAAAATTGAGAACAAAGATGCTAAAATAAATCTAAATAAAATGCTATTATAAGACGTTCCAAATCTAAGTAATGATTTACACGGTAATGTACAAACAGTAGCAGAAAATTGGGTGATCTCACAGGTTATTTTCAAGTCCAAAAAAAGTAGCATTAAATATCATTAAATATTTATTTCACATTCTCTACCTGGAAATTTCTTCAGGACACGATATATAAGGGTCTGTCTAGTGTTCTTATATAGGGAATGTTTATTTTATTTTATTTACAAATAACTCAAGGCAGTGGACATATTCAACATGTTTCCCTCCTATATACCCCACAATAACAACCTTTTGGGGTAAATTGGGCTGAGAGTGAGTTAGGACTAGAACTCTCCACTTCCCATTTCTAACCTATTTCCTTAACTGTTTGCCCAAACTAGCAAATTATTAGTAACATATGGTTTAGAGAGCTTTTATTGAAACATCACCATGTGGACATAACCAAAGGTGCAAAAGAGCAACCTTCAAATATCCAAGACAGATAAAAGTATTTATCTCCTTTTCTAACACCCATCAAACTCATTTATACATATTTTGAATAGTGTAGGACCTAGAATGCAACACTTCCCTTCAGGTTAATACAAGGCTATTGATATTCAGTCCTTGGTTTTGATTATTCAGATATCTCAGAGTAGCTTAGTTACATCCATTTTTGGTTTCCTTATTAACATAAAATATTGAATACTTTGCTAGTATCATGGTCTACTCTTCTGTTGTATTCCCACAGTCAAATACCTTGTTCTTGAAATCTCCATGCTGGTTCCTATTAAGCAATGTGTTGTTTTGTATATGCTGGGAACAAAATGCTTAATAATTTTTCAAGTTCTGTCCAGTATAAACATCAAATTGACCCATCTATAATTACCCCAGTCTTTTTCTTTCCATTTTTGAAGACAGGAATGCTGGCCTTTCTCCAGTCCCCTAACACTACACTAAGATTTCTGAGACAAGGACTCTGAAATGACATCCATAACACCTTCAAACCTCGGATATTATTAGCCTGGGATGAAGACTTCAGGCTCATCCACATAGCCAGAAGGAGTTTCCCACTACCCTCAAGACAAGAGAAAAATACATCAGACTCAAAACATCAGGTCACTTTCTGAACCTCTGGAATGAGGCCAGCAGAGCTGATGTCTTGACACAGGCTGGCACTTGTTGCCCCTGCTGCTCCAGAGGAGGCAGGGCTGGTACTCCAGAGGAGTTCTGGCTGTGGGCACGTACAGTGGCTCCAAATACCAGCAGACTAAAGAGTTTCCTATTCAGCTTGTCGTGGCGGAAGGGCTTGATAAACAAAGGGCAGTATCAGTCATGTAGGCATTTAGAAGAGGATCATTTTCTGACATTTTAATTCCTTATTTCCTGCCTTTATTAATAATGGCTCTAAATCAAAAGTAAAAAAGCTATCAGGAAAGGAGGTAGCTTTGTTTTGTCCTTGAAAGTATTTGAATTACATCCAATTCAGGCCACATTTCCATAGAACTGTCAGTGGCAGTTCAAGTACTAAATACAAAAAATAATAATATGTACATTCATTTGGTCTAGTGATTTAGTTAATATTTTAATGGTTTCTTGTATTAGCATTCTTTTATTACTCTGCTTATTTGGCCTATTCCTTTCCTCTTTTGATTGTACAGATGCTATATTAATACTTTTTAACTAATGCCTAATTTTGGTTTTGTCTGCTTGTTTGAATATGTATAAATTAAAATGAAATTCTGAAGTTCTTCTGCAGTGAACTTTGACCTATTTAAAACTTTCCCTCATACAGTACTGCCTCAAATTTTTTACTATTTATTGACTGAGTTTTAAGGTTTTATCAGTGTATTAGCATATCAATCAGAGGTGGTAATCAGCAGGTTCTGACTAGTTCTGGAGAACCAATAGTAGAAATTTTGAGTAGTTTGGAGAACCGTCAAACACCACCTCTGGCTGGCCTCTGTCTGCACAGGAGAACGGAGCTGAAAAGCAGGTTAGTGGGGTGGAGAGGGAATGGGATTTTGCAGTATTCTCCCCCTGCCATGCCCACCAAGCCATGCCCACCAAGCCACACCACGCCCACCAAGCCACGCCCACAGAACCGGTAGAAATTTTTTTAAAATCCTACCACTGATATCAATACACCAGCCACAAAAATGCCAAACCCAGTCTGAACATCTGGCTAACTGTGCAACAAAATAATAATAATAATAATAATAATAATAATAATAATAATAATAATAATAATAATAATAATAATAAATCACAAGAGGATCTGAACACAACTCACAAGGAGCCTGAAAATATGTACTTATCATGAAATGGGCTGCCTTTCAAACCCAAACACAGATCCTCAGATATGGGATCAATCTATTAAACCTTTAGAAGAAATTTATTGTTGAAAAGCAAAACATTAAAGAAACAACAAAAAGCCTGTTGAGTGTTAAATATATGCAAAGAATGGAAGTCAAAATTTATGGAAAACAGATTAGAGACAAAATGACCCAATATGTAACAGATTGAGACTTTGAATTTAAATAAGAAAAGCTTTATAGAATACCATAATGAATTTTTATCTTAAATATTGTTAACGGGGTTAAAGCAATGATACTATAAGTGGAATTTATCTAGGGAGATATTGAAGTAATACCGGAACAGATGCTGTGACATTCCCTTCCTCCCTCTTCAAGACATTATTGTAGCCCTTGACAGATTTATCAAGAGTGATGGAGGAGGTGATGGCAGCTTAGTAAAAACAAACAGGTCTCCCTTACAAAAATAGTAATGGAATGATTCTTCAGAACAAGCACTCTGTGGAGAAGAAAGGCATTCCAAGTTTACATGACAGTTCTTTTTTTTTAATAAAAGTTTTTTTAATTTTTTTTTTATAAGTACAAACAATTCATCTTCCATTTAAAGGTGTGTCTGGGTACAAATATCTTGTGCAACAATAATCAAAATTACTACCATATTCATTATATTGATATTAGTTCTCCATTGTTATCTTATTATTAATATACATAATATCTCTTATACTATAACAATAACATGTTTAGATCTTCACTTATTATTAGTATACATAATATATCTACTATTATAACAATCCTCTTCTTACCATGTTTAATTCTCTTCTTACCATATTTACCATGTATTAAGATATTTTCTTTATTTCACTAATCTATTAGATATTTCTAGCTTTCATGTTTTTTCTCTAACCATTGATAAAATAGTTCCCATGTCTTATAATATTCAGATTGCTCCTTCTCTTTAATTGCAAGTGTTAATCTATTCATTTCTGCACATTCTAATGTTTTCCTAATCACATTTTCATCATTAGGAATCTCTTTACTTTTCCAACTTTGAGCAAATACAATTCTAGCTGCAGTTAGTACATGTATAATTAAATATATATTCTCTTTACTATACGTTTCAGGTAAGATCACCAACAAGAATATTTCAGGTTTTAAATCAAGGTTTCAGGTTGTATCATTTTTTCCAGTCACATATGTATTTTTGTCCAATATTTTTTGTCTTCTACACATGTCCACCACATATGATAATATGAGCCAGGTGTCCGGTTGCACTGTATTATTAATATAATATAATAATAGAGCCACATTGATAGAGCCACACTGATGTATAATAGAGCCACATTGATGTAGTTTTTATATGCTGTAGCAGTATTATCTTTAAAATGGAATTTACAATTTTCACATACAGCAGGTGCAGATTTGCAAGGTGAAGATCAGGTTGAAATAACTTCATAAAAGTTCAATAACGTGCACAAAACCAGCTAATGTGCCAACAAAATTTGAAACTTTTATAGATTATCAAATAGAAGAAAAAGATCATATCCGGCATCTGCATTATTAGCTGAACTTAGTTAATTTTAAAGGTTACAGTTTATATACTGGTTCCAATAATGGACCTTTGCTTCCTTTGAACAGGGAAGCATAGAAAAAAAGAGCAGAATTATTTGTTATTCCAAATCAGGAGGCTTCTCTTAAACTGTCAGACATTCTCAGTACAAGTCTCACAAAATATGTTGTGCCTTTATTATCCTAGTGGACCACCACTTATATATGAGCCAGCAGTTTGCTGCAGCTGTCAAAAAAGCCAATGCATCAAACAGAGGAACCGTGGTGGTATAGTGATTAGAATCAGAGGTGGTATTCAGTAGGTTCTGACCAGTTCTGGAGAACTGGTTGTGAAAATTTTGAGTAGTTCAGAGAACCAGCAATACTGCGTCTGACTGGCCCCACCCCCATCTATTCTCTGCCTCCCGAGTCCCAGCTGATCGGTTGGGTCTTCTTTTGTTGCCCTGCACAGAAGAATGGAGCTGGAAAGCAGGTTAATGGGGTGGGAAGGGAATGGGATTTTGCAGTAACCTTCCCCCATGAGTGGGGTGGGAATGGAGATTTTGCAGTATCCTTTCCCCTGCCATGACTACCAAGCCATGCCCACCAAGCCACACCACGCCCACCAAGCCACACCCACAGAACCAGTAGTAAAAAAAAATTAAATCCCACCACTGGTGAGAATATGGTATGCAGGCTACTTCTACTGATTGCCTTCTGCCAGCAGTTTAGCAGTTTGATTCTCACCAGCTCAGGGTTGACTCGCCCTTCCATCCTTCTGTGATTGGTAAAATGAGGAGCCAGTTGGGGGCAATATGCTGACTCTGTAAACTGCTTATGGAGGGCTGTAAAGCACTGTGAAGCAGTATATAAGTCTAAGTGATATTGCCATTGCTATCAAGATCACAAGAAGTTATAGTACCACTCTATACTGCACTAGTGAGGCCACACTTGAACTACAGTTCCAGTCACCATGATACAAAAAAGGTGCTGAAATCTTAGAAATAGTGCAGAGCAGAGCAACAAAGATCATAAGGAGTGAAGGCTAAACGATATGATGAATGGTTAAAGGGAACTAGGTATATCTACCCCAATGAAGACAAACATTAGGGAGTGACATGATAGCTGTCTTCCAGTACACGAGGGGCTGCCATAGAAAGTGGGTGGGTTGATTTATTCTTCAAAGCTCCTGAGAGTAGAACATTATGCAATGAGTGGAAGCTCATTAGATAGCTCCAACCTGGAACTAAGGAGGAACTTTCTGACAAGGAGAACAATTAAACAATGGAACAGATAGAGGTTTTCATGAAAATATTGAACAATCATTTGTCAAGATGATGTAAGGTCTCATACCAAAGTCTCTTTCAGTTCTAGGATTCTAAATCTAATCAGTGTCTTAATCATTATTCAGGAATCCACCTAGATTTTAGAACATTAATAAATACAACCTCTAAACGATTGAGAATAGCCAGGATGCAGTATTTTTAAGTGAGGAAAATATAAGGGTTGTTTTTTTTTAGGAAGAAATAGCAGATATGACAAAATATAGCTTTTTAAATAAGACCTAAGAAATACAGTTAGGTATAATGAAGTGGCATTAAGTAAATCACCATGAGTAAAATTGGTTGGATGTTTCTTCTATTTCCTGCTATTCTTCCCACAATGTCTTTCTTGTCCTGTGCCAATAGTTTCAGAAGCACGTTTGGTTAGCTTGTGAGAGCTCTGGCTGCCATGTCTGCCCTTTGACTGTGGCAGTGTGGAGGCATGGCTAGGTGGCCGGATGACTTGTCTTGTGGATGCAGCATGCATGTCTGGAAGGCATCTGTGGCTTTGTTCCAAAGTTTGTATTTTGTTGCTTTCTGATGAGCAATACTTGAATACAACAAGAAATGCAGTTGAAAATGAAAATAATAAGAGCACAAATGATGAAAGGGAAATCAACACTCCATCTTCTTTTTGTAATAAGATCTGCTTCACTAATCTCTCTATATTTGGCCTACACAACTCATATGGTCCCCAAGTTTGTTTTATGAGCCCTGGGTTGCCATCTAATTTTACTATATGAACAATCCTTATTACAGTTATTAACCAGTAAATTCAACAGAACCTTGCTTAAAGAAAGCAATAACAATCCCTACAATTTAAAGCATTTCTAAAACATCAGTTTGCATGCATAATACAATTTACTACAACACAGCGAGTACAAGTGACAAGATGCTAAAAATAAATCCTAAGTAAGAGAAACAAATTAATAAAAATACTTTAAATGTAGAATATTGAAATTCTATCTCTTTGGCTATGAAGTAAATGTATAAATACGTGTTTTTTCAGAATAAATATGTATGAGTTAAAATGTATATTGGAAGAAGGATAATTATTCAGTAATTTATTAAACTGGCATGCTATCCAAATTGTATACAAGCAAGGAAAACCATATACTACATAGAGAACTGGCAACTCTCCTGGGGGTGTTTGGGTTCTGATCTGAGAGTAAATAGCAGATGAGATTCCCTTCAGGGCAAACTTATGTTGGCAGGTAGAGATCTGAGGATGGAGTTTGAACTACTGCCAACAGGTCTGCAGCTCCCTCTAGGGTCAAGTGTGTTCTACAGAAAGAGTTGTGTCCAGTATTGCAAAGGGCAACACACTGAAATGGGCTGACAGTGTCGGGATCTAATATACCCTGCTCTAAATGAAAAGATCTATCAAGCTCCTACTGCTGCACTGGGAATCCCCAAGGTCAAAAGGGCAGAATGTGAGAAATCAGATTGATATAAGTCAAGCTGGATCCTGACTTTCCCAGAAGAGACAGTTATCAAGAAGGATCATGGTAGCCAGGGAATTAGTAGAAAAATAAATGTTATGCCAGAAATACAGCTGGGGTAAACGGGCCCTGAAATCCAAGGGAATTAACCCAGTTTCTGAGTTAAATGCTACATTTGAAATGCAGGTCGGTCCTCCAAATATCACTTTTAAGAATCTGGACAGTTGCTGTTTCTGTGGATTATAGGTTGTTAAAGGTGTCAAAAAGAATAATTTGGGGTTTCAACTCAAGCCGGGGTTTCACAAGAGTAAATAAAAATGAAATCCAGATAGCTGTGAGGAAAGAAGAAGTATTTATTTCCAAAAGCAAAGAGGTTTGCCTGAGGGCAAAGAGGTTTGCTGGTGGCGGAGCTTGCAGCAGGAGGCTGCATGGCACATTGCACCAGTGCTGCTGCTCATGGCAGGATGCCACATAGCACATTGCACCGATGCCACTGCTTGTGCACACAATGGTGCAATATGCCATGCAGACTCCTGCCATGAATGGCGGCACCGGTGCGATGAGCCACATGGTATCTGGAAGCAAGCGGCTGTGAGCGACTGCAGAAGTCGGGCAGCAGTGTGACAGGTTGGGGCATGGGAGGCCTGCAGTGGTCCTAAGGTAAGTGGGTAATTTAACCCACGAAAATAAGACTGATGCTTATTTTAGGGCCTAAAAGAAAATAAGACCGGTTCTTATTTTTTGGGAAACATAGTATATTTTGATATAAAACTTCCCCATCTGGATGAAAAAATTTGCTATTGATCTTTATGGCAGTGAGCATATTCTTGCTTCCTTTAGAATAAAAGAAATTTGAGTATAGCTTTAATAATATGATTATTAGCATTATTGGAGATTGATTTAATTTGTTCACCAAACTTTGGAGTGTTGAAACACTGTACGTAAGATATCTAAAAGTTAAAACTTGGCCTCTAGCATTATTCTTTATCTGCCATATCTCAGTCCCTTTTTAGGGGTGTGTGCAAATTAGCAGTACAGCCAGGTGAAACAGGGGCAGTCTCGAGCAATAGCAAAGCCAAATGAAGTCACAAGATTAACCTTTACTCTTGACAGTAATGTTTTAATTTAGCAATAACTGGATGGTGTTCTGGAATTGGTTTGTCATTGTGATGAAATGCAGAAAACTTTTACCAGGTATGTATCTTTAATCATACTGTTCAAAATGCAAAATATTTAAAATTCCTCTGAAAATTCCTAGAACAATGCAAAAGCCAAATATATCCTTGAAAATTGATGTGTTTTTTCCTGGAAGCATTCAATAATACAATGCTTATTAAAACCCTAGGGTAGGCCTGTCAAACTGGCAGCTGTGGGCCAGATATGGCCTGTGCAGGCCACGCCCACCACAGTTGTGCAAAGGCAAAATACATCATGATACGGGCCGCGATGACACCCCTGCCCTAGGGTAAATTTATCCTCTGTTTTGAGAAAGAATAGCACCTTGGTAGCATTATATAGTTCATATACAAGCATCAGCAACAATGTAGAAAGAAAGCTCCAGGGGATGATCCAGCCTGGAAGGTGGGAATGCTCTCTAAGCAATGATCAGGGCCTTGCCACATCTTTTCTAAGATCTCTTCTCAGATAGGAAAAGTGTCTTGATTGGCGGGACAAGATTATAGGTTGTCATAGACAACCTTTGCTTTTTTTCCCATCACAGACAAAATGGGTAGATGCATATAAGGCTGAATGAAATGGCTGTCCAATATAAGGCTGAATGAAATGGCTGTCCAATACAGAAAATGGCTGCCCCCAAGGAGGGAATGGAACTCTGAAAAGGCTCTACCTGTATTTCCTTAAGGAATTAAGCAAATTAACTTTTCATGAATTGCACTAGTGTTTTCTCCGGTCCTGATAGAAAAAGGCATAACAAGGTTGGAAGGGACCTTGGAGATCTTGTAGGCCCACCCCCTGATCAAGCAGAAGACCCTGGCCTCTACCATTAGACAAATGGCTGTCCAGTTTCTTCTCCAGTGATAGAGCCTCCAGTGATAGCTAGTCATTCTTAATGAATAACAATTGGCACACAGAGCTTGAAGTCTCACTATTACTTCCTTCTTCCTGACTGTAACTGTTCTTTGCATCTGCTTGCTTTGTCTTCACGTTATTTATGTTGTGTGCAGAAAAATCTGTTATTGTTAAACAGTATTATTTTTAAACTGCCACAGATATTGATGTCTAAAACAACTCTATCCTATATGAAAATGTTGTTTGTATATAAATGACCACCTGCATGAACCTTATCATATGTCTTTTAATTGTTCAGCAAATGCACAACAGACTTTTTGATTTTATAATTTCCCTGCCCTCCTTTCTCTCTTTCTGCAGGGTTAAAGTAAGTCAAGATGGACAGTTTTTACATTATGTTTTCCCTTATCAATTCTTGGACTCCCCAGAGTGGGAATCATTACGGCCTTCTGAAGAGGGAACATTTCAGGTAATGTTCTTCATAATGTTCTGATTTCTTTATAATTTCCTCCATCTTTCATTTTCTGTTGAGTGGCGAAGAGTGTGAGCATCCAGGAAAGTGTTTGTGTAGTTCAACTTGTTTACTATGTCTGGGACGTTTGCTGCCACTCTTCCTGCTGTAGTACATACTAAGCTGCTCTTGAAAGAGGAGACACTTTCCAAAACCTCTTGCAAAAAACTCTACTTGCAAAGAAGAAACTAGGCAAACTTCAAACAAACCCTAACTGAAGAGATTACGGTAGCAATTGGTGAGGTCCAGGACTAAGATTCCAAACTGAGGTGTCCTGGGATCTTTTCCACAAATTCTTTTTGAATTTCTGATTTGGAATGATTAAAAGAAGGAACATTGCAGCAATATAAACACAAAAGCAGCTGTGCTAATCATAATTGAACCAATACCTTTTGTTCCGGACTAGCAGGCTCGTAGCCTGCAAATCTGATTGGCCCACTGAAAGCTGATCGTGATTGGTCGCCATAGACTGATGCGATTGGCCAGTAAACGGGCTGCCGCGATTGGCCCCGCCAAGAGTGGCAAACTCAAATCGCCTTCATTGGCTGCCTAGCCGCAGCCAGCCCTATATAAGGGGCTGCTGCGGCTGGGGTTAGTTGCTCAGATCTGAAGTCACAAATAAAGAGCTTTAGTTACTATCTGAGTCTTGCCTCCGTTCTTGAACCGTCCTCCCAGATATAACACTGGCGACGAGGATGGGATGCGGAGGCAACAGAAGCTATTGAATTGAGCAAGCTGAAGGAGCACATGGTTGACAGAGTGCAACGACGGCGACATGGCCAGCAGCGCTATACCACCCGCACCATTCGATCCAGCTAGCGAAGATTGGGACTCATACATGGACAGATTTCAAATGTTCCTGCAGTCCAACAACCTCAAAGATTCCATGCCCAGCAAGAAACGAGCTGTTTTTCTAACCCATTGTGGACCAGCCGTTTTTAAGATGGCTAAAGCCTTAGCCAAGCCAGCTGAAGTTAAAACCATGGATTGGGACACCCTTGCTCCCATCCTGCGCAACCATTACGTCCCAGCCGTGCCAACTCTCATTCGCAGGCATGAGTTCTACCAGAGGGACCAACATGAGGGTGAGAGCGTTGGGGATTTTGTGGCAGACCTGAGGAACCTGGGTGGTTTGTGTGGCTTCGCCAACCTCGAAGAAGCCATGAGAGATCGCATCGTCCTTGGCCTCAGAGACCCAACCGTCCAGAGCAAGATCATGGCCAAGGGAGACATCTCGCTTGCAGATGCCATAGCAGAGGCCACAGCAGCCGAAGCCACTTGTAAATCGGCAGCACGAATGCGTCGAACCAGCGGGACCAACCGCCAACCCACCAACGATGTTGGGAAACTTTCAGACAAGTACACATCAACCACCCATCACGAAGACGTCGAGTCATCCTCAGACAGCGAGGAAGAAGAAGTCCACAGGCTCCGGTCAGAACGTGAGCAACGGGACCAGTGGGGTCGCAAAGCCAACTACCATGGTGCCGGATGTGGGGGAAACCATCCCCGATCCGAATGCAGATTCTTAGATGCCATATGCCGTTTTTGCGAGAAACGGGGACACATCGCGAAGGTATGCAGAAACAAGAGAAATTCCAGCCCCAGACGGAGAGGGAGCAGCCCAAAGAGAAACGATGGCAACGCCACCACGCAGAGGGACCGCCCTAGCAACCAATGGAACCGGTACAGCAGACCCCGAAGGTTTAACGACGCCCCCAGATGAGAGGAGGCTCATCAAACCATCACCATCGGCCACGCTTCATCACTTGACGCTAAAAAGATCCGAGTAGAGGTCACGATTGAAAACAAATCGTGCAACATGGAAGTCGACTCTGGGTCATCACTATCCATGGTATCCTGGAAAACACTCAAGCAACTGATAATTAATTAAAGCCAAGACCTCAGCAGTCAGAGACTCATACTGAAAGACTATCAAGGCAACCGGATTCCAGTCGCAGGTACCCACCATGTGCAGGTCTCGTTCAAGGGACATAAGGCAATTCTACCACTCACCGTCGTAGACCGAGACCGGCCAAGTCTATTGGGTCTCCAGTGGTTCGTGCCACTAGGAATTGGAGTGGCTGGCATCCATCATACTGAAGACAATGACTGGGAGGCGGCTCTCATCCACGATTTCCGAGAAGTGTTCAACGAAAGCCTAGGCAAGTACAAAGGGTCCCCCATTTCATTTAATCTTCGCCTCGACATAGCACCCATTCGTCTAAAGCCACGCCGAGTTCCCTTTGCTCTTAAATCCAAAATTGACGAGCAACTGGACAAATTAATTGCGCAAGGCGTGTTAGAACCTATTGACCACGCCCGATGGGAGACACCAATCGTCACCCCCATAAAACCTGACGGGTCCATAAGAATCTACAAGGCCACCCTCAATCATGCGCTACAGCAGAGCGCCTACCCAGTGCCAGTTGTTCAACATCTCCTGCATTCACTTGGGGGTGGCAAAATATTCGCAAAATTAGATCTGGCCCAAGCGTATCAACAGCTACCAGTTGATCCCGAGACTGCAGAAGCCCAAACTATAGTCACACATCGTGGTGCATTCAAATGCAACAGGCTCCAGTTTGGTGTAAGCGTAGCCCCAGGCATCTTTCAAAGCCTGATGGAGAGACTATTACAAGGTATAAAAGGGGTCGTGCCCTATTTTGATGACATATTAATAGCAGCACCCACAAAAAACCAATTAGAAAAACATCTCAGAACAGTCCTACAGCGGTTCAAAAACGCTGGCCTCAAGGTTAAGAAGGAAAAATGCCAGCTTTGCACAGAAAGGGTGGAGTTTCTTGGCTACCTCCTTGACAAGCAAGGAATCCACCCCACAGAAAAAAAAATTGGCAGCTATCAAAAACGCCCCAAGACCTAAAAACAAAACCAACCTCCAAGCCTTCCTGGGACTTATTAACTTTTATAACATCTTCCTGCCCCAGAAGGCGACTGTTGCTGAGCCCCTTCATAGACTACTCGATAAAAGGGCATCCTGGAATTGGGGACGTCGGGAGGAACACGCCTTCCAGCAAGTAAAAGACCTCCTTACCTCAAAGGCAATACTAATTCAGTATAACGAGACACTACCTTTGACTGTCACGTGTGACGCCTCACCATTTGGGATAGGGGCCATCCTGAGCCACGTCCTACCAAACGGCTCAGAAGCACCAATTGCATTTTTTTCACGAACTCTATCAAAAACAGAAAGAAACTATAGCCAATTAGATAAGGAAGCCCTTGCTATTGTCTCTGCAATAAAACGATTTCATGAATATGTTTATGAGAGACCATTTTCTATTATAACGGATCATAAGCCACTACTTGGGATCCTGGCGGGCGACAAACCTACTCCACACATTCTCTCCCCCAGAATGACGCGATGGTCGGAATTTCTCGCTGCCTACGACTATCAATTAAAGTACCGCCCAGGGAAATCTATTCCTCACGCAGATGCCTTGAGCCGCTCACCGCTACCCGAGCCACAGGAAGACCCAGCTCCCACACTCCCCATACTGCAAATAGAGACAATGCCATCACCTCCACTAACGGCTCAAGACATCGCTTTTGAAACCAAAAGAGACTCTTGTTTGGCACGAGTTCTTGGCTGGGTGGAGAGGGGATGGCCAGATTATGACACTAAGGAAATGTTTAAGCCATTTAAAAACAGACAAACAGAACTTTTTTCACAAAAAGGGTGCGTTTTGTGGGGAGACCGAGTTGTTGTACCAACTAAGTTACAAAAAAGGGTCTTGCAAATGCTACACGATGGACACCCGGGCATCGTACATATGAAAGCGCTGGCAAGAAGTTATGCCTGGTGACCAGGTATAGATAAACAAATCGAAACCTGGGTCGCCTCTTGTAACAAATGCCAGGAAAACCACTCAGCTCCACCTAAAGCACCACCAACAGAATGGGAAACACCCAGGGGTCCTTGGTCTCGCATTCATATTGACTTTGCGGGACCTATGAGAGGCCACACCTTCTTAATAACTGTTGATGCCTACTCAAACTGGCTTGAGGTCAATAAAATGAAAGCAACCACTACTGAGGCGGTCATTAAAAAACTGAACAGACTCTTCGCCACACACGGGTTACCAGATGTCCTGGTCTCTGACAATGGGCCCCAATTTACTGCCTTAGCCTTTGAACAGTATTTAGCGGAACGGGGCATCCGACATGCACTCACATTGCCGGCTCATCCTGCAGCGAATGGCCGGGCTGAACGAATGGTTCAGTTTACGAAAAAAACCCTACAGAAAATGGATCAAGGCAACATCCACGACAAAGTCACTAGAATGCTGCTCCTACAACACATCACACCAAACAGCACAACCAACAAGTGCCCAGCTGAACTCCTGATGGCCAGGAAACTCAGATCGCCTCTAGATCGTTTGCACCCTGCCTACACCCCAGAAAAGCCCCTGGGTTCCAGCAGCAAGCACCATGTTTTCAAGGTAGGAGACCTTGTTTTTGCAAAAAACTTTTCTGGGGATCCCCTTTGGATTCCTGCCCAGGTAACTCAAGTTACGGGCCCCCGCTCCTACCGTCTACTCACCACAGATGGCAGACCATGGAAACGCCATATTGACCAACTGCGCTCCAGACTAACCACATCTTCCAACCCTGACCCTAACTTTGACACTGGGGGGGGGGGAAGCAGTGAACTCAGAATTAGAACCAACACCTGTCTATTCCGAGCTATCACTGAGATCACCGCACCATGGTTGGCAACACTCACCAGCTGCAACTGAGACTGGACAGTCGAATGCTTCGCCAGGAAGCAGCAACCAGGCAGGTTCAGCGAGCCCCGGGAGCCAGAACAGTAACAGCGAGGCTGAGGACTTCATCACCCCGGAGGCACCAGAGGAGAGCCCTGACCATGACACTGGTTCACCGTTCCTGTTTGATCCAGCAAGCAGTCCATCTGAACCCGGGTTTGAACAGGGTAAAGCGGAACTGCGTAAGTCAGGCAGACAGGTGCGAAGACCTGCTTACCTGCGAGACTATATTACTCCACCCCTTAAATGGAACCGAGAGGGGAGGGGTGTTCCGGACTAGCAGGCTCGTAGTCTGCAAATCTGATTGGCCCACTGAAAGCCGATCATGATTGGTCGCCATAGACTGATGTGATTGGCCAGTAAACAGGCTGCCGCGATTGGCCCTGCCAAGAGCGGCAAACTCAAATCGCCTTCATTGGCTGCCTAGCCGCAGCCAGCCCTATATAAGGGGCTGCTGCGGCTGGGGTTAGTTGCTCAGATCTGAAGTCACAAATAAAGAGCTTTAGTTACTATCTGAGTCTTGCCTACGTTCTTGAACCATCCTCCCAGATATAACACCTTTCTTGACCAGCTGCAGATTAACACATTGCAAAGAACTCCTAATTTGACGAGATGTTTTTACAAAGTATAGCAAGAAAGGAGAAGCCATATTTGTAACCAAGAAAAGACCTTGACCCTGCTGCTGTCTATCAGCTTTGCTGTAAGTACTCAGTACTAAGTTTTGACTTCGATTTGCCTATTTTGGCCTCTTGCAATTGCTATGTGAGAGAGATCAAGACATCCCTCTCACCACTATTATGCATATGAGGAGCACATAAAAGATTACTGTGGCTTGGCAGGCCATGCTATGTTTGTCTGAACCAGCTGAGTGCTCAGTTGCCTCCATTTTCACAGTATACTTTTTATAAACTGGTCAGTATAGATGATTTCCATAAATAAACAGATATATTGAATTATTGAATTCAAGCAGTTAATGATTTAAGTCCAAGCTTTGCTTAGTGCAGGAATCGAAATGAAAACTCCTTATTAGATGCTGTTTCAGTATTGAACAAAGGGCAGCTTTGAGTATTATAAAATTTATAAAATTATAAATTATATATCATAAGGCATTAAAGAAAAGGTATCTGTTAAGTTCGGATAATGAGAGGCTGAACCAGGGCATGGGTGCAACAATACTTTATTAAAATAATAAAGGACTGAACGTGCTTGCCAAGCCTGGAACTGGCTCGCAGCGATCAGCGGCTGGTTGGACCCTGCAGCCTGCTTTTATAGCTGGCTGCTGGGGAGAACCAGCCAATGAGAGAGGACAACCGCCCCCGCAGCGCGAACGGACCTGGGTGGGAACTTCTTTAAGTTCCAGGGACATAACACCCCTTCCCCCCAGATGCGAACACGCATAGTCCTTAAGGTACGCGGGAGGCTTATGCTGGCGCCCAGAACGGCGCAACTCTGGTGAGTTGTCTGGTAGTTCAGAGTCTGTAGAGGAAGGTCGGACCGGTGGGGTGTCACGAACGCGTTCCTCGGTCAGTGCTGGTTCGGGACTCGTAGGGCTGGTTACTGGGGATGTGCTCCCGTTGACTGGTTCGGGCTGGTCAGCCATCTGGTGGTCACGGTTCGCGTTCGGGCTTCCCGGCTCGGCTGCACGATTAAACAGGTCACCGGAATTGGTGCTGATGTGGGGTTGATGCTGTAGCCTCGCACCGGTCTGCACCCATGAGTCACTGCTGACGTGAGTGCCTTGGCGCCTCCGCAGCTGATCCAGGTGCCTTCTCCAGATTCGGCCATCCTCCAGTCTGACTCGATACGACCTGGGTCCGGTGATGGCCACGATCTCGCCCGGGATCCACAGGGGGTCTCCAGCGAAGTTCCTCGCGAACACGGCTTCCTGTAAGACAAAATGCCTAACCCCCGATGTGGAAGCGAGGGGAGAGTCAGGGCAGTAATGTGGGTGAAGCCTGTCCAATACAGTCCGCAGGCGTCTACCCATCAGGAGTTCAGCCGGGGACTTATTAGTGACTATGCACGGGGTTGAGTGCTGGCTCAGCAAGAAACGGGAGAGTCTGTGGTGCCAGTCTTCCTTGCTGAACCTGGCTAGAGCTTCTTTAGTGGTCCTAACGGCTCTTTCTGCCAATCCGTTACTGGCCGGATGAAAGGGAGCCGTGAAGATGTGGCGGATGCCCAGATTGGCAGCGAAGGGACTGAACTCGGCTGATGCGAACTGGGGGCCATTGTCGGAAACTATAGAGTCTGGAAGCCCGTGTGTTACAAACAGGCGAGTTAATACCTTGGTAACCGCTTGCGTGGTGGTTGTGGATAGTTGTGCTACATCAATCCATTTAGAATAAGAGTCCACGACCACCAGGAACATTTTGCCGTGCATCGGGCCCGCTAGGTCGATGTGAATCCTGGACCAAGGTGCGCTGGCGCTTTCCCACTTAGTGGGGGTGGTAATTGGAGGGGATGGACGGGATTCCTGGCAGGGATGGCAGGAGCTTACCCATCTGCTGATGTCTTCGTCGAGGCCAGGCCACCATACGTAGCTGCGTGCCAATGCCTTCATCCTGACGATGCCAGGGTGGCCCTCATGCAACGCCTCCAAAACTTGGGTACGCAGTGAGGTCGGGATGACCACTCGTGTGCCACACAGCAAACAGCCCTGCAAACTGGATAACTCCTGTAGGCGGGTCTTAAAAGGCGTGAATTTGGTTTCAACATCACTGCCCGGCCACCCCCTCCTCACCCAGTCCAGTACCTGGGCAATCGTTTTGTCTGCCTTGGATTTGGCGGCAATGTCAAGGGCAGTGATGGGGAGGTCCAGTTGGGTGACCTCAAAGATAGCATGGACCGGGCAGGATCCTCAGCTGGAGCAGGCAGGGGCAGCGGCTGAGGGCGTCTGCGTGGGACAATGTTTTACCTGGACGGTGTATGAGTCTATACGAGTATGCCGCTAGGAAGAGAGTCCACCTCGTCATTCTAGGAGACAGGACTTGAGGGGTCTGTTTGTCACCTGCTAGTAGACCCAGGAGAGGCTTATGATCCGTGACCAGCTCGAAAAAGTGGCCAAAAAGAAATTCATGAAATTTCTTCACTGCTGCGACAGCTGCTAAAGCTTCCTTATCGATTTGGCTATAATTGCGCTCTGTTGCAGAGAGCGTCCTGGAAAAAAAAGCGATGGGAGCCTCGGAGCCATTGGGGAGCCTGTGGCTTAACACTGCCCCAATTCCGAAGGGGGATGCGTCCGCTGCTAGCACTAATGGAAGGTTGGGGTCAAACTGAATAAGGACCGCCTCCGACGTGAGTAGTGATTTGACTGCGCGTGCGGAGTCTTCCTTGTGTCCCCAATGCCAAGGCGATTTTTATCCAAAAGTCTGTGCAGGGGTTCCGCCACAGATGCTTTATGGGGCAGGAAAGATGCGTAAAAATTCAATAGCCCCAAGAAGGCCTGCAGTTCCGCTTTGGAGGTTGGAGTGGATGCCTCGTGAATTGCCTTAACCTTGGACTCCAGGGGTGAATGCCTGAGGCGTCAATTTTATAACCCAGAAAGTCCACCTGTCTAGTGGCAATGGCACATTTTTCTTTTTTAATTTGAGGCCATGCTGTCTGAACCTCTCTAACACTGCTCGAACTCTCTGGAAGAGTTGGGGTCTGTCCCTGGCCGAGACTAAGATGTCGTCGAAGTAGGGTACTACACCAGGGAGGCCCTGCAAGATCCGCTCCATGAGGGATTGAAAAATGCCTGGGGCAACACTTACGCCAAATTGGAGACGCTTGCACCGGAAAGCACCCCTGTGTGTGACAATGGTCTGGAGTTCCGCTGTTTGGTTGTCAACAGGGAACTGTTGATACGCTTGAGACATGTCCAATTTGGCAAAAATGCTGCCAGGTTCAAAAGTGCGTAATAAATGCTGAATGACGGGCACTGGGTAAGCGCTAACTTGTAAAAACTTATTAATTGTGGTTTTATAGTCCGAGCAAATTCTCAGGCTACCGTCTTTTTTGAGGGGTGTGACAATGGGCGTCTCCCATTTGGCGAAATCTGTTGGCTCAATGACCCCTTGTTTTAATAATTTATCCAGTTCCGCATCTAATTTAGGCCGAATAGCGAATGGAACTCTACGAGGTTTCAACCGGATTGGGACTGCTTGGGGGTCGACTGAGAATGAGATAGGGGTACCGTTATAACACCCCAGCTCATTGCTGAATACGTCTGAGTAGTCAGCGAATAGGGAGTCAGTGTCAGAGGTTGAGACCGCATGGACTCCTGTTAACCCCAGGCCGAGGTGGGGAAACCAATCAAGTCCCAAAAGTGTAGGGAGGTTGCCGCTGACTACCACTAGAGGTAGGTGGCCTTTAAAAGTTTTAAAATTAACAAGAAACTTGCCTCTGCCGATTACAGGAATGGTCTTCCCCTGGTAGTCCTTCAGGCTAAGCTGGCACTTCTGGAGCCGGTTTCTGGATAGACTGGGCTGTAGTTTCTTGAGGGTGCTCCAAGAGATAATTGAGAGCGCTGACCCCGTGTCAACCTCCATGTGGCAAGGTTTACCTTCTAATAAAACGGAGAGAGAGATTTTACTAATGTTATGGCAAGCGTGCTTAGCGTGGTGGTGGGTGCGACAGTTCAATACTTGCCTTTGGAGTCCGGAATGTGAAAAGGAAGGGACCCTTTGTGCCGAGTTGTGAGTGGCTTGACAGACTCTCGCGATGTGCCCCTTTTTGTGACAATTGTTGCAGGTGGCTCCCTTGAATTTGCAGGTGGTCCTCAGGTGAGATCCACCACAGGATAGGCACAGGGTGATGTGCTTGGATGGACCGACGCTTTCTTGCTTGGTTCCTACCTGCGGGTGTCTGGTGTGGGCTAGGCGGTGGATGTCGGTCGCATCACTGGGGTTCTCCTCGATGACCACCTCTTCAGAGTGGACGGAAACTGCACTTTGTTTGGAGACAGGACCTTGGATCTCGGTGGCTGAGTGTGCTGCCAGCTCCGCTGCCAGGGCTTCCTCGATGGCTTGAGCGAGGTTGAGGTCCTTCTTGGCGAGTAGGCGCCTTTGGAGGTGAAGATCCTTGACCCCGCAGACTAGCTGATCGAGGAGCATGTCCTCCAGGTAGGTCCCAAACCCACAATGGAGTGCTGCCGTCCTGAGGGCAGCCACATACTGGTTGATGGTCTCTTTGTCTGATTGCTTCCTCATTCGGAAGGTGAACCGCCTGGCAATCTGTGAGGGTCTAGGAGAATAGTGGTTAGTAAGGATTTCTAACAGTTCTGTCCAGGGAACGTTTTTTAACTCACGTGGAGCCACGAGTGCTGTGGCAGTATCAAAGACGATGGCTCCACAGTAGATCAGGAAATATGATTTTTTCCGGTGCTCCCCTGCATCAGCCAGCCCTATGGCGTCGATGTAGTGGTTAAAACGATTCTTGTATGACTCCCACTTTTCCTCATCCGGTTTGAACGCTGGGAAAACTGGGTTGGAGTTCATGATGAGAATCTCGTTGGGTAATCTGTTGAGAAATCTCTCTGGGGCAGCAGCAGGAAGGTTTTTTGTGCCTATGGCAGGCAAGTGACTTCAGCTCTGGGGAGGTTTTCACAACTCTCTCCCTCTCTCTGGATTAACACGAGGTTAGGCTGCAACGGCCGTTGGCAGCGTTTTGAAATTCGCGCCTGCGTGGGCGTCAGTGACTTCGAAATACAGCACCGCGCTGTACTCTTGGGCGGAAATTCAAATGACAGCCATTTGAATTTCGCGCCTAAGGAAACGAGCGGCTGCGGCTCGCAGTGCTACACTTTCCCTGTAGCTGGCTAACTAGCGGCTACAGATGCTTCTCACTCTCACTGTTTGCTGATCGCTCTCTCTGGCTGCGGATCAGCGTTCGCTCTCGTTGCCTGCTGACCGCTCTCTCTGGCTGCGGATCAGCGTTCGCTCTCGTTGCCTGCTGACCGCTCTCTCTGGCTGCGGATCAGCGTTCGCTCTCGTTGCCTGCTGACCGCTCTCTCTGGCTGCGGATCAGCGTCTAGTGATTCAGCGGTTGCATTATGCCTCTGGTCGCCATCCCATCCTCGTCGCCAGTGTTAAGTTCGGATAATGAGAGGCTGAACCAGGGCATGGGTGCAACAATACTTTATTAAAATAATAAAGGACTGAACGTGCTTGCCAAGCCTGGAACTGGCTCGCAGCGATCAGCGACTGGTTGGACCCCGCAGCCTGCTTTTATAGCTGGCTGCTGGGGAGAACCAGCCAATGAGAGAGGACAACCGCCCCCACAGCGCGAACGGACCTGGGTGGGAACTTCTTTAAGTTCCAGGGACATAACAGTATCAACCCATAATAACGAGGTAGCGATATAAGTAAAAAACAGGTGTGGTTATATGACACGAGTTAAGGTTATGAAAACAAAAGAAGATCTTGCAAACTGTTAAAATAAGAATACTTTTAACCTTGTAACCTCCTCCTTTCTTTCTTCCCCTTTTCTTTTTCTTTCCTTTCTCAAAATTCTTTCCCTCTCTGCCTCCCCTCTTTTCTTTCTTTTTCTTTCTTTTGCTTATTTGTGTATGTATTGTGACTGGTTTTAATTGTAAAAATTAATAAACTATATTTTAAAAAAATGCTTTTGCCATTATAAAGTTTTTCCTAAGGCAGAACTGTAAACTCCTTTCCTATATAAGACCATAATTCTGGGATATGCATCCTGGGATGACAATGAACAGGGCTTTTTCTGTGTTGTACCTTTTCATTATCTGAAATAGTGCTCTCAAATCCCTTCTTTCTTTCTTTCCTTTCTTGCTTTCTTTCTTTCTCTCTCTCTCTCTCTCTCTCTCTCTCTCTTTCTCTCTTTCTCTCTCTCTCTTATCCTATCCTATCCTATCCTATCCTATCCTATCCTATCCTTTTTCTTTTTTCTTTCTCAAAATTGGAAACAGTACTGAACCTGGAATCTGGCAGTACAAACTATCAGTTCTTCCCCTTCTGATGATAGAATTCTTTATTGGCCAAGTACAATTGGACACACAAGGAATTTGTCTTGGTGCAAATGCTCTCAGTGTACATAAAAGAAAAGATACTGTTATATATTTGCATACTTGAAATACCGCATTGTGATTGGTCCGTCAATGCTACCTTTTGATTGGTCCTAAATACTGCCTTTGATTGGTCCATATTGAATACTTGTAATCCTGTCTTTTAATTGGTCCGTCTGACGGCGGGAATTTTAAGGAGCCATCATTGGCCACGAGCCACGAGCAGCCACTATAAAAGAGGCTGCCGCGGCTCCGGTTTTATTGAAGTTACTGAGAGCAAATAAAGAGCTGAAGTCACACTGTTCTTGAGTCAGGTCTTTTCCCGCGACAGAACACTGGCGACGAGGATGGGATACTGAGACAAGGAGACCAGTTGAGCACGTGGCAACGAGAACCGAGCAAACGACGAAATGGCTAGCAACAACTCACCACCCGCACCGTTCAACCGAGTGACGGAGGACTGGGAATCATACAGCAACAGATTCCTTATGTTCCTGGAGAGCAATGAGCTACAGGGGATATCCGACAACAGGAAGAGAGACGTTTTCCTGACACATTGTGGGCCCACAGTGTTCAAGATGGCCAAGGCATTGGCCAAGCCCCAGGATGTTAAGCAAATGGCGTGGCCAGATTTGGACCGACTACTGAGAGCCCATTATGTGCCGACCGTCTCCAGCCTGAATTCTACAAACGAGACCAAAAAGAAGGTGAGAGCATCGGGGATTTCATGGTGGCTCTATGGGACATTGGAGGGGCATACGAGTTTCTCAACATGGACGAAGCCATGAGAGACCGCGTGGTCCTTGGACTGAGAGATCTCACCCTACAGACCCAGCTGCTGACCCGACCCAACATCACCGTGACCGAGGCCATCGCTGAAGCCACCACCACTGAAGCAGTGAAAAAATCAGCAGCCACCATGCAGCTAATGAATACAGCAACACAAGAAACTCTGGGCGAACCGAGCCGAGCCCGAGCCAAGAAACCAGAGGGCACTCAGAAGCCCACCACCACAACCACCCACCATGAGGACATCGATTCCTTACCCGACACCGACAACGAGGAAGAAGAAATACATAGACTCCAGTCGGAATGGAATAGGCGAGAGAGGAGAGAAAGGAAGTCAGAATTCCATTGTGCTGGGTGCGGAGGAGACCACCCACATTCCGAGTGCCATTTCCTCGATGCCGTTTGCAGACACTGCGAGAAACGGGGGCACATAGCTACAGTCTGCCGGAACAGAAAGAGCTACAGCCCTAAACAATGAGGCAGCAGCCCCCGAGAACAAGAGAGAGACAGACCGGGAGCCGTTGGAGCCTAGAAAACAGAAGTAAGCGGTTCAACAAGAAGGAAGAATCATCATTGGCCATTCGAGTGCAACTGATGCAAGAAAGGTGCACGTCCAAGTCAACATAGAAGGACAGCCATGCGAGATGGAGGTGGATTCCGGTTCATATCTGTCCATGGTAACATGGAATACCATAAAGAGCCTGATACCAGACATGCAAAGAAAAGAATTGGAAAAGCAAAAACTAACCCTGAAAGACTACCAGGGAAACAGGATCCCTGTAGTCGGACTTGGACATTTCGAAGTCAAGTTCAAAAGACACATGGAAATCCTCCCATTGACAATAGTAGACCGGGATCGCCCTAGTCTGCTTGGACTCGAATGGTTCGCACCCCTGGGATTCGGAGTGACCAGAATCAACAGCGTCACCGAGACGGACTGGGAGGAGAGCCTGATGAAGGAGTTCCAGGATGTATTCGATGGGAAGCTAGGCAAGTACCGAGAGTCCCCTATATCATTTAATTTGAACCCTAACATAGCCCCAATCAGGCTAAAGGCCAGGCGAGTCCCCTTCGCATTAAAACCGAAAATCGATGAGCAATTGGATAAAGTCATCACACAGGGGATATTGGAACCCATAGATCACGCAAGATGGGAAACCCCAATTGTGATTCCCATCAAGCAAGATGGGTCAGTGCGCATCTGCGGAGACTATAAGGCCACCCTCAACCACGAGCTACAACAAAGCGCATACCCCTTTCCGGTAGTACAGCACCTCTTACATTCATTGGGGGGAGGGAAAGTTTTCGTGAAGCTCGACCTTGCACAAGTGTACCAGCAATTGCCAGTCGACCCCAAGACAGCAGAGGGACAGACAATTGTGACGTACAGGGGGGCATTCAAATGCAAAAGACTACAATTTGGAGTAAGCGTGGCCCCAGGCGGTTTCCAAAGCTTGATGGAGCACCTTCTGCAAGGAATCAAGGGGGTGGTCCCATATTTTGATGACGTATTGGTATCCGCCAGGGACAAAAAACAACTGGAAGGCCGGCTGAGGGAAGTCTTGCAAAGATTTAAAGAGGCGAGACTCAAAGTTAAAAGAGAGAAATGCCAGCTAGCCACCAATCAGGTTGAATTTCTGGGATACCTCATAGATCAAAAAGGGATCCACCCCACCGAGAAGAAAATCAGGGCAATCAAAGAAGCCCCCAGACCCAAAAATAAAACAGACTTACAGGGATTTTTGGGACTTATTAACTTTTACAATGTCTTTTTGCCACAGAAGGCAATGACGGCGGAACCATTGCACAGGTTACTGGATAAGGCTACCTGGACCTGGGGGCAACGAGAGGAAGCCTCATTCCAGGGAGTCAAAGACTTGCTGACATCCGAATCTGTACTAATGCAATAGAGCAAAACCCTGCCACTAACAGTAACCTGCGACGCATCACCGTTCGGCGTTGGGGCCATACTCAGCCACACTTTACCTGATGGGAGAGAAGCACCGATCGTGTTCTACTCCAAAACACTGTCAAAAGCAGAAAGGAATTACAGCCAATTGGACAGAGATGCGCTAACCGCAATAACCGGGGTCAAACGATTCCACGAATACCTCTATGGTAGGACATTCTCACTAATTACAGACCACAAGCCACTCTTGGGAATACTCGCGGGGAACAGGGCCACCCCTAACATCCTGTCACCACGAATGACACAGTGGTCCGAGTTCCTTGCTGCATACAGCTACAATTTAATCCACCGGCCAGGGAAGAACATATCACACGCTGATGCCCTGAGCCATTCACCCCTACCTGAATTGGAAGACGACCCGGCACCAATCACGTCCATTCTACAAATTGAGACATTACCGAACCTACCCATAACCGCATCAGACATCGCAAAAGAAACTGCAAGAGACACAAAGCTGGCGCAGATTTTAAACTGGGTAGGTAAAGGGTGGCTGGAAACCGATAATGACGAGATCTTTAAGCCATTCCGTAACCGAACAAACTGAACTCTCAATTTTGAAGGGATGTGTACTATGGGGGGATCGGGTTATAATACCGGAAAGACTAAAGGAAAAAGTATTGTATATATTGCATGAAGGACACCTGGCTATCGTAAGAATGAAATCCCTGGCCAGGAGCTACGTATGATGGCCAGGGATGGGTAAGGATATTGGGACATGGGTGGAAACATGCACGCAATGCCAGAAATCCAGACCTACCCCCCCTCCTGCACCTGTCCTTGACTGGGAAACACCAAGGGGACCCTGGTTGAGGATACACATAGATTTCACAGGACCCACAAAAGGACACAAATTTTTGATAATAGTAGATGCTTACTCCAATTGGCTGGAGGTAAGTGTCATGCAATCCATGACGACAGAAGCCATCATCAGACAGCTAAGGAAATTGTTCGCAACGCATGGGTTACCGGATGTATTGGTCTCAGACATCGGGCCGCAGTTTATGGCGTTGTCATTTGAAAGGTTCCTCGCCAAACAGGGAATAAGGCATGCCCTAACAGCGCCATTGTAGCCGGCTATTAACGGACGGGTGGAACACATGGTTCGGTTTACGAAAGAGACATTAGATAAACTAGACACGGGTGACATCCAAGACAAAATCTATAAAATGCTAACCATACAACACATAACACCAAACACCACAACTAATAAAAGCCCAGCAGAACTATTAATGGGCAGGAAACTAAGGTCTCACCTGGATAGATTACACCCCACATACAACCCTGAAAAGCCAACAGACTCCTCCAGTAAGTACCGCGCATTTGGAACAGGGGATTTGGTATATGCAAAAAACTTACCGGGGACCCACTTTGGATACCGGCTAGGATAACCCAAATAATGGGAACCCGGTCATACAGACTAGAGACGGATGACGGAAGAAACTGGAGGAGACACATAGACGAACTGAGGTCTAGAACACTAGAAAGAAATACCGACAACCCCAGGAGCGAAGGAGAAGAACACACACACACACAAGAGCCACATCAAACATTAAAAGATAATAATAACCAAGCCAGAGAGGGGGGAGATCCCTCAAACACAAATGAAAGGGGAGGGGGAGACCCCGCACTAACACGACAAACAACAAAACAAAACATAACAACAACCCGCCAACCAACACCACCAGTAGCCCTGGTAAGAAATCACAATTACTTATCTGAAGATGACTTCGGAAGAAGGGAGCAGGTAGCAGAAAGTCAACTCGAAGCTGCTCCTGGAGGAAGCAGCCGAACCGACTCAACCAGCCTGGGTAGACCAGGCGGGAGCAGCAACCGAGCCGACTCAACCAGCCCGGGTAGACCAGGTGGGAGTGGCATGGCTGACTCACCCTTCCAGGAGGTTCCACAGAGAAAGATGGGAGAAACAGTGATCCCGTCCGAACCGGCCGAAGACAACACCACAACTGAATTGAGCAGGTCAAGTAGGAACCATAGAAGACCCGCCTACTTACATGACTACGTAACGTAGGTTGGACCAAACCAAGTGGGGAGGGGTGTTATATATTTGCATACTTGAAATACCACATTGTGATTGGTCCGTCAATGCTACCTTTTGATTTGTCCTAAATACTGCCTTTGATTGGTCCGTATTGAATACTTGTAATCTTGTCTTTTAATTGGTCCGTCTGATGGTGGGAATTTTAAGGAGCCATCATTGGCCGCGAGCCGCGAGCAGCCGCTATAAAAGAGGCTGCCACGGCTCCGGTTTTGTTGAAGTTACTGAGAGCAAATAAAGAGCTGAAATCACACTGGTCTTGAGTCAGGTCTTTTCCCGCAACAGAACAGATACATTCATCAAGAGTCAAGAATCATGATTTGGAAACAATATTTCAGTTGATGTATCTTACAACTGAACTGGCTGCTGACTAATATTCAACTTTTAATCAACTACAATTTCATAATCCTTTCATCTCATCTGCACATTTTATTGTGATATCATATACTCAAAATAAAAAACCCTAAAAATACTTTGTCATTATTTTAATTTCACTTTCCAAAGACTTATGACATCAATTTATTTAACAATAGTTACTCTTAATGTTATTGGCCACTAATTTCATAATAAGCTCAATTAGAATCCTTCTCCTGTTGTGTAAGATGCTGCCTTCAGGCAACATGAAGCTCTGCCTGCGCACATTGGCAGTGATCTCATAATGCACAGGAAGAAGGAAAGAGCAACAATGCGTTGTTATGATAGTGCACCCACAAAATGGCTTTCTCGTTTACAAGCTTTCAGGGTGGAGAGATTAGGGTGTGAGAGTGAGGTGAATAAGATGTAATAGTTATAGAGAAAGATGCCATAGTTACTGCTGAATTTTGTTAGCAAACCTCAGCAAGTAAAGAGAAAAGAAACTTATCCAGACAGCAGCTCTCGTTTCTAATTCAGCTATATGCTGAACTTGATTAAGAGAAGGCAATCCATAAGCCTAGGCAAGAAATATAGAGGATTTTTGCAGGACTAGATATAAGCAAAAGAGTGGCAGAAAAATGTTATGAACATGTTGTAGAGTTAACATATGATTGACCTCAAAGATATGTGTGTGTGTGGGGGGGGTGTAGTTCAAGCTATCTATGGTCTATGGTCTGTGGGTTGCCTTGCTGTATTTTAGAGTGCCAGTTGACACATTTCTTTCATTGTCATACCATCCAGTCCACAGTTAGCAACCAGCTTGCTAATCAGAATGCCATGATATATAAACACTTTGTTGAAAGGAAGCTAAATTGCTGAGTATTCCCACAATTTATAAAAAAAGTAACCCAGTCCAGAAATGAAGCAAATTTAGTTTGACAAGATTTATCTTGATAAATCCATGCTAGCAACCTGTATTTCCTTAAGTAATTAAGCAAATTAACTTTTCATGAATTGCACTAGTGTTTTCTCAGGTCCTGATAGAAAAAGGCATAACAAGGTTGGAAGGAACCTTGGAGATCTTGTAGGCCAACCCCCTGATCAAGCAGGAGACCCTGCCCTCTACCATTAGACAAATGGCTGTCCAGTTTCTTCTCCAGTGATAGAGTCTCCAGTGATAGCGAGCCATTCCACTAGTTGATTTTTCTTACATTCAGGAAATTTCATCTTAGTTCTAGGTTGCTTCCCACTTCGATTAGTTTCCATACATTGTCTTGCCTTCTGGTGCTTTGGAAATTAGTTTGACACCCTCATCTGTGTGGCAGCATCTCAAATATTGGAACACTGCTTTCATATCTCCCCTGGTCCTTTTTTTCATTAAACTAGACATACCCGATTCCTGTAATCATTCTTCATATGTTATAGCCCCCAGCTATATCATTCTCATTGTTCTTCTCTGCACTCTTTCCAGAGTCTCAACATCTTTTTTATATTGTGGTGAGCAGAACTGGATACAGTATTCCAAGAGTGGTCTTATTAAGGCTCCATAAAATGGCACTAGAAGTTCCCATGATCTTGATTCTATCCCTCTATTAATGCAACCCAGGATTGCATTGGCTTTTTTGACTGCTGCCGTACACTGTTGGCTGATATTTAAGTGATTGTCCATTAGGACTCCAAGATCTTTCTCAAAATTACTGGTATTAAGCCAAGTTTCACTGAGCCTGTACCTATACAGTTGGTTTTTTCTTGTCTAAGTGTAAAATCTTATTTTTGTCTACATTGGATTTTATTTTGTTAGATAGGGCCCAGTTTTCATGTCAGTCAAAATCCTTTTGGATCTTGAGCTATTCATGCTAGCTTATTGTCATCTGCAAATTTGATGATTTCCCCTTCTATTCCCTCATCTAGATTGTTCATAAAGATATTAAAGTGTACTGGGACAAAATTGGAACCTTGGGGTTCCCCACCACTTACTTCCCTACATGAGGACTACATGTTGAATATGATTTGTTAGCCAGTTACAAACACATCTGGTGGTGGTACTGTCTATCCCACATTTTTTTAGCTTGCCAAGAAGTAGGTTGTGGTCTACTTTATCGAATGCTTTACTGAAATCTAAATATACTATGTTTCAAGGTTCCGAGTAATGACTCCAATCGATTCAAGACTCCGAGGCTGTGGTTTCTCTCAAAGTTCTATTTTATTGGGTACATCATATCACCATGTTCAAATGTGAAACCAACTGTAAATATTTCCTGCATTTTTAATATAACAAAAGAAATAGATATCACCCACTCCCCTAACATACTGGTCATATTAACTAACCAGGTAGATGGTAGGCTGCTCAGCTATTCCTTCCAGGCCTTACGAGCTCTCATTGAGATAACCTTGATTCCCATGGGTCTTATGTCTGGCAACTGGGAGGAAATTATCCCACACCCCATAGTCCGTCCCCCCCGCCACCTTTGTATGGCAACTAAGAAACAAAGTAAAAGGAATATGGCTTCAGCTAAAGTCGTTTTGAGAGTTGACACTTTATTAACAGCATTTCACTCATCTACTAATTTAGTCACTTTGTCAAAGAGTGAAATCAGATTTGTTTGGTGTGATCTGTTTTTGACAAACCCATGTTCGCTTCTGGTTTTAATATTGCTTCTAGGTGTTTGTAGATTTGTTACTTGATTATCTTTTCCAAGATATTCCCTGGCATTGATGTCAGGCTGATGGATCTGTAATTTCCTGGATTTGTTTTTCCCCTTTTTTGAAGATGGGAACCACACCAGCTCTTTTCTAGTCCTCAGGTAATTCCCCGTTGTTCCAAGAAATTTGAAAGATGTGGTTCAATGGTTCTGAGATTCTGTCTGTCAGTTTCCTCAGAACTCTGGGATGTAATCTGTCAGGACCAGTTATTTGAATCTGTCTAGCATTGATAGGTGTCCTGATAGTTGCTTATTTTAATTTGCATTCCTAGTCTATCTTTTATGGTTCTGTTTTTGGTAAGTTGGTTTGTACAGATGCAAAAAATGAATTAAGCAGTTCTGCTTTACTTGTATTCCAAGTTACTTCCTCACCCAAAAAAGCCAATGCAACCCTAAGTTGCATTAGCAGAGGGATACAATCAAGATCAAGTGAGGTACTAATACACTCTATAAGGCATTAGTAAGACTATACCTAGAGTACTGCATCCAGTTTTGATCACCACACTACAAAAAAGATGTTGAGGCTCTAGAAAAAGTGCAGAGAAGAGCAACCAGGATGATTAGGGGACTAGAGGTTACATGGAAGTCAAAGCTACTAGCCTTAATAATGGTGTGACTACCTCTAAAGAACATCTGCTGTGAGACTGGTGAGCTTCCTCCTGCCCTTGGTATGGCACTGTGAGAACAGACTAGATGGGACAGGGAAATCTGCCCAACTGGGCATTGCTTATGTTCTTATTTATCCTCATTCAAAATAAAGAGATGCTCTCTATGCTTCCTTTGCTTTTGTGAACCTCAAAGATCAATCCACTTTCCCAATGTAACTGAGCTTTTTAAAAGTAGAAATGTAAAAATACATTTGCAACAAACCTGATACATTGTGTTCCAAACTATTCAAGAAATACTTGACCAATGTATTGCAAAAACTCATTTTCAAAGATGATAATGCACACAAATAAACAGTATATTGAATATGAATTTATTTCAAAATGTGGATTTCTTGTATATTTGTATAATAAATCTAACAAAATATGAGGTAACACAGTGACTTCATTATGCTTAAAAACAAACAAATGAACTTTTTTTCTCTTCTTTCTTTGGCAGGCAACTTTGACAGCAGAGATTGACTCCTATTTTATCACTTGGCAAAGGGAAAAGCTCTATTTGCTTCTGGCTAAGGAGCACTATATTGCCCGTCTCTTCTCTGTCCTCCTTGGCTATGACATCTCAGAAAAGCTCTATGCCTTGAATGAAAAGCTTTTTGCTAAGTTTGGCCTTCAGTTTGACATCCGCTTACCCAGCCTCTATCATGTCTTAGGACCTGCTTCAGACACAGAGGTGGAAAAGGCAGAGTATGAAGAGCCAGTGATGCCTGTAGGTGATTCACCTGCAGTTGGCCAAACAGCTCCTGTGGTTCCTTGCACTGTGTCTCATTCTACGCATCCTAGGAAATCTCGGCCTGACAGTGACCTGTCTGGTGAGGACTCTACCAGTCTTGTATTGGAAGATTTTGCTGAGTTGACAGGGTCTTTTATGGACTATATGAGTGAAGGGGAGTATTTGAAGTGAGTAAACATGGGCACACATCACCCTGGATAAGTAAGTATTCTTTGTGCCTTTAGAAAGAAACATATCTAGGAAAGGGTAACTAATGAACCCAGCATACTGATTGCCCCACATTTCCTTAGAACCTGCAGTATATCAATTCTTAGTTCATATGCATCAGAAAAGTGCTTTGGGTCATGGCTTTGTCAAACTTCATCTCATTTTTTTAATGAAGAACTACTAGCTTCCTTAATGATTGTAAGAATGCTTGTGACATAATATATCTTGATTTCAGTAATGTATTTAACAACATACCCATTGCATTCTGCTTAACTAATAAACTAAACGTAGGCTAAATGGTTTGAGAATTAGTTCAATAGATTGCTAGCTCAAAAACTTAACTCAGACAATGCTCATTAATGATTCTTCATTGAATTAGAGAGAAAATACTACTTAGAGTGCCATGGGGTTCAATCCCGGGCATGTTACTCTTCAATAATTTTATTAGTGATTTGGATGAGGTAGAAGGAAAACTTATATTTAGAGATGACATAAAATGATATAAGGCTTGTATGAAGCAATTTAGATTTATTACATTGACATTATTCATTCTGTGAAGCAACCGTATTCACGTTGTCAAAGCAAAGACCTGACTTGATTCATCTCAATAAAGTCGCTTTGGACCATTACTGATCTCAGCCTTCTCTTCTGGCACTGGTTGAAGTGCTCCAAAGCCCAGTGGCTTCAGGATTGCCTTGCATGTGCTGAAGTTGGTCAGCCTAGAAGACTCCCAATGTATACCAGGAAGGCTCTAGGCTGATCACTTGTAGTGTATGCTGAGAGATTGCCCACAGTGCACACCAGAAGGACAGAGCCTGGAGTATCTTTCCTTGAAAGAAGTCTGAGGAGACAAGTGGCATCTCCTTTATGGCTCACTGACAGAGAATTCACTTAGATGATTTGGACCAGCTGGTAACTCATAGGCTGTGACTCAGTGAATATGTGCTTGAATCCTGAGGAAAAAGCAAGAATTATATGATACAAATAAACCAACCTTGCTTCCTGGTGTAGGATATTCCACAATTTAAGTGCAGCACTAACTTCTCCCTTTCTCTTTTCCATGTGAACTGAGCCTGCATCAGTTGAGATATTAAAAAAGGCCTCTCTGTTAGATCCTAAAGTATGGATTTGTGGCATAAAAGCAGACAGCCTCTAATTTTCTCACATCTTTGTCCTTCTCAGCTTTAAACACATAAATCTAGCTGAATCTGCTAAAGAACAGATTGATAATCAGTGCAGGGATCATTTGGAATCCTGCCCAGTTGTCATGAAATCTTGCAGTATGCCCTTACACAATGCCCATCCTAAGAAGGGGAAGGAATGGAGTTTTGGGTGAATAATATATAACAGATTCACGCTTCTGTCTCTGTGCTTGTCATCAAGAAGATTGAATTACACCATCTCATTTTTCATTGATGGTACCAGGACTATGGACTTTTTTCTATGATACTTTTGTCATATTTATTTCTGTCAACTTTAATATCTGTTTCAAAAATGGTTAGAATTATGTGCTGTATGTTCTACTGATGTTTTCATGAGGTTTGGGTTTGCAGCTAAAAGTTATTAATATACTTGTTTATTTACTATTTGTTATTGTTTGTTACTGTTTGTTTTAAAATTTGTGTTTGAAACCATTCTGCAGATCAGGGCTAAGCAAATCAGGTTGCATTCCCCATCACACCATTTTTTGTAATTTTCAGTTCATATACATGCAATTTGATGACAAAAGTGCCATTATTTGTTGATGTTATTTTTAGGAAGTTCGGGAAAAATGGAAATCTTCAACTGACATAATTTTAACTGCTCTCCTTCATCCACCAAGGTTTTAGTAAGACAGTCTCTTTAAACATAGTACAACCAAATATCAAATTTTGGAAAGGAGTTTGTGAACATGGGAAGATAGGAAAAACATAAGAGCTGTGGTGGTGCAATGGTTAGAATGCTGTATTGCAGGCTAACTCTGCTGACTGCTAGTGGTTCAGTCCTCACCGGCTCAAAGTTGATTCAGCCTTCCATCCTTCTGAGATCAGTAAAATGAGGACCCAGATTGTTGATGGCAATATGCTGACTCTGTAAACTACTTAGAGAGGGCTGTGAAGCACTATGAAGGGGTATGTAAGTCTAAGTGCTATTGTTATTGCTATAAAGTTCCAGTAATATTTATTGATCTAAATTGCAAGTTATCTTGAGAAGCAAATAAACTTAACTTTAACAAAGAATCTAAAAGAGAAGATCTTTGTGTCTTGATAAAATAGGTTCAAACTCACGTTAATATTTTTCACAAATTCTTACTAATCTGAAAACAGCTTTTTGGTGGAGGCTGACTGTGTCGTTGGTTATACTCTTCATTTCTGATATTAAAAGGCTAGCACTAACTTTAACAAGTCATTGAGAAAATCCACACACACACACACACACACACACACACACACACACACACACACACATATATATATGGTATTCAGCTTTGTTCGGGTATTTTCCCACATCATTATAGTTGTGCTTTTAAAGTTGTAGCAACGTTTCAGTAGAATCTCATCTGCCATCATCAGGCTTCTGTATAGCGTTTGTCTGTGAGTCAGACTTTCACAGCCGTTTCAGTTTTAAATTTGTGGCTAGCCTACTGCTGTGCCAGAATGGTTTTTTTCTTCATCCTGATTGGTTGGGAGTCTTGGTCTGTGTTTATTGGTCTTGGAATTTGCTGCATTCTGCTTGATTGGTGTTTCTAATATCTTCCGTCTGTTTTGTGGCTTTTTTTGTCTTGATTGGCTAGCAACATTGTGTTCCTGTATTGGAGGCTTTTAGTGCAGCTTGGCTCTGAGTAAATGGACGGCTATCATTTATTAGGAAGCTAGGTTTCATCTGGGTGCCTGGTTGGGGTGTGTTTGAGCTGGAGGTATCAGGGGGGGATCTGTTTGTGCCCAGGTGTTTGCCTGGCTTGTGGTGTGGAGATTTTTTTGTTTGAGAGTGCAGGCTTCCAGATAATTGACAGTCTGGTGGAGTCATCTCTTCTATTCATGCTTTCAGGTCTTTTTTCAATCTCTATGGCTTCTCTGATAATTCTGTAGCTGGGGTTTTCTATAGTGACTAGGGTTTTGGTGCCATTGAAGTGGATGCTATGACCTGTTGCTTTCACGTGTTGGACGAGTGAGGAAGTGTGTTCCAGCTTTTTTACTGCATTTTTGTGTTCATCCAGGTGGGTACTTATTCTTCTATTGGTCTGTCCAATGTATGTGGCAGGGCATGATGCACAGGGGACTTCATATATGCCTTGGTTTTTCAGGTCAATTTTATCTTTGGGGTTTCTTAGGATGGCTGCTATTTTTCTGTCTGTTTTGAAGGCAGTCTTGATGTGATGCCTGTGTAGTATCTTACTGATTTTGTCTGTATTACCTTTTATGTAGGGCAGGACAGCTGTTCCATAGGTCTGTTCATCTTCTAGGTCTCCATTATGTCTCAGTGTGTTTTTGTGGATCAAGCCGGTTATTTTGCTTTTGTGGAAGCTGTTAGCTGTCAGTACTTTAGTCAGGGTGCATAGTTCAGTCTTTATGTGTGTCTTGTCTGCCAGGCATTTGGTTCTGGTGATTAGTGTTTTGGCCACGGAGTTTATCTGTGCTGGGTGGTGGTGGGATTGGGCATTGAGGTAGCGGTTGGTGTGTGTTTTCTTCTGGTATATGGTGTGTCCTAGTGTGCCATCTGTTTTTTTGTAGATTAGTACATCTAGGAATGGTAATTGTTTGTTTGTTTCCGTTTCCATGGTGAACTTTATTGTGGGGTGTGTTAGGAAATTGTTTAGGTTTTCTTTTCCATGGGGCCAAATCACATATGTGTCATCAATGTATCTTAACCATAGTTTGGGTTTGTGGGTAGCATTAGCTAGGGCTCTGGATTCAAATTCTTCCATGAACAGGTTTGCTACAATTTTAAAATGTTGCTACAACTTTAAAACTTTAAAACATTGCTACAACTTTAAAAGCACAACTATAATGACATGGGAAAATACCCGAACAAAGCTGAATACCATACATGTAAGTACCTGTGAAAACTTAAGAAAACACACACACACACACACACACACACACACACACACATATATGGAGATTCTCAATCATCCGGGTTATGGTTGTTTTAAAGGTGCTTTTCAAAAGGTAACTGGATTTCTTTGACTTTCTCCTTGAAAATGTTTCACTTCTCATCCAAGAAACTTTTTCAGTTCTGGCTGAACTGAACTAAAGCTCCCAGAACTGAAGAAGTTTCTTGGATGAGAAGTGAAACATTTTCAAGGAAAAAGCCAAAGAAATCCAGTTGCCTTTTGAAAAGAATCTTTGGGACATTTTAAAATATATTTCCTGTCAATTCTAACAGGAAACCTATTGTACGGAAGAGTGATGAAAAGGAAAAAAGTAAGATTTGGTTTGCTTGGTCTGATTTCCTGCAATGCAACCAGAGTACTCTCAGATCTGTTGAGTTACATCTCAATGTTTGGATTTGATTCAACAAGGTTACAGTTCTAAAGCTTTTCTCCTTGAGATGCCAGATTTATTCTCCCCCCTGCCCGTGTATTCAAGGTGGGCTGGATTTAGATCTCTTGTGGGTATGTAGGGATCCAAGGCTGATGATGCGCTTGATCCTTCCCTCGGGCTCAGCCAAGTCGTCACCTACACTGATAAGACTTTGTGAAACATTAGGATGTTAGCTTGGGCAATGGAGTTGTTTCCTTTAAAACTGGACATATAGGTATAAGCTAGTTCTTATAAATAATTATGGCTTCTCTTTCACACAGCTTTGGGAAACCACCTGAGGACTAATCATCCTGCCCTTGCAAAAGGACAAGCCCCTCTGGCTCCAACTCAGACCCCAGAACTCTAGAGAAGAGCTATTGGGAATCCAAGACCTGCATGAAGCAATCAGATCACTGATCACCAATCACGATAGCCTTCATTATTTGTGTGTCAAAATATATATAAAATTTCTGTCCATATGATGCACCATGAAAGACATACATAGAACAGAGAGGCAGTGATGGGATATTTTCCAGAGTTTATCGATCTGCTCTGGCACCTGGATGTTTGTATTCTTGAACACTTGATATATGTTAAATATATTATATGTCTTGGAATTATGATGGTATAATTAACTCATGGAACATGATGGAGGTTCTATTAATTCTCTTCTTTCACAAATCAAAGAAGGAAGAAAACAATCTTTCATTTGTTCCTTCCATTTTTGGCTATCATTAGTGTGCTTGCCAATGTGAGGAGTCATTCTTCTCACTAAAGCTATATTCTTCACAAAGGCATCCTACGATTGCACAGAACTTAAATATTTAACTTTCCACCCCCAGGCTGAGAGTAGCTACCTGGAAGATTCAGTTGGTATAACATTCAACAAATAGGCTGCTATCTGGTGTATAATACTAGATACACATTATAACTGTGATACAAGATCTGCACTTTCAGGGTGAAGTTTTAAGAATTTGCCTTTAAACAGTTCACAACTTAACTATCTAGGGACCACAGGATGAATCTATTGAGAAAGTAATATCAGCTGGAGAAATTCTCTTGAAGATGCATCATCTTTCCAAGTTTTATTTATTAGGCACAGAGTAAAAGGCTTTCCTTTTTCTTCCAATTGGTCTTTGGAAAGAGTCAATACATCCCTTTCCAATTTGTGCTAGTTTATAGTGATCTATATAGTGATTTATAATATTTTAAGTGTTGGCTTTTAATTGTTACCTTAACTGCTTTGAGTAACTTATGGAGAGAAAATCAGGATATAAATTAATATAGCAACACTGTCTTCCTTCTTCCTGCATTGGATAATATACCAACTGTAGGGATGCAATGAATTGAGAGGATGAAGCATACAGTATATGCTGCTATTAGTTTCAATAATTCATCCAACTTGCATGACAGAAATGAAGTTGTTTTTCAATAGCATTGTCCTCAGTGACATCAAGTTCTCTTCAGAAAGCACTGGTGCGATGAAAAGACTTACACTAGGAAGCCCAAGTGAATGGAAAGTTAAATCAAAACTTTATTTTATACATTATTAATGAAAGGCAAAGGTTCTACTGTTAACAGTTTTGAGGGTGTTGCTTTTAAAACCTACAAAAACATTTTTACAAAATAAAATAGTGATGCCAAGTTTGGTAACCAATTCTGATGTTTTTATTTTAATACCAGAGGATTTTGCTGAGGCAAAAGGAGTGAAGATCAGACAAAACATGTATATGTCCATTTTCTATGCTTTTCTTTTTTTGAATTAGGAAATATGATCTAGAAAATCTTTATATTTTTAACATGCCAGTTGTCTTGGGTAAAGATTTTAGACTAAGAGGCAGAATTTTGCTTACATTTACTGCAAAATGCTACTTGGGATACAAATGGAAAAAGTTTATCCTGCATTGTGTAAAGTCTTCATCTAGTGCAGGGCTGTCAAACTCCCAGCCAGCGGGCCAGATACATCCAGCATTGGCCACGCGCACACCTGGTTTACCGAAGGGGGGAAAAGTCCCAATACATCATGTGACACCGCCGTGATGACTTGAGTTTGACACCCCTGATCTAATGGGTCAGAAAACTGAGTTGAATGTGCTAATGGAGATACGCAGTAGAAGAGAAATTCATGAAATACCCTCTTCCTTGATAATGGCCTCCCACTCCTGAAAGTTCATCAAGAAAACATCCCATTTGCTTCCTTCTAAAGGGAGAACTGCATTTACAAGGGACAGTAATATATAGGGAGCACTTAAAACAATTGGCACCACATACAGCCAGTTTCTGGCAGAATCTATTTATTTTTACTCCAGATTTGTTAATAACAGGTCCTGTTCAATTAGATGCTGTTCCATTTTATATACATTGTATTTATTTTCTTCATAGTTGTAAAACTATTTAATTTTTTTTTTACTAAAAACAGGCTTAAATTATTAGCAGTTGACGTAAAGCAAGTTTTCTGTGACAGGCAATACATTATTTTTTTTTAACGCCATACATTTAATTTTAAAATATCTACCTTCAAAGTTATAGCCCCCTTATAATATCTGTGTCCACAAGGGAAAACTGGGTTAATCACACTGAATGTTGAGGTTCTGAAGAAGTGGGTTATGACTTGTAATAGTCAGCACTTGTGGCAAGCACATCATCTTCTCACTGAAGAAAGAACAGAATAAAGTTAAAGGATATTACTAAGCTTTTAATGCATTTTTGGTAAGTTGCCATGCAACAATAATAATTTACAAAAAGAACTGAAATTCTTCAGCCTGCCTTTTTGAATTAATAGCAGATAATTTTCTACCCTATGACATTTTTAATAATTTCTTTTGTCTGAACGCTTTTTTTGTGGTGGTGGTAGAGGTAGGCTTTCAGTCCTGGGCTATCTTTGCTAAGATGTGTTACCTTTTATAATAGAGGTTAGCAACCTTTTCCTTGCAAACAATAGCCCTTGCTCACTAAAGCGCCTTAGGAGTATGGGATGAGGATAAGTTTGGAGTTTTTGGCTATATGCAAAATAGATTAATTAAGCACCTGGGCTTAGTTTTTATGTACTTAGTTCTTCCAATCTATTTCATTCCCAAATCTATTTCTCTGCCATTCTTTATGTTTCTCAAGTAAAAGAATATATTGATCTAATATGATGTTAGGCTATATTGCCCCTTAAAACAGCAGCTTCTCAAAACTTGAAGTATTTCAGCTGGCAAGGGAAAAGGCACATCAAGAAAAGTAAAAGGCAAGAAGATAAGGATACACTGGGGGGGGGGACAATGACTCCTGGAATATATTGCTCCTTAATGGTTGTTTTCTAAATTGCCTTTGAAAGGATGACAGTTTCAACCAACATTACCAGTGGTAACATGAAGAAATGGAGATCAATCAATTTATGTTAATCCTTAATTTTAAGTTTGGTTTCTGTTGTATTGAAACTGATTTCATCTTATTCACTATTCATACTTGAAGAACCTTAAATTGTCCTTATTGGGCCTTAATTTAGGCAAGGAACAAATTATGGCAGTTTTGCTTGTTCTTGCCTTTTCCCCCAGCCCCACCACCAACTCATGTTAAGGAGAGCAAGTGGTGGATATTTTTAATGGTAGCTATGACATTTCATGAGTGGAAAGGAAGCCAAGGCAATCCCTAATCCCTTTTCTTAACTTTTCCTGCATGCAACAAATACAAATGCTACTGCTAGGCAATAGTCATGGTGATGGGATAAGGGCTGACGTCATGTCAAGCAAATATTATGCCAGTTGGTACAAGCAAAAATGATTTTACCACTGCTTTCAAAAAAGACGAATGAAGGAAAGGAAATGGTGCTACTTGGAGCTGCCCAGCACTTCTGAGACTGTTTAAGCTAAAAGCAAACCAAGTTCGAATCTCATATATTTTAAAATAAATACATACCATATAGACAAGTGAACAAGGAAAATGCTTCAAATGCATCTTAATTAACTTATCCCCAAATAAATTAAAATTCAAACAAAGAATCTCTCAATACTTTTCTTGCTAGGAAAAAAAGAGTATTTCTTGCTTACTTTTTATCCACAGGCAGAGATGCAGTACAAAAGTGTCCAACAATAGGTGGCTCATCTTTGTTCCTCTTCCAAAACTTGTGAAGGTGCTGCAACATCACATTTTCTATCTGGCATAGTGGAGCAGAATGAATCAGCAAGCCTTTGCCCAGCATTTGCTGCTTGGGTCTGCAAAGCCCAATAGGATATAAAGTATGAGAAGAGGAACCAAAGTTTTATGGACTTTTTGTAGAAATATAAATACATTGTAGGGAACAGCTACAGTCAAGCTGCAAACTAAGCTCTGAATCACTCTTAATGAGAGCCAGGCCTTTTTCCATGAGGATCCAAAGGAAATTCTATGCTTTCTGCAACACCTTTATTTTGTACATATTAGCTGAAGTACAAGAGGACAAAAAAACTCATTGAGACTAATCAAGCACTGCAGGAAAAGCAAAATCTGCATTCCTAAATAACTGCAGTTGTTTGCTTAGCTTTGCTTCAACATTTGGCAGCATCTGGCCAACTCTCTCTGCACTGTAAATTCAACATTGTCTTGGTGCACATAATGTATATATAAGATTGCACTTAGCATTTTTCTTGGTTATTCATTTAGCTGCACAATTAAGAAGCTGATAGTAAAGAGAATTAATGTGGCTCCCCTATTTATACAAGCAATCAAAGTAATAATTTTCTGAAACTTCAGTAAATCCTGATTTTGAACATTTAGTTAAATACTACAGAGAATTCTGCAACTGCACAATTGCTCATGTCTTCATAGACTAACACTGCAAATCTACATGCTTCAAATACAAATGTATATGGCTCTGTTGCTATTATAATATTATATGGAAACATCCATGGCACAATCCTAATTAAATAAGCGTTAGTAGTGTTAGAGTGTGTTCCAGAAATAATTTCTGCCAACTATGGTGATTTTTTTTTTGATGAAAAAAAGATCTGCCAATATATGCAGTGAAAAATAAAATATGGGACGAGAGTGGGCTAGAAGAAGAAACGTGTTATACCATGTCCAAATCAGTCTGGGCAGATATTCATAATGCTGGTACAAAGTGAAGACAGGCTGGGTTAGTTTTACATTATCCTGCAGCACACTGAATCCAAGAGAAGCTTAAAACAAGCAAACATGCATCACATATTTGGAGTCAGAAGGGAATTAGATTTGACACAGAACAGATTCCACAAGTCTGACAGCTCATTGCCATTTTGGCTAGTCAAGATTACGCTGCCTATTGGATAATTGTGCAAACTGAAAGGAACAAAAGAGGACATTGGAACTGTCCATTATTACTCACATGATGAAGCTGGTGCTAGCTGAGGAATTGCTAGTGAGAAAAGTTATCTCAATATTGGTATCTGAAGTTCTCCTCTGTTGCAAGTGGAACTCCACAAGTGTATGGTGTACTAAGCAACAGAGAAAATACATTCTCAGCAGAAAGCACTAAACATAATTAGCTTCCATTATTAAAAAGAAAATTGTTGCTAGGTTCTTTGTAAATTCATACAAGAATATCTGTCCCCTCATCAGTCAGATCCTTTAAAATCAATTAATAATGGGTCTATATTACTTTTATTATGTGAGAACATAGGCATATATTGTCTGCGAGTTGTTGAGCGATATACCGCAAATAGTTAATTAAAACACTATAAACTTATTCTAAAATCTTCTCAGGTATCAATTGCAGAGTTACTGTTCTCTGGTTGTCTAGATCCTCTAGTTTTCTTTTTCTTAAAGATAGGAATAAGATTTTACTCCTTCTTGTTCCCCTTAAATCTCAAAGACAATGAATTCAGCCAGATCATTAACAATTTTTACTATCTAAATGAAATGTTTGTTTTCTCCCAGATCTAGTCTTGCCTCTGTTCCTCGTTTGAACATATAGGTTAGTACTGTAGGTACTTAGATCTTTTCCAGTAGAGACAGATGTAAACCATTCAATCTCAGTGAGGAGCTTTAAAGCAGAACTTTTAACTACAAAATCAAGAGGAAGATTTTCTATACTGTGTATTCATTTTGCATTTGAAAGCTATCGGTGTCCCTGGTTCTGAATTCTAAATTATTGTCCTCCAATATTAAGAAGAAAGTTTTCAATTTTGAATTACTCACCACAGTATGGTGCTGATGCAGCTGTGGCCAAGTAAACTTTAACCTCTCTAGGTAATGTTTTTATGTTGAGTCCTCCATTGTCCAAAAGTCCTAAATCAACATTATAATACAGAAGAAAAGTGAATTCTATGGTGCATAAGTAAAGAGTGAACATGCAATTAGTATTGGGTTCAAATTTGAGATTTTGTAGGTCTTTTCATTTAAATAGCAAAAGTAAGTATGAAGAGGAAAAACTCAGACGTTTGTGAATCAGGTGAAATTCAAGGTGTGCAAGATAAAGGCAGCAGTGCTATAGCTGGAATTAATTATGCCACCTATAGCACTGACTCTTCGAAGAATCCACACACAGGATAATTCTCTTCCATCAGGAGCAAGCAATAATTTGGGCACTGTGGGTCAAAATGCAGGCTCCAGGCCTTTCAGAGAATTGCAGGAAGCTTTTTGAGGATGTGGTGAAATCACTAGAAAGCAGCAGGGACCAACCTTGGGGAGACAGTTTCAGAAATGAGAGAGAGAATTATGACAATGGGTACAGAGGCCTTTGGAAGCCAGATCATTTCCATTTCTACCTTTTAACTTACCCCACCCACCAAATCTGCAAAAGGATATTTTTAGGCCACTCTATAGAGAGCTGGGAATGTTAAGGCTGAAAATGGGGAACAGTATGTTCTTACAAGTTTCCTTTTTACAAGCTCAGTCTTAATTGGAAAAAAAAAGTTGGTATTACCACCGAAGAAGTGTTTGTTAAGTTATGCTTAATGTTAGAATCTCGACTAAGACCCAGCTTGTAAGATCTATTCTGATTCATACTTGAAACCTAAAATCTGCTATCATAAAACAAATGTCCCTTTCCTCGGTGCTGAATGTAAGTGCTCTTCACTCATCCTTGACTGGGCAGATACTTATACTGGCATGAAATTTGCTGTTCTCAAGTCAAATGTTGTCCTTATTGCTTATCTTTATCCTTCTAATCCCTCTGTTTTCAGTCTCTGTCAGTCGCCTGTCTTCCTTCCAAGATAATGAATGACAAAGTCTCAATATTTAGAAGCACCTTAAAGCTGTCAGATAAACGGGGGAAACTATTTTAACACTGGAATATCACATGACAACTTAAACTAGTCTTTGTTTGGACTACGAATGAGATAAAACAAGGATATCCACAGAGTATAATTTAAAAAGTCAAGATAGTAGCCATGATTTTGTAATAAAAACTCCATTTGATTTTTAAGTGTATTGCACATTAAAATGGGTAAAGATTCAATCACACCTTTGTGGCTGATCTCTTGGATTTTTGATCATGCCTATATAGTAGACACTCTGATGAAGACAATATCATGGGAAGATAACAAAAAAATAATAATGCTGCTCTGGCATATTTGTACTGGAGTTCAGTGCAAGTAAGGAAAGGTCTTAGAAGACATACTCATTTTTGAAACACAATAGGCAGCCTGACTACTCTATTTTAATTGCCATCTACATCATTATCTCCATTTCAATTCCAGACCATGTTTTCTGCATGCTTAATGTATAACTGTCATGCCATTAAATGCAGGCAGGGGATAGACAAGAGAGTGGGAACAATTCATTGCTGTCTTAGCAGCGTTTCCTGTTGTCACAGCAAAAATTCAGTTCCAAAATTTACTACTGTAGAAAAACTCTAGGAATCTTGAATCTTAGGATTGGACTAGTTCTTCAATACAATTGATTCCTGCTCTTTCTCCTCCTGCCCCCCTGTGTAAATGTTGGTATTTAATTCTTTATTTTTCTGTTCCTTTTTAAAAATAAACTTGAGAATGGGAACAAAATTGCTTTATTACTGCAGCATTCTGATTTACTGTCTACATACTTAGGAAATAAAAAGTAACGCCTGATGGGAAATTGAAACCAAACATTTCAACAACTTACCTGCATTTTAGAATTGTTCAGATTTGAGGTATGCAAGTTTAAATTTTGACAGAACTTTCAATAAAATAGTATCTCAACAGAGATCTTGATTTCATTTGTCATCTGATGGGAAGCACATATCTTAACTCCATTCACATCCCAAATTCTCAAAGTTTAGATTCTGAGATTAGTGCAGAAGTAACATACCGATTGTGGGACAGGAGAGCAAGAAAGGATTGGAGCAATCTAAACAGTGACCAGCTAAGAAATTCTTATAACTGGAACAAGGGAAAGCCATCATTGGGCAGGAATCTTTCAAGACACTGATGTAGAAATGCACAGCCCTCAGATGGTCACAGATCAGGTATTGGTAGCCTGGAAAGGGAAAGAGACAGAGTATATGAAGCTGCATATCAGTCATCATTTTAGTGGATGATGCCATTTCTCATTATTCTTAATTTCTTTGTTGGCCATCAAAATATCAATCTGATTACCGTTTCATTATTTAATTTTTTTTAAATTGGCATAACAATTGAAAAGCAATAAAAAGGGGAAATGGCCTGACAATGGGGAAGGGGGTTGTTGGTGATTTTGATTTGTCTTATCTGCTAGCGACTTCTTGGATTAATCTGTACAGTTTTCATGGCAAGGTTTTTCCAAAATGGGTTGCCTGCTTTTTAGGGCTATGAGAGAATGACTGACCCTAAATCACCCAGTTGGTTTTGAGCTTTATGTTCTTAGAGTTTCTGACCTCATGCCTTAACCAGTACATTAAATAGTTCTCTGTGGAAATCTATAGGAATCTTTTCTTTAAAAAGGGTTCAAATTGATGAAAGTCCCTTTCCTTGCCTTTAAAAAAAAACAGCAAAGATTATTCAGGGGTTTTCTAATCATTTTTTTTAATCTAAATCATTTTGGTTAAAAAAAAGTGAAATAAAAAGCTAAAATATAAATTTAAGAGAAAGAGATTTTTAATTCAGGAAGATGCCAAGCTTTTAAACCAGTCCTGAAGATTTCAATTAATGGACTAAATATAGGTTTAATTGATTTGTTCTTATGCTTTAACTATACATTTGCATTATATCTAACAGAATAGTAAATAAGTCGAAACATGTCATTTATAGTGTATATAAAATACATTTTTATTTTTCGAATTGCTGAAATTTTAAAGCACAAATAGAAATTGAAACTTCCTTATCCTCTTATCCAATGCACAGATTTTTCTTTGATAATTGTCAAACCACTTTGTTTTTCAACCTCAGCAACTTAAAGATGTGTGAACTTCAATTCCCAACCTGCTGGTTGAAGAATTCTGACAGTTGAAGTTCATACATATTAAAATTGCTGAAGATGAAAAACACTGATTAGACTATTGAGTCCACCAGTCTACTGAGCACAGGAATCTAAATTCATGTATACCAGAAAGATAGCTGTATAGCCTCCATTTGAGCCTATGACTCCTGTCCAAAATGCTCTTGCATTTTCTACAAATAAATCAGGAGGCTTGCCAAGCCACAAACATTTCAGGCCATGGCTGCAATACTGACATTATCTTATTAGGCCAAAATCATTAGAAAAGCATTTTTTTTGTCCCTTCTTAGGCTCTCAGTTTTCTAAATTCAAGTACAAATTCTTGACTAAGGGCCTTTTCCCACTGCTGGATTGCTTACCACTTATCCTTGAGTTAATAGAATATTGTAACAGCCTGACTTTTAATAGTCCCAATGCTGATAAGCTACCCTGATTGCTTCTGCAGTTATTGCAGCCTTCTATATTCGTTCCAAAATAATGAGTGACAAAGTCTAACAAATTGTATATACTCTGAAACTGTCCTTGAACAGTATTAGAAGAAGGGAGAAAAAGCTATTTTAATTATTGGAGACTACTTAATAGAATCTCATAGACATGGGAACTCCACAGAAAAAAAGAGACTGCTGCTTGCTCAGTTTGTGCTATGGTTTGATAGAAAGTGGAAAAGGCCCTCAAAAGGAAAAATTATCAGGGATTTCCCATTAAATTCCCTTACTGAACCTTTCTGGCAACCTCCTGTTAATCCCCATTTGATACAGATATCCCTGATGAGATTATATCTACTGTATCTGTATAAGGTATACTGCTTTGACAGAAAAGCAGCTTCAAATAATCACTCAAGAACCATTATTACCAGACAATATGAAACGGGGACATCCAGGCTGATCTTTTCCTCCATTAAGATAGTAATCAATGTGCCCCACAGGTATTCGGATACCAAAATCTAGAGGGGGAGGAAATCTGTGTTAGAATTGTTTTTAAAATGATGCAAGTATCTGGAGCAAAGCTGTAGCTGGAAGCACTGATCACACATATGTAGATACATATAGGCATGAAAAAGATCTTTCCACAAGATAATTTTTCCCCAGAATATTTCATCTAATTCTGTTCCAAATATTGGCCATGCAAATAAAAGAAAGCCAACTGTTGAAACACACAAAATATGCATACAACTGAACCATGTAAATTATTATAGTTACTGTTTAACTTTAATTGCAAATCGTAAAATCCATTATGAAGAAGTTTAAACTTTGAAAGACTGCAATTTTAAAAAAAGTAAAACATCCCTATAGTATCACAGTGATGAGGGGGAATGATCCCAAACCATTTATGTGCTAGGTCACCCCAACAATTGCAAAATTCCTTCCTTTTGGGATAGATGAATAACCAGGTCATAACTGTTCTCCTGAAACCCAGGAGACAAAGAATAGAGTGGATTTCTAAAGTTAGGGGCAGTAATTGAGAACATTTGTTTCCAAGGTTCTCTCAGATGGCATCCCTAGACAGGCAGGATTTAGAAGATGTTTGATACTCTTTGATTTGATTAGATGAGCAGAGGCAAAGAAGAGAAGATCTGGATCCTTAATGGACCAGAAGCTGATTGGCAATAAGTGCAGTCCGAAAGCAATGGAATCACCCATGGGTAACCAGATACTCCATCACAGCCCAGACCATTGCATTCGATACCAGCTTTATATTTCAAATGCTTTTCAACCCAGCCCATTTGTGCAACATTGACAATAATCTGAGCAGGAGGTGACTAGGCCATGAGTGACTATGAGCAAGAATTCCCAGTTCTGGAATAATCACAATTAACACCCAAAATGTAATTGTACAAAAAAGCCCCTTGAGCCAGAAAACCAACTGCTGCTTGAGAAAGAGCAGAAGGCTGCCCAGATTGCATACCACTTGTGTGTGAGAGAGAGTTCAACCCCATTCAGAGCTCAAGGTAGTCCAGTATTACCCTGAAATTGTTGGTCCATAAACCCAAAGTCACCCCATCAGAAAAAGTAAGATGAGACAGTAAGTAAGATGAGTAGCTAGGACAGACAAACAACACCTATTATTTGTGATTATCACCACATCTTAAAAAGTGGAAATTAATAGCAAACAATGATTTCCAAGGATACAAAAACAATTTTAGAAATGATATTGTCCTTAAAAAGAAATAAAACTGAAATATGATTGGAAAGCAGGTCATTAGCTTACTATCCGAATCTGTGTGAATGGCTTCTACAAAGAGAGCATCCCCAGGATCCAGACGCTCCTCAGGGCTGGCTCTTGTGTATTTTGGCCCGGCTGGATCCAGAGCTGAAACATGAGGAACAAAAAGTGGCAACCAGTTACACTTTTCATTGGATGAATTTGGAGGACAGCAAGTGACTGTGGGGTACAAGGTCACCTGAAATGGACCATTTGTGATTCAGAAGGCAGCGCCTGAATTGTTGAGACAGAATTGAACTTGTGGCATTTTTCACAAGAAACAAAAACAAAACTAAATTCTTCAATCATCATACTCATGCTTTCCATATTGCTATTACTATTATTTTATTTGTAGAAAGCTTTGAGAGATGGGATTAAGAATCAGCTCAAATCACAATGAAAACATTTCTTTCAATAAAATGTTAAAAAAAAAAAAAGAAATGTCCCTTATTTATAAGAGCTTTACTCAATACTATTGCTAAACCTCTACATCTATAATTATTGGGAACCATTTACATCTTTTGCAAAACCAACGAGATGTTTTGTCAGCATGATAGCCTAACAGAAGGTTGATCAAAGCTACAGTATAGAGCAAGTTGGCACAATTCATTGAAAAATCTAAAAGGAACAAAATCTGTATGACACTGCTCACAAAAATAAAGGGAACACTTAAACAACATAATGTAACTCCAAGTCAATCACACTTCTGTGAAATCAAACTGTCCACTTAGGTAGCAACACTGACTGACAATCAATTTCACATGCTGTTGTGCAAATGGAATAGACAACAGGTGGAAAGCATAGGCAGTTAGCAAGACATCCCCAATAAAGGAGTGGTTCTGCAGGTGGTGACCACAGACCACTTCTCAGTTCCTATGTTTTCTGGCTGATGGTTTGGTCACTTTTGAATGCTGGTGGTGCTTTCACTCTAGTGATAGCATGAGACGGAGTCTACAACTCACACAAGTGGCTCAGGTAGTGCAGCTCATCCAGAATGGCACATCAATGCGAGCTGTGGCAAGAAGGTTTGCTGTGTCTGTCAGCCTAGTGTCCAGAGCATGGAGGTGCTACCAGGAGACCGGCCAGTACATCAGGAGATGTAGAGGAGGCCGTAGGAGGACAACAACCCAGCATCAGGACCGCTACCTCTGCCTTTGTGCAAGGAGGGACAGGAGGAACACTGCCAGAGCCCTGCAAAATGACCTCTAGCAGGCCACAAATGTGCATGTGGCTGCTCAAATGGTCAGAAACAGACTCCATGAGGGTGGTATGAGGGCCCAACATCCACAGGTGGGGGTTGTGCTTACAGCCCAACACCATGCAGGACATTTGGCATTTGCCAGAGAACACCAAGATTGGCAAAGTTGCCACTGGCACCCTGTGCTCTTCACAGATGAAAGCAGGTTCACACTGAGCAAATGTGACAGACGTGACAGGGTCTGGAGACACCGTGGAGAACATTCTGCTGCCTGCAACATCCTCCAGCATGCCTGGTTTGGCAGTGGGTCAGTAATGGTGTGCGGTGGCATTTCTTTAGGGGGCCGCACAGCCCTCCATGTGCTCACCAGGGGTAGCCTGACTGCCATTAGGTACCGGGATGAGATCCTCAGTCCCCTTGTGATACCATATGCTGGTGCAGTTGGCCCTGGGTTCCTCCTAATGCAAGACAATGCTAGACCTCATGTGACTGAAGTCACATGATGTCAGTAGTTCCTGCAAGATGAAGGCATTGATGCTATGGACTGGCCCACCTGTTCCCCAGACCTGAATCCAATTGAGCACATCTGGGACATCATGTCTCGCTCCATCCACCAACGCCACGTTGCACCACAGACTGTCCAGGAGTTGGAGGATGCTTTAGTCCAGGTGTGGGAGGAGATCCCTCAGGAGACCATCTGCCACCTCATCAGGAGAATGCCCAGGCAATGTAGGGAGGGCATACAGGCACGTGGAGGCCACACACACTACTGAGCCTCATTTTGACTTGTTTTAAGGACATTACATCAAAGTTGGATCAGCCTGTAGTGTTTTTTTCCATTTTAATTTTGAGTGTAACTTCACATCCAGACCTCCAGGGGTTGCTAAATTTGATTTCCATTGATAATTTTTGTGTGACTTCGTTGTCAGCACATTCAACTAGGTAATGAACAAAGTATTTAATAAGAATATTTCATTCATTCAGATTTAGGATGACTTATTTTTGTGTTCCCTTTATTTTTTTGAGCAGTGTATAAATATGCACAATCTCTTTATTTTGAAAAAATATATATTGCAGGACCTTAGTTCAGAACCAGCTTGGAGCCTAATGCAGGTTTTCTGCTAGAAATATTTCTCTGAGTTGTTCTTTACTTCTGAAAGTGTTGTTAATACAAATAGTGGACACTTCAACAGGGCACAGATTTCATTCTCTTCATGCCTTCCGTCCATGTAAGTTTTGCAATGAGTTAGTCAGTTTTCCCTCCAATTCACCCAAAGTAGAATTTGCATACTCTGACTCAAAGTTCCCCCACTTTCAACTGCCACAAAACTTGCACTAACAATAACAACAACATCAACAATAATAATAAACTCTTGCCTCTTCATCAAAAAAAAAAAAGGGTGGGGGGAGAATTATGGGTAGCCCCTCCACCAACATTTTCAGGAGATATTCCATATTAGGTCAAATTTTTCAGATAAGTAAGCTAGTATGTTTATATATTCCATATATTTTTGAAACTATTCAAAAATTATTTTTACTATCTCCTCTGTTTTTTTTTTACATCAGGTTGCAGTCAGTTGATTCCTAAATCCCACAATATGGCTTTCAATTCTCTAACTCTTCATAGGAATATTTTCTGAGCATGCCTCATTATTTCACACTGGGTGCAGAATCACATTTTTTAGATCTATTCATGTTTCTCACCGCCACCCCTTATCTAGAAGGTTAAGCTCTCAAAGCAATTCCAGTCAGACCAGCATGCCAAATATGCTGCCTGCTTCATTATGGGCCATTGACATGCTATTTTAATCTCTCAGAAATTACAAAGATGGTACCCCCTGCCTACTGGGGGTACTAATTCTAAGAGTCAGACTAGAGGCTAATCTAGGTTGAGGATCTCCCAAACTCCATTGTATGGTTCAGTCTCTCCCTCTGTTGACTTCTTTCTCTAAGACTATTCTCTTAATTGGTTTACATGGACCTTGGTCCTTGCATGCCACAAATCTACTTTATCATTAAAAATCCAGTATTCTGGACTATTGTAGGTGAGCGTTGCCAACTCACTTTTGGGACAAAGCCTTGATCACCTTAGGATAATCTCCAATATGATGTTGAATTACATTAAACAAACTGTCAACTTCAGACTGATCCTGGCCTCAACCATCTCTCTGTTCCTCAGTTGGGGGGTGGGAAGAAGGCTGGAATGCATTACTAGAAACAACAAAGAGCTTTCCTCTCAGAACCGAGGTCACCTCCACAGGCAACCGATAAGGATGGGAGAGAAGTGCCTGAAGTAACTTAATTGGCCAACATGACCTGTGACTCTTGAGGATGGGATTATTTCCTAGCTTAATTATACTGAAACAACAGAAAAGATTTAGATTTGTCTTTCCTTTGAAGCTGTGTTGATATGATGTACTCATTAGAGAAGACCTTTGAGAAAGAGCCAAGTGTCAGAGTTCCGATTGCCTTGACACAATCTACACCTCTACAAAGTTGAATAAGGGAAACAGGACAATACACTATTCATCAAACTCTCATGAAGGAAGATACTAAATCCATAAGGGTTTTTAGATATGTAAGAATAAAGTAAAACATGTAACAAATTTAAAGACATATTACATCACAGTTTTGGCACCGTAGATCTTGTGGCTTCACATTGGCCTAATGTTTGGATATTCTTATTTCAAAGTACCATAGCCTATAATCATTCTAACCAAAGGCTCACCCATACCCTTATTTACCACAGAGTAATAATTTTTAATTTTATATAAATTAATTTATAAGAAAAATGTGCTACTTTTTGTTATTATACGCATATGTTCAATTGTTCAAATTTATTACAGTTACTGACCAATCTTTATACAAAGCTAAAATAATAAAATACCAAGAAATTAACAACAAAAAAGAACTAAGGAAATAGATGGATGAAATGCATAAAAACATTTAAGTGCAATGAATCTTTAAAATACTAAAAGAGAACTAAAGAGAAATAAGATGTTAGCAATACAATATTAATAACATATAATAGGTAAAGGTTCCCCCTTTCCAGTTGTGTCTGACTCAGAGGGGGGTGCTCATCTCTTTTTCTTAGCCAAGTGAGACACCTTTGTCCAAAAACATTTCCGTAGTCATGTGATCAGCATGACTGTATGCCAAGGCGCACAGAATGCTGTTACCTTCCTACCAAAGTGGTACCTATTTTTCTACTTGCATTTGCATGCTTTTGAACTGCTAGGTGGGCAGGAGCTGGGACAAGTAACGGGAGCTCAACCTGTCACATGGACCTTGGGTCTCAAACCTAGGCTATCAGCTTACCAGCTGGCAATCTCAGTGTCTTTAATCAATGAACCATTGTGCCCCAAAATATAATTAGTTAAGAGCTAAATTAAGTACTCTTCAAATATCAGTATATTAAGAAAAATGTCATAAACCATATAACATATTTTCACCTTGCTGCTTTCCTTACCAGTAATTCTTCCAAGGTGGCCTTCATAGAATTGGCCCACCAGGCCCCCAACATGTGCTCCAAGGCTTACCCCAATAAGGTGGATGGATGACTCTGGCACCCCCATAGCCTGAAGTTTGGGAAAAATAATAATTAAAATGCCCTCAAAACACACAGATACCCACCCCCCCAACAATCTAATCAATTGGTTCTTGGTTTTCTCTGGACTACATTGGATCCAGTAGTTTTTCAGGGTGTTCTACTTACCAGTAACTTGCGGATAAAACTAGAAATTTCCAGTCCCAATGTCATAACATTTTCCACTGCAGTAGGATAGGCTGCTGTGGCTCCCTGAACCCAGTCTACAGCAATCACATTGACTTTGGCTACCTCTAGGAAGGCTTGAATCAGTGCATCTATCCATGACGGTTTGGTGCCTAGTGCCCTAAAGAGAAATACAAGCAAGATAATGTGTGAGGGCATTTCCATTTATAAATAAAGGGTGAAGCCTAATTTGCAAGGTTTAATATCCAACAAATCATGAGACCCTCAATTTACAGTAAAGCTAATGGCTCAAGTTGTATTCAAAGCAGATATCTCAGCTTCCTGGAAACGTAAGTTCTTTTTCAAAATTTGGCTTATTCAACAGCATGTTCATAACCAAGATTTGTCTCTTTACCAGATAATAATGAAGCCATATACTGTATACAGAGATTTGTCAACTGCAGTATACAGAAGTCAAGGGTCACACCTGTGCCCAGGATTAAGATTCTAGTATTTTTCCTTCCTCTTTCACTATTCAGTGGATACCTTGTTGGCTGCTTTGTGTTGACATAAAAGATGTCTAGCCTAGGAACCACTGGCTCCTTCCTGACGACATTTCATTCACCTCTTGGAGAACATCCTTTTTTATATTCTTCTTCTTCTCTTCCTCTTATGGGTCTGGAAGTGCCAGATGTTCCTCCTTCCGTTTCTATTTTTCCCACCAGTCAGAATTTTCATTATTTCAGGCATCTCTATCCATTGCTCCTTCTGTCACTTATCAGCAGGTAATGCAAATGTTTTAATCTCTTCTACTTCTGTTATGAGGAACCCTCTCCATTCCAGAACTCTCCCACCATCTTCAAATGTAGCAATTTCTGCTTCTCATTAGTCATACAAAATTCTCCCTCCCCTGTCGATAAAGAAGTCAGAATTGCTGACAGGTGAGTGGGAACTGCAATAGAAGTGAATGCCGATGAAGAACAGGAGCTACATGAGCACCATCTGGTAACTTCTCAAAATGGCCAGTACCTGGGTATCATTTTCAGCAAATGAAATATTTCAGCCTGCCCCTCCTGCATTAAGTCCAAAATATCTTCCAACTCAGATTCTTCTTTCCTTCACAGCATGTGGGAGGTTTGAGGGAAGAGATGTACAAAAGATAATGGGGGGTGGGCACAGCTTCCAGGGTTCAGAGAGAATGATGGAAAACTATGCTTTCAGTGTGAGGGAAAGCTGTAGGCAAAAGCTCACAAGAATGACATGTGTAGCTACAAAGAATGGTCCAACTAGTAGGACCTAGCTAGCAGTGCAGTGCCAGGAAAATGGAGCCAACAGAGCCAGTTCTTAAGCATTTAGCAACACACTGACGTTGGAGAGTCAGTCATTGATAATCAATCTAGTGGCTCTATTCTCTAATGTATGTACAGTATATTAATAGATATACTTTAATATATTATACAGATTACTTTTCATTGTTAAAGCAATCCCAATTATCAAACCCATAATGTTCGCTCTTCAAGGTAGTCCAGACAAGAAACTCAAACCATGAATATTAACACAACCTTTATTGTATGTTTACAATAACAGTGTCTAGCAAGTCTGAAAGCACTTCTTTCCTCCTTCACAGTTACTTTCCAGAAAACTAGGGAGGGCCCTTTCTGAAATGCTTCTTATGTCCCCCTTTCCTTCTGTGGTCTGAGATGCCTTTGGCATGACGATTGTCTAGGCTGTGGCTCTTTCTCCTCTCTCCAAACATCATCCCCACATACAATTACACATAATGTGGAGGTCGTATGTTTATTTTGAATGTTTGTACCTGAAACCATGAATGATTATTTTAGTTCCCAAGCTGGCATTGAATCCAACCTCCTGGATGTCCTCCTGTTGTGAAAGCAGCTGTCCACAGCTGGGATTGGAAAGGGGAAACAGAAGAAATCGAACTTGGAGATTTGTACCCCATAGTAAATGTGCAGATTGAAACTCAGCACATTCTTGATTTTTCATAGTATTTTTAGTCTCTGAAATGTAGCAATAACAATAATTAACAACAACAACAACAATAATAATAATAATAATAATAATAATAATAATAATAATAATAATAATGTTAATATGTCAACATTAGAGAGGCATCTTCCAAGGAAACTCATTTAAATCCTTATTATTTGTCACAGTTATGATTCCAGTTTCAGAAATTTTGAAGAAAACAAATCTTGACTATCAAACAGCAAAAAATGCTAATAAAATCTCACATGTTCTGTATACGGATGATCAGAAGCTTTACAGAAAATCAGAAGTGAAATCCAGCCATTGACAAACACTATACGATTTTTTAGCACAGATATAGCAATGGAATTTGGCCTAGAGAAATGTACTACAGTAGCAATAAATTGGGGTAAATGGAATTGAAATGCTGAATGGCTAGACATTAGAAACCATTATAGAACATAGAACAACAGAGTTGGAAGGGATCTTGGAGGTCATCTAGTCCAACCCCCCACTCAAGCAGGAGCAAATATTAGCCTCTACCAGGGTTCAAACTCACATCCTCCATCAGGATGAAGCCTACAGGTATTTGGGCATTTTACAGTTGGATAACAGCCAAGCACAGACAAATTAAAAGGTTGATTGGTAAAGATTACATCCAAAGAGTGAAAGAACTGCTTAAAGACTAAGCTGAACAATGGAAATGTAATCAAAGCTGGGCCATACCTGTGATATAATAAATTGCTGGATTATTAACTGAACACAAGCTGAACTGGATAGTTTGTAGCAAAAAAGCAAGAACAACAATGACTATCACTATGAATTATATCCCTATAGTGATATTGATCGATTATGCATGCCCAGCAGAAATAGGCACAGAGGTTTACTTCAAGTCAAACAAAGAGTGAAAGAAGAAAAAACATACATTGGCTGATTATGTAAAGGACAACCAAGAACAAGGATTAGAATCATAGAGTTGAACGGGCCATTTAGCATATCAAATCTAAGTCTCTACTCAGTACAGTAACCCCAATAATTTAACCTCCACAGGAAAACATTTAATGAGGAGGCATCCACAACTTCTTTGGATAAATTGTTCTTCTGTCAACGTTATTGAACATTCTCAGTTCCTTCTTTCTCTTCTTTCAGGACTTAGTTTCTATTCCTGATCATCCTTATTATGTTTCTCTGATTCTATAAAAGTTTATCTCTAGTTTATTTGTTCTACAAGGCCAAAAAAGAAAAAAGAAAGAAGCTATATTCCACTTAATTTAGCATGATAGACTGGAGAATAATGAGAAGGTAAAGTTTATCAGGATAATTCCTAAAACTGTAACCTTAGAAATTAAGTTAACTAAAATTTTCTTTCTTGAGACCCTCAATTTTTCTTATACAATTGTTCAGATCCTCACATGAATCCAGCTTTTGCTGAGTGAATAATTTCTAAGCTCAGATGACTGTCAAAATACTAGCATTCACATTGAAAGTACTGAAAGTAATCTTATAATTGAAACATTTAATGCCTCTTTCCCAAGTGGGTAATTGCATTCATGGCTATCAGGCCTTAGTAGACTTAGGAGAAATACCTTTGTTCATCAGCATCTGGAGATATTGATGAACTGAGCCACAACTGAAGGCATGATATGTATGCATGTATGTATGCATACATGTATGTAGAATGAATGAATGACCCTCAAAAATAAATAGACACGTTTATATTTTTTTCAACTAGCATCCTCAATGTAAGTGCAGAAAGCTATTAATTCAAATCCTTGTAAGACTGGTTTAAATGTTTAAAACAGGCTTGTCAAACTCACAGCCCCTGGGCTGGATGTGTCATGCCCTGGCCACACCCAAACCCAGTTTAGCGAAGGAGAAAAAAGTCCTGATACGTCAAGTAACACTGCCGTGATGACGTGAGTTTGACACCCCTGCTTTAAAATATACCCTCTTTCATAAGTTCACATCTAATTAGTTCTCATGAATATGAAACCTATCACTATTACTTATATCTGTTTCTGTTTTATTATTTGAAAGATAAGTTGTTACCATAACATTAAAACTGAAAGAAAAGAATGTTCATTTTCATTTGTTTCTGTTCCTTTATTAAAAAGATAATTGAATCCATATAACTAAAAGCCCCCAAAAATTGTTCCTTTTGCATACATTTCTCTCTGCCACAGTGTGTCCTGCAAATTAGAATATTCTGAGTTTTGCTCTCCCAAATATTTCATGGTCCTCAATGAAGAATTTTGCAAAAAGTGTGTGCATGGCTTGTACTGTATGTGTGATGGAGTGTTGTCCAATCTTATTTCTGTGTCCTTGATTTTAGAGGCTTTTGCTGTTTATTAAAGTTCATCCACTTTACAGAATTTGGAATTTCTTGCCTCATCCCTTTTTGTTTTTTGACACCCTGAATCATTAGCTGTCGTCAATAAAAGTGGCCACCTCACTGGCAAAGCTTTTAAGAAAAGAGATTTGATACATTCATTGTCAGGAATCCATCTTCTTGCATCCTTCCATTGCAAAAGCTTTCCAATGATTTCTGCTTCTTTCCAGGTATGGCTCCATAACAACATTATTATCTAACAGTTATTACATTTGTTCAGGACTGTAGTGAGCAACTTCCCGAAAACTATTTGAAAAGCAGTACAGTAGTTACTTTTATCAGAGCAATGTTTTTTATTTCTTCAGCCAGACTTGCTTTTACATAATCTTTTCATCTAAGCTTTTCACCAATTTACCCAAATATATGTTAAACTTGAAATTGCTCAGAGCTTTTTATAATTTTGTTTAAAAAATGGTGCTTGCCATCTGAATAAGTCACCCATAATTTCCTTACCTGCGAAGATGAAAAGTAGTTGTACCATGAGTACTAAGGCCAGCCATCTTCTGAGATTCATATTCATTCTTGCAGGACCTTTTAGTAGATGATGAAATCCAAAGTAAATGGAACAGTGTATGAATTCCAGTCCTTCTTGTTTATTTTTTAAAAATGTGGTCAATTATCCAGATGCTCTTAGATTTTGGGATGAGAGAAGAATTGGGATGTTCATCTTTCTTTGCCTGCAATACCATTTGTGGAAAGAGAATGTATTCAATTGCAGGAATATGCTAGGAGGAGGAGTTACAAGCCCTGTTTTTTGTTTTGTTTTCAAGAATGGTTTCTTTTCAATAGCTCTCTGTTTAGTTTGCTGGGCAAACACAAATGAATCCAAGCCTCATAACCATCTGGGCAAAGTATCAAAGTACTATTTACCATCTCCTCTTCAAAGACAGGGATGACTGGCAATTGACTGGAGATCTGAAACCAAGGTTATGGGTTTAGGTCAGTTGGTGTAAAGAATGTTGTCTGGATACACAGTTCTACTGCATTCCCTTTGTAGTTGCTAGAGTACAAGAGATTAATGGGGAAGGGGGAATTGGTTTTTTTGGAATTTGGGAGAAGGCTAAGACACAGATTAATACAGTTGGAAGAGACCTTGTAGGTCATCTAGTCCAAACCCCCGTCTAAGCAGACCCTACGCCATTTTTAACAGAATGCAGTCCAGTCTATTCTTGAAAGTTTCCAGTGATGAAACTCCCACAATTTTCGAATGCAAGCTGTTCCATTATATGTTTGCTCTCACTGTCAGAAATTTTTTCCTTATTTCCATGTTGAACCTCTCTTTATTCAGTTTCCATCCATTATTTCTTGTCTGGCCTTCAGGTGCTTTGGAAAATAGCTTGAACCCCTCCTCTCTGTGGAGCCCCTCAAATATTGGAACACTGCTATCATGTGTCCCCTGGCCCTTCTATTCACAAGACTAGCCATGCCCAGTTCGTGCAACCATTCATCATATATTTTAGTCTCCAGTCCCCTAACCATCTTGGTCACTCTTCACTGCACTCTTTCTAGAATCTCAACATCTTTTTTATAGTGTGGTGACCAAAACTGGATGTAGTATTCTAGGGGTGGTCTTACTAAGGCTTTATAGTGTGGTAACAGTACCTCACTTGATCTTGATTCCATCCCTCTGTTAATGCAACTTAGGATTGCATTAGCTTTTTTGGCTGCTGCTGCACATTGCTGGCTCATATTTAGCTGGTTGTCCACTAAGACTCCAAGATCCCTCTCACAGTTACTGCTATTGAGCCTGGTTTCACCCAGTTTATATGGGTACTTTTGATTTTTCTTGCCTAAGTGTAGAACTTTACCTTTCTCTACAATGAATTTCATTTTGTTACGTATGGCCCAGTGTTCTGGTCTGTCAAGGGCCATCTGGATCTAGAGCCTATCATCTAGGGCCATGATATTGAACCTATGGCACGCGTGCCAGAAGTGGCATGCAGAGCCATTTCTGCCGGCACATGAGCCGTCGCCCGAAACAGATCCACTGTGCATGTGCGCGCACCTCCCACCAGCCAGTTGATTGTTGGGTATCTGCTGTGCATGTGCGGGGGCGGGTAGGAGATGCACGTTCATGCGCAGAGCTGTGCACCGCACATGGGGGTGTCATGCATGCATGCGCAGGGGTTGGGGGGTTGCACCTGCATTGCATTATGGGTGCAGGCATGTGTGTGTGTGTAAGTGCACATGCACACTTTCGGCATGCAACAACGAAAAGGTTAGCCATCACTAATCTAGGGTGTTAGCTATTCCTGCCAGCTTAGTATCATCTGCAAATTTGGTAAGTTCCCCTTCTATTCCATCATCTAAGTTGTTAATGAAGATATTGAAGAGTACTGGGCCTAAGACGGAACCTTGTGGCACCCCACTGCTTACTTCCCTCCACGTAGACCTAAACCCATTAAGGACTACTCGTTGAGTATGGTTTGCCACCAGTTGCGAGTCCATCTAGTGGTGGTGCTATCTATTCCACTTTTTTTCTAGCTTACCAAGAAGAAGGTGGTGGTCTACTTTGTCAAATGCCTTGCTGAAGCCTAAGTATATTATGTTCACAGTATTTCGCTGGTCTACTAAGCCTTGTAGGTCTTGGATGCTTTGAATGGTGGGTATACTTAACAATTGATACAGATAATTACTCCACATTCATCACCCATTTCAATAGGACATTATTTGTTCATTCATTAATTGTCATTTATATCCTGCCTTTATATCCATCGGATCACCTAAGAATTGAAATAAAAATAATAAAACGGTGTCTTCAAAGTCATATCAAGTTGGTTCAGACTGGCTCAACAGTATTAACAGTGAGAAGGATCTAGGTGTTCTAACAGACCGCAACATAAGTATGAGCTAGCCGTGTGCTGCTACTGCCAAGAAGGCCGGTGCATTAACAGATTTATCTGTAAGCCACCTAGAGTCACTGTGAGCGAGTAGGTGGCTTTATAAATGATCTAAAACAAACAAGGGATAGCATCAAGATCACAAGCTTTATATTGCACCAGTGAGGTCAGACTCGGAATACTGCTTTTGGTCACCACAGTACAAAAAGGATGCTGAGCCCCTAGAACAGGGCTGGCAAACTCCCAGGCCGTGGGCCGGATGTGTCATGTGCTGTCCAGGCCCATGCCCGGTTTAGTGAAGGGGAAACAAGTTCCAATATGTCACATGATGCTGCTGTGATGACGTGAGTTTAACACCCCTGAACTGGAAAGTGTGCAACAAAGATGATAAGGGATCTAGCAGTGGTGGGATTCAAATTTTTTTTACTACCAGTTCTGTGGGCGTGGCTTGGTGGGCATGGCAGGGGAAGATACTGTAAAATCTCCAGTCAGAGGTGTATTTGTCAGTTCTCTGAACTACTCAAAATTTCCACTACCGGTTCTCCAGAACTGATCAGAACCTGCTGAATGCCACCTCTGGGGTCCAGAGGCTAAATTGTATGATGAATCATTGTGGAATTGGATGTGTCTTGTCTACCAAAGAAGATTAGGGAGGACATGAAAGGTGTCTTCCAGTACTTGAGGAGCTGTCATAGACTCTGAACCGTGGGCTGTTCCCTTGCATGAGCCTTGGTGTGGGTCAGTATGGGTTCTGTGAATAATTGTATCTGGAGCTACATAGGTATTAGAATGTTAGGTTTTGTCTCTACTGGTTTGTTGGATTGCTACTACGGAGATCTTCTTTGCATGAGCTTAATGTTGTTAAATGAATCATTCATTATAAATTGAATGAGCAAGCGAGGGGAGAGGAGAGGAGCAACGGCTGCGGCATTTAGTAAACGTCCTACCATCCGGCAGATTGAGAAGAGTTAACAAACCGGACAGATTGCTCTTTGAGCAGGTTGGGTCTGCTCTCTGCTGGTCTTCGCTCTCTACTGTGGTATTCAGAGGACTAGCAAAGTTCAAAGAGGCGCAGTCCCAGAATAATGTTTCATACGAAACATTTCCTGGACGATCGGCAAACAGGAAGAGACGACCAGTTTGTTTCGTCACTTCACCCACTTTTACTTGCGATATTCAGTATTCAATACTGAATATGACTATCCGGAAACATCTCCTGTGTCCTCTCCTGTGGGCAGCAACCGCGCTCTGTGTTGCGAAAGGTAAGGAAGTTCTCCCTTTGCTGCGCCCCCCTCCCCCCCTCCCCGGGGCCGTTATTTTCCGCTCCGGGCTCTGATCTTGGCTTGGCTGGCCGAAACGGAGTCGGGTCTTCTTAAAAACGAGCCTCTCCCTGTGTACAAGAGGTTGTTTGATAGGGGTCTCGTCCGTTTTGGCGACCCAGGCTGCCTCCTCGGATGCCAGGTTAGACAGGGCACAAACTTTTAAGGAAAAAAAAAGAATACAAGTATGTTGTGAGGATTTTATGATGCACCTGAGATGGCATTGACGGCAGGACAAACTTTTTAGTCCTTCCGCTTCTCGAGGACTGAAACGTTCCCCAAAGATCAACTCTAGCACTTCTAACGCTCTCCCCACAGCAGTTCTGGCGGGCCGATAACAAAGCTGAGAATGACAAGAGTCCATTGGAACCACAGCTCACGTTCTGTTAAATTGCGTCTTCTACAAGAATCCAAGGATTAGTTTTATAATATGTTACCTGGCAAAATATCCGTGGAATTCTGATCTCTTTTATGGATAGCGATTACTATCAGATCAATAGGATACCGTTTCTTTGAATGTAGCGGAATTCTGCTTTACTGGCTGTAAAATTAGCCAGACTTGGCCACTGTTGTTCTGTTATTCTATTATCTCAGCACTAATTACACATTACTTGTTCTGCTCTTTATTTTATTTATTTTATTGCAGTGTTTTAATTTTTAATTTTGATCTGTGCAGTAAAAAATGGAAAGACCACGCGTCCATTTTCTCATGCCGCCTCCCCCCAGCAAGGGAGCGTTCAGGGTTGCGGTTGAGGCGCCGGCTCCGGAGTGGTGCTACAGTCAAGGAGTGAACCTGCAGGGCCGGCGCCTCGAATCCCCCCTGCCACCTCTTAGCATCCCAAGGGGGCCAGCAGAAAGGCGCTAAGAGACGGCAGAGGGGCGGTGTGTCGGACGCAGCTGTGGCAGCATGTAACGTGCCACCGCTTCCGCATTGGGGGCGCCGGCTCTGGAGCAGTGCTAGTCAATGGGTGAAACTGCAGGGCTGGTGCCTCGAATGCCCCCCTGCCACCCCTTAGGATCCCCGAGGGGGCCAGCAGAAAGGCGCTAAGAGACGGCAGAGAGGTGGCGCGTCGAACACGGCCGTGGCGGCATGTAACATGCCACCGCTTCCGCATTGGCGGCGCCGGCTCCAGAGCAGTGCTACTCAATGGGTGAAACTGCAGGGCCGTCCGGCTCCTCGAACACCCCACTGCCACCTCTTAGCCCCCCTCTGCTGGCCCCCTTGGGGACGCTAAGAGGCGGCAGGGGGGCGTTCGAGGTGCTGGCCCTACAGGTTCACCCATTGACTGTAGTAATGCTCCAGAACCGGTGCCTCGAATGCGGCAGCACGTTGGGAAAAGCCACTGCCACCGCTTTCCCAAAGTGCTGCCGCTGTCGCATTCTGTCTGTCCATCCATCCATCCACCCAAAAGGTCTGTCTGTTTGCCTGCCTGCCTTCCTCCCTGCCTGCCTGCCTGTCTCTCTATCCATCCATCCATTCATCCATGTTCAAAGCACCGGCCCGCAGGCACATCGGGAAAGTAGAGCAAAGCCAGTCTGAGAGGGAGGGAGGGAGGGAAGGAGGGAGGGAGAGAGAGAGAGAAAGAGACAGAAAGAGAGAGACCTGATGCATCAGATTGAATGAGGCCTAGTTTAGACTGAGGCCCTTTTCCACATTGAAACATCTTTGCCAGCACATTGAAACCTCTTTGGTTTCTATTAAAGGTTTTGTGGATGAAACATGGCCAAGACTATTAGGAAGCTCTCACATTTTGTTGAGGCTTTAAACAGATCCATTGGACCAGATCTCCACCCTAAAAATTACTTTTCCCCAATGTATTACAGTGCCAATCCTGAAGAAGGCAAAACCAAAATGAACTGGTAAATTACAAGGAGAACACACACAAGCACACACGCCCTTCTAACCCTGCTGGAGCAGGTGATTGGACTAGAATAGATATCTCATCATCTTTCTTCTCCCTCCCTCCCTCCTTTATTTATTTTTCTTTCTGTCCCTTCCTTCCACCACCACCCCTTTCTTTGTCCCTTTTTCTTTCTTTCCCCTTTCTCTTTATTTCCTTCCTCTCTTTCTTTGTTCTCTCTCTTTCCCCCTCTCAGGCTCATCCCTTTGGATCAGGGATCGCCAAACTTTTGGACCTCAGGGACCACCAAACTCATAATTTTAAATCCCGGAGACCACTAATATGAATTTTGACTGACGGTGGCTTTCTGGCGTTGGTGGGAGAGAGAGAGAGTGAGAGAGATCTGATCCAACCTCTCTCTCCCACTCTCTCTCTCACACACAGGCAGGGGTGGGATTTAGACCCCTGATCTAAAGCTGTCAAAACTCCCAAAACTGGTCAAGTAGCTCTGGGGAGGCCAGTCATAAATTAGAACACTTGCTAAACAACGGGTCATTTAAGTGAGGACCACTTGTATTTGGTTTGCCAGTCACCTGGCCATGCCCACCCAGTCACATGACCAGCAAGCCACGCTCACCCAGTCATGTGACCAGCAAACCACACCCTCAAATTAGGCCACACCCACAGAAATTTGAATTCCACCCCTGGGTGGGGTGCACCAAGGATGAGTTTGTAGCACCAAGGGGGCAACGGACCAAAAACGTTTGGGAACCACTGATTTAGAGCAAGCAAAGTGGACTTTCTCTGGGCAATTTAGATAACAGGAACCATGCTGGATCACACCTTTTCAAACCAAGTGCATAAGCTCCAGAAAGCAGTAACACTTTTCCCATCATTGGGTAAAGGGGTTTCAGGGTTTAGCGACCCTAATCTAAACAGAGTTGGCAGTGAAACATAAGAAACTTTGTGTCTTTGGTTTTTGTGTCTAGATCAAAGTCACTAAACCTTGAAACTCAACCCTACCCAATACATACCTACTAACCCTGAAAGCCTAAACCAGTATACAATATATTCTTCTTCCTCCTATTGTCCCCCTCCAACAACTGAAGTTTAAGGCATACTACTTTGGATAATTTGACATTATTTTCATGTTTATATTCTGCCTTTCACTCAGAAATATTCATAGCACTCCCTACTCCTATCCTTCCCTACAACCACTCAGTCATATAGGTTGGTGTAAGAGGCAGTGGCAAACACAAAATCCCTCATGGCAACTCGTAAATCATTCCTATGTCTGTTCAGAACCCCGACAGCTCACATTAGCTCTGCCATTTTATGTTTAATGCCATTCTATGTTTAAAAATCAAATGAAATAAAATGGTCTTATTTACACTCATTAAGTGCATTTTTACTGAAGGGAAACTGGGAAAATTGCTTCAAATTGGCTTTCATTTTAGCTGCAAAAAAAAAATAATTTTTTTTTTTTATAATAGAAACTTTTTTCAGTTGTTGGTACACAAAGGTTGGATTTATTTAAATCAAAGTAAGTGATGTGTAACATAATCAAATTAACAAAAAAGTTGTTTTCTGATGCATGTCAAATGGTTTTTATAATCTTGTTAATTGACTGGTTATTTATTTATATCCTGCCTTTATTATTTTTATAAATAATAATCTAAATAATTAATTAGTTAAGCAGTTAATTATAACTATTATACTTAAAGGACATAATTAAAAAGTTTCCTTCCATATGTTTTATCTTGTGCTGTCCAGACAGTTTGGAGTTAATGGGATTTGGCATAGTTAGTTAGGAATTGAGAGCTGTTGAATTGAGAGTTGATAAGGATACCTAATGAACCAATAAAAAAGACTTTGTATGGATGCTTTGTGGAGTTGCTCTGTCTGCTTTATACCCATCCAGAGCATAATAAGCAGAACATATCTATTATTAAAGGTAAATTGTAAATTAAGAATATCTGATAATTTCTGCTTTAAAACACTAAATTAGATTACATGCTTGAAAATTAATTGCCTAGAAGAGAGGTATCAACACTTCCTTTGTAAAGTTTCAGATTGTTTATAAGCCCCCAAACACTATATGAAAATAATTTAACTAATATTGCTTTAACTAATAGTATTATTAATAATAAGAAAACAATACTAATAGAAAATAGATAAATTTTACCTTCAGGATTAAGGACTGGTATGAAATTCTACAGAGATCTCAAAAGGATAATTGAGCCCAGTTGACCTTCCATCATTCATCAACACTCTTTTGATCCTCAACCATCTGTCCATTCCCACCCTTGAATAACCACAGCGGCTTTTAGTGGTCAGTACTGACCAGTTTGCAGAACCCAACTAGAATTTAGAAGCAAGGACTAACAGAACACTTCCTAAGACTTTAACACTGATGCCAGTTGTTTTAGATGGATTGAGTTCAGGCTTTTCTAGCACATTCTCCATTTTCTTCATCGCCCAAGAATTTAGCATTTACAAGAAACATTACAGCATTCGAAAGGTTGGACTTCACCAAACAGCTCCAAATTACTGTCTTGGTTTCAAGCTACTGCTCGAATAATGTTTATATGTTGTAACTACAGGTTGGTTTTTCTGATTTATCTAACCTGTTATGAAAGTTCTTTAAAACTGAAAAGTTTGGACATTGTTTCAGATGCTTTTAATTTGTTTAGTAATATAGACTGCTGTAATATGAAGAAAAATGTTTCTCTAAGAAAGAGAAAGTAAATATCTAGAGCACATCTTTTTAGTTCAATACATGGATTATACTAGTACTATACTAAACTTGTACTCCCACTAGTACTAGTAGGTCAGGAATGAATCAGAATAATGTTCCTGTGTCAGCAGAAAGAGAAAAGAGAGCAGGAAGTTGTTACAATAATTAGTCCAAGCTGTAAAGTTCGTAAAATAAGGAAGTGAAAGTATATGTGAGGGTGGATCAGATGCTAGTCCTGTCCCAAGTGAAGTTTCTTATACCATTTTAGCACTCCTAAGTCAGCAAAGGAGGAAAATAGAACACTTCCTTGGAAAGTAGAAATGGTAGACTGGGGGTTTCCAAATGTGATAGAAGTCCCAGGAGAGAAAGTGAAACTCCAAGGAAGAAGTAGAGAGAGGCTCAAAGTGAAAAATCTTTAAGGGAGTGAGAAATTCCTGAGAGAAAACAGGAGTGAAAAGCCACAGCAGACAAACTTGTTTGTGGGGGTCCTCGGTGCTCTCTGAACTTGGTTGTTTTGTTGCAGACATTTCTTTTCCCAACTAGGTAACATCATCAATGAATCATCTAAGCAATGATAATGCTACCTATTTAGGTAATAAATCATCTGCAAGAAAACAACCAAGCTCAGAGAACACCAAGGACCCCGCAGTTCAACTCTGAGGTACAAATATTCTCTTCTATTGGTACAAACTTGTTTGGTATATTTATGGAACAGTGTGTCATTGTATAGATCTGAGATTTATTTTATTTATTTAATTGCTTACAGGATAATAGGTATAAGTATATACATAGTTATGAATACATGAAATGGGTACCTATAAGAAAAATAAAAGGAACAATAGGACAGGGACAGTAGGCACATTGGTGCACTTATGCACGCCCCCTACAGACCTCTTAGGAAAGGGGTGAGGTCAATAGTAGACAGTCTAAGGTTAAAGTTTTTGGGGTTTGGGGAAGAAACCACAGGGTCAGGTAGAGTATTCCAGACATTGACCACTCTGTTGCTGAAGCCGTATTTCCTGCAATCAAGTTTGGTGCGATTAACCTTGAGTTTGTATCTATTGTGTGCTCTTGTATTGTTATGGTTGAAGCTGAAGTATTCATTGACAGGTAAGTCATTGCAATGTATGATTTTATATACCATACTTAGATCGGACTGAAGGTGGCATAGTGCTAGGTTTTCTAGGTCTAGAATTTCAAGTCTGGTGGCATAAGGTATTCTATACCGAGTAGACGAGTGGAGAACTCTTCCTGTGAAATATTTCTGGACTTTCTCAACTGTGCTAATATCAGATACGTAATGTGGGTTCCAGACTGATGAGCTGTATTCGAGTATTGGTCTAGCAAATGTTTTGTATGCTCTAGTTAGTCATGTGATATTACCAGAGAAAAAGCTACGTAGGATTAGGTTAACAACTCTTAATGCCTTTTTGGCTATGTAGTTACAGTGGGCTCTAGCACTTAGATCATTAGAGATGAGTATTCCAAGGTCCTTTACATAGCTTGGATCATCAACAAGGTCTTGACTATTCAGCTTGTATTTTATTTTCTGATTTTTTTGCCAATATGTAAGACAGAGCATTTATTTGTTGAGATTTAAAGTTGCCATTTGTTTGACCATTCTGATACATAGTCAAGATCTTTTTGAAGGGTAGCAGTATTGTCTGTGGTATTGAACAACTTTACATCATCAGCGAAGAGAACGCAGTTGCTCTTAATATGATCACAGAGGTCATTTATTGTAGAGTATGAAGAGAGTTGGTCCTAGAACACTGCCTTGGGGGACACAACTATTGACAGGTACAGAATTTGATAGGACACTCCCAATTTTGACCATTTGTTGTCTGTTTGACAGGAATACTTCTATCCTGTTATGCAGTTGTCCAGAGATACCATAAGATTTTAATTTTAGTAGTTTGTACCACTGAATCAAAGGCTTTACAGAAGTCTATGTAGATTGCGTCTATTGTTTGGCCCTGATCAAGTTGTGTAGTCCATATGTTTTTGCAGTGTAAGAGTTGCAGATTACAGGATAGTTTTTTTCTGAAACCAAATTATTTATTGGAGAGTAGGTTGTTTGTCTCTAAGTGGAGGATAATGGATTGGTTAATAATTGATTCCATGACTTTACAGGTGATGCAGCATAAGGAGATTGGTCTGTAATTTTCAACTAGGCTGGGGTCTCCCTTTTTGAAGATAGGGGTGACCGTGGCTTGTGACCATAGGTTAGGCGAGGAGCTGGTCCTGAAAGATTTTTCAAAGATTATGCTTAGAGGTTCTGCTATGGCAGTGTCTCAGGGAACAAAATTTCAAAACGGTTTGAAATATTTTTTTTTAATTATGGTCTATATTACAGTAGTAATATAATGCAGCAGGTTCTTGATGTCTAAAATAGATGATCTACTATAGGAATGTGGAGTTAAATATCTATTCAGGAGCATAATCAAATGCAGATATGAGATACCAAATATCTCCAGAAAGGAATTCTGAGGAGAAGGCAGCACTTGCGACAACTCAAGTAGTCGTCTACAAAATGACTTGATTGACATGGTGCACCAAGAGCCTTTTAGAAATCGATGGACAAAATTATTTTAGGCAAAATTGAAGCAGTGTGCAGCAGCAGTCAAAAAAGCCAATGCAATTCTAGGTTGCATTAACAAAGGGACAGAATCAAGATCACGTGAAGTATTAGTACCACTTTACAAAGCCCTAGTAACACTTGGAATACTGCATCCAGTTTTGGTCACCACATTATTAAAAAGTGTTGAAGCAGTGGAAAGAGTGCAGAGAACGACAAAGATGATTAGTCGGCTGGAGGCTAAAACATATGAAGAACGGTTGCAGGAATTGGATATGTCTAGTCTAGTGAAAAGAAGGACTAAGGGAGACATGATAGCTGTGTTCCAATTTGTGTTCTTTAAGGGGCTACCACCAAGAAGAAGAAAGCCTATTTTCCAAAGCAACAGAAGGCAAATCAAGAAACAATGGGTGGAAACTCATTAAGGAGGAAACCAATCTAGAAACAAGGAAAAGTTTTCTCCCAGGGAGAACAATTACTCAGTGGAATGGCTTGCTTTCAGAAGTTGTGGGCGCTCCATCAGTAGAGGTTTTTAAGAAGAGACTGGATAGTCACTTGTCTGAGGTGGTATAAGGTTTCCTGCTTGAGCAAGGGATTGGATTAAAATATCTCCAAGGTCTCTTCCAACTCTGTGATTCTGTTATTATGAATGTACTGTGGAGTAACTTACAGTATTATTTGTAAGGAACATTGGTAGCAATTAAATAATGTCATCTCAAGTCCAGAGTCAAAGAAGCTGACTTTACCACCAGTTCAGATTATTCTGAACTGCAATATTTCAGCTATGTAAACAATTAGTTTAACTAGAAGAGAAAAAGCTGCAAACTAATCAATAGATTCAACTCTAATGACTAAGAAAGATATAAAATTATTCTTAGGTTATTGTGGACAGTTTATATCTAATTTTTCCACTAAAGAACAAGGTTTCAAATTCTTAATTGAGAAGAGTAAACCTCTAAAGCTTCATTGGATTCCTGAATGCTAAAAAGCCTTCTAAGAGTTTAAAAATTGTTTTCTGTAGTCAGTTTATGTTAAGAACTCCAGACTTTAATCTTCCATTTCTTTTTATGTATCTGATGTGGAATTGGGAGAAATCCTGTTGCCACACTTTGAGATGGGGGTATTCAATTTTGTATTATTATTATTTAAAAAAAACTCTTACTTAAATAAAAAAAGTATTCAGAAAAGAAGGCCTGTGCTCTGCAGCAGGAGGTGGAAAGTTTTAAAGTAAATTTCGATACATGTGTATCTATTAAAAAACTGATGGGATTGTAAATTACTCTAGTCGTAGAATACCAACTATTACTTTAGATTGAAAACATTAAAGACATCAACTGAAGACTTACCTGCTGATGTCTCACACTATAACTATGCAGGTTTGTAATTCAAATCAGTAAGGAGACAACAAAAATGGATGGTTATCTCTTTAGATAGGAAACTGATTCAGAGAATTCTATCTGCAAAACAAGAATCAATGAATTCAGGGGAAGGCTTGGGGAACACACCCTACCCTTCCTAAAAGAAGAGTTATGTGAGAAAATGGAAAACTGATACCTTCTATCCTGTTATGTAAGCACCAAGACTTACAAACTCTACTTCCTTGCTGATAATTAGTTGAGAAATAACTGAGTTTTACCAACAGAGAACCTTTCATATGTAGGGAGAAGTTACAAAATGTATTTTGAAATGGGTGAGGGGCTAGAGAAAAGAAAAACAGCTATCCAAATGTGGCTAAATTAAGCAGTCTTGGGCTGCTGAAGCAAGCGATGCATGATTCAGACTTGAATGTAGGGGAGCTGACATAGTAACTGATACACAAAGAGAAGAATGATATAGCCTGCAATTTGTCTCCCATGCAGAGAGAAGGAGGAGTAGGGAGATCATCTAAAGCCATCAGAAAGAAGATTAAAGTTGTGCTAGCTGGTACAGGTTTGTCAGCCAGGTCTTATCTGAAGGCCTCGATTTGGAGAATTTAGCAACAGTTAATGTAAGGGCTCTTTTGAGAAATGGAAAATTGAGATCACCAGCAAAGAGATTATTGTCATCTTCCCGGTGTTTTTAGAGAGGTTTTTTATTATAACAAACTTCCTAATATCTAAATTTAAACAGCTTTAAACTAAATACTAAACCTATGCTATATTGTACTACACTTAACACTAATCAATATATCTATGCCTCTGGGTTGATCTAGTTCCTAAACAATCCTATGGACATTTCTGTTGTCCTTTATTGCCTGAATTTATAACATTAATTGGCTTCTGATGCTGCCAGCTACGCTGAACTGCTGCTGGAAACACTAGTAAAACCAGTTTCTCAGTTTGCACTGGGAGGGACCAGGGGGCAGGAGTCTTATCAGCTATTGGCTGGCCTAGATTTTCAGTATCTCTGCAGGAATATTGAGACTGCTGGGTTCTGCTTTCCCTTTTGTTATGTCTGTGGAACTGGTGGGGGTTCCCAACCAGGTCCGCTGTTTGAGCGGGAGCACCAGCCGCTCCCATTGGTTGGCTCCATTTGACAGTCGGCTATATAAGCCGGCTGTCGGGCAGAGCCAGCCCGTTGTCGCCCGCTAGTCTGCAAGTTAGCAAGCAGACGCGACAACCCTTTATTCCCCGCAATAAAGCCTTGTTAGTTGTACGCTCTGGTCTCATGCCTCTTCCTTACCATCGCTCCACAACACTGGCGACGAGGATGGGATGGTCGAAGGCTAGCCAGACACGTCTATTCAAAGAGCTGTAAATCACTGAGAGTGAAGTCACAAGCGCTGTAGCCACAGCCGCGCAACGCTCACAAAGAGCGCGAAATTCAAACCACCATTACTCGAGCCGCAGTCACTGAAACGAGCCCCGGCGCCGTAGCCGCGGCCGCCAACGCTCACCAAGAGCGCGAAATTCAAAAAGAGCTACGTAACCCAGAGAGACAGTCACAGCCTGCGCTCTTTTAAGAGCGCGATTTCAAAGACGATCGAAGAAGACGAACCTGACACTTCCCACGATGAATGCTAATCCACCATTCCCGCCATTCAAGCCAAGCGAGGAAACGTGGGACTCCTACAAGAATCGCTTCAGCCATTTCCTCGATGCCATCGGGTTAGCTGACGCTGCAGAACATAGGAAGAAGTCTTATTTCCTCAGCTATTGTGGGGCCGCCGTTTTTGACACCGCTACAGCGTTAGTCGCACCACGCGTCATCAGAAGCGTCCCATGGGATGAATTACAAGAAATACTCTCCAATCACTACGCGCCAAAACCATCCCAGATCGCTAGAAGGTATGCATTCAGAATCAGGAAGCAGGCAGTGGGGGAGTCGATCAACGAATACATGGCTGCCCTGAGGACAGCTGCCTTACAGTGCGGTTTCAAAGAATATCTGGAAGACATGCTGCTGGACCAGATCGTCTGTGGGGTTAGAGACCTGAGACTCCAAAGACGTTTGCTGGCAAAAAAGGACTTGAATCTGGCCCTAGCCATGGAGGAAGCCCTGGCTGCTGAGCTCTCTGCCCAGTCAGCAGCTGAGATTCAGGGCACTCCATTAAAGCCCAGCAGCCCAACAGTCCATTCTGAAGAAGTGCTCAGTGAAGAAGACCCCACAGACTCGTCAGACATCAACCGCCTTAAGCATCAGAAGCCTTCACAGGTAGGAGCGGGACAGACAAACAACTTCAAACAACCGTCCTTGTGCCTAACCTGCGGAGGCTCCCACTCTAGGGCATCCTGCAGGTTCAGAAACGCCATCTGCCTGAACTGCCAAAAGAAGGGTCACCTCGCTAGAGTATGCCAAGCAGGGCGCTCCTTGCCTCAAAGACCTCCGCCACCTGCTATTCCCCAAAGGCAAGTGGAGGACTGCTATACCTGCTACCACGCTAACCATACTTCCCAACCCCCCGATAAAATTAAAATTTCTGTTTTCCTAGAAGGTAAACCCTGCAGGATGGAGGTAGACATGGGATCGGCGCTCTCAATCATCTCCTGGGACACTCTGAAGAAGATCCAGCCCAGACTGTCAAGGAAACAGCTCCAAAGATGCCACCTGACACTGCGGGACTATCAGGGCAAGAACATTCCGGTCCTCGGGAAAGGCAAGTTCCTCATTCAATTCCAAGCCTTTAAAGGCCATTTGCCTTTAGTGGTTGTTAATGGTGCCCTCCCCAGCCTGTTGGGACTTGATTGGTTTCCTTCCCTTGGCCTTAGTGTAACTGGGATCCATGCTGTCTCAACTTCTGACGTAGATACATTATTTTCTGAATTTTCTGACGTATTTAGCAGCGAGCTGGGTTGCTACTCGGGCACCCCCATCTCGTTTTCCGTAGATCCCCAGGCAATTCCTCTCTGCCTTAAGCCACGCAGGGTGCCTTTCGCCATCCGTCCTAAATTGGACGCAGAATTAGACAAACTACTTAAACAAGGGGTGTTAGAACCTACTGATTTCGCCAAATGGGAGACCCCCATAGTCACCCCACTCAAGAAGGATGGCAGTTTAAGAATCTGCGCAGACTATAAAACCACCCTCAACCGTTATTTACAGGTCAGCGCATACCCCGTCCCTGTTATTCAGCACCTGTTACACACATTCGAACCCGGCACCATTTTCGCCAAGTTAGATATGTCCCAGGCATACCAACAGTTCCCTGTTGATGATCAGACAGCTGAATTACAAACCATAGTCACACACAGAGGGGCATTCAAATGTAAGCGCCACCAATTCGGGGTCAGTGTGGCCCCGGGTATTTTCCAATCACTCATGGAACGGATTCTCCAAGGTCTCCCGGGGGTTGTCCCGTATTTCGATGACATCTTAGTCTCAGCTATGAGCCAACCTCAACTCATTCAAAGGGTCAGGACAGTGCTAGAGAAGTTTAGGCAGCATGGCCTGAAACTTAAAAGGGAGAAGTGCACCATCGCCACTAGGCAGGTGGACTTTCTGGGTTATAGGATAGACGCCTCCGGCATCCACCCAATTGAGTCCAAGGTGAAGGCCATCCACGAGGCACCCACACCAACCAACAAGACTGAACTACAAGCCTTTCTGGGGCTTCTAAACTTTTATGCCTCATTCCTCCCGCACAAAGCATCAGTCACTGAACCCCTACATAGACTCTTAGATAAAGACTCACCATGGCATTGGGGACCCAAAGAAGCCCACGCTTTCAAATCAGTCAAATCATTACTCACATCGGAAGCGGTTTTAGTCCAGTTCGATCAACGCCTTCCTCTGGTCCTGGCTGCTGACGCATCCCCTTTTGGGATTGGGGCTGTCCTAAGCCACAGACTCCCCAACGGCTCCGAGGCGACAATTGCCTTCTTTTCTAGGACCTTCTCCTCGGCAGAAAGGAACTACAGCCAAATCGATAAAGAGGCCCTGGCTGCGGTTGCTGCAGTTAAGAAGTTCCACGAATTCTTGTTTGGCCACCATTTTGAACTTGTGACTGACCATAAACCTCTCCTAGGACTTTTATCTGGAGATAAGCAAACCCCGCAGGTACTTTCACCCAGAATGACCAGATGGACTTTGTTTCTGGCCGCCTACTCATTCAAGTTGGTGCATCGTCCTGGCAAGAACTTGAGTCATGCCAATGCCCTCAGTGCTGCCCACTGCCAGTCCCAGTCGAGGACCCTGCACCAATTCACGCCATCTTTGAGGTCAACGAACTCAAACTTCCAGTGACAGCCGAAGACATCGCGGCGCACTCCAAAAAAGACAAAATAATCGCCCAGGTTCTGGACTGGGTGGGAAGGGGGTGGCCAGAAACTCAATGTACAGTTGATTTTGTTCCCTTTAAAACCTGCCAGCAGGAACTGTCGAGGCTACAGGGATGTCTATTGTGGGGCACAAGAGTAGTCATCCCAGCCACCCTTCGAGTACCCATCCTGAAGGTGCTTCACGAGGGCCATCCGGGCATCGTAAGGATGAAGGCATTGGCCCGCAGCTACGTTTGGTGGCCCGGCATGGATGCTCAAATCGCCAACTGGGTAAGCTCTTGCCAACCCTGCCAAGAAACCAGGGCTGCCCCGCCCGCCGCCACGCCCACCAGGTGGGAAAGTGCTAGTGCCCCTTGGTCTCGCCTTCACATCGACCTGGCTGGACCAGTGCATGGCAAGACTTTCTTGGTGGTCGTGGATTCCTACTCCAAGTGGATTGACGTGGCCTTGCTTCCCACGACCACCACCCAAGCAGTAGTCAAAGCCCTGACCCGTTTGTTTGTCACCCATGGACTTCCAGACACGCTGGTGTCTGACAATGGCCCGCAGTTCACGTCATATGAGTTCAGTATGTACATGGCTAATTTGGGCATCAGACATGTCCTTACAGCTCCCTTTCACCCCGCTAGCAACGGGATGGCAGAGAGAGCGGTAAGGTCAGCCAAGGAGGCACTCGCCAGGTTTGGCCAGGTAGACTGGCACTCTAAACTGTCTCGTTTCCTGCTTAGCCAACATACGACACCTTGCACCACTACTAACAAATCTCCCGCCGAACTTTTAATGGAGAGACGACTTAGAACCACCCTGGACAGGCTACACCCCCACTACTGCCCAGACACCCCTTTAGGGTCTGACAGTCTGGTCCGAGACTTTGCCTTGCAAGACCTGGTGTACGCCAGGAACTATGCAGGGGATCCTTTGTGGGTACCAGGCCAAATCGTGTCAGTCACAGGGCCAAGATCCTACAGGGTCCTCCTGGAAGATGGACGTTTGTGGCGAAGGCACGTGGACCAACTCAGAAGGCGACGCGCGGCTGATACCAACCCAACTCGACCTGCCAGTGCCAACGTCTCCCTGCCGGTGCCAGACGGAAGCTCCCTGTGGGACCCGGGCTTCCCCGACGAACAGGAAGGTCTACTGGAGAACCCGAGTTTCCGGCCAGGGTCACCGACTCAGCAGCCGAGCGTTCCAGTTTGCCAACCGGACCACGAGACTCGCCCGGGTCAGCCCGAGCAAGGGGACTCACCAACCTCGCAGGACACCGTGCCAGAGCAAGCCCATGCCCCGACGACCGTCGAGGCACGTCCCGAGGGTCTGGACTTGTCGCCAGCCAACAGTTCACCCGAACTAAGACGCTCTGGTCGCCAGCGCAGGCAGCCAGCTTACCTGCAGGACTACGCATGTTCCCAGCTGGGGAAAAGGAGTGTTATGTCCGTGGAACTGGTGGGGGTTCCCAACCAGGTCCGCTGTTTGAGCGGGAGCACCAGCCGCTCCCATTGGTTGGCTCCGTTTGACAGTTGGCTATATAAGCCGGCTGTCGGGCAGAGCCAGCCCGTTGTCGCCCACTAGTCTGCAAGTTAGCAAGCAGACGCGACAACCCTTTATTCCCCGCAATAAAGCCTTGTTAGTTGTACGCTCTGGTCTCATGCCTCTTCCTTACCATCGCTCCACAACACATTTCAAATTTCATGCTGTTGATTTGAGGAAGTCTACGCCTGCTCCTCCCTCAGACTTAGCTGTCTGCTAAACTGTCACTCTGCCTACCCAACCTTAGGCTGCAAATTCTTCATGTCTGCTCTCCCTTAGGACAGGGGTCTCCAACTCCTGGGCCACGGCCCACTACCAGACTGTGGCCTATTCAAAACCAGGCCATGGGAGAGATGGGTAAGGGCACGCAAAATGCCACTTGTGTGAGTGGAGGCACTTGCGCTTGTGCACAAAGCTCCAGTCATGTGACTGGCAGGTGCTTGCACAGAGTGGAGTTTCACACATGAGCACAAGTGCCCTCCGCTTGTGCCTCTTCAAATGAAACTATGCGTGTGTGCGTGCACCTCCATTCAAACATATACCATGCTGGGCCAGGCTGCCAAGCTGAAAAGGTTGGGGATTGATGCCTTAGGAGGCAGTTCTTTCTCCAACATACTTGTGTAACTTTTTGCATCCTGAATAATGTCTTTCTACAATATACAGGTCTATATACAGATTAACAGAGTTGGAAGGGACCTTATAGGTCATCTAGTCCAACCCCCATTTCTGACAAATGGCAGTCCAATCTCTTCTTGAAAGTCTCAAGTGATGACGCTCCTACAACTTCCAAGGTCAAGGTGTTCCATTGGTTGATTGTTCTCACTGTCAGAAAGTTTCTCCTTATTTCCAGGTTAAATCTCTCCTTGTTCAGTTTCCATCCATCTGGCCTACAGGTGCTTTGGAAAATAGCATGACCCCTTCCTCTCTGTGGCAGCCCCTCAAATATTGGAACACTGCTATCATGTCTCTCCTGGTCCTTCTCTTCACTTGACTAGCCATGCCCAGTAATTGTAACCGCTCTTCAAATGTTTTAGTCTTCAGTCCCCTAACCATCTTGGTTGCTCTTCTCTGCACTCTTTCTAGAGTCTCAACATCTTTTTTATAGTGTGGTGACCAAAAACTGGATGCAGTACTCTAAGTGTGGTCTTACTAAGGCTTTATAATGTGGTAACAGTACCTCACTTGATCTTGATTGTATCCCTCTGTTAATGCAATTTAGGATTGCATTTTGGCTACCGCTGCACCACTGTTGGCTCATATTTAATTGGTAAGACACTATGTTCTCCTCCTATTTCTTATTTTTGTCCCTTTTTATGTTCAGCATTTCAGAGGTCTCTGTGTATCCATGATGGCCTTTGTATATTCCTCCCATTTTTACCTCTTGTCAAAATTAGGCAGCTATTGTCTTTTTGGTACCTTCCCATCTTCAGGATTTAAAGCCATTGGAACTGACCTACCTCGCCCTTCTGAAATTCTGTATGCAGACATGAGTCTTCTTAGTACCTCATCTGCTTCATATTACAATTTCTAGACTGCTGGTCTATTCTTTGTAATGCACAGTCTCACACATGTCAGAGCACAACTACTTACTCCCTTTCTGTATTTTTACAATATGCTTAACCTAAAAAAGCATACAATATGATGGATATGATAAGGCCGATTATCACAGGCCGATTATATTCTATTTTTCTATTTCTTTGATTGTAGATTGCAGTAATCATATATCCATAGTTGGTGTTGAAGGAGAAGATATTGTTTTGGCACCATCAGTTGCAGGCAATGGCAGCCTAACAAGTATTTATTGGAAGAAAGGAGAAGATATAGTGGTTGGCTCCAGGTTCAGTATTCCTTCTGAAAAGGAAAAACAAAGATGGAGTTTTGATTCTTCCTCTGGCAATTTGTCTCTCAAAAACCTTTCAAAGGAGGATACTGGAACTTACACAGCAAAAATTTTCATTAATGAGGAAATCAAAGAAACCTGTTTTGATCTGAAAATACTAGGTAAGCAGCAATATGCTAGATCATATACTAAAGAGGTATAAAACATCCATTTTCATTTTAAATTAACATTACATGAATGCTTACATTAGCACAATGTAAAGTAACATGCCATATTCTGTACTGGTGTAATATAATTGTATTAATAGACTTTATAACTATAGAAATGAATATTTGACATAAATGTAAAACCCAAGAGAATTAAAATGTAAGTTTTTCACTTTGGTCAAGACTTTGTGAACTGACCCACTCACTCACATGCACATGATGGTGGTTTAGTGCAGGGGTCACCAACCTTTTGGATCTCAGGGACCACTAAATTCATAATTTTAAATTCCGTGGATATGAATAATAATATTCACTAATATAAATCCAGCGCACCACTCACTGAAGCACCTGGACCAAAAACAGAACTGTCCCAAAGCAAACCAATGCTAGTGTACAGAGCAATGGCCAATAGGTCCACAAGTCTCATTGTTCCCAAAGTTCCCAAAGATAAGTACACCAGGAAAATTAAACCTGCAATAGGGTTTAGGAATCAAGAAGACTCCAAAGCCCATAAGCAGAGGTGGTATTCAGCAGGTTCTGACCAGTTCTGGAGAATCGGTAGCGGAAATTTTGAGTAGTTCGGAGAACCGGCAAATAGCACCTCTGACTGGCCCTGCCCCCATCTATTCGAGTCCCAGCTGATCGGCTGGTTCTTCTTTTGTTGCTGTGCACAGGAGAATGGAGCTGGAAAGCAGGTTAGTGGGCTGGGGAGAGAATAGGGATTTTGCAGTAACCTTTTCCCAAGAGTGGGGAGGGAATTGAGATTTTACAGTATCCTTCCCCTACCGTGCCCACCAAGCCACGCCATGGCCGACCAAGCCATGCCCACAGAACCAGTAATAATTTTTTTTGAATCCCACCGCACAGTCCAAAGCAAGGCCGGAATTGCAAGGACCAGGAAACACACAGCTAGGAAATGAACACGTTGTTCCCAGCATTGCTTCCATCTATCTGCTGTGCTAAACAGCCAGCTTCTGGTGCATCCCATCAAGAGCGACAAGACAGAAAGCCACTGGAGGAAAAACTGTTCTCGTCTCCATTCCTAACCTGAACATTAGGTCTGAAATCAATGATTGGCTGGCAGTTTCAGGTTGTTTTTATGGGTTTGGGTTGCAACAGAAGCAGCCTTATACGGAACAGTTGGACATATCTAAAGTTGTGTTTTATCAAATTTAGACACTGCCCATCTCACTCTCTAAATGACTCAGGGCAGTACAGATAAAACCATAAAACCATATAAAAGAGACATAATTAAAAACAGAATTAAATGGCATTAAATTAAATTAGTTAAATTAGTTTCTACCAGGGATTGGTCTTATCTGGTTTCTGAAATACGCATTTCAAGGTAATTACACTGTGGTCTGATAAATGGCAAACATCAATATTACATTCTGTAATTTGATGATATAAAAATGTTATAACAAAATAATCAAGCCTAAAAAAGTTGTAATACGCACTTGAATAACATGCATTTTCTTTTGGTGATTACATCAGATGCCAGGAGTCTATTGAATACATTTTTACATATAAGTCTTAATTGTTTCCTTCACTAATGGTTGTTTTTTAATGCCCGGCAGATAGTCGTGCAGCTAAATTAAGCCATCTGTGAATGTTTAGGTCTTGGTGCCATCCCAACAGTTCATTAAAAAACAAAATCATATGCAATGAACAGTTTTATTTAACTGATGTACAAAGTCTTTGTCCACACAACTTAATAATTTAGAGTTTGAAAGCACTTTGATCAGGAGAGAGAGCTGAAAGACATATTTTTATTTTGAGTAGAAAAATGAGTACCTGTTCTAAGAAGTGTGTGTGTGTGTGTGTGTGTGTGTGTGTGTGTGTGTGTGTTTGGCTAAAAACTTAATTTAAAGGAAGCCATAGAAATATTGTCATGTAAACCTTATACATGTAACTCAAACTTCTATTTTATTTATCACTCTGTCCTTCTCTTGCATCTCCAGTACGGCCTGATATAAATTGCACTGTTAACAATGATACCATTCAATTAAACTGTACATCAGCAAGTCAGGATCTACCTCTGGCATACTCCTGGGATGTCAGCAGAAATGAAGAAATAATCTCTGTGAAGAATTCGGTTATTCAGCTTCAGAGGAACTCAAACCATTTTCAGAAAATTACATGTTATGTTGTAGCTTCCAATTCAAACGCCAGCAATTTCATCAATCTGAGTGATTGTATTATACCGGTAGAAGGTAGGCTTGGAGATTTTTATGGTTATAGTCTTTGCCTTAAAACTGTAATAAATACTGGAAAATTCATTGTTGAACAGTATGGTCAGTATGTGACTGCACCCAATTTTATGACCTTTTTTTTGTTGCTGCAGTCATTAAGCAAATCACCACAGTTGTTAAACAAGGCATCATGTGCCCATGATTTGTGATTTTCTCTGTAAGCTTGCCCATTGCCTTTCTTGTCGGAAGCCAGCTGGGAAGGTCACAAATGGTAATTTCTATGATTGTGGGATGCTGAAACTGTTGTAAATGTGTGATGATTGCCAAGCACCCAAATCACAATAACATGGCTGCAGGGATGCTATGACAGTTGTACGTGCAAGGACCAGTCATAAGTCATTGCTTTCAGCACTGTTGTAATGGTCAGGTTAGATAGTCCTCAATTTATGACCACCATTGAGGACGGAATTTCCATGGTTAAACAAGACAGTTGTTAAGTGAATTGCACCCAACTTCTGTAACTTTTTTGCTAAGTGGTGCAGTTTGTTAAGTGGTTGTCAGTTAATCACGAGGTTGTTATGTGAGTCTGGCTTCTCCCATTGACATTGCTTGTTGCAAGCTGGCAAGGAAGGTCACAAATGGTGATTACATGATCCTGGGACACTGCAATCAGCATAAATGCATGCTGGTTGCTAAGCACCGAAATTTTCAGCATATGACTGAGGAAATATTGCAATGGATGTAAGCGTGAGGACTGGTGGATATAAGCATGAAAACAATCAACCGATGGAACCACGTGCCCTCAGAAGTTGTGGGAGTGCCATCACTTGAGACTTTCAAGAAGAGATTGGACTGCCATTTGTCCGAAATGGTGTAGGGTCTCCCGCTTGGGTGGGGGGTTGGACTAGATGACCTACAAGGTCCCTTCCAACTCTGATTATCTGTTAAATCTTGTCTTGAGTCACTTTTTTCAGTGCTGTTGAAAAGTGAATGGTCACTAAATGAATGGTCGTAAGCCAAGGGCTATCTGTTGTCAATGGTTTATTTTCAGATTTATGAGATGACTGACATTGTGGAGATGTTCAGTCACTAAATATTCATTTCCCACAAAAGCAAAGGCAAACTGCTATTTAGGCTAAAAGGAAAAAAATGAAGAATGTAAGAATCTAAAGTGAAAGGGCACATTAAAAGGGGAGGGGCTTCATCAAATAACTGAGGCTGTCGTTTTGACCTGTTTGCCTCCCTCTTTCACATGGATGCTGTAGAATTGAGGGTCTAAGCTTCAATAGGAAAAAGTATTTCTTAAACCCATGATTTTCTTTTCTAGTCATAGTTTAAAGTATAAAAATTTAAAAGTTTAAAAAGACAAATTAGCAATGAAATCAACAGAATCTTTATTTCCAGAGATAACAAATAAAAAGCTGCTTTCACAAAAAGGGAACTGATGATATTCTGAATATACAGAATATATTAATCAGTAGGTAATACTCAAAATATACATATCAACACTGTTATGTGCTGGCACATGATAAAACATACAAACATCCTTGAAAACACACATATTCAAAACATGCAAAATATTTCTCTAAGTCCCTATTTTCATGTAAAAGTGATATTACCTTTTTCTTCTTTCTGGAGCAAATTTTCAACTAAAACTCTGGGCTATCCTAATACCCATTTACAAAAATTCCCTTTTTATGACTGTCATCCCTTAATTTGGGGAAGAGTTGGGAGTATAATGCAAATACTATATTTTTAAAAGGTAAAAATTAAATATAAGCAATATTTGAAATATATATTCCTGCACAAAGAAATCAACAGAAATATTACCAATTCTGTTTTGTCCCTCTGTTGAGATATTAATTCTGTAATATTGAAAATGATATACAATGACAATCTTTTCTAGCAGGAGCCATATAGCTCTCTATCTTTCCATGGCTGCGTGGTTGCTCTTTCAGATTCATAGCTCTTAATGTGTCAGTAAATTAAAATAGTCTTAAGTCAGTAAATGGTCTAAGAAGCAGTGGCATCAATGGGAAAAACCAAAACAGACATGACAAGAGATGTAGCATCATGAAACAAGCCTAGCTCCTTCCTTAAGTACATCAGAGTTATATAAAAATGCTGAGTTTGAATTGTGACATCATAGATTTACTGTATCTTGTCACCTTTTGACATTTGTATTATCCCATTTGTACAAAATGTCATGCAGGGCATTAGGCATTACTACCAGAGGTGGTATTCAGCAGGTTCTGACCAGTTCTGGAGAACCGGTAGCGGAAATTTTGAGTAGTTCAGAGAACCAGCAAATCCCACCTCTGACTGGAGATTTTAAAGTATCCTTCCCCTGCCACGCCCACCAAGCCACGCCCACAGAACTGGTAGTAAAAAAATGTGAATCCCACCACTGATTACTACACTATATCATGTGTATTAAAGTTGAATTTAAACTTTATATGAATCACTCATCCAGATTTCACTGAAAGAAAGGATAGAACACACACAACAGTGTTACAAAATCCTATAGATATGCACAGTTAACTTTGCTATCAACAATGCATGAATTCTACACGCTATCAATGTAAATTTTACAACAGAAAGAACTATCTTATGATGTTTACCAGCCAAAAGAAGCTGTGTATAGATTTTTTCTGTCCAATCTGGAATAAGAGAATAACAGAAATAGGCTCAGAAGTGATGTCTTAATAATATGGCAGTACAGGGAGTCATCAAATTACAACAGTTCAGTTAGTGACTGTTTGAGATTACAATGGCACTGAAAAAAGCAATATTTTCCCACTTACAACAATTTCAGCTTCCTCATGGTCACTTGATCAAAATTTGGCCACTTGGCAACTGTCATGTACTTATGACAGTTGCGGTGCCCCAGGGTCATGTGAATGTGAATTTTTGACAAGCAAAGTCAAGGGAAGCCAGATTCACTCAACAACCATGTTACTAACTTAGCAACTACAGTGACTCACTTCACAACTTCAAGAAAGGTTGTAAAATGGACAAAATTCACTTAACAACAGTCTTGCTTAACAATAGAAAATTTGTTTGCAATTCAATTCTGATCATAAGTTGAGGACTATCTGACAACAATTTAGATTCCCTGGAAGACAGGAGGAGGACTCAGCACTAAACAGCCCCTTCTAATTCTATGATTGTAGGAGACAATTCTTTGTTTGAATTATCTCATTTCAATTTGTATGTTTGTTTCTTCTATTATTATGTAATCTCATTTTCCCTCCTTTTATATGTGTACATTATTGTGTTCATATCTAAATAATTGTTAATTGAATTTTTTGGTATAAGTTGTATTCTGTTGCAATATAATTAATACTTATTTATGTTGTCTGGAAAACTTGAAAGATTCAGTGAAAAAAGCTAAATTTAACATTTTGGGCACATGAACATAAGGCTGTTTTCTGATTTTAAATGACTTTCAACATAATATTTTCAAATTTGCTTTTTAAGAACCTGTTCATCAATCAAGAAGTAGAATATCATTAATTGCAATAGCAATAATTCCAGTTCTAATGATAGTTTACTTCTACATAAGTAAGTGAATTTTTTGCTTTGACTACTTTTATTACTCTTTTTCTGGAAATAAACATGGAATTCTGAATTTTGTTCTAAGTTCACAGACCCAGGCACACACACAGACAGCTAGCAAGCAGAAGAAAAGCTGCTTAATACTGTGTAAATATAGGACAAAGTACTATACTTACAAGCTGTCTGTATACATTTTGTAAACACATTTATCTAGAGTAACCAAGTGCAGATTATGCAATGTATGCCTTAATTCTTAGAATTTAAGTAAATTACTTAAATTTCTGCTACTTTGCTTATACTATAAAAATCTTTCAGTGTTTCACTTCCTTCCCAACTTAGCTTTACCACTGCCTAGATTTCAGAACTGCATTTTCTCTCTGCTGGCTCTTTTCTGCAGATTCTTCTTTGGCTTCCGCTGCCTCAGGTTCCCTCCCGGTTCTTCTTTTTGGCTATAGTGTGTCTGGCTCCCTGCTTCCTTTGCTACATGTCCCATCTGATCTGCTCTCCTCACAGCAACATCTTCTGTCAAGCTAAAAGAAATCATCCTTCCTTTTGTCTACCTGCTGTAATTGTTGCTTTTAGTTCTTTCTTTGGAAACCTACAGTTATGAACAGCTTGAAAATAATTCTAAGAAGGGAAGAAGAAGAGGGAAGAAGAAGAAGGAAGAGACAGACGGAAGCCTGGCAAAGACTGAGCGCTGAGCGCTGACAGCAATCAGTCAGCACTTCCTCCCCCTGCTCCCTTGGTGCGCCCAGGAGGAAAGACTATAAGACTAAAACGCCAGCCCCAACTCAGACTTGTTTTTCTATGGAACTAATCCCACAGATACGTGTCTAGTGATTCCCCAAAATTGAAAAGACCCTTTTCCTCATGCACTCTTTCTCTCTCTCCCTTTCTCTCTTGGTCTTTCCTTTCTTTCTATAATAGTTATAAATACAAGTATAAAGGCAAACTGCTTGTTATAGTTATTAGGGTTTACTGATTAGACTCTCTTGGATATACAAAATTTTTAAGGTCTGTTAAATAGGGTTGTCTCAGATTAATTGGAACCTTAAATATTAATATACATTATAGGACAAAGGTATATATAGAGTGAGAAATTCTAGAGTTGGTTGTTTGCTTTAAACAAGTTTGATTTGATATGGTAATGATTTATTAGGGGTAAAATACAATTAACTCTGGTATATGAACTTAATATAGAGAATAATATATAATACATAATACATAATATTTGATAACATTCTATTGTATAATATCTATTGTATAGTATTGTATAGTATCTGATAACACTCTATTGAATTGGAATTTAACCTGCCTGAATGACAGATTGGGCCGAAGAAAGAGATCTAAAATAACTTGGTGTGTAAGCTTAGCAAATAGACTTGTAATCACACTTAAAGGGCTATTACATCGAATGGTGATTTGGGATAATATTCTTAACATTGTCCAATTGCAAAAACAAATCTTATCAGAGATGACTTCCACAACAACCACGGCCCTGAAAATGGGAAGGAAGAACACCCAGATCTTGATGACAACTTTGGCAACTGCCTCCCCAACAACGCAGAAAACTATAGAAGAGACCTTGACAGGATTAAAACAACCGACTGTCACTAATGCCAATCTACAAGTGACATTATTATCCCTGCAAGAATCAATGTCTAGAATGCAGGAGATTATGATTAGGAATCACAATGAGACCAGAGCTGATATTAGCGAACTGAAGGAAGAAATGGATAAATTAAAAGAGGAGATGAGAGCAGATATACAGAGAGTTGAAGATAAGGTTGGGACAATGCAATTGGCCATGGAAAGAACTGAAATAAAAATAAAAGAAATAGAGAGGAGGACAGAACAAGCGGAGAGGAACCTAGAAAGGACTGAGGAAGACTTTAAAAATGTTAATAGAGAAATGGAAGATTCCTTGGTCCAAACTTGAGATGGACAGAGCAGCTGCATACCTAAGGTTCCAAAATGTGGAGGAATCCAAAAATGAAGAACTAGAGCAATTAATGGCAGGTTTGTTGGCTGAACTAGTTGAAAAAGAGAAAGGACTTACTCAAAGAATTCGACGAAGTCTATAGGGTGAACACCAGTTATGCAAGGCGTCACAATTGCCCAAGGGAGATCCATATCCGCTTTTCAAGAAGATGCGTGAGAGACCTAATACTTAGAATGGCCAGAGATGAGAGAATATTATATAAGGGCAAAGAGATCATAGTTCTTAAGCAGATTCCAAGAAAAGTGAGGGCCATAAGGCAAGAATATAAATTTTTAGCCAATTACTTAAATAAAAAAGAAATCTCATTCAAATGGCTAATCCCAGAAGGGATGCTAATATCGTGGAAGGGAAGAAAAATTAAAATGGATTCAATAGAACAAGCACAAGACTTCCTAGAACAGCTAACAACCACGGAGGATCAACACACTAGGGAGGAAGCCCAAAGGAACATGCAGGAAGATCGTAACCGCCATAGGAACAAAGAAGAAAGATCTGTCCAAACTCAAGGGAAAGACAACTTACAACAAGAAAGAGAAGAAACAACCCCATATCAACCACAAGAAGAGAGCCATATAGTTACGAGACAAAAAGCGAGGCAGACTTAACTAAATGGACGAAGGAAGGAAAATTCTTTCCATCAATATAAACAGCCTAAATTCAAGAGCTAAAAGGAAAAGGATTCCAACCAAACTAATAAAACAAAATGTTGATATAATTTGCATACAAGAAACGCACATTAGGAAAAGTGAGGAGAAATTCCTAGATTGTCCGAAACTGGGAAAATTATTCACAGCACCAGCAGATAAACACAAAAAGAAAGGTATTGCAATCTATGTGAGAGATGACTTAAAAGCAGAGTTAATCTGGGCGGACCCTGAAGGAAGAACTCTGGTGGTACAAATCTCGATTAATGGCATTACATTTTTACTGGTAGTAATCTATGCCCCAAATGATGATCAAGATAAATTTTTCAAACATCTCAACCAAAAAATAATAGATTTTGAAAATGGCAATATTTTCCTGATTGGCGATTTTAACTCTATTGCTGACTACCGGAAGGATCATAGTAACAGGAGTAAGAACAAAAAAGGAAAAAGAGAATTTTCTAAGCCATGTAAGGATATGATGAATGAAATGAATCTGGTAGATATCTGGAAAAAATTAAACCCCAAAAAAGAACAGTTTACTTATTATTCTAACCCACACAAAATTTGGACAAGAATAGATATGGCTTGGATAAACGGTGAATTAATTAATGAAATCAAAGATAGCAAAATCTTACCAAATGACTGGGCTGACCACAACCCAATTCAAATAACCTGGAGAGGTAGAAGAAAACCAAAGAAAAGATGGACTCTTAACACTCATTTAATAAAAGAAGAAGAAATATACTAACAAACTGAAAGAAGAACTGAAGTTCTTAAAGGAAAATAATAATGATCTAACTTCGAAACAAAATATATGGGACACATTGAAGGCATTTATAAGAGGAATAACAATCTCTTACAATGCTATGAGAAATAAAAGAAAGTATGCCCAACAAAGTAGCCTACAACAAGAAATTAAGGATTTAGAAACCCAACTACAAAAGAACCCCAAAAACCAAAGAATACAGAACCAGTTAACAACAACTAAACACAAACTAAATTTACTGGAACAAGAAAAATTGGAGATTAGTCTGAAAATGACTAAACAAATCTACTTTGAGCATGCAAACAAGCCAGGGAGATGGTTAGCCCACAAACTTAAGAAAACAAAAGAAAAAAGATTGATACACCAATTAATGGATGAGGGGGGCAATTTGCAAGAGGAGATAGAGAAGAAAAAAGAGATCACTTTTAAATACTTCGGGAAATTATACAAAAAAGAAGAAGTCTGTGAGGATAAAATAATGAAATACCTGGAGGAAGCGAATGATAAAGCAATTGGAGAGGAAGAGATAGAATTATTAAACAAAAATATAACATTGTCCGAACTGAAGTCAGCAATAGAGAAGCAAAGTAACAATAAAGCGCCAGGACCGGACGGGATACTGGTAGAACTTTACAAAACAATCATAGAACAAATTGGACCACTGATGCTGGAAGTATTTAATGAGGTACTCTTAGCAACCATGATGCCGGACTCGTGGAGGGGAGCCTTAATTTCGCTGATCCCGAAGGAGGACCTAGACCACAGACTTATTAATAATTATAGACCAATTTCGCTCCTGAATGCAGATTACAAACTATTCTCTTCTATAATAGCCAATAGATTAAAACAGGTTTTAAACACATATATCCATGAAGATCAAAGTGGATTTCTCCCATTTCGACAAATTAAGAATAATTTAAGAACAGTGATAGACATTTCAGAATTCTATGAAGCCCATCCGGAAAAACAATTTGCATTTATGTTTTTGGACGCTGAAAAAGCATTCGACAATTTAAATTGGCATTTCTTAATTCAAAAAATATATAATATGAACCTCGGCACCAGATTTGAAAACGTCGTCACTACAATTTACCACACCCAACAGGCAAATATTCTAATAAATGGGGAACAAACTGGCCCGATAAAAATAGAAAAAGGGGTAAGACAGGGTTGCCCTCTCTCCCCTCTGCTTTTCATATTCGCCCTAGAATCTCTTTTGATGTACATTAGGCAAAATTCGAGAATTAGAGGACTGAGGATCAAATCAGAAGAGTATAAAGTACAAGCTTTCGCTGATGATTTGGTTTTTTTTCTGGAGGAGCCCATAGAAAAAGGACATAACTTATTAGAAGAACTAGAACGATTTGGAGAAGTCGCAGGATTTAAAATTAACAGGGGAAAAACGAAATTAATGACTAAAAATTTAACAGGAGACCAGAATAAAGAGCTAGAGACAACAATGGGAATACAGGTGACAAAAAAAATTAAATGCTTAGGAATTTGGCTAACTCCACAAAGCAAATCATTAAAAGAAAACAACTATGACAAACTTCTCCAACAATCCAAGAAAGACTTAGATTCCTGGAGTAAATTACAACTTTCCTTATTGGGCAGGATTGCTTTGATTAAGATGAATATTCTGCCAAAATTTCTATATTTATTCCAGACAATTCCAATCAAATTAAATAAATTTTTTTTTATGGAATTAAACAAGATAATGTTGAAATTTATTTGGCAGGGGAAAAAAGCTAGGATTAATGTAAAAGCCCTACAAGATTCGAAAAGCAGAGGAGGGTTAGCCCTGCCAAACTGGGAAATATATCATACGGCAGCCACCCTACTATGGATAAAGGATTGGGTGAATCTAACCAACAAAAGAACACTAGTATTAGAAGGCCACGATATGCAGAAAGGATGGCATGCCTTTCTGTGGGAAACTATGAAACCCAGACAATCATATTTCCATAGGCATCTTATCAGGGTCTCTTTATTAACTAATTGGAAAAAAGTACGTAAAAAACTCTATCTAAAAATACCGATTTGGCTATCTCCAATGGAAGCGATAGTACACCCTAATAATTTGGACATAACTAAAATGATTAAGTACGAAAATTTATTAGACCCACAAGGAAAGCTGAAAACACGACAAGAATTACAAGAGCGAGGATTTATAATTGATCAGTGGGTGTACCTTCAAATTCATAGTAGATACAAACAAGACATTAAGGAATTTGGAATCTACAATAAATTACAGACTTTAGACAAAATTCTATTAGGACCGAGTAAAAAAAATATATCTAAATTTTACAAACATTTATTAGAAACAGAACTAGAACAAGAAATTGTCAAAGGAAATATGATTGCGTGGAGCAGAAACGTGGGTCAGAGCATTACCCTAGCAGAATGGGAAAGGATCTGGAACAGGAACATTAAGATCATGAAATCAGCAGCTTATAAAGAAAACTCATATAAAATGTTTTATAGATGGCACCTGCCCCCTTCGAGATTGGCGAAGATGCACTCCAACACAAGCCCCAAATGTTGGAAATGTCAAAACATAGAAGGTACCTTCTTCCACATGTGGTGGTCATGCAAGGAAACCCAGAAGTACTGGCAAAAAATTAGGCGCTGGCTAGAGGAAATAACCAAGGAACAAATTGAGTACAAACCAGAGTCCTTCCTTCTAGGAATTTTTGATAAGCAAATATCCAAAAAATCTAAGTATATTACAATCCATATCTTAACCATGGCCAGACTGGCATTTGCCCAGTGCTGGAAACTACCTTCTATCCCCACTGAACTTATGGTTATTCAGAAAATTTTACAATGCGCCAAAATGGACAAACTAACCCAAGCATTAAAAAATAAAGAATCCTCAACCTATTATAACAATTGGAATCCTTTGTATAATAGGCTAAACCAAAGATAGATCACCTCTAGGAAAATCAAGGCCAAGGGCCTCCGAAGCAGAGATAAAGAAAAGCACTGCCAATGATAGTTTTGAAGAAGAAAGGACCTTACAGACAGTCACAAAAAATATGGTTTTATTACAATTGTTTTCCCTACTCTTCCCCCACTTCCCTTACCTTTCCCGCTTTCCTCTCTCAAGCCTTCCTCTCTTTCCCTCTTGGCCTATGCCAAGACCTGTTTGTCTTTTTGTTGTACATAATTTGTAGCTGTGTTGTTTTCTTTTAAAAGTAAAATTAATAAAGTTTTTTCTAAAAAAAAAAAATAATTCTAAGACTTTTAAACTCCCCTTCCCCTTCTCTACAAGCACCCTTGTGCTTAAACTGGGCAGGTGACAGACCACTGCAGAAGAAAAAAATCTTGACAGTCTCACATAACATAACAAGCCTCCGAGTTCCCATATTTTTTGGAAATATTTCTATTTAATGTATGCCCTGCCAATGTTTATAACAAGAATTTTACCTAACCCTAACCATTCTTCCAACGTTTTAGCCTCCAGCCCTCTTTGTTCTTTGTTGTTGTTCTCTACATTCTTTCTTGGTTTTCAACATCTTTTGTATTTTTGTGGGGACCAAAACTGGATGTTTAACCACACTTATAATGCTTAACAAGGCATTATAAAGCAGTATTAACATTTCACATGATCTTGATTCTATCCATCTGTTGATGCAGCTTAGGATTGCATTGGCTTTTTGACAGCTGCAGCACACTGCTGGCTCATACTTAAGTGATTGTCTATGGCTCAGTGGTTAATGACACTGAGCTTATCAGTTGATAAGCTGATAGCCTGGGTTCAAAACCAGAGCACCATGCAAGGAGGTGAGTTCCCATTCCTGCTCCAGCTCCTGCCCATCTAGCAGTTCAAAGGCATGTAAATGCAAGTAGGTTAATAGTGCCATTTCACTGGGAAGGGTGCTTTTCAGTGGTTCCATGTGCTTTTGGTGCATACCCATCCTGGCCACATGAGCATGGAAATATATTTGGACAATTCTGGTTCTCTCAGCGAAGAAACGGAGATGAACACTATGCCCTAGAGAGTCAGACATGACTTTTACCACTAGGACTCCAAGATCTCTCTCGCAGTTGCCAGGTTTCATCAATTCTATACCTGCACATTTGATTTTCTTGCCTAAGTGTAAAACCTTACTTTTCTTTCCATTGAATTTTATTTAATTAGATAGGGCCCAGTGTTCAAATCTATTGAGATCCTTACGGATCTTGGTGTTGGCTATTCCTTCTAGCTTGGTGTCATCTGCAAATTCGATGAATTCCCCTTCTATTCCCTCTAAATCATTTATGAAAATATTGAATAGTACTGGGCCTAAGACAGAACTTTGGGGTACTTGACTGCTTACTTCCTCCATGTACCCTGTTTCTCCAACAATACGGCCTCCCCCAATAGGAAGTCCCAGCATGTTTCATAGGCATGAAATGAAATTAAGCCCCTCCCCCCAAATTAAGGCCTATATTAAAACATGCGAAATGGGGGGAATGGTGGCAGGGGCTTGCCGTTAGGAAGTACTTTTGTTGCACACCCGGATATGGTGCTGCCTGCGTTGACCCCAATACGAAGTGCCCCACCAACGCCCAGATCAACATCCAAGCCGTTGCCACCCGCTCGAAGATGCAAGGGGGGGAATTAAGTCACCCCCGAAAAGACGGCCTAGCCATTTTTTCGGGGTTCAAAAAAAAATAAGACCCAGCCTTATTATATGAGAAACACGGTAAATGTATTTCTCTTAAGGACTACATGTTGAGTGTGGTTTGTCAGCCAGTTACAAATCCATATATTGATGATGCTGTCTATCCCACATTTTTCTAGCTTACCAAGAAGTAGGTTGTGGTTTACTTTGCCAAATGCCTTACTGAAATCCAACTATGCTACAATATATCCATAGCATTTCATTGATCCACTAATTTAGTTATTTAGTCAAAGAATGAAATAAGATTTGTTTCACATGATCACTTAGCTTCTAGTTGCTTGATTATCTTTTCCAGTATCTTTTCCAGTATTTCCAGTATTCAATACCTTTCCCAGGTATTGATTTCAGGCTGATTGGGCTGTAGTTTCCTGGATCCATTTTTTTCTCTTTTTTGAAGATGGGAACTACATCAGCTCTTTTCTAGTCCTCTGGTATTTCTCCAGTGCTTTATCTTTGAAAGATATGGTTTAATGGTTCCAAGATCATGTCTACCAGCTCCTTCAGGTCCTGATGCTCTGAACTCATCTAGGGTGGACATGTGTTCTCTTACCATTCTCTTGCCTATTTTAAATTGTATTCCTAGGCTGTCTTTTGTGGTTCTGATTTTGATAGGTTGGGCTATTTTGTGTGTGTGTGTGTGTGTGTGAAAACAGATGCAAAGAATGAATTAAGCAGCTCAACTTTCTCCTTGCTGCCCATCACTTCCTTGCCATCTTCTCCCATTAGTGGATTGATTGTTTCCTTGACTTTATGGATGTCATAAATGGGTGTCAGTTGCACCCATTTCTAGATAAAAAGGTTCTAAGTCATTCATGCCCTGTTCACCTCCAGAATAGGTTATTGAAATGCATGCTATATAGGGCTGGCCTTTAAAAGCATCCAGAAGCTTATAGCCAGTGCAAAATGTAGTGGCATGGACAGTTGTGCTCATTCCTTGATCAGTACACATTACACATCTGCGCTATGAGCTGCATTGACTGCCAGTTTGCTTTCAAGTTCAATTTAAGGTGTTGGCAATACCCTATAAAGCCATACATGGGCTGGGGGTGACTATCTCTCCCCAGTTACATCTACCCATCAGGTCTTGCAGGAGAGGCATTTTATGGCTCCCATCTACCAAGGAATGTCATCTGAGAGGACACAGGAGAGCCTTTCTGCAGCAGCACCTGCTTTTGGGGACATCATTTTCTAAAACATTAGGCTGGCCCCAATCCTGCGTGAAACATACTAATTTTTGAAACATGTAAACATCAACATTAAAAGCAAACTAAAGAGCAAACATTTACTGTATTTTATCATCAGAATTCTCTTTAATAAGTACTATTTAATGGTTTATTCTCATTTGGCTCCTTTTGTTTTCTATTAGTGAAGTATCTGAAAACACGGAGAAAAAGAACCTTTAATGAATCAGAATCTGCAGCAAAGAATGCAAGAGGAAATTATAAGGAAGGTAATAAGTTTGTATTTTTGTTGCATTTGCATAATAACCTCCCCTTGCATAAATATGCTTTTGAGTTTCTTTTGAAATGTTTGCTTTTTTACTTTCATTTGTTAGTTTATTGGAAGGTTCTAAGCATCTTCTAAAACAATTGAATCTTAATCAATCAAACTGTATGCCACTATTCTCTGAATAATCTTCCTTAAAAATGAAAGATTGGAGAGAGACCAGAGTCCAAAATAAGTACAGGTAGACTTACAACCATAATTGTGCTCAAAATTATGCTGATAAATCATTGTGATTAAAAGTATGGTTAGAGTTTCGAATGGTTCCTTTTTTGTTTTCACTTTTCCTATTTGAAAGAGAGTTCTGAGTTGCCAGAATAAGAAAGAAAGTCACTTACTAAATCTGAATTGGAGAGTATGGGAAAAAGAGAAGAACGTGAAGGTGAGGAATGTTGCATCACTGTTCAATAAAGCACAACAGAGAGGGGAATAAATACAGAATGACAAGAGTTGGAAGAAACACTGGAGGTCATCTAATCCAAACAGGAGACTCTTTATCATTCCAGACAAATGACTGTCCAGTCTCTTCTTAAAATCTTCCAGTGATGGAGCCTCCACAACTACTGGAGGAAAGCCATTGCACTGATTAATTGTTCTCCCTGGCACGAACCTTCTCCTTAGTTCTAGGTTGGATCTCTCCCTGATTAGCTTCTATCCATTACTTCTTGTCTTGCCCTCAGGTGCTTTGGAGAAAAGGCTAATTCTCTTCTTCTTTGTGACAGCTTCTCAAATATTGGGAAACTGCTATCATGTCACCCTAGTCCTCCTTTTCATTTGACTAGACATTCTCAGTTATTGCAACCATTCATGATATGTTTTGGCCTCCAGACCCTTAATCCTCTTCGTTGCTGTTCTCTGTACTCTTTCTAAAGTCTCAACATCTTTTTTGTGTTATGGTGATCAGAACTGGATTCATTGTTCCAAGTGTGGCCTCAGCAAGGCAGTACTAACACTTCAAGTGATCATAGCATTATTCCTCTGTTGATGCCATCTAGGACTGCAGTAGCTTTATTGGCAGTTGCAGCACAATGCTAATTCATACTTAAGTGGCTGTCCACTAAGACTCCTAGATCCCTTTCATAGTTGCTGCTGTTGAGCCAAGTACAGTATATTCTATATTCTATTCTGTATCTGTGCATTTGGACTTTTTTGCCTGTGTAAAACTTTTCTTTTCATGCAGCTGAATTGCATTTTTCTGGATAGCCCCAGGGGTGGGATTCTACCAGTTCAGACCAGTTCTATAGAACCGGTTGTTACGATTCTGCACAGTTCGGAGAACCGGCAAATCATACCATGGCTGGCCCCTCCCCTCCCCACCCACCCCACCCAGGAGTCTTTCCTGAGGCCCAGTCAGGGGTGGCATTCAGAGGGTTGGGGGAAGGTGAAGTGGCCTGAGAGCAGAGCTGAATCTTCCTTAGGATTGAAGCTTCTATTTTTCAGTGCAGACTCAGGCAGAAGATTGCAGAAAGGTAGATCTGGGAGTAAAGCTGTGATTCTGCAAGCAGCTCAATCTGCCTGCCTGCTTTGCCTGATTTTGGGTAAAAGTTGCTCTTTTTAAAATAAAAAATTTCAATCTTTACATATATATTTACAATATTTATATACAAGCCACGCCCAGCCACATGAACACCAGCCACACCCACAAATTTGACCATGCCCACAGAACCCGTTGTTAAGAAATTTGAATCCCACCCCTGGATAGCCCCCAGTGTTCAAATCTGTCAAGATCTTTCTGAATCTTCAGCCTATCATCTGGAGTATTGCCTGTTCCTGCCAGCTTAATATTGCCTGCAAATTTGATGAGTTCTCCTTTTATCCCTTCATCCAAATCATGTTGAATAGTGCTGGCCCTAAGATAGAACCTTGGAGAACTTCACTGCATGCTTTCCTTCATGTAGATGTAGTTTCATTGAGGACTATGCATTGAGTCCGGTTGCTACAAACCCCTCTGGTGGTGAAGCTATCTATCCCACATTTTTCTATTTTATCAAGAAATAAGTTGTGGTCTAATTTGTCAAATGCCTTATTGAATCCAAGAACACTTTGTCCACAACATTTCGCTAGTCCACTAAAATTTAAACATGTTTTTCAATACTGCATCCTCTGGTTTTAACTTCATTGTTAACATTTTGCGACCTGTAATGTTGAAGTGAACTTTAAATGTAATACATCAAATGCAATTCAAATTGCCCTCAAGATATAGTTTGTATTCCACAGAGGGAAGAAGCGAAAGGAATAAAAGGAATAAAAAACCCCTCTCAGCTCTGAGTAATTGTGAAAGGGTATAGAAAAGTTGTGAATTCTCAATTACTAACTTTGGGTCCTTTCTTTTAAAAATGTAAGTCTTAAAGATTTACATTTTTTTTATTTTAAAAAAATACAAAAGTTCAGTTTTTTAAAAAAATAGTTTTATAAATTGCTTTTTATTTTTTGGTAACAAATTGGTTTAATTTTAGTCACTGGATCTCTTTTTTCTTTTACAATTTTTTTAAAAAATATTAAATTTAATGACTTAAAAAATAAAAGAAATAAAAATGTATTTTTATTTAGTTTAATTGAATTCAATTTTGAAAACAGTAGAAACCTCATCTTGTGGGAACAATTTCTTTTCAATCCGTTCCTTGTAGCTCTGAGGTAAGTGTATTAGTGTAGCCAATGTATTTTGCCTTCCTGATTTAAGTTTAGTTACATCAGAACCAGATTAAACAATTCCTACTTGTTATTCTTTGTTTCAGAAACTTCTAGGCTTGAATCTTGAAAGGAGTCAGAGGTAATTTTTTCAAGGATGAAAGGTGACAACACGAAAGTACCTCTGCAGCCTCTCTTCAATCCAATTCATACGTTACCTCCTTTTATCAATTTTGCTGAATTGTAATTGGTTTTATGTTGCTTTTCAACTGTTTTTATTTTATTCATATCATGTTCTAATTTATTATGGAATTTTAAATAGTTATGGACTGCTTTATTTATTTCATGAGCTCTTTTATGTACCACTATGAAAACAAACAAGAGACAGTAAGAAAATGAACAAAAGAAAGAAGAGATATAGAATAAACTCAGAATTGTTGTCTCCTTCAAAACCATTGAATCATCCTAAAATTGCTGAATATTTAGCAACAAAAAGCAAGCAAGCAAACAAACAAAAAACACCAGTGGGTACAGTCAGTAATAAAATAAACCAAGAAGTTCCAATGATGTTTTTATTGCCTGTGATGTTCTGGAATGGGATTTCAAAACTGAGACCGAGCACACCAGCAGCTAGATCTTTCTTCCTCTCTGGGAAGAATCATACCAACTGAATGATTTAACAGCAGAGCTTCACCCTGAGGTTGATACACCTCTTGCCCACCCTCTTCATATTTTTCTAAAGCAGATCAACTTGAATATTTAAGAAACGAATAAGTCCATAACAAGACAATGCCTTCTAACTGCACAGACTGTCAATTCTATGTTTGAGCTATTGTCAATAATAAATAAATAATAACATGGATACTTTTTTTTGGGGGGGGGGGGGATCTTTGAAAGAGCTAATCAAAATCATTCAAACAAATCAAAATTGTACATGGGATGGAGCCAGGAGATGGAAGAATTCTGATGTTAAGAATTGGACATGATTTGAACTGAGATGAGTAGAATAAAATTAAGAGAGTTAAAAAAAGGAAGAAGCTATATAGAAAATGGAAAACGGTAATAAGATATGGAATGATATATAAAAGGAACATGATTTTTGAAGAGGTGTCTGTATGATGAGTTTTAACCTGGGATCAAGCAACTTTCAGAAAAGATGTTTATGTTTTTATGTTTTATGTCTTGTTTGTTTGTTTTTTATTGGAAGAGAATAATGAAAATGTATAAGACAGATGGATATAAAAAATGTATACAATCTAAAGTTAAAGAGATATAATTTGAATAAATAGAAGGAAAAGAAGTAATAAAGAGAAGTTTGGGATAAGATATGAAGATGAACAGATAAGGTAAATATATATATCAAATTGTGCTTGTTTGGAAATGTGATAACTTGGAATAATTCTGTCTTTAAATAAGTTGTTGTACTGGCTTTTTAAGAAAAAAAAAATCCTATGTCATTATATTTTATGTTTTGTTTGTCTGTGTATTGTTTTGGAAAATCAATAAAATTTGTTCAAAAAAAAAAAAAAAGAATTGGACATGACAACCCCTGCCTGTTTCTTGGTTTCCATGTAACTTTACAAAAGCCATCATCCTTACCATATTTTTTCTGCCTATTTTTAATAGTCCTGAACAGTTCCTCACTCTTTTACACCAGTTTGCATATGAGGCTTTGAAGACCAAATTCTTTTATATTTAACTTTTTCATATTTAATGCCTCTTTCTAATATGTTTGCACTAATATTCATAAAGATGTGACTTTTTCAAGAATTAAAAAGTATGCCAGAAATGAAACATTTGTATTTTTTTTACTAAAGCTCATATGGTTTTTCAGAGATATATGGGTTTTTTTATTTTATAAACACTGCCCTGGTTAGCACTGATAGTTTTGAAATTTTAAATGTTTGTAAAGCTGGTTACTAGTTCTCATAATTATGGGAAAAATCTCAAATCTAGGTTTCTGCTGCTCAGGTGCCATGATGAATTGGACAGCCGTTACCTTTTTCCTCCACTGTGTTGCTACACTGTTCCCTACCGGATGCACATTTCTCTCTCTAAATGATGCATTGACTTAAGAATGCCAAGTGCCAATTTGACAGGGCAGTGTACTGATTTACTTTATTATCTTAGTCCTCCACCAGTTTAAATGATCACTCATCTTTTGACTATTGTTTAATAATTCAGTAGAAAATGTTTGTCTTTCTTCACTTACTGTATAGCTATTGCAATAATTAATTATGGGTCTGAAGTCAAAATGACAAGAGAACAGGTTTTTGCATCTGTAATATGAAAGAACTGCCCAAAATTGGAGTTATTTCAAAGAGGAGAAAGACGAGATTAGACCTTTAAAATCACTTCCAACAACATGATTCCATAAGATAAAAAGCATGACATAAGAAAGGGAGATATAGCCAAATCTCATTATATGGCACCATACCTCTTGGTGCAGGAAACAATACAAATAAAAGAAAAGGAAGGGAGAAAAAATAATTAAATGACTTTCAAATTTTATTACAGCAGCTACAATTAAAATGGCACTTTGGGTTTTTATTAAGGAATGCTGGTGCTTGGATAGTAATCAATACAAAAATTCTATAAATCTCCCCTCCCCACACCTTAACTCTGGGAGTATGAGTGATAGAGAGAGTAGAGGAATAAATAAGTGTGTTTGTGCATACATGCATAGGTGCAACCAAAAATATAGCAGATATTGAGTCACCATGGTGAACAGGTGGCAATACAAATCTAATAAATAAATAAAAAAGATATCAGAGACATCAAAATTGTTGCAGTTTTTTCCCGAAATGATATCTTCAAATAGACCTGAATACAAGGAAATCAGTGCATTGCTCTGGGCAAACTCAGCACTCATTTTTATCTGCACTAATGGAAAGAAAATCAGTGCAATGATTCCAATATGCCATATTTCTTTTCAAAGAAGTTACATGAGCAGGACTGTAAAATGTTAATTCTGACTGTACTGTAAATTGGGGTTTGTTTCTATTAAAATAAATATAAAAGCAACTATAAATAAATGTAAAATAATTATAAAAACAACAATAAAAACTCAATGGGTGTCTATTTCACTTTAATATACCTGGGATTGAGGTCTTGTTCTTGGAGGCAAATGATGAAGTTATTATGTAAATGCCACAATTTAAGTACTTTTATCAGATGTTGGTCATTTGGTAGCATTAATCACAGTTACTCCAGTCACATATTTCTGAGTATATGCTTAATATCTTCAGAATGTAAACATCAGAGTATTCTTGGATGTAATCTGCTAGAAAGAAAAGTATAGCCATGGCTGGCTGATTTTGTAAAAGAAAAAATCAGGAAAAAAAAATTATTTCTGCTTAAAAATATTTTCTGCTAATGGCAAAGTGATATAACCTCTTAACTTAAGAGCAAACCTCTTCAAATATTGTAGGAATCTGAGGAAATGTCTGTATTGTCTTACTCTAGCATGGTGCCAGCTCTTTTTGTGTCTGGTTGTATATTGGTCTCTATTTTTTCAATTCTTAGAATGTGGAACTGTTTGACTGTATCTTAAAATAGAATAGAATTCTTTATTGGCCAAATGTGATTGGACACACAAGGAATTTGTTTTGATGCAAATGCTCTCAGTGTTCATTAAAAGGAAAAAAATACATTGGTCAACAATCATAGGTATAGCACTTAATAGTCAAAGGGTACAAATAAGCAATCAAATCATACCAGGAAACATAATAATAAGCGATCAAATCAAATTATACTAGTAAACAGTCAATTTTTAAAAATCATCATGATACAAGCAACAAAGTTACATTCATACAGTCATAAGTGGGAGGAGATGGGTGAAAGGAAGGATGAGAAAATGAATAGTAATAGTAATAGTGATGCAGACTTAGTAAATAGTTTGACAGTGTTAAGAGAATTATTTGTTTAGCAGAGTGATAGTGTTCTGGGGAAAAATATTCTTATGTCTAATTGTTCTGGTGTGCAGTGCTCTATAGTGTCATTTTGAGGGTAGGAGTTGAGACAGTTTATGTCTGGGATGTGAGCGGCCTGTAAATATTTTCACACCCCTCTTTTTGACTGAGCATTATACAGGTCCTCAATTGAAGGCAGGTTGGTAACAATTGTTTTTTCTGCAGTTCTAGTTATCCACTGAAGTCTATCTGTCTTGTTGGATTGTAGAACCAAACCAGACAGTTATAGAAGTGCAGATGACAGACTCAATAATTCCTCGGTAGAACTGTATCAGCAGCTCCTTGGGCTGTTTGAGCTTTCTGAGTTGGCACAGAAAGAACATTATTTGTTGTGCTTTTTGATGATGTTTTTGATGTTAGGTGTCTATTTTAGGTCTTGAGATATGATAGAACCTAGAAATTTGGTGGTAGTGTGGAAGGGTTTCTCCTAAAATCTACCACCATTTCTACGGTTTTGAATGAATTCAGTTCCAGAGTGTTCCGGTTGCACCAAGAGGCAAGTTGTACAACCTCCCATCTGTATGCGGATTTGTCATCGTCTCGAATGAGACCAACCAGAGTTGTATCATCTACAAACTTCAATAGTTTAAAGAACAGATCATCTGAGATGCAGTCATTGGTATATAGGGAGAAGAGAAGTGAAGAAAGCACACAGCCTTGGGGGCGGGTTATGCTAACTGTACAGGTATCTGATGTGATTCTGCCTAGCTTCACTTGCTGCTTCCTGTCTGTTAGGAAGTTTATGATCCACTTACAAGTGTGTTCAGGTACTGCTAGCTGGTTTAGTTTAGTTAGGAGAATGTTTGGAATGATGGTATTGAATGCTGAACTAAAGTCTACAAAGAGAACACTTGCATAGATATTTGGAAATTCAAGGTGTTGTAGAATGTAGTGCAGAGCCATATTAACAGCATAGTCTGTTGATCTATTTGCTCGGTATGCAAATTGCAGGGGATCTTACAGCAGATCCATGATGGTTTTCAAGTGGGACAGCACTAGCCTTTCAAAAGTTTTCATAACTACTGATGTTAGAGCATCAGGTCTGTAGTCATTCAGTTCCCTGATGGAGGGTTTCTTCAGCACTGGGGTGATAGTAAAGCATTTGAAGCAAGAAGATACATACCACATCTCTAGTGAAGTATTGAAGATTCAGGTGAAGATGGGGGCCAATTGGTCAGCACAGACTTTTAAGCAAAAAGGAGTTATCTTGTTTGGGCCTGGTGCTTTTCCTGGCTTTTGTCTGTGAAATAGATCATGCCCTTCTTTTTCTGTGATCACTAGAAGTTGTGAACCCAATGGGTTGGGGTCAGTTGTGGTTGTTGTTGATGTGTTTGAGAAGGAGTCAATTGTAGGAGGTTTGTCTGTTGGTGTGTCTGAGATGGTGGTTGTGGAGATAGGTAGCTGTAGTTTCTTTTCAAACGTGCAGAAAAACACATTCAGGTCATCTGCTAGTTGTTGATTTCCTTCTGCCTGGGAAGGAGGTTTGCTGTAGCCAGTGATATTTTATAGTTTTCCACATGCTTGCTGATTCATTTGTTGTGAACTGATATACTTAATTTTTCAGAGTAGCTTCTTTTTGCTGCTCTGATCTCTCTAGCTAATACGGTCTTGGCCTCATTGTATAGCACTCTGTCACTTTTTCTGTAGGCTTCCTCTTTGGAACGACGTAGCTGCTTAAGTTTAGCTGTAAACCAAGGTTTATTGTTACTATATATTTGCAGGTTCCTTGTTGATACACATAAGTCTTCACAGAAGCTGACATATGATGTTACAGTATCTGTGAACTTATCTAGGTCTGCACAGGTATCTTCAAAAACATTCCAATCAGTGCAATCAAGGCAAGTTTGTAGCTTTAGCTTTGCCTCCTCAGTCCAAGTCTTCACTGATTTAATTGTTGGTTTCATTATCTTTGTCTGTAAGCAGTACAAGGTAAATCATGCAGTTGTCAGAGTGTTCGACAACTGCTTGTGGTAAAGACTGCTAAGCATCTTTTAGTGTTGTGTAGCAATGGTCTAAAACAGTGGCCCCCAACCTTTTTGAACCAGGGACCGGTTTCATGATTATTTATTCTTCCATGGACCGGTACCTGAGTAACGCGAGACTCCACCGCCAACGGGACGGCTCTTCATTTGAAGCCCCCCCCTTTCGACGAAACTAAGGCGCGAGCACCCAAATGCTGCTTTCCAACCGAAAACCCGGAAGCAACCGAAAACCCGGAAGCAACCGAAAACCCGGAAGCGCCGTTGAAACAAGATGGCAGTGCCCAAGCTTTGCGGCCCGGTAAAAAATGATCCACAGACTGGTACCGGTCCGGGGACCAGTGGTTGGGGACCCCTGGTCTAAAAAGTATTCTTGCCTCTAGTTCAGTGGTTCCCAACCTTTTTTTCACCCTGCACCCCTAAAGAAATTTCACTTGAACCTCACACCCCCTGAAATAAATAATAAATAAAAATGCCAACATATAGCCAATATCCTATTATTTACCTGGACTTTTCTCGCACCACCTGGAATATCGTCTCACACCCCCAGGGGGTGCGAGCACCCCAGGTTGGGAACCGCTGCTCTAGTTGGACAATTGACATGCTGGAAATATTTTGGGAACTCTTTCCATAAGTCGCCTTGATTAAAATCTCCTAGAATAATATCTTGTCTGATGTATGTCTTCTTGATTTCTTTGCTCTGATTCAGTGAGTTAGTTGAGATTGGGCTGGAGGGCTGGTTGTTGAGAAGCACATTTGAAAACTGCTCACCAACTTTGCTCATAAAATAGAGTAAGTCAATCCTTTGAGATACAAACAAGAAACCATAACCACAGGTACTATCTTTATTGTAAGGTTGCAGTTATAGAATCCTGCAAGTCTGAAAGCACTTGTCCCCTCCATTGCCTGAATTTCCAGAGAACTAGAGAGAATTTCTTATAAGGCATTTTCCACACCCCTATTCCTTCTGTGGGGGCACAATGGCTCAGTGGTTAAAAAAGCTGAGCTTGTCAACTGGAAAGCTGGCAACCCACGTTAGAGACCTGAGCGCCACACAACAGGGTCAGCTTCCATTTCTGCCCCAGCTACTGACCACCCAGCACTTAAAAGCATGCAAATATGAGTAGATTAATAGGTATCAATTCAGAGGGAAGGTAACAGCATTCCATGCACTTTGGTGTATTGTCATGCCAGCCACATAAAAAGTATCTTTGAACAGAGTTGGATCCCTTGGCCAAGAAACAAAGATGAGCACAACACCTTAGCGTCAGACACAACTGGACAGGGAAACCTTTTCCTTATCCTTCTGTGGGCTGAGATATGCTTTATCTGATAGTTGTCAGGGGTGACAACTATCACCCCTGGAAGGTTATTTTCACAGCCCACTTTAGAGAACAAGCAGGGGTTAGAGGTTCGGTCAACCTTATGGTCAGGAAAATTGTCTTAAATTTTGGATATTTTTGCACTGAATTGAAAAAAATAAACCTCCATAGTTAGCTGAAAGGCAATTTGTAGACTTGTTCCCATAGGAACTACATGTCTGGTTCCTGAAGTAAAATTGAAAGGAACAGGCAGAGGGAGATACCTGACTTAGAAGGGACAGGCCCAAGAAATAATCTTATACCATCAGCTTAGCAAGAGAGAGGGCACATTTTTTTTCTTCCTGTTTCCACAAATATTTTAAGAAAAAGATACGGGCATGTGTGACACTGAACTGTTTGTTACCACTCTCTAAAGTTGAGTGCTTCTTTCTATATGATAGCTTGAACTCTAGACTGATAACCTATTTACTGATAATCCTTGACTTCTACAAGTTGGCACCTAAAAGAATAGGGTAAGATCGGCTTGGCATAGATTATCCACCTGCCTGTTGGCCCTCTCAAAATACTACGCTGCTTGCTTATGTGGTCATAGTCTCAAAATATATTGAAGAGTGTTAGTTCATTCTTATTGCCACAGGACAGATGCCCCTAAAATATGCTACAGCTGGGTGTCTCTTCATTTAGGCCTGTTCCTCACCTGTATATATCTCCATTAAGAATTACTATAAATTACTATAGTGTTTGGTAATTACAGACTGCCAATTATGTATGTGTGGGCATTCCATTCCAAAAAAGCTAATGCTAAAAATAGCTGCTGTATTTTGTTTCATGGGTGGTTAACGTTCTCTTCTATCCTGACACCCCTTTGCTATTTATGGCCTCATCATTTTGTAGGTCCTGGGGCCATTAAGTGCATGCCTATATACATGTAAATATTGATAAAGTGAATACAACCTCAACTGCCTTACTTTTGTGTACTTCTGTTTTTCTAAAGTGCTCAGTGCTTGATCTTCCAATCTTCCTACTAGAAGGAATATGATGGATTTTGCCAAGAACATTGCACTACATCATAAGTTTCTTACAGAGATCTATTCTGCTCCTATCAGAACCCCTTCCTGTAGTCTTCTTAATTAGATAAAACCCTTGTTTCCCCCTCTATTGTTCTAAAATGTTGTTGCACCATGTTATTTTATTTCTGTGTTCCATTTACTTTTTGGGAAGTACAATGTCCTAGGGGTTCTCTTTTTGGATTCGCTAGCTCGACAGCGGACAGTTGTTAAAAAATTTAAATATCTAAAAATTTAAGAATTAAATATTTTCCCAGTTGTAAAGTGTCAGTTTACAGTAGTTTATAAGGTTAGTCTCTGTCTTGGAAAATTCATCACTATCTTCCCTGTTTTAAACTGTCTGCCTCTTTTTTTGTGGTTTATTATTTTTTTCCCTTAGCTCTTTAAGAATTTAAAAATTTCTAAAGAATTAAAATAAGTAAACCGTTTTTAAAAAAGATTTAATTAAAAAATTAAAAATAAAAACATTGAAAAGATTTGTTTTAAAAAACTGAAAACGAAATTTAAAATGGAAAAAGATTTAAAAATTGAAAAAACAATAAAAATTTGAAAACAGATTAAAAAAAAAGAATTTGGATATTTAAAAAATTTATAAAAGTTCTTGGACCTTTATGAAATAATATATACTTTTATTTGTTGGAAATCTTAGGCTGTTTTCTAGGGCATGCTTTGCTCTTAACCTTCTACTTCCTGCCTTGAAAGTTTATCCTTTTTCTCTCTGTCAACAAGTGTTTTGTACTTATCCTGTTCTTCCTTGCTTTGTTGCTCTTTGGTTGCCTGGCCACTGCTGGGATTTTCAGGTATGATGTCCTGATGTGGACGCTCTGCTCCACTTAATGTTGCCCTCTTGATATAGTTTGTAATCCACACATGTGTTGAAAATGACAGATGAATAAAATTTGCAAAGTAAAAGAAAATCTCAGCTTAAAAGAAAAAAACAGTATCTCAACTGAGACTATATATATTAAAAGCTTGTTAGTGTGTTAGTGTAAAAAAAAAAGATTACACATGCGCGCACACACACATATATGATAATACAAATGACATTTTTACTACAATTATGGTTGCATTATCACCTATTGATTATTCCTGAAAGTGTAATTAATCAGATGTTCAATGTATACATAATAACAGTGAGAACAGCTATGCTGGACAGCTGATCTGCGTAGCTGAAATTAGGATCTTCTTGTTTTTACTCTGCTATATTAACAACACATTGTTATTGTGATAATGAATCCTTTGACACTTGGTATGTCAAAAATTAGAAAATGCCTAATTTGAGATTGTCATGTTACATACACACCCACTCCCCCCTCAAAATAAAAGAGAAATAATTTTCTCTCTTTCCCCATCTAGGCCACCTGAATAGAGGCATTCCATGATAGCCCCAAAGCTGGGCCTGAGTGCTATCACTGCCACTCAAGAAAGCCAGGTATACAAACCACGTGATTGCCTCTGCAGCCCAATGATTCTTAGGATTTGCCATATGCCACTTATTTTCAGAGAGTGTTTTCTTTCTGTTGATAGGCCCCTGTGCCCTATGCAAGGCTGCTCCTGGTCATATGAGGTGTTCATTCCTGAAGTGGCTCCTGAGAGTCTATAGCCTCCCAAAACCATGTGACAGCACAACTGTTCTCACACAATCTTCAGAGGCTATAGGAAGTCATTCAAGAGCAGACCCTCTTCACAACCACTGGAGGCCATGCAAAAGCACATTCCATTCTTGTGCAGTCTCTGCAGCCTCTAAAAATTGCATGAGAACAGGGCATGCTTTTGAGAATAGCTGTAATTGGGTGTTGGTGAATGTCAGTGTATCACCTAAAACATAGCATGTCTCCTTTGACATGTGTCATAGGTGTGACATGTGTCATCACTGCACTATGACAACCATTATCCATTCTGATGAAGAAACTTTGATACACTCAAAGTGCCAGGTCAAAGAAATGGACATGATTCTAATTCGTACTCAAAATGTTGTCCAAAGCATAAAAAATATTGATGCAACTGAAAACGGCAACTATAAAGATAAGTATATTGAATGTACATGTAAGTGAGCAATTACTTAAAATTTCCCAATTATATCTGTCTTTAAAAATGCAAGTTTTTAAAAATACAAGTTTTTAAAGTATATGAAAGTGAACATGAACTTGAATTTATGTCTGTACGAAGAGATGTAACCCGGGATCAAGCTGCTTTCAAAAAAGATGTTTTATGTTTTCATGTTTTGTGTTTGGTTTGTATGTTTGTTTTTTAAAAATTAATAAAAATTTTGGGGAAAAAAATGCACGTTTCTAAAAAAAACAACAAATAAATTGGGAAAAATAATATTGAAAGGGAAAGTCAAGAAAATCAATTGTTTCTGGAATGCTTGGAGTTAATTCAATATTACAATAATAAAAGCTTAGATAAAATTAGTTCATTTATTATTTTTGCAACCTGCACATTCTTGGCCAAACTAGCCCACAATGGTCAGCAGAAATAGCACTTAGACTTATATACCACTTCACAATGCTTTATAGCCCCCGCTAAGTGGTTTACAGAGTCAGCATATTGCCCCCAACAATTTGGGTCCTTATTTTACCGACTGCAGAAGGATGGAAGCCTGAGTGAGATTTGAACTGCCAAATTGCAGGCAGCCAGCAGGCAGCAGAAGTAACCTGCAGTACTGCATGCTAAACACTGTGCCACCGTGGCACTGTGGTTAATACAGGTAGTCCTCATTATTCTGTCCTCTATAATTACTGACTGAATGTATAAAGGCAGATATATAACTCCACAAAGCATCCATACAAAGTCTTTTTATTGGATCATCAGGCATCCTCAAGATAACTCACAGTTATGACAAGATTCTTCTCAATGTCCGATTCTTTGCATATCTGTTTTTCTGGGTAAAAAGATGGTTATCTCTCATCCCGATATTGAAAGAGCAAAGGGTGAAGCACCAGCATGCTGCTGGGGTCCAAGCAAGAGTGAAGAAACCTCTCTCAGCCCACCAAAGGTCAATTCAGTGACCAATAAGGGGTACAGATGTGGTCACATGACATGAACTACATTTCCCAGGATACCTTAACTACATTTACCATGATGCATTCCCTTAAGAGGACAGCTCCCAATTACTAATTATACCAATTCCCATTAACTATAACTGGCTGGACAGCACATTCATGTTACGACCATAATTGACCCCAACATTTATTTTGCTAAGTGAAAAATTTGTTAAATGAGTTTGGCCCCATTTTATGACTTTTCTTGCCACAGTTGTTAAGTGAATCATTGCAGTTGTTAATGTCATGCCCCAGCATATAACTTTTATATACTGTTGTTGTGCTCTAGCCCTATCTAATGGCCAGAGAAACAAAATAACAAGTATATTGTTTGAAGCTGACCCAACCCACTTACCCATCAGCCTGCATTCTCAAAACAAGTGCATTTCCTTTAGCATTTGGAGAAGGCAGAAACACAAAGAAGAATCTATCTTAATCTGTGGCACATGGTCATCTAAGGACAAACCCACATCCCACACACATGGCATTGCTGATGAGATTTAAATTACTTGTATTTTTTAATTGTTATGTTCAGCAGTAACTCAATACTATCTTGTATTTGGTTTTCATTGTATGTATCCCTATTTTCCCCAGTTTCACCATATTCTGTTCTTTCAATAAAGCATTCATATCTATGGACATGGTCTGTTTTATTGGAGGATAGGTGGGTTGAGCTGCATATTGAGCTGTACACAGACTAACATGTAGTGAGGACAGAACAGTTAAATTAATAACATAGTGTTAAGTGAATCTGGCTTCCCCATTGACTTGTCTGAAGATCACAAAAGATGAACACATGATCCTGGGCACTGCAACTGTCATAAATATGAACCAATTAGCAAGCATCCAGATGTAGATCACATGTCCATGGGAATGCTGTAATAAGTGTTTGAAAAGTAATCATGTCAGTTTTTTTTAGAGCCATTGTAACTTTGGTCACTAAGCAAATTGTTATCTGTCAAGGATTACCTGTAGTATAAATCAAAAATACCTATCAGGAAAAATAATATTACTATAAATCTGTAAATAATAATCTTTCCAAAATGACCAATAAGGAACAACAAACATAAATGTAAGCTAACAATATTAAAAACAAATTATTGGAAGTAGAAGGTTTGATTGTAGAAATGTAGATTGTAGATTTTTAGGGGGTTTTTTTCTTAAAGCAAGCCCTGGAAGAAACAACCCACAGTTATTTATTTACTTGTTTGATATTAGATTACACCAGAGGTGGTATTCAGCAGGTTCTGACCAGTTCTGGAGAACCAGCAGTGGAAATTTTGAGTAGTTCAGAGAACCAGGAAATATCACCTCTGACTGGAGATTTTACAGTATCCTTCCCCTGCCACGCCCACCAAGCCACGCCCACAGAACCGGTAGTAAAAAAAATTGAATCCCACCACTGGATTACAACCCATTTTTATTAAGTGCAACTCAAGGCAATGCACTTAATATTTCCACCTTCTATTTGCCTCACAACATCCCATAAAAAAGGGTTGGGCTGAGAGAGAGCAGTGAGGGATGAAACATTTTATTTTATTCATTTATTTTTATTTGTCAATTGCTTACAAGATAATAGGTATAAGATAAAACATAGTTATGAATACATGAATACATATAAGAAAAATAAAAAAATATAAAAGAAACAATAGGACAAGGACGGTAGGCACATTGTTGCGCTTATGCACGCCCCCTACAGTCCTCTTAGGAAAGGGGTGAGGTCAAGAGTAGACAGTCTAAGTTTTTGGGGTTTGGGGAAGAAACCACAGAGTCAGGTAGAGCATTCCAGACATTGACCACTCTGTTGATGAAGTTGTATTTCCTGCAATCAAGTTTGGTGCGATTAACCTTGAGTTTGTATCTATTGTTTGCTCTAGTGTTGTTATGGTTGAAGCTGAAGTATTCATTGACAGTATTCATTGAAGCTGAAGTATTCATTGACAGGTAGGACATTGCAATGTATGATTTTATATACTATATTTAGACCGGACCGAAGGTGGCGTAGTGGTAGGTTTTCTAGGTTTAGAATTTCGAGTCTGGTGGCATAAGGTATTCTGCAACGAGTAGGTGTGTAAGGTATTGAGTAAGGTATTACAACATGTGTAAGGTATTGAGTAGAATGCTTCAGAACTCTGTCCTGGGCCTGACACTTGTATTATTTTTTTTATTAAGGATTTGAAAGAATGTGTAATAGAAATATATAGGTGACACAACACAGCTTGGGATTGCTATATTTAGTAAAATTAAATAAATAAAAATAAATAAAATTGTCTTGCTAGATTAGAAAAGTTGGCTGTCAAAACAAAGATATTTAGGAGAAATAGAAGCTATTCATGGAGGAAAAGGAAATCAGATACTTTCTGAATAACATCCACTCTTTACTGTGCTAGTTGCTATGGGAAGTTTATATTTAGGATTAATATGAATGATGTTCACAACTTAGCAGATCACTAGAGGTCCCTATTGCATAAAAGATTGCATAGAGTGGTGATGCCAGGTGGCCATATTTATTTAGATCTTCATTTGGAACAAGAATTACCTTGGTCAATTGGTGGTGCTATTTTCTCATTGTTTTCCAAGTTAATGGCATTTTTTCCATTTTAACCAGAATAGGAAATAAGGTATGCTGGGTTATGAAAACTGTACATGATGAAACCAGACCAGCAGAGTATTATTCTGCAAAAAAAAAAAAAGTCTAGTAGCATTCAATACATCCTACAACTCTTAGTATTTCCTGCCAGGGGACATTAGCATGCCATATCAGCATCAAACACAATAGATTTGTTTGCTTCTTGCTACAGCTAGAACGTAAACTTTCTTAGGGCATCCTGTTAGAGATTATTAGAAGACTAATGGAGTTTCAAACTGATAATGTAGCAGGTTTTTTTTTTTAACTGTATTAACTTTTTCTCAGTGAAGAGATCTTCTATGAGATTATCATGAAGCCAGATCAAAATAAAATTAAAACTCCCCCCTCCACTCTAATAGTGGTCTATTGCTAGTGCAATCCCCCTTTCAGGTCCTGGAAGGAAGAGGTTCCTTCTAAAATAAACTCAGATAATGAATGAAGCACATGATGTTATATAAGGGCAGACAATCAGAAGAAGTATTTTAGATAAGATCAACCAATCAGTCTAACATCAATACCCGGGGAGATACTGGAAAAAATAATTAAAAAACAGACCCTTGAACATCTAGAAACCAATAAAGTTATAACTAGTAGCCAGCATGCGTTTGTTAAAAGCAAATCATGCCAAACCAATCTTATTTCATTCTTTGACAAGTGACTAAATTAGTAGACCAGAGAAATGCTGCTGACATAATATACAGTATTTAGACTTCAACAAGGCATATGACAAAGTATACCACAACCTACTTCTTGGTAAACCAGAAAAAAATGTGGGATAGACAGCATCACCCCCAGATGGATTTATAACGGGCTGACAAACCGTACTCAATGAGTTTAATCTACATGGAGGGAAGTAAGCAGTAGGGTACCACAGGTTTCTGTCTTAGGCCCAATATTCTTCAATACGTCCATAAATGAAGAACTCATCAAATTTGCAGATGACACTAAACTGGCAGGAATAGCCAACACCCCAGAAAACAATCTCAGAATACAAAAATATCTTGACAGACTTGAACAATGGGCCATATCCAACAATATATCCAGAAAAAACAATTACTACCAACCTGCCTTCAATCAAGGACCTGTATACTGCATGAGTCAAAAAGAGGGCTGTGAAAATATTTACAGACCCCTCACATCCCGGACATAAACTGTTTCAACTCCTTCCCTCAAAACGACGCTATAGAGCACTGCACACCAGAACAACTAGACACAAGAACAGTTTTTTCCCGAAAGCCATCACTCTGCTAAACAAATAATTCCCTCAACATTGTTCGACTATTGCAAAGTCTGCACTACTATTAATCTTCTCATCACTCCTTATCACCCATCCCCTCCCACTTGTGACTGTATGGCTGTTACTTTGTCACTTGTATCCTTATGATTTATATTGACTGTTTCCTGGTATGATTTGATTGCTTATTGTACCCTATGACTATCATTAAGTGTCATACCTTATGATTCTCGACTCTTGATGAATTTATCTTTTCTTTTATGTATAACTGAGAGTATTTACACCAAGACAAATTCCTTGTGTGTCCAGTCACACTTGGCCAATAAAGTATTCTATTCTATTCCATTCTGTTCTGTTCCGTTCCGTTCCGTTCCGTTCCATTCCATTCCATTCCATTCCATTCCATTCTATTCTATTCTATTCTATTCTATTCTATTCTATTCTATTCTATTCTATTCTATTCTATATGAAATTTAATGTGGAGAAAAGCAAGGTTTTACACCTAGGCAGGAAGAACCAAAGATACAAGTACAGATTAGGTAAAACCTGGCTCAAAAACAGTTACTGTGAGAAGGACCTTGGAGTCCTAGTGGGACATGAGCCAGCAGTGTGCGTAACAGCAGCCAAAAAAGCTAATACAACCCTTGGTTGTATAAACAAGACATAGAATAAAAATCATGTGAAGTATTAATACTGATTTATGAATCCTTAATACGACCATACCTAGATTACTGCATCCAGTTTTGGTCACTACATTATAAAAAGATATTGAGACTTTTTAAAAAGTGCAAAGAAGGGCAATATTATGATGATTTAAAGGCCTGGAGACAAAAACATATGAAGAATTGGGTATGACCAGTCTAGGACTAGGGATGACATGATAGCAGTATTCCACTATTTGAGGGACTGCGACAAAGAAGAGGGAGGGGGTCAATTTATTTTCCATAGCACCAGAAGACAAAACAAGAAACGATGGATGGAAACTGATAAAGGAGAAAAGCAACCTGGACTTACGGAGAAACTTCTTAACAGTGGAATAGCTTGCCTTCAGAAGTTCTATCTAGGGGCTTCATCATTGGAGGTTTTTAAGAAAAGACTGGACAGCCACCTATCTCAAATGGTATAGAGTCTCCTGATTGAGTAGAGGGTTGGACTAGAAGACCTCCAAGCTCCCTTCCAGCTCTATTCTGATTGCTTGCTTGAACTTTGAATTTGTCCAGGTAATTTCTGTACTGTAAACTGTTCTGCTTCCAGAACTAGATTCAGAATGAGAACCACAATTTTTAATGTTGTATAGAAATGAATACGATTCCTTCCATAGCACCTGCCAGATTCCCCATCTAACTGATTTTTAAAAATATAATTCTTTAATTAAAGGAAAATAAGTTGAAAGTGGCATGTTGCAAAACTAAGTGCCAGCATTATATTTATATCCAAAGATGTCACAAATCAGAACCAAAGATAAGTTGAGTTCAGCTATAGAGCTTCTGGTGTATTAGGGAGGGTGTGTTCTTGGAAGCGTCGAGGTTCCATGAGAACTCAATGAGGTTCCCTGAGAGGCAGCACCCCTAACCATTTTTAATGGTACAATGGAAAGGGTGGGTTTGCCAGGTGATCTTCAGAAGCCTTTTCTTCTTCTTTTTCTTCAGGTAGTTTCTCATGCTCATATGACTCTTTGCTCTCTGTGTATCTAAGAGGCAGAGAATAGGGGCTCAGAGTTTTTTTTGTTTTGTTTTTAACTAACAGGTTCTATGGCCTCAAAAAGTTTGAAAACACCTGCACTCAAGGAAAATAACCTCACTGGTTTTCCTGATAGGAAATAATTGTTTTGTGGCTGGCCAAAGTCTCTGCAGGAGCCTTTGGTGAGGGCATTTGACAGCATACTCCATTTTCAAATTGCCACTAAATCCTGTTTAAGGACTCTTATCTGTTGATGAATTATAATTGTTATTATGACAGAAGCGTGAAATGAATAACTTTCTGTGAAATATTCTTATTAATTGTATTTCTTTCCAATTTAGATTCATTTAAATCCAATTTTTGAAGGGTAACTCCCAACCTCACTCACAAGCACACTTGCCTGTAGTTTAATATGCTAAGATTCTTCGGTCTCTGGCTTCTTAGTCACATTGGAGTGGGGGCAGAATAGCACATTGCCAGGAAACAGAGCATACACTCCTTTTTCCTTCTTTTCAGACTTCCAGGCAATATGAGTCTGGATTTCCCCATACCGTTTTCTGGAAGCTGTGCTGAGTTGACAGCTCATATGACTGAGGAGAGATTGTCTGTAGGGCAGATTTGTCCTTTGGGGAGAGAAATGGGGAAGGGGAGGCTAACTTGTCCTTGAGAGCAGAGAGAGAAGAGGGGAAATGTGAGACCAATAGCACAGCACAAATGTGCTGCAGTGTTAAATTTTTCCCAGGAATCTGCTTTTTTCCTCCAGGCAGACATTAATCTAATATTAAGTCCTTTAACCTTTCTAATTATTCTCCTTCAGGTCAGCTGATTGCCTATTAAACTTTCAGTCTCAGCTCTAAGGCAGTTATTGCTGCCTCTAACTAGTCTTAGCTCCAAAGCCAGACTACCTCTGGGGAGAACTTAGATTGCTACTTATTGTTCCCTCCTTTCCCTTCCCAATTTTTCCCTTTTCCATAATAACTGTTGTAATTAAGAAATTAATATTTGCATACTGGTTTATAGCATATCAAGATTATTTGGATAGCTTTTTAAAATAATCTTCTGTTAAAAATGTTGGATTGAAATTTATTGGGTTCAGTTCACTAAATGTCAGTTATATTCATGGTTAATGTGTTTATTGTAGTAGGAAATATTTTGTTTTCTAACCATTTTATTTTGTTTATGTCTAATTATAAGCCAAATCACACCAGTGAAATGTGGGGCACATTTATGAAGATTTGGACAAATGACATGGGCAGATGTCTCCATTTTTGGTGCTGATAATCTTTGAATGCCACCTCTTGTAGAGTATCCCTTGCTGTTTTCCCAGGGCATGCAGAAATTTCATAGATACAAGGATCAAGTGAGTGGCACAATTACTTAGGGGTAACCAGTTTAGCAAGTATGTGACTTGCAGGCACAATCAGTTCAGTGGTGGGATTCAATTTTTTTTTTACTACCGGTTCTGTGGACGTGGCTTGGGCATGGCAACGGAAGGATACTGTAAAATCTCCTGTCAGAGGTGGTATTTGCTGGTTCTCTGATCTACTCAAAATTTCCGCTACCGGTTCTCCAGAACTGGTCAGAACCTGCTGAATACCACCCCTGAATCACTTCCTATGCACAGGAGAGACCTTTTACTTTCCTTTACTGCCCTCTGACCTTTTCCTATGGCAGAAAAGACCTGAAGTTGCCCATGTGTAAATCCATGCTTTTGGAGGTATAATAGAGGTTCTGGTTGATTGTACAGTGGAGGGCAGATAGCCAACTAGCAGTGAATGGATAGGAATCGATGGAGAAATAAACAATGGGAAATTGGCAATTTCCTCAGCTTAACTATGAATGTTGGGGATAAAATAAATAAATAAAATATACCTGTTAGCTATTGCCAGGCAATATCAAAATGTGGATTTTAGCATCTTTTGGAAAACTGCTAAACATGTGGGGGGTTTTTAAATAAACTTTATTAAGTTTTACAATTAAAATACACAAACAACACTCAGACAAATTGGGAAGGAAAGAAGAACAAAAAGGGAAAAGGGGTAAATGATTAAAAATAATTACACCATCAACAGTTTGTGGTTCCTTATTTATCTCATTATTTTGTGCCATATTTGCAATTTATCTTTAGTGCGAATATCTAATTACTACTATTAACACTCCTCATTTATTATTATTATTATTATTATTATTATTATTATTATTATTATTATTATTATTATTATTTCTATCTTCTATCAATCCACTCATACCAACAATTCCAACTCATTTAGTACTCTGATACTTCTTTATTTTTTAGTGCTAGAGTTAGTTTATCCATTCTTGCACAGCTTGATATTTTCTGAATAATCATTCCCACAGGTGGAGTATAGGGTTGTTTCCAGCATTGTGCGAAAGCCAATCTAGCTGCCATCAATATATGTAGTATTATATATTTAACTTTTGGGGGGAATTGTCTGTTGAGAATCCCTAATAGGAAGAATTCTGGTTTGAGTTCAATCTGCTCAGACATAATTTCCTCCAACCATTTCTTTATTCTCAGCCAATATCTTTCAGTTTCTGTACAAGACCACCACATGTGGTAGAATGTTACTTCTTTCTTTTTATACTTCCAGCATTTAGGGTTCATGTTAGGAAACATCTTCGCTAATCTCAAAGGGGGAAGATGCCATCTATAGAACATTTTATAAGCATTTTCTTTATATGATGCCGATTTTGTAATTTTATTGTTTCTATTCCAGATCTTCTCCCATTCTGTTGGAGTAATGCTACGGCCTATATTCGTACTCCAAGCTATCATATTACCTTTAACTATTTCTTCCTCTAATTCTATCTCTAATAAATAATTGTAAAATTTTGTTATATTTTTTTTTATCTGGGCCTAATAGAATTTTATTTATTTATTTTTTATTTTGTTAATTGTTGTGATTTATTATAGATTCTGAAGTCTTTCATGTCCTGTCTATATCTATTCTGAACTTGGAGATATGCTCATTGGTCAATTCGTAACCCTTGTTCCTGGAGGTCTTGCCATAATTTCAAATTTCCTTGTATATCCAATAGATCTTTATACTTTAACATCTTATTAATGTCCAAATTATTCAGGTGAACCATTGCCTCCATTGTTGAGAGTCAGATCGAGACCTTTAAATAATGTTTTTTCCTTATTTTGCTCCAATTGGCCTATAGTGAATCTCTAATTAAGTGTCTATGAAAATATTTTTGTTTGGTTTTCCCCATATCCCAAAGGAAGGCGTGCCATCCCCTCTGTAAATCATGGCCTTCTAAAGTTAGTATTCTTTTATTAGATAGATTTACCCAATCTTTCTGTTCCGGACTAGCAGGCTCGAAAGCCTGCAACTCTGATTGGCCCGCGAGTAGCAGATCGTGATTGGTCACCGCAGACTGATGCGATTGGCTAGTAAACGGGCTGCCGCGATTGGCCCAGCCAAGAGCAGCAAACTCAAATCGCTTTCATTGGCTGCCTAGCCGCAGCCAGCCCTATATAAGGGGCTGCTGCGGCTGGGATATTTCGCTCAGATCTGAAGTCACTAATAAAGAACTGTTGTTGTTATCTGAGTCTTGCCTCCGTTCTTGAACCATCCTCCCAGATCTAACACTTTCAACCATACTAAGGAAGCTGCACAATGATATAACTCCCAATTTGGGAGGGCCATACCTCTCCTGCTCTTCATATCTTGCATTGCTTTTAAATTTATTCTTGGTTTTTTCCCTTGCCAAATAAATTTTGCAATTATCCTATTAAGTTCTGCAAAATAGTTTCTGTGAATTTTAATTGGTATTGTCTGAAATAAATAGGTGAATTTAGGGAGAATGGATATTTTAACAGTGACAATCCTCCCTAATAGGGAGAGTTGCAGTTTAACCCATGTCCCTAGATATTTCTTTACCTGTTGTAATAATTTGTCATAGTTGTTTTCCATTAATGTCTTACATTGTGCTGTCAACCATATTCTTAAGTATTTGATTTTCTTTACCACTTGTAATCCCATTATCTCTTCTAGTTCTGATTTCTGTTTTTCTGTTAAGTTTTTAGGTATTAATTTCATTTTCTTTCTATTAATTTTACATCCTGCAACTATTCCAAATGGTTCTAACTCATTCATCAGTTTCTGTCCTTTTTCTATTGGGTCCATGGGTTTAGAACTCTTCTTCTACTTCACTACAGCAGCATCCATTAGCACCTGGATCATCTTGAATGTTTCCTGGAGTTGGTTTTAGCCATTTTAGCCCTCTTCAAAACTTTGTCAAACCTCATCCCTTTCCTTAGCATGTAGTAGATTTGGGAGCAATATGATTGTGGCATAATAAGCAGTTGTGGGATTCAATTTTTTTACTATCAGTTCTGTGGGCGTGGCTTGATGGGGGTGGCTTGGTAGGGGTGGCAGGGGAAGGTTATTGCAAAATCCCATTCCCTCCCCACCCCCCTAACCTGCTTTCCAGCTCCGTTCTCCTGTGCAGAGCAACAAAAGAAGTCCCAGCCGATCAGCTGGGACTTGGGAGGCAGAGAATAGGTGGGGACAGGGGTGGTATTTATCAGTTCTCCGAACTACTCAAAATTTCTGCTACCAGTTTTCTGAAACTGGTCAGAACTTGCTGAATACCACCTCTGAGAATAAGGATTGCAATGGGGGGGTGGGGGGTGGCAGCAAATTTGAGGTTGGTTTACCTTTCCCAAAAGACAGCTGATGTTAGCAGAGAATGATAGTAAACAAATAGGTTAAAGTCTTCTTTTCCATCCCAGCAATTTTCATGAAGATTATGAGAAGAATTTTCCCCAGCCATTCAGTTATGCCTTGGACATTCTATGGATCAGCACCCTCCACACCCCTCTGTCTCGCACCACCTCTTTCAGATCTGCGACTGACATCCTGGTGTCATCCTTTATAGTGTCCAGTCAGCAGATGCTAGGGTGGCCCCTTCTCCAGGGGTGGGTTTCTACCAGTTCTGTCCACCTCTGTAGAACTAGTAGCTCTGAAGAGCAGCAGACATAGAACTGGTTCTATGTCTGCTGATGTTTTTGCCCACCCGCCCATCTAGGCTCTTACCTGACCTTTATTTCCTGATTTTTCAACTTCAGCTGCCGAACGAGGCACAGCTACAGTTAAAAATGCAGGACAAGAGGGCTGTTTCAAAGGCTGTTTCTCTGCACGCAGCGTGCTGATGACAATTTACAGGTGCACGTGCGCAGCGTGCAGGGAAGCACATCGTAAATCATCGAACCTCATAAATCACCGAACCGGTAGTTAACCCTGTTGGATCACACCCCTGCCCTTCTCCTTTTTCCACTGATCACTCCCAGCATGATGATTTTCGAGTGAGTTAGCTCTCACTGTCATAGCCTTTGTTTGGTGATCTTGGCTTCAACTGATATTTTTGGTGAGGTTCGGTCTAGGACTTTTTTGTTATTTTTGCAGTCCAAAGGATGCCCAATAGTCACCTCCATCACCACAGTTCAAAGGCATCCACTCTTCTCCTATCTGCCTTTTTCAGAGTCCGAGTTCATAACCATAAGTAGGAATTGGAAAAATTATTGCGTTAACTAATCTGCATTTGGTTGTGAGGTTGATGTCTTTACACTTCCAGATGTTATTTATGCCAGACTTTGCAGTTCTTTCAAGTGCTATACGCCTCTGGACCTCAGAGCTGAGGTCACCACTTTGGTTGATTTTAAAACCCAGGAAGATGAATTCCTTTACTGTTTTAATGTCTCACTGTCAATCTGCACTCTGACTATTGTGTTCTTTGCAGTTATCATTTTCTTTGTTTTCTTGATGTTAAGGTGAAGTCCAAATTTTTCACTTTCATCTTTGATTCTTGGGATTAGCCACTTCAGATCCTCCTTTCTTTCTCTGAGCAATGTTGCTTCATCTGTGTATCAGAAGTTGCTGATATCCATACCATCAATTTTAACCTTAATGGTATGCAAATATGCGTTTCTCATAACTATTCCTGTGAACATGTTGAATAGTATAAGTGACAGACTGCAATCTTACCAATGCTTTTCCTGTTGATCACCCTAATTCTTCTCTTTGATAGGCTAGATATACCTTGTTCTCTTAACCGTTCATCACACAATTTTGCCCCAGACCCCTTATCATTTTTGTTGCCCTGTTATGCACACTTTCTAGGCTCTCAACATTTTTGGGGTATCATGGTGACCAAAATTGTGTGTAGTATTCGAACTGTGGCTTCACAAGTGCAGTATAAAGTGGTACTGTCACTGCTTGGGATATTTTCTGTGGCAGTTTCAGAACCTATCTTAGGCCAGACCACATATGTGCTTTGCTGGACTTTGCTTGACCCCTACCTATTTTAAATGCAATGAAGTTTCTACAGACTAGAACCCAGCAATGCCATGGGTTTACCTGTGTGCCCCATTGTGGTCAATCTCTACATGAAAGAGGTAGAAACCAAAGCCCTAGACTCCTTCATAAGAATTCCACCCACTCGTTGGTATAGGTATGTGGAAAATACGTGGGTCAAGATCAAAACACAGGAATTGGAAACATTCACCAAACATATCAACTCTGTGAACAGATACATCAAATTTACCATGGGAAGATGTTAAAGCAAATAGTCTAGCCTTCCTAGAAAATTAAAAGAGGGGAGAAGCTATGCAGAAAATGTAAAATAGTAATAAGATATGGAATAGAATATAAAAATGAGCATGAACCTGAATTTGTGTCTGTACGAAGAAATGTAACCCGGGATTACGCTACTTTCAAAAAAGATGTTTTATTTGTATTTTTTTTCTCTTTGTGAAAACTCAAATAAAATGTACAAAAAAATAAAAAAAGAACTGGCTGAATACCACCTCTGCTTTAACCCTAATCCTAACCTTGCTTTAAATCTTATTACTTATAGTGATCAGAATTGGTACAGCAGTCATGAGAGATGATCATAAAACTAGAGAACAATTGAAAGGGCTGAGATAGACCTAGATTGTGCCTAGAAGCAAAAGGCAGCATATGTAGGAGCCATTGCCTCATAGCCATGCTAAGAGTGCTAGACAATGTCATGGTTAATTATGAAGCTGGTGCATCTGTACATTAGGCCACATAATAGCAGATGGGAGCAGAAAATCTGCCTTGAGTACTGTCTGAATAGTTGCATCCATGTATATTTCTCAGGGCTAATTCTAATTTAACTCCAATACCAATAGAAATGTTTATCCTGAGTCCAATACTAAATCCCAACTGTAATTTACCATTAAATGTATCAGTAAGCTAACACCTATGCTAACCACAACTCCGTGGCACCAGAAACTCCATTTTTTCCCTCTTAAAAATCATTTCTGAGCACAGATATTAACTTGCTGTATTTTTCTGTTTCCAGGCCTCTTTCATGGATTGAACAACTGGAAAAATCTTTGCTCTAGGATATGTAAATTTCCTTCCTAGGATTCCAAAGTCCACAGTGATAGTAGCTGCTTTTAGCATTAGCATTTGTCAATGGGCATGGATGAGTGGAAAAAAATACTTACCAGTGGAGTTGTTAAAATGCTGGAAGTGTTATACATATTCCTCATCCATGTAGTTCTCATGGAGGGGTTAAGTCTGCACACATTTGTTTCTGTTCCTCACAGAAGTGTGAGATGCCAAGTACCACAGTTCTTGTCTTTTTGGTTGCATTGTGCAGCTGCATTCTTCTGCACTATAGCTATCCACCCCACTGTCTTGTTTCTTTGGCTATGAATCTATAAGCCCTTATGAGTGTTTGCTTCCTTTGACTGCTCATGTCCTGGCATCTTTTTTGATCTAATAAAACTTTATTCTTCTTGGGGGGTGGAGCTGATGTCACGACGATACGGCATGCGATCTTAGAGGTCTGAGATCGCTGCCGATATCTTTGCTCCTGGACGGTCCAAGTGGATCTAAACCATCCCGAAGAGATGGTAAATGTAAAAGAGCTCATCCTGTTGATCCCAGGGATACTGCAAAGTCCCTGGTAGATCCTGGAGAAGCTCTTTTTGTCAGCGGCAAAGAGGCAGCCATTAAAGCTGCTGAAGTTGGGACAGCTCCGAAAGAGAACGGAAAGAGAGAGTGTGCTGGTTTGGTGAGAACTTTCTCTTTATTTTAAGATTTGAAAGGATACCCTAAGGAAAAGAAAGAATCTGTAAAAGTTTTGACAAAAGTGATTAAGCGGCGATTTTAAACAGGAATGTCAAAGTAATTTTTTTTTTTCATTGCTGGATTTTCTATACATGATCTTATATTTTGAAACTGGTCTGGTTTTTTTCCCTTCTTTCATCTATTCTTTTTCTCCTTTTAACTTTATAATATTTTAAGCCAGAGACTCCCTTTTAGTTATTTTTTTAAATATCTTTTTCTTTTTTTAATTAGTTCTTATTATATTTTGCTTGGAAAAGGAGGGGAAAAGTGAAAGCTAAAGAAACTTTGTAACACTGCCAACTAGAGGCTTGGAAATATTCTATTTCTCTTTTGACCAGATAAAGCTGAGAAAGAACTGAGACTTCTTTTCAAGGACATTGCCTGTTTGATAAGATAGAGGGAAGAGCATGGGAGAGTATTATTGCAGGTGCTCTTCTGGGTTTCCATCAACAGCTGAAGTCTGGTGTTGAAGCTTATAGGAAAAGAAAAGGTGATAAGTCTTTGGAGAAGAGAGTTATAACAAGAGCCTTGGATAATTAAACAAAGTGCAGTGTGCTCTTTTTATTTTTTCTAAGCTGTGCTACCCCTCCTCATCAGTTTACTTTTTTTTTTGCAATAGCTATTTGGATTTTTGGAACTTGTCTTTGTTTGTTTTTCTTGTCTTTGGAAGTTAAATTTCTATGCTTGCTTTTTATTTTAAAGGAAAAGCTTTAGTATTAATGATTCCCTTCCTTTTCTTTTTAAGGCAGTAGCCTTTTTCTCTCTCTCCCTTCCTGGCATTTTTGTCTTTCCATCTACCTTCCATATTGGTTTCTTTCTTTCTTTCTTTCTTTCTTTTGGTTTATTTTTATGCATTCTTTTATATTTGAGACCTCTTAATTGGATTAAGGTGTTGAAGAACCTGAATAATTTTTCCTTTCTTCTTTTAGCCTTTTATTCTTCACTTTTTTGCCTTTTTTAGGATTTTACAACTTCTTCTTTTGTGTGTGTGTTTATGGTCTTTTCCTTCATTTTTGAATTTTTACTGTTATCTAACCAATCAATTGGATTAAGGTATACAAGAACCTGAAGATTTTTTTTTCTTTTTTTATTATTATTACTATTTGGCTTCTTTTTTCCTATTATTTTTATTTGGAACTGCAATTGGTTATTTCATAATTGGACTAAGGTCTAGAAGAACCTGAAGAATTTGAATTGCTCAAAATGAGTAGGAAATTAACAGCTCCTGGTTCCTCAACTTCTACTTCTTCCTCTCCACCATCTGAAGGACAATTTTTAATACAGACAATGTTAAGGCAAGAAAAAGAACAAGAAAAAGTGACCCTGCAGATGATTATGTAAGGAATTCAAAATATTCAAACAAGATCAGAGAATATTGAAAAGAGAATAGAGAACATTGAACAAAGAACAGGGAAAACCAATGAAAAAGTGGAGAACATTCAACAAATGATGATGAAGTATGATGAGAGACTCCAAAAAATTGAAGAAGAAGATAAACAAAGAGACAAGAAGATTGAAGACATTAATAAGAGATTAACTGTGGTTGAACAAGATAAAAGTGGTATGCTGAGATGGGAGATGGACAGATCAGAATTTTATCTTAGATTCCAAAACATAGAGGAAGAAAAAGGACAAAATCTAGCTGAGATAATGATAGAAATATTGGCTGAAGCTTTGGAAATAACTGAAGAGAAGATGATGGATGAAATAGATGAGGTTTATCGAGTCTTCACAAGATATGCAATGAGAAATAGCTTACCAAGAGAAGTTCACATAAGTTTTACAAAGAAAGCCATTAAAATGCAAATATTGCAAGTGGCAAGAGAGAAAACATTGAAATACAAAGATAAGGAGATTGTGGTCTTGAAACAAGTACCCAGAAGAGTGAGAGAGATGAGAAGAGAAGAAAATACCGATTCTTGACCAAATTACTACTTAAAAAAGAGGTGAATTATAGATGGCTGATAGAAGGTTTAATGTTCACATGACAAGAACAGAGATATAGAATTGACTCAATTGAGAAGCTGAATCATTTTATACAGAATTTTTCAGAGGGGAGGAAGAGGCAGAAAAAGAAATTTCACTAATTGAACTCCAAGAGGACTGCCAAATGATGACTGAAAAAGAAGAAGGTGCAGTAGGTGAAAAGGAGGAAGCCAAAGAACAACCTGAACCAAGATCCACGAGAGCTGCCAAATCTACCTATAAAGTATAATCATGGAAGAGAAAAAACTGATTACAATTAATATAAATGGACAACTTAGCCATTAAAAGAAGGGAAACCTTCTATAAATTAGAGAAATTAAAATTTGATATAATCTGCCTACAAGAAGTACATATTAAAAAACAATATGAACAATTGTTGATACAGCCAAAATTAGGGAAAATACGAGGGCTATCCACAAAATAGATTACGTTTTCGTCTGTAGCAAGAAGGGGTGGAGCTAACGTGGCCATCTTTGGTCTGTGCATCTGCATCTAGTCGTGCTAGTGGGAGGTTCATATCGTTGCCCGTTATTTCACAGCAAACATTTGAAATGTGTGCTGCAATTGAAAATCCCTCAAGTTGTGAGGTGCGATCAGTGATAAGGTTTTTGTTGGCAAAAAACCATAAACCGATTGAAATTTTTCGGCAACTGTGTGAAGTGTACGGGGAAAACATCATCATTGAAGGTGGAGTGCACCAATGGTGCATTAAGTTTAAAAATGGCCGAACTACAGCACTCAAGAAATCCTGAATGCTTTCAAGTGGGAGACTTTTCCTCATCCGCCCTACAGCCCTGATCTTGCACCAAGCGACTACCACTTGTTTCCAAGGATGAAGACCTGGCTTGGAATACAGAGCTTTGACGCCCGAGATTTGAGCCAATCAGTCACGCCCGCCCACAGTTCTGCGTCGTCGTCAAAGCGCTGTGTTCCAAGCCAGGTCTTCATCCTTGGAAACAAGTGATAGTTGCTTGGTGCAAGATCGGGGCTGAAGGGCGGATGAGGAAAAATGGGTCTAATAGAAAAAGAAGAATTAGCACAAAAAATTAGAGGTGCTAAACAGAACTACTTTGAAGATGCAAATAAACCAGGTAGATGGTTAGCATATAAATTGAGAAACGAGAAAAAATCAAGGAAAATATTGCAATTAATAGATGATCAAGTCCAAGTTTGCTATGGTAGTAAAGAGAAGAAGGAAATTATTCGAGACTATTATGGGAAACTATACACACAAGAGAATATTGATGAGGAAACAGTTAAACAGTATTTACAGAATGCTAATTTACCTCAGATACCTAAAGAGATTGAAACAATGTTAGAAAGCAATATAACGATGATGGAGTTAACTGCTTCACTCAAGAAGCAAAATAATGGAAAGGCACCAGGTCCAGATGGACTTCCGGCAGAATTTTACAAAACATTACAAGAATCATTGAATTTTCCATTGCTAGAAGTTATGAATGAAGTTATGTTAAAGAAGAGGATACCTAAATCATGGTCAGAAGCTTATATCACACTTATTCCAAAAGAGGAGACGGATCCATTACAAATCAAGAACTATAGACCTATTTCCCTACTAAACGCAGATTATAAAATTTTTGCTTCAATATTGGCAGAAAGACTTAAAAAATATCTAAATAATTTTATTCATCCTGATCAAAATGGATTTCTGCCAAAGAGACAAATCAAAGACAATATGAGAGTAATCTTGGACACTTTGGAATACTACGAGGCACATCCTGAAAAACAAATGGCTCTGATATTTCTAGATGCACAGAAGGCATTTGATAATGTCAATTGGCGATTCATGTTATTACTGCTGGAACAGATGGGCTTTGCTAGAAAATTTATTCAAGCAATAGAAGCTATATATCATAACCAAACGGCAAAGGTAATGATAGATGGAGAACTGACAGACTCTATCGATATAAGAAAAGGAACAAGACAAGGGTGCCCACTATCACCTTTGTTGTTTGTGTTAACTTTGGAAGTGCTAAATAGAAATATTAGAGATGAAAAGAATATAAAAGGGATGAAAATTAAAAAGGAAGAATTTAAGTTGCAAGCATTTGCAAATGATCTGGTTTTCATTTTAGAAGACCCACTAGAAACAGCATCAAAATTGATAGAAAAGATAGAGACATATGGAAAGGTGGCTGGTTTGAAAATAAATAAAGATAAGACAAAGATCTTGACATATGCTATCAAGACAAAAGGAAGAACTGGCAGACCTATTGAAAATTCAGGTTACGAATAAGATCAAGTACTTGGGGATATACCTGACAGCAAGATGCAGTTCACTAAAAGAGAATAATTATATCAAACTTAAACAGCAGATAGCGCTAGATTTGGTGAAATGGGAAAATTTACAGCTGTCATTAATAGGGAGAATATCAACAATCAAGATGAATATATTACCCAGAATTTTATATTTGTTTCAAACAATTCCAATTAGGCTTGGAAAAGACTACTTTGAAGATTTAAATAAAATTGTGTTGAAATATATATTGTTACGTCGGTTGATCGGTCCCAAGAAGAGACGCAAGGCAGTGACTGTTTAAAGCTCTTTTTATTTCAAGTTAGATCTGGCTGCTGGCTTGGAGCGGCGGCGGCTTATATTGAACTTGCACAGGGTGCTGTAGCCAATGACAGCCGTTCGAATCACCCGCAATCGGCTCGGCCAATCGTGGTTGCTTCGTAACGGCCAATCAGTGCTGCACACTCGACCAATCGAGCGCTGTACGTTTTAGCCAATCAGAACATAGGGTTACAAGAATGCAAATACAAATACAGAACACCCCTCCCCTCTTGGTTCGGTCCTACGTGACGTAGTCCTGTAAGTAGGCGGGGCTCCGTACTTGTCTACTGGACCTGCGCAGGTTAGTTGTCTCTTGGTCTCCGGCCAGTTCGGTCAGGGTCTGTGTTGCTCTCTACCTCATCGATGGAACCGCCTGGAAGGGTGAGTCAGGCCTTCCACCGCAGCTCCCTCCTGGTCTACCTGGGCTGGTCGAGCTGCTGGCTTCGCTGCTCCCGCCTGGTCTCCCCGGGCTGGTTGAGCTGGCTTGGCTGCTTCTTCCCGGAGAGGCTTTGAGTGGGTCGTCTCCTGGTCCTTCAGCTGGTGAGTATTCTTGGTTTCTTTTTTGTTGGAGTTGTCTGTTTTGTTTTTTGGGGTTTTCCCTTCCCTCTTGGTTGGTGTTTTGGTGTTCCCCCTCTCCTCCTGGTTCTTTATTTCTGTGTATTTGCGTGTCAGTTGTATTTCCCGTGGTAGTTCTCGATCTTAGTTGATCGATGTGCCGTTTCCATGCTTGCCCATCATTTGTTTGTGTTGTGATTGGAAGGACCAATCCTGTTAGGAACTTTGAATCTGATGACTGTTAGATCGTGGATTGACGTCAGAACCAGGAAACGTTAATCTGATGGGCAAGCCAGTTAATTAGCACGTTACTACAAAGAGCTCTGTCTGTTTGAATTTCAAAGGGGAGTCCTAACAGTTTTGCTTGCAGTTTTGAATGAGGACGTTACTGCAAAGAGCTCTGTCTGTTTGAATTTCAAAGGGAGTCCTAACAGTTTTGCCTGCAGTTTTGAATGAGGACGTTACTGCAAAGAGCTCTGTCTGTTTGAATTTCAAAGGGAGTCCTAACAGTTTTGCCTGCAGTTTTGAATGAGGACGTTACTGCAAAGAGCTCTGTCTGTTTGAATTTCGAAGAGGAGTCCTAACAGTTCCTGTCAGCAGTGATAATAAATATTTTGAATGAGGACACATTTGATTTGCAGGACCGGCCTGGACCTTCAACCTCCTCTGCTTCTCAATCAGGTTATCAGCCGGGAACGGCTGACAATGAGGAACTTATGGAGACTTCAGGTGAAGGTAATAATTTAGATGATTGCTGGGTGGATGTCAGAAGCAGGCGTCTCCTTACGAGAAGAAACCAACAGGAGCACAGGAGGAGGGCAGATCAGTAATTAGACTAATTATAGGCTGCTCTATAAAGGGAGAGAGATGACTTTGCACATTGTCCGGAACAAAGTGTTTGTTTGCAAGGAGAATCGAAGATTTTGGCTTGGAGGATTTAAACCTGAAATATCTTGTTGGGACTTGGATTTATTTCGTTGGAACTATTAACTTGGACTATTTTGTGGAGGCTATCTACAGCTGTTATCAGTGAAGATTCCTGTTTGCTGCCTTTATTTGCGAGGACTGCTGCTTTCAGCCTTATCTGTTTATTTTGGAAGGTGGGACATAACATGTTTGTAACCGGTACGAGCGGGGACCTGTTACCTGGGTTATCGTTGCTGGTACCCAGAGTGGATCCCCATGAAATTCTTTGTGTATACTGTGTCTCCTGGTGTGAACATTCGGTGCTTGCTGGAGGAGCCGGGGGGGGTTTCCGGGTTGTATGCGGGGTGCAGCCGGTCTAGTGGGGATCTTAATTTTCTCCCCATTAACAGTTCTTCTGGGCTCTTGTTCGTTGTTGTGTTCAGGGTTATGTGTTGTATGAATAGCATCCTGTTGATTTTGTCCTGTATTTCCCCGGTTTTGATTTTTTGAATTGTCTTCTTTGTAAATTGGACCATTCGTTCTGCCCTCCCATTTGCCGCCGGATGTACTGGCGCTGTCAGCACGTGCCGTATCCCCTGTTCCACTAGGAATCTTTTGAACGGTAGCGCAGTAAATTGGGGCCCGTTGTCCAATACAATTACATCTGGGAGGCCGTGGGTTGAGAATAGCTTGTTGAGTTCTTTGATGACGGCTTCTGTAGTAGTCATCTTCATGTTGCTTACCTCCAACCAGTTGGAGTAAGTGTCTACCATCACCAGGAACGTGTGTCCTTTTGTCAGCCCCGTGAAGTCTATGTGAATCCTGGACCATGGCCCTCTGGGGGTTTCCCATTCCAGGATTGGGGCGGCAGGAGGGCTCGGCCTGGATTCTTGGCATTGCTTGCATGATGCCACCCAGGCTTCAATTTCCTTGTCCATCCCTGGCCACCAAGAGTAACTTCTGGCCAGGGCTTTTGTTCTGACGATGCCCGGGTGCCCTTCATGAAGCATGTCCAAAACCCTTTTCTGTAATTTTTCTGGGATAACGACCCTGTCTCCCCACAGCACGCAACCCTTTTGTGTAAAGAATTCCGTTTGTCAGCTCTGGAAAGTCTTGAACTGTTCATCGTCGTCTTTTTCTGGCCACCCTTTCTCCACCCAGTTTAAAACCCACGCCAGACATTTGTCTTTATTGGTTTCCTGGGCAATGTCTGACGCGGTTAGGGGGAGATTGGGTAAGGTCTCTATGCTGAGGATGGAAATGGCGGGTGCTGGGTCAGCATCCAGGTCGGGCAGCGGAGTGTGGCTCAAGGTGTCTGCGTGTGAGATTGACTTACCGGGGCGATGGATTAGCCGGTAATTGTAGGCGGCAAGGAATTCAGACCACCTTGTCATTCTCGGGGATAGGATGTTCAGGGTGGCCCTGTCCCCTGCCAGGATCCCGAGCAATGGTTTGTGGTCAGTGATGATGGTGAAGGTTCTGCCGTAAAGGTACTTGTGGAACTTTTTACGGCAGCGACGATTGCCAGGGCCTCCTTGTCTAGCTGGCTGTAATTCCTTTCCAGTTTTGAGTGGGTTCTTGAAAAGAAGGCGATGGGTGCTTCTTTCCCGTTGGAGAGAGTGCGGCTGAGGATGGCCCCGACTCCGAATGGTGATGCGTCACATGTTACTGCTAGTGGCAGTGTCTCGCTGTACTGGATGAGGACAGCGTCCGATGTCAGTAGGTCTTTTGTTCGGTTGAATGCGTTTTCCTCTCACCTTCCCCAGTTCCAGGTGGCTGTCTTGTCCAGCAGCCTATGCAACGGTTCCACCGCAGTCGCCTTTTGGGGCAGGAAAACATTATAGAAATTAATCAGTCCCAGAAATGCCTGCAGTTCGGTTTTATTCCTTGGTCTAAGAGCTTCCTTGATGGCCCTGATTTTTTTTTTCTGTTGGGTGGATCCCATGCTGGTCTAGGAGGTACCCTAGAAATTCGACTCTTTCAGTGCGCAGCTGGCATTTCTCTTTCTTGACTTTTAACCCCGTGTCTTTGAACCTTTGAAGCACCTCCCTCAGACGGCTCTCCAATTGTTTTTGGTTGGCTGCTGACACCAGCACGTCATCAAAGTAGGGCACTACCCCCTTGATGCCTTGGAGTAGCCTCTCCATTAAACTTTGGAAGACCCCCCGGGCTATGCTGACTCTGAACTGGAGCCTCTTGCAGCAGAAAGCCCCGCAGTGGGTGACTATGGTTTGCGCCTCTGCGGTTTCTGCGTCAACCGGTAATTGCTGGTAAGCCTCTGCCAGGTCGAGTTTGGCGAAAATCTTGCCTCCCCCCAGTGAGTGCAGAAGATGCTGTACCACTGGGACGGGGTAAGCACTCTGTTGTAGCACGCGGTTGAGGGTGGCCTTATAGTCACTGACCCATCTGGTTTTACCGGGGTGACTATAGGGGTCTCCCACCTGGCATGGTCCGTTGGCTCGAGTACTCCTTGCTCGATGAGCTTGTTTAGCTGCTCATCGATCTTGGGCCTGAGTGCGAAGGGTACTCGCCAGGGTTTGAGGCAGATTGGGGCAATGTTAGGGTCTAGGTTGAAGGCTATTGGGGCCCCTCGGTACTTGCCTAGGCTGCTGTCGAAGACCTCCTGGAAGTCCTTTGCGAGCTGCTCCTCCCAGTCTGCCTTGGCGACGTGGTTGGTGCCCGTCACCTCTATTCCCAATGGCATGAACCACTGTAGTCCCAAAAGGCTAGGGCGATCCTGCTCCATGATGGTTAAGGGAAATATCTCGGCGTGCCCCTTGAATGTGATTTTAAAGTGTCCAATTCCTATCACGGGAATGCGGTTCCCCTGGTAGTCTTTGAGGATGAGTTTCTGGCTCTCTAGTTCGCGCCTGCGGATGGCAGGCACCAGATGCTTGATTTCCCACCAAATGACCATGGAGAGGTAGGATCCGGAATCCACCTCCATTTTGCATGGTCGGTCTTCAATTCCCACCTCCACGTGTACCTTCTGGCCATCCCAGTTTGAAGAATGGCCGATAACAACTGTTTGGTGGGTTTCTTCTCGATGCTGAGCCTCGTTAAAATGCCTGTTTCTTCCCTCCTGGCTCCATCGTCTCTCGGCGTGTCAGTCTCTGTTCCTCCGGGGGGTGCCGTCTCATCTCCGGGGGCTGCTGCCTCGACGCAGGGGGCTGTGGTTCCGTTTGAACTGGCATACTTTGGCGATGTGGCCCCGTTTGTCGCAGGGTCAGCAGGTTGCATCAAAGAACCGGCATTCTGACCATGGATGGTCACCCCCGCACCCGGCGCACTGGAACCCCAACTTACAACCTCACCACTCGCGCCGGTCTCGTTCCGTCTGGAGCCGGTGGATGACTTCCTCTTCATCTTTAGTGTTGGTGAGGGAGTCAAGATCGCCATGATGTGTGGAGGTGGTTGCCCAGTGGGTGGTCTTGGCCTGCTTCTCAAAGGTCGGGGTCACCTCGGTTGTTGCAGATCGGTCCGCAGTGCTCATCTGTCTCATGCGGGCCGCCGACTTCCTAGTTGCCTCTGCTGCGGTTGCCTCGGCGAGAGCATCGGTAAGGGATATGTCACCCTTCGCCATTAGCCGGCTTTGCAGGATGGGGTCTTTGAGTCCGAGGATGACACAGTCTCGCAGGGCTTCATCCATGTCAGTGAACCCGCACAGGCCCCCAAGGTCCCGTAGATCAGCCACAAAGTCGCTGATGCTCTCACCCTCCTTCTGATCCCGCCGGTAGAAGTCGTGCCGGCGGATGAGGGTTGGTACAGTGGGTGCGTAGTGGCTTCGCAACAAAGGTTCGAGGTCAGCCCAGTCCATCGCCTTTACAGCGAGGGGTTTGGCGAGGGCCTTCGCCATCTTGAACACTGCGGGCCCGCAGTGGGTCAGGAACACGGCCCTTTTCTTCTGCCCATTTGCGTCCTTCAGGTTGCTGCTTTCTAAGAACATGAGAAATCTATCGATGTAAGATTCCCAGTCCTTGGCAGCTTGGTTGAAAGGTGCGGGGGGCGCGGTGCTGCTGGCCATGTTGCCGGTTGCTTTTCCATGGTGCCATGTGCGAGGTGGATCTTGCTTCACAATCCCACCCTCATCGCCAGTGTTACGTCGGTCGATCGGTCCCAAGAAGAGACGCAAGGCAGTGACTGTTTAAAGCTCTTTTTATTTCAAGTTAGATCTGGCTGCTGGCTTGGAGCGGCGACTTATATTGAACTTGCACAGGTGCTGTAGCCAATGACAGCCATTCGAATCACCCGCGATCGGCTCGGCCAATCGCGGTTGCTTCGTAACGGCCAATCAGTGCTGCACACTCGATCAATCCGAGCGCTGTGTGTTTTAGCCAATCAGAACACAGGGTTACAAGAATGCAAATACAAATACAGAACATATATGGCAAGGTAAGAAAGCAAGAATAAAGTTAAAACTTTTGCAAGATGCTAGAATAAGAGGAGGATTTGATTTGCCAAATTGGGAGTTGTTTTACCAAGCTACAAATTTGATGTGGGTTAAGGAATGGATAACATTAAGAAATGGAATGGAATGGAAACATTAAGATTTTTGACATTAGAAGGACATGATCTGTTGTTAGGGTGGCATGCTTTTCTATGGTATAAAGGAACTCAAACACAGGGGTATTTTAGAAGACATTATATATGGGAGTCTCTGTGGTTAAACTGGGAGAAGATTAAAAAACAATGTTATTTGAAAATTCCAGTCTGGCTATCGACTATTGAAGCATTTTCTTATCCTATAATATACAAAAAGGAACAAACAGTTAGATATGGTGAAATATTGAATGAAAAGGGTGAACTTAAATCTATACAAAAATTAGAGGAACAAGCTATAAAGATGAATTGGTTTTCATATGCGCAAATACACATTCAAGGTATGATAAAGATTCTAAAACAGAAGGTTTCTATGATAAACTGACTGACTTAGATAAGATTTTGACAGGTACTGATGAAAAGGTGATTAAAAAATTGTATGGATATTTATTAGAAATTAAACTAGAAGAAGAACAAGTTAAAGAAACAATGATTGCTTGGGGGAAGAATTTTGGATATGGAATTGATTTAGAGAAATGGCAAAAATTATGGTCTCAAAATTATAAAATGACAATGTCAACAGCATATAAAGAAAATTTGTATAAGATGTTTTACAGGTGGCATTTTTCCCCAACAAGAATAGCAAGAATGTTCAAGAATAAATCTGAAAAATGTTGGAAATGTCATCAGATACCTGGCTCATATTACCATATGTGGTGGACTTGTGCGGATGCTAAAAAATACTGGACAAAAATCCACACATGGTTGGAAAAAATGACAAAAAAACATATAGATTTGAAACCAGAGATATTTCTACTGGGAATATTACCTAAAATATATAGTAAAGACTTGAAATACCTGATTGTAATGTATTAACAGCGGCTAGGATTGTATTTGCTAAAAACTGGAAAAATGAGAAAATACCATCACAGGAGGAAGTCATTAAGAAAATATTGGAATGTGCTGAAATGAGTAGATTGACATTTGAAATTAGAGAACAAGATGATAAACTATTTTATAAAATTTGGAATCTATTCTATCAATGGTTAGACAATAAAATATAGTAATGAAATATGTAGACTTTTAGAAAATAATAAATATATAAAGATGTATTCTTTCTTATTATATCTACAAAATGATTTTAGGATAGATTTGGGATGATAATATGAATTGTCATAAAACAAATTAAGTAAAATATGATCATTTTGTAAAACATGAATGAATAAAAGTATAGTCAAATGATTAATGATATTAATGTATTTAATATTTGATTGAAAATACGAGATTATATACAATGTAATTATAATTGAAGACTATGAAATGTAAGCACAAAACAATCTGTAAACCAACCAGCACACTGTATGTATATATATGGAAGATGGCTTGATGTTTTTATGTTTTGTTTGTTTATGTTTTAAAAACCAATAAAAATTAAAAATAATAAAATAAAAAACTTTATTCTTCTTATGACCTGAATAGGGATACTCACAGGTTTAATTCTTCAAGCTTTTCTTTCAAAAACCACTGCAAGCTTATACTTGCAAGAAATATATACCAGACTATTTTCAGGCAGGAATGCAGGCATGCTAAAACCCCTGTAGATCATTGCTGTTAGGTCAAGCAAACTATTCACATTTCTGCTTTTAAGGCACCACTAATAAATAGCCTTTGATTTTTTTCTTCTTCTCAAAAGGAAGGATAGTCCAATATCCCTTGCTCATTTATATTAATCATGAGGATCAGTAGAATGAGATGGGCTGTGCTAAAGTCAAGAACTGTGATGATCTTTACCCTTGAGGATTATTATCAGGTGGGTTAGGATCCATGGACATCAAAATTTCAGAGTCTGGTGAAGTAATGGCTCTCCATTACTTGTTCATTCTACCTGGTTCTCAACTCTATTTGCAACTACTACATCTAACAGTGACAGCATAGGAGATTTAGGCAATCTGCCCAGATTTAATGCCCTTTAATGTCAGACTACCCCAGGCAGGTCCATTAGGAAAGAAAGACCCTCGACTCCATTCAGTTGAAATGAAAGATTCTTTTACTAAAGGAAGTTGGTTGCAATAAAGTCAATCTAGAATTAAGCTTCCCATGTGAAAAGATACAAAATGTTTCCCCTCATTCCAGCCTTCTCCACTTCTGTGGCCAGTTTGTCTTCAATCAATAAGTATTCACCTAGGTATTTTGAGAATGCCGAGATGTTTGGGGTAATACACATTCTTTCTCAGGGTGCATGGCCTTGAGTGCTGGCACAAACTGGTTCCGAGCTTCCCTGCTCTTCATTTTCCCCTCCCCTTTTCCCATCACATACACATACAGGTTTATTGCCAGTTAAAGTATTGAGCTCAACAAACTTATTTGGGAGACAATGACTAGGGTGGGTAGGTAGGCTCAGGGCTTCTTATGGTCAGTCCACAATTCAAAAGGGCTTTTCCCACCTTCTAAGTAGTGCCTCCGGGTTAGGAGCTCACAGTGTAATTAAAAGCCATTTCCCACTCACTGCCTTCCTTGATCCTAACCCAATAATATGCCTCTCGTAAGTCGAGCTTGGTGAAAATCCTCCCTTTGGCTAAATGGGATAGCACATCCTTCATTAAGGGCAGTGGGTAGATATTGTCAACAGAAACAGCAATTAGTTCACAATAGTCAAGACATAGATGAATCCTTCTTTTCTCTGAACAGCACCAAAATAGCTACTCTCAGTCTGGCAGGCTGTATGAAGCCATGCTTCAGGTTTTTGTCTATAAAAGGCAACTTTGGGCAACTTAGCCCCCAGCAGGATCTTTATGGAGCAGTCAGTTGGCCAGTGGGGTACAAGCATGTCTGAGCCCTTTTCACTAAAAACATACTGCAGGTCCCAATATTCTTTGGGGATTCAGGGGTTGCCCTTGGGACACACTTTTGTTGTGACTCCAACCTCCCTTCTTGGCTCCCCCCTTAGTGGCTTAGGGATAGGGACTTTCATTTCTATTTTAGTCCCTCCTTTTTGCTGTTCCACCAAATCTTTAACAGCATCCTACTCCAGTTTTCCTAGGGATTCCACTTCAGTAGCCATGCCAAAATCAGCAGAAGGGGTCTCTCCATGCCAGGTGTCACAATAAAGATCAAAGTCTCTGGGTTCACCCCCATTCTCATTTCTATTGGTTTGGTGTTCCCACCCTACTACCCCACCCTACTACCGAGCCCTCCAGCTGGCAAAAAGCCATGGCACTTTAACCTGCTTGAGTCTCAAGCCCAGCTTCTCAACTAGGGCAGGGTTTACCAGGCATCTGGTGCAGCCTGAGTCCAGGAGAGCTACCAGGTTCTCCTTGCACCCCAAGGAGAAGATCACCAGCTCTATGGGGATGGTTATTGGGGTCACTGGGCAACTTACCAAGAGGTCATTGTCAGAGTTGGTATCACTCTCCATCAGCCTATCAATTGGGACAGTCAGAGTTTTGTCACCATCCTTGGGGAATAGGATGAACTCAATGACTTCCAAGGCTGTCTTTTGGGTTCTTTGAAGTGGCTTTTTGGTCTTTTTTTAAAAAACAATTTTATTTGGGTTTTCACAAAACAAAAGAACAATAAAACATCTTTTTTTAGGGAACAGCATGGTTCCGGGTTTTCGCATTACATATTCATATTTCATATTTCATATTCAATTTCATATCTTATCACTACTTTATACATTTATTATTAATTCTTCCCTCAAATACTTCCCTCAGGCTAATTTTATAGCTTTCTCGTTCATTTCTAAATCTATTACATATCCTTTTTAAAATTTTCATATCTTCATAATAATTATACTTGTACTTTTATCTGTCCTGTTTACAATTTCATTACATATCCACATTTCAAACATTACAAAACAAGGTTTCCCCTATGATTGCCAATTAGAGTGTGTCACTTTTATATTTTATAGTTAGTTCCCTTTCAAATCCCATTAAACATTCTACTTTTAAATTATCCCATTAAACAATTACAACATTCATCACCTAATAGCTATATTATAACATAAATCCCTTTTAAATCAGATTCCACATGGTACTTTCCCTTTAGATTACCTCTAAACAATTTTAAATTTCAATGAAAAAAAGAAAAGAAAATAATTAATCAATTCAAATTCATCCTAGAAACTGGTATTAATTAATTATTAATTACAATCCTTCTCATAATTCATGTCAATTGTATTATGTTTTATATATTTTCATATTTTATTTAATCTAACTGTTATCCAACATTCCATTGAATAACAATACCAGTTTCATCTTCCATTTTGATTACATATATTTTCCTGTTTTCTACATAATTTATTATTTCTAATATATTTAAAATCCCTTGTCACCATGCAGAATCCTCTATCTTAATTATATTTTCAACCATTGTCTCTGTGTCTATCAAACAATTTCCTTTAATTGTTGTTTGTTTCCCATATTTCTTTATTTCCTGATTCTGTTTCTTGTAACTTCTTTTCCCCTTTATTTTTCCCCTCTTTTTTTCACTCCAATTTTTGTCCCCCTCTCTCTTTAATGCTTCTTTCTGTAATCCTCCCTTCCACTCTTTCCTTGTATTTTGTTGATTTTTCACACTGTTCCCTTTTCTAATTACCTTCTCTAATCTCCAATTTTTAAGTCCCTTTTCCCCCTCTTTGAATTTCAAACCTCGTTGTCCCAATTTTTTGTTAAAGATGGTCTCTCCTTTATTCAAGTCTTCTTCCTCTGAAACTTTTTGCTGATCTTCATACTCCAAGACCGCCATTTCTAGAGATTGCAGAACAAAGCCAAATGATTCTCCTTTCTCTTGCAGCTATTCTTTCATGTTTCTAATTCCAGTTTCAGTTCCAGATAAAGTTCTGCCATCTTTCAACAACTTCCCAGTATTTTTAGACAACTAAATTCTATAAAATTACTTCCTAGAGTTAATTTCAATTATATCCTCTAATAATCCAATGTCCAGTTTCCAAAATCATCAAACAGTTCCAGAATAGTTTCTTCTTACTTCTTTCTTTGTTACTAAGTTCCAAGCTCCACTTTCACTTTCTGGGGGCTCTATTTTGATTTTAGCAAAGTTTCATTTACTTCATTATTCTTTAAAAATCTTTTAAAAGTTCACATTAATTTCTTTTAACATCAGGTGGCACTCTTTAATATGTCCAAGTTCCACCCCCTTTTTCCCTTCCTCCGCTTTTTCTCCTTTTCTGGCTTTTAAGTTTCAAAAGCTCCTTATTTTCCCTTTGACACTTTCAATTTCAGCTTTAAATGCCTATTGGTGTCAAGATCCTTTTCACTAATTTCTTCTTCTAACTTTTCTCTCAAAGTTCAAAGTCACTTCCAGCTGTCAAATCTTTTTCCCCCTTCTTCTTGAGTGCCACTTTAAAAATATTTTTCAAAAGTTCTTAAGTATTTTAGTTCCAGGGTACCTTGTATTCAGATGTTAATTCTGCTTAGCCCAGTCACCCAAGCTGTCCTCTTCTTCTCAGCTCCTGCACAATCTTGTCTGGTCAAATCTTCCTCTTTGGGGTGGCCATTTTGACCACTGCTGCAACCGCCTTCAGAGAGGAGCTTTATGCCTAGCCAAGGAGGGGAGAGGTGGCTCCTCTCAACCCAACTGGCAGTCTCCCCCTTCTTCGCCACCTCTACAGGGTGGCTTTGGCCCCAAAACAAGTAAATCGGGACCCTCCAGTGGCGAGTACAAACTGAAACCGTGAACAATCGTGGATTTTGGTCCGTCGCCGAGGGAGCCTAACCAGAACACTTTTCTGGTCTTTTGATGGGCTCCAGGATTGTTTTCTGAGTTGGACAAGTGGCTCAGCACTTGGCAGCTTGGTGCCACTCTTTCCTACCCTTAAAACAGTCGGTATGGGCTCTGTTCATAGGCTGGTGACTTCGGGGCTTCTTTTTTCTCTGGAGGGGATCTCCACTACATCTGCTCAGGCTGGTTCCTTGAACAAGCCATGTCAGTTTCAACCTCCTCAGCCAGAATGTAATGGAGAGTGGGAGGGCACACCTCTGGAGATGCAAGTGTTGTAAACATCATTGTTCAGCCCATCCTGGAAGCACTCTATCAGCATGTCTTGTGGCCTGTCAGCCAGTATGTCAGTGTAGGCAGCTATGGGCTGGTGGCCCTGGTTTATGGTCTTGATTTGGGTTCTGGCTTTGCATCAGTGAAGCAGTCGAAATTCCAGAGTTCTGGGGCATCATCATTGTGGAGGGTGACTATCCACTTGGCTGCAGTTCCCTCCAATGCCATGGTTATGCACCACACCTTCACCCCCTTGGTGGTTATATCTGGCACATACTCCTGCATGTAGGTCCAGACCTGGGCCTGGAAGAACTCCAGTTGCTTAGAGTTTCCATTGTACTTCACCCTGAGAGTTGGTGATTGGTGACCTCTCCTTCTCAGTGGCACAGCTCAAACTAGGGCTCCTGGGGTGGAAGCAAGTTGTGGAACTGGACTCTGCCTTTGAGCTACTGGGGTTGTGTCACTGCAACTGCAGTGCTGGGCATAGACGTGCCATCATCAGTGGGGGCTTGCACTGGTTGGGCAGTTGGCAGTGCCCTCCATGCCCGGACTTTTTACATCTTGAGGTTTCCAAAAGCTCCCTGTAGATACTCAGTGGTGTAGTCCAGCATCTTGTCTTCCCAATCTGCATTGCCCTGGGTCATCCCCTCCTCTACCTCCACATGAGGTTCACTCTGGCAGCTCCCCCAGCTACTGTGTGTGAACATTATTCTGAATGGCTTCTCTTCCCAGTCTTCTTTCTTTCTTACCCCCAGTGACCATCAGGGGCTCGGCTGGTCACTGCAGGCTTCCACCTCGCTCAGCCACTCAAGCAGGTCTATTCTACCACATAGTCCCAAAGACATTGCATCCCACCCAGACTTCAACATCCTCTTGGTCATTCTCACGAGCTGACATACTTTGTACAAGTGTCTCTCTGAGTTGGTTGCTAGTGCAGTTCTAGCCAAATGTCAGCCTGCCCCAGGTAGGTCCCTTAGGAAAGAAAAACCCTCAACTCCTTTGAGTGATAGGTTCTTTTACTAAAGGATACTTGTTGCAGCAGAGTCAGGCTAGAATTAAGTTTCCCACACAAAAAAAGTTACTAAATGTTTTCCCTCATCCCAGCCTCCCCCATGACCAGTCTTTCTTCACTGAGAAGTTTGGCATAATCCACATTCTTTCTCAGGGTGCATAGCCTTGAGTACTGTCACAAACTGGTTCCGAGCTTCCCTGCTCTTCATTTTTCCCTCCCCTTTTCCCACCACATACATATACAGGTTTATTGCCCATTTGTCTCCACCCCCATGTCCCCCCTCTCTCCGAGTCTTTGATGGCAGGATGCCAGCAAGGTGCCAAATAAATGATAGCAGACCTGACATTTAAAATCGCATCAATTTTTAAGTCATATATTGCAGGCAATTTTCATGTTTCTTTTATTGATGACCACTAAGTACAAATCAGATGTTGTCTCCCTCCCTCCCCCCATCTAATCTATTGTCACAGATTTGACATCAGGAGTCAAAACAAGGATAGAGCACTCCTCCTGACATTCTGTTGCAGATCTCAGAGTGACTACTTTGGGAAACAGGAATGACTTCAATATTGATTAACAGGTGCTGAACTCAAATGTTTCAGGCAATCCTAGATGATCTCAAAAACACAACTATTTTTTAAACTTAATGCAAATTGTAATTAATAAAGTACTTGTAATCTATCTCATATTAACCCTGCATAACCAACTTGTCTTCCCCTCCTTCTCCTTGCCCACTACCTCATTCAAAAATAATCCTGGCACAGAATTATTCTGAGTTTCTTTCTCAATTTTTGCTCTTTCACAGAACAGAGTAATCTTTTCTGAAGCTCCTCCATTAATGGTTCAGTTATTCCTTCTCTAATCCCAGTCAAGTCTCTATTCCTTCACAGTTTGTGCCCAATTTGATCAGCAGAAAGGGATATTTTAAAGAATTGGAAGGGACCCTTAACTTCTTCTAGTCCATCCGCCTACCCTGAGCAGGAATCTCAGACAAAGCGCTGTCCAATCTTTGCCTAAAAACCTCTGGTTATTGAGCACTTACATCTCCAGGAGGAAGGCTACTTAATAGCTGTCACTGTCAAGGAATTCCTCTATCTGAGTTTTAATTTCTCTCTGTAAACTTGTCAATCACTGACCCTATGACACAATATACATTCACACCTTCTTCCCTGGGATAGCTTTCAAGTATTGCTATTATATTTCACCTTAGCCTCCTCTTTTTAGGTGAAATATACTAAAACCGCTAAATAACTTTGTTGTTCTTCTCTGCATTATTTCCAGTTCTTCAGTATTGTACTTGTATTGTATCTAGTATTGTGACTGAAACTAGACACCAGATGTAGCAGAAAGTGGAATTATTATTTCCTGTGATCTCAACATTATACTTTGATGCAGCTTAAAATTTTATTGGCTATTTGGCAGTTTCAGCATATTGGCTGATTCTTAAATTGTGCTCAGATTCTTCTCACAAATTCTACTTCTGAACCAGTTATGTTATACCTGTATATTTGATTTTGCCTAATTAAAAGCTATACCATATATTTCTCAGCGGTGAACTGCATTTTGTTGGGAAAGGCCCATGCTAAAAAGCTTTTGAACCTTGAGCCTGTCTTCTGGTATATTAGCAACACACCCTGATAATACATAATTTGCAAATTTACTCCACATCCCTTATATCCCTTTTTCTAAGTCAGTGATAAAAATGGTGAAGTGCACTGGGACAAGGCAAGAAACCTGAGATACCCAATTGCGTAACTCTTTCTGTGAAGACCTAGATTAAAAACCACACACTGGGTACAATAATTCATCTTTTGCAAAGCCATCTGGCAATGAGATCATTGGTCTCAGATAGTTTCACTTTATCAAGAAGAAAACTGTGGTCATCATTATCAAATGCCTTACTGAAATCTAGATATCTAAAATTAACAAGATAGCTCTGGAATGTATTTGGAGATGCCTTGGCAGATTTGATTTTTTTGTGTCAGGATCCTCTATCTCTTACCACCTTTGCCTAATTTATTTCTACCTTCTGCGAGGCTTCCTGTTGTCCCTGCACAAGCACCTCCTCTGTCTCATCCAGAATTCCTCATCAGGCTAGATAGATTTGCCTCTAACACTTCACCTGCAGCATGTAGTTCTTGCCAACTTCAGGGAAGAAAAAGCATGGCACACTACTTTCACATTACTCTTTGTCTCCAGAATCATGGAAGATGTCCCTGTCAGAAGAATAATTTGGGGTTCCAATCCAAGAATAAATAAAAACGAGATTCAGATAGCTGTGAGGAAAGAATATTTATTCCTAAAAGCAAAACAGTTTGCATTTAGAAGCAGGCTGCAGAGAAATTTGGTTCAGCAGCAGTTTTTTATAGGGGGAGCTTGTGGCAGGGGGGTGTCAATCTACATGCTGATTCTGAGGTGACACTTGAGGGGTATGTGTGTGCATGTGTAGGTATGTATTCTTATGATCATGCAGTTCCTTTCAGAAACCTAATTTAATTAAATCTGTATTTGCAGACCTTGTCCTTTGATGTGTGGATCAGGTCTGGGTAACTTATTTGGAGGTTTGAGGAAATTTGACTAAAGGATTTTCTTCCATTTGCTATTTTTATTTGATTAACTTAATTTCAATTTCACTGTCAGTTATCTAGTGGAGACACTGATTTTCAGACCATTGTGAGTTCTGTTAATATTTTAAGGGAAGATGGAAACGATATAAAGAATAAAATATATTTGGACATAAAACTTCTCACAGCCCTATGCCTCTGATGAAACTGAGTTCTTAGAAGATGACTTTCTGAGTTGTAGATTTTATAGAGAATTCCATCCCAACTAATTCGTAACTCCAAACTAAAAAATAAACTACCTGGCCTTTTAGATCAAAGCATTTATACCTTTTCCTAAAAGTTAAACATTCTGAAATCATTTAGCCAGTAGATAAATTGTGAGCCCAAGCCATAAAATAAATAGATGACTGACAACTAATGAGATTTTATTGTATTTTAAAATTGTATTTGGTTGTTTTAACTCAATCTGTTCTAGTTTCAACTGAGACCTGGTCCTGGATTGTAATAAAATGTTCATTAACTCATTCTGTCCATAGTCAGAAAAAAAAGCACCCTTAATCCCATTCTCCAAATTCCTATTCACCTGCTCAGGGAAAGTATTTATTGCCTTCTGCTGGCCCCAGGTGAAGGTAGTGATTTTTCTGGAGGCAAAAGAAGAATCCACATTTGGTCTATTCAGTGTTATTGTACTTTGCCACATTTGGTCTACTCAGTACAACTTGTACTTTGCCACTCCTTTAGCACAATTAATCAGATTAGACTCCCATAAATGCAATGAATGGGGAAATAAAATGAATACGATTCTGGGTAGATAGCAATTTTCTTATCATAAGATACATTACTGAATGTTTGTAAGGAACAAGGGCCAAAGTTGTCTTTCCAAAGCTAACTTACAGTATCCTCCCTGCTCCTTGCATCCAAATATCCATTTGGCCCATGGATATCTTATGCCTTGTACAAATGTGCAAGAAAAACAAGGTTGGGAGGTGAGAAAATTTCTGTATAGAAAGGAATTTGGGAAGGGTAAAACGTTTAATTACACTGAATGTACTGAAAGTTTAAAATCAACTAGAGAAACATTATAACTTCAGTTTATTTCATTTCTACATCAAAATACTAAAATAGCTGAGAGTGATTGACTTTAAAGTTTAAACAGTCTTATTATTTCATTAAAACTAAACTGAATAGATTAATATTGATGAGGAACAAATGTTAAAGTCATTTATTTGTTTTTAAAGCCAGGAAAAAAAAAGATGGGACTTATATGCCAATTTCAAGGTCCGTATTTCACAATTCCCTAACCATTTAAAAGAAAATTAAGGATCTTTATTTCAATTAAAATTATATGAAACCCTAATCCTTTCATTTGTATCTAAATGGGCATGGCATGAATCAAATTGTTCCAGATGCTGTTTTGACTTTTTTGATCCTCCCTCCTTTGGTTATTATATAGCTATCACATCATCTGATCCTTAGAGCAATGCACAGGGAAGGAATAGGTGCCAACTATTCCTTCCAACGCACATTCCCTTGCCTTGCTAATTGTTACAGTTCACATGGAGGTGAAGTCATTTTTTTTATAAGACATACATAATTTTTCAAATTTTTTATTAAAAGAACTGTGTGCAGTTAGGCTGAAAGATAGTGTGGATGGCAAAGGTCAACCATTAAGCTTCATGGCTGAGTCAATTTGAACCTGAGTCTCCTTGGGCTGAGTCCAAAATTCTTAATTACTAAACTGCAGTACATTTTTAAAGTTGATCTTTAACAAAACTTTCACATAAGTGTAAGATTGATGTTAAGTAGCTAAAGCCTACTTTGTAGTTTGAATAGCAATGCTTTGCCACCCTTGCTTGCCATTCTTTATGTAATAGCAGCTGATGTAACAAATAACTTCCTAACTTTGCTGACTAAGATTGTTCAAATCTTCTGACTTATTGGACGTAACTTGTTCTTTATGAGATACTATGCAATTGTATGGCTATTAAGTAATACTGACATCATGGCCTCGCTGGATACTGCCAGTTCCTGTGTTTTTGCAGCCAACTGATAATATTTTATAGAACAAAACTACCCTCTGAATTGCTCTAGTGATCAGTAACAGAAATGTTGTTCACATAATCTTTGGAGGAGGCCCACATCTGAGGAGATCCAATTGTCAGCCATTACCTATCTCTTTTTTCTTTGGGGGGGGGGGGAGATTTATTGAGACAATGATCAGAGACAGCATGAGTTGCTCTTGACAGGAGCTGGGCCTGATCCTGGTTCCTCCTCTTTACACCATTTGATGGCCTGTGATACCACTGGTATCTGTTTATCAGGATCCTCAGACAGTTTGGGTATTGCCAGGGGGACAGTACTACCTCAAGAGAGCAGGCCAGAACTATAGCTGGATAACCAGGTAGAGGCCATGGGCAGGGAGGATTTATCATTGAATGTTTGACTGGTAGATACAAATTAAATAAACGATGAATGGATGAGGCCCAAATACCTTTTTACAGCACACATGACAGATAAAAAGAGTGAGTGTTGGGCTTGTGCTACATCTTGAACAGCTGCCGGCCTTGTTTTCTGCTGACTTTTCTTGCTGTCAGAGAAGAATTTTGCTCTTATAAGGCAGGAGGATAACACAACAGAGTTGAAAGAAGGCCCTCAAAACTGTCACTTTGATGTCAGCAACAGCAGCTTGAATCATGCAGCCTGCAAAAAAGTATCAGAAAATGTATAGTATGGTTCTTTATAATCCTACATTTCATGACAGAAACACTTTTTTAATAAAAACTTTTATTGAAGTTGTAAAGTGAAAACATAAAAAATTAACACAAAGTAAGAAAAATACAAAACAGAAAAAACTGCAGAGAGAAAAAAGGGATATGACTTCCCCCTTCAGCAAGCAAAGTACAATTTTGATATGCTTCTTATGGGCTTGATGTGCCTCGTCCCGTTACATATGACTGGCCAAGTGCATTGCAATTGTTCAATCCACTCCACTAAGGAGAGGATCAGAGACTAGTTGTGAGGCAGTTCTGATATGGAGGTGAAGCCCTGACCAGAAGCAAGAAGGAGTGGTAAAAATTGAGCAATTCCAGGAATGCTTGAAGCTCCCCCTTGGATTTTGGTGTGGGGGTTTGCTGAATTGTCTTTAGCTTTGCTTCAGATGGGTGGATTCCAGCAGTGTTGATGTGGAAACCCAGGAATTCTGTGGATTCCACGTCGATCTGGCACTTTTCCTTCTTGAGTTTTAGGCCTGCCTCGCAGAAACGTTGGAGTACTGTGCGGAGATGTTCTGTCAGGACTGCTGCTCATTCCCCCATGATCAGGATGTCATCAAAGTACAGGCAGATGCCAGGAATGTTCTTTAGTGTTCGGTCCATAATGCTTTGGAACAATCCTGGTGCTTACCCCAAACTTCAACTGGTGCACTTGAAATGCACTTCTGTGTGTGACTATTGTTTGTGCTTCTGCGGTAGCATCATCTACTGGTAGCTGCTGGTAGGCCTGGGTGAGATCTAGCTTAGCAAAGATTCTGGAGCGAGGTGAGGATGTGGCTTACCACTGGTATAGAGTAACCATGCTGCTGTATGCCTTGTTTATGGTGCATTTGTAGTCTGTACAAATGCAAACATCCCTCATTAGGCTTAACTGAGGTCACTATTGGAGTCTCCCACTGGCTACAGTCCACAGGTTGGAACACTATACCAACTTGTCTAGTTCTGCATCAATTTTAGACTTCAATGCAAAGGGGACCCTGCACAGTTTTAATTGTATTGGAGTTACTGCTGGATTGAGGTTGAGTGAAATGGGTGCCCCTTTATTGTCCCAGCTCGGTGCTGAATACGTCAGCATATTATTGGCATACCACTGCTAGATCGGCTATTTGGGTTCGATGGATGCCCGTCACCCTGATGCCCATGGCCTCGAACCAGTCCAGACCTATGAGGCTGATGTGTGGCCCTTCTATGACCACTATGCTGAGGGGACCCTCGAACTCTCTAAATTATACTCCAATGGTAGCCTTGCCCCTTACGGTGACCCTGGAAGTCCCTTAGCACTAAGCCCAATGATTTAAGTGGGACCTGCCATCAGCTACATTTGCAAATGTGGTCAAAAGTCATGGAGGAGATAATGGACAGGGGCAATCCAGAATCTAACTCCGTGGAGCATGGGACCCCTTGCAGTTTTAGTTGGAGTCTTATTTTTTTCTTTGATGGGGCATGGGGCCCCTATGTGTTGGATGTTACGCCTTCCTGAGCAGTATTCAACTCTGTTCTGTCCTGAGGGCCATTTCCCCTTGGGCTGCTGGTTAATGTCTGTACTGTTGCAGTAGGAGCTGGGCTGCACTTAGGAGTCCTGGGGACGGATCTCTCAGGTATGTCTGTGCCTCCAGTGTGTCTTACTGGCAGGCAGGGCAGGGATCATGGTCCCACCAGGGCTCGTTACCCAGCCTATCACCCAGTGCTTTCAATCTCTTAGCAGCAGCTCTCTTGTCTGCAGCATCCCATCTTTGTTGCCGCTATTGTGTAGTGGGCTTCAATAGGAAAAAAGCAGATCAGCATAACTATAACAGCATTTATTCACTCAAAACTGGAACTGAGGAATAGCAGGCAAATGCCTGTAATTTATACTCTAGGCCCACAGGGCCTTAATAAATCATAATACTTGAAAAAGCCCATCCAAATATGAATGTTCTAAGTTTCCCTCCAAAACAGTTGGAGTTAACAGTTAGAGTCATCTAAAGGTTAGTTTCACTTTAGCAGGGCTTAACACAACTATATATGTATTCAATACATAACACAAGCTATCAAAAATAACAACATATATATTTTAACCTTAAAGAAATAAACCAAGTTTATGTTATTTTCATTTACTTTAAAGAGTAACTTATTTTCTCAAAATACAAAATATCCTATTCCTGTATCTTATATCAATAAATTGTTAAAGTTTCATCATTCAGAGTTAATCAGAAAAGATTTCATTCTGAGCCACCCAAAACAATATATTGAAATTTAATTCAATCAAATAATTAATTTCTTATCTTTTAATCTTATCTTTATCTCCTCACAAGTCTAACTAATACTTTGCTTCATTTTAACATCTTAGCTTACTGGTTTCTCTAAAAATATAGAAATAAACTTATTATAAACTTATTATTCCAATATGTTATATACTATACAAACAAATTTTTAAAGCCTCACACTCAACTATGAACAAGAAAAATCCATCAAAAGCTGCTAGAAAAAACAAATTGTATACATTTTAACCTTGGTCAAAGAAGCCAACTTTATAAATCTTTTTATTTTTAGAAGTCATGATGTTTATTCCTTTTAAATAGTATCTCAGAAGCTGATTTCTTTTCATTCTCTATCTTTTCACAGGAACTTTAGTTGACTAGAATACTTTGTAAGTCCAAAATACAAAGTTTGTCCAGGTTGCTCTTCTGAGATGAAATCCAACATGCAAGTTACTCTTCTAATGTATTATTTGTGTGACCTTTTTAGTTATTAAAACATCCACCAGTTTCATTTGTAAAACATGTATAACACCTTTACTTATATTATTCTTGTATTCTGTCAACTTTAAATCTACATCCAAAACAGCCAAATTTTAGTTAAACAACCCATTTTTATAGTAATGGATAATCTGAAAAGATTTGGGTACAATGTTTTGGGTACATTGTTGCCAAATATCCTTGAATTCTTCTAGAGATATACTTCTTTTTCATCCTGTACTGGTGAATTGTCTGCTTTCATTAGATTTCTTTACTTCTTTCTGCTTGCCTTTAGTAACCAAGTTTCAAAGTCTCCTCTTTTCATGTTTTTCTCTAGTTCACAACAATTTTCCAGGAAAAGATGAATATATTACCCAGAATTTTATATTTGTTCCAAACAATTCCAACTAGGCTTGGAAAAGATTATTTTGAAGATTTAAATAAAATTGTGTTGAAATATATATGGCAAGGTAAGAAAGTGAGAATAAAGTTAAAACTTTTGCAAGATGCCAGAATAAGAGGAGGATTTGGTTTGCCTAATTGGGAGTTGTATTACCAAGCTACAAATTTGATGTGGGTTAAGGAATGGATAACAATAAGAAATACTAGATTGTTGGCATTAGAAGGACATGATCTGTTGTTGGGGTGGCATGCTTTTCTATGGTATAAAGGAACTAAAACACAGGGCTTTTTTAGAAGACATTATATATGGGAGTCTCTGTGGTTAAACTGGGAGAAGACTAAAAGACAGTGTTATTTGAAAATTCCAGTCTGGCTATCGACTATTGAAGCATTTTCTTATCCTATAATATATAAAAAGGAACAAACAGTTAGATATGATGAAATATTGAATGAAAAGGGTGAACTTAAATCTATGCAAAAATTAGAGGAACAAGCTATAAAGATGAATTGGTTTTCATATGCGCAAATACATTCAAGGTATGATAAAGGTTCTAAAACAGAAGGTTTCTATGATAAACTGACTTAGATAAGATTTTGACAGGTACTGATGAAAAGGTGATTAAAAAATTGTATGGATATTTATTAGAAATTAAGCTAGAACAACAAGTTAAAGAAACAATGATTGCTTGGGGGAAGAATTTTGGATATGGGATTGATTTAGAGAAATGGCAAAAATTGTGCTCCCAAAATTATAAAATTACAATGTCAACAGAATTTGTATAAGATGTTTTACAGGTGGCATTTTCCCCTAACAAGAATAGCAAGAATGTTCAAGAACAAATCTGAATGTTGGAAATGTCATCAGACACCTGGCTCATATTACCATATGTGGTGGACTTGTGCGGATGCTAAAAAATATTGGACTAAAATCTACACATGGTTGATAAAAATGACAAAAAAGCATATAGACTTGAAACCAGAGATATTTTTATTGGGAATTTTACCTGAAATATATAGTAAAGACTTGAAATACCTAATTGTAAATGTATTAACAGCGGCTAGGATTGTATTTGCCAAAAACTGGAAAAATGAGAAAATATCATTACAGGAGGAAATCATTAAGAAAATATTGGAATGTACTGAAATGAGTAGATTGACATTTGAAATCAGAGAACAAGATGATAAACAATTTTATAAAATTTGGGATCTATTCTATCAATGGTTAGACAATAAAACATGGTAATGAAATATGTATATTCTTAGAAAATAATAAATATCTAAAGATGTATTATTTTCTTATTATATCTACAAAATGATTTTAGGATAGATTTGAGATGATAATATGAACTGTCATAAAACAGATTAAGTAAAATATGGATTATTTCCTAAAACATGAATGAATAAAAGTATAGTCAAATGATTGATTAACAATGATATTAATGTATTTAATATTTGATTGAAAATATGAGAATATATACAATGTAATTGTAATTGAAGACTATGAAATAGAAGCACAAAACAATTTGTAAACCAACCGACACACTGTATGTATGTATATGGAAGATGGCTTGATGTTTGTTTTGTCTATGTTTGTCTTAAAAACCAATAAAAATAAAAATAAAAATATTCAAAGCAATTTACAAGCTATTTACAGGGAAAGTGATTAAGAAAGAAAGTGGGCAAACCCAGGGTCTCTTTGAAGGCTCCAAACTGTGGCTTGAGCAAAATTGATTCTACCTGTCTGTCAGAGCTCTAAAACCCACCAGAGACCAATGGCCCTTAGCAATTTTATGAGGATATGTTTCCATGTTTATACAAGAAGTTCCCTATTTTCTTGATTTGTGGGAGCATTGGTAATTTTGTGAATGTGTTTTTGGCAACTATGACTGCAACAGAAGGCTTAACCATGTGCATGGCTAGTTGCAAAGCACCCAGTGACTGAAAGACTAACTGTTCCCTGCAACCCATTAGGGTGCTTCGTCCTACTTCTAGTTTACCTGACTTTTTTTTCTAGACAAATGATATAATCATCGTTTCCTTGTGTCAGAACTCTATGAAGATTTAATATTTTAAATTTTATTCCAACAATAAGTTATTCCTTCCTCGAGAGGCACCATTTCTAAATATATCATATGCCAACACACACAAACATATACCATAAGTGGAACAAAAAGGATAATTGTAACTATATATGGATACTGTTTAGTTCTGATTCAAGGAAGCATAGCAGTTTAAGTGCAGAGTCAGAAAATCTCCTAGTATCTACAGAGATTATCAGACATCTAGGTCATGGTTGTCTCAAAGGTGCTTTTGCAAAAGGCAACTGGACTTCCTTGTTTTTCTTTGAAGATGTTTCGCTTCTCATCCAAGACGTTTCTTCAACTCTGACTGGGTGGTAGGGAATGGAAGGATTTATATTCCTGGCAGACAGCTGGTCATTTGCACTCTTTTAGAGAGTTGTTGAGGTCACTTGGAGGTCAGACCTGTGTCCTCAGGGTCACCTTAGTAGTGCAAAAAGACTGTGTTGTGGAACTGTGCTTTTTACAGGATGTTTTCTGCACTGTGTCCACTGTTGAACACAGACACAGACTGTTGGGGATGTGTTTGTGTTCTCTACATCCCAAATTGAAGTGCAACTGGTTCCTGTTGTCTGCAATGTTTTCTGGAAATCTGTTCATATTCCCGCACCATTCAAAGGGTGTTCATCCCAAACTGCATAGCTAAATGTTATGGAGATTCTCATCCATGACCTGGATGATAATTGGACAATAATGTGGTGTGGAACGTGGACAAACAGATAACGCAAGATGTGAAGAAGATTCTCAGCCCATGGTACGGCCGAAAATCTGGAAGGAACAGAAATCAGGATTGGAGTTGAGGGACAATATGACGAGGAAGGTTTCACAAGGGAAGCCTCCCACTTTTATGCCACTGCCCTCCGGGACATTTGAAAAATGGAGGTAATGATGGATTGCTGACGAGGACTGAGTGGAGTACTTCTACCGCTAATTTAAATGCCAGTACATTGGAATTGCTCCGTGTCAAGTATGGTGAATTAAGCATTCATGATTCTACTCTCCGGACAGTTTGGGACAGTCCAGGGAGGGGACTTAGAACAGAAGGCACATCTTTCTTTAGTTCAAGTGCCAGAGATAGCAGGGATATGAGTGGGTGGTCACAGGGAGCATTTTCTACGGAAGTAGATGAATCACTAGCAGATATAGTAGGGGTTTCAGGAACTCAGCGTAAAACCTCTAAACTACTTCCAGGTTCCAGGGCTAAATTTAGGGATGTGCAGATGGGAAATAGACAAAAAATTCTGTCCTGGGGTCCGTCAGGCATGTCTGGATATTGGCCCCAAAGAATGGTTTGGGGTCCACCTTCTATAAACACTTCCTTTGATGGAACCCTGATAGGTTAGCATTATTTTTAAGTCAAATTGTGAACCACCTAGAATTATATTCAAATTGCTACCCTTCTCAGTGGTCTATTATAGTCACAATAATTACAGTATTAACAGTGATGCTCCCGATTGGGCAGCAGAGTTGCACAGAGTGCATGCAAAGGAATGACTTGATGTTGGTTTGTTTTTGGATGAACTCAGAGTTCAATTTGAAGATAGGTTGAGGATACATCAATATGAAGAAGCATTAATGTCATTAAAGCAGGATGGGAGGCCTGCTGTGGAATATGTCAGAGAGTTTCGGAAGTTGGCAACTGGGTTGTGCACTTGGCTGGAAAGACTATTGATTAGGGAGTTTAGGTCTGGTTTAGACAAAGGATTGAGGCAGGCTTGTCTTTATAGATGGGTCCCCCAGAAACTGGGGGAATGGTATAAAACAGTTGTGGAGTTAGATGTGAGACTGAAGGAGTACCGTCCTATGTTTGGAGGACCCAAAAGACAATAAATAGGAGCATTAGCAGCATGGGGTAAGGCGGGAGAAGAGGCTAAAGGTAGTGGTAGAGGAATGGGGCCAATAAGGTGTTTCCTATGCCAAGGTCTGGGACATAGGGCAATGGAGTGTCCATCTTTAGAAACAGATGTTAGAAAACAGGTGGCATGTATTCCTGGTGCCACAGGTAGTAAGGTACCAAGTAGTGGGATGCCCCGTAGTATGAAACAGTTACCTCTGAAAGATCTCAGGGGCGTCACAAAAACTGAATATGGAAGTAATGACAAGTAGACGTGACAAGAAAACACCTGATGGCAAACAACTACCCAGGTAGTCTCGGGGCTATACAATAGCAGAGAGGACAGTCCAGATGAGGATGATTTGGTGAGTAATCCTGTGAGACCATTTGTTATACCAGTAGTATTGGAGAATCTAAACAGAAAATTGAGGGGTCAATATGGAGCATTGATCGACACTGGATGTACTAGATGTTTAATTAGTAAGAAAGTGGTTGATGAATTACAGTTATCAGTGGAAGATCTTCCCAAACCGGACTCAATGCTATTTGTGTAGACAATATATATCCCTTACCACTAATCAATGATTTGTTAGCAACGTTAGCAACTGGCAAGTATTTTATGAAATTGGACTTATGAGAAGCCTACTATCAAGTTCGAATTCGAGAGGGGGAATCAATGGAAAACTACTTTTAATTGCCCCCTTGGAAGTTTCCAGTTTAACTTTATGCCATTTGGGTTGCAAGGGGCACCCGCTGTCTTTATGCAACTTATAAATGAAGTATTACAGGAACATTTATATCATGGCACTTTAGTATATTTGGTGATATCTTGATTTATACCAAAACGATGGAGGAGCATGTGACCTTAGTAAGAAAAGTTCTGAAAAAATTACTTGACACCAAGTTATATGTGAAACTTTTGAAGTGCGAGTTTCACTGTACGTCGCTGGATTATTTGGAGTACAGAATATCCAATAAAGAAATGGAAATGGATCCCAATAAAGTCAGAGCCATAGTTGATTGGAAAGAACCAAAAGCACAAAAGCAATTACAAAGTTTTCTAGGATTTGTGAACTTTTATTGGCAGTTTATTCCCAAATTCGCACAAATTGCTTTACCACTAACAGAATTGTTAAAAACTAAACATCAAGTGCCAAAAACCCAGACCTAGTCAACCCATGGTGTGGTCACAGGAATGTCAGCAAGTGTTTGATAACTTAAAAGTCTTATTTGCACAAGAGCCCATTTTAAAACATCCTGATACAACTAAAAGTTTTGTAGCCCAAGCTGATGCAAGTCATGTGGCTGTGGGAGCTGTCCTATTACAGTTTAACCTAGATGGACAATTACAGCCATGTGCATATACATCACAAAAATTTACAAGCACAGAACAATGGTGGGCTATTTGGGAAAAGGAGGCTTTTGCCATAAAATGGGCACTTAGTACATGGAGACACCTATTAGAAGGGTTAAAAGAAAAATTCGAAGTTTGGACAGATCATTAAAATTTGCAAACATTACAGAAACCAAGAAAACTATCCCCTAAATAAGTAAGATGGGCTTTGTATTTTAAACGTTTTGATTTCCAATTGCAATATGTTCCAGGAGGTAAAAACTTCATGGTGGATGCACTATCTAGACTACCTCAATACAATGCACTTAGAGATGAAGTTATTCAGCCCATGATCTCTGTGGGAATGCCAATTGAACAAATTCAGGTATTAACCACAAAAGAGATAACCAAAAAGGAATTACAAGAGGCTACAAGAATGGATGTATGGATAAAAACCAATAATACTGCCTGTTTATATAAAGATGGGTTGTATTGGAAAGGGGATAAAATATATGTTCCGTCGAGATATAGGAAAAAGATATTATCCCAATGTCATGATGTAAGGCAGGCTGGACACTGGATTTTTAAAAACACTACATTTGGTAAGGCGGCAGTTTTGGTGGCCACATATGAGATCAGAAATTGAACAATACAATAAAGAATGCCACGTTTGTGCGAAACCTCGAGTTGGAAAACCTTTAGGACTATTACAAACTGTATCAGATCC